>NC_084481.1:130661516-133479016 GCF_030035675.1 Rhineura floridana | reverse complement strand
CCCTTGGGCCCAGCAGAAATGGGCTCTTTTACATGTCTGGTGGCAGTCCTGAGTGTCATATCGGACAGGCTTCATAACTTAGGTGGCTTCCACACCAGAGAGTTAGCATTGCTGAGGCATTGCTTTTCTGAAATTGGCTGGAAATTGAAATGGAATGTATGTCCAACATAGCACTTCATTGTCCAGCAGTCACTAACAGTGCATGTGGTGGGGTGGAGCTGGGGAGCCACCCTCCTGACACTTGCATTGCTGCTGCTTCTTGCCTGGATGGACTGTGGGCTGAGTGGCTGTGAAACTGGGGCTATGCAGTTGCACTAGTGGGAGGCCCACAGCCAATCCAGAGCTCCCATGGGGGCATCCGTGCAGTTTTCACCTCCCACTGCTGTGCTCCAGCCAGGTGAAGGAAAGCAGCAGTGATTCTGGTGACAGGAGGGCTGCTCTGCCCCACCACACACACCACTATGAGAAATTCAGTATGTATTCTAAGCCACCTTTAAGTCCCTCAAGACCCCCAGTGTCGTTTCACAATCATATGCATATAAAAGAACAACTGAAAAACAACAACAAAAGATCATGAGCCTCCACTGAAATAAATGACCCACTTGGCCTCCTGACCCAGGCATTGCCATCTGCTCTTGTCCTCAATCAGATACAGGTGGGGGATTTTTTTTTTCTGGGAATGGGTTTCTTTCTGAGACAGCCAGAATCTATGCACAGAACTATATATCTGCATTATAGGAACTAGTAATGAAGGAACTTGGTGCCTAAGGGCTGGTTCACACGGGAGCTTAACTTCATAGTAAATACACACCTTTTGCCATCCCTATAGCTTTGGAAGGTTTACACTCCCCAGCTTCCAATACTTTTTTTTAACTTGCAATTCACATGGCATTCCTCTGGAAAGGGTTAGTATCGCTGTTTCCTTGTGACCCTGCCCCCAAATCTCCATGTTTACTCCCTCTGGAGTATTGCCAATGGATAAGGGGAGGGTTTTTTTCTTCATTGTTTCTTGTCAATTGGACACTGAAGCGGGCAGAGCTGGGGGGGGAACTACCCCTTTTCAAAGTATTTATGAACTGCAATTTTTAGTGGCAGTGTGTGTGTGCGCACATGCATGGGTGTGTGCCTTCTGCAGCCTCAAGCGACTACCCAGTCCTTATTTACTCAGAAGTAAGCATCAACAGTGCTTACCCTCTGCTCAGGGCTCATCACTGATAACCATAGAGAGGTTCCTCCCGACAGATAGACTGTCGAAGTTGTTAGTTGTTATGCACTCTGGGCTCTCCCAAAGTCATTACTACCCTTCTCTCTCCATTTTGCTATTGATGAGGGGAAGGGGTTTTTTTGGTCAGTTTCATTGTTTCTTGTCAATTACATGCCGGGGGGGGGGGATTGACATGAAACATAGGGGGAGTGAGTGAAAGCAAAGTAGGGCAGATTTTGCAGTCGGCAGAGAGGGAGCCTTCTCCTTTCATTCCTGCTTCTGATAGTGAACTGGGGTATTTCTCTCACATCTGGTTTTTTTTTTTTAATCTACTATTTTGCGATCAAACATAAAATCAAATGTTAAATGAATAATATTTCCACAATGGCAATTTTGCAATAGTGCACAAACAAAGTTTAGAGGAGGTTTTTCACTGAGCTTCCTTGGGCTGAAAAGCCTCTCTTTTCCTCCCAACAGCTGCTGAGGATGGGAGTGGGAGCTAAAAAATCCGAGAACATAAGGAAGGGGAAATCAGGTTCTCTTCCTCCAGGCAGACAGACTTTTCTCTCTCTCTCTCTCTCTCTCTCTCTCTCTCTCTCTCTCTCTCTCTCTCTCTCTCTCTCTCTGTGTGTGTGTGTGTGTGTGAGCGCATGCACTATGTGTTTTCTTCCTAGCCTGAAACAACCCAGATGTTTATTTTGCTTGCACTTGGGAGGAGCATTAACGTTGCCCTTTTGTACACCCACAAACCTGTGTTAACATTGGGGGGGGAGTGAAGGGGCGGAAAGGAAGGCTAGAGCGGTGGAAGTGGCCAACTAAATAGACGGAAATGAAATGGAGTTGATGGGGAGTTTAGTGGGTGGAAAAAGGGGAGTATCTGCAAGTTACAATCCACACATCCCCCCCAGCAGAAAACATCTGAATAAGGGACTACATGAGTGGGACGCAGCGCAGCTGAGGCATTTTTCCCCTTACTATTCGGATTTTCAGTGGATTGGTTTGATTTGCATTTAAAGGGAAATGCAGCAGCTTGCCTTCCCTTTCCAAAAAACGTCATGCAATCGCTGCAAATTAAAAGGGAATGCAGCCAGCCTTGATCTCATATTAACCGGCCATGTGAATGAGCCCTAAGCTTGCTTTTCTCCTCCTCCCTTCCCATTCCTTTTTTCTCATGTGTCATGTCTTTTAAAGTATAAGCCTGAGGGCAGGGTCTGTTTCACTACTTTTTTTTTGTTAGCCACTCTAGGAGTCGTATTTATTTATTTGAATTACAGTATATCCCACCCTTCCTCCCACTAGGAGCTGAGGGCGGCAAACAAAAGCACTAAAAACACTTTAAAACATCCTAAAAACATATTAAAACAAAACATCTTTAAAAACATCAAAAAAAGAAGAAAAGCTTTAAAAACATTTTAAAAAATATTAAAAAGCAATCCCAACACATACACAGACTGGGATGAGGTCTCTACTTAAAAGTCTAGTTGAAAGAGGAAGGTCTTCAGTAGGCACCGAAAAGATAACAGAGATGGCACCTGTCTAATATTAGTAATCTAATATTTAATCTAATTTTTAGTCTTCTTTTTGGCTACAGAGTGGGTAGAAATGCTTGAAATTAGCAGTAGCATCATATAATCCAATCAAAAGAAAATAGTATTAAAATGCACAATCAATTCATTTTAGCATTAGAACTGCATATTCCTTACAGCTCAAACACTGCCTATTTCCTAACACTCAATGGTACTTCATCTCAGTGTCAGTTGTAGACACCACTGTACCTAGAGGAAAAGCACAAATAATGTAGATGAATGCATACACATCCTTGTATCTCCTTTGTTATTAACAGCTTATAGGAGGTTTACAGTTGTGAGGTTTACATTTATGATCCCCAAGTCAATGGGGCTTCTCTAGAGTAAGTGCTTTGAAGCATGTAGCCTAGTGTTAGTATTTGTCAGTACCAGAGCATTCCAAATAAGGAAAACATTCTTTCTCTAATCCACAAAGCAATTTCTAAAATTAGAACTGTCCCTCTTTCTCTTTAGAGGCACATAAAAGAACGCAATAGGCCAAGCATAACCAAAATAAAAATAAAAATCAGCTAGACAGGGATGGTTGCTGTTGGCGCTCAGCAGTTTTTGACGCGGAATACAAGTAGCAAAGTGACCTGCAGTGTTGCTGGGTTGATTTACAAATTGCGGAGGCCGGGGACTTTACAAAGCTCTTCAGCAATGCTTGGATTCACCTGGGTAATAACTGGCAACAGACCACTTTGAAACTGGGAACATTTAACACTGAACAAAACCAGGACTATAATCCAACAAACAGCATTCAAAATAACCTGCTTTTATATCATACTTAATACAGAATTAATTTGGTCACTTCCAGTCGAATGACCTCTTCATTAAGCATTCCCCCTGATTTATTTGCACAAATTTTGCAGGGAAGTTACACAATATCCACCATTTACTGAGCATTCATTCTGATTTCTTTGCTGGCAGATTATATGACATTGCGCCAAGCGATTGTTATCCCACTCCCTCCAGTGCATCTCTTTTCTTGCTACAAAAAGTCTGATTTTTCTGGGAGTGGGGAGTAGGACTGTTGTGCAAGAGCATCAAATTCACTTTAATTGTGCAACGTGAATTTGCTGGTATTCTATTGAATCCCACCTGTGCAAAAGAATGACAGTCTGGAAATGGCAGCTTCTACACCCCCTGGAACACCCTTCCTTGGACCACAGGATTTTACCTTCAGCTGCTATGTCTCTTTTTAATTTGTTTATTTTTATTTTATTCCTTTAGTTAGAAGATTTGTATACCACTCAGTTGATCTCAGGGCAGTTTAAATAATTCAGCCAATGACCCCATGCCCCTGTCTTCTGCTTTTAGTCAGGGATCAACTTCAAGGCAAGCAACTGTAGGCATCAAAAGTGGCTGGCTGAGTGGGGTGCACTCCTGCCAGTGTGCTCCATGTTGCCCTGACCTCGCCACCATCTTCCTCTGCCTCTGCACCATCCTGGCAAGTGGCAGTGACACCATTGCTGGGAGTCTAGCTCCCTGGCATTGCCCTAGTTGCTCCTGCCAGGCATTCACCTGGGGCACTGAGCTTGGATGGTACTTGGCTTGGGGTGGCAACTATTATTATTATTATTATTATTATTATTATTTACATTTGTATACTCTCTGGGCAGTTTACAACAATTAAAAACATTAAAAACAAATATACAAATATACAAATTTAAAAACACTTAAAAAAAACAATTTAAAAACACATGCTAAAATGCCTGGGAGAAGAGGAAAGTCTTGACCTGCCGCTGAAAAGATAACAGTGTTGGCGCCAGACTCACCTCGTCTATTTCTCTATTTCTCCTTTTCATCTTCTTCAGGTGAGGCTGTCAATGTGCTGAACCAGTGTCCAGCTGCAACAATGGACTGGATGAAGGCTAATAAACTGAGGCTCAATCCAGACAAGACTGAGATGCTGCTAGTGGGTGGTTCTTCTGACCAGATGGTGGATGTCCAACCTGTCCTGGATGGGGTTGCACTCCCCCTGAAGGAGCAGGTTCGTAGCTTGGGGGTTCTCCTAGAACCATCTCTGTCACTTGAGGCTCAGGTAGCCTCAGTGGCACGGAGTGCCTTCTACCAACTTTGGTTGGTGGCCCAACTATGTCTCTATCTGGACAGGGATAACCTGGCTTCAGTTGTTCATGCTCTGGTAACCTCCAAATTAATTACTGCAATGCACTCTACATGGGGCTGCCTTTGAAGACGGTTCGGAAACTGCAGCTTATGCAAAATGCAGCGGCCAGATTGGTAACAGTGACCAGACGGTCCGAACATATAAAACCAATTCTGGTCCGCTTGCTTTGGCTGCCTGTATGCTTCTGAGCTCAATTGAAGGTGCTGGTTTTGACCTATAAAGCCTTACATGGCTTGGGACAACAATACCTGATGGAACGCCTCTCCCAATAAGAACACACCTGTACATTATGCTCAACATCTAAGGCCCTACTGTGGTTGCCTACTCGGAGGGAAGCTGGGAGGCTGGCAACAAGCGAAAGGGCCTTCTCAGTGGTGGCTGCCAAATTATGGAATGATCTCCCTGATGAGGTGCACTTGGTGTCAACACTGTTATCTTTTCGGTGTCAGGTCAAGGCTTTCCTCTTCTCCCAGGCATTTTAGCATGTGTTTAAAATTGTTTTAAATTTTTAAATTGTGTTTTACATTGTTTTTAAAAAATGTGTTTTTAATTTTTTATATTTGTTTTAATGTTTTTAGTTACTGTAAACTGTCCAGAGAGCTTCAGCTATAGGGCGGTAAATAAATAAATAAAAGCTCTTCAAAATAACAGTATTTCCACCTTGCCACCTAATACCCAGTAGGAAAGGTGCCAAGGAATCCTGGGCAACCCTGGGAAAGAGTTGTATAGCTAGGGCCACCACCACAAAGAAGGCCCTACAGCTTATGGCTACTTGCCATACTTCAGAGGAAAATAACCCTCTGGGCATAATTTCAGTTATTTTAAAAATGCAACCTGCTTTTAAAATCTTGACCATACAGTTTTATGTATCATTAATCCAAAATACTCTTTTTATTATTCTGGCTGGTGGGGCTGAGAATCGATGGGTAAGTTATGTTAAACTTTTGAAGAGAATAGGCACCTGAGCAGAACATACTGGCCAGGCTTCTGTGCAAAAGTAGGCAAAAGTAAAAATGATTCCTCTCAGACACTTTGCAAGAGAGGTTGCGCATTTCAATATTCCATTTGCATGTTGTTTACTACCTTTCTTGCAAACTAGCTTTAGCTAGAAACCTATTCTTAATGGCCTAGTCATGTCAATTTTATTTTTTTACTATTGTTTGGAATTATGTGGCAAAAGAAATCTTAATCTGAAAAGCAGGAACTTCCCAAATTATAGAGACAAAGTGATGAAGGTGTAGGATAGATCATGGCTACTCAAATGAGGCTGCCAGGAACAGATGAGGCCACATGCAGATGAATAGTTTGTGGTCCTATTTGCATCACAAAAGGGGATGGGGAAACAGGGAAGATGGCAGGTGTTCCACAGCCCTCTTCCCTTCCGAGCCATAGACCCCAGGCACCTGGTTGGCCACTGTGAGAACAGGATGCTGGACTAGATGGGCCACTGGCCTGATCCAGCAGGCTCTTCTTACGTTCTTATGTTCTTATGACCGGACTAGAACATCTTAACACCTGCGGCATCTTATACCAGTGCGGCTTTGTTCTGAACATACCACTTTTCCTCTGAGTTGCTGCGTATAGGAATCCACTGCAGCGCATATGAAGACCGTGTGAAGCTGCCCTAGGACGCAATCCAACTCACATTTATGCCAGGTTGAGGGGAGCTGGATATAGCGGCTCTTCAGCTAAGTTGACTTGGTCTTGGCTCAGCCAGGCTACACCAATGTAAGTCCCTCAGCCCAGCTCAGCTGGGGCTCAGCCGATCCACCCTGCTCAGCCAGCTCAGCCAAGACTGGTGTAAGTGAAACCAGCGTAAGTCCCCAAAAAAGGGCATTCCAGGGGCATATCAGGGGAGGGGCCGAGGTGAGGGCAGTTAGATCACATCCAACTTGTGTTTGGAGTGCTCCCGCAGGCCCCAATTCAGGCAAGTTATGTGGGAAAAATGTTGGTCTAAGGAAATAAATACAATATAAGTCAATGGGGAGGGCTTACTTCCTGGTAGGGATATTTGGGAGAGCAGGCTCTTACTTTTCTATTTCCTGTGCACAGCTCAGCCAACCCAGGGTCTCCTGAACAATAATTGGAAGTTTATGCTGGCTTCCCTTGGGTTGGATTGCTCTGCCTGATATCGCTCCATATAGCTCAGTACTCTCTACAGTGTATTGTCTACTACAGCCAATGTGGTGTAGTGGTTAGAGTACTTGGAGTAGGACTTGGGAAGCCAGGGTTGAAATCCCCACTCAGCCATAAACCTGATTGGATAACCTTGGACCAGTCACTGTCTCTTGGCCTAACCTACCTCACAGGGTTTTCATGTGGATAAATGGGGAGGGGGTGAAACACATAAGCCACCTTGAGTTCCTTGGAGGAAAGGTGGGACAAAATGTAATGATAAAATACAATAAATCCTGGAGAGCTACTATCAGTCAGGAGCCTTTTCCCAGCCCTACCTAGAGATGCTGGGGGTTGAATATGGGACCTTCTGCATGCAAAATAACCACATTCTACCACCAAAAGATGAACTGTTTTCTTAATATAAGAAGCTGCCTTATGTTAGTTCAGACTCTTTGCCCATCTAGCGGCATATTGTCTGCTCTAATTGACAGCAGCTTTTCTAGGGTCTCAGGCTGAGGTCCCCTCCTACTTGATTTTTTTTTTAAAGAAACTGGAGATACCAGGAATTGAACCTATGACCTTCTGAATGCAATACACATGCTCTCGCACTTGCAAAGCCATATCTGGTTCTCTGCAGCTAGCAAGACAATAGATTTGAGCACTCTTTGCACTACCGAGCTGGGCAGATTGAATCTTCATAGTACGTGGGTCTGGAGAAGCAAGTTCACAGAGCAAGCCCTGTTTCCTCCCTAGTGAGTTCATTTGAACACATGACCAGATCCCATGTGCATACAAATGGTACATGCATAGGGTCTGAGCTTAGTGATCAGGGACTCGGCAGAAAAGATGACCATATATACAGGATGATTTATTTAGCATAATTTATTCTGATGGCAGAATTTGTGACTTTGTGGGAACTCCGCCAAGGTAGTTGAATTCTCTTGGAACAAAATGGAAAGACTGTTGCAAAAAGTGTAAATAACATGTATATTGGAAGAAATCCCTATCGGAAGGAACATTGCCAATGCAATGTATGTAAATCTCTGGTAGCAATCTGCTTTTCTTGCATAGATACCTGTGGGGGTGGGGGTTGTCATGGTTAGCTTTATGCTAACTGACAAAGCCTTGAGAGAGTCTCAAAGTGAGCACGTTTTTTAAAAAATCATTTATGATTCCTCTAGCATTGGGATTCCTGTACGTCAGCCAGCTGTGTGTCTCTCAGACTACGTTTCCATGTGCTGGCTCTTAGTTTTGGCAGCAACCACTGGCTAATGGCTCAGAGTGAGCTTATGGGTGAGAGATCTCTCTGGACTAGTGTTAGCCATCAGAACATGAAAGGTGACAAACCCACCCACTACAACTAAGGGGAGGGGGGCTAGCACAAGATGTGGGTGTGGTGGTGATGGGGAACAAACAAAATATGTGGGGGAGGGGTTAGAAGAAACTGGGAGCAACAGATAGGGATGGAAGAATCTGTCACTTTATCTCAGTTTCTCATTTTTCTCATCTTAAGTTCAATTTGCCTTATTTCTCCATCAGTTTGTGTGTTTTTTCAAAAAAAGTTCTGATGAAAGTTTATCAGTATTTTAGTGTGCTCATCTCCTAATATGCACATTTTTGTATGCAATTTTGCCTAATATGTACATTTCCCCAAGCAGTCTTCCTTAATGTAATGCATCTTGTGTGTTATTTTCATCAATATATGCATTTGTAGGCACACACCTATCCCTAATGTAAAATTTTTGAACACATTTGTTTCTGGAGATCTGCATTGCAAAATTCGGAGTGGCGCTTTTCAGTGAGGATAAAGAAGGTTTGCATTAAATGGTGAAGTGAACCAAATTTCTTCCCCACCCCTATCAAGGGAGTAAGTGAAAGGCTGGATGCCTCTTGGGGTCCAGGATGCCTCTCAGGAAATCTGATATGAGGTAGTGGATCTGCAGCCTGGCAGGGGTATATATACTGTTTTCCTCCTTCTAAACTGTGCTTGTATATTTGTGTATGTAAGCCAGTCTTCATCAGTGACCATGCTCTCTGGGGCCAATGGGAGTTGCAATCCAAAACTGGTAAAAAAAAAAAAGGCGGGGAAAAATCAAATGGAAATTTTTGAAAGAAGAAAGCTTTCAACACATGCAAAAAAGACAATAGAGATGGGCCCCTGCATGATATCTAAGGGGAGGGAGTTCCAAAGGGTAACACACCAAAAGCCCAATTCTGACATCGTACAGAATGGATCTCCTGGTAAGATGGTATCTGCAGAATGACCTCTCCTGCAGAGTACAGTGTTTGGTTGGGTATATAAGGGTTGAGATTATCTTTCTGACAACCTGGTCCAAAGCTGTACAGGGCTATGTGCATTAGTACTGGCACCTTGAACTTAGCCCAGTACTTAATTGGCAGCCAGTTATTTAGCACCAGCTCTTGACATTTCTTTAAAAATGACCAGGGACAGCCTTACTATAAAGTGATATGAAGCGGCTTGCATTGTGTGACTTCTTGGGTGAAGGTCCCCTTAATGTGATAGCATATGCTTTCGCATGCAAAAATTCATAGCTCCAATCTATGGTGTCTCCAATCTAAAAGTAGAACAGGGGAATACCTCTGCCTGAGATCCTGAAGGCCTGCTGTAAATCAGTGTGGAAAATACTGGGTAAATGATGATGGAAGTTTCACTTCAATCAATGCATTGTGTTGCTGTGTGCTCTGAATCTATTGACCATTAGGGGCAATAGATATTAGTCAGTTGAGAGGGCCCCTGCTTGAATTCTCTCTTTGTTACTTGCCTCAAGTTTAAGCATGCCTCTGATTGGTTAGAGTGATATTCTCAGGGCTATCATCACTTCCAGTTCCTCCTCCTTCTTCCCACAATTCTCGCCCTCCCTTTTGAATTCCGCTAGTGTAGATGATTAGGCTTTCCTATCCATGTGTACTTTCTTAATAAAATGAGTTTATTTTGTTTAAGATAAACATCATTCTCTTTCATATTCTTTTTATCTCCAGTGACCTCTGCTGCATAAAGCAACTCTCTTCAAATGAACCTATGGTTGACTCAGTATATAATGGCTTTAAATGCTCATTTTCCTGCCTCCACGTAATGAGCTTAATAGCTGCACGTCTTTCTGAACCTGGGTCTCCATGTCCCAAAGTGGCATTTATTTCTGTGCACAAGAGGTCACAGGTATACTGCTATGCAGCAGTATTCTCATGATGCTCAAACACTATCTTGTAGAGACTACCATATTTTCCCATCAGCATCTCCTATTTCCTATTGTTCCTGTTTTTATTCCTTTCCATGTTAGAGGGTCATATTTGCGTTTTTGAAATGATGACTGTTTCCAGCATACAACAAAATGCTGCAGTGGCTTTCTTCTTCTTCAAAATCTAAACAGATGCAGTAGGCACACCATATTGTCTAATTGTATTATGCAGGATATGCACTTGGAGTTAAAAAAAGTTCTTGAGCAGCTCTCTCAAAAGTACACTCTTTAAACTGTAATCACATACAGCCCAGACCATAATTCACTCTATTTCCATGCAATTGCAGCCTCAGTAATTTATTGGTCTAAAAGGCACATGCCAGGGTTTATACCGACATTCTCATGTGAAAGACTTCTCAAGTTTATCTCGGCTAACTTTTGGGCATAGAGCTGCAGTCTCCAAGAACTTGGAAGTAAAAAATGTTCCAGTATGAGTATAAGGAAGCCACATGAGGGAGCATTTGAAGAATTGAAATGCACTTGTTTCATCAGTGGAACTGAGAAAGAATTGAACTACTGTTGAAGCCAGAATTTAAGCACATCTAAAAATGGTTACCTGCTGAACAACTTTTAGACAGTTTATGCGCAACTCCAAAAGCAACATGTATGCAAGGCTCTCCTCAGTCACTGACTCCTTTCCAGCACTCTGATTCCAGGACAATTCTTAATATCAGGGGTGGGTAAAAGTATATTGGGATCGACTTATAGATCTCTGCATGATTTGCAGTAGATTGGCAAGAGTTTCTAATCCCAATTGTTTAACAATAGCAACAACAGAAAGGTGCTTCTTCTCTCCTTTGTATTCGGCTGCTGAAAGTCAGAGCTTTGGGTAATCAGGAGGGATCACAGGAAGCTGCTTTATACTGAGTCAGACCATTTGCCCATCCAGGTCAGCACTTTCTATACTAGCTGGCAGCAGCTCTCCACAATTTCAGACAGGGTTCTTTCCCAGTCCTACCAGGAGATGCTGGGGATTGAATCTGGGACCTTCTGTGCGCAAGGCAACATGCTCTATCACTGGCCTGCAGCCCTTCCCCACTTTTGTATGACCTTTTGTATGAAAGGACTCTGAGCTCAATTTCGTTCTGGTACTGGGAAAAAGATCCCTAGACTCAGAACGTGCTCAGAGGCACCCTGTCCTTTAATTCTAACAATTTGCCTTTTGCAACTGGCCCTGGCCAACAGATTGGATTCTAGGGAGGGGAAAAAAAGCCTGAAATGTTGGTGCATTTGGTTTTTTCCATTGTGTGCATTGTGTGTACACGTAGCCTTTGAAACACACAGGGGTCATTTTTGCACAGTACACTTTTGTACATAGCAGTTTGCAATTCTATACAATTCAGCGTGCAAACGTCATCTAAAGCAGCAGCTACTATCAATGTTGTTTGTACAGACAAGTGGGTGTGTTTTCAATGCCTCCCCATCAGTGTTTCCACAGACCTATTTAAAAAAATATTTTTCACAGTCTTTTGAAAAAGAGGGGCTGACAACTGGTGTTTGGATATACAGGCATATATATCAGTATATCGAGGCAGCTAAGTTACTATACTGCTTCCTATTTTGCCTATTTCATTCATAGACCTTAAACATGGCGAGGGGGAATGGCCTGCCCCAATAGGAGAAGACCTCAGAAAGCGTTCTTTGTGTACACATGTATGCAGCAAGTGCTTGAGAAGTGCATTCTTGGCACAAAATGGATTATAACTGTTCTAACAGAATGCACGTTATATTGACAAATAGTGTGGGATAGGGATGACATGGCCCGTTCTTCCACCAGCTTAGTAGAAGAGTGCATGTTTTTAATGAAGAAGGCCTTGTTTCAGTCCTGACATCTCCGTTAGAAGGATCTCAGGTAGCAGGGCCAAAACTATGCTTTACTGAACAACAGACCTGTGGAGGAAGGACCATACTCAATGGGAGGGCATCTGCTTTGCATACAGAAGGTCCCAGATTCAATCTCCTGTGTATCCAGGTAGGACTAGGATTGTCCCCTCTCTGCCACACAAGTGGATTGCTACCCAAATGTATCTCTGAACCAGACCTGGATTCTCCTGTAAATAAGCTAGCTGGAGGCATTTCTCTGTTCAAACAGAACAATAGAGCTGGAGTCCATGCTCCATGCATCAGTGGCTAGGGGAAAAGTTACCAGTCTGAAACCCAAACACTTTTCCTTTCTACAGCTGTCTTGAATATGCCTAATATTTAAGATCTGCATTCTCTATCTACATTTTTCATCAAATACTAATTAGAAATATCACACTGAAGCAGTACTAGAAGTGGAGGGGCATTGAATTGCTATCAATTTGACTGAGGTTAGTTTATTTTTCATTATAGGTAATCATCTGATCATTTTTATTAAAATGAAGCAAGTCAGAGAGACTAATGTTTGCCATTAATTTTCACTCTGGAGAACTATTCTTTCCAGCTCCATTGGGTTGGACTTAAAAGGCAAATGGTATTATGAGTGTTAATTTCAAAGTGAATTATTCAAGAAGTGCTCTGTGTCAGCAAGCTTCATTTGGTGGAACTATATTTATGTCTTCCTTAAATACAGTTCACCCATTCCACCATCTTTTATAGATCCAGGAAGTGTGTTGGCTATGAAGAAGTGCAGTGCTTATGGTAAAAGGAAGATTTGGCAGTTTGGTTCAATTAATGCAAAAGACAGGATGTAACCCTGTTGCAGGAATATCTTACTAGCAACAATAAGTGAGGGGTCTTGATTCTGCAAACTCACAGGAACTGTATAGTTCCACAATTCCGAAGGCCAGAAGTGGCTTATCAGATGGGGCAGAGCCACTATGCTGGCTTACTGGCAGATGGGTTGCTATTTCTTACTGGGAGGGAGAGGGAGGATGGGTGAGGCAGCAGGAGGTGAGGAAGAGTGGGAACAGCAGCAAGGCACCAGCAGCTTTGGACCAGCTGGTTCTAAATCTCTGCACATCCCCTAACTATGCCTGGAGTAGGTATAGTGAACAATTGAAAAGTCAGGCTCCACCTTCTGCCCTGGGCAATGTGAGCTAGGGATAGGGAAGATATTAGATTCAGTTCATATTTAAAGTCAAATTTATCAAAGTCACACTTTCTGAAACAACATGAGAACAGAAACACAGCCATCCTTCTTAATTCATGTTTATCAAAATATTGTGATCAGTTCTCCAACCAAGCCCTGTTTTCAAAAATCCATATACTAGAGGAAGGTGTGCACAAAATGGTGAAAATAACATACAAAAATGCATTCTGTTAGGAGAAATTGCTTGCAAAAATGTGTATATTAGTCAAAACTGCATACAAAAATGTATTAGGAGAAAGTCATACTAAAATGTTGAAGAAATTTCGTTAGGATTTTTTTTAAAAAAAATGCTGCAGAAATGTGGAGAACCGATTTTAAGATTTTAAAAAACGAGGATCAAAGAGAACTGAAATTGACACGTAGTTGTCTTCCTACCTAGTGTGAGCCAGCAGGGCTTGGAATGTGGCGGTGGAACCATAGTCAACCATCTCTCTGCTCCTTGGCTGGGGTTAGGGCTCTGTTAGGATTGCTCTGTAACTGATGGACAATTTGAGTGCTGCTGCTCTAGTAAAAATCTGTTATGAGTTCATAGTGCTTTTAAATCTATCACCCAAGATTTTCTGAGATGAGTAAAATAAAAGTGAGTTTCCAACAGCAGTTACGCTTTAAATAAGTAGTAAGCCAAGTCCCAAAGCAGCATTTTCATCTGAGTATCGAGAACAGCAGGAATCGAGAGGGCAGGAAGATTTACAGTAAAGTACAACAAGCCTCCTTAAATGTTTCCTCCTCTGTAACACTATTTCAGCTGAGGGGCTCTGCTCAACAGAGATATATGCTAGCCTCTCTCTCTCTCTCTCTCTCTCTCTCTCTCTCTTTCTCTTTCTCTGCAACCCTCCCCCCCAGGCAGTGTGTGCTTTACATTTGCAGTGGGTTTTAGCAAATGGCTATGTATGGTGCTAACAGTGTACTCCTGTGTATGTTTATTCAGTGTGCAATAGTTTTTACTGCCAGGTACTTGTGCATAGGACTGCAGCCTAATAATTTATTTAATCAACCAATCAATCAATTTATAGACTGTTAAATATGAAACAATCTCTAATTGGTTTAAAAAGCAAAAACCATAGAAGCACAAAGCTGAAACACAGATAAGACAAAATGTATACTGTCAAAATAACAATAAGAATCCAGAATAACAATATTGAACCAAAATATGAAGCAATGGATTCTACAAATTAACAGTCAGGAAATGCGTGATCAAATAAACATATTTTTAATAGGTGTTTGTATGTGTAGTAATGCATCTATTTGTTACACGTAAGAGCCATTGCTTTTTGCCATGGGTGAGATGCTGTACCACACACTGATGCACATGTCTGTGAGTGAGTGATACTCACAGGTATAACAACATTGTTGGGGTGCTTCTTCCCCACTGGCTAGAAAGCTGATTACTACAAGAGACTAGAGTCTGAAAATTGGACGCTTGTATATCTAGCCTTTGAAATTAGAAAAGAGTACTTAAAAATGGTCATGGTAATAATGCAATCCCTATGCATGTCTACTGAGAAGCGAGTTCCACTTAGTTGAATGGGCCCTACTCCCAGGTAAGTGGTATAAGATTACAGCCTTAATAATGGGAAATTGAGACATAAAGGTAAAATGTTTGAACTGTTCAAATGATAAGTTCATCATTCTATGAGCACAATCCAGAAAATTTGACCATTGAAATAAATATGAAACAGAAATCAATGACAAATGCTGAAAGCAACAAATGTGTGTTGGCTTTCAGTATTAATTTAACTTGGCAGCAAGCATCACTGAACTCAGTGGGACTTACTTCTAACTATGAAAACGATGGGGGGTACTTTATATTACCTGGTTTTTATTGGGGCAATGGTCAAGGGTTGTCTCCACGGATGGCTTGGCGCTAGTGGAAGTACTTCCACTTACACAAGGCAGGGCACTCAATTTTTGCCAATTTCTCCTACCAAATGCAGACCCCCTTGTGCCCCCAAAAGCTTCTTCTCATGGTTGGAGGTACCCTCTGGAACAGTATGGGATATAGCATAAAGGTCTGCAATTCATAGAGGGGACTGGTGAAGATGAGGTGCCTTGTCTTGCATGAGCAAAAGCCACCACTGGATGCAATCACAGGTAAGCAGTCTTAGTTGTGGTTGAATTGTTCTGGATGAATTTATATTCTACCCTTCAATGTACTAACATTTCCAGGGTGGAGTCTTCATCAACTGATACAGAGTTTCTAAAATAATATATTTCTGATTGTAGCCCCTCTTAAGACACTAAGGGCTAGATCCAGGTGGGCAGATCATTCCATACTCCCCTTAAGCTGGGCTGGGGGTGGCTGGGCTGCACTGAGAAGAGGCGTCCCTCCACTCTGCTCTGCCAGCTGAGCTGGCCTCTGGCTGGCCACCACAAGCACCACTCTGTTGGTGCTGACCTCCTCCTTTCACCCACCAAATGGGCAGACAAGTGGGAGGCACAGTGGAGTCTTCACCAATGGAATACAACAAAAACTCCTGAAATGGGGTGTTCCAAGTGTGGTCTCGGGGCTGAGCCAGCTCAGGATCCACTGGATCCCAAGCCAATCTTGCTGCCATTCGGTGATGGCATCAGTCTGATCCAGACCTAGTAGCTGCGCCAAACTGGAGTTGGCACAGGAATCAAGCCTTATCATCCTGCCCTACTACTAATTTAGTCTTGGTCAAACTCTAAGAATATATGTTGCACTATTTATGATAACACCGGATTGTTCATGCTGAAAGAGAACACAAAGGAGAGACATTTGTAATGTGAATGAGCATGCTGGCCAATGAAGGCTTTACATTTGCATTGCACAGTGACTGAAGGAAGAGCTGATATGTGCAAATGATTGTGGCAGCACAACCCTCAGACAGACCAAAAGAGATTGAGACTACGAACAGGCTTGGTCTATTTGTGCAGCTCGAGAGAGCATTTCTTATGATGTACTATGGAAGCTTTGTAATGAGAAATACATTCCTTTCCGTGTTATTCATTTTTTTCCCATCTCAATTTTTAAAAATCTGAATGGGTAATTCCTGCTCAACAGTAAATTAAGTACATGCCTGGCATTATCAATCAATGTCAGTGGCTGTATCAGTTACTCAGTTAGATTAGAGCTGGATAAAAGCAACACACAGAAGAAAAAACATGTGTTGTGGTCTCCCCCCCTCCCCGTGTGATCTTCCCTTCAGTCCAATAACACATATCAATTGCCATGTGTGGTGTTTTCTCCAGATGGTTCTGATAGCTGGCAGAAAAGAACCTATCTGAAAACAAAGCCTGGTGTTGGGCTTGTAAGGTAGCCACATGGGTTCTCCAACTGTTGCCCTGAGAATGTTGAAACTGGCACAAATATAATCACCTGTCCAAACAGCCTGGATGCTTCTATCTTGAAGCTTTTTCTTGAAACTTCAAGTGATCCATTTGCACCCTTGTCACATATTAGATGCAACTTAAAGGCATTTATTACATGTGCACCTGTGCACAGGATTGCTGCCAGTGACTTTACAAACCTGGAATGACTTTTCAGCATTAGGAAACAGCCTCACATGTCAAAACTGTCTGTCATCTGTTGTTTACGAGATTCATCTTTCACACCCATAGATAATCTTCAGAGCAGGATTGCCCCTCTTTCCTTTCTATAAGTAATGAACACCGAGGAACTGGCCATTCTTTGCCTTTGATCTATCCAGGTCATATTCCATTGTAATGAGCACTTTGAAGTGGCATTAAGCATACATTAAGAACTACCCCCCCCCAAATTGCAATATCTTTTTATTACTGCATATATACATTGGGGGACAGATGGAGAAGGTAATACCCTGCCAATCCTAAACCAGCAGAATGCCCATCTGAAAAGATATCAGTCATAGATGCTTCAGGATTTGTTTTAAAGAACCGCCCTCCCTTTATTACAAAATAGAACATAAGCTCCAAGACAATTAAGGGATATGTACTTAAAATTCATTCCAGACTCAACCTGAGTCCTTTCAATGCAGTTACTTTTGCGGGGAGGAAAATCATTAACATCTAAAGTTTCAGGAACTTGGGAATGTTCCTCATTTTTCTAAATAAATGTGTTTACCACGCAAGAGTACATCATGCACAATTACTGCTTTTTTATATGGAGTTCATATTAAATTGAGAAGCAAGATGTAAGGGTTCACAGTTCTTAATGGAAGGAATGGTAATCCACAGTCTCCAAGTTTGTCTTGTAATTAGACCTGCCAGAAAAGCTATCGTGTTGTTCAAACATTTGGGTCCCCTCCCCCAGCGACATAATTTGATCCATAAGTATGTCTAACTCAGTCAGTTTTCTGTGCACAAAAGAACATTTAACAAATGGGCAAATTGAAGTGGACTGCAATGTGGGTTACATTTGGAATTACACATATTAGGGCAATGGCAGAAATTACCAATAGGTGGCAGAAAGTCAAAAAAATGTAAAAATTCCAGATTGTAATAATGATCAAATATGCAAGAACCCCCCTCCATGTCCCTTCCACATCTGCATGGAATTAGAAGGAAAGGGAAAAATATTTGTCAAATGGAGGGATTACTTACTAGGATTTGCCATATTTTTTAATAATTTCAGCAATTTCCCAAGGGCGTGTGAAAAACCCTGTAGTGCAAATGAACTGATCCTTGTTAGATTTCCCCCCCTCTTATAGCCACCTACAAGTACATATGGGATTAAGCATTTCCAAATCCTTACTGTTATCCTTTCCCTTTCTGTTTAAAGATAACACAATTTCCCACTTTAGTCACTTTTATCCTTTCTTAAACTTGGACAAACCTATACATTGAAAGCAATTAGTGACACAGGACTGCTTTTGCTTCAAAATGGGATGATCAGATAGACAACACATTTTTTCTGAAGAAGTCATTGCTGAAGCCTCAAAACAGAACAGGATGGAAACTGTTCCAGTGTGAAGTTGTACGAACTGGATCTGTCCAAAGAAATATACTAGAGCAGGGTCACCAATGTAGCTTCTGCCCAGCTTTGTGAAAGAAGTGCAAGACATGTACATGCAATGCATTTCGTTTTGTAGGAAAACTGTCACTGGTCCCACACATGTAGCCTTTTGACTCATAGGACTTGTTAAGGTTCTCAAGGAATATGGTTAGAGGGATTTTGCTCTTTCATTTTAATGGTCATGGATGTTTTATATTTTCCTGTTGCGTACTGTATAGCTTTTTAAATCTTTGAATTGCTAGCCATCTCATGCGCACAAGAGGGCATTGTTAAAATAAATTCAGTAGCAATTGGCAGGACAGAGTGGGCTGGGGCAGCATTACTTACCTGGCTTCCCAATGCGAAGGCCACGGCTGGTATGCAAGAGGGAGAGAGGGAGGGGTGAGGCAGTGGGGAGGTCACTGCATGCACGGTGGCACAGCCAATCTGACACGCCTGCCACTGCACCCACACGGCACTAACTTCGCCTCTCCTTCTCAGGTACTGGCAGCAACCTCCACATTGGGAAGCCAGCTAAACCACGCTGCCCCCCAAACCATTACTGAATAAATTAAACATTCTGTACCAAACTGAAAAAAGCAAATGGCACACTGGAAGTCTATGCCTATCTTGGGAGCAAGGCCCATTGAACTCCATAGACCTTACTTCCGAGTCAATGCATTTAGGACTGAGCTGTACATCTGTCATAAGAGACAGAAACACAGACGGTGTTATTGCCAGAGCAAGTCTGTTGAAGCAAAAACAACAGTCTTCTGACACTTAAAGATTTAATAAATGTGTTAGTCTTTAAGATACCATAATTATCTTTAAAATGATGTATATATAACAATGTCTGCAACATGAAAAAGATTAAGATGGCTTATATCTTAATCTATGTAGCAAAAGTAGGCACAGCAACTAATATGAATTTTACCTTTTGTACAGTAGGCCAGTTTCTACTATACACTCCCCTCCCTCCCTCCCTCCCTCCATCACAAGCAGCTTTATCAAAGTTCAAGAACACATTCCAGTCAGGCAGAAACACTCACGGAGGGTGCAAAGCAGGGCCAGTAAGGGTGTAGCCTGGGGAAAGGGGATGTAGCCTGAGAGAGTCCCAAGGGCCAATAGGGAGAACATGAGGGCCACATCTGGCTCCTGCGCTTGAGGTTTCCTGTCCCTATCCTAAGGCTTTATAGAACCCTGTCTTCCTCACCCAGCTCAGCATATGTGCACAGACACAACTGAAAGCAATGCACCAGCACATTATGAGGAATGCGTAAGCTGTGTAGCCTTCTCATATTCCTATCCAGTCTTTCCTCTTTACAGACTGCAGTTTATTTTGTCTCAGGTTTTCAGTAACTTGAACAATGCAGAGAGGGAGGCCTAAATAGGCATACACAAGGCACTACCAGGCCACCCTTCCCAATGTCTCATAGTGTGGCACACAGCACCTATATATCTGCACATCCATGTCCTGTGTAGCTTGGAAGAATTTGGTAACATGTGCCTCTGAGCACATGGTGAGTGGTGGCAACACCTGTGCTGATCTTGTTTTAGCAGGGAGGAAGCAACAAGACAGTTGATAGAATTCAGCGGATTGGACTGTGTGCTATAGGTACATTCTTAAACCGCAAGGTTTTTTGCCTGTTAGTGAATTTGTCTGCTTTTTAATCCGGGAGGTAAGAAATGGGATCCTGTGCAAGTTTGCTGAGAATGGATTGATCATTTGCATGTTTATTGAGTTCAGTGGGGTTTACTCCTCTGCAATCATGCTTAGGATAGGTAGAACTGACTGTGGGGGGTGAGGAGGAGAAGAGGGAGGAAGGGCTAGAGTGGGCAGGGGAGGAGGAAGAAGGGAGGGAAAAGGGAGAGGAGAAGGAGGGGAAAGGCAGGTCTGATCATTTGCATGCCTGTTGAGTTCAATGGGATTTCCTGTGCAATCATGCTTAGGATAGGTAAAACTGACCATGGGGGGGAGGAGGAAGAAGGGGAAGGAGGGGATTGCAAGTGGATGGGGAGGAGGGGGCAAGAGGGAGCGGATAGGAGGGAGGAGGAGGGGAGGGCAGGTTTGGTCATTTGCATGATTTTTGAGTTCAATGGAATTTTCTCCTGTGCAATCATGCTTACGATAGATGAAACTGACCTGGGGGAGGGGCAGGGAGGAGAGGAAATTGAGTGGGTGGGCACTGGAAAGAGGGGAAGCCCCTTTCCTTTCCAAAAGGAAAACACTGTGAACAGTATCATTCTTTTGTAGGGTTTCCCCCACCTTTTTATTCTACAGCAGGCATATGTAGCCTCACACACAAATTTAAACCAAAGCTGTCACTGGCCACATCCACACCAGACCTTTATTCCACTTTGGACAGTCATGGCTTCCCTGAAAGAATCCTGGGAAGTGTAGTTAGTGAAGGGTGCCGAGAGTTGCTAGGGGATGCCATGTTCTCACAGAGCTTCAATCAGAGCAGCTGAATGTTAAACCACTCTGGCCACAGGAGCTCAGCCAGGGGAATAGAAGTCTCCTAACAACTCTCAACACCCTTCACAAACTACACTTCCCAGGATTCTTTGGGGGAAGCCATGACTGTCTAAAGTGAAATGAAGGTCTGGTGTGGGTGTGGCCCCTGATAAGCCTAGCCAAGCAGCTGTGAGTCTGGCTTTTAGAACACTGACAGTTGGTTCTTACTGAGCCTGCCTAACATTATCATTGAGTTCAATGGTAAATTTCTTAAATTAATTAAAATTCAGCTAGGCATTTTTTAAACGTTTAAACTGCAGAATATGAAGGTCAGAGTATGGGGCAAGGTCAGTAATAGGATTACAGGTACTCTGTGAACATGGCTGATTTTTAATTAATTTCAATAAATTATGAAAACTGACAGAAAAAAGTCCAAAGGGGGTCTGGTTTTTCTCTATCTCTTTTTACACTTTGAACTCTCTATTCTCTCTGACTGTTTTGTGTATCGTCATGAAAATTTCGAGGGTTGTTAACTAAGTGTTTCTGAGTTCAGGACTATATGTTTTGTAAGGTTTTGTTGTAAAATGAGCTTATGGAAAGCATCAGAATGGCATGGGGGTATTTTCAATTTAACATTGCAGAACGTGAAAAATCTATGCTGGTTATAGTATACAGCCACTCTCATGGTTGTATAATAAAATATAAAACACCATAAAAAGAGGGAGAGGGGAATCATTAATATGATTGGCTGATCAGAAAATTTAAACACTTACATAGGGCTGTCTGCATAAAAAAGTCTCCAAGAGATGCCTGGAAATAAAAAGTGAGGGTGACTGCAGAATCTCCACTGGAAGAGTGTTCCATAGTATGGGACTGGAGACACTAAATGCCTCACTTCTGGTGGAGGCCAGTCACGCCTCTGTAACATGGGGAACAACTAACAGTGGTCCCGCAGATGATCTCAGTGAATGACCTGGGATATGTTTTAAATTGTTTTAAATTTTTAAATTGTGTTTTACATTGTTTTTAAAAGATGTGTTTTTAAATTTGTATATTTGTTTTAATGTTTTTAGTTACTGTAAACTGCCCAGAGAGCTTCGGCTATGGGGCGGTATATAAGTACAATAAATAAATAAATAAATATAAAGCCCGAGATGGGATATAAGGCTGCAGACAGTCCTTAGGTACCCTGAACACAAATTGTTCAAGACTTTGTATATTAATATATGAATCTTGAACCTGGCCCACCTAGGGTTCCCAGGTGTCTGCTTTTCACCTGGAGACTGAATTTTGGGGGTCGTCTCCAGGTGAGTTACCTTAATCTCCAGACTCTCAGCTTTAATTTTTTTAAAAAATTAAGTTTCTAGGTGTTCTGGTTCACAAGATATACACCAAAACATCAGCTGCCCCCCTCTTGCAACTTCTGTTAAATCAGCTCGTAGCAGGCTGGTCTAGCCCCGCCTTTTCAGGTTTGTAGCCAATAAGTGAAGTCAGGGATGTGATTTGTTGATCTCCAGGAAGTGCCTACAACCCATTGCAATACAAGAAAATGGTCCCCCCCCCCAGCTTATCTGAAAATCTCATAAATTGAGTAAGTATATAGCTTTCAGTTTTTCTCTCTCTTTTGTGCAGGAGTCAAACAAGTTTAAAGTCACATAATTCTGAATTTTTGGTTGGGTGAATGAAGTTCCTTATAACTTTCAGTAAGCCTCATTAAATACATTGGGACTTGCTTCTGAGTAAACATGCATAGGATTGCACAATAAATATCTTTACAGGTTTTGTAAATAATAAATGTCTTTGACAATCATACTTATATAAATATTTCTTCATACTGTATCCCAATAAGTATTTGATTTCACACTATGGTTGTATATTATTATTTCCTCTACATTTTAAGTGTGCCCTTCTTCCTTGGGGTGGTCATGGTTCCCCTCTGTTGTTTTCTTCCTGAGGGGCAGATAGGCTGAGAGATGGTGAGTAATCCATGGTCACCCAGTACATTTTATAGCTCATTTCCATTTAAAAAAATTAATTAAAACTATTTACATGCAGGCAAAGTTTATTAAGTAGATCCAGACAATACATTTAAAGCACATCCAATTTGCATTTAAAGTGCATGACTTCCCCTAAAGAATCCTGGTAAGTGCAGTTTCCCCCTCACAGTTATAGTTCTCACCACCATTAACAAACTACAGTTCCCATAATTCTGTGGTGGGATTCATGTACTTCAAATGTGTGTTGAATGTGCTTTAAATAAACAGTGTGGATCTGCTCTAGGTATGCTGTGCATTCATTAGTGAATTGAAAAGAACAATTTTAAAGGATACTTTTTTTAAACAGGGCTGTAGTTTAGTGGTAGGGCACATAATTTGCATGCAAAGATCCAAAATTCAATCTCTGGAAGAGACTATTGCCTGGAATCCTGGAGAGCGAATGCTAGTCCATGTCATCAGTACTGAGCTAGATGGTACCAAGTGGCCTGAGTCAGTATTAGGCAGATTCCTTTGTTCCTAAAAGTGGAACGAGACCCAAGGGCCACAGTGACTCCAAAATTTATGTATGTATTTTATTTACAACATTTATATTCCACTTTATTGTAAAAAATCTCAAAGTGGTTTACAGAAGGAATTAAAACAATAAAATTATTGGCAAAAACAGTTAAAGACAGGTATTTAAAAACATTAAAATTATTTAAACCAACAATGAATTAAAAACGGATAAAAAACACAATAGCTTCTACATGCCTGGGTAGGCTTGCCTAAACAAAAATGGTTTTAGCAGGTGTTGGAAAGAGTACAATGAAGGTGTATGCTTAATGTCAATAGGCAGGGAGTTCTAAAGTGTAGGTGCTGCCACACTAAAGACTGATTTCTTACAAGAGCAGAACAAGTACTTTGTGGCACCCATAACATGGAAAGTACACCTTCAACTTGGCCTGGGAGCAAATAAGCAACCAGTGCAGATTTCAGAGCAGAGGTATTATGTACTGATAGGGTCTTACTCATGTCAGCAATCATGCCGCAGCATTCTGCATTAACTGCAGCCCCTGGGTCAGGCATGGGGATTTCTGTGACCTTGACTGACTGGCTGCCAGGATTTTTTTTTAGTTTTGGTTTTTGGTTATGAATCTTGACCGGATGTGGGATGCTGAGTTTTTTTGTCTTACTTGGAATCTTGTTGTGGTTGGTATGGTATTACAGTTAGGAAATCAACACTGTCTTTTGTTTTTATTTTTTCTTTGCACTTCATTTATCTTTAACCTCACTCCCTTATATCCATAGAAGCAACAACAATGGTTCCATGCACTCAGCTCAACCCCCTTAAAGCCAATGATGATGCATCTTGTTATTTGCATGATGGTTTGTTTCTTGCCTAATAGTGGTACAAGAGAATTCACATATTTGTAAGTGTGGCTTCAATTGTTATTCCCAAACTGCTGCTTGTGAAGGTCGACCAAACCATGTGTACTTTCTCTCTGTCAATTATTACTCACTGGAATTGGGTTGGCTGTCAAAGTGAGTTTATAGCAGCCCACAGGGTAGACAGAAAGGGTACAGAATCTTCTTACTCTTACTCATTTTTCAGACCTCTTTCTGAAGTGAATGTCAGATCTGTAAAGACGTTTGGAGCACCCATGTTAAAAGATAGGGGCAGGGCATTCCAGGTAAGGGGTTGCCAACCCTGTTTGGATATGGATGTCTTTGCAGAGGATCCCTAGTCAAGCTTTACCAGCAGCACAATCCAAACTACATTATTTTATTTATTTATTTATTTATTACTTGATTTATATCCCGCCCCTCCTCCCAGCAGGAGCCCAGTACACCTACTCAGAAGTATGTCCTGTTGAGTTCTATGGGGCTTAGTCCCTTAGTGTATTTAGAATTGCAGCCTTCGGGGACATCCATCTTTACTCCTGAGTGCTCCTGTCTAACATCTCCACAATACTAGGCTCCTTTTTTCAACAATGGCCTTCTGGTGACTGGCCTGGCCTAAGGGCTCTTAAATCCTTCTTGCCAGAAGCAAGTAGAATAGATTAAATGTTCCCTACCCAGGCTCTATCTTTTAGCTAAGATTTCTATCTTAATTTCCAATCAGAAAAATGTTTTTGTTGGAATTCCATGCTCCAAGCAACTGTGGTTGATGCTTAATGTATCATGCATAATGACATCACTCGCATCCACCCCTGTGACATAGAATAGTAGAGTTGGAAAGGGCCTATAAGGCCATCAAGTCCAACCCCCCTGCTCAATGCAGGAATCCAGATGGCTGTCCAGCTGCCTCTTGAATGCCTCCAGTGTCAAGAGAGCCCACTACCTCTCTAGGTAATTGGTTCCATTGTTGTATGGCTCTAACAGTTAGGAAGTTTTTCCTGATGTCCAGTCAAAATCTGGCTTCCTGCAACTTGTCCATTATTCCATGTCCTGCATTCTGGAATGATCGAGAAGAGATCCTGGCCCTCCTCTGTGTGGCAACCTTTTGTGTACTTGAAGAGTGTTACCATATCTCCCCTCAGTCTTCTCTTCTCCAGGCTAAACATGCCCAGTTCTTTCAGTCTCTCCTCATAGGGCTTTGTTTCCAGTCCCCTGATCATCCTTGTTGCCCTCCTCTGAACCTGTTCCAGTTTGTCTGTATCCTGCTTAAAGGGTGGAGACCAGAACTGGATGCAGTACTCAAGATGAGGCCTAACCAGTGCTGAATAGAGGGGAACTAATACTTCACACAATTTGGAAACTATACTTCTGTTAATTCAGCCTAGAATAGCATTTGCCTTTTTTGCAGCCACATTGCACTGTTGGCTCATATTCAGCTTGTGATCAATAAGAATTTCAAGATCCTTCTGACATGTCAGGTATCCCCCATCTTATAACTGTGCATTTGGTTTCTTTTTCCTAGGTGTAAAACTTTGCATTTATCCCCGTTGAATTTCATTCTGTTGTTTTCAGCCCAATGCTCCAGCCTATCAAGGTCCCTTTGAATTTTATTTCTGTCTTCCATGGTATTCCACGGTACATTACTCAGGCCTAGGGTTGCCAGGTTCTTGGCCTGAGACTGATCCTGTATCTTTAGAAGAGAAAGTCAGCCAAGTGCAGGTGTTCTTGCAACTCAATATACAGAAGACCTTTTGGTTGCCAGGCCTGGCCTCCAAGAGGTCTTCTGTATATTTAAAAGTTGGGGAGGGGGGAGGGAGAATTCCACCTTGTGGTTTTTCCCATTACAGAGTTGCAACAACACCTGTACTTGGCTGACCTTCTCTTCTCCTAAAAATACAGGATCAGTCTTCGGCCATGGACCTGGCAACCCTACTCAGGCCCACCCCTGAAATCCAGTGTTTGGGATGCTTCTGACCTGGCAACCCTAGACCAGTAGCATATGGGCAGAGGTTTTAGCAAAGGCGGTACATACTGTCATCTCTCCGCTCCTATCAGCATTCTGCATCACTGGTCCTAGAGCTTCCAGACTAGGCCCACAGGCAGCCCCACACTGCAGTAATTCACTCATAAGGTTACCAGTGCATGGACTACAGTGGCCAAATTATCCTGATCCAGGGAAGGATCGTATTCCATATGGTTTTTAAGTAGCTTATTTTGCCACACACATATTATTATTCATTGGTTTGCTTAGCTATGTTTTCCAGTCCACTTGCTCTAGT
This sequence comes from Rhineura floridana, assembly GCF_030035675.1. Classification (NCBI taxonomy): domain Eukaryota; kingdom Metazoa; phylum Chordata; class Lepidosauria; order Squamata; family Rhineuridae; genus Rhineura; species Rhineura floridana. Next base: position 133,452,627 of record NC_084481.1, on the reverse strand, counting down.
GTATGAAATCAAACATATTTCATAACACAAGCATTACACAAAACATTTATTTTTGTGTTACCCTGGAATATTTTTTTCCAACGTGTGAAGTTTGTGAACTGTATCAAATTGAGCCACATCAAAATAATAAAGTTAAATGAATAAAACATGGGATTTTAAGTTTGGACTACATTCTAAAAGCTGGAGCTGATTTAAAGTTGCACAGAAGAACATCAGGGCAGAAAGCAAACTGGATCTATATTTTTTGTTTCATGATAGCAAATAATTTTTCAGAGCCCTCCTTGCAAGGGCTCCCAGTCTAACATTGAAGAATGGATGGTATTAACAATTAAGCAGCAATCTTAAACAACAATCTCAGTCACTGCTGCCTGTGGCAAAAAATGCTAGAGACAAAACACACATTTTAAATGAGCTGATGTTTTGATTTGGAGATGAAGGGCATGAGTTGAAGATGAAGAACTCAGACATTTATGATATCCTACAATTGTCTTTGTTCAAAAAGGTTTGATAGGGTTTTGAAGCACTACAGACTCCTCTACCATTTCTGAACAGTAACAACAGCAGCCTGTGCACACTACAGGCAACAGTAGCTTTGTCGCCTACCTCAACTGGCACACAGGCAGAGTAGTTGCGAATGAGGAGGGGCTGTCCCAAAATTAGTCTTACGGCAGCCCAAAGTCCAAATAAAGGGATGGCACCAGAAGCAAGGTCAAGAAGCAGTCCAAAGTCAAATCACAGGAGTAACAAGAGAAGCAAGGTCCAGAAACAGTCCAAGGTCCAAACATCCAGGGAGAGGTGAGCAATGACTAACTAGGTGGCAGGGACCCACGAGCCAGAGTTCTGATGCCTGGAACGGAAAGCTTTTAAACCTAGCGGCAACTGGCGGCTCCATGTCAGTGGGGCAAGGGAATCTGTTCCAGCTTTTAGTCCAAACTTTCAAGGAGCTGTCCAATTATTTAAACCTGAGCTTTGAGAACTCCACCCAGACGTTTATGTTGCTTGTAGATTTAGTTAACTCATGAGGAGCAGCTTAGTCACAAGCATTCCTTTACTCCTGAGGAGTCCTTGTTCCTTTGGTGCCTGCACTCTTAGATGTTGCTGAACTACTACTCCCACCGTCCCTGGCCATTGGCCATGCTTGCTGGGACTGAGAGGAATGCTAATTCAGCAATGTCTGGAGGGCCATAGGTTTTCCATACCTGTCCTAGGGTTTGGTTGCCGCTCAACATTTGCCTCTGATTCTGAGAAAGGACCACCTGTGTTGTAAGCAAGAGGTCTGCAGAAATATTTCTTGGGGGAGGGAAGGTTTAGGAATTGTTACTCCAGGTCATTGGCAAATCACTCTACCCACCATTACATTTAGAATTCCAGGGGTGGTCAGGTGTCCCCCCCTTGCCCCTCCCTAAGCACACCCTTGGTTGTGAGGGGAAGGTTGGACTGTTGGTTCCCCTGAGGGCCTGCTCTACTTCACAGTCCCTTGACACAGGCTGCTCCTCTGTGATGTTTCGTTTAGGGAGCTCTGAAGATGATTTCTCTGGCAAGGGCATGATACTATACTACACCACCTTCTCTGAAGATATGAGTGCCTGCCTCCATCTAGTTATGCTTTTTATGCAATGTAACCAGGAAGCCTATGGCTGGCACCAGAGATTGTGTCACCTGAGCTGCTGCCATCCCCCCTGCCTCTGCTGATCCCCCTCCTCTTCAGGATGATGAGGATGTGGTGGTACTCCCTTCCTGGTTTACTTTTAAAATAATTTAAAAACTGTGCCATTGCTTTAGGATCATTAGTGAGACCCTGTGCCTCCTCCTTGCCTGTCTTGCTTTAGGAAGGACCAATGGAGTCTTTAGAGTGACACATTCTAAGCAAGGTGGCCATGAAAGTACCCTCCTGATTTTAGCCATCATTAGATGCTGCAACAAACTGTAGTGGCACAGACACTTTCATGGCCACTCCCAGGCCTGTAGCTGGGGGAGGCAAATGAAGGTGCCACCCCGTAGAGCTGTGCTCCCCCCCCCAATTTTGGGGGGATATTGTCTTTTTAATTTATGACATGACAGACAATGACAACCTCCATTTAAAGAATGACAGCTTGTTTTAAGAGAGGAGCAATTTAAGAATAGGATCCTCTGAAAAATTCAGTTAATAAGGCCGGGTGAGCCCACAACAAAAGCCATCTGGAAGAGCCCCCAAAGTCTTCTCACTCAAGTTTCTTCCTAACTGAGAGTGGATTTTTCATGATCACAATCATCCTATAATTACTTAAGTGATCCAGAAAAAACAGCCTGTATAGTGATGTGACCCTTGAAGAGTTAATTATTAGAACTTTGCATTATGGACTTCCCTTTGTTCTGCTTTTCAGTTTCACTTGTGTTCTCTACCCAACCAGCAATAAAGAAGCATATTTGTTTGCCTGCAGTAAGAAGTAAGAATGTGTTTATACTGCAGTTATTATAATTAATAGAGCAGGATTGGGTGCTTGTTGCTAAAGGGTGAAATAAAGAGAAAACTTAAAGTGATCTGAAAAAATGGTTGTCCTTTACTCTTTTAAAGCACTCATTATACTCACAATCATAGTGGCTATTTTGTCTTCTTTTTCCTGAGTACTTGATGCCAAAGGATGAAAACAGCTCTAGGGAATTAGAAATATTGTTGTGTACATTACAGTTAGCTAGCTAGCCAGTTGGCTGGCCACCTAGGCGTAACTCAGCCCTAATTTCTGATTTTCCCAGTATGTGCAGCTCAGCATGAGGTCTTTTCAGGGTTTGTGAACAAATAAATCAACCCAGCAGCCAGTAAAAAAAAAATCCAATTGCTTTCCACAATTAATTTCCAGTTGCTTAGTTCTTCCTTTATATAGCAGCCAGTTAAAAAGCTTTTCCTTGATTGTCCAACAGGAAGGAAAATCTAAAGGTCAGGAACAAGATTAGAAGGAGGGACTCTCAACAAAGAGGAGTTAACAAACACACCCTAAAGAATTTATTTTTTCTCTGTCCTTCCCTAAACTTGTACTCTGAGCAAATTTGTTTTTTAGGTGGTATCTAAAATTGAGATACCTAATGCAGCATCCAAGCTCAGGAGCTCACCATCTTTACCAAAATAGTTCAGTTCATGAAGAATAAGAACACAAGGACAGACTACAGGTGAAAGGGGACTCCAGCTATAGGCAAAGTCAAGCTTTTGAGTCTGGTATTCCTGGGGATCTCTCAAAAAAAGGGTGAGATGGTTCAACTGATTAAACATCATTCATATAAGTTAACACACTCTCTGGATGGAGGAGGAATGGGGGGTAGGGGGTGGGATTGGCTGGCGCTATGTACCTCTCCCCTCCCCAAATGCCCCACCTAGAAATGTGGCTGCTCCACCTAACAAGGAAGGATAGCTTGAGGGCTGGCCACTCCACCTAGCAGAGGCAAGCAGAAGGCCCAAGTGGGTTCCAATTCACTACTCCCCTCATCCATTGCCTGAGGCAGTTGTCTCAGGTTGCCTAATAGAAGTACTATCCTTGCAGAGGTCACAATTAAGTTTAGATTGTTGCAATAAACCATACATTTTTAAAAAGGCTCCAGAAACTACCATTGGTTCAGGGCCTAAAGATTATGAATTGGGACTGGGTGGTTTGCCAATATTATGCCTGCACGTTGGACTGTATGCAACGGGATCCCCTCTCCTCTCCCTGTGCAAATCCTGAGCCATCCCCAAATCTACTCCAGAGGGTTGAGGGGAAACCCAGATCAGATTTATGTTCAACTTAGCTCATTGTTGAATACAACCCTGTCAGCTGCATTGACTCCCAGTCAATTTCCACACCCAATTTAAGGTGCTGGTTTTAATATCTAAATCTCTAAATGGCTTTGGATCAGCTACTGGAAAGACCACCATCTTCCATGTACCTACCCAAGCTTTAAAATCCTCTTTGGATGCCTTGATCTGGGTACTTCCATTGAATGAAATGAGATGGGCATCCACCAGGGAGAGGGCCTTTTGCTTTACTTATTTATTTTAAGCAACCCAAAGAGCATTATGTTGTGGGCTGACATACACATGTCATAAACAAAGCAAAATAACCACATTGGGAAGACTTGTTCCAGACATATTGATGTGTCCTCCCTCCCCATCTAACCCACTATTCTATATTCTCCCTCCAGATCTTGAACCAGTGTAACCTTTTCCATAGTTCTCCTCCCTTCCCCTGCTCAGCTCTGCCTTTCTTCCCCTCTTTTTCTAAGACAGGTGTGGAAAACCTTTGGCCCTCCAGATGCTGCTGAACTACAACTCACATCAGCCCCAGCAAGCATGGCCAATGGCCAGGGATGGTGGGAGTTGCAGTTCAGCAACATCTGGCCAAATGTTCCCCACTCATGCTTCTAAGACAAGAGCCATCATCACCCCCACCCCTTTGAGTTTTCTCATTTCCCCCTTCCTCTTGGGTTTGTCTTTCTGTGTCTCTGGATGATCTTCCTGCCCATATTGTTTGTGAAATTTACACTGTCAAACTGCTTCCCTTCACTTGCCATCCACTGTGCACCATTTTTTCATGTACTTCAACCATCACACAACTGCCTGATCTATTCCAGCAAATTTGGCATCCAGGGCAAATGTCCCATCTGTTCAATGATTGGAATGATACTGTACTTACAATATTAAGCAGTGCGCATTGAATACAAAACATGATGTTTCTTCTTTTTACCGTACATCCCTTGTCATTTTGTTTTTAGTGCAGTCGCTTGTCCTTGACCAGTCAGATCTTATTCAACTGAATATTTTCAAAAGCCCACTTCCTTCTCATCACATATTACCTAGGTTACAGGGAACGAGAGAGAGAACATTCAAAAGTGCTGGAAAGGATATTACTAAGATTATATTTCACGGCACTGTAAGCGTGCCCTTGTATCAAATTAACAGGATCAGCCATCTACCTAAGAGCAGATAGAGCCTATGTCAATTCAGGTGCTCCGAAATATTTTTTTCTGCTGGCACAAAGCTCACTGCAAAAATCTCATTTCTGCCAAATCCAAAAATTCTCCCTGGGTATCACCTGCCACCATCAAAGAGAGAAAGTGTTGCCTATGATTTATTCATAGTGACACTGAGAAAATCCTGCACCTTCCAGCAGATTTTGTAGCCTTTGCAGTTAAATCCCAGGTCAGTCTTCTGCTTTCCTCGAAATAAATGCAGGGAATTCCCTCTTTGCCTGCTGCAAAGGCATTTTTAAAAGAAAAGAAAAGGAAGACATGGAAGAAAGAAAAAAGGTCAATGACCTGAAGCAAACAGAGATAAAGGAAAACTTCATGAAGAAATATCTTCATCTGTGGATCTCATCTCTATAGTAATATGCAGAGATGAGTAACCTTTTTACCCTGGACTTAATGCCATAATGCTGCATGTGAAGATGGTGGCTGTTTAGCACTGACACCTACTTGCTAAGCTGGTGCAGCACCCTGGAGTGTACTGATCCTAGCTGCACTTGACCTAGTTGGCAATGAAGCAGCTCAGGAGTGGGAAGTTAAGCTTTGGTATGTTCCAATAAAATAAGCAAAGCATAGACCCATGGCAGACAAGAGATCCTCATGATAAAGACATAAAATACAAAAAGTTATTGCACTTTACTAAACACATTTACCTGCACTTTCTGTTAATTTTCATAGAGTTTACACAGAAATTCTATATAAGTTGTACTGGAATTAATGGAGACTGTATGGCAAGAGGGTAAGGGAGCTTGCTCAGTGGTAGAGCTAAGCAGACAGTCCCAGGTTCAATTCCTGGTGTCTCCAGGTAGGACAGGGAATGTTGCCTGCCAAAAACCCTGAAGAACTGGTGCCAATCAGTGTATACAATAACAATATTGAGCTAGTTGGACCAATAGTCTGTCTCAGTATAACGAAGCTTCCTGTGTCCCTAGACTGATTGTACCCACAGCTGAATTGTGAACACAATGAGTTGGATTCAGACTAACTGAGGTGCGATTGACATTAATGGGACAAGTTATTAATGACTTAAGTCCCACTGATTTCAATGAGAATGAAGTTCAGCTAATTGAGGTTGCAATCCCAATCCCACTGACCTGGAAGCCCCATTGAATTCAATAGGGCTTACTTATGAGTAGACGTGGTTAGGATTATACTCTTAATCGGAATCCGACCTATCATTTTCATATATAACTGACAACCAATTCAGATATTTCAGCAAAATCAGAGTGAATATTGCCATAATGCTATCTTGCCATAATACTATACTAAGGTATAAATTGTAAGAAATGGGTTAGGAATTATTATTTTCTAATATATTATAATGTCCCAAGCAGAAAATACATCCAGAATATTTTATTACAGTTTTAAACACCTCAAAATGGGCTCCATATTGAGCCAACATAAGCAATTTCAGAATCAACCTATTCAAATTAAAAATAAGTAAATGTAGTCAATGATAGTAATTGAGTAGTGGGTGAGTGGCTGAGTTCCATCTTGATACTTAAAAGATCCTATGATGGAGAGTGATGGTGCTTCTCAGTTGCCAGAATGAAGGATTGTTTTGTAGGCCAGAACTACATTTTATCAGACAATCTACCATTCCAAATACTTAAGAGTTTTGGGAAGGGGCAATTTTCAGTTGAGAGGCAGCATCTGTGAGAAGGAATACTTAACTACAACAACTACTTCTACTACTACACCTACTTAACTACAATCACTACTACTAAGACAACTTGGAAACTTCAACTGGTCCAAAATGCAGCAACCAGATTACTGGCTGGGTTGCCTTTTGATCTCATGTAACCCCAGTTTTAAAACAGCTGCATTGCTTGCCAGTTTGCTTCTGCGCCTAATTCAAGGTACTCACACTAGCGTTTAAAGTCCTAAATGACTTAGGTTGCAAACACCTCCTTCCTTCTCGTATGTTGAGATTAGCAGAGGGGGCCCTTTTGGTAGTTCCACCATCTTTGGAAGCTCCAGGGTGGCGGCCTGGGAGAAGGCATTCTTTGTGGTGGCCCCTAAGTTATGGACTCCTTCCCCACCGGGGTGCATCTGGCAACTTCGCTGTACAGTTTTAAGTGAATGTTAAAGATACATCTCTTTACCCTGGCATTTGACACCTGAGACATGTATTTTGGGATTTTAGGTTGTTTTAAAATTGTTTTTAATGTCATATTTTAAAATTGTTGTAACCCGCCCTAGGACCTTTAGGTGAAGGGTGGACAATAAATGATGATGATGGTGATGGTGGTGATGATAATAATACACAGACACAGTCTCCCAGTGATTCCAGACCCATGTTTGTGATGAATCAATGTGACTTCCATGCAGATCATATTACAGTACAAATATGCAAAAATATATGCACAGTAGGGATTTCTGATAAATGTCTGAATTTTCTACTATTTTCTACAAACCTAAATCACTGGTGGGCAATCCATGATCTCTCAAGGCCCTGGAAAGCAAATATCTTCATTCACCACATATCTGACATTTCTTATAGCAAACACATATACATACACGTTACAGTAAATATCAGAAACACAGTGAATGTTGGCATCTATAGGTCATTTTTAATATCGGAGGCAAACAGAAACACATTTTGATCTGAGTGTCAAACACACATTTTCACATGTGTGAGTGTTCACTGAAGAACTCAATGCTATATATGAAGAACAGTGCCCTGATATGTTATTGGACAAAAAGCTTTATACATTCACCTTTCAAAAGTTCCAGCCAACTGTGCTGTACCTGTGCCTGTTATGGACCTGATCCCGTCACTCTTGTGTATTCAAAAACACATTAATAAAAATCTATCATCCTTTTAAGACACTAGCACTGACAGGAACAAGACAAATGAGTGTGCATCACCATTGTGTGCATTGGGGGCTACCTTTACAGGAATTTCCTGCAATTCTTTCATATGCAGAATTTATGGTAAGGTAGAGAACTATGTTAATTATGATATAGCTGATAGTTAATCACAGAAATCTATAACATTCTACAGCCATTAATTTCCAGATAGTGCTAAAGACTGGAAGCATTAGAATCCAGCTGAAGTCTGAGAAATGCAGAGCTAATGCACTCTGCTTTTCTTGTATGGCCCTTTCCATCCAGACCTGGGCTCTATCAGGATTCAATTAATTTGCTAGATTCCATATTTTGATTGGAAACAAAAGTCCCACCCTTGTCAAATTTATCACTAGGCTTAGACTTCGGTATTTGGATTACAGAAGAGTATTATTCTGAAGAACGGGCGATATCAAAGTATTGACCCAAAGTATATCTACATAAGCATCTAAGGCCACATCAGCACCATACATGTAAAGCATTATTGTGCTAATTTAATGGTCATGGCTTTCTCCAAAGACTCCTGGGAACTGTAGTTTGTTAAAGGTTCTGAGAGTTGTTAGGAGACTCAGAGCTTGGAAGATTACTTTTAAAAAGTAATAAATTACAGTTACAATTACATGGCCCCCAAAAGTAGTAATTGCTGTTACAATTGCAATTGCTCTGAAAGCAACTGATTACTTTACTTTTTCTCAAAAGTAATCACTACAATTACATTTCATTTACTTTTTTTAAAAAACTCCTATAAGGTGCTGGCCTTGGCTGCTGCACATCTAAGCAGCTTAAAACAACATTAAAAATCAACACACACATACAGAGGTAGTAGAATAATTCTTTTTATCCATAAGATAGCAATGGTGGTCTCTCCACTGGTAAGGGAGGTGTGGAGGGAGGCAGAGGCCACAACTCAGATCTTGCACTTCAAACCAAGTGCCACCCCTCCCCCCACACTGGTTGGGAATGGTTGCTCTAGGTGATATAGTAATATTTGAATTACTGGAAAAAAAGAAACAATGCAACCACATTAGGGTTGCTTGCTCAGAAGCATTCCAAAACCTAAGATTTCAGGGGCAGGCCCTAGTGATGTCAAAGGGGTGGGCTCTAGTGATGTCATCAAGCATGATGCATTAACCACAGTTGCTTGCAGCATACCACTCAATCAAACAAAAAATTCTCAGTTTGGAAATTAAGATAAAATCTTAGCTAAAAGAGGGTGTTCCCAGATCCAGCTGAAGTGACGGGATCATTCCTTCTCACCTGTTTAGGAAGCCTAGGTAGGGAACATTTAATCTAGTCTATTTGTTTCTGGCAACAAGGATTTAAGTGCCCTCAGGCCAGGCCAGTCACCAGAAGGCCACTGTAGGAAGAAGGGAGCCTAGAGTTGTGGAGATGTTAGATAGGAGCACCCAGGAGTAAAGATGTATGCCCTTCAAGGCTGCAATTCTAAGTACACTTACTAAGGGATTAAGCCCCATAGAACTTAACAGGACTTACTTCTGAAGAGATATAGTTAAGATTGTACTGTTGGTAACCCTTGACTAGGGATCCTCTGCAAAGATATCCATATCAAAGTAGGGTTAGCAACCGTGCCTGCCATTCTCCTGGAACAGTCTTATAAACAAACACCTTTCCATTCTCATAGATTTCTGTTTTATAAATATAGATGATCTCAGAGATTAATATCAGTTCATAGGTGAAATGGCCAGGTTACTGCCAGCCATTCAAAAAATCTTACACAGGTCTTTCCTGCTAATGCAGACTTGTTTATTTGGAATCTACTATCTCAGCTGTATGCCCAGATTTCCTGGAGGGAGAGTGGGTACAGAAATGCTTGTCTTTTTTAAAATGCTTTTTCTCCAACTCCCAAGGGGAGCAATTTCAAACTACTCCTGTTTTACTGTTTGGCTCTTGTACCCATAGCAAACTTTATATACTAGTTCAATAAGTCTTAAGCATCTTCTAAGCAAATCTAAGCATGTGTAAATGATTTCAGCACATTATATGCATATTTTATCTGGATCTTCCCATTACACCAGTCTGTGAATTCTCTTTTACAACTATTGGACAAGAAACAATCATGCCAACAACAAGGTGCATCATCAGTGGGTTTAAGGGGAGTGAGATGAGTGCATGGAACCACTGTTGTTGCTTCTATTGATGTAAGGGAGTAAGATCAGAGATAAAGGAAATGCAAATAGAAAAAGAAAAAGAAAAGGCAGTGATGAATTCCTAAATACAATACCATGCCAGACACAACAAGATTCCTTTGAGTAAGACAGAAAACTCAGCATCCCAAAACCAGTCAGGGTTCCTAACGAAAACTAAAAAATTCATAGCAGCTAGTCAGCCAAGGTTACAGAAATCCCCATTCAGCACAACCTGACCCAGGGGCTGCAGTTAGTGCAGAATGCTGTGGCACAATTGCTGACATGAGTGAGACCCTATCAGTACATAATACCTCTGCTCTGAAATCTGTACTGGTTGCCAATTTGCTATAAGACCAAGTTCAAGGTGTGCTTTCCATGCTACTGGTGCCACATAGTACTTGTTCTGCTCTGATAAGAAATTGATCCTTTAGTGTGACAGCACTTACACTTTGAAACTCCCCACCTATTTCCATTAGGCAGGCCCTTCATTGTACTCTTTTTGGCACCTGCTAAAAACAGTTTTGTTTAGGCTAGCTTAGCCAGGCATGTAGAAGCTATTACGTTTTCAAATCTGTTTTTAACCCATTGCTGGTTTTATGACTTTAAATGTTTTTAAATATATTTTAACTGTTTTTGCCAATAATTTCATTGTTTTAATTCCTTCTGTAAACCTCTTTGAGGTGTTTTACAATAGAGTGGTATATAAATGTGGTAAATAAAATATATAAATAAATTTTGGAGACATTGTGGAACAAAGGAATCTGCCTTATACCGAGTCAGGCCATTTGGTACCATCTAGCTCAGTACTGATGACCTGGACTAGCATTGTCTCTCCAGGATTCCAGGCAATAGACTTTTCCAGAGATTCGATTTTGGATCTTTGCATGCAAAGCATGTGCCCTACCACTAAGCTATAGCCCTTCCCCTGTTTAATTTTTTTTACAAAAATTATTCTTTTCAATTCATTAATGAATGCACAGCTCACCTAGGGGAGACCCACATCATTCAATTAAATCACACTTGTGGTGGTGCTGGTGTTGTGGTTGTGGTGGTGTTGTGGTTGTTGTGGTGGTGGCATTGTGGTTATTGTTCTTGTGTTTTGTTATTGTTGTAGTGTTGTTGCTGTTGTTGTGGTGGTGATGGTGGTTGTTGTTGTTTATTTCTATCTCACCTTTTGGCCAAAAGGCCCTCAAGACTGCTTACAAAAAATAAACAAAAATATAGAAATATATATCAATAAAAACAGTACAATTTACAAAAATCAAATAACAAGGTAATAACATTATTAAAAATCAACAATAACAACTTTCAATGAAAATACAAGTCACACTTCCCTAACACTTTCCTAATAAATTCCTAACAATTAGACAATGTCTACTAGTTCTTACATCAATATGTTGACATCAAAACATGATACCACTGAGGTGTCCTGCTGGTACTGCATCTGCCAGTCCTAATACAGGAAAAGGAGCAGGAGCAGTCCAGCTTTTTGCCAACATAGACTATGACCACGGTAAGCAGTACTTCAACTTGTTCACGGGGATGAAGCAGTTGACATTCCAGCTCTCATAGGTAATTGCAAAGGTGGAAACAACGGGCTTGGAAAGAAAGGAGAGGAAAGAAGTAGAAGCCTGCTCGATTTGGGTGGGTCTGTCCGCAGGAGAGATGGAAACGACAGACTTGGAGAGGAAAGGAGAGGAAAGGGGTGGAGCCCTGCTTGGTGTAGATGGATTTGCCAGCAGGGGAGGCCCTGGCGCCCGAGCTCATATCATCAGAGAGTTGGTATGGGTCCGCCATCACGGCTGGGCTGGACAACGAGAGGCCCAGTGGGGAGGGTGGCAGCAAAAAAAGACGTGGTGGCGAAGACGGGCAGGTGGCGCTTGGTGGCTCTGGGGCTTTCAAAGGTGAAGATGGTACAGATGCCCCTCCACCAAACTGGACAACAAGAAGCCCAGCAGGGAGGGCAGCGGCAAGGTAGATGTAGCGATAGAGACAAGCATTCGATAGCTCCGGAACTTTTTGAAAATAAAGGTGGCACAACTGCACCTCTGCCAGTAACTCTGCTCTGCATGGGTCCCGAGTGGCAAAGGTGTTCAAAATAAAGCATCAGCAGCTTGCCTGCTGCTCTCTCTCTGCTGTCTTCTTGCAACCTCGCAGGAACCCAGCAGGAACCTGTCCATCCCACCGCTTTCTTTGTTGCCACTTGAAGGACATGAATCCCACCACAGAATCATGGGAACAATAGTTTGTTAAGGGTGGTGGGAAATATAACTGTGAGGGGGAAACTATACTTCCCAGGATTATTTGGGGAAAGTCATGCACTTTAAATGCAAGTTGGATGTGCTTTAAATTTATTGTGCGGATCTACTTAATAAATTTTGCCTGCATGTAAATCATTTTAATTAATTTTTTAAAATGGAAATCAGCTACAAAATTTACTGGGTGACCATGAACTACTCACCATCTCTTAGCCTAATCTGCCCCCCAGAGTGAAAACAACGGGGGACCGTGACCACCCAGAAGAAGAAGGGCACACTTAAAATGTAGAGTATATAATAATGTACAACCATAGTGTGAAATCGGATATTTATCAGGACATAGTATGAAAAAATATCTATCTTTTCCACAATGTTTATCTTTTACACAACCTGTAGATATGTATAGTGCAATCCTATGCATGTTTACTCAGAAGCAAGTCCCAAAGTGTTAAATGGGGCTGGATCAAACAGGTAAGTGTGCACAGGACTGCAACCTTAAGTGATAAGGAACTTAATTCACCCAACCCAAAATTTATTTATTTATTATTTTATTATATCCCGCCGTTCCTCCCAATAGGAGCCCCAAATTCTGAATCATGCCACTTTAAGCTGTTTTGCAACTGTTTTATACTTGTTTTTATGGTTGTTGGATTTTAAATGGCTTTATTTCTTGTTGTGAACTGCCTTGGTTTCCAACCCTACCTCACAGGGTTGTTGGAAAGATTCCATACACACACACACTAGATATGTAAAAATATATACACCCCATATAATAGTTTGTTGTCAAAACCAGTTGGTCATTGCAGAACATTATTTTAAAAAAATTAAATTATTATTAATTTCCTACAAAATAAAGCAGTTACACCTATGTAAGCCCTATGTACGCAATTAAAAATAGGATTGGAGAGGGAGAGAAAGATTTACAACACAAACACAATCCTTTTCTATGTTCACTCAAAAGTCCCATTGATTTTCCGCACAATCCTAACCATATCTACACAAAAGGAAGTCCTATTGAATTCGATGGGGTTTAGTCCCGGTTTGTGGGATTAGCATTGCAGCTTTACTCCCAGAAAAGCGAGTATAGCATTAAAGCTTCAGATTGGGAAGGTTTTCAAAACAGGCTGTGAATTACACAAATAAACTGTCCTCTTCAACAGCCCAGGAAAATTTAAATAAGTTGCATATATACTTCTTTTAAATTTATGTTCAAAAATTATTTGAAAAATAAAATGCTTAATATGCTATTTTTGCAAGTAATTAAAAAAACTCTGAATGTACACTTTTATTGTAATCATAATTGAAATTGTTAAAGTGAACAATTGCCTACCAAGACCCTGCTATGTTTCTTTTTTGTTCTACATTTCCTGACCTGCATACACAGAGAAAGGGATTTTTGGTACTGCTGAAAGCTAGATATTTACTCAGTTATGAAATTTTCAGACAAGCAGGAAAAGACAAGTTTTCTCACCTTGTAATTCGTTCTAGCTATTCCCTGGAGCTCATCAAATCCCTTGTCAATCACAACCCTGACTTCACTTATCGGCTACAAACCTGGCAGGGTTAGAGCAGCCAGTTATGAGCTCATTTATTACAAGTTGTGGGGATGGAGGCTGACATTTTGGTGTATATCTCTTGAACCAGACCACCTAGAAACTTACTTTTTTTAAAAAAAATGAAAGCTGAGAGTCCAGAGATTGACGTGACTCATGTGGAGACCCAGAGAACACCCTAAAATCTGGAGTCTCTGGGCAAAAGCTGGAGATGTGGCAACCCTAAGCCACATGTTTTCAAAACACGCATAGCTGTAGTGTTTGATTATAATGAAATCACCTTAGCTTTACTGAGTAAATTAACCCCTGTAGTGTGACAGGGACCATTATCTGTATTCTGGCTCATATGACTAATAAGTTGCAATTCAGACACTGGAGTTTCTTTTTAAAATGCAGTTCTAGGATGGCCATCTTAAGTCCAGCAACAGAGTGACCTGAGAGATTTAAATGATCTCCTATTGGTATCTGTATTGTCATTGCTTATGTCCAGGTTGTGTGCATTTATTATTCTGCTTTGTCCTGTATAGAATACAGAAGGGCACTGGTGGCAGATAACAGCATGTACCACATGGGAAGATGAGCAGGTGATGTGGGAGACCTGCCAATAGGGTCACCCTTTTTAAAATGAATGCTAATGGCAGCTCTGTGTGTGTGAGTGAGAAAGGGGGTGAATGGAAAATGGGGACTTAATAGGAGTGGGTCACCAGATTGCATAGAGCCATTATGCTAGCTTCCTGGCAGGTGGGAGCAGTGGTATAGTAGCAAATTCAGAAGTACACAGTCCCTTCTTGTTAGTCAACGTCATGCCTCTCCCCACTTTTTTGCTGCAGGATTGAGAATGAAATCCTTGTTAATGCCTTCTCCCACAACAGAAATCCCTCGGAGCCAATGAGCATGAAAGCGGAGAATGTTAGCTACTGAGAAGAGTTTTCTCAGTAGCTGACTCACCTCCTTTCAGTCTGATTGGCTCCAATCAGCTGGAAAGGACAAAGAAGCATGTTAAAAGACTCTTCTCAGTGGCTAACACACACCCCTTTCATGCTGATTAGCTTGGAGGATGCTGGAGTTATAGGGACCCTGTTCGGACCCTGCTCCCAAAAAAGTAGGGGGTCTAAGCCCCCCCAAGGCCCTGGCGACTACACCCCTGGGTGGGAGTTGCTTACTGGGACAGGGAAGGGAAAGTTGGCAGGTAGGTTGGCATGCTCATTTCAAAACAAAACCTTACAAAACATATAGTACTGAACTCAGAAACACTTGCCTAACAACCCTCTAAATGTTCATGGTAATACACAAAACTAACAAAGAGAATCGAGAATTCAAAGTGTAAAAAGAGAGAGAGAAAAACAGAACCCTTTTGGACTTTTTCTGTCAGAGTTCTCATAATTTCTTGAAATTAATACTCTGAGCTTCGTATTCTGCAGTTTAAAAGTTAAAAAAAATGCCTGGCTGACTTTTAATTAATTTAAGAAATTTTACATTGAACTCAATGATAAGGCCGGGCATGCTCAGTAAGGACCAACTGTCAGTGTTCTAAAAGTCAGACCCACAGCTGCTGGGCTTGGCTAATCAGGAGGCCACACCCACACCAGACCTTTATTTCACTTGAGACAGTCATGGCTTCCCCAAAAAACTCCGATTCTGGCCCGCTTGCATTGGCTACCATATGACATCGACCAATAAAAAAGCTTTGAAATTAATAAAAATAAATTTGACACAGGTTTCTAGGATGAATAATGAGGGAAATAAAATTTTCTAGATTAGATATTCTGTAGAAACAATAGTAACACAGGAAAGAAGCAAAGTAAGAAGAACACCAACAAACATACAAAAATGTAATTCTCCATCTTTGGAGATGGCAGGCATTGCCACCATTCACCATATGCTCAGAGGCACATGTTACAAAATTCTTCCAAGCTACACAGGAAGTGGATTGACCCAAATGGTGTTTGCATTTTGACCAATTTGTAGGGCAGTACAATATCTCAGAGAGGAGTTCAGGTCTCCTGCTCCCCTGGTGCATTCACTATAGCTGCCCAATTTCCCTGCTTTTTAAAGTTTGATAGAAATATCTGTGGGCTATAGGTATGTTCTTAAACCACAAGGTTTTTTTGCCTGTTAGTGAATACAGCATATAAATATTTTAAATAAATGTTCACCTGTCTTGCAGGGCCAGGCCTACCATAAGACAGAGAGAGTTGGCAGCAGCTTATTATTCAGTTTATTATTACTGTATTTTTGTTCCTGGAAAGGGTGCAAGGTGCTTGTGGGATTTTCTGCCTCATAACTTTACATGCCTTGAGTACTATTTACTTTGACATTTTTTTGGTGCTTTTCCTTAGGCAGCAAAATATCTTGGGCTAGCAACCTGCCTCTTTGTCAATGACCACAACTGGATGACTGAGGATGTGTAAGACAGACAGCACAATGTGTTAACCGTTATCCTTGATCCATTTACTCCCTGTGATCTTAGTGCTCGTGCTATTCTTCTCTTATTACTTCTCATTCTTTTCCTTCTTTTTACCCTAGGTTTTATAAAAAGCTAATCATCATCATAATCTGATTGATATGCTAGTCCATATACTCTACATTCAGATGCATTTTCCAAAACAAACAGATTCAAGTACCACAACAATATAACTTGCTGTATTTCCACTGTAGTATTTATCTCATTAGAATAGAATACAGCTGCTACCTACAGATGCATTAGCAGTATTGTTACCATGGGAATAAAGATGACCTACAACACTATACATGATTCATATCTGAATAGCAATATTGATGCTACCTCAGCCTCCTGTTTCCTTGATTACAGTTTCAGTGGCACAAGTAAGTACATAATGACACGCCTGTAATTTTTATATTGCTGAAGACTATATGACTTCACGTCAGGAGTCATACTAACATTTATTCATGTGCTTGTAATGGGAGGATAATCAGCCTTATTGCAGGTTATCAAGCCTTTTTTTAAGCCTTTCTTATGATAGTCACTTTATGTTAATGGTATTTTCTGACATTAGCTCATTGTACTGTACATTTCAGAAAAAGTACCTTCTGAAGGAGCAATTACCCAGAGTAAATGGATTTCTAAGCTGACAAAGATAAGAAGCAGAGAGTAGTACATTTGCAAAATAAACCTAAAATCAAATAAGCATCAGAGAAAGTTGAATGATGTTCAAATAATGCAGCCTCGTTGCTGCTTAATTTAAAAAAAAAAGGTTTTCAGGCTCCAGAGGCTGGATTGCATTACAACTTCGATGTTGCTAGTGCAGCTCAAAGCAGAGCATCACAGCTCTGGATTTCCTCGTGAAATTCTAGATCTGGTTAGTTTGAGTTGTCTGAGATGCTTTTAAGTTCTAAAACAACACACATAAAAAACCCCTAACAATAACGGGAAATACAACTTCTTGTGTTGTATCCAACTAAGTCACACTCAGAGTAGTCCTGCTGAAATGAATGGGCTTAAGTCAGTCATTGATTGTAATGGGTTTGCTCTGACTATGATGTCGTTGGGCTACAACCCATTGTGCAACATATAGTAACTAAAACCTTGGTGTTACAAGACAGTCACAACTTGCCACATGCGATGAAATGGCTATTAACCTGTGGCAAATCGGTGCTTTACGTCTACCACCTATTTTAATACATCTTTAAATAAAATTATTTTATATATGCACCAGTTTAAAAAAGTGTCCACCCTCCACTCTTAACAATCATAGATTTGTTCTTGAGTCCTATACACTTTTCTGACATTGAAAAGTACAGAATTGTTTTTGAATTCATGCAAGATCCATTTCACTTTGCAATCTACAATTCTCAACTAATTCAAGAGCTTGTGATGCTTCTTTCGCTGGAGAGGCACCTTTTCAAGATGGATGCGATTTTACTTCACTTACCATTTGAAAGGCGATTCAATTGTTACGATGTGGAATTATATTTAAAAGCAAAATGAGTTCACAATATAGTTATATATTATATACTATATAGTATATATTTATACTATATTATAGTATATATATATATATACTATTATAATATAGTTATTCCAAAACTGTTTTCAATTTTGGTTCAACATGGCTCTGTGAATCAACTTTGTCTGTACTAAAAAAGGGGATGGGGCAGGCCATGGGAAGCCTACAAGAACAACCTGAACACAAGAGCACAGAGCTTTGGAGTGCGTTGCCATCAGTATGCTGATGACATGCAGCTCTATTTCTCCTTTTCATCTTCTTCTTCAGGTGAGGCTGTCAATGTGCTGAACCGGTGCCTGGCTGCAACAATGGACTGGATGAGGGCTAGTAAACTGAGGCTCAATCCAGACAAGACTGAGATGCTGCTAGTGGGTGGTTCTTCTGACCAGATGGTGAATGTCCAACCTGTCCTGGATGGGATTGCACTCCCCCTGAAGGAGCAGGTTCATAGCTTGGGGGTTCTCCTAGAATCATCTCTGTCACTTGAGGCTCAGGTAGCCTCGGTGGCACGGAGTGCCTTCTACCAACTTCGGTTGGTAGCCCAACTACATCCCTATCTGGACAGGGATAACCTGGCTTCAGTTGTCCATGCTCTGGTAACCTCCAAGCTAGATTACTGCAATGCGGTCTATGTGGGGCTGCCTTTGAAGACGGTTCGGAAGCTGCAGCTTGTGCAAAATGCAGCAGCCAGATTGGTAACAGGAACCAGACGGTTCGAACACATAAGACCGATTCTGGCCTGCTTGCATTAGCTGCCTGTATGTTTCCAAGCTCGATTCAAGGTGCTGGTTTTAACCTATAAACCCTTACCTGGCTTATTAATTAATTAATTAATTAATTAATTATATTTCTATACCGCCCAATAGCCGAAGCTCTCTGGGCGGTTAACAACATAAAAACATCCAGTATACAATTAAAACATATATCACGACTTAAAACAATATATCAAAATAGCTAAACATAAATTAAACAGATAAACAACTACAGCACAATCCTAAAAAAAAAATTAAATATAAAAACATATTAAATCAGTTTAAAAGTATTTAGATGTAAAGATGTTAAAAAGTTAAAAATTGCTAAAATATTAAGATTGTCGTGTTAAATGTAGGTGTAAAAGTAAATATTAAAGTGCTTAAAATGCCTGGGAGCATAAAAAGGGTTTTACCTGGCGCCAAAAAGATAACAATGTTGGCGCCAGGCGTACCTCATCAGGGAGAGAGTTCCATAATTCGGGGGCCACCACAGAGAAAGCCCGTTTCCTTGTTGTCACCTTCCGGGCTTCTCTCTGGGTAGGCCCCCGAAGGAGGGCCTTTGATGTTGAACGTAGTGTACGGGTAGGTTCATATCGGGAGAGGCGCTCCATCAGGTATTGTGGTCCCAAGCCGTGTAAGGCTTTATAAGTCAAAACCAGCACTTTGAAGTGAGCCCGGAAGCGTATAGGCAGCCAGTGCAAGCAGACCAGAATCGGTGTTATATGTTCATATCTCCGAGTTCCTGTTAACAATCTGGCCGCTGCGTTTTGCACGAGCTGCAGCTTCCGAACCGTCTTCAAAGGCAGCCCCACGTAGAGTGCATTACAGTAGTCCAATTTTGAGGTTACCAGTGCGTGGACGACTGAAGCAAGGTTTTCCCTGTCCAGATAGGGACGTAGTTGGGCCACTAACCAAAGTTGATAGAAAGCATTCTGTGCCACAGAGGCTATCTGTGCCTCTAGTGACAGGGATGGTTCTAAAAGAACTCCCAAACTACGGACCTGCTCCTTCAGGGGGAGTGTAACCCCGTCCAGGACAGGTTGAACCTCTCCCATCTGGTCAGGAGAACCACCCACTAACAGCATCTCAGTCTTATCTGGATTGAACTTCAATTTATTCGCTCTCATCCAGTCCATTACCGCAGCCAGGCATCGGTTCAGCACCTTGACAGCCTCACCTGAAAAAGATGAACAGGAGAAGTAGAGCTGCGTGTCATCAGCATACTGGTGGCAGCGCACTCCAAAACTCCTGATGACCGCAGCCAGCGGCGTCATGTAGATGTTAAAAAGCATGGGGGATAGCACTGACCCCTGCGGAACTCCATATTGGAGGACCCAGGGTGCCGAGCAAAACTCCCCAAGCACTACCTTCTAGAGACGACCCTCTAAGTAGGAGCAGAACCACTGCCAAGCAGTACCTATAACTCCCAAATCAGCAAGTCTCCCCAGAAGGATACCATGGTCGATGGTATCAAAAGCCACTGAGAGATCAAGGAGAATCAACAGGGTTACACTCCCCCTGTCGTTCTCCTGACAAAGGTCATCATACAGGGCGACCAAGGCCGTCTCCGTGCCAAAACCGGGCCTGAACCCCGATTGAAATGGATCTAGATAATCGGTCTCATCCAAAAGTGCCTGGAGCTGGTTCGCAACCACTCTTTCTAGGACCTTGCCCAAGAATGGAAAATTCGCTACCGGCCTATAATTGTTAAAAATTTCTGGGTCCAAGGAAGATTTTTTCAGAAGTGGTCTCACCACCACCTCCTTCAGGCAGTCAGGGACAACTCCCTCTCGCAATGAGGCATTAATCACTTCCGTGGCCCAGCCGGCGGTTTGAGCCCTGCTAGTTCTTATCAGCCAAGAGGGGCAAGGATCCAATGTAGAAGTGGTTGCATGCACCTGTCCAAGCACCTTGTCAACGTCCTCGAGCTGCACCAATTGAAACTCATCCAACAAAGCATGACCAGACTGTGCTCCAGATACCTCATTTGAATCCACTGCTATAACATTGGAGTCCAAGTCCTGGCGGATGCAAGAAATTTGTCCTGGAAGTGCCTAGCAAATTCATTACAACGGGCTTCAGATGGATCTATCATGTCCTTAGGGCCAGAATGTAACAGCCCTCGGACAATCCTAAAAAGCTCTGCCGGCTGACAGATAGAAGATTGGATAGTAGCGGCAAAATATTGTTTTTTAGCTGCCCGCACTGCCATTAAATACAGCTTAGTATAGGCACGTACCAGTGCAAAACTGCATCCATCAGGAGTTCATCTCCATCTGCACTCAAGCCATCTCCTATGTTGTTTCATCGCTCTCAGCTCTGGAGTGTACCATGCAGCTGTATGAGCTCTATCCAGGAAAAGGCGCTCAGGGGCGATCATGTCAACTGCCCGGGTCATTTCGGTGTTCCACAATTCGACCAGGGTTTCGACAGGAGCGCCAGCCTTATCAGCCGGAAAACTCCCCAGAGCCTTTTGAAAACCATCCGGATTCATTAGTCTCCAGGGGCGGACCATCTTAATAGGTCCCCCACCCCTGCAGAGGGGGAAAGTCGCTGTGAGTCTAAACTTCAACAAGCGGTGATCTGTCCATGACAAAGGGACTGATGTAAGATTCCCTACCTTCAGATCACCTTCATCCTGTCCAGTTGCAAAAATCAGGTCTAGAGTATGCCCTGCCACATGTGTTGGGCCAATAGTATATTGGGACAGCCCCATGGTTGTCATGGAGACCATGAAGTCCTGAGCCGCCCCAGATAAGGCGGCCTCGGCGTGGATGTTGACATCCCCCAGCACCAAAAGTCTAGGGGATCTCAACAGTACATCCGAGACCACCTCCGTCAGCTCAGTTAGGGAGCCTGTTAGGCAGCGGGGTGGGCGGTACACTAACAGAATTCCC
Source organism: Rhineura floridana (assembly GCF_030035675.1). NCBI lineage: Eukaryota > Metazoa > Chordata > Lepidosauria > Squamata > Rhineuridae > Rhineura > Rhineura floridana. The sequence continues at coordinate 133,431,231 of NC_084481.1, read as the reverse complement.
AATCTGTCCCGTTGGCCCAACACCAGGTGCAAACACGCCAGGCCAGTAGCTAAGTGGACAGGATGCTTGGAGAGAGAGATGGAACTCCTATAGACCACAGCAACCCCCCCTCCCCAGCCCTCAGACCTTCAGTGATGCTGAACCAAATACCCAGGTGGGCACGGCTGGGAGAGACTAGCTCTACCCTGTTCACCCACCCAGGTTTCGGTTATACATGCCAGATCAGCCCCCTCATCCACGATGAAATCGTGAATGAGAGAGATCTTATTATGGACCGATCTGGCATTCAAAAGTCTATTAAATTAAATGTCTATTAAATGTTCAATATGTCATCATGTGACTCTTATTGTTGCTTGTTACGAGTAGTACACCTACTTTTCAGGATAGTGCCACAAATAGATTCCAAAACTTGCTCCACACACACCCGTACAGGTAATGAATAATAGCTGCTATCACAACTGCGATAATAAAATAACTTAATGGCTAGGTAATACATTGCTCAGAAATTATATATATATATATATATATATAGAATGTAATTGCGATTAACCAAACAGAGGTTTTTATTGTATTAACAAAACGTTTCAGCTTCCGCCTTCATCAGCTGCCAACATACAAATGCTGTTACCAAGGTGGCAGTTATAGAGCTTTGAGGATGGAATGCTCAGAGGGGCTTCATTTGTAGAAGCTAAGTAGTGGTGGTACTGTCCTCCAGGTTCAGGCCATGTGGTGCCAATGTGTCCAGAGAGTAAATCCAAAAGTTCTCCCTTTTAGTCAATGCTGCTGGATCTGTTGGCATCGCTATCACTGTTATAGAAAAGTCCAACAGGCTGTGACCATCCATGTTGAAATGTTTTGCAACTGGTTGTTCCACCTTTTTTGTCAAGATTGCCATTTGTGGTTTCTGAAGCGTGTGCATAGGTCAGTTGTGGTTTTACCTGCGTAGTGGATACGACATCCTGGTCTTTTGCATTCAATGAGATAAAAATTATATTGCAGGACCTGCAGGTGATGTTCTGTTTGATGTAATAGGTCCTGCCTGTCCTAGTGCTTGTCAAAGTAGCTGTCTCCCAGAGGTGCACACAGGTGATACAGCGTTTGGAGTGACATGGATGAGACCAAGGATTGGTGACAGGTGGCTTAAGCACAGCTCTCACTAACAGTCTGCACAAATTAGGAGGCAAATTATATATATAATCTTAAAATTATTTTTAATGGCTAGGTAACACATTGCTCAGAAATGATAGTTCTCAATAAATAAAGAAATTTTGGGTAATAGTTATCCCTTGTACCTTAACAACATAATCCCAAGCAGGTTTATCAAAACTAACTTTCACAGTTCAATGGAGCTTACTCTCAAGTAGTTGTGCAAAGGATTGTAGCCTTAATTTTATTTAATGCCTTATTTCCTTTATGTCTCAACTTTCTTGCAAAGAGCTCAGTGTGGCATACGTAGTCCTGCACCTCCCAAATATATCCTCAGGATAGCCCTATGAGGTAGGCTGAGAAGGTGACTAGCCCAAAAGTCACCCAGTGAGTTTCATGGCTGAATGAGGGTTTAAATCCAGGTCTCCCAGGCCCTAGCCCAGTACTCTTATCACTACACCACACTGGCTTTTACAGAACTTGTACACTACAGTACCTCTATAAATCCAATATAAATTGCTCACTAGACTTCTCTTCCTTGGTCTTTTAAAACCTATTGAAATCAATGGTAAGGTAAATTCTGTTGTGTGCTTTCTATTTCCTCCTAAAGGTCAAGAAAGAGAAATATAGCCAAGACTCTTCCAATAATTTGATGACATAGGTCAGCAGTGATACATGGAGGGGGGGAGAATGGCAGTGGCACAGAGATGGCAAGGTTGGGGGTACTTTGGTGGAATGCAGCACAAGCTTGCAGGTGTGTGCCCACATGCTGCAGGATGGTGGTGCCACCAGCCCTGAACTTGCAGGCACCTTGTCTCATTCAGTGAGTGGCAAAGTTGCCATTACTGAGAGAGCACTGCTATTGCAGAGTCAGGGATCCACTCCTGACATGAACCCACCCGTACACTATGCTCAACATCTAAGGCCCTCCTCCAGGTGCCTACTTGGAGGGAAGCTGGGAGTCTGGCAACAAGGGAGAGGGCCTTATCAGTGGTGGCCCCCAAATTATGGAATGATTTTCCTGACGATGTACGCCTGGCACCAACACTGTTATCTTTTCGGTGCCAGGTCAAGACTTTCCTCTTCTCCCAGGCATTTTAGCATGTGTTTTTAAATTGTTTTTAATTGTTTTTAATTGTGTTTTTAAATTGTTTTTTGTGTTTTAAAATTTGTATATTTGTTTTTATTGTTTTTAATTGCTGTAAACTGCCCAGAAAGCTTTGGCTATAAGGCAGTATATAAATAAATAAATAAATAGCACTCTATCCCCCTGTGGTTTTCAGCAACTGGTATTCAGAAGCATCCTGCCTCTGTCTGTGGAGGCAGACTATAGCCATTGTGGTTAGTAGCCTTTGATAGCCTTATCCCCCATGAAGTTGTCTAATGGGTAACAGCTGCAGCACTGGGGGACTGGAGAAGACTTGCCCTGAGAGTGAGTGTCTGAGCATCTGGGTTCTTGCTCTCTCTCTCTTCTGGGTTGCTGTCTCTCGAGACAGCTGAAGTCCCTGGTAAGTTCTGCAAGGACTGGGACCTCCCGCCTGACTCCAGAGAGAGGCTGCAGTCAATCTTGCAGCCACTTGTATTAGCTCCTAGCTGGGTCAGGGGGCATAAAAGCCTGGCTGCCCTTGGGGAGCCCCTTAGGGAGTCCCGTGGGCAAGGGTGCTACCCCCTTCTATTTTTAAAAAACCAATCTAGAGGAGATGGGTAGTGGCAACAGTGTATGGTGCATGTGTGTAGTTCCTGCACAGGGTGAGAGCCTATGCAGTGAACTGAACAATAAGAGTAAGTTGCCAGATACCTTCAGAGTCTGTAACTGGCAGAAGGCTGGCCCTCCCTGGTGTGAGACGGGGGGGGGAATAGATGTGCCCTGTGTAAAAGATATTGAGTGGGTCTGGCTGTTCCCAATTCTCACACAGGCATACTGGGATAATTGGCTCAGGTAGGTTTTGTTGGTGGGCTCTTGTTGGGTCCATATCACGTGTTTAGTAGGAGTCTTTGTAAGGATGAATATGGGTAATGTCACCCCAATTTCAGTGATAATGGGTAGAGAGAGGTATGGCCATGGGGATGTGGTGAACTGCCATAGAAGACAAGGGCAAGGCTATCTACGCCTTGTTCCTCGCTTCCACTCCTCTCATGGACAGGATACTTGTTGCTCACCTGCTGTGCCCACTGGCCTGTGTGTGCTATTGTTTAACGCCAGATCGGTACACAGTAAGACCACACTCATACATGATTTGATCATGGATGAAGGTGCCAATTTGGTGTGCATTACTGAGACCTGGCTGGGTGAGCTGGGAGGAGTTGATTGGACCCAGCTTTGCTCACCTGGATACACCAACACCAGCACTGGCTGCAAGGACAGGGGGAGGAGTTGCTGTGGTCTACAGAACTTCCATCTCTGTTACCAGGAAACCACTCTGTCCTGCAGCTGGCTGTGAGGGCCTGAACCTGGTGTCGGGTCAAGGAAACAGTAAACTAGGGTTGCTGCTAGTGTACCATCCACCCTGACCGAGATGGTGGAGGCCATCTTGGCTGTGGTATTGGAGGAGCCCAGAATGATAGTCCTGGGTGATTTCAATGTCCATGCTGAGGCTGCCTCTAGTGTTCTGGCTCAGGACTTAATGACCTCCATGACGACCATGTTGCTGTCCCAAGTTGTCACTGGCCTGACACATAGGGCAGGGCACACCCTTGACTTGGTTTTTGCTCCAAATGGAGGAAGGGGTGGGCTGGTGATAGGGGGAGTGGATGTCACCCCATTGTCATGGTCAGATCACTTCCAGGTGAAGTTTAGGCTTATGGCTGTAATCCTCCCCTGCAGGGGTGGTGGACAGATTAAGATGGTCTGCCCCCGGAGACTAATGGAATCCACAGGATTCCTGAATGCCCTGACGGAGTTCTCAGGAGATAGTACAGGTTGCCAGGCCCGGCCTCCAAGAGGTCTTCTGTATATTTAAAAGTTGTCCAGGGGGAAGGGAGAATTCCACTTTGTGGTTTTTCCTATTACAGTGTTGCAAGAACACCTGCACTTGGCTGACTTTCTCTTCTCCTAAAGATACAGGATCAGTTTCAGGCCCTGAACCTGGCAACCCTAAAAGATATCCATATCAAAGAGGGTTGGCAACCCCTGGCCTGGAATGCCCTGCCTACCTTTTAACATGGCTGCTCCAAATGTCTTTACAGACTTGACCTTTCACTGTAGAGAGAGGTTTGGAAAATGAGTTAGAGTTAAGAACATTCTCTCTTTCCTGACTATTCTGTGGGCTGTTACAAACTCACTTTGACAGCTGACCAAACTCCAATGATTAATAATTGACAGAGAGAAAACACACATGGTTTGGTCTACCTTCACAGGCAGTAGATTGGGAACAACAGCAACTGAAGCCACACTTCCCAGTATGTGAATTCTCTTTTACCGCTATTGGGGAAGAAACAAACCATCATGCAAATCACAAGGTGCATCATCAGTGGGTTTGATGACTCAGGGCCAGCGTTTTTAAGAAAAACAAAGAAGGAACTGAATTTTACAAGGCCTAGAGAAGTCACATGCTTTCTTCTGTAGCTTATCAGTGAAATATGTGCTTGGAAACTGCTGCTGTAATGGCTAACTGGAATGCAGATATGGGTGGAGAAATTAATGTGCCGTGTGCATAAGAGGTGGAGGGCATAGTTAGAAGACCAACCAATGGACAGGTGACAAGTTGGCACTAAGAGGCCAATTAGAATGTGCCATGAATTTTTGCTTTGCAATGTATGAAAGTGTAGCACCCCCATAAGGGTGCTTGTTTTGCGAATTATTGCCTTGCACCTCTTTCTGGCCAGAACGAAATAAACTTGTTGGACCCTTCAACCTGGGTGTGGTCATTTGGCTGTACTGCGCACCGGGCAACGAACCCATTTGGGAGACAACAGTTTCTGGCACCCCAGATGGGACGTGACTGAAACAATATACAGCTTTGCCCAGTTCAGCCCTCCGACTTTGGAAGTGGCATGGATTGGACTAAGGCTGAGGCACCACAGTGAGTTCACTGATGGTCAAGTTCCCTCTGGGCCGTGAATGAAGCCGGTGGGTGGCACATCGGCGCAAAGCTTGAAGGGCCAACAACTTGGGGAACGGGATGGGGAAAAGACTTCCTGGTAAGTAATATTTACATTGTTTCTCCCTTGGAAAAAGTGAAAGAAAGGTATAGCGGGAAAAGTAACAAGTGTCTGTAAAAATCCTACTTCATAGACGCTGTGGGTGGCAAGACTGGGTTCGAGTCCCGTGAGCGCCCTTAGCCCATACAGGGACGGGAGCTGAGCAGAGGTCAACACTATGGGTACAGGCCAGTCTAAGCCCCCTTTTTGCTCTCCATTGGGATGCATCCTTGCTAATTGGTCTACGTTTGGAAGGGATCCCCTGACAAAAAAGAAATTGATCATGTTTTGCAATTGGTGGTGGCCTCAATATACCCTCGAGGATGGAGAAACATGGCCTGAAAATGGATCCCTACAATATAACGCCATACTGCAGTCGTTGCTATTTTGCCGGCGCGAAGGAAAATGGGGGGGGGGGAATACTGTATGTGGAATGTTTTATGAGTTTGTTTAGGAATAAGGATGTGCAAAAGTCTTGTGGAATAGGCATGGGAAGTGTGATGGTTGTGGCAGGAAAAAAGGAGGTTGAGAAAGTTTATCCTGAGGTACAGGAGGAGGACATACAGCTCATGGTGGCCCCACAGAAATGCATTGTTTGTTTTGACTCTACTCCCTCCGCTCCCCCTTCTTGTGTGAGCCAGGCATCATCACTGGGTTGGGGGGGGGAGTTGTTAGCTAGCACCCCTGAGAAAGATCTGGCAGCCACCCCTCAGGATGGCCCTAGGCTCCTAGAGAATCTTCGGAAAATCTGGGAATTAGCATAATGTGCCCAGGAGCTGAGCAGCCCAGTAGCCAGTCATACTCGCTCCAAAGACTCAGAGCGTTGAGTGCTTCGGGTCCCTTTAAGACAAGCTTTGGGAGGAGGGGGGCCAGCTCTCATTTATGTTCCTTTCTCCACTGCGGATCTCTTAAACTGGAAACAATCGATGGGCCCCTACAGGGAAAACCCAGAAGAGCTGCACAGACTTATGTCCGTGATTTGTCTTACTCATAAGCCAAGTTGGTCAGATATGCAGGCATTACTGAATTCCTTTGTAACTCCCGAGGAAAGGAGAATGATTGTAGCTAAAGCTGTGGAGGAGGCACAGCGGCGGCATCCTCGAGAGGAGGTGGAGGAATATTATCCGGAGAAAGAGCCACCGTGGGATCCTAATGTTAGAATTGGGAGAGAAAGGTTGGAGGAATATAGGGAGCTGATTTTAGAAGGAATTCGAAGTGCAGTTCCGAAGCAGAAAAACCTGGCTAAGTTGTATGAACTCTATCAGGGACCGGAGGAGGATCCTTCCTCATTTTATGGGAGGTTGTGTAAAACTGCCCGACAGTATACTGATCTGAATCCAGAAGAGGAGGATAATCAAAGACTGTTTAACACCTTGTTTATTGGGCAGGCTGCCTCCGACATTAGACGGAAGTTGCAAAAGGTGGAGGGGGCTGGGGCTATGTCAATCAGTCAGTTGATTGAGATTGCTTACAAAGTATACACAAACAGAGACTAGGTGAAGAAAAAGGAGGAAAGGGAGAAAATGAGGACAAAGGCTTCTTTGCTGGCAGCGGCTTTGGTAGAACAGGGAGGGGTAAGAGGACGAGAGTGCACCCGAATGCAAGGAAGAGGAAGAGGAAGAGGTGCCAGTGTGGGATGTGGCGGGGGCCAAGGAGGGCCCCGGTTGGGCCCAAATCAATCTGCAAAAAAGAGGGCCATTGGCACCGGGAATGCCCACAAAGGAAAGAGTTGGAAAGCTTACAAAAACAGGGGGAGGAATCCTTGATAATGTTGGAGGAGTCGGATCAGGAATGATGGGGAGCAGGGATTGAGGATATTCCCGTCTCCCCCGAAGAACCCCTGGTTAAAATGACAATAGGAGGGGAGGCAATGGACTTTTTGGTAGACAGTGGAGCAACTCATTCAGTTGTGACAAGTTGTAAAGGCCCATTGAGTAAATTTAAAGTTCCTGTTGTTGGGGCAATGGGCAGAAGAGCCTTGAGACCTCTCATCCAGCCAATGGAATGCAAAATTGGGGAAAGACAAATTTCTCATCAGTTTCTGTATATGCCTGAATGCCCTATCCCCTTAATGGGTAGAGACCTGCTGTGTAAACTGAGAGCCCAGATCACTTTTACTGAGGATCGAATTACTATGAAAATTCCTGTGGAAGAGTCGTGGCAAATGCCCTTATGCCTATTATTGGAACCAGGAAGCCCTGAAGAAGTGCCTTCTGCAGTGTTGGATGCTGTTATGCCATGGGTGTGGTTCAAAGAGATCCCTGGCTGAGCGAAGTGGGCAGTCCCAGTAAAGGTGGAGCTTAAGGCAGGGGTGACACCCCCAAGGGTGCCACAGTATCATATCAGACTCGAGGGGAGAAGGGGATTGGTGCCACTTATTGAGAAGTTTTTAAAGTATGGAATGGAGATTTTTAAGCTTCTGGAGGCAGTAAACGACCCTACAGAAGTGGCAGTAATGCATTGTTGTGCCCACCAGAAGGGAGATCAGGATGTGGTGAAAGGAAATCATAGAGCAGATGCTGCAGCTAAGAAAGCAGCCAGGGGAGAGCCAGCAAAGCAGATGGCTCTTGTCCCACAAGTGAAGTTACCATCAGAAACTCCAAAATATACCGAGAAGGAAGAAACATTGGCATCTAGATTAGGAGCTGAAGAGAAAGTTGATGGGTGGTGGAGGGTCCCTACTGGACAGATATTAGTACCAAAGACAATTCTAGTCCACTTGATTAATCAGTACCATAATGACACTCACATGGGAGCTGATGCAATGACCCAGAATTTACAGAGGATCCTGGTAGGACCTAAAATGCGAACTTTGGCAGAGCAAGCTTCTCGTAGGTGTCTGATATGCTGTCAGAACAATCCAAAGATACAGCCTACGCCTCCACCGGGGACAGGACGACACGGAACATCAGCTGGAGAATACTGGCAAGTAGATTTTTCAGAATTACCAAGATTTCAATGGTACAAGTACCTATTGGTATTTGTGGACACCTTGACTGGATGGCCAGAAGCTTTTCCTTGTAGAACTAATCAAGCCAGAGAAGTAGTCAAATGGATGATGAAGGAAATAATTCCCAGATTTGGAGTGCCAGAAGGACTCACCTCAGACCAAGGACCTCATTTTGTAGCAGGAGTTACAACCTCTCTAGCCAAAGCTTTGGGGTTGAGATGGGATTTACACACGTCATGGAGACCCCAATCCAGCGGGCAAGTGGAAAAGGTGAATCACACTTTGAAAAGACAATTGGCAAAGATTTGTCAGGAAGGGAATTTGAAGTGGCCAGATGCATTGCCCTTAGCATTGTTGAGAGTTAGGATGTCACCAAGGGCCGGGTTAGGTGTTAGCCCATTTGAGCTTTTATATGGCAAACCATACCCAAGGAATCCAGTGGTGACGCAGGGTACCCAAATGCATGTAAAAGGGGGGTTATGGGTACAGCAGTATTTGTCTTCTCTGTCAGCTGTGTTATCTTCTCTCCACAGATACGTTCAAGACCGTTTGCTGTTGCCATTGGAGGCGCCAGTCCATTCCTTTCAGCCGGGAGACCAGGTGTATATCAGGACATGGAAGGACGAGCCGCTAAAGCCGAAGTGGAGGGGACCAGTGACGGTTTTACTCGCCACTTACGCAGCGGTGAAGGTGAAGGTACAAGGTGTCAAGCCGTGGATCCACTACACCCAAGTGAAGGCAGCCCCACCCGAACAAGAAGGATCCCCTGAGAGTGACGCACCGGAAGCCATCACAAAAGGACAGCGGTGGACAGTAGAGCCTGTGGAGGACCTAAAGTTCCTGTTTAAAAAGCAAGCATGAGCCAAAAGTTACAAAGAAGCTAAAGCATTCTTACGAATGGGCCAGATAAGTGAGAACTGCGAATCCATTAAATGATGGACTCGAGTCTCAAAGGGGGGATATGATGACTCAGGGCCAGCGTTTTTAAGAAAAACAAAGAAGGAACTGAATTTTACAAGGCCTAGAGAAGTCACATGCTTTCTTCTGTAGCTTATGAGTGAAATACATGCTTGGAAACTGCTGCTGTAATGGCTAACTGGAATGCAGATATGGGTGGAGAAATCAATGTGCCATGTGCATAAGAGGTGGAGGGCATAGTTAGAAGATCAACCAATGGAAAGGTGACAAGTTGGCACTAAGAGGCCAATTAGAATGTGCCATGAATTTTTGCTTTGCAATGTATAAAAGTGTAGCACCCCCATAAGGGGTGTGCTTATTTTGCGGATTATTGCCTTGCACCTCTTTCTGGCCAGAATGAAATAAACTTGTTGGACCCTTCAACCTGGGTGTGGTCATTTGGCTGTACTGCGCACCAGGCAGCGAACCCATTTGGGAGACAACAGGTTGAGCTGACCACATGGAACCACTGTTGTTGCTTCTATGGATATAAGGGAGTGAGATCAGATATAAAGGAAATGCAAACAGAAAATGAAAAAAGGCAGTGAGGATTTCCTAAATGCAATACCATACCAACCACAACAAGACTCCTATGAGTAAGCCAGAAAACTTAGCATTCTACAACCAGTCAGGGTTTGTAACCAAAACTAAAAATATCCTGGCAGCCAGTCAGTCAAGGTCACAGAAATCCCCATTCAGCACAACCCGATCCAGGGGCTGCAGGTAGTGCAGAATGCTGCAGCACAATTGCTAACATGAATGAGACCCTGTCAGCATATAATGCCTCTGGCTCTGAAATCCGCTTTGGTTGCTGATTTGCTCCCAGGCCAAGTTCAAGGTGTGCTTTCCATGTTATGGGTTCCACATAGTATTTGTGCTCTTGTAAGAACTCGATCCTTTAGTATTGCAGTACCTACACTTTTGAACTCCCTGCCTATTTCCATTAGGCAGGTGCTTCCTTGTACTCATTTTGACACTTGCTAAAAACATTTTTGTTTAGGCAAGCCTTCCCAGGCATGTACAAGCCATTATATGTTTTCTAACTCATTGTTGCTTTTATTATTTTGAATGTTTTAAATACCTGTCTTTAACTGTTTTTGCCAATAATTGTATTGTTTTAATTCCTTCTATAAACTGCTTTGAGCTTTTTTACAATAAAGTGGTATACAAATGTAAATAAAATACATAGATAAATTTCAGTCACTGTGGCCCTTGGGTCTCTTTACACAGCCACAAGAGTGGCTGTATACTATAGCCAGCATGGATTTTTCGCATTCTGCCATTGAAAATACCTCCCATGTCATTCTGCTGCTTCCCATAAGCAGATTTCTAAACAAAACCTTACAAAACGTATAGTCCTGAACTCAGAACTGTTTCCTTAACAACCCTGTAAGTTCTTGTGGCGATACACAAAACACTCAAACAGGACTGAGACTCCAAAGTGTAAAACAGAAGAAAGAAATCAAAACCCCTTTTTGATTTTTTTCTGTCAGTGGTCTCATATTTTGTTGAAATTAACTAAAAATCAGCCATGTTCACAGAGTACCTGTATTCCTAGTACTGACCTTCCACATACTCTGACCTTCATCTTCTGCAGTGTGAAAGTTAAAAAAAAATATGCATGGCTGATTTTTAATTAATTTAAGAAATTTAGCATTGAAGTTAATTATAACCTTGGGCATGCTCATTAAAAACCAACTGTCAGTGTTCTGAAAGCCAGACAGCTGTTTGGCTTGGCTAATCAGGGCCACACCCACGCCAGACCTTTATTTCATTTGAGACAGTCATGGCTTCCCCCAAAGAATCCTGGGGAGTGTAGTTTGTGATGAAGGGTGCTGACAGTTGCTAGGAGACTGCTATTCCCCTGACAGTTCTCCAGGGCCAGAGTGGTTTCACAGTCAGCCCCTCTTTCTGGGGATTGAAGCTCTGTGATGGCAATAGGGCCTGTCCTAGCAACCCGCAGCATATCTCACAAATGACACTACTCAGGATTCTTTGGGGGAAGCCATGACTGTCTAAAGTGGAATAAAGGTGTTGTGGATGTGGCCACTGACAGCTTTGGTTTAAATTAAGGTGGGAGACTACATGTGCCTGCTGTGGAATAAAAAGGGGAGGAAAACTGGAAAAACAATGATACTATTCACAATGTTTTCCTTTGGAAAGGAAAGGGGCTTTCCATCTGCCCAGTGCCCACCCACCAATCTCCTCCCCTCCTCCTCCCTCCCCCTTCTTCCCCTTCCCCTTCCTCCCCCAGGACAGTTTCATCTATCCTGAACTCAATAAGCATGCAAATGATCAATCCATTCTCAGCAAACATGCACAGGATCCCATTTCTTAACTCCCAGAATAGGCAAAAAACCCTTAAAAAGCAGGGAAATTGGGCAGCTACAGTGAATGCAGGAGGCCTGGCCTCCTCTCTGAGATATTGCACTGCCCTACAAATTTGTCAAAATGCACACACAATTTGGGTTGATCTTTCACAGTCCAATCCACTTCCTGTGTTTAGCAAGTGTCAACACCAAGATATACACAAAAATGTAATTCTCCATCTTTGGAGGTGGCAGGTGTTGCCATCACTCACCATATGCTCAGAGGCACATGTTACCAAATTCTTCCAAGGTACACAAGAAGTGGATTGGATTGTGAAAGACCAACCCAAATTGTGTTTGCATTTTGACCAATTTGTAGGGCAATCCAGTATATCAGAGAGGAGGTCAGGTCTCCTGCTCCCCTTGTGCATTCCCTATAGCTGTCCAATTTTCCTGCTTTTAAAAGTTTGATAGAAATATATGTTGGTATGTTCTTAAACCACAAGGTTTTTTGCCTATTAGTGAATTTAACTATGTTACTTACAACATGGAATTATTATTATTTGGTTTTGAATATGGAATTTGGATTGCATTTCTTATTACTGATTCCATTTTGTTGGGATTTGTGAAACACTGAAATCTGAAGCAGTATATAAATTAACTAGATAAAATGAATCTCTCTTAAATAAATGTTTATGCTTTCCTTTAATATTAAAATTGCCTTTTAAACATGCCATGAGAAACCTTTTGGGGAAGATCGTCTCAGATATCTGGGAGATATTTTTATAGCCTTTTAAAAACATTGATTGCTAATTCAGAGATGGGCAATGGCAAAATCTAAGCTGATTGAGCATGCATAGTTTAAGGAAACACTTCCGCTTATATTTATAAATTAAGAACAGTGCCTTCTGTAATTTAGGCCTACTTGTACTTTGACCAGCAGACAGACTGACATTCTATCCTCTTCATTAAGTTTGCATACAGTATATATTACAATATGGGGCAGAAAAACCCTGCAACAATACATCATGCAGTCATCCACATACAAGTAACATACACAGTAGGTGAATGAGATGAGTTGTTTAGATAATTAAATCAGAATTATTCTGGCTACTGAAAATAGGAGCCTGCATTCTGTTATTCAAATGTCTTGGAGAATAATGCCAGAATTTACTGATGTTTCTTTTCCTAACAAATGTGCCTTGGGAGTCATGGATGGTGGGGTGTGTTGACATCACTCACCTGACCTTTGGCCTATCACATCACTGCTGCTTACCAGGAACATAGAGAAGGAGCGAGGCAGCAGTGTGGTTGGCACAGTGCAAATGCACTGGCAGGAGCACCCAATTGGCTCTGTGTCCTATTCTCACCACGCTCCTTAAGGAGTCAAGAGACTCCCCAGCAACAACACAAGGGAGGGCAACACCAGGGCAGCATCCAGGGCCAGTCCAAAGTCAGAGTCCAGGGTCCAACTCAAAACCAAGGGAGTCAGGCAAGAATCAGGGTCAGAAGCCAAGCAGGCTGTAGGCATTACACAGATAAGGGGCAAGGCAAGGTCCAGGGTCCACAGCAGGGCTGGATTAAGCTGAGGAAGGCCCCTAGGCTGATTGGTGTTTGGGGGGTCCTTCTCCTCTTAGGCAATATTTTTCTCAAACCCCTTACAATGAACCCTGCCTATACATACAGTATGCATGCCACAAACCGCGAAGATTAAAAACAGCTATAAATACTAAATATCGGTGCAGCGTGCAGGCACAGCAACCTTATGGAAAATAAAATGTTTAATGGACTGTTTTTATTTGGCTGGTGTGCATGATGTCTTTTAAGCCATCCTTTTAGAACGTTATGAATGCGATTACAAAGTGCAAACATTTTCTTTTTGTACATAATGAAAAATCTATATTATAATTTTTTTTTGCTTATGCACGGGCCCCCAAGAGCTCCGGGACCCTAGGCTTCAGCCTACTAAACCTAATGGATAATCCGGCCCGGATCCACAGGCACTCTTTAAATAGGCCCAGTACAAAGCCAGAGTAAAGATACTCTTCCAGCAGTCCTTTCAGCCTAGTACTGGGGTTTTTATGCTGAAGCTGCTGAACCATGCCCCAAACCTCAGCTGATTCCCACTGATCACCTGTAGCCAGACTTTTATTCCCAAGGAGTCATATATTCCCAGGGAGTCCGAGCCTATAGTCGGGCAGTCCTCTGGATGGGCCGGGTCTCCATCTGGTATTTGAGGTGACGTTTCTCCCTTGGGCTCAGCCTGGATATCAGAGGCTGAACTTGCCCTAGGTGCTAACAGCCCATCCTGGGCCTTGTCATAGGACCCTGGCTCCTCATCCTCAGATGAAGCTTGAGCCAGGGCTGAGACTCCTGGTCTTCCTGCAATGAGGACTCCTCTGATGAGGATTCCCCTTGCTGGGACCTGATACCAGTGCATTTGCACCACATTCATCTCGCTGCCCTCTTCCCCACTGCCTCCTGGAAGCAGCAGTGATGAAACTGACTGGATGTCAGTTGAATTATGGCACCCCCACCACCGTCTGCTACTGTGCCGTGGGTTCCTTACCTAAAATTATAGATGTAGCTTTTTCTTTTTAAGCAATATTTATTGAGCTTTATACAAGTCAGTGCAACCATTTTGTGCTGGTGCTCATAACACCTTGACCAAGGTAGGAGTACTGGCACCTCATTAAAAAAAAAAAGCTCCAGTAAGAGTTATACCCAACATGATTTACATTGCATGTAATCTAGGCTGTTAATGCAAAGATGTTAATACTAGTACATTATATCTTGCTTCTATTTGACAAATGAACGAAACTCCTTGATCCCAGAATACCTGCTGGTAGGTGTGGCTTTTTCAGGGCCATGGCAATCACTGCCATTGATTCAAAGAAATGCAGTTCAAAACTCCATTAGTGATTTTCCTTTTTCCTATGCTAATTGTCCCAGGTTGTAAAGGAGAGGGGATCTCTGGATTATCAAAGAACTGGTAAAATGCCAAATAAACAGACTCTTCCCCCTCCCCCCCATGTTTAACTCTTGCTCAAATTCAATTCATGGTGTCATTCATTTTTTTCAAAATAAAAGCAGCCAAGTTTAGAGGAGTTTTAGCACGATGTCCAGCATATGTTAACTGATTGAACTTTTGGTCTAAAAAAAAAGAAAGTAAGAAACATTCTTATTTTGAGCACTAATTTCTCCATGTTTTACCATTTATCTTAGAGACCTTTCTCTGGTAATGAGATATTGATTCATTCTGCTCGGATCACCTCCTGGTATCAAATGAAACATCCAGAAGCTGTTCACCCCTTACACCATTGGGGTTATAGTAGATAGCTACAAAATGAAAGTTACCAGGGGCTCCATCTTGCACAACAATGTAATAGTTAAATTTAATTTAGTTACCCGCTATTTATTTATTGGATTTTTATACCACCATACAGTACAAAGATTACCAGGACAGTTTAAGGTAAAAGCATATCATTCAAGTTCAATAAATAGCACACACATCATAAAGAAGATTAATAGCAGTAGCAGTATTATCATGATCCTCATCATCACTAATTTATATAGTGCCATCCATGTACATGACACTTTCAAGATTAGCATGTGCAAAAAAGCATCTTCCTTGTGATCCAAATTCTGACAATATATAACAGAAGGAAGAATGAGAAAGCCCAGAGTAATAGGGAATGTATATAAGTCTATACTGCTATATATACAAAGGCCTTATTTCAGTCAGTTGTGAGCATTATAAAGAAATTAGAAATTATTTCTTAAAAATTAGTCTTTATGATTTTTGTCTACCATATTTCATATGCATTTGTCAAAATGCTTTTTAACATGTGGGCTAAAAACTTTAAAACAATACTATAGCACTATGCCCTGTTTATGCCATAGGATTAGAATTACTATCATCCTGCATTAACAAAAAGGCACTGATTCTCTTTAGATATTTCAAAAGTTCATCAGTTTACCATGTGAGACATTTGCAATAGATGTATCAAAAGAGCACCCCCATTACAGAGTTAATTTGAAAATCCAGGTAGCGTTTAGAAACGGGTCTCTTTTTGAAATGCTAGAACAAGTGAATATAATAGGATCATTCAATTCAGTAACCTGGATGGCTGGTAATAATATTTTTATAGAGTCAAACCCCACGAGATGATAAACAAGGATGAGCCAGCAACTTAGATAAAGCAGCCTATGACACAATTTTGCCAAACATGAGTTGAATTTGACAATAGCTGAAAGGAACCAAGATCCCCTAGCTCAGATGCAACCTATCTGTCTATTGCTACGTGCTGTTGACAGGATTAGGGATCTTTCCCCACTCATCCTGATCTAGTTTTACATCTAGGGCCTTGCTTCTAATTCCACCCCCACATAGGGTTGCCAGGCTCAGGGCCTGAGAATGATTTTGTATCTTTAAGAGAAGAGAAAATTCATCCAAGTGCAGGTTTTCTTGCAACACTGTAATAGGAAAAACCACAAGGTGAAATTCTCCCTTCCCTCTGCACAACTTTTAAAGCTACAGAAGACCCCTTGGTTGCCAGGCCCAGCCTCCAAGAGGAGGGATCCTGTGACTCACTCAGAGCTTCAGCAGACCAACAGAAGTCCCATGTGATGTATCTGCTGCTGGGACGTGCCATTTCATAATGCAGGTAGGGGGGGTGAATGTTTGAACATTCTCTCACATAAATTACCTTTCTTCCTACAAAACAATCAAGGAGAAATTTCTAGGGTAGCCTTTTTTAGTGTGTGTGTGAGTCCTATGTGGAGGAATGCATGCAAACATTTGATTCTCCACCTGCAGTATGAATGGTACTACCCAGCAACTGATATATCACATGGGACTTTGCTTGTAATTCTTAGGTAGACACATGCAAGACCTGCAACAAAATACTTACTTAGCCATACCCTCCTCCAGCATACTCCATTCCAGTTCCCTTTCCCACCCAGTTTTCCACTGTTTTCCCCAACATGGAAACAGAACTTTTGAATAGACTTGTATAGAAATGTGCGGTTAGGAAATGATTTCCTAGAAATATTACCCTAATATATAATAATGCATACACATGAGTTTGTGCCATTTTCCGGTGGAGCACCACATATTAGCCACTGTTGGAAGCAGAGCTTGGAAAAGTTACTTTTTTTGAACTACAACTCCCATCAGCCCAATCCAGTGGCCATGCTGGCTGGGGCTGATGTGAGTTGTAGTTCAAAAAAGTAACTTTTCCAAGCTCTGGTTGGAAGACACGCAAGATAATACAGCAGAAACGGGAAATCTGTGGCCCTCCATACATTGGACACCAGTTCCCATCATCCTTGAACATTGGCCATGCTGGCTGGGGCTGATGGGAGTAAGTGTCCAACAACATCTGGAGGCCTGCAAGTTCCTTATCCCTGCATTAGAATAAAATAGACTGCATCCTCCTAACATAGCATGGCAGATTCTAGACTGCTGTAGAAAACTTGCTCTGTCACTATGTGACTCGCTCTGTCACTCTGAGGCACTTGATTTTATGCGGAGAAAATTTATAAGGGCCCCAAAAGGGGGGGATATGGAGCTTAATAGAACATTATGTATTATTTTTATGTAGGGGTATAAACTTGCTCATAATTAAAGCAAAAGATATAACCTTTGGAGGCAAGCTATTGTGTAATCCTGTCGCTGGGGAGAGACAATGAAAAGCCTTTTTAAATGAAGAGAGTGCTTTTTCTTCCGGCGTGTGTGCAAAGACAAGTTTTAAAAGTGTGATTTGTTTCACCATGAGTCATCTCTTGAACATTTGATGGATATGAATCAGATGACCTTCCTCTGGCAGCATTTGCTGAAAAGAAACAAATGTTTCTGATTGTTTAGAAATCTTCAAAGATAGTTCTTACAGGCATCATGATCGTCTTTACCGCTTGTTGCTTTCCCTTCCCTTCCACATGAATGATAAAGTAACACTCCTCTGTCTTGTCCCTCTGGACTGGAGCAAGTTAGGCTCTTCATATATTTTTGTTTTTGTCCTGGCCTGCACATTGAAATACCAAGAGGAAGATTCAGCTGAGTGGGTTGATGGTTGATGCGATTACAACTCTTGACAAGAGAATAGTTGGAAAACAAAGAGTCATTATAAGCAAAGATAGGTGACCCAAGACCAAGTGGATGAAAGACCATCTGGTGGCATGACCCAGCCATGTCAACAGTGGAGATGTCGAGCATTTGGCAACTGATGATGAGCTGGAATGGTTCCCCAGATCTCGCAAATCCCAACACGTTAGGGTTAGCACAGGGCAGCTTGAAGAGTTCTGACATCCAGGCACTTGAATCAAATTACTGCCACAATGAAGAAGCTGAAAGACAAAAATTAAATATATTTGCAGATGATATTGCTCTTTTTGCTCTAGAACCAGATAAAACCTGGTGTTGAGAATAGCTGATGAGTTTTCCAGGTTTAGTGGGTTAAGATAAATACATCTAAAACAGATATTCTGTATTTTCCATTTTTAATTAAAAAAAAGTTGAACAACAAAAACAAATGGTGATTATAAATAAACCTTTATACTGGGAATAAGTTTTCACACAGATAATGAAGATTTATACTAATTTAATTTTTAACAATAATAACAGACAATAAAACTAAGAAGTGGCAATAAATGATCAATTCATTCATTTGGGAAGAGAAGAAAGTAAGAGTTAACTTTGATATAATGAGGAAAATGAAAAAGGAGGATTATTAGATAGACAGATAGATAGACAATATTATATTATTAAATCTGGGATTAGCAGTCCCAAATTTAACTTTGTGTTATTATGCAAATTGTCTTCACTGGGTAATGGCATGGTTTGAAAAATAGTCTAATGGAATGACAACTGTTGAACAGGTTTGCAGTGATGTTTCACCAAGGACAGAAAGATCCTGAGAAAAGACACCATATTTAATGGAATATGGAAATCTTGGGGAAAATATAGGGAAGTTTTTTTCTCAAATGCAAACACCCATAGTCCCACTTCTCTTTGAGAACAACAATAAATAATGGTTTAACCCTATATAAAGACTGGATAAAAGGACAACTAAAATCCTTTCAACAAGTTCCATAGGCTCCAAGAGAATCTACCACTATTTGAATATTTACACTGAATTTTTCAAGAACCTATATTTAAAAGTAATGCAAGAAGAACAATGAGTGAGGAAGTAAACATATTTTGACTACATCCTGGACAATAAGCCAAAGAAAATACTTTCCCAAATAGATGCATAAAAAAAAAATAACCTAGCATATGTAGAAAAGTTGACAACAAACTTTAAAAGGAAAATTTCCAGGGAAGAATTGGAGTATACATGGGGAAAACTTAATAAACAGCAATAGCTTCTGCATTACAGGAAAACTACTTGAAGATGATATCACCATGATACCAAACCCCAGTAATAATATCCAAAACGGTTAAAACACCTGATTTATGCAGGAATTTGTGGAAAAGAATGGAGGGGATTTTATCCATTGCTATATTTTTGCAAGAGGTTTTTGGAGGCAAATATTGAATGCTGTTAATGTTGTCTCTGAAGAAGGGCTAAGTTTAGACTTCAAAATATTTTTGTAAACACTGTTTAAACTAAGGAAGGGTATCCAACATTTAAATAATAAACATTGTTTTTATGTGATAGTGACAGAATAACATATGCTATATATTGGTGGAGACTGAATTAAAAGAGTGGTGTGTAAAACAATGGGATATACCTGCCTTGAGGAAAATTACATGGGATTTAAGCCTACACCTAGCTGTCCAGCACAGAAGGCATACAAGCTCTCTGCCCATTTTCAGCCCAGTTTAAAAGTTCATTTTCTGGTATAGTTATCACCAAAATTGCTACTGTGTAGCACAATTCCACACAATGTTTAATTGTCTTCCTTCCAGGGTCCATTTTTGTGGGAAATAACTAAACACAGCATTTTAATCCCATTTTAGGAGCCTGCTAGCTTTAATGCAGTTATTTCCCATATAATCTGCTGGAACCACATGGAAAGTGTATTTGATGTTTTAGCACCCAGGCTATGTAGCTGTAATTTTAGCACCCTGTTATATATAACCTGGTTCTCTCTTTTGCTGAATCAGTGTCTCACATAACCTAAGTCAGGGGTAGCCAATGTGATGCCCTCCAGATATGTTGGACTACAACTCCTATCAGCTCTTGCTAGCATGGCCAATGGTTAGGGATAATGAGAGTTGTAGTCCACATCATCTGGAGAGCACTATTCCCTGGTTCCCTGGTTTTGAAACTTCACCTGTGACAGGCTTCACCTGGATTTGCCCTAAAGATTTAAGCCCTGCTCTCACAGATAAGAAAACCCTTGATTCAGGTTCCAGTTCATTTGTGAGATCTGGAGTTGCAGAATTCTCCTATCTGGCCCTGAACAGGACACTGTACCTCTGAATACTTAATAGAAAACCAACTGTACTGTAAACTTGAAAACATGAGTTGTATCCAATGCTGTATGCATGGGAGCAGAATGAACTTCCACTTGTGCAATAGGATTCCAACTTTCTTTCCTCCCTCCTGCAGCCCCTGTGTGCCCTCCAAATCCATTTTGAAGGGTTTGGGGAGCCTCTAGAACAAATTTGGGGGCCACATGGGGACCTGAAGAAGGGAAAGAAAGGAAGGGAAGTCCTGTTGTGCAAACTGAAGTCTGCTCACACAGTGTTGGATTCTGCCCAATATTATCTTCTAGTAAAATAAATAAGAGATATTTTAACTTCACAGATATTTTACACATACTTTTGATCATTTAAGGCTTTTGAACTATATTAAAATAGTGGGTTTCAGCACAGTTCATTCTTTTTCTGGGAATTGGTGGTTCTAATCAGAATTAGTGAAAGAACACACAGAACTCTGTGTATGAATATTTTGGATATATTAATTCATCAGAGTTGCATCCAATGGTGTGTCAGCAGAAGGGAGCTTACAAAACCAATCTTTCCTTGTCCCTCCTCCTTGTTTGAAGTTCTTCCATCAATGAAAAGTCTCTCAAGAGGGTTGGGAGACCTCCTGAACAGTGTGGACTGTCTTATACAGGGTTTCAATGAGAGGGGGAAATAACTCAAAATTTGGCAGCAGAATCTTGCACTTGCTCCACTTGCACAAGGATCCTCTGTCCAATTTTAGAAGATTCTCCCCTCCCGCTGCAGCTCTATATGACACAGCCCACAATGCTCAGTCAGACTCCCCCCTCCAACCCTCTGGAGAACCTTTTTGTGAGGTGCAGGGGCTGCAGACAAGAAAATGCACAAACAAAGGTGACAATGGTGGGGGCAGAGGAGAAGCATACCTTTGGGAATAGAACTGCATGGCCCTGAGGCCCATTTCAACACTATGTACACCTGAAGAGGTCTCTTATTTACAGATATAAGGGATCCATTCAGTTCTGTGTCTTGCTTAGCTAAGTAGCCTCATTCGAAGCTCACTGGGTGACCTTGGGCCAGTCACTGCCTCTCGGCCTCAGAGGGAGGCAATGGTAAACCACCTCTGAATACTGCTCACTATGAAAACCCTATTTGTAGGGTCACCATAAGTCGGAATCGACTTGAAGGCAGTCCATTTACATTTTACTGCTGGAGAGAAGACCCTCAAGAAGGAAGAGAGACCACCTCTTCCACAGGGCAGGCCAATCTGTCTGTTTTGGAATTGCTTTTTAAGATTTTTTCAAAGATGTTTTATTTTTAAAATGTTTTAAAGGTGTTTTGTTCATGAGCCGTTTTTAGTGTTTTTTTCCTTTGTTTGCCATCCTGGGCTCCTTCTGGGAGGAACGGAGGGATAGAAGTTAAATAAATAAAGTGTTCCTTGGGTACATTCCTTGCAATTTACAAGGAAGGAAGGAAGGAAGGAAGGAAGGAAGGAAGGAAGGAAGGAAGGAAGGAAGGAAGGAAGGAAGGAAGGAAGGAAGGAAGGAAGGAAGGAAAGCGGAAGAAATTAAGGAAAGGGTCAGGAAACATACTCTCCTAAAACACTGTGTCACAGCATCCCAAAGGAAGAAATGGAAACACCACCACATGGAATTGTTATAATTAAGTTAGACCAAAACCATAGTATAGGGTTGCCAGGTGTCTGGTTTTTGCTGGGAGACTCCAGATTTTTGGGGTCGTCTCTGGGTCTCCAGGTCAGTCAGCTTAAGCTAAGGACTCTCAGGTTTCATTAATTTAAAATTAAGTTTTTAGGTGGTCTGGTTCATGAGATATACATCAAAATGTCAGCCACCACCACCCCTGCAACTTCCATGAAATGATCTCTTAACTGGCTGCTCTAACCCCTCCCTTTCAGGTTTGTAGCCAATAAGTGAAGTCAGAGTTGTGATTAACAAGAAATTTCTGGGTCTTCAGGCAGTAGCTAGACTGCATTCCAAAGGTAGAAAACTGTTGTTTTTTCGTGTTTATCTGAAAATCTCATAAATTGGGTAAGTATATTTTATTTATTTTGTTTGTTTATTTTATTTATTACATTTATATACCGCCCCATAGCTGAAGCTCTCTGGGCAGTTTACAGCAATTAAAAAAATATAGCGTTCAGCAGTACCAGAAGTCTTTTTTTCTGTTGTGTGCAAGAGTTAAACAAGTTTGAATTTTTCTGGATTGTTGAAGAGGGCAATGTTTTGAAAACCTTCCCAATATGAAGCTTTAATCCAATACTTGCTTTTCTGGGAGTAAAGCTGCAATGCTAATCCCACATACCTGAAGTAAACCCCAATGAATTCAGTAGGACTTACTTTTGAGTAGACATGGTTAGGATTGTGCTGTAAATTAATGGGACCTTTGAGTGAACATAGCAAAGAATTGTGCTTGTAAATCTTTCTCTCCCCTTCCAATCCTATTTTTTAAGCAATTAGGCAGGGCTTACATAGGTATCACTGCTTTTATTATGTAGGAAATTAATACTGATGTTATTTTTTTTTAAAAATGTTCTGCAATGACCAACTGGTTTTGACAATAAACTATTATATGGGGTCTATGTATTTTTACATCTCCAGTGTGTGTGTGTGTGTGTGTGTGTGTGTGTGTGTGTACGGAGTCTTCCCAACAACCCTGTGAGGTAGGATTGCCAATTGGAAACCAAGGCAGCTCACAACAAGAAATAAATCCCTTTAAAATCCAATAACGATAAGTATAAACAGATTTATTCCATTATTTATTTATTTATTTATTCCATTATTTAAATTGAAGTAAAACAGCTCAGAGAAATAACTAATAAGGGCAGCCCAAGGTCACCCTGAGCTAGGAGCCAAATCCTGAAAGAACCTATATCTTAGGAGACAGATCCTAGGAGAAGGAAGCGTATAGAAAGCTAGTTTTCAACACCGCCCTAGCAGGAAAGCTTCAGGGGACACTGTAAACAAGGCTAAATTCCAGTCGGAGAGAAGGGGGAAAAGGAAACTCCACCGATACATACAGGGAGAGAGTCAGCTCAGTCCTCGCTAAAAAGGGCAGCTTCAGCCTTCCTGAAACACAACCACAAGCTCTGTTTCCCTAGGTTAAAGAAAGGTCAGGCTGTTCTAGGTGGGAAAACAACAAACACAAAAGACTTGCCTGGAAGGCGCAGCCCCTTGATTAGATTAAAAGCAGCCAAAAGCTTAAACAGCCCCGCCCCTCGCTCAGGAAGGAAGCCTGAGAGAATACTAAAGAGTTAAGCACCAGCTGATAGCCATCAGCCTCAAGTAACACATCATTGGCTGGCAGCAGTAGCTGGGAGGAACCAGCCACACATATAAAGTCAGAGCACCCTAGCGAGGGAGCCTGCTCCACGAGCTAGAGGGAGCCCCAGCTGACAAAGCGTCAAGGCGAGTTAAGCAGCAGAGCGAGTTTGGCAGCAGGGCGAGGAGGCCAGGGCCCCCCACTCTGCCCGTCTGTTCCCTGACCTCAACTAAACCGCAGTCTCCAACCCATTGACGTAATAAACCTTAAACAAAACTATGCAGGTAACAAGCCAGCAGGGGTGTGGGGGCTTTCCAGTGTTTTGCACCGCCTGCAGCATGTACGACTATCTGCCTGTTGGACAGAAGTCGTGGGTGTGCAATGAGCTCCTGGCTCTCCGGGAACGACTTCATTTCCTTGAGGCCAAGGTGGCGGACCTGGAAAAGCTGAGAGAGGCAGAGAGGTGTGTGGAGGAGGCCTTCAGGGACGTTATAGCTGTGTCCCACTCCAACGATGATAGCTCTCCTGCTATCATGGACAACGATGGTCTCGGGGAAGGACAGCATCCAGCTGAGGAAGAGGGAAACGATCCCTTAGAAGGGACCCATTCCTTGGGGGATGAGCAGCTATCCTCTCGTGCCGAGGATATATCTCCAGGGGCTGGAGGGATCCTTGTAGTGGGTGATTCGATCATTAGGAACATAGACAGTGGGGTGTGTGATGGGCGTGTAGACCGCAAGGTGTTTTGCCTGCCTGGTGCGAAGGTTGCGGATATCGCCCGTCGTTTAGATAGTTTGGTAGACAGTGCTGGGAAGGAGTCAGTGGTCGTGGTGCACGTTGGCACCAACGACATGGGGAAATGCAGCCGTGAGATCCTGGAAGCAAAATTTAGGTTGCTAGGTAGGATGCTGAAAGCCAGGACCTCCAAGGTGGCTTTCTCTGAAATGCTACCGGTTCCACGCGCAGGACCAGCCAGACAGGCCCAGCTTCGCAGTCTCAATGCGTGGATGAGACGATGGTGTCGGGTGGAAGGGTTTGGATTTGTTAGGCACTGGGGAACTTTTTGGGACAAGCCGGGCCTGTACAAAAGGGACGGGCTCCACTTGAACCAGAATGGAACCAGACTGCTGGCACTTAAAATTAAAAAGGTGGCAGAGCAGCTTTTAAACTGACTGAGGGGGGAAACCCGACAGGAGCTGAGAAAGGTCCGGTTCGGAATAAACCTCCCCCCTGGGATAAAAACCAAAGAAATGATGAAATTTTAAAAGGGGTAGGCCTAGAAGTAGGCATTGTGAGAGCAGGGGCACAGGATATAAATTCAGAAGAGCAAAATTACCACAGGCCTAACCACAAGTGCCAAAGACACTTGAAGAGAGACACTGCTTACAAGTGCCTGTACGCTAATGCTAGGAGCCTCCGAACCAAGATGGGAGAACTGGAGTGCTTGGTCTTAGAGGAGAGCATTGATATAGTGAGCATAACGGAGACCTGGTGGAATGGAGAAAACCAGTGGGATACGGTTATCCCTGGATATAAACTATATCGGAAGGACAGGGAAGGACGTATTGGTGGCGGAGTCGCTCTATACGTGAAAGAAGGCATTGAATCCAGCAAGCTCGAAACCCCAAAAGAGGCAGACTCCTCCACAGAATCGTTGTGGGTGGTGATACCGTGCCCCAGGAGGGACTTAATACTGGGAACGATCTATCGTCCCCCTGATCAAAATGCTCAGGGAGACCTTGAGATGAGATATGAAATTGAGGAAGCATCCAAACTAGGAAATGTGGTAGTAATGGGTGACTTCAACTACCCGGACATAGACTGGCTGCATATGTGTTCCAGTCATGACAAAGAAGCAAAGTTTCTAGATATTCTAAATGACTATTCCCTAGACCAGTTGGTCATGGAACCGACCAGAGGGACGGCAACCCTGGACTTAATCCTCAGTGGGGACCGGGACCTGGTGCGAGATGTAAGTGTTGTTGAACCGATTGTGAGCAGTGACCACAGTGCTATTAAATTAAACATACATGTAACTGGCCAATTGCCAAGAAAATCCAACACGGTCACATTTGACTTCAAAAGAGGAAACTTCACAAAAATGAGGGGATTGGTAAAAAGAAAGCTGAAAAACAAAGTCCAGAGGGTCACATCACTCGAAAATGCTTGGAAGTTGTTTAAAAACACTATATTAGAAGCTCAACTGGAGTGCATACCACAGACCAGAAAAGGTACCGCCACGGCCAAGAAGATGCCAGCATGGTTAACGAGCAAAGTCAAGGAAGCTCTTAGAGGCAAAAAGTCTTCCTTCAAAAAATGGAAGTCTTGTCCAAATGAAGAAAATAAAAAAGAACACAAACTCTGGCAAAAGAAATGCAAGAAGACAATAAGGGATGCTAAAAAAGAATTTGAGGAGCACATTGCTAAGAACACAAAAACCAACAACAAAAAATTCTATAAATACATTCAAAGCAGGAGACCATCTAGGGAGACGATTGGACCCTTGGATGATAAGGGAGTCAAAGGTGTACTAAAGAATGATAAGGAGATTGCAGAAAGCTAAATGAATTCTTTGCATCTGTCTTCACAGTGGAAGATATAGGGCAGATCCCTGAACCTGAACTAACATTTGCAGGAAGGGATTCTGAGGAACTGAGACAAATAGTGGTAACGAGAGAGGAAGTTCTAAGCTTAATGGACAATATAAAAACTGACAAATCACCGGGCCCGGATGGCATCCACCCGAGAGTTCTCAAAGAACTCAAATGTGAAATTGCTGATCTGCTAACTAAAATATGTAACTTGTCCCTTGGGTCCTCCTCCGTGCCTGAGGACTGGAAAGTGGCAAATGTAACGCCAATCTTCAAAAAGGGATCCAGAGGGGATCCCGGAAATTACAGGCCAGTTAGCTTAACTTCTGTCCCTGGAAAACTGGTAGAAAGTATGATTAAAGCTAGATTAACTAAGCACATAGAAGAACAAGCCTTGCTGAAGCAGAGCCAGCATGGCTTCTGCAAGGGAAAGTCCTGTCTCAGTAACCTATTAGAATTCTTTGAGAGTGTCAACAAGCATATAGATAGAGGTGATCCAGTGGACATAGTGTACTTAGACTTTCAAAAAGCGTTTGACAAGGTACCTCACCAAAGGCTTCTGAGGAAGCTTAGCAGTCATGGAATAAGAGGAGAGGTCCTCTTGTGGATAAGGAATTGGTTAAGAAGCAGAAAGCAGAGAGTAGGAATAAACGGACAGTTCTCCCAATGGAGGGCTGTAGAAAGTGGAGTCCCTCAAGGATCGGTATTGGGACCTGTACTTTTCAACTTGTTCATTAATGACCTAGAATTAGGAGTGAGCAGTGAAGTGGCCAAGTTTGCTGATGACACTAAATTGTTCAGGGTTGTTAAAACAAAAAGGGATTGCGAAGAGCTCCAAAAAGACCTCTCCAAACTGAGTGAATGGGCAGAAAAATGGCAAATGCAATTCAATATAAACAAGTGTAAAATTATGCATATTGGAGCAAAAAATCTTAATTTCACATATACGCTCATGGGGTCTGAACTGGAGGTGACCGACCAGGAGAGAGACCTCAGGGTTGTAGTGGACAGCACGATGAAAATGTCGACCCAGTGTGCGGCAGCTGTGAAAAAGGCAAATTCCATGCTAGCGATAATTAGGAAAGGTATTGAAAATAAAACAGCCGATATCATAATGCTGTTGTATAAATCTATGGTGCGGCCGCATTTGGAATACTGTGTACAGTTCTGGTCGCCTCATCTCAAAAAGGATATGATAGAGTTGGAAAAGGTTCAGAAGAGGGCAACCAGAATGATCAAGGGGATGCAGCGACTCCCTTACGAGGAAAGGTTGCAGCATTTGGGGCTTTTTAGTTTAGAGAAAAGGCGGGTTAGAGGAGACATGATAGAAGTGTATAAAATTATGCATGGCATTGAGAACGTGGATAGAGAAAAGTTCTTCTCCCTCTCTCATAATACTAGAACTCGTGGACATTCAAAGAAGCTGAATGTTGGAAGATTCAGGACAGACAAAAGGAAGTACTTCTTTACTCAGCGCATAGTTAAACTATGGAATTTGCTCCCACAAGATGCAGTAATGGCCACCAGCTTGGATGGCTTTAAAAGAAGATTAGACAGATTCATGGAGGACAGGGCTATCAATGGCTACTAGCTGTGATCGCTGTGCTCTGCCACCCTAGTCAGAGGCAGCATGCTTCTGAAAACCAGTTGCCGGAAGCCTCAAGAGGGGAGAGTGTTCTTGCACTCGGGTCCTGCTTGCGGGCTTCCCCCAGGCACCTGGTTGGCCACTGTGAGAACAGGATGCTGGACTAGATGGGCCACTGGCCTGATCCAGCAGGCTCTTCTTATGTTCTTATGTTCTTATGTAGATGCAAAATAGCTTAAAGTGGCATGATTTTGAATTTTGGGTTGGGTAAATGTTCCTTACCTCTTGAGGCTGCTGTTCTGTGCACGCTTCCCTGTTTGAGTAAGTCCCATTGAATACATTGGGACTTGCTTCTGAGTAAATAATTATAGGATTGCACTACAAATATCTTTACAGGTTGTGTAAATAA
Source organism: Rhineura floridana (assembly GCF_030035675.1). NCBI lineage: Eukaryota > Metazoa > Chordata > Lepidosauria > Squamata > Rhineuridae > Rhineura > Rhineura floridana. The sequence continues at coordinate 133,403,470 of NC_084481.1, read as the reverse complement.
TAAACATCTTTCACAATCATGCTTATATAAATATTTCTTCATACTATGTCCCAATAAGTATTTGATTTCACGCTATGGTTGTAAATTATTACTTCCTCTAGATTTCAAGTAATTCCTTCTTCCTTGGGGTGGTCATGGTTCCCCTCTGGGTCAGGTTGTGCTGCATGGGGATTTCTGTGACCTTCGCTGACTGGCTGTCAGGAGTTTTGTAGTTTTGTTTTTTGGTTAGGAACCTCACTGGTTGTGGGATGCTGAGTTTTGTGCCTTACTCATAAGAATTTTGTTGTGGGCGGTATGGTATTGCATTTAGGAAATCATCACTGTCTTTTCTTTTTCTTTTTCTATTTGCATTTCACTCCCTCACATCCATAGAAGCAGCAACAGTGGTTCCATGCGCTCAGCTCAATCCCCTTAAACCCACTGATGATACACCTTATTGGTTGCATGACTGTTTGTTTCTTGCCCAATAGTGTTAAAAGAGAATTCACATACTGGGAAGTGTGGCTGCAACTGTTGTTGTTCCCAAGCTGCTGTGTGTGAAGGTAGACCAAACCATGTATGATTTCTCTCTGTCAATTATTACTCACTGGAATTGGGTTGGCTGTCAAAGTGGGTTTATAGCAGCCCACAGTGTAGATAGAAATTGTTAGAGAATCTTACTCATTTATCAGATCTCAGTGAAGGGTGAAATCTGTAAAGAAGTTTGGAGCAGACATGTTAAAAGGTAGGGGCAGGGCATTCCAGCCAGGGGGTTGCCAACTCTCATATTTGCAGAGGGTGCCTAGTCAAGCTTTACCAACAGCACAATCCAGACCATATCTACTGATAAGTATGTTCTATGGGGTTTGGTAAGTGTGTTTAGAATTGCAGCCTTCAGGGACATTGATCTCTAGTCCTGAGTGCTCCTTTCTAACGCTTCCACAACACTAGGCTCCTTTTTTCCTACAATGGCCTTCTGGTGACTGGGCTGGCCTGAGGGCACTTAAACCCTTCTTGTGAAAGCAAGTAGGCTAGATTAAATGTTCCCTACCCAAGCTCTATCTTTTAGCTAAGATTTCTATCTTAATTTCCAGTCAGATAAATGTTTTTGTTTGAATTGCATGCTCCAAGCAACTGTGGTTGATGCTTAATGTATCATGTTAATTACATCACTAGGGCCCACCCCTGTGACATCACTAAGGCCTGCCCTGTGACATCACTTGGGCCCACCACATGACATCAGTACAACCTGCCCACATGACATCACTAGGGCCCACCCCTGAAATCTCAGGGTTTGAGATGCTTCTGACCTGGTAACCCTATTAGTAACAATGCTGCAGGGAACAATCATGCATGTGTGCCTGATAGAGATGGACTGGAAAATGAAGCTCGTGCACCTCTACAACAGAAAGAAGGCAAAGACATTTCTGGGGAGGGGACAGGAGTGGTAACATTTACCAGAAATGCTGAGGAGTGAGAAATGACAGCTATGGCGTTATTCTAAGGAAATTGCCAGACATTGTTATCTGCCTGTGTGACCTGCCAGGTAATGTCATTAGTTATTCGTCAATGACAATTAGTGCTCCAGCAAATCCCAGACTGCCACTCTGTTACCTTCCCTCCTCTCCATTAAGACGCATTCTAGCAGAGTCCCAGCATGCTCCTAGTCACTGATGAGGTCTCACAGGAAGCCAAGAAACTGAACGTCATAAAAGAACATGGGGAGGAGAACGTCTATACATATTTCATAGACCAAATAACTCAGAGTTCTCATGGATTAAGACTCAGGAAATTCAGAAGAAACAATGCAGGACATCAAGAGAATTGATGAGACATTTGGCTTCATCCATGTTTCAGGCCCTTGAGTCCACTTTGCATATTGTTAGCCTCCTTCTCCATCCCCTAGCAGAGTTGAATCAGGCAGCAAAAGAGACTAGCTTTTCCCGTAAACACTGCTTAAATAATAGCTTTGGGGAAAAACCCAAAAGCCTTGACTACATAAATAACAGGATTGGCCCTGTTACGTATAAAGTGTGGTTTATAGTAAATGGAAACATTAATGTTTACTGCAGAACTGACGAGATTGTGAGGAAATGTAACATTTTCTTATTTCAATAATGTAAAACACAACCAAACTGACATCAAGACAAGGAGAAATCTTCATCATAATCTGAGAAGGCCCAAGTGTGGAAACCATGTTCCTTGCCCCTCAGAAACAATAGCCATGCATCATGTTAACTAGACGTTACTGTTGCTGAGGTCAGACAAATTGACACGACTGTAGGGCATAGGTGGCCACTTAGGACCAAGCTAGTTCTGAGGTTAATGCCGAGAATGCAGTTAACACGCACATTTTTGTTATGTAAATAGCCACCCAGGAGAAATGCAAGCAGCCTCAGAAGCAGGAGGGGGAGTTTAATTTTCTCTCCCTGCTGTGGTCCTCTGACACCCCTCCCCCCAATCCTCTCCAAAGCCACTGTTTGTATTGCAAGGGAAGCTCCCATTGCTGCCAATAGAAACTGTACTTGAAATGCGAACAGCAGCTTCAGAGAGGATTTTTAATGCATATTGTAGAAGGGAGAGGAAGAGTTAAACTCTCCTTTCTCCCCCGCATGGCTCTGAAGCTGCTCAGGCCTCCCCCTTGGACTTTGGTTGCTATTTATGTAACAGGAAACCCACATCTTAATTACATCCATGCAATTGCTTCCATGCAATTAATAGCACATTTTGTTTGGCCCTGAGGCTGCAGTTTTAAACAGCCACAGCACTCAGTGGGAGATGGTGCTCAAATTATGAGAAAAGGGGTGGTGGTGAGAGAATGAAATTCACATATCTTACCTCCTGTCTCTCGCCAATAATAGCCTTCTTAAAACAGTAGTTAAGGGGACCATCACAAAATTTAAAGGGACTCATTCAGTTGCTTTAATTCAAGGGCTAGTGGATGCAGCTAGAGGTATTTTTAAAGTTTTTACTACAGCAGATCATAAGGCTGATCAGGAAAGCTGGCTTTAAAATGGGGAAGCAGCCTGGTTATTATTCTGCCAGGTGATAGCTGGGACTATGCGTAGAAGGAGAGTGGGAAATTGCTGATAATCTTCTTCCCAATTCCTAGCCGTGCAAACAGTTTTCTGTTTGAATGTGGGTGACTATGTGCTGTACTGATATTAACACACAAAGGCATTTGGTACCTTGGAAGAAAGCTTAAGAAGCAGTTTTTGTTTTAGGAAAAACTCTCCAATATTAGCAAATGAAGGAAATCCAGACTGGAAGGTTGATGAACTGGAAGGCGTGATAGATTTTGTTTGCATCCTAACTTGCATGGTTCTGTGAGCCCTGGGCTTGTTTTATGTTGTAAGAGGAAATGGATGAGGTGAGGCCAATTTAAAAAGTCATCAAACTGGTCATGAATTGTACCTTTCGGAGTTTAACATTTTTAATGGGCAGTAGTTGGTCAACAGGTAAAGTTCATTCTTGTTTCACTGAAAGAGTAATTGCTCACTTTGCAATAAAGAGGGTGAGATCATCATTTCCTCTTCCATAGAAACCTGCCATTTCATAGAAATAGACTTTTCTTTCTGTTCTTGATAGGCCTCTTCCTCAGTTGTGGTCCTCTAGCCTGTTTCTGAAGTGAACTAACCACAATCATTTTACTAGTTTCTAAAAGTTGCTGGGGTAGATCAAAACTAGCAGAACCCCTAGATCAGGGATGAGGAATCTGTGGCCCTCCAGATGCTGATGAACTTTAATTCCCATCATCACTGACTATTGGCCATGCTGGCAGGGGCTGATGGGAGTTGTAGTCAACAATAGGATAGGCCTGAAACAGAAAAGTTTTTAGCCGGTGTATAAAGGAGTACAGTCTTGGAACTCTCTGTCTATTGATATTAGGCAGGTACTAGCACTGTACTCCTTCAGATGCCTATTAATGCTTTTCTGTTTCAGCAGGCCTATCCAGACACATGATTTGGTTACTTCTGTGTTAAATTTAGTTTTAAATGTTTCATTGTCTTTCATTGTTTTTAACAGTTTTAACATGTTTTAGTTTTTGTTGTAATTACAGAAGTGTTTGCTGCTCTAGGCTCCTTTGGTAAGAATGGGATAACTTCATATATTATACTTACAAAAGGGGGAGCTTTAGGGACCCATAGAGGGTAGGGGAGCTATGGCAACCTGTAGGGAGAGGGGGGAACTCTGGCAACTCCTGTGGGGGGGAGAGCTTTGGCGACCCATAGGGTGGTAAACAGTTTTGGCAACCCATGTGGGGGCATGGGAAGTTTGGTGACCCATGGGAGGCATGGGGAGTGTTGGTGACCCATGAGGGGAGGAGCAAATTTCACGACCTGTGTGCGTGTGGGAGCTTTGGTGATTGTAGGAGGGGTTGGCCAGCAAAACTAGCTGGGTGGTAGCCCCTGTTAAATGTAATAAATAAATAAATAGACATATTTATTCTTCTGACCAGATGGTGGATGTCCAACCTGTCCTAGATGGGGTTGCACTCCCCCTGAAGGAGCAGGTTTGTAGCTTAGGGGTTCTCCTAGAACCATCTCTGTCACTTGAGGCTCAGGTAGCCTAAGTGGCACGGAGTGCCTTCTACCAACTTTGGTTGGTGGCCCAGCTGTGCCCCTATCTGGACAGGGATAACCTGGCTTCAGTTGTCCATGGTCTGGTAACCTCCAAGTTAGATTACTGCAATGCACTCTACGTGGTGCTGCCTTTGAAGACGGTTCGGAAACTGCAGCTTGTGCAAAATGCAGCTGCCAGATTGGTAACAGGAACCAGATGGTCCAAACATATAAAACCGATTCTGGCCCGCTTGCATTAGCTGCCTGTATGTTTCCGAGCTCGATTCAAGGTGCTGGTTTTAACCTATAAAACCTTACACGGCTTGGGACCACAATACCTGATGGAACGCCTCTCTCGATATGAACCCACCTGTACACTACGTTCAACATCCAAGGCCCTCCTCCGGGTGCCTACTCAGAGGGAAGCTGGGAGTCTGGCAACAAGGGAGAGGGCCTTCTCAGTGGTGGCTCCCAAATTATGGAATGATCTCCCTGATGAAGTTATCTTTTCGGTGCCAGGTCAAGACTTTCCTCTTCTCCCAGGCATTTTAGCATGTGCTTTTAAATTTTTTAAAAAATTTAAATTGTGTTTTAAATTGTTTTTAAAAGATGTGTTTTAAATTTGTATATTTCTTTTAATGTTTTTAGTTACTGTAAACCGCCCAGAGAGCTTCGGCTATGGGGCGGTATATAAATACAATAAATAAATAAATATGGAAGGCTGCCACTTCTTCACTCCTGTCCTAGATTATGTTGATCATGTAGTATTACAGAGATACAGGCTAGTTACACAATCCCGTTTACTTGGCTTCTAGTGTGCTCACACTGATGGCTTGGGAAGTGGTGTACACATGATATTAGCCGCAATCCATATCTATTCTATATCTATTGACTTGTTTCTTGGTTTTTTCATTTTGTTTTTTTTTAAAGAAATATTGTATTTTGATGCATTTCCCCCCAAACCAGCTTCAATCTGAATTGAAAAAAAGAATGACCTAGCTGTGTTTTAAGCTGGTAATGTGTAAGCAGCCCAAGGTGTATACACCAATCCTGGGAAGTGTAGTTTACCTCTCACAGTGAGAATTCCCAGCACCCTCAATAAACTACAGATCCCAGGATTCTTCAGGAGGAGATGGGCTTTGAATGTGCTTTAAAAGGTATGGTGTATATGCAGCTACCTTAAGCTGAAACTAAACTCACACATTATCTATGATCTTATTGGGCGGCCCTAGTATATATGTCTTTTTGTTGGTAATTTTAAAATGGAAAGGCAACTAAGAAGAACTGTAATATCTTTGGAATATTGAAAATAATAAATAATACTGGAGACAGGTGTTTCGTGTAAGCTGGAGAAAACAGTCAGAGGAAAGAAAGAAGCTCTTCAGGACACTTGACCCCATTTCCCCCCATCCACCACTTGGACAACATTAATTTTGCTTTATGTACTCATTTATAAAACAGTGAAAATGACCAATCATAATATTTTCCTAAAGGACAGGCTGTGAATATTGGATAATTCAGCTTTAAACTTCTACACATTGGATTGTATTCAGCTAAATGCTACTCAGAGTAGTCCCACTGAAATTAATGAACCTAAGTTAGCCATGTCTATTCTTCTATGAGTAGGATCAGCATTGAATATCACCCATCACCTTGCTTGAAGATATTGATGACATTTAGGACTTACAGGACTGGTGCAAGCAAACTCCAGGCCTTAAATCTTCACAGAACACGTGTCTCCTCATCAAAACATTCTTAAACCATATAATGTTGGAATCCAGTGTAAAAATTCCTTGCTTGAAACCTTGGAGAGCTACTGCCAGTCTGTGTGGACAATACCGAGCTATGACCAACGATCTGATAGGATATAAAATCGATTCCTATGTTCCTATGTGTATTTTCATGAAGCTTTGTATTTTTTTAATGTGACATGATTAGGGATGGGGGAGAAATTCAATTCACATTTAAAGCTGAATTTATTAAATCAGCACTTTCTGAAACAACATAAGAACATAAGAACATAAGAAGAGCCTGCTGGATCAGGCCAGTGGCCCATCTAGTCCAGCATCCTGTTCTCACAGTGGCCAACCAGGTGCCTGGGGGAAGCCCACAAGCAGGACCCGAGTGCAAGAACACTCTCCCCTCTTGAGGCTTCCAGCAACTGGTTTTCAGAAGCATGCTGCCTCTGACTAGGGTGGCAGAGCACAGCCATCACAGCTAGTAGCCATTGATAGCCCTGTCCTCCATGAATCTGTCTAATCTTCTTTTAAAGCCATCCAAGCTGGTGGCCATTACTGCATCTTGTGGGAGCAAATTCCATAGTTTAACTATGCGCTGAGTAAAGAAGTACTTCCTTTTGTCTGTCCTGAATCTTCCAACATTCAGCTTCTTTGAATGTCCACGAGTTCTAGTATTATGAGAGAGGGAGAAGAACTTTTCTCTATCCACTTTCTCAATGCCATGCATAATTTTATACACTTCTATCATGTCTCCTCTGACCCGCCTTTTCTCTAAACTAAAAAGCCCCAAATGCTGCAACCTTTCCTCGTAAGGGAGTCGCTCCATCCCCTTGATCATTCTGGTTGCCCTCTTCTGAACCTTTTCCAACTCTATCATATCCTTTTTGAGATGAGGCGACCAGAACTGTACACAGTATTCCAAATGCGGCCGCACCATAGATTTATACAACGGCATTATGATATCGGCTGTTTTATTTTCAATACCTTTCCTAATTATCGCTAGCATGGAATTTGCCTTTTTCACAGCTGCCGCACACTGGGTCGACATTTTCATCGTGCTGTCCACTACAACCCCGAGGTCTCTCTCCTGGTCGGTCACCTCCAGTTCAGACCCCATGAGCGTATATGTGAAATTAAGATTTTTTGCTCCAATATGCATAATTTTACACTTGTTTATATTGAATTGCATTTGCCATTTTTCTGCCCATTCACTCAGTTTGGAGAGGTCTTTTTGGAGCTCTTCGTAATCCCTTTTTGTTTTAACAACCCTGAACAATTTAGTGTCATCAGCAAACTTGGCCACTTCACTGCTCACTCCTAATTCTAGGTCATTAATGAACAAGTTGAAAAGTACAGGTCCCAATACCAATCCTTGAGGGACTCCACTTTCTACAGCCCTCCATTGGGAGAACTGTCCGTTTATTCCTACTCTCTGCTTTCTGCTTCTTAACCAATTCCTTATCCACAAGAGGACCTCTCCTCTTATTCCATGACTGCTAAGCTTCCTCAGAAGCCTTTGGTGAGGTACCTTGTCAAACGCTTTTTGAAAGTCTAAGTACACTATGTCCACTGGATCACCTCTATCTATATGCTTGTTGACACTCTCAAAGAATTCTAATAGGTTACTGAGACAGGACTTTCCCTTGCAGAAGCCATGCTGGCTCTGCTTCAGCAAGGCTTGTTCTTCTATGTGCTTAGTTAATCTAGCTTTAATCATACTTTCTACCAGTTTTCCAGGGACAGAAGTTAAGCTAACTGGCCTGTAATTTCCGGGATCCCCTCTGGATCCCTTTTTGAAGATTGGCGTTACATTTGCCACTTTCCAGTCCTCAGGCATGGAGGAGGACCCAAGGGACAAGTTACATATTTTAGTTAGCAGATCAGCAATTTCACCTTTGAGTTCTTTGAGAACTCTCGGGTGGATGCCATCCGGGCCCAGTGATTTGTCAGTTTTTATATTGTCCATTAAGCTTAGAACTTCCTCTCTCGTTACCACTATTTGTCTCAGTTCCTCAGAATCCCTTCCTGCAAATGTTAGTTCAGGTTCAGGGATCTGCCCTATATCTTCCACTGTGAAGACAGATGCAAAGAATTCATTTAGCTTCTCTGCAATCTCCTTATCGTTCTTTAGTACACCTTTGACTCCCTTATCATCCAAGGGTCCAATCGTCTCCCTAGATGGTCTCCTGCTTTGAATGTATTTATAGAATTTTTTGTTGTTGGTTTTTGTGTTCTTAGCAATGTGCTCCTCAAATTCTTTTTTAGCATCCCTTATTGTCTTCTTGCATTTCTTTTGCCAGAGTTTGTGTTCTTTTTTATTTTCTTCTTTCGGACAAGACTTCCATTTTTTGAAGGAAGACTTTTTGCCTCTAAGAGCTTCCTTGACTTTGCTCGTTAACCATGCTGGCATCTTCTTGGCCCTGGCGGTACCTTTTCTGATCTGCGGTATGCACTCCAGTTGAGCTTCTAATATAGTGTTTTTAAACAACTTCCAAGCATTTTCGAGTGATGTGACCCTCTGGACTTTGTTTTTCAGCTTTCTTTTTACCAATCCCCTCATTTTTGTGAAGTTTCCTCTTTTGAAGTCAAATGTGACCGTGTTGGATTTTCTTGGCAATTGGCCAGTTACATGTATGTTTAATTTAATAGCACTATGCTCACTGCTCCCAATCGGTTCAACAACACTTACATCTCGCACCAGGTCCCGGTCCCCACTGAGGATTAAGTCCAGGGTTGCCGTCCCTCTGGTCGGTTCCATGACCAACTGGTCTAGGGAATAGTCATTTAGAATATCTAGAAACTTTCATGACTGGAACACATATGCAGCCAGTCTATGTCCGGGTAGTTGAAGTCACCCATTACTACCACATTTCCTAGTTTGGATGCTTCCTCAATTTCATATCTCATCTCAAGGTCTCCCTGAGCATTTTGATCAGGGGGACGATAGATCGTTCCCAGTATTAAGTCCCTCCTGGGGCATGGTATCACCACCCACAACGATTCTGTGGAGGAGTCTGCCTCTTTTGGGGTTTCGAGCTTGCTGGATTCAATGCCTTCTTTCACGTATAGAGCGACTCCGCCACCAATACGTCCTTCCCTGTCCTTCCGATATAGTTTATATCCAGGGATAACCGTATCCCACTGGTTTTCTCCATTCCACCAGGTCTCCGTTATGCTCACTATATCAATGCTCTCCTCTAAGACCAAGCACTCCAGTTCTCCCATCTTGGTTCGCAGGCTCCTAGCATTAGCGTACAGGCACTTGTAAGCAGTGTCTCTCTTCAAGTGTCTTTGGCACTTGTGGTTAGGCCTGTGGTAATTTTGCTCTTCTGAATTTATATCCTGTGCCCCTGCTCTCACAATGCCTACTTCTAGGCCTACCCCTTTTAAAATTTCATCATTTCTTTGGTTTTTATCCCAGGGGGGAGGTTTATTCCGAACCGGACCTTTCTCAGCTCCTGTCGGGTTTCCCCCCTCAGTCAGTTTAAAAGCTGCTCTGCTACCTTTTTAATTTTAAGTGCCAGCAGTCTGGTTCCATTCTGGTTCAAGTGGAGCCCGTCCCTTTTGTACAGGCCCGGCTTGTCCCAAAATGAGAGCTATATGTTAAAAATATATATCCCTGCACTGAAATACAGGATGACCTTGGTAGCTCCATTGAGAGTATTTGGATTAAAATAAATGGAGCAAGGAATAAAAGGAACATGAGTCTACTACTGACCACCCAATCAAGAAGAACACGAGGGTGAAATTTTTGCAAAGCAAATTACCGATGTTTTGAGGAGTCATGGTGTAGTAGTAATAAGGGATTTCAATTACACCGATATTTGTTGAGAGATAAATTCTGCCAAACATGGCCCTGCAAGAAACTCCTGACTTGTGTGTGGGATAACTTTCTCCAACAGAAAGTGGAGGAAGCAACCAGAGGATCAGCTATCCTGGACTTGATTCTAACCAATAGAGATTACTTAGTGGATGAAATGGCAGTTATGGGAAAGCTGGGGGAAAGTGAGCATGCTATACTAGAGTTCTTGATTTTAAAGGAAGCAAAAGCGGAGGGTAGCCATATGTGTACCCTGGACTTCAGGAAAGCTGATTTTAATAAACTCAGAACAATGGTAAATAAGGTTCCGTGGCAAGCAACCCTAATGAGAAAAAGAGTCCGAGGTGGGTGGTAGTTTCTAAAAGAGGAAATTCTAAAGGCACAATGGCAAACAATTACGTCAAGAAAAAAAGAGGGAAGACAGCAGAAGAAGCCAATGTGGCTTCACAGAAAGCATAGAGATGACCTGAAAACAAAAAAAGGACACATACAGAAAGTGGAAGGAAGGCCAGTCCACAAAGGAAGAGTGCAGACAGGTAGCATGGAATTGCAGGGATGGTGTCAGGAAGGCTAAAGCTGAGAATGAACTGTGGTTAGCGAGAAAGCAACAAAAAAGCTTTTTCAGGTACATCCATAGTACAAGACAGAGAAAAGAAATGGTGGTACAGCTACTCAATGAGGATGGCAGACTGATAACAGATGCCAAAGAAAAGGCAGAAGTGCTCAATTCCTACTTTGGCTCAGTCTTCTCCCTAAAGAGGGTCTATGACTCTCCTGGGAAACATGAAGTTGAAGGGGCAGGATTGCAGCTTGAGATTGATAGACAAATGGTCAAGGAATAGATAGTCACTTTGAATGAGTTCAAATCTCCAGGTCCCAAGGAACTGCAACCTAGAGTATTGAAGGAACTGGCTGAAGAACACTCAGAACTGCTGTCTATTATCTTTGTGAAATCTTGGAGGATGGGTGAAGTGCCAGATGACTGGAGGAGGGCTAAATGTTGTCCCATTCTTCAAAAAGGACAAAAAGGAGGAACCTGGGAACTATAGACCAGTCAGCCTGACATCAATCCCTGGGAAAATTCTGAAGCAGATAATCAAACAGTCAGTCTGTAAGCACCTTGAAAACAATGCAGTGATTACTAGAAGCCAACATGGATTTCTCAAGAACAAATCCTGCCAGACTAATCTTATCTCATTTTTTTTATCAGGTAACTTTCCTGGTACATTGTGGGAATGCTGCTGACATAATATATCTCAGCTTCAGCAAAGCTTTTGACAAAGTGCTTCGTGATTAGCAAGCTAGCTAAATGTGGACTGGATGGAACAACTATTAGATGGATCCACAGTTGGCTCCAGAATTGTACTCAAAGAATGCTTATCAATGGTTCCTTCTCAAACTGGGCAGAAGTAACGAGTGGGGTACCACAGGGCTCAGTCCTGGGCCCAGTGCCCTTCAACATTTTTATTAATGACTTGGATGAGGAGGTACAGAGCATGCTCATCAAATTTGCAGATGATACAAAATTGGGAAGGATAGCTAATACCATGGAAGACAGAAACAAAATTCAAAGGGATCTTGATAGGCTGGAGCATTGGGCTGAAAACAACAGAATGAAATTTAACACGAATAAGTGCAAAGTTCTACACCTAGGGAAAAAACCAAATGCACAGTTATAAGATGGGGGATACATGCGAGAAGGATCTTGGGATTGTTGTTGATCACAAGCTGAATATGAGCCAGCAGTGTGATGTGGCTGCAAAAAAGGCAAATGCTATTTTAGGCTGCATTAACAGAAATGTAGCTTCCAAATTGCATAAAGTATTGGTTCCCCTCTATTCGGCACTGGTTAGGCCTCATCTTGAGTACTGCATCCACTTCTGGACACCACACTTTAAGAAGGATGCAGATAACCTGGAACGGGTTCAGAGGAGGGCAACAAGAATTATCAAGGTACTAGAAACAAAGCCCTATGAGGAGAGACTGAAAAACTTGGCATGTTTAGCCTTGAGAAGAGAAGACTGAGGGGAGATATGATAGCACTGTTCAAGTACTTGAAAGATTGCCAGAAAGAGGAGGGCCAGGATCTCTTCTCGATCGTCCCAGAGTACAGGATACGGAATAATGGACTGAAGTCACAGGAAGCCAGATTTTAACTGAACATCAAGAAAAACATCTTAACTGTTAAGAGTGGTATGGCAATGGAACAAATTACCTAGGGAGGTGGTGGGCTCTCCAACACTGGAAGCATTCAAGAGGCAGCTGGACAGGCACCTGTCGGATATGCTTTAATTTGGATTGCTGCATTGATTAGGGGTTGGACTCGATGGCCTTATAGGCTCCTTCCAACTCTATGATTCTATGAACTGAAACACAGCCATCCTTTGAAATTCACACTTATCTGAATTTTGCAATGCAATTCTCCAGCTAAGCAGTGTTTACAAAAATGCATATATTAGAAGAAAATGTTCACAAATGAATATATTGGTGAAAATAACATACAAAAATGCATCATATTAGGATAAATTGCTTGCAAAAATGTGTCAAAACTGCATACAAAAATGTATTTATTAGGAGAAATTCACACTAAATATTGAAGAATTTTCATGACTTAAAAAAATGGCAAATTGCTGCAGAAATGTGAGAACTGAATTTAAGATTAGAAAAATTAGAAACTGAGAGAACCCAAACTGACAGATCATTCCATCTCTACACATGATTCCTGTTCCCACATGATGAATGCATTCTTTAGCCCCATAAAGCATTAATTCAGCTCCTTATGAATAGCTCTGTCTGTTAAATAGATGAGAAACCAGACTAGCGGACCAAGCTTAGCTGTTTCCCTGCAGAAAACAAATCAATTTGAAACAAACACTTACAGTACCTGGAGTTGCTACTTCTGAGCTAGATTAATAGAACAGTTTTGCCTCTTTGGTACTCAACATGGCTAAGTACATAGGCTTTGTCAGTTGACACCAGGGTTACAATGGAATTAATTTCCCACAACCTCCAAGTATAAATCACCAGCTCCAACATGTGTGAAACCATCGCTTTCCTATGGGCCTTTAGATTATGTCCTGTCCATTTTCTTATTTGGTGGTGAATTGATATTCCACTAGAATTAGGTGATGAAAATTTAAGCAAGGCCAAAGCAAAAGAGCAGGAAACCAGCCTGATTTCCCCATAGACTCCCACTGGTGATGTGAGAAAGTTGCCTGCCTGCTCCTTTTCAGCAGGAGGCAGAGATGACAATTATGTAAAGAATCACAAGGATCAGGAAGCTGGTTAGTTGTGTTGGTGTGTTTATTTGATTCACCTAATCAATTTTAAATTATCGAGGTGTAAAAAGTTTTGAAGATATCCTCAACCTAAAATGGGCGCCAGATCAGTGAATGCAATTGAAGGAGGAGGCTGAACCTAAGAAAGCTTGTGGCAAAATCAACTTGTTAGTCATTGTGGTATCACAGGACACTTTTGTTTTTTGGGTTTGTTTTTTTACTTTTACTGGATTAGCTCCTATAATCCAAGTTTGTAAACCAAGAGTTCTGTGGAACTCAAACATCTGAAACCATATTCTCTTTACTCAGAAGGTACCTTAAAAAGAATCATTTTATCTATTTGTGTCCTGATCTGTACGGGAGACTCATCTGAGGATCCTGTTTTCACAGTGGCCAACCAGATGCCTATGGGAAGCCCACAAGAAGGACACGAGCGCAATAGTCCTCTCTCCCTCATGATTCCCAGCAACTGGTATTCAGAGGTATATTGTCAAAATCCCTGTATCTAGTAGTGATCTGGACGCAGTGTGTTGGAAGCTGCAGGGGCACCAGATGGGGAGCTGGGTCAGGGCTAGAAACTGATTGCTGGAGATATTGAAATCAATGTACCTGAGGCTGCTGCACAGGAACTCCCTGAAGAAGGTCCCAGAATACCAGGGCCTATAGGGTCAGAACCGGACCCCTTTCCTTCAGTCTGAAGAAATGGATGCCTCCCAACACATATCCCTAGTCCAGCAGTACAGGGAGTGCACCAGGAGAGAGGCTATGGAATGCAGAAGTGCCCATCTTCAGGCCAGATAGTTGGTCCTTAAAGCTCAAAGGTTCTCTCAAGGGCATGGAGCCTGAAGACAGTAGTCTGGAGATAGAGGCATAAAAGACCTCCGTCTGCTACCAACTTTTGTTGAGCAAGCTGTTCACTTGGAGCTTATTATTATTATTATTAGATTTATATCCTGCCCTTCCTCCCAGCAGGAGCCCATGGCGGCAGCAACCCCTGCAACACTTCCCTTCCTTCTTTCTCTATGGGATCCAACATTGGACCAGAACATGGCACGTACTGCCTCTGATATATAGCCCTCATGATTGGTAGCCACTGATTCCATGAATTTGTCTAATTGTCTTCTGAAGCCAGCCAAGTTGGTGACCATCATAACTATATCTTCTGGAAGTGAATTTTGAAGTTTTAACAACATGCTGTGTTCCTTTTGTCCATCCTGAATCTTCCAACATTCAGCTTCATTGGATGACTCCCTGTTCTAGTATTATGTGCAAATTTCTGTAGGATTTTTTAAAAAAAGAAAAGCAGCTGGTTGAATGGATTTTTCAGTGAAGAAGTGGTGAGGGAAAGCATGTGTACCCCTTATCCTGCCTGAAGTTTCTCTCCTTCAAGTCACACTCCAGCACCTTTTTCCTCTAAAAAGTTTCCACCAATGAGATTCCATCTTTAATGTTATGAAGGAAAAAACATATATATATATCTGGTGAGTTTCTCCTATCGTTCACGCACACGTGCCAAATGCTCCCCCACTACCAATCTCCTCTAGATTGGTTAAAAAAAATAGAAGGGGGTAGCACCTTCGCCTTCAGGACTCCCCAATGGACAATCCCACCTATCACCAATCCAGGGTCTCATCCTTGTCACTCCAAACGCTGTATCACCTGTGTGTGCCTCAGGGAGACAGCCACTTTTACAAGCACTAGGACAGGCAGGACATATTACATCAAACAGAACATCACCTGCAGGTCCTGCAATATAGTTTACATCATCGAGTGCAAAAGACCAGGATGTCATATCCAATACGTAGGAAAGACCACAACTGACCTACGCACAAGCTTCAGGAACCACAAGTTGGCAATTTTGACAAAAAAAGTGGAGCAACCAATTGCAAAGCATTTTAAAATAGAGGGTCACAGCCTGTTGGACATTTCCATTACAACAATAGAGATGCCAGCAGATCCAGCAGCATTGACCAAAAGGGAGAACTTTTGGATTTACTCTCTGGACACATTGGCACCACATGGCCTGAACCTGGAGGACAGTACCACCACTACTTAGCTTCTGCAAATGAAGCCCCTCTGAGCATTCCATCCTCAAAGTTCTGTAACTGCCACCTTGATAACAGCATTTGTATATTAGCAGCTGATGAAGGCGGAAGCTGAAACGTTTTGTTAATATAATAAAAACCTCTGTTTGGTTAATCACAATTACGTTCATTTATATATATATATATATTGTGTGTGTGTGTGTGAGAGAGAGAGAGAGCGAGGAGCGAGAGCAAAGAAATGGCAAGTGGAAAAAGGTTAACTCTCCCCACCCACCTTGCTTCTCCCTCAAAATTCCCCTTCCCAATGCTGTTTTTCTTTTATAAAAAACACCATTGCTTGCTCCATTACACAGTTTTGTGCAGAGTTAACCCCTGAAACAATGATTGTTGTTCATGTGAGAACTTCCTTTCCCTGGTGATGACCTCTTTTGCAGTGCTAATGCTAAGTTTCCAACAACAGTAACACAACCTTAGAGAGAAGCATCTCTGCCCTCACAACAATGACAACAATCTCAGAAAATGAACTGTCTGTACAAGTTATAAACCTTTGCACTTGAATATCTGGACTCACAGAAACTAGGGCCATATTCACACCATGCATTTATGCCACTATGATTCCACTTTAAACCATCATGGCTTCCCCAAAGAATCCTGGGAATTGTGAAGAGTGCTGAGAGGATACTCCTATTCTCTTTACACAGCTTCAGTTGCCAGAGTGGTTTAACAGTCAACCCCCCTTCCCAGAGAATTCTGGGGGTTGTAGCTCTGTGAAGGGAATAGGGGTCTTAACAATGCTTAGCACCCTTCACAAACTACACTTCCCAGGATTCTTTGGGGGAGGCCATGACTGTTTAAAGTGGAATAATAGTGGAATAAATGTATGCTGTAAATGTGGACTAATTCTACAGAAAATATTACTGTATGCAATTTTTGCATATATTATCAGCTAGAGATTAGGCATAAAGTATGCATTGATTCACAATTATGAATGTTTCAAAACTTTTAACACATATTGTCTGGCAGGTACTGTATATAAAACATTTTGTATGACTAAAAGCTCATAAATGCACTTGACTCTGCATATTTATTTCAGTAAAAAATAATTGAATGTTTTTTAATATGTCCAGCCACCAGTCTGGGATGGAATCCTATATAGGTTTTTTGTGTGTGTGCAATGAAGAGTTAACACCCAGAATGCAAACAGCCAGAAAGAAACATAATATAGAATACAGAGAAGGAAGCGACACTGGAGATTGTATCAAATGCACTTAAGAGCAGGTTAGATCAGAGGACCCATCATGTTCCACAATGTTGAATGTTTAATAACATGAGCCTGAAACTTTGAAAGCATGAAGCAATCACAGCAAGCATCTTCCTGAGGTCAAGGAGTCAATGTTTATGTCTTAGCTAGCTGTGGAGGGTCTTGGTCATATCTTTGCTCTTCAGGCCAAGGACCTCATTTCTTTTACCTCATTCAGCTAGTTCTGTGAATTGGCCATATTCCTCACACAACTGAGAAAATCACTTTACAGAGTTTCATTATTTTTCTTTCAAAAATGGCAGGCATCTGTAGGTCTTATTTGTTTCATTTATTAACTATTGAATGGCAACTTGGGAGGTGTCTGTCTGAAGCAGAGAGCCTTCTGTACTCATGGAGGCTCCTTGCTCACTTTAGAACCCTGAATTTCCAGACTTCTAAAGCACATGGGGGTCTCCATGAGTTGAGGAGGCCCCCTGCTTTACACAGTTACCCTCCAGCTCATGAGAATGATAATGAGGGCAGCGGAGGTAGCATGCTTATTATGAGTACAGGTAGGATAACTCATAAGAACAGCCTTGATCAGGCCAGTGGCCCATTTAGTCCAGCATCCTGTTCTCACAGTGGCCAACCAGATAGCCATTGGAAGCCGACAAGAACAACCTGAGCACAAGAACACTCCATCCCCCTGCGGTTTTCAGCAATTGGTATCCAGAAGCATCCTGCCTCCATCTGTGGGGGCAGACCATAGCCATTGTGGTGAGTAGCCTTTGATAGCCTTATTCTCCATGAATTTGTCAAATGGGGAACAGCTGCAGCACTGGGGGACTGGAGAAGACCTGCCCTGGTAGTGAATACCTGAACTCCTCTGGGCTGCTGTCACTTGAGACAACTGAAGTCCCTGGTAAGTGCTGCAAGGACTGGGACCCCCTGCCTGATCCTGACTCCAGAGAGAGGTTGCAGTCAATTTTGCAGCCTCTTACATCAGCTCCTGGCTAGGTCAGAGGGCATAAAAGCCTGGCTGCCCTTGGGTGGCAGGTTTGACACTGGTGGGGTTGACACTGAAGGGGTGACACCAGAGGGGATTGTCCATTGGGGAGTCCTGAAGGCGAAGGTGCTACCCCCTTCTATTTTTTTTAACCAATCTAGAGGAGATTGGTAGTGGGGGAGCATTTGGCACGTGTGCAGTGAACTGAATGATAGGAGAAACTCACCAGATACCTTCAGAGTGAGAGTGTAACTGGTAGAAGGATGGCCCTCCCTGGGTGTGAGACGGGGAAGTAGATGTGTCCCTTGTGAAAGATATTGAGTGGGTCTGGGTGTTCCCAATTCTCTCAGAGGCCTACTGGGATAACTGATTCAAGTAGGTTTTGTTGGTAGGCTCTTGTTGGGTCCATATAAGGTATTTAGTCTTGGTAAGGAGGAACATGGGTGATGCCACCCCAATTTCAGTGATCATGGGTAGAGGAAGGTATAGCCATGGGGAGGTGGTGAACTACCATAGAAGACAAGGGCAAGGCTATCTACACCTTGTTCCTCTCTCCCACTCCGCTCATGTACAGGTTCCTCGTTGCTCTTCTGCTGTGCCTGCTCGCCTGTTTGTGTTGCTGTTTAGTGCCAGATCGGTACACAATAAGATCACATTCATCCATGATTTGATCATGGATGAAGGTGCCAGTTTGGTGTGCATTACTGAGACCTGGCTGGGTGAGTTGGGAGGTGTTTATCCGACCCAGCTTTGTCCACCTGGATACCCAATGCAATACCAGCTCAGGCTGCAGGGATGGGGGGAGGAGTTGCTGTGGTCTACAGAACTTCCATCTCTGTCACCAGGAAACCACTCTGCCTTGGAGCTGGCTGTGAGGGCCTGCACCTGGTGTCCAGTCAAGGAGACAGTAAACTAGGGTTGCTGCTGGTATACTGTACACCCTGCTGCCCAGCAGTTTCTCTGACCCAGCTGGCGGAGGCCATCTCAACTGTGGTATTGGAGGAGCCCAGAATGAGAGCCTTGGGTGATTTTAATGTCCATGCTGAGGGTGCCTCTAGTGTACTGGCTCGGGACTTCATGGCTTTCGTAATGACCATGAGGCTGTCTCAAGCGGTCACCGGCTCAATGCATAGGGCAGGGCACATCCTTGACTTGGTTTTTGCTCCAGTTGGAGGAAGGGGTGGTGGAGAAGGGAGTTTGGATGTCACCCCATTGTCATGGTCAGACCACTTCCTGGTGAAGTTTAGACTTGCGGCTGCGATCCTCCCCTGCAGGGGTGGTGGACAGAATAAGATGGTCCACCTCGAGAGACTAATGGAATCCATTGGATTCCTGCATGCCCTGGAGGAGTAGATAGAGCAGGTGATCCTGTCAAAGCCCTTGTCACGCTGTGGAACAGTGAAGCGTGTCATACTCTTGACACAGTTGTCTCCGAGCATCCTCTCTAGCATTGTGGAGCCCAGTTTGCACCTTGGTACATCAGTGAGCTAAGGGCAATGAAACAGGCTAGAAAACAGCTGGGGCACAAGTGGTGAAAGACGTGCTGTGAGGCTGATCAGGCATGAGCAAAAATCATAACCATGCCTACTCTGGGGCGGTGAGGGTGGTGAAGAATTCCCACTTCTCTGCTACTTTTGCATCCTCCAGTAGCCATCCAGTGGAGTTTTTCTGTATTGTTAGGGGTCTGACGACATCAACTCCAGAAAATGAAGTTTTAGACCCTTTCGAGGCCCACTGTTAAATGTTTGCAAGGCACTTTGAGGATAAAGTTGCTCGCCTCTGTAGCAGTCTGGCTTCAGGCCTGGTTATGGGACTGAACGGGCCTTGGTCACCCTGATGGATGACCTTTATCAGAAGAAAGACAGGGAGAGTGTGAGCCTGTTTTTCTTACTTGACCTCTCGGCAGCTTTTGATACCATTGACCATGGTATCCTTCTGGGCTGACTTGGTGAGTTGAGTGTTGGATGTTATACAGTGGTTCTGATCCTATCTCCAGGTTCGTTTTCAGAGAATAGCATTGGATGACTGTCTTTTGCCCCCCTAGCAGTTGTGCTGTGGGGTGCCGTAGGGTACCATCTTCTCCCCCATGCTGTTTAACATCTATATGAAGCCCTTGGGAGTGGTCATCAGGAGATTTGTGGTGAGGTGTCAGCAGTAGGCTGACGATACCCAGCTCTATTTCTCTGTAACATCTGAATTGGGAGAGGCTGTGCAAGCCCTGGACTGCTGTCTGTACTCGGTGGTGGGCTGGATGAGGACCAATAAATTGAGTCTGAATCCTAGCAAGACGGAGGTGCTGTGGACTGATGGTTTCTGAGTTCAGATAATTGGTCAGTTGCCTGCTTTGGATGCATTAAGATTTTTGAAGTGTTTTTAGTGCTTTTGCTTGTCACCCAGGGCTCCTACTGGGAGGAAGGGTAGGATATAAATCTAATAAATAAATAAATATCCCTCTTTTAAAGCCATCCAAGTTGTCAGCCATCACTGCCTTCTCTGGGAGCGAGTTCCATAGCTAAACTATGCACTGCGTGAAGAAGTACTTTCTTTTATCTCTATTGAATTGGATGTCCACAAGTTCTAGTCTTATGAGAGGGGAAAAAACTTCTCTCTATCCACTCTATCCATGCCATGCATCATTTTATAAACTTCTGTCGCGCCACCTCTTACCTCTTCTCTAAACTGAAAAGCCTCAAATGCTGCAACATTTCCTTAGGGGAATTGCTCCATCCCTTTGATCATTTTGGTTGCACTTTTCTGAACCTTTTCCAGGTCTGTGATATCCTGTTTGAGGTGAGTGACCAGAACTTTGCACAGTTTTCCAAATATGGCCGCGCCGTAGGTTTGTATAACAGCATTATGACATCAGCAGTTTTATTTTCAATACTTTTCCTAATGATCCCTAGCATGGAATTTGCCTTTTTTCACAGCTGCCAAACACTGGGTCGATATCTTAATTGAGCTATCCACTATGACCCCAAGGTCTTGTTCCTGGCCAGTCACTGCCAGTTTGTCAGACTCCATGTATGTCTGTTTTTGTCAAAAAAGCTTTTAATGGCTCCTTTCAATTTCTAAAAAAATCTCATGAAACATGCATTATAGCTTGAGTTATTTCCATGGAGACTGTCACCTTCCTTGCTTTAATGGACACTATACTAGCTGGATACAAAATTTTAACACACTGGTGTTCCATTGCTGTTGCAAAATCCCTTCTTGATGTCTATGGTTATGCACAGTTCTCCTGGTGCATGGTGATGGATAGAGTTAAGGGGAACTGCAGAAGGAAGGAAATACATAGAGAGCCTGGGGCAGGAGTTCCCTGTTACTCCCCTCTGTCATGGGAGGTGCTGCATGAATGCACATCTGCTGCATGAACCACAAGCAGAGAACCATTCCAATAACAGATACGGTACATAGTGGAGCTAACTCCTGCACACAAACACACACACAAATCTTAATATAGAAAACAAGCACATAATGCAGCCTGTCCCAACCAGTGTGCCTCCAGATGTTGTTGGACCACAATTCCCATCTTTCCTGACCATTGGCAATGCTGGCTGAGGCTGATGGGAGTTGTGGTCCAACAGCATCTGGAGGCACACTAGTTGGGAAAGGCTGACATAAGGATTGGGTTCTGTTCCAGCCTCATCCCTGACATCTGGTTTAGTGGAAGTAATATTTCGTATGAAAGAATATTCAGTCACACAAACCCCTATCTGCAGTCCAGTCACAGTTTTTTCACCACTGTGAGAACAAGGGCAACTATTACTTAAGTATCACTTTCGATTTGCAAAAGACTTTGCAGTATTCCATCCCACAGAATTATTCCCCTTTTGCAAATGGGGAAATGAGGCTCAGAGGGATAGCGATTTGCCTGAGGCTACACAGCAAGTCCATAAGAGAGGTCAAATTTGAACCCAGCTCCCTTGGCCAATGGCTTTCCATTCACTAGATAGGGGCACACTAGGTGCTTTTGAGACTCCTTTGTTTTCTGAAAGAACATTCCCAAGTAGTTTCATGTGAGGCGACGAGAGAGGAAAACAAATAACATGTGGATCTTATAATCTGGAGCTTGTATCTTCTAGTAACAATGGTCAGATAGGTTGCAGTATTTTAGCACCTTCCCTTCAAGGCTCTCAAAAGGCAAAGATTACTGAACAAAGCTGTATGTACTCCCTGTATACAGTTGCTTGTTAGGTCTGCAATCTGCACTAGGGTGACAGTAAGCAATACCACTTTGCCTGTCATCACACCATCATTGTGCATTCAGCGCCTCTCCTGTTACTTGTTTCCTTAACTTCCTCTCCCCACTTCTTCATGGCAGCTGCTTTGCTGTAGGGGTGTTTTTTTTTTTTTTGGCTTTCATTCTTGGGTGTTTCAGTTCCCAACTTGCATAGTGTCGCCTGTATGATCAGTTTTATCTTACAGCCTTTT
Source organism: Rhineura floridana (assembly GCF_030035675.1). Classification (NCBI taxonomy): domain Eukaryota; kingdom Metazoa; phylum Chordata; class Lepidosauria; order Squamata; family Rhineuridae; genus Rhineura; species Rhineura floridana. Next base: position 133,381,370 of record NC_084481.1, on the reverse strand, counting down.
TGTTTGTTTGTTTCATTTTCTCAAAAGCTGCTCTTGTCCCTGTTCTTGATTTTAGCTCTTGGCTCTGCGCCTTCCTGCAGTACCACAGCAGAATGGGACAATGCCAGAGTAATGGATCTGGTTACTTATCACAAGTTGATACCCTTGTGTGTGTCTGGGCAAGAGTGTACACCATTCTGGGCAGCAACTGGGTGTGCAACACTTCTTGAAATGTTCGTTTCTGTTGAACTTTATGGCCGTTTTATCCAATGTAGGTTATACCATGCATCCACTTCATTTATGCTGCAGATACCTGGAGTATATTGCCTTTGTTGCAAACCATTTATTCTTAGATCCCCCAAGGCATATTAAGCAATATATCACTGTAAAATTGTTACTATGTTTACTACCAGTCAGCACTTGTTACTTTTGGAGTGGTTCTCTGCTTGTGGCTCATACAGCAGATGTGCATTCATGCAGCACCTCCAGCTGGAGCACGACAGAGGGGAGTAACAGGGATCTGCTACCCCAAGCTCTCCTTCCTTCTGTTTCCTTCCTTCTGTGATGCCCTTAACTCTACCCATCACCATGCACCAGGAGAACTGTGCATAATCGTAGACATCAAACAGGGATTTTGCAACACCAATTGAACACCAGTGATGTTAAATCTTTGCATCCAACTAGTATAGTGCCTGTTAAAGCAAGGCAGGTGATAGTCTCCACAGAAATAACTTAAGATATAATGCATGTTTCAAGAGATGTTTTAGTGATTGAAAGGAACCATTAAAACCCTTTTGACAAAACCAGACATACACAGCAAACAACATATGATGTAATGTCCTCCCCCTTTCATTTTATGCTTCCAAAGTAGGGCCCCACTCAGGGCCTGTTCTAAAGGGCGGCCAGGTGGGGCACTGGCCTGAGGGCCCCAGAACTACAGGAGCCCCTGAGGGGCCCCTGAGGGGCCCTCCACTCCCCTTCTGTGATCCACAATCCGTGGCACCATCCACCTGCCCACCATTCCCTTGCCTCACCTACCTGTCTCCTGTCTTTTACCATTGCCCTTAATGAAGATGGCGGCTGTGGTTTCCCTAAGGTACTGAAGCTGTGGCCACCATCTTAGTTGATGGCAGAGATGCACATGCGTAGCACACACACGTGTCATCAACAAAGATGGCGGCGGAGGCTTCATCCCCTTAAGGAAACTGCGGCCGCCATCTTCATTAAGGGCAATGGTAAAAGACAGAAGACAGGTTGGTGGGGGCATGGGGGGCCCGCATGCAAGCTGCGCACATTTGTACTCGCGCTTGCATGCACACTCCGGGGCCCAGGGCAAGCTGATGCCCAAGGCCCCCGGCATGCCTGGAGCCGGCCCTGGCCCCACTCATACAGTGGGTTAGGTTCCAGACATCAGCCGAAAAGCAAAAATCACCAAAAAGTGGAACATAGCATTTTTTCACTTGCGAATGCATATAAAAGCCTCCGCCAGCTCCCTCACTCACCATCCTCTCACTCGCCCTCTTCCCCCGCCCCCACTAGCTCACTCACATGCCCTCATTATGGTGGGGAAGTAGGGCTCCCCTTCTGCAGCAGGCTCCCTGCCGCAGATCTCAGGGAGGGAGCTGCCTTTGCCCGCTCGCTCTCCCCCTGCTCAATCGCTTGGTCGCCTGCCCGATCTCCTGCCCCCCCACCTGCCTGGTAGGTAGGTAGGTAGATGGGGCATGCATGCATGTGCCAGGGTCCAGGGAAGGCTGGTGCACACACATTGCTTACCTTAAAATTGCTTACCTCTCTGAGTGAGGAGGGAGTCACTCTTTCCGGCGGCAACGGCTATGAAAGAGGCAAAGGAGCCTTCGGCGATCAGCCTGTAAACAGACTGAATACCTGACAATAAAATGACGCCTGACAGAGGGAACCAGGTACCCAGACCCTGGGTTGGAGGGAGACGAGTGTCTGACCCCCATGTGCAAGGTGGGTGTTCAACATCCTGCCCCAGCCTTGGGGGGATGCCACCCCCCCACGTGAGCCCTGCTGGTCCCGTGGGGGGGAACCTGGCCACTTCCCACATGTTGGCAAATGTGGTGCCGCCATCACCAGCTGGCTGTGCTGCTCATTGCAAAGGGGGCCCATGTCTCCACCATCCTCCCCACTTGCAGTTTTCTGGACCGGCCCCATCCCAGCTCCGCCGCTCGCATCAGCCTGCTCGGTTGGCAGCTGTCCCTCCCTTGGTCCAGATGCACGCCCATGGCCCCCCTTCCCCCAACCCCAAAGAAAACTGCTGTATTAGCGGAACGCTGAGAAGCAGAACACCGAAAAGCGGGGCCCTACTGTATTTAAATCAATTCATTGCATAATATATATATCCTACAAGCAGTCTTTATGTTCTGGACATTGGATTGCAACTATCCAAAGTAAACCCAAATAAAAATGGCAACAAACGGTTGCTAGTTCCTTGAAGTCCAATGATTTCCCGACTTGCAGGAATCTGGAAGCAGTAAAAACAAAAACAAAAACACATTTCTTAGTTTTCATCATGTGAAAATCAGCTACCAGATAAAATCAAATGTTAGCCTACATTGTGTGTTCTTAAGGTCATAAAAATTCACTTGAGGTATCATAAGAGTATTCATCAAAGAGAAAAATCTGTTGGAAACAAGAATGGACATAAACCACACATTTCAAAGCTCAAGAAAGGAGTTTAAGTTACATTATCTTTGACTCAGTGTCTGGAAAATATAATGTGGCAAACTGCACCAGCATTAAAAGATATTGTGATGTGCAAAATTTTCTGATATTTCTACAAAATAATAACATTAAAATCCAGCAGCAAATGTCAGGCAGCAAATTTCCTTTTCGTCCAATAAGTGTAATTGACAGTGCATGATGTTCTTTTACTTGCTATTATGGTGGGTATAATAAATCTGAAATACTTTGTTGCATAAACAACCTAGCTAGTAGAGTCCATAATTGTGTGCAGCTACAGATCTCTGCTTAAGATTTATATGGCAATCTTAAGCAGACTTACACCTCTCACTGTATAGATCTTGACCAACAGGCCATCTACCAGTTCTCCAGGTAGAGGAGACTTCACAGGTAGAGGTCTTTCCCATCTGTGTTACCTAAGTTAAGGTCTCAAAGATTAATTGTTGACTGGAACTGATGGAAACTGGACCCCAACCACATCTGGAGGGGCACAAGTTTCCCCATCCCCACTCTAGAACAAAGCAAGAGAAACACAAATTAAGCATCTCTCTTTAAAACATAACCAGTATGATTACCATCTAAGTAACATTACACAATATAGTGCAATGACATTTTGGAAGAATCATCTATATGGCAACATTTTTCATTTAATTTTAAACTAATCTACAGAAATTTCTAGGCGCTGATGGAACTATTACTGCTTCCTTTTCTCAAGCTGATATTATAATATTATTATTTCACCAAAATAATCTGCCCTTAGAGAGCTATCGTTGTCGTCATCGTCAACATCAACATCATCATCATTTATGACCTGCCCTTCACCCAAAGGTCCCAGGGCAGGTTCCAATAATTTTAAAATACAGCATTAAAAACAACTAAAAATAGGGTGGGTCCTAAAAATATACTTCTCAGATTTCAAAGGTCAGGGTGAAGAGGTGCATGTTCAGCTTTCATCTAAAACTGTACAATGAAGTTGCCAGGCACACCTTGGTGGGGAGAGAGTTCCACAACTTAGGACCCACCACAAGAATGCCCTCTCCTGCCCCCCCCCAAGCTTCTGAGGATGGCAGAACTTCCAAAAGGGCCCGTTCTGCTGATCTCAAAGGGTTTGTAGGGAAGGAGGCTGTCTCTCAGCTATTTGGGAACTAAGTCATTTAGGGCTTTAAATGCTAGTCTGAGCACCTTGAATTGGGCTTGGAAACAAACTGGCAACCAATAATACTGTTTAAAACAGGGGTAATTTAAGATCTAAAGGGAACCCCAGCCAGTAATTTGGCTGCTGCATTTTGGACCAGTTGAAGTTTCTGAGTCTTCTTCAAGGGCAACTCCATATAGAGTAATTGCAATAATCCAATCTCAAAATTACCAGAGTACCTCTGTCGAAAAGTGGCCAAAGCCAGTGAACCAGCCAGAGCTGGAAAAAGGCACTCCTAGCCACTGAGGTCACCTGACCCTCCAGTGACAATGTTGGCTCCAGGAGTCTCCCCAAGCTGCAGACCTGCTCCTTCAAGGGGAGTGCAACCCCATCTAGAACAGGACGTCTCCCCACCTCACACTGAAAGGCTGTAAAAAAATAAGATTGTCAATCCAGATGTTTCAGGTGGTAAGTCTGAATCACTTCATCTCACTTCACCATTCAGGACTCTTCTAGAGGTCCTCCTAAAGGAAATAAAAGACACAGTGTCATAGGGCAAGAGTCTAAAATAATAACCTGAAGCTCAGGACTAACCTAGTTATTGTGCTTGCCCACAACCTAAAAAATATCATTTGTGCTTTGATTATCTTCCTTGGAACCAGTGGCGTCACTAGGGAGATGCGGGGGTGCAGACCGCACCAGGTGACACCATCGGGGGGTGACACCCAGAGCCACAGCAGAAGACGAAGCCGCTGCTGCCGCCGCCGCCACAGGAGACCGGGGCAAGCGGCGGGCAGGAAGAGAAGGAGGTGGCGGCAGCGAAACAGCGAGAGGCTGCCATGCCGGGCAAAGGCTGGAGGCACGCGGAGGTGCCTTGGAGCGAGGCTGAAGAGAGAGAGCATGGGAGAAGGTGCAGGACCCAGCAGTTGTAGCAGCAGCAGCCGACTCGTCCAACTTGCCTCGCCTGCCAGGCACAGCCAGCCTCTTTCCTGCCCTCGCTCCGCCTCCGAGTCAGCTGCCCCTCAGCTTGGCCGCCGCTGCTTTGGCTCCGCCTCCTTTGCCCACTCGCTGGCTCCGGCCACCTCACGGCGAGCCACCCACCTTCACCTCCACCTCACGACGCGAACCTGAAATAAACGAACTGAATGCTAAATGTTACTTTTCTAAAGCACGCGAAGACGCTCCCTTCAAAGGTTCCCAACTTTGATGACTGGTTCCTCTTCCTTCTCCTCTCACAAAAAATGGGGGGGGGGGAAATCTTCATTTTATTTATTCATTCAATATATATCCCCCCTTCCTCCCGAAGGAGCCCACGGTGGTGACCCTATTCGTGTTAGTATGTCATCTTATTTCATCATCATCTTCACCATTAGTAGCTACGGCATGTAAATATATGGTGCCTGTGCGGAGTTGGAAGAGATAGACTCACAGACCTTTGAAAGGTTTCCAACTTGTATTGGCTCAGTCGCCTTCTCAGAAGTATCAATGTACTTTTTAGCCATAGACACACCTCTCACAAAAAAGGGAGAAATAAACTCCCCCTCTGCACACAGAAATAAATTGGACCTCATCATCATCATTAGCAATAATAACTAGGCTGTATGATAACTATTATTTTTAACAGCAATGATTAGGATTTATGGAGAGCTTTTGGAGGGGTCAAAAGCTCCATCTCTCTCCTCCTTACTGTTAATTTTGGAGGGAGCAAAGAGATTCAGTTCTTCACATACTGCCCTCCAAAGACTCCCAACATTATTGACTGGCTCAGCTTCCCCTCTCAACAGAGGGGAACATGCTTAGGCATAGTTGGAACACCTTTTTGAAAAAGGTTTCCAACATTTATGTAGTGGCCCACTTGCTTACTCAAGAGAGAAAAATAAAATGTACTTTTATGCACATACAAAGACTCCACTTTAAAGATTCCATTAATTTAGTGGCTCCCCTCCCAAGGGAAAATAAACCATAATTAGAATATTACTACTTAGGATTTTATATGGCACTTTCAAGTGGTCAGCGATTTGCATTCATCACCCACATACATACACTTTTAATAGGCTCTAGATTTACAAGCTTGTTCAAGAGAGAAAAATAAATGAACACACACACTTCCAACTTCCACACTTCACAACACAATCCTATACATGTCTACTCAGAAGTAAAAAATGGAGATGGACTGCCTTCAAGTTGATTCCGACTTACGGGGACCCTATGAATAGGGTTTTCATGGTAAATGGTATTCAGAGGTAGTTTACCATTGCCTTCCTCTGAGGCTGAGATGCAGTGACTGGCCTGAGGTCACCCAGTGAACTTCATGGCTGTGTGGGGATTCGAACCCTGGTCTCCCAGGTCATAGTCCAACACCTTAACCACTACACCACACTGGCTCTCTCTGGATGGATGTACTCAGAAGTGAGTCACACTGAATTCTGCAATCTTCCTAGCTTAGGTTGCCAGGTTCAGGGCCTGAGACTGATCCTGTATCTTTAGGAGAAGAGAAAGTCAGCCAAGAGCGGGTGTTCTTGCAACACTATAACAGGAAAAACCACAAGGTGGGATTCTCCTTTCCCCCTGCACAACTTTTAAAGATACAGAAGACCTCTTGGAGGCCGGGCCTGGCCTAAAGATACAGGATCAGTCTCAGGCCCTGAGCCTGGCAACCCTACCCTAGCTTGCTTTCCCTTGCAAGAAAAAAAATTAAGTGTACTTTTACAAATATCACACAAACTCCTTTTAAAGATGTTCATCTCTGTTGACGCTAACTCACCCCACCCCATGCCTCACATAGGGGGAAAACAAACACTTCACAATAAAAGTTATATTATTATTATTAATAATAATTAAGCTTTATATTATACTTTGAACACAGAGAAGTGTTTTGCATTAAACACAGAGAGAGAGAGAGCTTTAAAAGGTTTCCAAGGTTATTGGCTGGCTGGGGTCCCGCTCACTAACATAAAAAATAAATGCAAAAAAAGAATCCTTAGCATTTATATAGCACTTTCAAATATTCAAAGAACTACATACTCATCACACACCGAAAAATATGCAAAAAAATATACAAACAAATTTTCTTTAAAAAAACAACAACCCATCACCTCAAGAGGCAGAGTGCACGAGAGGGAGATGTGGAAACAAAGTAAAATAAAAATACACCACTCTAGGATGGTAAATTACTTAGATTACATTATATACACCAGAGCTTGGAAAGGTTACTTTTTTGAACTACAACTCCCATCAGCCCCAGCCAGCATGGCCACTGGATTGGGTTGATGGGAGTTGTAGTTCAAAAAAGTAACTTTTCCAAGCTCTGATATACACCCACTCAGTCCTTGGGATGTATGGGATTTGACAGGGACGGAAATATATAACCAACAATAATTAAAGGAGAAATAATTCTGCGCAACCAATGAAAATCCTTGGGATGTGAAGAACCTGTGATCAGAAATAGAAACATACAAAGTGAAAGAGGGTTTTGTGTAATGAAGGAAGATGGAAATTGACATCTTGGGGTGAGGAACTTTGTCACAGTGGGTAAAGTATGCAGATAGATAAAACATACTCTTTGGGGTATTAAGAAGGACGTTTATGAGGATAAAAATGTAAGAAGATCCCTGCTGGATCAAGCCAAAGGCCCATCTAGTGCAGCATCCTGTTGTCACAGTGGCCAATCAGATGCCTCTGGAGAGCTCACACCTGGACATGAGCACATTAAGCACTCTTCCTGAAGGCCAGGAAAGGAAAGTTCTGATTTAGTCGAGATGTTCACTAAGTGCTGAAAAGCTTGTGTATTTGTTCCTATTTATTTTTTTGGTATTATTTCATTTATGAGTATATCTTCATATGCATTTGTCTACAACTTCTACATTATTTGGGCCGTTATTGATTATGCAAACCTAATCCATTAATGTATCTCATGTAACGGTATAGTTTAATGTTAAAATGAACATAATACTTTGAATGCTATTGTTTTCTTACCGAATTTTCACTTTAACCATATGAAACTACGTATAAATGTAAATACATTTAGGCTGTGCGTATGATATTGTAATTTAAAGGTGTAATTTTAATTTTGCTAGTTGTTTATGTCACTACTATTGCCATTACATTCAGTGATATACAGGAATTATGATTTACAAGTAACATTAGTACAAAAAACATTACTAAGGATTCTGTATGGTCTGGTATGGGAGGAGGACCATGGGGGTGACACCATGAGTTACCACACTGGGTGACACCAACCCTAGTGATGCCACTGCTTGGAACTGTGTTACTAGTGCCCACAGTGCTCCAGAGAGAACTATCATAGGTGCTGATAACCTTGATGCTGATTATGGTGCTCCCATCTAGTCATTCCAATAACTTGCTGCTTCAGTTTGGCAACTCACAATCTGCATTTTACCTTTCTGCCAACTTTGAAAGGTCCAGCCCAGTCCCCATACTGTTAACTCCATGAAAACTAACATGAAAGTACTAAACAAGGCCAACTCGTAGTGTCACAACTGAATCTAGACAAGTAATTAGCTTGGATAAATACCAGCCTTTAATAACAATAAGTCCATTATACTGTGTAGCGGTGATTCCAGCGTATGCACGAGACCGGTTGTACCCGGTTGCATCCAGCCCAAGCGTATGCCCAAGACAGATAGACAAAGTCTGTGATAGGTTTAAGAGTCTTTTTTCTGACTAGCAGATACAGACATTAATGGAATCCTGGCTTCTCCTTACTCCTAGTAACACCCCCACACTCTGTGCTTCAGCTATCAAGATTATATAGCTTACACTGCCCTTCGCCAGCCGCATCTGCTGTGAGCTGACCTTGGCAGTCCTGCACACTGTTTAACCCTTTTATGTACATTTCTGCACTGTCTTTCTGGAAAACTCTTCTTCTTACACTTCTGAGCAGCCTACAGTTCCCACCTTTTCCATAAAGACATACAGTTTCAACAACAATACATGTTTTACATTGTTTTACAGATTTACAACCTTTATGATTTTACACAATCCAGATACAACATTTCCTCATCATACATTTCTGTGTATTTATTTGTTCCTTTATTTCTGATTGTGCTGATTTGAAACCTCTCCGGTGGTTTCCCCAGGTTTGCTGTTTCAGAGCGTCTCAATGTCACAGCTTCCTCTGTGTTTTCCCTATTCACTTCAGTCACAGTTTGTTCTTCTTGTTGTTTTACCTCCTGCTCTATCTCATGTTCTGTGGTTGCATCGTGTGCGTTGTTTAGCTCAACATATGTATTTTGATCCCAATCCTGCTCATGTACCTCAATGCTTCTACTTAGTACAACCTTTCTCTGACTTGGTATCCACACTCGGTAGTATGCGTTCTGAAATCCAATTACATTCCCTCTTTGAGCTAGTTTTCCATGTCTTTTCCCTTTGGGTATGTGCACCCAGCACCTGGCCCCAAACCGTGCAATGTGCCTAGGTCTCGCTTTCTTCCCTGTGAGCTTCTCATATGGTGTCATGTTCAGTGCTCTGTGGAATAGCCTATTCTGAATGTAGGTAGCATACAACATGCACTCTCTCCAAAACGCATTTGACAATTCAGAATCTCTCAACATGGCTCTTGTTGCATCCTGAAGTGACCTATTTTTCCTCTCTGCAATCCCATTCTGAAATGGTGAAAATGGTGCAGTGAAATTCTGTTCTATTCCCTTCTTTGTTAAATATTTCTCTAGGGACTTTCCAGTAAAGTCTCCCCCTTGAACAGAGCGTATTCTTTGTATAGGGACACCATGTTGCACTTCCACCTTTGTCACAAACTGCTTCAGTTTCCCTTCTGCTTCATCTTTATTCTTAAGCAGATATGTGGTGCAATATCTAGTAAAGTCATCCACAATCACCATAAAATACTTGGCACCTCCTTGTGAACCCTGAAACGGTCCTGCTAAATCGACATGAATCAACTGGTATGGAGCGTTCGTGTTACACTCCGCTTCCTTGCTTATGGGAGCTACTGTGGCTTTTGTTTGTTTACACACTTCACAATCAACATACTTGTCACACTCCTTCAGTGTCACATCCACACTATTACTGGGAGTTTTCATTATTGTTCCAAAACTAGCATGTCCCAGTTTTCTGTGCCATAAATGAACGCAGTTGTCATGTGGCTTTCTGTTAGCACTCATAGCAGCACAACCTGTGTGTTTGAACTGAATGTAGAACAGTGAATCTCTCAGAAACCCTTTCATACAGATCTTGTCTCCTTTCTGTATCTCACACATCCCTTGTTTGAATGTTACAGTATATCCCATTGCATTTAGCTTCTTTACAGACAGTATATTACATTCCAAACCCGGTACATACAATACATCTGTCATAATTGTATTTAATACACTGAGCTTCACAGTACCTTTGCCCAACACCTCCCTTTTCATTCCATCCGCCAGTATAACAATTTCTTTCACGGGAAGTGATGTTCTGAACATGTTTATGTCCTTTATTAGGCTATGGGTTGCTCCCAAATCAACTACCCATTCATCACTGTCTTTGTTTTCACAGCTATTTGATTTACAAGTTCCAGCACTCACCAGCTGCACACTTTTCGGCTTCCAGCCTCGTCCTCTTCGCTTTGCTTCACAGTCTCTCTGTAAATGTGTTTTCGAACCACAATAATAACAAGCTTTAAGTCCAAACGGTCTTGCTTCTGTTCCTTTGAAGTGTGAAGTCTTCTTGCTGTCTCTTCTCTCTGTTTTCTCTCGTTCTCTGGCATCTCTCCTTCTTTCCCATTCCTGAAGAAGCTTGCCTGAGACGTAATCCGTAGTCAAGCCTGTGTCTTGCATAGCTTCTAAGGAACTGACTAACGGATCCCAAGTTGAGTCCAATGTTGATAGGATGATATAAACTCTTTGTAACTGTGTATGCTCTACGTTCTGCTCCTGCAGCTCTGCAAACAGTCTCTGTAATTCCAGTAAATGCTCAGACATTGTCTTGTCCTCAGCCAGTTTCATTTGATAAAGTTTACGCGCTAAGAAAATCCTGCTACTGGCTGTCTGTCTCACATGAACTTCATTCAAAGCTGTCCACATGAGTTTTGCTGTTGGCCGTTCTTTCACGTGTAACAATTGAGAGTCATCTAAAGCCAATATAATAAATGCTCTTGCCTTTTCATCCATGCGAATCCATGCTTGCTGCGGAGCACCCGGTGGGTCGTCTTCAATTACTTGCCATAAATCTTCTTTTGTTAGGAAAGCCTGCATTCTAAGTCTCCAGCTTGAATAATTACTTTCAGTGAGCCTTTCCAGAGGCATGCAGGCCGAAAGTGAAACTGCTATCTCCACAGCACACTTCTCCTCCCCGCCTCTCTCGATCAAGCACTCAGCCATGATACCGCTTCTCCCAAGCTTCTGGCTTTCTTGCTTCTTTACTCTGCTTCACTCTGGACTGTATCCTGGGTTTGAGTGGGCATTAATTTGTGCCGTAGGCTGGGCCCATAACCCCTGTTGTAGCGGTGATTCCAGCGTATGCACGAGACCGGTTGTACCCGGTTGCATCCAGCCCAAGCGTATGCCCAAGACAGATAGACAAAGTCCGTGATAGGTTTAAGAGTCTTTTTTCTGACTAGCAGATACAGACATTAATGCAATCCTGGCTTCTCCTTACTCCTAGTAACACCCCCACACTCTGTGCTTCAGCTATCAAGATTATATAGCTTACACTGCCCTTCGCCAGCCGCATCTGCTGTGAGCTGACCTTGGCAGTCCTGCACACTGTTTAACCCTTTTATGTACATTTCTGCACTGTCTTTCTGGAAAACTCTTCTTCTTACACTTCTGAGCAGCCTACATATACTTGCAAGAGTATTATTGTGAGTTTGGAGGGTTGAGATGGATAATTCCTATGAGTCCATCCTGTGCCTTGGGGTGAGAAACTTGCTTTGCTGGTCAGATGAGTTTCTTTGTTAAGCTAATAGAGTGTCCAGGTGGTTTAATGGGTCTATCAGGTGCCCAGCAACTGGTGAATGGGCCAGGGAGATCCTTTTGTCATTGAAACTCTTCAGGAGAGCCTTCCATCCCTTTCTGAGGCCGAGGAGAGGCTTGTGTTTTTAGTTGTGTCTGAGAATGGCTGGGAACTGGAGGCAACTGGCTCTCTGCACCATGGCTTTAGGATGTCTCCTGTAACCCTGATGGAAAAGCTGGATATTGGACTGCTGATGCCTTGAACCCGTCCATCCTAAGCTCAGGTTGGAAAGTGTGTAAATAAATAAATCATATTTCATAAAGACACCACAGTCTCTGCTGACCTTCTTCCCAAGGAAACCAAACCCAGGGCGAGCACAGGGACCCCTGGAAATCTCACCGCTCACAGATTGGGGTGGCGCACAACAGTATCTAGAATGGAAACAGAAAGAGGAGACTGTATCAAGGATGGGATACACCTATATTTTGGGGGAAATCTCAAGATTCTCCATTGTTTGATTGGTGGATTTGCTCTGGAAGGGCCATAGTTCAGAGGTAGGGCATCTGCTCAATCCTGCCATCTCCAGGCATGTCCCCTGGCTGAATGCTCAGAGAGCTGCTGCATATCAGTGTACTGAGCTAGATGGACCAATGGTCTGCCTCAGGATCAGGCAGCTTCCTCTGACTGTAAGGTACCTACAGGGTCAATATTGGAAAAATGGAAGCAGGGCTCAGGAGCCTAAGGCTGTGTAAACACTTTAAATCATGTGTTCCCTCCAAAGAATCCCGGGAACTATAGCTTGTTAAGGGGTTTGGCAACTGCAGTTCTGTGAGGGGAAAATTAGAGTTCCCAGGATTCTTAGGGATACTTTAAATGTCCTTTAAATGTATGGTATGCATACAGTTTCTGTTGCACCAGGATAACTTACAGGTGGAGGGAATGGCTGGCCTGAGCATTAATGATCCACCACACCACCCTGACAGTGGCAGAAAGAGGTACTGCAGCTGTTCAGCCCAGATTATCAGGTGAACTGGAGAACCAATAGGGATCCTGCTGGCCTTCTAAAACAACTCTCCTAGGCTTGGCTTCTTATCTGAATGACTCATTACTTTAGTAGTCAGTGCCTCACCGCCTTCCAGAATCTAACTTTATGCCTGTCTTGGGGCCCGTCCAAACTCACCCGGATAATCCACATCTTCCCTATTCGCTTTACGATTGGGTAGTCCCCACTTCGGCTGTTTGTTCGCTTTTTTCAATGTAAAAAAATCTGTTTTTGCGCCCACACATCAAACACATTCTTTTTGGTTTTTCCCAAAGTCCCACCTCTAACTCCGCCCCTAGGTGGCAATTGATCCACAAAATATGACATGTGCTCTCCCCCCACTGCACCCAAGTGCACTAACGTGCAGGTGCTTGGACACAAGAGCACGAAATTTGAATTTGCTGTTGGTTGCAGTTGGGGCAGACTGACACTTGGCAAGCCCATGCCCACGCTGCCCACCCTGGCAGGGCTGAGGATGGAGTGGGTCACCAGCAGGTTGCCCTGGACTGCTGGGGGATGCAGATGCCTCTCACACCATCCAACACCACAATTTCCCACCCACTGAGCCTCTAGCAAAGCCCAGGGCGTCCCCGTGGAAGCTGCTGCCAGCGTGCACAGCTCGCACCTTCCTTGCCGCTCGCCACTCCTCAGCGAGGCTGGCCGGGGGGTGTCTCAAGGTGCCCCTGACCACCCAGGGGGATTGTGGGCAGTGCAAGGGATCAGCACTTGTAATCGCCAGGCAAATCCCCCCGTAACCTCTAGGCTCATTTACTGCAGGGTTCAGCCCTGGAGAATTGTCTGGCTCGGCCGCAGGAATGCTGCCCCCGAGGGAAGCAAACAGCCTCCTGGCGGGTGGCCGCTCTAGGCTCGGGCAGGGAATGCGGGTAAACAGCCCTGCGCCATTCTCCTCCGGCAGCCGGTGCGTCAGACTCTGCTGAGCGTGCAGCTGTGTCAGTCTGTGCTGAAGTGCCCAGCACATGCAAACCACTTATATGCCAATAATTCCTGTATTTTTGTTTGTTTAGTTTTAGTTTAGTTTAATTTCATTTATAAACCGCCCATAACCAATGGCTCCCTGGGCGGTGTACAACATAAGATAATACAATAAATCAACAAAAATCACAAAATATAAAAAATACAGATACATAATAACAATAATGTAATATTAAGATCACTAAACCATTAAAACATTAAAATACTTTAACATGAATTAAAATGCCTGGGAGAATAGAAAGGTTTTAGCCTGGCGCCGAAAGGATAACAACGTAGGCGCCAGGCGTACCTCCTCGGGGAGACTATTCCACAATTCAGGGGCCACCACCGAAAAGGCCCTGGATCTTGTCACTACCCTCCGAGCTTCTCGATGAGTCGGTACTCAGAGGAGGGCCTTAGATGTCGAACGAAGTGCACGGGTAGGTTCGTAGCGGGAGAGGCGTTCCATCAGGTATTGCGGACCCGCACCGTGTAAGGCTTTATAGGTCAATACCAGCACCTTGAATCTAGCCCGGAAACAAATCAGCAACCAGTGCAAATGGGCCAGAACAGGTGTAATATGTGAGGACTGATTGGTCCTCGTCAACAGTCTGGCTGCTGCGTTTTGCACCAGCTGCAGCTTCTGAACCGTCTTCAAGGGCAGCCCCACGTAGAGTGCATTACAGTAATCCAATCTAGAGGTCACCAGATCATAAACAACTGAGGCGAGGTCGTCACTGTCCAGATAGGGGCGTAGTTGGGCTACCAACCGAAGGTGGTAGAACGCATTCCGAGCCACTGAGGCTACCTGAGCCTCCAGTGACAAGGAAGGATCGAAAAGAACCCCCAGACTACGAACCTGTTCCTTCAGGGGGAGTGTAACCCCATCCAGAACGGGATGAACATCCACCATCTGTGCAGAAAAGGCATTCACCAACAGCGTCTCGGTCTTGTCTGGATTGAGTTTCAGTTTATTAGCTCCCATCCAGTCCATTATCGCGGCCAGGCAACGGTTCAGCACATCAACAGCCTCACCTGAAGAAGATGAGAAGGAGAAATAGAGCTGCGTGTCATCAGCATACTGATGACAACACACTCCAAAACTCCGGATGACCGCACCCAGAGGCTTCATGTAGATGTTGAAAAGCATGGGTGACAGAACCGATCCCTGAGGGACTCCACAATGGAGAGTCCAGGGTATCGAGCAATGCTCCCCAAGCACTACCTTCTGGAGACGATCCGCCAAGTAAGAGTGGAGCCACTGCCAAGCAGTACCCCCAACTCCCAACTCCACGAGTCTCTCCAGAAGGATACCATGGCCGATGGTATCAAAAGCAGCTGAGAGATCAAGGGGAATCAACAGAGTTACACTCCCCCTGTCCCTCTCCCGACAGAGGTCATCATACAGGGCGACCAAGGCTGTTTCTGTGCCAAGACCGGGCCTAAAACCGGATTGAAACGGATCTAGATAATCGGTTTCATCCAAGAGAGTCTGGAGCTGGGCGGCAACCATCCGTTCCAAGACCTTGCCCAGAAATGGAACATTCACTACCGGTCAATAGTTGTTCAAATTATCTGGGTCCAAGGCGGACCTCTTCAAAAGAGGTCTCACTACAGCCTCCTTGAGACAACGGGGGACAACTCCCTCTCTCCAGGAGGCATTGATCACTTCCTTGGCCCATCCGGCAGTTCCAGCCCGGCTAGCTTTTACTAGCCAAGAGGGGCAAGGGTCCAGTACCGACGTGGTCGCACGCACCAGTCCAAGCACCTTGTCAACTTCCTCAAGCTGCACCAACTGAAACTCATCCAATAATTGAGGACAAGATCGTGATCTGGGTACCTCAATAGATTCAACTGTTCTAACATTAGAGTCGAGATCCCTACGGATGCATGCGATTTTATTTTGGAAGTGCCCCGCAAACTCGTTGCAGCGGGCTTCAGATGCCTCTGTGATGTCCTGAGGGCCAGAGTGTAAAAGTCCTCGTACTATCTTAAAAAGCTCCGCTGGGCGGCATAAAGATGATCTAATAGTGGCAGCAAAATAACACTTTTTTGCTGCCCTTACCGCTTTTATATACAATTTAGTGGAGGCACTTGCCAAGGCATAATTGCATCCGTTTGGAGTTTGCCTCCATCTGCACTCAAGCCTCCTCCTCTCTTGTTTCATCACTCTCAGCTCTGGGGTATACCACGGAGCTGCATGAGCTCTACATTGAAGGGGGCGCGCAGGAGCGATCGTGTCAACAGCCCGGGTCATTTCCGTATTCCACAGTTCGACCAGGGCCTCGACAGGAGCACCAGTCTTATCAGCCGGAAAATCTCCCAGAGCCTTCTGAAAACCCAGAGGATCCATTAGTCTCTGGGAGCGGACCAACTTAATAGGTCCTCCACCTTTGCAGAGGGAAAGGGTCGCCATAAGCCTAAATCTCAGTAGGCGGTGATCTGTCCATGACAATGGGGTAGATGAAAAACACCCCACCTGCAGGTCACCATCTCCATGTCCAGTGGCGAAGATCAAATCAAGAGTGTGTCCCGACACATGCGTTGGGCCAGTAGAAAATTGAGACAGCCCCATTGTTGTCATGGAGGCAATGAAGTCCTGAGCTGCCCCAGATAAGACAGCCTCGGCATGGATGCTTGTATTTGCAGTATTTTGCAAAAGCGAATGTATGTGTTTTTGCCTTTATGCATATTAAACTTTCTGGAGATACACATGGCTGGCAATTCCAATTATTTCTCCAGAACTGCAAGTAACGATGTGTCATGTCTAGGAAGGTAGAGCACCAGTCTCTATGGTTGTGGGTGCCTGAGACGCTCTAGCAAAAAACATGCAGTTTGTCAATAGGACTCCAAGCATTTCTCCCTCCCAGCGAGACAGGAAAAACATTTCAAAATTGTTCTTGGTGAAGTTGCACCATCAACAAAAATTGTTGCTTGCTCTGGCAAGGAGCTTCCTTTCTCTGAAGAACAGGGATGTGCCTAAACAGTGACTTTGGTCCATTTAATTCTGGGCTATTTGCTAAACAGGGAAGCAATGCCTTACAGTGGCATGTGTAAGGGGAGGTATTGGCGCACTTAGGAGCTGCTACTACTTCCTTCTTTTGTAAAGAATGCCAGGAAATCTGAGCATTTAATGGGGAGCACCCCCCTTCTTACAGCACCAACTTTCGTGGGGTTGCACGGCAGCTTTGTGACTCTGTGTATTTGCGCACACCCGCCCAGGTGCATTCTCGATTCAAATGACTAAAAGCTGATTTCTTCAAAGTTGTCCTTGTACCTTTGATTCCCTCCCCCAAATGTCCAATAAATCGAATACCTCGCAGGAACACCAGCTGGGACCTCTGGCTCCACTGCAATGTTCCTGACCCCCAACATCCGGAGAGACAAGCCCTTGCTGTTCCATCCTCTGTTTCTTGAATTGGCTTTCCCCGTCTCTCTGTACCCTCCTTTCCTTTCTCTTTACTCCTCTTGGATGCAGTTCACCATGGGCGGGACAGCCTTTCCTGGTAGATGTGTTCTTTCTCCCCTACCTAGAACGTGGCTGGGTAAAAATAAATGGCTGTAGCTGCTTCTGCGCAAATGCACATTTTTGCATCTGCACAGTAGAAGTTGCAGAGCCCCCCCAACACCACCCCATTGCTCTGATTGGTTCAGTTTTCCTGGGCTTTCCCCGGACATTTGCACACATGCGCAAAAGTGGAAATACATTATTGGCTGGGAATGAGGGAAGGGGTATGGGGAAACGCCCAAGGACCACGCATGGAACGCCTACAGCTCTAAAGTCTGCGGTATTGCATCCGAGCACCTTAAGGTACAGGAGATGATTCCCGATTTAAAAAAGCGTATCTCATTTTTCGCGGCACTGCAAATATGGATTTAACTGTGAGAAAATCCGCAAAAACGGATGACATCGTATGGACCATGGAAAATTAATGAATACACAAAGTGATCATATCGCACATTATACAGTCGTTTGGACGAGCCCTTGGACTATGTCCCTTAACTCTGGTTCCTCTGCTCTTTGCCTGCTTGCCTCAGAACTTAACTGTTGGCTTATCTTTGATCATGTGGACTGCCTCTGGCACTTTGGCTTCTCTTGGTTGCTGCTTTCAAACATGGGCTGTACCTACTCTTGTCTGTACCCTTTGCCTCTGACCCTGCTGGGGCCTGCGACTGATTTATCAGCCTAAAGGAGAAGCTACACCATGTAAAGTAAGGACAAGGTCACAGGAATTAAAAAGTGTTCTAAAAGCTGTGTGGATGAAGCTGGTATGTAAAGTACACTTCCCCACATCCATTTATAGCACACCTTCAGAAATCCATTATAGCTACATCTTTCTACAAATGTTTTGGGTGCAAGTCTGATTCCATGAACTGAAGCCCCTTCTGTCCATGGAATGTGATGGTTGGATCCGAACCTGAAATGTCAGTGGAATCCAGGATCATGCACTTGGCTGTGAGTTAGTAATGAGCAATCAACAGATGTGCATACCCGTGTAAGCTGGCCCTAACTTTCACCACTATCTATAGTTCCTGGCATGCCTTGTTCTTATACCTGAACTCTACTCTTCCTTCAAGCCCATTCCCCATGTTGCTCCTTAATTACCATGACTTCTCATGCTTGGCCATCTTTTCCTTGCTTCAGTTTCCTAGCTCTCTCAGGCTTAGCCTGGCCCCTTCTTATTTTAATGTTCCTGCCTATTAATTTTGACATCAGACCAGTCTTTCTCAGACACTGTACATTCACTTTCTAACAGTCCATCTGAAACCTGGCAGCCATCTTGTTGTTGGGGCCCATCTACATTACAGTTGTGAACTCATTTAATACCTGTTTCAAGACTGTAGATTGGATCCAGACCAATCATGGGTAGAACTCTGCACATGGAGCGCTCCACTGTGGAGGGGGAGAGGTTATTTTTCCTCCCCCTGCACACCCCTGAAGAGCTACTCTGGAGAGTCAGAACAGAGTGGGAAATGATGTTGGATGCTGCAGGGAAAGGGGGAATTGGGGCAAAAGTCACCTCTCCTCTTGCTCTAGGAGTTTTGTGAATGGAAGAAATTTGACTCCAACCCCATGTAAATTGTTGCAAAGAAAACTAGAAGTCATGAAGTCTTGGATGGTTCCAATTTTTCCCCCTTAGTGACCTTAGTGTTCTACCTCCATTGTTGGAGGCAGCATGCCTTTGAATACCAGTTGCTGGGAATCGCAGATGGGGAGAGTGCTATTGCACTCAGGTTTAGCTTGTGGGCTTCCCATAGGCATCTGGTTGGTCACTGTGAGAACAGGATGCTGAATGAAATGGACTACTGGCCCGATCCAGGAAGGCTTTTTTAATCTTCTTATCCCCAGTATCTTTTCAAAATTACAATGACCCATGGCTTGGCTAGAATCATGATACTCAAACAGATTTGCAACTCATGTGTAGACAGCCTATGAAAAAAGGATGTCTGTTTTCTGTTATTTTTCTTTATAAAAATACAAGTCATTTAGATGGAAGGCTTGTGTTTGCTCTGGCCAAATGAATGTACTACATCTTCAGGTTATTGACTGGGGAAGTGACACCCAGCAAAAATCCTAACAGACACATGAGGAACGGAAGGGAAAATACTGAGTGGGTCAACTGAAATTTCCTGTTCTTGTGTTTATGTCAAATATTCACAGCTGAGAGCTCTCAAAACACCATTTGAAGACTATCATTTACAGAGAAGATCTCTTAATACTTTACTGAATGCAGGGAAAGGGTTAAGCTTACTGTGTTCTTTGCAATGTGTAATAAAATAAATTTGCTGCAGAGTGCTAACTGCAAAAGAAATGAGATAGTGCCTATTTAGCTATCTGGATAGTATCAAATGCTAAGGTGTAGTAACTGGCAATCAATACCTGTAATTTGATGAGAGTGTAACTGTATCTTCCAGTCTGAATCTGATCAATTTTTTTCAATGTAGTTTAATGGATTTTTTCCCCCAAAGCAAACTTTTCATGTCTGTACAATTGTTATGGATAAACCAGCTAATCAATAGAAAAGCATGCCACAGTTAATGAGTTTGGGCAGTGCAGTTTGGAAACAAATGAAGACTTTGAAAACATTTAGTAAGAGCTGAATGGCTCCAGATTGTTTCTTCTTTGCTGACTTTATACACTAGCCTCTACCCAAAGGCAATATAGAAAGCAATATAGAAGGGTTCATACAGAGATGGGGTACCTGTAGCCCTACAGATGTTGTTGGACCACAACTCCCATCATCCTTGCCCATTGGCCATCTATCTGGGGCTGATGGGAGTTGGAGTCCAACATCTGCAGGGCCAGATTGTCCATTCATGGGTTAGGAAGTTGGAGCATACAGAATTGCTATGGAATACTGTTGACAACTTCATATACCCACTCAGCAGAGGACCATCTTTGCATGATAGAAGAGCAAGCTCTTCCACACACCTTGTGTACTTAATGTACTGCTTGGGTGCTGCTCATATAGATCTACATGGAGACAGCTTGAATATGTTGCTTTCCCTGGATGCTAGCATGGCAGTGGTTGCCAGGAACTCTTTTTCATCACATACACACCATACATTGAAAGCACATGGCTTCCCCCAAAGAATCCTGAGAACTGTAATTTACCCCTCACAGAGCTATAATTCCCAGCACCCTTATCAAACTACATTTCCTGGGATTCTTTGGCAAAAACCATATGCTTTAAATGTAGGGCATAGATGTGATCTTTACTCACAGAATGGACCACTGGATAGGGTTGCCAGGTTCTTGGCCTGAGACTGATCCTGTATTGCCAGGCCTGGCCTCCAAGAGGTCTTCTATATCTTTAAAAGTTGTGGAGGGGGGAGGGAGAATTCCACCTTGTGGTTTTTCCCATTACAGAGTTGCAAGAACACCTGCACTTGGCTGACCTTCTCTTCTAAAGATACAGGATCAGTCTCAGGCCATGGACCTGGCAACCCTGCCACTGGAATGCTCTCTGCGTGAAGCAAAAGCAGTTTGGAAATTTCAGTTTACCTTCTGTCTAGAACTTTACAGAAGATATAGCTCCAATCTTGTTCCAAATGCAATAGCAACAGATTCCAGCTTAAAGTGTTGAGCCTTCTTGGCTTTTGAACCCCCTAATCAGTCTTAGCCTGGTTACCTTAAGAACTACCTTCTCCCATATGGCCAGGCTTTGATATCTTGAAACCCATGCTTTCATCCCTAGCCATCCCTAGGGGTGGGGAGGCATATGAGAAAGAGTGTCTTCTCAGAGGTAGCACCACAGCTCTGAAATATCATCCCAGATGAGATGAAGCTGGTGGCCTTTTACTATCTTTTTCACAGACTTAAAAAACCCCAGCAGGCTCATATCTTGCTTGTGGATGTCCCATAGACATCTGGTTGGCCACTCTTTGGTATGACCAAGTAGGGATTGGGTTCATATGCTTTTTGTACCAGGAGTAGAGGGATCTGGCAGTCTTCATATGTTTCAGCTGCTCAATACATATATTTGCAGCAGGAAAAAAATCCCTAATATATTTCATGTAGAGTATTCATATATGCTGTTTTACAAGGAAATTACATGTGAAGGAGCCCTTTAACATGTAGCTATTGGCTTTGTTTTCATGCTGAATGCCAATGAATATTGGCCTTTAAATAAATCTAGAATATAGTCATGATTGATGGAATGACTCTTAGATTGCAGATGAAAGCATTTAAAACAATTCCGTTTATATTCCATTATAGAAAAGGGAAAACAACCTGATGGCATGATGCCTCATAGATGAAAAGCCACATTCCTTTCAATTACCATATATGTCCTTTCTAGACAAAATCAATACAAATAATTCACCTCAAGTTAATAAGATGTTTAATTTAGGTGATATTTATGTTATAATGAGAAAACTAGTCCCAGCAAAATCTTTTACATTTGTGAATGTTTACTTTCTCTGGGTCAAGCCATCTTGACCTCTGAATCTTGCCATTGCATACATTATATCTCCTTTGCTAACTCTGTGAGTTATTAGTGCTGAAATACATGGTAGTTTCCCCTCTTCCTTATAGCCCCAAGAACTTGAAGACTGCTTCTGAGGACATTTTATGGCTGTGGAACATAGGAAGCTACCTCATACTAAGCCAGACCATTGGATTATCTAGCTCAGCATTCTCTGCTGGTGGTAGCCAACACTGCTCTCCAAATGTTGTTGGACTACAGCTCCCATCATCCTTTCTCATTTTCTATGCTGGCTGGGACTGATGGAAATTGGGGTTGGACAACATTTGAAGGGCTACCTTTCATCTGCACCGACTGGAAGTGGCTCTCCACCTGTTTAGATGGGAATCTTCTCCACCCAACCTGGATGTGCTGAGGACCCTTTGCATGGAAAACATGTGTGTTGTCATTGATCTATGGCCCTTCCATGTGTTCTGAACATCTTGAGTACAATACCTATATGTGAGAATTGATACCGCAGTGGCTCAGAGCAGAAAATCCCCAGCTATCCCACAATCCTCAAACAAACCACTGTCCCGCATCCTCAGTCCCAACACCCTTATCTTTGATATGGGAATAATCCCCCTGGCCTACCTTATAGGATCGCTGAAAGTAAGGGTTACTAGGGTAATGTATGAGACATGCTTTGAGACCTCATGAGAAGATTACATAACTACTAAGTATTGGTTTTTGTTAGCTAATATGCTTCTTTGGAATATCTGAAGGGTTGGATGATAATAAAAGATACTTCCACCTGAGAATTCTGGTATGACAAAGATTTGGGACTGCATCCCTAAACACTTGAAAAGTAGGAAGGTATTATTATTACCAAAATGTTCTGCCTTTTGTTTTCAGCAGTTGCAACTGCCATCCACATCAATGAGCTGATGTTTCTCAGAAAAGAGTTGTCTTAGAATAAGTGCCAGAGAATAAGTGCTAGCCCCACCCTCCATGAATATTTGGTGAAATCTCCCCTCGTAGCAATAGTGTGGAGAATTTGGGGAGGCCATTTTAGCTTAGCCCTATCAGACCTTAGCAAGGCCTGTTGCCCCCCTATTTCAGTTCAAGAACTGGTGTAGTGTAGTCTTGCTTTACATCCTAGCCCAGCCACAAAGTCACAAGCTTTAGACAAGCCACTCTTCTCTCAGTGCCATCCTTTCCCACTGACACACCCAACATTAGCAATGTGGGTATAAGAGTACTGGCTTCCTTTTCATTGCTGTTGCAAGGGTTACTGAGATTATGTTTGGAAGTATCATGATTCCATCATTTTTAAGGAACATAGGAAGCTGCCTTGTACCGAGTCAGACCATTGATCCATCTAGCTCAGTAGTCTCTACAATGACTGGCAGAGTCTTTCCAAGGTTTCACATGGGAGATATTCCTAGCCCTACCTGGAGATGTCAGGAACTGAACCTGGGATGCACAGGCGATTTGCTACCATTGCGCTATGGGTCCTTCCCATTGTTGAAGTGTCTCTTGGTTGGTTTATTTTTTCATCACCCCTGCCCCACATTGACCAGTTTATACTACCACACAAGGTAGATTCGCTATGCCTGATTTGCATGTGAACAGGACAAATTGTCTGGCATTTATAATGAACAGAATGCTGAGACTGTATAATGGCAGAACTTTGAAAATCACATCTGCCTTAACAGTGTAACCACAATGTTTTGTTTGGAAGTACACCTTATGGAGCAGCAGGCTCAGTTATGAGATTTTTCTGCTTTCTACTTTTTGCTTTTCTGCTTTCTCTCAACCCTAACTGTACTTTCTCAGTATATTTTTTTGAACAGGAATGCTTGAGGTGTTCACAGCAACACTAAGTTGCTGTGAATGTGAAATCATATAATTGGTGATTAAAACATGGATAAGAATCTCTGGGAAATGCCATTTATTGGTCAGTAAACACAGACCCACATTGCAACTTTTGTTTCATTTATGGTTTCTTTATACAACCTACCTAGGGTTTTGCTTCAAGTAGCACTTAACTTGCTTACTGGCATAGCTACAGGTGTTCTCCCTGTCCAATTCCAAATGTTCAGTACTACTGGCTTTATGAGCCTTCCTCTTGTGTCACCTCGAACTGGGA
Organism: Rhineura floridana; assembly: GCF_030035675.1. Classification (NCBI taxonomy): domain Eukaryota; kingdom Metazoa; phylum Chordata; class Lepidosauria; order Squamata; family Rhineuridae; genus Rhineura; species Rhineura floridana. The sequence goes on along the minus strand of NC_084481.1, from coordinate 133,357,566 downwards.
CATTTAGATGCTTGTATTTCAGTTGTTGAAATGTCAGCCCCCAAGAATGTGGAGAAGAGTCACAAAAACATCTGCTTTGTGAGTTAGACAAGCTTTCCGGTGCATAGGGGGCTCTTCTTCTGTTCTACAAAAGGTGAGTCAAATTTCAAAGTAGATACTGTGTCATGTTTCATGCATCTCAGGGTTGAAGTCTTTAGTGGGATACTAATGCTTCTACAATAATTTCCTGTTTCCAGCTGTTATGGGGAGGGTGCATGGGTGGTATGAAGTAATAAAGTCAACAGCTACAAGTGACACCAACAGTCTTGTGACACCTTAAAGAGTCACTGATTTAGAGAGCTATCCCAATGGCCTCATTTGGCCAGCTGAGGAGCCATAGGAAGTGGTGCAAGTGCAGTTCCCCCACTGGAGAAGGAGGCTCACCAGTGGGATAGCACGTTTGCTATCAGAAGCTCCCTGGTATCCCCATGGAAAGTTCCACTGGCATATAAGTCCATTCTAGGGGCATATAGGGATAGCTGAGATCTGCAGAAGCCTAAGTCTCCTCATCCCCCCCCCCGATCCCATTCTAGTACTCTGGTTGGTACAGCAATTCCGCTTTTTAAAAGAAGAATCAGACAGGAAAAGAGAGACAGAGAAAGCTGCCTTTTCACAGCTACCCAGCAGGGATTTGAAAGTGGTGGTTGCTCTTTGTGGCATGAGCTCTTGTTGACTAGAGTCCGTTTTATCAGATGCATCATCAGTCAGATTCATGCATCTGATGAAGTGGATTCCATAAAAGCTTTAGTCTTTAAAGCCCTGCAAGATGATTGTTTTTGCTGCAACAGACTAACATGGCTACCGCTCTGAAGGTCAGCAAAAGGAGGAAGTTATATTATGGGCAAGAAATCCTGCAGCTACTCACCTGCATCCCTTTCATTATCTACCCTCACCCTCTCCCCTTTCCGTTCCTCTGTTGTCTTGTCCACTATTAAGATTTAGACTGAAAGCACCTTGAGGCAAGGGTGCATCTTTGTTAAGTGTATTGTTAAGGACCTTGATTCCTTTGGGTGGAATCCAATGTTGCATGAGTGGACTTCTGTTCATGCAATGGAGTGGCAACTTCCTTTCTCTCCTGCAGTCCCCTCTTGTTGTTATGTGCCTTCAAGTCGATCACGACTTATGGCGACCCTATGAATCAGCAACCTCCAATAGCATCTGTCGTGAACTACCCTGTTCAGATCTTGTAAGTTCAGGTCTGTGGCTTCCTTTATGGAATCAATCCATCTCTTGTTTGGTCTTCCCCTACATATCCCTAACATATCCCTAAAATCTGCTCCAAAGGGTGATTGCAGTGGGAAGGAGAGGAAGATGAACTGTCCCATTGCACGAGCAGAGGTCTGCTCTGCTTGCACGTGGATAGGGTTGGATGCAACCCTATATTATTATTGCTATCATTATTATTTCAGCAAATAAGTTTTATCAGTAGATAGGTATGAAGAAAACAAGCATCACTGTGGCAATTTCCTTTTGCTTGTTTCTTTGTTTTTAAAGGGATCACACTATTACAATGAAAGCAACATTCTTCAAACCAGTTATACTGGCATAACCTTACAGTACTGAGGTCAAATATACTACTTGGAAGTAAATTGTTTTGCGGCTCTATTTTTTCTTCTTCCAACAAGTATAATACCACAGCCATGCAAAACATTCCACATATAAGGAAAGAGGCAATTTATATTGAAATAACACAGTCCTCTACAGAGGTTCTTGGTGTCCTGATGTTTAATTAAATTGAACAACCTGGGACTTCAGCAGCATTAACGAGCCATTAATCACAACCACAGCATACATGCTGATTAGTATACATACTATTTATGCAAATACATTCAGCATGAGAGAAGTCCTCATAACAGCAAGATAATCTTAATTATTATCATGTTTGTGACTGGATGGATGTATTTTTAAAAGGGTGTTCCTTTATTAAAAAAAAACCACACCACATATATAAGAGAAAAGAGATCCCAGGCAAAGAGATCCCGGGTGAGCCTAATGCCATGCTCTAATCCCATTTTTCACCCTGAAAAGGAAAGCAGGAAGCAATCAAGTCTTGCAGATGTGTCACTGGAAGAGGATAATTATTAGAATAGTCTTCCAATTAAATAAAGTTTAGTTCATCAATCACTTGCCTTTTACCCAGTTAATCAATTATATTTAAATACATTTGCACCTCACCAAATTTTCATTATATGTGCCTTTTAAAATTTTGAGACAATGTTATAATTTAATACATAAAGCTAAATGTTAATTCTATGCTATCTTTCTTTTGTCACTCCCCAACAGAACCAAAATAGTCTCTTAAACTAAGCATATCTGCCCTTAGTTCTCTCACCTATCAGCCAACTAAATTGATCAAAATGTGAAATCCAAGTAAATAAATAAAGAACCCTCTGGTTTCAAGACAGAAAAGCAGTTACCAAGTGGTGAGATCTCCAATACTATGTCACATGGTCCAGCTGCCTAGAGGGATTAAGAACCCCATCTAGGACTCTGTGATGCTCAGATGCTGTATCTTTTTCACTTTATGACTTTTGGAATGTCAAGCTGGAAAGCCTATTTGCTGCATTTACTATTCCACACTCCTCAGTATTTTACAGATGGAAACAAGCAATACTCAGGTTACCAGACCAAGGATTACTGCTTGAGCCAACCCTACCTCCTGGCAATTGCACATTGCTGCAGAGTCTCTTCATCCTGCCATATCTGCTGTATGCATGTACTCTGTAGTAGATTAATTGTAAAGCTAGGAAGGTATGGAATCGTTTGTTGAAAGACATACTAGGAAAACAAAATTGTCCTCCGATATCAACAGTTCAGAATGTATCTCGGCAGTTGAAGTGTGTAAAATAACATGAATTCTCATGGGTCAGTAACATAGGAAGCTGCCTTATACCGAATTAGATCACTAGTCTATCTAGCTCAATATTGTCTACACCGACTGGCAGTGTAGCTTTCAGAGTGGGGTCTCTCTCATCCCTACCTAGAGATGCCATTGATTGAATCTGGGACCTTCTGCATTCAAAGCAAATGCTCTACCACTGAGCTATAGTCCTTAAATGTATGACCCTTGTACAGTACAGAAACCATGGATTCATTCCCCACTAAGAGGTTTAACTTCTAGAAACCCTGGGAAGGGAAGAAAGCCCTGACAACTGAGCACTCTAGCAGCTCATAATAAGAAGGCACCCTGAAAGGAACAAAATATAGGGACAAGGATATATCAGGTAAGAACCAGAAAATAAGGACTGTACCAATGTTCTGCAAAAACCCTGTCTCCTGACAACAGGGCTCTGGGATTAGAAAACCAAATTCAAGCAAACTGTACCAATGTATGTACACACATAAATATAATTCCATACTAGGTAATTGTATACCAAGTTAGGGCCTTCAGTTTCTCTGTGTCAGTTGTTGCTGTCAAGAATGCCTGGTTGTTAACCTGGTTGTAAGGTTGTTAACTGAAATGGTTCTGTGGTAAGGAATTTTGGGAGGAACATCTTGCCTGAATTAAGAGCCTCTGGGAGGCCATGAGATTGTCAGTTCTCACAGCTGAACTCAGTTAAATAGGCAGTGAGCACCTGCTTATCAGCCTGGGACTGGTACCTCAAGGCCACAGGCCTGGAAAAGTTGGAGAAGCACATGACCGTTAGGTGAGAAAGCTCTAGAAAATTTCATCATCAGAAAGCCTCCTGATTGGTTAATTAACTCCTGGCTGTTGCTGGGCTTTCCCCCATAAAAACAGAACTAAGAGTCTGGGTCTTTGTTCCCCAAAGTTCCTTGGTACTATCTGATATTGAGGTTCTATCTTCCATCTGGTGTCCAGGTTATATGCCTCTGGGGAGATGCAGAACCATGAAGTTACTCTTATCTTCCTATATTGTGTGAGTATAGAATAGTCTAGACAGACTTGTTATTTTTGTCTGTAACTTGAACTCTCTGCCTTTTGTATTTTACCTAACCCTTGGGGTGTTTGGTTTAAAGAATTGTTTTCTGTTACATTTTTTATTTTAATAAAGCTACCTCTTATTTACCAGTGTGTATTCATTTCAGGGGGAAATTGGCTCAGAATCCAGTACTTTAGACAGTTAGTCACAGACTACTGTATAGTTGGGTATTTTGCCTTAAAGCTCCAAGACAAGGAGTGCATCCTTAGTTCATGTCTTTTGGAATCCTTGGCTGGTCTATTTCTGGCACTTTGGGTTTCCCCTTGGCCCAGAGTGGGTGATCAGGTTTAAGGGGTGGTGGTAGTCTACATACCTTGCAGGGTTGTTGTTGGTTTAAGGTAAGGAAGGCATGGCTTGTGCCTAGCTGGGATCAATTGCCCTGGGCTTGGGAGTTGACCCCTGGTGAGAATGTTGAGCATTCCTGACAATTGCTAGAAGTTGTATATTTATCACATTAAAAAAAATCTCACTTGATCCTAAAAACTGGGAAACAGTTAACCTTCCAATTGTTCCAAGAGAAACAAAATAATGGTAAAATGTTCTGGACAAAAGCATGTGCAATGGCTCCCCATCATTTTCTTCCCTTATTTCCCCCCCCATTATCATCTATAAAAGCCAATCATTCAATATTGCATTACTCCAAATGTCCAATGGTAGGGACAGCAATCTCTCCAAAATTAGGAATTGAGATAAAGGCAAACATAATTACTACATTATTCAGCAGAAAAGAGTGAATGAGGATGGGCAGGAGAAGGGATGGACAGCTTAGCTGGCAATCCTACACAAGCCTACTTGGGAGTAGGTTCCATTGACTTCAATGATGATCGTGTGTTAAGGGTAGAAGATGGATCTCTCATTTTCACTTTTCTACTATTTGGGTTCTTAAAAAGAAAATAATAATAAAACTTTCCATTATATATTTGCTTCTTTACAGGTAGAAAGGAATAATAAAAGCTGCTGCTTTTTTTAAAAAAATGTGATTTACTATACAACTTCAATGCAGTCTTATTCTAAATCATTAAAATCAGTTGGATATTTTGACTTAATTTCATCCCCCCTCTGTATATACACATTAGAGATGAGTTTGAACCTTGATTTAGTTCACATTTAAAGTCAAATTCACACTTTCCAAAAATTGAAACACAACCATCTTTTGAGATTTGCACTTACCTGAATTTTGTGATGCAGTTCTCCAACCAAGTAATGTTTGTAAATAAGCATATATTAGGGGAAAGTGTGCATAAAACTGAACATATTAGTGAAAATTAAATACCAATATGCAGTATATTAGGACAATTGCTTGCAAGAATGTGTACATTATTCAAAGCTGCATGCAAAAATGTGTTCAGTGTGATAAATTTTCACTAAAATGCCAGAGAATGTTCATGAGGACTTAAAAAAGAAAATCACAAATTGCTGCAGAAGTATGGAAAACCGAATTTATATTGGAAAAATTAGAAATTGAGAGAACTGAAACTGACAGATCCTTCCATCCTAATACTGTAGTTCATAAATTATTTGATAGTTATAGGATGATGTCAAGCTGACTCATGCTGAAAGCACAGAAAACGAGAGGAAGTGAGAAATGAGAAACGCACCAATAATCCCTGTGAGGAAGGTGGGGTAGTAAAGGAAGTGAATCATTTAATTTGGGGGGGGTTATATTTGGTTCCTGTTTCCCCAATTTTATAAAAGAAATATAAATATATATGTGTGTGTGAGAGAGTGAGACAGACTTCAACCCAATTTATTTCTTCTGTTGTTTAAGGAACTGTGACTAAGGCCTAATGAGCTATTGTGAAGCAGCATGAATCTTCAGCTCGCCCTCAGGTCACAATTAAACAAATGTTATGAAAACACCATTAATTGGAAGCAAATCGAGCACATCTCATTGCACATGTATGAAGGAAGACCTTTTTTAAAACTCCATGATGACAGTTGGTAACTGATACCGATTTCCAAAACTGATGGAAGTAAACACCCCTTTGTTCTCATGGGTCAAGACTTTAACTATCAAAGGTATTTGAAGTTGTTTGGTAGGTCCAGTGATGACATAATGCTAGGTTCTGCAAATTATGGTTTGGAAACTGAGAGCCAACATCCACTTCCTTTCCATCCCTCTTCCTCTACTTAGAAAGCTCTCTACTCGCTTCGCTTCAGAAAGTTAACCATACTTTATTGCTGCAGGTAAACTTGTAAGAGCTTGTAATCATGGTTTGAAGTAGGTTTGCAAATTGTGGTTATAAGGGAACCTGTCTGCATGATTCATATGTAACACTAAATCTATGGGTTATCTGGGCCATTCAAGAACACTCTTCTGCCTGAGGTGGAACAGCAAACACCCACCCCCCTCAATCAAGGTGCTTTGTACCCCAGACTGATCAAGTTCATTTGGCATGTGAGGCAGAAAAGTGCCTTTCCACAGTAATAATAAATTAAATAACTAACAATTTGCTTCCTTTTTCATGAGACCCCAAATCCGCTGCCTGAAGTGACTGTCTTACTCTGCCTAGTGGTCAGGTTTTCCCTAATTGTTAATTGCCAAGAACAGAAATTTCTAATTTGTTTTATATTGCAGTACATCACCCTGGGACCTTATGGCGAAGGGCAGGTAAGAAATCTAATAATAATAATAAATAATAGCATTGCTCCAGAGAGACAGCAATGTGTTCACATAGCTGACTTGCAATTTGAAAACTATGGGTTTCTGGGAGCCAATGTTATATAGAATTACAGAAAAGTAGAGGTGGAAGGGGCTTATAAGGCCATCACCTCCAACCCCTGCTCAATGCAGGAACCCAATTTAAAGCATACCCAATAGGTGGCTGTCAGGACCCCAGGTTGTTGAGACTAGGGTTGCCAGGTCAGAAGCATCCCAAACCCTGAGATTTCAGGGACGGGCCCTAGTGATGTACGGGGGCAGCCCCAAGTGATGTCACAGAGGTGAGCCTTAGTGATGTCATGGGGCAGGTCCTAGTGATGTCATTAAGCATGAGACATTAAGCATCAACCACAGTTGCTTGGAGCATGCAATTCAAACAAAAACATTTCTCTGATTGGAAATTAAGATAGAAATCTTAGCTAAAAGATCGAGCCTGGGTAGGGAACATTTAATCTAGCCTACTTGCTTCTCACAATAAGGATTTAAGTGCCCTCAGGCCAGGCCAGTCACCAGAAGGCTATTGTAGGAAGAAAGGAGCTTAGTGTTGTGGAGGTGTTAGATAGGAGCACTCAGGAGTAAAGATGAATGTCCCTGAAGGCTGCAATTCTAAACACACTTACCAAACCCCATAGAAATCAATAGGACTTACTTCTGAGTAGATATGATTTGGATTGTGCTGTTGGTAAAGCTTGACTAGGCATCCTCTGCAAATAAGAGAGTTGGCAACCCCCTGGCAGGAATGCCCTGCCTCTAACTTTTAACATGTCTGATCCAAACCTCTTTACAGATTTGACCCTTCACTTCAGAAAGAGGTCTGAGAAATGAGTAAGAGCCTCTACCCTTTTCTGTTTGTGTTGTGGGCTGCTATAAATCCACTTTGACAGCCAACCCAATTCCAGTGAGTAATAATTGACAGAGAAAACATACATGGTTTGGACTACCTTCACACACAGCAGCTTGTGAACAACAACAATTGCAGCCACACTTCCCACTACGTGAATTGTCTTTTACCACTACAGTAGGGCCCCACTCATACGGCAAGTTAAGTTCCAGACCCCTGCCGAAAAGTGAAACCCGCCAAAAAGCAGAACTCCGTCAATCAAATGGTGCCCAATGCCCAAAAAACACCCTGAAAACGGAACAGGCGCCATATGAGTGGGGCTTTTAATTAAAAGCCACCATATTAGCGGAATGCCAAAAAGCGGGTCGCTGAAAAGCAGGGCCCTACTGTATTGGGCAAGAAACAAACTGTCATGCAACCAACCAGGTGCATCATCAGTGAGTTTAAGGGGGTTCAGCTGAGCACATGGAACCACTGTTGTTGCTTCTATGGCTGTCAGGGAGTGAGGTTAAAGGTAAATGAAATGCAAACAGAAAAAGAAAAAGAAAAGACAGTGATGATTTGCTAAATGCAATACCATACCAACCAGAACAAAATTCCTATGAGTAAGGCAGTAACCTCAGAATCCCACAACCAGTCAGGATTCCTAACCAAAACTAAAAAAATCCTGGCAACCAGTCAGCCAAGGTCACAGAAATCCCCATGCAGCACAACCTGACCCAGAGGCTACAGTTAGTGCAGAATGCTGCAGCACAATTGCTGGCATGAATGAGACCCTATCAGCACATAATGCCTCTGCTTTGAAATCTGCACTGATTGCCCATTTAATACCAGGCCAAGTTCAAGGTGTGCTCTCCATGTTACAGGTTACACATAGTACTTGTTCTGCTCTTGTAAGAAATTGATCATTTAGTGTGGCAGTACCTGTGCTTCGGAACTCCCTGTCTATATTAGGCAGGCACTTCATTGTACTTATTTGGGCACCTGCTAAAAACATTTATGAATGCCACCACAGAATTATGGGAATGGTAGTTTAAGGGTGGTGGGAACAATAACTGTGAGGGGGAAACTACATTTCCCAGGATTTTTTAGGGGAAGTCATGAGCTTTAAATGCTAGTTGGATGTGCTTTAAATGTATTGTGTGGATCTAGTTAATAAACTTTGCCTGCATGTAAATATTGTAATTAATTTTTAAAAATGGAAATGAGCTATAAAGTGTACTGGACTGCTCTCCATCTCTCGACCTAATCTGCTGCTCAGGATGAAAACAGAGGGGAACCATGACCACCCCAAGGAAGAAGGGCACACTTAACCTGTAGAGGAAATAATGCTGTACAACCATCATGTGAAATCATATATTTATTGGGACATAGTATAAAGAAATATTTATATAAGCTTGACTGTCAAAGATGTTAATTATTTACACAACCTGTAAAGATATTTGTAGTGCAATCCTATGTTTGTTTTCTCAGAAGCAAGTCCCAATGTATTCAGTGGGGCTGATTCAAATATGGAAGCGAGCACAGAACTGCAGCCTCAAGTGATAAGAACTTCATTCACCCAACCCAAAATTCAGATTCATGCCACTTTAAGCTGTTTTGCTGATTTTAAAGGGATTTATTCCTTTTTGTGAGCTGCCTTGGTTTCCAATCACCAACCCTACATCACAGGATTGTTGGGGAGACTCTATATACACACACACTGGAGATATAAAAATACATAGACCCCATATAATAGTTTATTGTGGAAACCAGTTGGTCATTGCAGAACTTTTAAAAAAAATAACATCAGTAATTTTCCTACATAATAAAAGCAGCGATACCTATGTAAGCCCTGCCTAATTGCTTAAAAAATAGGTTTGGAGAGAAAGATTTACAACACAAACACAATTCTTTGCTATATTCACACAAAAGTCCCATTAATTTATAGCAGAGTCTTAACCGTGTCTATCAAAAATAAGTCCTACTTACTTCAGTGGAGTTTACTCCAGGTATGTGGGATTAGCATTGCAGCTTTATTCCCAGCAGAGCAAGTATTGGATTAAAGCTTCATATTGGGAAGGTTTTTAAAATACTGCTATCATCAACAGCCCAGGGAAAGTTAAACTTGATTCCTGCACACAAGAGGAAAAAATGACTGTTGGTACTGCTGAAAGCTGTATACTTACTCGATTTATACTATGTTCTGGTAGTGAACGTAGTGGTTAAGGTGTTGGACTATGACCTGGGAGACCAGGGTTTGAATCCCCACATAGCCTTGAAACTCACTGGGTGACCTTGGGCCAGTCACTGCCTCTCAGCCTCATGAAAACCCTATTCCTAGGGTCGCCATAAATCGGAATCGACTTGAAGGCAGTACATTTACATTTACAGATAAACAGGAAAAAAACAGTTTCTGCCTTTGCGATGGGGTCTATGTACTGCCTGGAGTCCCAGAAATCCTTTGTCATTCACAGCCCTGACTTCAGTTATTGACTACAAAGCTGAAAGGGTGTGGTTAGAGCAGCCAACTAAGAGATTATTTCAGAGAAGTTGCGGGGGCAGTGGCTGATGTTTTGGTGTATATCTCGTGAACCAGACCACCTAGAATTTTTTAAAAAAAATTTAAATGAAAGCTGACAGTCTGGAGATTAAGGTGACTCACCTGGAGCCCTGAAGACCCCAAAAATCCAGTTTCTCTGGGCAAAAACTGGACATCTGGCAACCCTAGTTGAGACTCCTGCAAGATGATTTTTTAGCTATAACCCATTTTCTCTCTTAAATCTGATCTGGAACAGCAAATGCTAGAAAAGATTCTCTGTGTCCTGTTCCTTTTATGTCTAGGTTTGCATGCGTTCTACACAATTGCTCTGCGCACAGGAAAAGACTACATAATTTAGACCAGAAGTAATCATCATTGGAATTTCAGTTTTCATTTTAAGAATCAAATTTGGGTCCCATACAACTGAAGAAAAACTTGAAAAATAGAAGGACAATGCTGGGGGCGGGGAACAACTGAGTGAGAAAGAATGTGCAGGATATTTAGTAGCCAATGCGTCTGTGTTCTTAGTTAGTAGGTTCATGACCTTCTTCATGGCTAGCAGAGGTAGATGTATTAAATATGTATAGATGAACACAAAAATGCATCATGTTGTCAATAGGGTTCAGGTTGCAGAACCTGGATTTTTCTTAGCACAGAATTTGGGAGGAACTGGTTTTCTTTTAAAACACAGGGTCCCTTCACACACAGTGCTGCCATGGGGGCAACTTTCCCATAGTGCCCTCCCACATCACTGGAGGGCAAATGCTATATACTGGAACTACATGGGTTGGACCAATCACACAGAGCATTAAGTCCTGGTCTCCCAATAAGGACTGAGTAGAAGAGACCCAGGAAACCAGTCTTGTCCATGTGATTGTAGTACTCACACATATATACCACAGCCATGGGATGTCATTTCAGAAAAATAAGTCCCATGCACTTATGCATGTGTGTGCATGTGTGGGAAGCAACAGAGGCCCCATCTGCACTATACATCTAAAGCAGTGTCATACTACTTTAAACATTCCTGGCTTCCCTCAAATTAGGAGCTGTAATTTGTTAAGAGTGCTGAGAGTTAGGAGACCATTATTCCTCTCACAGAGCTACATTTCTCAGAGTTCCCTGGGAAGAAAGATTGGCTGTTAAACCACTCTGAGAATAGTAGTTCTGTGATGGGAAGAGGGGTCTCTTAAGAATTCTCAACACCCTTAACAAGCTACAGTTCCCAGGATATTTGTGTGTGTGTGTGTGTGTGCGCTATTTAAAGTGATATGATACTGCTTTAAAATGTGTAGTAGAAATGGGGCCAGATTATATGCAGCTCTGCTTATACTGCTTCTGAGTATACACTCATGCATGCGTAAGATTTGGAGTTGCTTTGTCTTCCAAATTATAGACTGAAATTATAAATGTGCTTTGATAGTAAGCTTCATAGTCTGCTTTGGCCTCCTATACCTAAAAAATGTCTACTAGACATGCAGCACTGTAATTGTGTATATTCACTAAGTGCATACAATTAAACTGATTACATAAAATAGTTCAAGATTTCATAGAATAGCTAAACAAATATGTGAAAACAGCAGTTATAATGTGCACTCACTAAACCTAATGCAATCTGTAGTAAAGGAGAAACACTGTACAAACGTGTCATCTCTAATTTCCAATCACCCTCCCACACACTGTAGATGCCATTTTAGGGCACTTAGGGTTGTAGAGGGATAAATGTGAGTCACACATTTGAGTACAGAGCATTTAGAATAGCAAAATAAATAAATAAATAAAATGTACTGCCAAAATCACACAATCATAGGGCGGGGAAAGATAAAACTGGAATAATAGCTGATTGTGCTCTTTGAGACTTTCTCAGCCAATAACTATATCACTATAATGATCCTAGCAGCATCAGCATCAGGAGTTGGCATCATCAGGCAGATGCCAAGGCCCACACCTTAGCAGTGGGCCAACTGCCAATTGATCGATCCTCTGGCCCAGCACTGGGAACAGTATCCATGGTGTCCTCCTGGTGGCAGTGCTGTGCTTGTCAGGATGGCGATGAAAGCCAGGCATTGGCGAGGTCAGGAAAGCTCCAGGTTGGTGGTACCAGTGGTGCCACAGGTGCACACATGCCAATGGGGGCTGCTGTGGCCAACCTGGATCTCCTCCAACCTCAGCAGCACCTCACCCTGCCCCATACCCATTCTCAACAAGTACAGCTCCAATGCCTGGAGGATACCATTGCTTCTCCCCCCCCCCATGCTGCCTTAACAACCACTGCCCTGGCCTTGCTGCTGCTCCTCCTCCTTTATGTTGCTACTTGTTTGTCTGCCCTCACTGAGTGAGAAATCAGAGATAGGTGTTTTCACTCTCTGGGTGGCCTTGCAGATTTGGCCAGAAGACTCCAGCAAGTAAATGCAAATGGACAGGAACAATAGCAATGAGGAAGAGGTGGACCCACTGAGGGAAAGGGGTCTACTGAGAGCTCTCCTCCAAAAAACCCTGGGGTGGAAGTGCCTCCTAGTTATTTGTCAAAAGTATTCAAAATGGGCATTTGTAACCATGTTTCATGCATTCCCTACTTGTTTCCAGAATCAAAAATTAGCAGGCTGCTGCCATGCTCTCCCTGTTTTTCCAATATCACGGGTGCTTGTGTGTGCTTGTTATCTATGTCTTCACTCAGTATAGCTTACTCACACAAGATGATCACAGTCAAATACAGCGCAGAACAAACTATTCATTGCAGCTATATAAAACAAGTCTTTCTTAGCCTCATGGAGTTCTTTCTCAGATAGCTGTCTTGTGAAAGGGCCGAGCATTTTTCAGGAAAACAAGTTAGATACGCTTGAGATTTTCCATTAGTGCTAGATTTCTTTGCTTAAATCATAACTTGTTAACTGAACTATACAGAGATATCTTGCTTAAGTCTCCCTCCCAGAAGACAGGAATGAGGCAGTTTCACATGGACCTCTGCTTGGTTTTTCTGTTTTCATGCACTGGCAGTGAAAGATTGTGTACATATGTTCTTTGCCATGCACTCAGACACTACAATGTCCACAAGAAGCTATATGCAAAATAAAGATCAGCCATTCAGCAGTGTTCCATAGCAAGTTAGAAACTAGTTGTGTGTATTACGTATCTCTTGTTGATGTTGGTTAGTTAGGCTATAATTCTGTACACTTACCTGGGAACTCAGTTTGACTTACTTCCGAAAAGACTTGCAAAGGAATGTACTGTTATTTTATAAATAAACAGACAAGGTTTGCTCTATGTTCCCCTCAGAGCCTGGAAGATTACTTTTAAAAAGTAATAAATTACAGTTACAATTACATGGCCCCCAAAAGTAGTAATTACTGTTACAATTACAATTGTTCTGAAAGTAACTGATTACTTTGCTTTTTCTCAAAAGTAATCACTACATACATTTCAGTTACTTTTTTTAAAAAACGCCTACACGGTGCTGGCCTTGGCTGCTGCACATCTAAGTAGCCTAACATAACATTAAAAATAAACACACACATACAGAGGTAGTAGAATAATTACTTTTATCCATAAGATAGCAATGGTGGTCTCTCCGCTGGTAAGGGAGGTGGGGAGGGAGGCAGAAGCCACTACTCAGAGCTTTGCACGTCAAACCAAGTGCAACCCCTCCCCCCACTCAGCCAGCAAGCATAATCTCTCTCACTTAACCACCTCCCAGACCCTGCCCTGCCACCAACTAAGGGACACTCACCCAAGCAAACATTTTCCCTTGAGATGCAAAAAAGTGAAAATACTGCAAATACACCAAAGTAGCCAGAGAGGGTGGTGGAGGCCACTTTGTGTGCCAAGTTCAAACACAGTATTCACACACACACACACACACACACACTGTCATCTTTCACCTCCACAGTTCTTTATCTCCATTCTGCGGCTGCCTCCTTCTCCTCCTTTATCCATGTTCTTGCCCTCCGGCTCCTTTTCCCCTCCACTCCATTCTTCACCACCACCATCCATTTTTTAAAACAATTGTTTTCTCCACTCCACCCCGTCTCACTCTCCACCTTCTCCCTCGTTGCCTCCTAAACACACTCAGAGCATGAGGGAAGAGCGACGCTGCACAGAAGCCCAGTTTGAGGCACATGCTTTTAATCCACAAATCAGAGGAGCAGAAGATTTCCCTGCTCCCCCCCAAGTAATGCCCAAAAGTAATGCTGGAAACATTACAATTACTCCACAAAAGTAATAAAATTACTCCTATTAGAATCAAAATGGAAAAGAATTACCCACTCGTTCCTCAAAAAAGTAATTTGCTTGTTAATATGTTTTTTTAATAATGTTTTTAACCTTTTTAAGAAGATGTTTTTAAAGCATTTTTAAAATGTTTTTAAAATAGTTTTGGTTTAATGTATTTTAAGCTCTGTTTTTATGATGTCTTAAAGTGTTTTAGCGCTTCTGTTTGCCCCCCTGGGCTCCTGCTGGAAGGAAGGGCGAGACATAAATCAAATAATAAATAAATAAAAATAAAGTAATGAATTATTTTGCTACATTTTGAGGGAAGCTTGGAGGATGGCAACAAGGGAGAGGGCCTTCTCAGTGGTAGCCCCCAAATTATGGAATGATCTTTGTGACGAGGGGCACCTGGTGCCAACACTGTTATCTTTACGGTACCAGGTCAAGACTTTCCTCTTCTCCCAGGCATTTTAGCATTTTAGCATGTGTTTTTAAATTGTTTTTTTTAAAATGTGTTTTTAAAATGTGTATATTTGTTTTTAATGTTTTTAATTGTTGTAAACCACCCAGACAGCTTCGGCTATGGGTGGTATATAAATGCAATTAACAACAACAACAACAACAACAAATGACAAGTAATTTGTTACTTGTAATGAATTACTTCCAAGCTTTAGTTCCCCTGCATCTCACACACACCCCGGCCCTGTACTAGCTGACGTTCATCAGGTGGCCAATAGAAACAGGACTTCTTCAGTCGCAGTGCTATTGCTTTGGAAAATCCCCCTGAGGGGACATTTCTGTTCCTGCTGATATAAGTGGTTTTTTTCTGATTGCTAATTTCTTTAATTCCATGGTAACCCCCCCCCCCAATTATCATTGCCTTATGTTCTAGGTTTGTTTTTTTTATCTTTCTACTGTTAGCTGTCTTGAGAATGTTATAAAGGAAGGAGAGGATGTATCCTATTAAAATATTTTAAATGATTAATACAAAATCAGCTATAAAAACCATTTAAATATGAAAAAAAACCATTGGTATGAATAACAGTAGCCAGGAGAAGCTTTTGTATATTAAAAGTCTTCGCAGAAAGAAAACAAGGAAGTAACTAGATTGATTTTCTCAGGCAAGAAGTTCCAAAGGTGAGAGCCAAGGCAAAAAAGGCCCTCTCTTGCATTTCAATTAATTCCATAAGAAGAGAACATGGAGCAAGCCCTGCCTTTTGGATAGGACAGGTAAGGATGTACTGCAGAAAGTATAGCCAGTCATAGGTACATGAACATTAAGTACAGACTGCTTCAAATCAGTTTGCTTCAAATCAGGCTGCTTCAAGTCAGATTGACAAGAAATGGTCACCCTACTCCTAAAGAAAGGTAGCATGTATTCGTTTTTTTATATATTATGAGAAAGTCCCAGAAATTCATAAACTGTTTGTAACCTGGAGGTGCAACCCTATGCGCACTTACCTGGGAGTAAGCCTTATTGAACTCAATAGGACTTAACTTCTGAATACACATGTCTGTAAGGCTATTTCTACTGTGAAGAATAGTGGGAAATGGCCCTAATGTTTTTCATAATTAATACATTCAAGATTTATATCAGAAAGGAACAGGGAAATCTTAACATTGTACTCTCCTGCATTTAAACAAACAAACAAACAAACCAGGAGGCTTGAAGGAACATCAGCTAGTGCATCCACCAGAGTGACCCTGTGTAAAACAGACCTGAGATGCAAGTGCAGGGAAGTCATAGATGGGAATGTGCAGGGATGTCTTATTCTCCAGGAGTGTGGAGAAAACAAAGCTGCCATAAGCCTATGGCTGCCTCTGTTGCCAGGGAAACTAGCATGCAATCAATGGAAATCTAGCAAGAGGAACTTAAAGCCCCAGAAGATGAGGGTGGTCCACAAAGAAGAGAGAATATTGCTGCCTTGATCTCTTGCATCTCAACTTGGCTGAGCCAATGGAGATGGATCAATTACCCCACACCTTCTTCCAAGAGAGCCCTTGTTTAGTTCCAGGAGTTAGCCACTGGCATATGATGAGTCAAGCATATTACATTCTTTAGAATTGTTACATTCTTTAGAATTATAAAACCAATTTTATTTATTTATTTATTTATTTATTTATTTAATTTCATTTATAAACCGCCCATAGCCAATGGCTCCCTGGGCGGTGTACAACATACATTATAATACAATAAGTCAACAAAAATCAATAAAATATAGAATACAGATACATAATAACACAACAATATTTAAGGTAACTAAAGCATTAAGACATTAAAATACATAACAGTATATTAAAATGGGTTTAAAATGCCTGGGAGAATAGGAAGGTTTTAGCCTGGCGCCGAAAGGATAACAACGTAGGCGCCAGGCGTACCTCCTCGGGGAGACTGTTCCACAATCAAACTATATGGGCTGAAACTGGAAACTGAAAGCGGAAGCACACATGAAGTAGGGCTTTCTTATTTCCTCCTTCCTGCTGCACTGCCCTGCAGACAGGCTCCTCGGGATCAAAGGACCCAGAGTCTGTAATGTCATGGAATTGGGTGCAGGGGGCTGCAACCAGGGAAGAGGGCAACTGGAACCCCCTTGCATGAATGGTTCTTCCTGCCCCTTGTGTCCCTGTCTGCGGTCAACATTAATGGAGATCTGGTGGAAATGACCATTCAGCTCATGGTGCTGACATTTTTTATCTCTTGAGCCCATGGCAACTGCTCCCTGTTTCTAGTTAATGGCTTGGGCGATTCATTTGTCATATGAATACCCTGAAGTTTTGAACATCTCTATGAATCTCAACACCAGTTGTGAGGTGGTGCTTAGATTCAGATTTTTTGCTCCATTTGCTGTGGGCTTTGAGTGGTCATCATGGACATGAGGGAACCATTTGTGTGCACTAGACATGCCAAAATGGGTTCAAGTTAGCTATAATTTGGCACACATACAAAAATATCTGAGCTCACTGAATTTCCTCTGACAGTACTTGACAACTGGTCCTGGGCATATTTCTAAAGTGATTGGCCAAGCAGTTAGCTTACGTGGAGTGGCTCTGTGGCTGTTTAGTTGAGAGGCAGGTATTTTGAATCAATTTTATAGCATTTAAATTTTATAGCTTTAGTGGCCCTCAAGGATGATGGAAATCAGTCTTGTTCTGGCCGGTGAAAACTTTATTCTCCAAGATCTGTGGAAGTCTACTTCATTATCTGGACAACTGTTTCATTATGAATATCTGTCTAAGCATGATAGAACAGCATGGAGCATTAGTCATGCTCCAACAAATACTAGAATAAAAGAAAGAAAAAACATAGTGATCTTACCTAACCCTTATCAATATGTATGTGTATATTCACTAATAGGCAACAAAACCATTGCGGTTTAAGAACATACAGATATTTCTATCAAACTTTAATACATGTTACTAAATTCTTCCAAGCCACACAGGAAGTGGATTGGATCCAAATTGTGTTTGCATTTTGACAAATTTGTAGGGCAGTATCTTGGAGAGGAGGCCAGCTTTCCTGCTCCCCTGGTACATTCACTATAGCTGCCCAATTTCCCTGCTTTTTAAAGATAGATAGAAATATCTGTTGGCTATAGGTGTGTTCTTAAACCACAAGGTTTTTTGCCTATTAGTAAATTTCTCTGCTTTTTAATCCTGGAGGTAAGAAATGGGATCCATGTTTGCTGAGAATGGATTAATCATTTGCATGCTTATTGAGTTCAGTGGGATTTACTCCCCTGCAATCATGCTTAGGATAGGTGAAACTGACCACAGGGGATGGGGAGGAAGGGCAGAGGGGAGGAGGGGGATGGGAGCAGGCAGGAGGGGGAGGGGGGAGGAGGACAGGGTTGATCATTTCAGTGCTTATTGAGTTCGGTGGGACATACTCCAATGCTATCATGCTTAGGATAGGTAAAACTGATGATGGGGGAAAGGGAGGCCTAGAGTGGACAGGGGAGGAGGAAGAAAGTAGAAGGGAGGGGAGAAGGAAGGCAGAAGGAAGGGAGAGAAGAGGAGAAGGAGGGAAAAGGCAGATTTGATTATTTGCATGCTTATTGAGTTCGGTGGGATTTACTCCTGTGCAATCATGCTTAAGATAGGTAAAACTGACCATGGGGGGGAGGAGGGGAAGGGGGAAGGAAGGAATTGGAAGGGGAGGGAGGAGGGGAAAGGAGGGGGCAAGAGGACAGGGTTAGGAGGGGGAGGAGGGGAGGGCAGGTTTGATCATTTGCATGCTTTTTGAGTTCAGTGTGATTACTTCTGTGCAGTCATGCTTAGGATAGGTGAAACTGACCTGAGTGAGGGGAAGGGACAGGAGGATGAGGGCAGGAAGGGGGGAGGGAGGGGAGGGGAAGAGATTGGGTGGGCGGGCATTTGGCAGAGGGGAAGCCCTTTTCCGTTCCAAAGGGAAAACATTGTGAACAGTATCATTCTTTTTCAGCTTCCCCCCCACCTTTTTATTCTACAGCAGGCACATGTAGTCTCCCACCCAAATTTAAACCCAATTGTCCCTGGCCACATCCACACCAGATCTTTACTTCACTTTAGACAATCATGGTTTCCTCCAAAGTATCCTGGGAAGTATAGTTAGTGAATGGTGCTGAGAGTTGCTAGGAGAGGCCCTGTTCCCCTCACAGAGCTTTAGTCTGAGCAGCTGGCTGTTAAACCACTCTGGCCACTGGAGCTCTGTCAGGGGAGTAGGAGTCTCCTCTCAGAACCCTTCACAAACGACACTTCCCAGGATTCTTTGGGGGAAGCCATGATTGTCTAAAGTGAAATGAAGGTCTGGTGTGGGTGTAGCCCCTGATAAGCCAAGCCAAGCAGCTGTGAGTCTGATTTTTAGAACACTGGCAGTCGGTTCTTACTGAGCATGCCCGGGCTTATAATTGACTTCAATGCTAAATTTCTTAAACTAATTAAAATTCAGCTAGGCATTTTTTAAACTTTTAAACTGTAGAAGTTAAAGGTCAGAGTATGGGGCAAGGTCAGTAATAGGATTACAGGTACTCTGTGAACAGGGCTGATTTTTAATTAATTTCAACAAATTATGAGAACACTGACAGAAAAAAGTCCAAAAGGGCTCTGGTGTTTTCCCTTCTCTCTTTACACTTTGAACTCTCAATTCTCTCAACTCTCAACTCTTTTGCCTATCGCCATGAAAATTTCGAGGTTTGTTAAGCAAGCATTTCTGAGTTCAGGACTATTAAGTTTTGTAAGGTTTTGTTTTGAAATGAGCTTATGGGAAGCACCAGAATGGCATTGGGGTATTTTCATTTTAACATTGGGGAATGTGAAAGGTCCATGCTGGCTATAGTATACAGCCATTCTCGTGGCTGTATAATGTGCAAATATGTGCAAGAAAGTAAAAGTGATCACCAAATGAGATAAATTCATAATCATTTCCAAGCAGGATAATTATCATTAGACACACATACATCCATTTCTGTAAAATAAGCTTTACTCACGTGTCTTTTAATGAAGAAGGTAGATTTTAATTCTTCTAATTAGCTCATCATTACAATAATTGATTTTTAAAGTAGGAAGAATCAAAACTAGGTGCCTTATCAGAGCAGTCAGCCTACCTCTTGTTCTCAATCTGCTGGTGAACAGTACGTAATAAATTAGAGATAATGGGATATCATAAGTGGGAAATCATTACTACCTTCTTCAAGTGGTAACATCAGTCACATTCATGCTTTTAGTATTCATCCTGTGCATTCTACTGGAGTTGCAGTCCTGTTTGCCAGTAAGCCTTGCTCATGTGAACATTACCGAAATATTTTATAGAAACTGTTGTCAATATTTCTCACAGTTTCTATTGCCATTATGCATGATAGCATGTCTCCATAAGAAAACCCAATAAGTTGAGGCACATTTTCATATATGTGAGTATGTATCTAAACACAAATTAAAGGAACCTAGCTGTAGATCAAGCCCACCAAAGTTGTGACCCCCTAGGGTAACCAGCTACACCTTCATTTCATTTCATTTTAAATTTGTATACCGCCTTTCTACATCACTGCACTCAAGGCGGTTTACAACCATAGAAGTGTCAAAAATATACAGAAATAATCATACTATCATCCTATATTGCTACAAAATACAAAATAATAAAAAACAACTGAAACAAATTTTACAAAAATACATAATATTACATATACAAGTGTTGCACCAATACATATTACTAGTAAATAAAACCCGTATCAGTTCCTGCTGAAATGCCCTCTTCTACACAACTATTAAAAGTGCAGGAGTCCTGTGTTGTTATTGTTTTTCACTTTTACCTGAGCACCCACATGGCTAAACCCAAGTCATCAGGCATGCTGGGTGTTTAGCAACCTCTCTACTTTTGAAATGCAAAGCAGGCACACAATACAAATGGGAAGTTAAATGAACCTAAATGGGCTGCATTAAGACTGAGTAGGCTCAAAGTGGAGAGATTTTCTTAAATTAAATCCCATCTCTCTTCAGAGGAATGGCTTGCATTCTCAGCAGTAATTGCCACATGAGTTAGGTATGCCCATTGTGAAAAGTGGGCATTGGGCAGGCAGGTCCAAAATGTATATTTATTTACATATATGGAACATGAACATGAAGCTGCCAATTCTTGAAATAAAACATTTAGCCTGCAGGCCAAACTAGGTCTGACATGTGTCCTAATTTGGCCCACAAGGCCATCTTCCCCAAGCCATGAACACCTGTCCCACACCTAACATCAGATGATATCAGGTATGAGGCAAGTAAAAATGCACCTGAAAGTGCACTCCTGATCATTCCTTGGCAAGGCACTGCTGACATTAGTTGCCACAGGGAATTCCCAAACCCTGACAAAACAAGGGCTTGCTATCAGTGATGATCATCTGATTCACTCCCAATTAGAGTGCACTCCCATTTTTTTCTTTTGAAAGTGGGTCACCTGATCTCATGGCTCACCTGTCAAAATGGCTCATGAGGACATGGGAGTTCAGGATTCAGCCCACTGGCAGAATCCTATTCCCCACCCTGGCCTAAGATATACTGTTAGGACATGTATCAAGTAATACTGTGGCACAGGCCCCACAGATTACAGCACAATTTAGACTGTAAATGTGTTACAGTTTGTTTTTGAAGCAACAGGAAATACCTGTGTGCAGAGCAGATAACTCAAGAAAGCTGAATGAAGCTACATAGTGAAGTCAAGTGTCCATCATGTAGTCAAGGAATCAAGAGGACCACTTCTCTAGGTGTCACGTCCCCTGCTTCTGGATCTCAGTATGCCCCAAGGAGGACTTCAGATTTGGACAAATCACAATTCACCTGAGTCCTCAAAAGACCCTCCACGTTAACATTGTTCCAGCTTGAGGATGTGGCTCTCCTATCATCAGTCTCCTTAAACTTTTAGTTGATTCTGGTCCTTTGCTGAGACAACATCTTCCATAATGTAGCCAGCAGGGTCCACTGAGAGCTGCTATGAGCTCTGCTTTTTGTTTGGTGTTTCTACTTCACACACTTCCACAGAACAAGATACTAACTAACACCCCATAGAACAGAATATGAAGCAACACTGGTTTAATAATATGCCATAGCCTGGAGAAGAGAAGACTGAGGGGAGACATGATGGCACTCTTCAAGTACATGAAAGGTTGCCACACAGAGGAGGGCTGGGATCTCTTCTCAATCATCC
Organism: Rhineura floridana; assembly: GCF_030035675.1. Lineage (NCBI taxonomy): Eukaryota > Metazoa > Chordata > Lepidosauria > Squamata > Rhineuridae > Rhineura > Rhineura floridana. The sequence goes on along the minus strand of NC_084481.1, from coordinate 133,335,693 downwards.
CAGAGAGCAGGACACGGAATAATGGGCTCAAGTTGCAGGAAGTCAGATTTCGACTGAACGTCAGGAAAAACTTCCTAACTGTTAGAGCCATACGACAATGAACCAATTACCTAGAGAGGTAGTGGGCTCTCCGACACTGGAGGCATTCAAGAGGCAGCTGGACAGGGGGTTGGACTTGATGGCCTTATGGGCCCCTTTCAACTCTACTATTCTATGATTCTATGATTCATAATGTCATAACATGAAAACTCTTTTTTATAACAGTATTTTAGCAACCCCACTAAGAGGAAAGCAGGGATGAGGAACCTGTGGCCTCCCAGAGGTTGTTGGTCTCCAACTCCCATCAGTCCCAGCCAAGATGGCCAATGATGATGAGATTTGTGTAGTCCAGCAATAGCTGGACAGCCACTGGTTCCCCATCCCTGTAGCAAAGGATCTCTGGATTAATTTTTTGGCTTTTCTGACCAGTCTAGCATGCTGCTTTCTGCTATTCCTCATCTTTGCTTCCAGTCTCTTGTCAGTGTTTTCCCAGATCGGAATGAATGTAATTATTAAATGGTTCTAAGAGGAAATGGAAAAAAAAGAAAACACCATAAGTTTTTCATTGCTTTATGAATAAAATCTCATGCAGATATGCCCAAGGTAAACACATCTGCTTAACTAGAGGGAAATATTTGAACTTTTGCTATAGTTCCCCCTAATAATAATGGCCAGTTAATATGAGACTTTTCAATGATGTGAGGATAAATCAACTCCATCAAAGGGATGCTTTCATCATTAACATTCAGTGCCAGTGACAATGAGAGAAAAGCTTGTCAGCATAAAACAAAACAAAATATTACTCCACCAGTTGCAACAGCCAAAACTGCTGTTTATCAGTACAGTATTGTTTATTTTATGTTATTATTTTTATGTTATTAATTTAACAAAATTTATATACCACATGATTATATACCTCTAAGAGGTTTACAAGAAAATATTAAAATTATCAATAAAATATCAATAAAAACAGTTAAAACAAGTAATTAAAACATTTAAAAGATAATTAAAATTAGCAGCAAACTAAGAAGAGATTAAAACACATCACTCACATGACTGGAAACACATGCTTTGGATCCACAGTTATGAGAGCACAATGTACATAAAGAATTAGCAGGCTGACATAGTAAAACCCCAGTAGATAACAGAGTCCTACTCAAAAGTAAATCTTACTGAACTGAATGGAGCTTAATCCTAGATAATAGGGCCTAGGACTATAACCTAAATGTTATAGGGGAGGAGGGGGAAGGGGGAGAAAAGGGGAGGAAGGGGGAGGAAGGAAGGGGGAGGGGAGAGGGACGGGGTAGATGGGGTAGGTGGGCACTGGGCAGAGGGAAAGCCCCTTTCCTTTCCAAAAGGAACACATTGTACCATTGTTTTTCAGGGTTTCCCCCACCTTTTTTATTCAACAACAGGCACATATAGTCTCCCACTCAAATTTAAACCAAACTGTCCCATGCCATACATCCACATCAGACCTTTATTTCACTTTAGACAGTCATGTCTTCCCCAAAAGAATCCTGGGAAATGTAGTTTGTGAAGGATGCTGAGAGTTGCTATGTGAGGCCCTATTCCTCTCACAGAGCTACAATCCCCAGAAGAGTGGTTGACTATTAAACCATTCTGACCACTGGAGTTGTCAGGGGAATAGGGAACAGCTCTCAGCACCCTTCACAAACTACACTTCCCAGGATTCTTTGGAGAAAGCCATGACTGTCTAAAGTGAAATAAAGGTCTGGCATGGGTGTGGCCCTCTAATTAGCCAAGCCAAACAGCTGTGAGTCTGGCTTTTAGTACACTGACAGTTGGTTCTTACTGAGCATGCCTGACACTATAATAGACTTCAATGTTAAATTTCTTAAATTAATTAAAAATCAGCTAGACATTTTATAAACTTTTAAATGGCAGAAAATGAAGGTCAGAGTATGGGGCAAGGTCAGTAATAGGATTACAGGTACTCTGTGAACATGGCTGATCTTTAATTAATTTCAACACGTTACGGGGTCTGGATTTTTTCCTCTTGTTTTACAATTTGAACTCTCAATTCTCTCTGACTCTTTTGTGTATCGCCATGAAAATGTAGAGGGTTGTTAAGCAACTGTTTCTGAGTTCAGGACTATAAGTTTTATGAGGTTTTGTTTTGAAATGCGCTTATGGGAAGCATCAGAATGGCATGGGGGTATTTTCAATTTAACATTGAGGAATGCAAAAAATCCATGCTGGCTATAGTATACAGCCACTCTTGTGACTGTATAATTATCTTTTTACTTTAGTGCAGGGGTCACCAATGCAGCACCTACAGGCACACATGTTCTACAGAGGCCTTCCCTGGCACTCAAAGGGTCCCCTTCCCTATACCTCCCCCTGCTGAAATTAGGCTTGAAAGAAGCATTCTATTTTAGCCAATAGAATAGGTTCCCATGTGCAATATATTACAAAAATGCCCTAAGTTGAGAATAAATGGTCCTGAAAACAGCAAACCCACTGCCCAAAGATCCCCAAAGAGAGGCACTTCCAGATGCCCCTAGCCTTCCAGATGATTTCATAAGAACACAAGAAGAGCCTGCTGGATCAGGCCAATGGTCCATCGTGTCTAGCAACCTGTTGTGACAGTGGCCAACCAGCTCCCTGTAGGAAGCCCACAAGCAGGACCTAAGCACAAGAGCACTCTTCCCCTCCTGCAGTTTCCAGCAAGAAGTATTAAGGAGCATTGTGCCTTTGGCCCTGGAAGAATCCTCTTTTAAAATCATTCAAGCTGGTGGCCACCACAGCCTCCTATGGGAAGGAGTTCCAAAATTTAACTATGCCCTGTATGAAGCAGTACTTCCTTTTGTCTGTCCTGAATCTTCCAACACTCAGCTTCATTGCATGTCCATAAGTGCTAGTGTTATGAGAGAGGGAGAAAAAAATTTTTTTTGTTGACTTTCTCCAAGCCATGCATCATTTTATATGCTTTGATCATGTTGCCATTTCAGCTTAGACATCAGTTTTCTCTCAAATTGCCATTTCTCTCTCTCTCTCTCTCTCTCTCTCTCTCTCTCTCTCTCCGTTTCCTTCTGTCTCTCTCTCGCTAACACACACACACACCCAGAAGCGTCTTCAGCTATCTTCAACCCATTCTGGGCTATTTGACTGGAGTTTCTTTACCGAAAATGAATGGTGACTATTATGGAACTTTAATCCTATAACACTCAGAGCTTGGAAGATTACTTTTAAAAAGTAATAAATTACAGTTACAATTACTTGGCCCAAAAAGTAGTAATTACCGTTACAATTACAATTGCTCTGAAAGTAACTGATTACTTTACTTTTTCTCAAAAGTAATCACTACAATTACATTTCAGTTACTTTTTTTAAAAAACTCCTGCAAGGTGCTGGTCTTGGCTGCTGCACATCTAAGAAGCCTAAAACAATATTAAAAATAAACACACACACACACAGGGGGTAGTAGAATAAAAAAATTTATCTGTAAGATTAACATAATGGCATAACAGAATCTCACATCCCCCCAAGCAATGAAGATACCCCAACACTTGAAGATTAACATAACGGCATAACAGAATCTCACATCCCCCCAAGCAATGATGATACCCCAACTCTTGAAATCAAATTTTACACTTGAAATGCTTTTATAATATGTTTCTGTTATGTCTCAAAAGAACAAGATGCTCAAAGAGCATGTCAGACAAGGAATGTCTTTTTACAGTCATTACGTTGCCACCAGTACTGAACAGGCATTCTACTGCGGCGCTTGAAGGCATGCCTGTGTTGTGCTGCAAAAAACACCGCAGCACACGTGGAAAGCCATGGAGTGATGACACTTCCCTGCTGGGAGACCTCAGGTACCTCACCAGTTCCTCCTCAGCAGTGTCCACTGCTGACTTCTTGCCCTGGGGCAGAAAGTTAAAGAAGTCATCTTCTAAGTCATCTCCTTCCTGGTCTTTATCTGAAGACTGATCACTGTCCTCATTAAGTACACCCATCTTTATTTCAGCTTTCAACAAGGCTTCCACTGTGTATCTAAGAAAGAGAGAGGATATGTTAACACATATATGTTAGGAAACCATCATCTGCTCTTCATTTCCTGATGCTTGTCATGTCCCCTGGTTCAGGGTCCAGCCTGAGCCTGTGGATGATGACATGGAAGGTAGGAAGGTGACCAAGTCACCACACTCATGGGGCAGCACAGCAGACCCTTAAGGATTACCTGCAGCAACCCAAGGTTGTGATGAGGAGCCCCAGGAAGAAAAGGCCCAGCCCCTGCCTACCACCTTAAGCCCTCTGATGCCTCCCTTGAGACAACCTTTCCCTTGGAGTAATCCACCCAAAGGGCTTCCCTAATGTTCTTACTTGTTGGTATGGGTGGTGGCCTGACACGATTCCAGCCAATCTAGTTTGAAGCGAGGGTGTAGGCAGGCTGCCAGAAGAAGCCTCTTGTCCTCCCAGATAGCTGCAAACCGCTTTCTTAGGGCTTTGCGCACACCTCTCAGCAGCTGAAAACAGTATGTGTACCTCTCAGGTTTGTTTTCCAGTCCTTCTAACTTGCGGTCCAGATTGCAGAGCGTTGGTAGCATATACCCCATGAACATGCCGTTCTCCCGTTGCAGGATATCTAGGGACTGGGCTAGTGGCTCCATAATCTCTGTGTATTCCTGTACCACTTCAATCTCAGCAGCTGTGATCCTGGACAAGGAGCAGCGGTCCATTATGGCATGCATTTTTAGTGGCACAGTTGACAGGAGCTCATGTAGTTGCTTCAACGCATCAAAGGTGGAATTCCACCTGGTCTTATTCGGTACCTTCAGATACACACCATATTGCGCATGGATATACTCAGCAATCTGTGCTGACTGGTTCTGCTTGGACCACAACTTGCTGCACTTTCCCATCAAGGAACGAAACTGTTTCTTGAAAGGACCAAGAAGACTACTTTTGGAGGAGTCAGAAAGCGTGGCCTCTATGTCTTGTGTTGCCACAAGGTTGAGGGTGTGGCTAGCACATCTCTGGTGTGGTGGTAAAACAAAATCCTCTCCTGAGTCTGCAGCTTCTTCCTCTGCCTCAGGTCCTGTGTCCAGGATCTCACAGATAGGCACAAACTCCACCTCAGCCTCCTCCTCCTCCTGATTATCACCATCATCGTCACTGGTGCCTGCAGCTTCCACTGGTTCTTTGGCCATGAAAACTCTGAACGCTTTCACAAATTTGGAGCCATTGTCTGTAGTAGTGCACATAACTTTGTTGTGGATCCTGTACTGCACATGTACATCATGCAGTGCTTTTGATAGGACATCGTATGTATGGTGCCCCTTCAGATGCTTACAAGCCAAGGCCCCGACCTCACGTTTCAGGGTAGTTGGGTTGATCCAGTGGGCTGTTACCCCAAAGTAACTCTTCTTGCCATTGGTCCAACAATCTGCAGTGGTTGCTATATATGCCACAGCACCCATTCGGTTTGCAAGAGTTTCTCTCATGTGGCATGCTCTCTTCTCAATTCTGTCTCTCAGAGTCTTGGCACATATGATGGTGAGATCTTTGGGGAGTCCAATGCGAACCAGATTAATGAATGATGGTTTTCCACAGTCTGAAGTGGTAATGTCTCCTCTTCAATGAAATCAATGATTCTCCTGTCGAGATTGCTCTGGGTGACAGGCTCCCTGCCAGATCCCCACCTCTCAAGGGTTGTCTGCTGCTGCTTCAGCATTTTGGGAGGAGGGGTGTCATGCATTGGTTCAGGAAGGCCACGTCTCCTTGCCTTTATTGCTTCTTCAATTGCTCTCAGCTTCTCAGGGTGTGCCCTCTGAGGAAGAAGAGCAAAGCATGAATCCAAGAAAAAACGGAAGAGGAACTTCACAATTTAAACATAAATAGACAATGGACACTCTTTGAGGACCAGCATGACAAAGGCTTACCTCAAAATGTTTCTTCACGTTGGATGAGGAGGAAACAGCTGATCTCAGATTTTTGATCCTTGGAAGGCAGTAATTGCATCGTACAACAACATTTTTCCCACTCTGGCTCACAAATGTACAAGCTTTCTCAAAGCCAAACCATGGTACTTGCTGTTCTGCAGATGTGGCTGTGGGCAACTGGCACTGCTTCATGCCCTCCTCCTCCTCATGCACAGGGCCTCTTTTCTGAACCTCACTTTCTAGTTTTGCCTCCTAGTCTCCAAGCTGTGACTCAAGTGGCCGCACTAACTGACTGCTGCTCTCAGCAGCAAAACCTGCAACAGGCGTCTCTGTAATAAACCAGAGATAATGCTCCTATATGGGTGAACTTCAGCTGTGATGTGCCCCCATCTCTTCCCCATGCTGCAAGATCCCCCAGTCAGAGTGGAAGTAAGCAGGTCGATAGCACAATTAAAAGAGATCCTATTTGCATCATTTTTGCTCACTGAATAACCCTGCCTGGGCCAGTCTAACCTACTATCTCACAGGGTTGTTGTGAGAACAAATGAGACTAGGGTTCAAATCCCCACATAGCCATGAAGCTCACTGGGTGACCTTGGGCCAGTCACAGCCTCATGAAAACCCTATTCATAGGGTCACCATCAGAGCTTGGAAAAGTTACTTTTTTGAACTACAACGCTCATCAGCCCAATCCAGTGGCCATGCTGGCTGGGGCTGATGGGAGTTGTAGTTCAAAAAAGTAACTTTTCCAAGCTCTGGTCACCATAAGTTGGAATCAACTTGAAGGCGGTACATATATTTTTTATTTTGAATATGATGATTATGATAATAAATATGCAGCATTTCAAATTAATTCTGTATGAGAAGCATTCCATGCCAAGCTTGGAAAACCAAGGATGAGGTATAAAATGTAGACAAAAATACTTTTGACAAAATGCCTTTTATCTTTTATATCTATATCTATAATTAGCAATACAGCTGAATGATGTATGTAAAGTATTTTTTCTTTCCCTTTTCTTTTTTATTAATAGTTTAGTACTACTGCTAAAGTTCTGATGAAAGAATAAAGCATTCATTAGCCAAATTCAAATGATTAGAACACATCACATAAATTCCACTGAAGTTGGAGTTTTTGCCATAGAAAATGAAAAAAACATATAACCTATGATAGCCCAATAGACAATCAGAACTAATATAAAACCCTATTGCTTCTCATTTGCAAATCTTGCAAGATCTAAGGTAACTCTAGATCATGCGAGTTCAGGTGATGCATGTTATGTACATTTGTATAGATATTAGCAGAGATTGTCAACTGTCTATCTCTCTCTGGGACTGGGAATCTCTCTCTTTCTCACAGAACATGAGTTTGAGAGCTGGGGGACTGAGAGGAGGAGCTGCAAGGACCCTACTTCTCACCTCATCTCTGCCAAGAACAAAAAAATCAGCCTTAAGCCATTTATTATATGCCTAATGATTTATTATTATTATTATTATTATTACTGAGACAGTTTTTGTCCCACATACAATTCAGTCTTGTGATTAAACAGGACAAAAATACAAATAAAAAGAAAGATGGAGTTCAAATAAATATACAATAAAAAGCTAGCCGGCATTTTAAAAGGCAGGAGTGCTCTGTCTGGATAAATACAGCACACAAGTATGCATGGGAACAAGGGGGAGAGTTCAAAAAGGGGGGGAAGGAAGAGAAGTAGGCCAGAGCTTGGAAAAGTTACTTTTTTGAACTACAGCTCCCATCAGCCTAATCCAGTGGCCATGTTGCCTAGGGCTGATGGGAGTTGTAGTTCAAAAAAGTAACTTTTCCAAGCTCTGATAGGCCGAAGTTTCGGAAGTGCCTTGTGATTGATGGAGGGGGCAGCACAGGCAAGGAGAGGCAGTTGGGGGGGCAGAACAGTGCCGTGGGGGGCGGGGGGGCAGAACAGTGCCACGGGGGGCACACACACACACACACACACACAAATCATCATCACTCACCTCCACAGCTCTTCGCCATTCTGCTGCTGCCTTCTCCTCCGTTGTCCTTGCCCTGGCTTTTTCCTCCGGCATCCATTTTGTCCTCTCAGACGCTAGCAGGCCCTGCCTATTCACCTCTTCCCTCGTGCCTCCTAACACAGATCACGAGGGAAGAGAGAGTCTGCGCAGAGGTCCAATCAGTGTGAGGCACATGTCTTGTGTTAACCAATCACAGCCAGGAGCTGTCTTCCCCTTGTTCCCGCCCCCAAGTAACGTGCAACCTAACGTGGAAACGTTAAAGTTGCAGCTGAAAAGTAGGGAAATTACTAGTCGTTCCGTTACTTGCCAAATGTAATGGAATTACCCACTCGTTATTTAAAATTGTAACGAATTACAAGTAACTCGTTAAAAATAACGAGTTACTTCCAAGCTCTGATAACACTATCCAAGTTGTGGGCTGGGGCTGGGGCTGGCACTTCTATCACCTTCACCTTGCCCTTGCTGCCCTGGACTTCTACTGGGAGAAAGGGTGGGATATAAATCTAATAAATTATATAAATAAATAAAATAAATAATAGCATTACTGCCAGTAACATATGAAACAGTGAAGCAATGGAGAAGGGGTGGACAGTTTAGTAACCTCTAAAACCCAGAGAGGGATGGTGATAGTATGTGAAGCAATCACATACTCTCCCTTTCAGATATGCCTTACTTGTTTTTAACAGCTTTATTGTAGAAAATCTGCTTCTTGCTACATGCTTATAAAGCAGTAAACATGCCACTAATGTAACAGGACCTTAGTTATACCACTAAGAACAGAGCTTAGATGTCTGGAGGTGGGTGGGGAGAGGTCTTATGAGCAATAGATTCTTCTGTTGTCACCATGGTTTCAGCAAGCAAGATTTTTCAGCTTATTCAAAGACTGGTGATTGAAAAGTCCAACACTGGTTGTTTCAGCCAGTACTGTTAATTTTCCTAGAGCCAATTCATGGTACCCAACTTGCATGTTGAGATTGCGTAACAGCTTCATCCCACACCTAGCACACCAATCAGCCTGATGTTGGCCCTATTACTAGGCAGAGTCAGATGCCTGCCTCAGGTGTGGAGCGCGATGAAACAGCAGCCAATAATCAATTTTGTGCCAGCCTTGAACTTACATGAAGGCGACATTTTAGATACGGAGGGATAAACCACAGTGATTGGTCAGCAAAGGGTATATATAAATGTGTGTATACATTTATGGACACGCATGGTGCATTTGGAGTGAACCTGAGAAGTTTGCATAGCTTGTGCTTATTTAATGTATGTATACTAAACATAATCAAGTTTTGCTTTGTGCAATGAAAAATGAGATTCAGTTCTCTTTACAGTATTGCCATCTTTCCCTTAAACACATGCATTGAGCTTTTCACCAAAGTAATAATTTATGCCTGGATTCAAAGAGCTACTTATACTCCAGCAGTGTCCTTGGATGCCAAGATGAATTTTTGGCTATTTCTCTTTGAAACGCTGACTCCCCTCCCCTGGCATATACCTATGCTGTTTGAGTGGGACGAAACTCAAAGATATAGACTCCCAGTCTCACAAACTAGTTTTCTTGGTTCTTTGAATCCTAGCCTTAAATTTCAAGTCACAGGATGGGTGAGGTATATGAGTAATTTCGGGGCCATTGATTGTTTAGCAACCTGCTGTAGCTGACCATCAATTTAGATGTTGTTGTTGTTATAGGATTGTGGGGGTGGGTTTGGAAGAAATCTGTGAGACCCTTTCTAAGAGATACAATGTGCAATGGAGAGACCTGCTAGACTGGGCAAACCAGTTTCCTTTGCATAAACTAATAGTTTAGCCAAGTCAGCCTGTGAGTTAATGGGCTTATTGAGTGGTCAATCTGTATATCCAAAGGAACCGTGGCCAACAGAGATCTCGTTGGGATTGGAACTCTTTTCAGGGGAGGAGCCTACCTCCCTCCATCCTGGAGCCAAGGAAAGGTTTGCGTCTTTTAGTCTGGTCTTGGGGCAAAGCTGGAAAGACAGAGAAAGAGGCCTGTTCTCTGTGTCTGAATCCTCAAAGCTATGGGCAATGGAAAGCAAGATCTGATGGACTGTTAATGCTGAGAACTAGTCCATATTACACTCAGGCTGCATATGTGTAAATAAAACCATATATTCTATAAAACACCACAGTCTCTTCTGACCTTCTTTCCAAGGAAACCAAACCCTGGATTGGTACTGGAACCCTTGGCAGTCTCGCACTACTTGGAGATTGGGGTGGCACATAACAGTATTTTAGGCTGACTATTGTGTTATCTTTGTGTCTTAGGTTGATTACATTTTATTTGGCAAGCAAACAATTCATAATATTTAAGGATAATATAATTTAAATTATACTGAGAATTGGTGGCTAATACCTTAATTTTTTAAATCACTTTGATCACACTCAAAAGTAATATTGATTTAGCTGCTTGGATAAAGAGGATGCTGTTGAAAAGCAATGAGTCAGAGAAAAAGCACAGAGGCTCTGTGTATGGAACAGGTCTCAAGCTGGTTTTGCCATGAGATGCGGAAGAGTTAAAAGGTGCACCAAGGATTACTCTGCATTTTAAAGCAAAATAAGCACTCTCCTCTCAAAGCCGGTGTACTGCTGGAGTAAACAAGGATACAGAGATGAAAAGCTTGGCACTTTCAACAACAATAACAACAAAGTCGTGACATACTGACTAACACCCACCCTTGTCTCACCCAGGTTTGGCTACAACAGAGATTTTGCTCCTTGCATAATTAGTAACAGAGTTGAACTTAAAAGGCATACCTCATTTGACATTTATCTGGTCACTTTGGCCATTCAAAATCAAACATTGGGAGAAACATGAGGAAAATAGGTGGGAAAATGTGCTTTGGGAATAGTGACAGTCTGGAGAAAAATATGAAGATGGCACCTCAGTGGGGAAAATCAGTATGAAATTATACACCAACACCAACAATGAGCTGCAAAAATATATTGTTAGATTTTGGGTTCGGGGCACTATGGGGAGGGTGAGGGAGTTAGATCCCCCCCCACACACTTTGTGTTTCAGATGACACAGTCACACACTTAATTGTCAGAGAATCAATGGGTTAAATTCAAAGGTGTCCTTCCACTAGTATAAGACATCTTCCACATGCAGAAGGGCTTTCTGTGGCTTAGCTCAAGAACCTCTGGGGAGAAAAAAAGAACTGAAATCCAGGAATGTGCTTTGGTTTGTAAAAGGCCTTGGGCAATCTCAAGATCTGTGCTAGCACAAGGCGTTCCACAATCTCTTGCACAAACCAAGCATGATCTTTGGCAAGCTCTTGCACAAACAATTCATGGAACTGCACAACTGCCAGAAGCTTTTCCACTAATGCAGGTGTGAGGAACCTTTGGCCCTCTAGATGCTGCTGAGTTACAATTCTTATCAGGCCAGTTAGCGTGGCCAGTGCCCAGGGATGATGGGAGATGGAGTTCAGCAACATCTGGAAGGCCAAAGGTTCCCCACGCCTGCTCTAGCGTATCTCTGAATTCAAGCCTATACGTCTGTCCAACTGGTTGTATGCTTATCGGCATTTGTCTTAAAGAAATGGGGATATATCCTAGGTATGTATGCTAAAGGGCCAGATGCCTCTGCCTAAAAAGGAGTGGGTTCAATTATATTTCAGACTTGATAATTCAGGGAAAGTCTACACAAAAAGGTACATTTTCAAGCAGTGTTTAAAAGTAATTGTTGTTTCCACCTTCTGAATTGCACATGTTCCAGAGATTGGGAGCCATTGTTGAAAAGGCCTGTTTCCTAGATGTCATAGGATGGCATTCCACTGACCATGGTACAGCCAGCGAACCCTTCTCTGAAGATTTTTGCAATCAGCCATGGATGCATAAGGAGGCAGTCTGCTGGGTGTTCTGGTCCCAAATGTTTAGGGCTTCAAATGCCTACAGCAAAACCTTGGTCATGCTGGTCATTGACAGTAACAATAAAGATAAGATATGGTGCAAAGCCTTGGTAGCTAACAGGCAGCCAGTGCAGTTTTTTTTCAACATAGTTTGTATGTAGCAAGGGACTCCACTAAGCCCCCTAGTTGCTGTATTATTCACTAGCTGCAGCTTCCAAACCAAGCATAAGGGAAACCCATATACTGTGCATTATAGTGGCCCAATTGTGAGGTTACTAATGCATGAAACTCTGTATCCAGGTTCTCCCTATCCTGGAATGGGAATTGATGGTGGTCACTCTGTGCCAAAGAGGCTACTTGGCACTTGGGTGACAAACATGACTCAAGGAGTAGTGGCAAACTTCATACCTGCTCCTTCAGAGAGAGTGCAACCCTATCCAGAACTGATTGACAACCCAGTTTCCAGACCTACGAACCACTTATCCAGAGCTTGGAAAAGTTACTTTTTTAAACTACAGCTCCCATCAGCCCCAGCCAGCTTGGCCACTGGATTGGGCTGATGGGAGTTGTAGTTCAAAAAAGTAACTTTTCCAAGCTCTGCACTTATCTATAAGGTCTCTGTCTTGTCAGGATTCAAATACAGTTTATTAGCCTTCATTCTACCAGTGGCTGCATCCAGTTCAGGATGTGCATGCCTCAAACTCTCTTGATTCAGATGTTATGAAAAAACAGAGCTGGGTGTCATCAGCCCATTGATGGCATCTTACTACAAAACTCCTAATGACAACACCCAACTGCTTCACATATATGTTAAATAGCACTGAGGACAAAATAGTCCCAACTCATAGAGAGAGTTCAGGAGGATATTGTGGTCAATAGTATCAAAAACTGATGAAAGATTGAGTAGAAGGAATGGATCACACTCTCCCTGTCCCTCTCCCATAAAACATCATCCATCAAGGTGATGAAGGCTGATTCTGTTCACAAAGTGGGTCTAAATCCAAACTAAAATGGGTCAAGATAATCAGTGTCATCCAAGAATGCATGCAGATGAATTGTTACCACTCTCTCGAGCACCTTGCCCTAAAGGAGAGCATTTGTGAAAGGGTGGTAAGTAGCATAAGCCTTTAGATCCAGGGAAGGTTTTTTTCAGGAGTGGTTGCAGCACAGTTTCTTCAAATGTAATGGGGACTGATGTAGAAACTCTTCATGTAACAGCAACATAAAATCATAGAGCTGGGCCATAAGGTTGTAGGCTTTGCAGTCCAATCCCCTACTCAATTCAGGAAATCCAGAGCTAGAACATCCCCAACTGATGGTTGCCTTGCCTCTGTTTTAAGACCCTCTAGGTTATTGGTTCAGTTGTTGATGGCTCTTACTGTCAAGAAATTTATCCTGCTGTTCAACTGAAATCTACCCGCCTATAAAGTCCATCAGTTATAATCCTCCCCTCTGGAGTAGCAGATAACAAGTCTTCAAACTTCAGGCCTTTGAAAAGTGTTATCATCCCACCAAGTCTCAATTCTATCTATCAAGGTGTATTTACGCTCCTGTTCAACCTTATCTTACTTATTTCTCATACTCTGAATATTAGTGTATAGACATAAAGCCCCTTGAATATACTGCTCCAGTGCCTCTTCTACAATTTTAGTGTGGTAGAAAGCTACACATTCCCTCAACACCCATGTTTTCTCCTGTAGCACCCAAATCTAGAATGTGATTTATGCACTTAGATTTGGGCTGGCAGTACAGTAGGGCCCCACTCATATAGCGGGTTACGTTCTGGACCCCGCTGAAAAGCGAAAACTGCTAAAAAGCGGAATGCATTGAATAGAACGGTGCGCGATGCTCGAAAACCGCCGTAAAAGCGGAACAAGTGCTATGAGCGAGGGTTTAGTCTAATTGCGTCTAATTGAGACCGCTGCATTAGCGAAGCGCTGTGAAGCGGGGCCCTACTGTATCTGGTTTCATAATCTTCACTCAGCCATGACGCTTACTGGATTACTTTGGGACAATCACTGCCTAAGAGTTGTATTCAATATAGCTCTAAGATGAATGCTCTGTCAGCCAGTGCATGGATTTTTCCTTGTGCAATGGAATTCTTTCTCCCCCCCCATCCCCTAAAGCTCTTCTGGGTTTCCCCCCAACCCTCTGGAGCAGATTTGGGGGTGGTGTGGGGTGTACAGGGAGGGAGGAAAGGAGGGAATCCCATTATCCTACTGCAAGTATTTAGTTGAATATCACCATTTGTGTAACTTGTCTGCAAGATACAGTAGGGCCCCGCTTATATGGCAGGTTAGGGACCAGGCCCCGGCTGTAAAGCAGAAATCGCCGTAAAGTGGAACCCATTGACTATAATGGGCTGTGTTGTGCGAAAATGATGCGAAAATGTTGCAAAATCAGCTTTAAAATGGGGAATTTCCCCTAATTGAGAGCTGCTGCATCAGCGGAACGCTGCAAAACGGAATGCTGGTAAGTGGGGCCCTACTGTAGCTTGTTGTGATGACATAAAAATGACAGATAGATAGATAGATAGATAGATAGATAGATAGATAGATAGATAGATAGATAGATAGATAGATAGATAGATAGATAGATAGATAGATAGATAGATAGATAGATGAGTAGTTTAACTTTTAGCCAACATGTATCAAAAACAACAACAAAAGCAAGTGGTAAAGAGAAGAAGCCACTGAAATAACAAGGGAGAGAAGCAGATGCATCAGTAACATCAGCAGATAATCTTTGGGTAAACTTTGTTGTTGTTACATGCCTTCAAGTCGATTATGACTTAAACTATCTCACAATATATTTTAGCTGATAGATACCAAAGTTGGAGGTGAACATACCATGAAGAGATTACAGAACCTCTCAAACAAACAATGGCTTGTTTATTGATTGTAACACAATGAGACGGAAGTTTGCTTTTTTTTAACAATTATTTGTCTTTGCAACTTTTGGTTTTGCCACCCACAAAGGGCTCCCACATAGCTCATTACATAACATCTAGACAGGATAAAGTAGGTACTGCTTATTTCTAAAGCACATGAATCAAAATGCCAGCTCAAATCCCCACCTACAAACCCTGAGGGAAAGTCACGTCAGATGCTTTGCTTCCTTAGGAAAAGCAATCAGCAGGGAAGCACACGCACTAAGGAGAGAATGTTCATTTCCCTCAAACTGTGAAGGAACAAAGAGATTCCCACCACAAATGTTTCCAGCAGCCGAAAGTTCTTTTGACTAACAGAAAAACAAGAGATGCTCTAACATCTCCTTCTTTGCACAGCTATAGCAAACACATTGTTGGAATGTATAGGAGTAGCTGGCTGTCCTCTGGGCGAGAGTTAGAGGCTCCCGATCGAAGCATTTTAGGATTCAAGCTTCATGGAAACAGGAAATGAGAGACACCAGGCAAGAAGCCTGCAAGCATAGGTTCAGCAGAAGAGACTTTATTAAGTGATAATCTCAAGGAGGAATAAGAATGGCCAAATACTATTCCAAACTGATTGTATATATTCAAGTTAATGGACTCAGTTAGAGATCTGCATTGTTTCATACAGCACATAGAAGGTATAGAGAAGGCAGAAAGCTCCTCCTCCTTTGTAGAACAATGTTCATTATAGGAACTTCCCAATCAAAAAGGCTGATGCAACCTAGAATTCTGTGTGTAGATTATTATTTCAATGGGGCGTTCATTGTAACATAACACTAGCTAGAAATTGCAGTTCTGGAAAATACTCAATAGTGCAATTTGTAACAGCCAATTTTGTGGAAAAATGGAAACCCAGAACCTTTCCAGTTCTGTCATTTTACTATTTAATATGGTACAAATCCACATTCCACACATGAGCACTGATTTCACTTTCAGTACATGCATATAATGAATGTGTGAAAGATGCGTGGATTCTCACCCCAACCCACGCATATCTGCTGGCCCCTCACCCAACCCACGCATACCATTGGAAAGTGGGAGTGGGCTTTAACACGTACAACTTTATATGCATACTGTCCTTGTGTGGGCTTGGAAGCCCTGGTAGAATGGGTTTCTGAGTACAGACCCTATATCAAGGATGGCAAACCCTTTTCAATCTGAGGACCACATTCCCTTCTGGGCAACCTTCTGGGGGCCACATGGCAGTGGTGGTTGGAGCAATGAATGCAAATCTTACCATTCTACAGTTGGATACTTTCTACACACAGTCACACACCCCTCTCTAGCTTCCATCCAGGCAAGCAAAAGACATTATTGAAATTCAAGAACACATTCCAACCAGGCAAGGACACTCAAAGAGGGTGCGAAGCAGGACCAGTAGGGGGTGTGACCTGGAGAGAGTCCCAAAGACTGGACAGAGAAGGCTTGAGGTTCCCCATACCTGTCTTATATGATGCAGCTGTAATGGCCATGTGTCCTACTTGACAGAGGGTAGTCCTCTTGTTGCGCACATAGCCAATCCATGCCCAACCTGAAATAACTTAGTGAGATTCCTACATAAGGAAAAAGGCAACGCACCACGTTTATTGATTACAATGAAAGCAAAACCGAATAACTCTTTTTCAGACACAGACATTCACACATGCTTTTATGCACACATGCATTTATGGTGTCTAGCAAGAGTGTCAGTCTAATTGCAAATGGTGGTGGATGTAAGCATACCATGGTGGAAGCTTCACACTGCCCCTGGCTGCTGCAGAGGTCTTGTCCAAAGATGACTCACTCCCACTGGAGTTCTTGGTGCAAAAGAAGTATAAGAACTGGGAGATCTGCGATTCTTCCTCTATTCACATTGTATTTCCCAGAGTTCTCAGGTGCGTGACAGGCAAGACCACACAATTGCAGGGATCGCCATTACTTGTTTTCTGGGGTGACCAAGTTCTAACTGTTGTCTGGGAAGACTGAGTTCTTGGGAATACACAGCCTCTCTTTGTCATGCCTCAGTCTATGACTTCCAGTGGAAAGCTGCTCTTAATGTTTTTCCTCTGAGGCCATGCACTCTGATGCTTTTTATGATGGGATTGTAAAAAACAAAGCTCTAGTGCACCTGATGGGAACTTTTGGCCCTCCAGATATTGCTGAACTACAATTCCCACCACCCTTGGCCATTGGCCATGCTTGCTGGGGCTGATGGGAGTTGGAGTCCAGCAATATCTGTAGGGCCAAATATTTCCCACACCTGCTCTAGTGCCCTCTTTAGATGAGATACCCAGCATTAGCTCACTCTGTTTGCTTCTTTTGGCAATTTAGGCAGAAACAGCATTTACTTCAAACACTCATCCATTCTTCATATTCATACATCTTATAATAGATTATATCATATTGAGGAATTAAAAATAGGGATGATAGAAATATAAGAAGATAAAACATATGAGGTGGATTTTAATGCAAAATGCTTTCTAAAGATGGCTGAGTTTGTTACATTCATAGAAGCTTCATGAATGCCAGCATCATAAAGTTATCCTTGAATTATTTCAATACAGAACGCTCTGTTGAAAGGGCTATCAGAGGACACTCCTTTATTTGAAGGCATTCTCTGAATGGCTGTCTAGTCCAAGTTTGCTTTAAAGAACACTAAGAAGGGGTCTTGAAGTTGCCCATCAACAATTAGCACATGGATGATAGACTTAATAGGCACATCGGCCACCAGGTCACAGTCTTCTCCACCATGATGAGATGTATTATATGGGAAGAGGCGTAACTTAGTGGTAAAGCATCTGCTTTGCATGCAAACAGTCCCAGGTTCAATTCCTGGCATCTCCAAGTAGGATTGGGACAGAATGTTGTCTGAAACACTGGAGAACTGCTGACAGTCAACATATTCAGTACTAAGCTAGATAGACCAATGGTCTGGCACAGTGCAAGGCAACTTCCTATGTTCTGTTTACATTATAGTAATTATTTTAAAATGTTCATCTGTATATAGAAATTAGCATATGCAGATCTGGGTACTCATTGTAGGGGAAGCACGAGAGGCCATTGTTGTCTTCCACTGAATACTTGGCATTCAGAGGACCACCAGGTGCAAGCATGACACCCCTCCACATATATGGAGGTGACAAGCAACAAACATCAGTCAGCTAACAGGAACAGATAATCAGACCGAGTCAGATCATTGGTTCATCTAGCTGACTATTGTCTACACTGATTAACAGTGGCTCTCCAAAGTTTCAGCCCTACCTGGAGATGCCAGGGACTGAACCTGGGACCTCCTGCATGCAAGGCAGATGCTCTCCCACTGAGCTATGGCTGTTCCCCAGAAGATTCTTCTAGTAATATGATAAGACTCAAATGCTTCATAAGGCAATCCAGGATGAGGACAGTGTGGGGCATCCTTGTGGTCCCCGACACTCCATGCTCACCATCTGGATTTGGGTCTGAAATACTAAGGAAAACTAGGGGTGCATGGAAGATAAGTGTAAGTAAGCACAGTTTCTGATATTGCACAACATCATTACTGATCACAGCACATGTACAGGATGTTAAAGCATCAGCCTTAGCTTCCAGTTTTCCAGCGATGCAGAGCTTGAGCCAATATGAGAAACTTTTAACTCTTATCTTAAATGTAGGGATCTCACTAAATTTGTGATTTTGGTGGGAATTGTTGTTGTTGGTAGTACTAGTAGTCATAGTACTAGTAGTACTAGTACTGCTACTACTAGTACTATTGTAGGCCACCCTGAGTTTCATTGAATTCAGGTGGGACATAAATTTTTAAAATAAATAAATAAATAAAATAATACCAGGACACCATGTGAACTGCTTCAGCCTCTCATGGCTCTTAACCCAGGAACAACAGAAAGTGCTGATACCTGATATACCCTGTTTCTCTAGCTCAGCCATCTAAAAATCTGAGTCTTCCACAACGTTTACCTCTCAGCAATCTCAAATGTGGCAAAACTTTATTAGTGCATTTACAAGGTCTTGTCCTATTAGCACTTATAAATGGGGTGGGAAACTTTCTTTTGTCAAAGACTGTATTCCATTGGGGGAAATCTCTTGGAGGTTGCATACTAGAGTGGGTGGTCTACAGTCAGTAGTGGGTGGAACTGAAGGCAAAAGTGGGTTGGGCCACTTATTTTCTTTCTGCCGTCTCCTCTCTCCACCTTCCCACCAAAAATCCATCCGCAGTGTGACAATTGCACAAATGGGAACTTATTTCCTAAGCCTAATTGCTGTATGTTGGATGTAGGGCTGAGGAGGGGAGACCGTGGACTGGATGCAAAGGTGCTGGATGTGGCCCACTGGCTGGCAGCTTCCCACCCCTAAGTTATAACAACTTTGCATGTTTCCATTCTCCTGTTATAGGTGTCCTGTGTCAGGCAGGAATGAAGAAAAGCAGTAAGAACGACAGCCACCACAAATCTGCTCCAACAAAGCTTACTAATGTCACCATGAAAAATAACAGGCAGTCAATTTAACTTAAATAGACAATATTCACGCTACATTAACCTAAAAGTCTTCATAATTGTAGGGAAATTAAAGTCAAAGCAACAGTTGTAATGGATATTTTCTCACAAAGCACCAGACGGCTGTGAAATAAAATGGATCATTTACTATTATAGCCACATACATTCCCCATTAGATAGCCTTCTGGGATATCCTGTAGGAAAGATCCAATCTGTTTCATACATTCTGTGAATTAAAATTACCAGGCACTCTGCAGATATCAGACCAGGATGTAAGCAGTTCCTTGCATGATGGTAAGTACAGGCATCACTGGCAATCCTCAGCCAGGGGAATTAATCAGAGGCAAAGGAATGGCATGAACAGAGGGCTGTACATCCATGGAGGCTTCCAAACTCATGGTAGTCCAGTCCACTTGTCAGAAAATGTGCAAGATTTCTTCTTAGGCAAGATTATGCTTGCAGGAAGTGTCTGGCTAAAGATGTTTGCCATTTACTCCATGTTAATATTGATTTGAGTCTTCCTGTGCTTGTGCTTATGCAGGGCCAGCACCAGGTTGGGGTGGGTCCTAAGGCACCAACACCCCCTGCAGGTGCCCTGCCTCCTGCATTGTGACATCAGCATGCACTGATATGATGACACAGAAGCCTGTGCAGGCTGCGGAGTGTGCATGTTGTCTGGGACGGTGGTGAAGTATCCACTTCACAATCAGCATTGAGTTGCATGGAATGATTTGTGATTGCAAATCATGCTCTGTGACACAGTGCCATCGTGGAGCTCCACCGTCCCATCCCATCCCCAGCCTGTAGATCAAGGCAGGCCCCCCTTGGGAGCGATCCGCAATTACTGTCAGGTTGTGGGGCATGATTTGCAATCGCAAATCATGCTTTGTGACCCAGTGCTGTCACAGATCATGGAGCTCCACCCTGTCAGCCCCAGCCTGTAGATCTAGGCAGGGGCCCCTTGGGAGTGGCTGGGGTCGTTGATCCATGCCCCACCTGGCCACCCGCTGGTGCTGGGCCTGTCTGTATGTAGCCAAAACTGCACCACCCATGCACAAGAGAAGTACCAGCAGTCTAAGTATAACCCTGAGCTCAATGGCAGAATATCTGCTTTCCATGCAGAAGGTCTTAGGTTCAATCCCTGGCATCTCCAGGTAGGGCCAAGAGAGAAACCCTGGAGAGCCACTGCCAGTCAGTGCAGGCAATTCTGAGCAAGATGAACAAATGATCTGACTCAGGATAAGGCAGCTTCCAATGTTTCTATGTTTGCACAATACCAAAAAATCTGCAGATGAAAACTTCCAAGGGAGAGAATTATCCTCCAAAGAACTCCATAATAACTCAATGGCACTGAATTTTGAGTGTGAGAGAGGGGAGAAATTGTAACCTGGATGGGAATATGGAATAAAGAGCAGTTGCTGGAACAGGAGGACGCACATATCTCCATAGTCTGGCAAAGTCTGGTTCATACAGAGAACATTTTTTTACATGTTTCCAGGGATGGAAGTGAGAGCAGCCCATGGAAACCAACGGAGAAATATAAGGTTTTAGTGAAGTTGGAACTGGGCACTAGTGTGCCCTCAGCACCTTGTCCCCCCAAACAACCACAACCACAAGGTAACAGCAAAGAGAAGAGCAGTGAAGGCTAGCCTAGTTGGGAAAATGGGGCAATGTTTTCTCCTACCTCAGTGTGACTCCAGCCAACCGCACTTGCCTGCCTTCTTACTTACAACCATCTAGAGGGTGGAACTGCCCATCAGCTTCCTCCTCTGTAGTCTCGGTGTTGCACTTGTAGAACTCAGCAGGGAGGAAGATGGGGACAAAACTAGAATTATTTGCCTTTGCCTGTCATTGGCCGAGGCTCCACAAATGGTTGACCTCTCTCTGATCCACCCCACCAGTCCCAATGGGTGCCAGAAGAATTCCTGCTCTCAGTTCTTGTTGAACGCTGTAAAAACAACAACCCTGCTGATGCACGCTCCAAAGGAAATGCAGTTCATTCTCCATATTTAATTTTAGTAAGCTATCTTGAATCCCAGTTCTTGTAAAAAGGCGGGATATAAATGAATAAAATAATTTTTTGCAAAGACTGTGACTGGGAGAGAGTGACTTATGACAGCCCTGCAGTGTAGCTCACACTGAATACTGCAGGGTCAGGCTCTGAGTGGTTTGCACAACTTGTCATGTTTTCCAGGGGTTTTAGACCTTTATAGCAGATTGGATGTGGGGCTGAAGCTGAGAAAGTACAACAACCCTGCGATGTTATCCATTGCTTTTGTCCCCACATCACAGGTTGCGCTGAGAGAATAGTACAAAGCAACCCTGAAATGTAGTTCACTGTTAAACCCCAAATGCAGGTTGGAGGGCAACATTGAGAGAGAATAGCTTACAGATCCTTGCAATGTGATCCATTGTTAATATTGCAGGATAGAAGCAGCCCTGTAGCCAGCCTTTGTTGTTAGGAGGGGCAGGCACATTTTGAGGTGGAACATTTGTGGGGTAGAGGTGCATAATACCAGTCAACCCCCCCCCACTGGTGGAGTGGATGTGAGGGCCAGGCCAGGGAAAGGAAAAGGCAATGTCCTTCCCCATCACTCCTCCTCCATCCAGAGAGAGAGTTAACTTATATGAATGATGTTTAATCAGTTGAATTGTCTCGTCCTTTCTTGAGTGATCCCCAGGAATACCAAACTGAAAAGCATGAGTTTGCCTATAGCTAGAGTCCCCTGTCACCTGGTCTGTCCCCGTGTTCTGAGTCTTCATGAACTGAACTATTTTGGTAAAGATGGTGAGCTCCTGAGCTTGGCTTTGATTCGGTATCTCAGTTTACCTGAAAAACAAACTTGCCCATACTACAAGTATAGGGAAGGGCAGAGAGAAAATAAATACTTTGGGGCATGTTTGTCCCTCCTTCAAGTCCTATTCCTGATCTTTAGATTTTTCTTCCTGTTGGACAATGAAGGGAAATCTTTTTAACTGGCTGCAGTATTGAATTAAACTTTTCAACTGGCTGCTTATTGGCCACTGTGAGGACAGGATGATGGACTAGATGGGTCACTGGCCTGATCCAGCGGGCTCTTCTTATGTTCTTATACAAAGAACTAACTAAGCAATTGGAAATTAATTGTGGGAAGCAACTGAAATTTTTGTTATTTTTTTTAGACCAGGCATTTTTAAGTAATAGTTGTATGTCCAAATGGACACCCAGTCCTAGGTTTTGGACACCCAGTAGATACAAATGGACAGACACATTCCACATAAAATTTAATCAATGAACCAAAAACACAAATTCAGATTGGAAGCCACTGAAACACTGACTAGAGGTATGGAATTTTAGTGAAATGGAATAGAAACAGTAGAACATAGGGGCACATTACACAATAATTCTTAGGGTTATTACAAACCACTAGTTTTTCTGAAAAACTTCTTAACAAAATCTCTCCCCCTATACACTGTGATGTCTGATTCTTTGTATCTTCATTCTCTCCCCCCCCCTCGCATTCTGTTACTGCAGGGCAGGATCAGGAATCATAAGCAGCAGTTTTTAATTTTAATTTGCTTTTTTAATAGTAGGCAGGCTAGTAAGAATTTTGCTAGGCTAGTAACTTGAGTAAATACATTTGCAAGGGTGTATTCACTCCCTGTGGTTTGGTTTTTTTTAAGTTTGAACCACTTTTGCCTCAGTCCAAATGTTAGGGCTTGTACATGGTAGAGAGGCTTCCTCGTGCAAACCATTTGAATGAATAAATGGATACCCAGTAGTAATTCCTTTAAAAAGGCTCTGTTTTTAGAGACAATATTCTAGGGACAATCAATGGGTTTTTTTTACTGGCTTCTAGGTTGATTTTTCTGTGCAGAAACACTTCCCCATGGTGGTAGAGGTGGCAGATCACAGGAGGCAGGAGGGGGCCATCTGCCAAACAGCATGCCATAGTGGGATGGCATCCTAAGATGTCCCAACAGGACTACACAGCTGCTAACTGCTTGAGCAAGTGTATGGCTGAGTTGTAAATTGAAAGTCTACCAGAATCAAGCACTCCTTTGCACAAGCATGTTACCTGCTTATTATCATTACCAATTGCCATAAAATACAACATGAAGGAAGGCTTAGTGAAGATAGATAGATAGATAGATGATAGATAGATAAACACTAATGATTAAAAATAGAAACGTTATTAAAATGTGTGGTTTCCAGGTATTTGCATAAACTTTTAATAATCTTTTCATTATGTGCACACTCCCGATGAGCATTATTTTGATCTTTTGTGCACCTATTGAGCCTTTGGCTCGTGAATGGCTTGAGTTTACAAACAATCTACACCAAAGATGCTAAGCAAGTTCTAGTCTGGAATTCCAGGAAACTCTAATCTGGGACTCAGAGCTGAAGTTCAGGAGTCCCATATCTTTTAGTAGTCAAGAAATCTATGGCAAATGCAAATGCCAGATCTAGAGAGATCAGACTTGCTAACACACCAGCAACCCACACATAAGAACACATTGCAGTACCTTCTTCTCACACAGCCAGGAAGATGAGTCACTCATTACCCATGAACCTTCAGGTATGTAAGATGTCATGATCAAAACTAAGTGAGAGCAGCATAGGCTATTTATTCTAACATCCCCCCAAAAAGGGGGGGATATTAAATGGATCCAGTTAATTTTCATAATCTTCACATTCTGTTCCATGCAAAATTGTTACATGCTATAAACTATGATTAAGTATATCTATATCATGGTAGTTAGCCTGTGCAAAGACATCTAACAAAGACAGAAAAAAAAACTATTTTAGAATAAACTGAGTACATGGGCAGTATTCAACTAACTCATTCTATCAGTGCTAGGATTACTGCTAGTGCAATGGGGCTCCCCACCTTCCCGATGCATACACTCTATGCTCTCTCCAGCTGCACTTTGGAGGGTTGAGGGAAACCCCTAGAATGGATTTGGGGGGTGCATGGATGGGGGGATGTCCCATTGCATTAGCAGGATCCTGACTTAGTGCTACATTGGATACAACCCAATATATGTAACTGCTTTAAGCTAAATATTTTCCAAAACACTAGTATATGGTCAAGGGCAGTAAAAGAGGACTGTATTGGTTGCAAAGCCACTGAAAAGAATAATTCAGCTTGGAGAAAAACCAGGAACTACAGGGCACAGACAATATTATCATATATTGAGTCCCAGGCTATGGTCTGAAGGCACATGAGGCCAGCACTCTGCTGAAGCTAAGCAGGGTTGGGTCTGGTCAGTGCCTGGATGGGAGACCGCCTGGGAACCATATGTAAGCCGCCTTGGGTTTCTATCATGGAAAGAAAGGCGGGGTGTAAATGAAATAAATAATAATAATATATATATATATGTCTTTGGCATAAAAATTGCTGGCCATATCTTCCCTGTCACCTGGCTGTAAGCCTTCCCTAATCCCTGGCTGAGCTGCTATGATGTCATGGGTAGAGATTTTTTTCCATCCCTCACCACCCTTTTTTCCCCATTTTTGGGGAAAACACCAAACAAAATGGATTTGGAAGAAACTGGGTAGCCCCCCCCCAATTTTCCATTTCCCCCAAGCCTTCACATATCTAATCACAGAGTGTTCACAAATATGAGGAGTAATATGAAGTGGAGGGATATTAACCAAAATTATAGATTTTGTGAGGTCAAACAAGAAACAGGTAATTTACACAGGGCTTGGAGAGGGGACTGTGTGCTCCAACAGGAACAAAAATTGGGACATTAGTAAGGAAAACAGGCAGAGAATTGGAAAGCTTATGTGCCCAAGAAGCAGCAGAGGCAAGAGCTGATGGGATAAAGATTAGGAGCATGAAGATAGTTAAGGGGGGAAAGGATAGGGCTGAGAGAACAGTGTGATAACTTAAGCCACGAAAATTAACAAGCAACAGTGGGTGAACTTAAGCAAGAGGCTATTGGCAGAGGACATTCTTTGATTTGGTTTGGGAGATAAACAAGAAAGAGAACTGGGCTCCAGGAGCAAGGGCTAGAAAAGTCAAAGAAGCAGAAGTTTAGTGGTGGCTGAAAATTAATTGCAACTGTCAAATATTGAAGATCTCTATTTATATGCATTTTTCAGTAGCTGTGTAATAGGTGCAGTAAAAGCACTGTGGTGGTACAACACCCTGCACAGGGGACTTGAGGACAGGGCTTCCCCCATGTAGCTGCAGTGGTGTAGGTGCCATTTCCCCATGGTGTGATCTGAATGCAAAAGATGCAATCACATGGGCAGTGGCTATTTTGTGGTCGTCCCAAGGTGTTGAGCACTCTCCTAATTGGCCAGATATTGACCAGGTGGGAAAGACCCACTAAATCCCATCTGTGGGATTGCACATCAGTCCCATGCAGCCTCTGGCTGCATGGAACTGCATCACAGAGAGGTGGCTCTCATATTTCTGGGGGTATGAATAAAGTGGGGGTGGAAGGAGGAAGCAAGGAAAGACTTAATCTGTCCACTGAAAAACTCACCTATGGGCCTACAATGTCTCTTGAGATGTATGGAAATATTGGGCAGTGGACACATGATCAGGACATGTAGGGGAATGTTAAACATTGGTTGCTTCAGAAACAGCAACGTAGTCTAGAAGCACATACTTCTTGAAGTCTTTTGGCATGGCCTTGGCTCTTGGGATTCTTACAGAACTTGTAAAAACAGTCCAGATTATTTGTGAGCTTGAGAAAATAGTGGGGAGTTGGGGCAGGGGGATAGAGAGGAGATTGTTGTTGTTATGTGCCTTCAAGTCAATTTTGACTTATGGCAACTCTATGAATCAGTGACCTCCAATAGGGGGTAGAGATAAGATAGTATGGTTGAATTTTATTCTCATTTATTCCCACAGTGATATGACCAAGCAAATATTACTTCTCCATTTTGGCATTCCTACAGCTGTCATCTGCAGTAGGATGGTGGGTAACTTCACCTTCTAGGGTAAACAAGTCATCATTGTCAGGTACTATTATTGACTAACGCATGAACATAGGAAGCTGCCTAATAGCCTTGGTTGATATAGTTCAATATTGTCTACAATGAGTGGCAGCAGCACTCCAAGGTTCCAGGCAGGGGTCTCTCCCTGCCATAACTGGAGTTGCTAGGACTGAACTTGGGACCTTCTGCAATGAAAGCAGATGTCCTACTACTGAGCTATGGCCCTTTCCTAAAAGTCAAGGTAGCCATGTTGGCCCATAAGGGGGGGAAAAAAGCTCAAATCCGTACTAGGTCAATAGCTCTATTAGGCCAGCTAAAATTTCACCAAATAACTGTTGAGTTCTCCAGAACAGATTCCTCATCTTTAGAAATATAACCACTAGCTGTTGATCAACTTGATGTCATGATCAGTAACAGCTTCTGGTTGTATTTCTAGAGATGAAGAATTGGTCATTTGGTGGTTTTATCCAATGCTAGTCCTATTCAGAGTAGACCCATTGAAATTAATAAACATGACTAACAGGTCCATTAATTTCAATGGGTTTACTTTGAACAAGAATACAACCCCATATGTTTCTTCTTCCCAGGATGCCTTGGAGCAATCTAATACGTGCATGGCACGGAAAGAACCTAATTTGAATTTCTGCTACCTCCTCCATTCCATCTTCTTACCAGATGCAGACACAGATGCTTGAACATTAGCCAATTTCTCTTTCTCTCTTCCCCCTGCCCTTGCTTATTTATTTATTTAACCATTTAAGGGTTCCGGAGAACTCAGAAGCTTAGACACTATTTACTGACATTTTGGTTGGTCCATTAACAGTAGTGCCTTAATTGGATTTTGGCATTGACTACTGCTTTCACTAGACATTCATGATGTCAGCAGGTGGCATGTTCATGCAAATAACTCAGAATTCTTGGTTCCTAATGGAACAATATCTGCCCAAACAGTTACGGCTTCCAAATTTCCTATTTCATCAGCCATGACCTCTCTTGGTATCTGAGCCTTCTACAGTCATAGGTTGCACTGTTTCAAAACTTTTGCTATAACTTTGAGGTCTTGAAACTACCTTAAAAAACCCACTTTTCTCCATAATTCATTGACAAGAAAGATCAATAATCTACATTGCACACCTCACGCCCACATTTGTATACTCAGCCCAGTGTATACTTTTTTGTTTCTGTGATGGAGATACCAGGCTTCCAAAGTTGCTCTGCATTTTGGATAATGGACTAAGAAGTGACCATGACATACAAAAATTTAAATCCATATAATACATTTTCCCCCTCACCCAAATGCTACTTTGTCTCTCTGAAAAAAAGAAGAAAGATATTGGCATTAAAATAAAGAATTCATTACATTTTTAACATTTCCATACCAGCTAGTATTTGGAATGTGTTGTAAAGCAAGATGCCTTATAAAGATCTGTGGAAATATAGCAAAAACATGTTTACACTTTGTAAAAGCTTGTACATCTTACCATTGAAAGCATGCCATGTTAAATATGGATGTCAAACATTAAATAGCCTCCATTTTGTTCATTGCAGCAGTTATTGAGAACAGCCTTAGTAGATCATACTTTCCCAGCTAATTTATGAAAGTAGGCTCTGAGAGAGGGCTTAGGACACTTCTCTTGAATCCATCAAATGTTATCGTGTTTCTTCCAATAATCCTTGCTCTGTACCTCATGAATCCTCCATGACTCAAACTATTAATTTTATAATCAAAAAACCTCTGGTTTAAGAACTAACCTATAGCTGCATATCTTCCTACTGAACTCTAATAAAAAAACACTCTGGTTTAAGAACTAACCTATAGCTACATATCTTTCTACTGAACTCTAAAAAGCAGGGAAATTGGCCAGCTATAGAGAATGCGCCAAGGGAGCGGGAAACCTTTTGTCCTCTCTGAGCTATTGTACTGGCCCACAAATTTGTAAAAATGCAAACACAATTTGGATTGGTTTTTAAGTTGTCCAACTCACTTCCTGTGTAGCTTGGAAGAATTTGGTAACTTGCCTCTGAGCATATAGTGAGGGCTGGCAACAGTTGCAATGAGCCCATATAACAGAAACAAGACATGTGCTGTGCTGGTTTCATTTTAGCAGGGAAGAAGCAACAATAAAAAAAAAATCTGACTGGATTTTCACAATTCACTTCACTTCCTGTGTAGCTTGGAAGACTTTGGTAACATGCCTCTGAGCATATGGCGAGTGCTGGCAAAAACTGCAATCAGCCCAAATAAAAGAAACAACACATGTGAGACAGGAAGTAGGTTGTATTGTGAAAGACTAACCCAAATTATGTTTGCATTTTTTTTAAAATGTGTAAACCAATCCAAGTGGGCTGTTGAGGATGAAGGTGACATCTAGTCCTCTTGCAAAGAAGAAGGGGTTGGAGAAGTCAGTTATAAGAGATGCCTAACATGTGCAGAGAGGAAACAATGGGTGGAGCGAGAAGCAGGGTAGTGTGAAAGGGGATTGGGGTTGCGAATGTAGAGGGTGGGGCAGGAACTGGGGTATTTATTGTTTATTTATTTGATTTATATCCTGCTATTCCTCCCAGTAGAAGCCCAGGGTGGTAGACAAAAGCACTAAAACACTCTAAAACATCATAAAAACAGACTTTAAAATATATTAAAATAAAACACCGTTAAAAACATATTTAAACAAAACATCTTTAAGAACATTTTTAAAATGCTTTACAAACATCTTGTTTTTTGTTTTTGTTTTAAAAAAGTTTTTAAAACATATTAAAAAGCAATTCCAACACAGATGCAGACTGGGATAAGGTCTCTACTTAAAAGGCTTGTTGAAAGAGGAAGGTCTTCAGTAGGCACCAAATTAGGGTTATCAGACCTCTGTTTTTCAGCCAGAGACTCTGGTTTTTGAGGG
Organism: Rhineura floridana; assembly: GCF_030035675.1. NCBI lineage: Eukaryota > Metazoa > Chordata > Lepidosauria > Squamata > Rhineuridae > Rhineura > Rhineura floridana. Next base: position 133,306,637 of record NC_084481.1, on the reverse strand, counting down.
TCCCTTCTGGGTCTCCAGGTGACTCACCTTAATCTCTGGACTTTCAGCTTTCATTTTTTTAAAAATTAAGTTTCTAGATGGTCTGGTTCCAGAGATATACACCAAAACCCCCCACAACTGCTTCGTTGCTCTAAATTCTGCTCTAATCCCTACCCTTTCAGGTTTTTAGCCAATAAGAAATTAGGGTTGTGACTGACATGGAATTATAGAGCCAAAAATGTAGAGTCAAATTGAATTGTCTCCCTTCAAGTTGATTCTGACTTATGGGAACCCTATGAACAGCCTTCTCATGGTAAGCGGTATTCAGAGGGGGTTTACCATTGCCTCCCTCTGAGGCTGAGAGGCAGTGGCTGGCCCAAGGCTCAGAAACGTGCTTTTCCCTCCTTTTCTGTACATCTCGCAGATTGAATAAGTAAGCTTTCAGTCTTTTTCTCTCTTGTGTGTAGGAGTCAGACAGGTTTAAATTTTGAAGAGGGCAGTGTTTTGCAAACTTCCCAAATTGAAGCTTTAATCCAGTACTTGCTTTTCCAGAGTAAACATACCCAGAGTAAACCACATTGAATTCAATAGGACTTCCTTTTGAGTAGACACGGTTAGGATTGTGCTGTAAATTGATGGGACTTTTGAGTGAACTTAGGAAAGAATTGTGCTTGTGTTGCATATCTTTCCCTCTCCAATCCTATTTTTAAAGCAATTAGGCAGGGCTTACTTAGGTATCACTGTTTTTATTATGTAGGAAACTAATACTGATTTTTTTAATGTTCTGCAGTGATCAACTGGTTTTGACAATAAACTATTATATGGGGTGTATGTATTTTTACATCTCCAGTGTGTGTGTCTATATGGGAATCTTTCCAACAACCCTGTGAGGTAGGGTTGCAATCTGGAAACCAAGGCAGCTCACAATAAGAAATAAATCCCTTTATAATCCAATAACCGTAAGAACACGTATAAACAGTTGCAAAACAGCATAAAGTGGTATGATTCTGAATTTTGGGTTGCGTGAATGAAGTTGCTTATCACTTGAGGTTGCAGTTCTGTCCATTTGAGTAAGCCTCACTGAATACATTGGGACTTGCTTATGAATAAATGAACGTAGGATTGCACTATAAATATCTTTACAGGTTGTGTAAATAATAAATATATTTGATAGTCATGCTTATACAAATATTTCTTCATTTTTCATATTTTTGGTTAGGAATCCTGACTGGTTGTGAGATGCTTAGTTTTCTGCCTTACTCATAAGAATCTTGTTGTGGTTGATATGGTACTGCATTTAAGAAATCATCACTGTCTTTTGTTCTTCTTTTTCTATTTGCATTTCATTTACCTTTATCCTCACTCCCTTTCATTCATAGAAGCAGCAACAGTGGTTCCATGTGCTCCGCTCAGCCTTCTTAAACCCACTGATGATGCACCTTTGTTGTTTGTTTCTTGTTCAATAATGATAAAAGAGAATTCACATACTGGGCAGCATGGCTGCAATTGTTGTTGTTCCCAAGCTGCTGCCTATGAAGGTAGACTGAATAATGTGTGTTTTCTCTCTGTCAATTATATTCACTGGAATTGGGTTGGCTGATAAAGTGAGTTTATAGCAGCCCACAGGCAAGACAGAAAAGGGTAGAGAATCTTCTTACTCATTACTCAGACCTCTGCAGAGGTGAAGGGTCAAATCTGTAAAGAAATTTGGATGTAAAAGGTAGGGACAGGACATTGCAGGCAGGGGGTTGCTAACCCTACTTGAATATGGATATCTTTGCAGAGGATCCCTAGTCAAGCTTTACCAACAACACAATCCAAACCATATCTACTGAGAAGTAAGTCCTATTGAGTTCTATGGGGCTTAGTCCCTTAGTAAGTGTGTTTAGAATTGCAGTCTTCGGGGGCATCCATCTCTATACCTGAGTGCTCCCCTCTAACATCTCCACAACACTAGGCTCCTTTCTTCCTACAATGGCCTTCTGGTGACTGGCCTGGCCTGAGGGCACTTGAACCCTTCTTGCCAGAAGTGAATTGGCTAGATTAAATGTTCCATACCCAGGCTCCATCTTTTAGCTAAAATTTCTATCTTAATTTCCAATCAGATAAATGTTTTTGTATGAACTGTATGCGCCAAGCCACTGTGGTTGATGCTTAATGTATCATGCTTAATGACATCATTTGGACTCACCCTGTGACATCACTTGGACCCACCCCATGATGTCACTTGGGCCCACCCCATGACATCACTCAGGCATGCCCCCAAAATATCAGGTTTTGGGATGCTTCTGACCTGGCAACCGTACACCAAACAGATAACAGATGGTGCCTGTCTAATATTTAAGGGGAGGAAATTCCAAAAGGTAGATGCCACTACACTAAAGGTCCGTTTCCTATGTTGTGCAGAACTAGGGTTGCCAGGTCAGAAGCATCCCAAATCCTGAGATTTCAGGGGCATGCCCTAGTAATGTCATAGAGGGCATGCCCTAGTGATGTCATTAAGCATGATACATTAAACATGAACCACAGTTGCTTGGAGCATACCACTTAAACAAAAAATATATCTCTGATTGGACATTAAGATAGAAATCTTAGCTAAACGAGCTTGTTTATAGGTCCAGCTAAAGTGACGGGATCATTCCTTCTCACCTGCTAAAGAGCCTGGGTAAGGAACATTTGATCTAGTCTACTTGCTGCTGGCAAGAAGGGTTTAAGTGCCCACAGGCCAGGCCAGTCACCAGAAGGCTGTTATAGGAAGAAAGCCTAACGTTGTGGAGATGCTAGGTGGGAGCACTCAGGAGTAAAGATGGATGCCGTTGAAGGCTGCAATTCTAAACACACTTACTAAGCCCCATAGAACTCAACAGGACTTACTTCTGTGTAGATATGGTTTGGATTGTGCTGTTGGTAAGGCTTGACTAGGGATCCTCTGCAACAATAACCATATCAAAGCAGGGTTGGCAACCCCCTGCCTGGAATGCCCTGCCTACCTTTTAAGATGGCTGCTCCAAAGCTCTTTACAGACTTGACCCTTCACTGCAGAGAGAGGTTTGAGAAATTAATAAGATTTAAGAAGATTCTCTACTCTTTCCTGCCTATTCTGTGAGCTGCTATAAACTCACTTTGACAGCCAACCCAATTCCAGTAAGTAGTAACTGACAGGGAGAGAACACACATGGTTTGGTCTTCACAGGCAGTAGCTTGAGAACAACAGCAATTGCAGCCACACTTCCCAGTATGTGAATTCTCTTTTACCACTATTTGGCAAGAAACAAACGATCATGCAAATAACAAAGTGCATCATCAGTGGGTTTAAGGGGGTTGAGCTGAGCGCATGGAACCACTGTTGTTGCTTCTATGGATGTAAGGGAATGAGGTCAGAGGTAAATGAAATGCAAATAGAAAAAGAAAAACACAAGACTGATGGTTTTCTAAATGTAATACCATACCAACCACAACAAGATGCTTATGAGTAAGACAGAAAACTTAGCATCCAACAACCAGTCAGGGTTCATAACCAAAACTAAAAGAATCCTGGCAGCCAGTCAACCAAGGTCACAGAAATCCCCATGCAGCACAACCTGACTTGGAGGCTGCAGTTAGTGCAGAATGCTGCAACACTATTGCTGACATGAGTGAGACCCTCTCAGCACACACTACCTCTACTCTGAAATCTGTATTGGTTGCCCATTTGCTACCAGGCCAACTTCAACGTGTGCTTTCCATATTATGGGTTCCACATAATACTTGTTCTGCGCTTGTAAGAAATTGATCCTTTAGTGTGGCAGCACCTACGCTTTGGAACTCCCTGCCTATTTACATTAGGCAAGCGCCTTCATTTTGCTCATTTTGGCACCTGCTAAAAACATTTTTGTTTTGGCAAGCTTATCCAGCCATGTAGAAGCTATTATTTTATATCTGTTTTTAGCTCATTGTTGGTTTTATTATTTTAAATGTTTTTAAATACCTGTCTTTAACTGCTTTTGCCAATAATTTAATGTTTTAATTCCTTCTATAAACCAGTTTGAGATTTTTTACAATAAAGCATAATATAAATGTTGTAAATAAAATACATAAATAAATTTCAGAGTCACTGTGGCCCTTCGGTCTCTTTCCTCTTTTATACAGAGTCAGGCCATTTGGTACCATCTAGCTCAGTACTGATGACATGGACTAGCACTGGCTCTCCAGGATTCCAGGCAGTAGTCTCTTCCAGAAATTGAATTTTAGACCTTTGCACTGAGCTACAGCCCTGTTTAAAAATGTATATTTTAAAAATGTTATTTTCCATTCACTAATGAATGCACAGCATACCAGGCCAGATCCACACCATGCATTTCAAGCACATGAATCCCACCACAGAATCCTGGGAACTGTAGTTTGTTAAGGATGGTGGGAACTATAACTGTGAGGAGAAACTGCACTTCCCAGGATTCTTTGGGGGAAGTCATGTGCTTTAAATGCGAGTTGGATGTGCTTTAAATGCATTCTATGGATCTGCATTACTTCAGAAACTTTGCCTACATATAAATCTTTTTAATTAAATTTTAAAATGGAAATGTGTACTGGGTGACCTTGGGCTGTGCACCATCTCTCAGCCTAATCTGCCCCTTCTACTTAAAATGTAGAAGAAATAATAATTTGTAAACAATAATTTACAACCATAGTGTGAAATCAGATACATATCAAGACATAGTATGAAGAAATATTTATATAAGCATGAATGTCAAAGATGTTTATTTACACAGCCTGTAAAGATATTTATAGTGCAATCCTATGCATGTTTACTCAGAAGGAAGTCCCAATGTATTCAGTGGAGCTTATTCAAACAGGTAAGCATGCACAGAACTGCAACCTCAAGTGATAAGGAACTTCATTCACCCAACCCAAAATTCAGAATCTTGCCAAATTAAGCTGTTTTGCAACTGTTTTATACTTGTTTTATGGTCATTGGATTTTAAATGGCTTTATTTCTTGTTGTGAGCTGCCTTGGTTTCCAACCCTACCTCACAGGGTTGCTGGAAATATTCCATATATATACACACACACTGTGGAAATGTAAAAATACATGCATCCCATATAATAGTTTATTGTCAAAACCAGTTGGTAATTGCAGAACATTTTTTTAAAAAAATAAGTATTCGATTCCTGCAGTGACACCTAAGTAAGCCCTACTTAATTGCTTAAAAAAAGAAAAAGGATCGGAGAGAGAAGGATTTACAACACAATCCTTTTCTATGTTCACTCAAAAGTCCCATTAATTTTCAGCACAACCCTAACCATGTCTACTCAAAGGTAAGTCCTACTGAATTCAATGGGGTTACCTCCTAGGTATATGGAATTAGCATTGGAGCTTTACTCCCAGAAAAGCTTCATATTGGGAACGTTTTCAAAACAGGTTATGGATAAGACAAATAAAGTGCCCTCTTCAACAGTCCAGTAAAAGTTAAACTTGTTTTACTCCTTAATTAGAAAAGTATAACACTGTAGCATATACACTTTTTAAAACTTCTGTTCAAAAATTATTTGAAAGATAAAATGTATAATATGCCATTTTTGCAAGTAATTAAAAAAAGCCTGCATGTACACTTTTATGCCTACCAAGATCCTGCTGTGATCTTCTGTTGTAGTGCAATCCTATACATGTTTACTCAGAAGCAAGTCCCAATCCTCTACAGAGCATTCTTTATGCTGCTGAAAGCCATATATTTACTGAATTCCTGGTGTTAGACAAGCAGGAAAAGAAAACGGTGGGTTTAGATATTGCCTGAAAGTCAACAAATCTTGTCAGTCACAACCCTGACTTCACTTACTGGCTAAAAACCTGAAAGGGTAGGGATTAAAGCAGCAGGAACTAACAGAAGTTGGAAGGGTCACATCTTGGTTTATATCTTTTGAACCAGACCACCTAGAAACTTAATTTTTTAAAAAATTAAAGCTAGGAGTCTGGAGACTAGGGTGACTCACCTAGAGACCCAAAGAAGACCCCCCCCCAAAACAGAGTCTCTGGGCAAAAACCGGACCCCTGGCATGGAATGGACCTCTTGATAAGATGGTATCTGCAGGAGGCCCTCACCTGCAGACCATAAGGGTAAGATGATATTTCAGGTATCCTGGTCCCAAGCTGTATAGGGCTTTGTAAACCAGAGCCTTGAACTAAGGGTAAAAGGTGGGAAAGTTGAGAGAGTTTGGTGTTCTGGTCTAAGTGGGTGGGGTGAGAAGTGGGATAAGAATCAGGGTAGTTGTTAATTGGGAATTGGGGTGGGAAGGAAGGGGGGGTGAAATGTGGTGTCAGAAACATGGTAGCTTGATGGGAATTGGGGCTGGCAACTGAATAAGTGAGTGAGAAGTGTGGTGTTTGTTGACAGGCCATTGGGGATGGGATGTAAATAGGCGGCTGAGTGACAAGCAGGCTAAGAAGTGGAGTAGTTTGGGGGAATTGCATCAACTAACTATATATTGCTGCTTACTCCTTGAAAAGGTAAGACCACAGCACATGTGTGAATCAAAAAACAATTTGTGTTGGTCTTTCACAGCTTACTTCCTGTCTCATATGTCTTATTTCTGTAATTTGTGAAGCAGTGTCAAGAAGATGATCTTATGGCAAAGACATGAATCATACTATGGCTCAGTGATGTGCACATACACATTATTTCATTGAGACTTAAGTGGCCATAACTGTCTACTAGATCTTGCCCTTAGCCAAGCAAATGGCTTGACAGTGCCATCCTTAATGATACAGTCACATGGATAACACAGCAGCTCCCTGCTTCTCAGGAACTTTATGCAGAAATAAGATCGGCATTTACTACTGCAGATCAAATGACAGATCATATAAAATGAAACATCAAATGCAAGAACTTGGATCTGGCTTGCGTAGATGAAGATACTTGTAAATAGGCATGATTTCTGCACAGGATTTGCAGTGTATAGTCATTCACCGTAATGTTATTTTTTTAAAAAAAATAAAAATAAACCACTGGGTTTTTAAACTCGAAAACACCGAAAGGACCATCTCATATGATGGGGCTATCAAATGATACCACTTCAGTTTTTCTTTGTTTTTTCAAATTTGAGTCCAAAAATTTATAAGAACATCTTGGAAAACAAGGTGCAAACCTTTTCCAGAATTTTCCAGATTGATTTTTTTACTTTAACCTGTGGATTCACCCTGAGGTTTTTTAATATCACCATGAAAATTGGCAGGCTTGTTAAGGAAGCATTTCTGAGTCCAACAGTGTAAGGTTTATATGCTTCTGTTGTCATTTATGCTTATGTCAACCACCAGAAAGGCAGTGGGCAGTTAATTTCAAGTTAACATGGTAGAATGCTGTTTTCTGCATCAGCTATAGATATTGGTACTCCTATGCCTGTATAATAAGACTAATTGATCAAAAATGGAGTCACTCAGTTAAGAGTAGGACTATGCACATTTAGCAAGTGATTTTGTGCTAGCAAAGAATCAGTTGCAGAATTCCTCCTCTAGAGAAGCTAGAGAAGACACTCGAGACATTCAAGAGGCAGCTGGACAGCCATCTGTTGGGTATGCTTTAACTTGGATTCCTGCATTGAGCAGGGGGTGGGAGTTGATGGCCTTATTGGCCCCTTCCCACTTTACTATTCTATGAATTTCCATTTTATTTTTAAAAGCAATGCTCCAGCTTTTATGGCTACAAAGACATGCCTGAAAATATAGAGACGACTGGTGCAAACTGAGAAACTGGCCAGGATCACATGCAGCTGTTTCCCCTGCATAATCACCAGGTGTGTAGTCATCCAGGGTCTCGGGTGGTGGTGGTGGTCTTACTTTTTTGGAAGCCAGGTCCCAGCAGGGTTGCTATGTCTCCAGCATCCTACAAGCTAATCTGCATGAAAGAGGAGACCCTTCTCAGTAGCTAATACACTCCTGTTTCATGCTGATTGGCTGCTAGGGATGTCTGTTGTTGTTAGAGAAGGCATTAACAAGGATCTAATTCTCAACCCAGAAGCAAAAAAAAAAAAAAAGGAGGGAGAGAGGGAGGGGGAACATGAGTGGTTTTGTTTCCGCCCAAAGCCAAGAGTAAGGGAGGAGGATACAAGGGGAATATAAGGTGGAGAAAGAGACTGTGTGTGTGATGGTGTTTCAGCTTTTAATGATGTGTGTGTGTGTCTAGCGTGCATGGTAAGGTGAAATGCAAATAAATATGCATAAGAATGTGTGCGTAGGGCACCAGAAATTAGGATCAGGAATTTTCATGCTTAAGTTTCCTCCTAAAAATCATAAGCTCTGTCCAAATGCAATTACTCTTAGTATTGCAGACAAGGAGGGGAACTCAGCAAAGGAAGTTCCTTACCCTATAGCATAATAATGATAAGGATAATGTATGTCACCCCTTTGTCATGGTCAGACCACTTCCTTGTGAAGTTTAGACTTATAGCTCCGATCCTTCCCTGCAGGGGTGGTGGACAGATTAAGATGGTCTGCCCCGGAGCCTAATGGAATCCACTGGATTCCTGAATGCCCTGGGGGAGTTCCCAGTAGATAGAGCAGGTGACCCTGTTGAAGCCCTTGTCATGCTGTGGAACAGTGAGGCATGTTGGGCTCTTGACACGGTTGCCCCCAAGCACCCTCTCCAGCATTGTGGAGCCCGGTCTGCAGCTTGGTACACCAGTGAGCTAAGGGCAATGAAACAGGCTGGATGACGGCTAGAGCGCAAGTGGCAAAAGATGTGCTGTGAGGCTGATCGGGCATGAGTAAAACATCATAACCATGCCTACTGTGTGGTGGTGAGGACGGCAAAGAGGGCCCACTTCTCTGCTTCCATTGCATGCTCAGGTAGCCGTCCGGTGAAGCTTTTCTGTATTGTCAGGAGTCTGTTGACATCAACTCCAGGAAATGGAGTTTTAGACCCTTCGGAGGCCCACTGTGAATTGTTTGCAAGGCACTTTGAGAGTAAAGTTGCTCTCCTCCGTAGCAGTCTTGATGCCCCCTCTACATCTACTGTAGTCCCCAATGAGGTGTCCAGTGCAACATCTGCTGCAACTTCTTGAGAACAGTTTCAGTTGATGCGGCCTGATGACGTAGACAAGGTGCTTGTCATGATGCGGCCAGCAATGTGTCCTCTCAACCCTTGCCCTTCTTGGCTTATTGAAGCTTGCCGATGGGGTTTGACTGAGTGGATCCAGAGTGTGGTCAATGCATCATTGCGGGAGGGAGTGGTTCCAGGCACCTTGAAAGAGGCGGTGATCCGACCACTCCTGAAAACCCCCACCCCGGACCCATTGGTTTGTGACGACTACCGACCAGTTGCAAATACCCCCTTTTTAGTGAAGCTGATTGAGAGGGTTGTGGCACAGCAATTGCAAGTACTCTTGGATGAAACAGATTATCTTGACCCATCCCAGTCTGGGTTCAGGTCTGGTTATGGGACTGAATCGGCCTTGGTTGCCCTGATGGATGACCTTTATCGGGAGAAGGACAGGGGGAGTGCAACCCTGTTATTCTTATTTGACCTCTCAGTGGCTTTTGATACCATTGACCATGATATCCTTCTGGGCCAACTTGGTGAGCTGGGTATTGGAGGAACTGTTTTACAGTGGTTCCTATCCTATCTCCAAGGTCGCTCTCAGAGAATAGCATTGGGTGACTGTCTTTCAGCCCCCTGGCACTTGTGCTGTGGGGTGCCGCAGTGTACCATCTTGTCCCCCATTCTGTTTAACGTCTATATGAAACCCTTGGGAGCAGTCATCAGGAGATTTGGGGCGAGGTGTTAGCAGTATGCTGACGATACCCAGCTCTATTTCTCTGTAACATCTGAATTGGGAGAGGCTGTGCAAGACCTGGACCACTGCCTGGACTCGGTGGTGGGCTGGATGAGGGCCATTAAACTGAGTCTGAATCCTAGCAAGATGGAGGCGCTGTGGGTTGGTGGTTTCCGAGTTCGGATAATTGGTCAGTTGCCTGCTTTTGATGGGGTTGCACTCCCTCTGATAGAGCAGGTCCATAGTCTGGGGGTGCTCCTGGATCTATCTTTGTCTCTAGAGGCCCAGGTGACCTCAGTGGCTAGGAGTGCCTTTCACCAGCTGTGGCTGTTTCTGGACCGGGATAGCCTGACCACTGTTGTCCACACACTGGTAACCTCCAGGCTGGATTACTGTAATGCGCTCTATGTGGGGCTGCCCTTGAGGTTGGTCTGGAAGCTGCAGCTGGTGCAAAATGCTGCGGCGAGACTGCTCACTGGGGCAGGGTATCACCAACATGTCGCCCTACTGCTGAAAGAATTGCATTGGCTGCCCATTTGCTACTGGGCCAAGTTTAAGGTTCTAGTTTTGGTGTACAAAGCCCTATAGAGCTCGGGACCAGGATACCTGAAAGACCGCCTTACCCCTTATATACCAAGTCGATCACTGCGCTCTGCAGGTGAGAGCCTCCTGCAGATATCATCTTATCAGGAGGTTTGTTCTGCACAATATAGGAAACGGATATTTAGTGTGGCAGCACCTACCCTGTGGAACTCCCTCCCCTTAAATATTAGGCAGGCGCCATCTCTGCTATCTTTTTGGCACCTTTTGAAGACTTTTCTCTTTCAACAAGCCTTTTAAGTTGAGACCTATCCCAGTCTGCGTCTGAGTTAGAATTGCTTTTAATATGTTTTCTTGAATAATAGATTTTAACCCTTTTTTAAAAAGATGTTTTTAAAGCTTTTAAAAAAATGTTTTTAACTTTGTTTTGTTTTAATGTATTTTAAGGTCTTTTAATGATTTTTTATGTTTTAAAGTGTTTTTAGCGTTTCTGTTTGCTGCCCTGGGCTCCTGCTCGGAGGAAGGGTGGGATATAAATCAAATAATAAATAAATAATTAAAATAATAATGATGATTTTAAAAAACCTGCCTGAATGAGATAAGCCCCCCCCTCTTTTTCTATCATTCGAGGTTTGTGTAGAAGGAAGAGAAGGTGACATGGGGAAATAGGAGAAGGGGGTGGAAAAATCCCTTCCAAACTCATAGAAGGTGGCAAAGTTCAGAAGGTTACAAATTCCTATGCAAAATTAGTGCCTGCCTGCTTAGAGTGTGTGCATTTACTTCATTTAGGAAAAACAGGCTTTGTCTTATCCCAGCAGCAAAAAAGCCCCCAGAGAAAGGGGGCGTGCCTATGCACCCAGCAGTTTGTTTTTAAATTTCTGTTTTCCTTTATTGCTTGTTAGGCTTTCTGAGTCAGTTGTGCAGGTCCCCATGAGTTTGAACTGCAAGCAAGCATTTATTAGTTCCTGCTTCAAAAAGCCAGGACAAGTTGTAGAAAATGAGAATTCTGTAACTGCAGAAGAGACAGTGAATCCTGATGATAGCATCCCATCTACATAATCAAGTAGTTTGGGAGTAGCAGAAGATAAGTGTGTAGACCTTGAATTCAGTAATTTAAGGAAAATGTCTGACAGTAAGAAAGGACAGTCAAATGGTGACAGTAATAGAGAAGCAGAAAGCAGTATTTGACACTAAGATTCTATAATCTTAGAAGAATGTATATATTCAGAAGGGGGTGTGGCTGTGACTATCATAAAGGGACCCTGCACTTCTGAATTTGTCACTACACTACTGATAATCATTAATATTAATATTATCAATAATATTAATAATATGTATAGTTTATTTAGATTATATAATTTAATTGTTCTGTGCTTTGATTTGGGATGTCTTGGAACAGATTTCGGAGCTTTTGGATTAATATTATTCACCAAAACACTCAACACTTACGGAAAAGCCCCCACATTAAAGTGATTGTCACTTGTTCGAAATCTTGTTCACATTCAGCTTTCAAGGATATTTTTCAATGAATACTTTTCTAAAGCACCTGTTGCTCCCTTTCTCCTCACATCTTAGCTTTGTCAATGGCATTCTTGCAACATATGCCTTGAATTCTTATCCTCCTACTCCACCTTCACAATTTTACTTCCCTTTACATTATCTCTTTGAAGCCTGCTGAAGTTAGTCATAGAGGAATAAATTTTCTCTGATGACCTTGTGACAAAAATAAACTTGGTGGTGTTGGTGAAATGCTTGTGTATGGTTTGTATTACATTGATGAGATTGAGTCATCCTGCCTCCATGTCCATATTGTCTGCTCATGTACTATTAGGAGAGCTCCTACCATAGTTGATGGTATTGAAAGCCACTGAGAGATCAAGAAGAATCAACAGTCACACTCCTCCTCTCCCGACCCAGGTCATCGCATAGGGTGACTAAGGCAGTTTCTATAAAAACACTAGACCTGAATCCTGACTGAAATGGATCAAGAAAATCTGTTTTCTCCTAGACTACCTGGATCCGCTTGGCATCCACCCTCTTAGAACCTTTAAATGTGAGGTGCAGATGTGGCCCCACACTAAGACAGTGTTTAAGAGAGAAGGCATTTTATTTAAAAGCCTGAACTGATGCCATTCTTCCTGATTAAACTTTCTCCTGAGTTTTAACTTTGAGAATTTAGAAGCTCCGGCTAGTTGACATAAGCTTCAAGCCACTTGGTTTGACACTGCTTGGATATTCATTAGGACAGTTACAGTGAGATTGGATATACCACTTTAGCCTCTTTGTTTGCTAACGTGGCATCTTTTCCTACTGATATATAAATAAATGGAAACATGGTAGCAGTCTCCTTGATGCCTGTGTAGTCTTGAGCAAAATGCCAGTCTGCTCTGGTTATTGAGTATTAAAAAGGAACCAGGGGCCTAAGCTCAACTTATTTGGCGACAGAAGGAACAGAACAATAAAGAGCCTTGGATCCAATACCCCTCACAGTACCTGAAAAACCAATCCAGATTACTCCAACCTTCAGGAGGTGCTTTTGAGGAAGCAGGTAAGGTCCCTTGCATACTCGAAAGTGGACTTGCTCTGATTTGGATCCAGGGCAATGTGTTTGCATCAAGTTTTTAAACATCTGCAACATTTAATGCTTTTTAGTCTGACCTATAGGTTCAACAGGATGTTGGAAATGTCATGGTCACCTGTTATACTTTCTTATAGCGCATACTACCAATGTGTGTTGAAACATGTGTTTTCATTATCAATCAATTACTTGAAATGAAATACTCTGCAGATTTTTTTGGCTCCTAAACAGGGTGTATAAACCTTGGCCTCTCAAAGGGCCATGTTCATAAATTATGAAGTTTCACCTGTTGCCATATCCGCCACTCAGAAAACCTGGGAATAAATTTGTCACATCACTCACAGGAATCACATATTTACTTCAGCACATTAAAGAAAAGCAACATTAGAGCACTAAGAGTTCTTCTTTACTTTATCAGACAATTCCACCAGAGTGAACTAGCTCATTAGGTGCATTCTTGCTTTTGTTATTTTCCAATTTATGAAAGGCAACTGTCTACTGTGGTGAGCCTCTTGAATAAATGGAAGCTCCATACACATTTTGGATCCCTTAGTTAGATTACTACCACTCATTTATTTATTTATTTATTATTTAATTTGTATCCCGCCCTTCCTCCCAGCAGGAGCCCAGGGCAGCAAACAAAGCACTAAAACCACTTTAAAACACCATAAAAACAGATCTTAAAATACATTAAAACAACACAGCGTTAAAAACATTAAAAAAACAACTTTAAAAAAGGGTTAAAACATTATTTAAAAACATATTAAGCAATTCTAACAGACACAGACTGGGATAGGTCTCAACCTAAAAGGCTTGTTGAAAGAGGAACGTCTTCAAAAGGCACTGAAAAGATGCAGAGATGGCAGAGCTTGGAAAAGTTCCTTTTTTGAACTACAACTCCCATCAGCCCAATCCAGTTGCCATGCTGGCTGGGACTGATGGGAGTTGTAGTTCAAAAAAGTAACTTTTGCAAGCTCTGAGCCTGCCTAATATTCAAAGGGAGGGAATTCCACAGGGTAGGTATATATGAGTGACTGCCCTTTTACATCTCATCTATGCTTAAACAATTGCACTGGCTCCTAGTCAGTCTCCAAACTCAATTCAAAGTAGTCGTACTTTACTTGAAAGCCCTGCATAGCCAAGGACTGGGGTGTCTAAAGGACTGCCTGATTCCACATCAGTCTAAGGATATTCTTCAGAGACCATCCTCTTCCTCAAGCCCATCACCTAAGATGCTGAAGGTGGCATGACAGGGCTTTCTTGATGATTGTGCTCTGAACACACTCCATAGGAGCCTAATCTCCTTTTTGAAATCAGGCCGTATTTTAATCCCTGGACAGATAAAAAAAAAAGTTTTGCACTCAACAGCTTATATGTGCACTAACTTTTAAACACTTACTCTGCTCATCCTTTCTTACTGTAGCAGTGCTAATTTGGGGCTATGTATCACAGCAGATTTATTGGTGGGGAGGAAACACCTGGATTAAGGTTTATCTTCAACTAAGTTACAGTGAGAGTAGACCCATTGAAATGAATGGACCTGTTTGTCATGTCCATTCATTTCAATTGGTCTACTTAGAGTGACGTATGACTGTGGCTACAATCCAATACCCACTTATCTGACTGTGGCTGCAATCCAATACCCACTTACCTGGGAGTAAGTCCCATTGAACCCAATGGAGCTTACTTCTGAGTAGTCATGTATTGGATTGCAGCCTAAGACTGGAGAGAAGTCTGACGAGGTGCGCCTGGCGCCAACACTGTTATCTTTTCAGTGCCAGGTCAAGACTTTCCTCTTCTCCCAGGCATTTTAGCATGTATTTTAAATTGTTTTTATATTGTTTTAAATTGTTTTTAAAATATGTGTTTTAAATTGTATATTTGTTTTAATGTTTTTGCTGTAAACTGCCCAGAGAGCTTCGGCTATGGGGCGGTATACAAGTGCAATAAATAAATAAATAAATAAATAAACAAACCCTAAGTCCCGATACTGCCCCTGCAAAGGTAACTGTAGTCTGCCTTAATCTTATGTAAATTTACAGTCTGCCTTAAGCTTTATTTTTATTGTTGGTTGATACATTACCACTCAAAATCAAGTTGAACTATAGGTAAAGAGAGGAAAGAGCAGATGTCAGTGCAGTTAAGAGTGAGTTCTGCAACTACTGGACTCAGGCCTCTGTTGAATTATAGGAATGGTTCTGTATTAATAAAAGTTACATCTGTTCACATCTCTCTTGGGCCTCATATGCACTATACATTTAATCACACTACTTGGAACAGACATGGCTTCCTCAAATGAATCTTGGGAACTGTAGTTACCCTAAATCTTTTTTTTTTAACAGCAATTAGGCAGGGCTAACTTAGATGTCACTGCTGTTATTTGGCAGGAAACTAATATTGATTCTAAAAAAAATGCAATGACAAACTGGTTATGACAAACCACTATATGTTAGCGTATTTTTACAACATCTACAGTATACATACTCTTTCCAGCAACCCTGTGAAGTAGGTTAGGGCGAGAGCTGGTTCAGTCACCAAAATTGTGAAGCTGTGCATGCTTAGAATATTTTCTTCTTCTGGAGGCATTCAAGAGGCAGCTGGATAGCCACCTGTTGGGTATACTTTAAGTTGGATTCCAGCAAGGAGCGGGGGTTGGACTTGATGGCCTTATAGACCCCTTCCAACTCTACTATCCTATGATTCTAAGGATGCTGAAAGTTGTTAGGAGACTCTGTCAGGATCCCACCTGCTGCCACCGCTTGTCAGGCCCCTTCCTGTGGTCACCGCCTTGTCACGGTCCCACCTCAGGGTCCTGCTCTCAAAAATGGTTCTCTCACCAGCTCTAGCAAAGATCTCTCAAGATCCCACTGCTAGGCAGTACCACCAGACACTCCCTGTAAAACAATATTGCCTTGAGACTGTGCCTTAGTCTCCTCCTGGCTTATTGCTACTTTGTGTCTGGGTGCACTTGCAGGCAACAACCCCCTTGTATCTTTGTGCCTATAAAGAATACAGCCCTGGGTTGCTCTGGATACCTGATGATGTTACACTATCTCTTCACCGCTGCCACCATTGATACTGCTTCCCAACCTTGGTATATGCCCTGCCCACCCTTCTGGTCTGTGTAAGCCCAGCCAAGGATCAGGTGTTCTGGTAAACCAAGAAATATTTATTTATATACACAGGGAATAACAAGATTACTTAAAGGTATAGTCAACAAGCATGTGGTTTCATAAGATGTGTTACTCTTTATGTTTCTAGTCATCAATAACCTGCCTCACTACCCGCCTAATTCAATCCACCCTCCAAAACCCAGAACCAACCAACGAACTCCTAAACCCACCAACTAAAACCAACCAAACGAACCCCTTCTCAACTGTCTTCCTCTCATTTATACCTTCAGACCCTCAAGCGCTCAGCCAATCATAATACAACACGCATCAACATTCCAACCCATGTACTCCCCCCTCACTCAGCCCACTTACCTCATTTACTCTAATAAACCCACACTTACCATATTTATAGTACTATAAATACAGGGGCATCACAGACCCCTATTCCCATCACAGAGCTACAATTCTCAGTGATTTAACAGTCAATTCCTCTTCCCAGGGAACTCTGGAAATTGTAGCTCTGTGAGGGCAATATTTATTTATTTATTTATTTCGTTTCATTTCTAGACCGCCCATAGCTAGTAGCTCTCTGGGCGGTGTACAAAACTGGATTAAAATACAATAATATAATAAAATCAATAACATATAGCAGCAAGTTAACTAACAAAAAATTAAACGTAAAAACATTAAAATGCCTGGGAGTATAGCCAGGTCTTAACCTGGCGCCTAAAAGAAAGTACCGTAGGTGCCAGGCGTATCTCCTCAGGTAAGCTGTTCCAGAGTTCGGGGGCCACCACAGAAAAGGCCCTAGATCTAACAACATTCCTCCGGGCTTCCTGATGAGTTGGTACCCAGAGGAGGGCCTTAGATACTGAACGAAGTGAACGGGTAGGTTCAATAGGGTCTCCTAACAACTCTCAGCGCCCTTAAAAACTACAGTTCCCAGGATACTTTGGGGGAAGCATGGCCTTTTAAAGTGGTATGGTACAGTAGGGCCCCGCTTTTCAGCGTCCCGCTAATACGGCGGTTTTCAATTAGAGTAAGGCCCCTCTCATATGGCTCCTGTTCTGCTTTTAAGGCTTTTTCGGGCATCCGGTGCCATTTGATTGACAGAGTTCCACTTTGTGGCGGGTTTCGCTTTTAGGCGGGGGTCTGGAATGTAACCTGCCATATGAGTGGAGCCCTACTGTACTGCTTTAATTGTATAGGACAGATGGGGCCTTAATTGGAGTGTAATGCTACTTTGCCACATAACCGCCCTAAGTAAAGATAGAAATGGATGACAGAAGAAAGGGGAAAGATTCTTTTGTGCTGAACTGGGAACTCGCATGTCTATGTTGAAGTCAGAATTTTTAAAGCCCAAAGTGCAATATAAATAATACATAGCAAGCTAAGATTAGCACAAAGTAGTTGTAGGAGGCATAGAGATACAAAGACATACAGGTATTAATTTGTTTACAATTAAGAAATCTTTATTCACAATTGACAGTGTTAATCTATCAAACACAGACAAAATGTACAAGGACTTATTTTTACATTCAAGTTGCTCAGGAAACTGCGTAAAAAGTTTAATTTCAAAAGCTAGCTACCATTAAAAATACTTTCAGTAACAACAAAAACACAGAGACTTGACAACTTTATGGGTATAGAAATTGTATTAAGATGGACATTTGCTTTATTTTTTAAAAGCAAAGGTTGATAAGTGCAAGAATTTCAGTAAAAAACAACTAATAAGGCTTTTTACTGAAATGCCTGCACTTATTCCCAACCCCTGTAATAAGCCATGAAATCCATGGATACCATCCCCCCCCCCTAATTCAGAACACACGGTAGGGATAGGCACAGGACATTCCTGAGTCCTCTCTCCCACCACCAGGACAGCAAGTATTATGAAACATGTACTGTTATTTGCTCTGCAATTGAAGGCAAAAAGGCACACCAATTAAGGCCTGCTTGCACCCTCTTCATTGGAATCCAATGGAACAGCTTCTTCACGGGCCCGTAGAATGTTGAGTATTTGTACCACACACAGTGGGCAGGCATGCTTGGGATGAGGGCTCAATACTATTCTGTGGGAATCCTCTTTTATGAAGAGATGCATTTGCAGAAGGAAGGAACTCTTGTCCCATTTCTTTTTAAACTTATGATGCTGTATTTACCAAATAAATATTATTGACTGAACACATTACAAAGGAGGCCCACCAGTCTTTTGGACCACATTCTTATTGCAAGATATTGTTTCACTGAAATAATGATGAATGGAAGAGATGCCAAAAGCAATATTTATGAGGTACAATAAAGTTTCCAGTTATGTATTAAGATCTAGTGAATGATAAACTATAGTTCAGATGTGAGCATTTAAAAATACTTGTTTGTAAACTGAAATGAATAATTACTACCACAGGTAAGAGAGAAACAGAGCAGAAAGCAGATGGAAAGTTCACCTCTCATGCCCTACTACCACTTTTGCCTACTCTCAAATCTGCCATTCTTGGGCAAGGCAGTTGAGTGGGTGGTGGCACAGCAGTTGCAAGCGCACTTGGAGGAAGCGGATTATCTGGATCCATTTCAATCAGGCTTCAGGCATGGACACGGGACTGAAACGGCCTTGGTCACCTTGGTGGATGATATGAGGAGGGCGTTGGATAGGGGTGAATGCACCTTCCTCATCCTCCTGGATCTCTCAGCGGCTTTTGATACCGTTGTCCACGGTATCCTTCTGGACCATCTGGAGAGGTTAGGTATAAGGGGCACTGTATTGCAATGGTTCCATTCCTTCCTCTCTGGTAGGTACCAGAGAGTGACATTGGGGGATGAGGTTTCGGATCCTTGGCCTCTCACTTGTGGGGTACCACAGGGTTCTATCCTCTCCCTCATGCTGTTCAACATCTATATAAAGCCACTGGGGTCTATCATCAGAGGATTAGGGCTGCAGTGTCACCAATACGCGGATGACATGCAGCTCTACCTCTCATTCAAGTCCTCACCGAGGTTGGCTGTAGAAACCCTGTCCAAGTGCCTGGAGTCGGTGAGTGGCTGGATGGGAAGGAATAAGCTGAGGCTGAACCCTGACAAAACCGAGGTACTGTTCGTGGGAGACAAGGGAAGGTTGGGGGATATTGACCTGGTCCTCAATGGGGTACAATTGCCCCTGAAAGACCAGGTCCGCAGCCTGGGGGTCATTCTCGACTCCCAGCTGTCCATGGAGGCTCAGGTCTTGGCTGTGAACCGGGCGGCACTGTATCAACTTCATCTGATACGGAGGCTGCGCCCCTACCTTCCCAACCATCTGCTCTCATTGGTGGTGCATGCCCTTGTCTCCTCTTACCTAGACTACTGTAATGCGCTCTACGTGGGGTTACCCTTGAAAACGGCCCGGAAGCTGCAACTGGTACAGAATGCGGTGGCTTGCCTGATCAAAGTCAGCCGCCGGCGAGATCACATCACTCCAGTGCTGAAGGAGTTGCACTGGTTGCCGGTTATTTTCCGGGCCCAATTCAAGGTGTTGTTTTTGACCTTTAAAACGCTATACGGTTTCAGCCCAGTTTATCTGAAAGAGCGCCTCCAGCTTCATCAAGGATACTGCGCAATAAGATCAGCCTCAAAAGGCCTCCTCTCTATCCCACCAGTTAAAACAGCTAGACTGGTGAGGACTAGGGAGAGGACTTTTTCTATTGTGGCTCCCACTCTGTGGAATTCCCTCCCAAATGATCTCTGTCATGCCCCCGCTATGATGAGCTTCTGCCAGGCCTTGAAGACCTGGCTCTTCAGACAGTTTCTTGGGGTGGGTTAGGTTTACTACTGCTGTTGAGGTTTTAATGTTTTAATGTATTTGTATGTTTTTATTCTGTATGTTGCCCAGAGCAGCTGGACAACCAGCCAGACGGGCGACTAACAAATCTAATAAATAAATAAATAAAATTAAATAAAAATCTGGAAAAAGTAAGATTTTATTTCAACTTAGGTAATTTAAAATTTTTTTTGGACAACTTGAGTTTCACGTCTATTGTTACATTTTCCTTGCAGTTACTTTAGAGATGTTTTCTTAGCCCATCATGTTGCTTACAACTTCTTGTTCTAATTCCTATGGAACAAAAAATGAGCCATGTTATAAAAACAAGAGTCAGATTTTCAGTCTGTTATATAGGCATGTTTTCCTGTTGCTCAAACTGACTTTTGATTGCAGTGGTGGGGAATCTCTGCCTCTCTAGATTTGCCCCACTAGGCAATTTAGAGCAAACCACATCCACCTGTCAGCCACCTGATGTTCTATTATAACAGGCGGAAAATTCTGTTATCTCCAATCTAAGAACTAAGTGCTAAGATGGGAGGCAAGGAATTTCATTTCAAGGAATTTCAATAACATTGGAAATAAGCATCGGCCCACCCTTCAAAAATGGCCTGTGAAGGGTGGGCCAGTTTTGGATCTGGCTTTCAGACTGAAAAAAATTCCCTACCCCTGCTTTACTGCCTCTTCCACGAACAAGCCCAAGCATGTCTTGGAATATTGGTTTTTTTTTAGATTCTAAGCATGTCTAATATGCTCCAGCGTTTAAATTAGGCATTCAATTGCATGATTCTTTAACAACACAATTACAGTAATTGATGCTGGTATCCTTTATTACCTAACATTTAGTACAAATAATTAACATGGAGATAGCATTGTGTGGAGTACTGATAAAACTGTATTCAGCTTTTATTAGCTTGGGGGACGCTACATGCAGCATTTCACCAGCTGAATAACTGAAGGAAGACATTAATTTTGCCTGGAGGAAGGGAGGTTAAAAGGGCAAAAGATAGCAAAAGGGTTTTGGGACTTCTAGAGTATGTGGGACATAGAGCTGATTTGCCCCAAATCAGGCTTTCACTGTAAACACATAAATGTAACTGAAACCATGATGGAGAATAGGCAACCTGCCCTTCAGTTAGGCTGCAGCATACAAAGCCCTACATCAGTAACATAATAGCCTTGGCTAATTCAAAACTGGCTTCCCTGCCATACCACATTGCCCAGGGATATATCTTGTGTCTACATTCCTTCTCACACAGAAATCTGACGACAGATTTCACTGCTGCTGTCGCCCGGAGTGGCTGGGACTGTACACCGGTGCTCTCACTGGTGCATGTAGGCAGCCCTGACCTCACTGCTCCAACCCGCTAAGCGAAGGTGATGCCACTGTTGGGAGGGTGGCAGCACGGCACTGCCTCATTGCTCCTGGCTGTCATTGTTCTGGTTTAAAAAATATACGGGAGCAGATATGATGGTTAGCACGAAGGAGGCAGAGACATTACAGAAAGAGGCAATGGAAGCTGGGAAAAAACTCATTTAAAAGGATCTTCAAAGGTACTGAAGATTAGTGGAAGGGAGTAGTCAAGAGTTCAGCTGCCACAGCTGTGGAGGGAGCCACCCATAAGACACGACAGAGTGAGCGACACTACAAGTGGTTCAGGGGATATGCCCTCCATACAGATGAATGGACTGCTAGAAGACATGTGGGCACTCCAGTGTCATAGTTAGGGCAATGTAAGAGTTGGAAGAGTTGCATAAAATCCTGAATACATTTGCAATACAAATACAAATACAAATGTAAGAGAATACATTTAAAGTTATTATTCTAAGAATACTGGTACACACATATCTTTGTTAGAGCTGTTTGGCTCCTCTTTCCCTACACTAAAAGAAGAAACTGACTGAGAGTTTCTCAAAGAGTAACTTATTCATTTGAGCGGCTACAATATACCAGCCAAATTGTACATCTGAATTACCATAGGAAAAGACTATGAAAACTGACAGATTGTAAATGTCAGCCCATAGTCTTGGGTCTCCTATGTAGCCACCTACTGTTTAAATTTGGATACAATTATAAAAAGTATAGATTTGATACTTACCTGTGGTTTTAGGGACTCTTAAAGGTTTATTACTTAACACGCTATCTTGTCTAATACGTTTTGCAGCTGTATGACTATGCTGATTTGTTAACCCACTGCTCGATACTGAACTGTAAGAAAAAAGTTAGAACAAGTTTGTTTTTAGCACAGTAATGTTAAACCAACATACTGATTTGGGACACACAATATCAAAAAACAGATTAGACAGAGGACCAGATCTACAACATTTACAGATACATGTGTGGATTGCAGCTATTTCCTTCACTGCCCGCAAGAACAAAATTAATGTCATTCAAATTATATTTCTGGTGTTTGACAGCATATCAACTTCCCATTGTGATGGAATAGGGCTTTTAGCTATTGTGTGTTGAGTTTTTAGTTGTAATAAGTAGGTTGTAAAATGGTTGCTTTTTGCTTTAAAGGTTCTCATCTATAGGTCAAACATTCACAGGTAGTTTAAAAGTACAAGAGGATGTTTTGTTGAGGCAGTTCTGCACAGGAGGATCAAAAGTTCAGCTCAGGAGCCTGGCCATTAAAGGGAAATCAAACCTTAAATAGGAGTCTACTTCTGAGAGTCTACTCTTCTGATTTGTTAAAAGGTTGGGAGGGGGAGTGAAAATCTTGTATATAAATCAAGCTAGACAATAGCACAGTAAGTTAGAAAGTGATGGAGTCAGAAACTTGAAGAGCTGCAGGAGAGGAAAAAGAGGTGACTTTAAAGGAAGCTGGAACACCAGAAAAAGTTATAGAGCACAGATGGGCATTGCAGCAGTAAGGAGCCTGCAAAATACCACAAAGGAACCCAGAAGCTCAACTCAGTGATACAAATCAATAAGTATTGGCTTGGTTAGGGAAAAAAAATCCAGAATAGGTAAAGTTGGATGTGTTTCTTTATCTTACTTACTTATTTGATTTATATCCCGGTCTTTCTCCCAGCAGGAGCCCAGGGTGGCTCCTTTATTTGTTCTTATGAGCAACTACTCAAATGGTAAATTGTAAAATTAGGGTTTTTTTCTAAAACCATATTCTCAAAAACTGTTTAATTTGTTGCTTTACTAAAATCACAACCAGAATCATAGTTTTGTTTTTGAAAAATATGATCCAAGACCTTTGTTATTCATCCCATGCCTAATGCCTAACTACTCTGCCAAATATAGGGAGTAGGTTGGGCCAGTTATGGACCAGAAGGTTAAAGGGCTGTTAAGTGGAGGCGCTAAAGAACAGTAAAAATATCCACTTGGTGGCAGCAGTGAAGTTAACAAGAAGGAAAGGTGGTTTGGCTGATTTCCTTTTTTTCATATGGTGCAGGCTACAGCCCAAGCCACAATTTGGTAAATTATGTATACCAACCATACATTTACAATTTACAAGAGCTACACAGAAACAAAGGAGGTAAAAAGACAAATTTTGCAAATAAAAATGGAAGTTTATACAGATGCATATATTAGAAAAATGTTATTTATAGCCTGATGATATGCATGTTTGCTTAGGAGAAGGATGCCAGAGATTTTAACAGGACTTACTTCAAAGTAAGTATGCACAGAATTGCAGCCTTGGCTGCATCAAATTTTGATTTATATATTATTGCCATCCTGGGCTCCTGCTGGGAGGAAGGGTGGGATATAAATCTAATAATAAATACATATTAGACAAGCCTAGACAAGAAAGGCAGCAATTAGGCATGGGCAGCGCTCCTTCCTTGGCATTACCTCTTTGTTCTTGTCCATTAAACACACATTTCTTGAGACCAGGTGGGTCCAGACTGAAGGAAAAGGGCCAACACTGTTGCCAGGTTTGGCCCATGGGCTGGCAGTTTTCTACCCCTGCATTAGATATTGGAATGGAAAAGCAACTGCAATTTCTACGATTTTGGCCAAGTAGTAAACTAAAATCACTGCAAAGAATTGAATATGCCAGCTTCCAAAACTCAGTTGGCACTTGGAGTGAGCGGTTTGGATAAAGTATGATCCTACTGTGTGACTCATATTCCTTCTATAAATCGTCACCACCTGCAGGCTAGGATATATGCGGTGGGGGTCCAATAGAAGCTAAAGTCATGAGAGCTATTGGATTAGGGTAAATGAAGTGCATATCCTCCCCCGCTAAACCATTCAGTGTGGACACAGTGCCAACACACTTCACTGATGGGAAAATACAGCACTAACAATTCAGCATAGTAACTTCAAGCATTACCTACCTTAACAATTTCCTTTTTCTCTCAGCAGCAGATGTCATTGCCATATAAGATGGCTTCCCGTGTATGGGACCAGGCTGCCTATTTAACAATGAAGGAAGGCCAAGTCTGAAATAACAGCAAAACAATAAATTCTGAGGAATCATTTTACATTCAAAGACGTGCATATGTGAATGAATTGTATTTGCATAGCTTTTAAAAATCCAGAAATTACCAATATTGACATTTGCATGCTGTTTTTATCGGAGGATGTATTCTGCAATTGATTTAATGGGCAGACCTTGGTTTCACCTGAAAAGGTAAGTGATTTGGAAAGACTTCTTTTCAAACATGGGTCACTTCAAGCAAGCACAAGCTAGAGGAAGCAGGAGTCCCATTCAGATCAGATTTTGTGTATGGCTCAAATAGGGCCAGGGGTAGAGTATGAAGCTGCCATTCAAATCAGTGTACCGAGGAGTATGCATTTATCTCCCATTTATCAACAGTGGTCAGTGCCATGAGTGTAGTCCTCTCTATTTACAAAGTTTTTGCCCATGGGGACCCCTTCTGCAAGGTTCCACTTTCTCGGATCTTCATTCCAAGAACTGCCTTTGTCTGAACTTACGGCTAGTACCAGTAGCTGCCAGGAACACATGGCATCAATACTGAGACACTCCATGGAATTGAACCAGGATGCAAGATCGGTACAGAGAATGCATCAGCGGCCAACACTGTTGGGTACCTGCTGAGGCCCACACTCCAACAGGGGGCACTGCCAACTTCTGGAACCTCCTGGCGCTACTGCTATTATTGACCATTTACCTGTCCCCTCCAAACAGTAGTGGTGACATGCCCACTCAGGGAGGGGACCCACTTAGGAAATTTTGCCCCAGCACTCCCCCCACCCTCTGGAGCCAGCACTGGACTTACATATGTTACAGTCGGTGAAGAAATGCTATATATGTGTGTGTTTGCATTTAAAGAAATGTTATATGACCTCTGTGACTGCCATGAGGCCTTGTTCTGGTACAATGTTACAGGCCTACTTGGCAGTGGTTGCTTGGTGACAGGTTCTGAGAGGTGAGAGACACGATCACTTTATGGTTCTATTAGACAGGGCCTGAAAAAAGGTAAATTCTTTCTGATTGGCTGGGGATTTCAGGCAGCAGGGAGTTAACTGCCAGTTGGAGGTTAGCAGAGAGAGCAGTCGGTGTTGGTGAGAGTTCGAGTTGGTTGATGAGAGTAGCTATGGGGAGAATGGAGGCTTATACACATCTAGGGTGTCATTAATAGCTGCCTGGTGAACACCAGAAGGGGATCAGTCTGAGGGGATGCCCTGAAGAAAGGTCTTGCCAGAGGGAAGTGACACAAGCGGGTCTCCTACTGGGAGGAAGGGCAGGATATAAATCTAACAAATAAATAATAAAACAAATATGACACTGGCTAAACTGTCCAACAGACAGGAGCTCAACCAAAGAAGCTTTAGGGGTACAGAGGCAGATTAGCCCCAGTAGCTGGACTGGGTTGTGGAAGTAACTGGCCAGGATAGAGGTTTGGGGAAATTGGTATGAAGAGAGAGCCACTTAAAGGCTGGTATCAGCAACTATGTCTCTGGAGTCTTTAGAACCCATCAGCTAGTACCTATAAAGTCCCAAAATAAGTACCACTATTTCCTTTTATAAATAATCTCTCTTTAATTAACCTATAACATAGTTTAAGATTTATACTATCAGTGGTGGCATCATCTCACACCTAAAGCCTTCCACACATGTTACTAGGACATATTAAAAATATTCAGTGTGAACTGGTGGCAGCGAAAGGGTTGGCAGTGAAAAATGTCTCGTTTCTTTACGATGTTTAAATTGATGTCCAGTTCCTTTTTCAACAAATTGCTGCATGAAAAGCCTAGGTAGCTTACACCACAAAATATGAGTCATGATACCCAATATCACACGTCTCCATCACCAGGAAACTCTCTCCTTCGAGACGCGTCTAGAGACATACACATATTGTCTTTATGCTCCCAGACTTTATGTAGGGAATGTCAAAGGTCTAAGGTACCACCTATTCTAAGAAAGAAGAAGTAGAGAGCTACCATCTACCACAACGCAGGGACTGCTTGATGAAACATGCTCAATGTGCAAACGATCAGGCTGCAATATGGAGAAGGTGTTTAGAGCAGGACCCGATAAATTTGCCAAGTCCTGTTGGTAGGGGCTGGAAATGGGAAGTTAGAGATATGACTGAGCAGCTAGTTGTACAGTGGAGGGAGGGTCTGCCGGCATCTCAGGCTGTACTCAATCTACTAGCCTGCAGTTGCACACAAAAAATATGAGCTACCAAAATGTGTGTGCATAAAAAATGAGATCACGTGCACTCATATGTGCAAACTCCCCAACTGTGGTAACCAGGACTTTGCGTACAGAGGAAGGTGAACATCTATTTGAGGAGATGGATGATCATTACGATGACAAATTTGAAAATGAACAAGTTAGGCTACATAAGCCTCGGAGAAACTAAATAAACATTTCAGTTAACATGTGATATTGTGCGGATTTTTGTGAAGTTGCTATAGCTGACAGTGCCTTGCCCAAAATGAAACAGTGGGCTGGACTCAGCTTTATGGCATACTGTAGCGAATGTTCCCATCGTGGTATGGAAGTGTCATTTTGGGTGGCCCAACGCTTATTTTGGGGTGCACAGCTACAGTTCCCTGATACATAACTGTGGTTATTGCACATGGATGTGCTTTGTGCAAAAACACCTTTTGCCCCAGGGAACGATGATGCATCTTGAAGGGGAAAGGTTCCTGGTGATGGAGATATGTGATATTGGGTATGATAACTTATATTATGTGATGCAGGGTCGAATAAACTATCTAGGCTATTGACACAACAATTTGTTGAAAAAAGAACTGGGCACCAAATTCAGCATCATAAAAACTACACAAGACAATAATAACTGCAAGGTCATTACCTATTTTCCAACTACCGAAGTACAGATCTTGCAAAAATCACATTCGGATTTGTTCAGCGATTCACAACATTTGGTGGTGTGGCTCGTGTAATAAGTTTGTTCCAGCCCCACCTGGAGATGCTGAGGACTGAAGTTGCGACCTTCTGCATGAAAGTCGGATGCTCTACCACTGAGCTATGTCCCTTCCCCAAACAGTAACCTGCTTCAGCAGCCAGATGTTTCCAGAAAGCCCACAAGCAGCACCTGAAGCAAACAGAACTCTTCTGTTGTTTTACCCTGCCCCGAGGGAAACTGATATTCGTGGCAGACTGCTGCTCAACCTGGAGGCTCTATTTAGCCATTATGGTTTTTAGTGATTGTTAAAACATATCAATGGATTTGTCTAATTTCCCATTTAAAGCCATCTATGCTCGTGGTGTTCACCACATCTTGTGGCAGTGAATTTCATATTATGCATTGTATGAACGTCTGCCCTTCCCTTCTGTTGCTGTTGCAACACTCAGAGCAGCTGAGTCTTCTCAAGCTCTCTAGCCATTGTCTCCACACCACACACACACATATATATATTGACTTGTCCCCCTACCACAGTCATATTTTTCTGACCCCCAAAGCCCCCAAACACTAGCCTCTCCTGGTAAGGAAACTACTCCAGCCACCAGTCATTTTGGTAGCTTCCCTGCTCTTTTTACAGCTGTCCAATATCATTTTTTTGGGATGGGCTGCCAGATGCAACTTTGATTTATATAAAAGCATTATGGTGTAGGCAACTTTATTTCAATCCCTAGCACAACACTTGCCCCCTTTACCACCAACACAAACAGGCCAACATTTTTAGAATTGTCCAGCAGAACCCCAAGATCTCCTTTCTGAATACTTACTAGTTCAGAGAGACCACACCAATGAATATGTTGCTAAGACTTATTTTTTTTTGCCCCAATGTTATTTTGGCATTGAGCTTCATTTGCCATTTTGTGCCTGTTCATCCAGTTTGAAGAGATCTTTTTTGAGCAATCACAGTTGGCTTGGATATCCACCAAACCAGCTAGTATGAGTCCCTCCCCCATCTCAGCCGGTGGAACTTAAGTCAGCAGAACTTAAGCTGGTGTAAGTCCCAAAAACTGAGTGTTCTGGGAGTGTGGTGGGACAGGGCAAGGACAGACTTACACCTATTCCCCACCCTTTTCAGTTCAGTTGTTGGACCTAGCAAACCTGCAGAATTTAGGCTGGCAAAAACTGTGATGTAAATAAAATTCCTCCTCCACAGAGTTCGTAATTCAGTAGGTGTAACTTAAGCCAGCATAAGCTACACCGGCTTTCTGCCTCCAATCAGTAATCATGCCTTATTCTAGCACACACTTCCCAATAGATTCTTGGAGGAACCTGTAGCTTCCTTCACTCCATTGTGAAACTGTTCACTGCTCTACCTTTGCTTTTCACTTGCCGTTTTGTCATATTTTGTCAGAGTTTGTTTTTATGAACTGCAGTCCATGAAGGAGAGAGGGGAAAAAAAAGGAAACAGGGCAAGATGATCTCTTGGCCAAGGCTGCACTCAGCTTATTAACTTAGGCACAAGCTTTTGAGACTTTCAACACCATCATCATCATACACTAGAATGAGAACCAATTGAGTTCATACTAACTGTAAAATAAGGAAAGCAAGCAAGCAAGCAATAGTGCCTTACAATAATTGATTTTGAGTTTCAGTGTTCCAAAATAAAATATCATACAGAACGAAATTACAATGTACCATTTGTAATTCAGTAACGCGAGAGCATTGGTCAGGGGTCTGATTACTTTTGCAAGGCACTGTAATAAATATTGTGATTAAAAGGGGGAAGGAAGAGAATAAAAGGATATATTACATCCCTCTTGCACACACACACACACACACACACAAAATACCTTTGCAAAACACTGTCGCTTCTGTTGGCCATCTGCAAATTGTTTTCAGAATCTGTATGGCCCGTGTTACTTTCATAAAGTGTAACTGTTGAGTTCATGTGGCACTCTGGAGTCACGTTGCATGCAATATCCCCATGGCTGTCCTGCTTTAATGGCTCCTGAATCTCTGCAATACAACTGTTCATTTCATGAAGGCTTGCTGTATGCAATGCTTGCTTTATCACAGTCTCTGAACAAAGGTTCTCTATAGGCTTCTTGCAGACTTCAGGTGTATAAACAATGGGACAGAGCGCTTTGCTGATGGAATCCACCAGATGATTAAGGCTTGACCGACTGGATTGTTGAGGGCTTTGTATTGTGAGGGGAGACTCTATCAACTTCCGCCTTGCTCTTTTGTTAGGAGGTATTTCATATTCTGCCTCATGTTGCACATGTGTCTTGACTTTGTCTGATTTATCTGAAGGTGTACCTAAGTTCAAAAACAGGCAAGACCAATTAATTAGTTGTGCTAGACTTTGCACATGTTATCAATGAAGAAGAAGAATTATATAGGAGTGCATCCAGACTAAGATAGTTGAACTCAGATTCCCTTGATATCAATGTGACAAGCTAGTAGCGATTTATGATTTTATTTCAAATGTTTTCATGTAATTGTATTACTTTGAGCCACCCTGGGATCCCTTTGGGGGAAGAGGGCAGGTTATAAATTTGAAATACTAAATAAATAATGTAAGTTCCATTGAAATTGAGTCCATATAACTTAAGTTTGGATCCAACCCATGTTCAGTTGTTTTAAGCCCTCTTCAGGTGTTCAAAATGAACAAGTGAGGGCTCAAACTGGGCACAGGGAATGGAGATGAGCATCCTACCACCAGTATCCTTGTGCACACTGGGTACACACGCAGTGCCCCCAATCTTTCTGTGTTGAGTGGGAAGACCTGAAGGGGGCTACTAAGCCAGTTTGGCTGAGTACACTTACAAATCTCCTTGGGATTGGGACCCCTGCACTTTCAGGGTTCCCTATCACAAAGGAGGTTTCTAAGCATGTTCAGACAAACACTCTTAGAAGCTCTGGTGAAGCAGGAATGCCCAATGTAGGCCCTCTTCCCCAGTTTGAATGTTGCATGTTTGTTTGAACATCGGAAAGTCTAGCCTCTTGTGAATCTGTGAGTTTCCAAACTTTATCCCCATGTGCAGCTGTTCTGCAGCGTTACATATCTGAGAAGAGTGGGTTTAAGGAAACCTGGGGTAGAGACTCTTGCATCCAAACAGATTGGGATGAGGGTTGAAGGTCAGCTATCTTGGGAGACCCTCTCCTCTTCATTAGCAGGTAAGTAACTTCTGCCTGGGGGAGGTGATTAGCATATAAAGGAAGTGGTGGAAGCCGGAGTGAAAACACGCAGCACATGATCCAGGAAGGTAAGTGTTGCTGGAACATGCAAGACCCTTTGTAAAAGAGGGGGGAGGGGCTCCAAACCTTCACGTGAGTTATCTCTGTGCCTGCAACCCTTTGCCTTCCACACAATAAAGTCAAAGGCAGTGTAATATACTGACCAGATTTAAATCCCTGGTTGGCCATGAACCTCACTGGGGAACTTTGAACAAGTTGCTTTTTGTCAGCTAACCTAACAGGGTTGTTATGACAAAATGAGGAGTGGGGGGACACCCATGAATGCTACCCTCACCTCCTTGGGAGAAAAGATGGGTATACAAACTACCACAACAATAAATTAATAGCAGCCACAAAAAACTATTGTCAATAATATTTTCCATTCTATGAAACATGCTTTCCTAGTTCTTACTGCAAGATGGTTTGAGACAAACAGGTACAACAGCAGCGGTGTGGGAGAGAAGGTGATGGGGAACTAATATAATAATTTATAAAGCTTAACTGTACAGTTGCTGACAATACCAGCTTGTACACTATAATTAAAAGCAGATGAGTGAGTATGCCATACAACACGACCATTGTAATAATGGCAGATTTACTGGAAGTATCACATAGTGAAGGAGGCAAGAGCAGTGGGAAACAAGTAGAAGACCTCAAAGAGCTAGCAAACGACACCATGGAAAATGGGGAATGGATTATTAAAGTGGTCTTCTTTTTCCATTTCATCATATATGACAGGCAATGGAAAACAATGGCTTTTGTCAGATAGGTCTCCAGGGATATAAGGCTATGCCTGATACAACAAAAAGTGTCTTGAGAGTGTACTGGACCCTCCAACTTCTTTTCCAGAAAAATATGTCAAACACAGAAAAGTGCTGGCACTGTGGTGCCCCAAGGCAACATTATGCCATACAATATGGTCCTGCCCAAAAGTAACAATGCTTTGGTCAGAGGTAAGCAGCCACATAAATATGGTCATAGATACATCACTGAGATTTAAAGATGTTAACATTTCGCTGAATTATATACAAACACTTTGGAACCTGACAGAGGGACAACATGACTGACTATGGTGGGCAGTCATGGTGGCCAACACTTAAAACTTCAATATTGGAAAGAGAAATCCTCTCCATGATTGTACAATGGACAGAAAGTGACTTTCTGTAAGTGGGAAAAAAGTTGGAAAATTCTTGAATGGACTGCTCTACATTGATTTGTTTGCATAAATGATATTTTGCAAGTTTGGATCACAAACTGAGCCCTTCATCTTCCCTTGATACACAATTAGTGTTTATTGTGATCTCTTTTATTACCATGTTATTGCTTGTCAGTATTTTCTTTGTCCTTTGTTTCTTCCTTCCATATAAAATACTTATAGAAATTTATTCCATCTCATAAAAAAATAGTTTTTGTTCCCCATGTCATTTTAAAATTCCTGTGTATACAAAGTGCAACAACATCACCATCATTTTGGGCTATTTCATATAAAAATATTCTGTGATTCTTAACCCTAAGCCAGCACACATTTAATAGAATTAAATACAGTAATACCTTAGTTAACGAATTCTCCAGGAAAGAAGCTCCTTTTAACAAACCCTTTTTTGGGTGTGGGCACATACTCTTACATAGTCAGAATATGGCTTCTTGTCTACTGGATTACGGCTGCTGCAGACAAGCTCTCTCAAGCATTGCTGGAATGGCACCCTGCGTCAGGTGCACAGGAGCCTCCGCAGGAAACAGTGCTTCGGGTCCCTTGGAAGCACTGTTTAGTGCAGACACGTCTGCCTGAGTGTAGGAGAGGATGGCAGAGAGAGAGAGAGAGAGAGAGAGAGAGAGAGAGAGCGAGCGAGCACAAGTACAGGGTGCTCAAGTGTATGGAGAGAACTGTGCTCAAAGCTTTAGATTGCTATAGCAAGATGCTACAAGATAAAAGAAAAAAGGCAAGGCAGGCATCACTGGATGCATTTTGGAAGGGCCTTCAAGTGGCCTGACCTACCTCGTTGTTTCATTTCAGGCATGCATTATGTTAGTTTTGAATAAAAAGCTTTCTGAAATATGTTGACCTGCTCTTCTTTTTTGTGGTGTGTGAACCTATTGCTATTCTTTCCATGTTATTCCTGCTTCTGGTACCAAAGTTTCTGTTAAAGAAGTAATGTCAAGGAATGCATGTTCTTAGTTAACTGAGGTATTACTGTACTATGCTACTACTCTAGGCTCAAATCTTTTGTCATCTCTTGAATTTGCTGGTTGGCTTTAAGCAAACTATTATTTCAAGCCTGCCCCCCTTCCCACCCTTCAACATGAAAAAAGACAATAATGACTTATCTTACATGGCTGGAAGGATTACTGATATATTAGCCCTATGCATGTATTCTGAACATACATGTTCATACTTATGAATAGGGATGAGTGTGCAAAACTGCCCTCCAGCTAATGGAGGGCAAAGTTCTCAACTGGAGAGCTTCCATTACTCATGGAGAACTTTGGCATCCACAAGTTGGATGGCAATAGGAGTGAAGCTTGGTGTACTCATTTCTGCTCTGATGTGGGTTTTACATGTCAATACAATGCCCAAATAGAGCTAACATATGTGCTCCAAATGCTTCTGGAAAACATTCCATAATGCTTATTGAGGTACTAAAGTACCTTTCATACCTTCTCCTCTATGTGTTCACTCCATGTGGGAGAAAGAGCAGGATTGTCTGCTGGGCCCACCCCTGCAGAGCTGAAGTCTGAAAAGGGCTGAGTACAGCTCTATGTGCATAGGTGCTCCATGAGATTGGGAGCTCCAGTTGCACAGGGTTTCCAATTGTGTTAAGCACCTATACAAAGAGATGTACATGCTTTTCCTTAGACATTTGGATCTATGAATGGAAGTTGGAAGAAAGCTCAGTGAAGCAGTTCTCCCTCCACATGTAAATTAAACACATGGAGGAAAACCTATGAAAGGGTCTTAAGAATTTGTATTATTAAATTATAGTATACAGCTTAAATTCCTTCTCTATTCTGCTTGCTAAAACAGAAACAAAAGCTCAGCGCCACCTTTGGAACGTGGCAGTGGAAATATGCATTTAACTTACTTATTTGCATAAAACAAACACTTGGTATTAATTACCACCTCTACCAGATAATAAGTTTAGCCTTCTTAAACATTTATTCAAAATTTATCACTGCTTGATTTTGATAAAATAACCTCTGAAACCACATGCCAAAAAAGAGAAAAAGCAGGAATAATATCAAGGTCTAAACACCTATATAGCTTGGGACCAGGATACCTGAAAGATCGTCTTACCCCTTATATACCCACTTGATCACTGCGCTCTACAGGTGAGGGTCTCCTGCAGATACCATCTTATCAGGAGGTTTGTTCTGCACAATATAGGAAACAAACCTTTAGTGTGGCGGCAACTACCCTGTGGAATTCCCTCCCCTTAAATATTAGACAGGTGCCATCTCTGCTATCTTTTCAGCACCTTTTGAAGACTTTTCTCTTTCAACAAGCCTTTTAAGTTGAGACCTATCCCAGTCTGCGTCTGTGTTAGAATTGCTTTTTAATATGTGTTTTTTAAATAATGTTTTTAACCCTTTCTAAAAAAGATTTTTAAAAGCTTTTTTAAAGTTATTTTTAACGTCGTTTTGTTTTAATCTATTTTAAGGTCTGTTTTTATGATGTTTTAAAGTGTTTTTAGCATTTCTGTTTGCTGCCCTGGGCTCCTGCTGGGAGGAAGGGCAGGATATAAATCAAATAATAAATAAAATAAATAATAAACACCCCAAACTGACAACACTAATGACAGATGAACTTGTAGAAAAGAAAGACTTCAGCAATTTAGAAGGCACTGTACCACCATATTAAGTCATTCACCCAAACTAGGTACAACTCTGCATGACCAACAAGCTCAAAGCATTGTCCAAGGAAGTAAATTTTTAGGGTTGTCTAACAGATGGCAGATCTTTAAGCTGAAAAATAATACACCCCAGAAGATCAAGAAAAAAGTGTATTATAACGTCATAGGCTTAGACATAGCACAGGATATAGCTATGTAATTATTACAGCTACGATGGAGAAGGGATGATACATCATCCTTTTTGAGTTCTGTAAAGTAGATGGGCTATGGCAGACCATTTCTATGAATATGTAACAGTTGACTGTTTAATGTTTTTCCATTTCTACCCTAGAAGGAATAATTCTATGAGACACACTACATACATATTTATTCAAAGCTTAATGGCTTAGAGACAGCCCCTCCCCCTGCTCCCCAAAGTTAACTAGCCAGACTGGTGTTTAGTTAGAAACAATTCCAGAACTTCCAGATTTATATATTTGTCTCAAGAATTCCACACTGCATTTCTAGACAATAAACAAACTCTGTGCGCTTAAAATATTTATTTTCCAACATCCTATGGCAAAGAAACTCAATTTTAAGAATAGTGATACTGGCCTCCAATCATAACATTTTGAATAGCCACTTTGCTGAATATCAACAATATGCTTTGCCCAGGGAATCCAATTATAATCTTTCAAACAGCTATCCATTAAACATTTTAGGCAACATTTTAAAATATTAATTTATGAGGCGTTGCTCTAGCTTATGCATCTGAAAGTGTGTGTTTCGGGGAAAAGTTGTGGTTGGCGGCCCATCGGTCTGTGTTTATACATTATAGCAATGAGATTCTACTTCCAGAAGCAGAAAAAAAGTTTGTTTACTGTAAGGCACTGGGTTTTTGCAAAATGTCCTAAGAGAAACTGAGAAGGAAGTCTGGGAGAGAAAGATTTTGGTAAGAGTGCCAAGTTTTAGAAGCTTCTCCAAGTACCGAAACCACTTTTAAATTAACCGTAAATGTAAGCATTTAAACTATAAACCAGATAGGTAGAGAACACAAAAAGTATTGCCAACATTAATAATTTGTTGAACGTCATCACAATGGGCTATATTTCATACTGTACTACAAGTACATTAATACAAAGCAGATTGCAGGGGTTCCATGTAGCACAAATTTAAGCCATTAGGACATAGAAAACCCCAGGCCTTTAAATATAGCTACTTAATGTCATCAGAAAAAAATCCATAGGAGGACGATCATTTAAGACAACTAACAATTTTTGTCTGAGGACAAAAATATGGATGCTAAATCAAAGGACCTACTAATGTTTTTGATGGCTGCAGCACACCTGTCCATTGCCTCAAAATTGGAAGTTGGAAGGTTTGGACTTGGGCCTATGGTATCATAATGATTGGATCATAGCACTTACTGAATGGTTGACCTGTCATTTAAGAGTCCTTAGGGGCAAGGAAAAATCAGACAAATTCTATGATATATAGTACAGGTTTATTGAATCTTTCTATTATTTGGATAAGAATTATGCTGCTTGTGCAAACAAGTGATGAGTCTGGCTAATAGCTTGATTGGAATTCTTCGATGGCAACTTATGGGTAGGCTGGTAGGGTCTTTTTTTTTGTTTGTGGAGCCCTGGATCTTTGGCCTGAAAGGAAGTGGAGGGACAGAGACATAATGTAACATTCTGGCACTTTATATCCATTTGCCTTTTCTTTTAATGTAATACTATGGGTGATATCTACATCTATGTGAAAAGCCACATGTGCCTTTTTTCTGTTTTGTTTTAATTTGATTCTAAATAAAGTTTTATACACACACACACACACAAATGTACACACCCAACCAAACAACTTGGGCCCAAAATACCTTAAGGTACCCAATTCCTTATGCTCCACCTCAGTCACTGAGCTCTTCACACCTCTGAGACTTGGTTGGCCTTTCCCAGGAATTGAACCTTTAGCGCGGCAAGCCCTGGCTTGTCTTGACTGATGATATTATGTTGTACACTGCCTTGTTATATTGTAAATGAAAGTGCAGTTTATAAATATTTAAATATCTATAATTACCTTGCCCTTAAAAGTGGCCAGTATGAGCAACAGTCAGGGGTGATGGGAATTGTAGTCCAACAACATCTGAAGGGCCACATGTTCCCAAACCCTGGTTACCGCTATGAGAACAGGCTCAGATGACACTTGGACTCTTCCCCTTCATTGTAGCTATGAAGAGGAGATCACAGGCTTGTGATCTGGGCTTCTCTGGACAAGCCACAATTAAAAACAAACTATAGTTTTTTTTCCCCAGTCAGGATATAAAGACAAATTACTGTTAGTTGAAAATGGAAGCAAATGCTTCCAATTTTTCTTTCGACACGCTAGAAAAGAAAACAGGGTGCACACAAGTCTACAATTCACCAAGGCTCATTCCTGCAGTATTAAACTTGATTTAATTTTATGTCTGAACATGGCAATGAGCGTAAGGCTCAACCAAGTTCTGAACTAGAGGCTTCAAAGCTCACACACCAAACCACAGGGCTGAACTAGGCTTTTATGTTATTGAATCCAAGCTGTCCAATACTGATAATACATAAATAAAATTAGCTTTTAGTGGTGGACTTCACTGAGAAAAAAACTAGTAAGTGTTGGGCTAAGAAATGTATTAAGGACATCTTATATGCAAAGTCCAGCAAGAAACAGAAATACTTGCTCTCAGTGGGAACACTACATCATGAGAGCCAGAAGTAAGAATTAACATTTCTCTATCCAGTCCCATAAACTATTCACTAGATACAACACTTAAAGATTAAGAAAAAGGATGCAAAATCTATCACATCCCCCACCCTCATTATCAAATGTGTTGCACTCCTTTGCCCCATGGCATACAACGAGACTTACTTCTGAGTATACATGCACAGAATTGAGCTGCACTTGTTAAAATATTTTTGGCATGCTTTAGGATTGACATGAAAAATGGAGTTGAACATGAAGGCATTCAAATAAATGATCTCTCTCTCTCTCTCTCTCTCTCTCAATTAACAATTTTTGGACAGCTTTGGCTATACTATGTCATGCCTTCAGAAATCTCCACCGATAAAGGAACTCATTTATCAAGAAGTGAGTATACAAAGATGAGATTTAGCATGGTATCAAGTAATATGAACAGTGTGATAGAAGTATTTAGCAAACATGAGTCACAGTCCACACAAGTTGAGTTCATGTCAAAAAGACATTGATGAATGGGACTAGTTCTAATTGGGTTTGGA
The DNA here is from genome assembly GCF_030035675.1 of Rhineura floridana. Lineage (NCBI taxonomy): Eukaryota > Metazoa > Chordata > Lepidosauria > Squamata > Rhineuridae > Rhineura > Rhineura floridana. Next base: position 133,269,258 of record NC_084481.1, on the reverse strand, counting down.
ACAAAATAATGGGTTGGAATTTTTCTTCTTCCAGAACTCATGTTAAACACATGCATGAGAAGATATTTCTAGAATCCATGCTAAATTAAGTCTGCTAGGTTGTTTGGCTAAAGTGAACTCAAATATTAATATATTCATTTCAATAAACATTTCTGGGCTTCCAGTGATTGATCCAATTACTCTGCTAATCATAAATTTTTATTCTTTTAACAGCTTTCTGACTCACGGAATTCCAAACTGCAAATGTTGCCCAGTGAATGAATTTTAGCTATTTAATATTCATGTGACCCCAATGCGTTATTATGCCAGGCAATTTAATGTCATTCTTAAAGCAATAAATGCAATGTGGGGGGAAAAAAGCTACCAAAAAACAGTTTGCAACCAAAAGAATGACAAGATGGTCATTAGTGTGATGCTGTTACTCAAGATGGGAAAAGGAAATTGTAAAAGGTCAGCTTGAATGGAAGAAGCTCTGTGGTATTTGATGAATCTTACAGGGGTGTGAGAGAGAAAACTCAAAATTCTGTATCTAAAGCCAATGTTTTGACTAACACAAGAATTCACAGCAATTAGGTCTCCCCAGTAATAAATTGGCTTTGCTTCTGGGTCACTAGAGGAAGTAATGGATGCTTCCCCCGCTTTTAAAATGGACCCCCCCACTCTCTACTAATGCACAGCAATGCTTAAAGAAATTGGATATCTGAACCAACGCCAGAAATACCAGCAAGTGCCTGGCCGTGAATGGAGGTCATGCTCACATCTCACACAGAGAGAACATGGATCACACCATCAATCAAAACCCTGCTACAAAAACCGTGAATGCCACTCTTAACTTAGAGCTTTTGTTTTTACTTAACTTGTATAATAATTTATGTTGCACTCAAATGGCAAGAAGTTAAAATATCACAGCTGCCTATGATTTTGCAATGTGCTAGAAACTCCCAACAGCTGGAGCCAAAAGGTAAGTCTTTCACTTTTTTAGACAACAATCCTTTTCAAATGAAAGTTATTTCAGGAGCAAAGCATAATGTTGTTATTCTACTGCCAACTTTCAGCTTCTACACTCATCCAAGTGCTACTGAAAGCCTACAGCACAAGGCTTTGAAGTTTCCAAGTGGCGTAGGAAAGCAAAGGCTGATGGGAGCAGTCAAACAGGAATCCCACCCTACCCTACCCTTAATAGAGGAATCTCTAACAAACTTGAACATTTTTGGAAATGTGCTGGAATTCAAAATTGTCATCAGATCCTTGCGATTATCATTTGATTCACTAATAGGCAAAAACTTTGCAGTTTAAGAACGTACCTATAGCCCACAGATATTTCTATTAAACTTTAAAAAGCAGGGAAATTGGGAAATTGGAAAATCACACTGATTACAATATGTTGCTACTTCAGCAATGACTCTAGCTGTTGGAAAAAAGTGGATGCATTTTGCAGCCTGCTATGTTTAAACCACTTCATTTAAGACAGTCAATTAAAAACATAGAACACACCTACTATTTTACTATATTTCACCTCCCACTTTTTTATTTTGTGTAAACAGTCACTCCTGATATCCACTGGAGACTATTCTGCAGAATAGTCAGTGCCATTATCACACAATTATTTTTGGAGTTTTTTTAGTGTAAATTTTGCAGTGTTGCTGTACTTCACATATTCACAGAAATAGAAATAAAAGAAAATGATTTCCTATAGCAAACCTCACTAATATTGCAAACTAAATCAGACATATTTAAAGTGACCATGGGAACTATATCAACTATCTGAATAATGTTTCTTCCTCCCTGCTAAAACAAAATCAGCACAGCACACGTCTTCTTTTTATTATTTGGGCTGATTGCAGGTGTTGCCACCACTCACCATATGCTCAGAGGAAAATGTTACCAAATTCTTCCAAGCTACACAGGACTTTGAAAGACTAACCCAAATTGTGTTTGCATTTTGACAAATTTGTAGGGCAGTACAATATCTCAGAGAGGTCAGGTCTCCTGCTCCCCCGGTGCATTCACTACAGCCGCCCAATTTCACTGCTTTTTAAAGTTTGATAGAAATATGTGTTGCCTATAGGTATGTTCTTAAACTGCAAGGTTTTTTTTTTTGCCTATTAGTGAATTTCTCTGTTTTTTAATCCAGGAGATAAGAAATGGGATCCTGTGCAAGTTTGCTGAGAATAGATTGATTCTTTGCATGCTTGAGTTCAGTGGGATTTACTCCTCTGCAATCATGCTTAGGATAAGTGAAACTGACCAGGGGGGAGTGAGGGAGGGCTGGAGTGGGCAGAGGAGGAGGAAGAAGGAAGAGGGGAGGGGAGGAAGAAGGGAGAGGACCGGGAAAGGAGGGAAAAGTAGTTCTGATCATTTGTATGCTTATTGAGTTCAATGGGATTTACTCCTATGCAATCATGGTTACGATAGGTAAAACTGACTATGGGGGAGGGGGAAGGAGTGGACTAGAGGGGGGCAAAGGAAGCAGGATGGCAGGTTTGATCATTTGCATGCTTATAGATTTCAATTTTAAAGATTTCAAATTTTAAAAGGGGTAGGCCTAGAAGTAGGCATTGTGAGAGCAGGGGCACAGGATATAAATTCAGAAGAGCAAAATTACCACAGGCCTAACCACAAGTGCCAAAGACACTTGAAGAGAGACACTGCTTACAAGTGCCTGTACGCTAATGCTAGGAGCCTCCGAACCAAGATGGGAGAACTGGAGTGCTTGGTCTTAGAGAAGAGCATTGATATAGTGAGCATAACCGAGACCTGGTGGAATGGAGAAAACCAGTGGGATACGGTTATCCCTGGATATAAACTATATCGGAAGGACAGGGAAGGATGTATTGGTGGCGGAGTCGCTCTATACGTGAAAGAAGGCATTGAATCCAGCAAGCTCGAAACCCCAAAAGAGGCAGACTCCTCCACAGAATCGTTGTGGGTGGTGATACCGTGCCCCAGGAGGGACTTAATACTGGGAACGATCTATCGTCCCCCTGATCAAAATGCTCAGGGAGACCTTGAGATGAGATATGAAATTGAGGAAGCATCCAAACTAGGAAATGTGGTAGTAATGGGTGACTTCAACTACCCGGACATAGACTGGCTGCATATGTGTTCCAGTCATGACAAAGAAGCAAAGTTTCTAGATATTCTAAATGACTATTCCCTAGATCAGTTGGTCATGGAACCGACCAGAGGGACGGCAACCCTGGACTTAATCCTCAGTGGGGACCGGGACCTGGTGCGAGATGTAAGTGTTGTTGAACCGATTGGGAGCAGTGACCACAGTGCTATTAAATTAAACATACATGTAACTGGCCAATTGCCAAGAAAATCCAACACGGTCACATTTGACTTCAAAAGAGGAAACTTCACAAAAATGAGGGGATTGGTAAAAAGAAAGCTGAAAAACAAAGTCCAGAGGGTCACATCACTCGAAAATGCTTGGAAGTTGTTTAAAAACACTATATTAGAAGCTCAACTGGAGTGCATACCGCAGATCAGAAAAGGTACCGCCAGGGCCAAGAAGATGCCAGCATGGTTAACGAGCAAAGTCAAGGAAGCTCTTAGAGGCAAAAAGTCTTCCTTCAGAAAATGGAAGTCTTGTCCGAATGAAGAAAATAAAAAAGAACACAAACTCTGGCAAAAGAAATGCAAGAAGACAATAAGGGATGCTAAAAAAGAATTTGAGGAGCACATTGCTAAGAACATAAAAACCAACAACAAAAAATTCTATAAATACATTCAAAGCAGGAGACCATCTAGGGAGACAATTGGACCCTTGGATGATAAGGGAGTCAAAGGTGTACTAAAGAACGATAAGGAGATTGCAGAGAAGCTAAATGAATTCTTTGCATCTGTCTTCACAGTGGAAGATATAGGGCAGATCCCTGAACCTGAACTAACATTTGCAGGAAGGGATTCTGAGGAACTGAGACAAATAGTGGTAACGAGAGAGGAAGTTCTAAGCTTAATGGACAATATAAAAACTGACAAATCACCGGGCCCGGATGGCATCCACCTGAGAGTTCTCAAAGAACTCAAAGGTGAAATTGCTGATCTGCTAACTAAAATATGTAACTTGTCCCTCGGGTCCTCCTCCGTGCCTGAGGACTGGAAAGTGGCAAATGTAACACCAATTTTCAAAAAGGGATCCAGAGGGGATCCCGGAAATTACAGGCCAGTTAGCTTAACTTCTGTCCCTGGAAAACTGGTAGAAAGTATGATTAAAGCTAGATTAACCAAGCACATAGAAGAACAAGCCTTGCTGAAGCAGAGCCAGCATGGCTTCTGCAAGGGAAAGTCCTGTCTCAGTAACCTATTAGAATTCTTTGAGAGTGTCAACAAGCATATAGATAGAGGTGATCCAGTGGACATAGTGTACTTAGACTTTCAAAAAGCGTTTGACAAGGTACCTCACCAAAGGCTTCTGAGGAAGCTTAGCAGTCATGGAATAAGAGGAGAGGTCCTCTTGTGGATAAGGAATTGGTTAAGAAGCAGAAAGCAGAGAGTAGGAATAAACGGACAGTTCTCCCAATGGAGGGCTGTAGAAAGTGGAGTCCCTCAAGGATCGGTATTGGGACCTGTACTTTTCAACTTGTTCATTAATGACGTAGGATTAGGAGTGAGCAGTGAAGTGGCCAAGTTTGCTGACGACACTAAATTGTTCAGGGTTGTTAAAACAAAAAGGGATTGCGAAGAGCTCCCAAAAGACCTCTCCAAACTGAGTGAATGGTCGGAAAAATGGCAAATGCAATTCAATATAAACAAGTGTAAAATTATGCATATTGGAGCAAAAAATCTTAATTTCACATATACGCTCATGGGGTCTGAACTGGCGGTGACCGACCAGGAGAGAGACCTCGGGGTTGTAGTGGACAGCACGATGAAAATGTCGACCCAGTGTGCGGCAGCTGTGAAAAAGGCAAATTCCATGCTAGCAATAATTAGGAAAGGTATTGAAAATAAAACAGCCGATATCATAATGCCGTTGTATAAATCTATGGTGCGGCCGCATTTGGAATACTGTGTACAGTTCTGGTCGCCTCATCTCAAAAAGGATATGATAGAGTTGGAAAAGGTTCAGAAGAGGGCAACCAGAATGATCAAGGGGATGGAGCGACTCCCTTACGAGGAAAGGTTGCAGCATTTGGGGCTTTTTAGTTTAGAGAAAAGGCGGATCAGAGGAGACATGATAGAAGTGTATAAAATTATGCATGGCATTGAGAAAGTGGATAGAGAAAAGTTCTTCTCCCTCTCATAATACTAGAACTCGTGGACATTCAAAGAAGCTGAATGTTGGAAGATTCAGGACAGACAAAAGGAAGTACTTCTTTACTCAGCGCATAGTTAAACTATGGAATTTGCTCCCACAAGATGCAGGAATGGCCACCAGCTTGGATGGCTTTAAAAGAAGATTAGACAAATTCATGGAGGACAGGGCTCTCAATGGCTACTAGCCATGATGGCTGTGCTCTGCCACCCTAGTCAGAGGCAGCATGCTTCTGAAAACCAGTTGCCGGAAGCCTCAGGAGGGGAGAGTGTTCTTGCACTCGGGTCCTGCTTGCGGGCTTCCCCCAGGCACCTGGTTGGCCACTGTGAGAACAGGATGCTGGACTAGATGGGCCACTGGCCTGATCCAGCAGGCTTTTCTTATGTTCTTATGTCCTTAATGGTATTTACTCCCATGCAATCATGGTTAAGATAGGTAAAACTGACCATGGGGAGGTGAAAGGGGAGGAGGGGAAAGCAGGGATTGGAAGGGGATGGGGATGGAGGGACAAAGGAAGGGGGAAGGAAGGGGCAAGAGGGAGGGGATAGGAGAAGGGAGTGTGGGTTTGAACATTTGCATACTTTCTGAGTTCAATGGGATTTATTTCTGTGCAATCATGTTTGAAAATGGAAATGGACTGCCTTCAAGTTGATCCCGACTTATGTTGACCCTACTGATAGAGTTTTCAAGGTAAACGGTATTGAGAGGTGGTTTTACCATTGCCTTCCTCTGAGGCTGAGAGGCAGTGACTGGCCCAAGGTCACCCAGTGAGCTTCATGGTTGTGTGGGGATTGGAACCCTCATCTCCCAGGTCGTAGTCCAACACTGACCTGGGGGAGGGGCAGGGAGGGGAGGGGAGGGGGAGGAGATTGGGTGGGTGGGCACTGGGGAGAGGGGAAGCCCCTTACCTTTCCAAAAGGAAGACATTGTGGACAATATTACTTTTCAGCGTTTCCCCCACCTTTTTATTCTACAGCAGGCACATGTAGCCTCCCACCAAATTTAAAGCAAAGCTGTCCCTGGCCACATCCGCACCAGGCCTTTATTTCACTTTGGAAAGTCATGGATTCTCTCAAAGAATCCTGGGAAGTGTAGTTCATGAAGGGTGCTGAGAGTTGCAAGGAGAGGCCCTGTTCACCTCACAGACCTTTATTTATTTATTTAATTACGCTTTTAAACCGCCCTATAGCAATGAGCTCTCAGGGCGGTGTACAGCAAAATAAAACCACATTTAAAGAACGAACAAGTGTGGATTAAAACATACAATATAAAACATATTTAAAAACAAAATTAAAATACGAATAAAATAAAAATACAATTACAGTTAAGTTTAAAATAAAATAAAATTTAAGTTTAAAAGTTTAAAATGCCTGGGCGAAGAGGTAGGTTTTTACCTGGCACCGAAAAGATAACAAAGAAGGCGCCAGGCGTATCTCATCTGGGAGGGCATTCCATAATTCGGGGGCCACCACTGAAAAGGCCTTAGATCTAATTGTTGTTCTCCGGGCCTCCCTATGAGTTGGGACCTGGAGAAGGGCCTTAGATGTCGAGCGCGGTGAACGGGTAGGTACATAGCGAGAGAGGCGATCAGATATTGCGGTCCGATGCCGTTAAGGGCTTTATAGGTAAGAACCAACACTTTGAATCTGGCCCGGAAACATATAGGTAGCCAGTGCAGTTGGGCCAGAATAGGTGTTATATGGTCGAATTTCTTCGTCCCAGTAAGAACTCTGGCCGCAGCATTCTGCACTAGCTGAAGTTTCCGAATCGTCTTCAAAGGTAACCCTACGTAGAGTGCATTACAGTAATCCAATCTAGAGGTTACCAGAGCGTGAATAACTGAGGCGAGGTTCTCCCTGTCCAGATAGGGTCGTAGTTGGGCTACCAGCCGAAGCTGGTAGAACGCATTCTGTGCCACTGAGGCTACCTGAGCCTCAAGTGACAGGAGCAGATCTAATAAGACCCCCAAACTACAGACCTGCTCCTTTAGGGGGAGTGTAACCCCATCCAGAGCAGGTCTGACATCAACCACCTGGGCAGAGTACCCCCCCACCAACAGCATCTCAGTCTTGTCAGGATTGAGTTTCAGTTTATTAGCTCTCATCCAGTCCATTATTGCTGCCAGGCAGTGGTTCAGTACATTGACAGCCTCACCTGAGGAAGATGAAAAGGAGAAGTAGAGTTGCGTATCATCAGCATATTGCTGAAAACGCACTCCAAAACTCCTGATGACCTCACCCAGCGGCTTCATATAGATATTAAAGAGCATGGGGGACAGAACTGAACCCTGCGGGACCCCATATTGGAGTACCTTCAATCAGAGCGGCTGACTGTTAAACCTGTCTGGCCACTGGAGCTCTGTCAGTGGAATAGGAGTCTCCTCTCAGCACCCTTCACAAACTACACTTCCCAGAATTCTTTGGGGGAAGCCATGGCTGTCTCAAGTGAAATCAAAGTCTGGTGTGGGTGTAGCCTCCTGACTAGCCAAGCCCAGCAGCTGTGAGTCTGGCTTTTAGAACACTGACAGTTGGTTCTTAGGCTGCTTTCACACTGCACGTTATTCCGTTATTCTGATGATTTCTGACCAGGTAATTTGCGCATTAAATTTGATATTTCACATGACGCACAAGCTAGCTCCATAATTCTAGTGGAATGTAGTGGAAGTTGAGCGTTAATTTCTGTGATAAATGATACCAGAAATAATCCGTTAGCAAGGCTGGGAACCTAGGAGTTTATTGCTAGCTGCAGCCGTTCATGTGACAGGCATTCCAGCATGCAGTGCATTCCCGCCCTTTAGTTGCGCACGCTGTTTTTTTTTTTTTGCCTGATGAACGTTGTACCGAGATTCTGGCATCAGTGAAGATAGCAGCAGCATTTCCCACACATACCCGTCTTGATACAACTAAAACAATTTAAAAAGTCAGATCCTAAAGGGAGAGGGCTTTCATGGCAACAGGACGACACCTTACACAGTGAGGAACAGTGTGCATGGGTGAGGGACGAAAACAAGCCGTGTGAAAGACAGTTGCGCAAAATGCCAGTATATCGGCTGAAAAAGCTGCTGTTCCTTAATGCAACAGGTGAAAGGGATTTTAGAAATTGGGACAGAAGCTCTACTTTTTTAATTCATTAAACTAAAGCAATGAGCCCCATGTGTCAAAGGAGCTTTACTAAGCATGGCCGACACTATCATTCAGTTCAAAGCAAAATTTATTAAATTAATTAAAAATCAGCCAGGCATTTTTTAAAAAACTTTTAAACAGCCGAAGATGAAGGTCAGTGTATGGGGCAAGGTCAGTAATAGGATTCCAGGTACTCTGTGAACATGGCTGATATTTAATGAATTTCAACAGATGAGAACTCTGACAGAAAAAATCCAAAAGGGTTGGGTTGTTTTTCTCTCTTTTTAGACTTAGAACTCTTTATTCTCTCTGACTGTTTTGTGTATTGCCATGAAAATTTAGAGGGTTGTTAAGCAAGCATTTCTGAGCTCAGGGCTACGTTTTGTAAGGTTTTGTTTTGTTTTGAAATGAGCTTATAGGAAGCATCAGAATGGCATGGGGGGTATTTTCAATTTAACATTGCAGAATGTGAAAAATCCACGCTGGATAGTATCTCATGGCTATATAATTTTTGAAACACGCTGGGCTCAGCTCAATGAAAACATACTTCTTGGCAACTAAATGCCTCCTTCCATCTTTCCTCACATTTGGGGCTTGCCTTTTCTGTTGCAGGTATTGTCTACCCCAAACCAGTCTCCAAAGTGCTTCCACTCTCCTTCCCCAGAAATTAAGGGTGCTCAAGCTACACTGTGCTTGGGAGAGAGGAGGATCAGAAAGAGCAACAGTGAAAATTTTTTACATCTGTGTTTACATTGTAGTATTGGCTATAAATGGTGCTTCATTATAATTGTTAAAGAATTTAAATTATTTCACAACCACGAATAACTTAGGGGTTTTTTTTGTAATTGGTCCCAAGAGTTAACAATTTGATAATAAGGTAAACACCTAGTTCATGGCTGCAGAATGTGTGTACACGTGTGCATGCACATTTGTACTTCAGAGGGAGATCTCTGACCTTTCTGGGATGAGGAGCTTTCATGATGGCAGAGTTTCCTAGTACATCACATGCAATCTAGTGCAAACTTAGGACCTCCAAAGGTTGCTGAACTACAACTCCCACCATCCTTAGCAATTGGGCATGCTTGCTGGGGCTGATGGAAGCTGCAGTTCAGCAACTTCTGAAGGGCCAAAGGCTCCCCACCCCTGTAGTACATAATAGTTTGGCTCTCAAGTGTGGTGCAAGTACTTCAAGATAGAACTGACATGTGCTTTGATATCTGGCACCAGTCTGAAAATCTTTCCAACTCTGAGTAGGAACAACAAGGAAATAGTTGTATATGAGACTGGGAAAAGAGAAGAACTTCTCAGTGCTGAGATATACATACAGAACTCCTAACAAGAGCCCATAAATTTTGGCTTTGCTCAGTGGCCAGCCTTTATTTGTGCTCACCACTGGCCCTTTTCTCCCCTAAGTCCTCTGTACGCAGCAGAGGTCTTGGGTGGGTGTTTTCGTATTGTGCAATGGAACAGCCAGGAGCAGTGACCAAGTCTCCTATGCTGCTCTAAAGCTTAATGCAATAGAAAGTACCACTCACCCTATTCTGCTGTACATGCTCCTGGCTGCTCTAAAGCTCAGTTGAATATAAGACCTCTTCTGAGGTCTCTGTAATTTACAAAAAAAATCCAGGGAGGGGGAGCTGTGTGCTGCTGGGTACCCTGCCCTAGCTAGAAAGACCTTCCTCTGGTAAGTGGATTTGTTGAAGCTCAACACTGCAGCTCAGCCAGGAAGAGTAAGCCATTGAGAAAAGAAGGACTGGGGGAAAGTGAGCCTACATTTCCAGCATGGACCAGTGTGTCAGAACCAGAAATGCTGAGGTGTGACCAGAAACACACGACTGGTTTAGACAGGTACACAATGGTTGATTTGACCTTTTCTTTTTTTAACTGGACGAACATCCAAGCCTATCATTGTCTCCTTTGTGCATTGCTAGCGTGATGAACAGATGCAAAACACCATTAAATATTATAGAATATAGATAAATAAACTACTGTTCACTGATAATTGGAAGTAGATGGCTTTACTGGTACTAGACAGCATAGCTAACATTTATGGGCGCAGGTACATTTAATATCTAAAGGAGGACATTAGCAATTTTTTTTTCAAAACTACTTTATCTTAGTAATCAATTTACATTTAAGAGCAAAACAGTAAATTGCACATGCTTGCAAGCTGAGCTCACACACACCCTTCCTGTTTGATTCCTGAGATGCATACTGTATTACTTTATTAAGATTATACTGCATACATACTTCATCTTAACACAAATGAAACTTTATGTGACCAATTTATCCAAAATAGAGAATTTTGGAAAACTCTTTGAAATATTCCCATGAGAAGATAAATACTAAAATATACCAGTCTCTCAATTCATAAAAAGATTGAAAACCAAGAGTCTAGTGACAAAAAAAAGGAACTGCATTGCTGTTACGTTGATAAGTAAAGCCCATGCAATTATGCTGCAAGTGAAATATGGATTTTTAAATATAGAATAATGACCGCTGTGTAACAGGTGGCCCATGTTTTCTCAGCCTTTGTGCAAAACCCCATTTCCTGTCTAACATCTTGAATGGATTGTGCACCAAACACTAATACTAAAAAATTTTTAATGACCCAGAATGGTGCAATGGGATCTGTATGAATTTTTATTTGAAAATTTCCTTACTAAAGATGTCATGTCTTCCCAACAATTTGCAAACCCCTTGCTCCCCATGCTTTTCTAAGGAAACAATTTCTGTTACCAGTGATCTTTTTGTATGTGTTGGATCTTTAAACAAAGCCTACCACTGATTTGTCTTAACTTATAAAACTTTAGTACAATTTTCCTTATCTAAGTTTAGATAGTAAAAGTTCTAGCATACTTACTGTATAGAGTTATTCTTAAGCCTAGCTGTCCATATCACTCTTTCATTTTTGAAAATATGAGCATTTTACTGAGGACAGTGATTTTCAAACTTTCTGCCTCGAATAAACTGTTTCCACATCAACCTACCTGCTGAAAAACCTCTGTATTACTGTAATTTAGAGTATCCAGAGTGCACAGCAAGCTCACACAGAGTGCTGGCAGAATCTATTAGGCCTCATAATTGCCCCCGCAAGTTGAGGGTGCATTCTAGAACACCTCCTGAAAACTCCTGACACTGCGTTGCTGGGGAAGATAAGGAACAGAAGTCTTTCAGGGAAGTTTGTCGGTCAATACTAATCTTACTGAGCCTCCGTACAGCCTCTAATGTCAAGGAATACTAGAATTACCACTGACACTTAAGAACCACTGGCTTAGAGGGATCCAAAGCAATGGCACTTCTCCCAGCAGTTGTGTATAAATTAAACTATTTTCACTCAGTTGCATGCAGCTACATTGCTGGTCACGCTGGAATGTCCCTGGAGAATGGAGCATCCAGGAAGGAGCAGTTGTGGGGGTACAGTATATCCTTTAAGGAGGAGTTAGTACAAAAATTGTAACAAAAATTGTAACTCACACTTCCAACACAAAGCAACATACAAGGAACATTTTCTTAAATTGATTTAAAGATGCTTCACTTCATTCTATGACAGAAATTGTTCATGACAAAAATTGACCAGATCCTATAAGCCCCTTATATCATCTGATCTGGGTATCTGTAACAGTTGAATGCTTAAGAAAGGTAGCACAAAGATAACAAATGGCTTTAATCCACAGAATCCCCTTTATGCCCTTAATCTTCAGATGCAATCTTCACAGTGGGAATTTTCCTTATCTTTCCAAGACAGCCCGACCCCCCAAATAAAACATCAGAAGCAACTTGCTACACTTGGGAGGAATTCAGAAAGGATGGTTAAAAGAAAGAAAGGTCCTACTGTGTAGATATCTCTAAACAATTCTCCGGATCAAGGCTTATATTAATGCTTTTCTCCTTCCTTTGAAGTGAATCTGTACATAGCTTTGCTCCAGATCACCTCCAATGTCTACCCTAGAGCTGTTGTTTTTGTAAGGCACAGCCAATGTTAAGTTGAAACTGCTACATAAGGACGAGCTGAGCTGTGTAGGCTGATATTCCTGAGCTGAAGATGTATTTCAGTTCCATGACAGGGCTCTTCCTTACTACATTACACCTTAGCTAGTAAGCCAAAACTAGGTTTGGTCACATTGAGCTGGGTCCAGAGTTCTAGTGAGCAGAACTCTGTCCACAAGGTGCTTCTTTTAAAGGAAGAGGGTGGGGAGGCTATTCTGATTCCTCCTTCATCCCTGGAAAAAACTTCTGCACTGTTTGGGAACCCTCCAGGAACTGCAGAGGGAAACTGGCAAAAATCACCTTCCCGGTAGTCTCCCTCCAGCAAGAGCTTCTGCTGGAACTCAGTCCTTTTTGTTCAAGGAAGAGATGCTCTGGATCCAACTCACCGTAAATCTATCCCAACATTTGAGAGTTTCTACAAAATGCAACATTTTAGAAACACACAAAGAGACAATGGTCTACTTACGGCAAGGAGTACTTTGGTAGCTCACAAGCTGCGGAAATGCCATGATGGCAGACGCTGTAGGTGGATCATTTTCTTTTTCAATCATCTGGTCAGCCCAAACGACAGCTTTCTCTCTGTGAATTAGCTGCTCAAACTCCTTGAAGTCATCCTCAATGGCAGCATTTGCTAAACCTGCATTCTTCAAAGCTACACGCTGCTTTCTTAGAACTGGAAGCAAAGCACTTAGTATTCTGTAAAAAAAATGGTATAACTGTAAACATCTCAAAGACAGCATGGTACGTTTTATTTAATAAACACAAGTTTTATTTAAGATGCATAATATATAGGCAGACACCCTCCCTAGAAAGTATACACATGTTTTTGAATACCAGTTCCTCAGTGAGAGAGGACTAGTGGCTTCATGTCTTGCTTCTGGGTTTGAGCTTCTTGTTTGGCATTTTAAAACTCTGTCCATATTCCCCATAAGCAAGTCTTTATTTTTGCAGATAAGAAGATATTTTTGCAGGTTGTTAATCCCTAGCTGCTAACCTACATTTACATCAGCATCCCTGTACCCTAAAATTCTTTAATTAAACTTTCTGTATTAATTCAAGAATTCTTTGTAACAGGAAGCAGCAAAGTGCAGATATTTTGACTGCACACATGCAGGACCTATACACACACACACTTAGCCCGTCTCCCCAGCTGATCCATGCAGATCAGTTGAAGGGGGTTATTACCCTCTTTCCAAATGATCAATCTGCTGTCTGGGGAGGGGCAGTTTGCATTCTTACTAGGGCACTGAGCTTTCTCTGCCCACTCCAGTGCTATGTCTACTTTTTTTAAAAAAAATCTTTTTGCCACCATTGCCAAAATCAGCAGAGGGGGGTGGAAAAAATTGTGGGGGTCTGGATAGGCTCCCAGACTAGTGGTTACTCCCCCCCCCGTTTCAGGAGGTCCAAGAGGATATCATGGTCAATAGTATCAAAAGTAATTGAGAGATTCTGATACAGGTCATCAACCTGGTCTCCAAACCAGGAAGTTAGACTGAACATTTATCATCTTATTGCCAGGCACTGCTGGAGAGCTGCCTACAAAGAACTCATTTATCTGTATCTGTTTTATAGGCTATTCTATCCAAGGACCTATTCACAGGAAGGAAAAGGCCAGCAAGACAAACCAAACAAATCAATGCTTTGCTATATGTTTCCACAAGCAGGTGCCATAGTAAATGTGGTGATCTGGAACTTCTGGACTGGAGCAAAAGGACATGTAGGCTTAGGTATGATATAGAACAGGAATGGCAAACCTCTGTGCCCCCCCCCATTGATTGTGTTTGTGGTGGCAAAACACACACACACACAGCGCATTGGGATGGGCACAGCTCAGTGCCCTTATAGGGAAGTAGTCATTTGGTGAGTGGGAGATATCCCCACCCTCTTTCAGTTGAACTGCATGGATCAACTGAATAAGGCAGTGGTGTATGTGTCCTGTGTGCAAGATGGCCACACCCACCACTGGCATGTGGCCCCAGAACGCTTAGCCAAGTGTAAATTCGACCCTCAGGCCACAAAAAGGTTTGCTACCCACAGTATGGAACTAGGCATATTCTCCTGCATGCATCTTCAATGTTGCATGGCTGCCTTCTCCCCAGTTCAAGAGGCAAAGCTACAAAGTCACAGTGGTTTGCCTACGGAGTTTTAACAGCTATGGGCTTGATTTTCAGCATACTTTCCAAAGCGATTGGCCACCAGTGTGTTTAAAGGGTGCAGGCATTACCACAGAGTTATTCTAAAAGAACTAGAGAGAGAGATCCATTCACTTCAATGAACTGAAAAACAGATTTCTCCACAGAAAGTCTAGTCAATCATACTGCAATTTTCATGTAAAATTAGCATAACTGCAGCTTCTACATACATCAAAAGAAAGCTTTGAACAGGCAAGATGTTCAAAATATGGCATTTCAAACATGGGCTTACTTTTCTGTCTGTTTATGTTGCTGCTGTTGGAGGGATGCTAGAGTCCTCATGTATTCCGTTTGAGTTCTCAAATCCTTTAGTTCTAACTTCACATGATAGTACTGGAGATCTCTGCAGAGCTCCTGGAAAAGAGAGCCACATTTAAACCAAACTCATACACAGCCAAACCAGGAATTATGGTAATACTACTACTACTACTTCAAGAATAACCCTTCTATAATGGAAGTGGCTTAAAGCTTTACCAGATGATGGGGACTGCCACAATATAGCAGAGATGGATGAGTATTTTCTCTTTGAGAGAGGACAGATAGCATTATAGAGTCAAAGAGCAAGATCTAATTGTGGGAACCAGCTAGTGCAACAGTCATTCTGTTAGAGGGAGCTCCGTTTTAAACATAGCACAATAGCCAACTCCAATGGATGGCTTGGACCAATGAAAATGTCCCAAAGTGTTAAATTTGCATGTTTTTTTCCTGTCATGTTACTACCACTTGTGTTAACAAAAATAGCTTGCGCAACAATGCCAACTCTCCTGCTTCTTGCACTAATGTTATGTTGAATCCTGCCCAGAGCTGTCTGCAGAGAATTCAACTGAATGAAGGTACCACCAGGTAAAAACAAAACCTGAAAGACCTCAGAGATCTCTCATAGGAGCCCCCCTTAAATCTGAGGCTGCTAGAGTAGGAAACCCTGCTTGCATGCTGATAGATTGAGAGCATCTAGGCAGGAGAGCACTCTCCACTCAGAGGTCAGAAAAGGACCAATATCACATCAGACACTAAGCTTTTAGAGTGACAATAATATAAAAGGGGAAAAAGTCAGCTTACTAGCATTCAACAAGCATCCTTGGGACTCCCATTTATTAACACATTTTTACATGCTAATAACTCTTCACTTTCAACAGCAGCAAGATACATAAGAGATTGTTTCAGTGGGACTTCCGGGAAGGGTGACTTAGCCTGTGCCTGCTTTTGAGACGGGCTCCTGCCTCAAAAGAAGCTTATTCAGATATATCAGTCAGTTTTTTCTTTTTTTTTTGACTGATTAAACTTCTCCCGGGTAGGGAGAAACGAAGAGATTAACCTCAAAGCCTATTTTTGTTGGGACGACCAGATCTCATTAATTTATGGGACGAGGTCCAGCCGACGAAGGTGGGACGGATTTTCAACAGCAAGCTCTATCTGTTAAAGCGAACGTTCATCTTATCTTCTAAGAGAGAACGCACTAACAGGCAAGCACCCTTCTTTCTATATTTTTCTTTTACTTGACTTAAATTGTTGCTGTTTAAAAGAGATTTGCCAGATTGATCAGTTTTTGACATCTCACTGGGGAGCCATAACTTCTCTCTGCTACGCACTAATTAATAGCTTATCTCTGTTTTTGTTGCAAAAAGCTGTCCTGGATTTGCATTCTAAAGATATACACAGAAGAGGGATTTCTATTCCAGATTTTTATTTTGAAAAATATTATACTGTTTTGAGACTACTCTCTTTTTGGTCTATTTTATTTTGACGAATCTGTTTCTTGACGATTGCCATTAATTGTTTCGATCCTGGGAACTGCATTTTGTTTACTTAACTATTGGAGAGATAAGGCTGTCTGCTCTGTTTATACTGTGATGTCACCAAGTTTGGAGAATTAACCCAATTGTTGCTGAAATAAGAAGTGGTTTTCCTATATTTTTCTTTTAAAATGGCAATTAAGAAAGTGGCTGAAAATCTGGAAATAACTATGTTTCAGAAAATAATGGATGAGATTGAGATAATGAAAATTGAATTGAGTAAAATGAAGCAGGAGATTAAAGATATAAGGGTCCCTGTGAGAGAGGTGACCCTGGAAGGGGTCCCTGTGAGAGAGGAGACCCCGGAGATTGGAACAGGGGTCCCTGTGAGAGAGGAGACCCTGGAGACTGGAATAGGGGTCCCTGTGAGAGAGG
Source organism: Rhineura floridana (assembly GCF_030035675.1). Lineage (NCBI taxonomy): Eukaryota > Metazoa > Chordata > Lepidosauria > Squamata > Rhineuridae > Rhineura > Rhineura floridana. Next base: position 133,252,523 of record NC_084481.1, on the reverse strand, counting down.
AGATCCCGGAGATTGGAACCAACGTGGAACAGGAACAAGATTTGGAGTCTATGGACTTTAGAAATAAAATCTATTGTTTGGAACTCAATGTTATCTCTGAAGAAATGAATGAAGATTCTAGAGATAAAGTTATCAATGGCATGGATAATCTTCTGGACTGGAATGATGTGATGGAGCCCAATATAGAGAAAATCTATGGAATTAACTGCAGCCATGTGACAATGGAAAAACTTTTAAGAGATGACCCAGTGTATTTTGAAAAAAAGAACAGAGATATGATTTTACAGCAGTATTTCAGCAACCTATTCAGAATGGATGGCAAGAAAATATTTGGGATAGAGGTAATTCCCATCAGACTCTTACTATATGACTATGGCTTTGACAGCAAGATTATTATGGAATACTGATAATGGAAGATTGGATATTGAAATTACTGGACTTAACAAGACTACTGAAGATGGAAGATGGAAAATGGAACTAATAGAGATAATAGAACAATGGCTACTGAAATTATTGAACCTAACAGATTCTGATGTGATGGATTAATTGAAATGTTTATTTTGACTATGGTTATGACAATAAGATTATCATAATTAGTAATGAGATGGATTAATCGATATGCTTATCTGGAAAAAAAAATTGATAGATATATTTCTTAAAGAATTGAAACCTCTCTTTGACTTTTTGTGGAAAGAATAAAGTAATGTTTATGAGATTTGATGATTAAGTAAGATAACTACTGGAGGAAAGTGATTTTATAATATGACTTAAGAGACAGGATTGTTATATATTATAGACTTATAACTGATTTGATCTTTGACAAATGGGAAGTCAATATTTTACTCTTTATTTTTTATTTTTGTTTTTTTTTTCTTTTTTTTCTTTTTGTTTAACTATTTTTGATTTTGTTTTTTGTCTTTGAATGTTTTGTGATTTTGTCTTGTGTGTTTTATGAAAATCTGAATAAAAATTATTGAAAAAAAAAAAAAAAGAGATTGTTTCAGTGGTAGAAGTTGTGGGAAGAATGCAACAGAAACTAGGACAATTTTGTTTATATCCTCTTTTAAAAAGGAGAAGGCAGATGCTTTATTTTCTGCCTGGGTTTCTTCTTACAGTTCATATGAAGACACCATTCACAGCAAGAAATTACAGCAGTCTATTATAGTCACACCACTGTTCAGTGAAGTACAGGGGTGTATTTTTTAATATCATAATTTATCATAAAAGAAACCTATGAAAGCAGTGGAAAAAACATGCAAATTTTCTTAAGAAAATTGCAATGGAGAACAATTTGTCTTCTATCACATTACAAAGTTTGTTGTTGTTGTTATGTGCCTCCAAGTTGACTACGACTTATGGCGACCCTATGAATCAGTGACCTCCAAGAGCATCTACATTACAAAGTAGCTACCTACAAAAACAAAAGCCATACAATTAGCAATAGCAACTACTGTTTTTAAATAGGGACCCATGAAATTTCACAAGCGAGGTGGTAAGTGATTTGGACTTAAGGGTCAGCTCAAACCCAGTCCCTTATTCATTGTCGCTAACCCCCTCTCCTTTCATTTCTGCCTTTCCTGGTAAACTCCTGGGTTATGGTCAGAAGTGTGGGAAACACCCTTTGTATTTTGTCACTAAGTTAGGTCCCCGGCATGTTGCCTCTCCCTTTCTCTCCCCTCTAGCTCATTTCTAGCATTCAAATGGAATTTGGGGGATTTGTTTGCACATGCTCATGAATTTGCTTACTGCTAGAGCAGAATGAAGAGCAATCCACACCTCACTCGAACAGCTAATGTTATTTTCCAGGAACCAAAGGGAAAAATGTTTACCTGAGGAATATGGCCATCTCGACCTAGGAGGCGGATTTCGTTTTCTACTCGATGCAACCAGTTAGTGTTGTCCTCAAAGCGTTTAGTCTCCTCCTCTTTTCTCTTCTCCATTTGCAAACACCGGGATTTAAGTAATGCAAGCCGGTGATCGTGTTTGCCAGTTGCCTGTAACACAATAAACTTAACTTTCAAACTAATGACAGAACCAGATAATATGGCGAATTATCAACACAATAGCATCTCATCCTCCCTGGTAACACACCCTGTGAAACAAAATACATAATGTGATGTGATTCACATTGTTTCTACAACTGTGCTCCAATTGATTGGCTTCTGTAGTCAGGGGCCCCATTTGCAACTTACATTAAAAGCAGCACAATTCTACATTAAATGGGATTAAAGTTGATGGCTTCCCCCAAAGAATCCTGGGAACTGTAGTTCGTTAAAGGTGTTGAGAGTTGTTCAGAGACCTCTACTCCCCTCACAGAGCTACAGTTCCCAGAGGTCCCTGAGAAGAGGGACTGACTGTTAAATCACATTGGAAATTGTAGCTCTTTAAGGGGAACGGGGTCTCCTAACAACTCTCAGCACTCTTCTTTGGAGAAGCCATGACTATTTAAAAGACTGCTTTAAATGTATAAGGCAAATGGGGCCAGAGCAATTCGGTGTGATGTCAACATGTAAAAAACTTAAGATTTTACTTGGGAAAAGCAGGCTGCTGTTTTTGTTGACAACCATGCATTCTCTGTATTGGCTAGTTCAGTACACATTCTCCTAATCCATTAGTAGTAAGGTTGGTAAAAACAAGTCACTTAGGTCTGGACCCAAAAGGAGTAAATGCATGAATGTTCTGCGTATGCACTCAATATTTTTTTCAAAGAGATCTTTGGAGAATGTGGTCTCAAAATGCCCTTTGAACTCAGAAGTTTGGCTGTTAAGCATGAAGGTTTTCCAGAGGAAAAGCTGCTAATGTATGTACACTATTTCCCTCCATTTCAGCTTTTAAAATATTTCATACCTCATTCAGCAGCAAAAATTTATATCACCTTTAGTTTCAGAATGCTATCGCTATACTCAATTGAGAACAGATGTTTGAGAAAAGCTAACAGAGAATTATTTTACAGCAGGACCTCAGAAATTGGCATTGATGGTTAACTGCTATGTGAGCGAGGTTTATATGTATATATATATTAGCCCCTTGAGCTGCATCATTTGCAAAAGGAAATATACAAAACAGATGATTAAAAATAAGGTGTAAAAAGTCTATCAATAAAAAGTATAGAAGTAGGAGATAAAAGCTGTTATACCACACATAATAAAAAATGGTGACCAGAGCCCAAGCCTCTTTTCCTACAGTTATTGAAGAGCTGTTATGAAGTCACAGACTGGAGTAACTGCTGAGGTGGTTCAGTCAGTGGTAGAATATAGAAAAACAGTGCAGGTTAAGGTCATTTTGAATGGAAGACCGCTGACAGACGCTCAAGGGGCAGAAACAGCAAAGCTAGTGAGACCCACTGAGAGGGAAGAATGCCCAGAGAGTGAACTAAGAGACAGAAGGTTTGAGTGACAGGATGGCAGAAGGAAGAGGTAACAGAGCTGACAATGAGCTGAGAAGCGGGGACTGAGGAAAAGAGACGCAGAGAAGTCAAAAGGCATGGAAAAGAACCGAGTGACAGAGTGGCTGGGACTGGAAAAAACAAAAGAGGACAAGGAGATGAATTCTGATTAGAAACACATAAAGAGGATTGCTACAAGCCCCCTCCTACATTGAAAGCACTGCCAATGTGTGTGCGCTGATTCAGTCCCCGGGGCTAAGTGTTTGGTGGCTGGGGAAAGTAGCCTCACATGTCTGTGGGCAGTATCCAACTAACTTTTTCCATCAGTGTAAGGATTTCTGCTTGCACAATGGAACTTCTCCCCCTTTTCCCCTGCACACCTAACTCTGTTCTGGGGTTTCCCCCCAACCTGCTGGAGTAGATTTGGGGAGGGTACAGGGCATGCACGGGAAGAGGAAGGGGAAAGTTCCATTGTGCAAGTGGAAATCCTTGCGCTGACAGAAAGAGTTAGTTGGATACTGCTCTATAAATGTATGTGTTTAAGCTGCTGGTGCACATGTTGCCACTGGGGAAAGCAGGGGTTACCAACACAACTCTGCCCCCCTCTCCTGCATGCTTTCAATGTAACAGAGGGTTCATATGATCCCCTTCAGATCTCTATTAAGTGACAAAGATTTAAAATTAACATAATTAGTATTGAGAGGCCCCAGATGACTTCAGCAAGTAGACATTCAGGATCAGAACCACAGTTCTTTCATTAGGTATTATACAGCTTTGCGTAAACAAGGCAGAATGGACAGAAGAACTGCCGTACAGACCACTTACCTTCTCCAGTCTCTCTGGAGAGCACATCATTTTGATTTGTTCATGACAATGCTTTTGATAATGAGTTTTAAGGGTGTTTTCTTTAAGTCGGAGTTCTAGCTTGAGAAACTCTTTTCTGATTTCCTCTCGATTTGCAAACACACTCTTCAACATTTCTCTGAACCTGCCCAAATGTTTATATCAAAAAGGACACAGTTGCATAAAACACAGCTTTAATGGAGAGAAAAAAAGTGTTCTTGTCAGGGGCATCACACTGCAGTAGATAGCAGTTTCATTTTTTTATTTTTTAAAAATGAAGAGGTTAAAACATTAAAACAGGAGCAAGAAGCTGTGGGCCTCCAGGTGCTGCTGGACTACAACTCTCATCATCCCAGACCATTGGCCATGATGGCTGAGGCTGATGGGAGTCCTGCAGCATCCCACCTCACCCTTGCAATAAAGAGTTCATTCAGATATTACAGAGACATGTACAGAAAAGCATAATGCCAATGATCAGGCAGAAACTTGATTTCTCAAAGGCAGTTGACTGTACATTAATTACCATGCTCTTTGACAAAAACTATTACCTACTGTGACCATATTTTCCTAGGGAAGTGTATCAAAAGACTAAATTCTTAGGCTGACTAGCACAGGTCCCTCAATTTTGACCTAGGCCTTGCATTGGGGGAGGTGTAGGGGAAGAACCATGTCAGATTCCATATAGGTCCACAATTCCAAGCTGGTGCATCATTAACGAAAATATTGAAGTAGCCTTGTGTTGGCTGCTCAGTGTCTCCTGGACAAAAACAGACTTCAGTGAAAAAGACTTTAGAAACAGTCCCAGTCCTTACTGCTAAATGTGGGAAAATGTAGTATGGATACAGCAGTACTAGAAATTGTCACAGATGTATATAGTAACAAATTAAAAGGTGGACCCTATGTTCCAGGATGGGGCTTTAGGTGGGACCCAGGTTGGCAAATAGTGATATCTATTGCTCTGAAGGATCCACAGAGGCTCTGTCTCAAAACATAGCAAATATTTTATTTTATAAATTCAGGCTACTGTCAACAACAGTTGTAAATTATTAGTGCCTTCCTTGACTGCAGTAGATTAAAAACCTCTTTTAATTGGTGTATTACAATGCAGGTAACCATGGGCAAGTTTTATTGTAAAAAACTGTGATGTTATACATAGTGATTAGTATGCATGATCCTCCCCTTGGGATATTTTCTATATATGGAATTATAGGAGCTGTAGTTTATATCAGATTAAAAAAAGTAAAATTACTTAATATGTTTATTATACAGAAAAAGGTGATAAAAAGTTCTCTCGCTATGTACACATTTCTGCTTAACATAACTTTCCAGGTTATTTTTATCCAAGTAGGCAGTGATTTTCTCTTATAACAGGAAAAAATTTTTTAACACACCCACACACCCTTTAGTAGTATTTTAAGATTCTTACTCTGAAAGAAATTGTATTTCCAAACAAAACAACAAAATTAAGCCGTCAAAAATTTGCTCTTAACACAAAATGTAGGGGATCAAATTCTCCTTGGTCAGTACTTGTTTCCCAGTTCCCAGCTAGAGGATGACTGCAGACCTTGAATCCTGACTTCACCACATTTACCAAGGAACTTCTATTCCAAACATACATACATCACACAGCTGCACTTCTAACCCCTCTATTGCCCTGGTTGTAATCAGCTGACTCCAAAGCATCCGACTGCTTCAGAACCTCAAAAGACAGATTATGGATTTCACTGGCCATTTATTTATTGAAAACATTTCTATTGCAACTTTGTTCAAGAAGGTCAGGGTGATCAAAAATGATTACAAAGTAAAACATTATTATACAAGTATTTAAAATGTGAAATTATTAGTCATGAGAATATGTAATTGTTTTTAGATATGTTATTTTACTTTTATTGTATTGTTTTAATACAATACTGATGCGTTTTCCATCCTGGACTTCTTTGGGAGGAAGGGTGGGATATAAGTTTAATAATAAAAAATACAAAATGAGCAAAGACAACAGCAGCAGAGTAAGAATAAAAGCACCCATTCCAAACAATTTCCAGCATAGAGTAGGAAAAAACATTTTTTCCAGCTGAGCTTAAACAGGTCAAGTACAAAAGCCCCCCGAAAAAGGACGGTCAACAGTCATGACAAAAAAAAAAAAAGCCAGTAATAAGGAGGCAAACTGAGTGTTTCTTGAAAGGGAGTTTGAGTTTGGGTGTAGCAACTAAGGAGCTCCTGTCCCAGGTTCCAACCTAATGTACTTCTGGGGAGTACACAGTTCAGACATTATGTAATTAAGGCATGCATTATCATGGCCAGATCTGCAATCTCCAAGAACAAGTGCACCAGCCTAAGCTGGGCAAAGGCACATCTGGTCGCATCCAAGGTTAAGGCCAGGTCTCCTCAAAATGATGAACCTGGATTTTCAAGGGGAGTGCTATCCCGTCCAACACATGCAGAATCCCTACCTCAGGATCAGCTTTGGTAATGTAATAGGTAATACCATCAAGATGATTGAGGGAAAAAATGGATGTATTATATGTACTTCAGGAGGATCATCAGGTATTTTCCCTCACATTCTTTGTACATGGGAGTGGATCAGGACAAAGTATAAGTAGTTAGAAAGAAACAAAAGGTAGAAGAGAGTATGAACGGGAAGGATACTCCAGTGGTTGTGACCTGCAAGGTGCGTGCAATGTTTGTTTTCTTGCCTGAGAACAACATGGTGTACACATGCAACAAGTGCAAGCTCGTGGCACTGTTGGAAGAAAAAGTGAGAGGCCTGGAATGGCGGGTGGCCATATTGAGGACTTAGATAGAAAGCTGGAACAACAGCAGCAAAGAGAAGTGGAGGTGGAAGAGCAACAGCATGTGGTAGCAGAAGAGGAGACTGCTTTGGAGAGGAACAACGAAGTGGAAGAAACACCATGGGAAAGAGTGACAGGAGCAGAAGAGCTAGAAGACATCCTTCACCAGTGGAACTATGGAACCGCTTTCAACCACTCGAGGATGAGACTGGAGGACAGCCTGTGGACCACACCATACTTGAATTCTTGATTTTAACAGAAGCAAAAGCTGAGAGTAGCCATACGCACACCCTGGACTTCAGGAAAGCTGATTTTAATAAACTCAGAACAATTGTAAGTATGGTTCCATGGCAAGTGACCCTAATGAGGAAAGGAGTCCAAGATGGGTGGGAGTTTCTAAAAAAGGAAATTCTAAAAGCGCAATTGCAAGCAATTCCAACAAGGAAAAAAGGGGGGAAACAGCAGAAGAAGCTAATGTGGCTTCACAAAAAGCTTAGAGATGACCTGAAAACAAAAAAGGACACATACAGGAAGTGGAAAGAAGGCCAGGCCACAAAGGAAGAGTACAGGCAGGTATCACAGAATTGCAGGGATGGTATCAGGAAGGCTAAAGCTGAGAATGAGCTGAGGTTAGCGAGGGATGCTAAAAGCAACAAAAAAGCTTTCTTCAGGCAAGTCCATAGTAAAGGACAGAGAAAAGAAATGGTGGCACAGCTACTCAATGAGGATGGCAACATGATAACAGATGACAAAGAAAAGGCAGAAGTGCTCAATTCCTACTTTGGCTCAGTCTTCCCCCAAAGAAGGGTGTATGACCCTCCCGGGAAACATGAAGTAGAAGGGGCAGGATTGGAGCTTGACACTGATAGACAAATGGTCAAGGAATACCTGATCACTTTGTTCGAGTTCAAATCGGCAGGGCCTGATAAACTGCATCCTAGAGTATGGAAGGAACTGGCTGAACAACTCTCAGAACCGTTGTCTATTATCTTTGCGAAATCATGGAGGACTGGTGAAGTGCTGGATGACTGGAGGAGAGCGAATGTTGTCCCTATCTTCAAAAAGGCAAAAAAGAGGAACCAGGGAACTACAGACCAGTCAGCCTAACATCAATCCCTGGAAAAACTCTGGAGCAGATTATAAAGCAGTCAGTCTGTACGCACCTTGAAAACAATGCAATGATTACTAGGAGCCAACATGGATTTATGAAGAACAAATCCTGCCACACTAATCTTATCTCGTTTTTTGATTGGGTAGCCTCCCTTGCAGACTGTGGGAATGCTGTGGACATAATATATCTCGACTTCAGCAAAGCTTTTGACAAAGTGCCCCATGATATTCTGATTAGCAAGCTAGCTAAATGTGGGTTGGATGGAACAACTATCAGGTGGATCCACAGTTGGCTCCAGAATCATACTCAAAGAGTGCTTATCAATTATTCCTTCTCAAACTGGGCGGAAGTAATGAGCGGGGTACCACAGGGCTCGGTCCTGGGCCCAGTGCTCTTCAACATTTTTATTAACGACTTGGATGAGAAGGTACAGAGCATGCTTATCAAATTTGCAGATGATACAAAATTGGGGGGCATAGCTAACACCGTGGAAGACAGAACCAAAATTCAAAGGAATCTTGATAGGCTGGAGCACTGGGCTGAAAACAACAGAATGAAATTCAACAGCGATAAATGCAAAGTTCTACACTCAGGAAAAAGAAACCAAATGCACAGTTATAAGATGGGGGATACTTGGCTCAGTAATACAACATGTGAGAAGGATCTCGGAATTGTTGATCAGAAGCTGAATATGAGCCAACAGTGTGGCTGCAAAAAAGGCAAATACTATATTTGGCTGCATTAACAGATGTATAGTTTCCAAATCACGTGAAGTACTAGTTCCCCTCTGTTCAGCACTGGTTAGGCCTCATGTTGAATACTGCATCCAGTTCTGGTCTCCGCACTTCAAGAAGAATGCAGACAAACTGGAACAGGTTCAGAGGAGGGCAACAAGGATGATCGGGGACTGGAAACAAATCCCTATGAGGAAAGACTGAAAGAACTGGGCATGTTTAGCCTGGAGAAGAGAGGACTGAGGGGAGATATGATAGCACTCTTCAAGTACATGAAAAGTTGTCACACAGAGGAGGGCTGGGATCTCTTCTCGATTGTCCCAGAGTGCAGGACACAGAATAATGGGCTCAAGTTGCAGGAAGCCAGATTTTGACTGGACATCAGGAAAAACTTCCTAACTGTTAGGCAATGGAACCAATTACCTAGAGAAGTAATGGGCTGTCCGACACTGGAGCCATTCAAGAGGCAGCTGGACAGCCATCTGTCGGGAATGCTTTGATTTGGATTCCTGCATTGAGCAGGGGGTTGGACTTGATGGCCTTATAGGCTCCTTCCAACTCTACTATTCTATGATTCTATAATGGAGTTGTTTGTTTATTGAATATTTGTCGAGTCCCATTAATTTATACATTCAATTTTGTCAAGGAATGCAGCCACAAGATAGCAACATGGAAGCAGGGAACAAGCCTCCCCGTTATACGTAGTGGCCAGGCACATTATGGTACATTGACTGAGAAAGGCCGATAAGAAAGGAGACGTTAAACATGTTTCATTATGGAAAATGTCGTAACTTGTTTTTTACCTTGATATTTCCACCTGTTCTTTTGTACATATAGTGGCATGATTTTCAGGAGCAGACATTTTTTCCAACTCATAGACTCTCAGTTTCTCTTTCAGCATTATGATCTGAAACAGGATGATAGTGCATTTGATAGTGAAAGGGGGGTGTAGTTCGCATCCCATTTTTAGTTTTCCATTTGTATCATCAGACAATTTTTCAATTTTTATTTTTAACAACCCCACACCAATGATACATCACACTTAATATGATGTAGAAACGTCAGGTTTTCTGGAACTTTGGGGATATTTTGGTGCACAAAATTTACACATGCTTTTAATTATGTTGTCATACTTTATGTGTACCTCAGAAATATTAACTCTTAAAGTAACTGTCATACCTCTTTCTTTTGTTCTTCACAAATCTTAACATATTGACTTATATGGCTGTCTATGCTTACAACATTGCTCTTCAGCTGTGAAGGAAAAAGAAAGTTCAGCTTTACAAGTATGGCAACATTGTATAGCTTTCTATTGCTACAAAAACTATTTTAAAAACAAAACCCCTTACTATGCAAACATTGTATCAAGGACATCAGTCACCAAAAAAAGGTCCGATTAAGTGACACATAGCAACAATTGCAATGGGATGGATCCAAACTTGCCCAAACATAGCAAAAGAGAATAAGATGGATTTAGACCTCCCCCCCAATACCCTTTCCTCCTGTTGCCCCCAGCACCACTCACCCACACTGTTCTGAAGCTTCCTCTAACCCTCCGGAACAGCTTTACAGGGGGCCAGAGAAACAATAATCACCACCTGTTCTCTTCCTCCAGTGCCAGAGAAACTCTGCTGAGGCCAAGTGTAGTTTCAACCCTATGGATGGTTTCCAATGCTGTGCTCACCCCAAGGGGAATTCCCTGCTCCTGCCTTCTGAAATAAACTTCTCCCTCCCAAAGGCTCTCCTCAGGGTTGGGATACCCTTGGGTAAGGCCTAGGATATGTGTGTGTGTGTGTTTGCAGATGAAGAAGGGAAATGAGGGGAAGGAAGAGTGGGTACAGGTCAAGGAACTGCTCTCCTCTTCAAAACAATACCAAGAAATAGAGAAAGGGATGTGAATCAAAGAAGGCAAATTTCAGAAAGGTTTAATCACTTCAAAAGAACAGCTGTAACACTGCTTATCTAAAAAAAGAGTGTGGCATAAGATTACTACACTATTTCCAAATATGAAGCGAAAAAAGAGAGTATTATATTTTTCCTGCTGCAATTTTCCACTCATAACAAACATGGGTTTATAATTTGAAAGTATCAGTGCAGAACTTAAAAAAGGTTTACTTACAGAGGATTTGATGTCCTTGGCTCGGTTGGCATATTTAAGGGTGTTATATGTGTCATCATAGAACAGAGAGGAAGGACTAACAGCAGCTATAATTATAGTACGGCAATTTCCTCCAAGAGAATCCTTCAGTAAACGAGTCAGCTTGCTGTTCCGATAAGGAATGTGCTGTTTCTTACTCTGGAAGAACAAAAAAAACCCATGCATAAGAAGGTGAGTGTTTAATGGAGAGCTGAGATTACTGTAGCGTTAGATCATGACCTACTATGTACAGCTGTTTCACACTGCACATCAATAGCAGGTGATAAAAACCTTGACATCTTTTTGTTTCCATTAGAAAACTTCTTGCAATGCCGAGTCAATCCCATAACATGTCCTCCTATATGAGACAAAACGCCAAACATTTCTTCCAATTATATCATTCTCAAGTTCTTGAGAGGAAGGGAGGATGGATGCTATAACTCCCCTCACCTCCCAATCTCTGTGCTTTCACATACAAAGAGACAACAGTCTAGTAAAAACCAGACTCTTTTCCAAATTCAGCAACAGCAGTTGCATGTTCCCAACACAATAATTCCAAAAGCCTAGCCTATGCCAAACACCGTTTAGATTTCTAAAGGAAACTCAAAATGGGAAGACAAAGCAAAGCCGGCAGTAGATGCAGCACACACCCTATATTTAGCTACTTTTAAAAAGTACTACAGGCGGGCCCCGCTTATACGGCAGGTTCCGTTCTGGACTGCTGCCGTAAAGCGGAACCCACTGAGTGTAATGGGGTGTGTCGTGTGAAAATGCCGCAAAAATGCCGCAAAAGCACAAAACTGGCTTTAAAACGGGGAATTTCCCGCTGCCGCATTAGCGGAACGCCGGAAAGCGAAGCGCCGGTAAGCAGGGCCCTACTGTATAAGTAATTTGATAGGTTTTTCTAGGCCTGCTACTCCTGTTCATCCCTGTTTTAACCAGGACAAATCCTTCACAATTGTCCCTGCTGACAGAGGCTATGCCCTCAAAACAATGAGAGAACCAGTTGCAATGATTGACAGGGCTGAAAGGTACAAGACATATGATGTGATCTATTTGGGCCTGCCCTTAAGGCTGGTGCAAAATGCAGCAGCTAGGCTATTAGCTGGAATGCCTTATTGCACATGTATTACATTGCTCTTAAATGAGCTACACTGGCTATCAGTATTTGTTATTGTTACTGTTATGAATTATCTTCCCTTCACCCAAAGGTCCTAGGGCGGGTTAGAACAATTTAAAAACACATTATCAAAAACAGTTAAAAACAACCTAAACAACATCATGGAAGATAGGGTGGGTCCTAAAAATATAGATCTCAGGTATCGAAGGCCTGGGTAAAGAGGTGCATCTTCAGCATTTGCCAAAAGTCATACAATGAAGTTGCCAGATGAACCTCGGTTGGGAGGGAATTCCACAGTTTAGAGGCTGCCACAGAGAATGCCCTCTTTTGTCCCCCCCAAACTTCTGAGGATGGTGGAACTACCAAAAGGACCCCCTCTGCTGATCTCAACATCTGAAGGAGTCTGTAGGAAGGAGGTGGTCTTTCAGATATTTGGGACGTAAGTCATTTAGGGCTTTGAACACTAACGTGAGCACCTTGAATGGGGCCTGCAAATGAACTGTCAACCAATACAGCTATTTTAAAACAGGGGTTAAAACAGGGAATCCCAGCTAGTAATCTGGCTGATGCATTTTGGGCCAGTTTAAGTTTTTGAGTCGTCTTCAAGGGCAGCCCCATGTAGAGTGCATTGCAACAATCCAGTCTGGAAGTTACCAGAGCATGGAGCACTGTGGCCAAGTCTTCTCTGTCCAAAAGGAGCTGAAGCTGGAAAACCAGCTGGAGCTGGAAAACGGCACTCCTAACCACTGAGGCCACCTGAACCTCCAGTGACAGTGTTGGATCAAGGAGAACCCCCAGCCTGCTGACCTGCTCCTTCAAGGAAAGAACAACCCCATCCAGAGCAGGCCATCTTCCCACCTCCTGGACACAAGAACTCTGGACACATAACACCTCTGTCTTTTCAAGATTCAGTCTCAATTTATTGGCCCACATCCAGTCCATCACTGCCTCCAAGTACTGGTTCAACACTTCAACTGCATCTCCTAATTCAGATGGAAAACAGAGGTAGAGCTGGGTGTCATCTGCATACTGATGGCACCTTACTCCAAATCTCCTGGTGACAGCTCCCAGTGGCTTCATATAGATGTTAAATAGCATGGGGGACAAGATGGAACCCTGCAGAACACCACAGGATAATTCCCATTGTGCTGAACAGTAGCCTCCCAAAACTACTTTTTGGAAGTGGCTCTGAAGGTATGAGTGGAACCACTGAAACATAGTGCCCCCAACCCCACCTCCTTGAGATGTTCCAGAAGGATACCGTGGTCAACAGTATCAAAAGCCACTGAGAGATCAAGGAGAATGAGCAGGGTCACATTCCCCCTATCTCTCTCCCAACAAATGTCATCAACCAGGATCACCAAGGCAGTTTAAGTGCCATGGGCAGACCTGAAGCCAGACTGGAAAGGATCCAAGTACAGTAGGGCCCCGCTTCCCGGCGTTCTGCTTCCTGGCGTTCTGCTTTCCTCCCCTCTTTTAAAGACGCTTTTGCGGCATTTTCGTGTGACACGCCCCATTAAAGTCAATGGGGTTCTGCTTTACGGTGGGGGTCCGGAACGGAACCAGCCGTATATGCGGGGCCCTACTGTAATCAGTTTCCTCCAAGCATGCTTGAAGCTGGACCGCTACCACCTTCTCAAGCAACTTGCCGCAAAAGGGGATATTTGCTACTAGGTGATAGTTGTTTAACACTTTTGGGTCTAGGGAGGTCTTCTTCAGGAGGGGATGCACCACTGCCTTCTTCAAGGCAGATGGTATCTCCCCCTCCTCCAGTGAAACATTAATCACTCCCTAGACCCACCCAGTCAGTCCCCTATGGCTAGTTCTCAGCAACCAGGATGGGCAAGGGTCAAGGGGGCAGGTTGCACTTCTTCAAGCAGCTTGTCCACATCCTCAGGTCACAATAATTGAAACTGATCCAATAAGGATGGAACTGATAGTGGTACTGGGCCATGTTTAAAGTGTTGGTCTTTACCCATAAAGCCTTAAACAACTTGGGACCAGGTCTGAGAGGAAACTCCTATTCCCGACAGAGCTCCAGTGGCCAGAGTGGTTTAACAGTCAGCCGCTCTGACTGAAGCTCTGTGAGGGGAACAGGGTGTCTCCTAGCAACTCTCAGCACCCTTCACTAACTACACTTCCCAGAATTCTTTGGGGGAAGCCATGACTGTCTAAAGTGGAATAAAAGTCTGGTGTGGATGTGGCCAGGGACAGCTTTGGTTTAAAATTTGGGTGGGAGGCTACACGTGCCTGCTGTAGAAAAAAAGGTGGAGGAAACCCTGAAAAAGAATGATACTGTGCACAATGATTTCCTTTTGGAAAGGGGCTTCCCCTCTGCCCAGTGCCCACCCACCCAATCTCCTCCCCTCCTCCTCCTGCCTTTCTCTTCCCCTCCCTGCCCCTCCCCCAGGTCAGTTTTACCTCTCCTAAGCATGATTACACAGGAGTTAATCAAAGTGAACTCAAAAAGCATGCAAATGATCAAACCTGCCCTCCCCTCCTCCTATCCCCTCCTCTCCCCCTTCCCTCATTCGTCCCTTCCCCTCTCCCCTCCCAATCCCCACTTTCCCCTTCCTCCTCCCTGCCCATGGTCAGTGTTGCCTATCCTAAGCATGATTGCACGGGAGTAAATCCCATAGAATTCAATAAGCATGCAAATGATTAAACCTGCCCTCCCCATATCAACTGTTTTTATATTGTTGCTTCCTCCCTGATAAAACAAGATCAGCACAGCACATCTTTTGTTTTTGTTATCTGGGCTGATTGCCGGTGTTGCCACCACTCACCATATGCTCAGAGGCACATGTTACCAAATTGTTCCAAGCTACACAGCTAAGTGGATTGGACTGTGAAAGACCAACCCAAATGGTGTTTGCATTTTTACAGATTTGTAGGGCAGTACTATATCTCAGAGATGAGGTCAGATGTCCTGCTCCCCTGGCGCATTCACTATAGCTGCTTTCCCTGCTTTTTAAAGTTTGATAGAAATATGTGTTGGCTATAGGTATGTTCTTAAACCGCAAGGATTTTTGCCTATTAGTGAATATGAACATTAGGATGCAAGTGTGATGGACATCAGTCAAGGACTTATAAGAGCAATAATATGTAGCACTTTCATAGTACTTCAGAGTATTCCAAAGAGCTTCACATACTCTGCTTTGTTGTAACCCTTACAATATTCTTGAGGCATATTATCACCCCCCTTTGCATATGGAGCGGGGTGGGCTTAGTCTGAGAAAATGGTTGCCTTAGGCTATTTAGTGAGTACATAACAGAGGTAAGATTTGAAAAATTGGGAGTTTCTGATTTGTAGCTCAAGTCTTTTATCTACCAAGTTACACTTTTCCATGGAGTGCTTTGAAAAACTTCAATTTAACATTCTGCTTCAGATTATGAAATTAAGACAAAGTTCATATAGAATAATACCTGCAATTCCATTATTGCCCTCTTCAAATCTGGCCTACCTTCATGCATACAGGTACTAAAGAAGTAAGCCCCACTGAAAACAGTGAGACTTACTTTCTCCTAGATATGCATAGCATCACACATCTCATATTGATCGGCATGAGTCCTGGCAAGGAAGCTGGGGGGTGAGAAGGAAATGGGTACCTACCTTTGGGTCTGCCAGGGCATTAATGATATTGCCAAGAGCTAGCAATGAGCGGTTAATATTTGCCCCTTCTCTAAAGCGAGCTCCTTTGGCCTTTGTAGCGCTGGCACGTTCTGATCCTGCCAAGTCAATGAGACACATTTTGGCAATACGGACATTTTGATTGATACTTGCTGTCTTATCTTGTTGCCTCAAATAGATCTAAAACAGAAAAGTAAAGAAGAAAATGAGGAAAGGACCCAGATTAAAAAATAACCCTGAAATGTCTTCAAGTTGGGTAGCGGGAGCAGAGAGAGAGAGAGTTACCACTCACTCAGTCCACTCACCCACCCACTCACCCACAAAGCTTTTTATAACGTAGACCTTCTGACAGTCATGCAAAGAGTGGAAAAATTACTGGGTAGACAGAATTAAAAAGGCAGATCAGATGATACTCCTTAGATTAACACATTTCAGAAAGGAATTTTTGTTTAATTTTTTCAAAATATTTGTCCTACTTCTTATCCACGATTCTCAAAGCGGCTTATAGAACCATAAGAACCTGCCTTATACGGAGTGAGATCATTGGTCTTTTTAGCTTAGTATTGTCTACACTGACTGGCAGCAGCTCTCCAGGATTTCAGACAGGGATCTCTCCCAGTACCACCTGGAGATACTGGGGATTGAACCTGGAACCTCTTGCATGGTCAGAGGCAGTATACTTCTGAATACCATCTCTGCTATCTTTTTGGCACCTTTTGAAGACTTTCCTCTTTCAACAAGCCTTTTAAGCTGAGACCTATCCCAGTCTGTGTTAGAATTGCTTGTTAATGTTTTTTTAAAATATGTTTTTAAACCTTTTTTAAAAGCTTTTTAAAAAATGTTTTTAACGTCGTTTTGTTTTAATGTATTTTAAGGTCTGTTTTTATGATGTTTTAAAGTGTTTTTAGCGTTTGTTTGCCGCCCTGGGCTCCTGCTGGGAGGAAGGGTGGGATATAAATCAAATACTAAATAAATAAATAAATAAATAACAGTTTCTGGAAACTGCAGAAGGGGACAGTCCTCTTGCGCTTAGGTTCTGCTTGTGAGTTTCCCACAGGCATCTGTTTGGCTACTGTGAGAACAGGATGCTGGACCAGATGGGCCACAGGCCTGACCAGCAGGCTTTTCTTATATTCTTATAGCAGATGCTCTACCACTGAGCTATGACCCTTCCAAAAATAAACAATTCAATGCAATATACAATAATGATATACAGTAAAACCATCAACTAAGAGTTGCACGGTACACAGTGCAAAAGCTGTCCTTGGGATCTTACATATGTTTACTCAGAAGACCCACTGAGCTCAACAAGACTTAACAATCCAACTCAGGGGAAGCTGGCAGAAGGGGTGCTGGTGGAGGAGCCGGTGGGAAGCTCCACAGCATCCATTTGCTGTTCGGGAGCCGCCAGACTGACAGAACTTCTGCTCTGCTGGGATCTGCATGTGTGAACACAACAGAAAAAAGCTGCACTCACAAATACCCCTACCGGCAATTAAGTGCTCTCCATAGACTTCCATTCTAATTTTTTTTTAGACTGACCTTTCACTCGGTGTAACTTTGGCCTGGACTGGGACCCGCAGAAGTGCTCCGAACAGGAGTTGGATGTTGTGCAAGCCCCCCATCCCCTCCTCCAACATGCCCCCAGAGCGACCTTTTTTCGGACCTTTTACTTGCTTCAGCCAGCATCCCTTCCACCAGGCTTCCCTGGCAGACCCCAGGCTGAGCCATTGCAGGGTCGCAGCTCCACCGTGGCTGAGCTGGGACAAGGGGCTTCTGCAGGCAGAGCCAGGATGCTACCACATCCAACTCCTCTCAGCCCAGCGTAAATATGAGTTGGATTGTGCCCTTACTTTCTAGTAAGTGTGCATAAGATTATACTTTTTAGTTGTAGTCCTATCCACATTTACCTGGGAATAAGCACCATGGAACTCAGCAGGACTTACTTCTTTGTAAACATGCATAGGATCAGTCTGCTATATACAAAGTTATCCACTTTAATGAGAACCACTTTGTAGATTTTGTTGTTTGTTAAAGAAATGAAAAGAAGCAATCATGCATGAAAAAATATTGCCACATTTGTATGGGTAAGAAGCACATTTATTTCTCTTTTTTTTTCAATTAATTTTTATTCTAATTTTCAAAACCAAAATAATACAAAAAGAAAACAACACAAATCAATAACTAATACAATACAAAAAAAATACATATATATAAAAATATTGACTTCCGATTTGTCATAGTTCAGCTATAAATCTATAATATATAACAAACCTATCTCTTAATAGATTATAAAATCACCTTCCTCCAGCGGTTATCTTAGTTGGTTTCAAATCTCATTAACATCATATCATTTTAATCTTCCACAAAAAGTCAAAGGGAAGTTTCCAATCCTTGAGATATATGTCAATCAATTTTTTTTTCTAAATAAACATGTCAATTAATCCAACTCATCAAATCTACTGAGTCCAGTAGTTTCAAATCGCTCTTCTGTCATTATCCATATTGGGTCCATCTTCCATCTTTACGCACCCAAAAATCTTGCTGTCATAGTCATATAATAAAAGTCTGATAGGAATTTCCTCCATCACAGATATTTTCTTACCATCAAATCCAAACGTAACACTGAAGTATTGTTTCAAAGCCGCATCTCTGCTCCTCTTTTCCACATGATACACTAGTACATTTCTTGAAGGTTTTTCCATTGACACAAAACAGGGATTAATTCTATTAACTTTCTCCATTTCAAGTTCCATCAAATCCTTCCAGTCCAGGAATTTTTTTGAACCGATAATATCTTTATCTCTTCAATTCCTTCAGAGACAGCGCTGTATTCCAAACTGTAATATTTATCTCCAGGATCCGTCACAACCAGGAAATCCAAATCTTTTTTCATGTCCATATTTAAGCCAATCTCCATAGATTGAACCTTGCCTTTAATTTCTCTTTCATCCTTTTTTTGTTTTCCAGATCTATCTTTATTCTCCTTTCTCATAGAATCCTGAGTTTCTTTCAGCTCCTGTCTCATTTCATGAAATTCAGTTCTCCACGCTTGTCTATTATTTCTCAGTTCTTGTTTTACTGAGTTAATCCCATCCATTATTTTCTGAAGCATGTCTAGAAATAAAGTCCCTTCTTGTACATCCATGATCTTCTTAATTGCCATTCTTAAAACCAAAAGAACAAAACTCCTTCAATTTTCAATGTCCCAAGCAAAGAGCAGTTTATTTCTTT
The DNA here is from genome assembly GCF_030035675.1 of Rhineura floridana. Taxonomy (NCBI): domain Eukaryota; kingdom Metazoa; phylum Chordata; class Lepidosauria; order Squamata; family Rhineuridae; genus Rhineura; species Rhineura floridana. The sequence goes on along the minus strand of NC_084481.1, from coordinate 133,233,539 downwards.
ATCCAGTTACAAAGGAGTTAATCTTTCCAACCAACTAACGTCACACGCTAGACAGTCCTTATCTCTTAAATGTCCAGAAGTGCAAAAACAGCTTTTAGTTCACAGCGTTCAAATAACTAGTAGCAGAGAGAATGAGCAGATTCGTCAACAACAACAACAACAAAAAGTAGATCAGAAAAAATAGTCCCTTATATATATTACACAAAAGTCTTGTAAATCAAAAAGATTTCTTATCTCTCCCAATCAGAAAGCTCTCATCCGTTGTAATCTTTAAAACGCAATTTTCCATGTCAGCTTTTTGCAATAAAAAAAAAAAAGATAAGCTATTTATATTTTCTTCCCCCTTAGTTCCGTAAATAAAGAAGGAAAGTCTTACCTCATCTAGGTTATCTTAATTGCTGTTACTTTGACAAATCTCTTTAGCTATATAGATAAGAAAATGATAAATGTAGACAGGAGGTTTGCCTGCTAGTCCGTTAAAAAAAACGGGTCACTTATCCAGCTGAGCTAGCATAAAATCCTCGCTCTGTCTGAACTGCTGGAAGACAGACAATTCTGACAAATTCCAGGCTCCAACAATCAAAACAAAACTATGTGGCAGATCTCACGCTTCTTCCTTATCCGGAAGAAATCATCCCCAGTCAGAAAAAACCCTTCTGACTGAATTTAAAACTGGATAAGTTTCATCCAAGACAGGAGCCCGTCTCAGAGGCAGCACAGGCGGAGGGATCCTCCTGGGAAGTCCAGAAGCACATTTATTTCTCAAAGGCAGCTTTGACACCTCAATAGATTACTCATCTGAAGTCTAAAGACAGCATAGATCACGAGAGCTCCTCTCCTGAATGCTATTTAGCACAAAGGATTTAAAGCAGACAAGAGTGAGTGTTGGATCTCTCTTCTCAAGACCAAAGCTATTACGGCCGGTGTGCCATATTCTGAGGATTCTCTCTGTCTCTCTCTTTTTAAACAAAGCTTCAAGGGTTATCTAAGATCCTCAGACACCTTATCTGCCATATCATCTTACCTGAAAGACAGCATGGGACCGAGATGAGGAGGCATTCACATCAGTGGGATGTTGTGTTCTGTTTTTGTTTCCATAGTCCAACATTTGCAAGATCTCCTCAGCAGATTTCGGCTACAAAAGATCGGGGGGGGGGAGGGGGATAGCCAAAGAAAAGTAGTAAATCTTTTTTCTTGATTTTAATCTGGGAGGTTCACTGTCATAGGATTTCTGCACTAATGTTAACATCATAGCTTCGGCTTTTGTTGCCATCTTGGTCCCAGAGGAGGACAAACACAAAGAGAGTAAGATGATACCTTTTATCAAACCAGCTTCTGAAGGTGAGCACAAGCTCCAGCACCTGCCCAAAGAAGATTATGTACAAGATTACCTTGCACATAACATTGCCTAAAGAAGTTGGGTCAGTTGAAAGGCATCATTTTACTTACTCCAAAACCACTAGCCCATTCAGATTGTGCTAGCTACGTTCTTAGTGTAAGTGGCTATGCCACTATAAAGTGCCTAAAATCCATCTTAAAGCAGTTCGGAAACACCAGATTAAATAAATCAAAATCAATCATTTTACTGATCTCCACAACATAGGAAGCAGATCTTTACTGTAGTGGCACCTACCCTTTGGAATTCCCTCCCCTTAAATATTAGACAGGTGCCACCTCTGTTATCTTTTCAGCACCTACTGAAAACCTTCCTCTTTCAACCAGCCTTTTAAGTAGAGACTTTATCCCAGTCTGCATGTGTTGGAAATGCTTATTAATATGCTTTTAAAGCTTTTTTTTTTTAAGATGTTTTAAAGCTTTTTTAAAAAAGATGTTTTGTTTTAATATGTTTTAAAGGATGTTTGGTTGTAATATATTTTAAAGTCTGTTTTTATGATGTTTTAGCATCTTTTTAGTGCTTTTGTTTGCTGCCCTAGGCTCCTACTGGGAGGAAGGGCAGGGTATAAATCTAAATAACAATAATAATTATGAGCCAATCAAGAGACCTCATAATAAGACTTATACATCCATGCACATACAAAAATACAAGATGAAATCACTCTATTGCCAGGTAGGAAAATGTGGTTACATGTCTTTGGGTAAGATTTTGGGCTCCTTCTGGGAGGAAGGGCGGGATATAAATTCGATAAATAAATAATAAATAAATTTTAGCTTGTTTCTTCACTGCTCCCAACAGGAAATTAGCTACAATTTCTGTAATACCCTGTACGTCTAAGAGGGAATTCAGTATTTATAGAGAAGTGTTTATATGACAATGGACTCAAACTATTCACGGAAAGATCTGTTACAGGGAAAAGTCCCCTCACAACCATCTTTGAAGGCTATCTTGGGTTGCTGTCTCGTCAGTCTACTATCAGTAGCAGCTTGCTTACCCCAAAAGCCTTCATCAGTTCAAATATCAGTGCAGAGAAGGTTATCCAGTAAGCTGAAGTACTAGTGGGGAAGGTGGAGGCAAGTGTGAATACACAATCCTCGGCTGAGGCCAGCCGCTTTAGAATAAGGCTGGGGAGACTGTACAATCTCTGCCCTGTTGCTACAATCACATCAACTCCCCAATGTAAGTCTTTTAAGCTTGGCTCCCTGTTATTCTTTGCATCAGCTTGGAGCTTCTAGATTTCCTTTTTCAAAATCTCCACCTTTACTCTACATTAGAGGTGAGGAACCTCCAGATGTTGTTGGACTCCAAATGCATCATCTCAGATTATTGGCCATGATGTCTGGGGTTGATGGAAATTGTAGTCCAGTGAAATCTGGAAGGTTACCCATTTTTGCTCCACATCACCTCCCTAGGCTCCTCTTAATTGCTGCACACAAGCTGATCCCTCTTTGTTTCCTTCTCCCACTATGCTTTTTCCTGTAAAGGGTTCCTCTCACTTCAGACCAGCCTCCTGAACCATCACTATTTCTGCACATCTACCATCTTCTGACTAGTCTTCCTACACCAGCCTTACAGCCCTGATCTCTCTCCCCCGTCACCATTCCATCTATTGTACACACACAAAATGGGACCAATAAGTTTAAGGCGATGAACTGGTGCTAGCCACAGACCAGGTAGAGGCTTCTGCATACTTGGGACACTCCCTGGGTAATCAGAAAAATATTTGCCTGCAAATTTAAAAACAAAACAAATGCAAAATGGTTCCGAGTACTGATCATGTGTGTTGCCCTATATAAGCTCCCACCCTCCCAATTTGGCAAATAGATTTCTGTCAATTCTTGTCTATGCAAATGATGCAGTCCTTTTCTCATTGATGAGTATTGGTCTGTGGCAGCTTTTAAAAACATTGGTCACCAACTGCAAAAATGAAATGCTGGTAATTAATTATGCCATATCCAAGGTTTTCGTTTTCACTCATAAAAGAATTAAATACTGCTGTTATATAAATGAACATCCAATTGAACAGGTCACAATTTACAGATACTTGAGAGTAATTTTCCATTCTTCTGGCTCTTGGAGAGCAGAACTAGCCAGTGCTCTTGCGAATGCTCAGTGGAGTGTGAAGGCACTTCTTTCCTTTTTTTACACCAAAGGGGGACAATATATTCCTTTAGCTATGCAGGTTTTCACTGCAAAGGTTATAGCCCCAACCCGTGTCTTGCAAACTCTTTTTCACTGGAGCCTGAGCAAAGGGAAGGAGGAAGAGGATACTATTTCTCCCCTTTTTGGGGTGTGGGGGGATGCTGAAAGCAGACAATAAGCAGGCAACAAAGCTTCTGCTCAACAAATAAAAGAATGTGCAACATGTTATCTTTTTCTTTCTATCTATATTTGAATTCTTTAAGCATGACCGCCTGATCCCTTATATCCCTGCCCAATTACTGAGATCTATGTGGGTCCATGCCTGTGGAATGCCCTCTCAACTGAGATTAGACCTCCCTGCTGATCCTCAAGTGCGTGACTTTTTTGTTTCAACAGGCATTTTAAGGTACAAAATGTGAAGAGCACAACTGTTGGTGTTCGAGGGGACCAGCCATGCTGGGAACAAGACTTTCTTTTTGAGATCAGCCGCCTGGACTTGGGCTTGATTGTGGAAGCCTGGAACAAAGGGCTGATCTGGGACACCATGGTTGGGACAGCGTGGATTGAGCTGAAGGCCATCAGGCAGTCAGATGAGGAAAGCCCTGGGCAGTGGGCTACACTGGAAGCAGAGGTCTTGATGAAGGGCCATGAGGTCTGTGGCACCAAAAACACAACACCTCATAAGATTTTGTTGGATACAAGATTTGAGTTATCTTTTGGTGAGTGTAACCAGCCAGTTGCAGCACCCCCGAATCCTCTGTGAAGGTCAAAGGCTCATTTTTCCCCTTTGTTCTCCAATGCTGCTGCCTTGATGCTGTATGGGTCCATTTTTAGTAGTGGTTTCCTCTCAATAGTTAATTCCAATTAAAACAGGCTTAAGATATTGTATACATGCTTTTATTGTAATATTCATGTGAATTTTTAGATATATTTTATAATTGTTATATTCGTTGTTTTGTATATGATTCACTTTGGTTTCATGTTATGTATATTGTTTAGAGATTTATTGCTCAATTATGTTACTTAAAATGTGGATTATTGTTTTTCTTATTATTAGCAACTGTACTGAATGTAAAACATACTGATTTTTGTTGAAATGTAAACCACTTTGAGATTTTTTGAAATATAAAGTGGTATACAAGTTAAATAAATAAATGCTATATGGAACATAGCTATGTGATTATCACAATTAGACCCAGTTGGAAACTATCAAAAGCAAATGCCTAAGAACAATATTTGGTGTCCTGAGCTGTGTTCCCAATGTAATCTTACGATCAGAGGCAGGGCAAATCTTAACCTGTTTTTACCTTTTTGTACACCGCCCTGAGAGCTTGTTGCTATAGGGCGGTTTAAAAATGTAATAAAATAAAATAAATAAAATAAATCCTTAGAGTCCTGTGCATGGATGCACATGCTAAACTTCTGGTTGAAGATCGTATTCTTCCTTTTGAGCCTAGCTCCACTGACATTAATGGATGCTTTTCAGTCAAAATAGAAATGGGCAGTGAATAAGAAACTGCAAAATCTGGGCTTTTTGACCAATGTGATTTTAGCTTTAGGTTATACAAAGGCTAAAGCAGCCATTTCCCACTAAATTATTTATTGTTTATTTATTAGATTTATATCCCACCCTTCCTCCCAATTGGGACACTGAACTACAAAATCACTGAAGTCTAGCTGCAACATACCCTGATTTTAGGAATAATGGGAGGGCCTTTGTACCCTCAAACTATCTGATAAATTTGAGCATCCCCAAATATAGAAAAGCATTTATGTTTATCTAATTTAATGTGTTACCTTCTGCACTTCTGGAAAGAAGATTCACGAGGGTTCCCTACTGCGAGCACGTATGCCCTTGCGAGGCCAGGGAGATGGAGACAGTAGGGTAAGTATTATTGTATTGCCCTTTCCCTCGTGATCTTCGATACATCACTCCGGTTCTACAAAAAATTCCCAGGGGCTCAGATGTGTTTTACTTACATTATCTACTGGCTGGGCAGAACCCACAGCTCACAACCAAGGTGGCCAGTTTCAGTGCAGCCGCTATTGCTTGTTGGAGACGGATGACAATGTAAATATTTTAATGTTTTATTATGATTTTTTATACTGACGTGCATTATCAGTGCTGAAGTTTTTTTTAGTCTGCTTTTGCACACTGCATTTTCTGATGCTTTCCATTTTATATTTGTTGTTCTTTAACTGAAATAAAATTACTACTACTATTGCCCTATAGGAGGCATAGAATGTCAAGTGTCTGTTGGGAAGGAAGAGAAGTAAAATGGCCTTATCTAGTGCCTAGTGGCTAGGAATGTGTGTGAGACATTATGAGGCATGCATCACACAACCTTAATCCCTTCCACAGATGCTATATGCTTTTAAGGACTCTGACCCATTTTGAAGCTTAGGGAGTCCAGGGGAGGATAAATTAGAATCAAGAAGTTGTGCAGTCAGGACTCTTTCATAGCTCCCAACAGAGTTAAAAATATCTTGGAATGGGGCAGCGGAGATAAAATCCATTCAGATTTGGGGCTAGACAAGCAAGGCAATTGTGGACTGCCGTGGTTTAGGGCTAGACAAACTACTTCACTAGCTCCCAAACTCAGCAGTCTCATGCTGTTACACTATTTGGGGGTGGGAGGGATATCCCACTAGTCCCCCCCCCACAATTTTCTTTGCAGGCCCCCAAATTATTTAATATATATTAGAAGCTATTTGTGCACAGCCCATATTGCTTCACTGTTCGGTTCACTGCTGCTGGCATTAAAAGCACTAAGTAGCAATACTACCAGCCCCGTCAGCTGCTGATATTTTTGGAGATTTGATTGCTATACAAATGGAAACAATGGCATAAGTGGTAGAGGAGATTGCCTGGAAGGAGGCTTCCCTCATTCCTGGAATTCTAACAAGCCAGCTGCCAGCTTCCCACCAAGCATTGACTGCAGAAACCAAGATGCACCATGGGGTGGCAACAGCAGTAAAAGACATAGTAGTAGTGGGGGGGGGCAGAGGAGGAGAAAGAAGTGGAGAAATGAGAGGGCAGATCACAAGTGGGCATATGAGTGATGGGGATAAAAATTAAGAATATGGGTTAGAAACGACTCTGACAAGAGGATACTGTTTTGTGCCTGATCAAATGCTTCATTCTCCCAAGCCACTTCACTCAGGATAATGGTTTCAGTTTTCATAGCGCAACTTTGGAATAAAGGTTTTGAAGACCGCTACCAAGTTTTATTTAAACAGGGATTTCATAGCAACCATCTTTGCAAACAGGCCACTTAGAAGCCCATTAGTATCTGAAGTGTCTTGAGAAAGTGGCACAGTAATGCTTTTGCACTATATTTTCTTTCCAGAAAGAAACCTTGTAAAACTTCACATCAAGATTAATAGTGAACTAATAACACTGATGTAAAGGACTTTGCTCTTCCACAGTATACGAAACATGGCTTTGGAGGACAGTTTGATCTGTTCGCTCCTTTTGACATCTTAAGAGTCCAAATGGATTTAAACAACCCTGAAAACTTTTCAAGTTAGTACTGATTTAGAAAAATGCTGAATTTTGGAAATAAAGCGGCAGAGAGGCGTGTTTGCAGTAAATCAGCTCAAATCTCATAGCTCTGGTTTGCATGTAGCACTAAACTATGGTTTAGCTCTATGTGGACAAGCCTCACTGAGCCTGAACAAAGCATCAGGTTTACACATTCACCCAATTCCCTGAAGCCAGCAGTGCTGTTTAGATTACTTTCAGCTTCAAAGAATCTTGGCATAGTGTTACATGCAAACCAGTAATCCCTGTTTAAAGCAACAGTGGTATTTGCTCAGCATGCCAATTTCATAACCCATGGTTTGAAGCTGGCTTGTTTAGCACCTAATCATTGATTGCCATACCTAGATTCTTTGAAACTGGATGTAATCTGTGCACAAGTCCTTTCTCCGGCCATGTAGCAGGCGGAGAGGGGAGCATATGAATCGAACAATTTACTCAAGCTCATCCACGTAGCACTAATCCTTAGCTTAGGTTATGTGTGAACCAGTTCATTGTTATAATACAGATATTTTGTTCAGAGAAAGCTCAATTCCCCAATTTCATTACTTCCTCATTGCTGCCACCCCCATATTTATTTTTATTATTTTATATTTAGGTCATTTATAGACAATATTTTAAAGAAAATCTCTAAGCAGTTTACCACAACCTAAAAATATCGTAAGTCAAATAAAAATAAATTCAGTAAGAAGCCAACATTTTAGAGCAGCACAGAAAACAATGAGAAAAGATATCCTCTTAAGCATCAACATTAACTGAAACAACATATAGGAACCTTAATAACCACTAGCAGATCCAAAGTACAGAAATACAGCCGAGACAACCAGTCCCAATCCACAAATACACAAGCATACATTTATAGGTAGCAGCAGCACTCAGACTTCTGCTGGTGTCTCCCTAACTGAAGCTCGCACTGAAAGATAAGGGAAACGTACACAATCCCCACCCCAGAGCTCCTTGCTCTCAAGGAGCACCTACAATCATTCCTCTTGGCCACCACACCCACAGAGACAAAGCCAACAAAAGCGGGTGGTGCCCTCACCCTTAGGTTAACAGGACAGGCAATTCACAACCCCACTAATTATAAGTCCATGGTCTGTGAGTGTTCTCAACAAGAACTCCAATCATTTCCTTCCGGTTGTGCCCAGGCTGGAAGGACTCTGATCCACTGTGGACAGATACAGGCTCTCATTCAGAAAAGCCCACAGCACAGGGTAGCAGTACGTATCCCATAAGAATGACCCAAGCATTTTGTAGTACACCAAGACTCAATGAGAAGATTACCTCCACCCAGCCTTCAGATATAGAGAGATTTAAGGCAAAATCTGCAATACAAATTTTTCGTCTGCCACTTTCTCCAGCAACATTACTGTATTTTTATATTTATGTTGTACACCGCCCAGAGAGCCGTTGGCTGTGGGCGGTATAGAAATTGAATAAAATAAATAAATAATAATAACATTAAATTAATTTTTTTAAAAGCTTAGGTGACAACCCAGTTTCCTCATACTTAAGAATCTCCTCTAGGGTGAAATCTTAGACTCAAAATGCTTTGAAAATTCATTATTGAACTTTAGACATTGTGAGGTGCTACGAGAACTCCGTTATTGTTATGTTATAGGGCTGCCTATAAATACTGTAAATAAAATCTTCAGTTAAGGAATAATGAGGATGATACAGGTATAAAGAGGTGCACACCTGATGTAATGTTAATCCATGAACCAGTACTCCTTTTTGAGGATCTTCCCGCACAGCCAGTGGTCCTGAGCTTACTAGTAAGTCACGTATTTGCTCATTGTAGACCTTGGAAAGAACAGGATTTGGGGGTGGAGGGGGAAGCAGAGTCATTATAAAAAGGTAGATATAAGGAAAAACACAGACACATGCAAATATCTGGATCTGGTAGCTCAACTGCTGTAGTCCCAATTTAGAAGATGGATAATGCACCTAAAATGCCCCCACTTTCACATACGTGACATAGTATGCATATCCTAGATTTTTTCATCGCATGTTTTAAACTCAGTTAAGGCTCCTACTTTTCTGTTCAAGTACCCAAATCACCTTTCCAACTTTGCAGAAAAAAGGAGATTGGGCAATTTGACTTGTGGAGAGAACCAATAAACTAGAAACCCCCCCACCTCCCCCCAAAAAACTCAATTGTGTAAGCTGTTATGCGTGTTCATGGGGAAACTTAGATCAGTAGGTCAATAGGCCACTCCCAAGCAAGGCTGACATCATATGCATATCTACTCGGAGTACATACCACTGAAGTCTATAGCCCAGGGGTAGCTAAACTTTTTTCAGCCTTATGGCTGCATTGTCAGGCACGGGCATGCCAGTGGTGGATGTGGCCAACACTTATTTACATGTGCGCGCACACACACACAGCACATTCTCCAATGCATAAAATCATACACTAATGCTGTCACACACTTGCAGGCACCCAGCAAGCTCACTCACTTTCACACACAGAACCCTTGGTCTTCTCTCAAACCGGGTTTCTTGATCTTCAGGGACGGGGAAGAGGAAATGCTGTCTCTTGATCTTCAGGAAAAGATCCCTGAAGATCAGGAAATAACACTTTCACCTCCTATTTCCCCCACCCCACCCCAATCTAAGGGGAAAGGAGCAGTCTGTATCCTGATCCTGGTGCTGATATGCAGAGGTTGACATTTTTGCCCATCCCAGCACCAGGATACAGATCACTTCCTCTTCCTGCTCACCACAGATAGATCTGGCAAGGATGGGGGTGATCTGTAGTCTGATCTCATCTACCTGGGACACAAGCCTTTTGAGTTTTCTTTCTTGGATTTCAGGAAGTCTATTGAAGCTCTCTGAGATGGGTGGTGGTGGTAGGAATTAAAAAGGTTCCTCTGCAACTCCCACCTGATGGACTATTGTCAAGGGAGAATGGCTTTCCCCACCACAGGTAGTCAAAGCATCATAGACATCTGGGAAAGTTTCACTTATGCTCACCAGCAGCATGAGAAAGTGCAGGCATGCCTGCTTAGCAGACCAAGTTTTCTCACTGTCTGACAAACTATGTTTCATCCTAATTTGTATTTGAAAGCAACCCTTAATGTGCAAAATTCTTCTGTCTGCTTACCTCAAGGTATGAAACTGCAATAGCACAATGCTTCTCCTCTTTCATTTGATCTATGGAATTATAGAGCTCCATCATGGTGCGATACATCACCCCAGGGTCTTCAGGGCAGCCCAGCATTGTATGAGTTTTTCCAGCTCCAGTTGCACCATATGCAAGCACTAAATTGCAAGTCCGGTGTGGGAATGGACAATTTTAATTAGTGTTTGAATTATGTAGCTCAACATTTGAAAACAAGAGTCTGTTTACTCATGAGTGTTGAGATTCTTTTTATTTTTGTAAATGAGCAAAAAACAAGGGGACAAAGAGGAAGAAATATGGCAACTCTACTGCCAAGGTGATAAACCTGTGATTCTAGCTGTAATATGGTGCATGTAAGATGTGGACGCAATCTGCTGTACATTTGTTCTCTCCCAAAGTGACAGCAACATGCTCAGAACCAGCAGCGGTGCATGCTGTGGGGAGAAACCACAGAACCACCTTTTGACAATGGCTTTGCTGTTGCTTAGCTGGCTGGGACAGTTGCACCAATAGAAGTGCCAGATCGGCAGCAGTGGTCCTGCCAGTGCAACCATGCGGGCCCAACTTCCCCGCCACCCTAGTAAGCAAGAGCATCACTGATGTTGGAAGGGTGACTCTGCTCTATGATGCACACCACTACTGCTCAAAACTGAAGCTAGAAATAACACTTAGAACTGCCAGGAAGTAATGGTGGGGAAAACAGATTCTTCTTAATGTCTTTGTCAATATCCAGCTCTCTGCAAAGGAGATACAGGAAGTCTCAGCTTTCATTTGGAGGATGAAAGAGCTACTTCATGTGAAGCAAAAGAGATAAACACCAAACTATTCCAACAGCTTGGAAAACAGTAACAACAGCTAAGTTTTAAAGCTTATACAGACTTGACTGCTGAGTTCAGAATAAGGCACAAGAAACTTTTTCTTCCTTTCTAAATAAGTACAGGTTGCTGACACAGAATCATTTTCGGAACCAAGAAAGGAACAAATGCTGAGGAAAGTTACCTGTGCAATTATATCCATTTAAAAAGCCATCCAGCATTGTTTTGGTAGTGTCTTCAAAGATTTCCAGTTGCGAAGAATTCTCATCAAGCACAGCATCAAACACAAATTTGAGGTCCTTGTTTTGCCTTTTGGTAATATCACGGTATGGAAGTTTTTTTCCATGAAAAAAACTGACTTCTTCCACTTTGGGATCAAAGACTAATATATGCTTATCAACAACTTGGAGCACTTTCCTGAAGTTGCCATCTCTCTCTTTTTGACTCTCGGGACGAACACGGATCACAACCTTCACATGATTGCAGACATCTTCTTTAACAGTAGAAGACATTATGAAGGGCACTTATGTTGTCTGGGGAGTATTTCTCATATGAAGCAAGTTCCGTTTCTCCTATTGGTGGGGAAAAAATTAAAGTAGATTAAACAACAGCAGCTGTGCTCTTATATTCATTTGCCTAGAAGTAAGCTCCACTGAATGAAGTAAAATCTCCATTGGATGGCACTGCAAAAATATTCCCAGACTACTGCAAGGGTGAGGATCCTGTGGCCCTTCAGTGTTGTTGGATTCCAGTATAGACAACAGTGAGGGATGATGCGAGTTGTAATCCAGGAACATCTGGAGGGTTGCAGGTTTCCTACCCCTGTATTAAGATATATCAATGCAATTTAAAGGTTGCCACCTACACATGTCCATTCTTGGCACCATAGAATACAGTATTTGACCCCACAGTAAAAAATAAGCAGCACCTGTATTTGACAGGCATCCTAACCATACTTTGAGATCAAAACACAGATGCAATTTTGCTGCAAGAACACATCCTAATCAGTATATAATGTAGAGTGAGGTCTGCCAAACACCAGTTGTGGTGGAAAAATCCAACTGGTGGAACCTAGACAATTGATACCGGTGTCTCAAACACACATTTAACTCCAACCAGAGCTGTTGCATAAAAATATTGAGTTCTCCTGAAAATGGACACAAGTACCTAATATATTTTTCCAATCCTGAATTCCAAAACCCTTTTAAATTGAGAAGCATGAGTTATTGCATCTGTATTTTGTCCTTCCTCTAAAGTAGTGCTTCTTACCTATTTTGATTCACAGAATCCTTTGAGAATCTGATGAAAACTATGACCCTCTCCCCAGAAAAATGCACATAAACGCATGCACACAAAGTTTTGCATAATATGTATTTTATTGTATTGCCAATCAATGTCTTGGAGGGCTGGTTCACGGACTCCCTGAAGCCCATCCTTGCACCCCCACCGGGTCCATGGACCATGGGTTAAGAACCCCTGCTCCAAAGAACTTAGTATGGTATCCACTGGTGTTATCAAAAAGATCAGGACTGCTGCTGTTGGTATCCACTGGCTGGATAGAAGGGGTGTTTCATCAATCCAGCTGACAAACTGGGCCAATGGAAATAGAAGGCTAATACTGCAATGCTATGCATGCCCTCTGTTAGGTGTAAGCCCTGAGAATTTCCAGACTGATAACAGGAGGCCAACAGACAAGTCATCAAATGCACATAACTCAGCACACTTCCAGAAAGCTGACCTGAGCACGTGCCATTCACATCAAGAAGCAGGAGATCTCCAAAAGGATGGAAAGAAAAAATGTGTTTGCAGACAGTTTACATGAGTGGATGGATGCATGCAAGTAAACATACAAGGCCTATGCAAGAAGTTGTGGGGGGTTCCAAAAAAGACTACCATTGAGGTTCTTCAAAGGGTTTCTCTTTTCATCTATGCAATCATCCTGTGAGGTAGGTTGCACTGAGAGGAAGGGACTGCCCAAAGTCACAGAGTAAGCTTCATACCTGCCTGGGAATTTGAATCGAGGTCTCCCCAGTTGCTTCAGTGCTCTGTCTACCACACCACACTGCCTTTCATATTTGAAGTGCTTATATTTTAAATTTACACCCCTGCCTATATGTTCAACAATAACCTCCTCCTGCAACACAGCACACTGATCTACAAGACTGAAAAACATTTGGATGTACAATTCAACCCACCAGAATATATTTTATACAAATACAATTTGTAAGTGTTTTTTTTTTTGCAAGCAGCAGCTGATCTCCAAAGCTCATATGCAGTGTTTACACAAGCTTAGGTGCATCTTAAGATTCCCTTGCTATGCATTTGCCAGTGTCATTCTTTTAAATTAAACGAGTCATGGTCAATAGAATGTGCTGCTTTATTTGCTCCAACTGTCTCATTCTATAGACCAACACAGACACCAATACTGAAGGGGCTTATGTAGGGAGCCTTGCCATTATTTTAGCTAGACAGAAGAATTCTATCAAAATGAGTTTCTCGACCAAATTTTAGCATGAAGAGTGCAACTACTCGTCTGGAGAAGGGATAGGGAAGATGAAAGTCTGAACAACACATGAACTTAAAAGAAAATTATACCTGCAAATTTAACACCTGAAGAAACCAAAGAATCCGTAACACACCACAAACACTATTAATCTCTGCAATATTCTACAAAGAAACCCATCCACCCGGGAATAATATTTTCAATGTTACACTGGTTCTCAGAAAATGTAGTTTCTACAGATTGACATAAGAAGTGGTTTGCCTTCAAGAACTGGGTTCTTTTACTGTTAATAATAATCTAGAAGCCATGACTTAGGGCTTGTTCACACATATATTTCTGGTAGCATTTTCACATGCATCAGGAGGAGATTATGCTTTCAATTACCCTGGACAACAATAACACTGTCAGTGCTGACTAGGCAGCTGGTCAAAGGAATAAGGTGTGGTGGACTTCATTTTTCTTGAGAAGTCCTTAGCATTCCGCTTTGCCACTCCAAACATTTCCATACAGCACAGCAACAATTTTTGTCTTTATGTATGCAGCCAATGTTAACTACTTTAAGAGACTTGTAGCACCTTAAGAGAGTAATGAAGTGGATGTGATGCCACAAAAACATTCCATAATACTCATGGGAGGATGTTCCTAGAGTGTTAGCAGTTTTGTATAGCTCTCTCATCCATGAGGGTAAATACTGGCATGCATCCTTCATGTAATTAAAGTGTACCATCATAACCTACTCCCAGAAAAGTGAATGCACTGTGATAAATAGCAACAGACACTCTTGCTAACCCTTCAAAACCAGACTTTGTGCCATTAAAAAAAATGAGAAAAGGTACTGGAAAGTGTAGGGGCAACTATCATAAGAACATAAAGGCCTGCTAGATCAGGCCAAAAGCTCATGTAGCCCAGCATCCTTAATCACAGTGGCTGACTAGACGCCTGTAGGAACTCACCAGCAGGACATTAGCCAAACACCACTCTCTCCACTTATGATTCAAAGGCATACCATCTCCAATATTGGAGATAAGACACAGTCATTCTGCCTAATAGCCACTGAGGGGGCTTGTCCTCCACAACTTTGTCTAAACCACCTTAAAAGCCATTCAATTTGATGGATTATATTGAAGCAATGAATTCCTTATTTTTAACTATGTACTGTGTAAAGAAGTATTTCCTTTTGTTTGCCCTGTATGTTTCAATATTCATCGCCACTGGGTAGCCCTGGGTTCAAGTATTGTAAGAGACCCATACCATGCATAATTTTGTACACCCCTATTATGTCTCCTCTTACTCGTGTTTTCTCTGAACTAAAAAAAGCCCTTTCCTCATAGCAGAGCTGCTCCAACCCCATGATAATTTTGGTTTTATTTTTCTAAGTCTTTACCACTTATTTATTTATTATTTGATTTATATCCTGCCCTTCCTCCCAGCATGAGCCCAGTTGATGTTCTATAATCTCCCTGCACATTTTGTGCAATCCAATCAGGACTCATGTTCAATAACAGGTCATCTGGAGGCGACCAGAGCTGCAAGACTCTACCCTATTTCAATTAAACGTTTTTAGGGCAATTTTGTCTCCAACCATACAGCATGGTATGTTTACTCAGACAAATCCCATTGCGTTCAACATGGGACATTTGTCTACTCAGAAGTAATGCCCATTGAATTCAGTGAGAATTATTCCCTAGTAAGTATGTAGAGGATTACATTCTCAGCTCCTCGTAAATAAACCTAATCCTAAACATCTAATCACGAATCAGCCTCCCTGAGTTCAGTGGGGATTCTCCCATCTACGCATAGGACTACAGCCTTAAATATTATTTGCGGCGGGAAACTTTCAGACACAATTCAGTTATTGGATACTGTAAAGTTCCTGAAAGTCCTCGATAAATAATCGAAAAAACTCGCGAATCTAGTAAGCAATAAAATTTAGCCAGCGCGATCCTTTGATGTGGCGGTGGCGCAAAAGGTAACGCACATGCACACGCCCTCCATTAACTGGTAGGTGTAAGGAACCTATGGCCACCCTTGGTAATTCAGCAGCTATGAGCTAAATAAGCCGAGCTCACCAGGAGCCCCTTTTCGTTTAATCGGGCTCTACGCCCTAGGAAGCATAAATACAATTACTTACCCAGGAACCGGGGATGTCTTTATTTATCAACAGCCCGCGCCGCTTTCTAAGGCGTCGCCACTACTGAGCTTCCTCGGTTCAGCTAGCCTCCAAATTCAAACACAAGCATGTTGCTGTTCCACGGCTTCTCATTGGTTGTTGAAGGGAAAACGTCATAAGAGCTGCCACGCTACTGATCTGCTCTCGGATGTATTTTGGTCTAAATGAGGATCCGTCTCTGCTGTTAGCCTTAGGTGTAGAGACAGGTGAAGGGGGGAGTTAGATTAGACTTTTTGGGGCTGTGCTTTGAAGTAAGAGGGAGCATGAATGACAGCAAGCGAATGAATTAATAAACGGACTCTTACAAATGCGTCAGAGAGGAGAGGTTATATGTATTCAAACCAAGGCTTGGCGGTATTCGACTGTGCTTGCAGTGCACCGAGTTGGGGTGAGGATGGAGAATAACTTGCAAGAATGAAGGACAAACTGAGCGCGGTTGTGCATTAGAGGAATACCGTAAATGTAAAAGCTCTATGAAGCAATATTTCGTTGTCCTAGTTCAGATTTCGTAGATGCAATCTTCATGTTATAGAAGATGATTACTTAAGATGTGAGCTTGGCTTTAATTCGTTCAAACCGCAGATTTTACAGCATTATCTTAAACTGTGAAGCACGGGTGTAGTCGTCCAGGGTCTCAGGGGATCTTAGACCCTTTACTTTTTGGGGAGCAGGGTCGCAATGCCTCCAGCATCCCATGATTCAAGCAGCATGAAAGCTAAGTGTGTTAGCCACTGAGAAAAGTATCCGTTTAACATGCTTCCTGGTCGTTTCCTGCTGATTGGAGCCAATCAGGGTGAAAGGAGATGATAAGGCTCTCGTCGGTTGCTAGCACTCTCTCCTTTCATGCTGATTGGCTCCTAGGGGTGTCTGTTGTAGAAGGCATGCACAAGGAGCTCATTCTCAACCCAGCAGCCAAAAAAGGGGTAGGGGTGGCTGTAACTAACATGAAGGGACCCTGCATTTTAGAATTTACCACTACACTACTGCTGTTAAGCAGTGACTCGGAAGTAGGCACCAAGTTGTATAGAAATGATTTCCAAGTGAGTGTATGGAGGATTGCAACCTAAGTTGCTTGAATGCTCAGTTTCTGATTCTGTATGTCATTTCAACGTACAGTTGGACTGAGGGTCTGTTTGCAGGACTCCTTGTGCCAGCGGATGACTTGAATTTAAACTTTTATTTCAACCACGAGCTGAAATAGTTCCCAGGGACACAGAGCTTTACATACCAACGTTTAAGGTGCTTTCCCCCTTTAAATACCTTAAAGAGCATGAAGCTGATCCGAGCACGCAGTTTCTATGCCGCTCTTTAAAAGCGCACATTAAAAGTGCTTGTTAAAATAAACTGAAAAGCAATAGCAGGAGGCTGAGCCTGGGAGCGAAGGAATGCCGGGAGAAGGGCTTAATCCCCTGGCCGTTTATCTAGCTCAAATCTCTAGATGTCCTCGACCCCTACCCCGGCAGCTCCTTTTCCACTAGGGGCAAAGAGACACTGTTTTAGCAGAAAGATATTCTTCCCTCAGTGTTTCTCAGCCTACTGAATGTTGGACTGCTTCGAGGAATGGCTGTTCTGGCACTCAAGCAGTGATTGGGATCAGGAAAAATGAACGTCTCTGAACCTTGTGATTCCTTAGTTTAGTTTATTCCGTACAGTGCAGTTACTCTGTGCAATTGGGGGTGCGTGTAAGCGCGAGGGGCAGGGAGAGAAGCAGGAATCCATACAAGGCAGAGATTTGTTTGCAGATATGCGTACACCTTGTGTGAGTAGAAGTTGTAAGGTTTGGAGATACGGAATAAAAAATGAGCTCCCATTCTGGATTCTGCTTGGCAGATGTCAGGGGAACATGTGCGTCTTTGGAAAGATACGTGTGCATAGTAATATTTTCTTAGACCTACAGCTGAGTGTATCCGCAGGTGGCTTAACGTCTGCTAATTGCAACAGATATGTGTGGTAAGGAAGGATGTATACTAATATATGACGGGTAAGGAAGGAGAGGGCACAGCATGTTCACAGAAATGCTCTTTCCCTTGCTGGCCAAACGGCACAGAGGTCGCTGCTAAGATTGCTGCTAAGTTTATAAGGTTGCGAAAGGTTGTGTGGCGACTATCATGAACCTAAACGGATTATGTCTCATACAACGATACTCATCGAACCACTGTCTTCTACTCCAGCACATCACAGAACAACCCTGCCCCTTTCTTCCTGGTGGTGCCTTTTACAGTATTTATTTTGTTTTGGATCTACCTAGCGTAGTGCTGGGATTAAAAAAACCAAGTGGGGATGTCCGCTGGAACTGAAAGAAACGCAGGGTGTTGAAAAAGGAGGGAGGAAAAAGATACGGGAGTCTGCGTAGAAAACGGAGGGGGCGGTGGAAATCCCGCCAGTACTGTATTATTAGAGACTCTGTATCTGCGGAAGTCAGCCCGCAGAGTTCCTTGGGGCTTATCTCAATTCAATGTGTGTAACTGCTGCCTTACAACCCCGGAGCACATTGAAATCAAGGCATTGGAGGCAGGCGGGCCAGTTTTCAGACATATGGGGGTGGGGGAGAAGTACCTAGTAGCGTATTTCTGGGAAGGGGAACGGGAGAAGCCGTTGGTCATCTTAGCTAAAATCCTCTCATTGGGTTGCTGGTACTTTTTGGAAAAGAGGACCAGGCTCTTAAGCGGAACTGAAAGCCGCAGTGCCTTGTTGTAGGGGGGGAAGTCTATTAGCAGCCCTCCTGGCGCTGTAGGCTACAGCGAGGAACGTGGGGGGCAGAGGCCTCGTCGATCGCTGTGAGTACCGGCTCAGAACGAGTGTCCCAGAGTGCTGGGACGGGGTGGATAACCAAGGAGGGACGGAGGGAGGGAAGGCTCATGGTATTCTCCGGATACACAAACTTTCTAAATCCACAATAAATTCGCTCCAGTTTTTCTCTCCCACCCACAGGGAGTATTGGTTGCTAAGGAAATTGAGGTAATGTGAATAACGTTGGACATTTATCCTCCGCGTCTCACCTAAAGGACTACTGGTCTGGACCGTTCAAAGAGCAACCATAACAGCAAACGCGCCTTTAAAAGTAATGGGAGATGTAGAAGAACAAAAGAGTGTGCCAAAATTCCTCTTAAGGAGAAAAAGCGCTCTCTCTCTGTCACCCCTCCTTTTATTCATTGTGTGGCATTTTTAAAGTGTTAATGTAATGCACACCGTTTCAACTATGTGTGAGGTGAGGAAGATTGGCAATCGCTCTTGGGTCTAATGAATATTCAAAATATTTACCTTGTAGATTAAAAAACAGTCAACACAGGCAACTAATAATTATAACAGCTAACATAAACAACTAGTAATTGTCAAGTAACTTCACTACACACCCTCAAAACTTACAAACGAAGAATCCTAAACATCAGTTGATTATACTATATGGTTTTTGTTAACATTTGCTAGTCAAATAGCAGTTTGTTGCAGTTCTCTGTCTGTCAATTCCTGTTTCTCCTAGTTTACTTTTCTGTTTCTATCTGATGTCTATCCTCTTTCTGGGATCACCCTTATGTTATTCTCACCCTTTCAACACCTGATGTTTACCACTTGCTGTTTCCAAACAATCTGAGTGGCTCCCTCTGCTTGCTCTGTATTCTGACTTCATAGGTGCTTGCAACACATGCTATCTTTCCCTCCTGCGTTAATGCATGTCCTCATCCATTTTGTTCTAAGAACATTTTTAAACCTGTCTTTTGGGGAAAATAGTACTGAATCACTCATTGGATTCATGTGTGGTTCTGACTTAAGGCTAGCCACATTTCTGTATTTATCCGTAGACTAGAATCGTAGATTTGAAAGCGGCCTATAAGGCCATTGAGTCCAACCCCTTGCTCAATACAGGAATCCAAATTAAATTAAGCTCAGAATCGTTCTGTTGGAATACTGTGTGATGTCGTCATTGTTTGGAGGACTCTCATACTCCTATAATTGTTCAAGCTCCTGTATTAAATTTTGTACTTGCTCCTGTGTTACTCTTTGCTGCCAAGGTTATATGTCTCATCAGCTGCTGGTGTAAGCTGGCGAAATCAACCAATCTCCAAAGGACACTTTTATTTGGTAGAACAGGGATTACCAAATGGTTGTTTGTGGACCACTAGTGGTCCATGGGCTTCATTCTGGTAGCCCACTGCATATCTTTGGATTTGTGATTGATGATGGGAGATGGCATATCAAGCTCATTAAATACTCAAATTGATTTTTAATTGTATTTTTATTGCTCATTAGTGGTGTGTGTGTGTGAGTTTGGGAACCACTGTGCTAGAGATTGTGCCAGATCCCTCAAGTGTGCCACCTCTGCCTGTGGTGTTTTGTTAGCATCCCTTTTCTTCTTAGCTGAGTAACCTCCTTATGTTGAGCTTCCATTGGAGCATTCATACCTTATGCTTCAAAGAGGCACCTGCAACCTTATCATGTTTGGGAAGCCTAGAAGCTCTAGATGATGCTCCCTGAGCACTTCCTGTAGGCACCCCTGGGCTCTCTGATTTCTGCATCCTGATCTTAAACTCCTTGTCTGAGGCTGTAATACAGTTCTCCAGTCTGCATAATATTTGCTATATGCCCCACACTGCAGTTAGATTTGATTATTGTGACAATTTGTAATGAAACGAACAATCTTTTCCACAGTGCATCGATCTGTGCCCATGTTCTGTTAAAAACCACTGCTTTGGAACTAACTTCATGTTTTAGATTTCCTTTTGTATCCTCTTCAGAACCCTCTTGCTTTGCTTCTTCACCTTTCCCTTCAGTTCATTTTATTTATTCATTTATTATTAAATTTATATCCTGTCCTTTCTCCTAGAAGGAGCCCAGGGTGACGAGCAGAAACACCAAAAACACTTTAAAACATGTTAAAAACAAAACAGTTCATCCCATAGGCTCTCTTCTGTCTGAATTAGCGGCCTCCAATCCTTTTTCCATCTACACAGAATTATAACACCCAAACTCTGATTGCAAATCTAACTTGATAGTTATACATCTGTTGAGTCTGTCCCACGCATGCCTTATGTAGCCTATGGTTTCTTAGAAATGGCATTCTTATTAAAAGAAAGGAGTTTCCTTTTTTTTGCTGAAGGAGTGATTTTAATGTTCTTCATAATTACTTTATCTGATATACCTTGCCCAAATCTCTCCTTAATTCTTTCTCCTGTAGTGTCGGGCTGGATGGAGGCAAATAAACTGAACTTGAATCCCAACAAGATGGATGCTTTTTAGGGGAGTGGTTCCTGTGTCTAAGAAATAGGCCAGTTGCTTGTCTTGAATGGGGTTGCACTCCACCTGATGGAAGAGGTACTTGATCTGGAGGTACTGCTGGACCCAGCTTTGTCATTGGAGGACTGGTGGCTAGGAGTGCCTTCCACCAGCTTCAGCTGGTACAACAGTTGCGGCCATTTCTGGACTGAACTAGTTTGACCATAGTAGTCCAGGCATTGGTAACTTCAAGACTAGATTGCTGCAGTGCACTCTGTAGGGCAGCCTTTCCCAACCAGTGTGCCTCCAGATGTTGTTGGACCACAACTCCCATCAGCCGCAGCCAGCATTGCCAATGTTCAGGAAAGATGGGAGTTGTGGTCCAACAACATCTGGAGGCACACTGGTTGGGAAAGGCTGCTGTAGGGCTTCCTTTGTGTTGTTCCAAAAGCTACAGTTAGTGCGGAATGCTGCTACATGATTGCTAACAGAAGTGAGATCTTGCCAGCATATTATACCTCTACTCAAAGATATGCACTGACTGCCAACTTCTTAATGTGTCAAGTTCAAGGTCTTACTGTTAGTATATAAAGCCCTTAACAACTTGGGACCACTTTACTTGAGACATTGCATTGCTCTTCTATGTCTATTCAATAGCTTTGATCTGCGGAATTAGCACATTTACCAGTGTTGCTGCTTGTTGTGTGCCTGTGAGGGGTCAGACACACAAACTTAAGTAAAAGATCCTTCCCTTTTGGAAAGTTTGTTTAGGGGTTATGTGGGTGGTAGACACACAAGGAGGATCCCCAAGCACCCGTGTTAGCACAGATATATGATGGCTGTTCTGCATCTGCAAGAATTCAGTACTTTAGTGTGACAGGATCTCTGGTTTGAAACTCCCTGCCTATTAATGTTAGGCAAGCACCTCTTTACAATTTTTAGGTACCTGCTAAAACTTACTATTTCATCAAGTCTATCCAGAGATATAGTTATGTATACTTATTGTTACATTTGTCTGATTTTATTTGTATATTATTGATTATTGTGGTGTGGTGTAGTTGTGTTGGACTGGGACCTGGGAGATCAGGGTTCAAATCCCTGCTTGGCCATAAAACTCACTGGGTGACCTTAGGCCAGTCACTATCTCTCAGCCTAACCTACCTCACAGGGTTGTTGTGAGGATAAATTTGAGAGGGAGACCATGTTTGTATGCCACCTTGAGCTCTTTGGAGGAAAGGTGGGATATAAATGAAATAAATACATAAAATATTTTATGTACACCATTGAGATTTTTCTTTGCTTAAGCAGTTTATAAATTCTTCTAAATATAAAGCCTCTGCTTCACTGAGATGGGAGATGTTTTATACCCTTTTCTCCACAGTGTCTTATGGTTTTTAAAATTACTACTATTGTTATTTATGGGGCATCCACATGATGTTACCCTTTCTCAATAAACCTACGTCTTTTTGTTTTGTCTATTGTTTTGCTAATGCAGAAAATCAAACATTTGCAAAAGCTCTGAAGCAGCAGTGCACAAATCCTTAGGTATGGATGTTTTTGTGCTGTTACCTCTCAGGTGTGGATGTGTCTGGTTTTGACACCTCACTTTACATCTTCTCTTATGGCTGTGCTTCACCTGAGTGTACCCTTGTCATTTTGATTTGATCCAGCCAAGCATTCTTTTATTTGGTTCTGAAAATCTCTGCTCAAGACCTCCAAAGAATGAATGTGGAAAAGTTCCTCCACCTTATTTTTAATTTTTTGGCAGTCTTCTGGAATCCTGGTATCTCTTTGTAATGAAACAACATAATCAACGGTTCTGATCTTTAATGTGAGGAGATATATGGCAGTTATATTTTACATCTCATGGAGTATGTAGGCCATGCTTTTGCAGTCATGTAATGAACTGCAGTGTTTATGTATCAGTGGAGAACTCCTCTATCATTGCAAAACAGAACTTCTAATTGCGGGGCTTGTAAAACTCTGAAGAGTTTTAATTTCAGTATTCAAAAAGGTAATGACATATGGAAGGGACAGCACTTCCCTTTATGCTGCAGTGAAGTCTAGTAAATACCGATTCTGTATTAAAAACCTTCTTGACCTCAGTTTTCTATTAAGTACTCCTCCTATACATAAAATATTTTGTAGTTGCCTGATTGAAAATGTCCCATTCCCATACATTTTAATTCACTCATGCCAAGTATTGTAATGTTGATACGTTCCATTTTTTTGCTTGACAATTTCTACCTTTCCCTGGTTCATGCTTCTCACATTCCATGTTACTGTCGTGTGCATCATACTATTCCGGAAAGTGTTGGTATCAGCCTTTAAATCATTATCTGGCCACTTGCATCCATATGCAAGTGTAGCACTTGCTACCTAAGCTCAAAGAGCAGCATCTGCAGCCCTGATCTCTGGCTCACAATTAGCAGGTACAAGAGTATCCAAAATGCAACATGAGACAATGCTGGAGGATGAGACCCCCAGGTCAGAAGGCATTCAAGAAGCTACTAGGGAAGAACAAAGGACAAGTACAAGTAGCGCTGTGACTAATGATGCAGGTGGGTCAAAGCCGAAAGGAAGCCCAGAGACTGACGCACACAGATGTGAGTCCAGAGTTGTATGGCGCACACAAGAGGAACATGGAATGTGAGAAGCATGAACCAGGGAAAGATAGAAATTGTCAAGCAAGAAATGGAAGTATCAACATTACAATACTTGGTGTGAGTGAATTAAAATGGATGGGAATGGGACATTATCAATGAGGCAACTTCAAAATATTTTATGCAGGAAATAAGAAATTAAGAAGAAAGGGGGTTGCTTTAATAGTGAGAGGTGATGTAGCAAAAGCAATTAGCTATAATGCAAGGTCTGAGCGAGTTATACCAACGAGATTAAATGGGAAACTTATTAACATAACCATCCAAGTCTATGCTCCAACGACAAACACAAAAGAAGAATTGCAGAGATTTTACACAAATACAGGAACAAATTGATCACACACCAAAACAAGATGTGCTTATAATCATGGGGGACTGGAATGCAAAAGTAGGGAACAGAGAATAACTAGGAATTATGGGAAAATGGCTTAGGAGATAGAAATAATTCAGGAGAAAGACTTACTGAATTCTGTGAAGCCAGTAATTTGTTTCTTGCAAACACCTTTTTTGAGCAACCAAAAAGACAACTGTGCACATGGACATCACCAAACGGTCAATATAGGAATCAAATTGATTATATAATTGGTAGCAGAAGGTGGAGAAGTTCCATACTTTCTGCGAAAACAAGACCAGGAGCAGACTGTGGTACAGAATATGAACTGGTAAAATTGAAAACCAGAGTAAAGCTAAAGCAGACCAACAAAGCAATCATAATGCCAAAATACAATTTAAATAACATCTCAGAAGAATATAAAGATCAAATAAGGAACAGGTTTGAGGCTTTAAACTTAGTTAGCAGAGAACAAGAAGAACTGTGGAGTGAAGTCAGATACATTATCAGGGAAGAATGCAAAAAGACAATGCCTCTAGTTAAAGAGAGAAAGACCTCAATGGATGACTGAAGAAACTCTTAAAATAGTTAAAGAGAAAAGGAAAGCAAAAGCAAAAGGAGACAGAAACACAGTCAGAACCCTAAATGCAACAATACAGCCACTAGTAAGTAGGGACAAAGAGAACTATGGTTATTGTATAGAAATAGAAGAGGACAACAAAAAGGGTAGAACAAGAGCCCTATTCCAAAAGATTAGAGGAATTAAAGGGAAATTTAAACCAAGGGTAGGGATGTTGAATAATCAACAGGGGGACACACTGGCTGATCGAGATGAAATAAAAGAAAGATGGAAGCAATACACTGAAGAACTCTATAAAAGAGATGCAAGGATGACAGATTCATTCACGGAGGAACCGTATGATGAAGAACCAGAAATTTTAGAATGTGAGGTGAAAGCTACTGTTAAAATACTTGGAACAAACAAATAACCAGGAACAGATGTCATACCAATAGAGTTGCTACAAGTTACTGAGACTGAATCTGTCCAAATTTTGACTAACATTTGTCAAGAAATAGGGAAAACTAAACAACGGCCAACAGAGTGGAAGAGTTCAATATATATCCCAATTCCAAAGAAAGGGGCTCCCAGGGAATGTAGTAATTATGCTCTCGGAGAACGTGTGCTGCTGGCTCGAGCAGTACTACCTGGGTGAGCTCGATGAAGACCAGCCCAAGGAGGGAGACATGACCCAGCAGCAGCAGCAGGTGTAGAACTTTGCACTCAATTGTCTCTGATTCTTCTTGTCTCCTAGAGCTGCCTCAAACAATGGAACTCCACCAGTACTCCGGAAGTGACAAAGGCCAAAGAGATGTATTGTACTTACGTATTTAAGTTTAGATTATTTCTTTCGTAATACTGAATTTATTTTATGTTTGCTAAATTGTTTTTTTTTCCTTGTTTGAATGTATTGCTATGTATTGTAAACTGACTTTTCTCCCCTATCCCAGTGCATTTATTTTGAGTGTTTGTTGTAAGCCACTTTGGGCACAGGTCACTGTGGAAAGGTCGCATAAATAAACTCAATCAAAATAATTGGAAGAAACAAATCACCAGGAACAGATGGCATACCAATAGAGTTGTTATAAGCTATTGTGACTGAATGTGTCCAAATTTTGACAAAAAATTGTCAACAAATATGGAAAACTAAAACAATAACCCACAGACTGGAAGCGTTCAATATACTTCCCAATTCCAAAGAAAGCGGATCCCAGGGAATGCAGTAATTATCAAACTACAGTAGGGCCCCGCTTGTTGGTGCCCCGCTTTTTGGTGTTCTGCTAATACGGTGGTGCCAGCGGGGCGATCAGCTGCAGTGCGGGGAGCTCCAGCCACTGCGCTCCAGCTGATTGCGCACTACAGCTGATCTGCTGTAGCATGCAATCAGCTGTAGCATGGAGAGCTCACACACTCCAGCTGATTGTGCGCTACAGCTGATCAGCTGTAGCACGGGGAGCTCTTGCGCTACAACTGATCCCTGTCAGCTGGAGCACGGTGGCTGGAGCTCCCTGTGCTACAGCTGATCACGTGCTTCAGCTGATCAGCTGGAGTGCCGTGGCTGGAGCTCCCTGTGCTATAGCTGATCGTGTGATCAGCTGTTGGGCGTGGAGCTCCCACGCTACAGCTGAGTAGGGACCCACTTTCTGGCGGTTTTTACTTTTCGGCGGGGGCCTGGAACAGAACCTGCTGTATGAGTAGGGCCCTACTGTATAGCCTTAATATTCCATGCAAGTAAAGTAATGCTCAAGATTCTACAACAAAGGCTCTTACCATATATGGAGTGAGAAATGCCAGATGTTCACACTGGATTTAGAAAGGGAAGAGGCACCAGGGATCATATTGCAAACATACATCAGATAATGGAACCAACCAAGGAATTTCAGAAGGAAATCGCCCTGTGCTTTATAGATTACAGCAAAGCCTCTGATTGTGTAGATCATGAAAACTATGGAATGCTTTAAAAGAAATACGGGTGCCACAGCATCTGATTGTCCTGATGTGCAACCTATACTCTGGACAAGAGGCTACTGCTAGGACAGAATATAGAGAAACTGATTGGTTCCCAATCGGAAAGAGTGTAAAGCAAGGGTGTATTTTATCACCCTATTTGTTTAATCTATACGCAGAAGATATCATATGAGAGCGGGATTGGACTGAGATGAAGGCTGTGTGAAAATTGGAGGGAGAAATACCAATAATTTAAGATATGCAGACAATACAATAGTACTAGCAGTTAATATGTTAATATGTTGTATCTGATCCCTATAAGCACATCCATGTGTTGTAGACACGATGTAGATAGGGAACAGCATTGTGAATCATTAAATGGAAATTGTTTAATTAGTACCTAAGCATTGCCAAAGGACTGCAGCCATAGTATTTCCTGCCCTGGGAGTGAGCACTTGAGCATCTGGGTGCTTGCTTGCTTGCTCCTTTGGGCTGCTGTCTCTCGAGACAGCTGAAGTCCCTAGTAAGTGCTGCAAGGACTGGGACCTACTGCCTGACCCTGACTCCAGAGAGAGACTGCAGTCAATCTTTCAGCTTCTTACATCAGCTCCTGGCTGAGTCAGAGGGCATAAAAGCCTGGCTGCCCTTGGGACGCCCCTTAGGGAGTCCTGAGGGTGCTACTCCCTTCTATTTTTAAAAAACCAAGCAAGAGGAGATGGGTAGTGGGAAGGGTGTGTGGTGCATGTGTAGTTTCTGCACAGGGTGAGACCCTGTGTAGTAAACTGAACAATAGGAGGAAGTCACCAGATGCCTTCAGAGTGAGAGTCTGTAACTGGGGGAAGGCTGGCCCTCCCTGGGTGTGAGACCGGGGCGGGGGTAGATGTACCCTGTGTGAAAAATACTGAGTGGGTCTGAATGTTCTCAATTTTCTCAGAGGCATACTGGGATAATTGGTTCAAGTAGGTTTTGTTGGTGGGCTCTTGTGTTCATATCAGGTATTTAGGAGGAGTCTTAGGAAGGAGGAACATGGGTGATGCCACCCCAAATTCAGTGATCATAGGGAGGTATAGCCATGGGGAGGTGGTCACCTACCATAGAAGATGACTGCAAGGCTATCTATGCCTTGTTCCTTGCTCCCACACCTCTCATGGATGGGTTCCACGTTGCTCATCTGCTGTGCCCACTGGCCTGTGTGTGCTGTTTTGTAACGCCAGATTGGTATACAGTAAGACCACTTTCATCCATGATTTGATCATGGATGTAGGTGCTGATTTGGTGTGCATTATCGAGACCTGGGTGGGTGAGCTGGCAGGAGTTGATCTGACCCAGCTTTGTCCACCTGGATACTCAGTGCAACACCAGAACAGGCTGCAGGGACGAGGGAGGAGTTGCTATGGTCTACAGAACTTCCATTTCTGTCACCAGGAAACCACTCTGTCTTGGAGTTGGCTGTGAGGGTCTTCATTTGGTGTTGAGCCAAGGAAACAGTAAACTAGGGTTTCTGCTGGTATACTGTCCATCCTGCTGCCCGGCAGTTTCTCTGACCGAGGTGGGGGAGGCCGTCTTGGCTGTGGTATTGGAGGAGCCTGGAACAATAGTCTTGGGTGACTCTGGTGTTCCGGTTTGGGACTTCATGGCCTGCATGATGACCATGAGGCTGTCTCAAGTTGTCACCAGTCGGACACATAGGGCAGGGCACACCCTTGACTTGATTTTTGCTCCAGATGGAGGAAGGGGTGGTCTGGAGATGGGGTGGTGGATCTCACCCCATTGTCATGGTCAGACCACTTCCTGGTGAAGTTTAGACTTATTGCTGTGATCCTCTCCTGTAGGAGTGATGGACAGATTAAGATGGTCTGCCTCAGGAGACTAATGGAATCGACTGGATTCCTGAATGCCTTGGGGGAGTTCCCGGTAGATAGAGCAGGTGAACCTGTTGAAGCCCTGTCACACTGAGGAACAGCGAGGCACGTTGGGCTCTTGACACGGTTGCAACTGAGGACTCTCTCTGGCATTGTGGAGCCTGGTTTGTACTCTTGTACACCAGTGAGCTAAGGGCAATGAAACAGGCTGGACGACGACTAGAGCTCAAGTGGTGACAGATGTGCTGTGAGGCTGATAGGGCACGAGTAAAACATCATAACCATGCCTATTGTATGGTGGGGAGGGCAGCAAAGAAGGCCCACTTCTCTGCCACCATTGCATTCTCAAGTAGCCATCCAGTGGAGCTTTTCCGTATTGTCAGGGGTCTGTTGACATCAACTCCAGGAAATGGAGTTTTTTACCCTTCGGAGGCCCAGTGTGAATTGTTTTCAAGGCACTTTGAGGGTAAAGTTGCTCTCCTCTGTAGCAATCTTGATGCTTCATCCACATCTACTGTAGTCCCAAGTGAGGTGTCCAGTGCAATGTCTGCTGCAGCGTATTGGGAAAAATTTCAATTGATGCTGCTTGGTGACATGGACAAGTTGCTGTGACAATGTGATGAGCGACATGTCCTCTCGACCCTTGCCCTTCTTGGCTTATTAAAGCTTGCCGAGGGGATTTGATTGAGTGGATCCAGGTTGTGGTCAACTCATTGTTGCAGGAGGGAGTGGTTCCAGCCACCCTTAAGGAGGCAGTGATTCGACTATTCCTGAAGAAGCTCACCCTGGAGCCATTAGTTTGTGACAGTTACCGCCCTGTCACAAATACCCCCTTCTTGGGGAAGGTGATTGAGAGGGTTGTGGTGCAGCAATTGCTTGTGGTGCAGCAATTGCAAATACTCTTGGATGAAACATATTATCTTCACCCATTTCAATCTGGGTTCGGGCCTGGTTATGAAGGACTGAATCAAGGAATGAATCGGCCTTGGTTGCCCTGATGGATGACCTTTTTTGGGAGAAGGGCAGGGGGGGTGCGACCCTGTTATTCTTACTTGATCTGTCGGTGGCTCTTGATATCATTGACCCTGATATCCTTCTAGGCTAACTTGGTGAGATGGGTATTGGAGGCACACAGTGCTTCCGATCCTGTCTGCAGGGTCGTTTTCAGAGAATGGCATTGGGTGATTACTTTTTGCCCCCTGGCAGTTGTGCTGTGGGGTGCCACAGGGTACCATCTTATCTCTGATGCTTTTTAACATCTACATGAAGCCCTTGGGAGTAGTCATCAGGAGGTTTGGGGCGAGGTGTCAGCAGTACACTGATGATACTGTTCTGTTTCTCTGTAACATCTGAATTGGGAGAGGCCGTGCAAGCCCTGGACCGGTGCCTCGACTCTGTGGTGGGCTTGTTGAGGGACAATAAATTGACTCTCAATCCTAGTAAGATGGAGGTGCTGTGGGTTGGTGGTTCCTGAGTTTGGATAATTGGTCAGTTGCCTGCTTTGGATGGGGTTGTACTGAAAGAGCAGGTTTGTAGTCTGGGGGTGCTCCTGGATCCATCTTTGTCACTAGAGGCCCAGGTGACCTCTGTGGCTAGGAGTGCCTTTCAACAGCTTCGGATGGTAAGATAGCTGCAGCTGTTTCTGGACTGGGATAGCCTGACCGCTGTTGTCCATGCACTGGTAACCTCCAGGCTGGCTTAATGTAATGCGTTCTATGTGGGGCTACCCTTGAGGTTGGTCTGGAAGTTGCAGCTGGTGCAAAATGTGGCAGTGAACTTGGTCACTGGAGCAGGGTATTGCCAACATATCACTCTGCTACTGAAAGAATTGTACTGGCTACCTATTAGGTACTGGGCTAGGTTCAAGGTTGTAGTTTTGGTGTATAAAGCCCGATCCTGCTTAGGGCCAGGATACCTGAAATACAGTCTTATCCCCTATATACCCAGTCGATCACTGAGTTTTGCAGGTAACAGCATCCTGCAGAAACCATCTTATCAGGAGGTCCGTTCCGCACAAGATAGGAAACAGACCTTTAGTGTAGTGGTACTTACTCTTTGGAATTCTTTCCCCTTAAATGTTAGACAGGCACCATCTCTGTTATGTTTTCGACACCTACTGAAGACCTTCCTCTTTCAACAAGCTTTTTAAGTAGAGACCTTATCCCAGGCTGCATCTGTGTTAGAATTGCTTTTTAAATTTTTTAAAGCTTTTAAAAATATATTTTAAAAGAATTTTTAAACATGTTTTAATGGTGGTTGTGCTTTAATATATTTTGAGGTCTGTTTTTTGATGTTTTAAAGTTTTTTTAGTGCTGTTGTTTGCCACCCTTGACTGCTACTGGGAGAAAGGGCAGGATATACATCAAATAAATAAAGAAATACTAAAATAATTTTATTTTGTGAGACAACATTTTTCTCCACGATAATGCCTGTCTTCATCTCATAACCTTTATCTTGGAAAGACATATTATTATATACTTAATAGCACTTGTGGGGTAAATTCTTAACTTATTTTACCTTAAGTCTATTTCATAGGGTTGGTATAAGAGATAGTGATTTCTCCAGGGCAAGTCAGTGAGTTTCATGACTGAATAGGAATGTAAAGCTGGGTTTCTATTATTCAAACATTATGTTCTGGCTATCTCATGATGCTAACCCAGATAGGGTTGATTGTTTTTGCACTAGGAGTAGTTTGGATGGCCCCAATGTACTTACATTTCATGATGCGTAGATATCAGTATGTTTTATGTTTGAATAATTTTATGACTTAGAACAGAAATTAAGCTATTGGAGTTGCAAGCACTTCAATTGGTAGAATTCAGCAACGTTAGTGGCATATGTTAAATAGCAAACTGCAATATTTACTGGCACCAAAATCTTTCCATGTCAGTTTGCAAAACAAATTGCTTTTGTTTTCATTATAGTTCTTTAATGCAAGCCATTTTGAAAATGTTAATTTTGACTTCCAATATGCTTTCCCCCCAGGTTGGCTTATTTATTTGTTTTATACCCTGCCCTTCAATCAAACTTATCTACAACATGTACCAGCTTTCATATTTATGCAAGATCTACAACCATTTTCCTTTTCGCTGGTTAATTAGATCTAGCCCAAATTGCTTAAATATATGGGTAAAAAATATACACTGTTCATTAACAAATAAATGTGAAGCTGAAGAAAAATCATTGCATTTGCATCGTGATGAAAACGTGCACTTCAGAGTAGACAGTGAAGACTATCAACAACTGCACATACCAGTTATGGTCAAGGAAGTTGTTAATTTTTTAGCACCCCAAAAGGGACAGGTAAGTTGGAATGCCTTTTTAAAGTAGATTGAATAATAAAGAATTGTTATTTTATTACAGTCCTGAGAGAATAAATTATAGATAAATAAAATTGTCCTGTAATTTATGTCCTTGAAGATATGCTGTTGAACCCAAGCAATCTGTGATTGTTTTTAAAGTTTTATGCTAACAACAATATAATATAGTAGCTACATATCAATTTCTATGTGTAGGTGACTAGAGGAGAGGTCACTAAGATCTGGTGTGAGATGCAAGTGAACAGTTGCCATAAAGTCTAACATAGTCATAATTAGGGATGGGCAAGAATTTCTCTTAACATCAAACCTGGCACCGGAATTTCCTCTAGTTCGCACATTTGCTATACTTGCAGACTGATCGTGAATGCTGTGATCTTCCTTGGCTTTCCCCAACACCGATTTTTTTAAAAAAATTATTGTTGTATTCCCTTTAACTTCTGTCAATTAGGTGTTCATAGTAGCCACCATTAACATTCATTGCTTGCTCTAGAGTTTCTTTAGCAGTCTGAAAAGAAGGTGGTGGGGCTGCTGTTCAGAAGCCTGCAAAAGTCCTGTAAAAGACGGTGCCTTTCTGCTTGCCCAGTGCCTACCCAACCAATCTCCCCCCTTTTGCCTCCTTTCTCTTGAAGAGGGGGCAGAAGGGAAGGGTTTTTTGTTGTTTTGCAAAATTGGAATCGGAGGGAGGGAACCATCTACACTGATTGGCACTGTCTCTCAAGAGCTTCAGACAAATCTTTTGGAGTGGAACTTGTGAAACTGACCAGCATGTGTCTTTGTTTTGCTAATGTGAAACTGAGAAGTGATCTTTTTTTTCCACAGCTGGAAGGAAGCAGCAGCAAAGGGACGGATTGGGTGGGTAGGCCCTAGAGAGAGAGAGAGAAAATCACTTTCCTTTCAAAAGGAAAACATTGTTAGAAATAACAACAATATAGTTGTTTTTCGGGCGGAAGAAAAAGAACTTGATAAAAACAAAGGATAGCAGGAAAATCACAAACACAGACCGTTACTGCCTTCCAGTTCAGCGGAATGTAATCTGAACTGGAGCCACCAAGCAAATTCCATCCCTAGTCGTGAAAAGGCTGATAAAGATAAATAGATCAATGGGGAAACAGTCTCACCTAGATATCAGAATGGAGATGTTCCACCAGAGCTGTCGAAACCATCTCCATCCCATATCCAGGATGAAAGCCAGATGAAAAAAGATCAAGGAAAGATTTTATATCCAGAAATGTCTAGAGAGGTTCAACCGCTACATGTTGCACAACCTTTTCCGCAAAGAAAAGTTGAATATGGTCTTAGACCAGCCTTTCCCAACTAGTGGGCCGCCAGGTGTTGTTGGACCACAACTCCCATCAGCCTCAGCCAGCATTGCCAATGGTTAGGAAAGATGGGAGTTGTGGTCCAACAACATCTGGTGGCCCACTAGTTGGGAAAGGCTGTCTTAGACAGAAATGGCCTGCCCACATTTAATGATGTTTTTACAAAGTAGGTAGATCATCACCTCTTTGTACAGGAGAAACCCTATATTCTTCAAGAGAGACATTAGTTTTCCCAGCAAGTGCTCATCAAGTTCCTTCTTGCTGGCCTTCAGCACTACAGAGGACAAGGCTCTAAATTACCTTTGGTGACTCTCAGAGAACTGTATCTTAATACTTGAGAATGACCAGGTCGTATTGTTTGAAGCATTTTCAACAATTGATTTTGACAACTTTATACCTAGTGGACAAATCTCAAGGCATAATAAACCCAACTGGATATAATTTAGCTGTTGCAATATTACTGAAGAATAAATATGTTCTCGCCATTATCATTGCCACCTCTTTGCCTTCCTTATGACTCTGTGGTTTTGGATATATTCGGTGCAGTGTTTTTCCAGCATCTTACGAGAGCTTTGGTTTGCCTACAATAGGATTGGCACACACACACAAAAAGTTTGACAAGAAACACTGTTTTATATAAACTGGAAGCAGGAAACTAGCCAATTAGGTATTTGGAGCACTGGATGATAAAGGTGTGAAAGGATTATTGAAGAAAAATAGGGAGATTGCCATGAAGCTGAACAAATTATTTGTATTGGCCTTTAATGCTATAGACGAGGTAGGCATGGACTTCCAAAAAGCTTTTGAACATTAAGAAAACAAACTCTGGCAAGCCATATGGTTGTCCATGTATTTTTTTATTTTCTGTGCATTAACATAGCATCTCTAACTACTTATTAATTAATTAATTAATTAATTATACTTTTATACCGCCCCATAGCCGAAGCTCTCTGGGCAGTTTACAGTAACTAAAAACAAATACAATTCAAGTTACATCTTTTAAAAAACAATTTAAAACACAATTAAAAAATTTAAAACAATATAAAACACATGCTAAAATGCCTGGGAGAAGAGGAAAGTCTTGACCTGGCGCCAAAAAGATAACAGTGTTGGCGCCAGGCGCACCTCGTCAGAAACATAATTCCATAATTTGGGGACCACCACTGAGAAGGCCCTCTCCCTTGTTGCCATTCTCCGAGCTTCCCTCGGAGTAGGCACCCGGAGGAGGGCCTTTGATCTTGAACATAGTGTACGGGTGGGTTGGTATTGGGAGAGGCGTTCCATCAGGTATTACGCACAGAAAGACGTTGAAAGGTATCTTCCTTGAGATGTTCTCTCATAGATTTTTGAAATGTTGCTTTTGTTCAGTGTTGTAGCAGATGCTGTGGGTTACCATGAAACTTTTGTCTAGATGTGACAGTTCAGAATTGTACAGCTGGTTGCTAACAGTGTAATCCTATGGATGCCTAGTTTCTGAACACACATTTATGAATATTTGAGCCATGTATTTCTGTGCTGTTGGATGTCACTGATTCATAGGGTTGCCATAAGTCGTAATTGACTTGAAGGCAGATAACAACAATCGTACGTGATGGCTAGTATACTGATACAGGCCGGCCCCACTTTATGGCGTTTCACCTTTCGGCGTTGCGCTAATGCGGCGGCTTTCAATTCCGGAAAGTCCCCGCTTTAAGGCGCTTGTTCTGCTTTAATGGCAGTTTTTTCATTGAGTGCAATTTTTGCGTCATTTTTGCGTCATTTTCACATGACACGCACCATTATTTTCAATGGGTTCTGTTTTTTGGCGGTTTCTGCTTTTCGGCGGCAGTCCGGAACAGAACCTGCTGTATAAACGGGGCCCACCTGTACAGTAGGGCCCCACTTATACGGCAGGTTAGGTTCCAGACCTCCGCCGGAAAGTGAAAACCACCGAAAAGCGGATCAGTTGAAGCGCGGGGGTCTGGAACCTAACCCACTGACCGCACCAGAGGAGAAGAAGATCAGATCTTCCCCTCCTCCGACGCGATCAGCTGGAGTGCGAGAGTCTGACCACCCCCGAGGAGAAGATCAGCTGTAGCATGCTGCAGCTGATCTTCCCCTCCTCTGGCGAGGTCAGCTCAAGCAGGAGAGTCTGATCGCACCAGAAGAGGAGAAGATACAGCCTCCCTCCAGCTGATCGCCCTGCTGGTGCTGTATTAGCGGAACGCCGAGAAGTGGGGCGCCGAGAAGCGGGGCCCTACTGTATTGAAATGGAGGGGAGTGTATGAGTGCTGAGTGAGTTGTGTGCCAGCCATGAGTATTGGGCAAAATATACCACAAAGAACTAATATTATTTGGCCAATTCTTTCATTAGAGTTGAAGTCTTTGGCCAATAACTAAGGCCAAGACATCATGCTTGCCTAGTTATGGCTACTTTTAAAATGTAGAATGCTTCTATGATAAACAGAGGTAGCACTTCCAAGTTCTGTTCCTCTCTTGAGCTGCTGTAGTGTGGGTTTAGCACACAGTGTTCCCCAAGCAGGTGAAGGGCTTTATGGCACAAATGGAAACTGCCCTTCGGCCCTGAATAATACCATTTGGGCAAGGCCAACTGCCTTTGAGAAAGAAATACAATTTATGAAAATGAAAAGAGAGCTCACTGATTTGTTTGGGTGATGGGAGAACAGATCTCTGTGAAATAGGTATGAACTTGTGGCGCTTGCCTATGAGAAAACTGTCACTTAATGTAAGGTATGGCTTTCCAACACACTCTTAAGTATCACTGTTTCAAAACCCTTTCCTCCCAAATCTGTTTTATACAGTATTCTCTGAAGTACATTGTATGAATGAGTCACTCCCTTTTTAGCTCATTTTCTTTTCAATTGAGTGTTAAGTGATTCTGCTGTAATATATTTCCTATAAAACTTGCTATCTAAACAATTATTTTAGGTAACTATTCCTAGTCCCTCAAAGGTTCTGTGCTAGTATGTTCATAAATGTAGCAAAGTACATATGAAAGGTCACATCAGTAGGACCTTCTTGTGGCTATGTCATGGCTGCTTGTGGAGCCAAAACCATTCCACTGTCTGATTTGGAGGGTCCTATAGCTAAATAACTGCTGGACTTTTTTGTTTTTTGTTTTGTTTTGCTTGTGGTAACAGTTAGTATGGGAGAAGTAAATAAGTGTAGGAGGGCTGCAAAATAATTGATGAAGTGTAGGCGTGCTGGAGCTGAAAAAGGACTGGAAATATTGGTCTTAAAATGTACA
The DNA here is from genome assembly GCF_030035675.1 of Rhineura floridana. Lineage (NCBI taxonomy): Eukaryota > Metazoa > Chordata > Lepidosauria > Squamata > Rhineuridae > Rhineura > Rhineura floridana. Next base: position 133,197,395 of record NC_084481.1, on the reverse strand, counting down.
GGCTGTACAATGAGATACCAACATTGAAGACTCTTAACCATTATTAGTTCAGCTCTGATGTTTATGTTAACTGAATGTCTAGTTTCTCTGGGAGCCGGGGGCCAAACTACACATGGTACTAAATCACTTGTAGTTTTTTCCTTGACTTTTTTCTTTTGCGAACTGAAGCTGTAGAGACTGCAATCTTTCGTGGAAGACCAGAGTGGGAAGGCTTCTTCAGCCTTTCTCCTAGTAATGCTGATAGGAATTGTTCCTGCTCCAAAGCTGCTTTTTACCCTGCAGGAAAGAAAGTGTAGGTAACTTCTCCACCACTCCCTAATGGGAAGGAGGGTAGCTTAAGGGCTCGGAATTCTTAGTACAAAAGCCACTGGAGGGGAAAGGAAGTCTCTTCCTATTGATCTTCTATGGAATATTGCCATCTCTGCAGCTGCATGTCGTAAAAGAAAAAATGCGGGGGAGGGAGCTATGTACAACTGAGCCATCATGTGGAATTTGTTCTTGTGTAATAGTCTTATGTTGTAATTTTGAATTTACAAATTGAAAATTGTACCGACAGGTGAGGGCATCTGTCAATATTAGGTCACCTCAACCAACTAAAACATTTCGTTATTTGGGTCCAGAGCTCTTCAGAATTGAATTTTGGCATTATTATTGCTTTGTTGTTCTTCTTTAGCTTCACTCTGATTTTTGATATTACCAGTTCTGTACCATAGTCTGCTCCTGGTCTTGTTTTTGTAGCAAGTATGGAACTTCTCCATCTTCTGCTACCAATGATATAATCAATTTGATTCCTATATTGACCATTTGGTGTCATCTTTTTGGTTACTCAAAAAATGTGTTAGCAAGAAACAAATTATTGGCTTCATAGAATTCAGTAAGTCTTTCTCCTGCTTGATTTCTATCTCCTAAGCCATATTTCCCCACAATTCCTAGTTCTTCTCTGTTCCCTGCTTTTGCATTCCAGTCCCCCATGATTATCAACACATCTTGTTTTGGTGTGTGATCAATTTCTTCTTGTACTTCTGCCTAAAGTCTCTACAATTCCTCTTCTTCTGCGTTCGCCATTGAGCATAGACTTTTATGATGGTTGTGTTAATAGGTTTCTTGTTAAATCTCATTGATATCACTCGCTCAGTCCTTGCATTATAGCTCCTAATTGCTTTTGTTCCATCACTTCTCACTATTAAACAACCCTGTTTCTTCTTAATTTCTCATTCCTGCATGAAATATTTTGTAGTTGCCTGATTGAAAATGTCCCATTCCCGTCCATTGAAAATGTCCCATTCCCGTCCATTTTAATTCACTCATGTCAAGTATTGTAATGTTGATACATTCTATTTCTTGCTTGACAATTTCTAACTTGCCTTGGTTTATGCTTCTCACATTTCATGTTCCTGTTGTGTATGTCATACAACTCTGGACTCTCCTTTTGCATCTGTGTGCGTCAGCCTCTGAGTTTCCTTTCGGTTTTGACCCACCTGCGTCAGTCACAGCACTACTCGTACTTGTCTGTTGTTCTTCCCTAGTAGCTGATTGAGTACCTTGTGACCTGGGGATCTCATCTTCCAGCACTATCTTGTGTTGCATTTTTCATAGTCTGCTCATAGGGCTTTCATGGTAAGAGGTATTCAGAAGTGGTTCACCATTGCTTTCCTCTGAATTTGGATGCATCTTAGTCTGGTGTCTCAGCTTTGTCCATTCCACCTTGGGTGCCGCTGCTAGGAGTCTAGCCTCTTGGTCTCGACTCCTGATGGCATTGCTCTCGGCTTTTTTGACACTTCCAAACCCCCTCACCACGTTAAGATGTGCATCCTAGAGGAATCTGAAGAATAAACAATCTTATTTGTACAATTTAAAAGCCTGTTTGCTAGTGATAATTCTGGCACATCATGACAAAATATCATGATTAACTGAACAGTTGGAGCTGGTTCATCTCCTGAATGATTTCACAAGCTCATTCTGGTTTAGTACTCAAATGACTAAATTATTCCAGTTTGGTGAAAATCAATATGAAAACAATTCAGATTAATTGCTTAGTGTGTACCTACCTTCTAATGAAACCTACATCTCTGAATATGTATTAAGGTTATATTAAACAATGTACTGCTACTAAAATGATGATTATATAGAATCTTCTTCACCAGTGAATTAAACTATGATTTAAATAATTAAAATTGACTCCTTCAGTTAAGTGATTTAAATCGGACTTGAGGAAAGCCAACTTTAATAAACTCATACCAATGATAAGTAAGGTTCCATGGCAAGCAGCGCTAATGAGAAAAGGAGTGGAAGATGGAAGTGAGTTTTTAAAAAGAAATTCTAAAGGCACAATTACAAGCAATTCCAACAAGGAAGAGAGGTTGAAGACAGCAGAAGAAGCCAATGTGGCTCCACAAAAAGCTTAGATATGACGTGACAACAAAAAGGACACAAACAGGAAGTGGAAGAAAGGCCAGAGCACAAAGGAAGAATACAAAAAGGTAGTATGGAATTGCAGATATGGCATCAGGAACGCTAAAGCTGAGAATGAGCTGAGGCCAGTGAAGGATGCTACAAGAAACAAAAAAGCTTTATTCAGGTATATGTGTAGTAAAAGACAGAGAACAGAAATGGTGGTTCCTCTACTCAATGAGGATGACAAAATGATTACAGATGACAAAGAAAAGGCGGAAGTGCTCAATTCCTACTTTGGCTCAGCCTTCTCCCAAAAGAGGGTCTGTGGTTCTCCTGGGGAATGTGAAGTACAAGTTGAAGGGACAGGACTGCAGGTTGAGATTGATAGGCAAATGGTCAAGGAATACCTAATTGCTTTAAACGAATTCACATCTCCAGGGCCCAGTGAACTGCAGCCTAGAGTAATAAAGGAACTGAATGGAAGGAATAGAGCCACTGTCTATTTGTGAAATTGTGGAGAATGAAGTGCCAGATGACTGGAGGAGGGCTAATGTTCTCCCTGTTTTCAAAAGGGGGGGGAGGAGGAACCTGGGAACTATAAACCAGTCAGTCTGGCATTAATCCAAAGTGTATGCTTCAAGTTGGATTTCTGCATTGAGCAGGGGGTTGGTCTTGATGGCCTTATCGGCCCCTTCCATTCTATGGTTCAATTCCTGGGAAAAAGCTGGAGCAGATTATAAAGCAGTCAGTCTTTAAGCACAATGAAGAAAATGCAGTGATTTCCAGAAGCCAGCGTGGATTTGTCAAGAACAAATCCTGCCAGACTAATGTTACCTAATTTTTTGAGGAAAACCTCCCTGGTAGACTGTGGGAATGCTGCAGACATAATATATCTTGATTTCAACAAAGCTTTTGAAAAAGTGCTTTTCTGATGATATTCTGATTAGCAAGATAGCTGAATGTGGGCTGGGTGGAACAACTATCAGGTGGATCCATAGATAGGCTACAGAATTGAGTGCTTATCAATGATTCGTTCTCAAGCTGGGGGAGACATCAAGCAGGGTACCGCAAATGTCAGTCCTGGGCCCAGTGCTCTTCCACATTTTTATTAATGATTTAGATGAGGAGGTGCAGCGAATGCTTATCAGGCTTGCAGATGACACAGAAATGGAAGGGATAGCTAATACCTAGAAGACAGAAACAAAATTCAAAGTGATCTTGATAGGCTGGAGCGTTGGGCTGAAAATAACAATGAAATTTAACAGGGATAAGTGCAAAGTTCTACACCTAGGAAAAAGAAACCAACTGCACAGTTATAAGATGAGGATCACCAATACTACATGTGAGAAGGATCTTGGAATTGTTGATTACAAGCTGCATATGAGCGAATACTGTGATGTGGCTGCAAAAAAGGCAAATGCTGTATTAGGTTGCATTAGCAGAAGTCTAATTTGCAAATTGTGTCAAGTATTAGTTCCCCTCTATTCAACACTGTTTAGGCCTCATCTTGAGTATTGCATCTAGTTCTGGATGCCAAACTTTAGGAAGGATGCAGACAAACTGGAATAAGTTCAGAGGAGGGCAACAAGGATGATCAGGGAAATGGAAACAAAGCTCTATGAGGAGAAACTGAAAGAGCTGGACAGATTTAGCTTTGAGAAGACCTAGGGGAGATATGATGGCATTCTTCAAGTACTTAAAAGGTTGTCACACAGAGAAGGGCCAGGATCTCATCTTGATCATCTTAGAGTGCAGGGCACAGAATAATGGGCTGAAGTTACAGGAAGCCAGATTTTGGCTGAATATCAGAAAAAACTGATATCCCAACTGTTAGAGCAGTATGACAGTGGAACCAATTACCTAGGGAGGTGGTGAGCTCTTCAACACTGGAGGCATTTAATAGGTAACTGGACAGCCATCTGTCAGGTATGCTTTAAATTGTATTCCTGCATTGAGCAGGGGGTTGGACTTGATGTTCTTATTGGCCTCTTCCAACTCTACTATTCTATTATTCTATGATTGTAATATGATGGCATATACATGCTTATCTAGAGTAAAATGCTGTAAACGTGTAACTGTTCATGTTAGTCTTTTTAATATGAAGACATACATGTAACTACTATCAGTTTATTCAGTGAGAATGGGATAAAATGTCGTGGCCCTGAGTGTGTGCTACACAGATTGGCTCAGTGGGTATACATCTGCAGCAGCCTTAAGTGCAAAAATGAGCAGACAGGGACCCTATGTCTCTGTGTTCTTGCCCACCTAGTAATGAGTATTCCCTCTTAACAGCATCAATCATCTGTGATTGAAAGCAGGAGACTGGAAGTCTCTACAAATGCAGTAGCCCACACCTAGTCTCCTGCTGTTCTCAGTGTTCCTTAGATTGGTGTGAATCGATGTAGGAATTCTATGAGAAGGATAGAATTGTTTTAGAGCATCTTGCAAGCATTGCTTGTAAAGTGTGTTTACAAAAACTATAAATGGGAAAAAGGTTTTAGAATTTGTAGACTGAATCAAATCAATGGACATAATGTTAACATTGTTCTCTGATGGGTCCATGCAAGTGTTCCTTTATATCCAGTGTGCCAAAGGAGTCCACAAAATTCAACTTGATATTCAGGTGTTCTGAGCAGTCTAAACTACATTGATCTTGCTGCGTTGTCATTTGCCACAATCTGTCTAGGTAGACCTTGGTTCTCAGCAGGCACACCTTGCTTTTTGGTACCAGCTCTCTTCCTATGTATGTTTCTACTGAAGGAGAACCTACAGCTTCTACCAAGAAAAATAACAGCAATACTCTTTCTTCACTGAGAGACGTGCTATGTATGCACTAGAACTCATTTTCCTGTGATACTAAGTTAGCTTACTGCTATCACTATATATCACATAAGAAATGATAGTATTTCAGGAGCCTATTTAAGACACTATGTTATAATAAAAAAGATGCAGTGCTTTGGGATGACTCAGCTCATAAATGACGCCGTGTATACTTTCCTTCTGTGTTACAGCATTAGTCTTTGCACTTCTTTGGCAAAAGTAGTCACAAGAAAGTAATCTAAGACCTTTGAATGAGAAACTGGTCCCAAAGGTAGTGATAGAAATAAGTGGTTATATACTCTTCCTAGGATTGGCTAACTTTATAAATATTTGAGTACCAGTTTCCACACCATGATTCAGATTTTCAGGTTTCTGCTGTACCAAATAGTACCAGGAGGACATTAAGCTTTGTGTTATGAAGGTAAGTGACACAAATGCCACTTTAGCCTATCCATATTGCAAACTGTGCTGGAATTAAAGCAGTCCTAAGAACAGGCAACTTACTCATCACACAGGACCAGCTGCAAAGCTGATCCTGAGCTGGAGTTGTATGGTAGTTATGCATATATAGTTAGTACAATATTTTCCATTATTTGTTTGATTATTGACCAGATAAAATCTTTACTTAGACTCTAATTAAAGCTACAGGTTATTTTCATATTCCTTGATAGTCTTATTCTGCATACTTTGAAGTCAGTATATGAAAATCCATGAGTCATTCTTTCAAATAATGAATGAGCTTAAGAATCATAAGTTGCAAAAAACCTGATTAAATTCTGGTATCTTCTTACTTAGTGTCTACTCTTAGGGCCAATGCCACCACATTGAAAAAAAAAATTCTCAACAACAGTGGCAACAGGCAATTTTGCTTACAAAAAAGCAAGTTTCCATTTAATTTTATTTATATGAGGTTTTTGAGAGAAATTCTCACAAAATGGCTTTAAAATATTTCTAAAACATCTTGCATTCAACAACAAAAAAATCCTACCTCCGCATAAAATTTCAACTGATTAAATCTTTTCCATCCGTAACAGCTTTAGCAACAGAAATAGATGTTTAGTATCAACATATAGAAAAATATATTGGGTAAATCAGGGCTTTTTTTAGTGACAGTAGTCATCAGTGCAGAGCACCAATACAGGTTTGTTTGTTTGCTTGTTTGCTGCCCATGGCAGCCATTTTGTGCTGGCACCCACTGCACATTTATCCAGATATTTATTTATTAAATTTATATCCCGCTCCTTCCCCCAGAAGGAGCCCAGGGCAGCAATAAGTACTAACATTCTGTTTCCTGACTCCTAACTGAGCAGAGCAGAGGGAGCTATCTCAGTTGGTCCACAGGTGAGGAGATATAAGCAAGCCAGCTTTCAGAGAGCGAGTGAACAGGGAGAGCAAACAGGAGTTTGACAAAGGAGCTGTAGCGAGGGAAGGAAAAAGGCCAAAAGGGCAGTGAAGCCATACACGCTGAAATTAGAGGCCAGTTAGCTTAACTTCTGTCCCTGGAAAACTGGTAGAAAGTATTGTTAAAGCTAGATTAACTAAGCACATAGAAGAACAAGCCTTGCTGAAGCAGAGCCAGCATGGCTTCTGCAAGGGAAAGTCCTGTCTCAGTAACCTATTAGAATTCTTTGAGAGTGTCAACAAGCATATAGATAGAGGTGATCCAGTGGACATAGTGTACTCAGACTTTCAAAAAGCGTTTGACAAGGTACCTCACCAAAGGCTTCTGAGGAAGCTTAGCAGTCATGGAATAAGAGGAGAGGTCCTCTTGTGGATAAGAAATTGGTTAAGAAGCAGAAAGCAGAGAGTAGGAATAAACAGACAGTTCTCCCAGTGGAGGGCTGTAGAAAGTGGAGTCCCTCAAGGATCGGTATTGGGACCTGTACTTTTCAACTTGTTCATTAATGACCTAGAATTAGGAGTGAGCAGTGAAGTGGCCAAGTTTGCTGACGACACTAAATTGTTCAGGGTTGTTAAAAAAAAAAAAGGGATTGCGAAGAGCTCCCAAAAGACCTCTCCAAACTGAGTGAATGGTCGGAAAAATGGCAAATGCAATTCAGTATAAACAAGTATAAAATTATGCATATTGGAGCAAAAAATCTGAATTTCACATATACGCTCATGAGGTCTGAACTGGCGGTGACCGACCAGGAGAGAGACCTCGGGGTTGTAGTGGACAGCACGATGAAAATGTCGACCCAGTGTGCGGCAGCTGTGAAAAAGGCAAATTCCATGCTAGCGATAATTAGGAAAGGTATTGAAAATAAAACAGCCGATATCATAATGCCGTTGTATAAATCTATGGTGCGGCCGCATTTGGAATACTGTGTACAGTTCTGGTTGCCTCATCTCAAAAAGGATATTATAGAGTTGGAAAAGGTTCAGAAGAGGGCAACCAGAATGATCAAGGGGATGGAGCGACTCCCTTACGAGAAAAGGTTGCATCATTTGGGGCTTTTTAGTTTAGAGAAAAGGCGGGTTAGAGGAGACATGATAGAAGTGTATAAAATTATGCATGACGCTGGGAAAGCAGATAGAGAAAAGTTCTTCTCCCTCTCTCATAATACTAGAACTCGTGGACATTCAAAGAAGCTGAGTGTTGGAAGATTCAGGACAGACAAAAGGAAGTACTTCTTTACTCAGCGCACAGTTAAACTATGGAATTTGCTCCCACAAGATGCAGTAATGGCCACCAGCTTGGATGGCTTTAAAAGAAGATTAGACAAATTCATGGAGGACAGGGCTATCAATGGCTACTAGCCATGATGGCTGTGCTGTGCCACCCTAGGCAGAGGCAGCATGCTTCTGAAAACCAGTTGCCGGAAGCCTCAGGAGGGGAGAGTGTTCTTGCACTCGGGTCCTGCTTGCGGGCTTCCCCCAGGCACCTGGTTGGCCACTGTGAGAATAGGATGCTGGACTAGATGGGCCACTGGCCTGATCCAGCAGGCTCTTCTTATGTTCTTATGTTCACGTGTTCTGAAGGGCTCCATAGCAGCTTGATTGGAAGGGGTGTGGCCTGATAGCTATTGGATTGAGGGCGTGGCCCAAGAACTGCTGGGGGCAACCAGCAGCTGTGTTAGCTGGGACTCTCATTCTGTTTCCTTACTCCTAACTGAGCAGAGGGAGCTGTGTCACTTGGTCCACAGGTGAGCAAGACAGCTTTCAGAGAGCAGGTGAACAGGGAGAGCAAACAGGATTTTGACGAAGGAGTTCGACAGGAGAGGTCAAGGGGGAGGTCCCTAATATATTTCTTTAAAAATTACTAATTCTCCTTGTACAGAGCACCACATACCAGTGGGACTCAGGTTTACCCTGAAGTAGGACAGGATAAAGCACAGGCCACTCCAAAACAATTAGTTGCAAAGAGTAGAAGAGAGTATGAATGGGAAGGATACTCCAGTGGTTCTGACCTGCAAGGTGTGTGCCATGTTTGTTTTCTTGTCTGAGAACAACATGGTGTACACATGCAACAAGTGCTAGCTCGTGGCACTGTTGGAAGAAAAAGTGAGAGGCCTGGAACGGCGGGTGGCCACATTGAGGACTATAAGAGAAGATGAAGCATTCTTAGAACGCTGGAACAACAGCAGCAAAGAGAAGTGGAGGTGAATGAGCAACAGCATGTGGTAGCAGAAGAGGAGACTGCTTTGGAGAGGAACAACGAAGCGGAGGAAACTCTGTGGGAAAGGGTGACAGCAGAAGACTTAGAAGACACCCTTCACCAGTGGAACTATGGAACCGCTTTCAACCACTCAAGGATGAGACTGGAGGACAGCCTGTGGTGGAAGAATTACAGGATACCCCATGCAACAACGAGTAAGCTGCGGAAGCTCAATCAAGCAGGAGCAATGAAACCACACCCCACAACAAGAAGACAAGAGTGCTAGTAAATAAATAAATAAATAAATAAATAGTAGTGGGGAGACTCCCTACTGTGTGGGATTGAAACCCAAGTATGCTGAGAAGATCCGTGAACTTGCCAGGTATGCTGTCTACCAGGAGGGTGGATTAGAGATGTGATGGAAGGGTTGCCATCAGTCATCAAGCCCACTGACAGGTATCCTTTTCTTCTCATCCATGTGGGAACAAATGATACTGCCAAATGGAGCTAGGAAGAAATCACCACAGACTTTGACGCTCTGGGAAGGAAACTCTAGGACTTTGGGGCCCAGATAGTTTTTTCATCCATCCTTCCAGTACTTAGAAGAGGAGTAGAAAGGGAAAGAAAAATACTCCATGTGAATTACTGGCTATGAAGGCGGTGCAAACGTGAGAGATTTGGATTCTGGGACTACGGGCCATGCTTCCTGGAAGATGGACTGCTGGCAAGTGAAGGGTTACATATTACAAGGACAGGGAAGAATGTGTTTGGCCAGAGCATGGAGAAGTTCATCAGGAGGACTTTAAACTGAATTCTAAGGGGGAGGGAGATGTAAACTTGGTGGTAACGACTGATGAAGGCTTGTGCACAGTAACGGGAACAGAGAGATCAGCTGTAATAGGGACCAGTAACAGTCCTCAGAAAAATGTAGCAAAGAAGCCAAACCATAAATCACATGGTCTTTGATGCCTGTATACTAATGAGCAGAGCATGGGAAACAAGCAGGATGAACTTGAACTCTTCATACAGGAGGGCAATTACGACTTGATAGGTATAACTGAAACTTGGTGGGATGACTCCCATGACTGGAATACAGCAATTGAAGAATATAACTCGTTCAAAAAGAACAGAAGGAATAAAAAGGGAGGTTGAGTCATGCTATATGTTAAAAATATATATCTCTGCACAGAAATATAGGAAGATGAGCTTGGTAGCTCCACTGAGAGTATCTGGATTAAAATTAATGGGGCAAGTAATAAAAGGAATGTGGTGGTTGGAGTCTATTACCGACCACCCAATCAAGGAGAAGACGAGAATATAACTTTTGAAAAGCAAATTGCCAATGTTTCAAGGAGGCATGATGTAGTAGTAATGGGGGATTTCAATTATTCCAATATCTGTTGGGAGACAAATTCTGCCAAACACGGTCCCTCCAAGAAATTTCTGACTTGTGCTGGAGATAACTTCCTCCTACAGAAAGTGGAGGAAGCAACAAGAGGATCAGCTATCCTGGACTTGATTTTAACCAATAGAGATGAGTTGGTGGATGAAGTGGCAGTTACGGGAACTCTGGGGGAAAGTGACCACACCATACTTGAATTCTTGATTTTAACAGAAGCAAAAGCTGAGAGTAGCCATACGTGGACCCTGGACTTCAGGAAAGCTGATTTTAATAAATTCAGAACAGTTGTAAATATGGTTCTATGGCAAGCCACCCTAATGAGAAAAGGAGTCCAATATGGGTGGGAGTTTCTAAAAAAGGAAATTCTAAAAGCGCAATGGCAAGCAATTCCAACAGGGAAATAAGGGGGAAAACAGCAGAAGAAGCCAATGTGGCTTCACAAAAAGCTTAGAGATGACCTGAAAACAAAAAAAGGACACATACAAGAAGTGGAAAGAAGGCCAGGCCACAAAGGAAGAGTACAGGCAGGTATCGCGGAATTGCGGGGATGGTGTCAGGAAGGCTAAAGCTGAGAATGAGCTGAGGTTAGCGAGGGATGCTAAAAGCAAAAAAAAAAGCTTTCTTCAGGCAAGTCCATAGTAAAAGACAGATAAAAGAAATGGTGGCACAGCTACTCAATGAGGATGGCAAAATGATAACAGATGACAAAGAAAAGGCAGAAGTGCTCAATTCTTACTTTGGCTCAGTCTTCTCCCAAAGAAGGGTGTATGACCCTCCCGGGAAACATGAAATAGAAGGGTCAGGATTGGAGCTTGACACTGATAGACAAATGGTCAAGGAATACATACTCACTTTGTTTGAGTTCAAATCGGCAGGGCCTGATAAACTGCATCCTAGAGTATGGAAGGAACTGGCTGAAGAACTCTCAGAACCGCTGTCTATTATCGAAATCATAGAGGACTGGTGAAGTGCTGGATGACTGGAGGGGAGGTAATGTTGTTCCTATTTTCAAAAAGGGCAAAAAAGAGGAACCGGGGAAGTACAGACCAGTCAGCCTAACACCAATCCCTGGAAAAACTCTGGAGCAGATTATAAAGCAGTCAGTCTGTAAGCACCTTGAAAACAATACAGTGATTACTAGGAGCCAACATGGATTTATGGAGAACAAATCCTGCCACACTAAGCTTATCTCATTTTTTGACTGGGTAACCTCCATTGTAGACTGTGGGAATGCTGTGGACATAATATATCTCAACTTCAGCAAAGCTTTTGACAAAGTGCCCCATGATATTCTGATCAGCAAGCTAGCTAATGTGGGCTGGATGGAACAACTATCAGATGGATCCACAGTTGGCTCCAGAATCGTACTCAAAGAGTGCTTATCAATGGTTCCTTCTCAAACTGGGCAGAAGTAACGAGTGGGGTACCACAGGGCTCGGTCCTGGGCACAGTGCTCTTTAACATTTTTATTAACGACTTGGATGAGGAGGTACAGAGCATGCTTATCAAGTTTGCAGATGATACAAAATTGGGGGGACACCTAATACCATGGAAGACAGAACCAAAATTCAACGGAATCTTGATAGGCTGGAGCATTGGGCAGAAAACAACAGAATGAAATTCAACAGCGATAAATGCAAAGTTCTGCACCTAGGAAAAAGAAAGCAAATGCATAGTTATAATATGGGGGATACTTGGCTTAGTAATATGACATGTGAGAAGGATCTTTGAATTGTCATTGATAAGAAGCTGAATATGAGCCAACAGTGCGCTGTGGCTTGGAAAAAAGGCAAATGCTGTATTAGGCTGCATTAACAGAAGTATAGTTTCCAAATCGCATGAAGTATTAGTTCCCCTCTATTCAGCACTGGTTAGGCCTCATCGTGAGTACTTTGTTCAGTTTTGGTCTCTGCACTTAAAGAAGGATGCAGAAAAACTGGAACAAGTTCAGAGGAGGGCAACAAGGATGATCGGGGACTGGAAACAAAGCCCTATGAGGAGAGACTGAAAGAACTGGGCATGTTTAGTCTGGAGAAGAGAGTAATGAGGGGAGATATGATACCACTCTTCAAGTACATGAAAGGTTGTCACACAGAGGAGGGCCGCAATCTCTTCTCGATCATCCCAGAGTGCAGGATACGGAATAATGGGCTGAAGTTGCAGGAAGCCAGATTTTTACTGGACATCAGGAAAAACTTCCTAACTGTTAGAGCCATACGACAATGGAACCAATTACCTAGAGAGGTAGTGGGCTCTCCAACACTGGAGGAATTCAGGAGGCAGTTGGACAGCCATCTGTCAGGAGTGTTTTGATTTGGATTCCTTCATTGCGCAGGCGGTTGGACTTGATGGCCATATAGGCCTCTTCCAACTCTACCATTCTGTGATAACACCTCATTTTTTAAAACCAAAAAAGCACTGTGGAAAATATTGGTGTTTGTGTAGCACTACTGGTTTCTGAAATTTCTGAATACCCTAGCCAATACTGTAATACCTTTTAGAATGATGCATGTCAGTACCAAAATAAAGAATGCATTTTTATCTAATTTAATAATTTTGGCCATTCACTTAGTTGTTATTTCATGTAACTACTAGCCTTAACGTATAGTAGTCATGATAGCCACCTTTGTTTCAATGGAAATGATACTTTAAAGCAGTGGTTCTCAAACTATTTTTCCAACTGACCACTTGAAAGTTGCTGAGGTTCTTGGTAGACCACTTGATTTTTCTGTTCATTATAGCAGTTTGTAATGTACAGCGCTAGGAGCTTTATCGTTTAATTGTATTTTTAAAAGACAGGCTGTGGATCACCGTAATGAAGCATGTGGACCACTGTTTGGGAACCCCTGCTTTAAAGTTTTCAAAAGGTGGCTACAATGAAATTACAGGCAACAGAGACTGGTGGAACCTAAGCCTGGTGGGGGAGCCTATGAGGTCACATCAGCAGAGCCTATGAAGTCCCCAGCCTCCTTCCTTGCAAAGAAACAGTGTGTTACTTAAGCAGTACCATTCTTTTTTTTTTTTTTATATAGTTTTTATTCAAATTTTTCCAAAAAACAAACAAAACAAAGTAAGAAAAAACATAACAATACTACAACAAAAAATAAAAATAAAATGGTTGACTTCCGATTTGTCACAGATCAGCTATAAGTATATAATATACATCAAACCTGTCCCTTAATATGTACATACAGAATCCCTTTTCTCCATAAGCTGTCTTAATTAATCATCAAATCCCAGTATCATCATTTTATTTTGATCTTTCGACAAAAAGTCTAAGAGAGGCTTCCAATCCTTAAGGAATGTATCTGTCGATTTTTCTCTAAGTAAACACGTCAATTTATCCATTTCTACTAAGTCCATTAATTTCAGTAGCCATTCTTCCATTGTTGGTATTGATTCCATTTTCCACTTTTGTGCGTATAATAATCTTGCTGCCGTAATCATATATAATAATATTCTTCCATATTTCTTTTCTATTTGTTTATCCATAAAACCCAGTAAAAAAAATTCTGGTTTTGACTGAATATTTATCTTTAAAATTTTTTGCATCTTCCTACCTATCTGTGCCCAGAATAATTTCGCCTTTTTACATGACCACCACATATGATAAAAAGATCCTTCTTGTTGTTTACATTTCCAACAAACATTAGAGACATTACTATACATTTTTGACAGCTTTTCTGGAGTCATGTACCAACGGTACATCATTTTATAAAAATTTTCTTTAAGATTATAACATAATGTAAATTTCAAGCCTTTTTTCCACATATTTTCCCATTGATCCATTTGTATGTTATGACCAAAATTTTTTGCCCACTTTACCATGCACTCTTTTACTTGTTCTTCCTCCATATCCATTTTCAATAAAAGTTTATACATTTTTGCAATTATGTTTTCATCATTTGTATACAAACCTATTTCAAAATCAGATTTACTTATTTCAAACCCATACATTTTCTTGTCCATTTTATATCTTTCTAACAATTGTAAATAGGCAAACCAATGAAAACTATATCCTTCCTTTATCAATTGTTCTCTCTCTTTCATTGTGTATTCTCCATGTACATTTTCTAATAGTTCTTGATAAGTTAACCATTTCTCTTTTCCAGACATTTCTCTTCTATAAAACGCTTCTTGACTTGAGACACATAATGGTATTTTCGAATAAAACCTTGGTTTGTATCTATTCCATATTTTCAACAGAGAACGTCTTATAAAATGATTGTTAAAGTCTACGTTTACTTTTACTTTGTCATACCATAGATATCCATGCCATCCCCACTTCAGATTGTGGCCCTCCAAATCCAATAGTCTTTTATTCCTCAATAAGATCCATTCCTTTATCCAGACTAAACAGCAGGCAGCAAAATAAAGTCTCAAATTTGGTAATCCCAGTCCTCCTCTTTCTTTAGCGTCTTGAAGTAATTTAAATTTAACTCTTGGTTTTTTTCCTTGCCATACAAATTTAGAAATATCTTTTTGCCATTGTTTAAAAGGTAAATCAGAGGATATTACAGGTATTGTTTGAAACAAAAACATCATTCTCGGTAATACATTCATTTTTATCACAGATATTCTACCCATTAATGACAGTTGTAGTTTATCCCATCTTAGCAAGTCTTTCTTAATCTCTGTCCATAATTTTTCGTAATTATTATGAAACAGCTTTGAGTTTTTATTTGTCATGATGATGCCTAGATATTTCAACTTTTTTTCTATTGTAAAATCTGTCTTGTCCATTAACTCTTTCTGTTCTCTTAAAGTTAAATTTTTCACCAACATCTTTGTTTTTTGATTGTTGATCTTAAATCCTGCTAACGGTCCAAATTCTTTTAATTTGTCCATCAATATATGAATTCCTTCCAAAGGGTTTTCTAGTACAATTATCAAATCATCAGCAAATGCTCTCAATTTATATTCTTCTTTTTTTATTTTTAATCCCGAAATCCTTTTATCTTGCCTTATATCTCTAAGCAGCACTTCTAAAACCAGAATAAATAAAAGGGGAGATAATGGACATCCCTGTCTTGTACCCTTTTGTATTTCACATGAATCCGTTAAGTCTCCATTAACAATTATCTGGGCCTTCTGTGATGTATAAATCGATCTGATCCATTTTATAAAGTTGTCTCCAAAATCCATTTGCTCCAAAACCTGGAACATAAATTTCCAATTCAAATTATCAAATGCTTTTTCAGCATCTAAAAAAATCAAAGCTGCTTGTTTATCATTTCGTTGTTCTAAATATTCCAACACATTCAAAACATTCCTGACGTTGTCACGTAATTGTCTTTTAGGTAAAAACCCTGATTGATCTTCCTGAATAAATTGTTGCAATATTATTTTCAATCTTTCAGCCAAAATCATTGTAAAAATTTTATAGTCATTATTCAGTAGAGATATTGGCCGATAATTTTTTGTTTTAGTTAAATCTTGGTCCTCTTTAGGTATTAATGTTATATTAGCATTTTTCCAACTATCCGGTATCTTTCCCTCTTGCAAAATAGAATTCATTGTAGACTGTAAGGGTAGCAAGAGTTCTTCCTCCAAACATTTATAATACATTGCAGATAGCCCATCTGGTCCTGGCGCCTTTCCTAATTTAATTTTATTTATAGCTTCAGATATCTCTCTTGACGTAATAGGGCCATTAATAACTTGTCTCTGAAAATCTGTAATTTTCGGCAAATTCTGTTTAGATAAATACTCTTCTATTTTTTCCGATGGAATTTCTTGACACTTATACAATGTTGAGTAATATTGATGAAAAATCTTTTTGATTTTTACATTATCTGTCAGCGTCTCATCTCCTTCTTGTATCTTTAAAATAATATTTTTTTGACGTTCTTTTCTTAATTTATATGCTAACCATTTCCCAGGTTTATTTGCAAATTCAAAAGTCCTTTGTTTAGCAAAATTTAATTTCCTTTCAATTTCTCTAACTGTCAACATTGATACTTGCTTCTGTAACATTTTAATTTGATTTACAATAGAAACTTTAGCTGGATTCTTTTTCAATTCTTCCTCTTTTTGTTTTATTTCTTCCAAAATTAATTGCATTTTCTGTTGTTTCTTTTTTTTTAATTCAGAATTACATTTAATAAAGTATCCCCTCATAAATGCCTTACTAGTATCCCAAACAATATTTTCACTTGTTCCTTTATATAAATTATATTCAAAGAACTCCTTTAATTTCTTCTTACATTCTTGTACTACTTTATCATTCTGTAATAAAGATTCATTTAGTCTCCATCTAAATCCAAGATTTTTTTTTTTTAAAGTTAATATCACAGGATTGTGGTCCGAAAAAGTTTTTGGTAATATATCCATTTTAAAAATATCCTTCGCTAAAATTTTTGACATCCAAATCATATCAATCCTCGAAAATGTTTTATGTCTTTCTGAAAAATAAGTAAATTCCTTTGCATTATCATTTATATATCTCCAGGTATCCACCAATTCTAAATGTTCCATGAGTTCAAAACAAATCTTCGGTAATTTACCTTGTGTCTCTTTGATATTTTTTTCAGAAAGCCTATCAATTTTTGGTGAGATTACCCCATTCCAGTCACCCATGACACACCAATGCTCATATGAAAACTCTGACAATTTTTCCATAAGTCCTGTATAAAACCTTGTTTTATCTTCATTGGGGGCATAAATACCCACTATCAAAATGTTTGTACCTTGTAAAGTAATTTCAACCCCCACAAATCTACCACTATCGTCCAATAATACCAATTTAGGAAGCAATTGTGGGTTAATATAGAGAACAACTCCATTTTTTTTTTTTGGTCCAGCTGAAATAAATTCTTCACCCAAATTTTTACAAATCAAATATTTGGAATCTTTCTTCTGAATATGAGTTTCTTGTAAACAAATTATATCCAATTTTAATTTTTTCAAATAATGAAACACTTTCTTTCTCTTCTGCGCCGTGTTGGCTCCATTTATATTCCAAGTTAGGTATTTGTAATCCATCATTAAGCGTGTATTTTAAAATTTGCCTGATGCTCCTTTTGATCCATCATCTTCCTTCCCCTCCTCTGCATATCCTTGTTGACTTTGTTTCCCAGGAACTATATCCATATCTTTGAGTTTATCTTCTTCCATATCTTTTGAAGCTTTTCTCAAGAAGTCCCTTGCTTTTTGAACAGTATTCAGTCTGTATTTCTGTTGTCTGAATGTAAAAATCACTCCTTCTGGAACGTCCCACCTAAATTGAATTTTGCATTGCTTAAGTTTTTCTGTAAGGAAAGCATATTCTTTTCTCTTACGTAAAAGTCTAATAGGAATTTCCTTCATCACCAGTATTTCCTTACCATCAATTTTAAAGGTATATTTAAAGTGTTGCTGTAAAACCATATCTCTGGTCGTCTTCTTTACGAAATGAACAAGCACATCTCTTGGAATTTTTTTCATTGTTGCATATCTGGAGTTAATTCTATAAACTTTATCTATTTCAAATTCCATCCTATCTTCATTCAAGTCCAGAAATTTTACTAAAGCATTAACAATTTTATCTCTAATGTCTTCACCTGTTTCCTCAGGGATTGCACGGAATCTCAAACAATGCTCTTTATTTCTCATTTCAGTCACAGCTAAATAGTCCAAATTTTTTTCTAGTTCCAGATTTAGTATATCTGTTCTATTCTCCAAGGTTTGTACCTTTTCTTTAGTATTTTTTGCATCTTCCTTTATTTGCCCAATTGTCCCTTTAATCTCATCCACTTGTGTTTTAATATAGTCTTTTATATCTGTCAATTCAGTTTTCATTTCCTGTTTCATTTCCTGTTTTATAGCATTAATCCCTTCCATTATTTTTTGAAACATTTCTGGGGGTATATCCTCTTCCTGTGTATCAATAGAACCTCTTCGCCCCTGGGCCTTGGTTGTTTTTTTAGTTGTCATTTTCAAAAAGAGGCCTTTAATTTCTAATATTAATCACTGTTTCAGAACCTAAGGGCAGTCTATTTCTTTTCTTTTTTTCCCTCCACCAAAAAGAAGAGTTAATATTCCAGGCCTATTATTGAAATCCAGCCAGCACAACACAGTCCTTATCTGCTTCCAAGAATGCAAAACAATTCTGGTTGCCAAGACTAAACAATTAGTAGCATATACGAGCAGCGGATTCATCCAACAAGAAATAGTCCAAAGAGAAAAATAGTCCAAAATATAATAATTACCTCTCATCCGTTTTTAAACTTTAAAAGTCCAAATTCAAGCCAGCTTTTTGTCGTAAAAAAAGTATATAAGTTGTTTATATTTTCTTTCTTCCTTAATTATATTTAAAAGAGAAAAAGTATGACTCACCCAGGTTTCTCAATTGCTGATTCATAAACAAATCCCTTTTATTGCAGTAATTTAAGCCGAATGATAAGGTTTAGGCAGAAGTGGGCTCGCTGGTTAAGAACGTTTTTTTTTGAGAGAAGAAAAAACGCTTCGCTTTATTCCAGTTCAGCTTGCGTGGAATTCCTGACTCCGTCTTCAGCCGATCGGCTTGCCTTCTTATCTCAGGAATTTCCTGATCAATTCCAGCCGCCGACAGCTCAACGAAGTCTTGTGGAAGATCTGATCGGTTCTCCTATACCTTGGAGAACATTTAAGCCAGTCCAAGATTCCTCTTGGCTGGCTTTTAACCTGAAAAAAGCTTCCTCTGAGGCAGAGCTCCCTCAGAGACAACCACCAGCCAGCACCACTTCCCGGAAGTCTCAAGCAGTACCATTCTTCAAATAGCACCTAAAAGTGTCTTACCTTGGGTCAGAAGAGGTCCCAGCAGCCACAGTTGCAGTCATTGCTGCTTCTCTACCGATCCACTCACCCACCCATCCACCCATCAGACAACCTCTTGTTTACCAGGTAGAGTCAGCTATGTCTCACTGGTCCTGATTGTTGGGAA
The DNA here is from genome assembly GCF_030035675.1 of Rhineura floridana. Lineage (NCBI taxonomy): Eukaryota > Metazoa > Chordata > Lepidosauria > Squamata > Rhineuridae > Rhineura > Rhineura floridana. Next base: position 133,178,279 of record NC_084481.1, on the reverse strand, counting down.
TAAAGCACCAACACAAGTTGCAACTGACCTGAACCAGTGAAGGGCGATAGACTGAAAGGCAATCTATTCTTCTCTCTGCAGAGTCCTCTCTAAATTATTTGTTGTTTTTGCAGGCTTTGCTCCCTCTCTCCTCCCTTCTCTTCCTATATTTGTTCTAAGTTAGTAATGGCTCCCTGAGCAGGCCATATAGCTGCTTCAGCATGTTTGACTTTTCCACTTTGTAATAATAAAGCTTAAGCTTATTTATTCTTTCAGCTACCAGTTGTTATTTCTCCAATCTGCTGCTCTCTCTCTATATATCAAAAACTAACGCTATTTGTGGAGATACAGCTGTTAAAAGGCACCAGAACCCTGTTTTCTCCAATGTTAATCCTAAACATGTGGAAGAGATGCTTCCTTCCTTTCATGTTTGTGGGTCCTCTTTATTCAGTAAGAGAAAGTTTTCTTCTGGCATCACTTGTGTGTTTATGTTTCATTTTGGATCCGTAGTCCGAAGAGGTTTCTGGTCCTGTCAAGACATTTATTTGATGGAGAAAATTGTTTGTTTGTAATTAATATAGTATAGCCCTACTTATCCTAAATGTTTTGGGTATTTCTCCCCTTGCCGTACAAAGGTTTGGCAGTTTGGGTATAGGAAGTGGTTTATAGTTCCCACCTATCTGAACAGGGTTAGACTTTCTCACTGTACACGGAAGTCAGATCTGAACATGCCATGGTGACAAGTGTGTAGAAAAGAGATGCTTAATTTTAAAACTTATGTTTTATTACCGATTATGACTGTCTAGTTGTATTACTGATCTTTGTGAGAAACTCTGGAAACTTTTTAGACTGAAGAGTAGGGTAAAGCACTTATTTTTTCTGTCAGTTGAATAGTATGTAAAATTTAAATATTAATGCTTTAGGGTAGATTGTGTCAGTCAGTTTTCTTCTTTCTCATACACACAAATTAAGTAAAAGCAATGGCCTTTTTAGCTTGGCTGCCAGCTTTCTAAAAATGAAGGAAGGAAGTGGCTGGCAAGGCGCAGACTTGGAAACAGCAGGCAACACCTGTAAGAAGAATGATTGGCTGTGGAAGGGTGGACACAAGCATGCCCTCCCCTCTGTTTATTTTCTGATCTTTTGATATGCGAATGAGTCCATTAGCTACTTAGAGAAAAGATGGGGAGAGGAGAAATGGATGACCCATTTTGTCCGTCTCTAATCATGCTTGGTGTTTTTAACTGTTTCCTTCCCAGGAGACAGGGTAGAACCATCTACTTCTAGGAAGCCTCTCAGTCAGTGGAAATGTATCAGTACAGTAGGGCCCCACTCATACGGCGGATTACGTTCCAGATCCCCGCCAAAAAGCGAAATGCTGGAAAGTGGAACTCATTGAATAGAATGGTGTGCGACGCCTGAAAACTGCCACAAAAGCCGAACAAGCGCTGTATGAGTGGGGCTTTAGACTAATTGCATCTAATTGAGACCGCCGCATTAGTGAAGCGCCGTAAAGTGGGGCCCTACTGTATTACTGTGGGTGTCAGTGAAAAACTGGCCAATTGTTTTGGAGTTTTTTTGGGGGAGGGGGTACAAAATCTTGGGAGGGGTATGCCCCACTTCGCCCTTCAGACCAGCTTCCTCTGATTACCGGGAGTAAAATTAACATTCTGAAAATGAAATTAACATGCTGTCTGATATGACATGCTGATCACTTAATCCCATTAAAGCATTGTAAAACCTTTCCTGTGAAAATAGTCAAGTAATAGGTAGGGGAAGAAGAAAAACTTTAAAACACATTTCATATTAACCCTGGTGTTACTCAACATTGTTGCCAACATTTTTGGAAGTGCCAGAAATAACTTCCCTGTTTTAGTTTTTAAAAATATTTATTTACATTACTCTCAGTTGCCACCAGTGTTATGACATACTAAACCTGACTGGGTATACAGGAATATCCTGCTATACGTACCTTCACTTTACGGACACTCGCGAGTACGGACATACTCCAAACACCACCATTCCCCACTTTACGTACGCTTGCTTCGCACTTACGGACGCTGATGCTACTGCCCGAACTTGCGTACAGTACATACCTTGTGGTAGCAGTGTCGTCTTCATATCTGAGCGACTCCGTTGGTTTCTGAGTGACTCCGTTGGTATCTGAGTGACTTTGTTGTTGTTCCTCCTTGTTCTTGCCCCTTGGTGCGAGCCATTTAAGTCCCTTGGTGCAAGCTGTATCCATAGCAATCCGAGCCTAGCCAGCAGCTGCTGGCTCTGCCTGCCCTGGCCTAGGTCGGTGGCGGCTTAGTGTTTGTGTGTGGGAGGGGCACCTCGTGCTTACAGTACTGCAACCTGAAGTCCAAGAATACTTTTCTCTCTGTCTCTGCCCATCATTAGTTCTGGCTTTTGCCACTGCTGGCTTGTGACTCCCAATAGAAACTGCAATTGTTTGGCTTCACAATTTCATACAGTACTGTACAGTACAGTACAGTAGTACAGTACATAATGGCAGATAAAAAGAAAAGTCGTAAATCTATTACCTTAGATATGAAGCTTAAAATGATTAAACTGTCTGATGAAGGTGTTTCTCAAGCTGAGATAGGCCAAAGGCTAGGCTTCACTCCAACGACAGTTAACACGGTCATGAGGAGCAAAGAAAAAATTCTTGCAGAAGTTAAGAGTGCTACGCCAGTTAACACAACAACAATTAGAAAAAGGGATAGCGTTGTTGCAGACATGGAGAGACTCTTAATAGTTTGGATAGAAAATCAGACTGCACGCCAGGTTCCTGTAAGCCAGGCAATGATTCAAAATAAAGCGTTAAGCCTATTCAGTGACCTGAAGGCTAAGAAAGGTGAGGCAGCGAAGGACGCCGAATTTGTTGCAAGCCGTGGATGGTTTGATAGGTTCAATAAGAGGTCTAACCTACATAACATCAAAAAGCAAGGAGAGGCAGCTGCTGCAGATACTGAGGCTGCAGAAAGCTATCCACGTGACCTTGCCAAAATTATTGAAGAGGGAGGCTACTCCAAGGATCACATTTTTAATGTGGATGAGACTGGAAAAAGATTCCTGCAAGAACCTTCATCGCAAGAGAGGAGAAAACAGTGTCAGGCTACAAGGCAGCTAAAGAAAGAACAACCTTTCTGTTAGGTGGCAATGCTTCTGGTACCTTAAAGCTAAAGCCTATGCTAATTTATCATTGGGAAAACCCTAGAGCTTTAAAGAACTACATTAAAACTAGACTTCCCGTGCATTGGAGGTCTAATAGAAAAGCATGGGTGACTGCAGCCGTTTTCGAAGATTGGTTTGACACCTGCTTTGTACCAGAGGTGAAAGCTATTGCAAGGACAAAAATATCCCTTTTAAAATTTTGTTCCTTGTAGACAATGCTCCTGTCCACCCTTGAATGTTAGATGAGCTGAACCCTAGCATTCGAGTGGAATTCCCACCACTGAATACCACCTCACTCCTGCAGCCCATGGATCAATGTGTCATAGTCACCTTCAAGTTGAACTACCTGAAAAGAACATTCAGTAAGTGTGTTGCAGCAATAGACAATGAAGAGGGGACAGGGCAAGAAGTCCTAAAGAAATTCTGGAAAAGCTATAACATCTTGGATTGCATCAAAACTATAAGAGATGCTTGGAATGACATCAAGGAAACAAAAATGAAAGGGGCCTGGAAAAAATTATGCCCACAGTTAGTTGATGATTCCGAAGGCTTTGAAGATCCTGTAGCTAATGTTACTGAAAATATTGTAGAGATGGCAAAGCAGTTAGAGCTGGAAGTGGAGGCAGAAGATGTTGCTGAACTTCTGGCATCCCATACTGAACCCCTCAGCAATGAAGATCTTCTGGAACTTGAAGAGGAGAGAGAAGAAGAAAATGTGCTGGATGAGGATGAGACCATGGAACAGCCTTAAGGCCTAACTTCAAAAATTCTCTTGGAAGCTTTCCGTCATCTTGATAGTGCCGTGGCTCTTTTCGAAAAGCATGATAGGGACTTTGAAAGAAGTTCCAAAGTCAATGCTATCATTTCGGGGGCTTATGCCTGTTGCAAAGAAATCTACAGGGGAAAAAAAAGAGCTACAGTTCAAATCTCCTTAGACACCTACTTTTGTAAAAGGCCAGCAGCAGCACCCAGTCAATCTCCCAGACCATCAACATCCACTGAAAGTCCATCTCTAGCATCGACATCAACCCCAAGCCTACTCCTACTTCAAGTAGTCCATCCAAATTGCCAGCAAGAAAGTGTCTAGCCCTTGATGACTTGACTTATGAAATAGAAGATATGCCCTCTCCTTCATCCTTCCTACAATACATTTAAATTTTTGTTCATCCATTTTGCATCTGCCAGCTGACATTAAAGGTAAGCTTACCTTTTTCTTAAAAGGTTTACAGTACAGTATTTTATTTTACAGTATTTTATTTTATGTTTTAGTTTTATATTTTAGTTATAAATGCGTTATTTACATCAATTATGCCCGTATATGATGATTACAGTGCAGTACATGCATTGATGTGAAAAAAGGTAGTGCTTCGCTTTAAGTACATTTTCAGTTTACATACTTGCTCTGGACCCATTGCGTATGTTAATGCAGGGTATTCCTGTATAGTATTGTGAAGTCACTGCATGAATTGCATAATTCCTGACTGAGTGGGTTCACTTATTGTATTAATCCCAGAAGGAGATAGAAGCATCAGCCTCTAGGGATAATTAAAGTTAAAAATGGTAATGCAGCAGGCAGGACAAAAAATGATTGGTGTGGGTGGGAAGATTAATACCTGCATGCTCCAATTGTTTTTCGTAGTGGTGGGAAATTCTGTGCCACTGCAATTGCCATTTTCAAACCAAATACTGGTACTAGGGAATATTCAGTGCAGTTGTGCTCCACAGTATAAGAAGCTGTGAAAAAGTAGTATTTCAGTCCTGAACATCTGTGCCTAGCTGACAGTGTGTTTTGACAAAGTCTGGAGATGAACTGAATGTTTTGTCCTCCCTGGCTTGGCTACCTATCTCCCTCTTGGAAAAATTGAGATGCTTAAAGTGGCATTCTTCATGTCTGGAACCTATCATTCCTTTGTCTAGTCAGATATGTTGTGTCATTTGGTGGAGTAGAGATTGGAAATTCCTTTGGGTTTACGGATCTGACTGAGGGGCCCCTGGGTGATAGTCTTGAAGTAGGTCTTTGCCTGGCAACTCCTCCTGTTTTCCCAGGACTTTTGGATGTCTCTGTATAATAAGTGTCACCGCTGCTTGAAACTAGGCTCATGACATTGTGCTAGTGTAACTATTGGTTCACTTCTTCATAGGCACAAGTATGATGACTCAGTAGATCGTAAGGTTAGGCCACTAGTTCTTCCTGCCCAGAGTCACATAGTCACTTGCAGTATGTTCAAAGCTATGTCTGTCAGTATCATTTCTTTACATGAATCAACAGGAAGGGATAACAGTCAGTGGGCTTGATAGTCTTGGCATGCTTTCTGACATATCCTGGATATGTGCACCTGGGAGACAGTATACATCCTGCAATAACATGTCGTAATGGCATACTGTTGTGTCTGCCCCTCTCAGTTGTAAGTCAATAACTGCTGCTTGTTTCTTCTTCCTTGGGTGAGCAGTAGGATTTCACAGATGCAGCATTCATATAGGCCTCTGAGTCCTTCAGGTCTGTGGAGCCTGTGGCAGTTGTCCTGTCAAACGTAACTGTGAATGCTGGGGCAATAACGGCTTGTGTGAATACATCACAAGTAGAGATGTAAAATTTCTGGAAATTTTGAAGCCATGGGAAAAAAATGTTTGTTTTTTTCTAGAAAACAAATGGAAATTTGTGGAAAAAATGAAAAAATGCAGTATTAGCACTTCTTACAGATTGAAAGTGACTTTGTTACTTCAGGAACATCAAATGTAATTATGTACAAGTTGGTTTGGCATAAAATTATCACATTAAAAGTACATTTCATTCAAACAATTATTACAAATTGAATCTACTTTTTTAAATTTTTACTTTTTTTTTGTAACAAATGGATCTACAAGATCCTGAACAGTAAGGAACACCTGAACTGTAAGGAACACCTGAACTGTAAAGAACCTCTTCTGTTTTGCCAGTTTATGAGGAGCAGGTAAAAAGCAATTAAAAAAAACAGAAGAAACCATCAACATTAATAAAGACAATTATTTATGTCTCCGCTAGTTCTCCACAGTGTCAACCAGACATAAAGCATCAATTCCCATAAAAAGAACTGAGAAAAGGGGGCGGCGGTAAGATTCAATGAAACATTTTATTTATCATGCTAAAATAAAACATTCCATAATCCATTTTTTAATTTTTTTCAATTTTTTCAATTTTTCCAATTGTTTGGAAAAAAAAGAACGGCTTCAGGAAAAAACTTTTTTTCCTGAATTTTTCCGGTTTTTTTCCTAGGCCTTCACATTTCTAGTCCCAAGTAATAACTTATAGAACATATAATGTCCTACACAGAATGTGTTTATTTGACTTGTTGTTTTTGTTGTATTAATTTGCATTGTTTTTAAAAAAGTTAATATCAGGTGCTAGTTTGAGAAAATACAGCAGTTCTTGTAGCATAACTATAATTTGAGCATAAGCCGTATCTGTAGGGAATAACAAATCAAAGAGAAAAAAGCCATCCAGTTACGAAAATCATCTTGGCCCAATCAAGTTTATATAGAGTACTATGGTGCAGCATATCATACTTCTCTTGTAACAATATATTTAGATTTAGGCTCTAATCTTAGGAATGCTTAACTGAGAGTATACACCCCTAAACTCAATAGGATGCTTACATTGTAAGTAAGCATGCTTAGGATGTGGCATGTTTCACTTGAAAAATTTAGGCTGCAATCCTATCCCCACTTACCTAGGAGTAATCCCCATTGAATTAAAAATGACTTTCTTTTGAGTAAACGTGGTTAGGATTACACTGTTAGTTACAGTTTAAGGATAGGGATGCGTTTATAGCTCTGCATGGAAGAAGAAAATATGTTTCTCAGTTGACTTATGCCCTTGACTCATATATGTACCAGAAAGAAATTGCCCTTTAATTAGTAGCTTGTTAATTTTATTTTTTAAAAAAAATCAAACAATTGCCAAACTTCTTAAATTGTGCAGAGTCTAAAAAGCATCCTGGCACTTTCCCATGGGAGTTACATGAAAGGAATCTAGCCAAATAATAGCAGTAAGTACACGGATGGTGCTTCTCTTGATTATGATCCTTTCTGCTGAACTTGAAATGTCATGTGATAGTATCTTCAGTTACCTTGGAAGAAAACAATTCTCCCATTTGAGCATATAGGAACAATGGGCATTTGCTTCTACATAGACTTATGTAACTTCTATTTCTATTAATATGCTTGCACCAATCATCTAGCATGATTCATAGCATCTCTTTATTGCTATTAGTACACTTACTGTAAAGTTTAAATATAGTTCAACAGTGTAAATGTATTTTTCATCTTCTAAATGCCTCTGATACAGGAAATGATGGAAATAAAAAAACTGTATGTTTCTGAGCTCGATTCAAGGTCCTGGTTTTGACCTATGAAGCCTTACACCTCTTGGGACCACAATACCTGTTGGAACGCCTCTCCCGATACGAACCCACCCGTACACTACGTTCAAGATCAAAGGCCCTTCTCCGGGTGCTTACTCCGAGGGAAGCTCGGAGGGTGGCAACAAGGGAGAGTGCCTTCTCAGTGGTGGCCCCCAAATTATGGAATGATCCTTGTGACGAGGTGCGCCTGGCACCAACACTGTTATCTTTTTGGCGCCAGGTCAAGACTTTCCTCTTCTCCCAGGCATTCTAGCATGTGTTTTTAAGTTGTTTTTATATTGCTTTGAATTTTAAAATTGTGTTTTAAATTGTTTTTAAAATATGTTTTTAAATTGTGTATTTGTTTTAATGTTTTTGATTGCTGTAAACTGCCCAGAGAGCTTTGGCTATGGGGCGGTATACAAGTGCAATCAATCAATCAATCAATCAATAAGTCATATAGAAAAAGACAGAAAAAAGACTATTATCAAATTGTTCTCATTGTTCCAAATTTATATTTAAATGTTTTCTTCTAATTGAACATGAACATGTGAAATATATTGACTAAACGTCACTTGTGAAAATGGACAGATCCTGATATAATGTTTAGGAGTGTGTCTGTATGTGTGTGTGTAGATGCAGTTTTTAGGAAAAAAGTGAGTAAGGGACATGGTGTAGAGAAAGTGGATACAGAAATACCCCTCATTAACATACGCAATGGGTCCAGAGCGAGTACGTAAACTGAAAATGTACTTAAAGTTAAGCACTACCTTTTTTCACTTGCGCTGCCACTGTGCCACCTCTCCTTCACGCGGAGCCTCAAAGCCCCATGCTAAAGCCTCTGCTCCTGCGCTACTGTGCCTCTCAGCTGATCGCGATTGCACCTCCCAGCTGATTTGCGGTCGCGTCTCTTTCCACTCCCCACCAAAAGAACACGCCACAACCAAAGGTTAAGTGTCTGTTCTTGTGAAGCGAAGTACATAAACAAGAATGGTGCTACTGTAAGTATGTCCGTACTCACGAGTATCCGTAAAGTGAAGGTCCGTATAGCAGAGTATTCCTGTAGAGTTTTTTTCTCTCATAGTGCTAGAATTTGGGATCATCCGATGAAACTGATTGGCAGAAGATACATGACAGACAAATAGAAGTACTTCACACAGTACATATCGCTAAACAATGGAATTCATTACCACCAGATGTGGTGATGGCCATTAGCTTAGATGCCTCCAAATCGAGGTTAGGCAAATCCATAGCAAATGAATCTATTGAAGACTACTCATCATGATGTCTATATGCAATCTCCAGGTTCAGCTAGTGTGTGCCACTGAACGCCAGTTGTTGGTAGCAAGAAAAGGGTATTGCATTTGTATTCTGGTTGTGGGCTTCCCATAGGAGTTTAGTTGGCCACTGTGGGAAATGGGCTGGTGTACTAGATGGACTATTGATCTGATGCAGCGGTGCTCATTTTTGTTGTTTTGGTGGTATGTATAAAAGTGCCATCATAACAGTTCCTCTCTAGTGTGGCCAATGCATGACACATTTTCTTAGGATTTAAGTTATGAAAATGATATAATAAATAACATTTGTACTACCTTGTTGACATGGGAAAAGGCCAAAGGTAGGAAGGGATGCTGCTGAATGGATATGGTGATTAAAGGGCATTTCTTTTTGCACTTTGTACCACTGGGAAATGTTAGGAAATAAATGGGAGGAAGAAATAGAAGAGCACAATAACTCATTTTCCTGTTAAATGGGATTTGAATCTGAAAATGGGATTTGGATCTGAAAACAAAATACCTTTAATATAAGAGAACAATTAAAAAACAAAATACTTCCGTGGGATTGTCAATCAGTAATCTGAGCTGACAACTGTGCTTTAATTAAATTTGAGACTGTTACCAATTAGTCTATAGCACTACAGGCTTCAAGCTGCCTATGACTCAGTGCACTGACTCATGCAGCAAAACTTTTCTTAACGAAAGAAATATCCAAGCACCCGCAAGGATGAAAGATCAAAAGGAAAGCAGGTTCACCAACCTTCTTTGCAAAACCTTTCTATTAAATTTCAGTTATCAGAACTGTTCAATGTTCTCACTACCTAGTATAGTTTAGTGGTCAAAGCAATTTCAGAAGCATGACTTTATTATTACTAAAGAGTAAATAATTCAGCTTGAGTATATATTATCCTAAGAATTCCAATTACAGTTAATATTTGAATTTGTGCAAAATTAAGCTCAGTGGCTCGTAAATGTGCCATATATAGCTTGCTGATACTTCCAGTTACCTAACCATTACGTATTTGGTAAAGGTGTAAGAAAGATTGCTAAAATCTTTCATACATTTTCTCTTTAAATTGCACTGAAATCTTCTCACTGCCTCTTTTATATGGGTACTTGATGATTCAACTATCTTCCACCACAAAATAGATTCAATTAATATCTCAGTTAACAAAGTAGATACATTCCTGGACATGACTTCTTTAACAGGAACTTTGGTTCCAGAGGTAGGAATGACATGGAAAGAATAGGAGTAGGTTCCTACACCCGCTCATAGATGGTGGGGGCAGCTTCAACAGGGGCTTTAAAGAGTGCCTACTGGGTACCTACCCATTGTCCCTCCTCTCCTCGTCCTCCGAATAGTATTGGATCCTTCAAACCCCAGCTCTGGGAAAAAGAGATCTCTTTAATACAAAGCCAACACACAGGCTTGCTAGTTTCACTCTAGCAAAGCAAAGGTCCAGGCTTATCAGTTTATCAAAGCAAAGATACAGGCTAGTCAGTTTCACCTGAAAGCAAAGGCACAGGCTTGAATGTTTATCCATAGCAAAGCAATGCTGATCAGTTTCACCTTTTAAAAAAGCCTTTGTTAAAAGTAGCTGGTTCCTGGAGGATTTGTTAACTGAGGATTTGTAACTGTGTAAAGAAGATGAAACAATGTTCAGAACAAAGAATATAATTATTAAGCTGAACCTTTGTTGTGTGAGACTTTTAACGCTATTTTCACTCATTACAATGCCAGTACAAATTAGATAATATTTTGCGGAAATAATGACACCCCAATTATGAAACTCCCTCCCCTTCAGGATTGTCTTTAGGTACCTTTTAAATAACACATTATATGGATTATATATTTTTTAGTCTTTGAGGTTGTTTTCCACTGTTATGTTACAATTATTTTAATGTTAAATTTCAATGTATTGTATTGTATGGCTTTATATTATATTGTATATCACTCTGTGATCTTTATATGAAGGTGGTCTAGAAATAAATTGATAAAAATAATAAGTAGAGGAATGTTCATTGATCAGCATTGGTCTGTTGGGAATGCTTACTGCTAGTGAAACACATGGCTGAAACTCAATTGGCCAAAATTTTTGAACGGTTATATTGAACTACTACTCTGGCCCTATACAGACAGAAGACTTAGCCAGGTTTAAAGAAAACAATCCCTGGTTAAATGTTGCATCTGAATGCCTAAACCATGATGTGAAACGTAACTGCAAAGCTCATGTGAGTTTGCATTGCCATGGAATCCATGTTTGGATGAAGACGTGGTTAATAAATAAATAGAGGTAAAACAGTAATCTGGCAGTTTCCCCACCTCTTCAACCTCTTTCTTTGCAAAATGTCTTTCTGTATATGTTCTCTGGGGCCAGGGCTTCTCTGTGAGATCAGAACTTTAGCTAGCGTTCAAGCAGTAACATATGTTGGTGCTAAGTATGATGTTTACAATGGACCTAAGTGCTTACTGCTACTTTTAGATGGCCAATTTTGTTCTATGTGATTTTATGAAGTTAATTTGATATTTCTTCATAGCATCTGAAAGTAAGCTTATTAAAATGACTATTTTGAATTTCATAGATTTTTGCCAAAAAGGCCTTTTCATGCCACTATACATTTGTTGATTTCTAGGATTACCATGGAGCTCCACAGCAATGCCTTTCTTTTCTCTTGTTTTGTGTTGAATGATGGTGAAATGATCAGCCAGGATTTGCTTATTAAGATTCTAACTCAGTTCTGTTACAATCATATGATTATAACCCAGTTCTGTTACAATCATTAGGAGTTTTACTGATGAGCTGTAGATTGCATGCAGTAAGTTTACTTGCATTAAATTTTTGTGGTCATTTGATGTAACTTGAAAGTGCAAGTAGCTGAAATTGGATCTACTGAAAATATCTTAGAAATGAGTGTTAAGTACCATATTTTGTTTTCATGAGATGCTTTAAAATGTAGTAACTTATACTAATGAGTTCAGTTGGGCTTACTCCCAAGTAACTGTATATGGAAATGCAGCCTAATATTACCAATAAGAAAGAAAAGTTAAACAAGACAAAAACCAATGCCATATTTTATATTCCACTCTCCCCCCGCTCCATTGGTTTTAGGTTATTTTATATTGTTTTCCAAGAGCCTCTAGAGAGGCCAGTCCTCTGTTTGAAGAGCTGACTGATCCAATTCCATTTTAAAGATGAAGAGGGAGCCTTACCCATTAACAGTCAGCGCCTGAACAGCAGACTGAGCAGGCACCCAGGTTACTTGGTCACAGTCTTCCCCGCTATGATGAGATTTATTTGTATTTCTACATAAACTGTAGTTATTATTTGTAAATGTGCATCTATACACATAACAACCACATGCAAATTTTATGTAAATCATTGTTTTGTTCTTTTTTTGGTGAAGCTTCCCCCTTTTTTGGTGATGTGTAATTGGACACCCTAATTCCATAACATCACAGCAGGTGAGCCAACTGCTGTCAAAGACTTCCCTATAAATAAGTAAATGACATGTTTGTATTATGTGTACATACTAGGTTTCAAGGAAAGTCAAACTGTCATGAAAAGTGGATTATGTAATTGATACAGAAGTCTTCTTTATTCTTGTGGAGCTTTTTCTAGTAGATCCCAAGTAGTAAAAGTGGAACCTAGCCAGTGTTACACAACATATAGAGATTTCAGTTGTGGTTTAAAAATTGTGGTCATCAGGCACTGTCCCTCCCATTATTGGTGCTACACTTCTGTGTGAGGTCAGGATAATCCCACATTCCCCTCCACGGCTCCTAGTGTAGAGGTAGAAAGGACGGCAGAGACTTGCTGGTTGGGCCCTGGGCAGGTGAGCTCCTTCAAGGGCCTTGACAATGCACTAGTCAAGCCCTAACATTTCTCCTGATCTGGAGCTAGAGCTTTAGAGCTTTGGTAGGGATCACTACTGATTTAACCTAAAAGGTTAAAAAGTTTTGTGTGTTTGCTTTATCACCAGACACAAAGATAATTATGAAGAAAATATAATGTATTTAAATACAGAAAGAGCACAAAATCTTCTACCAAGGAGCTTTGAAAAGGCTTCCTTCTAATCCTGATTACACAAATAGAAAACCATATTTTGTTTGCACAAGTTCTTATCCACTGAAGGTATGCACAAATCTACAGATGTTGCCAGCAGGGCTGTGGAGTCGGAGTCGTGGAGTTGGAGTTGGCGTCGGAAGCAATTTTGGGTGGAGTCGGAGTTGGAGTTGGTAGAAATGCCCCGACTCCGGCTTCAAAATAAATTTTGATTGACAAATTTTTTAAAATATAAATTCAAAATGTCAAAGAAGCTTCCCATGAAGTCAGCTGTAGTTGAGCATTTCACCATAACTCAAGATGGAAAATATTTTGTGTGTCAGTGTATGACACAGGACCCAGATGAAGACAAATGCTGTGATGCCAAGATCAGTGCATATTCAGGCAGCGATAAAAATGCTCCTATGAGAGCTTCCAATTTAAAAAGACATTTACAGCACTTTTCAGGGCTGTGGAGTTGGAAGCAATTTTGGGTGGAGTCGGAGTTGGACAGTAGAAAAATAGAGAAGTCGGAGTCGGAGTTGAAGGTTTGGCGTACCGACTCCACAGCCCTGGTTGCCAGGCTATGTGTGATTGGATGGACGAGAGAACTGTGTGTGCCCCAAAGTCCTTGAGTTTGCTTCCCAGAGCTTCAAAGTTGGATGTGATTTCCTTGTAGCTCTGCTTGGCAGTATCATTCATTCCCACATGGATGAGAAGAAAGGGATATATGTCAGTGGGCTTTATGAGCCATGTGAACCCTTCTGTCAGATCTTTAATCCAGGGAGGCAGCATGTCTGTAGAGTCCATGGATCTTCTTGGCATACTTCGGTTTCAATCCCACACAGTAGGGAGCCTCCCACCACTAATATTTGTCTCTTCTTCTTGTTGTGGGGCGTGTTTTGCCTCTGCTTGACTGAGCTTCAGCCTCTTGCTTGCTGTCGTGTGGGGTCTCATGTAATTCTTCCCCTGCAAACTGTCCTCTAGTCTCATCTGTATAATGATATTCTGGAATATCATTTTCACAAAGCAATTTATTCCACAGGGTGGATGCCCACTTCAGGAAATCATACTTCTATCAGTTGATAGGAGCTTTTTAAAAAAATGACATCAGCAAGCCTCATTATCAGAAATGCATCAGTATGAATAGTACAATTCCAGGCAAGTTTTCACAGAAATAAGTCCAATTTTGTTCAGTGGGATTTATTCTCATGTAAGTGTGTTTAGGAGTGAAGCAATACACAAAATCCTGTGCATGTCTGCTAGACATAAAACCTATTCCCCTAGTTTAATTGTTGTAAACCGCCCAGAGAGCTTCGGCTATGACGGTATATAAATGCAATAAATAGATAAGTATACAGGCGGGCCCCGCTTATACGGCAGGTTCTGTTCTGGACCCCCGCCGTAAAGCAGAAATCGTTGTAAAGCGGAACCCCATTGAGTATACTGGGGCGCGTTGTGCAAAAATGCCGCAAAATTGGCTTTAAAATTGGGAATGAAAGCTGCCGCATTAGCGGAACACCGGGAAGCAAAGCGCCGGGAAGCGGGGCCCTACTGTATATAGAATTGAAGCTTAAGGTTGCAGTTGTATGGAAGTAAGCATCATTGAACTATGTGGACTTAATTCTGAGTCAACATGTAGATGTCTTAATGTGTGCTATCCTTAACCATTCCATTCATCTTGGTGTAAATACTCCAGCATATAAGAACTGTATATTTGAAGTAGTTAAGAAGGTATTTTGCCATCAAATTATTAGCAATTTGGAATCCTTAAATTATTTTGACAATATGTTTTCCAAAAATCCACTAATGGTTACTACAGCATTCTCTATTCAGTTATCTCTTCTACTTACTCTTTATTTTATCATTGGCTTGTTCATTTCCCCCCAAGATCCCAAACCACTGACTTATGTGGGGTGGATTCATCTGCCCCTCCCCCAAGTAATGAACTATTAAAGCAGGATTGGGGAACTGGTGGCCCTCCAGATGTTGCTGTACTCTCAACTCACATTAGCCCAGCCAGCATAGACAATGGTCAGGGATAATGGGAGTTGTAATTCAATGATATCTGGAGGGCTATATCATCTCGGAATAAAAATTTCAGCAGAGCTTAGAATACTCAGAAACTGCAACTGGAGATTACTATGACAATCAATACATTAGCTGATAACTTATATCCTAGATGTTTTCAGAGTCTTTAACACCCCCAAAATGCTTTAATTTGTACATGCATACATAAATGTGTGCTATATATATTTTAATCGATTGATTCCCCCCCAACTTTCTATCAAATATTGTCAAAATTAAATTGAGTTTGAATAACTGAATTGGGAAAAGTGGTTCAAGTAATGATTGTTCCTTAACTAATTATGTATAAACTCTTAATAATTGGAATAATAAATTCTAAACTATGTGATAGAACACTTAATAGACCATTCAAGACAATCATATTGAAACTTAAATGCATAATAGAACATGCAAAATCAATCTTACATGATTTAAACATGTTTTTAATAAATGGATTTGTGGATTATATAAGGACATACAGTATGTCTTTTTGTCTTTAAGGTGACTAAGTCTAGTGATGACTAACATGCCCCTCAAAGTAGTTTTCCTCATTAGTTTGTAATGGCAAGCTCAGATTGCACATTTTTGTCCGCTAATTTGAAGTTTAAGAAAATGCACTTGGAAGACTAATTGGTAGCATGCAATCTGCCTTTACATTTTGTGTGAGGAGCCAGCAAAGTTGTAAAACTATCTTGCAAATAGACTGTAATTGCTGTGCATGTTTAATTATGCTAGGTGTGAAGTTGATTATCTGCAATATTTAAAGACGCAAAACACCTGTACACAGCAGGTCAATATAGCTCTTTCTTTGTCTCTTCACAATTTTTGACTTCAAACATGAAGTGGTAGAATAAAAAAATAGTTTTATGTTTTACTGGATATATCTTCAAGAAGGCAGCCTACTTTCCGTATTCTTTATATATAAGCAATTCTAGCTATAGTAAGATACCACAGGGAAATTTCTTAATAATTTGTTCAGGTTTTGTTTGATCTTTAAGTATGCCTTGAAAGCACAGAATAAGCCTGCTTATTATCATGATCTAGAATAGACCTAATGCCTTTAATAGAGTTAGGAAATAAAAAAGTGCAATTTACATGTTTACTGCAGTACAGTTGCTGCTTTACTGTTGCTGATTCCCACATTGAGCTGGTTCGCATATAACACTAAGCCAAATGGTGATTTAGTGCAAATATAAGGGTTTCTGGAGAGGAGATTGCGACCGCTGTGCTCCTTCCCTGATCCTCAGGCTGTTGTGCTATGGTGAGCTAAGCCATGGTTTAGCTCACAGGATGCAAATAACCCAGAATTTTGTTTTGTCTGGAATGAGACAAACCATGAACCCGGCTTCAGATGTCACGGTAAGACAAACCATAGCTGAGCTCACAGCAGCAGCAGGACTGGAGGAGCAAAGTAGCTGCGATCTCCTCTCTGGGAGTCTACACACTTGCATATTCACATTAAGCCAAAGTTTGGCTTAGCATTATATGTGAACCATTTCATTGTATAAGTAATGCATCATCTGGTTTGCTTGGATCACCTGAGATGTGGCAGTGATTTGGAAAACACCTTATAGTCTAAGTAACTTACATGACATAGAAATCCAGATATTGCTGATGTGGCATTGATGTTGACTATGGGAAACACATCAACACAATTGATCAGAAATCATGCTAATTTTTAGAGTCAAACAGGATTTTCATTCATGCAGAGAAATGGGACAAAGGTCAGTTATTATATCAATTCTGAAACCCAGCCATCTCCAACCATAATGTTGATCCCTTCTTTTTATTTAGACTGGGATACTTCCAGTAATTTCTTGTGAAGAACTTGTTGAACCTCAGATGCTTGCTTGCCCTCACCTGGATGAGTGCAGTAACATATACAGTAGGGCCCCGCTTTTCGGCGTTCCACTAATACGACAGTTTTCAATTAGAGTAAGGCCCCACTCATACGGCGCTTGTTCCGCTTTTACGGTAGTTTTTGGGTGTCGGGTGCCATTTTATTGACGGAGGTCTGCTTTTTGGTGGGTTTCGCTTTTAGGTGGGGGTCTGGAACATAACCTGCCATATGAGTGGGGCCCTACTGTACTACCATACTGATTTAACTGAACATATTTCATTTTACCTAGGTGCACTGAAGGACTTTTAAGTGGAGAAAGATCATGTTTACATAAGTAAACTTAATTACATGTCTGATATACTGCTATTAAGTTTCACATTTAAACATTTGAACTACTTGCAAGGAATAATGATTTTACTTAATGTTCACATATGAGGAAGGTGCAGGGCCTTTAGTGAACACTTTTTGATGGTTATTTCTGAAATAGATATATTCAACATTTTTCTCCATGTATGATTAAAATGATTTCCAGACTCAACCAAGGACAATAAAAGATGGTAACTTTGGAGTAACAGACCTGTCCCTAGATTTACTATTAAACACAAATGATTCAGATTTTAGGTTTTTTTTCTATATTGTGTACTTTCCTATTTTCATTGTTGTGAGCCACTTTGAGCATTTTAATACAAAGGAGGTCACTTCATGTAGCAATTCTAAACCCAGTAATCTCTCTCTCTCTCTCTCTCTCTGTGTGTGTGTGTGTGTGTGTGTGTGTGTGTGTGTGTGTGTGTGTGTGTGAGTGACAGACAGACAGACAGACAGACAGACAGACAGACAGACAGACAGACAGACAGACAGACAGACAGACAGACAGACAGACAGACAGACACACACACACACACACACACACACTGTCTGCAGTGAAATGGAATTTTAGTTTTCTGTATTTTAAATTTCTCAAACTCTAAGTCAATTGCAAGATACTCCCTCTGTTTGTAGAAGAAACTGAGATCCTGTGGAGGCTCTCACTTGAGGAAAAGGGGCTGGCAATTTTTGTCTGTTCCTCTTCAGCTCACCCCAGCACCATCCTCCACAGTGTTCTGGAGAGTCCCTCAACCTTTTGGAGCAGCTTTTGGGGCAGCAGAAGAAAGGAGGAAGTGCCAAAACTGTCCCCCCCTTCCTCCAGCAGGCAAACCCCATGAACCGAATTCCACTCAAGAGAATTCTGCATTCAACCCATTTTGTATGATTTTGTTTTACTGCTGTTTTATTGTTAGATTAGTTGTTTTTAGAAAATGCTGTTGTATATACTTCATCTTTGTAAGCTACTTTGAGTCTGATTTTATCTTGGAAAAGTCGTGTCATAAATGTCCAAATTGTTAACTATGAAATAACTGGACTAATATGTATTCTAAATTTTTCTCAGATCTCATAAGTTCCATAAAGGAATAACAGAAATGAGTAAAATCAGTTGCTACCATATAGAGGTGAGGAACTGTAGACTTTGTGCATTTACCACCGTTGTAAGATGGTAATTTAGTAAATGGAACATTTGTTCAGAGGCATACCATGAACTGTCCAAAGCAACATTTAAGCTGCCATAGAGAAATGTTTTTGAAAGACAGCTTATAAACCCATAAAGCAAATAAAAGTAAGCATTGTATGGCTTTGAGTTGGGATGCAAAGCAATAAATCTTACGGGTTGAATCCAAAAGTGTCTGTGCACTTGTGCATCAGCATGTTACTTTCTTCCCCTTACCTCCTGGAACCTCCTGTGAACACCAAAAATCTGCTCCAGATGTTTAGGGGGGGCTGCACTCTGCAGTAGATTTGAGGGAGACACAGAGGGCTGCCAAGGGGAGCCAAGGAAGATGCAAGTCTCATTGCATGAGTGGAAGTCTGCTTGTGCAATGTTGGCTTCCACCCTATATTCTGAGAATTTAATCCCCTTTTTATATAAGGATTTTGTCGAGTTCAAGCTTATATTGGCTCATTTAGAGGCCATAGTTGTAAGCTGACAAAAGTGTTTGTCTGGAAATAATTACTCTTGAACCAAATGATTACTTAGGCTACAAAACGCTAGAGTGGATGCTGGTATCAGCAGGTGATAAACATTATTTTGAGATGTCATGAAACAAAAAGTACAAAATTCCAAACACTGTTAAATTTTATTCTGCTTTTCATGCTGTAGTTAAGCCTTGCTGCTTGATCACCTTACCCCAGAAGCAGTGGCTGCTGGTAACATTTTGACTTGGTAGGGCTGTGATTTTTATCCTTGCTGTTTTCCTCACTTTAGGACTTGTACAGTACTTATTTAGGAAAGTGTTTCATTACACATGTGCAGAGTGCTATTGGCTCCTCACTGAAAAAAATAAATTATTCTCTGCACATCTATTGACAGGGGAAGATCTTCCATGCAAGAGGTTCCAAGTATGATTTTTAGAAAAGCTTGACTCCATATCTCTTTTTTAAGGAATTAAGTCATACCACATGACACAAGTTTCTGAATTCATGTATTGTTTAACCTACACATCCATTGCCAATATGAGGAACACTTGCTTCTAGTTGTATGCAGTGGTGCTTCTAAAAAAAAATCAGTTTTAATTTTTCATTTTTCCAAACACTTCTTGCTCTCAATGGAAAGAACAAGGTATTTTAACCAATAGACAAAAAAAGATTATCTCATTTGAGCCAGGGCATATCAGACCATAGCAGAACATAGTTGCAATGCATGCTCTGTCCTGAAAATGTGAAGAAGTAATCTCTTTTCTGGAAATACTCTGGAATTGCATGTGGCTCAGATCAACCTGTACTATCCTACCCTAGTAGCTGCTGCAGCTTATAATGCAGGGAAATGGTTAATACAGAGTTTGTTACAACACATGCACAAACCATTCACTATTTCTCTTCCCAATTCCCCCCTTTTACAAAACTAAATGCAAAATAGTTAAGTCAAAATTGATCAATATTTGCTATAGAAAAGGACTCTCACTGTGTCCACTGTTGCTTGCTTATGGGCTCTCTTTTGAGCAAGGTCACAAAACAAAAAAGTTTCTCAAAATAGGAGACACTCTGTTGCTTCTCTGGTTACCAGAACATACTAACAGCTGTGAGGAGGTGTGGCCTGCAAGGAAACAGCTCTGAACATGCTCAGGATACATATCTGATTCAGAGGAGTTTAGCCTGAGGCAGACCTACTAACACTGTACTTTAGCTGTATGTGTGTGCTGTGGCTGTATGCTCATTCCTACGTCCCAATTGGCTGGATTCCCCTCATGACAACATCAGGGTGTGGGAACCTGTGAAACTGCTGGGGCTAGCACCAATAAAATAATAATTTTCATTTGGCATTTCTGCCTGGAGACAGATTGGAAGGAGGCAGTAAGAGGCAGTGTGCTTCTGAAAACCAGTTGCCGGAAGCTGCAGGAAGTGAGAGCATTCTTGTACTGAGGTCCTGCTTGCGGGCTTCCCATGGACATCTCGTTGGACACTGTGAGAATGGGTTGCTGGACTAGATGAGCCTCAGGCCTGATCTAGTAGGTTGTTCTTATGTTCTTATGACCTTCTGGCTATAGTAATAGTTTTCATTTGGGGTTCGTTGAGCTGTGCAGAGAGTTGAATGGCCAGAGAATGGGAAATTGGCGGAAATGTCTCTCTACGTTCAAATGGCTGGATAATGAGTGTATGGGAGAGAGGAAATGTGGCTTTGAGATTTTTGTTAATATGAGGAAAATGTAAAACATTTTGTTGCAATTCCCTTTGCTAGGGCTATGACCCAGTTTGTCCTCATGGACTAGCCTTCACTGCAGAAGGGTATTGTTGTCATTATTATTGTTGTTATTATCATCATCATCAGTATCAATAATTTATTATTATTTATTTATTAGATGGTAGTTGTTTGTTGCCTGAAGGTCTCCAAGTGATTTACAACACTGTTTAAAACATAAATATATTATACCATGAAACAATCATGAGCAAACCTCATAACAGCTACAGGAAGCTTTGGCAGCACACTAATAATAAGCAACAGCATCTTTATCTGTCAAAAGCCTGGGCAAAAAGGTTAGTCTGTACTTGGTGCCAAAAACATGACAATGAAGCTATCAGGTGGACCTTTCTGAGAAATGCATCCCACAGATGGAAGCCACAACTGACTGAAAAGACACCATTCTCCGAGCCTCCCTGAGAGGAAGGATCTGGAGAAGGGCATCAGACAAAGGCCATCCAGCTGTCACTTTCCTGCTGGATTTTATGAGCCATGAGGGGTAAGAGTCCAAGGAAGACGTGATTGCACAAACTTGGCCAAGTACCATGACCATGTTCTCAGGCCACAGCAGGATAAATTTATCCAACGATATAGGACAAGAAAGTGCTCCAGACACTTCATCATGATCATCAGCACCAACAGTGGAGTCTAAATCCTGGTGGATAGAAGTGATTTTGTCCTCAGAATGCTTAGCAAACATGTCACAGCAGGCTTTTGATGGCTGTACCACATCTCTAGGGCCAGCATGTAATAAGCCCTTAGCCACTCTAAACAACTCCACTGGACAGCAACCTGAGGACACAATAGAAGTGGAGAAGTAAAATGTAACCACCTTCACTGGCCCTGAATAGGCTCAAACGAGCACATTCCAGTGTTGGCTTACATTCATGGGAGAAGCTGTCTCCCTTCTCTCTTCTTTACTCTTAGATCCATGGTATGTTACAGGGCTTTCTGAGCTCTTCCAGTTGGGAGAGGATGCTGATTTGTAACCATGTCCACCATCTGGGTCATCCCTATATTCCACAGATAGACTAGGGCTTTGAGAGAAGAGCTGGCCAGATCAACTGGAAAATTTCCCAGTGCCCTCTGAAAATGAACTGAATCTATTAGTCTCTTGGGGCAGATAATCTTAATAGTCCCCCAGCCCACCCCTGCAGAGGGAAAAGGCCACTGGTAGTCTAAAGCTCACCAAGAAGTGATCTGACTATGACACAATGACTGTTTTCCGCCACCTTTGGATATCCTTTTCTTGCCTGCATACCTGAGGAAACCAAATCTCGAGTGTGCCCAGTTACATGCATTGGACCAGTGATATTATGAGACATCCTATGGGTGTCATAAAGTCCTGAGCTCCCCCAGAGTTGGTGTGAATGTTGATATCTCTCATTACTATCAGTCTTGGTGTCCTCAACACCATGCCCGATTCCACCTCCATCAGCTCAGGTAGAGACACTGTTGGGCAGTGGGGTGGGAGCTATTCCAACAGAATCCCCAATGTGTTCTGCTGGCCTAATGCAAGGTACAAAAACTCCAGATAGGTACTTGGATGTACAGGGAGCCTGAGGAGCAAGATGGTATTCCTATAGACTATAGCAAACCACCCTTCACAGCCTTCAGACCTATCCTGGTTGTGGTACCAAGTACTCAGGTGGGCACAACTGTGAGAGACTTACTTCGTCTTACTCCCCCACCTGGGAACTGGTTATACGTGCCAGGCATCCTTATCCTCAATTAAAGCATGGATGAGAAAGATCTTGTTATGGACTGACCTAGCATTTTCTAGGAGCTGTAGAGACCCGAGGACAGCCTGACAGAGCCCCTACCAAACCTTCAGCTGGAAAAATGGACTGAATATAGCACAGATGGTAACTGTCTGCACTGTGGCTCACCCTTGATCCACTGCCCTATCTCCCATTACCCAAGATCACTGAAATTTGGTTCCACCCTGCTGTTCTGAAGCAGTCCAAAGTTCACTATCCTAGGTACATGATACACTTTTAATAGCAACTCCTGGCTGCCTCAGCAAAAACAATTCCTCACCTACCCATTCACCAATTCTCCACCCACCAGTCTTTCAGCAAAACCAGCAGAGTCTTGTGGTCCTTAAAATATTTGCTGTAGCAAAAGCTTTCCACTTCATCAGATGCAAGATCTGATTCAATGCTCTGGATGTAGTCATCCAGTGACGTATGAGATTTGAGGTTGATATCAGCTTGCCATATGTTATTTGTGCAATATAAATCTGATGCTGTTGACAGCTGTTAAATGTACATAACAAGGATCTGACTTCCAAATCAGTGAAAATAAACTTTATTATTTTTTAAATCCTGCCCTTTCTCAAAGGAACTCTCAGTGACATATATAAATCTCCCTGCCGCATTTCAACCTCACACCGCCTTGTAAAGAAGGTTTAGCTGAGCAATAGTGCCTGGATGTAAGTCCAGGCTGCAATCCTATTCATATTTATTTGGGAGTATGCCTGGTAATTAAACTCTAGGGAACTAACTTCTGAGTAGATATATATAGGATTGTGCTGTCAATGAGTTTCATGGTGGAACAGGGATTTGAACCTAGGTTTATGGAGTCGAAGACTGACTCTCTAAAGACTACATAACAAATCTGATTCTTATTTATTTATTTGATTTATATCCCACCCTTCTTCCCAGTAGGAGCCCAGGGCGGCAAACAAAAGAACTAAAAACAATGTAAAACATAATAAAAACAGATTTTAAAATATATTACAACAAAACATCCTTAAAACATACTAAAATCTTTTTTAAAAAACCTTTTAAAAAAAAAGCTTTAAAAAAATCTTAAAAAGCAATTCCAACACAGATGCAGATTGTGGATATATAGATTTTAAGAATGTAAACCTAAAGTATTTGGATTAATTGATTATGCAAGAAAATGGACAAATTTTACTGCTTGTAAACTGGGAAGTTATATAATTTAAGCAGAATCATGTGATTCTAAATTAAGGATATACAAATCTGTGACAAATTGGAGGCTGGGAAGCTTGAAAATCCTAGATTAAGAAAAGCCACACACCCCCCCCTAAAACAAAACATAACCCTGTGGTGATACTTAGAGATTAGTAATATGGCATCTCACTGGACCTCTGCCACACTGAAAGTTTCCCATTAAACAAGGAGGCCTATGAAATATCTCAGGATCACTTCACAAGTGAGAATGATGTCATGTTTGGAGTTCTACTGTTGGGAAAAGGCTGATAAAAAAGGGTCTCTGTTGTTCTACATGAAGGCTGACAAATCAGACTGTGGAAAATTAGCAGAAATGTGCCTGTATGGTGTTCTGTGATGCTGCTACAGAAACTCTGCAATATCAGACCTTTGTATGGAACAGGTTCTGATACATACAGTGAAACAAGGCTCATCTAGTTTGCATGTCATGAAAGAGCTCGGTTTGTTTCAAACCAAGGATTAGCCCAGAGTAATTTCTAAATGAGTTTTGCAAGGAGAATAAGGATGTTCCCTATATATTTTTTCTGTTCTGCAAAGTAGTAGTAGTAATAATGGTAAGTTTGGTTATGTAAACTTCCATCCTATTCTTTCCAAATAAGCATCTGCAAATGAGTAATCTTGTGGGATTAGACTCATTCTTGCAGGTAATGAGCGGGAACTGACAGATAAGTTTGGACTACTGGAGATATGGACAATAAAAAATAATCATAGTAGTGGTAGTAAACTTACTTAACTCTGTTACATGCCATGTTGTTGAACTTTCTCACTTGTTTAGATTTCTTGTTTTTAAATTGTCACTCCCAAATCAGTGAGGGTGGTATCCAACAAAGTAGTTCTGTTAGCGCAAGGGTTTCTGCCTGCACAACAGAACTTCCTCTCCCTCTCTTCTCTCTGTGCAGCCTCTAAATCTGTTCTGGGTTTCTCCCAACCCTCTGGAGCACATTTGAGGAAGGCGTGCAAGGCAAAGGTGCATGGGAAGAAGAGAGAAAGGGGAAGTTGTACAAATGGAAATCCTTACACTAACGGAACTACTTTGTTGGCTGCTGCCCAGTGATTTATAAATGCTCTTGCTGTTTTGTGAATATGCACGTATATTTGATAAATAAAGAAACCTATGCATATTTACCACGATTTCTCTTTTTGTTCTTCAGTCCTGACTCCTGGCTTGGGCTTTGAGCACACTAGTTGCCTACAGCAAAGTGTTTCCATTGGCCACACCTGGAGGGGGAATGGGTTGATCTGCTGATCAGTTACGAAATCTCTTTGAAGCTGATTTTAAAAAAAGCACACTCAAGCTGATCCTATCAGGTTTACAAAAGGGCAGGGTTTGACTAGCATCACGTGCCCCTGTTTTCAGAAGAGAGAGCTGTAACCGGCAGAAAAGTGAATGTGTTTCTACCCTTGTTCTCTGGCTCTGTCTTCTGATCTGGCTTCTGATTCCAGTTGCTCTGATCCTGACTGCTAGTTCCTGGCCGCTGATTAGCTCCAGGCTGCTGCCCATGGCAGAGTCCTGACATTTTCAAACCAAGGTGGATAGTTCATAATTTAATACCATTTTGTCATGAACTATTTAAAAACAGTTACCAAAATTGTAATGAGGGCAGCTCTTTACTTTTAATATATTTATTTTATTGAAAACTTCTGCTCCATTGGGAATATTTTTTAAAAAGTTATTCCCAATTTAGTGGTTTGGGAAGCCATATGGTATGTCATCCTTGTTTTATATATATATATATATATATATATATATATATATATATATATATATATATATATATATTGTGCATGCTGTATTGTAGGATTTGACACATTATTTTTTCATTTCGACATTAATTTGTGGATTTTAATTTTTTTTAACAGGTAGTTTGCTAGTAATTGTGGTATAATCATATGCTGGTAAGGAATTTGAGGTTTGATAGACAATTTTTTTCAGAGGTTTAGTATATCAATTTTTTAAATGAGATGTATCCGGTACTATGAGAGCCAGTGTGGCGTAGTGGTTAAGGAGTTGGACTACGACCTGGGAGACCAAGGTTCGTCATCAGTCGGAATCGACTTGAAGGCAGTCATTTACATTTTTAAGAAATTAAAATAAGATTAGTTTCCCTGTGAGTCTGAAATACTTTCCATTTTGTAAAACTGACCTCACATAAATATAAATCACAATAACTTCATGTTCTTTAATTATGTATTAGTGTATTGTTCCTGCATCCCAAATGAGAATATGAGCATCTTGAATTACAGTGTATCAGAGGTCATTAAATCCTCTCTTCTTGGTGATGTTTGGAAGCATTGCATTTCTAATTACTGAAAAATGTTGTGTATATGTAGTGTTCGTAGTAGCTTTGTTTAGCTCCAGAGAAATGATTAACTCAGTCTAAATCTGCACACGTATTTCTGAAGTGTAGAATAAACACAATCTGAGCTCTGATCTGATGTTCTTTCAACGTTCACTGTTCTGTGTTTTTTTTGTGGACACAGAATGTTACTGCTTTCTGCATGTGATCCTTGCTTTTTTTTTTAGAACTTTGTGCCCTTTGTGCTCACCATGATGCCCTTCTTACCCTCTTATGTGGTCACAGTTGAACAGATGTGGGAGGAGAGTAAGAATATTGTGCCACGTGTTTTTCATATTGCAGTGTAGTTGTGATCCTGTTGTGCAAAATACCTGACACGGAGGCAAGATGGACAGTTTTGTTTTGGGCTGAGGATTAACCTGAGTTTTAACCTAACCAAGCTTTTACTGTTACACTTAAGCTTGCCTGTGCATTTTCATTGGTGGTATTAGGTTGGATCCAACGCTGCCGTTATGCTTGCACAACAGTCTTCTGGTTGAGCACCAGAACTTAATTTCCTCCTTCTCTCCTCTGCACCTCCTCTGCATCCTCAAAATATGCTTCAGAGGGTAGGGGAATCCCCTGGAGCAGATTTTGGGAGCACAGAAAGAGAAGGGGAAGTCCTGTTGGGTGGATGGACCTCCGCTTGCATAGTATTGGATGAAAAAATGGAAATGGACTGCCTTCAAGTCAATTCCGACTTATGGTGACCCTATGAATAGGGTTTTCATGGTAAGCGGTATTCAGAGGGGGTTTACCACTGCCTTCCTCTGAGGGTGAAAGGCAGTGACTGGCCCAAGGTCACCCAGTGAGCTTCATGGCTATGTGGGGATTCGAATCATGGGTTCCCAGGTCATAGTCCGACACCTTAACCGCTATGCCACACTGACTCTCAAAGTATTGGATACATCTCATTAAAAAAAAATTCTCTGAAACCTCTGAAAAAATTGTCTCTCCCTTTTCCATTCCTGGAAAACATGCCAAGTTTTTTTACAAAAAGATTTTTTTCCTGTTATATTCTTATTTTAAAATATTCAACTTTGCTTGACCATTGCTGGCTCTGACAGCAGCGTTATCTGTTTGAGCATCTTCATTTCTACCAAATGCATTTTCATTTTAAACAGTTTGATCCTCTGGTTCAATTGATACCTTATTGGTCCAAGGACAAGCCTGAACCAATTCAGCTCAGACTCATTGTTATACCCCCACCACATTATTTTAAACAAGCAAGACCTTGTGCAAACATGCTTATTATTTAGCCTAACTGGTTGCAAACCAGCACAATAATTTTGTAGAAGAGAAATCCTGGAACCTAGAAAGACTAGATGATTTTCCCTGTTATATCTACAACCTTGCTGGATTGTAAATAGCTAAGAATTTGTTTGAAGTTATCATGAATTTTGCACGTTCTTCCTTTGCTTCCCTCTACACCTTGTTAATTATCATAATGATGTAGTATGCTGGCTAAGAAGCAGAGACTGCTATGGCAGACCTATCTGCATTTCTGAAGTGGTGCCCTTGGAATCTCAGAACAGAAAAGCTAATCTTTGTTAGATTAGATTTATTTGCAGAGATGGGGTGAAATTACCCAATCCAGAGAAAGGGGAAAGGTGAGATCTGTGTGCACAGCTAGGCCTCTCTTAGAAGCCTTTTCTCTTTTCTGAAGTCCCTAGTACCTCCTTCCACAAAGTCAGTTATGGTGCTTTTAAAACATTTAAAAATGCGAAATGCATAAAGATGTAATTTCAGCAGTGGTGAAACCACTGTGGAAGTGCTCCCCCTCCCTTGCTGGAAAAGTTTTCAAAGTCTAAAAAACAAAGAGGACCCCCTGCCTCTTTAAAAATCTTCATAATAAAAACAGCTCTAAATATATGCAGATAACCATTCAGGCATTGGAAAAAACAAAGAAAAACCTACAGCTCACCTGAAACAACCATTGATCCAGAGGGTGTCAGTACTGATGCGTGTCAGTGTAGCAGTGAAGGTGTAGAGAACCTTCAAAATCCTGCACCTGCTCGTGTGCTCAGGTACATCTGTAGCACTGTTAAAAAACTGCTTGAGAAACAACACTTAAAAATGAGAACCCAGTCCCTGCTGTCGCTGCAATCCTGCGCTCACCAATCTGGCAATAAACCCCACTGAACTCAATGGAATAGATATGAGTAGGATACTACTGTGAAAACAACATGCTTCTGTGTGCTCATTGTCCTTGTAAAAATGTATTATGTTGCAATTCTTAAATCTTACTGCATTTTGAAAAATACCATTAACCTATCAACAATTTATTTCTAGAGTTGTTCTATATTGAAAGAAAGAGCTTGTACATTTAATCATCTCTGAGAATAAGCATAGCATTCTGAGTCTCCCTATTCTAGGAATTGTGACCTATTTGTGACCTTCCTCTTTCAACAGGCCTTTTAAGTAGAAATGTTTTCCAGTCTACAACTGTGTTGGAATTGTTTTTAAAGATTTTTTAAAAAAGATATTTTAAAGGCGTTTTGTATTTAATATGTGTTATAGATGTTTTTAGTTTGTTGTCATTTGCTACCCTGGGCTCTTTCTGGAACGAAGGGTGGGGCATAAATTTAATAAATAAATACATAAAATGACAGCACTAGAATGTCTCAGATAATTTCAAGTGCATATGCACAAAATACTGATTATCATGATCGTGATAACCTGTTGCTAATATAAACGAGATTGTCCAAGATGATACATACATAGCAGTGTTTCCTTTGTGGTAGTCAAATGCTTCTAAAAATATTGATTATAGAAACCAACTTCTGTACAGGGTGAGTCTCTTTTAAAGCGTTTTTCATATTTTCAAGCTATTACACTTGGCTTTAAATGTCACAACTCCTAACATAATAATTTAATCTGCTTCCTTGCTACTTTAATTTGGATCATGATATAGTTGAATCAATAGCCTGCTGGCAAACCAATGATCTCATTCTTCAATTTTGGCCAAAGAATTTTTGTAAATATTTTGAAAAGATAATTTATGTTTTGAACAATCTGTATTAAATTATCATCTTAATTACCGTGCTCATAGCTGACTGTGACAATATTGCTTTAAAGTGCAGATTAATGGAGACCATATATTGGCTGTAGTCTGTTTTCCTTAATACTGTATTTATTGTTCAACAAAGACTATTTGCAATCATGATTTGAGTGTTCCAGAGCAATACATTATTATATGCTGATGAGATTTATGTCATGATAGCTGTGTGTATTTTGTACTCAGTTGAGTTGTAAGTGGAGTCCAAACTTGAACTTGAGTTGACAGGAAAAAGACTCCATGTGTATGTCAGAGGAAAAGTGATCCTGGTTCTATTGGTCTTCTTTAATAGATTGTTACCATAATAAGGCATTCTACAGCTTGACAATGATAGTTTGGATTATTCCCTGACATTAAACTGATGTAAAACAATGTTGTTAATATTTTGGTGCAGAATAGCAAAACAGCAAAGCAACCCTCAGAGAATAGCAGAAACAAATGCACATCAATTAAGGTTTCAATCAAAAGGAGTTAATTATATATTAGTTCTTTTTAAATAAAACTGTACCTCATGCCATATTAATAGATGGGTTGATTGCTTTTGCTGCATTCTCTCCAATATGTTGAGAAATTCTTAGGTAGTTATGCTATCATGGAGAATGATGGTCTTGGGGAAGGAGAGCATCCAGCCGAGGAAGAGGGAAACGATCCCTTAGAAGGGACTCATTCCTTGGGAGATGAGCAGCTATCCTCTCGTGCCGAGGATATATCTCCAGGGGGTGGAGGGATGCTTGTAGTGGGTGATTCGATCATTAGGAACGTAGACAGTGGGGTGAATGATGGGTATGCAGACCGCAAGGTGTTTTGCCTGCTTGGTGCGAAGGTTGCGGATGTCGCCCACCGTTTAGATAGTTTGGTAGACAGTGCTGGGGAGGAGTCAGTCGTCGTGGTGCATGTTGGCACCAGCGACATGGGGAAATGCAGCCGTGAGGTCCTGGAAGCAAAATTTAGGTTGCTAGGTAGGATGCTGAAAGCCAGGACCTCCAAGGTGGCTTTCTCTGAAATGTTACCGGTTCCACGCGCAGGACCAGCCAGACAGGCCCAGCTTTGCAGTCTCAATGCGTGGATGAGACGATGGTGTTGGGTGGAAGGGTTTGGATTTGTTAGGCACTGGGGAACATTTTGGGACAAAAGGGACTGTACAAAAGGGACGGGCTCCACTTGAACCAGAATGGAACCAGACTGCTGGCACTTAAAATTAAAAAGGTAGCAGAGCAGCTTTTAAACTGACTGAGGGGGGAAACCCTACAGGAGCTGAGGAAGGTCCGGTTTGGAGTAAACCTCCCCCCTGGGATAAAGACCAAAGAAATGATGAAATTTTAAAAGGGGTAGGCCTAGAAGTAGGCATTGTGAGAGCAGGGGCACAGGATATAAATTCAGAAGAGCAAAATTACCACAGGCCAAACCACAAGTGCCAAAGACACTTGAAGAGAGACACTGCTTACAAGTGCCTGTACACTAATGCTAGGAGCCTCCAAACCAAGATGGGAGAACTGGAGTGCTTGGTCTTAGAAGAGAGCATTGATATAGTGAGCATAACGGAGACCTGGTGGAATGGAGAAAACCAGTGGGATACGGTTATCCCTGGATATAAACTATATCGGAAGGACAGGGAAGGACGTATTGGTGGCGGAGTCGCTCTATACGTGAAAGAAAACATTGAATTCAGCAAGCTCGAAACCCCAAAAGAGGCGGACTCCTCCACAGAATCATTGTGGGTGGTGATACCATGCCCCTGGAGGGACTTAATACTGGGAACGATCTATCGTCCCCCTGATCAAAATGCTCAGGGAGACCTTGAGATGAGATATGAAATTGAGGAAGCATCCAAACTAGGAAATGTGGTAGTAATGGGTGACTTCAACTACCCGGACATAGACTGGCCGCATATGTGTTCCAGTCATGACAAAGAAGCAAAATTTCTAGATATTCTAAATGACTATTCCCTAGACCAGTTGGTCATGGAACCGACCAGAGGGACGGCAACCCTGGACTTAATCCTCAGTGGGGACCGGGACCTGGTGCGAGATGTAAGTGCTGTTGAACCGATTGGGAGCAGTGAGCATAGTGCTATTAAATTAAACATACATGTAAATGGCCAATTGCCAAGAAAATCCAACACGGTCACATTTGACTTCAAAAGAGGAAACTTCACAAAAATGAGGGGATTGGTAAAAAGAAAGCTGAAAAACAAAGTCCAGAGGGTCACATCACTCGAAAATGCTTGGAAGTTGTTTAAAAACACTATATTAGAAGCTCAACTGGAGTGCATACCGCAGATCAGAAAAGGTACCGCCAGGGCCAAGAAGGTGCCAGCATGGTTAACGAGCAAAGTCAAGGAAGCTCTTAGAGGCAAAAAGTCTTCCTTTAGAAAATGGAAGTCTTGTCCGAATGAAGAAAATAAAAAGGAACACAAACTCTGGCAAAAGAAATGCAAGAAGACAATAAAGGATGCTAAAAAAGAATTTGAGGAGCACATTGCTAAGAATATAAAAACCAACAACAAAAAATTCTATAAATACATTCAAAGCAGGAGACCATCTAGGGAGACGATTGGACCCTTGGATGATAAGGGAGTCAAAGGTGTACTAAAGAACGATAAGGAGATTGCAGAGAAGCTCAATGAATTCTTTGCATCTGTCTCCACAGTGGAAGATATAGGGCAGATCCCTGAACCTGAACTAACATTTGCAGGAAGGGATTCTGAGGAACTGAGACAAATAGTGGTAACGAGAGAGGAAGTTCTAAGCTTAATGGACAATATAAAAACTGACAAATCACCAGGCCCGGATGGCATCCACCCGAGAGTTCTCAAAGAACTCAAATGTGAAATTGCTGATCTGCTAACTAAAATATGTAACTTGTCCCTCGGGTCCTCCTCCATGCCTGAGGACTGGAAAGTGGCAAATGTAATGCCAATTTTCAAAAAGGGTTCCAGTGGGGATCCCGGAAATTACAGGCCAGTTAGCTTAACTTCTGTCCCTGGAAAACTGGTAGAAAGTATTGTTAAAGCTAGATTAACTAAGCACATAGAAGAACAAGCTTTGCTGAAGCAGAGCCAGCATGGCTTCTGCAAGGGAAAGTCCTGTCTCAGTAACCTATTAGAATTCTTTGAGAGTGTCAACAAGCATATAGTTAGAGGTGATCCAGTGGACATAGTGTACTTAGACTTTCAAAAAGCGTTTGACAAGGTACCTCACCAAAGGCTTCTGAGGAAGCTTAGCAGTCATGGAATAAGAGGAGAGGTCCTCTTGTGGATAAGGAATTGGTTAAGAAGCAGAAAGCAGAGAGTAGGAATAAACGGACAGTTCTCCCAATGGAGGGCTGTAGAAAGTGGAGTCCCTCAAGGATCGGTATTGGGACCTGTACTTTTCAACTTGTTCATTAATGACCTAGAATTAGGAGTGAGCAGTGAAGTGGCAAAAAGGGATTGCGAAGAGCTCCCAAAAGACCTCTCCAAACTGAGTGAATGGTCGGAAAAATGGCAAATGCAATTCAATATAAACAAGTGTAAAATTATGCATATTGGAGCAAAAAATCTTAATTTCACATATACGCTCATGAGGTCTGAACTGGCGGTGACCGACCAGGAGAGAGACCTCGGGGTTGTAGTGGACAGCACTGTGAAAAAGGCAAATTCCATGCTAGGGATAATTAGGAAAGGTATTGGAAATAAAACAGCCGATATCATAATGCCGTTGTATAAACCTGTGGTGCGGCCGCATTTGGAATACTGTGTACAGTTCTGGTTGCCTCATCTCAAAAAGGATATTATAGAGTTGGAAAAGGTTCAGAAGAGGGCAACCAGAATGATCAAGGGGATGGAGCGACTCCCTTATGAGGAAAGGTTGCAGCATTTGGGGCTTTTTAGTTTAGAGAAAAGGTGGGTCAGAGGAGACATGATAGAAGTGTAAAAAATTATGTATGGCATTGAGAAAGCAGATAGAGAAAAGTTCTCTCTCATAATACTAGAACTCGTGGACATTCAAAGAAGCTGAATGTTGGAAGATTCAGGACAGACAAAAGGAAGTACTTCTTTACTCAGCGCATAGTTAAACTATGAGATTTGCTCCCACAAGACGGAGTAATGGCCACCAGCTTGGATGGCTTTAAAAGAAGATTAGACAAATTCATGGAGGACAGGGCTATCAATGGCTACTAGCCGTGATGGCTATGCTCTGCCACCCTAGTCAGAGGCAGCATGCTTCTGAAAACCAGTTGCCGGAAGCCTCAGGAGGGGAGAGTGTTCTTGCACTCGGGTCCTGCTTGCGGGCTTCCCCCAGGCACCTGGTTGGCCACTGTGAGAACAGGATGCTGGACTAGATGGGCCACTGGCCTGATCCAGCAGGCTCTTCTTATGTTCTTATGTAGTTGTAAAAGCAGCAAAAGACAGATAGAAGGGGGGGGCGGAGAGCCTCTTGTGAATTTGTTAATAGGAAGGGGATGTGAGATGACTTTTTGACTATTATGTTGCATAATTCTGTAGCATCTTTTCAGTTACTTAGTGTTAAATTTTATCTTACAAGTTTTGTTACCACCTTCTGGTTACATGCCCAATCTGTGATTATTCCTACATTTATGGTGGGATTGTAATAAAATGAGACAATTCTGGAGGGATGCTTTTCAAATTTCAAAGATGCTTAACTAAGGTTCTTAAAACTACAATTACCCTGGATCCAGTCATGACACTTCTTTTCCTTAAGATGTTCCTAAGACTCTTGATGTTCCTAAGACTCAGATGTCTCTCCTATCCAGGTTCCTACTTGGAGCAAGACTTGAAATAGCCAAAAATTGGAAGGGGGCAGAACACTTATTTATAAAGAATTGGTTTACTAGACTTTGGCAGCTTGCTCTAGATGAAAAATTAAGTCAAGGGCAAAAAAAAGCTTGTGGGGAGACATCCTCTGATAAATTCACCCCCAATATATTATACTTTTATATGCTATGCCATCAAAGATGGAGCAGAAGTGAGACCACCCTCATCATTAACTTCCTTTTGGTGGGATGTATTCCCTGCTTTTTAATTCTATTTTCTTGCTTTCTGGTATTATTCCTATTTCATTTTATTTAAAGCTGTTGCTGCTGAATGTACTGTCATTTTTATGTCGAGTAACATGCTTGTTATATTTTGATTGTTACACTTGTTTGTTGTTACATTTACTGGAAATCTCAATAAAACATTATTTTTTAAAAAAGCTCTTCTCATCTGACTTTTCTTCTTCTACCTTTTCAGAATGTTAGGTCAGGTTTTAATGCCCTCTCACACATTTTCCATGAGGCATTGGGATCATGTGCTCCTTTTATAACCAAGTAACTAGTTACAGACAAGAGGCGTTAGATTGTTGTTTGTGGTGGTGGATTTTTTTTGTTCTTTGTTTTGCCTGTGTCTCAGGTAACAGAAATATGATGAGCTGCTTTAAAACTGAGAAATGTTTGTATTGGTAGCAGAACCTGAATAGCACTGGATCTAGGTTTTTGTGGTCCCCTGGGCAACAAGTATCAGTGGGTCCCTTGACCCTTACTCTTCTTCCTCACATCATGCCTTTGGATCTTAATTTAGAACTGTTCCATTAACAGAAGAAAGGCAGGCTTCAGGCTTGTGGGACATACTTTGTGTTTTTGTTTAACTAGAGTCCTGAGATCCACCAACCAGAACCTATTGCAAAGGCATATACTTAGAATTAAAGAATTTTGATCCTAGGTTGTTTTTTTTGAGCACCTGCACTTGATTAGGACTCATAGTCCTCCCACACACAAATCTTCTCCTGGTTACTCCAAGCTTTCTTCATTTCAGTAGTGTAATTGGGACCGGGAGAAATATTAGTTTTGTTGCTACTATTGTTAAGCAATTGGGAGTCAGAAATCTTGGTGATCTACTGAAAATCATCCAGTGATCTATCAGTAGACCACAGCTATTTTATGCCCAACTCTGACTCGACACGTAAAGTTTGCAAAAACGTGTATGTGTAGTTCTTCCTGAAGCACCAGATACCAAACTTTAACTAAGATGTCCAACCTGTTGCACTGGTGAGAGTAAGAAACTGCAAGCAAGCATTCAGTGAAACATACTGGAATAGAGTTGCCAGGTTCAGGGCCTGAGACTGATCCTGTATCTTTAGGAGAAGAGAAAGTCAGCCAAGTGCAGGTGTTCTTGCAACTCTGTAATGAGAAAAACCACAAGGTGGAATTCTCCCTTCCCCCTGCACAACTTTTAAAGATACAGAAGACCTCTTGGTTGCCAGGCCCAGCCTCCAAGAGGTCTCCTGTATCTTTAAAAGTTGTGGACCTGGCAATCCTGTACTGGAATCACATTGCTCATAGAAGTTTGCAAATCTGTAGTCTCACAAATTTATCATCAGTGCAGACAATAGTGGGCAAAACCAATTTAATTCTTACAGGGTATTCACTTGAGAGCAAGCAAGCTCATTCTCAGGTTTATACAAGTGGACTGTCAACAACTGCACCTTCCTGAAAGACAACATAAACACAACGTTGCTAAAAGTTCTGTCAAAAAAGGGGGAGGACCGGAGAAAGCACAGCTGCAGTCAATGGAGCACCAGGCTGGGGGGCGGGCCGATATAAAATATAGCATTGCATTCACTTTGTTTGTTTGTAGTTTTAGCCTGTAATCCTATACATATTTACCTGGGAGTAAATCCCATTGAACTCAGTATGATTTACTTCTGAGTAGACACATATAGCACTGTTGTGTTAGAATTATAAAGGAAAAATCCAGAAATCAGGTTGTTTTATAATTTTGCAGCCATTTGGTGACTTTACAAAGATTACCACATAGGAAGAGTTTAAAAAGTAGAGGCCAGAGACCTTGGACTAAAAAGAAGTGGAAAATGTGGTGATTAAAGAAAATGCATCAGTTATTCTGCTTGCAAGTTTAGTGTTCTGCTGTTGCTGTTCCATCCTCCTGCTTGCTTCCTAGCACATTTGATGCTGCAGCAGCCTCACTTGGGTTGAAGCACAGATCATGGGCAGTTCATCAGCTGTGGCCTTGCTTCCTTAATATGGGTGTGGCATACTGCAGCGCAGTTAGACCATTACCAATGTGTGCATGGTGCAGCTGTAGCCACTAGCCTCACATCACTACTTTGCTTGGGCAAAGTGAGTTGGGTGGATGATCTGCTTCTCTCTTTCTCCAGCTAGGCCCCTTTGGTTAGTCAGCATGCTCTCGTCGTGTGTAGCCAAGAGGATGTGGCGGCTGTTGGTGTTCCATCACTTATAAGGTGCATGCTGGCTTGGTTTGCTGTACACAGGTGTAACCTGAGCACCCACTCCCAGAAACTGAGCGCGAGAATAACAGCAGCAGCTGCAGCAGCATCACTGTGTACAATACTCTCTTTGTTGCAAAGCAACAGGAGCTCAGAACTGTCCCTGAAAGACATTCAGCCTTGACAGATCAGTGGTGCTGGGCCCTCTATGACTCATGGGCTATTGCTCCACCTTGCCAACCTTCACTGCCAGCCCTGCCCTGAATCCTGCTTAGGTGGACAATCAGAAAATTGCATCTGGTTCCCTTTGGGCTTTGGAGAGAAGCCTCACTTGCTATTCTGCTTCTGCGTGCACAGTTGATTCACCTGTTTAGTGTGAAATTAAAGTGTTCATCCTCACCTGAATTGGCTTCCTTACTCCTAGTTTTCTAAGACTTATCCAGTCTCCTCTAATACTCTGTTATTAACACTTCTGTTGTCTGAATCAAATATTAACCATAATCTTCCTCCTGCTGATACTCGCCCTGGGCTCCTACTGGGAGGAAGGGCAGGATGATGGATATTTTAATCTGTAGAAGCCTTCAGATAGTTCTAACTGGCCTTAATGTTGTTGTCAGCCTAGTATTGGGTATTCTGTTGTCAATGCACACCATTTCTTCTCCTGGTTAGTATAGCAATGTAGTCCGTTACCACTCTTCCTTGGGGTATTGATGGCAGAAGGTAATTGCATATTCTTTTAAATGGAGAAATATGGTAAAAGGTGTCACAAAAATCACTTTGCTTTATTATTATTTTTAGTTGTTTCAGTGTGCATCATAATTCCTTAAATTATATAATTAAGGCAGGCCTTTTCTTTCTCTGGGGAATGTTTTACAGTTTTGTAAAACAGCAGACAGCAATCTGAATCTCAGTGGTTTTGAATGTACTTTCCCAGATGTTTGTATGTTTCTAATTCTGGTCAGAGTTCCCATGTGTCAGAAAATAGGGCATCTCAATTCAGTTCTTCAAATAAGGATACTGCATAATACCACAGTGAGGAATAGGTTCCCCTCCCCCCAGAAACATTGTACTGTCTATAATTAGGTCTTATGTAATAATGAACATAATTGCCAATCAAAGCCATTTGAGGGAAAGGTGGGGCATGGCAATTTAGGATTCCTAATCTATAATCAGCTGTTTATTTTATCCCACTCCAGTCAATCCTCCTAAGACCTCTAATGGGGGTGGGGCTCAGCTGCTCTTCGTTCAGCCAACAATAGCTCTAAGCAGAATATGAACCTTTGACAAGATACTCCCTAAGTTGCACGTGGCTGGCCTCTGATATAGGCTGGAAGGTGGTGGGGAGCTTGGTGCTTGTTCTATTGAAGGCATACGTTCCAAATGGGTTTGAAGATTTCTTATATTGGGAGTGTCTTAAGTGTTTGTACTGGAGTTTATCTTAGAAGACAATAACTACTCATAGATAAATTCCACTATCTATGGAGAAGAGGGGATTGAACTGAATTAACAGTAGAGCTGGAGGGGAGAAAAGGGAAGACAAATGCATGGATGGCTTCCTTTATTATTTTCTTTCCCATAGTCTCTGCCTGCCACAGCTTCTCTCAGGTTTCCACTTGTTACATAAATTTCACTTATGTTTAAACATAATAATTTTCAACTTACATAATTTTTTTACTATGATGTTGATGTTTCTTACAAACATTTCCCAACATAAAACCAATGTCACCTTACAATAATTGATTTTGAGTTTCAGTGTTTCAAACTAAAATATCATTCAGAACGAAATTACAATGCACCATTTGTAATTCAGTAATATGAGAGCCTTGGTCAGAGGTCTGATTACTATTGCAAGGCACTTTCTTTCTTTCTTTAATATCATTTTTACCCCACCCTTTTTCCAAAACTG
Organism: Rhineura floridana; assembly: GCF_030035675.1. Classification (NCBI taxonomy): domain Eukaryota; kingdom Metazoa; phylum Chordata; class Lepidosauria; order Squamata; family Rhineuridae; genus Rhineura; species Rhineura floridana. The sequence goes on along the minus strand of NC_084481.1, from coordinate 133,140,250 downwards.
GAACCCAAAATTGACATGATTAATCAAGTGTTATGCACTGTGCATCTGGTTCCAGTCTTACGACTAGTACCATGTGTACAACCCTTACCAAAGATGCCGTACATACAGTTTTAATCTAGAAGGCTATATGTTTGCAGAAGCTGGTTTTGGTCAACAGATTGCTAAATTGGCAGTGATGTCATCTCTGCTAATTATATTCCTGTGTCTTAATTTGGTAATAGCAGTTACTTCAAGTATTTTGAACTAGTGATAATGGAACCAATTGACTAGAGGGTCCCTACTGTAGGTCTTCAAGCAGAGGCTGGATGCCTCTGGATTTCGTGCACTGAGGAGGCGGCGTGGACTAAAAAGCCTACAGAAATGATGAAATTTTAAAAGGGGTAGGCCTAGAAGTAGGCATTGTGAGAGCAGGGGCACAGGATATAAATTCAGAAGAGCAAAATTACCACAGGCCTAACCACAAGCGCCAAAGACACTTGAAGAGAGACACTGCTTACAAGTGCCTGTACGCTAATGCTAGGAGCCTGCGAACCAAGATGGGAGAACTGGAGTGCTTGGTCTTAGAGGAGAGCATTGATATAGTGAGCATAACGGAGACCTGGTGGAATGGAGAAAACCAGTGGGATACGGTTATCCCTGGATATAAACTATATCGGAAGGACAGGGAAGGACGTATTGGTGGCGGAGTCGCTCTATACGTGAAAGAAGGCATTGAATCCAGCAAGCTCGAAACCCCAAAAGAGGCAGACTCCTCCACAGAATCGTTGTGGGTGGTGATACCATGCCCCAGGAGGGACTTAATACTGGGAACGATCTATCGTCCCCCTGATCAAAATGCTCAGGGAGACCTGGAGATGAGATATGAAATTGAGGAAGCATCCAAACTAGGAAATGTGGTAGTAATGGGTGACTTCAACTACCTGGACATAGACTGGCTGCATATGTGTTCCAGTCATGACAAAGAAGCAAAGTTTCTAGATATTCTAAATGACTATTCCCTAGACCAGTTGGTCATGGAACCGACCAGAGGGACGGCAACCCTGGACTTAATCCTCAGTGGGGACCGGGACCTGGTGCGAGATGTAAGTGTTGTTGAACCGATTGGGAGCAGTGACCACAGTGCTATTAAATTAAACATACATGTAACTGGCCAATTGCCAAGAAAATCCAACACGGTCACATTTGACTTCAAAAGAGGAAACTTCACAAAAATGAGGGGATTGGTAAAAAGAAAGCTGAAAAACAAAGTCCATAGGGTCACATCACTCGAAAATGCTTGGAAGTTGTTTAAAAACACTATATTAGAAGCTCAACTGGAGTGCATACCGCAGACCAGAAAAGGTGCCGCCAGGGCCAAGAAGATGCCAGCATGGTTAACGAGCAAAGTCAAGGAAGCTCTTAGAGGCAAAAAGTCTTCCTTCAAAAAATGGAAGTCTTGTCCAAATGAAGAAAATAAAAAAAGAACACAAACTCTGGCAAAAGAAATGCAAGTAGACAATAAAGGATGCTAAAAAAGAATTTGAGGAGCACATTGCTAAGAACATAAAAACCAACAACAAAAAATTCTATAAATACATTCAAAGCAGGAGACCATCTAGGGAGACAATTGGACCCTTGGATGATAAGGGAGTCAAAGGTGTACTAAAGAATGATAAGGAGATTGCAGAGAAGCTAAATGAATTCTTTGCATCTGTCTTCACAGTGGAAGATATAGGGCAGATCCCTGAACCTGAACTAACATTTGCAGGAAGGGATTCTGAGGAACTGAGACAAATAGTGGTAACGAGAGAGGAAGTTCTAGGCTTAATGGACAATATAAAAACTGACAAATCACCAGGCCCGGATGGCATCCACCCGAGAGTTCTCAAAGAACTCAAATGTGAAATTGCTGATCTGCTAACTAAAATATGTAACTTGTCCCTCGGGTCCTCCTCCGTGCCTGAGGACTGGAAAGTGGCAAATGTAACGCCAATCTTCAAAAAGGGATCCAGAGGGGATCCCGGAAATTACAGGCAAGTTAGCTTAACTTCTGTCCCTGGAAAACTGGTAGAAAGTATGATTAAAGCTAGATTAACTAAGCACATAGAAGAACAAGCCTTGCTGAAGCAGAGCCAGCATGGCTTCTGCAAGGGAAAGTCCTGTCTCAGTAACCTATTAGAATTCTTTGAGAGTGTCAACAAGCATATAGATAGAGGTGATCCAGTGGACATAGTGTACTTAGACTTTCAAAAAGCGTTTGACAAGGTACCTCACCAAAGGCTTCTGAGGAAGCTTAGCAGTCATGGAATAAGAGGAGAGGTCCTCTTGTGGATAAGAAATTGGTTAAGAAGCAGAAAGCAGAGAGTAGGAATAAACGGACAGTTCTCCCAATGGAGGGCTGTAGAAAGTGGAGTCCCTCAAGGATCGGTATTGGGACCTGTACTTTTCAACTTGTTCATTAATGACCTAGAATTAGGAGTGAGCAGTGAAGTGGCCAAGTTTGCTGATGACACTAAATTGTTCAGGGTTGTTAAAACAAAAAGGGATTGCAAAGAGCTCCCAAAAGACCTCTCCAAACTGAGTGAATGGGCAGAAAAATGGCAAATGCAATTCAATATAAACAAGTGTAAAATTATGCATATTGGAGCAAAAAATCTGAATTTCACATATACGCTCATGAGGTCTGAACTGGCGGTGACCGACTAGGAGAGAGACCTCGGGGTTGTAGTGGACAGCACGATGAAAATGTCGACCCAGTGTGCGGCAGCTGTGAAAAAGGCAAATTCCATGCTAGCGATAATTAGGAAAGGTATTGAAAATAAAACAGCCGCTATCATAATGCCATTGTATAAATCTATGGTGCGGCTGCATTTGGAATACTGTGTACAGTTCTGGTCGCCTCATCTCAAAAAGGATATGATAGAGTTGGAAAAGGTTCAGAAGAGGGCAACCAGAATGATCAAGGGGATGGAGCGACTCCCTTACGAGGAAAGGTTGCAGCATTTGGGGCTTTTTAGTTTAGAGAAAAGGCGGGTCAGAGGAGACATGATAGAAGTGTATAAAATTATGCATGGCATTGAGAAAATGGATAGAGAAAAGTTCTTCTCCCTCATAATACTAGAACTCGTGGACATTCAAAGAAGCTGAATGTTGGAAGATTCAGGACAGACAAAAGGAAGTACTTCTTTACTCAGCGCATAGTTAAACTATGGAATTTGCTCCCACAAGATGCAGTAATGGCCACCAGCTTGGATGGCTTTAAAAGAAGATTAGACAAATTCATGGAGGACTGGGCTATCAATGGCTACTAGCCATGATGGCTGTGCTCTGCCACCCTAGTCAGAGGCAGCATGCTTCTGAAAACCAGTTGCCGGAAGCCTCAGGAGGGGAGAGTGTTCTTGCACTCGGGTCCTGCTTGCGGGCTTCCCCCAGGCACCTGGTTGGCCACTGTGAGAACAGGATGCTGGACTAGATGGGCCACTGGCCTGATCCAGCAGGCTCTTCTTATGTTCTTATGTTCTTATGTTCTTAAGGACTCCCTCTAATTCTGTGCAGTTGATTTCATACTAAGTAACCGCCAGTGATGAACAGAAGAATGAAGTATAACTTTGGAAATAAGAAAAAATAAAGCACAAAATGTGTGAATCTAATTTCTTAGAAATATTGAAGAGAAAAAAACAGCATAGGCTAATCCTTAAAGATAAATGATACATTTATCCAAAGTTCAACATCCATAATTGAGAACTCCATGGTGAATTCTTTGAATATTTTGATTTTATGTAAGAAAAATAAAGAAAACCAAACACACTTTTCAAGCAGAAATTTTTTAAAGCAGATGGTTGAACAAATCTCACATACTCATAAGTAGTATCTCAACATTCATTGCGGCTGCTCCATAATACTCCGCTATTACTACTGTTTGAGATTTTAATGTTTTAATGTATTTGTATGTTTTTATTCTGTACATCGCCAAGAGTGGCTGGATAACCAGCCAGATGGGCGACTAATGAATCTAATAAATAAATAAATAATACGTGGTTTCATCTTTATGATCATGTTTGTCCAGCAAAAATGTTTCCTGCGCTTCCTGGTACTGATGAAGTGGACTCTGATGCACAAAAGCTTGTCATTTGACAAATGTGACGGTTTTCAGAGAGTAATTGTAGTAAAAAAATATTTTACCCATAATTGGGTAGTGGGGATGGAGGAGAAATGCAGGTTCTTTAGAAATCTTTTCTCTTTTATTTCTAATGTAACAGACGTTGCATGGGAGAATGGAGACTTTACTGTGGAAAAAAAAAACACTCAAGCTGCATTTAACCGAAAGCCATAAATACAAAGCCTATTTGATGTGTGTATGTGGAGATTCCCATAGCAGACAGATTTGTTGGACCCATCAAACAATGTCATCTCTAGTTTTTTGTACTTAATTTGTCATTGTGTCTGAATCACATAAAATTATAATTATAAAATTATTTATTTATTTATTTCATTATTAGATTTATATCCCACCCTCCCTCCCAGTAGGAGTCCATTTTGGTAAATGTATACATATTGGCCATATAAAATGATATATGCATTGTGCCAATATGTGACAGAATGGCACAGCAAGTCATGGCTCCCTGCGCACTGTCAGTCATGAAAAAGGTGGACTACTTTAATCTTTTTATTTTGATGTACTTAGAGTTTACAGTTTAAAGCTGACTGAAGACAAGTGTGTTGCAGCAAGAAGCAATTTCTGCTGTGAAGAAGTAAGATTTTTGAACAGTAAGACTAAATAGTAAGACTAAACATTTGCAGAGTTTAAATAGGATGACTCATCCTAATAACACCAATGATCTTTATAACATGGAAGAAAAATGAAATACATAGCACTGCATTGATTTGTTTGGTTTGTCATTATAGCCTTTCCTTTCCTGTGGATTTTCTCCTTACATAAGTCTATAGAATAGACATATAAGAAGAATTAATTCTTTGTAAGCAGCTACCCGCAGTGCCTGACAATGAGATAATAAATGTTCACTTTGATTTCTGACCTGGTTTGAGGACCAGGTTGATTATCTATACCAGAAGATGGTCCCTGTTGAGTCTCCTAGATCTCCCATTGGCTTTTGATAGTATTGACCATGACATCCCCCTCAACCAGCTGGAGACACTGTTTTGCAGTGGTTTCACTCCTGTCTGACAGGGTGGATCCAGAAGATTGTACTGGGAGATGATGCTTTATGGGAATTTCCTTGTTCAGTGGATCAGTCTTCTGTGCTGCTCACCATCTACATGAACCATCTACATGTGAGAAGTGGTTTGAGGATTAGGAGCATGAGTGTTGGGATGGCATGCAGATGTACTGGTAGATTTTCTGATAAGCCTCTTGTTTTAATTAAAATAGTAATTATAAATTCTTGCTCTTATCACTAATGGGAGTTAATTATCTTGCATATGCTGCTGTTGCTTCTATGGCTGTAACGGAGTGAGGTTAAAGATAAGTGAAATGCAAATAGGAAAAAAACAACACAAAAGGCAGTAGCACTTTCCTAAATGTAATACCATACCAACCACAACAAGATTCATATGAGTAAGGCAGAAAACTAAGCATCTCACAACCAGTCAGGATTCCTAACCAAAAATATGATAAATAAAGAAATATTTATGTAAGCATGACTATCAAATGTATTTATTATTTACACAAACTGTAAAGATATTTATAGTGCAATCCTAGGTTTATTTATTCAGAAGCAAGTCCCAGTGTATTAAGTGGGGCTTACTCAAACAGGGACAGAACTGCAACCTCAAGTGATAAACAACTTCATTCATACAACCCAAAATTCTGAATCATGCCACTTTACGCTGTTTTGCAACTGTTTATACTTGTTTTTCTGGTTATTGGATTTTAAATGGCTTTATTTCTTGTGAGCTGCCTTGGTTTCCAACCCTACCTCACAGGGTTGTTGGAAAGATTCCATACACGCACGCGCACACACTGCAGATGTATAAATACATACAGCTCATATAATAGTTTATTGTCAAACCAGTTGGTCATTGCAGAAAAATCAGTATTAGTTTTAAAAAAATCAGTATTAGTTTCCTACAGAATAAAAACTGTAATACCTAAGTAAGCCCTGCCTACTTGCTTTAAAATAGGACTGGAGGGGGCGGGGGGACAGAAAGAGTTAGAACACAAACACAATTTTTTTTTACATTCACTCCAAAGTCCCATTGATTTTCAGCACATTCATAACCATGTCTACTCAAAAGTAAGTCCTATTGAATTCAATGGGATTTACTCTGGGCATATGGGATTGGCATTGCTTTTACAAAAGCAAGTATTGGGAAGGTTTTCAAAACACTGCCCAGGATCTGACTCCTGCACACAAGCGGGAGAAAAACTGAAATGTATATACTGACCCAATTTATGAGATTTTCAGATAAACGGGGGGAAACCACCATTTTCTGGCATTGCAGTGAGGTTTTCTAGACACTGCCTCAGTTCAACCAAACACAACCCTGGCTTCACTGATTGGCTGCAATCCTGAACGGGCGGGGTTAAAGCTACGAGGTGCTATACAGTACTGTTTAAAGAAAGATTTAACAGTCGAGGGGGGCGGCTGACGTTTTTATGTATATCTCGAGAACCGGACCTCCTAGAAACTTTTTTTTTTTAATTAAAGCTGAGAATCCGGGCCACCTAAATGGGCACCAGGTGGCATGCAAAGAATCCGGGTAAAACCCGGCTAACCAGGCAATATGGCAACCCTATGATAGCTGCACCATATTATGAGAAATATTGGTCTGACCACTGGTATGTTGCATTTTCTGGTAACCTCACATTGGATTACTCTAATGTGATGAATGTGGGGCTGCATTTGAAGACTATTCAAAATGTACTGGTACAACTATTAAATGTACTGATTGCAGAAAACACAACTTACTAATATAGTTCAAAATGCTGGTGTCTGGTGTGAGTCCAGGGTGTCTTAGGGAAACCTCCCATGTGGTCCATCCCCGCCCCCTGAAACTTGTAGATGTTTTGGTGATTTGGTTGGTAGAAATGAGGGGCAGGGCATTTTCTGTTGTAGGAGACTGCCAGTGCATTGCCTAGTTGCTTCAAAAAGTATTCACTTGACTGGTTGATCTTGTGCAGTTTATTAGGCAACATTTCTGCTGTGTTGCTTGTGTTTTCAATATTACTGTGGTGGAGTTCAAATTGTATTTAAATTAGTGTGTGTTGCATTGGGTCATAGCTTTTGTGGTCAAAAGGCAGGATAAGAATGTAAAAATAATTTTAAAAACAGTCAACAGTTGCACCAATTAAGCATAGATATACGAGTTTAGAAAGGCGTGCTTCTTAGCAACAATTGCTGCATAAATGTAAAAAACCCTATCATTCTGACACTTGTTGAACAAAGAGAAAGCAAAGCCTTAAGAGTTATTTCTAGTGTCGCTTTGTTTGATTTTAACCACATCATTAGAGTAATACCTAGTCTTTTTCAGTTTCTACAACTCATAATTTCTAGTGAACTTTTGTTTTGTCAATATGTCAATTATATAAATTATGCTTATCTTGATACTTGATACCTTAATTGCATTGCAGACAATTTACTTGACATGGGAAGACTGCATTTTTTATAAGATATTATAAGATATTTGCAAGCTTACCTTTAATTTTTTATCTACCTTTATTAAGCTGTTTTATGTTGTGTTGATACTTGTTCACAATGTTAAAACTGGGCAGGAAGTTGCAAAGTGTTTGCCAATTATAAAAAGGATGGGAAGGCAGCTGAAAGTAGAAAAGATCAACAGCATGAGCAGCAATTATCTGATCTTTCTTCTGATAAAATGGACTAAGACATGGGAAACCAGGTTCAAATCCCCACACAGCCATTAAGTTCACTGGGTGACCTTGAGCCATTCACTGCCTCTCAGCCTCAGAGGAAGGCAATGGTAAGCCACCTCTAAATAAGATTTATGTAACTTTACAGTTGACAATGAGGACATTGAACTTGTCAAGGATTATCAATACCTTGGCACAGTTATTAACTGAAATTGAGACAATAGTCAAGAAATCAGAAGAAGGCTAGTACTGGGGAGGGCAGCTGTGAGAGAACTAGAAAAGGTCCTCAAATGCAAAGATGTATCACTGAACACTAAAGTCAGGCTCATTTAGACCATAGTATTTCCAATCTCTATGTATGGATGTGAAAGTTGGGCAGTGAAAAAAGCAGAGAAGAGAAAAATCAACTCGTTTGAAATGTGGTGTTGGAGGAGAGCTTTGCGGATACCATGGACTGCGAAAAAGACAAATAATTGGGTGTTAGAACAAATTAAACCAGAACTATCACTAGAAGCTAAAGTGATAAAACTGAGGTTATTGGACACATCATGAGGAGACATGATTCATTAGAAAAGACAATAATGCTGGGGAAAACAGAAGGGAGTAGAAAAAGAGAAAGGCCAAACAAGAGATGGATTGATTCCATAACAGAAGCCACAGACCTGAACTTACAAGATCTGAACAGGGTGGTTCATGACAGATGCTCTTGGAGGTCGCTGATTCATAGGGTTGCCATAAGTCGTAGTCGACTTGAAGGCACATAATAACAACATGAAATCCTATTCATAGGGTCGCCGTAAGTCAGGATCAACTTGAAGGCAGTCCAATCTATGCTAGTCCTACACAGAGTAGACTCATTGAGGTTAATAAACATAACTAACAGGTTTATTAATTTCAATGGGTCTACTCTGAGTAGGACTTAGCTGAATACAACCCATGTAGTTCACCTAAACTGTGGGCAAAAGAAGGTAAATTTCTGAAACAGAGTGATGGAGTTTGATTAGCATTAGGAATGGCCAAAACTGAATGGCAAATTTATTGTGTATTTCAAACTCCACCCTACCCCACTCCCCAAAAGGTGTTTTCAGCTCCTAAAATCAGTGCATTGGAAAACTTTTCAAGGTTTTTGGTGACTCATGTCTAAAACTTTAAAGATACCAAATTGTTTGGAGCTCCCACATTTCTTACTTCTGACAGCTCCTCCAAACACACTTCCTATCAGTACTGGAGATACTTAGAATTCTTTGCTGAATTCTCATCTAAAACTATTGTGTTGGTAGAGGAGAAGTGTGTAGCACTGTTTGGCTAAGATGGAGTGGTGGCAAAAAAAGTTCATTTGTATCCAGACTCTGTGAGGGAAGGAGCTGTGGTTAATTTGGCTGGGATTCAGGCCACACATATGTATAGAGAAGGACTTAGAAGATGTTTGTGATATAGAGAAACTTTGGAAAATGAAGCTCAGCGGCAAAAGCTGAAGGAGTGGTGCACAATAATTAATGGAGAAAGAAGAATTTGAAGAAATGGTAGGTGGTAAATGAGGCTTAAAGAAATTGATATAGGAGAAGCAAGTAAAGACAGATGACTAAGTAAAGTGGTACAGTGTAAACACTGGGGTGGGTGGAGGTGGTGACATGGAGTTAAAGAAAGGCAGAGCCAAGAAGAAAGTAGAATTGGGGCAAAACCTCCCAGTAGGATTGGCGTAATGAACACATTTTATTCATTAAGGATGGAGAGGGCAGATTGGTGATCACTGGAATCCACTGGGGGTGGGCAATTACATATAGTTAAAAATGGTTAGCATAGACTATTAATAATAATGAATAAACAATAACAGAACACAAATGACACATCTCCCATCCACAGTTGGTTACCTGCCATTGTGCCAATTAACTGTTGCTAGTCAAATAGTAGTTTCTATCACAATTCATTCAGTCTGTTTCTATTACTCACTTTTATTTTATTTATACAGCCATGAGAGTATGTATTATATAGCCAGCATGGATTTTTTTGCATTCCGAAGTGTTAAATTGAAAATACCCCCATGCCATTCTGATGCTTCCCATAAGCTCATTTCAAAACAAAAGCTTACAAAACCTATAGTCCTGAGCTAAGAAACACTTGCTTAACAACCCTTCGTAAATTTTCATGGTGATACACAAAACAGTCAGAGAGAATTGAGTGTTCAAAGTGTAAAAAGAGGGGGGAAAATCAGACCCCCTCTGGACTTTTTTTCTGTCAGAGTTCTCATAATTTGTTGAAATTAATTAAAAACCAGCCATGTTCACAGAGTACCTGTAATCCTATTACTGACTTTGCTCTGTACTCTGACCTTCATCTTCTGCAATTTAAAAGTTAAAATGCATGGGCGATTTTTATTTTTAATTAATTTAAGAAATTAAGCATTGGAGTCAATGATTAGTGCGGGCATGCTCAGTAAGAACCAACTATCAGTGTTCTAAAAGCCAGACTCACAGCTGCTTGGCTTGCCTAATCAGGGGGCACACCCATACCAGACCTTTATTGCACTTTAGACAGTCATGGCTTCCCCCAAAGAATCCTGGGAAGTGTAGTTTGTGAAGGGTGCTGAGAGGCTCCCTTGACAGAGCTCCAGTGGGCAGAGTGGTTTAACAGTCAGCCACTCTGATTAAAGCTCTGTGAGGGGAACAGGCCATCTCCTAGCAACTTACAGCACCATCCACGAACTACACTTCCCAGGATTCTTTGAGAGAAGCCATGACTGTCTAAAGCAGCCTTTCCCAACCAGTGTGCCTCCAGATGTTGTTAGACCACAACTCCCATCAGCCTCAGCCAGCATTGCCAATGTTCAGGAAAGATGGGAGTTGTGGTCCAACAACATCTGGAGGCACACCGGTTGGGAAAGGCTGGTCTAAAGTGACATAAACATCTGGTGTGCATTTCACCAAGGACAACTTTGGTTTAAATTTGGGTGGGAGACTACATGTTCCTGTTGTAGAATAAAAACGTGGGGGAGACACTGAAAAAGAATGATACTATTCACAATGTTTTCCTTTTGTAAAGGAAAGGGGCTTGCCCAGTGCCCACCCACCCAATCTCCTTCCCTCCTCAGGTCAGTTTTATCTATCCTAACCATGATTGCACTGGAGTGAATCCCATTGAACTCAAAAAGCATGCAAATGACCAAACTAGCCCTCCTCTCCTACTCCCTCCTATACCCTCCCTTTTGTCCCTTCGCTCCCCCTTCCTTTGCTCCTCCCCTTCCAAGCTCCCTCCCTCTCCTTCCACTCTCCTCTCTTCCACCTTTCCTTTCCTCTTCCTTCCTGCTCCTCCTCCCCCATAGTCAGTTTGATCTATCCTAAGCATGATTGTATGGGAATAAATCCCACTGAACTCAATAAGCATGAAAATTATCAGACCTGCCTTCCCGTCTCCTTTCCCTTCCTCCTCCCTTCTTCCTCCCCTCTCCTCTTCCTTCTTCCTCCTCCCCTGCTCACTCAAGCCCTCCGTCCCTCCCCCAAGGTCAGTTTTACCTATCCTAAGCATGATTGTACAGGAGTAAATCCTGCTGAATTCAATAAACATACAAATTATCAAAGCTGCTCTCTCCCCCTTCCCCTTGCATGCTCCCATCCCCCTCCTCCCCTCTGCTCTTCCTCCTCCCCTGTCCTTTTCTCCTCTTCCCCTCCCCATCCCTGTGGTCAGTTTCACCTATCCTAAGCATGATTGCAGGGGAGTAAATCCCACTGAACTCAATAAGCATGCAAATGATCAATCCATTCTCTGCAAACTTGCACAAGATCCCATTGGAGAGTGATGGCCACATCTGCACTTGAAAAACAATGGTGGAATAATGGCACTGACTATTCTGCAGAATAGTTTACAGTGGACATGAGAAGTGTCTCAGTCTGCACAAGATAAAACAGTGGGAGGTGAAATATATTCTAGCAAATTTCTCGGTGTGCTCTATGTTTTTAATTGACCTTGCCAACCTTTCTTTAAGTGGAGTGGTTTAAGCATAGCAGGCTGAAAACATGCATCTTGGAAAAACAAACTTGGCCTGCCCAACGGCTAGTCATTGCATAAGTAGCAACATACAGTAGGCCCCTGCTTATATGGCTGGTTAGGGACCAGGCCCCCGCTGTAAAGCAGAAATCGCCGTAAAGCGGAACCCATTGACTTAAATGGGTCACGTCGCGTGAAAATGATGCGAAAATGCCGCAAAATGCTGCAAAACGTCAAAATCGGCTTTAAAACGGGGAATTTCCCCTGATTGAAAGCCACCGCATCAGCGGAACACTGGAAAGCGGAGCCCTACTGTATTGTAATCCGTATGCATTTACATCAAACTACAGTTTCAGATTCAACTGTTAATACACTCAAAATAGAAACAGAACATAACCTTCAGTTTGAAACACAAAAGGCTGTCTTCACCATGAAAACACTTTGAAATTAATAAAAATAAATTTGACACAGATTTCTAGTATGAATAATGAGAGAAATATAATTTTCTAGGTTAGATTCTCTGTAGAAACAGTAGTAACACACAAAAGAAGCTAAGTAAGGACACCAAAAAACACACAAAAATGTAATTCTCCATCTTTGGAGATGGCAGGTGTTGCCATCACTCCCCATATGCTCAGAGGCACATGTTACCAAATTCTTCCAAGCTGCACAGGAAGTGGATTGGACTGCGTGAAAGACCAACCCAAATTATGTTTGCATTTTGACCAATTTGTAGGGCAGTCCAATATCTCAGAGAGGAGTTCAGGTCTCCTGCTCCCCTGGTGCATTCACTATAGCTGCCCAATTTCCCTGCGTTTTAAAGTTTGATAGAAATATCTGTGGGCTATAGGTACATTCTTAAACTTTGGCTTGTAGTGAATTATTTGGAAGCTGCCATGAGTTCCAGTTTTGGAAAAATGGCGGGGTATAAATAAAGATAATAATAATAATTAATAATAATAATAATAATTATTATTACATTTATGTCCCACGTTTCCTTCAAGGTGCTCAAGTTAGTGTACAAACATGGTTCTCCCCTTCCCAATTTTATCCTCACAACAACCCTGTGAGGCAGATTAGACTCAGAGACAGTGACTGGCCTAAAGTCACCCAGTGAACTTCATGGACAATTTGGGATTTGAATCCTGGTCTTCCAGATCCCAGTCCAACACTTTTACCACTACATCACACTTTTCCTCTTTGTCGATCTTCTTTTTCTTTCTCTTGGCTTTTCTCCTTAGTTGCTTCTCCTTATCATCATGCCTCATCTCTCTCCTCCACTGCATGTACTTTTCAGCTTCTCTACTTTGTTAATTCTGCAAGCATTTTTCCCCCTTTGGTTGCTCTTTCCACATTTTATGTTTCTCTCGTCACTAATCTAGCATTATAAAACCTTGTTGGGGTAGGCATTACACTGGGACTGTACATTATTTGCAGGAAGGAACTGAGCAGACAGGAGATTTGATGAGCTGGAAGCCCATGTTATGTGGGTGTGAGATGCCAGGAGGGATTGGGTTGCTAAGCCTCGCATATACCCTGAGTGAGCTTTTGTTTTCACTGCAGTTTTGTGAGCTGGTAATCCTAATGGGGCAGTGAGTGTCAAGAAGTTGTATATGTATGTAGGCGAATTTCATATTGATGTGAACTAGCCAGCCATTTATTTGGCTGCATAACTCTAGGTTGTGAAATATTATACCATTAATACATTGGGTGATCAATTGGTTTGTAAACATTTGCACCCACACACCATGAGTTGGATACAGAGTTGTGTGGAGCAGAACTCTATAAACTAGATGCAGATGGAAGAGTAGCAGGCAATTTCCTATGCCCCCCATTATCTGCTCCAGAGGGTTGGAGGACCCTCTAGAACAGTATTTCCTAACCTATGCAAGTGGGTCATGGGCTTTATATAAGTAAACGCAAAATAATTATTGCTTTTAATTCTTAACTGGTATGATGAACACCTTTTACAACTTTTTTGTTGTGTCAAATATGACACAACATGTATCTGAACTTTGGAAAGGTTCAAGTGTTACATTTTAACAATGGGTAACTGCTGTCTGATGGCAGATCCGGTGATGGCTTGCCACACAGTGCTCATACTGGGAGTGTTTCTGAGTCATTATTACAGCTTGGCTGTGGTGTGCAATCACCAAAGACAGTGCCTGAGCATCAGAGGTGAGCTAAAATAGTTACTCAGAGCAACTCCCAGTATGAGCACCTTGTGACAAGCCTTCGCCAGATCTGCTGCCAGGATTAGTTAATAGCCAAGTCAAGTGTAATCTGAAGTTTGGTTATCCACTTCTTTTCTGCTGGAGAAACAGAGACATTCAAATGGGTGTGAAACCCATTTGCAACTGATGTCACAGATTTATCTTTGTGCAAATAACCCACAACTCATTGAACTGTCATGTGTTAGGACCCCCCAAAGCTAAATTTTTGTAAGTGAGGCTATCCAAATTTTGGCTTCATGTTACCAAAATTGCTCAGTTAACACTGAGTAATTAATGTTGCTGATGAAGCAGTATTTGTGCTGCTGCCATTTGATAGTACATATCTTTGTGAGACAGGTTTTTCAGCAATGACTGCTATGAAGACAAAATAAAGCAGCAGGTTATATATCAGTAATGATTTGTGACTATGGTCGATAACCATCAAACCACCTGTTAACAAAATGCAGGTTCAGTTATCCCACTTGATACTTACCAAAATGGGCTTTATCATGAATATAACTATTAAAAATATTAATAGCGCATTATATCTAACATTGCTTGTTTGTTTTAGAATAATTTTTATAGCTTATGAAGCAATATCCTACAATTAGATGATTCGTGTTCCCATAAAAAAACCTGAATAACTTTGTAAGTACTGTAAATACTTTAACAAATTCCACAATAGTAGGGGTGTTAAATAAATTTTTGTTTGCCGAAGACTAGGGATGGGATCCATTTGTTGGTACCGATCTGATCCCATTCTTAGCAGGCTCTTCCGTTCTGTGTTAGTTTCTCACTGTCTCCTGCTTTTACCTTGTTTGATATTTTTCCTCATGAAAATGTTATTGCTAATATTGTTTTTAATGTCCCCAAAGTGGTGGAGAGAGGGCTGAAAGGAAAAGAGGTAGGTGTGTGTGTGTGTGTGTGTGTGTGTGTGTGTGTGTGAGAGAGAGAGAGAGAGAGAGAGAGAGAGAGAGAGAGAGAGAGAGAGAGAGAGAGAGAGAGAGAGAGAGAGAGCGCTCATAAGATGGAAAAGGAAGGAGAATCTTTAAAGGATGACCTTGCAGTTTGGGCATCCTAAGTTTTCTGGGAGAGTTAGAGGAAATTTATAATGTTAATTATAAATTCTACAGAGATTAAAAGACAAGCCTAAAGAGGGTTAATTCTACAGAGATTAAAATTCTACAGAGAGTCTCCTCAACTTGGCAACTTACTCATTGCCCACATTAAGATTTTCTAGGCTTGCTTTTTCACCTCTGTAGCATTAACCGTTTAAATGCTGTACATAGAGGTTTGGGGTTTTTTTCTAGCATAGAGGCTAGGCTTAGCTCTCTCTCAGTCCCTGCTTGGAGCTTGGATCATTACTTTTTTTAAAAAATTGCCTACAAGGTGCTGGCCTTGGCTGCTACACATCTAAGTAGCCTCAAACAACATTAAAAATAAGTGCAGACACACAGAGGATAGTAGAACCAGGGACAAGACAAAAGGCAGAAAGAGCCACTGAGGGCCAATTTAATCTACACATGACATTAATCATATTGTTTGTCCTTGAATGCACTTTTTTCTTTCAGAAATAGACAGTGTGGGGGTCTGACATGGATTGGGACCCTGGTGCAGTAGTGGAGGCATTTAGCCCTTTGAGTCCTGAACTGCATCACTTCCTGTAGTTTGCTTGGGGGGAAGCTCCCATTCACCCCAGTGGGAGTACAAAAGCAAAAGCAATTTTAGGTTGCATTCATTAGAACTGGAGTTTGCAAGTCATAAGAAGTAAACGTTCACGTAATTCTGCACTAGTTAGGCCTCAGTTGGAGCATTGCATCCATTTCTTGGTGCTGATCTAGACAAATTGGAATGGGTTCAGAGGACAGCAATGGAGATCATCAGGGATTTGGAAACAAGTTCTATGATGAAAGTTTAAGTGAATTGGGTAGGTTTATTCTGGAAAAGGCTTGAGTGGGGGTATATGATGGTAGTCCTCAAGTAACTCCAGAGTTGCCACATAGAAGAATACAAAGACCTCTGGGTGAGGACTGGATCTAATGGGCTTAAGTTACAGAAGGGCAGATTTTAGTTGGGACAATGTCTCAGAAAATAAGAGTGACTTAACAGTTAGACTATGTACCCAAGGTCAGCTCCCCTCCCCTTCCCTGGAGGTCTTCAAATAGAAGTAGGTCAGCCATCTGTTGGGGATCTTCTCTCTCTGGCTTTCTTGCATCAATTAGGGGGTGGACTAGATGACCGACAAGTCTCCAATTTTTGGAGTCTTAAGTGCTTTGAACACTCAAAGCCACATAATAAATAGTAATTGAGCATTATGACAGGAAAGAACCTGTCGTCACACCACACACTTTAATATTAATAAAACAAAAAATAATTTTGATACAAAAATTAAATAGCAAAATTTTGGGTTTTTTTTGTTTCCTTTTGTACAATGATAAATTAGAAATTTACAATAGACGTAGATCTGTACAATCAACAAAGAAAAATAAAATCAGTGTCCATTCACCTTAAAAAGTTTCAGGAATAAGCAATATTGTCCTTAATGGAACTAACATAAAACATTGAGACCTCTGATGATGTCTTTGTCAAGAAGTTTATATGTTGTTTCAACCTTTAGTTGTCTTTGACCTTCTACTATATAGTCTGTAGTGTTAAGTACCACAACAGCACCACCCTTATCTGCAGGCTTGATGACAACATCCCTTCTCATCTGAAGGTTCCTTAGGGTTATTCTTCTTTTGAAAGGTTGTCATGAGTAGGAGTTGGTGTGTAGTTGTTGATGACTCTGTTTATTGATAAGAGAAAGGTTTCTAGGACTGGATTCCTGTTAATGTTCAGTGTCCAAGTTTTAGGTGGCAGAAACTGTAGCAGAGGATCTCTATTGTAGAGGTCTATGTTGTTCTTAGAGTCATCATAAAAAAATTCAGCCGATCTGCATCTTCTTTCAAATGCTTTGATGTCACATTTCATCTGTGCTATATGGTGCTCTCTAGGTGTTGGGTAGAAGTTGAGGCCTTTGGATAGAAGCCTAATTTCATTAGGTGACATTTTGCCTGCAGTAAGATCTATTATTGTTGTGGAGTCATTTCTGTTAGTTATGTCAGGTGATCTTGTTATACATGTGGAAGTTTTTGGAGTAACTTAGTATACAGTAGAGCCCCACTCATACGGCGGGTTATGTTCTGGACCCCCGCCGTAAAGTGAAAACTGCTGAAAAGCGAAACTCATTGAATAGAATGGTGTGCGACGCCCAAAAACCGCCGTAAAAGCAGAATGAGCACCGTATGAGTGGGGCTTTAGTCTAATTGTGTCTAATTGAGACTGCCGCATTAGCAAAGCACTGTAAAGTGAAGCGCCGTAAAGCGGGACTCTACTGTATATACACACACACACATATGTATATGGGGTGATATCATTGTCACTCACCTCCACAGCTCTTTATCTCCATTCTGCTGCTCCCTTCTCCTCCTCCATCCTTGCCCTCCGGCTTTCTTCCTCCACTGTCCATTTTTGAAGCATTCCCCCCCCCTCTCCCTCTCCCTCTCTCTCTCCCTCTCCTCTCTTTCTCCACTCCATGACCGTCTGGCTCTCCACCTCCTCCCTCGTGGCCTCCTAACAAAGAGCATAAGGGAAGAGCAACACTGCACAGAAGCCGAGCGTGAGGCACATGTCTTTCATCCACCAATCAGAAGAGCAGAAGACTTCCCCTGCTTTCCCCCAAGTAACACTCAAAAGTAACGGTGGAAACGTTATAGTTGCAGCTCAAAAGTAAAGAAATGACCACTTGTTATATTGCCAGCAAAATGTAATAAAGTTACTCACTCATTACTCAAAAAAAGTAATACATTACAAGTAACTCATTATTTGTAATGAGATACTTCCAAGCTCTGGTAAAATCAGTGTTGTTTTCCAAGAGATTTCTAAAAAATTCTGCATGTGAATAAATTGATGGTTTGCCATTCCAAGTAAATTTGGACTTGTGGGTCGCCATACTAAAAAGGTTAGGAACCACTGCTCTAGGACGGTGTGGGAGGTTGCAATAGGGGCTGCAGGGGGAGGGGTAATTGGTGAAAATATCCCTCCTTCCTGCCTGTGGGATGTTGCGCTGTGTGTAGTTGTGTTGCTTAATTTCGTTTAAAAGCAGCACCACAGCAGCAGAGAGTAACAGCAGATGTTGAAATGCGAGTGTGCCAGCGTGTGCATGCGTTTGCCTAAGTAAGCAGGCTTTTACCCTGCAACAGCATCACTGAGACTGGAGACTTAGTAAAATAAGAAAAGCTACTTTATTTAGAGAAATACATAGTAGATAGAAAAGGCATACCTAGTTCTAACTAACTAGCTAAGTTGGAGGCATAACTCCCAGGTGTAGGAGTCAGCCCCATGCTCGGAGAGAGCAGAGACAAAGGGATGTCTCCTCTCTCCTGGACAGCCAGAGAAGAAAGGAATGGAAAGGGCAGAAGGAGGAGGGGCAGGTAAGCTTCCCTAAAGGCGTCAGTCTAGTGACAGAAGGAAGTCAGAGCATCACAGGTAAAAGGTAAACAAGCCTATCCATCTGGAGGACCCTAGCTCTATCTCCCTTCTGGAGCACAAACAAAAGAACAAAACAGGAGTTGCTCTTGCCCCACTTCCAACATGGGAAGCCAGTGAAACAAGGGACTGTTGGAAGCCTTTTCCATTCACAGAACATCAGGATCTTTGTATTTTGCAAGGTGGAATAATAAAGACTCCAAACAGATGACAAAGTAACATATACTTCCAGGCAGCATGTCATAATGTATGACAAATGAAAGGAAGTGGGCAGAGCAAGACTGATAGGAGGCTGGAGGGGCATGGAGCAGTAGAACCTCTGCTTCATCTGAAGCCTTGCTGGCTCTCGCTGACACAGCAAAAGGTGGGCTGTGGCTTTTTCCTGTTTTGCTACACCAGCTCCAGCCTGGCATAACTGAAGGCTGGAGAATAGGGCCGCTTACGAGATCCGTGAGGCTTAGGATCCAGTGAATCTCAAGCCACTGGCTCCTTCCCCTCCACCACATCACATCTCTTTTTGTGGCCTTTACTCTGGCTACCATCAGCCATAGCTTAACATGGGAGCAGTTGGGACCTCTACTGCAGGGAAGCCTCCCACCACCCAGGCCCATCGGTACTCGTTTCCACCAGCAGTGAGTATAGTGCATGAAGATCCTAACCCCCCTCCCCAGCCATCCCATCAACATTGGGAGTATGTGTAGGATTGCATCATCATACACTCAAAAAATCCAAATACATTGGAACAACAAAAGAAGTCAATAAGAGTGACTATTTCAAGATCAGTTTTATACTCTTCCAGTGTGTAATTTATGCATTCATTCAGGTCAGCCAGAAATCTAATGAAAGAAACAAAAATCATATTTTCCCCCATGTAGTCCTGTTAAAAAATAGACAAAATAACTGCAAAAGATACATGAATTAAAGAAAAGTAAATATACTGTTGAAATATACTGTTGGGAACCATGAAATAATGATTTAAACCAGTAGTATAATTGCAAAATAAACTGAGAGAAGATCATTACCTCTTTCTTAAATGCAAACTTAAGATGCTGGACTTCCGTAGACATATCACTAAATTTGAAAAAATATGAATCGCAATGCTTTGTTTTTCTGTGGACATCACGAGAAACTTGAATACTTTCTAAAATGTACAGTCACAAATTGATTATGAAATTCCTGTGAGGAGCTGTAACGGTGTCATAATTTAACTATAGAAGTGTGACTCATTGCAGGAACTGTTCATATAATAATCTGTTCTAGTATTTACAGGACCATGGGGATGAAATGTAATTTAGTTGTAGCAGAAAAGATAAGAACTGGGCAGGATGAAAAGTATGGCCAAACTAGTGGTTTGTCCTCTGTACTCTTGAGTGTTGAATGGATTCTGTAATTAATATATTATGAAGTACTGAGTATATGCTTGAACTACCGTTGCATTGTAATCCTATATGTCAACTCAGAAGGAAATCCCATTGAACTCAAGTCAGGCTTAGTCCCAGAAAGTTGGGTATAGTATTGCAGCCTTAATCTCCCAAAATGGTTTGGAATATGGCACAATATTTATTTTAAATGTTTTGAAGTTAGCCCTTCAAATATTGTGCCTGAGTTGGCAAGGCAAGCACAGCGTAAAGCATATATGCTCTTCCCATTTGTGTGCACTCCTTGCAAGTACTAGTACAAACCAGGAACTTTTCTTTAATTATGACATTTTAATTGAAAGTTCCATCTTACCTACACTTAAATTTTGAAATGGCTAAAAATGATCTGTGCGTGAGCAAGTCCTACCATTTTGTTCCTTCTACATGGAATGCACCTGAACAGTCCTATAAGTCTGGGTTCCTTGACTGACCTTGTGCTTAGTTACCTGTCATACTTTCTATTTTTTAAATGCATGACCTTTTCTATTTTTGGCTCTTCACTAAGCTTTTGACATAGCCAGGTTGGCTTTTTTTTTGTCTGTTCTATTTTTCTGTCTGGTTGGAATTGTTTGTAATTGAGACTTTAGTTTATCATGCTACAGGAACTCCCACCCATCTTGGGCTCCTTTTCTTGTTAGTTAAAATAATCATTTTATTTATTTATTTATTTATTTTATATCCTTCCTCCCAGTAGGAGTCCAGGGCAACAAACAAAAACACTAAAAACATTCTAAAACATCATAAAAATATATTACAACAAAATGTCTTGAAAAACATCTTTTTTTAAAAAAAGCTTTAAAAACATCTTAAAAAACAATTCCAACACAGATGCAGACCGGGATAAGGTCTCTACTTGTTGAAAGAGGAAGATCTTCAGTATGTGCTGAAAAGATAAAAGATATGGCACTTGTCTAATATTTAAGGGGAGGGAATTCCAAAGGGTCGGTGCCACTACACTAAAGGTCTGCATCTTTTGTTGTGCAGAACAGACCTCCTGATAAGATGGTATCTGCAGGAGGCCCTTACCTGCACAGCGCAGTGATCAACTGAGTATATAAGGGGTAAGAAGATCTTTCAGGTATCCTGGTCCCAAGCTGTATAGGGCTTTGTGCACCAAAACCGGAACTTAACCCAGTAGCAAATGGACAACCAGTACAATTCTTTCAGTAGCAGGGTGATAAGTTGGCGATATCCTGCCCCAGTGAGCAGTTGTGTCACTGCGTTTTGCACCAGCTGCATTCTTCCAGACCAACCTCAAGGGCAGCCTCACATAGAGCACATTACAGTAATCCAGCCTGTGGTCATGGAATCTACCTAGCACTTCTCTGACCTTTTTAAAATGAGCTTTCCTGAAATCCCAAGGTGCCCATTTGACTGTAGAGATCTTCCTTAAAGAGCAGACAGATGGACCTTTTATCTTTGATCCTAGCACTAAGCACCACAGCACGAAGATCAGAAGTAAGCCCTGCCTGCTGTTCAGGAGCAAAAGGCAACATTTCCACCCACCCCAGTAATGAAGTAGGGATGGGGAGAAATACTACCTTTGCTTTGCACAAATCATTCTGTGCAAAGTAAAAGGGCAATGTTTCAATCTACCCTCACCCCAGTGGTTGAGTAGGGAGGGCTGGAAATGTTGGTTATATGTACATGGATGTCTGCATTTGCATATGTATTTGCATGACGTGTGTGTGTGTGTGTGTGTGTGAGAGAGAGAGAGATGTGCCTCAGTGTCTGGTGAGTGTGTTGCTGTATGCATAGATGTGTGGTCTGTTTGTGTACAGAAACACATTTGCCATACCCACTGCTGACCTGTAGCCCTCGAAGGGTAACTGACCAACTGGTGATCTTAAAGAGGTTAGCCATTCCTGCTCAGGGGAGGTTGTGTCTGTTTTTATTTCATCTTCAGTAGTGTAGTGGCAAATTCAAAAGTGCAGGGTCCCTCGTTGATAGCCACACCATGCCCTCTCACAGCCACAGCCACACCCTCTTTCCCATTTCCCCTCATCTCCCTTGCTCTCCATGTTGTCTCTGAGTCCACTCTCCACTGCAACAGACATCCCTTGGAGCCAGTCAGCATGTAAGGGGAGGCTGTATGGTAGCCTGTGATAAGAGTCTTCTCAGTAGCTGGCTCCAATCAGCACAAAAGGATAAGGACACTTCTCAGTGGCTAACACACTCCCCTTTCATGATGGTTGGCTCATATATAGGGACCTGGCTGAGATCCTGCTCCCACAAAAGTAAAGGATCTATTATCCCCAGCAACCCCAGGCAACTACACCCCTGTTCATGTAAAATGGGAAAACAGATTTGATTAGATTGGTGAGACAAGGTGCCTGAGTAAGTTTAGCACTCATGGAATAAGAGGCGAGGTCCTCTTGTGGATCAGGAATTGGTTAAGTAGCAGTAAGCAGAGTGTAGGAATAAATGGACAGTTCTCCCAATGGAGGGCTGTCAAAAGTGGAGCCCCCCCCCCCAGGATCGGTATTGGGATCTGTGCTTGTTAGCTTGTTCATAAATGATCTAGAGTTAGGGGGTGAGCAGTGAGGTGGCCAGGTTTGCTGATGATACTAAATTGTTCAGGGTTGTTAAAACAAAAAGGGATTGCGAAGAGCTCCAAAAGGATCTCTCCAAACTGAGTGAATGGGCAATAAAATGGTAAATGCAATTAAGTGTAAACAAGTGTAAAGTTATGCATATTGAAGCAAAAAATGTTAATTTCATGGGGTCTGAACTGGCAGTGACTGACCAGGAATGAGACATTGGAATCGTAGTGGATAGCTCGATGAAGATGTCGATCCACTGAGTGGCAACTGTGAAAAAGGCTGGAAAAGGTTCAGAAAAGGGCAACCAAAATTATCAAAGAGATGGAGTGGCTCCCCTATGAGGAAAGGTTGAAGCATTTTGGGCTTTTTAATTTAGAGAAAAGGCAAATAAGAGGTGCCATGATAGAAGTGTATAAAATTATGAAGGGCATGGAGAAAGTGGATAGAGAAAAGCTTTTCTCCCTCTCTCATAACACTAGAACTTGTGGACATCCAATGAAGCTGAATGTTGGAAGATTCAAGACAGACAAAAGAAAGTACTTCTTCACACAGTGCTTAGTTAAACTATGGAATTCACTTCCATAAGAGGCAAATCAACTTGATTGGATTTAAAAGAGGATTAGACAAATTCATGGAGGAAAAGGGTATCAGTGGCTGCTAGTCATGATAGCTATACTCTGCCTCCATAGGTGGAGGCAATGTGTTGACAAATACCAGTTGCTGGAAATTGCAAGAGGGGAGAGTGCTCTTTGCACTCAGGTCCTGCTTGTGGGTTTCCCACAGGCAATTGGTTGGCCACTGTGAGAACAGGATGCTGGACTAGATGGGCCATTGGCCTGATCCAGCAGGCTCTTCTTATGTTCTTACAAATAGGAGAGCATAACATCTGTGCAATTATGTGAGCCAAATGAGAACATATCTCAGTTTTTCTTTTAAGATAAAAGGTAAAGGTGTCCCCGCATTTGTAGTGCGAGTCGTTTCCGACTCTTAGGGTGATGTCTTGTGATGTTTACTAGGCAGACCGTATATATGGGGTGGGATTGCCAGTTCCTTCCCCGGCCTTTCTTTACCCCCCAGCAAATGCCGGGTACTCATTTTACTGACCACGGATGGATGGAAGGCTGAGTGGACCTCGACCCCTTTTACCGGAGATTCGACTTCCTCCTTCCGTTGGAATCGAACTCCGGCTGTGAGTAGAGCTTCGGCTGTGTTACCGCTGCTTACCACTCTGTGCCACAGAGGGTCTTTTAAGATAGTAAAGCAATTTTCAGCTTCTGTGTTTTGCTATTGTATCCCTTTTAGCAAATTACCTTTCACCTGTTTCTTCCATTATGTCATATTATTGCTAAATATCAGACCAGTAGAACAGAGCTGTTAATAAATGGCAGAGCATGTGAAATCACTGAAGTAGTACATCCCCATAAGCAACATTGATACCATTTAAGTGAAATGATCGCTTGAAAAAAGAAATGCAAAACCTGGTATCATTAAGCAGTGGCAACTTGGGGATCTATTTACTTGAGTTGTTTTTTAGCAGAAATTGACTCTTTTTGAGTCAGTGTTTTCAGATATCCATGTGCATTCTGGCATTGTGAGTGGTTCAATACATGTTAATATCACCAGGTCAATTCATGTTCTTTAATCACACAGTTCTCCAGTAATAATTATTCAATAGTTCATGCTCTTTAAATGCAGTTAATATGCAGATGATTATAAGCAGTCCTAGAAAAATTCCTAATTAATTTCTGTGAGCTAGACAAAGGAAGTTTTCAAGAATTCACTTTTCATAGTACCTTCAAAAATCTCTTTGAGAGTGCTGGAAAGTTCTCTACTTGTTTCTTTTTGTCAATGATTCCCACTTAATGATATTTCTTCCTATCGTAGCAATTGTAATGCACTGTGCTAGATGCTGTACGATTTTAATTGTATATTTTCATTGTTTTATTTCTTCTATATTTTATTTTATTACTATTTGAATTCCAGATAATTTAAATTGTAATACAATAAAACAATAGAAGAAATTAAAGAAGCAATGAAAATATACCATTAAAAATCAATATGAATATGCAATGGATGTGACATCCCCTGTCTTCAACCACAAATCCAGACACACACTTGCTTTTATACAATATATATTTCAGTCATTTACATAACCCTCCCAAGGCAATGTACAAAAAACGTAATGGAACATCAGGAAATGTATGAAACAGCATTAATACCAACAAATAGACACACAAGAGATCTTAAGGAGCAATTGTTTTCAGAGCCTTTTTGAATGCCATAACTGAAGGGGCCAAGTTAATGTTAACTAGAAGAGAATTCCACAACTGTTGTGTCACCACCGAGAAGGCCCTGTGTCATGTGCTCAGAAATGTGGCCAATTTCACTTGTGGACAAGCAGGATATTGGATGCAGATCTTTGATTATAGGCTGGTCATGATTAAGTCACAGGTTATGGTCTGAAGGCACACCACCTTGCTGAAGCTAAGCAGGTTTGGGTCTGGTCAGTGCCTGGATGGGAGATCAGCTAGGAATCAAATGTATGCCACCCTGGGTTCTATGATAAAAGAAAGGTAGGGTATAAATGTGGGTATAAGAAATAAATAAATAAGGTGATCTTAAAGGTCAGGGAAGGGGAACCTCTGGCTTATGGGCCAAATTAGGCCTACCAGGGATCCTAAATTGGTCCATGAAGGTGGTTTTCTCCAGACACACCCACCTGCCTCATACCTGCTGTCATATGGTATATGGTATACCTGCTGTCATATGGTATTAGGTGGTTGACAGGTGGGCAGCTCACTGACCTACCAAAAGTGGCCCACAGAAGATGGGCCAGTTCTGGATCTCGCCTGCCAGCTAGCCAGATCCAGTTCCCCATCCCTGCTTAAGGTCATTGTTTCCCAAACTGTTGAGTGCCTTAAAAGTTAATACCAGCACTTTGTTGTAGGGCCCAGAAACACACTGGTTGCCAGTGCAACTGGTGCAAAAGTGGTATCACATGCTTAGACCTTCTGGTTCCCATTTGTGAAGTTCCCAAGCCTCCTGTGGAGGCAGCTCCACAAAAAGCACATTGCAGTAGCCCAGTTTGGAGATTAGAGCATGGGTGATGGAGGCCAAGTTCTGCCACTCCAGCTAGGGCCACAGCTGGTCCTATCACTACAGCTACCAAACTTGTCCTGTAGGTGTTAAACATTCCTTTCCACTTCTTTTGTTAGTTAAGGCATTGTTCAAAAGGTGTGAAAGTAAAAGGTTTTTGTGTATAGAAGGTTTTCCATGTAGGGACACAAGGACCACTAATGTTGAGCTCAAAATGAAATGTATGCACATTGTTTTGGTAAATATAATTAACAATTAATAGGTTAATGAACAGAGGCTTATACAAAAGCTTGCATCCCTCCCCCCCCTCGCATTATTAAAATAACAAGGTTATTCTTTTTTCAGTGTATTCTTGATATGACATTTGGAGCAGGAGGCCATACCAAGGCGCTTATGCAAAAAGCAACTGATATTAAAATATATGCTCTTGACAGAGATCCTGCAGCCTATAAACTAGCTCAGCAACTTTCTGAATCTCACCCGTGAGTACAATTTTTTTTTTTAGTTTTAATATATTAGTAGTATCAGCATGTACAAACATGGATGGATGTTACAGACTTACATAACTCAGTTTGTTCTTATAGAATGTATATAGTTAAAAGTGGAATTGTGAAAGAGAACTGTGCATCCGAAGTTGTGTATATGTAGTATATTTCATGAATACTTTGAATTTAGTGCCGCTGGTTACTGCTGTTACAACAATTACCACACTGGGAATCTTCAGGTTGAAGGCTCGTTAATAAAATGCTACAAATGACTTATAATAATTTAGAAAATAATATTATTACAAAAATATTATACAATTACTTTTAAAATAATAATAATGATTCTAAATTTTGTTGTCACTGACCAGTTAAATTTGAGATCATTTTCGTGTCAAGCCATCATTTAATAAATAAATTCATTGATGTTACAGAACTGATTGTCCTACAGTGAAAGTGACAATGAAGAAAATTGGATTCAGTAGTTTATAATGGAGATTTGTTTTGGCTGCAGATTAAATTTGATTTATATAAAGAAGTGACTTATTGAGATCACTACATTTCCTTTAATATTTAGCGACTCCTGCAATCAAGTAGAAAAGGATCTGAATCTCTAGAAGAGGAATAGCTGCCATACTGGGAAATCCCCCTTCCTCTGGCGGCTAGATCAATATGAACATGGGAGGGGAGACTTCCTTTTTCCTTTTCCAGCTTCTCCTCCCCAGTGTGCTATTTGTATCTGTCCTTCTGTGTCATGCTGTTCCACTTTTCTGGTTGTTAAATATTCCAGGTTTTTAGGCAAATGGGACCTCTCACCTCTGATGTAACTATGTTCTGACTGGTCCCACTCCTAGTAACCAGAGAAAGAGGGCAATTCTTAGTTATTCTCTTGGCCAGATAATGAGATTCACAAATAAGAGCTATGTCTCAGTTTTTGCATTAGATGGCGTGGGCTTTTGCGCATTTAGAGTACTCTTGATGTACTTAGCAAAGACAGAAGAGAGAGCACAAAACCATTTTCTTTAACTGACCAGATTCTTAAATTTGTGCTTCTTGTAGAACGATGTAAAACAGTTTTCTCTTTACTTAGCTGGCTCGTGCAGGGATCTAATGTGGTTCCAGCTCTGAAGCTAACAAGGTCTAGTCCTGGCTAGTGCCTGGATGGGTGGCCAGTTTCTTCTTCAAGATGAAAGGGACCGTACTCATAGTGAGGAACTCTTTTTGGCTTGAGGGCTGCATTACCCTGGTGGAAAGCTGTCAAGAGCAAATCATTAATCTAGTACTCGTCAGGACTCCTATGAGCCCAGACTAAACACAACAAGGTCTCCTCCAGAGAGAAAGAGCAGGACCTAACTGTCCCAGCACAGAGGAGTCAGCATCCCCTGAATGACAGCCTAAGACAATCCCCCTTCCACCCGATGCTCCAGGCCAGCTGTTCTAGGCCCCTGTAATCAGTGTCTGTTCAAATCCTGATTGATAGCTCCTGGCTAGTCCTGGTTGGGGCTACTTTTGGATATGTTTGGATTGCTCATGTCTTCCCTCATGTTTTTCCTCACTGCTCTTGAGAATGGCAGAGTCAGATAGTATACCATTTACAATCAAACTGGATATTAATGCTATCTGTGGATTTACCATGATATACAATACTTAAACAAAAGTCAATAGGTTAAGGACTCATTACAATTTTTGAATGAGTTTAGCTCCTCTTCTCCCCCCCCCCGCTGTGAAGTCTTTATTAAAGATGCAGTGCTGTTTTAATAAGAAAAGGAAATGGGTCAGGCCCTATTAGGAATTCAGCCGGTGGGTAGGAATCCTTTGATGTACATTCAAGGAAAGCCTACAAGTTAGCAATTGCTGCAAAGATTCCAGAGCAAAATAGAATTCTGTCAGTTGCAATATATATTACAAATAAACCCCTTTTCACCCACTGAAAAGGTTAGAAAGGTGCCTGAAATCTAGTACTTCTGCTAGTACCATTGCAAGGATGAGAAACCTACGCAGATCCTACAGAGTAGAGTCAAGCTGTTACAATGTATTCAATTGTAAATGAAATCATACCACAGATGAAGACAAAAATTAATTAATCAATCATATATACTGGCTGTTTAAAATGTGTGTGCTTTTGATTCAAGGTGAAGCTAAGTTTACTGTAACAAGATGAACTATGTTTTATAATTTTGTCTGTATGTATAAAATTTAGAATGCAAATGCAGACACCCAAGAGGAAAATGGAAATGGACTGCCTTCAAGTCAATTCACCCAAGAGAAACACCTACAATAAACCATCCAGTTAAACTGTCTGCCGATATATGGGTGGCTTATATGTCCTTGTTTAGTACTTTTGTAGTCGTCTTTATATGGCCTCATTTTGGAAGAGCTAATTGCAAGCAGGCAAGATGTCTGCACCATACCAGGACTGTCTCCTAAACTTGCCTCCTAGCAAAACATATCTTTCAAAACGGATTTGTGTAGTTAGCCTTATGAACTGTTGTGGGAATAACCGGGGAGAAAGCCTTCAAATGTGCATAACCATTTTTATCGTTTCCAAGGAAAGGACCATAGCTCAGTGGTAGTGCATCTGCTTTGTATGCAGAAGGTCCCAGGTCCATTATGACTGGGAATTGTCTCCTATCTGAAATCCTGGAGAGCCACTAGTGTCGACAATAGCGAGCTAGATGTAGCAATGGTCTGACATGGTATAAGGCAGCGTCCTACGTTCCATCATCATGTTAGGGCTGCGTTCATGTATATTCACTTTACAAAACTGATACATTACGATTAACTTGTGGTTGATCAACTTACTGTATGGATCAGAGGTGGGGAACCTTTTTTAGCTGAAGGACCACATGTCCTTCTGAGCAACCTTCTGGGAGCCACATGTCAGTAGTGAGCGGGGACAGATGAAAAAACAGGCATTTCCTTTATCTAGCCAGGCAAACAAAAGCAATATCTGAGTTCAAGGATTCATTCCTACCAGGCTAAGTCATTCAAGGAGAGTATAAAGGGAAGGGGCATGGCTCCAGGAGAGTCCCAAGGGCTAGATAGAGAGACCTTGAGGGTTACATTTGGCCCCAGGGCCTGACGTTCCCCAGCCCTGGTATAGATGATGTTTTCTGTTCAAGAAAGAATGTATGTGACATTTTCCCCTCCCCCTGTGCAATCCAAATTAGGAGACAATAAGAGGCATGGGGTTTTAGCCACACACACACATCCTTTCATGGTGGTACACAAACTTTGAATTTGTCTATTTTATGGAAGTAACTCTGGATGTAATGTTTGTTGCTGCAAGTTGTGCTAATTTGTAAACATTTGGAGAATGTTTACAATGTTCAAGCTTCTTTTAAATCTATGCTTTTTCATGATACAGAAATTTATTTCTTCTGTATTTTCTTTAAATAGCTCTCATGTATTTTTGGAGAAACATTGCAATCCAACTCTATAGTACTGAGTTCTGAATTTGGAAAGTTTCTTTTAAAAAAATGCAATTTATATCAATTTTTTCTATTGGTTGTAATCGGTGAGTAATTTGAAAGCAATTCATGCTTCCATCAGCCAGAACTTAAAAGACCAAGGTTTTATTTAATCAGATCTACCTTTTCCTTTTATAACTTCTTCTACAAAGCCCTGGGAGTTAGGATTTTCTGAGAGTGCTGAGATCACTTTATAAGACATCCTATATCTCTGTCTCAGAGCAAATTTCCCAGTTTCTGCGAGAAGAGGTGAAATTAGTGTAGAAACTAGTGAGCAAATAGACAAAGCTCCAGTGGCCAGAGTGGTTTATTAGTCAACCCCTCTTCTGGTGACTGTAGGCCTCTGAGGGGAATAGGGCATCTAGCAATTCTCAGCACTCTTCACAACCTACACATTCCAGGATTCTTTGGGGGAAGCCAAGCCTGAAGTGGAATAAATATCTGGTGTGGATATGGCCAGGGACAGCTTTGGTTTAAATTTGAGTGGGAGACTACCTGTATCTGCTGTAGAATAAACAGGTGGGGGTAACCCTGAAAAATAATGATACTGTTAACAATGTTTTCTTTTTGGCAAGGAAAGGGGCTTTCCCTCTGCACAGTGCCCACCTCCCCAATCTCCTCCCCTTCCTCCCTCCCCCCTTGCCCCTCCCCCAGATCACTTTCACTTATTCTAAGCATGATTGCACAGGAGTAAATCCCATTAAACTCAGTAAGCTTGCAAATGATCAAACCTGCCTTCCTCTTCCCTCCCCTCTCATCCACCTCCCCTCTCCCTCCCTCCCTCCCATTCCAGCCCTCACTCCTCTCCTTCTCCTTCCTCCCCTTCCCCATCCCTCCCCCAGGTCAGTTTCACCTATCCTAAGCATGATTGCATGGGAGTAAATACCTTTGAACCTAGAAAATTATATTTCTCTCATTGTTCATCCTAGAAATCTTTGTCAAATGTATTTTTATTATTTTCAAAGTTTTTTTATTGGTCAATGTCATATGATGGTAAAGATAACCTTTTGTGTTTCAAACTGGAGGTTATATTCTGTTTTTATTTTAGGTGCATTAACAGTTGAATCTGAAACGGCAGCTTTGATGTAAAATCAGACTGATTACAATATGTTACTACTTAAGCAATGACTCTAGCTGTTGGAAAAAAGAAACTTGGCCTGCCCAAGATGCATGTGTTCAGCTTGCTATGCTTAAACCACTCCACTTAAGGAAGAATGGGCATGGTCAATTAAAAGCACAGAGCACACCTAGAATTTTGCTAGAATATATTTCATCTCCCACTGTTTTATCTTGTGCAAACTGACACACTCCACATGTCTACTGGACAGTACTCTGTAGGCTAATCAGTGCCATTATTCCAGAGTTGTGAGAGAAAAACAAGGCAATCACTCTATGAGATAACTTTTTTTCTCACCCTATAAGGTAGAATCAGGCTGAGAGATAGCGAATAGCCCAAAAATCACACAGCAAGCTTCATAGCTGAGAGAATTTGGAGTCCAACCCAGATATTTGTAGTGCAAGAATATTTCTGTCAATATTTTGGTGATCTCAAGAGAGTTCTAACTGGTGCATTTTCAAATCCATACAGTTGAGGGCCTGGTGACTCATCATCTGAAAACAATACTAAGGCCAGAATTGGTTCATTCAGTGTCTTGAATGAAAGTGAGGGAAGAACAGGTTTACAACAGATTCAGAGTGAAGTACATCCAATATAATATGTGACACAACAGCAGCAGCAGCAGCAACAACAACAACTGCCATTGTGGTGGCATCCTACTGATGAGGATCAAGGATCTGCATTTGTCTGGATTAGGAAACAAACATCTTATAGAAAGAATGCTCATAATAAAAATGGCTCTTCTTTTCTACTCCAGAATATGAGAAATTGTATCAAAATCTTATTTTCAGTGTCAGTCCTCAGATCTGGAATCTGTGTGTGAAACTGAAATGAGTGAATGCTTTTAAGCATATACAGAACATCTCTAATCTCTGAACATCTACATCTGTTTCACACTTACGGGCTTAAGAAGCAAGTCTTTTGAACCAGTTTACTGGCTGGTCCTTCAGAAAGAGGAAAGAAGCAATTAACCACTAACATATAGCTACCTTAATAATAACAATTTCCTCCTATCTAATGGCTCTTGATCCTTGATTGTTTTTATTTAAAAACTTTCTCAAATGTGTGTGGGCACAGTGCCTGAGTTAGGGCTGTGAAAAACCTGCTGGGGAGAAACCTACAATATGTTGAGCTTCTACTTTATCACTAGGAAGGTAGTTCAACTCTTTTCTACAGTTTGTTTAATGTTTCATCATTATAGGGTGATTGTGAGAAAAAAGAGTTAGCTCATAGATTGCCTTCTTTATGTTTTTTGTCTTGATCTTCTTGGAGGAAGGGCAGTGTCGCACTTTGCTCTGCCTTCATCTGAAATGATGACTCCTTCGATGAGAACCCAGACTTACCAATAATTGAATCTCCAAATGAACAGACTGAGACAAACAAACTGCACTGAAGACCCTGGTATACCAGGAGGTACTTCCCCAGGCTTGCATCCAGGGAATGACCCAGAAGGGATGGGGTTCCTGACCCATCTCTGGCAAAGAAGCATCCAGTTGAGTCATAGGGGGCAGTTGAGTCCCCCCACCCCACCCTCAATAGTGTTGGTGCCAGAAGTCCCAAACACAGGCAGCTGGTCAACGATGGAGTACATGCTTGAGAGCCCAATGCCACTGTGAAACTCAAGAGTAAAGAGGGCTTTGAGAGTAATGCCATTTCTCAAGAGAATGGGTTCTTAGAACAGATTTGGGTTTAGTTTTATTAAATTTATAAATTGCTTTGCACTACAAAAAGTTTACAACTGAAGTTAAAATACAATAATAAACATTCACAAACAAGTTAAGAGGATACAAACATCCAATCATTGGTGCTGCCCAAAACAAAAAACAAAAACATCTTTGTCTGATGTTGAAACAGTTACAAAGTTGGTGTCTGGCAGACCTCCCTGGGGAGAGCATTCCATAGACAGGGAGCTACCATAAAAAAGGCCTGTTCAGCAGTTGCAGCTGATGTTGGCTGTGGTCTATAATAGCCTTCCATTGGAGTGACAGTTGCTGGAACAATGCACGTCATTCAGCTGCCTGACTCCTTTGCCTTGCCCTACTTTCTACCAGATCCTGTCAGTTGCTGACCTCTTGACTCTTCCTGAGATTATTGATGCTGCTCCTGGATTATGTTTTGACTTGAATCTGATCTGTTCTGCCTGACCTTGGTTTAACCTCAGCCTTGCTTTTTGGACTCCGCTTACTATAGTTTGGCAGAATTGTGTATGAGCCAAAGCCTACTGTGGATTCTGTTGGGGGACCTGTCCCCACCTAGTTCATAGACTAATGTCTAACTTGGCCCAAGCAGGACACAAATATAAGAAACAGTCATTTCAGTGCTTCTAGCTTCATACAGTGCTTTAAATCAAGTGTTTAAGGCAAAGATCTGAAGGGAGCTTTTAGCTGAACCCGGCTTTAATGTCTGAGAAGAGCCCTATGGAGATATTAGGGTGGGGGAAAGTTTTTGTGCACAACCTCTATGCACTTTTAACCATCACTTGAGGGTTTTAGTGTTTTTAAAAAACTTAGGTTGCATTCCTATGTATACTTGGAATATGTCCCATTGGAATTGGCCAGATTCACATTGGAGTATAACATGCAGTGAATTGGGCTCCAAGGTAGGTAATTGTGTTTGTCCAAGTAATAGTTATGCTCTATATTTAAATTCTTCCATGACTTTTTCCATGGATATTTTTATAATAGAGTTTTTGGGGTATGCACAAATCATTTCACTTCAGATTTTCTTCTTTGCAATAACTGTTACATCTAAATCAGTGAATAGAATTCCTGGGGCTGTGTTTTTTTCCAGTGTTGGCAATGTGACCCTAGTGAGGGGTGTGTGTGTAATTATTTATTAAATTTATATCTCCCCCTTTTCTCCAGGAAGGCACCCAGGGAGGCATGCATATACACAAACATATAAACACATACATATAAAAAATGAATGACAGAAGAGCAGATAACTTTGAAAATAAGGATAAATAATGCTATTTTTCTTTCAGCCACATTAAATGCTATATGTGTTTTGGTGTGATCCTGACTTCTGTGAATCAAAAGTGTAGTACTGATTCTTCAGAAGACTGACTGAAGTCTGTCCATAAGAAACTAACTGAATTTGGAAATCATTATACTCACTCCTGTTCATCGTTGTGAGATAAT
Organism: Rhineura floridana; assembly: GCF_030035675.1. Lineage (NCBI taxonomy): Eukaryota > Metazoa > Chordata > Lepidosauria > Squamata > Rhineuridae > Rhineura > Rhineura floridana. Next base: position 133,106,453 of record NC_084481.1, on the reverse strand, counting down.
TTATAAAATTGGGCTTATACTTGACTATTAACTTAGGGTGCAGTCTTCCTGGTACTTATACTGGCCCGAGGGAATTCAGGATGCGGCATAGTTGCAGGGGAGGAGGAAGGTGTTGGAGCAGCCAGTGGCAGGAATCCCCCGCCGGGGCACAGCCATGGAACTTCACTGCCACCCGGGCGCAGCCGAGGCTTGGCTGGCGCAGACAAGGACAGCAAAGCTGAGAATTGTGGAAGGCCCAAAAAGGGGGTGTTCCATGGATATGTCAGGGGTGGAACTGAGGGGAGGGGGGACTTATGCTGCCTCTTGGCCCTGACCTGCTCCAAACTACAGCCCCCAGTCCCAGCAGATGCTCTGCAAAGAGAAAGGGAAGCGGAAGGAAACATGCATTTCTTTTCCTTCTGCGTGGCTCTACCAGTGCAGCCAGCGTGCTCCCTTCCCCAGGGTTCCTGAACAGGGATAGGATGTGGCAACCCCTTATGCCACTTTCCTTTCCACTGGCTCCGCTCCTGCCGGCCTCCCTCATGTTGTGTTCCTCTGCCCGTCATGAATTCCAGCTGCTCTTTGCCATTTACCAGCAGGAAAGTTTTTCCACAAACAAACAAACAAACAAACAAATAATCCCATTTATATACTGATAGCAAATGAGAGCTGAGTTTGTGCATATACCAAGAGCCTGTGAGTGGAGGGATAGCCATTCCATAAATAAATTGTTCCAGTTAAACTGAGAATACAATCCAAATTGAATGTTTATTTAATCTTTGAGGAATCAGTTATATTCCTAATATGAAAAGCTTGTATAGAATTCCAAAGTTATTTGGAAAAATTCAGGCCTTGTGTATCCTGTGGGAGCCCCCCTCCATTCTGCGCCAACTTCCAATTTAATTTCTACATATTAAAAAACTTCAAATGAAACAACTTGTAAAACATCATAGCAAATAGTAAAGTATAATTGTTTTGCTTTTGCTGCTACAAATTTAAACTCCTCTGTGGGGAAGAATTTGAGGAAAATATGGTTAGTGAAGGAAATACTGCAACATTTGTAGCTAAATTCAGCTCAGTCTTTCAAAAACATTGCATTTGTTGCATTTTTGTAATGTTTTGTGCCGTGTACAAGCTTTATTAAGTAACACACAGTTTGTCTGCCTGGGTGTCTGCATTTGTATCCACACTTCCAATGCACTTAGTCGAACTTACTTTCAAGTAGACAGTCAGAATGCATGATTGAATTTATCCTTTTTAAGATGGGCAGATTCTCCAGGAAAAGCTATCCACCTTGCTTATGATTTGTAGTACAAAATCTATAAACCCATAAATCTATTTGGAAACACTGCATTTTAGCTTACATCTGTGGGACTTATTACAGTAAGTCTAGTATTTCTAAGAAAGCACAAGCTGATCCTAGTTGAAGCTGAGGCTTTCTCCCGGTACTCCAGCTTCATATATTTGTGTATTATTTAATTTTTGCAAACACATTTTAGCAATTTAAAAGGTAATAGTTTGATGATAATGAGTGTTTTTCTTTGCCATGACTTAAAAAAAAAAATCCTGCGAAACAAAGTTGGTTATTCCAGCTCTTTTTAACAACTGAACAGCTGGCATATAAAAATAAGATACAAGATATTTTTGAGTTTCTTCTCTTTGCTATAAATGATCAGCTAATTGCCAGTCTTTTTGCAGGTCTGACGCACTTTTAAATCCTAAGGTCAGATCCTGTGAACATTTGAAGCTTGGATGACAATCCAGATAGTATCTAGAGGTGAAATGCATGATGCATCCAGTACTGAAACAAACATTCTCAAGCTTTCTGACGTCTTTTTGCCCCGTAATCAACTTAGAAGCTACAGCAGGTGGCTTGGAGGTAGAAGCAAGTTAACGATTAATAAGGTGTTTGCACATCTTTTGCGTCACTTTTTTTATTTCCAAATCATTTTGCTAACAAGTCACCCAAAGGCTTGAGATCGATCAGGAAAATAACCAAAGGGTTCCTGTGGTGCAGCTAATACTGATGATTAGAAAATGGAAAAGCCTAAAACAACAAATAAGAATAGCTTATTATTTACCTAGCTACAGTTTTTACTGAATGATGATGGATTTTTTTTAAGTATAAAGAATATATGACTCCTAGCATTTGGAATACAACTGTTGCACATGTTGTATTTATGTCCCTATTATTAGTGCCTTAGGGCAATATGTGGAATGTTGTTGCTTGCAATTTAATATTTCCAAAGGCTTCCCCATTCTTAGTGCTACTGAAATAGCATAACTTCTCTCAAATATTGTTCACTTTAATCCTGAAATATATCTAAATGTTAACATTATTGTAACCTAGTTTGAGCTCCCATGATAAGTTGGGATATCAATCTTTAAAAATTGATAACAGACCTTTTTTAAAAAAAAGAGCTTTACAAGAAACATGGTCTGCAAAATGTCCCAAGTAGGACATTATTATTTTTTGGTAGAATTGCTTGGTTGTGAGAGTTCCAACCACTTTGAGCTCGCAGTCCTTAATTAAAAATATGCATGCTGTTTAAAGATGAGTTGCATTAATAGTTAATAGGGTACATGGTGGCTAATGAATATACTAAATAAATTAGGCAATGTGTATTACCATTTGCATATTGCTTTTTTAAAAAATGGCTATGAAGCCTCTATAAGCCGTAGTTGAATTCTCTTGATCAAAATAATTATGGTCATGTCTCATGTTAAAAGAAATTCAATTTATCTTTGCCTTCCAAAATGCCCCAATATTTTTTAATCAAAATGTACTTAGGAAATATTAGGAATGTTTAGGAAAGTGTAACCTAAAACAATAGCCCTACAACTATCTATATCAATACCCTACAACTATCTCAATACATTAAAAAAATTAACTGGGATCTTGAAATCTCTTATACTTCATGTACTAAACTAGCTAACTACGAGAGCAATCAAAACCTAAGATCTGCCAGGATGAACAGAGTTTAGAATAGGTGCATCTCTGGCTGAGTCTAGGTTCAGCTGGAACTACACCAGTTGAAGACCCTTATCCTGGCTCAGTTGGTGATATGCTGGTGTCAGTCCACCATCCTGACTGAGATGAGGCCAGGATAAGTCCCCAAAAAGGGGCCTTTCGGTGGAGTGGCGGGGACAGGGCAGGGAGAGATGTACTCCTATTCCAAACTCCATTCAGCTCAGTCACATGATCTAAAAACCCAGCAGGAATTACACTGGCAAACAGGGTAGTGTAAGTCAAACTCTGTTTTAAAAGGTTGTTTTCCTTCTGCCAGGCTCAGGCCAGCTCAGCCAGCAGCAGTCCTGCTCCTGAACAAAGTTTGGAACAGGAGTAAATTACACTGGCATAATTTACCCTAGTGTAATTTACTCTGGATTCCTATAGTTTGGATTGCTCTGTAAGATAGCACCCTAGGGCGAAAGCAAGAGAACAACCCCAGCTGATGAAGCATCTCAGCTCCACTGACAAAGCTTCAAGATAGCAATAGTTCTGAAAGAACTCAAATGTGAAATTCCTGATCTTCTAACAATAGTATGCAACTTGTCCCTAAGACCAGCCTCTGTACCTGAGGACTGGAAAGTGGCCAATGTAACACCAATTTTTAAACATGGATCCAGAAAATTAATCCAGTTAGCTTAATTGGAAAACTGGTGGAAAGCATTATTAAAGAGAGAGTTAGCAAGCATAAAGAAGGACAAGGCTTGCTGAAACAGAATCAGCATGATTTCTGCAAGCTTAAGTCTTGCCTCACTAACCTTTTAGACCACCTCATTCCGAATCCAAAGGTCTCTACTCAGTCCTACTCTCCTAGTGCCTATCCATTTTTTCTCCTTGGATGCGTTATAGTTATCTCAAGCTCAAGACTGAACTTCTTATCTTTATTCCAGATTTCATCCATCCACTCTGTACATCAGGCACGGAGCCTTGGTCTTCTCTCCCCACCCCCCATTAGTATATTCACTAATAGGCAAAAAATCTTGCGATTTAAGAACGTACCTATAGCCCACAGATATTTCTATCGAACTTTTAAAAGCAGGGAAATTGGGCAGCTATAATGAATGCACCAGGGGAGCAGAAGACCTGACCTCCTCTCTGAGATATTGGACTGCTCTACAAATTTGTGAAAATGCAAACACAATTTGGGTTGGTCGTTCACGGTCCAATCCACTTGCTGTGTAGCTTGGAAGAATTTGGTAACATGTTCCTCTGAGCATACGGTGAGTGGTGGCAACACCTACCACCTCCAAAGATAAATTACATTTTTGTATGTTTGTTGGTGTTCTTCTTACTTTCCTTCTTTCCTGTGTTACTAATGTTTCTACAAAGAATCTAAGCTAGAAAATGTTATTTCCCTCACTATTCATCCTAGAAATCTGTGTCAAATTTATTTTTATTAATTCCAAAGCCTTTTTATTGGTCAATGTCACATGATGGTGAAGATAGCCTTTTGTGTTTCAAATTGGAGGTTATGTTCTATTTCTATTTGGGGTGCATTAACAGTTGAATCTGAAACTGCAGTTTGATGTAAAATCAGACTGATTACAATATGTTGCTACTTCAGCAATGACTCTAGCTGTTGGAAAAAGAGGATGCATGTTTTCAGCCTGCTACGTTTAAACCACTTCATTTAAGGCAAGGTGGGCACGGTCAATTAAAAACATAGAGCACACCTAGCATTTTGCTGGAATATATTTCACCTTCCACTGTTTTAACTTGTGCAAACTGAGACACTCCTGAGATCCACTGGAGACTATTCTACAGAAGTCAGTGCCATTATTCCACAATTATGTTTGGAGTTTTTTTAGTGTAAATTATGCAAAGTGTTGCTGTACTTCACATATTCACAGAAATAGAAAAAAAGAAAATGATTTCCTATAGCAAACTTCACTAAAATTGCAAGGTAAATCAGACATATTTAAAGTGACCATCTGAACTATATCAACTATCTTAATAATGTTACTTCCTCCCAGCTAAAACAAGTTCAGCACAGCACATGTCTTTTTTCTATTATTTGGGCTGATTGCAGGTGTTGCCACCACTCACCATATGCTCAGAGTCACATGTTACCAAATTCTTCCAAGCTACACAGGAAGTGGATTGGACTGTGATTGACCAACCCAAATTGTGTTTGTATTTTGTCAAATTTGTAGGGCAGTCCAATATCCCAGAGAGGAGTTCAGTTCTCCTGCTCCCCTGGTGCATTCACTATAGCTGCCCAATTTCCCTGCTTTTTAAAGTTTGATAGAAATATCTGTTGGCTATAGGTACGTTCTTAAACCGCAAGGTTTTTTGCCTATTACTGAATTTCCCTGTTTTTTAATCTGGAAGGTAAGAAATGGGATCCTGTGCAAGTTTACTGAGAATGGCTTAATCATTTGCATGCTTACTGAGTTCAGTGGGATTTACTCCCCTGCAATCATGCATAGGATAGGTGAAACTGACCACGGGATGGGGGGGAGAGGAGGGAGGAGAGGAAACACAGAAAGGAGGACTGGGATGGGAGCAGGCAGGACGGGGAGGGGAGGAGAAGGACAGGTTTGATCATTTGCATGTTTATTGAATTCAGTGTGATTTACTCCCATGCAATCATGCTTAGGATAGGTAAAACTGACCAGGGGGAGGGAGGGAGGGCAGGCTGGAGTGGGCAGGGGAGGAGGAAGAAGGAAGAGGGGAGGGGAGAAGGAAGGAAGAGGGAAAGGCAGGTCTGATCATTTGCATGCTTACTGAGTTCAATGGGATTTACTCCTATGCAATCATGGTTAGGATAGGTAAAACTGAAAAAAAGCAGAGGGTGGCTAGCATCCAAATGAGAAATCAAAAAGAGGAGGTCAAAGACCAAGATGCTGAAAAAAAGAACTTTTATTTTTGATAAAACCCAACGTGTTACAGCCTGTTATCTGCAGGCCTTCATCAGGGGCTATGGTAAACCAAACAAAAAGGACAAATGAACTCTACACACATATAAAATCATACACATATACATAGTGCATATAAATCTTTTGAACAGTTTAATACTCACATAATAGCTTATAAGATTATAAGACAAGCAAATTTATTTATTTATTTATTTTATTAAGCTTATATACCGCCCGACTAGCAACAGCTCTCTGGGCGGTGAACATTAAAAATACAATAAAAATAACACAATTAATTTAGAATTAACAGGAATTAAAATGCCTCAGAGAAGAGAAAGGTTTTAACCTGGCGCCGAAAAGATGATAGTGTCGGCGCCAGGCGCACCTCCTCGGGGAGACCATTCCATAGTTCAGGGGCCACCACTGAGAAGGCCCTAGATCTTGTCACCACTCTCCGGGCTTCCCTATGAGTCGGAACCCGGAGGAGGGCCTTCATAGTAGACCCTAGTGTACGGGCCGGTTCATATCGGGAGAGGCGTTCCGACAGATATTGTGGTCCCGCGCCGTATAAGGCTTTATAGGTAAGTACCAACACTTTGAATCTGGCCCAGAAGCATATTGGAAGCCAGTGCAAACGGGCTAGCACAGGTGTTATATGCTCAGACCGCTTAGTTCTTGTTAGCAGTCTGGCCGCCGCATTTTGCACTAGCTGTAGCTTCCGAATCGTCTTCAAAGGTAGCCCTACGTAAAGCGCATTGCAGTAGTCCAGACGCGAGGTTACCATAGCATGTACCACTGATGTGAGGTCCTCCTTACTCAGATAGGGACGTAGCTGGGCTACCAACCGAAGTTGGAAGAACGCATTCCGGGCCACCGAGGCTACATGAGCCTCAAGTGTAAGGGAAGAGTCTAAGATGACTCCCAGACTACGCACCTGTTCCTTTAGGGGGAGTGTAACCCCATCCAGGACAGGGTATATATCCACCATCCAATCAGAGAAACCATCCACCAACAGCATCTCAGTCTTGTCAGGATTGAGTCTCAGTTTGTTAGTTCTCATCCAGCCCATTGTCGCAGCCAGGCAACGGTTCAGCACGTCAACTGCCTCACCTGAAGAAGATGTAAAGGAGAAGTAGAGCTGCGTGTCATCAACATACTGATGACAACGCACTCCAAAGCTCCTGATGACCGCCCCCAGCGGCTTCATATAAATGTTAAAAAGCATGGGAGACAGAACCGAACCCTGCGGGACCCCACATTGGAGAACCCACGGTGTCGAGCAATGTTCCCCAAGCACTATCTTCTGGAGGCGACCCGCTAAGTAGGAGCGGAACCACTGCCAAGCAGTGCCTCCATCTCCCAACTCCGCAAGCCTCTCCAGAAGGATACCATGGTCGATGGTATCAAAAGCCGCTGAGAGGTCAAGGAGAATCAACAGAGTTACACTCCCTCTGTCTCTCTCCCGACATAGGTCATCAAACAGGGCGACCAAGGCAGTCTCAGTGCCAAAACCAGGCCTGAAATCGCTTTCTGTACTGTGCCAATATCAAATGTCTCAATGAGTAATACATTGGATTGCCTGTATATATACACAAGCAGTTGAAAGCGAAGTACAGGTCAATGCAATAATGTTTTCTTTTTGCATGAGGAACAGCTTACACCTGGATGCAAGGAACAAATGAGGGACTAAGGGAAATTTTTGAAATTTACAGTAGGGGAAGAAGCTCAAAATCTTCATTTAAACCACTAGGGGCCATTGTTTTTAAAGTAAATATCCAAAACAACTCTTTTCTCAATAGAATGTCTTCGTTCTCTCCGTACACTTTCTCCAAAACCCAAAATCTTAGATCAGCTGTGGAATGTGGGCATTGGCTATAGTGGCCCACTAGAGGGGCTCCCATCCTTTTATTCCTTAAGTTGCTAAGATGCTCTCCTATGCGTTTTTTAATCAGTCTGACCCACATACATTTTTAAGCAGCCACACTTTATCGCGTAAATGACTCTTGCAGTGTTGCAAGTTGAAAAGTGATTCAGAGTGTGTCTTTTGTGATTGACTGGATTGGTAAATTCTGTCATTTTACAAGTGTATCTGCAAAAAACACAGTGACCACAGGAGTGGTGACCCCTAGGTGCAGTGGTACCTGGAAGGACCTCTGTGCTTGGATACGAATTTTCCTTGAAATCACTTCTGACTAAGATGTCTTTCAAATTCCTGGTTCTCTTGAAAGAGATCAGAGGTGGCTCTTGACAAGCAGGGATGTGACGTACAATGTACCAGTGTCTTTTTATGCTGCTCTGCAACCTACTTGTGATATGGTCAAAAGTTAGGTTGCAGTTTAGACGAACAGAATTTTTTGATACTGTCTTCTGTAAAATGTCAACGTGTTCTCTATCAGCAACTTTCTTAAAATTATTGTCAATAACATGGGACGGATAACCCCTCTTAATCAATTGATTTTTCAGGACAAGCGATTGTTCCAGGACATCTCTCTCTGAGGAACAATTTCGTTTTATTCTTAGAAATTGTCCATGAGGTAGATTTTGTCTGAGGGATTTTGGGTGGAAACTATCATATCTAAGATAGGTATTCCTATCTGTGGGTTTTCTATATATTGTGGTACGCAAATGATTATTTTCTTTTGTAATCAATAAATCCAAAAAATTAATCTTGTCCATGCTGTGCTGGAAATCAAATTGGATGTGCGAACTCCTAATTAACCCATTAAAAAAAAATTAAAATCTTCAACCGAGCCCCTCCAGATACAAAAGATATCATCTATGTACCTCCACCATCCCAATAATTGTTCTGCAAAAGCACCAGAGGCCACATTAATTTCCTCTTCAAAGGATTCCATGAAGAGATTAGCTATTTCTGGAGCCATGGCAACTCCTTTTATCTGCCAGTAATACAAATGATGGAACCTGAAATAATTTCTACACATTGCTATATCAGCCAAATCACAAAGAAAATGCGTTGGAGGGTGTTTAACAATACGCTTATCTAAAGTACTGCGAATAATGTCAAGGGCTTGTTCTTGTGGTATGTTGGTGTACAGGGACCTTACGTCCATCGTGACAAGGACATCCAAAGATTCTATGCAAATAGACTGCGTTTTGTTTATGAAATCTGTGGAATCCCTTATATAGGAGGGGATGGAAGGTATAAAAGGTTTTAGAAAATAATCCACAAATTGTGAAAGGGGTTCCAAAACAGATCCACACCCCGAGACAATGGGGCGGCCAGGAGGGGGCTTGATCCCTTTGTGAATTTTGGGTAAGGTGTAAAATACTGGAATCCTCGGGTTCTTTTTGAGCAAAAATTTTTGTTCATCTTTCGTGATGTACCCTAAACTGATACCTTCTTCCAGAATGTTTTCGATTTCACGAACGACGCTGGCAGTTGGGTTAAAAGGACATATCTTGTATGCTGTAGTGTCTGACAACTGCCGATGAATCTCTTGCTTGTATTGTTGGATATCCTGGATGACTATGGAGCCCCCCTTGTCAGCTGGTTTTATAATTGTAGAGGGATCCTGTGACAATTCTCTCAAAGTGCGTTGTTCTATGGTACTTAGATTATGCCATGTCTGCTGTGTAGTCGCCTCTATCCTCTCCAAGTCTTGAGATACTAGTTTTTCAAATGTTTGTAAGGAGGGATCTATAGGTCCAGGTGGCATAAACTTGGAAGGAATCCTAAACGCACTTTTAGAGTCTGTGAAATTAGAGACTGTCTCTCCAAAATTGTGACATAATCTTATGTTTCTAAAGAAACGAAACAGATCCAGCCTTGTTTGGACTGGATCATGAAAAGGGGTAGGAACAAAAGATAAACCCTTGTCGAGTACTTGCATTTCTGCTTCAGATAAGGGTCTGTGAGAAAGATTAACGACTAACGTCTCCTCCTGAGCCGGTAAGGGGGAGACATGTTGTCCTTGCGTCGTTTCAAATTCCCTCTGTAATTGTTTGTTCTCTTCTGCTTCCCTCTGTCTGTTAAAAAAGTTGGGGATTCAAATGTGGAACCATCTGCATCGCTGCTCTCCGCAGTGGTGGATTCCCAATCTGTGCTGTGCACCGCCCTGGGAGCTTATTGCTATAGGGCGGTCTAAAAATGTAATAAAATAAAATAAATAATAAATAAATGTATGTGAAACACCTGAAGTCTCATGAGTGGAAAAAGTTACCCTCTTAGTTTTCTTATATAGCCAGGGATATACTCTGTTGCTACTCCTTCATCCCTTAAAATTTTTTTATACTTGAATGTTTTTAGATCATTATAAAAGGTTTTGAGTTCTTGATCTAAAGAGGACAACTTTTTGTCCATATCAGAGGCATTCTCTTTTTTATATTTTTCCATTTGTTCATCAAGATAATGTTTTAACTGTGAATTAATTTCTGTTGAGGTATCCACTATAAGTACCATGAGGTCTTGTGAACATTTATTTAGAATAGCGCACCATTTGTTCATCAATTCTGTATTGTCCTGAAACATGCTTGGTGCTTTTAAAATCCTTAATCCTCTGGGTATGCGTTGTACTCGGCAATATTCTAACAATGTAGAGTCATGTAGTTCACTCCTTATCATGCTTTTATGTTGTTTAACAATATCCTCCCACACCATATGGTGGTCCTCATGATTACGAGCAAAAATAGAAGGTTGCTGCAGTAATCTGTCCAAATGTTCTCTGTCCTGAAAAATCAATTGATTAAGAGGGGTTATCCGTCCCATGTTATTGACAATAATTTTAAGAAAGTTGCTGATAGAGAACGCGTTGACATTTTACAGAAGACAGTATCAAAAAATTCTGTTCGTCTAAACTGCAACCTAACTTTTGACCATATCACAAGTAGGTTGCAGAGCAGCATAAAAAGACACTGGTACATTGTACGTCACATCCCTGCTTGTCAAGAGCCACCTCTGATCTCTTTCAAGAGAACCAGGAATTTGAAAGACATCTTAGTCAGAAGTGATTTCAAGGAAAATTCGTATCCAAGCACAGAGGTCCTTCCAGGTACCACTGCACCTAGGGGTCACCACTCCTGTGGTCACTGTGTTTTTTGCAGATACACTTGTAAAATGACAGAATTTACCAATCCAGTCAATCACAAAAGACACACTCTGAATCACTTTTCAACTTGCAACACTGCAAGAGTCATTTACGCGATACAGTGTGGCTGCTTAAAAATGTATGTGGGTCAGACTGATTAAAAAACGCATAGGAGAGCATCTTAGCAACTTAAGGAATAAAAGGATGGGAGCCCCTCTAGTGGGCCACTATAGCCAATGCCCACATTCCACAGCTGATCTAAGATTTTGGGTTTTGGAGAAAGTGTACAGAGAGAACGAAGACATTCTATTGAGAAAAGAGTTATTTTGGATATTTACTTTAAAAACAATGGCCCCTAGTGGTTTAAATGAAGATTTTGAGCTTCTTCCCCTACTGTAAATTTCAAAAATTTCCCTTAGTCCCTCATTTGTTCCTTGCATCCAGGTGTAAGCTGTTCCTCATGCAAAAAGAAAACATTATTGCATTGACCTGTACTTCGCTTTCAACTGCTTGTGTATATATACAGGCAATCCAATGTATTACTCATTGAGACATTTGATATTGGCACAGTACAGAAAGCGATTTGCTTGTCTTATAATCTTATAAGCTATTATGTGAGTATTAGACTGTTCAAAAGATTTATATGCACTATGTATATGTGTATGATTTTATATGTGTGTAGAGTTAATTTGTCCTTTTTGTTTGGTTTACCATAGCCCCTGATGAAGGCCTGCAGATAACAGGCTGAAACGCGTTGGGTTTTATCAAAAATAAAAGTTCCTTCTTTCAGCATCTTGGTCTTTGACCTCCTCTTTTTGATAGGTAAAACTGACCATAGGGGAAGAGGATGGGGGAGGGGAAGGAGCGTATTGGAGGGGGGCAAAGAAAGGGGGAGGGGGAGGAGCATATTGGAGGGGGGCAAAGGAAGGGGGAGGGGAGGGCAGGTTTGATCATTTGCATGCTTATAGACTCAGTGGTATTTACTTCTGTGCAATCATGCTTAAGATAGGTAAAACTGACCATGGGGAGGAGGAAGGGGAGGGGAAAGGGGAAGGAGGGTATATTGGAAGAGGATGGGGATGCGGAGGGAGGGGCAAAGGAAGGGGGAGGGAAAGGGGAAGAGGGAGATGATAGAAGGGAGGGTGGGTCTGATTGTTTGCATACTTTTTGAGTTCAATTATTTCTGTGCAGTCATGTTTGAAAATGGAAATGTACTGCCTTCAAGTCGATCCCGACTTATGTTGACCCTATGAATAGGGTTTTCATGGTAAACGGTATTCAGAGGTAGTTTTACCATTGCCTTCCTCTGAGGCTGAGAGGCAGTGACTGGCCCAAGGTCACCCAGTGAGCGTCATGGCTGTGTGGGGATTCGAACCCTGGCCTCCCTGGTCATAGCCCAGCACTGACCTGGGGGAGGGGCAGGGAGGGAAGGGGGAGGAGATTGGATGGGTGGGCACTGGGCAGAGGGGAAGCCCCTTTCCTTTCCAAAAGGAAAACATTGTGAACAGTATCATTGCTTTTCAGCCTTTCCCCCACCTTTTTATTCTACAGCAGGCACATGTTGCCTCCCATCCAAATTTAAACCAAAGCTGTCCCTGGCCACATCCACACCAGGCTTTTATTTCACTTTGGACAATCATGGCTTGTCTCAAAGAATCCTGGGAAGTGTAGTTAGTGAAGGATGCTGAGAGTTCCCCTCACAGACCTTCAAACAGAGTGGCTGACTGTTAAACCAGTCTGGCTACTGGAGCTCTGTCAGTGGAACAGGAGTCTCCTGTCAGCACCCTTCACAAACTACACTTCCCAGGATTCTCTGAGGGAAGCCATGACTGTGTCACATGAAATCAAAGTCTGGTGTGGGTGTGGCCCCCTGATTAGGCAAGCCCAGCAGCTGTGAGTCTAACGGTTCGTTCTTACTGAGCATGCCCCACGTTATCATAGGGTTCCAGCCAAAATTTCTTAATTAAAGCTCAGCCAGGCATTTTTTTAACTTTTAAACTGCAGAAGATGAAGGTCAGAGTATGGGGCAAGATCAGTATTAGGATTACAGGTCCTCTGTGAATATGGCTGATTTTTAATGAATTTCAACAGATTATGAGAACTCAGAGAAAAAAGTCCAAAAGGGCTCTGGGGTTTCCCCCCTTCTTTTTAGACTTTGAACTCTCTATTCTCTCTGACTGTTTTGCGTATCACCATGAATATTGAGAGGGTTGTTAAGCAAGTGTTTCTGAGTTCAGGACTATAGGTTTTGTAAGGTTTTGTTTTAAAATGAGCTTATGGGAAGCATCAGAATGGCATGGGGGTATTTTCAATTTAACATTGTGGAATGTGAAAAATCCACACTGGCTATAGTATACAGCCACTCTTGTGGCTGTATAATTAATTCATCTCCCTTTACAACATTGCAAAAATGCAGACCTCTCCTTCTGTTGTCTCAGCAAAAACTCTGATCCATCCCTGGTCATCTCCCGCCTTGACTACTGTAATATTCTCTTCCATTGATTTTCCTTGGCCTGCCCTTGTCCATCCAATACACTGCTGCCAAAATTATTCATGTTTCGCTGCTCTGACTATATGACACACCTCCTTAAAACCCTCTGCTAGCTTCTTGTTTTGCACAAGCTTCTTCCCCTTACCTTCAAAACATTCTATGACCCTGCCGCTCCCTTATACCTCTGCTCTTATATCCTGATGCACTACTTCCTGTGATCTTCCTTCAACTGTCTGAAGCTCTTCTGCTTTCTGAAATGACCCTTTTTCCTTTGCTGTCTTTTGTAAGTGGAACTGCCTTCCAGAACCTTTCTATGCAACCTCTTCTGTGAACGTTTTTCAAATTCCTCCTCAAAACTCAGCTGTTCTGAGAACCCTTTGACACAACTCCATAGTCCCAATACTTTATTGTAATTAAGCTAAAGTACACGTAATTGAAATAATCAAATATTCATTCCCCATTTACCCTGCTTCCATTTTCCTGTTGTTTCCTTGAGTCCTTTTTTGGATTGTGAGCCCCTTACCTTGTCAACCCTGTTTATAAAGCTCCAGACACATAGATAGTGCTAAATAAATAAAACTAATCAGAAAATAAGGAAAGATATACTTCTGCATTCAAAACAAATAAGCATTTAAAAATAAACTTTAAAATATATTTACTGAGAAATCCATCTCTTGAATGAGCACTTACCTACTGGTATAAGATAATTTAATATTTAGGGCCACTTCTTGGAAGGAAAAGCAACACGTTTAAAGAGTGTGATATTCAGAGCTATTTTGCAGCTGGAAAAAAAATCCTCATGAAATATAGCTGTTTTACTACAGTTACTGCTTTTTGTAGTTTTCCTGTACAGAAATCTGGCAATACAATGTAAGTTTCAATATATCTTACATAAATACATATGGAAATTTAAAATAAAAATTATAAAAGCATATATACAGTAGTGTGGTTGCTATTTATTAGAATAGAAAAGATTCATCCTTTCCAATTTTCTTATACTGAAGAACTAAGCTGTAGGCTGTTTCCCCCAGATGGTCTATGTAATTGTACCAGAGTAAGCCATCACTGTATTGCCGTCTAAGTGTAAACTTGCAAAAAGTTGAAGAATCCACAGTTGTCTCATGATAAATACACATGTGTTCTGTCTTGTGACTAGGTCAGCATATGTCCACCTTTTGCTACCACCTGATTTTAGGGACTGTACACAAGTTGTTCCATAAACTGAACAAGCATTGAATCATAGAATCATAGAGTTGGAAGGGGCCTTGTAGGCCATCGAGTCCAACCCCCTGCTCACAGCAGGAAATCCACAGCTAGAGCATCTCCCGCAGATAGCTTTCCAGCCTCTGCTTGAAGACATCCAGCGAAGGGGATCCCACCACCTCCCTAGGCAGTCGGTTCCATTGCCGAACTGCCCTTACTGTCAAGAAGTTCCTTCTAATGTCCAATCTGAATCTATGCTCCTGCAACTTAAAACCATTAGACCTAGTTCTACCCTCTGGGGCAGCAGAGAACCAATTTGTACCCTCCTCTATGTGACAGCCCTTCAGGTACTTAAAGAGTGCAATCATGTCACCCCTCAGCCTTCTCTTCACCAGACTGAACATGCCAAGTTCCTTCAACCTTTCCTCATAGGACTTGTTCTCCATACCGGCTATCATCCTTGTCACCCTCTTCTGAACCCACTCTAACTTGTCTATATCTTTCTTAAAATGAGGCGCCCAGAACTGAATGCAGTATTCCAGATGAGGCCTGACCAATGCAGAGTATAGTGGGACTATTACTTCCCTCGACCTGGAAACTATAGCTCTGTTTATGCATCCCAAAACCGTGTTTGCCTTTTTTGCCGCAGCATCACACTGCTGGGTCATGTTCAACTTGCGATCCACTACAATTCCAAGGTCCTTCTCACACGCACTACTGCTAAGCTGGGTATTTCCCATCCTGTACCCATGCATTTTGTTTTTGTGGCCTAAATGCAGAATCCTGCATTTGTCTTTATTGAATGTCATTTTATTAATTTCAGCCCAATTTTCTAGTCTATCCAGGTCCCTTTGGATTTTATTCCTGTCTTCCATTGTGTTAGCTATCCCTCCCAGTTTTGTATCATCCGCAAACTTCATAAGGCTTCCCTCCACCCCATCATCTAAGTCATTGATAAAAATGTTGAAGAGTATCGGCCCCAGGACAGAACCCTGTGGCACTCCACTCAAGACCTCCTTCCAGTCCAAAGCAGAGCCACCGACGACCACTCTTTGAGTATGGTTTTCCAACCAGTTGTGAATCCACCTGACAGTATTTCCATGTAGTCCGCATTTGACTAGTTTGCTAATCAAAAGGTCGTGGGGGACTTTGTCAAACACCTTGCTGAAATCTAGATAGATGACATCTACAGCATTTCCACCATCTACTAAGCTAGTGACCCGATCAAAAAAAGAGATGAGATTGACAAACCCATGCTGGCTCCTACTAATCACAGTATTGTCATCTAGATAGTTGCCAATGGACTCTTTTATTATCCGTTCTAATATCTTTCCCGGTATTGAAGTCAGACTGAGCGGCCTGTAATTCCCCGGATCTTCTTTTTTACCCTTTTTAAAGAGCGGGACGATGTTTGCCCGTCTCCAATCCTCTGGCACCTCTCCCGTTCTCCAGGATTTCTCAAAGATGATGGCAAGAGGTTCCGAGAGTACATCCGCAAGTTCCTTCAATACTCTGGGATGCAGTTCATCAGGCCCTGGAGATTTGAACTCATTTAGGTTAACTAGGTATTTCCTGACTATCTCCTTATCAATCTCAAACTGCAGTCCCGACCCCTTACTGAGATTGCTACTGATGCAAGGTTGCACACTGTTCCCTTTTTGGGAGAAAACGGAGGCAAAATAGGTGTTGAGCAGTTCTGCTTTTTCCTTGTTATCTGTCAACATTTTGCCATCTTCATTGAGCAGCAGTCCCACCGTTTCCTTGGTCTTTCTCTTGCTTCGAACATATCTGAAAACCCCCTTTTTGTTGTTCCTCGCTTCCCTCGCCAGCCTCAGCTCATTCTGGGTTTTAGCTTTCCTTACGCTATTCCTGCAAGCCCGAGCCGCTCGTCGGTACTCTTCCTTGGTGATGCGTCCTTCCTTCCATTGTTTATACATGCTCTTTTTTACTTTTACCTCCTCCACCAGTCTTCCGTGTAGCCACATTGGCTTTTTCCGATGTCTTCCATTTTTCTTCCTCTTTGGAATTGTTTGCGATTGCGCTTTTTGTAATACGTTCTTCATGGACTCCCATGCTTCTTGGGCTCCTTTTTTCTTTAGTCTATCTAGCCACGGGATCGTACCCATCATTTTCCTGAGCTTGCTAAAATCGGCTTTCCTGAAATCCAAGGTCCGTGTTTGACTATATTCTTCTTTGGCTTTCCCCAGAATCCCGAATTCCAGCATTACGTGGTCACTTTCCCCCAAGGTACCGACCGCTTTAATTCCTGTGACCAGTTTGTCCATGTTAGTCAAGATCAGGTCCAGGATTGCCGATCCCCTTGTTCCTTCTACTTTTTGAAAGAGGAAATTATCAGCAAGGCCCTTTAAATTCTTTAAACTGGTGTAAATACACAAGTTAAAGCTCTCACTGATTACTGTATTTCAGTGTGACCCTGCAGTATTTTATGTACTTACAATGGCCATCTAGCTGACTTAAAACTGTTTAAGTTGTTGCACTCCTGTAGCTTATTATGCCTCTTCAGTTGGTGTGCTTATGATGCATCCATGCCAGTGGAAGTGGGCTAGAAGTGTAGTGCAGGTTGGATATATTTTGGAAGCATATTATATCTGAAACTGTGCATAGCGCTGCCATATGCTGGAGGCAGTAGCAGCCAGTGGGACATGGCGGTGCTGCTCCCCTGGCTTTCCAATGCTGCATGTTGCTGTAAGTTACTGGGAGGGACAAGGGCGAAGCGGCAGGGAGTGTGGTGTGGGCACAGCACTAAAGCCAATCCAGTACTCCTGCTTAGCTCTCAGCAGCCTGCAGATAAAAGGAAGAGCAGACAACCTCTTTTACCTCTCTTTCATGCTTACTCCATACACTACACATTATTGTAGGGCCCCATTCTCCCCCTCCCTCTCCCTCACGCACACTCAGCCTTTAGAGTTGTGATGTGGTTTGCAGTCTGGGAAACGAGCAAAATTGTTACCTTCTAGTACATACATGTTTCTTTTTTAGCCATACTTGCAAACTGCTAGTCCAGTTTTTGCTGTGATCCTGAAATGTAAAGTGCAGTAGTATAAGCTTGGGGGGGGGGGGTAAATCTAAAAATCAAAACTCAGCATGGGGGGAGGCAGAAGAGGGGCAAAATGAGCTTGAAAATAACTATTTTTGTGTTATCTACCTCCTTTCCAAACAATTTATTTGGGCACAAATTGTATTTGTGTCAAGTGGCATAATGACAGTGTGGTTTGCCATGCATTCTATTTTTACATCTTTATTTAAAACTGACATGTAACTTGCTATACCTGAAAACCCAAGTGAGACAGTTATTGGAGTGTGACAAAGTTTTGACGTCAAAACTGCTATTTATTGCACTGGAAACCATTAGTGATGCATTACCCCTTGGCACTTGTGTTTTCAGAAACACAGTTAAATTTTTATGACTGGTTTTGGCCAATTAGAGTTCTTTCTCGATATAGGAAGAAAGAGAAGGGCTTTCTATAGAGTTTTTAAAGATGTGGCATCTCTGCAATAGAATCACTGTAAATTCTAAATCATTATAGAATTAATTCAGTTGACTGTGCTTCACCTTGGTTTATTCAGCATACCTATAATTTCTATTTTTAAACTGATCATGTGTAAGTTTTTATGTAGGGAATTAGGGAGGAAATATCTGAAAATATTGTGGTAAGATGAAATAAAATTTGGAATTTCACTCTGGATTTTGTTTCTCAGTGAGGACTACATGCACCCATAGCCTGCCTAAAAATATTTCTTGTAGTCTATGAAAATTTTAAATAAATAACAGGATGCAGTCGTAATTTAAGAACTTTTAAAACTCACAGGTTTCATTGAGAAAGACTTGTATGTATTTAATTCTCACACTGAAACCTGTGTGACTTCAAATCAGAGGTGGCTAACCTGTGGCTCTCCATATGTTGCTGAACTTCATCTCCCATCATTCCTGATCATTAGATCATACTAGCCAAGGAGGCCACTCTGGCCATCCTACCCCACCAGGTCTAGAGTTCACCAGCCTCCATTGGCCATTAGGCTGTCATGCTATCCAAACATTGCCAGCTTCTGCTAGCGTTTTAAAATCCTGGATCACAGCAAAGGAAATAGTTCTTCTTTATTTTGTCTCATTCTTTAATATGTGAATAGTGTTAAAAATAAAGCATGGTGGTTATACATAGTTAGTTTAGACACACACTAGGAAACATAATTTGGGGCTGTAGACGGTGTATAAATTCTATTCAGAGCAAGGTTGAGATGCCATCTGTTTACATAGGTGTGAAAGAAAGAGAGATTGCTCTTAAGTATTTGTTTACCACTGTCAGTCTGTTTGTATTTTGGAAATAAAGGATAATGCTATTGTTTACAAATGTAACATCAGCTGCAACAGACAATTTTCCTGCTGCCTGGTTTTCAGTAAACCTCTCGTGGGGATATTGAAATACGCATGCTGCATATAAGCATGATGCTGAAATCCTGTCTTTCAAACCTATGTACCACCAGTTTTTGTATAATGCTCTGCCAACAGTTGATATGATCTGAAGGCATTGGTCTTGGTTGCAAAAAGGAGTTACTTTAGTTTCTCTATTTATGCTTGGGGCATCTTTAAGGTTTAAAATGCTATGTTTTGTTATATCATTGCTGAATTTACTATAAAAAACATGACCCACTAATTTGACTGTGATTATTGATTCATTGATTGATTGATTTATATCCCACCCTTTCTCCCAGTAAGAGTCCAGGGTGGCAAACAAAAGCACTATAAACACTTTAAAACATCATAAAATGACTTCAAAATATATTTAAATACAACAACCATTAAAAACATATTTAAAAAATCTTTTTTAAAAAAAGGTTTAGAAACATCAAAAAAAGAAAGTTTAAAAATGTATTAAAAAGCAATTCCAACACAGATGCAGCCTGCGATAAGGTCTGTACTTAAAAGGCTTTGGAAAGAGGAAGGGCTTCAGTAGGCGCCCAGAACATAACAGAGATGGCACCTGTATAATATTTAAGAGGAAGGAATTCCAAAGGGTAGGTGCCACTACACTAAAAGTCTGTTTCCTATGTTGTGCGGGATGGACCTCCTGATAAGATAGTATCTGCAGGAGGCCCTTACCTACAGAACACAGTGATCAATGGGGTATATAATGGATTAGATGGTCTTTCAGGTATCCAGGTCCTAAGCTGTATAGAGCTTTGTAAACCAAAACTAGAACCTTGAACTTAGCCTGGTAGCTAATAGGTAGCCAGTGCAATTATTTCAGTAGCAGAGTGACATGTTGGTGATAACCTGTCCCAGTGAGCAGTCTCACTGCCACATTTTGCACCAGGTGCACCTTTTGGACTAACCTCAAGGGTAGCTCCACGTAGAGTGCATTACAGTAATTCAGCCTGGAGGTTACCAGTGCATAGACAATAGTGGTCAAGTTATCCTGGTCCAGAAACGGCTGCAGCTGTCATACCATCCAAAGCTAGTGAAAGGCACTCCTAGCTACAGAGGTCACCTGGGCTCTAGTGACAAAGATGGATCCAGAAGCACCCCCAGACTACAGACCTACTCTGAAAGTATCTGTCGACTTTCTTCTATCATTCAGTTCACTGCACAGGCTCTCACCCTGCACAGAAACTACACATGCACCATACACCCTTTCCACTAAGAATCTCCTCTGAATTGGTTAAAAAAAAATAACAGTGGGTAGTGCCCACACCCTCACGACTCCCCAAGGGGCTCTCCAAGGGCAGCCGGGCTTTTATGCCACCTGACCCAGCCAAGAGCTGATGCAAGAGGCTGCAAGATTGACTGCAGTCTCTCTCCATATTCAGGGTCAGGCAGGGGTCCCAGTCCTTGCAGCACTTACCAGGAACTTCAGCTGCCTCTGGAGACAGCAACCCAGAGGAGAGAGCAAGCAAGCACCCAGATGCTCAGGTACTCACTCCCAGGGCAGGTCTTCTCCAGTCCCCCAGTGCTGCAGCTGTTCCCAAGGACCCAATGGGCAGCTGCACTTTTATGCCCCCTGACCCAGCCAGGAGCTGATGTAAGAAGCTGCAAGATTGACTGCAGTCTCTCTCTGGAGTCAGATTCAGGCAGGGGGTCCCAGTCCTTGCAGCACTGATTTGACATGTTAACTTCTGTAATGGGGCCTTTGCCTGATTTATCAGCTGATGAAAGGGATAATTTGGGAAAACAGGAAATCTTTGGTTTATGCTGAGACATTTTGTATACTAATTTTATCGGTTTGCATCTCATGTAAATTTCAGAATTTAAGTCATGCAATTTTATCAAGTTGTTTATCTTGTTTCTACTTTTTCCTGTGTATTCCAATTGCAATGGCTTGCTGCTAATGCAGAAAAAAATGACTTTGACTTTGTCTTGGTTTCCTCACCGAGGCTCAGCAGAGCATGTTCTCATCTGCTTGCCCTCCTTCTCACCCCTGCATCCAAAGCCCTCAATTTCCTACTTCCCCTTTTGGAAGATCACTGATATAAATATTGATAATATATAAAAGAAAGTATTCAGGAAAAAATATGTCTTGCATACTAGAGAAATTCATGCACCACTTGGGTGAAATCCAACTCCGTCTGTCGCTGGCAGAACAAGTACTGTTGGTTGAACAGATTTCCCCTCCTCCCTGCAGCCTCCATGTATCCCCCAAATCTGCTTGAGAACTCTCTGGAGTAGATTCGGAGAAGGTTTACATTGGGCTGCAGAAAGGAGAAGAGGAAGGAAGAGTTCTGTTCATGTAATGTTGGAGGTCGAGGATTCCAGACTGGTTTAAAGATCTCTCTCACAAAATCAATATTGAGGATCAATCCTCAACATCCACTGTTACGTGAACACAACCCTTCTTTCCTGTCTTCCCAAATTTAACTTGTTTGATCTTGTTTCACGTATATGTATCTGATCTTATTTTTAAAACCACAGGCTTCACACACAGTGGGGACATCCTTTATCTTTTGTATGGGTGTCACAGGGTTCACTATGTTTTGTGTTAAGTGTAGCAGAACTTCTGTCCTGGCTGTTTTGGGATCCAGGAGGCAAAGAGACTTTAGGTTATATTGCTACAGAAGCCTTCCTCCACATGTAAAGAGAAGAGAGGAGCATATGTGTACATAGAGTTCCCAATGTACTTTAGAGGTGCTTGGTCAGAACCCAGTTCAGAATAATGGACAGTGCCTTTTTGGCAGCCAAAAGTACTGGAGGAGTTCACCGTTGTCTTTTTGTGATAGTTACAATGCCTTGCAAAAGTAGTCAGACCCCTGACCAATGCTCTCATATTATTGAATTACAAAAGGAACATTCTGTATGATATTTTATTTTGAAACACTGACACTTAAAATCAATTATTGTAAGGTGACAATTGGTTTTATGTGGGGAAATGTTTGTAAGAAACATAAAAAACTGAAACATGTGGCTTGCATAAGTATTCAACCCCCACACATTAATATTTGGTAGAGCCACCTTTCGCTGCAATAACAGCTTTAAGTCTTTTGGGGTAAGTATGTACCAGCTTTGCACACAGTGTCGGAGGGATTTTGGTTCATTCTTCGTGACAGATTCGCACCAGGTGGTTCATGTTGATTGGACATCACTTGTGGATCACAATTTTCAAAAGTGCCACAGATTCTGAATGGGATTGAGATCAGGACTTTGACTGGGCCACTGTAGGACATTCACCTTTTTGTTTTTGAGCCACTCCAATGTTGCTTTGGTCTTGTGCTTGGGATCATTGTCCTGCTGAAAAGTGAATTTCCTCCCAGGCTTCAGTTTTTTAGTGGACTGAAGCAGGTTCTCTTGCAGTATTTCCCTGTCTTTTGCTCTATCCATTCTTTCTTTAATTTTAACAAGATGCCCAGTCCCTGCTGATGAGAAGCATCCCCACAGCAGGATGCTGCCACCACCATACTTCACTGTAGGGATGGTGTGTCTTGAGGCATGGGCATTGTTAAATTTGCACCACACATAATGGTTTGAGTTTTCACCAAAAAGCTCTATCTTGGTTTCATCTGACCACAAAACCTTTCCGTATATCACATCTGGAGCACTCTCATGCTTTCTTGCAAACTCCAGATGTGCTTTCAGATGGTACTTTTTAAGTAACGGCTTCTTTCTTACCACCCTCCCATACACAGGCCAGTGTTATACAGAGCTCTTGATACGGTTGACTGGTGCAGCATTAGTCCACTCCCAGCCACTGAACTCTGTAGCTCCTTCAAAGTGATTGTTAGCCTCTCTGTGGCTTCTCTCACAAGTCTCCATATTGTTTGAGTGCTGAGTTTTGAGGGATGACCTTTTCTTGGAAGTGCCTGGGTGGTGTGATGCAGCTTCCACTTCCTGATTATTGATCTAACTGTGCTCACTGGGATATCCAAACATTTGGATATTATTTTATACCTTTTTCCTAATCTATGCATTTGTATTACATTATCTCTCACTTCTGTAGAATGCTCTTTGGTCTTCATTTTCCTTCAGATCCACAGCTTGACCAATGATCCTTCAGCAGTGGGGTTTTTATCCTGAAAATGTGACAGCAACTTTAATGGTTCACAGGTGGAGGCCAATGGTAAGGTAATCGTGTCCTTGATAGGCCATTTCTTTCATCTGTGTAAAGTGGGAGCTTCCACAGCACAGGGGTTGAATACTTATGCCAGCAACATGTTTCAGTTTTTTATGTTTCTTACAAACATTTCCCAACATAAAACCAATGTCAGCTTACAATAGTTGATTTTGAGTTTCAGTATTTCAAAATAAAATGTAATACAGAACGAAATTACAATGTACCATTTGCAGATCAGTAATATGAGAGCATTGGTCAGGGGTCTGATTACTTTTGCAAGGCACTGTACATTCTGCCAGAGAAGCAGGATTGCCACATTTTCAAAAGGGAATACATAAGGAGCTGTTGGGAAAAAATATCCTGGACATAAGCCTGGAGGGATGTTGTATAATAAATACATTAGCCGTGTTTTGCTGTTGGAACATATCTGTCAGCACGTATGGCATTCTTTCATGCCAAAGCAAAGAACCTATTTGTCGCCAGATGATAAAGAAGAGGCAGGAGAATGAATGGATAATCTTTCTAACACTAATAGAGACTACAGATGTGTTGTTAATGGCCACTTAAGAAGGACTACATCCTCAGTCGCAATATTGTGTATCGAGGTATAAAATAAATACAGTAATATTGTAAATCAAGGTTGAAAATGTCCTGAACATTGGACAAGGTAGGTACTTTTTCTGCCTTTCTGTTGCACCTGGATGTCTGGCAGCCTTACAGAGAACGGCAGCCTTAACGCAGTGACATGCTTACTTTGAGGTAAATGGCAGAAGTGACATGTTCATTGTAATTCCCTAGGTAGTTGATTTCTCTGTAATTTTTTCCAGTTCGTGCATCACTTCCCAATGAACTCAGTAGCAAGTACCAAGTTTTTTATTTATTTAAAATCTTGTTGGAAAGTCGTCATAACAAAAAGCATTTTTGTAAGGGGCAAAATGAAGCATGTGTGGGATTCTTATCTAGTTTAATCAAGCCTTGTGAATATACCTTGCATAAATGTAATCATCCATCCTCTTAGCATTTCAGAGACTTTAGATAATAGGTCTTTACCGATGCTTCAGGAAACAAAAAAAGGTTAGATGGTTATTCCTTTTTTTAATCCATGTGTTTTTACGTTCTGAAAAGAATCCTTGGTTGCTTAATTTGCTGTTGAAAAAAGAGGTCCTTACTCACAATGCCCCATATCCATTTTGGGGGCGTAGAATGGTCTCATTACTAGATGTGTCTTCTTAGACAAGCATTCCTGAGTATCTCTTATGTGGGAACACATTTTCTGTGGTAGGGGCCTTGTGATTGTTTGGATAGCCCTTCTGGTCTTTCTGAACTTCTGTTCAGGTTTCCCAACCTTCTTATCCACAAATAAGTTGCACACAAGCATAACTTTCAGTGTTCCTATGCTTTTTATAAGTCCAACTTGGCCTTTGCGTCCCCTAGAAGTATTTTTTTTTTACTTCTACAAAGATTAAGTAGAGATCGGAAAGAAGTAATTTGTGTTGGTGTTTTGCCATCTCTCTCTCTCTCTCTCTCTCTCTCTGTGTGTGTGTGTGTGTGTGTGTGTGTGTGTGTGATATTACATTTGGTTGGCCAGAAACTGCTTTGTTGTGAATAATACTAATACCCACTAACAAATTCATCCATAAAGGGAAAGAGAGAGAGATGCTTCCTAGATGTTCCTATCTGGGTACACAAAGAATAATTCCAGTTCTTAGCATTCATCCTATCCGACCACAAACTTCCAGGTGTTGTTGAAACAGAAATAACGTAAGATGTGTCTTGGAAAACTTTGAACAGAACCATTAATTAATTATATTCATTTAAAGGAATTTGATTTTACTTTTACAGAAAATGAATTGCACTGAAAACTGGTGTCTTTATCACTAGTTAAAAGAGAATTGGGGAACTGGGAACTTGCTTATTTTGAGCAAAGTTAGGCAGAAACTACTCTTGTGTCTCAGTGTAGATTCCCATAGCCAAATATAGTTGCCATTTTGGCTTGTAAGGATTACATTAAATAACTACTCAGGAAGTTCAAAAGTCTCCTGGGGTTTGGCATGGCAGCTTGGGCACCTCTAACAATTTCTAAAGAACTTGAAAGAGGCATAGACCTCTTTTCCATTCATTGATTTCAGCCATCACTACCACTGCCTTTGGCAAGGTTATGCAAATCTAATTTAAGTAATGATAGCAACAGGACTGTCAAGGCTATAGCTATGAACAAATTTACAAAAGCACCCTATGAATAGACCTCTTTGGAGAGTTGACATTTTTTGATGTAGGAAAAAAAATGTGTAAATGAGTTTTGTTAGCTAAAGAAAAAGAAATGCAGCAGTAAGATTTGTTATCCAATCTTAGAGAAGATAACAAATATTCTTATATACTATTCTTTGAATGTTTATAACAAACTTACAAGATGTAAATCTAGCTCAAGTGTGTCATGTTGAAACAATTGAATCTGTAGGTGTAGAAAGAAATATCTTGTTTTGACAGTCCATTTTCAACTACTTTTTGAGCCATTAATATTGCTACTTTTAAAATCAGAACTAGGTTTTACACCCAGATTAATGCACAGATGCATTTTAAATGAGTGCAAATGTAAAGACCATTTAGTAATGTTAAACTTAACTGATATGATTAAATAAAAATGGAACAATTATTCATGAGACTTGTAATTCATGGCCAAAATGTTTCTAGAACAATGTCTACATTTATGGAGATTAAATAATATTGCATTACTTTTTTGTAATACATCCCATGTCTTTGAAAAAGTGAAGGCTGCAGTCCTGAAAACACTTACGAGGGAATAACGGCCACTGAACAGTGAACGTGTTTATAGAATTGTGCTCTGAGTTAAAGTTGGAATTGTTTGATTTTGTAGAGCTGGTTGATTGGTTGGAGTTATTGTACATTTGGGCCTATAGCATTTTGATAGGGCAAGGCAAATGGTTCACAACATTAAGGTGAAGCTGAGCAATAGAGAGCATATTCATGACTGCATGTGTTTTCAGTAGTACTGGTATATATCACATCACAAAAGTTGTGAATTTGGAGATTTTTACAATGTAAAATTATATTATGGTACATGCTTTGAAATTAATTTGTTCACACTGCATCTCTCTTTTGAATGTAGACCAGTCCTATCCATTTCCTAAAACTTTTCCCAGCAATATAGTATTCACATTTTTGTCATCTTAAATGTACAATGAAAGGCTTCTTCTTTAAAGTCATAAATGATACATGTTATGGTGCTCTATTAATGAATCCCTTGTGCAAGCAGAAGCTGTTCCACTCAATTAAGGGAGGTCATCTTGAGCTGTTTTGGAGGGCCCACTAGCCCTCATGAGTGGCTTGGGGGTCATAACAGATTGTGGCAGGAAGGAAGAGGCATTAAAGCTTCACTGTGTGAGCAGAATTCCAGATCTCTAGATCCTTCCCATTGTTTGTATAATGGTGTAATGGCCATACCCCATAAATCTATTTTGTGGATTCCCCCAACTCACCGGAACATTTTAAGAGGGTATACAAGGGAGAGGAGCGGGAGGTAGGGTTGCCAAGTCAGAAGCATCCCAAACCCTGAGATTTCAGGGGTGGGCCCTAGTGATATGTTGAGCATCAACCACAGTTGTTTGGAGCATTCCACTAAAAAAACAAATCTCCAATTGGAAATTAAGATAGAAATCTTAGCTAAATGAGGGTGTTCCCAGGTCCAGCTGAAGTGATGAAATCATTCCTTCTCACCTGTTTAGGAAGCCTGGGTAGGGAACACTTAATCTAGCCTACTTGCTTCTGGCAAGAAGGTTTAAGTGCCGTCAGGCCAGGCCAGTCACCAGAAGGCCATTGTAGGAAAAAGGGAGCCTAGTGTTGTGGAGATGTTAGAGGGGAGCACTCAGGAGTAAAGATGGATGCCCTGAAGGCTGCAGTTCTAAACACACTAAGGGCCTACGCCCCATAGAACTCAACAGGACTTACTTCTGAGTAGATATTGTTAGGATTGTGCTGTTGATAAGGCTTGACTAGGGATCCTCTACAAAGATATTGATATCAAAGCTGAGTTGGCAACCCCATGCCTGGAATGCCCTGTCTGCCTTTTAATGTGGCTGCTCCAAAGCTATTTACAGACTTGACCCTTCACTGCAGAGAGAGGCTTGAGAAATGAGTAAGAGTTAAGAAGATTCTTCACCCTTTCCTGCCTATCCTGTGTGCTGCTATAAACTCACTTTGTCAGCCAACCCAATTGCAGTGAGTAATAACTGACAGAGAGAAAACACACATGGTTTGGTCTACCTTCACAGCAGTAACTTGGGAACATCAGCAATTAAAGCCACACTTCCCAGTATGTGAATTCTCTTTTACCACTATTTGGCAAGAAACAAACCGTCATGCAAACAACAAGGTGCATCGTCAGTGGGTTTAAGGAGGTTGAGATGAGCACATGGAACCACTGTTGTTGCTTTTATGGATGTATGAGAGTGAGGTCAGAGGTAAATGAAATGCAATTAGAAAAGAAAAACAAAAGACAATGATAATTCCCTAATGCAATACCATACCAACCGCAACAAGATTCCTATGAGTAAGGCAGAAAACTCAGCATCCAGCAATCAGTCAGAATTCCTAACCAAAAACCAAAACTAAAAATACCCAGCAGCCAGTCAGCCAGGATCACAGAAATCCCCATGCAGCACAACCTGACCCAAGGGCTGCAGTTAGTGCAGAATGCTGTGGCATGATTGCTGACATGAGTGAGACCCTGTCAGCACATATCTCTGCTCTGAAATCTGTAGTGGTTGTCGATTTGCTACTAAGCAAAGTTCAAGGTGTGCTTTCCATATTATGGGTGCCACATAGCACCCATGGGTGCCACATGGGTGTTCTGCTCTTATAAGAAATTGATACTTTAGTGTGGCAGCACCTGCACTTTGGAACACCCTACCTAGTTACATTAGGCAGGTGCTTTCATTGTACCCTTTTTGATGCTTGCAAAAAACATATTTTGCTTACGCAAGCCTACCCAGGCATGTAAAAGCTATTATGCTTTTTATCTGTTTTTAACTCATTGTTGGTTTTATTATTTTGAATGTTTTTAAATATCTGTTTTTCACTGTTTTTGCCAATAATTTTATTTTTAATTGCTTTTTTTACAATAAAGTGGTATATAAGTGGTATATATTTTGAATCTGCCTATGGATCAGGTTAAATTGTGACAGCCGCTGTAGCTGTAGCATAAGTGTTCCACTGGAAAGCAGGGCTGAATTCTTTTTCTGAAAATCAACTTCTTCCCTTACCTTGCTATTAGGTATGGCTATTGCAAAGTTAAATTGTTCTCTCCCTTGGTCAAAAGGCTCATAGGATATCACTAAACCAGAGAAAAAGGAGCTTTGAGCAACATATACACTGAAACACCATCTCTGATGTAAATGATGAACGTAGCCAGTCAGAAATGTATTCAGAGGACAATTTCACCTTTTCAATAGATTTGAAATTTACATTAGATAGTTCCAGTTCAGACCAGTTTGATATTGCAGAAAAAGAGATTAAACTGGGAATGTGGAATGGAAATAAAACCAAGAATATTGCTTCAGTGCAGGGGCTCTAGATAGCTCTGTTGGCCTAAAACAGAATATAGGGTTTTGCATCAATATTCTCTTGGACTTGCCCCAGTATTCTATCCTGCCTATTCTGCTGATAACTGCATCTTAAGCAATATGCATGCTTAGCTGCCTATATACCAGTGCTGGCCACTAAGGTAAATACATAGTGTGACATCCAATGTTGCATGAGTGGACTTCCCATTCATCGCTGCCTCTTACACCCTCCACAATTCTGCTCCAGAGAGTCTCCAAACCCTCCAGAGTAGATTTTTGAGGGTTCATGGTGAGATATAGGGGGATTTAGGCAGAGGAAGTCCCATTGTGCCAGTGAAAGTATTTTCCACTGGACCCATAGACTCTTCACCCTGAATCCTGATCTCTCTGACGAGGTGTGCCTGGCGCCAACACTGTTATCTTTTCAGCGCCAGGTCAAGACTTTCCTCTTCTCCCAGGCATTTTAGCATGTGTTTTAAATTGTTTTTATATTGTTTTAAATTTTAAAATTGTGTTTTAAATTATTTTTAAAATATGTGTTTTAAATTGTATATTTGTTTTAATGTTTTTGATTGCTGTAAACCGCCCAGAGAGCTTCGGCTATGAGGCGGTATACAAGTGCAATCAATCAATACATAAATAAATTTCAGAGTCACTATGGCCCTTGGCTCTCTTTCCTCCTTAGGAACAAAAGAATCTGCCTTATACAGACTGAGGCCATTTGGTACCATCTAGCTCAGTACTGATGACATGGACTATCATTTGCTCTCCAAGATTCCAGGCAATAGTCTTTTCCAGAGATTAGCTTTTGGACCTTTGCATGCAAAGCATGTGTGGTACCACTGAGCTACAGCCCTTCCCCTGTTTAAAAATTATCTTTTAAAATTGCACTTTACAATTCACTAATGAATGCACAGCATACCTAGGGCAGATCCACATCATGCATTTAAAGCATATTCAACATACATTTGAAGCACATGAATCCCACCACAGAATCATGGGAACTGTAGTTTGTTATGGGTGTGGGAACTATAACTGTGAGGGGGAAACTACACTTCCCATGATTCTTTGAAGGAAGTCATGCAAGTTGGATGTGATTTAAATGTGTTATTTGAATTTGCATTATGTCATAAACTTTGCCTGCGTATAAATCATTTTCATTATTTTTTAAAATGAAAATCAGCTACAAGGTTTACTTGGTTACCGTGGTCTACTCACCATATCTCAGCCTAATCTGCTCCTCAGGGTAGCAGAGGGGGGCCATGACCACTCCAAGCAAGAAGAGCACACTTAAAATATAGAGGAAATAATAATATACAACCATAGTGTGAAGTCAGATACATATTGAGACATAGTATGAAGAAAGATTTATATAAACATGACTGTCAAAGATGTTTATTATTTACACAACCTGTATAGATATTTATAGTGTGTTGAAGGAAAAACTTTCCAGACCAAAGATTGTGCTCCAAAAGATAGAGGTTTATTGATCAATAATACAGATATGCCAGTGGCGCCAGTGGGAGAGGGGGGTCCTTTCGAACCACACACTCTCCCGATCAACAGGAATACATAACTTTTGTAAGCATTGATACGTCATACACCTTATGACCCCTTTGTGCCAATCCCTGCCCTAGTATCCTCCCCTGAGGGCAGGCTTTTGGCCTAGGCATCTCAAACTGTTTTCATCCGTGCCAAGAAAGAGGAAGAGCTTTTACGCCTTCCTGACCCATGTTTTGACATCTCATAAGATACAAGACAAGACCTTCAAAAACAGCTGAAGAAAAACACTTTTCAAAACCTCACTCAATCAGCATATGTAGCTATTCCAAAGAAACATTCTGTAGTTAGTTCCTCTTTTAGTACTGTGTTACCCTTACAATGGACTCAGGAAACATGCTAACTGCAAACCACAGCCTCTTTTCACAAACTGTTAGGAGAAAATCCAAATATGCTGCTTTTATGATACACACTGCAAACAATATATTTTAACTATCACTGCAAACCAAACAAATTTAAAAGATAATATGCCTGAGAGGATGAAATCAGAATTCCTTTCACAAGTGCAATCCTATGCATGTTTACTCAGAAGCACATCCCAGTGTATTCAAACAGGGAAGCGTGCACAGCACTGCAACCTCAAATGATAAGGAACTTTACTCACCCAATCAAACATTCAGAACCATGCCACTTTCAGCTGTTTTGCAACTGTTTTGCAACTGTTTTATACTTACAGGCATACCCCGCTTTAACATACGCAATGGGACCGGAGCGTGTATGTAAACTGAAAATGTACTTAAAGTGAAGCACTACTTATTTTTCACTTATCGATGCATGTACTGCACTGCAGTCGTCATATATGGGCATAACTGATGTAAATAACACATTTATAACCAAAATAAACATAAAATAAAATAAAGTAAGCTTACCTTTAATGTCAGCTGGCAGATGCTAAATGAATGAACGAAAATTTACATGTACTGCAGGAAGGATGAAGGAGAGGGCATATCTTCTACTTCATAAGTCGAGTCATCAAGGGCTAGACGCTTTCTTGCTGGCGATTTGGATGAACCACCTGAAGTAGGAGTAGGGCTTGGGGCTGATGTCAATGCTAGAGATGGATCAGTGGATGTTGATGGTCTGGGAGATTGACTGGGTGCTGCTGCTGGCCTTTTGAGAAAGTACGTGTCTATGGAGGTTTGAACTGTAGCTCTTTTCTTTTCCCTGTAGATTTCTTTGCAACAGGCATAAGCCCCCGAAATGTTTGCATTGACTTTGGAACTTCTTTCAAAGTCCGTATCATGCTTTTCAAAAAGAGCCATGACACTATCAAGATGACGGAAAGCTTCCAAGAGAACTTTTAAAGTTAGGCCTTAAGGCTGTTCCATGGTCTCATCCTCATCCAGCACATTTTCTTCCTCTCTCTCCTCTTCAAGTTCCAGAAGATCTTCATTGCTGAGGGGTTCATTATGGGACGCCATAAGTTCAGCAACATCTTCTGCCTCCACTTCCAGCTCTAACTGCTTTGCCATCTCTACAATATTTTCAGTAACATCAGCTACAGGATCTTCAAAGGCTTCGACATCATCAACTAACTGTGGGCATAATTTTTTCCAGGCCCCTTTCATTTTTGTTTCCTTGATGTCATTCCAAGCATCTCTTATAGTTTTGATGCAATCCAAGATGTTATAGCTTTTCCAGAATTTCTTTAGGACTTCTTGCCCTGTCCCCTCTTCATTGTCTATTGCTGCAACACACTTGCTGAAGGTTCTTTTCAAGTAGTACAACTTGAAGGTGGCTGTGACACATTGATCCATGGGCTGCAGGAGTGAGGTGGTATTCGGTGGTAGGAATTCCACTCGAATGTTAGGGTTGAGTTCATCTAATGTTCGAGGGTGGGCAGGAGCATTGTCTACAAGGAGCAAAATTTTAAAATTTGTTGTCCCTGCAATAGGCTTTCACCTCTGGTACAAAGCAGGTGTCAAACCAATCTTCGAAAACGGCTGCAGTCACCCATGCTTTTCTATTAGACCTCCAATGCACGGGAAGTCTAGTTTTAACGTAGTTCTTTAAAGCTCTAGGGTTTTCCTAATGATAAATTAGCATAGGCTTTAGCTTTAAGGTACCAGAAGCATTGCCACCTAACAGAAAGGTTGTTCTTTCTTTAGCTGCCTTGTAGCCTGACACTGTTTTCTCCTCTCTTGCGATGAAGGTTCTTGCAGGAATCTTTTTCCAGAACAGCCCAGTCTCATCCACATTAAAAATTTGTTCTTTGGGGTAGCCTCCCTCTTCAATAATTTTGGCAAGGTCACGTGGATAGCTTTCTGCAGCCTCAGTATCTGCAGCAGCTGCCTCTCCTTGCACTCTGATGTTATGTAGGTTAGACCTCTTCTTGAACCTGTCAAACCATCCACGGCTTGCAACAAATTCGGCATCCTTTGCTGCCTCACCTTTCTTAGCCTTCAGGTCATTGAATAGGCTTAAGGCCTTACTTTGAATCATTGCCTGGCTTACAGAAACCTGGCGTGCAGTCTGATTTTCTATTCAAAGTATTAAGAGTCTCTCCATGTCCGCAACAAGGCTATCCCTTTTTCTAATTGTTGTTGTGTTCACTGGCGTAGCACTCTTAACTTCTGCAAGAATTTTTTCTTTGCTCCTCATGACTGTGCTGTCATTCGAGTGAAGCCTAGCCTTTGGCCTGTCTCAGCTTGAGAAACACCTTCATCAGTTTAATCATTTTAAGCTTCATATCTAAGGTGATAGATTTACGACTTTTCTTTGTGTCTGTCATTATGTACAGTACGGAAGGCAAGGGAAAACAATACCAATACACACACACACCCCACACACATGCTAATGGAAGTCACAAGCCAGCAGTGGCAAAAGCCAGAACTAATGATGGGCAGAGACAGAGAGAAAAAGAAGGAAAGGAAGATGGGACAATGGAGAGGTATAAAATGGGACAATGGATAGGTATAAAATGAAATCAGGGTGATCTAAAGATTTTTTTTATTTTTTTATCACAAACAATTACAGTAAAGCAGATGGGACAATGGAGAGGGAGAGGTATAAAATGGGACAGTAAAATGAAATCAGGGGGATCTAAAGAGCACGAGGTACACACACACACACACACACACACACACACACACACTGCCGCCACCTACCTAGGCAGGGGCAGGCAGAGCTCCGATCGCTCTTTACAGTACTGTAAAGTAAAGTACTGTACTTAAAGGTAAATGATTTACATTTAAATGATTACTGTTCTGTCTCCAAGGCAGCAGCTGCTCAGATCGCTAGATCGCTCCATCGCTCCGCTCAGATCGCTCCAATCGCTAAGAAGACGATGCTTCGCAACGCACATGGCACGTGGAACGCAAGTTCCGTCAGTGTCCGTTATTGCGACGCCTGTACCATTAAAGTGGGG
Source organism: Rhineura floridana (assembly GCF_030035675.1). Taxonomy (NCBI): domain Eukaryota; kingdom Metazoa; phylum Chordata; class Lepidosauria; order Squamata; family Rhineuridae; genus Rhineura; species Rhineura floridana. Next base: position 133,072,803 of record NC_084481.1, on the reverse strand, counting down.
TATGGTGGAGTATGGAGCATGTACGTTATAGTGAGGCAGCGTTAAGTGAAGTGATGTTAAGCGGGGTATGCCTGTATTTTATGGCTATTGGATTTTAAATGTGTTTATTTCTTGTTGTAAGCTGCCTTGCTTTCCAACCCTACCTCACAAGGTTGTTGGAAAAATTCAATATACACACACACTGGAGATGTAAAAACACATATACCGTATGTAATAATTGATTGTCAAAACCAGTTGGTAATTGCAGAACTTTTGTTTTTAAAAAAAATCGTATTAGTTTCCTATCAAATAAAAGCATTGACCCTTGGTTGAAGGGCGGGTAATAAATTCTAATTCTAATAATAATTCCAAGTAAGCCCTGCCTAGTTGCTTTAAAAAAAAGGATTGGAGGGGGAGAGAAAGATTTACAACAGAATCCTTTTCTATGTTCATTCAAAAGTCCCATTGATTTACAGCACAATCCTAACCATGTCTACTCAAAAGTAAGCCCTACTGAATTCAGTGGGGTTTACTCCCAGGTATGCAGGATTAGCATTGCAGCTTTACTCCCAGAAAAGTGAGTAATGGATTAAAATTTCATATTTGGAAGATTTTCAAAGCAGGCTATGTATTAGACAAATAAACTTCCCTCTTCAACAGCCCAGTAAAATTTAAATTTCTTCGACTCCTTATGATCAGAGCTTGGAAGATTACTTTTAAAAAGTAATAAATTACAGTTACAGTTACATGGCCCAAAAAAATAGTAATTACCATTACGATTACAATTGCTCTGAAAGTAACTGATTACTTTACTTTTTCTCAAAAGTAATCACTACAGTTACATTTCAGTTACTTTTTTTAAAAAATGCCTACAAGGTGCTGGCCTTGGCTGCTGCACATCTAAGTAGCCTAAAACAACATTAAAAATAAACACACACATACAGAGGTAGTAGAATAATTCTTTTTATCCATAAGATAGCAATGGTTGGCTCTCCACTGGTAAGGGAGGTGGGGAGGGAGGCAGAGGCCACAACTCAGATCTTTGTACATCAAATCAAGTGCAACCCCCCCCCTCAGCCAGCCAGCATAATCTCTCTCACTTAACCACCTCCTGGATCCTGCCCTGCCACCAACTAAGGGACACTTACCCAAGCAAACATTTTCCCTGAGATGCAAAAAAGTTAAAATACTGCAAATGCAGCACAGTAGCCAGAGACACGTCGTCATCTTTCACCTCCACAGTTCTTTATCTCCATTCTGTTTCTTCCTCCTTCTCCTCCTTTATCCATGTTCTTGCCCTCTGGCTCCTTTTTCCCTCCACTCCATTTTTTAAAACAGTTGTTTTCTCCACTCCACCCCGTCTCACTCTCCACCTCCTCCCTTGTCCCCTCCTACCCACCCACAGATCATGACAATAATAAAAGTTAAAGAGGAAAGCACAAAAGAAGGACTACAGCTGAACGTCAAGAAGACTAAAATAATGACAACAAAAGATTTATGTAATTTTAAAGTTGACAATGAGGACTTTGAACTTGTCAAGGATTATCAATACCTCGGCACAGTCATTAGTCAAAATGGAGTCAATAGTGAAGAAATCAGAAGAAGACTAGGACTGGGGAGCGCAGCTATGAAAGAACTAGAAAAGGTTCTCAAATGCAAAGATATATCACAGAACACCAAAGTCAGGATCATTCAGACCATGATATTCCCGATCTCTACGTATGGATGTGAAAGTTGGACAGTGAAAAAAGAGGATAAGAGAAAAATCAACTCATTTGAAATGTGGTGTTGGAGGAGAGCTTTGCGCATACCATAGACTGCGAAAAAGTCAAATAATTGGGTGTTAGAACATATTAAACCAGAACTATCACTAGAAGCTAAAATGATAAAACTGAGGTTATCATACTTTGGACACATACTGAGAAGACAGGATTCACTAGAAAAGACAATGCTGGGAAAAACAGAAGGGAGCAGAAAAAGAGGAAAGCCAAACAAGAGATGGATTGATTCCATAAAGAAAGCCACAGAGACCTGAACTTACATGATCTGAACAGGGTGGTGCATGACATGCTCTTGGAGGTCACCGATTCATAGGGTTGCCATAAGTTGTAATCAACGAAGGCACATAACAACAAAAATATTTAAGGGGAGGGAATTCCAAAGGGTAGGCGCCACTACACTTAAGATCCGTTTCCTATGTTGTGTGGAACAGATCTCCTGATAAGATGGTATCTGCAGGAGGCCCTCACCTGCAAAGTGCAGTGATCGACTGGGTATATAAGGGATAAGACGGTCTGTCAGGTATCCTGGTCCTAAGCTGTATAGGGCTTTGTACACCACAACTAGAACCTTAACCTTAGTCCAGTAGCAAACAGGCATCCAGTGCAATTCTTTCAGTAGTGGAGTGACATGTTGGTGACACCCTGCTCCAGTGAGCAGTCTCGCTGCTGCATTTTGCACCAGGTGCAGCTTCCGAACCAACGTCAAGGGTAGCCCCACATACAGTGCATTACGGTAATCCAATCTGGAGGTTATCAGTGCATGGACAACAGTGGTCAGGCTATCCCTGTCCAGAAACTGCCACAGCTGTCTTACCATCCAAAGCTGATAAAAGGCACTGCTAGCCATGGTGGTCACCTGGGCCTCTAGTGACAAAGATGGATCCAGGAGTACCCCCAGACTATGACCTGCTGTTTCATAGGGAGTACAACCCCATCCAAAGCAGGCAACTGACCAATTATCCAAACTTGGGAACCACAAATCCACAGCGTCTCTGTCTTCCTAGGGTTCAGACTTAGTTGATTTGCCCTCAACCAGCCCACCACAGAGTCCAGGAACTAGTCCAGGCCTTGCACAGCCTCTCCTGATTCAGATGTTAAAGAGAAATAGAGCTGGGTATCATCAGCGTACTGCTGACACCTTGCCCCAAAACTCCTGATGACCGCTCCCAAGGGCTTCATATAGATGTTAAACAGTATGGGGAACAAGATGGTACCTTTATGGTCCTCAAGGATGGCTGACGGTCAACCCATACAGTATGGTGGAGAATATAGCTGCAGGCATTGCCTCAAGGAATAAAAAGAATGTCTGCAGACCTGGTCAGTTACTATCTGAGCATGAGGAGAAGCTGTTTTCTGACAGGAATGGGCACCAGCTGGAGGCCCAGATTGGCTTTGTGAGAGAACTAAGAAGGCTGCTGCACTGGTTTCCTTTGGTGACAGATCCTCAAGTGAGAAGTGGGTGCAGTGTCTGCCCACTTCTAGTTTACCATGATGAGCCAAGAGGTATGCATTTCATACTAGAAAAGATGGCTAAAGCCTCCTGATAACCCCAGCAGCAATGGGTGTGACTGGCCCCTTATTTGACATTTGGTGTACATGCTGTATTACCTGCACATGTGCCAGATTATTATAATCAAGTCTGGGGAATTCTGAATTGGCACAATACCTTAAGAAATATATTTCACCCAACTGGCAAACAGCCCCCCACCTCAGATAACAAAGCCAAAAGTCTATATTCTGCCTACCCCTCTCCATGTATGTATGAATCATTTTCCAGTTTTTTAACGGATTCCAAATGCAGAATTTGTATTTTCTGCCCGCAGAACTTGTGTTAGTCTTGGGTACATAGCAAAGCTGCTTTAAACTGAGTCAGGCCACTGGTCCATCTAGCTCAGTATTATGTGTCCTGACTCGAAGTGGATCTCCAGGATCTCAGATATGGGTGTTTCCTAGCCCTATCTAAAAATTCAGGGACTGAACCTGACATATTTTGCATGCAAACCAAACGCTCTTGCCATTGAGCTAGAACCCTTCCCCAGTCACAAGAGCTGTGCTCTTTCAGGCAGCATTCCAATCTCGATATAATTTGTTGATTGTAAGTTGCTTAGGATTCACTATTGTGAAGAAGAGCGACTAATACATTTAATTAAATAAATAATAACAGCCAGGGAGTTCCACTGAATTTATTCCATCTGAATAAGCACACAGAGGATTGCACTGTTAGTGCAATATTCTAAGCTTTGTAGATGTAACAAAAAAAAAGCTGAACACTGCTCCAGTAGTTTGTAATTTTGCAAAATGTTGAGCTTCTTTATTCAGCCAAATAGTGATGCTGCAGTGTTCTGTTGATAGTTTTCAGGAGGTTTCAATCAGGAATAAAGTGCCCCACAGGGGAATGTGTCTGCAACAACTTATCCTGAAAGAGATCTCTGTAAACTGACTAAAGACTGTGGTTAATGTTTTCTTCAAGCTTGCACCTTTCAATTGCTTATTTTGGGGGATAATCTATAGGGGTTTGCTGTCACAACTGTGAACGGAGAACAGGACCTCAGATGTGTCCAGCTCTGTTCTGCAGCAGCATGTTGCAGGGGAATATTGATAACAGAGAGGCTGCCTTGCAAGGCAGTTGAATCACTTCCCAGGAAAACTGGCATTGCATGAATTAATAAAAATGGAGAGTTGTAGTTTCATACCAACTTTATTTCTCCCCCCTCCCTTATGAATCACTTCTTTTGCACAACAACCACCTCAAGTTGACAATGAAATGCATGTGGTAGATTTGAAGGAATGGAAGAGGCTCTTTTAAGAGTGAGAAAAGTCTATTAATGGCACCATTACACTTTCTTATTTTTCTGGAAAGGCCAAACACAGCACATGCTGCATCTTAAGAAGTGAATCTTGTGCAATATTCAAACAGACTACCAGGAGGGAACAGGAGGCCAGTCCTGGGGGAGGGGGGAACACCATTTAGGTTTGGGCTGCTGTCCAGGTATTTTAAGTCTGCTTTCCATAGGCTGAGCTTTATTTTACACAAGAAGGAAACCACTTCTAGATGCAACCCTTACATAGTGCTTCTCAAACAGGAACCCGTACAATACGCCTGGGACAGAGAAATTATCTGTGCTTTACACATAAAAGGAGCTTGCAAGGCTTGTAGCTCAGTCATGACCAGGTTTCCTGAGGTGGTAAACTAGTTTAGGACTTACTTCCAAAGACTGTATGTAGCCTTAAAAACTGAAGGTAGCAGTGAAAGCTGATCCACACATCAGGGGAGGCAGCGACAGACGAGGGAGAGCCAGCGACAGGCAGCGGCGGTGGGTGGGGGGAGAGCCATCAACAGGCGGTGGTGGGGAGGGAGAGCCAGCGACAGGCAGCGGTGGGGAGGGAGAGCCAGCAACAGGCGGCGGCGGAGGCAGCGACAGGCGGGAAGGGGGCGGCAGGATGAGCGGTGGGAGCGCACACACACACACCATCATCACTAACCTCAGCTCTTCTGCTTCTGCCTTCTCCTTTCTTGCCCTCCGGCGCGATCTGGCTCTCCACTTCCTCCCTCGTGCCTTCTAATACAGAGCACGAGGGAAGAGCAACACTGCAGAAGCCTAGTGCGAGGCACATGTCTTTTTTCCACCAATCACAGGAGCAGACTGCACCTGTTTCCTCCCCAGCGTAACGTCCAAATGTAACGCGGGAAATGTTATAGTTACAGCTAAAAAGTAATAAAATTACCACTCGTTCTCTTACAAGCAAAATGTAATGAAGTTACCCATTCATTACACAAAAAAGGAACGAATTACAACTAACTCATTATTTTTAACGAGTTACTTCCAAGCTCTGCTTATGATTAGAGAAATAAAACATACTATACACTCACTCAATTTCTGATGTGCAGACAAACAAGAAAAGGAAACAGTTTTCAAGATTTGAAGTGGGTTCTAGCACTTGCCTGGAGGTCAGCAAATCTTTTGTTAATGACAACCTTACTTTATTTATTTGTTAAAAGCCTGAAAGGGCAGGTATTAGAGCAGCCCGGTTCTACCAGAAGTTTCAGGGAGCAGCTGACATCTTGATGTATATCTCTTGAACCAGACCGCCAAGAAACTTAATTTTTTTAAAAAATGAAAGCTAAGAGTCCGGAGATTAAGGTAACCCAGAGAGGACCCCCAAAAATGAGAATCTCTGGGCATAAACTGGAGACCTGGCAACCCTAGCAGGAGGTGAAGTCCCATTCAGCAGTGACAAGTTCTTCTGCTACCAAGACTATTTAACTGGATAGCACCCAATGTTTATCTATAGACTGTGTCATTCAGGAACTGATGAACAAATTGTGCAAGGTGCTGGTTTTAAAGTCTGATATGGCTTGGGAGACAGCTAGAAATATGAAAGCTGAAGAGGGGTTGAAATTTTTTTTAAAAGCACCCATTTTTTCCTGTTCCCCCACCCTCCAATTTTCCCAGTTTTTTCCCCAGAAATATTATGGGGGAATGGGAAAAAACACATTTTTTTCTGGAATTTTCCTGAGCCTTCACATCTCTAGTGCTGTCTTCCTTAAGGTCTGTTCTCCCTCTCATTAACCTTACCAGTTATTAAGTTCTTCAGAGGTCCTTCTTTGGATCCTTTAGCTTGCCAGTCTGTGATAGCACCCCGACTCCTTTCAGGGAAGCTTGCCTGATGCAGAGCCTGATAGGTTTTTGGTGCCAGGTAAAGACCTTTTTATGTGTCCAGGCTTTTAAAGATGCAACTCTATATTGTTTTTTTCTGGCTTGTTACTTTTTTTAAAATTTCCTGCTATATGCTGTTATTGAGCAGGGCCAGCATCAGAGGCTGTCCAGGTTGGGCCCTGGCCAAGGTCCCCTGGGGCCCAGAGGGGCCCTTGAAGGGCCCCTCCTTAGGTTGGGTGGGTAGCGTTCCTGTTCTGTGATCCGTGGCAGTGTCAGCTCTCGACCCTGCTGCAGATTGCAAAGGGAGCTCCCAGGCAACCCCCTACAACTGTGCAGGCCCACAACACCTGCCTACATGCCCCACCTATCTCTCCCATTGGGGTGAATGCTGGCCATGCTGTGCACATGCCTGCCATCAACCAAGATGGCGTCCAAGACTTCCCTAAGGGGCTGATGCCTCTGCTGCCATCTTGGTTGATGGCAGGTATGCACATGTAGTGCAGCCAGCATTTACCACTGTGAGAGGGTGGTAGCCCTGTTGTTGAGAACACTTTGGTATTGATGGCATGGGATATCTTGCATGTAAAATATCATCACGCAGCCCTCACTGGAGGATTTGTAGTGCTGCATTCCAGTCCTGGATATGCAAGAAGCCAGACCATAGCCCCTGTTGAAGGATCTGTAGTGTGTCATCAAATTCTTGATTTGCATGAAGGTGGGGTAGAGGGCAAAAGAGAAGGCAGGTTGCACAACAGCAGTGGCTGTTGTGGCATGGAAGCAAAAAGGGTGGGACACCGACAGGGGGAAAGTGGTGGTTTAAAATAAGAGGTCTAAACAGAGATTGGCAAGGTTTTTTTTAAGTTTTAACAAAGAGAAATACCAGAAATGGATACCACACAGAGGCTAACACAACAGAGCCTTTCCTAACTCCCTTCTTGCTGTACTCAAACCTCTTCCATTCTTAAAAACCATAATTTTTCTCTCGTCTCTCAAACCTTGCTTCACTCGAACCTTTGGCATTCTTTAAAATCATAGTTTTTCTCTCAGTGTTGCTCAATTCCTGCTTCACTCAAACCTCTGCTATTGTTTAAAACACCCACTTTTTCCCTTTTAGTGTCCCTCCTTTTTTGTTGTACTCAGATGTCTCCCTGCTGCATTCCTCTGTTGCCTCATGAGAGAGATAAACGATGCGGATAAAAAACATGAAGTTCTAGATTCAATGTAGTAATACAGAACAGATATCTTATTAACAAGCAGATACCCATATATGGACAACATTCATCAACTGAACTGAACCTCTAACTGAACTAGCTAAATGACTGGTTCGTTCTGAAGATTCTATTCGTCTTAAAGTTACAGAACATATATCCCATGTATGTGCAAAGGGGGCTTCAGAATAGAAGAGAGGAGAAGAGGCATGAAAGTGGGGGTCATCAGTGTGTAAGAGGGAACTGAGAAAAGGGAGGGAGGGAGGAGAAAGAGGATAAAGGTAAAAATGGGAGTGCAGATGGGAGTTGCAATAAAGGAGGATGTAAGACTTGGAATGGGGATGAAGATGAAAGCAGGGAAAAGGGTAAAAAAAGGTAAAAGGGGCTGCAGAACAGGAAGGGATAGTGGCTTCATAATTGGGTGGAAGGTGAAAAGGATGCTTAGCAGTTGCAATGTGTGGAAAAGTGAAGGTGCAGGAGGGGGGTGGTCTGTGTGCAAGGGAGAGTTGCACAAAAGTAGAAGTAGGCGTAGGAGGAAGCAAAGGCATGGGGCTGAAGGTGAAAATGGGTGCAAAGCAGGGCTGCAGAATAGAAGTAGCTTTAGAAATAGGGTTGGAAAAGTGAAAAAAGAGCTTAGGAGTAGGAAGGGGAAGCTCTAAGGGGTTAATTTGGGGGGAACGGGGTTTGGCGAGCAGGGGTGCAGCCTCTAGTAAATAAGTCTCTAACATTTCATCCCTTGTTTGAGATGAGTAGAATTTAATAGATTAGATGAAGAGGGTAGGCATAGCCCTGAGATTCCGTACTATATCACAGATATATCATGCTTATGTTGGATGAAAACTGGTGAGGTAGAAAGCAAATAGATCCTTTTTGTTCCTGCACAATGTGTTTCACATCCTAAATGTAAGCATATAATTATTGAGTCCTTTAACCTAATCTGGTTTTGACCATAAATTTCAAATACATGGACTCTTGAATAGAAGTTATTTGGAGGTTATAGTGTGATTAAATTGTACAGTATGGTCTATAGGTGCTTGAAATTAAGGTTTCTGTGTTTTTTCATTTGCAGCAGGGAGTCATGAATGGCAGTTGTTAAATCTGAGGATATGAGCTTCCCTTGCTTGTATATTAAAATAAATTGAATATTTTCCCCTGCCATTTTCCATTTTTTTATGTTCAGAAATGGATGGCTGCTGACAGAACCTGGAACAACAAAAAGTTTAACCTGGCCATAGTTAAAGCATGCAATTCTTTCTTAAAATTGCAAAGTATCCTGAGGTCTCAATATAAATTTGTACTTCCTGTGCTTTGCAGATAAATGTAGAATATTCTGCCTTTTGTGATGCTGTTTTCCTATTCAAAAGATTTTATATTATTTTTAATTGGATAACTTGTATGTTGAGATGCACTTTGTTGCATTTGAATGTCATGTATGCATTATCTAGGGGAATTCAGAGTATGCCTAATATGATTGGCATCTACACATTATTTCCAGAAAATTTACTCATAATATAATTGGTTGTTAGAGCATAGTGTTGGGTTCCGTTGAACTGCACTCTCTGATGAAAATCTGAGAACAACAATCTTCAAGTGATGGTTTGCCACTATCAGATTTAAAATTCTGTTATTTTTGGATTTGCATTTGCGTTCCTACTTATAGATGAACTGTAAATATTCTGTGCATGAATACGCTGTGCACTAGGTTATGTGAAAAAATTGTTAGAATTTGATGACTTGGCTAGAATTGCGGTGCCTATGCATTACACATAAAGCTGTAGTTATTCATAAATTATTATAAACGTTATAAAAATTGTCATATTTTGATCTATTTTTGGATACACTCCTACCTAGTTGATTTGGGACATATAGCTGTAGCTTTCAAATGCAAAAGTGAATTTAAAGTTATAGATAAAAATTATAATTAAAGCAATCTCTGCAGTTATCCTTAGCCACTAAATGTGAGCTTGTTTTGTTTTTTAAAAAATCCTAGGCTTGGGCTGTATGGGATGTTTACAGTGGCAAGTTCCAAACATGACTGCCTTATAGTATTTCATTTTGTTTGCTCTCACTGTCCTATAATGCAATATTTGCACTTTCTCTATACAGACATGCTACTTTCTTCTAGAATCGTAAGTGGGTTTAAATCTCTCCTGGTGGGAATTCTAAATCCTACAGGAGAATCCTTACCTTTGGAACAGGAGGAGCCTCCTGCAGGGGTGGTGCTAAGGGGGACAAATGCCCTCCCAAACAAGACAGTATCCAGGATGCAGAAGTATCAAGGATTCATTTTTTCCTTGATTCCACAAAAAGAATGGGATGTTACTGAGTATGTCTAAGGTAGCTCTTAGCTGATGTCCAGATGCAGATACTGTAGTTCATAGTATTGGCCCATGACACCATAATTATCTTGCATTCGTAGATGCAAGATGATGCTACTGTTAGATGAGTTTGTAGCTGGTTGAATGATTGTACCCAAAGAGTACTAAACAATGACTATCATCCTGGAAGAAAATGGCAAACGGGATGCCGCAATCATAGAATCGTAAATAGTAGAGTTGGAAGAGGCCTATAAGGCCATCAAGTCCAACCATCTGCTCAATGCAGGAATCCAAATCAAAGCATTCCTGATAGATGGCTGTCCAGCTTCCTCTTGAATGCCTCCAGTGTTGGAGAGCCCACTACCTCTCTAGGTCATTGGTTCCATTGTGGTATGGCTCTAACAGTTAGGAAGTTTTTCCTAATGTCCAGTCGAAATCTGGTTTCCTGCAACTTGAGTCCATTATGCCGTGTCCTGCACTCTGGGATGATTGATAAGAGATCCCGGCCCTCCTCTGTGTGACAACCTTTCATGTACTTGAAGAATGCTATCATATATACCCTCAGTCCTCTCTCCTCCTGGCTAAACATGCCCAGTTCTTTCAGTCTCTCCTCATAGGGCTTTGTTTCCAGTCCCCTGATCATCCTTGTTGCCCTCCTCTGAACCTATTCCATTTTGCCTGCATCCTTCTTGAAGTGCGGAGACCAGAACTGGACGCAGTACTCAAGATGAAGCCTAACCAGTGCTGATAGAGGGGAACTAATACTTCACACGATTTGGAAACTATACTTCTGTTAATGCAATATTCTGTCCTGCTCCCAATGTCAGGAGTGCAGTGGCAAATTCAGAAGAGCAGGGTCCCTTCAAAATAGTCACAACCATGCCTCCTCCCATCCCTCCCTTTTTTTGTTGCTGGATTGAGAATTAGATCCTTGTTAATTATTTCCCCACAACAACAGATATCCCTAGGAGCCAATCAGCATGAAAGGGAAGAGTGTTAGCTACTAAGAAGAGCCTTCTCAGTAGCCAACTCACTTCCTTTCACTCTGATTGACTCCAATCAGCAGGAAATGACAAGGATACATGTTAGAAGATACATCTCTGTGGCTAACACACTCCCTTTTCATGATGATTGTCTCATAGGATGCTGGAGACATAGAGAACCTGATGGGACCCTGCTCCCCAAAAAGTAAAGTGTCTAAGACCCCCTAAGTCCCTGGATGACCTCACCCCTTCCCAATGTTATTTATCATCTTTATAACTTAGTTGGACAAAGGTGTGGAGAGGATGCTCATCAAATTTATAAATAACAGCAAAGCTAATACCTTAGAAGAGAGAAGTGAATCAAAAGTTTATATTGACAGGTTAAAGAACTGAGCCAAAACAAATGTAATGTTCTGCATTCTGATAGGAAGAATCAGATCCACAAATGCAGAATGGCTAGTACTTGGTTTGACAGAGGTACATGTGAGGGAGTATCAATATATTGGGGGGCATCATTAGATCACAAGTTTAACATGAGTAAGCAGTATGATGCAGTGGCAAAAAAAGGCAAATGCAATGGATTTCTAGCTTGCATCAAGAGGACTGCAGCGTCCAGATCATGAAAAATAATGGTAACACTCTGTTCTACTTTAGTCAGGCCTCATTTGGAGTACTGTGCTAATGTTCTGAATACTAGTTTAAGACAAATATGTACGAACTAAAACATCCAGAGGAGGATGACACAGATGGTAAGGGCCTGGAGACCAAGCTCCATGAGGAAAGGTTGAACAAAATGGACATGTTTACTATTATTTATTATTGCATTTATATGCCACCTTTCTGCCAAGGCACCCAAGGTGGTATACAGTTTTAAAATACTAAAATAAATGATGTAAAATATAAAGTTGGCCCTATTCAGGGAGGAGATAAACTGTCTGGGACAGAACCTGATGTTGTTTTTGCCTGCTTGCCTAACTCTCTTCTTCCTTCCCACAAGCAATTGGTGGAACAGTCTAATAGTTTATTCGGAAGAAGAGCCTATTAAGAAGCAATATGATAGCGATCTTTAAATATTTGAAAGGATGTTGCATAGATCTTGCCCCAGAGGATAGAATCCAAACAAATGGATTTAAATAACAAGACAAAGGGTTCAGAGTAAACATTAGAAGGAATTTCCTGATGGTAGGAACTGTATGATAGTGAAACAGATTGCCTCAAAAGGTGGTGACCTCCCTCATTGTAAGCACAGGCTGGATTGCCACCTTTCAGGGATTTCCTACTTCGGTGGGTGATTGGACTTAGTGATCTTTTGATCCCTTCCAACTCTAGGATTCTATGACCTTTGGAAGCATATTTGCACATTCAGGTCAAACACAGCTGTTGTTGGTTTGTTGTCAAGAAGAGAGTTAATTGCCCACTTAGTTGTCAAGAAGTTCTCTTTCACTCTCAGTTTTTTGGACAATCTGAGAGTGGTCCTAGACACACATCTGTAAAGGTTCTGTCTCTCAGAGGAGTGTTGGTAGAAGAGCCTGAGTTGATTTCAACCGTTTAGAAACTGGAATGAGTAGACCTCATGCAGATATTCTGCGAGGATCCAATACGGTTGTGCACATTCTGTTCTTGGGTACTCTAGTTGATGCTGTACTTCTTCCCAATAGAGTTACCAGGGAAATCTGAACTAGGAGCTGACCTCACAGCAACTGTCCTAGTGAGCAAGACTGTATATGTTGGACAGGATCCAGATTACAATGCTGGCCTGTTCAGTTGGAAAGCTTATATAGAGGACCTGCTGACATAAGAGACATGGACTCCTAATTGTCAGGCTGATATTCTTAGCATTCTCGAACTGGGTATTATTTATTTATAGGATTTATATTCTGCCTTTCACTGCAAGTGGTTTTAAGGCAGCCTTAGAACAAAGTGAAAACAATACAACCCCATAAAAATACAACATGAAACAGTAATAAAAAATACAAAATAAAGCAGCAGAGCCAACAGACAGAACAGCAAGTAAAAAGCATTAAGAGGATTTCAAATATTAATAAAAGCAACAGAAGCTCATGAGGATAGACATTATGTTGGCAAAACCTTTATATCAATCTATTCTATGGGAAATAAGTGCCATATCAGTCAAGATGGGTTTTAATTTTTCTTCCATTAAAGCAGAGAATCTTGTGTATGCTTCCAGCATGGCAGTAGTTGATTGTACACTCATCCTGCTGAGGTAATCTGAATAGTCAATTCATCAGCAAGTCTTCTGATGGCTCATTAGTTGCTTTCGGTTGCTAGCATCAGGAGTGTGTGTATGTATCACCAAAAATCTCTTAGCTGGTGAATTTCATGACATAACACAAGTGCAAAAAAACTGAAAAGAGGGAACATGTTTGGTCCTAGATGGCTGGGTCCAAAGGCTTTCTGTCCAAACCTTTGACTGACATACAAACACCATTAAAAAAAAAATAAGATAGACACTGTTCTGGTAACACCACATTGGTCAAGTAATAATTTTTGGATTTGATGAGGAAGTCAATGCAGCCTCACTTGAAGTTTGCCGGATAAAAGGATTTAGGGTACCATTTGCAGCCAGATCTGTTCCACTGGATTTCATAAAATATAAGCAACAGTGAGTGAAACAATTGGATTACTTGGTACCTTGAATAGTATAAGAAAATAAGAAGAGCCTGCTGGATCAGACCAGTGGCCCATCTAGTCCAGCATCCTGTTCTCACAGTGGCCAGACAGAAGCCCCCAAGGAGGATCTGAGCACAAAAGCACTCTTCCCCCTCCCCTGCAGTTTCCAGCAACTGGTATTCAGAAGCATCCTGCGTCCAACTATTACCGTTATCCTCCACGAATTTGTCTAATCCACTTTTAAAGCCTTCCAAGTTGGTGGGTATCACTGCCTCCTCTGGGAACGAGTTCCATAGCTTAACTATGTGCTGAATGAGGAAGTACTCTCTTCTGTCTGGCCTAAATCTTCCAGCATTCCACTTCATTGGATGTCCATGGCTTCTAGTGTTGTGAAGCCACTCTCCACTCTCCATGCCATGACTAATTTTATAAATTTCTATCATGTCATCTCTTACTTTTCTCTAAACTAAAAAGCCTCAAATGCTGCAACCTTTGTCTTAGGGGAGTCACTCCATTCCCTTGATCATCTTGGTTGCTCTTTTCTAAACCTTTTCCAACTCTACAATATTTTTGAGGTGAGGCGGCCAGAATTGTACACAGTATTCCAAATGCGGTCACACCATAGATTTGTATAATGGCATTATGATATCTGCAGTTTTATTTTCAGTACCTTTCCTAGTGATCCCTAGTATGGAATTTGCCTTTTTCACAGCTGCTACACACTGGGTGAACATCTTCATCGAGCTATCCATTATGACCCCAAGGTCTCATTCCTGGTCAGTCACTGCCAGCTCAGACCCCATGAGCATATATGTGAAATTAAGGTTTTCTGCCCCAACATGTATCACATTACCCTTACATTAAACTGCATTTGACATTTTATTTCCCATTCACTCAGTTTGGAGAGGCCCTTTTGGAGCTCTTCACAATCTCATTTTGTTTTCACAACCCTCAGGATACCCTAAAGACAGCTGTTTCTGGTCATCTTCATATCCATAGTATCTTTAAAGAGGCAGTTTTGGTTACGTTTCTATCCTACAGGCAACTCGAACAGAGTTCTGACAGCCTGGATGAGAATTCCTTTGAACCTTCTTTCAACATTCCCTTAACAATGTTGAATCTAAAGACTATGTTTTCTGGAGGCTATTGCTACCTTCTTCTGTGAGCATCTGTAGCAAATCACATGCAAAAACGATGGAACTGAACGCACCTAGAGAAACAGACCACTTGAATGTCTGTCTCAGGTTGGAACTACAAATCATGTGGCCACATTATATAGTAAAACTTGAATGTCTGCTGCTTCGGTGTCAAGGAGGGGGCATTACCAGTTAAGCAGCGGCAAGCCTTTCCCTGCCCACCATTTTTTTCCTTTGTAACATCTCCTTTCTCACAATTTAGGTTCTCGCCTCATGTTTCTATCACACACATGGGTGTGAAATATAGGCTGGGAACAAAACATTGGGCAGGGGAAGGGTTCATTCCCCCTCCATGTCTACACTGCTGATGATCCCTTCCTCCCAGTGCTAGCAGCAGCCAGCGTGGGTTTGGTAGACAAGATGAACATAGAACATGTCATTCTGGACTTAATGACATTAATGTTGTTTGATATAGGGGAGGGCATTGCAAGGCTATATCACGTGAGATGCTGCAGAAGAGATATTCTTCCCCCCCCACCCAAAAGAGTAGTCTTAGCCTTCTTTCTATGCCAATTTCACCTCCCAATTAAAACAAAACAAATTCAAGGGCTTGATCCTATTCAATAAAAATAATTATTGGAGTTCTGATAGCTGAAGAAGTTTTTGTGCTGTTCGAACCCATCTTGAATTGTTAGCTATTGAGAGTAATTGCTATATAACAGCTGGTTAAGCCTTTTTCCAAGTGAGTGTCTACAAAAATTGTCACTTGTTAAGCATTCATGTCAACAGTCTTATTGAAACAGTTGAATCTCTAGATACACCTTTCTGTCTGAAGTTTGGTAATAAGATTCTTTTTGAAAGCATTAATTTTTGAAATGTTCCTTACATTAAGTAAAGCACTTTTGGTTGTTAATGTTGGCAGGCAGCAGTTAGCTGCTAAGACTAAACAACAAGTGACATTAATAAAATGCTGTGATTTGGGAATTACTATCCTTGCTATGAACTGCCAAACGGTAACTGTGAAAGTGATTGTAGGTGAGAGGTCCTATTTTTTTCTTTCTTTCTCACTTCCTTTGCCTCTGTGGCTTTTTTATACAACAGGCAGAATTACTGTTAAAGCAGAAGCAACATGCTTTTTAAAAAAATGTTGTTTATTGTATCTTTACAGAAAAATATTTACATATATATAAAAAATTAAGGAAAAGTAAAGTTACATATTATATACAATTAAATAATGATTGTAAGTTAAGTAGTTCAGCATTTGACATCTCCAGCAGTTACTTTGAGTGGTATTATATCAACTAATAGGCAGAAAACCTTGCGGTTTAAGAATATAGCTATAGCTCACAGATATTTCTATCAAACTTTAAAAAGCAGGGAAATTGGGCAGCTATAGTGAATGCACCAGGGGAGCAGGAGACCTGACCTCCTCTCTGAGATATTGGACTGCCCTACAAATTGGTCAAAATGCAAACACCATTTGGGTTGGTCTTTCACAGTCCAATCCACTTCCTGTGTAGCTTGGAAGAATTTAGTAACATGTGCCTCTGAGCATATGGTGAGTGGTGGCAACACCTGCAATCAACCCAAATAATAGAAACAAGACATATGCTGTGCTGATCTTCTTTAAATTTGTAGGTGACTTAGTGACCTATTATTGACTTTCTCTGTTTTTTAATCTAGGAGGTAAGAAATGGGATCCTGTCCAAGTTTGCTGAGAATGGATTGATCATTTGCATGCTTATTGAGTTCAGTGGGATTTACTTCCCTGCAATCATGCTTAGGATAGGTGAAACTGACCACAGGGGATGGGAAGGGGGGGAGGAAGGGCAGAGGGGAAGAGGGGGATGGGAGCAGGCAGAAAGAGGAGGGGAGGAGAAGGGTAGGTTTGAATATTTGCATGTTTATTGAGTTCAATGGGATTTACTCCCATGCAATCATGCTTAGGATAGGTAAAACTGACCAGGGTGGAGGGAGGGAGGGCTGGAGTGGGCAGGGGAGGAGAAAGAAGGAAGAGGGGAGGGGAGAAGGAAGGGAGAGGAGAGGGGAAGGAGGGGAAAGGCAGGTCTGATCATTTGCATGTTTATTGAGTTCAGTCGGATTTACTCCCATGCAGTCAAGGTTAGGACAGATAAAACTGACCATGGGGAAGGAGAAGAAGAAGGGGAGAGGGTAGCAGAGGGAGGGGGAGGGGAGGGGGAAGGAGGGTATTGGAAGGGGAGGGGCAAAGGAAGGGGGAGGGAAGAGGGAAAAGGGAGGTGATGGGAGGAAGGAAGAGGTGACGGCAGGTTCTATCATTTGCATGTTTATTGAGTTCAATGGGATTTACTCCCATGCAGTCATGCTTAAAATAGGTAAAACTGACCATGGAGGAGGGGAGAGGGGGAAGGAGGAGATTGGAAGGGGAGGGGGAGGGGCAAAGGAAGGGTCAGGGATGGAGGAGAAGGGAGGATGGGTTTGATCATTTGCATACTTTGTGAGTTCAGTGGGATTTATTTCTGTGCAGTCATGTTTAGGGTAGGTGAAACTGACCTGGGGGAGGGGCAGAGAGGGGAGGAGATTGGGTGGGTGGGCACTAGTCAGAGGGGAAGCCCCTTTCCTTTCCCAAAGGAAAACATTGCAAACAGTATCATTCTTTTTCAGAGTTTCCCCCACCTTTTTATTCTACAGCAGGCACATGTAATCTCCCACCCAAATTTAAACCAAAGCTATCCTTGCCACATCCACACTAGTGCTTTATTTCACTTAAGACAGTCAAGGCTTCTCCCTAAGAATCTTGGGAAGTGTAGTTAGTGAAGGGTGCTGAGAGTTGCTAGGAGATGCCCTGTTCCCCTTGCAGAGCTTCAATCAGAGTGGCTGACTGTTAAACTACTCTGGCCACTGGAACTCTGTCAGGGGAATAAGAGTCTCCTCTCAGCACCCTTCACAAACTACACTTCCCAGGATTCTTTGAGGGAAGCCATGACTGTTTAAAGTGAAATCAAATCTGGTGTGGATGTCACCCTCTGATTAGCTAAGCCCAGCAGCTGTGAGTCTGGCTTTTAGAACACTGACCATTGGTTCTTACTGAGCATGCCCGATGTTATCATTGAGTTCCATGTAAAATTTCTTAATTAGAAATCAGCCAGGCATTTTTTAAACTTTTAAACTGCAGAAGACTTTCGGTGGAGCTCTGCTTCCAGTAAGACGCTCTCGCTTCATCTCCTATAACGAGAAACTTAAAGCTACCACTAAAGGATTGTTATGAGTAGATAATGCTTAAGATATAAGAAGTAGGGAAGGGAGAGATTGCGGGGCGTATTTTGGCACAATTCCGCATTCCATCCTCTCTAACTTCAGACAGCTGCTAGCTGATACGGTTGTCCATGGACGCTCAAGCATAGGAGGATCCGCCATTAATCCGCCATTAATCTTATGGGGATCTGCCTGCTGTCTCTGCCGTCTGCCAGAGGACTTAGAAACTTGAGACCAAAATTTATGAAGGCTGCCGAAATAAATGCCTAGTCGATTACAGCAGCTAAATTAAACTCTAGTGTCGGCCCTCACTGATTTATTCTGCTTACGGGGCAAGGGGCACGAAGCCAAGATGGTAATGACCAGAAGCAATTACCAGGAGCTGGGTCTAACTGTGGAAGAAACTGCTGCGTCAAACAATGTTCAGAATAAGATCACGGAATACTTTTCCCCCATTAATGACCCACCCCCTTCGACCTCACAGAAACCCTTATCCAACTCCACGAACATATGGTTGGAAAATGAATGGACTGTAGCACATCCCCTCTCTGCTAAACTCCATACGACCTTTCCAGCTGCCAAAAGCCTCGCAGAGGAACTGCAGGATGCAGGCTTAAATTTTTCCTCGAGCGTAATAAACGATGAGCCACCCTCAGAAATCCTTACCATTGACTCTTACTGCCCTCTCATGGGACAATCAATAACCCCAGTTGAGAGTGAAAGGGAAAAGGATGGATTCCCTTCTTCAGATTCTGCCCAAGACTGGCAGCCCCTTCTGCTTGAGGAAATGAAGCTAGTCAAGGCATATATTTCAGAAACAAACAATCTACTTACCACGTTGATGGAAGTATTAGTGCCCCCAAGCGGTGGAAGAACAGCTGCAGAAAATTCTACCAATAGATCTGAACCGCCCTATAGCGCGGCTCCAGACACAGGAAAAAACAGAGGCAGAAAGAGGAAGAAAAAATCCACTCCTGCTTTAAACACCAACCAATCAAAAAAATCGAAAAACATTAAGAACAGCAAGCCCAATAACTCTAATAAGATGAATTTTAAGCCTTTGTTCAAACAATTGGACGCTCCAATGAAGAAGGATTCATCAAATGCCCACTGCCAGGCTATCCGGAGAAAATCTTCACTGCCGCTGATGGAGTCTCCGCCAGATTCTCAGAGCTTTACCTCTGTCAAGGACATGGCAGAATCTGAGTCTACTCTGAGGGACCACTCAGAGCAAAGGTCTGAGTTAATTGAAAGATACTCAACAAGGTGGAACCTGACATTGCAACCAGACAAGTTGGTCATCTGTTACAAACATAACGCCAGGGGAGGGCGCCCCCTTTTTCCGAGTATTCCGTTCTTGGATAACTGTTTCCGTCAGGCGACGCGTGCCCCATGGCGAACAAACTTCATCAGATCAATGAACAACATCTCCAACAATGTGTGGGATTGGCGCCTGATTATTACTTGTCACTCCAGTAAGGAAGCCAACCAAATTCTTAGCGCAAGGGGCAGCCTAAAAGGAAAGGGTATATTCGTACAAAGATACTATACTAACGCTGCACCTCCAATGCCGTTAGTCAGATTTCATCTGCGAAGCTTGCTCGGCAGCACGGCCGTTTCCGAAGATCCCCCAAGGACCAACAACTACATGCACACCGCCCAGCAGGCCCTTGACCCTTTGAAGCCACAATACCCTTCCACAATCGTGCCATTATTGATGCCTGCTCTCCTACAGGAACTAGAACCAGAGGAGCTTCAACTCACGGAGCTCTACGTCCAGCTCCCAGCTTCTGAGAGATCGGCGCTTGTCTCCAAGCTGCATCTTCTGATCCAACGACTCAGAGCTGTAGACTGTAGTGAGTCACTGATTTCCTCACCCGCTCCTTCAAACAATGCTGTAGGAGCTTTTTCCATCATCAAATTTGTGGAGGAAACAAGAACTATCAGGCCAAGATCAACCTCATTAGAAGCAACGGTTCCTAGATCTATTAATCCCAGCCGCCGTAAAAACGGAGCAGTTTTTCGGGACAACATGGGAGCCCTAAACAGAATCTTGGACCCTAATTGACATTCACCCTCCACTGTCTTGCATTTCCTCTCCTGGAACATAGCTGGCTGGAATAGTAAACAAAGTGACCCAGAGTTGACCTCTTACCTTAACAACTTTGATGTAATATTTCTCCAAGAGACCTGGGCAACCTGTAAACCCTTCCTGGATGGCTTTTCCTCCAGACACCTGCCAGCTACCTTTGCAGCAGACAGGAGAGGTAGACCAGCAACAGTTTGGCAATTTTGATTTCCACTGAACTCCACTGGCCATCCAAGTTAGAGATCTTCAACCCTTGAATTCAACGGCCATGCAGTGTGCCTAGAATTTAATGCCCTTTTGGTCCTGTGTATTAATGTCTATCTGCCTCCCAATTATATGCGTTCCAATACGGACCTGATTTGGGAGGAGCTTGATAATTATTTGCTAGATTTGGAGGCGAAGTACCCCAGAGCACATATGCTCATCATGGGGGACTTTAACGCAAGGATTGGTCCAAATAATGATGCTCTTTTTTCATCAAGGTTATGGTGGAGTGAAAATTGTGACCACCTTATCCCTAATTCTAACAGGCACTTGAAGGACACCAAAATTAATTATGGGGGAATATGCCTAGCTCGCTTGGTTGGTAATCATAATCTGACCATATTAAATGGCCTCGAACAACTAGGCGCCAGTGCGGAATACACCTATATTTCCTCCCGCGGAAGCAGTGTTATCGATTATGCAATGATCGCCCCTCAACTATTTAACTTGATCTCTGCTTTCAAAGTAGGAAATAGACAAAACGGTGACCACCTTCCGCTCAACATTGAGTGCGTTTGCCCCAAGAACTCCAGGCTAGATAACTACCATAACCCTACTCTTAGCGGCAAGCATTTTAAGGGCAGAAGGACCAGATGGTCGACACAGCTGGCCCTTAGGTCTGAAAATTTCCTTTTTTCCCCTCCGCCCATGGCCATTTGGGAAAATTTAAGGAAAGCCAATAATTCCCAGTCAGCTCTAGATGAATACTCATCCTTAATCTCCATTTAAACATCGCCCTTTTTCCTAGACAGCTCGCTCCCAAAAAAACCTTTAGCTGTAATGCGAAATGGTTCGATGGGGAATGTTTGGCCTTAAAATTACAGCTGAGGAACGTATACAAGCATTACCATCAGCAAAATCTTACCCAGCTTCCCTCTGAATATTATGACATCAAAAGGAAATACAAATCCCTGCTGACTACTAAGAAAAGGCTAGCTGTACAGCAGGACTGGGAGACCTTAATTTGGGTATTGAGATCTAAAGACTCCAAAAGCTTCTGGGCCATCATCTCTAACGCTTCCCACACTGAATTCATAGCACCCTGTAATATCCCCCCCCAGATTTGGGAATGGTACTTCACTGAAATGTTCGCGGAAGTCCGACATGTGGACCAAAGTCCCTTTGTCCCCCCCGATCCCTTGGCTCTCCCGCCATGGCCTCCTGTTACACAGGAAGAAGTAAAAGCCCTGATTGTTGCTCTGAAGGCAGACAAGGCGCCCGGCCCTGACAATATCCTGTCAGAAATGTTGATAAAATTTCCAGACTGGTGGGTGCCAATTTTAGCCAATCTATTTACTAAAATCAACAATACCGGCCACGTTCCGGAATCTTGGAGCGAAGCAATAGTTGTGCCTATATTTAAGAAGGGAGATAGAGAGGACCCTTCTAATTACAGGCCAATCAGCTTATTATCGGTCATTGGCAAATATTGATGCCTGGATGGAGGAATATGACATATTAGGCAAAGAGCAGGCCGGGTTTAGGAAAGGCTGCTCGGTTCTCGATCATTGCCTTGTACTGAGTCACCTGGCGGAAAAATACAGTAAGTTAAGAGGCAACGGTCTATACGTGGCCTTTGTGGATCTCAAATCTGCTTTTGATTCAATCCCACAAAACAATCTATGGCTCAAACTAGCAAACACTAACATCGACAAAAGGCTACTAACCCTGATCTACAACTTATATCAGCGCACCTCTCTACGTGTACGCTGCGGCCGAGAGGGAGGTTTAACCGACCTCATCCTCTCTAACAAGGGGGTGAGACAGGGGTGCATATTAGCTCCCCTGCTATTCAATCTTTATTTAAATGACCTGAGATCATTTTGTCTCTCTCAGGATTTTCATTCCCCCAAAATCGCAGATGTAAGATGCCCTCTGCTTCTGTACGCAGATGATGTGGCTCTTCTTTACCTTTCCAAAGTGGGTCTCAAGCGAATGCTGCGAGCCTTCATGCTTTATTGTAGTGACAATCGATTGACTATCAACTACTCTAAAACCAAAATCCTGGTATTTTCTAACCGTAAAACAATCTCCCCCTGGTCAATTAATGGTCACCAAATTGAACAGGTCTCCCACTTCAGGTACTTAGGAATCATATTCCACTCCACGTTGAAATGGACTACTCATATTAGAGTGGCAATCAAGAATGCTCGTAATACAGTCAAGGGTGTACTACGTTTCTTTTTCACCAAAGGGGGGCAGTATGTGCCAGCCGCTATCCAGGTTTTCAAAGCTAAAATCATCCCTCAGATTCTTTATGGGGCCCCTATATGGATACATTCATTTAACTCCTCAGTGGAAGCAGTCCTTTCCCTCTTCCTACGCAGGGTGCTCGGTGTACCGAGATGCGTCGCTTCTGCAGCTCTTAGGTTAGAGTGTGGTCTTGCATCTCTGGAATGCACGGCATGGCTGATGGCTGTAAATTTTTGGGCCGTCCATGCCTATAATCCTCAGCCAGGCTACATATCCACCCTCTGGAACAACGATTTCACATCCAACTGGAGCAAAAAATTTTTGCGAAATTTTTGCAATTAGGTTTCTCTGGGGAATTCCTAGCATCTCAACCACTCACCCTGGCGAAAGCCCAAATTCGGTCTCGGCTTAGAGACTCCAATCTGCAATCTTTGTTTGATAGAGCCTCTAAAGTATGCTCTCCCCTCTTTTTGAAGCTAAAAATGGACCCCGGAAACTTTGCCCCCTATCTAGATTTCTTTACAGTACCCAAATTCAGACTAGCTTTTACCAAGGCCAGATTCAATTCCCTACACTCTGCATTGCTGAGCGGGAGGTTCTCTGGTCTTTCCGTTGAACAACGCCTCTGTCCCTGTGGTATGGGTCCCATTGAAACCCTTCAGCATTTGTTTTTAAACTGCCCCCTATACTCCCTATATTCCTCTCCCCTCTTCTGGCAAGGTACCCATATAAGCCTCCAGAATCCATATTATCTTACCTGTTGGCTGGTTCTGATAGGGAAATCTCCCTGCAAGTTGCCAAGTTTATCCATGCCTTACAGCAAATACGGATATCCTTGCCCTCTTGATTGTAAGTTCTCGTATTGATGCAATTTTACCTTGTTTCTGTTTTAATGTTTTATTGTCTTTTCATTTTATTTCTCCTTTTATATGCTGTTCTTTGTATATACTGTGGGTCTTTGACCTCAATAAACTTGAGTGAGAGACTTAGGCTACTAAAAAACAAACAAAAAAAAACTGCAGAAGATGAAGGTCAGAGTATGGGACAAGGTCAGTAATAGGATTACAAGTACTCTGTGAACATGGCTGATTTTTAATTAATTTCAACAAATTATGAGAACTCAGAGAGAAGAAAGTCCAAAGGGGGTCTGGGGTTTTTTCTCTCTCTTTTTACACTTTGAACTCTCTATTCTCTCTGACTGTTTTGTGTATCATCATGAAAATTTCGAGGGTTGGTAAGCAAGCATTCTTGAGTTCAGGATGATAAGTTTTGTAAGGTTTTGTTTTGAAATGAGTTTATGGGAAGGATTAGAACGGCATGGGGGTATTTTCAATTTAACATTGTGGAATGCAGAAAATCCACGCTGTATAGTATGCAGCCACTGTATAATATTTGGGATGACTCTGCCAGAGTCAAGTACCAGCGAAATAGATTTTTTTTTTTTTAAAAAAAATTAACTTTAAAGTGTCTGTTAAATCCATTTCTGTTGTCATGGTGTTATTTGCTGACCTAATCCTCATTTCCATTTGCTCTGATATGTATTACTTGATATATCTAGGTCAATCAGAACTTTGTACCTTTTACTCGGTATATTCCTAACATTTTGAGTTAACAAGAATTCAGGCCTAGTTTTCTTCCTCAATGAACCATGGTTCTCTATAAATTTTAATGCTATGGTCTTAAACTGTTAATATGGTAGAAAAGAAGTTTGTGACTGCTGCATTTCATTTTTAATTTCAGTAAAGGTTTTAACATACCTTTTAACAGCATTTTAATGAAAATATTTTAAAACCAATGCAAAAGAATCATGGTGAAGCCCCCCAAAAAGAATGACTTGAATATTTCAGATTTTAGTTATAGCGCCATTCCTGTGTGGATGCTTTACAAAATTAAAAAAAAGTTGGTGATGGCCCAAAAAGAAAAGAACAAGCAATGATGGGTATCATAAAGTCAGTGTTTGAAGTTATAAATCATTGGGCTGTGAATTTCCTAAAGACTAATCCAGTTTTTATCATTCATTACTATTCATCCTTGGGCAACTCACTTAACATTTCCTCCTTTGTCTCTTAAGTTTTTCCACTTGTAAAGGAGAAATACTAGTATTAAAGTATTTATGGGTACTGTGAGGAAGAGGCGAATTATGAAAAAATAATTTTGTTCTAGGCATCTTAAATTGTTGCATATTGTTTTTACGTTCTTCAGAGATTAGGTATTGTTGAAGTTGCTTAACAAAATACAGATCAGTGTAGTATTCTACTGTGTGCAGTGGAACATTTTCTTTTTTAGCTAAGTAAATGGCCAATGATAACAAGAAACCTTGAGAATGAAACTCGTTCTGTATTTATGTCAGGCATAATACATGCACACACACATACCTTTCACTTGCCTGTTCATCACTGAATGACACTTGTACCCCAAACACATTTCTGACAGCCCCCTGAACGCCACATAATTCACTTCACATTTCTTCTCCACACCTCTAACCTTCTCAGTTAACTAGTTGGAAAATGCTTCCACATAGTCTCATTCAGGTATTGATCTGGCAGCAGTAGCTTTTGGTAGTTAGTTAGTTCTTGTGTACCTCTTGAAAGTTATTTCATTCACCTTGGTGATATTGACAAAATGCTTGTACCAGTTCAGGAAATAGTGTGTTTGCTTGGGACAAGCATTGTTTCTCTTGATGCTAGGACTTCTGCAGAGCTGTAAGAGTTGTGCTTTGAATAAAGCAACACCATGGATTTTAGAGATCTAATTTCCTTGTTTAGAATTTTAAAAATACATATCCATGTATTTTGGCATATGAATAAGTCATGAGCGGTCTTATTTTCTACCATGGGGACAGCAGTGTATTGCATTTTAATGTTTTCACTGGTAAAAATTTTTGAACTTGTATTGGGTACTTATCCAAGTAAGCTGAACAAATTGCCATAACTTTTCCCTCTTTTCAGTATTGCAAATTAATTAATCAGGGCTGGTGCCAGGGGGCAGCCAGGTCAGGCCTTGGCTGGGGGCCCCTGAGGGGCCCCTCCTTAAAGCAGGAGGGTAGCGCTCCCATTCTGCAATCTGTGCCACTGACAACTCCCAACCCTGCCACAGATTGCAGAGAGGGAGCTCCCAGGCACCTCCCCTCCCTACAGTCAGTGTGGGCTTCAATAAGCCCACACGCGCACCCCACCTACCTCTCTCATCCCTGTGAATGCAGCTTGCACGCCTGCCAACAACCAAGATGGCGGCAGAGGCTTCCCTAAGGGGCTAATGCCCCCACCGCAATCTTGGTTGATGGCAGGCATGCGCGAGCAGTGCACACATGCCTGTCATCAACTAAGATGGTGGTGGAGGCTTCCCTTCCCTTGGTTGCTGGCAGGCATGTGCACACAGTGCACATATCATTTACAGGGAGAATAAGGATAGGTGGGACATGCGAGCAGGTTTATTAGCCGCACACCGCTTGTATGGAGGGATTAGGCTATGGCACCACTGGCCCTGATAGGCGAATGGTGATGGGGGCAGGACTGTGAAATCCAGAAGCCCCTAGTCATGGACCATCTTCCATCTGTGTCGTCACTGTGGGAGGCTGGGTGGATCCAGAATTGGCCTCCACAGTCACTTACGGACCCACTGTTAAAGACCTTATCTTGGAAGACAATCTTACTCAGCCACGAGTGATCGCCAATGAAATGAATGACATGGAATGAGGAGGGGTGCGACCTTGTCCTTCGCCTTAAGGTAGCATAACCAAATTTTGCATGCAAAGAACAGGTTTTCTTCTAGTTTTGGATACAGTTGGATGCCATTTTGAATCAGGATGGCAGGCTAAACCTTTCAAAACTGCACTGATTTTTTGGTTCCTTAGAATTCTTGAACAACTCTTGAGTTCAAGGCTGCTAGTGATTATATAAGTAACAGAGCCACAGCTGAGCCAAGATGAGGGGCGTCGGTTGGTGTAAAGCCCAGTGTAAATAGTAGTTAGATTGTGCCCTAAGTGGAATTTAGTAACTCAGTATGTTATTAGGGAATTAGGAATATCAGGAAATGGTGTGGACAATATGTTGATACAGAGGGATAGTAAGGGATACTGGTGGAGCCTACTGTTAGAATATGAGTAAGTGCTGGGGGTAGTATGTAAATATCAAAGCTGGATAAGTATGCAGGAGTGATAGTTGTTTTTAAGGTAAAAATGTATGTTATCTGTTATGTGTGTATGGGCCTTTTATGTTTTTATATAGTGTGATTTTGTAAATTAAATATTTGCAAAATAAAAAATTATTGAAAAGAAAAAATTGAAAGGAATTTCCATGTAAGAGTTGTGATGGTAAAGTGAGTAGGTTTTTATGAGACATTCTTTAAAACTTCTGTATTTAGTTTCAGGAATATTTTATTATTTATTTATTAGATTTATATCCTGCCCTTCCTTCCAGTAGCAGACCAGGGTGGGAAACAAACAGCTAAATCTCAATTATCCAGTGTATCAGTAGAAAATTAAGGTGATACACAAATAAACAAAACTCTGGATAATAGAAAAGGCCTCAGAACTACAATGAAATTCATATATTATTACATTTAGATCCCACCTTTCCTTCAAGGAGCTTTAGGTGGCATACATCCTCATTTTATCCTGAGCTAACATTACTCTTTCTCCTTTTGCATCTAGTATAGAAGAAGACAATCTTCATTATCATATTTGCCAAGTAGAGAATGACCTTATTTTTAAATAATGTGTGACAAATATTGGGCACTATTTGTCACACAACTTAAATTACCAGAACAGAGTAGATTAAAAATTGTAAAGAATGAAGTCATGTTGCTGAAGGGAGGTAGTATCGTATGTGTGTGGGGACACACACACACAAACACAACGTAATGGTATGATTTGCTAGATCAATATGGACTGCCTCCAAGTCAATTCTGACTTACGACGACCCTATGAATAGGGTTTTTGTGGTAAGCGGTATTCAGAGGGGGTTTACCATTGCCTTCCTCTGAGGCTGAGAGGCAGTGACTGGCCCAAGGTCACCCAGTGAGCTTCATGGCTGTGTGGGGATTCAAACCCTGGTCTCCCAGGTCATAGTCCAGCACTCAAACCACTACACTACACTGGTGCTCTGCTAGATCAATAAGCTGCACTAAATAAAGCTGAACATATTGGAATCATTCTCGTTTTGGATTTGGATTTGCAGTACCACATTTTTCCAGTGTTAGATCATACAGAGGTGCAACAGGCAGCTTGTTCTGAGGGCAGGCAGTACTACTGCATCTCTGCTACAGGAGTGATTGAATGATCCAGTCATAGCCAATGCAAAGTCAGGGCAGAATTACCTGTTCCCAGTGGGAAAGTGTGGGGCTAGAGCAGTGAGTCATGCATAGACCTAATAGGAGGTAGCATTTTCTGTAAATGGACACTCTGGATTTCAGGAGCTTTGTAATATATTTGTTCTCAATGTACACTAGCAATTCTCTCATGGCACATAGTTTAGAAAGTACTGTTGTGGGTAAACAGCAGCTTTCCCTACCAGCTGAGCAGAAGACACCTGCTTTATTTCCTGCTTGTGATAGAGGGAGAGGACTATCTTGGGCTCTTTGTTAACTCTGGACATACACTGAAATTCTTCAACTGAAAAGTCCATGATAGTGCTCTTCCATGAGTATTAGCATTCGAGTTACAATGCTGGCTTCTGAGGGAGGAGTTGCTGATTATATATGCAGGGGTCCAGGAAGAAATAACAGTTAATAATTGCTATCATGTTGCAGAGCATGTATATTCCTTACTCTGTTTTTTCTTCTAGGCAACAAATCCAAGCTCTTCTTGGACAGTTTAGTCAAGCAGAAGCCATGTTAACCTTGGCTGGAGTGCAGCCAGGGAGTCTGGATGGAGTTCTTTTGGATGCTGGTTGCTCTTCCATACAACTTGATACTCCAGAAAGAGGTTTTTCCCTTAGAAAAGATGGTCCTTTGGATATGAGGATGGATGGTGGCAGGTACATGTTGATAAAAATGTCTTCCTTCAATATTTCTCAACAGCATGCTGAATGTAATTTCCATTTCAGGATGCAGAGCTGCGATTAAATTCCCTGTCTACCCCTGCATATACATAAGCCAGCTTTTTATGTCCTAAGCAAAATAGGTTTCCTAATGTTCAATGTTAAGAACATAAGAAAAGCCTACTGGATTAGGCCAGTGGTCCATCTAGTCCAAAATCCTGTTCTCACAATGGGCAATTAGATGCTCCTGGGAAGCCTGCAAGCAGGACAAAAGCACTTCCCGCACCCCTGTGGTTTCCAGCAACTGGTATTCAGAAGCATACTCTCTCTGACTGTGGAGGAAGAGCATAGCCATCGTGGCTAGTAGCCTTTGATATCATTATGCTCCATGAATTTGTCTAATCCTCTTTTGTTGTTGTTATGTGTCTTCAAGTCGACTATGACTTATGGTGACCCTATGAATCAGCGACCTCCAATAGCATCTGTCGTGAACCACCCTGTTCCAAGTTGGTGGCTGTCACTGACTCCTCAGGGAACAAGTTCCATAGAAGTACTTTCTTTTATCTGTCCTGAATCTTCCACCATTCAGCTTCTAAATGTTCTAAATGTTTAGCCCTTGGTGCCAATTTCTGTTTTGCTCATTGGCTCATCACAAATGTTCCCATAGATTCTAAGTGTGACATTTAAAATGGAAACAATGGATAGCAACAACAAAAATCTTGAACAGGCAACACAGAACTGGAATGTTTGTAAAAGATTCACTGCAGTATGACCAGTGAGACAATTCCTATATAAGGTTCTTTCTTATCCTTCAGATTAGACCAGTTGTGGCTTTCTTCCATGTTGTTTATAGAAATTGTAAAAAAATAAAAACTCCTTAAACCACTGTATTAAAACTACTTTCACGGCATTGCCCATGTTGAAATTGGCCCACATAGGTAGTAGTTGCCTACAAGGTGCTTATCTTATATGAAGCGCATTGGAATCATATGTTATGTGCATATATTAACAATATATTTTATTGGATGTATAGCAGCTGTGTATATCCTGGCAAGTGTACACAACAATAAATACACTTCATTAAAAAGAATTCTAGAATCAATATAGACTAACTGGAGCTTCCATGGTTAATAATGGCAATGAACTAGTATTGTTCAGATAGCTGCAGTGCTGACAGAACTTTGGTCCCTTATGTACAAATGCATGGACTTATAGAAGAGATAGAATGAATGAATTAGAGAAAACTTTTAAGAATTTTAGTCAAAAACTCTTGCAAGAAATTATGTATACAAAAATCAACTGTGTGTGTGTGTGGTACTGTAAATTCAAGTTATTATAGCCAAGAGAGGCATAAACTAAGCCAAGGGCTGTATAAATAATATTTGAAAGCAAGTCATGTATATTTCTCATAAGAATGATTATCCATTAAATCAAATTGTTAAGGCACTTGGTAGATTTCCTGTCACCGAAAGCATAATCAGCACCCCCCACCCCAACAGTAGGATGCTTTAGCTCTGGTGAAATTTGATCAGCCAAAACATATGAAGGAAATTTGGGTTTTCATCATCATCATCATCATCCAATAAGGCAATGCCAATAATACCTTTTAAAGCAATGGCGTCCTATTTTGCTGTTTCTGGTAAATCTAAAATTTTGAAGACTTTTTTTTTACATATTGACCTTTGGAATAATGCTGGATAAAATAGTATAGCACAAAATTGTTTTCCTGATAATGTTTTCTAAGAGTTTATGAATTCAGGACAACTAAATTGTCTCATTGCTTCATGCCAGAAAATCTCAATTTAGTTGCTCCATCTGTACTATTTCTTGTGGATTTGAGTGGTTTATAAAGAGATCCCTTGCCTGCGAGGGGCACACAGGATTCTGAATCAGTGATAGTACCTAATACATAAAAAATCATTCCAAAAAGGCAAATGAAAGAAATGTTGGTTGTTCCCTTATATTCTGGGAATATTATCCAGACTGATCATTTCTACTACCTTTCTTCTGAAAGAGAGACCATTTCTGAATTGTGAGACCTTTAAGTGATCATTAAATACCTCACATTTTCTTTGCAGAAGATCATTTTTCATGACACCAGATGTGAGTGAAAAGGTCACAGAGATTAAGGCTCTCTTTTTTGATCAGGAAATAGATAAAGCAATGTGATGTCTTGGAAAAATATCTGCTTGTAAAATGAGTTCATCTCCTGGCATTATGCAAGCAAAGGCAGCCTTAGCAGTATTTTGTCTTTTCAATTTTATCTGAGGTACTGCTATAATGTTAAAGTTTATGATAAAGGCATTTCAACTATTCTTTATAGCTAATTAATGTTAGGAGATTGGGGTTGGAGGGAGAGAGCCTCCATGTGAATTAATAAGAGGTGATTTACAAGATCGAAGCTATTTCTGCTTTAAAATGATTCCTGCCTCTTATTGTAAAATCTCAGAAGCACTTGTATGCAGTGTGTGTGTGTGTGTTCGACTTTATGTCTCAATGCTGTGAAGCTTCACCCCTTGTCAATGAAGGCTGACGTCAGTGAACTAATTGGCTGCTCTTGTGCGTAGGTATCCTGACATGCCCACCGCTGCTGATGTTGTGAATGCTTTAGATCAACAGGCACTTGCGTCCATCCTGAGAACATATGGGGAGGAAAGGCACGCCAAGAAAATAGCTTCGGCAGTTGTTCAGGCACGCAGCATCTACCCCATCACCAGAACTCAGCAGCTTGCCAGCATTGTTGCAGGTACCCTCATTAATTCTGAGCAGTGTCTGAGAGAGAGAAAATATTAATCCGCAAAGTCCCAGAGGGATCTATTTGTACTTGAAATCATGCAAGATCTAATCCTGTCTATCCTGCTCTGATGTCAGCTGTTTTTCCATATGCTCTATCTTTTTATATTGTTGGATGCTGATTAGTTTCATAATAGACTTTACATGAAGACATTTTTAATTTTGCCTACCAAGATGAAGCCCTGGATAACAAAAAGAGAGGAACTGTTTTATCATTACTGTTGAGAAGCCTTCAGCTATCAGAAATGACAGAGCTTCTGTCTTAATTTCAAACAATTTAATGTTCATGTGTGGCAAGATGCTACAATTGCCCACCTAATAAAATAACAATCTGCTAGTTGATTTCTGTGTCAGGAAGACCTGAGATCTAACATTGCATGGGCGGTGGAGCTTCATGTTTTTCTCTCCCCTCCCCACAGCCTCTTCCCCCAAAACAATCTGCTCTGGAGGATTGGGGAACCCATCAGAACAGAGTTTGGGGGGGTGCAGGTACCTGCAGGGCAGAAGCCAGATATCTTATTGCACAAGTGGATTTCCATTGTACAGGCAGATAGACATTACTGGATATTGCCCAGAGTAATTAATGAAATATTTCAATCACTGATGCTAACAAGATGAGCTTTACAGGGCTTATTGAGACATACAATTTTGCTGCTGTTCCCAGAAACCTTGCAGATTCCTAAAGGACCATCTGCTCCTCCTTGAATCTACCTGGATTTTTAAGATTGGTCTCAGAGTCCCTGTTCCAAGTCCCTCTTCTGTATCAAGTAAAGTGGCTGGTAACCAAAAACAGGACCTTTTCAGCTTTGGCACCCCACCTTTGGAATTGACTTCCCAGGAAGAATGGCCGGGCATCAGCTTTATTTTTCATGGTGCCCCACAAAAACTGTTTAACCAAGCCTTTTAGTTTTATAACAGTTTGCTGTGTTTATTTTTGCTGTTTTTATGGTTTCGTTCTGTAAGCCTTTCTGAGAACTTTGACTGAAGAGCAGCTAACAAATCAGTTGTGGTTCATTTCTCATGGATGCCTGAGTAAATGGTGATGCCTGCTGCTATCTGGGTGCATAGAAAACTTGCAGTGCACAGCAAAGCCATCTTTCAACTATTTCATTGTGCATCCAAGTCTTTAATGTTATTTTATTTTGCATCATTTGACTGAAAAGAACATCAAATGGCCACTTGACAGTTCACTAAAGACAGTTCACATCAGTCAGGTATAAATGAATATATGAAGTTGCCTTTTACTGAGTTAAACCACTGGGCCATCAAACCCAGTCTACGCTGACTGGCAATGGCTCTTCAGGGTTTCTGGCAGTGGTCTTTCCCAGCTCTGCTGGTTGAGATTCTTCTGAGTGAAGGTGCCAAGCGTTGGACCTGGGATCTTTCACATGCAGCACATATATGCCACACTATTGTCCCTCAGACCCGACAGAAACCCGTTTCTTCACTGTATCCACTGCGGGCATTCCAGACATCTTGCATAGCAATATAAAAATAATACCTAAGAAATCTTTTTTTCCTCCTAACCTATTCTCAGTTTCCTGGCCAGACAGATCCCTTTAAAATCAGCCTTGATGGATTCTGTTTGCCTCAGCAATGGTCTGGGGAGCTGATGATGATGAAATGGCAGGGATGAGAGCAAGAGTGAACTTTTTTTGGCTGTTAGGGTGCAGAGAGTATATAGGAACTCAGGCATTCAAAACTTACTTGAGAATGGACATTGCCATCTGCTGGCTGATAATTTCTCCTGGAATAGGAGGTGACTTGTTCCTTAAACTTTAGTACAGGAAGAAAGAAGCCTTCTTGATTCTGTGCATGAAGCAAACTCTCTTGCAAACCTTTAACTCAACTTTTTATTGAGTGGGCTATTGGAAAGGGCTGTGCTGCAGTTGTTTACATATTTATTACTTATTAATTGATAATAATAAGTTTGTATCCTGCCTCTGCAGAATTGTTTGAGATGGTTCTGAAAAAATGACATTAAAACCCATAACAATAATTTTTTTTAAAAAAAAGTAGAAAAACTAAAACTGCACAGCAGATGGTAAAAACAATCAATGTAAAATTCCAGTATTTACAATCACAATATACTGAATTATAAAATGCACAGTTGGACAAAAACATTTTTCCTGGTCACTGAAAGGTAATGGATGTAGGCATTGGGCATTGAGGAGGAGCATTCTAGAACCGGGGTATCACTACAGAAGACTCCTGTTCCTCAGTTACTCTTCAAGCAGGAGGACTCAAAGAAGGACCCCAACAGATGACTTGAAAGCACAGGCAGTCTTGTACAGGACCAGGTAGTGCTTGAGAAATCCTTCTCCCAAATGCAAGGCTTTATAAACACTTGTGACTTGAATTGTGTTCCGAAATGTACAAGAATGCATTCATTGACATTGTTGCAAAAATGGGAAGATATCATTGCTGTATAACATGCCAGTTATCTGGAATAAAAATGCAGATGTATTTTTATTTTTGATCCAACTGAAGCTTTTGAGAGGTCTTCAAGAGCAGCCCCTATACAGTACATTTCTGTAGCCAATCCTGGATGTTACTTGTTGCCAAGCTCCCTCTGTTCTTATGCTACCAGTGCCACTTTGGAGAGCAAAGTAAGGCCCAGAAGTAACAGCAGCCCAAAATTGCAAACCGAAATCTTAAGGGGAGTACAGCTGCATCAAAAACAAGAACTGCAGACCTCTTACATAGGCAGAGGTCTCAGCAGTGCAGGCTCTTCAGTATTTCTTTAAAATTATTGCTCGGTTGGTTTGCATTTTGTTTTTGTTGGTTTCTATGGAGGGACAGATCATCCATGTGCCAATAAAAGCAATTGTAAGCATTAGTCAGATGACAGGAGACATTTGGTAGTCTTTGCTAAATTGTCATACTGTACTGGGCTAGTGACACAGTCTTTTATTTTATTAGTTCCCAGTTTCCAGTGATGAGCCATGAGACATCTGCTAGCGCCTAGGTGTTGTAATGATACAAAACAGTTGAGCATATCAGTGTACCACTTGCAGTCTTCCTGAGGGTTAAACCAAGACATTTTGCTGCCTCAGGCAAAGGACAGGATGGTCTCTCTCCATTCCATGTACAAAAGCTGACCAAAGTGGCAGTTCAACTCTGTTAGTGGAATACATCCTCTAGTGCAGCTGTGAGCAGCAAGCCAGATAAGGGTGCCTGATATCACTGTGACACACACAGTTGTGATCTATAACAGAGGCTCAAGAGGAATGGTTGAGGGTGCAGTCCCCACCTCTGATCTGTTGCCTGAGGTGATTGTCTCATTCTACCTAATGGGTACCACCAGCCTATTCTTCCCTAAACTATTTCTAATCTTTCATTGTGGCTGTTATGTTCCTTGTTACCTGTTAACTTTATAGGGTAACTTAGTTTCACTTGCTTTCATCTAGATTTGTGATTTGTTAACAGATGAGAGTGAGATTATGTAATCTATACCTTGATGAGAATTTTTTTATGGGCCAAAAGACAATTAAAAAGAATCTTAGGAGGTAAATCTAGTTTATCCAGATATGTCTAGCTTCACAGACTTTTAATTAACATTTGGAAATTTGTAATATTGCTTGAGTTGCAGATGGATTTATTTTTCACTTTTATTAACAGATCCTGAGGACAGAAACTGTGTCATTGGAATTTATTAAATGTGATTCAGATTGAACAGGAAATTCCTGTAAACAGGTGCCCTCGTAGAATTAATTTTTAAAGTCTGCCACACTTTCTCTCACACAGAGGACTTGAATGCTGCCCATTGGCAGGCACAGCATGTTGCTGATTTTATTCTGAAGCTTAAGGTTTCAATGCATTTTAACATGTGAATCTATTAGATTTTAAATAGTGTAAGCAACATCAGGATATCCCACAACTAAAAAAAGGATAATTTCTCTCCTTGGGATTTTAAATCATTCATCTTGCCAGAAGCGTGGTATTTTTATGAATGAAATCTATTCTGCATGCTTCCCATACAAATTTTGTTCTATTATTATCCGTAGTAAAGCCTGTTACCGAGCAAGATTTTTTCTTCCACTGGCAATGTGATTTTCTTTTCTGTGGAAAAGTCGGGACAGGATGGATTTCCCCCCCTAGATGTACAAATGTTTCTTCATTTATATGATTAAGAATGAAATAATATACCTCTCTTCGTGGCTGGACTAGTCCAGTTAAAATAGATGAAAAGGAATACAAGATTAAAATATTTGTGTGTTTTTTTCCTGCAGACCCCAGCAGACATATAACATATATAAACATACTCTGAGTAGCACTAAGTTGAATACAACCCAATAATTACATCTTAGTAGCCTAAAAACCATTTCAGCTAACCGTTCTTCTAAAAACATATGGTCCAAAATGTCATAATGAATGATCAAGATAAGGTTTCCTAGGGCGGGAATTCCAGAATCTTGGCCATAATGACAGTGTAGTCTCCCTGGTCACATCAGTTGGACTTTAGGAATAGTTGAAGCAAATATGAGGGCTAATGATGATCTTAATAAGCAGGGAGGTTCATACAGGAGAAAGTGGTTCTTCAGATATCCTGGCCCCAAATCATAAACAGCTTTACAGAATTTCTAACAGCTTTACAGAATCAACAGAATTTCTTTTTTTTTTCTTTTTTGTTGGACAGCGCTTCATCATCATTTTATTTATATGCTGCTGTTACAAAAGGAGTCAAGCCTGAATGGAGGCCAGACTGATAGGAACTCTATATTCCCCCTAGTTGCCAATAAGGAATAGAGACGAGACCAGGGTACCGCAAATGTTTGCCTTTATTGAGCCTTTGCAAAGGGAGGGCCACCCTTAAGTGACTCTCCAGAATTGCTGACATCCATCATATTTATAGGCTATAGGTACGTCACATACATATCATTAGAAATGCATAGCTAATCGGACTTCCGGGAAGGGTGACTTAGCCTGTGCCTGCTTTTGAGACGGGCTCCTGCCTCAAAAGAAGCTTATTCAGATATATCAGTCAGATTTTTTCTTTTTTTTGACTGATTAAACTTCTCCCGGGTAGGGAGAAACGAAGAGATTAACCTCAAAGCCTATTTTTGTTGGGACGACCAGATCTCATTAATTTATGGGACGAGGTCCAGCCGACGAAGGTGGGACGGATTTTCAACAACAAGCTCTATCTGATAAAGCGAACGTTCATCTTATCTTCTAAGAGAGAACGCACTAACAGGCAAGCACCCTTCTTTCTATATTTTTCTTTTACTTGACTTAAATTGTTGCTGTTTAAAAGAGATTTGCCAGATTGATCGGTTTTTGACATCTCACTGGGGAGCCATAACTTCTCTCTGCTACTCACTAATTAATAGCTTATCTCTGTTTTTGTTGCAAAAAGCTGTCCTGGATTTGCATTCTAAAGATATACACAGAAGAGGGATTTCTATTCCAGATTTTTATTTTGAAGAATATTATATTGTCTGAGACTACTCTCTTTTTGGTCTATTTTATTTTGACGAATCTGTTTCCTGACGACCGCCATTAATTGTTTCGATCCTGGGAACTGCATTTTGTTTACTTAAGCATGGAGAGATAAGGCTGTCTGCTCTGTTTATACTGTGATGTCACCAAGTTTGGAGTATTAACCCAATTGTTGCTGAAATAAGAAGTGGTTTTCCTATACTTTTGTTTTAAAATGGCAATTAAGAAAGTGGCTGAGAATCTGGAAATAACTATGTTTCAGAAAATAATGGATGAGATTGAGATAACGAAACAAAACCTGCGACAGGGTTGTAAGGAGCTGAAAATTGAATTGAGTAAAATGAAGCAGGAGATTAAAGATATAGGGGTCCCTGTGAGAGAGGTGACCCTGGAAGGGGTCCCTGTGAGAGAGGAGACCCCGGAGATTGGAACAAACGTGGAACAGGAAAAAGATTTGGAGTCTATGGACTTTAGAAACAAAATCTATTGTTTGGAGACACAGGAGATTAAAGACATAGGGGTCCTTGTGAGAGAGGAGACCCTGGAGACTGGAACAGGGGTCCCTGTGAGAGAGGAGACCCTGGAGACTGGAACAGGGGTCCCTGTGAGAGAGGAGATCCCGGAGATTGGAACCAACGTGGAACAGGAACAAGATTTGGAGTCTATGGACTTTAGAAATAAAATCTATTGTTTGGAACTCAATGTTATCTCTGAAGAAATTAA
Source organism: Rhineura floridana (assembly GCF_030035675.1). Classification (NCBI taxonomy): domain Eukaryota; kingdom Metazoa; phylum Chordata; class Lepidosauria; order Squamata; family Rhineuridae; genus Rhineura; species Rhineura floridana. The sequence goes on along the minus strand of NC_084481.1, from coordinate 133,035,393 downwards.
TGAAGATTCTAGAGATAAAGTTATCAATGGCATGGATAATCTTCTGGACTGGAATGATGTGATGGAGCCCAATATAGAGAAAATCTATGGAATTAACTGCAGCCATGTGACAATGGAAAAACTTTCAAGAGATGACCCAGTGTATTTTGAAAAAAAGAACAGAGATATGATTTTACAGCAGTATTTCAGCAACCTATTCAGAATGGATGGCAAGAAAATATTTGGGATAGAGGTAATTCCCATCAGACTCTTACTATATGACTATGGCTTTGACAGCAAGATTATTATGGAATACTGATAATGGAAGATTGGATACTGAAATTACTGGACTTAACAAGACTACTGAAGATGGAAGATGGAAAATGGAACTAATAGGGATAATAGAACAATGGCTACTGAAATTACTGAACCTAACAGATTCTGATGTGATGGATTAATTGAAATGTTTATTTTGACTATGGTTATGACAATAAGATTATCATAATTAGTAATGAGATGGATTAATCGATATGCTTATCTGGAAAAAAAAAATTGATAGATATATTTCTTAAAGAATTGAAACCTCTCTTTGACTTTTTGTGGAAAGAATAAAGTAATGTTTATGAGATTTGATGATTAAGTAAGATAACTACTGGAGGAAAGTGATTTTATAATATGACTTAAGAGACAGGATTGTTATATATTATAGACTTATAACTGATTTGATCTTTGACAAATGGGAAGTCAATATTTTACTCTTTATTTTTTATTTTTGTTTTTTTTTTCTTTTTTTTGTTTTTGTTTTTGTTTAACTATTTTTGATTTTGTTTTTTGTCTTTGAATGTTTTATGATTTCGTCTTGTATGTTTTATGAAAATCTGAATAAAAATTATTGAAAAAAAAAAAAAAGAAATGCATAGCTAATCAGAAATACATCATTATTTCCACAAAAAATTGTCCTCAAAGCAGCTTACAACAGCAATTACAAGAACAATTTCATAATAACAAAAATAATAGAACAGTAACATAACAGCAAATATCACAGCAAACAACACTTTCCAATACTATAAATATAACAACATTACATCTGTTACATCAACAGAATTTCTGATTGAGCCCCAACAGAAGTTGGAACCCAGTGCAGAATCTCTTGACAAGTAGCCCCACTTAACATTGTGGTTGCCCTATTTCTGGATACTTTTTCAAATGCAACCTAAATAGACTGCATTGCAGTAGTCTAGACTTGATGTAACTAACTGCAGTATCCATGAATGGGCATATTTGGTGCAGTAATCTAAGCTGGGCAAAAGCATTTCTGGCCAGAGTCAGTACCTCACCATCTAAGAGTATACCTCCCCTTATGTTCTTGAGGGAAGTGAAACCGCATCCAACACTTGTTGCATCCTTAGATCAGCATTCCACTGACCCACAAGCACATCCGTCTTATCTGGATTATGTTTCAGTTGGTTAGCTCACATCCAGTTAGTTACTGCCACAGGCACTTATTCAGAACCTCAACAGTCTCTGTAGATGGAAAGGAGAAGGAACTGTGTGTCATTTCCATGTACCATACGTTAAATCTCCAATGGTTTCATGTAAGATGGAACCCCAAGGGTAGCCACAAGCCAATGGCTAATGGATTGAGAAGGTGTCTCCCAGCACTACCTTCTGCAATCAGTCTTACGGGACCTGAATAACACTATGCAGCAAAGCCCCATCCCTGACAGGCAATTCAGATGGATATTATGGTATTTAAATTGCCGAGAGATCCAGTAGAACCAACAGGTGTACACTGCTCCTGTCAACTACTAGGCATAAGTCATCAGTCATGGTAACCAGGGATATTTCCATTCCAAAAATAGGCCTAAATCTAGAAAACCCATATCCTCCAGAAAAACCTGAAACAGAGGTTTCACAAAGCTTGAGCACCTTTCCCAGGGAGAGAACATTTGAGACCTGCTGGAAATTATCCAGTATGATATAACAAAAGGAGAGCGGCTTCAGAAGTGGTAACCATAGCCTGTTTTAAAATTACAGGAACCACATTATTCTGCAAGGTGTTAACCACTCCTAGGCTATCACCCACTCAGCTAATCTGCCTTCACCTAAAGCCTGGTAGGACAAGGGTTGAACTCGCATGTGTTAGGCCTCACACCTCCAAAAATTCTGTCCACATCCTCAGCGTATGGATATTGAAAAATATCCTACAGAACTGGACAAACAGATGCCTGATCTGTAACATTTACGTTGGAACAAATATAAGCAGTTTGATCCACAAAGTGCCTGGTGAATGGGTCACAACAAGCTACTGAGTGGTTGTCATTTTCTTGTTGATGGCCGAGATGACTAGCTGGGAGAGGTCTGTTTGATGACTGAGATGTGTGTTCAAATCTATCATGAGCATTGTGCTCCCATCACTTTATTTATTCATTGATAAGAATCATTTGTATCTTGACTTTCCTCATTGGTATCCTCACAACGGTGCACCTAGCAATCTTAATTCATTGAGACAATGCATGACAATTTGGGAAACAGGACTTCATTGTTGCATACCCTTATTATTTGCATCATACCATAAGATTTCTTAAATGCATTGCAAATGCAGGAAAAAAATAGTTTCCTGAGTATAAGATCATAGAGGCATAAAATATTTTAAACAAACAAAATAAAAACCTTTTGCTGCAGGAAATCTAGGCACAATTTGACACTATCCCATTCTCAACCCAGGAAAAAAATACCATTAGTCTTCTGGAATATAAAGACACCAAAGAGAGGAACTAAGACGTAAGGAGCTAAAAAGCAAGTTATTTGGAGGGAAGGAAGCATCAGGATTGGGTACTTGGAAGTATAATTGTTTTTAAATTACCATTCAGATATTTAACAATATTGCCAATATTGCCTCATGCCAGAGTTAGGGTATGTTTTGAAAATAACAATTTTTCAAAAGTTTTGAAGGTTTTTTCAAATGAAAGTTTCCATGCACCTTCTGGCAATGAAATGAAAACCCTATTTAAATAGTAACTTAGTAGCCACCATGCCTAAGTTGTATTGATCCTTTAAAGCATCGTTGGGAAACCTGGGGTCCTCCAGATGTAATTGGATTGTAAGTCACATCACCCTGATCATTGGCCTTTCTGGGTGAGGCTGATGGGAAGCTGGACACCAACAACATCTGGAAGACTAAAGTTTCCCCACTCCTGCTTCAAGTATAAGACCTAAAGAACTCTTAGCAAGACATGACAGGGCAGATTGAAGAAGAAAGCAAGTGATATAGTGCATAAAAAGTAATTATTTTATCAGATCTACACTAGCTTGTTTTTTTACCTTATGGAAAATCTATTTGTGTTTGACAAATAGTAACACTTTGTTTGGCATGTGGCCTGATAAAAATGTAAATACTTACATAGAAATTCTTAGAGGCATATTAAATCACGCTAAAACAAAGTTGATGGCTATTAATCTTTCAGATGACATAAGTGTATAGCACGAGCAGCTAAAGGTTAAATGGACAGGGCAACCAGTAAAATATCTCAGAACATACTTGGCACCATTTGTACATTAATTATTTCCCTCTTGAGAAAAAGGTAAAATAAATCTTAAAACCTGAGCAGTCCTGTTTACTTCCTGGATGGGCAAGCTAGCTATGTTGTAAATATCCATTTTGCCCAGGGTTTTGTTTTTATTTGAGAATGTAGCTGTACTGATTACACATTGGAAGCTTGAATACATGGCAAACAATGTGTAATTATTTTCTGTGAAATAGAAAATCTGAAAAGCCTTAAATTACCAAGTGATAAAGGAGGTATGAAATGGGCTAATATAATATATATTTATTGATGACATATGGTTTTAAAAGATGCCAACAGGATGCCGGTGTGGTTAACAAGCAGAATCAAAGAAGCTATTATAGGCAAGAAGTCTTCCTTCAGAAAATGGAAGTGTTGTCTGAATGAGTAGAATAAAAAGGAACACCAAACTCTGACAAAAGAAATGCAGATAATAAGGGGTGCTAAAAAAGAATTCGAGGAGCACATTGCTAAAAACATAAAAACCAACAAAAAATCTTTAAATACATTCAAAGCAGGAAACAATCTAAGGAGGCAGTAGGACCCTTGAATGACAAGGGAGCCTAAGGTGTGCTAAAGCAGGAGAAGAAGATTGCAGAGAAGCTAACAGAAATATGTAACTTGCCCTTCAGATCCGCCTCCATACCCGAGTACTGGAAAGTGGCCAATGTAACACTAATTTTTTAAAAAACAATATTTTGCTGCCACTATCAAATCACCAATCTGCCGCCCAGCAGCTTCAGAATTGTCCGGGGGCGATTACATTCTGGCCCCAGGGACATGGTAGAACCATCTGAGGCCCACTGTAATGAATTTGCTAGGCACTTCCAGGATAAAATCTCTAGCATCCGCCAGGACTCCAGTTTTATAGCAGGTAAATCAAAAGAGATATCCAGAGCACAGCCTTGTCCCAATTTCTTGGATGAGTTTCAGTTGGTACAGCTTGAGGACGTTGACAAGGTGCTTGGACAGGTTTGTGCAACCACTTGTGTGCTGGATCCTTGCCCTTCTTGGCTAATAAAAGCTAGCAGGGATGGAACAGCCAGCTGGGCCAGGGAAGTGATTAATGCCTCTCTGCGAGAGGGGGTGGTCCCTGGCCGCCTGGAAGAGGTGGTAGTGAGACCACTCCTGAAGAGACCCTCCCTGGCAAAGAAAATCTTAATAATTATAGGCTGGTGGCAAATGTTCCATTCCTAGGCAAGGTCCTTGAACGAGTGGTTGTGGGCCAGCTCCAGACACTCTTGGATGAAACCGATGATCTGGATCTATTTCAGTCGGGTTTCAGGCCTGGTTTTGGCACAGAAACAGCCTTAGTCACCCTGTATGATGACCTTTGTCGGGAGAGAGACAGGGGGAGTGTGACTGTGTTGATTCTTCTTGATCTCTCAGCGGCTTTCAGTACCATTAACCATGGTATCCTGGGAAGACTGGCTGAGTTAGGAGTGGGAGGTACTGCATGGCGGTGGTTCTGCTCATCAGCTCCCCCTGGTAGTACACGGCTTGGTCACCTCTGTTCTGGACTACTGTAACGCGCTCTACGTGGGGTTACCCTTGAAAACGGTCCAGAAATTACAACTTATACAAAATGCGGCGGCTCGACTGCTTACGAATAGTCGCCGCCGGGATCACATCACCCCAGTGTTGTTCGATCTACACTGGCTTCCAGTTGTTTTCCGGGCCCAATTCAAGGTGTTGGTATTAACCTTTAAATCCCTATATGGTTTCGGCCCAGTTTATCTGACGGAGCGCCTTCAACGCCACCAATTATGCCGCCCGACAAGATCAGCCACGCAGGGCCTTCTCTCAATCCCGCCGACAAAAACAGCTAGATTGGCGGGTACGAGAGAGAGGGCATTCTCAGTGGCGGCCCCCACTCTTTGGAACTCCCTCCCACAAGATCTCCAGCATGCCTCTTCCCTAAATGTATTCCGTAAAGCCTTAAAGACCTGGCTCTTTCAACAGGCCTTTGGGATCTCCGTGGAGGGTTAATTGCTATGAATGAAATGCCTCCTACCCTGTTTTAATATTGTTGCTGCTGTATTGTTCTTATAGTGTTATTATATTGTATGTTGTATTTTATCTATTGTGTTTTAACTGTTTTGTACGTCGCCTAGAGTGGCCATTGGCCAGATAGGCGACACACACATTAAATTTATTATTTATTATTATTTATTATACTTGGCGAGTTGGCTCCAGAAGGTGGTGCTTGGGGAACATTGCTCGGCACCCTGGACTCTTCAGTATGGGGTTCCACAGGGGTCAGTTCTATCCCCCATGCTGTTCAATATCTACATGATCAATTGATCCAGGGAGTATCCTGGAAATTACAGGCTGGTTAGCGTAACATCTGTCCCAGGAAAAACTGGTAGAAAGTGTTGTTAAAAGATAAAATAACCAAGTATATAGAAGAATGAGCCTTGTTGAAGCAGAACCAGCATGGCTTCTGTAAGGGTAAGTCCTCTCTCACTAACCTATTAGAATTCTTGAAGAGTGTCAACAAGCATATTGGTAGAGGTGATCCAATGGGCATAGTGTTCCAGGACTTTCAAAAAGCTTCCAACAAGGTACCTCACCAAAGACTCCTGAGTAAGCTTAGCAGTCATAGAATAAGAGGAGAGGTCCTCTTGTGGATCAGGAACTGGCTAGGGAACAGAAAGTAGAGAGTAGGAATAAATGGTCAATTCTCCCAATGGAGGGCTGTGGAAAGTGGAGTCTTCCAAGGATCAGTATTGGGACCTGTGCTTTTTAACTTGTTCATAAACCTAAAGTTAGGGATGAGCAATAAGGTGGCTAAATTTGCTTATGATACTACATTGTTCAGGGTTGTTAAAACAAAAAGGGATTGCAAAGAGCTTCAAAAGGACCTCTTCCTACTGAGTGAATGAGTGGTAAAATGGCAAATGCAATTCAGTGTAAAGTGTAAAGTTACGCATATTGGAGGGGGGGAACCACATATATGCTTATGAGGTCTGAACTGGCAGTGACTGACCAGGAATGAGACCTTGGGGTCATAGTGGATAGCTCGATGAAGATGTCAACCCAGAGTGAGGCAGCTGTGAAAAAGGCAAATTCCATGCAGGGGATCATTAGGAAAGGTATTCAAAATAAAACTGCTGATATCATAATGCCATAATATAAATCTATAGAGCGGCTGCATCTGGCATGCCGTGTACATTTCTGGTCGCCTCACCTCAGAAAGGATGTTGTAAAACGGGAAAACGTTCAGAGAAGGGAACCAAAATGAACAAGAGGATGGAGCAACTCCCCTATGAGGAAAGGTTGCAGCATTTGGGGCTTTTTAGTTTTTATTTATTTATTTATTTATTTATTTATTTATTTATTTATTTAAAATATTTCTATCCCGCGCTTCTACCCTATAATAGGGTACTCAGGGCAGCTTACAAAAATAAAATCAAACACATAATAAAACTGTAAACAATAAAGTAAATAAGTTTACAGAAAAGGTGAGTAAAAGGTGACATGATACAAGCATGCATGTATAAAACTATGCATGGCGTGGAGAAAGTGGATAAAGAAAAGTTTTTCTCCCTCTCTCATACTGCTAGAACTTGTGGACATGCAATGAAGCTGAATGTTGGAAGATTCAGCAGAGACAAAAGAAAGTACTTCTTCACACAGCACATAATTAAACTATGGAATTCACTCTCACAAAAGCAAATCAACTTGGATAGATTTAAAAGAGGATTAGACAAATAATGTGTACGATAAGGCTATCAGTGGCTACTAGCCATGAGCCTATGGTTGGACATAGCTCCATAACCTCCATGGTTGGAGGCAGTATGCTTCTGAATACCAGTGCATTTGCAGTCAGATGCTGCATGCAGATTTCCCATGGGTAACTGGTGGGCCACTGTGAGGACAGATGGGCCATTGGCCTGATCAGCAGGCTCTTCTTGTGCTCCTATGTTCTTATAGTTCACTGTCTGAATTCTGATGAAAACTTTCCAGTCCAGAGCCTGAGGAAACATTAGCAAGAATCCCACTGCAGTATTTGCCTTGGATGTTTACAAAAAAACAAAGTAATATTTGGAATTTGATAAGTTTTAAAATAACTACTTATGCAACTTCACAAATTTGGGGAAAATACAAGACCGTATTACCTCCAATTTCCCAGTTACAGCCTTTCTTGTATGAGAATGGGTAACAGAAATGCAAAGACACAAGATAAGGTTAGAAGATCAGAAGATATTTTGAAGGAGGACATTCATTATATTAGAAAAACGAAGTATAAAAATGGATGCAGAAAAACCCCTTGGATCAGTATGTGCAGAACAGAAGTTTCATGAACAAAAATCTAAGAGAAGAAAATATATTTACGGAATTAACATCATTTGTGAAGATTATTACACAAGGAAGGAAAACATAATTGACATCTGGGATATACTAACTGTTGTTGTTTAAGGAGCAAACTAAAGGTAGTGCAGAGGAACATCTCAGAAGGAGACTAGCATTACATATTTAGAATAAATCTAGAAATGTTACCATGTGCAAGTATTTTTTTAAAAAGTTATTTTATAATTGGCATTTAACATCTCAACAACTAGCAAGAATTTATCCAAACCATCAAACCTGATGGAAAAGTGATTGCATAGATGTTGGCTCATGTTTAAGCTGAGTCATTCCCCATGTTGGGAATGGGTTAACTGAAGCTCAATTAAGTCAAGGACACACAGCTGCAATTGATCTAAGGGGCTGGCTATAAATTGGAAGCCGAGAGAGCCAGGCTGGGTGGGGGAAAAGTAGGAGCATGTAATGTTGGTGAATGTATTTGTATTTGTTAAACTGCACGTTGATAAAGATTTATGTTACTGGCACGAAGCTGGACTGTGTCGGAGTTCTTCATTCCTGTTTGCCGCCTTACTGGAACTGTGTTGGCTGTAAACCTCTGTGTCCTGTGCAGCAAGCTAATTCTGCCTTGCCTGTGCAGACTAGAGCTCAATAAAGGGTTATGGGCCCAGTCATTGCAGCTGGCACAACGATCCTGTGAGGTTGTGCAAGAGGCAGAGAATAAGAAAGTGCAACAGAGCTGAACAGCCAAGATGGGTGAAAAGGATGGCAGCGTTTGGAAGCGCGTCTTATCCCTTGGAAAGGCTGGGAAGCACCAACTACTCCTACTGGAAGGTAAAGACTGAAATGTTGCTGGTCGAGGAGGGCGTCTGGCACACTGTTGCAGAAGACCCCCCAGCAGCCCCACCGGCAGAGTGGATAAGAGCAGCAGAGAAAGCTAAAGCTCTGCTTATCCTAGCTCTGGAGAATGAACAGTTAATACATGTCAGTGGCTTAAACACAGCAAAGGAAGTTTGGAATGTTTTACGTACTGTACATGTAAGAAAAACTGCAGGCTCTAAAGTTTTACTTGCTAAAAGACTGTACCAGACCCGATACAAAGAGGGAGAGTCCATGCAGAGGCATTTACAGAACTTACAATGTTTGTTTGCCGACCTGCAAGAAATGGACATGCAGCATACACAGGAACAGATGGCATATATTACGCTGTCTACTCTAAATGATTCCTGGGAAGGAGTGATAAGTGCGTTAGAAAGTCTTCCGGACACGGACCTCAGCATGACGTACATCACAAACAAACTACTTCAAGAAGCAGAACGCCGACAAGAGAAAAGTAAACAGAGCAACAAAGAAAACCCGGAGCGAAATGCGCAAGGACCGATGGTGTTTGGAGTGAAACGTTGCTACAGATGCGGCTCCACAACTCATCTATGCAGTCAATGCCAGGCAGAGACGAAAAGAAGATTGGAACAAAGCGAGAAAGACCCGTTTAAAGTGCATGTCGTAGGCACTAAAGACAAGGACAATGAACTGCAAAACACATCCTAGGCCGTAGACTCGGGAGCAAGTCATTTTCTAGTAAATAATGAAAAACAGTTTAAAATCCTGACCCCAACAAAGAACCAGAAAGTTTATTTGGCGGATGGAAGCTGTCGCAAAGTTAAAGGGGTAGGAGTAATATATTTAAAATGTTTAAAAACGCTAGTTACAAATGTGCTTTATGTTCCCAGTATGGACAGAAATATTATGTCAGTAGCCAAGTTAAATGCTATGAATTATGTTGTTAACTTTGACAAAGGGAAATGCACAATTTCAAAAGGGAATAAGATTTGTGTGATAGGAAAGTTCAAAGAAGCCTTGTTCATAGTAAATGATGAAGCCCCACAATGTGTAAACACAGTAAGAAACAAACAAAAGCATGAAAAATGTATACATTTGTATCATAGAAGATTGGGACATGTAAGTTATGCTACTCTACTAAAAACAATGAATCATAGTGCAGACTTACAGTTTAAACCTTGTAAGCAGTATGAGGACTGTGATGTTTGCAGTGAATGGAAATCAACTGCAGCTCCCACACACAAAGAAAGGCTAATTAGCACTCAAAGGCCATTTCGGTTAATCCACATGGATCTGGCCGGTCCCTTTAAACAGTCAAAAGGAAATGCAAAATTTTATTTTGTGTTGGTCGAAGACTATTCAAGATACGCTTTTGTTTACCTATTGAATAACAAAGCACAAGCCGCTGGGAAGTTACAGCATTTTGTGGAATGGGTAGAGGCAAGATTCAAAACCAGGATAGCTACACTCAGGTCTGATAGAGGAGGGGAATTTCTCTCCTCAACTCTGCAAAAATATCTGTACAGAAAAGGAATAAAACACGAATTAACAGCTCCTTTTGCGCCATATCAGGACGGTGTTGCAGAGAGATATCATAGATTTTTACAGGACACTGTGAGAGCAATGTTAGCAGACTCTAAACTTACCCGGGATTTCTGGGGTGAATGTGCAATTTATGCAAATTTTCTGTTGAACAGAGTATATAAAAGTACTGTGGATTGTACACCTTATGAAAAGATGTTTAACAGAAAGCCTTATCTAAATCATGTAAGGAAATTTGGAGCAATATGTTGGGCACATATTCCCAAACCTCAACGTAAAGGCAAACAAGGTCCGAGAGCGTTAAAGGGTTACTATCTCGGCTTTGAGGGTGCATATCACAGAGTCTGGTTAATGAAAGAAAAACGTTTACATGTGTGTAGAAGTGTTAAAACACAGGAGCAAGACTGGGAAGACAATACACAACATGTAGAAATAAACATAGGTAGCACACAAGATGAGCAACAGGAAAGAAACGTTAAACCTGATCCCCAGGAAGAGAGGGGAGGGGGAATTGTAGACACTGCAGAAACTGAAGTTAAACAAGAGGCAGAGGAAAGAACAGTGGAATGTCAGAATGTTAAGAGATAGAATAAAACATAGCACAGACAGAGAGTCCAGAAGTACCAATAGTAGAACCTACACCCATACTAGAGATAGAACAAAACATTGCACAGACAGAGAGTCCAGAAGTACCAATAGTTGAACCTACACACATACCAAGGAGATCAACAAGAGCAAATCTGGGGCAACCTCCAGACAGATTTAAAGTGACGACTGTAAAAGTAAAACAGGAACACAAAACACCAGCAAAGTGTCAGAATGGGGAAGATGACTGGACCAAGCAGGATTTTCAAGAATGGTTTGCAATGCTGGATGGGGGTAGAGATTGGCGAGATAAGTTACATAACATAAATGCTGACCAAGACATGTAATAAACTGACGTTAATGTTTAATGAATGAATAATTGAATGAATATCAAATATGAAAATGTAACTCAAATGGAACTGAGACTGTATGTATACAACTGTATTAAGTATGTGTTCTAAAACTAAATGTAAATGTAAAATGAAATGTAAAACAAAATTATGTAAAAATGTAAAACAAGAATTGCGGAGCAACAGCAACACCCAACATGTGGAATGAGGTGGGGGCTGTTGGCTCATGTTTAAGCTGAGTCATTCCCCATGTTGGGAATGGGTTAACTGAAGCTCAGTTAAGTCAAGGACACACAGCTGCAATTGATCTAAGGGGCTGGCTATAAATTGGAAGCCGAGAGAGCCAGACTGGGTGGGGGGAAAGTAGGAGCATGTAATGTTGGTGAATGTATTTGTATTTGTTAAACTGCACGTTGATAAAGATTTATGTTACTGGCACGAAGCTGGACTGTGTCGGAGTTCTTCATTCCTGTTTGCTGCCTTACTGGAACTGTGTTGGCTGTAAACCTCTGTGTCCTGTGCAGCAAGCTAATTCTGCCTTGCCTGTGCAGACTAGAGCTCAACAATAGATGCTGGTTTTCTGTACCCCTAATGTGGGTGTCAACTGATATCGGCTTAAGCCTGGTTTGGGAACTGAATCAGCCTTGGTTGCTCTGATGGATGACTTTTATTGAGAGAGTGACAGAAGGAGTGCAACCCTGTTACTTTTCATCTCTCAGCAGCTTTTGATACCATTGGCCATGGTATCCTCCTGGATTGATGGGTACTGGAGGCACTGCGCTACAGTGGTTTCATTTCTACCTATGTGGTTGAGTCCAGAGAGTAGCACTGGGGAGTGCTCTTTGACTCCCTGGCACCTATGTTCTGGAGTTCCACAGGGCACTACTTTGTCCCCAGTGTTATTTAACATCTACATAAAGCCATTGAGAGTGGTCACTGGGAGTCTTGGAGCACAGTGTTATCAGTATGCTGAAGACGCACAGTTCTGTTTCTCCATAACATCTGAATCCATAGTGCCATTGATGAGATAAGGGCCAATAAACTGAGTTTGAATCCTGGAAAGAAGGAGGCTCTGTGGGTAGGTGGTTCCAGAGCTTGGAAAAGTTACTTTTTTGAACTACAATTCCCATGCACATACAATTCCCATGCAAATACAATTCCCAGCACATGCTGGCTGGGGCTGATGGGAGTTGTAGTTCAAAAAAGTAACTTTTCCAAGCTCTGGGTGGTTCCCATGCCCAAAAGGTAAGACAATTTTCAGTTCTGGACAGGTTTTCAGACCTTCTAAAGGAGTTTAGGGGTACTCCTGGATACATCTTTGTCATTAAAGACCAACGTGACCTCTGTGGCAAGGAATGTCTTTTAGCAGCTTCATCTGGTATGCCATCTGTGACCATATCTGGGTCAGGATAGCCTGACCACTGTAATCCATGCATTGGTAACCTCAAGTCTGGATTCTTGCAATGTGCTCTATGTGGGGTTGCCCTTGGACCTGGTCTAGAAGCTCCAACTAGCGCAGAATAGAGTGGTTAGGCTACAGATGAGGGCAGATGGCTGACAGTATGCAGCTGTTGCTATACACCGCCCTCATGTTTTGCAAGAGAGCAGTATATAAATACTGTTATAAATAAGTAAATAAATTACACTTCTGCTGAAACATCTGCATTGGATGCCCATATATTACTGGGTCCCTTTCAAGGTTCTTGTCCTAATACCTGAACAACTTGGGTCCAGGATATCTTAAGGACCGTCTGAGCCCTTCATCACTAAGATCATCTGGAGGAGCACTATTAGTTGTCCCCCATGTATCAGAAGCCCATCTGGCTTCATTTAGAATTCATGCATTTAGTGTTGCCAGTCCCATGCTGTGGAATAGTCTTCCAGCGGAGACAGCAGGCATGATCGCTGCTAACTTTTAGGTATCTCTAAGAATTGTCTATGCCAACAGACCCATTCACTTGTTTAGTTCCTGTTCAAGATGAGCCAGTCATTCTTATGATTATTTTGTATTGGTTTATGATGTGTTATATTTTACTGTATTTGTGTGTGTGCATGTCGTGAGCCCTGCTGGAGGGCGGTGGACTATCAAGAACAAAGCAGAGAAGGAGGAGGACCTAGAGTGGGATGCTCAAGCCAGTGAGGGGCCGAGTGGGGGAGTTGGACTCAAAAGGCACCTCAACTCTGGACTTTGACAGCTCAACCCAGCAGCTCCGGATACCCTTGTGGAGAGTCAACTTGACCAACTGGTTGTTTCACAGCCTGACACTTCTCCTCTCCCTAGGCTCACGTTGCACACAGACAGCTCTCCTCCCTCTGAGGAGGAAGATGGGAGGATGACGGGGGCTCCCCCTTCACCTTGCATCAGGGGGGATCCTGGAAATTACAGTCCAGTTAGCTTAACTTCTGTCCCTGGAAAACTGGTAGAAAGTATTATTAAAGCTAGATTAACTAAGCACATAGAAGAACAAGCCTTGCTGAAGCAGAGCCAGCATGGCTTCGGCAAGGGAAAGTCCTGTCTCAGTAACCTATTAGAATTCTTTGAGAGTGTCAACAAGCATATAGGTAGAGGTGATCCAGTGGACATAGTGTACTTAGATTTTCAAAAAGCGTTTGACAAGGTACCTCACCAAAGACTTCTGAGGAAGCTTAGCAGTCATGGAATAAGAGGTGAGGTCCTCTTGTGGATAAGGAATTGGTTAAGAAGCAGAAAGCAGAGAGTAGGAATAAACAGACAGTTCTCCCAATGGAGGGCTGTAGAAAGTGGAGTCCCTCAAGGATCGGTATTGGGACCTGTACTTTTCAACTTGTTCATTAATGACCTAGAATTAGGAGTGAGCAGTCAAGTGGCCAAGTTTGCTGACGACACTAAATTGTTCAGGGTTGTTAAAACAAAAAGGGATTGCGAAGAGCTCCAAAAAGATCTCTCCAAACTGAGTGAATGGTCGGAAAAATGGCAAATGCAATTCAATATAAACAAGTGTAAAATTATGCATATTGGAGCAAAAAATCTTAATTTCACATATATGCTCATGGGGTCTGAACTGGCGGTGACTGACCAGGAGAGAGACCTCGGGGTTGTAATGGACAGCACGATGAAAATTGTAGACCTAGTGTGCGGCAGCTGTGAAAAAGGCAAATTCCATGCTAGCGATAATTAGGAAAGGTATTGAAAATAAAACAGCTGATATCATAATGCCGTTGTATAAATCTATGGTGCGGCCGCATTTGGAATACTGTGTACAGTTCTGGTCGCCTCATCTCAAAAAGGATGTTACAGAGTTGGAAAAGGTTCAGAAGAGGGCAACCAGAATGATCAAGGGGATGGAGCGACTCCCTTACAAGGAAAGGTTGCAGCATTTGGGGCTTTTTAGTTTAGAGAAAAGGCGGGTCAGAGGAGACATGATAGAAGTGTATAAAATTATGCATGGCATTGAGAAAGTGGATAGAGAAAAGTTCTTCTCCCTCTCTCATAATACTAGAACTCGTGGACATTCAAAGAAGCTGAATGTTGGAAGATTCAGGACAGACAAAAGGAAGTACTTCTTTACTCAGCGCATAGTTAAACTATGGAATTTGCTCCCACAAGATGCAGTAATGGCCACCAGCTTGGATGGCTTTAAAAGAAGATTAGACAAATTCATGGAGGACAGGGCTATCAATGGCTACTAGCCATGATGGCTGTGCTGTGCCACCCTAGTCAGAGGCAGCATGCTTCTGAAAACCAGTTGCCGGAAGCCTCAGGAGGGGAGAGTGTTCTTGCAGTCGGGTCCTGCTTGCGGGCTTCCCCCAGGCACCTGGTTGGCCACTGTGAGAACAGGATGCTGGACTAGATGGGCCACTGGCCTGATCCAGCAGGCTCTTCTTATGTTCTTATGAGGCGAATGTGGTGGGAAATTCAACAGGCACAGTTGAGGCAGAGTCTTTGCCTGCACACACGCTCCCCACAGCATGCTCCGTGTACACGCAAGTAGGTTGCCCACACAGCCTTACTTAAGCTGAGTGAAGGGGGGGGAGTAGATGCTTAGTGCATGTCTTAGTGCAGCAACACTGTGCCTATTTTGACCTAGAGAGATGCTGAGTTCTGAGTAAGTCGTAGATAGATTCAGGAAGTGCATTGAATTGAAACTTCTCTTACTTCAGTAAAAGAAGAAAACCACAGTCATGTCTGAGTGAGTTCTCTTGAGTTCAGACAGGACAGTATGTGTGTATTTATTGTTATATACCACCTTATTATTTTATATGAGTGGGCAAAATAGATTTTTTATTTTAAAAAATTAAAAGGTTAAGAATTATTGAGAGATGATTTTTCAAGTTGTTCCTGGGTATGTCATCCCCCAACTGGACAGATGGCTCCCCTTAATCTCCTTCTGATTCTTTTGGAACAGTTTTTCATAAGCCCCACGGAATGGATGTGGAGCAAAGAGGATGAGATCAAGGAGTCAGACTTGAACTTGAGGGAAGGCACTAGTGATATGCCTCCAGACACAATTGAACTTGAAGGCTCTCACACTGCTAATAGTGATAGCTCTGGCCCTGTGGATCAGTTACCACTGAGAACATGCTGCCCAGTCAGGAAGTTGTCTATCCACCTTCCCTTCACCCTCCCTTCCTCACTCACCCCGCCATCGCTACCACACAGCCCCCCTCCTGAGGAGGAGGACCTTGCTGATGTAGTCCAACAACCCTCACCTCAGTCAAGTAGGCTGTGGCGCCAGCAGGCCCAACTTCTCCCTGCTCCTCTGAGGAGGAGTGCGTGCATGCGCGCATGCTCCCAACAGTGACACTTTCCTCACACAAGTATGGAGCCCACCCATCCTTACTTAAGGTTGGTAAGGAGGCATGTGTAATTGTTCCAACAATGTCTTAGTGCAGTGTAGTCATTCCTAGTTATTCCTAGTAATGATGCTGAATCCTGTGTAGTCTGTAAACTGATTCATAAAGCATTCTAAACTGAAACTTTCTATTAAAGAAAAGCTCACCTATGAGTCTGCATCTGTCTTTGACCAGTTTGGGCAGGACACATTTGATCCTAACATGCCATGATAGTAGGAAATTTGTTGGGTGCTCCAAAACATTTTCTGGCTGCAAAATGGCAAACATGCAAAATACTTTCAATGAACAGATTACAGTATAGTATATTTTAACAGTTGTTAAACAGAGTCAGGCTACAACGCTTACCTCACCTTGGAGTAGTAACCCCCATTAAATTCAGTAGGGCTTCTGAGTAGACATAGTTAGGACAGTGCTGTTGAGTAGACTAAGAGAAGGAAGGTTGGAAAAGGAATGGTTCAAAAGACAATGGTACCATTTCATGGTTTCTATGAAGGAGCAGTATAATTTACAATTTTTGTATGAGTAACATAAGAAAGTATTAATGTTGGACTATTAGAAAGCATATATGAAGATAAATTTAATAATATAATGGACTGCCTTCAAGTCGATTCCAACTTATTGGTACCTTATGAATAGGGTTTTCATGGTAAGCAGTATTCAGAGGGGGTTTAGCATTGCCTTCCTCTGAGGCTGAGAGGAAGTGACTGACCCAAGGTCACCCAGTGAGCTTCATGGCTGTGTGGGGATTTGAGCCCTGGTCTCCCAGGTCGTAGTCCAACACCTTAACCACTACACCACAATGGCTCTCAATAATATAATACAAGGTGTTTATTATAATATTATTTGTAGTATTGTATTATGATATGTGGCCATGATGAAGATATTTAATGTGGTTTCACAAGACCAGTTAAGAAACCTGGTTTTAGTAATTAGCATCAGTAATTTACCAGTCGAAGAGTAAAATCTCCCTGTAAGCATTTTACAAAATTATAGCTGAATGCTGAGGCCTATTGCTTAATGAGAAGTTATTGATGGATATGTCTATTTTTATACTTCATATGTATATAGTCACATTTAGAATGCAGTGTACAGTTCTAGTTGCCCCATCTCAAAAAGGATATAATAACTCTGGAAAAGAAACTGAAAAGGACACTAGCTTTAATCAGGAATTTTAGTACTTCACCTACAAGGGAAGTCTAAAGAATGTGGGTCTTTTACATTTTTTCCTAAGGAGGAAGGGACACACAGAGAAAAGATTTCCCTCTGTGTTCAGGTTTTAGCTGTGTTGTTGCATCTAAGAATACCCTAAGGGCATTGACCACAGTGATACTATTTATAGTTACTCATATAAGTGAAAACTGTTCTCTTTGCTTTACATTAAAGATGGAAAAATAACTTTTTTCTATGTGTAGTCCTCATTAAGCTGAAGGACTTCACTTAAATCTAAAAATACACTTTCATTTTTATTAGACATAAGAAGTACATCTTGTCATGTACCCTTCCCCCCCCCCAAATTTCTTTGCTTGGCTCAAGCGTCAGCCTTCTATGCTCAGTGTGCTGAATTTTCCTTTTGTCTGTTTCTTTGTTCCATCCAGGTACATCATGACTGAATGCCATAAATGTATCCAAGATAATAAACAATGTGTATTAACAAAAAAAGTTCCTAGCTGATTCTTTCATTTGCTTTTAATGTATAGGCAAGTGGAAGATGACAATACATGCTTTCATGTAAATACCTAATATCTATTCTGTGAAGCCAAGGGGCAGGGAGGAGAGCCTGGAATTGAGGATCACTGAATATCCATTGTTGCCCTGATTTCAAAATGGTGTGCGACGTGGTGTGTGGGATGGGCTGCTTTGCCAAAAAAGAAGAAAGAAAGCCCTCTGTTTGTGCAGATGTGGTTCATTTGCTCTGCTGGATAACAGCCACCATCTTTGGTGAATAAATAACCCATGGATCAGGGGAGCATCATTTTATACCTCATTTAACCAATTCAAACATTACTTCGGGTTCATGCCTGCTGCTGAAAAATTGCTTCTGCATGATGGTGGATCCTTGCAGC
Organism: Rhineura floridana; assembly: GCF_030035675.1. Classification (NCBI taxonomy): domain Eukaryota; kingdom Metazoa; phylum Chordata; class Lepidosauria; order Squamata; family Rhineuridae; genus Rhineura; species Rhineura floridana. The sequence goes on along the minus strand of NC_084481.1, from coordinate 133,017,327 downwards.
TGCAATAATGTTCCAGTCTGCTCCCCTTATGGTTGGTTAGATTGTGTGTTAAGTAACCGTGCTATAGCCTTGCTGTCCCCAAAGATATGTGTCACTGATGTGGATGCTTAACATGCTATGTGGCTGAACCATGTGGGAAGCAGATTCAAATGTTACAGAAACTACACAGAGCCCCAACCACATGGGAGTGTTTTTTAACAGCAGTCCCCAAACTGCTGTGGTAGTTTGTTTAAAACAGTAACTCTGGAATTATACAAATGGCAATGAGAAGAGCAGGGAGCACTTGCAATGTCTTCTCTTCCATCTAAAAGTGGCATTATATCAAGACGTTAATACACTATAGCAATATAATAGTTTGGATTGTCAAAGCCTGGTGTGATATGGGTCTTAAATATTATAGAAAGATGACTTAACAGGTTTGAAAATGTTGTTATAATTGTCAGTTTAGACACAAATAATGCTAATACCTGATTTTTGTAATGTCACGAACCACCCTGTTCTGATCTTGTAAGTTCAGGTCTGTGGCTTCCTTTACGGAATCAATCCATCTCTTGTTTGGCCTTCCTCTTTTTCTACCCCCTTCTGTTTTTCCCAGAATTATTGTCTTTTTGAGTGAATCATGTCTTCTTGTTAAATGTCCAAAGTATGATAACCTCAGTTTCATCATTTTAGCTTCTGTGATACCTCTGGTTTAATTTGTTCTAACATTGAATTATTTGTCTTTTTTGCAGTCCATGGTATGTGCAAAGCTGTCCTCTAACACCACATTTCAAATGAGTTGATTTTTCTCTTATCTGCTTTTTTCATTGTCCAACTTTCACATCCATACATAGAGATTGGGAATACCATGGTCTGAATGATCCTGACATTAGTGTTCAGTGATACATCTTTGCATTTGAGGACCTTTTCTAGTCCTCTCATAGCTGCCCTGCCCAGTCCTAGCCTTCTTCTGATTTCTTGATTATTGTCTCCATTTTGGTTAATGACTGTGCCGAGGTATTGATAATCCTTGACAAGTTCAATGTCCTCTTTGTCAACTTTAAAGTTACATAAATCTTCTGTTGTCATTACTTTAGTCTTCTTGACATTCAGCTGTAGTCCTGCTTTTCTGCTTTCCTCTTTAACTTTCATCAGCATTCATTTCAAATTATTACTGGTTTCTGCTAGTAGTATGGTACCGTCTACATATCTTAAATTATTTATATTTCTCCCTCCAATTTTCACACCTCCTTCATCTTGGTCCAATCCCGCTTTCTGTATGATATGTTCTGTGTATAGATTAAACAGGTAGAGTAAAGTACACTCCTGACAACACCCTTTCTGATGGGGAACCAATCAGTTTCTCCATATTCTGTCCTTACAGTAGCCTCTTGTCCAGAGTATAGGTTGTGCATCAGGACAATCAGATGCTGTTGCACCTCCATTTCTTTTAAAGCATTCCATAGTTTTTCATGATCTACACAGTCAAAGGCTTTGCTGTAATCTATAAAGCACAGTGTGATTTTCTTCTGAAATTCCTTGGTCCATTCCATTATCCAACGTATGTTTGTGATATGATCTCTGGTGCCTCTTCCCTTTCTAAATCCAGCTTGGATATCTGGCATTTCTCGCTCCATATATGGTAAGAGAATCTTGAGCATTACTTTACTTGCATGAGATTACTGCATTCCCTGGGATCCCCTTTCTTTGGAATTGGGATGTATATGAAACGCTGGGATGTATATTGGGCCATTGTTTAGTTTTTCCATATTTCTTGACAATTTTTGTCAAATTTTGGACAGATTCAGTCTCAGTAGCTTGTAGCAACTCTATTGGTATGCCATCTGTTCCTGGTGATTGTTTCTTCAAAGTATTTTAAAAGCAGCTTTCACCTCACATTCTAAAATTTCTGGTTCTTCATCATACAGTTCCTCAAGGAATGAATCTGTCATCCTTGCATCTCTTTTACAGAATTCTTCAGTGTATAGCTTCCATCTTCCTTTTATTTCATCTTGTCCAGTCAGTGTGTTCCCTTTCATTTCTATAATCTTTTGGAATAGGGCTCTTGTTCTACCCTTTTTGTTGTCCTCTTCTATTTCTATACAATAACTATTGTAATAGTTCTCTTTGTCCCTACATACTAGTCACTGTATTGTTGCATTTAGGGTTCTAACTATGTTTCTATCTCCTTTTGCCTGCTTTCTTTAACCATTTTAAGAGTTTCTTCAGTCATCCATTGAGGTCTTTCTTTTTAACTAGAGATATTGTCTTTTTGCATTCTCCCATGATAATGTCTCTTCACTCCATAGTTCTTCTGGTTCTCTGTCAACTAAGTTTAAAGCCTCAAATCTGTTCCTTATCTTTATATTCTTCTGGGATGTACCACAGTCAGCGCCTGGAACTTCTCCATCTTCTGCTACCAATGATATAATCAATTTGATTCCTATATTGGCCATTTGGTGATGTCCACATGTACAGTCGTCTTTTCGGTTGCTCAAAAAATGTGTTTGCAAGAAACAAATTATTGACTTCACAGAATTCAGTAAGTCTTTCTCCTGCTTCATTTCTGTCACCTAAACCACATCTTCCCACAATTCCTAGTTATTCTCTCCCTACTTTTGCATTCCGGTCCACCATAATTATCAGCACATCTTGTTTTGGTGTGTGATCAATTTCTTCCTGTACTTCTGCCTAAAATCTCTCCAGTTCTTCTTCTGTGTTTGCTATTGGCGCATATACTTGGATGATGGTTATGTTAATAACTTTCCCATTAAATCTCATTATATAACTCACTCAGACTTTGTGTTATAGCTCCTAATTGCTTTTGCTACATCACTTCTCACTATTAAACAACCCTGTTTCTTTTTAATTTCTCATTTCCTGCATAAAATATTTTGTTGTTCTGATTGAAAATATCTCATTCCCATCCATTTTAATTCACTCACGCCAAGTATTGTAATGTTGATGCATTCCATTTCTTGCTCAACAATTTCTAACTTTTCCTGGTTCATGCTTCTCACATTCCATGTTCCTATTGTGTGCATTGTACAACTCCGGACTCTCCTTTCATGTCTGTGCGCATCAGCCTTTGGGCTTCCTTTCGGCTTTGACCCAGCTGCATCATTAGCCACAGCACTACTCGTACTTATTTATTTATTTATTTTATTTGAATCCTGCCCTTCATCCCAGCCAGAGCCCAGGGCGGCAAACAAAGCACTAAAACACTTTAAAACATCATAAAAACAAATCTTAAAATACATTAAAACAAAACAGCATTAAAAACATTTTTAAAAAAAAACAACTTTAAAAAAGGGTTAAAAACATTATTAAAAACGTATTAAACAATTCTGACACAGATGCAGACTGGGATAGGTCTCAATTTAAAAAGGCTTGTTGAAAGAGGAAAGTCTTCAAAAGGCGCTGAAAAGATAGCAGAGATGGTGCCTTGTCCTTTGTTCTTCCCCCGTAGCTCGTTGAGTGCCTTCTGACCTGGGGGTCTCATCTTCCAGCACTAGAACAAAACATTTCAACATATTATTTTAATATCTTGGGTTTTTGTAAACTAAAAAAACATTAAAATTTGATTCAGCGCCGCCTGGACCATACAAGACAGGTAGGTGGCTTCTTTTAAATAATGTCAGTTGGGAGTGTCTAAGATGGTCTTTTCCAGTTAGAAGATGCAAAAATAGGGATTACTGTGATGCAGCCAAGTAACTTACCCAATCAGTCACCATAACTCACTTAAATTGCAGTTGATCAAACTATTCTTCATTTGGTATCCATGTGAGTTGAGTGACCTGGTCAGATTGCAAATGAGTCTTCTACATATAAAAATAGACTAGTAATTATTCCCATTTGGGGGTGTGAGTGAAACATATGCCAACTTATGTACATAAGATGGACCAAATATTATATATCTCCTGCTCAGGTCACCACAGAGTCCCAGGTGGTTACAACAATATAATATACAGTTAATTTCCATTATTAGTAAAGCATGACATTTCAAGCAGCAGGCTGTAATACCTGTGCATTAGATCTACTTACAAGTGACTGTGTCAACCTGCCATTTTAAGCAGCAGAGCCAAATGAAGAGTGTAAGGGCCAAAATATAAATAAATGGTAAGGAACACAATGTGGATAGACAGATACTAAATTTTCATGGCTGGGAGGACCTGTTAATATCTCTTACTAGAAAACTGCAGCAATTAAGAGTAGTTGATTCTGTAGCCTCCCTAGGATGCTAGATAAGGCAGAGGAGGCAATCCAACAAGCTGACGAGTGCAGTCTTCTAGCAGGGGTAAGGTACTGAATCAAGTCCTACTAATTAGTGTGTGTGCAAAAATATGAGAATAATATTTTGATGGCAATGATTATTTATTGGCATTGATTTGTTAGATCAAATACATTCACCAGTATATCTCCTGCTATGTGCTAAGAAAAATCTGGGGGGAAATGTTTCCCAGTTTGACCCAATAAAACACCAGCATTGATCAGAAATAGTGGATATGAGGATGATATTTTGTATTTGGCCAAAGACACTTAGTTAACTTGAGAGATTCAGAGGCCACTCCTTTCTGGCTGCAACCCTTCTAAAATGTTGAGAACTACCATGAAATATCAGCAATTATCATTTCCTGCATTAAAGGGATAGACACAGGTAGTAGAGAAGGGCCATTTGGAATTGTATTACTGCTAAAACAAAAAAGTAATATTTTAATTCTTTTCTGTGTTATTCATAACAGGTGCTTTCCCAGAATCAGCTTTGTATGCTCGAAAAGATTTGCTTCACAGACCAACACATGTTGCTACCAAAACTTTCCAAGCCTTGCGAATATTTGTCAACAATGAGCTGCATGAACTCTTTGCAGGATTAAAGACAGCAGAGAAGTTTTTAAAACCTGGAGGTCGACTTGTAGCACTTTCTTTCCATTCGTTAGAAGATCGTATCGTCAAACGATTTCTTCATGGAATAGATATTTCAGAAAAATTCAACCTCAGTGTCAGGCAGAAGATCAGGCAAGTGGGAAGGAATTCTTCCAAGGAGGAGGAGGAGGAGGAGGAGGAGGAATTGTCCAGGGGAACTGCTAATTCAAGATGGACAGCAATACAAAAGAAATTTCTTACTCCCCAAGCCAAGGATATTGAAGATAACCCAAGAGGACGCTCAGCAAAGCTAAGGGGTGCTATTAAGTTGTAAACAATTTATTTAAAAGCAGCAGGTTGGTGAAATTAAAAAAAAAATTAGTCACACATCTTTGTTACTTTATTTTTAATTAAATTAGAAGATGAAAGCACCATATGATAAACCAATCCTTTAAACTTAAGGATACAATTACAAACATTTTGTATTGCTATAGGAAAAAATCCTTCATGTATGCAGATTGAAGGACAAGAATAAATTCTGTATATAACTAACCATAGTACAGTAATATTAATATCTAAAATGCAAGTATATATTTAAAACATTCCTTCCTCCCCCACCCATGAATGCAAATGCAGAACCACATGCTAAATAACAATGAAAATAAACCAATCCAATTTTGAGTTAAAGCAAAGGCCTCTTTCCCATGCAAGATGCGGGATATTCCTTGTATCTATCACTCCTTTTTACAATCTCTGCATATAAGTGTCTTACGAAGGAAAATTTGCACCACTTTTGGATTTCACAAAGATGTGTACTGTGCTGAACATTATTATAAGAACCTGAAAGTACTGCTGAATCCCCTCTTTGAAATTTTGCTTGTGCAAATCCTGTGCAAAGATATGACTTTGAAGAGAAGATTTAATGCAATGATCTGGTTCAGACAAAATGCAAAGCCAAACTTCTTTTTTTTAGTAATGGTTTATTGAATAAGGCAAGATCTTGCTCACTAATGTTCAAACATGCTGTTGTTTGTTTTGCCTAATGCTGGTTTGTTGTTCCACAACCAATAAGTAAGACATTTGTGTTGCCTGAGTTGGCAAAGCATCACCACGTCATCAGTTCTCTTACTGTTGGCCAACTGCAGAAATGGTGCAGAGAACACAAACATTCTCCTCAAGATCTTTGGCTGCTCTTGGTATTCCCTGAGCAAAAACCAGACCTGAAGCATCCCTGACTTTCACCATCTCTAGATGTTCCTCTGGAAGTTTTCATACCCATCTTTTTTTAAACCCTTTTCTCCCAACCAAAAATCTGCATCTACTCTTTCAATAAACACATACTGTATTATTATTTTTTTGCTACTAAGCTTTGTTGGTAAGCAGAAGAGCAATAATTTGTATCTTCAGGATATGAAAAGTAGTGGCTGAAACGTTGTGGAAATAGATTTTAGTAGATAGTGAGTAGAAGCATTTGGGGGAGTTTTTTAGTTCAAATTGTGCAATTACATCTATTGAATTGTTGGTATAGCTTGCTAAGAGCACAGGTGTGCTTTTAACATACAGTCCTTTTTAGAAACGGGTGAAAGTGCCAATGGTCCCTTGAACTTTTCCCCCCGTTCAAGACCTCTGTAGACATAGGCAACTGGGAAAAGGTTTCTGTGTAGCCACAACGGCAGTGGGGGAAGAATGATGCAAACTGTTAGGATTAAACCAGAATACTGAGTTCAGCTGTAACAACAAAACACTAATCATAGAAACTGTGGCGTATGATCCTGGTTTGTTCGACCTAAATAGATCTTCTCACCCCTTACATACTCAATCCACAGAGGACCTCGTGCAGATACTATCTCATCACAATGCGGAGGGGGGGTCTTGAATTTTGAATCCTAAACTTCCAATGTTCAGAATTTGAGCTCTCACCTGTACATGACATTATTTTGTAGGAGCATTCTGAGTTTGTTCAGCATTCCCTTGATTGCTTTGTATTCTTTCTGAAAAAGAGAATAATTTTTTTATTTAAAAAAAGTTACCATGTTATCAGGACTTCCATACAATATACGAACTGGGCCTTTAGTGTGATAGCACCTACCCTTTGGAATTCTTTCCTGATACATATCAGGCAGGTGCAGTCTCTGTTGTGATTTTGGTGCCTATTGAAAACCTTTTCCAGCCAGCCTTCTAAGTGGAGATTTTTATCCTAGTCTCTGGGACTTGAAATTGTTTTTATATGTTTTGATTGTTAATGCTTTTATTGTTGCATTGCTTTGGGATGTTTTATAAGAAAAAAAATGGACTGCTTTCAAGTCAATTCTGACTTATGGCGACCGTATGAATAGGGTTTTCATGGTAAGAGGTATTGAGAGGTGGTTTACCATTGCCTTCTTCTGAGGCTGAGAGGCAGTGACTGGCCCAAGGACACCCAGTGAGCTTCATGGCTGTGTGGGGATTCGAACCCTGGTCTCCCAGGTCATAGTCCAATATTCTAACCACTATTCCACACTGACTCTCAATTTTTTTATAAAGAAGTGATTCATAAATAAAATAAATAAATAAACTATGGTTAGTCAGCCTCATCAGGTTCATACATACACACATACAAACCAGTGTAAACCAAGACAAGCATGCCCAGTGCCAAAGGGCAGCCAGGTTGTGGTGGCCCAAAGGAGCCCCTGAAGGGCCCCTCCTTAGGGTGGGAGGGTGGCATTCCTGTTCTGTGATCCATGGCATCATCAGGTCCTGCAACCTGCTGCTACAGTGGATTGCAGAGCCGGAGCTCCTAGGCACCTCTCCCATACAGGCAGTGCAGGCTTCAGTAAGGCCAGCTGTGCCCACCTACCTCTTCCATCAGTGTGCATGGTGTGTGCACTATGTGCACATGCCTGCCATCACCCAATATGGCAGCGGGAGCTTCCCTAATGGGTTGACACCCCTGCCACCATCCTTGTTGATAGCAAGCATGTGTGCTATGCATGCATGCCATGCAGACCGATGCGAGAGGTAGGTGGGGTGAGCGGTGAGCTTATTAGCCCTGCGCTGCCTTTATCAGGTGGCGGAATTGGATTATGGCGCCACAGGCCTGGTGCTGGCCCTAAAGACAAGTCATAGTTGTCTGTTACACCCCAACAGGCCAATAGGTTCACGGCAAGGACTCAGAAGAAAACTTAGCAAAGTGGTGCTAAAACACCTATCCCGCCCAGAGCCGAAAGAATGAGGCGGGAGCGTGTGTGCAAGTAAATCTCATTTTATTAGAGTAATGGATACATCAAAAGCATTGCGCTTCATAGGAAACTCTATGCTAACTCACTAAAGTCCCTAACTATACTCTAAAGATGCTCTGCAGCGTGTGAAGGAAGCTGACTCAGCGAACCCCCCCTAGGAGCGGCAGGCTTATATAGGAAATGTTTTCAAACGTAATCTCTGACTCCTTCATAACTCCTGTCTTTGCCCTGTCCGTTTCTCGCGGCAGTGGGAACGAGGAGACGGGACGCGCCTCCAACTGCTCATCCGAAGACACCTGTTCCCAAGCAACAGGCTCGAGGTCAAGAGGCGGTGCCCCATTGGAATGCTCCTGGGAACTGCTTGGGAAAGGAGGAGCTGGCACTGCCTCGGAAAGGGCGTTACTCTTGGGAAATGGCTGGAGAGCAGGCTGCCCCTCTCCCGCACGATCCTGCTCAGACACAACAATCCCCAACTCTGCTTCTGACTGCGGAGGCGCCTGAAATTCATGCCTCCCCCCTTCCTGTCCCTTCTGAGTTGGCTGCAGCGCAACAAACACCCCACTGAAATTTCTAAAATGGTCTGTCATGGCTGAAAGCTACATGTGAACAGTGATTTCCATACTTATCCAAAGCAAGTGTCATTGTGCAATGAAAAATCAGGCCAGATGGCTTTCATCTTTTTATAGAGAGAAACTGCTATGGATTGGTTTTGAGCTACATGGAAATATGCGTTATTTTATAACTTTTGTTTTGTTTAAGTTATATTCACAGGAATTTAGTAGTGGAGATATTCTTTTGCATTCTCTGTATGACCTTCAGGTGTGTTTGTGTCTGTCTGTTTGTGTGTGAAAAATGTTTTAAATATGACAAGAATAATATTTTTTAGCCAAGTTATCTTGAGTAAGTATAAGCACCCATTGGGTTTTCCTGTAATTTCAGGGCAAGAGGAGAGAATTTCAAAAATGAGCCCCAGAGGTCTTGCTGCAGGAATAGAGTTGCCTACACACAGTTTTGGATTAATGTTAGATTCTGACTAGAATCTGGAATTTCTAAGCAATCTTGGGAAACCATATAGTGTATATTATTGCTTCCTTTAGCTTTCCATGGTATTCCATGCAATTTGCAATTGATCTGTAAACCCAAACACCACGTGATCTAAAGACAATATGCTCCATTGTGCTATCTAAGATCAGCCAGGAGCACCTCCTTAATGATGGTACAGTGAATGCATGTAAAAAAAGGACTCTTGGTTGTATATCACATCTATAAATCTTCCCTAGATGTTATTGAAAACCCACCAAACAGCTTTTTGACATTAGAATGTAGTTCCAAAGGCTGGCAGGGATGGATACACTGCACACAAAGGCCCTAAGTCAGTAAAGAGCCCACTACCCTGCTTCTACTTGCACAGAGTACTACACAAAGTCAGATGCAGCCTAAGCAAATTATCAGTTTGCACAGCCCTTTCTTCCAGTAGCAAATGGGGTGGTGGGGCTATACCACTCACCTGTTCCCCCTCTGGCTGAGTCACTATTTCATACTAGGACAGAGAGGGGGAAGACTGAGTGGTGGCAAGGTCAGCACAGTGCAAACACACTGGCAGGAGTGCCAGATCAACTGTGCAGGAGTGTATATACACCGCCGCTTCGTCTCCCCTCTCCACCCCAGTATGCAGCTGCGATGTGGCCAAAGAGAGGTCAAGGGAGCAGAACAACCCCACTGCACTGTCTCCAACTGTGTGCATCAGGGCAGCCAAAATCCAGTAGCCAGCACTTCTGGTGTTAGTTTTTGAAACCTTCTATATTATATTTGACTTGCCATTCACAACATACTAAAAGTGTTGTTGCTTTCCTCCATCAGCATGCAAATCTGACAGCTGCTGAATGTATTAGCTGCCTGATCAGTGTGCCTGCAAGAGAGCTCACCTTTCTGCCATCTTCAGCAGCTTTTGATACCATTGACCATGGTATCCTTCTGGGCCGACTTGGTGAGATGGGTATTGGAGGTACTGTTTTACAGTGGATCTGCAGGGTCTCTCTCAGAGAATAGCATTGGGTGACTGTCTTTCAGCTCCCTGGCAGTTGTGCTGTGGGGTGCCGCAGGGTACCATCTTGTCCCCCATGCTGTTTAACATCTATATGAAGTCCTTGGGAGCAGTCATCAGGAGATTTGGGGCAAGGTGTCAGCAATATGTTGACGATACCCAGCTCTATTTCTCTGTAACATCTGAATCAGGAGAGGCTGTGCAAGCCCTTGACCGCTGCCTGGACTCGGTGGTGGGCTGGATGAGTGCCAATAAACTGAGTCTGAATCCTAGCAAGACGGAGGCACTGTGAGTTGGTGGTTCCCGAGTTCGTATAATTCATCAGTTGCCTGCTTTGGATGGGGTCGCACTCCCTCTGAAAGAGCAGGTCTGTAGTCGGGGTGCTCCTGGATCCATCTTTGTCGCTGGAGGCCCAGGTGACCTCTGTGGCTAGGAGTGCCTTTCACCAGCTTCGGCAGGTAAGATGGCTGTGGCCGTTTCTGGACCAGGATAGCCTGACCACTGTTGTCCACGCTCTGGTAACCACCAGGTTGGATGACTGTAATGCTGTCTATGTGGGGTTGCCCTTGAGGTTGGTCCGGAAGCTGCAGCTGGTGCAAAATGTGGCAGCAAGACTGCTCACTGGGGCAGGGTATCGCCAACATGTCACCCCGCTGCTGAAAGAATTGTGCTGGCTGCCCATTTGCTACCGGGCCAAGTTCAAGGTTCTAGTTTTGGTGTACACAGCCCTATACAGCTTGGGACCAGGATACCAGAAAGACCATCTTACCCCTTATATACCCAGTTGATCACTGCGCTCTGCAGGCGAGAGCCTCCTGCAGATACCATCTTATCAGAAGGTCCATTCCGCACAACATAGGAAACAGACCTTTAGTGTGGTGGCACCTACCCCGTGGAATTCCCTCCCCTTAAATATTAGACAGGCGTCATCTCTGTTATCTTTTCGGCGCCTTTTGAAGACTTTCTTCTTTCAACAAGCCTTTTAAGTTGAGACCTATCCCAGTCTGCATCTGTGTTGGAATTGCTTTTTTATATGTTTTTTTTTCAAATCAATATGTTTTAACCCTTTTTTAAAAGATGTTTTAAAAGCTTTTTTTTAAAAAAAGTTTTTGAAGTTGTTTTGGTGTATTTTAGGGTCTGTTTTTATGATGTTTTGATGTGTTTTTGGCGCTTCTGTTTGCCACCCTGGGCTCCTGCTGGGAGGAAGGGTGGGATATAAATAAAATAAAATAAATAAATAAGGGTAGACTTGCAAGAGAAAGTACTACAGGAAAGTTCCCCCACCCCAGTGTAGGTTTGTTCATATATAGCCCCTCAAATCTCTCCTCTGACTTTGAGTTTTTTATCATTTGACATTTATGGGTTACTCTGTAAGCCGCCTTGCAAGGGTTGTACACCAAAGGAAGGATGCATGATAAAAGGTTGTTGAATAAATAAAAATACTACTTTTGCCAATTCTCATTATATGTACCATTATTCAGTATTACTTGCAAGCCTCATAACATTTAATTTAAAAGAGCCATCAGATAGGACAAGAGCTGGCAAACAACCTTTCTGTTAAATATTTTTCCTATGAACGTTAAATATGAATAAGTCTACTGTTTGGGGATAATATTTCACACTGAAGCATATTTCCAGTTCAAAGGCAGATTTATGATTTGACCAATTAGACTTTGAGTGGTGGTGTAGGATATCTGAGGGCATGCACTGCCATACATTTTTCAGGAAAAGTTACCCCAAAGTGCATGCTTGTGGTGGCATCATTTCTTCGCATAAAATGATTGGGTAGGTTCAAAACCGCAGCAGATGTTTCTCATACATTTTGTCTGCTGATTTGATCTCTTCCCTCTCACAAAGAAAAATGTTTCTTCTATTTAAAAAGGGGGGGGGAAGTGGCATGAGAATAAAGTTCTTACCATTTTCTCCTAATAAGAGATGTGCAGCGTCTATTCTGAACATAGTCTAAATTTATAAAATGTTGCAGAGAAAATAAATAGGCAATTTTTAGGAAGATGTAATCAGGGGAATCCAAAAGTCTGTAGTAGAAGTAGCATTGTTTAAGTTATCATGAATTGTGTTATGGAGGGAACTTCACTCGCTCTTCATGTAACAATAATAGGTATTATCCTGATGAAACCATCAGAGCTAATTTGAACAACAGTGTTTATCAATCTTTCTCTAACTGAGAGTGTAAACATCTTTCATGAAGGGTACATGGGGTGCACTAGGGAGATGTAAACAGTTTAATGCCAGTAAGTCTATAAGGAGATAAGATTCAAGGTTTTCTAAAATATGAATAGTGATCCCATTGCTACAGCTAAAATGGCAGTAGAGAATTGTGTGTTGGAACCACAGGAAAAAGTGACATGGGTGAGTGGAAAAGGAAGATAGAACAAGGGTTATAGAAAAATGGGGACATTCTGTTCAGTGAGATTTCCGAATTGGGAAACGATGGAGTATCTATATAGTTTACAAGAAAAGCAAAGTTTTATGAAGTTTGAACTCAATATGGTATATCACATTTATAATAATATTGATAAAAGATGTCACTAGCCAATAGAGTAGGACTAGTTGGATACACGCTAATCAGGAATAATAGTCATATCTTCTCTCAGTTCCTGACAGGCCAGAGTTGGACTCATGATAGACTCTCAACCCTATAAACCTCAGAGGGCTTCTAAATCTTGCTTGCTCACTCTATGTTGTCTTCCTCTTGTCCATATCTAGCTTGATCAAAGGATCCCTCTGAACTCTTGGCCTTTTGCTTATATGTTTCCAAGAGATAGGGTGTGAACACACTAATCACCTACAGCAAAGCATTTCCATTGGCCACACCTGGAGGGGCAACAGGTTGATCTGCCAATCTGTTGCGAAATCTGTCTGAAGCAAATTTTAAAAAGCCTGCACTCAAGCTGATCCCACTAGGTTTTACAGTAAAAAGCGGCAGGGTTTGACTAGCGTTGTGTGCCCCCAATTTCAGAAAATAGAAGTGGAGATGCATTGAAACTGGCAGAATGGTAAGTGTGTCTCTACCAATAGAGAAAGACTACTATTGGATACAACTCCAAGCCATTCAGATATTATTCTTGGTCTTCTAGAGAAGAGTTGGGCATTCTTTTATATTTCTTCCTGAAAATCCCTTAACATTTAATTTTTACTTTATTCTACAGGTATATATGGTATAAAAATATCAAAATAAAACACAAATGTCACTTGTAGAAATAATATATAGCCAAGGGCATCAACATAGTGGGGTGATTTTTGAATAAATATAATGGTGACAAGCAAGCAAGGCTTTTTCCTGGGATTTCTCCCCCACTTTGTTCTTTGTCTCTCTCATATATATTTTTTAAAAACCCTCTGTTCCATTCTCTCCTTGTCTCACCTGACCCCAAGCAGCTATATATGCACTGATTAATGAAGGGGAAGAAGAGTGATATGGCTTGCTGTGCTACTCCCAGCAAAGATCCTGTCTTCCTACCCCCAGCAAAATTATTTTCCTCACTGAAAAGTGGAACGTGGCTGATACACAAAAGGGAACAAGCTATGGGTACCACTCCCAAATACATGCTCTCCTTGTAATGGCTATCAGTTATCCCATTCTGCTAGGAGTACTGTTATTATACAAAGTGAATATTACTTTATCTTAGTTATTTGTGTACATTATTACTTTGTAAGACTCAAAGGTTTCCTGTGGATTATCTATAAGATCAATGACATTATTATTATTTAAATGCCTTTAGGAGGCTCTGTGAGACAGAGTAAATAATTTTACTTCATTGAATTATGAGAGTAAGTAGTAATTGACTGTTATGGCACACTAAATCATTCAATATTGAAGAAAATTTGTAATCTGCTTTATCTTGATAAACCTTTTGGTTATGGCTATCATTCTCTCATTTAAGCAAGTTAACATTTGCACTATTAATGCATAATAAAATTTATGTCAAATAGGTTATTAAAATATCGCAACCCTTTAAAATTTATTAATTTGGCTGTCATCAATCTGTTCCTTCAAAGTGCAAGAACTAATGTGACTCATGGCATCTTTGCTTGAACCTGTTCAATGAATGTCAATTAATTCTGCCTATGACAGTAATTTTAAAATATTATGGGGGCTGCATGTCTCAATTCTAGATTTGTGCTGTGACTCATAGCTGACTCAAACAGGTGGAGCGTACAGTTGAGCCCTTACTAGATGATACCACTTCAGATATTATAATGATTGAATTTGGGTTATCATATTTTGGCTCAAAAAGCCGAGGTATGAGCTTCTTTGTAGCATAAGCCAACAAAAGACTAAGCCTTCAGTTAACCACAGTTGCCAATTTTATCTGAACTGGGAAACTATGGTTACCAGTTTCAGGCTATTAAACCATGGTTTGAAGCCAGTTAAAGATTCTGGTAGCCATAGTTTCCTGATATGAATAAAGTGGGAAACAATAGTTAATTATAGGTTTCCTAGTTTTTGCAAAGGGTCTTCATATATAGGGGAGGAAGCTTGTTCATATCTCATTTTATTAAATCAAGACTTGATTCACTAATAGGCAAAAAACCCTTGCAGTTTAAGAACATAACTATAGCCCACAGATATTTCTATCAAACTTTAAAAAGCAGAAAAATTGGGCAGCTATAGCAGGAGACCTGACCTCTCTGAGATATTGGACTGCCCTACAAATTTGTCAAAATGCAAACACAATTTGGGATGGTCTCTCACAGTCCAACTCACTTGCTGTGTAGCTTGGAAGAATTTGGTTACATGTGCCTCTCTGCATATGGTGAGTGGTGGCAACACCTGCCATCTCCAAAGATGGAGAATTATATTTTTGTATGTTTGTTGGTGTTCTTACTTTGCTTCATTCCTGTGTTACTAATGTTTCTACAGAGAATCTAATCTAGAAAATTTTATTTCCCTCATTCATCCTAGAAACCTGTGTCAAATTTATTTTTATTAATTTCAAAGCCTTTTTGTTGGTCAATGTCATATGATGGTGAAGACAGCCTTTTGTGTTTCAAAACACACAGGGTACCATCTTGTCCCCCATTGTCAGGCCCAGGATGTGACTCAGGAACCAGACCAACGGCTGTAGTTAATTCGTGTTTTATTAGGGTAATGTCCAAACAAAGACTGCGTTTTCTCATGAAGCAATACAGGGATACAGGTCCTGCGGCATTGGGAGAAAGTTGACAGAGCAAGGGACTTCTTCCCGCCTGTTCTTTAAGAAGGGGCCAAACGGGCGTGCAATCTTTCGCTCCTCCTTAACTGCCCCTCAGGTACTGCCCGCCTTCCCCCCCTTCTCTCCTGTCTTTTCAGCTGTCTGCATGTGCGCGGTGAGGGGGAAGCATCACCCCCTCCTCTTCTGAAGTTTCCGATTCCAGGATGGGGGATAGGGGAGGGGCTGATGGTAAACTGCCTCCCCGCTTTTCGGCTGTGAGCAGCCCTCCCTCTTTCCCCTCTTGCTCTGAGCCTGAAAGAGGGGGAGGCGTAAGAATGTCCAGGGAGGGCTCAGGCTCCCCGTTGCTAAGCGACCTTATCACTGGCAGTTCCTCTGTTTCGTCTTTGCTCCAAAGGGGGGAAGTTCCTCCCCCTTCCCTCTGCCATCCATCCGAATACTCTTCTCCCAACTCTCCGGGATCCAGCTCCCCGGGATTGGGACCCCAGCTCTGCCTTCCGACACCCATGCTGTTTAACATCTATATGAAGCCCTTGGGAGCAGTCATCAGGAGCTTTGGGGCGAGGTGTCAGCAGTATGCTGATGATACCCAGCTCCATTTCTCTGTAACATCTGAATCGGGAGAGGCCC
Source organism: Rhineura floridana (assembly GCF_030035675.1). Lineage (NCBI taxonomy): Eukaryota > Metazoa > Chordata > Lepidosauria > Squamata > Rhineuridae > Rhineura > Rhineura floridana. Next base: position 133,001,419 of record NC_084481.1, on the reverse strand, counting down.
TGTAAGCCTTGGACCACTGCCTGGATTTGGTGGTGGGCTGGATGAGGGCCAATAAACTGAGTCTGAATCCTAGCAAGACAGAGGCGCAGTGGGTTGGTGGTTTCTGAGTTCGGAAAATTGGTCAGTTGCCTGCTTTGGACAGGGTAGTACTCCCTCTGAAAGAGCAGGTCCGTAGCCTGGGGGTGCTCCTGGATCCATCTTTGTCGCTAGAGGCCCAGGTGACCTCTGTGGCTAGGAGTGCCTTTCACCAGCTTTGGCTGGTGAGACAGCTGCGGCCATTTCTGGACTGGGATAGCCTGACCACTGTTGTCCATGCACTGGTAACTACCAGGCTAGATTACTGTAATGTCTATGTGGGGCTGCCCTTTAGGTTGGTCCGGAAGCTGCAGCTGGTGCAAAATGCGGCGGCGAGACTGCTCACTGGGGCAGGGTATCACCAACATGTCACCCCGCTGCTGAAAGAATTGCACTGGCTGCCCATTTGCTACCGGGCCAAGTTCAAGGTTCTAGTTTTGGCATACAAAGCCCTATACAGCTTGGGACCAGGATACCTGAAAGACAGTCTTACCCCTTATATGCCTGGCCGATCACTGCGCTCTGCAGGTGAGGGCCTCCTGCAGATACCATCTTATCAGGAGGTTCGTTCTGCATGATATGGACCTTTAGTGTGGCGGCACCTACCCTGTGGAATTCCCTCCCTTTGAATATTAGGCAGGCACCATCTGTGCTATCTTTTCGGTGCCTTTTGAAGACTTTCCTCTTTCAACAAGCCTTTTAAGTTGAGACCTGTCGCAGTCTGCATCTGTGTCAGAATGGTTTAATATGTTTTTAATAATGTTTTAACCCTTTTTAAACGTTTTTTTAAAAAGTTTTTAATGCTGTTTTGTTAATGTATTTTAAGATCTGTTTTTATGATGTTTTAAAGTGTTTCAGTGCTTTGTTTGCCACCCTGGGCTCCTGCTGGGAGGAAGGGCGGGATACAAATTAATTAATTAATTAATTGGAGGTTATGTTCTATTTCTATTTTGGGTGCATTAACAGTTGAATTTGAAACTGCAGTTTGATGTAAAATCAGACTGATTACAATATGTTGCTACTTCAGGAGTGACTCTAGCTGTTGGAAAAAAGAGGATGCATGTTTTCAGCCTACTATGTTTAGACCACTTCATTTAAGACAAGGTGGGCGTGGTCAATTAAAAACATAGAACAAACCTAGAATTTTGCTAGAATATATATCACCTCCCACTTTTTTTATCTTGTGCAAACGGAGACACTCCTGATGTCCACTGGAGACTATTCTGCAGAATAGTCACTGCCATTATGCCACAATTATTTTTGGAGATTTTTAGTGTAAATTTTGCAAACTGTTGCTGGACTTCACATTATTCACAGAAATAGAAACAAAAGAAAATGATTTCCTATAGGAAACTTCACTAAAATTGCAGAGTAAATCAGACATTTTTAAAGTGACCATCTGAACTATATCAACTGTCTTAATAATGTTGCTTCCTCCCTGCTAAAACAAGATCAGCACAGTCTTTTTTCAATTATTTGGGCTAATTCAGAGCTTGGAAGATTACTTTTAAAAAGTAATAAATTACAGTTACAATTACTTGGCCCAAAAAAGTAGTAATTACCATTACAATTACAATTGCTCTGAAAGTAACTGATTACTTTACTTTTTCTCAAAAGTAATCACTACAATTACATTTCAGTTACTTTTTTAAAAAAACTCCTACAAGGTGCTGGGCTTGGCTGCTGCACATCTAAGAAGCCTAAAACAATATTAAAAATAAACACACACGGGGTAGTAGAATAAAAAATTTTATCCATAAGATTAACATAATGGCATAACAGAATCTCACATCCCCCCAAGCAATGAAGATACCCCAACTCTTGAAATCAGATTTTACACTTGAAATGCTTTTATAATATGTTTCTGTTATGTCTCAAAAGAACAAGATGCTCAAAGAGCATGTCAGACAAGGAATGTCTTTTTACAGTCATTACGTTGCCACCAGTACTGAACAGGCGTTCTACTGCGGCGCTTGAAGGCATGCCTGTGTTGTGCTGCAAAAAACACCGCAGCACATCTGGAAAGCCATGGAGTTCCCTGCTGGGAGACCTCAGGTACCTCACCAGTTCCTCCTCAGCAGTGTCCACTGCTGACTTCTTGCCCTGGGGCAGAAAGTTAAAGAAGTCATCTTCTAAGTCATCTCCTTCCTGGTCTTTATCTGAAGACTGATCACTGTCCTCATTAAGTACACCCATCTGAATTTATTTCGGCTGGATTAAAAAAAAATGGTGTTCTTTACATTAACCCACAATTGTTTCCTAAATTGATATTATTGAATGAGAGTGGTAGATTTGTGGGGGTTGAAATTACTTTACAGGGTATAAAAATTTTGATAGTGGGTATTTATGCCCCCAATGAAGATAAAACAAGGTTTTACACAGGACTTATGGAAAAATTGTCAGATTTTTCTTATGATCATTGGTGTGTCATGGGTGATTGGAATGGGGTAATCTCACCAAAAATTGACAGACTTTCTGAGAAAAATATTAAAGAGACACAGGGTAAATTACCGAAGATTTGCTTCGAATTGATGGAAAATTTAGAATTGGTGGATGCCTGGAGATATATAAATGACAATGCAAAGGAATTTACTCATTTTTCAGAAAGACATAAAACATTCTCGAGGATTGACATGATTTGGATGTCTAAAAATTTAGTGAAAGACATCTCCAATATGGACATATTACCAAAAACTTTTTTGGACCACAACCCTGTGATACTAACTTTTAAAAAGAAAAATCTTGGATTTAGATGGAGACTAAATGAATCTTTATTACAGAATGATAAAGTAGTACAAGAATGTAAGAAGAAATTAAAAGAGTTTTTTGAACATAATTTACATAAAGGAACAGATGAAAATATTGTCTGGGATACAAGTAAACCATTCATGAGGGGATATTTTATTAAATGTAATTCTGAATTAAAAAAGAAGAAACAACAGAAAATGCAATTAATCTTGGAAGAAATAAAACAAAAAGAGGAAGAATTGAAAAAGAATCCAACTAAAGTTTTTATTGTAAATCAAATTAAAATGTTACAGAATCAAGTATCAATGCTGACAGTTAGAGAAATTGAAAGGAAATTAAATTTTGCTAAACAAAGGACTTTTGAATTTGCAAATAAACCAGGGAAATGTTTGGCATATAAATTAAGAAAAGAATGACAAAAAAAATCTTTTTTTAAAGATACAAGAAGGAGATGAGATGTTGACAGACAATGTAAAAATCCAAAAGGTTTTTCATCAATATTATTCAACTTTGTATAAGTGTCAGGAAATTCCCTCTGAAAAAATAGAAGAGTATATATCTAAACAGAATTTGCCTAAAATTACAGATTCTCAGAGACAAGCTATTAATGGTCCCATCACGTCAAGAGAGATATCTGAAGCTATAAGCAAAATTAAATTAGGAAAGGTGCCAGGACCGGATGGGTTATCAGCAGTGTACTACAAATGTTTGGAGGAGGAACTCTTGTTACCTTTACAGTATACAATGAATTCTGTTTTGCAAGAGGGGAAGATTCCGGATAGTTGGAAAAATGCTAATATAACATTAATACCTAAAGAGAAGCAGGACCTAACCAAAACAAAAAATTATCGGCCGATATCTATATTAAATAATGATTATAAAATTTTTACAATGATTTTGGCAGAAAGAATGAAAATAATATTGCAACAATTTATTCAGGAAGATCAATCGGGGTTTTTACCTAAAAGACAACTACGTGATGTCAGGAATGTTTTGAATGTGTTGGAATATTTAGAACAACGAAATGATAAACAAGCAGCTTTGATCTTCTTAGATGCTGAGAAAGCATTTGATAATTTGAATTGGAAATTTATGTTTAAGGTTCTGGAGCAAATGGATTTTGGAGATAATTTTATAAAATGGATTAGATCGATTTATACGTCTCAGAAGGCACAGGTAATTGTCAATGGGGGCTTAACGGATTCATGTGAAATACAAAAGGGTACAAGACAGGGATGTCCATTATCTCCTGTTTTATTTATCTTGGTCTTAGAAGTGCTGCTTAGAGATATAAGGCAAGATAAAAGGATTTCGGGATTAAAGATAAAAAAAGAAGTATATAAACTGAGAGCATTTGCTGATGATTTGATGATTGTATTAGAAAACCCTTTGGAAGGAATTAATGTATTGATGGACAAATTAAAAGAATTCGGACCGTTAGCAGGATTTAAGATCAACAATCAAAAAACAAAGATGTTGGTGAAAAATTTATCTTTAAGGGAACAAAAAGAGTTAATGGACAAGACAGATTTTTCAATAGAGAAAAAGTTGAAATATTTAGGTATTATTATGACAAATAAAAATTCAAAGTTGTTTCATAATAATTATGAAAAATTATGGACAGAGATTAAGAAAGATTTGTTAAGATGGGATAAACTACAGTTGTCATTAATGGGTAGAATATCTGTGATAAAAATGAATGTATTACCGAGAATGATGTTTTTGTTTCAAACAATACCTGTAATATCCTCTGATTTACCCTTTAAACAATGGCAAAAAGATATTTCTAAATTTGTATGGCAGGGAAAAAAACCAAGAGTTAAATTTAAATTACTGCAAGACGCCAAAGAAAGAGGAGGACTGGGATTACCAAATCTGAGACTTTATTTTGCTGCCTGTTGTTTAGTCTGGATAAAGGAATGGATTTTATTGAGGAATAAAAGACTATTGGATTTGGAGGGCCATAACCTGAAGTGGGGATGGCATGGATATCTATGGTATGACAAAGTAAAAGTTAATGTGGACTTTAACAATCATTTTATAAGACGTCCTTTGTTGAAAATATGGAACAGATATAAACCAAGGTTTTATTCCAAAATACCATTATGTGTCTCAAGTCAAGAAGCGTTTTATAGAAGAGAAATGGCCAGAAAAGAGAAATGGTTAACTTATCAAGAACTATTAGAAAATGTGCATGGGTCGCGGGCAGATATTTTACAACTTTTATTTGATGACATTACTTATGGATGAAGCTTGATGCGGAGGAGAATTTTAACGTCGGCTGCTATTGTTGCTGTTTGGGTGCATTTTAATTGTCTGTTTGTTTTGTCTGTTGTGTGTATGAATGAGATTGTGTGGACGTGTTTGTGTATATTTATGTGTATTTTTATGCGTTGTTGTGTGAATGTGTTTGTTTGTATTTAAATATTTTTTAAAATGTGCCTGGGAGAGCATGCTTTGTATTTAACGGGGGGGCTTCCGGGGGCCCCAATTAGCATAGTGACGGGTAATGGGAGGTATGGTGTTAGGAGGAGAACATGCCAGGTAAGGGGAACTCGCCCCAGACAAGTTGTGTCTGTGCCTTGTTCCGGTTCTCCTCAAGACCACAGAACTGCTGGTTGTTCTATCAGCCAGCCCTTAGATCTCCAGGTGCTGCTTTTGAATGCCAGGTCGGTATATAATAAAACCTCCCTTGTCCATGATTTAATTGTGGATGAGGGTGCCGACCTGGCGTGTATAACCGAGACCTGGGTGGGTGAGCAGGGAGGAGTTGCACTCTCTCAGCTTTGCCCACCTGGGTATACGGTGCAGCACTATGGCAGATTTGAGGGCCGGGGAGGCGGGGTCGCTGTGGTCTATAGGAGTATTTTCTCTCTCACCAGGCATCCTGTCCAGATGACAACTGGTCTAGAGTGCCTCCACCTTGTACTGGGCCAAGGAGACAGACTGGGAATCTTGTTGGTGTACCGCCCACCTTGCTGCCCAACAGCTTCCCTAGCTAAGCTGACAGAGATAGTCTCGGAGGTGTTGTTGAGGTCCCCCAAACTTGTGGTGTTGGGGGATATCAATGTTCATGCCGAGACTGTCTTATCTGGAGCGGCTCAGGACTTCATGGCCTCCATGACAACCATGGGGCTGTCTCAATTTGTTACTGGCCCAACGCATGTGTCGGGTCACACTCTTGATTTGATCTTCGCCACTGGTCATGGAGATGGTGATCTGGAGGTGGGGTATTTTTCATCTACTCCATTGTCATGGACAGATCACCGCCTGCTGAGTTTTAGACTTACGACGACTCTTTCCCTCTGCAAGGGTGGGGGACCTATTAAGTTGGTCCGCTCCCGGAGGCTTATGGATCCTATGGGTTTTCAGAAGGTTCTGGGAGTTTTTCCAGCTGATAGTACTGGCGCTCCTGTCGAGGCCTTGGTCGAACTGTGGAATACTGAGATGGCCTCAAGGAGGCAGTAGTGATACCTCTTTTGAAGAAACCTTCCTTAGACCCAGATAACTTGAACAATTATAGACCGGTGGCAAATATCCCCTTTTTGGGCAAGGTTCTGGAGCGGGTGGTTGCCAATCAGCTCCAGGTGCTCTTGGATGAGAGCGATTATCTGGATCCATTTCAATCCAGTTTTAGGCCTGGTTTTGGCACTGAAACAGCCTTGGTTGCCCTGTACGATGACCTCTGTCGGGAGAGGGACAGAGGGAGTGTGACTCTGTTGATTCTCCTTGATCTCTCAGCGGCGTTTGATACCATCGACCATGGTATCTTTCTGGGGAGACTCGCGGAGTTGGGAGTTGGAGGCACTGCTTGGCAGTGGTTCTGCTCCTACTTGGCGGATCATCACCAGAAGGTAGCACTTGGGGAACATTGCTCGACACCTTGGACTCTCCATTGTGGAGTCCCTCAGGGGTCGATTTTGTCCCCCATGCTTTTTAACATCTACATGCAGCCTCTGGGTGCCATCATCAGGAGTTTTGGAGTGCGTTGCCACCAGTACGCTGATGACACGCAGCTCTATTTCTCCTTTTCATCTTCTACAGGTGAGTCTGTGGATGTGCTGAATCATTGCCTGACCGCGTTAATGGACTGGATGAGAGCTAATAAACTGAGACTCAATCCAGACAAGACTGAGACACTGTTGGTGAGTGCCTCCCCTGCCCAGATGGTGGATGTTATACTAATAATAAATAAATAATAAATTTAATTTCTTCGTCGCCTATCTGGCCAATGGCCACTCTAGGCGACTTACAAAATTATTAAAATACAATTAATAAAATACAGTAATACAATAAAAACAATAGATCTACAACAACAATATTAAAACTGGGTAGGAGGCATTACAATTATATCGATTAACCCTCCCCGGATACCCCGAAGGCCTGCTGAAAAAGCCAGGTCTTTAAGGCTTTCCGAAATACATTTAGGGAAGAGGCATGCCGGAGATCTTGTGGGAGGGAGTTCCAAAGAGTGGGGGCCGCCACTGAGAATGCCCTCTCTCTTGTACCCGCCAATCTGGCTGTTTTTGTTGGCGGGATTGAGAGAAGGCCCTGTGTGGCCGATCTTGTCGGGCGGCATAATTGGTGGCGTTGAAGGCGCTCCGTGAGATAAACTGGGCCGAAACCGTATAGGGATTTAAAGGTCAATACCAACACCTTGAATTGGGCTCGGAAAACAACTGGAAGCCAGTGTAGGTCGAACAACACTGGTGTGATGTGATCTCGGCGGCGACTATTCGTAAGTAGTGTTCACCTTGTTCTAGATGGGGTCACACTCCCCTTGAAGGAACAGGTTCGTAGTCTGGGAGTTCTTTTTGATCCTTCCTTGTCTCTTGAGGCGCAAGTGGCCTCGGTGGCAAGGAATGCGTTCTACCACCTTCGGTTGGTAGCCCAGCTACGCCCCTATCTGGACAGGGATGACCTCACCTCAGTTGTTCATGCTCTGGTAACTTCTAGGCTGGATTACTGTAATGCGCTCTACGTAGGGCTGCCCTTGAAGACAGTTCGGAAGCTTCAGCTAGTGCAAAACGCAGCAGCCAGACTGCTGACGAGGACCAGCCGGTCAGCACATATAACACCTGTTCTGGCCTGTTTGCACTGGCTACCTATTTGTTTCCGAAACAGATTCAAGGTGCTGATTTTGACCTATAAAGCCTTACACGGTGTGGGGCTGCAATATCTTGTGGAATGCCTCTCCCACTATGAACCTACCCGGTCACTTCGCTCAGCATCTAAGGCCTCCTCCGGGTACCAACCCATCGGGAAGCCCGGAGGACAGTTACTCGATCTAGGGCCTTTTCTGTAGTGGCCCCCGAACTGTGGAACAGCCTCCCCGAAGAAGTACGCCTGGCGCCTACGCTTCTATCTTTTCGGCGCCAGGTTAAGACCTGGCTATGCTCCCAGGCATTTTAAGCATTTATGTTATAATTTAAATTTTTTATTTCTTCTTTTTTTCTTTAGTTGCTGCTTGTGTTTATTGTTTGTTGTCTGATTTTATTGTTGATATTTTGTATTTTAACCTTTTTGTACACCGCCCAGAGAGCCACTCGCTATGGGCGGTCTATAAATGAAACAAACAAATAAATAAATAAATAATGAAAGAGAGAGAACAACTAATAAAGGAAGGATATAGTTCTCAATGGTTTGCCTATTTACAATTGTTAGAAAGATATAAAATGGATAAGAAAATGTATGGTTTTGAAATAAATAAATCTGATTTTGAAATAGGTCTGTGTACAAATGATGAATGTATAATTGCGAAAATGTATAAATGTTTGTTAAAAATGGAAATGGAAGAAGAACAAGTAAAAGAGTGTATGGTAAAATGGGCAAAAATTTTTGGTTACAACATACAAATGGATCAATGGGAAAATATGTGGAAAAAAGGCTTGAGATTTACATTATGCTATAATCTTAAAGAAAATTTCTATAAAATGATGTACCGTTGGTACATGACTCCAGAAAAGTTGTCAAAAATGTATAGTAATGTTCCTAATGTTTGTTGGAAATGTAAACAACAAGAAGGATCATTTTATCATATGTGGTGTAAACAGGCAAAATCATTCTGGGCACAGATAGGTAGGATGATGCAAAAAATTTTAAAGATAAATATTCAGTCAAAGCCAGATTTTTTTTTTATTGGGTTTTATGGATAAACAAACAGAAAAGAAATATGGAAGAATAATATATATGATTACGGCAGCAGGATTATTATATGCACAAAAATGGAAAATGGAATCAACACCAACAATGGAAGAAGTTAATGGACTTAGTAGAGATGGATAAATTGACATGCTTAATTAGAGAAAAATCGACAGATATATTTCTTAAGGAATGGAAGCCTCTCTTAGACTTTTTGTTGAAAGATAAAAATGAAATGATGATAATGGGATTTGACGATTAATTAAGATAGCCTATGGAGAAAAGTGATCTTGTATGTATTAATGGACAGGTTTGATATATATTATATACTTATAGCTGATCTGCGACAAATCGGAAGTCAAGATTTTTTATTGTATTACTATGTTTTTGTTGTTTGATTTTGTTTTGTTTGTCTTCTGAAAATTTGAATAAAAATTATTTTAAAAAAAATTAAGTACACCCATCTTTATTTCAGCTTTCAACAAGGCTTCCATTGTGTATCTAAGAAAGAGAGAGGATATGTTAACACATATATGTTAGGAAACCATCATCTGCTCTTCATTTGCTGATGCTTGTCATGTCCCCTGGTTCAGGGTCCAGCCTGAGCCTGTGGATGATGACATGGAAGGTAGGAAGGTGACCAAGTCACCACACTCATGGGGCAGCACAGCAGACCCTTAAGGATTACCTGCAGCAACCCAAGGTTGTGATGAGGAGCCCCCGGAAGAAAAGGCCCAGCCCCTGCCTACCACCTTAAGCCCTCTGATGCCTCCCTTGAGACAACCTTTCCCTTGGAGGAATCCACCCAAAGGGCTTCCCTAATGTTCTTACTTGTTGGTATGGGTGGTGGCCTGACACGATTCCAGCCAATCTAGTTTGAAGCGAGGGTGTAGGCAGGCTGCCAGAAGAAGCCTCTTGTCCTCCCAGATAGCTGCAAACCGCTTTCTTAGGGCTTTGCGCACACCTCTCAGCAGCTGAAAACAGTATGTGTACCTCTCAGGTTTGTTTTCCAGTCCTTCTAAACTTGCGGTCCAGATTGCAGAGCGTTGGTAGCAAATACCCCATGAACATGCCGTTCTCCCGTTGCAGGATATCTAGGGACTGGGCTAGTGGCTCCATAATCTCTGTGTATTCCTGTACCACTTCAATCTCAGCAGCTGTGATCCTGGACAAGGAGCAGCGGTCCATTATGGCATGCATTTTTAGTGGCACAGTTGACAGGAGCTCATGTAGTTGCTTCAACGCATCAAAGGTGGAATTCCACCTGGTCTTATTCGGTACCTTCAGATACACACCACATTGCGCACGGATATACTCAGCAATCTGTGCTGACTGGTTCTGCTTGGACCACAACTTGCTGCACTTTCCCATCAAGGAACGAAACTGTTTCTTGAAAGGACCAAGAAGACTACTTTTGGAGGAGTCAGAAAGCGTGGCCTCTATGTCTTGTGTTGCCACAAGGTTGAGGGTGTGGCTAGCACATCTCTGGTGTGGTGGTAAAACAAAATCCTCTCCTGAGTCTGCAGCTTCTTCCTCTGCCTCAGGTCCTGTGTCCAGGATCTCACAGATAGGCACAAACTCCACCTCAGCCTCCTCCTCCTCCTGATTATCACCATCATCGTCACTGGTGCCTACAGCTTCCACTGGTTCTTTGGCCATGAAAACTCTGAACGCTTTCACAAAGTTGGAGCCATTGTCTGTAGTAGTGCACATAACTTTGTTGTGGATCCTGTACTTCACATGTACATCATGCAGTGCTTTTGAAAGGACATCGTATGTATGGCGCCCCTTCAGACGCTTACAAGCCAAGGCCCCGACCTCACGTTTCAGGGTAGTTGGGTTGATCCAGTGGGCTGTTACCCCAAAGTAACTCTTCTTGCCATTGGTCCAACAATCTGCAGTGGTTGCTATATATGCCACAGCACCCATTCGGTTTGCAAGAGTTTCTCTCATGTGGCATGCACTCTTCTCAATTCTGTCTCTCAGAGTCTTGGCACATATGATGGTGAGATCTTTGGGGAGTCCAATGCGAACCAGATTAATGAATGATGGTTTGTCCACAGTCTGAAGTGGTAATGTCTCCTCTACAATGAAACCAATTATTCTCCTGTCGAGATTGCTCTGGGTGACAGGCTCCCTGCCAGATCCCCACCTCTCAAGGGTTGTCTGCTGCTGCTTCAGCATTTTGGGAGGAGGGGTGTCATGCATTGGTTCAGGAAGGCCACGTCTCCTTGCCTTTATTGCTTCTTCAATTGCTCTCAGCTTCTCAGGGTGTGCCCTCTGAGGAAGAAGAACAAAGCATGAATCCAAGAAAAAATGGAAGAGGAACTTCACAATTTAAACATAAATAGACAATGGACACTCTTTGAGGACCAGCATGACAAAGGCTTACCTCAAAATGTTTCTTCACATTGGATGAGGAGGAAACAGCTGATCTCAGATTTTTGATCCTTGGAAGGCAGTAATTGCATCGTACAACAACATTTTTCCCACTCTGGCTCACAAATGTACAAGCTTTCTCAAAGCCAAACCATGGTACTTGCTGTTCTGCAGATGTGGCTGTGGGCAACTGGCACTGCTTCATGCCCTCCTCCTCCTCATGCACAGGGCCTCCTTTCTGAACCTCCCATTCTAGTTTTGCCTCCTCAGGATCAACAAGCTGTGACTCAAGTGGCCGCACTAACTGACTGCTGCTCTCAGCAGCAAAACCTGCAACAGGCATCTCTGTAATAAACAAGAGATAATGCTCCTATATGGGTGAACTTCAGCTGTGATGTGCCCCCATCTCTTCCTCATGCTGCAAGATCCCCCAGTCAGAGTGGAAGTAAGCAGGTCGATAGCACAATTAAAAGAGATCCTATTTGCATCATTTTTGCTCACTGAATAACCCTGCCTGGGCCAGTCTAACCTACTATCTCACAGGGTTGTTGTGAGAACAAAATGAGACTAGGGTTCAAATCCCCACATAGCCATGAAGCTCACTGGGTGACCTGGGGCCAGTCACTGCCTCTCAGCCTCATGAAAACCCTATTCATAGGGTCACCATAAGTTGGAATTAACTTGAAGGCGGTACATATATTTTTTATTTTGAATATGATGATTATGATAATAAATATGCAGCATTTCAAATTAATTCTGTATGAGAAGCATTCCATGCCAAGCTTGGAAAACCAAGGATGAGGTATAAAATGTAGACAAAAATACTTTTGACAAAATGCCATTTATCTTTTATATCTATATCTATAATTAGCGATACAGCTGAATGATGTATGTAAAGTATTTTTTCTTTCCCTTTTCTTTTTTATTAATAGTTTAGTACTACTGCTAAAGTTCTGATGAAAGAATAAAGCATTCATTAGCCAAATTCAAATGATTAGAACACATCACATAAATTCCACTGAAGTTGGAGCTTTTGCCATAGAAAATGAAAAAAACATATAACCTATGATAGCCCAATAGACAATCAGAACTAATATAAAACCCTATTGCTTCTCATTTGCAAATCTTGCAAGATCTAAGGTAACTCTAGATCATGTGAGTTCAGGTGATGCATGTTATGTACATTTGTATAGATATTAGCAGAGATTGTCAACAGTCTATCTCTCTCTTTCTCACAGAACATGAGTTTGAAAGCTGGGGGACTGAGAGGAGGAGCTGCAAGGAGCCTACTTCTCACCTCATCTCTGCCAAGAACAAAAAAAATCAGCCTTAAGCCATTTATTATACGCCTAATGATTTTTTATTTTTATTATTATTATTACTGAGACAGTTTTTGTCCCACATACAATTCAGTCTTGTGATTAAACAGGACAAAAATACAAATAAAAAGAAAGATGGAGTTCAAATAAATATACAATAAAAAGCTAGCCGGCATTTTAAAAGGCAGGAGTGCTCTGTCTGGATAAATACAGCACACAGGTATGCATAGGAACAAGGGGGAGAGTTCAAAAAGGGGGGGAAGGAAGAGAAGTAGGGCCGAAGTTTCTGAAGTGCCTTGTGATTGATGGGGGGGCAGCAGCAAGGCAAGGAGAGGCAGTGGGAGGGGCAGAAGGGGCCGCGGGGGGGTGGGGGGGCAAAAATGCCACGGGGGCAGAAGGGGCCGTGGGGGGGCACACACACACACACACACACACAAATCATCATCACTCACCTCCACAGCTCTTCGCCATTCTGCTGCTGCCTTCTCCGTTGTCCTTGCCCTGGCTTTTTCCTCCGGCGTCCATTTTTTCCTCTCAGATGCTAGCAGGCCCTGCCTATTCACCTCTTCCCTCGTGCCTCCTAACACAGATCACGAGGGAAGAGAGAATCTGCGCAGAGGTCCAATCAGGCACATGTCTTGTGTTAACCAATCACAGTCAGGAGCTGACTCCCCCTTGTTTCCGTCCCCAAGTAACGTCCAACCTAACGTGGAAACATTAAAGTTGCAGCTGAAAAGTAGGGAAATTACTAGTCGTTCCGTTACTTGCCAAATGTAATGGAATTACCCACTCGTTATTTAAAATTGTAACTAATTACAAGTAACCCGTTAAAAATAACGAGTTACTTCCAAGCTCTGGGCTAATTGCAGGTGTTGCCACCACTCACCATATGCTCAGAGGCACATGTTACCAAATTCTTACAAGCTACACAGGAAGTGGATTGGACTGTGAATGACCAACCCAAATTGTGTTTGCATTTTTCCTGTCCAAATTTGTAGGGCAGTACAATATCTCAGAGAGGAGGCCAGGTCTTCTGCTCTCCTGGTGCATTCACTATAGCTGCCCAATTTCCCTGCTTTTTAAAGTTTGATAGAAATATCTGTGGGCTATAGCTATATTCTTAAACCGCAAGGTTTTTTGCCTGTTAGTGAATTTCTCTGCTTTTTAATCCAGGAGATAAGAAATGGGATCCTGTGCAAGTTTGCTGAGAATGGCTTGATCATTTGCATGCTTATTGAGTTCAGTGGGATTTACTCCCCTGCAATCATGCTTAGGATAGGTAAAAGTGGCCATTGGGGGGGGAGGGCTGAAGTGGGCAGGGGAGGAGGAAGGGAGAGGGGAAGGAAAGGAAAGGCAGGTCTGATCATTTGCATGCTTATTGAGTTCAATGGGATTTGAAAATGGAAGTGGACTGCCTTCAAGTGGATCCCAACTTATGGTGACCCTATGAATAGGGTTTTCATGGTAAATGGTATTCAGAGGTGGTTTTACCATTGCCTTCCTCTGAGGCTGATAGGCAGTGATTGGCCCAAGGTCACCCAGTGAGCTCCATGGCTGTGTAGGGATTCGAACCCTGGTCTCCCAGGTCGTAGTCCAACACTCACCTGGGGGAGGGGCAGGAAGGGTAGGAGGAGGGGTAGGGGAGGATATTGGGTGGGTGAGCACTGGGCAGAGGGGAAGCCCCTTTCCTTTCCAAAAGGAAAATGTGAACAGTATCATTGCTTTTCAGGGTTTCCCCCATCTTTTTATTCTACAGCAGGCACATGTAGCCTCCCATCCAAATTGAAACCAAAGCTGTCCCTGGCCACATCCACACCAGGCCTTTATTTCACTTTGGACAGTTATGGCTTCTCTCAAAGAATCCTGGGAAGTGTAGTTAGTGAAGGGTGCTGAGAGTTGCTAGGAGAGGCCCTGTTCCCCTCACAGACCTTCAATCAGAGTGGTTGACTGTTAAACCCGTCTGGGCACTGAAGCTCTGTCAGTGGAATAGGAGTCTTCTCTCAACACCCTCTCCAAATAATATTGATCTTCCCAGCACAGTGAGATTCACTAAAGCCTGGAAACAACTTCCACATCTCACTGGTAAGTAAAACATTGACACAAAGGGACATGTATTTGCATACAGTTTGCATATGGTAATTTTATTTGTATAGCTGTGTGTTTAGAACATAATTTTTTAATTTAAATTGGTGCTTTTTTTATGATGGCACTCACCAGTATGGAGTACCAGCACCTCTTTGTTCGCTATCCATTGCAGCTATTTTGTGCTGGCACCCATGACATGTTACCAAGATATGAGTACTTTTTTAATTTAAAAACCCCTGATTTAAATAGAAATACAGTATATCTCACCATAGCTTGCTGATTCTGCTGTCATAAGAACATAAGAACATAAGAAGAGCCTGCTGGATCAGGCCAGTGGCCCATCTAGTCCAGCATCCTGTTCTCACAGTGGCCTACCAGGTGCCTGGGGGAAGCCCGCAAGCAGGACCCGAGTGCAAGAACACTCTCCCCTCCTGAGGCTTCCGGCAACTGGTTTTCAGAAGCATGCTGCCTCTGACTAGGGTGGCAGAGCACAGCCATCACGGCTAGTAGCCATTGATAGCCCTGTCCTCCATGAATTTGTCTAATCTTCTTTTAAAGCCATCCAAGCTGGTGGCCATTACTGCATCTTGTGGGAGCAAATTCCATAGTTTAACTATGCGCTGAGTAAAGAAGTACTTCCTTTTGTCTGTCCTGAATCTTCCAACATTCAGCTTCTTTGAATGTCCACGAGTTCTAGTATTATGAGAGAGGGAGAAGAACTTTTCTCTATCCACTTTCTCAATGCCATGCATAATTTTATACACTTCTATCATGTCTCCTCTGACCCGCCTTTTCTCTAAACTAAAAAGCCCCAAATGCTGCAACCTTTTCTCGTATGGGAGTCGCTCCATCCCCTTGATCATTCTGGTTGCCCTCTTCTGAACCTTTTCCAACTCTATCATATCCTTTTTGAGATGAGGCGACCAGAACTGTACACAGTATTCCAAATGCGGCTGCACCATAGATTTATACAACGGCATTATGATATCGGCTGTTTTATTTTCAATACCTTTCCTAATTATTGCTAGCATGGAATTTGCCTTTTTCACAGCTGCTGCACACTGGGTCGACATTTTCATTGTGCTGTCCACCGCAACCCCGAGGTCTCTCTCCTGGTCGGTCACCGCCAGTTCAGACCCCATGAGCGTATATGTGAAATTCAGATTTTTTGCTCCAATATGCATAATTTTACACTTGTTTATATTGAATTGCATTTGCCATTTTTCCGACCATTCACTCAGTTTGGAGAGGTCTTTTGGGAGCTCTTCGCAATCCCTTTTTGTTTTAACAACCCTGAACAATTTAATGTCGTCAGCAAACTTGGCCACTTCACTGCTCACTCCTAATTCTAGGTCATTAATGAACAAGTTGAAAAGTACAGGTCCCAATACCGATCCTTGAGGGACTCCACTTTCTACAGCCCTCCATTGGGAGAACTGTCCGTTTATTCCTACTCTCTGCTTTCTGCTTCTTAACCAATTCCTTATCCACAAGAGGACCTCTCCTCTTATTCCATGACTGCTAAGCTTCCTCAGAAGCCTTTGGTGAGGTACCTTGTCAAACGCTTTTTGAAAGTCTAAGTACACTATGTCCACTGGATCACCTCTATCTATATGCTTGTTGACACTCTCAAAGAATTCTAATAGGTTACTGAGACAGGACTTTCCCTTGCAGAAGCCATGCTGGCTCTGCTTCAGCAAGGCTTGTTCTTCTATGTGCTTAGTTAATCTAGCTTTAATCATACTTTCTACCAGTTTTCCAGGGACAGAAGTTAAGCTAACTGGCCTGTAATTTCCGGGATCCCCTCTGGATCCCTTTTTGAAGATTGGCGTTACATTTGCCACTTTCCAGTCCTCAGGCACGGAGGAGGACCCGAGGGACAAGTTACATATTTTAGTTAGCAGATCAGCAATTTCACCTTTGAGTTCTTTGAGAACTCTCGGGTGGATGCCATCCGGGCCCAGTGATTTGTCAGTTTTTATATTGTCCATTAAGCTTAGAACTTCCTCTCTCGTTACCACTATTTGTCTTAGTTCCTCAGAATCCCTTCCTGCAAATGTTAGTTCAGGTTCAGGGATCTGCCCTATATCTTCCACTGTGAAGACAGATGCAAAGAATTCATTTAGCTTCTCTGCAATCTCCTTATCGTTCTTTAGTACACCTTTGACTCCCTTATCATCCAAGGGTCCAATTGTCTCCCTAGATGGTCTCCTGCTTTGAATGTATTTATAGAATTTTTTGTTGGTGGTTTTTATGTTCTTAGAAATGTGCTCCTCAAATTCTTTTTTAGCATCCCTTATTGTCTTCTTGCATTTCTTTTGCCAGAGTTTGTGTTCTTTTTTATTTTCTTCATTTGGACAAAACTTCCATTTTCTGAAGGAAGACTTTTTGCCTCTAAGAGCTTCCTTGACTTTGCTCGTTAACCATGCTGGCATCTTCTTGGCCCTGGCGGTACCTTTTCTGGTCTGCGGTATGCACTCCAGTTGAGCTTCTAATATAGTGTTTTTAAACAACTTCCAAGCATTTTCCAGTGATGTGACCCTCTGGACTTTGTTTTTCAGCTTTCTTTTTACCAATCCCCTCATTTTTGTGAAGTTTCCTCTTTTGAAGTCAAATGTGACCGTGTTGGATTTTCGTGGCAATTGGCCAGTTACATGTATGTTTAATTTAATAGCACTGTGGTCACTGCTCCCAATCAGTTCAACAACACTTACATCTCGCACCAGGTCCCGGTCCCCACTGAGGATTAAGTCCAGGGTTGCCATCCCTCTGGTCGGTTCCATGACCAACTGATCTAGGGAATAGTCATTTAGAATATCTAGAAACTTTGCTTCTTTGTCCTGACTGGAACACATATGCAGCCAGTCTATGTCTGGGTAGATGTCCAGGTGTTAAGTGTTGGTCGGCAACTTCAAGGCCCTTGCTGTCCCTGCGATTGGTTCCTTATCTTCAAACTGAACTTGGACCACTTAGTTCTTTAGATAGAGGTTTGCCCCTATAAAGTAGGACTCATCGCCACCCTACTCATTGATGTGGTAAGATGTGAAAGCTCTTATTTCCAGCAGGATGGAGCTGGCCAAAAACCACACTCCCCTGTGTTCCTTCATATCCAGACCTGCTCAATGTGGACATATTATCTATCAACCTACTTGCTCGCTCTCCTGCTCCTGTATCTGTGAGCATCACTGTTATACAGGTTAACATATGTAAAAGAAGGCAGGCCCCTGTCCTGAGGAATGTGTAATTAAACTTTGCTTGTTAAGGAAGCAAGGAAAGGGGAGTCGCAGAAAGGAAGAAAAGAGTGAGGTCTGCAAAGAAGGAGAATTTCTGTAAGTGAAAATTTGACATAGAAAATAATGTGTACTCTATGTGCAAGATGAAGGAGGTGTGAAAATTGGAGGGAGAAATATCCATAGTGTAAGATATACAGACAATACCATACTACTAGCAGAAACCAGTAATGATTTGAAACAAATGCTAATGAAAGTTAAAGAGGAAAGCACAAAAGCAGGACTACAGCTAAACGTCAAGAATACTAAAGTAATGACAACAGAAGATTTATGTAACTTTAAAGTTGACAAAGAGGACATTGAACTTGTCAAGGATTATCAATACCTTGGCACAGTCATTAACCAAAATGGAGACAATAATCAAGAAATCAGAAGAAGGCTAGGACTGGGCAGGGCAGCTATGAAAGGACTAGTAAAGGTCCTCAAATGCAAAGATGTATTACTGAACACTAATGTCAGGATCATTCAGACCATGGTATTCCCGATCTCTATGTATGGATGTGAAAGTTGGACAATGAAAAAAGCAGATAAGAGAAAAATCAACTCATTTGAAATGTGGTGTTGGAGGAGAGCTTTGCACATACCATGGACTGCAAAAAAGACAAATAATTCGATGTTAGAACAAATTAAACCAGAGGTATCACAGAAGCTAAAATGATGAAACTGAGGTTATCATACTTCGGACATTTAACAAGAAGACATGATTCACTAGACAAGACAATAATGCTGAGAAAAACAGAAGGGAGTAGAAAAAGAAGATCAAACAAGAGATGGATTGACTCCATAAAGGAAGCCACAGACCTGAACTTACAAGATCTGAACAGGGTGGTTCATGATAGATGCTGTTGGAGGTCACTGATACATAGCGTCGCCATAAGTCATTATGAGCTTGAAGGCATATAACAACAACTAACCATGTGCTTATGTGTCGCTAAACAGTAACATGCTATTGTCTCTATACCAGTTACAGACTACATGGAACTTGTTCTAGGAGTAGACTTCTCAGGCATGGATATGCTCTGTCAGGCCTGATCTTACTAATATGATCCTTGAAATTATGCAGAACATGCTACTAAAGCCACCTTCTATTTTGTCATCCCACTCCACCAAAAGAAAATTGTTCATTAATAAGTATGTTCCATCCTGTTTAATAGGTTGTGTGCAAAATAATGGAATAGTGTTCAGACACGTTTGATTGCATCTCTGCCTGTCAAGTAGACTCACTGTTGATTAAAAAAAGTGTTTTCATGTTTAATGTATTTGGTTGTGCTGTGTCACTTAACTAGAGGCCACATGCTGATTAATTACCTTTTAAGTGGAATTGCTAGCAACTACTCATATAATTAGGAACATTTCTGAGCTAAATCCACATGTGGTTAAGAATTTACCTTTGAATGGAAATAGTTTTGCAGTTAACCAAGGCTACTGGTTATAGGCCATCCTCCCCATTTGTTCCCCCCCATATAATCTACTTTGCATAGATGCGAAAAGATTGCTGAAAATAGTAATGCTTACAAAAGTGTTTGCCTGCTTTGGTGTATGTAGACCTGCTGAGATACTCTTTTTCTTGTGGTAGACTTTTTGAAGGCATTCTTTGTAATACATTGTTTTGTGGTTGCTATATCCTAGACCAGACAATTTAACATGTTTGTATATTTAACTTTGCTAACATTATTGCAAAGCATGAGGTTGCATCTTAAGCAACCATAAATGTTTAATCAGTAAACCCTATGTATGTATACTCAGAAGTTAAACCTATTGAATAGAATTGCAGGTAAGTGTTGTAGTCTAAGGCTATTATGGTGTACATGCTTACCTGGGAGTAAGCCTCATTGAACATAGAGGGGTTTACTTCTGAGCAGACATGCTTAGAATTGTGCTGTAAGGCCACAGTCTTATGTACACTTACTACTAATAATGTTCCATTAAATTCAGTAGTATTTTCAATTAAACATGCATAGGATTGAGATTTACTTCTGAGTAAACTTGCACAGCACTATGCTGCACCTATCTGACTATGGCTTTGGGTTGTCCATGCAACAGCTTATGTTACTAGTCTGTAACAGCAAAAAGACAAAGAATGGAAGGGGAACCTTAGAGACTTAACTGGTTTGTTATGCCTCAACCTTTTTGTAGGTAAAAGCATAGCTAGAAAATATCTGTGCATGAGAAATATACAAAGTGCATGGCATGAAGATTAGACCCTTACGTATTTGTCTGACATTTTGTGTAGAGTTTTGTTATAGCACACCTGGAGTCTATACACCCACTCAGCAGGTCATCACAGGCAACTGCAAATTTATTTCTGGTGAAATATTCTGGTGCATATTTGTCCTCATATTTTCCACGATTAGTAGCAGCTGCAGAAGTGGGAGGTTGTATCTAAGATGCCCACCCCCTTTCTTTTGTGAATGAATAGCATGGCTATTATTATTGTTGTTATTGTTGTTATTATTATTATTAAAGATGTATCACTGAACACTAAAGTCAGGATCATTCAGACCATGGTATTCCCGATCTCTATGTATGGATATGAACGTTGGACAGTGAGAGAAGCAGATAAGAGAAAAATCAACTCCTTTGAAATGTGGTGTTGGATAGCTTTGCACATACCATGGATTGTGAAAAAGACAAATAATTAAACCAGAACTATCACTAGAAGCTAAAATGATGAAACTGAGGTTATCATACTTTGGACACATCATGAGAAGACCTGATTCACTAGACAAGACAATAATGCTGGGAAAAACAAAGGAGTAGAAAAGAGGAAGACCAAGCAAGAGATGGATTGATTCCATAAAGGAAGCCACAGACCTGAACTTACAAGATCTGAACAGGGTGGTTCGTGACAGATGGTGTTGGAGGTCGCTGATTCATAGGGTCACCATAAGTCATAATTGACTTGAAGGCATGTAACAACAAAATTTTATTCTAAAGCATGTGGAGGAGTTTGATGCCACCTTTTTCCTGCCAGGATTTTATTGATGTCATTTCAATGCTTGTGAGGGAGAAAGTGTGTTATGTTACACAAGGTAACGTAAACAGATCAAGCAAAGGTGCTCCCCATCAAGTAACTGAACTTCACTTAGGTGTACTTCACTGTTCAAACATAATACTTCTAACCACAAACATCTGAAAAGGCATGAGATCTCGATCTCACTCTTTCACATACACAGACACACCGGTCACTCACCCGTTAAACTAAAAACACTTGAGTGACATAGTTTATATGAAAGATTTTCAAATCTTTTTTTTTCACTTGGAGCACAGTAAGTTTAAGCCTATATCCTGAATAAAAAACTAGCCCATTGGAGCAGACGTCAGAGTCACTACGATCAATCTTTTTAAAAAGCCAAAATATTTTCTTTGTGGCAGAATCTTTTGTTTGTATATTAATAATTTCCCTTTCAAACATAGGCTTCCATCTCCCCGATGTGGGTGTGTGTTCTATCTCCATTTTATTATTAACATCAGTCTTATGGTTTATTCTTTAAACAATGAGGCAGCACCATAATTTCCTTTCATGCCTGTTAAGAGCAAAGATTTCTTGTTTGACATTTGGCTAGTTTTACTATGCTTCCATACACAACCATTGTTCCTTTTTTGTCATCTTGACAGAGAACAAAATCCAGCCATGTTTTTACTCATTATAACATTCCAACACTTTGCCTCGGGCCTTGAGAATGTTCTGCTACCACCTGGATCTGCAGACTAATGCTTAAAGTCTGCATTCAGAAATGCAGTTTTGTCATCCCTCTAGATGCGCAAATAAGCCTGAGCTAATCTGCCGCCAATATATCTCTAATACCTTGCTCCTTTTAGTATCTGTTTGTGTGTTAACAAAAAGTACCATAGTGCTTTCCCATCAACTGAGTCTAGTTCTGCTGCAATAACGTACAAAAAAGGGAACATAATCCACCCAAAAGCCCTCTCTTATTCTCAAGGTTAGCATTGTCAGGAACATTGTCTACTGTGGCTCTTTCTGTTAATTGTGTGTGTGTGTTTGTAAAGGCAGGGAGAGGGGAGGGGGAGGGGGAGAATCCACTGGTTAAAGAAAACCAATTACAACACTAAACTGTAAAATACAATGAAATCACTATGAAAATAAGCACAGGTTAATGGGGTAAAGGCAAACAACTTGAATGTTGATTTAGCAATAAGCAGAGTAAATTTACATTTCTCAGAGAAGATTTTGAAGGGTTGGATGCTGGATTCTATTGTAGCTTACTGGTGTTTGGCAGAATGGCCACAGACTATTATTTCAAAAAGGTCAGTTTTCTGAAGATGCGTACCCTCCTAAACCAATACTGAAACTTTATTTAGAAGATTTTAT
Organism: Rhineura floridana; assembly: GCF_030035675.1. Taxonomy (NCBI): domain Eukaryota; kingdom Metazoa; phylum Chordata; class Lepidosauria; order Squamata; family Rhineuridae; genus Rhineura; species Rhineura floridana. Next base: position 132,979,049 of record NC_084481.1, on the reverse strand, counting down.
CACCTTGTAAAACAGATATCTCTCGCACACACTCAATCTTTCTCTCTTCTAGCCCTATTCAGGCATTCAGGATTGACTAGGGTTCGTATACCTTTGCTGGAAACCATACATGTGAGAATGGCAGCTCCTTCTAGACTGACGCAAGTCACAGATCATCCAAGGAGTGTGCCCAGCATGCAGTGTCATTAAGAGGGTGGGAGCTCTCCCTGCAAGTTCCCACTAAATGCCTGAAGAGAGCTTCTCTCTCTCTCTCTCTCTCTCTCTCTCTCTCTCTCTCTCTCTCTCTCCCCCCCCCTTCCTACTGAAATTCTGTGTGATGTAGTTCACACACTTTCACTATCTTCTCCAGGCATCTGATGAAAAAGTTCTTGCATACACAAGATGCATGACACACTAAATGTGTTAGTCTTCGTGGTGGTGGTGGTCTGTTAGCAAAGTCACTTAAATAATACAGATGGAGTGTACAGAGAAAAGTCCTGATAGTACTTTTACTGAGCAAACTGAACAAAAACAATGTATAATTTGAGGAGAAAGGAACAGAGAGGTTTTGTCTTTCTTAGTTTAGGCTTTGCACATAGCATGGAGACATTCAATCAAACATACAGAGGAAAACTCCCTCAGAACTACACAACCAATTAGAGCACATGCTGCCTCATTGCCATTCTGCTTGGTAGCTAAGCAACACCTTCACCTAGGTGAAGGTTACCCAGGTTACTTTAACACTGACAGAATTAACCCCTAAGTTACAAACAGAATGATCCCTGCTATTGCACAGATGTTAACATTTGTCAAAGTCTGCTGTTTTCCTCAGAGAGCTGTCATATAGGAGATTGTGCCTAGGGTTATCAGGATTCATGCTGGGCCTTTAACATTTCATCTGTCAATTTGTCCTTTGGGGCAACCATAGTGGTTGCAAGTCCCATACCTAATAATCCTGTATTAAGGATTCAGGACACTTTACACTGGCATGACATACAATGACATACATAAGGCATTTAACTGATCAAGAAGACAAGCTCAAGGGGGGAACTGGAAGAGGGCATTCTCTGCAGCAGCCCCTAAGTTGTGGAACTCCCTCCCCACACAGGTGCGTCTTGCACCTTTCACTCCTGAAAAAGCCTTCCCTGGACCCAGAGGATTTCAGCAGCTACAGACCAGTGGCAAATGTTCCATATCTCGGCAAGATCTTGGAACGAGTGGTTGCTGACTAGCTCCAGGCGCTATTGGATGAAACCGATTATCTAGATCCATTTCAATCGGGTTTCAGGCCCGGTTTCGGCACTGAGACGGCCTTGGTCGCCCTGTTTGATGATCTATGTCGGGAGAGAGACAGAGGGAGTGTAACTCTGTTGATTCTCCTTGATCTCTCAGCGGCTTTTGATACCATCGACCATGGTATCCTTCTGGAGAGGTCTGCGGAGTTGGGAGTTGGAGGCACTGCATGGCAGTGGTTCCGCTCCTACTTGGCGGGCCGTCTCCAGAAGATAGTGCTTGGGGAACATTGCTCGACACCATGGGTACTCCAATGTGGGGTCCCGCAGGGTTCGGTTTTGTCTCCCATGCTTTTTAACATCTATATGAAGCCGTTGGGTGCGGTCATCAGGAGTTTTGGAGTGTGTTGTCACCAGTACGCTGATGTCACGCAGCTCTACTTCTCCTTTTCATCTTCCTCAGGTGAGGCGGTCAATGTGCTGAACCGTTGCCTGGACGCGACAATGGACTGGATGAGAACTAACAAACTGAGACTCAATCCTGATAAGACTGAGATGCTGTTGGTGGATGGTTTTTCCAATCAGATGGTGGATACATATCCTGTCCTGGACGGGGTTACACTCCCCCTAAAGGAACAGGTTCGTAGTCTGGGAGTCGTTCTAGACTCTTCCCTGTCACTTGAGGCTCATGTAGCCTCTGTGGCACGGAATGCGTTCTACCAACTTCGATTGGTAGCCCAGCTACGTCCCTACCTGAGTAAGGAGGATCTTACATCAGTAGTACATGCTCTGGTAACCTCACGTTTGGATTACTGTAATGCGCTCTACGTAGGGCTACCTCTGAAGACGGTTCGGAAGCTACAGCTGGTGCAAAATGTGGCGGCCAGACTGCTAACAAGAACGAAGCAGTCTGACCATATAACACCTGTTTTGGCCCGCTTGCACTGGCTTCCAATACGCTTCCGGGCCAAATTCAAAGTGTTGGTATTAACCTATAAAGCCTTATACGGCGCGGGACCTCAATATCTGTCGGAACGCCTCTCCTGCTATGAACCGGCTCGTACACTACGGTCTGCTACGAAGGCCCTCCTCCGGGTCCCGACTCATAGGGAGGCCCAGAGGGCAGTGACAAGATCAAGGGCCTTCTCAGTGGTGGCCCCCGAACTATGGAATAGTCTCCCCAAGGAGGTTCACCTGGCGCCGACACTATCATCCTTTCAGCGCCAGGTTAAAACCTTTCTCTACTCCGAGGCATTTTAATTTTTTGTTAATGATTGTAATGTTTGTAATTTGATTTTAGCCTTTGCTGTTTTTAGACTGTGAAATTTGATTTTAGACTGATGTTTTGTATTATATTGTATTTTATTGTATCTATGTTCACCGCCCAGAGAGCTATTGCTAGTCGGGCGGTATATAAGTTTTAAAAATAATATATATGTGTGTGTGTGTGTGTGTGTGTGTGTTTAGGACCCACCCTCTTTTCTTTTTGTAATTGTTTTAAACTATTTTCATGTATTTTAAATTGTTGTGAGCTGCCCTGGGACTTTAAGGTGAAGGATGGGATGGCTAATGCTAAATCAGATGATGCCTATAGTCTATCCTAACCAGGCAGGAACTCTCTAAGGTCTGTGGTGGAAGCCTTGTACCTGAGATTGTTTAACTGATGATACAGAGTTTGAACCTAGTAGTCCATATATGCAAAACAAGTGCTCTACAGAGAAGTGTGCTCTCAGACTGGTCAAGCTGAATTGCCTACCCTTCCATTCCATGATCCAGCTGAGTAATATAGTACAGCCCCTTTCCCTTTGGGCAACACTTAATTCTGCTTCTGGGGTGTGGAGGTAATGTTGCAGCTTCCCCTTCTTCAGCTATCTCCTTGGGTCCCTTTCATACATTTGTAAAAACAGCTATATATAGCATTGTGATATAATAAAAAATACTTTGTGTTGTTTGCTTGGTTTTCTCTCTGCACATCACTTTCTGAATAAGCAGGAAACAAGTTATTATAAACAACTTATAATAACTGCCCCATCCACTTTTCATCCTTCCATCCATTCATTTTCCCCATTCACTCTGGAAAACAGAGAAAGCACTTACCTGCTACCTCAACTAGGACCTCCACCTACATAAAACCTAGCATAGTTTTTCTCCTACTGTGCTGCTTTGCTTTAATAATAGAACCATAAAATGAAATAATATAATCTTTTAAAAACTTTTTTTCTATTGTGTCATGTGCCTTTGGCTTGCCACAGGAACTTGTGTGTGCATGTGGGGAGAGCTTAGAGAAGAGGGAAAGAGTGAATAGCTACTCAAGATTAATGGACTAAGGTTAGCATCATTGACATGCTTCTTATCAGCAAGAAAAGTATCTTGTTTTATGCAGCTTCATTGGGGGAGCACAAAAGTGTATCCTTTTTGAAAGTGTTTGCCTCCTGTTTTGCATGGTGCTGTGTCAAAGTTTTCAGCCCAGCTATTTGTGGAGGGGGGGAAATGGCCCCTGATGATTTCTGTGAGCATATAGCAAAATTTCTAAAAAGAACAGAGTAACAAAAATGGGAGAAAGTGGTTTACCTGGTAGATATGATGCAGTGGAGGAATATGCTGGCTCTTTAACTGTTTAAAACAGGGATGGGGAACCTGTGGTCCTCCTAGATGTTACTGGGCAACATCTCCCATTGTCTCTGAACTGGCTTGGATCCATCCATGCTAGCTGGGGCTGATGGGTGCTGGAGTCCAACAATATCAGGAGGGCCACAAATTTCTTATCCCTAGGTTTTTTTTTTTTTTTTAAACACTTTTGCTGTTGTTCAAGCACCAGCAGACCTGCAATAAGAAGCATTCCTCCTTGAGAATGACCTAGTGGCAACAATGCAAGGGGCATTCTTGGTTGGTTGGTTGGTTTTTAAAAAGATGGTTCTTCCACTGGCAATTAAGAAAGTGTAACTGCAGCCCTCTGCCATCTTGCATCTGTCAGGATAAGCCCCTGCCTGAATAATTTTTCAGGAGATAATTTCTGGGTAAACATAGGGATGGGGGAGAAATTTGATTCCGTTCGCATTTATAGGTGAATCTACCTAATTCACACTTTCCAAAATGACATATCCTTCAAAATTTGCACTTCTCTGAATTTTGCAATGCAGTTCTCCAGCAAAGTAATGTGTACAGAAATGCATATGCTAGGAGAAAATGTTCACTAAATGTATCTATTTGTGAAAACAGCATACATAATGCATTATATAAGGGGAAACTGCTTTGAAAAAATGTATCTTAGGGAAAATTGTACATGAAATATGTGTATATTAGGAGAAATTCACACTAATTTTTTAAAATCACAATCTGGTGTGGAAGCATGGGAAATAGAATGGTAAAATGAGAAACTGAGAGAAACCAAAATGGACAGATATGCCCATTGCTATGCAAAAAGGGGATATAATACTCTTTGGCTTTTCTAGCTGCATCCACTTACGTCGCTGCAAATTTCTCCTCTGGAGGTGCCCTTGACCTTGAGAAGCACCTTCTGGATTGGGGCAGAGAGGCTTCATTGCAAAGGAGACAAGAAAGCCCTAGTCTACACACAACCCTTGAGATCTTGGCCACAGTTGAGAGTGTAGAGTATTTCCCAGATGTATTTATACAAAGGACTGTTGTCCTTGCATGTTGTAATATCTTACAGTGTAATCCTAACCATGTCTACTTAGAATTAATCCTGTTGAGTTCAATGGGATTTACTGCCAGGTGTATGAGGTCACAAATGCACTTACTGTACATGTGCTTTACCTTGAATTAAGCTACAGAGGACTGGATACCAGAGTCCAGAATTATGAGAGTATTTACAAACCACCAGGTCATAAAAAGATCATAAAAATACAATAAAATCATTAAAACATCATACAATTATAAAATCAAAACATAGGACAAATGACGAACACTGAATCAATTAAATTTCTTAAATGCTTGGAGAAACGTTTTTAGCTGAATTATTGAAGAATGATGAGGGTTTGCAGTCAAAGTAGCACCTCTTTTCCTTATGTGATTTAAAATCCTTGTGGTTGAAATGCCCCCTCACTCCATGTTTCACCCCTCGCAATCCTCTCACATGATTGCTTCTTGACTTTGTGCTTGCCGATTTGTGTAAACTGAGTGATCAGGCTGGGCAGATTTCTACTTCCCTGCCACAGAGAATAAATTTAGAACTGGCTCTTTTCCAAGTAGAATATCCCTGAATGTTTCGTGAGAGTTAATACTATAGCTATGCAAATACCATTACAACATCACTGAGCAGCAATTTAGAAGTATCATAGACATTACACCAGGCACACAAAAAGTAAAACTACTACTGAAGGGACGTGCTGAAAGGCCGTGCTTAAAAATAAAGCTTCACCCTGACCTTGGTAATCAACCAGAAAAAGACAATCACATAAATTGGTTGTGTAAACTTAGTTTCATTGAAGTCAGTTGGAAGATGCTGGCTTAAGTCCAAATATTCTGACTTAACTGATTTGTGGACTGAATTGTAAAGATTTGCCTCAAGTTTGATAGACATGGATGAAAAATCTAGGTTTACCTTTTAAACCCTATTCATAGGGTTGCCATAAGTCGGAATCAACTTGAAGGCAGTACATTCATTCATTCATCTATTTAGCACGTTTAAGAAAATATGCATCATAAAACACTGCCCGCAGGAGATGGGGGAAAGCATTTATTATGTCAGCATTCAGTTCAAGTTTTTCAACTTAATATAATTCCATCATAATGTATTGCCGACTTAATCTCCAAACATTTCTTTCCTCTGATGGCATAACAATAATCTTTAGGCAACTGTAAGTTTAACCAGAATGAATATATGTCATGATTAGTTTTTTTAGCATTCGGTTTTCCCTGGTGCAGAATTTGTCTTCCAATATTTGGCAAAAGTGAGGCTTGTTTATTTACTTACTTACATATTTATAGACCACACTTTCATATAAAATATTGCAAGGTGGTATACAACGTTAAAAGACAATACTACAGTAAACAAACTAACAAACAAAGAATCTCAGGTTCAAAAGGACTGTCTGAAGGTTTGTGTTTTTTAAAGACATATGAGCAGAAGAAAAGCCTGTTGGATCAGGCCAGCATCCTGTTCTCACAGTGGACAGCCACATGCCTATGGGAAGTCTACAAACAGGACCTAAGCACAAGAGTACTCTCCTTTCCTGTGGTTTCCAGCAACTGGTATTCAGAAGCATATTGCCTCCTACCGTGGAGGCAGAGTGTGAGGCGTCCTTCCCTGGCTCTCCCTGTCAGGTTCCTACCTGCTCATGGTTACTGCCTGTCTCTAGGCACCACCAGGGACTCCACCAGTCCGGACCGCTCTCTCTTATGATTTCTCTCCCCGCTCTAGCACAGATCTCAACAGATCCCCCTGCTAGGCAACCACCAATAACATCCCAATACTAGTATTCCCAGAGACTCTGAATACTGGTATTGTTATTCTCTTCACCGCTGCCACCATTTGTTACAGTTCCCCTTCAGCCTTGGTCATTACCTTACCCTCCCTTCTGGTGTGTGAAACCCCAGCCAAGGATCAGGCCTTTGGTAAACCAAATTAAGTATTTATTACAGATAACAAAGCTAACAAGATTAACAAGATTTCTTCTTAAGGCACATAAGCATATGGTTTTACTCAATACTAATCCGAACTCCACCTCCCTCCTGGTAAACAACTCTCTAAACCCCACCAAGCAATCCACTCTTTCTCTTCTCCCCCCAGATTCCACAATTTACCACCTCACATTCACCCAGATTTACCTGTCATCCTTTCATTTATACTGTCAGCCATTTTAAACATTCAGCCAATCATCAAGCATTCTATTGCCCATTCACTCCCCCTCCTCTTTCACTACTTACCATGTATACTCTAAACAACCAGCACTTACCATATATACACTAATATATAGGAACATCACACAGAGCATAGCTGTCATGGCTAGCAGTGGGCTCCTACTGGGATATAAATCTGATAGATAGATAGTCTTATCCTCCATGAATTTGTCTAATCCTTGTTTAAAGCCATCCAAGTTGGTGGCCATCACTGCCTCCTGTGGGGAGCAAATTCCATAGTTTAACTGTGCTATGTGAGGAAGTACTTCCTTTTGTCTGTCCTGAAGATGATGATGAATTAAATTAAAATATTAATAAAATAAATAAATAAATAATACCCCACCCTTCCTCCCAGTAGGAGTCCAGGGTGGCAAGATGCCTGAAAGCAAGCAACGATAACGTCTTCTGAAGCTCTTTTCACAAAAAAGTTCTTGCTGGAGCCAAGGGATATAATACAGCTTCTTGTACACCAGGTGTGGGGAACCTTTGGGTCTCCAGATGTTGCTGAACCAGAACTCCCATCATCTCTGGCCATTGGCCACGTTTACTAGGGCTGATGGGAGCCTGGTTCAGTAACATCCACACTCCTGTTGCAAACCTGCTTCATGAAATTCAGCAAGAAAACAATAGGCTCTAAAGAACGATGCTGGTCAACACTAATTTTATTGCCAATGATGTTTGATCGATTTTAGGGTAACTTTGTGTCGCTGGTTCCGAATATGGCATCGGTTTTGCTAGATTGGCTCTAATTTTTGAGATAATGGATGCCCCCATTGAAAAACATAACAAATTCAAAAAATTTAATGGTCAGGCATAGCCTACCCACAAATGACATGGAAACTGTCTCAAATCATACATAAGTAAACACATGAAATACCTAATGGCATTGTGTTCAGTACAATAACATTAAAACAAAGTAAGCTGATTCAGATAATCACAATTAATGCATAGAAAAACACTGTGTGTACGATTTTCTTTTATGTGGGGCATCAGGACAATCACGTTGGAGGCTCCAGCAGTAGTCTGCCATCAGGTGTCTGTCCCATCTGCCTTGATACCTTTCCTCCATCACCTTTATATCCTGATGGAACCTCTCCCCTTGTTCCTCACTAAAATCACCAAGATTATCCGGAAATCTGTCTAAGTGGCTATGGAGATAGTGTACCTTTATGCTCATATTAGTACCTAAATGTTTAAAGTTAGCAAGCATGTTTTGCACCAATTCTTCATAATTGTCTGCTTTGTGGTTACCCAAGAAGTTCTTGACAACTGAGACATAACTGCACCAGGCAGAAGCTTCAACATCATTCATAAATTTAGTGAAATTCAAATCATTGATTAGTTTACGAATTTTAGGACCATCAAAGATTCCTGCTTTTAGTTTTTCCATAGTCAGTCCAAGGAACGATCTACAAATGTATTTGAAGCAATCACCATCTTTGTCCAAGGCCTTTAACAAATTGCTTCATCAGTCCAAGCTTGATATGGAGTGGTGGGAGAATGATTTTTTCTCTGACAACCAATGGCTTGTTAATGATGTTCGCTGCACCTAGAGTCATGTGTTCCCTTGAAGGCTATGTCACTTTTTTCCAATGATCTCGCTTTGCCCTACTATCCCACAAGCAGATGAAACAAGGGGACTTCGTGTATCCACTTTGCTGCCCAAGCAAGAAGTTCACCATCTTTAGATCAACACAAATAGACCACTGGTGCTCATGATAGCAGAGCTTCTGCAAGACCATTTTGATATTTTCATATTCTTCTTTAAGTTTTGTTGAGTGAGCAATTGGAAGAGATGCATAGCGGTTCCATTGTGCAATAAAACACATTTCAAGCTTCTGGTGGAGCTGTCTATAAAAAGCCGCCAATCTTCTGGTCGATATTCTAGTAGTCCCATTTGGAGAAGTCCAGGAATGTTTTTCCAGTATACATGTTCTTTATCTTGGCTGAAGTATGGAAGAAGTCCCTCCTCTCTTGTCCGATAAGCTGTTATGTTAGCTTCTGGCTGTAGACAGTTCTTTTCCATTAGCCTGGATGCTAAAAGTTCAGATGCTTGCTTTGACAGACTGAGGTCTCATATCAGATCATTGAGTTCTTTTTGGGAGAACTGCTCAGGTGTTGAAAAGCTTTCTTCATATCTGCTTCCAGGGCTACCACCTGTGCTACACTCCACGCCCAGCATTTCTTCAACATCTGACAATGGAAGGTCAGGCAGTGAGGTAAACACTGGTATGGGAACATCTTCGCTGTGTGGCACAGGTCGCCTTGCTGAGTCCAAATCAGTATACTCCCACTTATGTTTCTTGTAGCGATTGAAGCCTTTCACATTCACAACACAAAAATAACAATAATCATTATGGTTTTGCAGCTCTCTCCACACCATAGGCACACCAAAGTTTAAATGTTTCCTTTCTCCATTTTTCCACTGTCGTAGGCACTCTATACAGGTTTTGCAAACCTTATGGGGAGCCCAAGCTTCACTCCAAAATAAGAAAGATATGCTTGTTTTACAAAGTCAGTGATGTTTTTTCTTTGTTTTTGCAGAGTGTATTCACCACCAGGGCCGGCTTCAGGAATGCGGGGGCCCTTGGGCATTAGCCTGCCCCGGGCCACTCTGCTTCCCTTCTGCAATCCCGCGGATCGCAAGACGAGCTTCCGAACCGCCCGCCATCCCCAGCGCTTCACCTACCTTTCTCTGCTGTTCGCGCAGGGTTGCCATCAATAAAGATGGCAGCCAAGGTTTCTGTAAGGGACTGAAGCCCTTCATGCGCATTGCTGCCATCAACGAAGATGGCGGCAGAGGCTTAAGTCCCTTACGGAAACCTCGGCCACCATCTTTATTAGTGGCAACCCTGCGCAAACAGCAGAGAAAGGTAGGTGAAGCGCTGGGGATGGCGGGGGATGGCAGGCGGTTTGGAAGCTCGTCTTGCGATCCGCGAGCTTGTGGAAAGGAAACCGAGGCCCCCCCAGAGGCTCCTAGAGCTGCGGGGCCCTCGGGCCAGTGCCCAACCTGGCCGCCCTTTCGAACCGGCTCTGTTCGCCACAAATGTAGCAGAATGCATTAGGATTGTTTAAGCAGCCTCTTTGTGATGAACTCATATTCCTCTTCAAAAAAAAAGTATCAATATGATATTATATGCAATGGATAAACTTGCAAAACCATGTTCAAGAGTAAAAAGACAGACCAAACCCTGCTGCACATGTCAGTAGCTACAGGTCGTATTGGGGTACAATCGTCATTTGAGGGGTATCCATTATCTCAAAAACTAGAACCAATTCGGCAAAACTAATGTCATTTTTTGATTTAGCACCCCCAAAATACCCTAATGTCATTCAAACATCCTTGGCAACTAAAACAATTTTTGTTGTTGTTGGGCTGTGTTATCATTTCAATAATTATTTCCTTTTGGATTTTCCAGAAGGGGGCAGGCAGATGCTGTGATGTAATATCAATCAAATCACCTGTAGTGCAGGCACAAAATGTGCATTCACCATTATCAAATGCATATATTCTAGACAATTTTAATGGCATTCAGGTTAATTTCATTATCTTAAAACAGTTTTCTCTGATATTCAGGTGATTAAAGAAGAAAGTTACCACACACAAATGTAGTGGCAGCCATCTCCCTCCTCCACCCCACAATGCTGAAGAATTACTTAACATCTGGGAAATTAGAGAGAAATCTAAGATGGCAGCCAGAAGCCACTTGGGGCCAGAGCTATAAAATTAATAAATGGAACCCAGAACAAGCAAAAGTGGTGGTCCCTTGCAGCTTCTTGAGTATGATGTGTGCTGGCAGCTTGGAGAGGGGGCTTGCAGGTTGGAGGCTTCCAGATGGGGAAAGGGTGGGGCAGGTTGCAAACTTGCATTTTGAGTGGCTAGCTGGGGACAGCAGGTGACGAGGAGGAGGATTCAGGGTGAAGACCCTGCTGAGGGCTCATGGGAGCCACTCAGGTCTTTCCGTAAGTCAAGGAGTGGGAGTTGCCTGCCTCTGACATGCTGGCCAGTCACATTGTGCTGTCTAGCTATGGTATTAAAAAGCCACAGTTTACAACACTGAAGCCAAAAGTGATGAATAAGATTATCCTGGCCAGCAATTCTTGACTTTCTGAATGTCACACAGGAGACTTGGAAGAGTTTATGAAGTATCTTATTTGACGAAATTATACTACATGGTATTTTCATATCAACTTCCAACTCTAGACTTGCAATTTAATTAAGAGTGCAGGGGGTGAGAAACAGATTTTAGACTGTGGATTTTAAAATCACTCATGAATTGACAGTCTCTGCAGTCATCAAGTTTTAGTTTGGAAAACACCCAACAGTATAGCAGTGTATACACATGCTCCAAAGTGTGTGTGTGTTTTGAACACTTAGTTATGTGTTGGAATGTAACTGAATTGAAGCCAGAGCTGCTGCAAAAACAACAGTTCAGGTTTGCTATGATGGCCAAATCTGTCATTTTTGCTTTTTCTCTGTTTCTTATTTTCCCAATCTTAAATTCATTTCCCCAGATTTCCATGCCCATTTGTGATATTTGTAAGTCCTCATGAAAATTCACCAACATTTTATTTATTTATTTATTAGATTTATATCCTACCCATCCTCCCAGTAGGGAGCCCAGGGTGGCAAATTCAGACTTTAGTGTGAAATTCTCTTAATAGGCATGTTTTATATGCAGTTATGCCTAATATACAAATACAATTTGCAAGCAATTTTTCCCTAATAGAATACATTTTGTATGTTATTTTCATATGCATTTTTAATGCACGCTTTACCCTAGCATGTGCATTTTTGCATAAATCACTTGGCTGGCAGACTGCACTGAAAAATTTGAAGGATGGTTGAGTTTCAGTTGGCATATTATTTAGGGAAGTATGAATTAGTTAAGTTCTCCTTTAAATGCAAACTGAATCAAATTTTCCTCCATCCCTACTGTGAACCTAGAGTTGTTTAGAGTTTTCCATGAGGCTAGCGCAGATCTGAAAATCTGTTGCCAGTGCTTACACCAAGGTGTGTAGTAGTAAGAGAGCTTCTGCCCAGGTAAGTGATGCTCTTCCACCTTCAGTTCCTCATGTACCAACGGAAATCAGAGGCCTATATTATGCGGGCTTTCGTAAGAGCCACACAATGACCATGATCCAAAGAACTGCACAATTATTTTTAGTTGTGCAGCAAAGCTTTCAACTTGTGTTTCTCAGAGTTGTAGCTGGATGGCCGTCCCTGGGCTCCTACTGGAAGGAAGGGTGGGATATAAATTGAAACAAATGGTCTAAGCTATATAGTGCAAGCAGCTTTCCATCTGTGTGTATGGGGAGGGGAAATATTTGTAAAATGGCATGAGATCTGTTGCTCAAATGGGAAGGTTGTTAAAAAAAAAATACCCACTAAGAAAATGCCCTTGAGCTTTGAATCCTGGTCAATAGAGAGTAGGGTGATAGGGGCAAGGGTAACATAAAAAAACAACTAGGGCCTGCAACACCATGTTGGAGAGTGGAAAGCTTCTGGTCAGGCTTCGGCCACCCCATTCCACAGCTGTTTCATAACTCGATGGCACTATATGTGTGAATAATGCTAAAGATGAGATTGCCAAGACAATAGGAGCTGAATTCTAAAGAGCACAAGATGGTGAGCCAAAGTATAGCAATTGAATATATATAATTAAAAACTTCATTGGAACAGGATGAGAAAAGATTGCAATAATTCTGTGCTACTTGTATTTACTTTTCTATGTAGTTATTTGGCTCATGAAGCTATAGTTGGCTCTTATTCCATGATGTTTCCTACTGGGATGTTAAAATATCCACAAGGTAAGTGTTGTTTTCTCTCTGCATGCCCGAGAGGTTGATGATGCCAGCTTGATTTGTACTGCTCATTTTCTGCTTAATACTTATGCTTAATAAGAATATTAAGTTGGTGGCTCCCTTTGGATTTGGGGAAACTTAAGTTACCCTGAGAAATTCTTGAAGCCTACTAATATAAGAGCAAATAAAGAATAATATATATGGAGTGTAATCTGTATTTGTTTCTAGACTGTAATGTATAGTTTTGGAATTTTTACTGCTGAATGTATGTAGCTATGAATATTATGATTCACCCTGAGATTGTTTCTTCAGTGAAGGATGGAATAAAACTCTGTGAGGGGTGGAATATAAAATCTATAAATTAAATACATCTTCACTGAAGCTTTATTTTTACTCCCTGATATACAAATATAATCTGATTTATAAATGTGATTGGAATAGAAGATGTTAGTGACTACAAAAATACTATGGGGTGACCCAAAATCTAGACAAAATGCAGCGTTTCAAGATGGGTACATTGTTCAGGGTCATTACCAAGGTATATATCACTGTATGCTGATGAAAGTGGTGCAGTATTTTATATTATACAGCATTCAAAAATTATCAGACTCCCAATTAGAAAACATGATGAAACTCCCTGTTTAGCAAGGGAGATTTACATGTGAAAGCAAACTTTTATGTGCATGCAAAAGAAAACTTCATTTGAGAAGCTGCCTGTGGTTGGCTATTAAACTAATTATGTTCTATTAAAATTAAAATCTAGCACATTTGCCAAGAACAAAGATTGCAACTTGCAAACATTTTCCATTTAATGGAACAAGTGGGACTTCCTTGAAAATAAATTCATCACACCCAAATCCCAATGCAGATTTTTTTTTTAAAAAAAAATCTTTTAACAATAATTACTAACCCGAGGTGTGTGATTGCCTTGCAAGAGGTTATTTGACCCTACATGATGTTTACTCTGATGACACTTTGGCAAGCAGCCCATCCCATTTTGATGGAATTTAGTAAATAGTATCACATTAGTTTATAGGTTTACTCCATATGATATTTATTGGCTGTCAGTCAGAGAATGACAAGCAGCCAACACATTATTCAGTGGAGTTTTCCGCCCATCTGTTTATCCATCTGTAACTGGGAAAATATATTTATCCTTTCTGCCCCTCCCCCATAGGTTTAAAGATTATTGTTTAGGGAGCATACATGATTTATACTCTGTGCCATTTACTGATCTTGCATTAGTACTATCAGTTCATGCAGCATTGGCACTGGTAGTAGCCAAACATCATTAACAGTAGTAGCCAAGGCTATTGTTAGCATAGCTAACTATTAGATTAGTCTTTCTCTCTTACTTTGCCTTTTATTCCAGACTTTTATTCTAGAGTGAACAATTAATCTTAAATGATATTAAGATACATAAATGACATGCAATTGCATTTATGCTCCTGCCTCCAAAGAGGAGAATCTCTGTGTTGTCGTTTTGAACCTCTGGTACATGAAAACATCTGCTATAATATGTTTTTTAATCTTAAAGATGCCACCAGACTCTATTGTTCATGTGCGAATGTAAGGATGGGTTTGGACTGACAAAATCAAGGTGGATTGTGATTCTATGGGCATTTGTAATAGCCCTATTGAACACAGTAGGACTTCTGAGTAAATCTGCATAAGAATTGTTGCCGAGGGTTGAAATAAACACACAGACACGAAGGGTGAGTTGAACTAAGGGCCACTTTATTGAACTTTAAACATAACCCTTAAAATAACCTGCAGAGGTACAACATATGTGCGGGAGCTAGGTTATAATTGAATTATCTAACTACAGCTATTGGGCAAACCATTCTGCTTACCCCCTACCCCCACCCCACTCCAAGGGTGAGTAGGGGGGCCTTACCACATCACCCCCCCAGGGGCCGTACAACTCCTGGTGGATAAGGTAAGTTGGCCCCAAAGGCAGCCCACATCCTGCCCTCAAGCTGTACAACTCTGAAGGGCAGGCCTCCATATTCACCAATCACCCCCCAAAGGTGCCTAAGGGTGCCACCTAGTTGTCCTTACCAGCTTCCCTTCCCACACCTTCCTGCCACAAAAGGGTGTCAAATCTCTATTTAGACACCCTTTACCCCACCTCCGAAGACCAAACCTCGAAGGAACCTCTGCAGGTCTGTCAAAAAAAATGTTGTTACCCGCATCAGTCAGGTGAACGCCATCCTGCCTATAAAGTTCAACCCTATCATGACTTATGTCTAGATGCAGTATAACAAAATCCCCTTGGCCAAGGAGAGCCAACCCCATCTGCCAGTTGACCTTCTTGTGTGTCCTATCGATACCCCTTGGGGTCCCACAATAGCACCAAACCCTATGTGGTAGGATGTCGGACTACACCAACAGAGCTTGAGGCCAACTCTGCTTGATGACCCCAAGGTTGTGGCATGCCTGTAACATAAGGGTGTTGCCCTTCAACAAACCCAGGTCATTCCTACCAAGTTGAATGACCAGAACTGCCCGCACAAAACCTTGCCAGAACAACAGGGGTAGGAGCCCATCCCAGAGCATCCCTCGGCAGCCAAGCCATTGCACTGTGGCCCACTGGCTGAGCCCAAGCTGTGAACCAACACTTGACTTTGCCGCCCTACGGCTGGCCCAGAAGATCTTGGTATGGCCGCAGAGTAGGATGCACACTCCGCTCCCATCCAGTAACCTGCCAACATAAAGAGACAAAACAATTCAAACTTCCGGATCCCGCAGCTTTCCCCATGATCGAACATACAACTTGTAAGCCTTAGAATGCCATCTACCAATAACTTGAAG
Source organism: Rhineura floridana (assembly GCF_030035675.1). NCBI lineage: Eukaryota > Metazoa > Chordata > Lepidosauria > Squamata > Rhineuridae > Rhineura > Rhineura floridana. The sequence goes on along the minus strand of NC_084481.1, from coordinate 132,963,357 downwards.
CTGGTCCCACGGAAGGCCAATGAAAGCTGCAGTGGAAGCTGCCCCAATCCTAAAGGAATGGGTACCAAATGTAGTGGTGTCTACCCCAGGCCCCAAAGGGCAGACTTTGTTAGGTCCCAAAATTGAAACTTTGTGAGAGGGGAACCCCCTTTGTGTATGAACAGATAAACAGGCCCCAATCTCCATGAACAAGGCATGAAAGGAGCCATCCGTCTTTGATCTGGCACCCACCTCTCCAACCCTGAATGCCCCAAAAAACAATGTAAGGGCAGCAGCATGAAACAAACATGCCTCAAAGGGGGAAGAACATAAGGTCTTCCATTGCCCTAATAACCCCAGGAGCAGTTGCGGTGAAAAAAGCTGTCTAGTATCAGGAAGGGAGGTGCTCCCTGGCCCAGCCCTCCAGCATAAGCTGCCCTCGGAAATCCTCTGAGGAATCTATGGCACCCCGGGCTTTGGCAAGAAAGGAAAGACCAGCTAACTTACCCCTTAGGGTCCTGACTGAAAGGCCCCGTTGTCTGCCTTCCATGAAGAATTCCAGTAAATGATCCACTAGAATGGGCCATGACTGAGGATAGCCCCTGACGGCTCTAAAGTCATGAAGCTCCCTACCTGCTCTGTTATAACTGGCAAGCATCCTGGGGGCAAGTGATAGAACAACACCAGAGAGTGGCTAGCATATAAAACCAGGGGAATATAAGGAAGGAAATCCAAAATGCTAGAAAAATAAGTGTTTATTTGTAATCCAAGCCCAACGCGTTTCATCCTTTGTATATTTAGGCCTTCATCAGGGGCTGTAGACAAAAAGGCAGGGACAAATTTACTTCCATGAACATATAAAATAAAACCATACATGTAAAATCTATCTGTAAACCGCAGATGGCACACTCTTGCTTAAAACGGCATGGATTCCTTGTGCAGAAACCCCTGGAGCTGAACTCCCAGCACAGCAGGCACTGTTGAACCCCCTGCCCCACAGCTAGGCGGGAAGGGTGTACTACCGGTTGCTGAAGGAAAAGGGGCACACTGTCACTCCTGTCCCCTGTCACAGGACTGGCAGACGCCATAAACTGGAGCCACAAATCTGGCTCCTTCTTATCCCAGGGTAATGCCGTATCAAAGGCCACCCTCATAGGAAAGGCCTCATCAAACAACAACCATGCGGATCCTGTAAACTCCGTGATCAGGTGTGATCATTTGCATGCTTTTTATGTTCAGTGGGATTTACTCCTGTGCAGTCATGGTTAGGATAGGTGAAACTGACCTGGGGGAGGGGCAGGGGGGAAGAAGAGGGCAGGGCGTGGAAGGAAGGGAGAGGGGAGGAGATTGGGTGGATGGGCACTGGGCAGAGGGGAGGTCCCTTTCCTTTCCAAAAGGAAAACATTGTGAACTGTATCGTTCTTTTTCAGCATTTTCCCCACCTTTTTATTCTACAGCAGGCATATGTCAAGCGAGGTATCCAGAGCACAGCCTTGTCCCGATTTCTTGGATGAGTTTCAGTTAGTACAGCTTTAAGATGTTGACAAGGTGCTTGGACAGGTTTGTGCAACCACTTCTGTGCTGGATCCTTGCCCTTCTTGGCTAATAAAAGCTAGCAGGGATGGAACAGCCGGCTGGGCCAGGGAAGTGATTAATGCCTCTCTGCAAGAGGGGGTGGTCCCTGGCTGCCTGAAAGAGGTGGTAGTGAGACCACCCCTGAAGAGACCCTCCCTGGACCCAGAAAATCTTAATAATTATAGGCTGGTGGCAAATGTTCCATTCCTAGGCAAGGTCCTTGAATGTGTGGTGGCAGGCCAACTCCAGACACTCTTGGATGAGACTGATTTATCTGGATCCATTTCAGTCGGGTTTCAGGGCTGGTTTTGGCATGGAAACAGCCTTGGCCACCCTGTATGATTACCTTTGTCAGGAGAGAGACAGGGGGAGTGTGACTCTGTTGATTCTTCTTGATCTCTCAGCGGCTTTCGATACCTTCGATCATGGTATGCTTCTGGAAAGAATGGCTGAGTTGGGAGTGGGAGGTACTGCATGGCAGTGGTTCACTTCTACTTAGCGGGTCAGGTCCTGAAGGTGATGCTTGGGGAACATTGTTCGGCACCCTAGACTCTCCAGTATGAGGTTCTGCAGGGGTCAGTTCTTTTCCCCATGCTGTTCAACATCTATATGAAACCGTTGGGTGCGGTCATCCAGAGCTTTGGAGTGCGCTGCCATCAGTATGCTGTCAATGTGCTGAACCAGTGTCTGGCTGCGACAATGGACTGGATGAGGGCTAATAAACTGAGGCTCAATCCAGACAAGACTGAGATGCTGCTAGTGGGTGGTTCTTCTGATCAGATGGTGGATGTCCAACCTGTCTTGGATGGGGTTACACTCCCCCTGAAGGAGTAGGTTCGTAGCTTGGGGAGTTCTCCTAGAACCATCTCTGTCACTTGAGGCTGAGGTAGCCTCAGTGGCACAGAGTGCTTTCTACCAACTTTGGTTGGTGGCCCAGCTACGCCCCTATCTGGACAGGGATAACCTGGCTTCAGTTGTCCATGCTCTGGTAACCTCCAAGCTAGATTACAGCAATGCGCTCTATGTGGGGCTGCCTTTGAAGACAGTTCGGAAACTGCAGCTTGTGCAAAATGCAGCAGCCAGATGGGCAGCAGGGACCAGACGGTCCAAACATATAAAACCGATTCTGGCCCGCTTGCATTGGCTGTCTGTATGTTTCCAAGCTCAATTCAAAGTGCTGGTTCTAACCTATAAAGCCTTACATGGCTTGGGACCACAATACCTGATGGAATGCCTCTCCCGACATGAACCCACCCGTACACTATGCTCAACATCAAAGGCCCTCTCATGGCTGTATAATCACTGCAAGCACAAGCAGAGTTGCTTCATGCAAATGACAAGCGTCAATGGAGCAGCTTTGGTGCAGTTATGTTCCAAAAGGCCACCCACAAGGGTGGTTGCATAGGAGGCTCAGGCCTGAGATCCTGGAAAGCAGACGATGGAATGTAGGAAATACATCTGGCATCCTGGTCCTGAATATATTTACTTGGAACCCTCCACTTCACATTCCCCTAAAAGCACACCCTGTTCATTCTAATGATCATTCACAATGAACCAACTCTTAACTCTTACTTTGTTTGGCATGGCCTCTGTTTTCATAGATAAAGCCTGGTCTTAATAGTTGTTTGTTTGCAGAATTTGTCAGTGTCCTGAGAATCCCGGGGTTCACTTTGAAAAAGACATGTGTCTCACCTCATGGTGAATAAATGTAATGGAAAATGCAAAAGCGGTGTCCGCAAAGGCAGAAGTATTAAAGGAAGGGTACTTTTCAGGCCAGGTATGGGCCCAAGGACCCCTGTGGCTCAGAAAGGCCCATGACTAAATGTATAGGCTGGGGTTGGGAGGGTGGAGCTCTGCAATCCATGCCAGTGTCAGGTTGAGGGGCATGATTTGCAGCCTGGGGTAAGAGGTTGATGAACACTGCAAATCATACCCCGCAACCTGATGCTGGTGCAGATCTCAGAGTGGGAGATCCGCCCTCCCAGACAAGACCCCCTCAGTGCAGCTGCCACAAGCTAAAATAGACCTAGCTGTCCCACCTCCTGAGTTGCCATGTCAGCGCACGTGCACAAAGCATGCTAGCACACTAACATGATGGTGTGGGAGGCGGGGTGGCTAGGCCTATATAAGCCTGCACTGGCTGCATGGAAGGGTGTGTGTGTTGGTGCGTGGGGGCCCATTCACGCCTGGTGCCAACTCTGACACTTTTGTTGCCTTATAGTCCCGCAGTCAATTTTCATCACACACCCATTTTTTTCACTGTTGGGTGCAACTATGCTGGGGAAACAAATTGGCAAGAGCTAGATAAATCATGAAAAATAAATAAGGAAGATAATGTTTTTTAATTATACCAAGATTTTTGATGTTTATATTATATATGGTTCTTCAGTACTTGGTACGTGGCTTTCTTTTCCCCTTATACAATATACAGAGCTTGGAAAAGTTACTTTTTTGAACTACAACTCCCATCAGTCCAATCCAGTGGCCATGCTGGCTGAGGCTGATGGGAGTTGTAGTTCAAAAAAGTAACTTTTCCAAGCTCTGACAATATATCATTGACTTTGTTTACTATAAAATACAATAGACAATACATAGACTAAGTGCCTGTTCATGTAGAAGCCCCTACAGTGCTTATTTTTCATTTTTATTATTATTTATTTAACTTGTACTCCAGTTTATATTTCAACAGAAATCTCTAAGTGGTCTACATATTAAAAAAATACTATAGAGATTCTGTAACGTTTCACACTTGTATGTTAAAATGGTGTATGTTGTATTATGTTATATATGATGAGTTAGTATATTAGAATGGATAAGATAAGTGGTGAGTGTTGGGAGGACGGAATGAGCGAGATAGAATGTTAGGGTGGCCTGGTTTGTGATTTGCTGAGTGAATGAGGGTTGAGAGTTTTGTACTTGAGTGTTTGGCAATTGAACAGCAGGGATTTGCTCTGGTAGAGATTGGTCTGGGCTTTGGAGGGAGAGTGAGAGATTGCGTTGTAGTGGGATTAGATAGGCAGGTTGATATTGGTATTGGAAACTGAGTAAGGCTGCAATCCAATACATACTAACTGAGGAGTGAACCCAATGAAGCTTTCTTCTGAGCAGAGCTTGGAAAAGTTACTTTTTTGAACTACAACTCCCATCAGCCTCAGCCAGCATGGCCACTGGATTGGGCTGATGGGAGTTGTAGTTCAAAAAGTAACTTTTCCAAGCTCTGCTTCTGAGTAGACATATGTTGTATTGGAGCCTAAGTTATTGTGTGAACTGCATTAAAGTGAAGAATGTATAATTGAAACCACATGCTTAAGCAGAGCTTGGAAAAGTTACTTTTTAAACCTACAACTCCCATCAGCCCCAGCCAGCGTGGCCACTGGATTGGGCTGATGGGAGTTGTAGTTCAAAAAAGTAACTTTTCCAAGCTCTGTTAAGTACCTGAACCAAAGTATTTGTGCTAAAGTAAGATCTGTTATTTAAATAAATTTGTTTGTTTTCAAAAACTCACCTAGTTCTTGGCCAATTACTAAGGGGCATATAAGGTGGCAGAACCTAAACAAGAGTGTGGTATAACACATCAAATGGTGGCAGCCTAATATACCTCTGAGTTACAGTAACCACTGAAGGAAGCTAGCCCATAGCTGTGACCTTTAGGGACAGCAGGGTGAGGCTTGCCTGGAAGCCTGATGGCAAGCTGAGGAAATAAAGCAGCATTGCTATATAAAAGTATAATTCGGGAGAAATACATAACATGCCCCTTCATCTGCTACTACAGACAAGGAGGAAGTATCCACATTTAATACTAAAGAATATTGCTACTTCTGTAACTGTTGCTGCTGCTGCTGCTGCTACTACTACTAATAACAATAAATTTCATATTTAAGTAACATAATTAAGCAACAATAAACATCTCAAAACAAATTAAAAATAAATGTACGTAAGTAAAATAAATAAATGTCACAAAAGCAAATCATCAAAATTCAACATAATTACAGTGTGTATCTAGAAAATTTCAAAAAATATGAAAAAGACTTTGCATACAATAATAATACAATCACCAAAATAATTCACATGCACATTTACACCACACAAAACAAATCTAACCATGCAATCACTATATATCCAATCATTCAACAATCACACTCTTTGTGCACCCACCACATTACTCCATCCATCCACTTCAGTATAGTATGGGATTGTTGCTCTTTAATAGTCAGTTTGAATTGAACATGAACACCGGGGAAAAGTTGTTTGAGCTCTTCACCATGCACATAGGTGGTGATACTCCCTAAATCAGCCTTTCCCAACTAGTGGGCCACCAGATGTTGTTGGACCACAATTCCCATCTTTCCTGACCATTGGCAATGCTGGCTGAGGCTGATGGGAGTTGTGGTCCAACAACATCTGGTGGCCCACTAGTTGGGAAAGGCTGCCCTAAATCATGTGTTTCACAAAGAGTCTGTGTATTGGTAGGGTAAATATGGCTCTGGGTGCATGGTGGAGCAATCAGATGTGGATTTATCACATCCACATTCATTTCCAGCTAACAACATAAAAGTAAACATGCATGGAAAATAAGCCCTCAAAGTTATATTGTGAAACTGCCCTTAATCATAATCATGTGTAGTGAATATAAATATTGTTTTTATAGGTAGAAGCTACTGTTCCAAAGTATTTTAACAATGTTGTATTCATGCAGTAGCAGTCACATTTCACATTCTCAGACTTTTCATTACATTTTCATTTAAAATATAAGATGCAAGAGTACGGCTTGCAGTTTTAAGAATATTAAATTGGACATTCCATTTAAATAAATATGATGGCTTTGAAGTTAATTTGGTTGAGAATAGGGATGGTGGATAAATACAATTCACATTTAAAGCCAAATATATCAAAGTTGCACTTTCCAAAACGTATGAGAACCAAAACACAACCATCCTTCAAAATTCGCACTGATGCAGTTCTCCAACCAAACAATGCTTACAAAAATGCATATATTAGGGGGAAATATGTATAAAATTGAATACATTCGTGAAAATAACCTATAAAAGTCCTTTGTGTTAGGAGACATTGCTTGCAAAAATATGTACATTATTGAAAACTGCATTCAAAAATCTGTTTATTAGAAGAAATTCACACTGAAATGCTGAAGAATTTTTACAGTTTTTTTTAATGCAAATTGCTGCAGAATGAGGAGAACTGAATTTCAGAATGCCAAAAGAATGAGAAACTGAGAGAACTTGAAACTGACAGATCCTAGTTGGGATCAGGCTGTAAGTTTAGCACCATAACCCTGAGTCAGCTAGGGTTCATATGCATATGGAAGCTGGCTTATTTGAGATCATAAGAAGAGCCTGTTGGAACAGACCAGTTGGCCATCTAGTCCAGCATCCTGGTCCCACAGTGGCCATCCTACAAGCAGGACCTGAGCACAAGAACACTTTCCCCTCCTGCCACTTCAAGCAACTTATATTCAGAAGCATACTGCCTCCAACCATGGAGGGAGAACATAGCCATCATGGCTAGTAGCCATTGGTAGCCTTATCGTCCATGAATTTGTCTAATCCTCTTAAGTAGTCTTCCTTGGCATCTGGTTGGTCACTGTGAAAACAGGATGCTAAACTAGATGAGTCTTTAGTTTGATCCAACAGTACTCTTATGTTCTTATGCCTCATAAACTGTTGAACATAGAAGACGAGGTTTATGGAAGCTGTTCCTTGTTCCTACGAAGTTTTCTCTGAGGAGTATCAAAGGAAACTGTTGTTTACTTTAATTAGATGTGCCCCTTCTCCAATAATAGCTTTAGAATGATGGTTGCCAGTAAAACAATCATATATGGTCAATTTTAAATAATTTTTGTAGATAGAGTCCACAGATTTTTAACTTGATTATAATGCCTTAAATCCTTGCCAACAATCTTATACATAAAAATGTGTGCTAGGTTGTCTTGTCTTACTACATTTATTTTGCTGACGTGGTGCAGTGATTAGTTACTAGGCTGAACAAGATGGCGATTGCCAAAAGAGGAATCCACAATTGCAATTTGTCTCTTTATTTACTGTGTGTGTGTGAGAGAGAAATGATTCTTCAATTCAAAATGGAGAGGCAAAGCAATTACAAAATGGAGATGATAGCAAAGTTTTCCCATTCAGGCAGACGACAGCATCACAAATGTTTTATAATTTCATTTTTGAATGCATTAGTAATGGCTCAATATTAAATTCAATCCAGTTCCTTAGGGAGCATATTTATAGACCTAACCAGTATAAATAACTGTTGGGAGACTGAAAGACAGAGTACACACAGTACTTTTGTTCCACTGCTGCTTCCTGAGAGGGAAGAAATCCTGCTTTAATGTATTGTGTTGCTTATTGTACAAGGATGCACTCAAAATTAGAGACAAGCTGCTTAATTAGTTTGAAAAATGTTTCATGTATTCTATGGGCATGATTTACAAAGTGACAGAGAGTACTCCCCTTAAGGAAGCTGCAAGCGAACCCATTCCTCATCCTTTTCTCACTGAGGGTGCTTCCAGGCTGTCACTATTTTTGGGACGTATTCAATCATATACCAGCAAATTCAGGTTCTGTGATTACAGTTGATTGTGAGGTCTTGTGGAACGAACCAGCTTTGCCAGAAGATCAGACTTCTTTCTATAAGGAAACTGATGGAGAAATGCACGCGGAAAGTGTGGGAGAACACATGTTTTCATCAGCATCATCTAATTTTCCCACAAACAAGTCAGAATGAATGCTAATTAAATAGCCAATATCATCTAATATTCCTGCAAAGCAATCAGAATGAACTCTCAATAAACAGGTCATCTGTAAGTATGGAATTGATTCTTTGCGTGCTGAGCACTTATTATGACTTCTAGTGTTGGTGAGGCCAGGGGAGCAAATTTCAGCGTTGTGCTGGCTTTGTCTATTCTGGAACCCTAAAAAGTTTGGAACCCATGTGCCTGGAGGCCTGCTCTCTTCTGCATAAACTTTACCAAGTATGAAGATCACCCTCAGAAGCCCTTCTCTTTAGGTGAGAGTATAATGAGTGGGGAGTGGTACCCCTCCCCCACAGTTATCAATGCTCTCCTCAGGGAAGCTTGTCTGGTACTAAATGTGATTTTTTTCACACCAGATGGATATTTTTGTTTTTATTTGCTCAGGCCTTTTTAATATCTTTGACCATCTAGATTTCCCTAGAACTGGAGTATTCTACTTTGTTTTTATTCTAAGACTCTGTTTTTTACAAATAATTTTGGGTTTTATTATTGTTATGTTGTTTTTAATCACCATAAGCCACTGTGAAAGTCCAACTTTCAAACAAAAGCATTTGCTGGAGTTTAGGGACTCTAGACATTTACTTTAATCAAATAATCTATGGAAATTGTTCTCTCAGTGTTGACTCATTCGTAAAAGGAGCAATTTTCTCTACTGATCTCAGCTCTGAATGCTGGCTGCTCAACAGCACAAGTGGGGAGAGAGTGTTGTTGCACTCAGGTTCTGCTTATGGGCTTCTCATAGGCATCTGGATAGTCAGGATACTGGACTAGATGGGTCTGATCCAGCAGGCCTCCTCTTAATGTTCTTAACGAAGAGTTTGACCCCAGCATTTATCTGTGATCAAAGTAGGTTAGTAATCAGCAAATGCCATGCTGGCTTTCCCACCCTCTGGTACAACCACTGTCTTCCTCAGACTAACTGCATTGCTAGAATATTCAGAGTGCTGTGGACTCTTCAAATGTTTTCCATGACGTATGTTTTTTATCTATATACTTAGGGTTGAGGGGCATTGGGAAAAAGCCATAGCTAAGTGGCAGAGCACCTGCTGTGCATGCAGAACGTCCCAGGTTCAATTCCTGGCCTCTCCAGGTAAGCCTAGGAAAAACTCCCTGTCTGAAATCCTGTGGAGCTGATGCCAGTCAGTGTAGACCGACCAATGGTCTGACTTGGTATAAGGCAGCTTCCTGGATTCCTACATTTCTGTGTAATATATTGTGTGTCGGAGAGGGGGCATAGGGGGAGGTGAAAGGGCAGTGGAGATAATAGTGGAAGAGGGGAAACTAGAACTTATTTATTTATTTATTTAAGGAATGTATACCCCATTTTCCATTATATGTCTCAAAGCGGCTTACAGTAACTTGTTGAATTTCCATCCCACCTTTCATCACACAGCAATCCCAAGGGCAGGTCACATAATGAGTTGTTTGTTCATATACAAAATCTAAACAACTTTCCACACAGTGTTCAGTCTATTCGGTATTGCTGTTGATATCTATCCAATTTTTGGTCAATGGTCAAAGGAAAACCCCACAGATATACAGAAGGAGACAATCACCTCTGCTGGTTGCTTTTTCCTTTTATCCCCCTTCCGGTTTTTACAGGCCTCACCTACTTCTGGTGCCATTTATTCCTTTCATAGGAATTTACTAATCAGGAAATCTCAAGCCTGAGTTTCAGGACCCATTTTACTTAATTCCCTCAAGCCGCATCCCATGAAGCCCTTCGTTGTGGTTTGTTGTAAGTTTTGAAGTTCTGTGCCAGCATCAATATCCATCTTTTAGGACATCCTTCCTGGCAGAGTATGAGAACAGCTACTGGGAATGCTGCTGCAGAACCACAATTGCCCTACTTCTTGGAAGGACATCACGGTTTACAGATATGCGAAGCCATAACAAGGCAGCTGCAAACAGGTTTCCTTCCAGAAAATGTTTTAAATCACCAGTGAAACATTCCACTGGCATATCAAAAGCTCTTATTTGTGCTGGTCAAACACTGGTGACCTCTATATCTTGATTGTATTGTGAACCAAGACTGCCTATGTATTATTTAGACTCTAGATTATAGAGTTTATCTTCCTGACACATTTGATGAAGCAAAATAAGTTGCTTTTTAAAAAAAAAACACCCTGTTTAAAAGGAACCTGCCGTATACCAAATGAGACCTTTCATCCAACTTGCTCAGCAGTTTAGCAATACCTACACTTGCTAGCAGAGAATCTCTGAGTTGTCAGAGTGTTTAGGGTTGCCAGGTCAGAAGGATCCCAAACCCTGAGATTTCAGGGACGGGCCCTAGTGATGTTATGTTAAATATATATATCCCTGCACAGAAATACAGGAAGATGTGCTTGGTAGCTCCACCAAGAATATCTGGATTAAAATTAATGGGGCAAGTAATAAAAGGAATGTAGGGCTTGGAGTATACTACCGACCACACAATCAAGGAGAAGATGAGAATGTAACTTTTGAAAAGCAAATTGCCAATGTTTTGAGGAGGCATGATGTAGTAGTAATGGGGGACTTCAATTATCCCAATAACTGTTGGGAGACAAATTCTGCCAAACACGGCCCCTCCAACAAATTTCTGACTTGTGTTGGAGATAACTTTCTCCTACAGAAAATGGAGGAAGCAACCAGAGGATCAGCTGTCTTGGACTTGATTCTAACCAACAGAGATGATTTGGTGGATGAAGTGGCAGTTACGGGAACTCTGGGGGAAAGTGATCACACCATACTTGAATTCTTGATTTTAACAGAAGCAAAAGCTGAAAATAACCATACGTGGACCCTGGACTTCAGGAAAGCTGGTTTTAAAAAACTCACAACACTTGTAAGTAAGGTTCCATGGCAAACAACCCTAATGATAAATGGAGTCTAAGATGGGTGGGAGTTTCTAAAAAAGGAAATTCTAAAAGTGCAATGGCAAGCAATTCCAACATGGAAAAAAGGGGGAAAACAGCAGAAGAAGCCAGTGTGGCTTCACAAAAAGCTTAGAGATGACCTGAAAACAAAAAAGGACACATACAAGAAGTGGAAAGAAGGCCAGGCCACAAAGGAAGAGTACAGGCAGGTATCAAGGAATTGCCGGGATGGCGTCAGGAAGGCTAAAGCTGAGAATGAGCTTGAAGTTAGCAAGAGATGCTAAAAGCAACAAAAAAGCTTTCTTCAGGTACGTCCATAGTAAAATCTATGCGAAATCGTGGAGGACTGGTGAAGTGCCGGATGACTGGAGGAGAGCTAATGGTGTCCCTATCTTCAAAAGGGGCAAAAAGGAGGAACCAGGGAACTACAGACCAGTCAGCCTAACATCAATCCCTGGAAAAACTCTGGAGCAGATTACAAAGCAGTCGTTCTGTAAGCATCTTGAAAACAATGCAGTGATTACTAGAAGCCAACATGGATTTATGAAGAACAAATCTTGCCAAACTAATCTTATCTCATTTTTTGATCAGGTAACCTCCCTTGTAGACTGTGGGAATGCTGTGGACATAATATATCTTGACTTCAGCAAAGCTTTTGACAAAGTGCCCCATAATAAGTGAGAGCCTCCTGCAGATACCATCTTATCAGGAGGTTTGTTCTGCACAATATAGGAAATGGACCTTTAGTGTGACAGCACCTATCCTGTGGAATTCTCTCCCTTTGAATATTAGGCAGGCACCATCTCTGCTATCTTTTTGGCGCCTTTTGAAGAATTTCCTCTTTCAACAAGCCTTTTAAGTTGAGACCTATCCCAGTCTGCATCTGTGTCAGAATTGTTTAATATGCTTTTTAATAATGTTTTTAACCCTTTTTTAAAGTTGTTTTTTAAAAAAATGTTTTTAATGCTGTTTTGTTTTACTGTATTTTAAGATCTGTTTTTATGATGTTTTAAAGTGTTTTAGTGCTTTGTTTGCCGCCCTGGGCTCCTGCTGGGAGGAAGGGAGGGATACAAATTAAATAAATTAATAAATAATAAATAATATTCTGATTAGCAGGCTAGCTAAATGTGGGCTGGATGGAACAATTATTAGGTGGATCCACAGTTGGCTACAGAATCATATTCAGAGTGCTTATCAATGGTTCCTTCTCAAACTGGGCGGAAGTAACTAGTGGGGTACCACAGGGCTCAGTCCTGGGCCCAGTGCTCTTCAACATTTTTATTAATGACTTGGATGAGGAGGTACAGAGCATGCATATCAAATTTGCAGATGATACAAAATTGGGGGGGGTCACAACTAATACTTTGGAAGACCAAAATTCAAAGGGACCTTGATAGGCTGGAGCACTGGGCTGAAGACAACAGAATTAAATTCAACAGGGATAAATGCAAAGTTCTACATTTGGGGGGGGAACCCAAATGCACAGTTATAAGATGGGGGGATACTTGGCTCAGCAATACAACATCTGAGAAGGATCTTGGAATTGTCGTTGATCACATGCTGAATATGAGCCAACAGTGTAATGTGGCTGCAAAAAGGACAAATGCTATATTAGGCTGCATTAACAGAAGTATAGTTTCCAAATTGCATGAAGTATTAGTTTCCCTCTATTCAGCACTGGTTAGGCCTCATCTTGAGTACTGCATCCACTTCTGGTCTCCACACTTCAAGAAGGATATTGTAATATCTGTCCCTTGCTCTGGGCCTGTCCAGAACCGGTTCCCCAAAAAAATCTCGTATCCATGACATGATATTGGATGAGGGCATGGACCTGGCATGCATTACAGAAACCTGGCTGGATGAAGCCTCAGCTCCTCTTCTTGAGGCCATGTGTCCGGCTGAGTATTTGTACGCACAGCAGCTGAGGGCTGGTGGTCAGGGAGGGGGAGTGGCAGTAATCTACCGAGGGTCCCTGATTCTGGCCAGACCCCCTCTCCGGGAGACCAAGATTGTCAACTGCATGTACTGGAGGTTGGGCCCGAAGGGCTGTCTAGGGATTCTGCTTGTGTACCATCCACCCCGCTGCATGACAGACTCCCTGGCAGAGGTGCTGGGAGTGGTCTCCGATGTGCTGGGGCAGTTCCCAAATTTGTTGGTGCTGGGGGACTTCAATGTACATTCGGAGTCCACTCTCACAGGGGGCGCCTCAGGACTTCATGGAAACCATGGCTTCCTGGGGGTTGTACCTTATTCCAACCGGGCCCACCCATGTAGCTGATCATGCACTCAACCTTGTCTACGTCTCGGGAGAGTAGGGAAATGATCTGAAAGTGGGGGATACATCTGTCACCCCCTTGTCATGGTCAGATCATTACTTGGTAAGAGTAGACTTCTCGATGCCACAAACCCTCCGCAGGGGTAGAGGACCCATTAGGATGGTCCGCCCCAGGCGTCTGATGAATCCAGATGGATTCATGAAAGCACTTGGGGAATCCTTGGAGCATGCACACAGGCACTCAGTTGAGGCTCTGGTGGAGAGGTGGAACACTGCAATCACTGGGGCAATAGGCCGGGTGGCTCCGAAATGCCCTCTCCCCCTGAATAGAGCTCAGATGGCACCATGGTATACCCCACGGCTGCGAACTCTGAGGCGGGAGGTGAGATGGCTTGAGTGCAGGTGGCAGAATTCACGCTTTGAGGACGATCGAACACAGGTTAGAGCGGCAGCGGCACCCTACCATGTGGCGATAGGGGCAGCAAAAAAGGATTTTTTGCTGCCTCTATTGCGTCTGCAGGGTGCTGTCCCAGGAAGTTGTTCCAAGTGGTCCGGAGCCTGGTCAGTCCAGTTGCCCCGGAGCCGATGGAACAGTCTAAGGCCTCCTGTGACAAATTGGCAAGGCACTTTGCGGATAAAAGAGTGCTATTCCGTGCTGTGTGGATACAGTGAGTGAGCCAGAGTCATCTCGGCAGGTTGGGATCAGTTCCAGCTTCTTCCATCTGAGGAAGTGGACAAGCAGCTTTCAACCTTAAACCCTACCACCTGCTTACTTGACCCTTGCCCGTCATGGCTCATTATGAGCTGCAAAGATAGACTGAGCGAGGGGATCAAGGTGGTGGTAAATATGTCCCTGGAAGAGGGAATAATGCCATCAGCCCTCAAAGAGACAATAATAAAACCAATTCTAAAGAAGCCCTGCTTGGATCCCCAAGTCTTGAACAACTTTCACCCAGTCTCAAATTTACCATTTCTGGGCAAGGTGGTGGAGCAGGTGGTGGTAAAGCAGTTGCAAGTGCACTTGGAGGAAGCAGATTATCTTGATCCATTTCAATCCGGCTTCAGACCTGGACATGGGACTGAAACAGCCTTGGTCGCCTTGGAGGATGATATGAGGAGGGCGTTGGATTAGGGGTGAATGCACCTTCCTTGTCCTCCTGGATCTCTCAGCGGCTTTTGATACCGTTGACCATGGCATCCTCCTGGACCGCCTGGAGAGGCTGGGCGTAGGGGGCACTGTATTTAAATGGTTCCGCTCCTTCCTCTCTGATAGGTACCAGAGGGTGGCACTGGGGGATGAGGTTTCAGACCCATGGCCTCTCACTTGTGGGGTGCCACAGGGTTCCATCCTCTCCCCGATGCTATTTAACATCTACGTAAAGCCACTGGGAGCTAACATCAGGAGATGTGGGCTGCAATGCCATCAGTGTGTGGATGACATGCAGCTCTATCTCTCGTTTAAGTCTTCACCAGGGTTAGCTGTGGAAACCCTGTCCAAGTGCCTGGAGTCGGTGAGTGGCTGGATGGGAAGGAATAAGCTGAGGCTGAACCCTGACAAAACCGAGGTACTGTTTGTGGGAGACAAGAGAAGGTTGGGGGTTGTTAACTTGGTGCTTAATGGGGTACAATTGCCCCTGAAAGACCAAGTCCGCAGCCTGGGGGTCATTTTTGAGTCACAGCTGTCCATGGAGGCTCAGGTCTCGGCTGAGAGCCGGGTGGTGTTGTATCAACTCCATCTTATACGAAGGCTGCACCCCTATCTTCCAAACCATCTGCTCCCATTGGTGGTACATGCCCTGGTCTCCTCTCGCCTAGACTACTGTAATGCGCTCTATGTGGGGTTACCCTTGAAAATGGTCCAGAAGCTGCAACTGGTACAGAATGCGGCGGCTCGCCTGATTAAGGGTAGCTGCCGGCGAGACCACATCACTCCAGTGCTGAAGGAGTTGCACTGGTTACCAGTTGCTTTCCGGGTCCAATTCAAGGTGTTGGTTTTGACCTTTAAAACACTGCACGGTTTCAGCCCAGTCTATCTGGAAGAGCACCTCCAGCATCATTAACATTGCCACCCAACAAGATCAGCCTCAAAAGACCTTCTCTCCGTCCCACCAGTTAAAACAGCTAGACTGGTGAGAACAAGGGAGAGGGCTTTTTCAATTGTGGCACCCACTCTGTGGAACTCCCTCCCAAATGACATCCGCTATGCCCCCTCCATGATGAGCTTCCGCCGGACCGTGAAAACCTGGCTCTTCAGGGAGGCTTTTGAGGCAGGTTAGGTTTTAGTGTTATTGTTGGAATTATGAATTATATGTTTTTATGTTGTATGTCGCCCAGAGTGGCTGGTAAACCCCAAATGGGTGTCTAATAAATTTAATAAATAAATAAATAAATAAATAAATAAATAAATAAATAAATAAATAAATAAATAAATAAATAAAGGATGTAGACAAACTGGAACAGGTTCAGAGGAGGGCAATAAGGATGATCAGGACACTGGAAACAAAGCCCTGTAAGGAGAGACTGAAAGAACTGGGCATGTTTAGCCTTGAGAAGAGAAGACTGAGGGGAGATATGATAGTACTCTTCAAGTACATGAAAGGTTGTCACACAGAGGAGGGCCAGGATCTCTTCTCAATCGTCCCAGAGTGCAGGGCAGGGAATAATGGGCTCAAGTTGCAGGAAGCCAGATTTCAACTGAACATCAAGAAAATCGTCCTGTTAGAGCCATACAATAATGGAACCAGTTACCTAGAGAGGTAGTTGGCTCTCCAACACTGGAGGCATTCAAGAGGCAGCTGGACAGCCATCTGTCTGGAATGCTTTGATTTGGATTCCTGCATTGAACTGGGGGTTGTACTTGATGGCCTTATAGGCCCCTTCCAACTCTACTATTCTATGATTCTTTGATTCTATATCATGGGGCAGGCCCTGGTGATGTCGTTAAGCATGATACATTAAGCATCAATCACAGTTGCTTGAAGCATACCACTCAAACAAAAAAAATTATCTGATTGGAAATGAAAATAGAAATCTTAGCTAAATGAGGGTGTTTCCAGGTCTTAGCTGAAGTGATGGGATCATTCCTTCTCACCTGCTTAGAGAGCTTGGGTAAGGAACATTTAATCTAACCTACTTGCTTCTGGCAAGAAGGGTTTAAGTGCCCTCAGGCCAGGCCAGTCACCAGAAAGCCATTGTGGGAAGAAGGGAGCCTAATGTTATGAAGATGTTTGATGGGAGCACTCAAAAATAAAGGTGGATGTCCCTGAAGGCTGTAATTCTAAACACTTACAAAGGAATTAAGCCCCATAAAGCTCAACAGAACTTACTTCTGAGTAGATATGGTTAGGATTGTGCTGTTGGTAAGGCTTGACTAGGGATCCTCTGCAACAATATCCATATCAAAGCAGGGTGGCAACCCCATGCCTAGAATGCTCTGCCTGCCTTTTAATGTGGCTGCTCCAAACGTCTTTACAGACTTGATTCTTCACTGCAGAGAGAGGTTTGAGAAACGAGCAAGAGTTAAGAGGATTCTCCGCTCTTTCCTGCCTACTCTGTGGGCTGCTATAAACTCACTTTGACTGCCAACACAATTCCAGTGAGTAATAACTGACAGAGAGAAAACACACATGGTGTGGTCTACCTTCATTGACACTAGAATGTGAACAACAGCAATTGAAGTCACACTTCCTAGTATGTGAATTCTCTTTTAGCACTATTGGGCAAGAAACAAACCATCATGCAAACAACAAGGTGCATCATCAGTGGGTTTAAGGGGGTTGAGCTGAGCACATGAAACCACTCTTGTTGCTTCTATGGATGTAAGGGAGTAAGGCCAGAAGTAAATGAAATGCAAATAGAAAAAGAAAAGACAGTGATGATTTCCTAAATGCAATATCATATTAACCACAACAAGATTCCTATGAGCAAGACAGAAAACTCAGCATCCCACAACCAGTCAATGTTCATAACCAAAACTAAAAAAATCCTGGCAGCCAATCAGCCAAGGTCACAGAGATCCCCATGCAGCACAACCTAGCCCAGAGACTGCAGTTAGTGCAGAATGCTGTGGCACAATTGCTGACATGAGTGAGACCCTATCAACACATAATACCTCTGCTCTGAAATCTGTATGGTTGTCTATTTGGTACCAAGCCAAGTTCAAGGTATGCTTTCCATGTTACCAGTTCCACATAGTATTTATTCTGCTCTTATAAGAAATCAGTCTTTTAGTGTGGCAGCATCTACTCTTTAGAACTCCCTGCCTATTTACATTAGGCAGGTGTCTTCATTGTACTCATTTTGGCACCTGCTAAAACATTTTTGTTTAGGCAGACCTACCCAGGCATGTAAAAGCTGTTTTTAACTCATTGTTGGTTTTATTATTTTGAATGTTTTTAAATACCTGCCTTTAACTGTTTTTGCCAATAATTTTATTGTTTTATTTCCTTCTGTAAACTGCTTTGAGGGGTTTTTTTTACAATAAAGTGGTATATAAATGTTATAAATAAAATACATAAATAAATTTTGGAATCACTGTGGCCGTTGGGTCTCTTTCCTCTTTTATACCGAGTCAGGCCATTTAATACCATCTGGCTCAGTACTGATGACATGGACTAGCATTGGCTCTCCAGGATTCCAGGCAATATTCTCTTCCAGAGATTGAATTTTGGACCTTTGCATGCACAGCATGTGCCCTACCACTGAGCTATAGCACTGTTTAAAAACGTATCTTTTAAAATTATTCTTTTCAGTTCACTAATGAATGTACAGCATACTAGGCCAGATCCACACCATGCATTTCAAGCACATGAATCCCACTACAGAATCCTGGGAACTGTAGTTTGTTAAGGGTGGTGGGAACTATAAGTGTAAGGGGGAAAACTATACTTCCCAGGATTCTTTAGGGGAAGTCGTGCACTTTAAATGTGAGTTGTGCTTTAAATGTGATGTGCTTTAAACGTATTGTGTGGATCTGCATTACTTCATAATCTTTGCCTGCATATGAATCATTTTAATTAAATCTTTTAATGGTAATAAGCTGCGAAGTGTACTGGGTGACCATGAGCTACACCTTCTCTAAACCTAATCTGCCCCTGAGGGTGAAAACAACAGACGGGGGACCATGACCACCCCAAGTAATAAGGGTGCACTTAAAATGTAGTGGAGATAATCATTTGTAAATAATAATTTATAAACATAGTGTGAAATCAGATAAATATCAAGACATATTATAAAGAAATATTTATGTAAGCATGAATGTCAAGGATGTTTATTATTTACACAACCTGTAAAGATATTTATAGTGTAATCCTATGCATGTTTACTCAGAAGCAAGTCCCAATGTATTCAATGGGGCTTACTCAGTCAGGGAAGCATGCACAGGACTGCAATTCAGTTATAAGGATCTTCACTCGACCAATGAAAAAATTCAGAATCATGCCATGCTAAGCTGTTTTGCAACTGTTTTATACTTGTTTTATGGTTATTGGATTTTAAATGGCTTTAATTCTTGTTGTGATCTGCCTTGGTTTCCAACTCTACCTCACAGGGTTATTGGAAATATACAGCCCACATAATAGTTTATTGTCAAAACCAGTTGGCCATTGCAGAACATTTTTTAAAAAAATAAGTGTCAGTTTCCTGCCAAATAAAAGCGGTGACAACTAAGTAAGCCCTGCCTAACTGCTTAAAAACATAAAAGGATCCAAGGGGGAGAGAAAGATTTACAACACAATCCTTTACTATGTTCACTCAAAGGTCCCACTGATTTTCAGCACAATCCTAACCATGCCTACTCTAAGTAAGTCCTACTGAATTCAGTGGGGCTAACTCCCAGGTATGTGGAATTAGCATTGCAGCTTTACTTCCAGAAAAGCTTCATATTGGGAAGGTTTTCAAAACAGGTTATGAATAAGAGAAATAAACTTTGCCCTCTTCAACAGTGCAGTGAAATATAAACTTGTTTGACTCTTTAATTAGAAAAAATATAACACTGCAGCATGTACACTTTTTAAAACTTCTGTTCAAAAATTATTTGAAAGATAAAATGTATGTGTCATTTTATGCAAGTAATTAAAAAACCCTGCATGTACACTTTTATTATTATTATTATTATATGCCCACCAAGATGCTGCTGTGATCTTCTGTTGTAGTGCAATTCTATGCATGTTTACTCAGAAGCAAGTCCCAATCCTGTACAGAGAAAATACTTGTTATGCTTTGTCTGCCTTTTTCTGGGTCTTCAGTTATGTGCCTGGGAGAGAGGACTCAGAACCAAGTGGGGAGATTTGAGGGGCCCCCAATAAGTGTAGTGACGGGTAGAGGGAGATATGGCATTGTGAGGAGGACTTGCCAGGTAAGGGGAAAGTGGCCTAGGCAGTAAATGGCTGTGCCTTGTTCTGGTCCTCCCCACACCTGCAGGTTTGTTGGTTGCCCTGTCAGCCAACTCTCAGGCCTCCAGATGCTGCTGCTAAATGCCAGATCGGTGCATAATAAGATCTCCCTCATTCATGATTTAATTGTGGATGAGGCAGCCGATCTGGCATGTATAACCGAGACCTGGGTGGGTGAGCAGGGGGGAGTCAGTCTCTCCCAGCTATGTCCACCAGTGTACCTGGTCCAGCATCAGGGTAGACCTGAGGGTCGGGGAGGGGGGGTTGCTGTGGTCTATAGGAGCTCCATCACCCTGTCCATGTGACTACTGGTCTGGAGTGTTTGCACCTTATGTTGGGTCAGTGGGACAGACTGGGGATTCTGTTGGTGTCCCGTCCACCCTGCTGCCCAACAGACTCCCTAGCTGAGCTGACGGAGGTGGTCTCGGGTGTACTGTTGAGATCCCCCAGACTATTGGTTCTGGGGGACGTCAACATCCATGTCGAGGCCACCTTATCCGGGGCGGCTCAGGATTTTATGGTCTCCATGACAACCATGGGACTGTCCCAATATGCCATTGGCAGTCTAGGCATTTAAGGCTGAAAATGTTAAGTTTTTTTTAAAAAAAGATTTCTCACATCTTTCCCCAGTTTTTGGTGCTAATTCCTAGGCACAAAAACAAAACAACTGGACAATCCAAATATTAATATGCAAATATTTGCATAATATGCAAATTAGCCTGCCGGATTTGTGGAACTGGAATATGGCAACCCTAACCCAGAGCTGCCCCGCCCCAGGCACCCTAGGTCTGGTACAGGAGGAGGTCATGGGGGTGACACCATGAGTTATCACACCGGGTGTCACCAACCCTAGTGACGCCACTGTTTGCAGGAGCTAAAGTCCAGGGATTCATTAAGAATTCACTGTATACTGTATAGTGTACAATTAGAGTACAATGCTGTACATGTCTACTTGGAAGTAAGTCTCAGTGTTTAATGGGGCTTACTTCCAGATAAGTGGGTATAGGATGGCAGCCTGAGCTTTGGTTTAGGGTTGGCATTGGGATAAAACAGGGTTCTTGTGCCTTTAACAGCTGTGTATGGCAGGCAGACATTCAACAGGTCAAGCCTTTTCAGTATGGGAAAAGCTTCACCATGACTACTCTCTAATTTTTTGTTATGCCATGCCCCCATGGCAATCATTTTGTGACTAATGCCTCCAGCACTCTCACAAAATTTGAAATGTGTCCTCTCATCCCAAAATGTTGGTGACCTCTGACATAAGGCCATACTGAATGCTACATAGGAATTACGATTAGTATATTTATGGCCATCATATTCTTAATTGTGATAATCTACAGTTTTGGATTATCAAATTTTGGATAATGATTATTTTGTCTCTCCCTAATTTTTTTTATGTGTGCTGTTGTTCAAGAGGTTTGGTTTCTAAAACAGTGACCACTCTGAGGGGAACAAACAGGGCAGGACGGGAAAAATCTGAAAAGATCTTTTCCAGTAAGAATATCTGTGGTAATATTATGCCAATTACAGAAACAAGATGTCCTTAAGAAATACAAAAATTCAATCAGTCAGCATTTGGGCTATTTAAAACTTGTCAATCTGACTAATTTAGCAACTTTTCCATTAATGTTTGTCATAATGGAGGCTTTATTGAGTCAGGCTTAGGAGGGTACACCAGATTGGGACATTAATAAACCTGTGAAGAATTCTACTTATATGCAAAATATTGAGAAGTTATATAATACATATATGCAAGGGTTTATCAAAATGACCCCCCCTGTCTGTATTATCCTTTATATGAGAACAATGTTATTAGAGAGCACTTCAAGGAAGAATACTTCCCAACTCCAGACTCTAATAATCCCATGTAAACTTCTAAAGCTTTCCCTATTGCTGATGGGCATGTGATCATATAGGGCAACGTCAATATTTGTTGTGTCATTTGATGACATGGAAGAACAATAGAATTCTAAGAACTAATTCACACCAAGAGCAAATGAGGTGGTACAGAAGTTCTGAGCAGACTCAGATCAAGGATCCACACAGGCTAATATCCTGTTTCCAGGCATGCTTAGCCAGATGCACTAGCAGGGCATTAAGCAGGGATGGGGAAACCTTTTTTAGCCTGAGGGCTGCATTGCTTCATGGGGAACCTTCATACCAGTAGTGGGCAGGGCCAAAGGCAAAAAGGGCCAGAACAATGCATGTGTCTCTTACCATTTATACAGTAGGTTACATCCCAGCCACACAATAGTCAGAAGCTTCTACACATACATCTTGTCATATTTCATCAAAGGAAGCAACAGGTATTATCACAGTTCAGGGACACATTCCAGCAGAGGAAACCACTCAAGGGCTGGCAAATGGTATGGCCTGGGAAAAGGGCATGGCCAGGGGCAGACAGTGAGGATCCCCACATCTCAAGGTGATAGCCACTAGCTTGGATGACTTTAAAAGGGTATTTATTATTATTATTATTATTATTATTATTATTATTATTATTATTATTATTATTTGATTTATATCCCGCCCTTCCTCCCAGCAGGAGCCCAGGGCGGCAATATGTGAACAAAAGCACTAAAAACATTAAAACATCATAAAAACAAACTTTAAAACACATTAAAACAAAAATCTTCAAAAATGTTACGTAAAAAAGCTAATTTTATATGCTACTTATGCACTGTGTCTGAAGAAAGTACTTTCTGAATCTCCTGCCAGAAACAAGACTTGTGCTGCACTGATCTTGTTTTAGCACGGAGGAAGCAATGATATTAAAACAGTTGATAGAGTTCAGATGGTCACTTTAAATATGTTTGATTTACTTTGCCATTTTAGTGAAGTTTCCTATAGTAAATAATTTTCTTTTGCTTCTGTTTCTGTGAATATGTGAAGTACATCAACACTTTGCAACACTAAAAAATCTCCAAAAACAATGGTGGAATAATGGCACTGACTATTCTGCAGAATAGTTTCCAATGTGCATGAGGAGTGGCTCAGTTTGCACAAGACAAAACAGTGGGAGGTGAAATATATTCTAGCAAATTTCTAAGTGTGATCTGTGTTTTTAATTGACCATACCCACCTTTCCTTAAGTGGTTTACGCATAGCAGGCTGAAAACATGCATCTTGGGCAGGAGAAGTTTGTTTTTTCCAACAGCTAGAGTCATTGCTTAAGTAGCAACATATTGTAATCAGTCTGATTTTACATCAAACTGCAGTTTCAGATTCAATGCACCCAAAATAGAAATAGAGCAGAACCTCCAGTTTGAAGCACAAAAGGCTGTCTTCATCATCATATGACATTGACCAATAAAAAAGCTTTGAAATTAATAAAAATAAATTTCACACAGGTTTCTACGATGAATACTGAGAGAAATATAATTTTCTAGGTTAGATTCTCTGTAGAAACAGTAGTAACACAGGAAAGAAACAAAGTAAGAAGAACACCAACAAACATACAAAAATGTAATTCTCAATCTTTGGAGATGGCAGGTGTTGCCACCACTCACCATATGCTCAGAGGCACATGTTACCAAATTCTTCCAAGCTACACAGGAAGTGGATTGGACTGTGTGAAAGACCAACCCAAATGGTGTTTGCATTTTGACCAATTTGTAGGGCAGTCCAATATCTCAGAGAGGAGGTCAGGTCTCCTGCTCCCCTGGTGCATTCACTATAGCTGCCCAATTTCCCTGCTTTTTAAAGTTTGATAGAAATATCTGTTGTATATAGTTACATTCTTAAACCGCAATGTTTTTTTCCCCCTATTAGTGAATTTTCTTACATTTATATCTTCCCTTTCCTCCAAGAGGCACTGTACATAATGCTTACCCCACTCCAACCCTTTCTCCTCACAACAACCCTGTAGGCTTCCTCACTTCTCACTTCTGAGTCCAGTCTGGGTAAAGATCTTTTAGAGACCCCTCTGCTTCCCTCATCTGTAACAACTGACAAATTTATTCCTACATTTTTCTTACTGCTCTTTACGTTGTCATCTCATCTCAGTTGTTGAAAATCAAACACAGATAGTGTACCTCAGAGGGGAGGTCATCCCACAACTTGGGAGCCACCACATAGAAGAGCCTCTAATCTTTGCCACCCCATGAACCATAGACGGGGCCTCTCTCCCAACAGGGCTTCCCCTGCAGATCTTAAAATAACATATCTGAGAGAACTCTTTTCCCTGATTCTGTCTGTCTGTCTGTCTGTCTGTCTCTGTCTGGACAGACAGACAGACAGACAGACAGACAGACAGATAGATAGATAGATAGATAGATAGATAGATAGATAGATAGATAGATAGATAGATAGATAGATAGATAGATAGATAGATAGATAGATAGATAGATAGATAGATAGATTGATTATTTGGTCACCTGCTATTTTGAAGTGGTACAAGCCATGACCTGTTCTATAATCTCAGTGGCACTTTTTGTGAACCAGGCCTAAATGTAGCCAATTTATTTCAGTTGCTTGCCACCTGCTTGCTTTCTCTCCTGCTCTCCACCACCCAGGTCATCATACTACAGTTTGTAATGCCACCTGTCTGTGGGCAAGTGAACTGCAGTATGACACATTGAGGCTTACATTTGTATGTATATAGATATCAGTAGCTATTTACCATTTCAACAATAAGTGTCATATGGATAATATGAAACCCAGGGATCTGTGACTCAGTTCCCAGCAGTACTGTCCTTCATTTGGTGAAAGAACAGGCACATCCCTTCACCTTTGTTGTGGAGATGACCTAGTAAAAGAAGTGGGACCCTAATATCTGGCATTGTTCTCTAAAACAAAACAAAAACAGAGGGGTGTCCATGTGTTTGGATGTCACATGAAGCTTCTTATGTAAGGAGCTTCATATGAGGTAAAGAGAAGTAGGAGCACCCCTCTATTATGCTAGAGGTAAATAAAAAAAACAAGGTTCTGGGCTAGAGATCAAAACCTTCTTTTATCTTTCTGTGTGTCTTTTTTTAAAGAAAGAAAGAAAAGTTTGGCTGTTCCATTTTTTAAATAAAAAACAATCAGTAAATTAGTATATGAAAAGGAAATGAAAGTCTTGATCAATCACAGACTGTCTACAAGAGATGTGGAGGAAATGCAGTCCCATAAAGGTAAGAGTTGCTAATTCTGCTGTGTGAGTCAGAGCTGCAATGTTCTTTTACAGCGGCCACTCCATCCCCTGGCAAATATAGAATTTTTGCTTCCCAGCAGTTTGCTTAGCCCAGCTTCAAATGTCCCATGTGGCGACAATTCTTCAGGAGCCTTTGAAACTGATCTTCCTGTCAGAAAAGTTGCTGCTGCTGCTGCTATAAGGTGAAATGACCCTAGCCTTTCAGTATCTTATATGCCTGTCTGTTTTATTTTTCTCCTTTGCTTCCAAAATAGCTCCAAAGAAAATGTTTAGAGCTCACATCTGCATGAAGTCTTCACTTGATGGCTGTGACATTGTGCATAAAGCATCTATCAGGCACACAAAGCTTTCTTTCACAAAGGGATGACTGTATTAGAAACAATGCTATAGGTGTTAATGAGTTTTTTTAAAAGAAACAATAATGTAATAACAACAAAAGGCCTTTTCATAAGGTAACTTGAAATGGCACTGACCAGACCTTTGAACTTTGGTAAATCTTGTATGTTTCCCAATCGGAAAGGGTGTGAGACAGGGGTGTATTTTATCACCCTATTTGTTTAATCTATATGCAGACCATATCATACGGAAAGCAGGATTGGACAAAGATGTTGGTGTGAAAACTGGAGGGAGAAATATCAATAATTTAAGATATGCAGATGATACCATACTACTAGCAGAAACCAGTAATGATTTGAAACAAATGCTGATGAAAGTTAAAGAGGAAAGCACAGAAGCAGGACTACAGCTGAACTTCAAGAAGACTAAAGTAAGGACAACAGAAGATTTATGCAACTTTAAAGTTGACAGTGAGGACATGGAACTTGTCAAGGATTATGAATACCTTGGCACAATGATTAACCAAAATGGAGACAATAGTCAAGAGATCAGACGAAGGCTAGGACTGGAGAGGGCAACTGTGAGAGAACTAGAAAAGGTCCTCACATGAAAAGATGTATCACTGAACACTAAAGTCAGGATCATTCAGACCATGGTATTTCCGATCTCTATGTATGGATGTGAAAGTTGGACAGTGAAAAAAGCAGATAAGAGAAAAATCAACTCATTTGAAATGTGGTGTTGGAGGAGAGCTTTGTGCATACCATGGACTGCAAAAAAGACAAATAATTGGGTCATAGAACAAATTAAACCAGAACTATCATTAGAAGCTAAAATGATGAAACTGATCATACTTTTGACATATAATGAGAAGACGTGATTCAGTAGAAAAGACAATCATGCTGGGAAAAACAGAAGGGAGTAGAAAAAGAGGAAGACCAAACAAGAGATGGATTGATTCCATAAAGGGAGCCACAGACCTGAACTTACAAGATCTGAACAGGGTGGTTTATGACAGATGCTATTGGAGGTCACTGATTCATAGGGTTGCCCTAAGTCGTAATCGAAGGCATATAAGAACAACAACAAAATCTTGTATGTTTTCTGCACTCACAGAGAGATATCTGAAATAGTCTCCAAGTCCCAAGCCTGGAGATCACCTTAGGTGCACTTAGCAAATCTGAAAACACTGAGAAGTGTGACTGCCGACCAAGGACATTCCAGTATTTTTTTTGCCTTCCCTTCAGTGTCTTTCTGGCCATAGTGAGTTGGCAGCATGTTCAAAGCAAGGATGTTTGAAACATGTACATTTCCTGTGATCACCCTTTATAATAGTTATTCCTTGGGCATCATCTTCTCCATCTTTCTATCCGTTATAACTCCAGTCTTTTAGACTCAGCATTACTCTCCCCCTGATTCTCCCCCTGCGCTTCCTCCACCAACTCAGATTATTATTTTTTATTTGGACCCAGAATTTTATCCTGGCAAACAAGAAGCCACAAATAGAAGAAAATAGTTTGATCAATTTTATCAGCTGCCTGCTTGGCGGAAGCTGTGAAGCTGTGACTCCAATTTTAAAGTGGATTCAGCTTTCCACAGTGAAGTTATGATGATTCATTGTTTCTAAAGGGCCTATTTTTAGTTGGCCTGAATTATTGGGAGATTAGAGAGACTCATTAGCATAATTGTCACCTTGATAAAAGTCCCAAGAACATAGTAGACAATAAGCTCTCAGAAACAGATACAATCCCTCCATCCTGGATACATTTCCAAGCAATTCCACAGCAAATGCAAAAGGCAAATCTTTGGCCATGGAAACATATTAGTTTAGTGATATTTTCTGCTGAATGCAATGCATTGCAATACTTTTTTTTAAGCGCTGGGTTTCTAGAGTTATTCACAACTCAGGGTACATAGGAGTCTCTGTATGGCCAGGTCAAGATTTTAATATGCCCCTCTGCAAAAGACTTCTATTAGGGTCCCCCAACATGCGGGTGTTAATTTTGAGTTCTCTCTAATGGGTCTGATCATTTTCTGATTATTTTCTGTCTTCTGTTTATGTATACCAAGCCAGAAAGTGCAGAAAGGATGAACAGAACATACAGCAATTTGTGGGTGAGCTGCCACTCCCCTGTCACACCACCATCACCACCATAAGCAGACCCAACATCATAATGAAGAAGGCATCTGCAGGTTCTGATAAAAGCTGAGGCAATAATTTTGATTGTGCCGCTTAGTTGGATAGCAACTTCTGTCCAGAAAAGAAGGGGAAGGTACTCAAGAGAAGAGAGACTCTCAAATGGAAAATAAAGGGCTAAGCAAAGAGAACTGGAGGCCCAAGTCCTCAGACATTTCTCAAAGACAGACTTAAATATTAGCATTCTAACAATTTGGTACAGTTCCTGAAATGGGAGGCACTGTGGCAACTTGTTTCAGGACCCCCCAGTTTCTGTAGAGTCTTACCATTAAAAAAACCCCTTAAACTTCCTGCATTATCATTTATTGATGTAGAGAATTACTGAAATGACTAATGTAAGACCAACAAGCTGAATTCTTTAGAAGAGGTTAATTATACAGCCATGAGAATTGCTATATATTATAGCCAATGTGGATTTTTCACATTCCGCAATGCTAAATTGAAAATACCCCCATGCCATTCTGATGCTTCCCGTAAGCTCATTTCAAAACAAAAACTTACAAAACTTATAGTCCTGAACTCAGAAACGCTTGCTTAACAAGCCTCTAAATTTTCATGGCGATATACAAAACAGTCAGGGAGAATAGAGAGTTCAAAGTGTAAAAAGAGGGGGGAAACCCAGAGCCCTTTTGGAGTTTTCTCTCTTAGAGTTCTCATAATCTGCTGAAATTCATTAAAAATCAGCCATGTTCAAAGAGTACCTGTAATCCTATTACTGACCTTGCCCCATACTCCGACCTTCATCTTCTGCAGTGTAAAAGTTAAAAAAAATGCCTGGCTGATTTTTAATT
Organism: Rhineura floridana; assembly: GCF_030035675.1. NCBI lineage: Eukaryota > Metazoa > Chordata > Lepidosauria > Squamata > Rhineuridae > Rhineura > Rhineura floridana. The sequence goes on along the minus strand of NC_084481.1, from coordinate 132,935,045 downwards.
AATTTAAGAAATTTTGGCTGGAACTCAATGATAATGTTGGGCATGCTCAGTAAGAACCAACTGTCAGTGTTCTAAAAGCCAGACTCCCAGCTATTGGGCTTGCCTAATCAGGGGGCCATACCCACACCAGATTTTGATTTCACTTGAGACAGTCATGGCTTCCCCCAAAGAATCCTGGGAAGTGTAGTTTGTGAGGAGTGCTGAGAGGATACTCCTATTCCACTGACAGAGCTCAAGTGGCCAGACTGGTTTAACAGTCAGCCACTCTGATTGAAGGTCTGTAAGGGGAACATGGTGCCTACTAGCAACTCTCAGCACCCTTCACTAACTACACTTCCCAGGATTCTTTGAGAGAAGCCATGACTGTCTAAAGAGAAATAAAGCACTGGTGTGGATGTGGCCAGGGACAGCTTTGGTTTAAATTTGGGTAGGAGGCTACATGTGCCTGCTGTAGAATAAAAAGGTGGGGGAAATGCTGAAGTCTCCTATAGTAAATCATTCTCTTTTGCTTCTGTTTCTGTGAATATGTGAAGTACAGCAACACTTTGCAACACTAAAAAAAAAAAATATCCAAAAGGAATGGTAGAATAATGGCAGTGACTGTTCTGCAGAATAGTCTGCAGTGGACCTCAGGAGTGTCTCAGTTTGCACAAGATAAAATAGTGGGAGGTGAAATATTTTCTAGCAAAATTCTAGGTGTGCTTTATGTTTTTAATTGACCATGCCCACCTTGCCTTAAATGAAGTGGTTTAAACATAGCAAGCTGAAACCATGCATCTTGGGCAGGCCAACTTTGTTTTTTTCCAACAGCTAGAGTCATTGCTGAAGTAGCAACATATTGTAATCAGTCTGATTCTACATTAAACTGCAGTTTCACATTCAACTGTTAATGCACCCAAAATAAAAATAGAAGATAACCTCCAATTTGAAACACAAAAAGTTGTCTTCACCATCATATGACATTGACCAATAAAAAGGCTTTGAAATTAATAAAAATAAATTTGACACAGATTTCTAGGATGACTAATGATAGAAATAAAATTTTCTAGATTAGATTCTTTGTAGAAACATTAGTAACACAGTTAAGAAGCAAAGTAAGAACACCAACAAACATACAAAAATATAATTCTCCATCTTTGGAGATGGTAGGTGTTGCCACCACTCCCCATATGCTCAGAGGCACATGTTACCAAATTCTTCCAAGCTACACAGCAAGTGGATTGGACTGTGAAAGACCAACCGAAATGGTGTTTGCATTTTGACAAATTTGTAGGGCAGTCCAATATCTCAGAGAGGGGGTCAGGTCTCCTGCTCCCCTGGTGCATTCACTATAGCTGCCCAATTTCCCTGCTTTTTAAAGTTTGATAGAAATATCTGTGGGCTATTGGTACGTTCTTAAACTGCAAGTTTTTTTGCCTATTAGTGAATTTCTAATAATGATTTCATGAGGCTCAGTGGAACATTTGTATCTGTCTTTGTTTAGCTCAGAGATGGGCAATGTCTGGCCTTAGAGCTACACGTAGCCCTTGGCTTAATTTCATATGGGTGTCGGGGGGGGGGAGAGTATGGCATTTCAGAGAAAGAAAAGAGAGGGACCACACCCTTTTTGACTCAAGCCCTGTCCACTTTTGACTGGCCACACCCCCTGCCAGTGTGTAGAATTGACTGATTACATCCGAAGAAATGCAGCCCTCAAAGAGAAAAGACTGCCCAGCCCTGGTGTAACTGATTGTAAATTGTTATTTATTGGTGTCTTTTGGTAATGGTTGTATGGCTGCAACCCTATGCAAACGTATCTGGGAGGCATTTCCATGGGTCTTACGTCTAAGTTCATTGTTGTCCACATGTCTTTGCTTACTGAAACAATATGCTTTAGAAACTGAAATTCAATGACTTGACAAAGATATTTCCTTTTATGTTGGCATCATTGAAGCTGAAGTTATGCAACCTTACCCTTTTGTATTGGACCTTTGCATTTTTATGCAGCCTGCGTATTCTGCATCAAGGCTTATTTTCTTTTTAAAATGTTCGTATTTATTTTTGGTGCCAAATACTTTTTTTGCTGTTGCTTTTTTAAAAAGGGTTTCCAGCTGCAATGTTTGAAGGTTTGCTGTTACAGGTAAAAAAAAATGTCCTTGATTTTTGTTTTGTTTTAACGAAGAGCTGTCTGGATACTATGCTAATTGAACAACCAAATTCATTCTCTGTGCAAAGGAAAAAGATTTCTCAATGAACCACTTTAAGATGGAAGTTATTTGAATTATTTTTCTGAATGACGCAAGGCTGAGCTCAAGAGATTCAGATCAAAACCAGTTGAAGAGACGACGATGTTGAGAGGGAATGAGAGTCCAGCTGGGATTCCTGCTATTCACAGACTCACAATAAAAACTTTGATAAAACATGATCCTTCTGAAGTTCAGGCTCTCTAGAGGAGGGAAAGCAATTTAAACCGAGACAATGAATAAGTGAAACATTTCCATCTATTAAAGCTTGCTGTTACAACCAAAGTCTTGTAATAGTTTTTTTTTTATGATTTCAGAGTTGTTTATTTACATAATAAACTTGTACAACATCACTGATTGGTTTTTACTGTTGAGCATTGCTGTAATATGTAAGATTATGGTCTGATTGCTTATTAATCATACTGAATAAATAATACAGAATACTTTCCTGTTATACTCAGGTACGCGGTTGTTAACAGCTGGCTTTTGAAGAGCTTATGAAAAATAGCACGAAATATCTTAGGAATGACATGGCTTTGATCAGTCTTTCTTTCATGTCTTGGCCTCTATATTTTTGGAAGTACTTGTGTAAATGTTGTTTGTTTTGCTAAATGCTGCTGTCATACATTTATTAAAAGTATACAATAGAATGTGAATGACACTCTATTAAACGTTGTTGAGCTTTGTTTCTTCAAATGATGGTAAAATACTTTTGGTCACATTTCAAGCCGGTCAGTACTGTCCATTCTGTAGAAGCTTGAAGCTAACAGTGGAAGTGGGCAATGTCTGTCTTAAGTAAAGCACAAGTAGAGAGCAAGCAAGAATAGGACCTTGGAGAGCTCCAAGGGGGTGTGCTTACTGAAACAGTTGTCCTCCTGAGATAGCTAAAGAAGATACTGTCTGGGTAGGGAGCTAGGGCCAACTGAAACCTTTTGCAGACTGACATGACCTGGAGTATGGTAGGCACCACCTCTTTGGAGGATCTGGAAGGCTGGTTAAAGGGACCTTGCCTTATTATGCAGTCTTTCACTTCAGTGTTCTGGGGACACAAAGGTCTTGCAGGGGACTCATCCCCTGAGTCAGAGAATAGTAGATGGGCTGTATCTTCTGACTTGGATAGCCTCAAAGTATATACTGGTGGTATCAACCTGCAACTAGTCATCATCAAGGTCCTCTGTTATGCCTAGGTCATGAGTCATGACAACTGCAGGAGTGTTAGACTAGGATCAAGATGACCCAGGTTCAAATCCATACTCACCCCGACGCACACTAGGCCAGTCAATTTCTGTCAGCCTAACCTATCTCACAGGGTTGTTGTAAGAATAAAATTAGGAGAGGACCATGTACCTTGGAAAGGTGTGGCATTAAATAAATAAACAAACAAATCACTAGTTGTTCTATAATTGTCCTGATAATTGTCGAAAACCATTTCTGAAGTTCACTGTCAAATTTGAAATAATCACTTTTGGCTTGAATCAAGACCTAGGCTGGCTAAGGATGAAACTACGTGACAATGTTTGCCCAACTGGCAATTGTATTAATATTTTTTGAATAAATAGCACGTGCCAGATGCCTGATCCAGATCAAGACCCTGGCTTTAACCCCTTGCCCCTCCCCTGCCACTGTAGCCTTAGTCTGGATTGGGCTCCTTGTTTTTTTTTTTTAATATTAACACATTTGCTAATTGTGCCAATCCTATCACATCCTGTCATAATTCTGTGTAGTTCAGCACTAAGTTACTACAAACAAACTGTAGTAACTCATCTGTGAATTGTGCAATTTGAACATCTGCCTGAAAAGGTTGGGGTGCCTGGACTAATCTAAATCTGTGAATTTGACAACCTTTAGTGATATATTTTCCCATCAGTATGTGTGTGTGCATCTTTTATTTCTCTTTCTGTAAGAGTTTGTGTATTGTCTAGTGTGCATCCATGTGCATAATATATAGACCAGAGTTCAAATCTCCACTCAACAATGAACCTCACTGGGTTATTTTCTATCAGCCTAACCTACCTCACTGGGTTGTTGTGAGGATAAAATTGAGAGGGGAGAATATTGTATGCTACCTTGAGCTCCTTGAAGGAAAGGTAGAATATAAATATAAATGTTATATACAATTTTCACTGTCAGATTTATGGAGTTGATGCAATAGGATGTGTCCCATGAAAGCCATAATAAATTTGTCTTTAAAATGCCAGAGGACTGTGTTGTTTTTGCTGTGAGAAAAGAACATGGATTTCCTTTTGGAATTTATCTGCATATGGAAGACAAACACATTTATCTGTTTTAAAGATATTCTTAAGATGTCTTATCGCTTGTTGTTTGCTGCCCTGGGCTGCTTTTGGGAAGAAGGGTGGGATATAAATTTAAATAATAATAACACACATGGAAGTAGCATTTAACCATGCGATTATTTAATTAATTAGCAGATTTAGCAAATATGTTTGTATTAAAAACAGTAAAAAAAAAAAATCCTATGCACAGAGATACTAGTACATCAGCACTAAAAATCCAAGTACTCCTAACTGTCTGTCTGTTCTATTGAGCTGAATGTCTGGTGCGTCCTTTCTGTAGGTGTGGTGATTTTGCATTTTGGAAGCATTTTCTTTAGCACAATAGAATATACTTCTAGAATATACACTTCCAGGAGTTGTACATCATGTGCTGAGAGGCCTTCTCTGTGATGCTGCTCCAGATGTGGCACACTCTCCCTTCTATGATGATGATGATAGGTACAGCTGATGCTAACTATTTGTTTCTGTGTCAGTGTAAAGCTTAGTTGTTCTCCCAAGGATTTGGAGATGCTTAATGTTCAGTATGGAACTTTTATAGATTCTGCTGTATAGTTTTAAGATTGGGGATTAAATTTTAACTGTCCTTATGCTTTGATTGTGCATTTGTTTTAAAATTGTTCCTCTCCCTGAAATATTCTGATATAGGGTAGGTTATAAATATCTTTGAAAAATAAATATAATGTTGCATGACTGAATTTTTAAGTAGAAATTAGAAAATCAGCTTTTCTTATGTCATTTTAGTCAATTTGCTTGAAATAAGATTGCAACCTGAATTTTTATGAAATTCCTGTATTATATCAGTATTTTTTTATTTAAAAATGACATCCTGGGTTGTATTCAATGTAGCACTAAGTTGCTGGTTCCACCAGTGCACCAGAATGCAACCGCATGCATGAGGGGAGGGGGGAAATTCCATTGTGCTAGTGCTAATCCTCACACTAGCGCAATTATTTTGGTAGACTACAGTCCCCTGTCTTTCTACATTGTATACAAGGCAACATGTGAAACTAAAGGAAAAGTCATAACAATTCAAGTGCACAAGGACATTCAGTATCAACAGTTATTTGGTGGAAATTAGGTGGGGAAAAGTAAAATAAGTAAATAATTGGTTCCATCCCTGTCTGGTTGTGTGGCAATCCTGCAAGTACTTTGGAAAACACTGACTATCTTGGCTGAATGCCATGATAAGGCTGTGCACTATATAATTTTCTAGATCTTAAATTGGTTAAACATCTAGGTTTGTAAACTCACCCCAGTTCAGCAACTTTCTCCTTTAGACCAAAAGCTGCAATAGAGTGAGACACAAAATACAGTTATTAACTTTCAGAAGCATTGTTATTTACTCCATTTGTAGGCATGCCATGACATCTGTAAACTGAACAAAATCATCTCTAAAATATTAAAACATTTAACTAATGTGGAAAAAAACTCCCAGTATAAGATTCTCAAGTGACACTTAAAACCAATGGCACAAGTGGAATCCAACAATAGCTATCACAAATGCGTAGGTGGCATATATGTTGCAGACTCTGTTGAGAACTAAGGGCATGGAATTTCACAATTATGGAGTAGACACCCATAAAGTCTCTGTTATGGATGGAGAAATCAAGAAAGCACTATCTATCCATCTTAAAAGATTATAGTAGGACAAAGGGTACGTCAATCAAAACCAAAAGTGTCACTGCCTGTCAGTGTCAAACAAAATCCCCTAAAATCTTCATTCCATGCTTGTATCAAGCTTGTATCAAGCATCTCCCCACAAATATGCAAGATGGTGTTTCCCCCATAGTTAATTCCACCTCATAGGAATCTAAGGGAGGATATCATTCCGATTCAATTCCTCTTACACCATCTCTCTTGGCTGTTAGCTAATCTCCCTTCATGCATGTGATAAAATTTTATGTGGCTGAGGTGTACCCTAAAGTTCTTCCCACTGGTGCAATGGATACATCTGATCGCTTGACCCTCATCCCCCCTTGTCAGCCTGCCTGTTTGTATCTCTGGGATAAAGCAGGTTTTAGTCAGGAAACACTTCAGTATGATACCACTAACAATGGGAGTATTTGGAACTGTTTTTAATCCCTTCCTTTCCCCCCTGCTTATTTCTCCCATCATAACTGTATCAATTTTAAATAAATATTTTCAATTGACTCTGGAGCTGATTACGGGTCATCATATCCAATTTTAGTCATACTCAGAATGGTCCCATTAAGTCAATTGATTTCAATGGGTCTACTCTGTGGCGCAGAGTGGTAAAGTGGCGGTAACGCAGCCGAAGCTCTGCTCACGGCCGGAGTTCGATTCCAATGGAAGGAGGAAGTCGAATCTCCGGTAAAAGGGGTTGAGATCCACTCAGCCTTCCATCCATCTGTGGTCGGTAAAATGAGTACCCGGCATATGCTGGGGGTTAAATAAAGGCCGGGGAAGGAACTGGCAACCCCATCCCATATATACGGTCTGCCTAGTAAACGTCGCAAGACGTCACCCTAAGAGTCGGAAACGACTCGCACTACAAGTGCGGGGACACCTTTACCTTTACTCTGAGTATGACTAAGATGATATCATTGTAGTTTTCTTAGCAGTTTTGGTTCCATGCTACAAGGGAGTTACCAGGAATCATATATTGGACTCTATAGTCAGATGGGAATTCATATCTTTCCACCACATCTTCTGAGGATATGACTTGAGAAGCAAATTGGCAAGGCTGAGGCAGGCTCAGGGCCAATTGGCCTGTGGTCCTTTTTGACATCAGAGTGAGTGTGTAGTCTCTTTTTCTACTCTTCTCCATCCCTTTTAAATTACACATTGTGCTACATACTGTTGATGAGGAATAGCTTCCCATTCAGGAGTTTCATGGGAAGGTGGAGTTCTGGGTCCACTGCTATTGTGGCGCTGGAATTGGATTTATCTGCCCCAAATGCTCTGCTCGTAATAATCAGTGTGTGGCCTTGTGAAGTCCACATGGTGTGTGCATTGTCTCCTCCTGCCACAAAGACAATTTTCCTGCTTGTAACAACTAGTGCAAAAATCAAGGTAACCGCAAAACAGCCCAATTTCCCCCGCTTTTTCTGCTCAGCCAGTTTTCCCAATACCACCAAGAGAAGATTATGTTTCCTCTGCCCCACCACAAAAAAAATGTTTTCCACCAGATATTATGCATACGTCTTTTAAAGCCTTTATTTACTACCACATGGGCTCTTGAATGCACAGCACCAGAGTTTTGAAAACCATTATACTTATTAGACACAGTGCTTGAGCTTCACTCTTCTTGCAGTTTGAAGGCAAATCTGTTTGAAGTTCCTGCCTACTCACATTCTGGCTTTTCAAGCTCTCCTCCTTCATGCCAGAATCTAGCCTACAACCAGAAGCAGCAAATGTCTATTGTATACAAATATACAATATCATTCCAGAGCCAAAATCTACATATGCAGTCTCACTGCAACCTGCTCTTTTCTGTACCCCATGAGCCTGAAGTCTGAGTGCCACTAAGATGGCTGTGCTGACCTTTGCACCCAATTGTGTGGCTCTTTAATCCATATTATGGGAAGATTAGAACAATTGCTTATATCGCCTTTGCGTTAACACTTAAAATGCAAAGATATGAGAGGTTACTTTGTACTGACTAGGCTCATGAAACACTAGAAACATGGTGGAAGGCAACAGGATGAGGAAGGGGAATGCAAAATGTTAAAAACAGATGAAAAGCTTATGGACATTGTGACTTCTTATATACTGCTTATTACAATAAAAATCTCTTGCAGCCTGAAGTCTAAAGAGTTGGCTGCTCATTTGAAATCACATTAAATGTGTGAATTTCAGACTTTTTCACTCCCAGTTGCCCTTCTTCTCTCAGATTAGCCTCTTTCCCACTCAATCCTCTGGCAAGCCTCCCTTCCTAGCCTCTCTTACTTTCACCAGCCTGCTGCTTTCTCAGATCCTGAACGCCCCCTTTTCTATCCCAGGCCCATGCTTGTTTTACCCTTCTTCCCTTGGCTCTTGTGCTTGTTGTGTACTTCTGCATGATCACAGCACAATCCTCTGCATGTATACTTATTGAGGTATATGGTGTTATTGCCAGGTAAGTATGTATCAGAATGCATCCACAATCAATGGCAACCAGAGGACTTCAGGTTCCACCTCATCTGCTTTCTGTTGACCACAGGGCAGCTCAGTCACAGTCACAGCTAGAGACTTCTATAGCAGTGATTGGTTGAGCTCCCCTGAGGTCACAGAAGAGCAGATGAGGTGGAATTTGATGTTCTGTCATTGAAATCGATCAATCCCCAGTATAGATTAATATACATTTTGCAAGGTTTGTGCAATTATTTTCATTAAAACATTACTACATGTATTTTAAATCTAGCTGATATCAAAAAGATTTTTTTAGCAAGTATGTAGTTTTTCTTCTAATGAACATGATTTGTGGATGTTAAATGTCATTGCTAAAAAGTGGAGTGGAGTGTAATGTGTCTTTAGGTTAGATGCACAGCAAAGAAAGAGTTAACTTTCTCTAGAGGGTATTGCACACCCTAGGGTGAGCTAGACTGATTTAGTTACTGAAGTTAGTCAGTGTTGTGGTGCTGGGTGAGGCCTAGCACAGAACAAGCTCAGATGTTTTACTGTTTAAGAATTATTAAATAAAGACACTCTTGTTTTATCCTCTGTCTCATCCTGAGCAATATAACATGGTGTCAGAAGTTAAGAAATCCTCATAGTGTCTCCAGAATAGCAGAGCTCCTGAGACAACTGGGGGGAAAAACAAAGGAAAGCAATGGCAAAGTTTTCCGCACCAGAGGCCTTTGATTTCACCAGGCCTGCAGCATAGCCAGATTGGAAGCAGAGGTTTTCCAGATACCACATTGCTACAAAACTGAATGAAGAGAAGGAAGAAATTCAGGTATGCTCCTTGATTTATACCATGGGCCAGCAAGCAGAGCAGATATTTAAATCATTTGAGTTTGCTGCTGCAGAGGACCAGGATGACTATCTCCTAGTCCTGGGGAAATTTGATGAATATTTTCTGCCAAAGAAAAATCTCATTCACGAGAGAGCATGCTTTCACCAGAGAAATCAGAAACCAGGGGAATCTGCAGAGGCCTACATAAGATGGCTGCATGAGAAAGTTGATGAATGTGCTTTTGGGGATACCAGGAGTGAAATGCTCAGAGATCAAATGGTAGTGGGAATTTTGGATAAAGACCTGTCCCAGAAGCTGCAGATGAAATCCAATCTCACTTTGGAGAGGGCTGTGGAGAGGATGAGAAACTCAGAGCTTATAAAAGGCCAGATCCAAGACCAGGATGCTTTAAAAAGGCTGCAAGAAATAGCTAAGAAACCCCTGCAGAAATGGAAACCTCAAATTCCAAAATACCAGAAACAAATATACAGCCAAACATCTAATGCTCAAATAAAAGCCTCTAGATGCACAAGATGTGGGAAAGGGCATACACAAAGAGCAGTCTGTCCTGCAAAGGCTGCAGAATGCCACAAATGTAAGAAGATAGGTCATTTTGCCACTGTTTGCCACACTAGAATGGTGAGTGAAACTATGGAGCAGCAGAAAAGTTAAGAACAATTTTTTCTGGGTCCAGTCATACGGGTGGAAAATTCCACAGATCCTTGGGAAGTATCACTACAAATCAGTGGGCTCTTGACAAAGTTTAAAATAGACACTGGTGCAGTTGCAGCATAATTTATGATTACAAGTCTTTTTCTAACCCGCCTAGTCTCTAGCAAACAGCAGCAGTTTTAACTGGTCCTGGAAGACAGAATCTAAATTGCATGGGATACTTCATAGTAAGAACCTGCTCAGAGCACTGGATTGGGCTGATGGGAGTTGTAGTTCAAAAAAGTAACTTTTCCAAGCTCTGAACCTGCTATAGAGACGATGACTATGACTTTAAGGTCTATGTGATCTGTGCAAAGACTAATAACCTCCTAAGCCAAGATGTTGCAACTATGATGGGGTTGGTGCAACATTTAGATGAGCTTTCCACAGAAATTCCTGACACAGTTGGAACTTTGAAAACACCACCAGTACAGATACATCTCAAAGAAGGGGCTGTACCTTATGCTATTCACACTGCCAGAACAATATCAGTTCCACTGCTACCCAAAATAAAGGCAGAACTGGATAGAATGGTTTGCTGTGGAGTCATAGAAGCTATCACAGAATCTACTGATTGGTGCATGCCAAACAAGGATGGAACAGTACATATATGTGAGGATCTAAAACAACTAAATAAAGCTATCAAGTGGGAAAAGTACATTCTTCCTACTATGGATGATATCCTGCCACAGTTAGCTGGTGCCCGTGTATTTTCATTGCTTGACGCTGCAAGTGGATTCTGGCAGATCCACCTAGCTGCAAACACTGCTAAATTGACTACATTCCTCACTCCATTTGGGAGATACTTCTTCACGAGATTGTCATTTGGAATTTCAAGTGCATCTGAGCTGTTTCGGAGAGAAATGGTGGAGCTGTTACAACACTTGGAAGGTGTTTCAGTGTTCATGGACGATGTGTTGGTTTATGGTGCCACAATGGCAGAACATGATGAAAGATTGGCCAAACTCTTAGCAACAGTAAGGGCAGCAGGGTTAAGACTCAACAACAGCAAATGCATCTTATGCCAGAAAGACCTTACATATCTTGGACACTACATAAATGAGCATGGTGTGAGTCCAGATCCTAAGACTGTAGAAGCCATTTCTGCAATCAAACTCCAGACTCCATCACAGGACTGAATTTTTTTTTTGGCATGGTACGTTATTTAGGACACTTCTTGCCAAATTTGGCAGAGAAACTACACCCATTAAATACACTTTTGAAAGCAGACAGCACATGGTGCTGGGGTCCAAGCCAACAAAAGGCCTTCTCAACAGTGAAAAAACTCAACAGAGGCTCCAGTACTTGCTTACTATGAAGTTAACTGGCAGACCGTAGTGAGTGCTGATGCCAGCAGTTATGGCCTGGGAGGAGTTCTACTCCAAAATCATGATGGAGAGTTGAAACTAGTGGCCTATTGCTCAAGAACACTAACAGAAGCTGAGACCCGATACGCTCAGATAGAAAAGGAATGTCTAGCTGCTGTTTGGGCTTGTGAAAATTTCTCAAAATATCTCTATGGGCTAGAATCATTTACACTCTATATAGACCATAAACCCTTGGTACCACTGATAAATTGCAAAGACCTGGTTCAAGTACCAATATGATGCCAGCGAGTCCTTTTACACATGATGAGGTACAATCCTCAAGCAGAATACAGACAAGACAAGACTCTTGTAACAGACACACTGTCAAAAAATCCACTGGAAACTCCAGACCCTGAAACATCCCAGTTAGCTGAGGAAATCACAGTCTATGTAAATCTTCTACAAGCTTCTAAACCAATATCTACCACACTCCTTCAACGCATTTAAGCTTCTACATCAATATCTACCACACTCCTTCAATGCATTCAAGCAGCTACCAGCACTGACCCAGACCTTTCAACAGTGCTGAAATTTGTCAGAACTGGTTGGCCATTGTACATGTCTGAAGTGACAACTAACCTTAAATCTTTCTTTGTAGAAAAGGGAAGCCTTACAGAGTTGGAAGGAACAGTCCTATTTGGTGATAGAATTGTCATTCCTGCCACAATGCGACAGGAAATGTTGGAAAAACTCCATGAAGGTCATCAAGGAATCACTAAGTGCAGAGAACATGCAAGAATGACTGTTTGGTGGCCACAAATAGGGCAAGACCTCAAGGCAATAATAGCAAACTGAGTTTTGCCACACAAATAAACCTTCACTACATAAGGAACCACTCATTACCACTCCATTAACAGATAGACCATGGAAGAGAGTGGGAGCAGACATCTGTGAGTTACAAGGACAAAAATACTTAGTTGCAATAGACTATTTCTCCAGATACACAGAGATTGCATACATGCCTGATTCAACAAGCTCTACTGTTATCAGTTGTCTGAAGAATATCTTTGCCAGATGGGGATGCCCAAATGAACTAGTAACAGATAATGGATGGCAATTTGTAGGGAAAGAGTTTACTTTGTTCGCAAAGAAATATGACTTTTCTCACATTACAGCCAGTCCCCATTACCCATAAGCCAATGGGGAAGCAGAGAGAGAAGTACAAACAGCAAAGTGAATCTTATGTCAGGAAGATCCCTTCCTAGCACTGCTAAGCTACAGAGCAACACCTATCAATGCAACAAAGTGCAGTCCTGGACACCTGATAATGGGAAGACAATTAAGAACACCAGTTCCAACCTTAGAAGCAAATTTGTATCCTAAGTGGCCTGATTTTGGAAAAGTCTGTGTCACAGACAACATGGCTAACAGAAACTACAAATATTACAACAACAGACGTTATGGAGTGAAGACACTTCCAAAATGGTTCACAAAACCTGGTTCACAAGTAAGACTGAAACTGGATGACCAGAAAGGATGGTCTGAACCAGCAACAGTCCAGAGCCAAAGTCAAACTCCAAGATCTTATGTTGTCCCTATCAACAATGGAACATTCTGAAGGAACAGGAGACATCTACAGTTGGTTCCCAAATCATAACCAATTTCAAAACAAAGTGAGAATTCAGAGGCACAAATACCAGAAGAGCAGAATATATTGCCAGAACAATCTCAAAAGACTGAGAACAAAGAACTAACAAATTGTGGTGAGCAAGTATCACCTGCCAAAGACAGCCTATCTCTTGAGAGTCTGAAGAGAGTGACATCCAGAGGAAGAGTAATTCAAAAACCAGAATGTTATAGAGGCTAAATGTTATTCTACACAATGTTTGCTGATAGAAAAAACACACAAAATGAGTTAGAACTCAAAGAAATAGAAATGTAGTGAAATGTGTTTTTAGGTTAGATGCACAGCAAAGAAAGAGTTAACTTTCTCTAGAGGGTATTACACACCCTAGGGGGGAGCTAGACTGATTTAGTTACTGGTGTTAGTGTTGTGGTGCTGGGTGAGGCCTAGCACAGAACAAGCACAGATGTTTTACTGTGTAAGAATTATTAAATAAAGCAGCTCTTATTTTATCCTTGGTCTCATTCTGATCAATATAACATGGGGTGTGTGCTGCTGTAAGAAATTGTGCAGTGAAATAGCTGAAACTGTGGCCCCAGAAATGTTCATTAGGGAACATAATCACTCTGCTTAAAGTTGTGCGTTTCTGGAGTTCATAAAAGTTCTTTCCACCAGCTGAACCAAGCAGTGATAGATCAGACAAGTTCAGCTAATATTAAATTTTTGTTAAGCTACAACATATGCATAAAAAATATTTACAGTATGTTCTTATGCATAATTATCTCTTAGCTAGCTAAACAAGCATGAGCAATCTCCAACATTGCCTCAAGTCTCCATGTTCAACCAGGGCCTAGATTTTCATTACGTCCCTCCAGCAGCAGATGGGGGGGGCTGTGCTGTTTACCTCACCTTCCTCTAGCCCAGCCTTTCCCAACTAGTGGGCCACCAGATGTTGTTGGACCACAATTCCCATCTTTCCTGACCATTGGCAATGCTGGCTGAGGCTGATGGGAGTTGTGGTCCAACAATATCTGGTGGCCCACTAGTTGGGAAAGGCTGCTCTAGCCAAACCACTGCTGCATACCGAGATAGAGAGGCTGATAGGTGAGGCAGTGGCACTGGAATTGGCTTCTAGTGCATTTGCACTGCACCAGCTTTGTCTCTCCCCCTCTCTGTCCCACCATGCCATCCACTACTGCCTCTCTTCCTCTCCTGTGCTTGCTTACTTTATTTTTCATTCAGACCATAGCCTTTGTCTATTTGCATTCAAATCCAGGTGTCTCTTTTCCGATTGGTTTCCTAGATGTTTATCTTCCCATTGGGGATAATTTCTCAGCTAGTTTCTTGCCCTGCTCTAACTTTATATTATAACATCAACAAAGGGGAGACCCAGTGCCTGCAGGAGGAAGGGGACCATCACCGTCCAGGAAAGGAGAGCCGTTTGCTGCTGCTGTCTGCCAGCCTTTCTGCCAGCCTGCCTGCTTGATTGCTTGCTGCTGCTGCTCGGCTACCACCACCACCATCCTCTTCCTGTTGGACTTCTGCTCGGCAGGTGTCACGCCTTGCAGGACCAGGCCCCAGGTACTCAGCGAGCTGTTGCTGATTTCTTCCACGTGTCCCTTCCTTGGAGGGGATACATAAGCTGGCTGGCTGAGGTGGCTCCTGCTTTGTCTGCCTTTTTGTGGGTCTTGAGTCATGTGCCTGGGAGAGAGGACTCAGAGCCACATGGGGAGACCTCAGGGCCCCCCAATTAGTGTAGTGATGGGTAGAGGGAGATATGGCGTTGTGAGGAGGACTTGCCAGGTAAGGGGAATGTGGCCCAGGCAGCTAATGGCTGTGCTTTGTTCTGGTCCTCCCCACACCTGCAGGTTTGTTGGTTGCCCTGTCAGCCAACTCTCAGACCTCTGGATGCTGCTCCTAAATGCCAGATCGGTGCATAATAAGATCTCCCTCATTCACGATATAATAGTGGATGAGGCAGCCGATCTGGCATGTATAACCGAGACCTGGGTGGGTGAGCAGGGGGGAGTCAGTCTCTCCCAGCTATGTCCACCAGTGTACCTGGTCCAGCATCAGGGTAGACCTGAGGGTCGGGGAGGGGGGGTTGCTGTGGTCTATAGGAGCTCCATCTCCCTCTGCAAGCACCCTGTCCATGTGACTACTGGTCTGGAGTGTTTGCACCTTATGTTGGGTCAGTGGGACAGACTGGGGATTCTGTTGGTGTACCGCCCACCTCACTGCCCAACAGACTCCCTAGCTGGGCTGATGGAGGTGGTCTCGGCTGTACTGTTGAGATCCCCCAGACTGATGGTTTTGCGGGATGTCAACATCCATGCCGAGACCACCTTATCCGGGGCGGCTCAGGATATCATGGTCTCCATGACAACCACAGGACTGTCCCAATATGCCATTGGCCCAACACATGTAGCAGAGCATACTCCAGATTTGGTTTTTGCAACTGGACATGGAGTTGGTGATCTGAATGTGGGGGGCCTTACATCAGTCCCTCTGTCATGGACAGATCACTGCTTGCTGAAGTTTAGACTTACAGTGGTTTTTCCCCACTGCAAGGGTGGGGGACCTATTAAGTTAGTCTGCCCCCAGAAACTAATGGATCCGGATGGTTTCCAAAGGGCTCTGGGGAGTTTTCCGACTGATAGGGCTGGTGCTCCTGTCGAAACCCTGGTTGAACTGTGGAATACAGAAATGACCCGGGTGGTTGACATGATTGCTCCTGAACGCCCTCTCCTATGTAGAGCTCATATAGCTCCATGGTATACCCCAGAGCAGAGAGCGATGAAACAATATAGGAGACGGCTTGAGTGCAGATGGTGGCAAACTCCTAGTGGATGCAATCATGCACTCGTAAGTGCCTATGGTAAGCTGTATTTAGGGGCAGTGAGGGCAGCAAAAAACCAATATTTTGCTGCCACTATCAAATCATCAATCTACTGCGAAACGGAGCTCTTCAGAATTGTCCGGGGGCTATTACACTCTGGCCCCAGAGACATGGTAGAACCATCTGAGGCCAGTTGTAATGAATTTGCTAGGCACTTCCAGGATAAAATCTTTAGCATCCACCAGGACTTAGACACCAGTGTTATATCAGGTGAATCAAGTGAGGTATCCAGAGCACAGCCTTGTCCCGATTTCTTGGATGAGTTTCAGTTAGTACAGCTTGAGGACGTTGACAAGCTTGGACAGGTTCGTGCAACCAGTTCTGTGCTGGATCCTTGCCCTTCTTGGCTAATAAAAGCTAGCAGGGTTGGAACAGCCGGCTGGGCCAGGGAAGTGATTAATGCCTCTCTGCGAGAGGGGGTGGTCCCTAGCTGCCTGAAAGAGGCGGTAGTGAGACCACTCCTGAAGAGACTGTCCCTGGACAAAGAAAATCCTAATAACTATAGGCTGGTGGCAAATGTTCCATTCCTGGGCAAGGTCCTGGAACGAGTGGTTGCAGACCAACTCGAGACACTCTTGGATGAGACCGATTATCTGGATCCATTTCAGTCAGGTTTCAGGCCTGGTTTTGGCATGGAAACAGCCTTAGTCGCCCTGTATGATGACCTTTGTCGGGAGAGAGACGGGGAGTGTGACTCTCTTGATTCTTCTTGATCTCTCAGCGGCTTTCGATGCCATTGACCATGGTATCCTTTGGGGAAGACTGGCTGAGTTGGGAGTGGGAGGTACTGCGTGGCAGTGGTTCCGCTCCTACTTGGCAGGTCGGCTCCAGAAGGTGGTGCTTGGGGAACATTGCTTGGCACCCTGGATTCTCCAGTATGGAATTCCGCAGGGGTCAGTTCTGTCCCCCATGCTGTTCAACATCTACATGAAACTGTTGGGTGCGGTCATCCAGAGCTTTGGAGTGCATTTCCATCAGTATGCTGATGTCACACAGCTCTATTTCTCCTTTTCATCTTCTTCAAATGAGGCTGTCAATGTGCTGAACCGGTGCCTGGCTGTGACAATGGACTGGATGAGGGCTAATAAACTGAGGCTCAATCCAGACAAGACTGAGATGCTGCTAGTGGGTGGTTCTTCTGACCAGATGGTGGATGTCCAGCCTGTCCTGGATGGAGTTGCACTCCCCCTGAAGGAGCAGGTTGGTAGCTTAGGGGTTCTCCTAGAACCATCTCTGTCACTTAAGGCTTAGGTAGCCTCGGTGGCACGGAGTGCCTTCTACCAACTTCGGTTGGTGGCCCAGCTGCACCCCTATCTGGACAGGGATAACCTGGCTTCAGTTGTCCATGCTCTGGTAACCTCCAAGTTAGATTACTGCGATGCGCTCTATGTGGGGCTGCCTTTGAAGACAGTTCGGTAACTGCAGCTTGTGCAAAATGCAGTGGCCAGATTGGTAACAGGGACCAGACGGTCCGAACTTATAAAACTTATTCTGTCCCACTTGCATTGGCTGCCTGTATGTTTCTGAGCTCGATTCACAGTGCTGGTTTTAACCTATATAGCCTTACATGGCTTGGGACCACAATACCTGATGGAACGCCTCTCCCGATAAGAACACACCCTTATACTACACTCAACATCCAAGGACCTCCTCCAGGTGCCTACTCCAAGGGAAGCTTGGAGGGTTGCAACAAGGGAGAGGGCCTTCTCAGTGGCAGCCCCCAAATTATGGAATGATTTTCCTGACGAGGTGCGCCTGGCACCAACACTGTTATCTTTTCAGTGCCAGGTCAAGACTTCCCTCTTCTCTCAGGTATTTTAGCATGTGTTAATTGTTTTAAATTTTTAAATTGTGTTTTAAATTGTTTTTAAAAGATGTGTTTTAAATTTGTAGATTTGTTTTAATGTTTTTAGTTACTGTAAACCGCCCTGAGAGCTTTGGCTATGGGGCGGTATATAAATACAAGAAACAAATAAATAAATAAAATAAATAAAGGTGTCTCCCAACCCAGCACACCATGCCCCTCCTCAGATGGTTCCCCCTTTTCTATCTTTAATTTAGACTTGTGTCAAACTGTCCTGCCAAACCCCCCTCATCTAAGTACTGCCCTACAAATTTGTCAAAATGCAAACACAATTTGGGTTGGTCTTTCACAGTGCAATCCATTTCCTGTGTAGCTTGGAAGAATTTGGTCACATGTGTGTCTGAGCACACTGTGAGTGGTGGCAACACAATATCTCAGAGCAGAGGTCAGGTCTCCTGCTCCCCTGGTGCATTCACTAGAGCTGCCCAATTGCCCTGCTTTTTAAGGTTTGATAGAAATATCTGTTGGCTATAGGTATGTTGTTTGACTGCAAGTTTTTTTGTCTTAGTGAATATATATATTCTAAACAAATAATACTAAACAAATGTTGGAGGACTAGAATAACATCAACGTGCATGCATGTATGTATGTACATATGTATGTGGATGTTATTCTAGTCCTCCAACATTTGTCTCTTTTCCTTGTTCTGTTACTAATGCTGCTACTGAGGCGCAGTTGTTGTTAAATAAAAATTGCATAGGACATAAAAAGATGAAATCCACATTCTGAGGGTTTACAGAGCAATCCACCACCAGCAGCCTTTATGCTGGATTAGTGCTAGCTCAATGGGGCTTCTCCCTGTTACCCCTACACCCCCAAATTCTGTTCTAGAAGTTCCCCCAACCCTCAGGAACAGATTGGGGTATGGTGTGGGGTGTGTATGGGGAAAAGAAGAGGAAGGATAATCTCATTATGCTAGCTAATCCATATGCAGCTGAATATTTTATCAAGACACCATCAGGGCTTGCACCAGTCAGACTTTCTTCCCCCCCCCAGCACCAACAGGCACCATTCTTCCCTATGAGAAGGAAAAAGGAAGCGTGTGTTGTTTGTGTGTGTTTGTATTTTATTTTAATCTGTTGGTGAGTGGGTAGGAGAATTGTAAAATTATAAACCACCTTGGGTGCCTAGGCAAAAAGGCGGTATAGAAATCCAATAAATAAATAGATTTTTTTTTACAGTGGGCTGTATGCAACACTGTGCATGTGGATTTCCACTCCTCTGACAGGACTTCTCCTTCCTCTCCTCCTCTGGAAGTCCCCCAAGATCAGCTCTAGAGAGTCCCCCAACCCTGTGGAGCAGATTTTTTGGGTGCTTAAGGGGCTCTAGGAGAAAGGGGATGAAGGGGAACTTCTATTGTGTTCTGTCCTGCTGTGAAATTCTGTTGTGCGAATGGAATTGTAGTACTGAACACAATCCAGTGGTTTGTTTTGCCAAGTTCTAAACAGCTGAGAAGAGAGGATCACAAGAGGATTACTTTTGGATAACCTGATGCAGCAATATCATCAGTGATGTGTAGTGAGCTATACTATCGCCTTCCGTTTACCCATCCTTGGCCCTGGTAGAACAAGAAGACTAGAAGATCATGACCCTAATTGTTTTGCACCAGCATGGGGGAGATTTTTGGGACTAGGAACATCATGCACTTTCATGCTTCCTTATAAGAAGGGGGGGGAAACTACAATAATACCCATAGGTACAATAGTACCTACCCATAGGGAAGCTCGGAGGGTGGCAACAAGAAAAAGGGCCTTCTCAGTGGTGGCCCCCGAATTATGGAACAATCTCCCTGATGAGGTATGCCTGGCACCAACATTACTATCTTTTCGGTGCCAGGTTAAAACTTTCCTCTTTTCCCAGGCATTTTAGCATTTTACTATGTGTTGAAAACTGTCCTGATTATTCTGGAGAATTTTTATAATTTTAAAGTTTTTAAAAAGTTTTTAAATTTGTTTATATGTGGCTTATTGTATTTTTGATGTTTGATTGTTGTACACCGCCCAGAGAGCTTTGGCTATGGGGCGGTATAGAAATTTAATAAATAAATAAAATAATTAATAAATAAATAATAAATAATAATAAATGGATTTCCTGCTGTATATAAGTACCTTCCAATCAATAGCTCATTCTTTTCTTAAAATGATCCTTTCCCCCCTTCTAAATATTTCAAGAAATGACAGGTGCAGTATACATTGTAGGGCACCAGATTAAAATCACAAGCTGTAAATATTTCTCGCTTTTGTCATCTTGCAAAATGCAGGCACCATTGCTTGCCACCAAAAGACACACAGGGAGGTGGGTGGGGGAACAATTCTGATCAAGCTGAGTCAATTTCATGGCAAAGAAATGAAAATTGGCTGGTGCATTTTAACAAATCAGAGCAAATTCTCTTCGCCCAGATGTAGTTAAAGAGCTGTGTCTATGTGACAGCTAAATTATAGGAGTGCTTTACACACATATTATCTTGTCACAACATAAGAGCTGCCTACTGTGCCAAAGTACCACTTTCAGGAATAACATGTAATTTTCCCTTATTGCTGAGGGTTGAGCGAAGACGGTCGGGTCTTTTCCGTTTATGGTTCCTTGCATCGCTTTCTGTAGGCAGGTAAAACATTGATGCTATGTTTAGTTAACGTAACTGGTTTTTGAAGATGTGTTGGGTTTTAAAAAATGTTTGGTTGTTTAATGCCAACTCTCTGGAGATGTGGAAAATGTAGGAATCACAGTTTAAATTGCCTACATGTTATTTTAAATTGAAGAAAACATACATAAAATGTGTAAGGATTTCTACTGGTATCGAAATCTGTGTAAGGGGCTGACACGGGCTGAATTCAGATGAATGCGATGTAGCACTCTGGGGCTCGCACACTCCTTTTTGCATGTGAGGAGTAGCGATTTAAGGCTTCCATTCTCAATTAACAACAAATGATTTGGGTTTTTTTCTGTGCCTGAACTTTATATATAGTATTTGTTGGTTTATTAAAATAATGTTATACTGCTTTTCTTTCAGTGAATGAATATCAAAGGGGTTCACAACAATCAAAATTGCAGTAATACAATAATAAGACATTACAGTAAAAGCATTCCAGTAGAAACATACAATAAACATTAACACCAGCCACAAACAGAAAATACTGAAGAACTGGTATTAGTGCCTGTGCAAAAAGCTAAGACTTTAATTGATGGTGAAAGCACATAACCATTGGCACCCACTTGATCTCCAAAAGAAGGCTGGTCTATGGAGAAGACTGTCAAACTGTGGACATCAAAGCTGAGTGAGATCCATGGATTTTTGTTATGTTAGAACCAAGCCACAGTCTAGGATGCCCTACTCTTCATCAATTGCCATACAGTAGTTGTAAAATGGAAATGGACTGTCTTCAAGTCGATTCCGACTTATGGCGACCCTATGAATAGGGTTTTCATGGTAAGTGGTATTCAGAGGGGGTTTACCATTGCCTCCCTCTGAGTCTGAGAGGCAGTGACTGGCCCAAGGTTACCCAGTGAGCTTCATGGCTGTGTGGGGATTCAAACCCTGATCCCCCAGGTTGTAGTCCAGCACCTTGACCACTACATCACACTGGCTCTCAACAGTAGTTGTAAGCAATATTAATTGCACTACTAGACCCTTTAACTTGAGGCCTCAGTGTCACTAGGACAGCACTTTGGAAGAGAGCAACAAGGGATGTCAGTTTCTTTCTAAAATATTTCACAATAGAATATTATACAGTTTGGTTTGAATTAAAACAGCCATCTAATCCAAATTCCTTTCAAAATACAGGGCATATAGTATGTAAAGACCAAATTGCATGAGGCACACAGGCAGGTGACGATGCACTTAACCGTTTCTCCACCCATGATTTAAGTGCTCCAAGTAGCTTCCCTTTTCCCTCAACAGTTTAAAATGCATAGTTTGTTGTGTTTTAAACCCCACTAGAGCGCCAACTGAGGTGGTTAAATGGGTGGTGGAGAAAGGGTTAAACATCACCTCCAGCTACTACTTCTGCCTTCCTGGGCCGGTTGCATGCATGTGTAGCTTGTGGCTATGGAATCTTGGTAGATATCTACATAGTTTCATCTTACTTGGTGATGGAATGTTCACAGTTTTCCTGGGCATCATAACCTAGGTTCTAAGAGTGAGTATTTCTTCCCACTCTGATTTATGGTAGTATTTATGCATTTATTCTCTTGTACCACTTCAGAGGTTCCTAAACTGTGATCCATGAGCTTCACACAGGTGGTCTGCGACATGTCCATGTTGAATATGCATGTTTATTTTTAATTGTATTTGTACTGCTTTTTTATTTCTTATATTGTATTTTATTATATTATAAAGAAGCAAAAAAAACCCCAATTAAAAATCAGGCAGCATCTAGCACAACACAGGACAATTGCAACAACAGACAGAAAAATAATTAATTGGTCTTCCAAGACCACCAGCAATTTTCAAGAGGTCCATAGGAAAAAAGAAAGTTTGGGAACCAAACTGCTATGGTGTCTCTATTGTCCTTAGCCTTTCCTTCTTCTGCCAGTTGTCAGCCAAGAGAACATATATGTCCCTTTAAAAGTTTCAAAGCAGCGAGAGAAGCTACAGACTTTGTTACTCTTACCCTGTTTCTCCAACACTTCCTTTGCCCACCCTGCTCATCTCCTGCTGTGGCAAACAGATGTTAGTTGCTTCAAAGTTTTAAAGAGATAGAAATGATCTCCAGGTTCACAGCTGACATTCCTGTTACCTCTCTCTGCTGGAAAACATATATAAGTATTACTATCCCTAACAAACTTCAATAAACTGTGCATGAAGCTAAGAATTTGTATTTTCCTGTTTCCTCCTCTGGGTTTCATTTCCTTGTCATTTCATTATAGACAGAGAGTTCTCCCAACTTTTATTTTAAAATAACTGGTAAAGTATAGGTGTTCAATGAGTAATAATAAGAGTTTGAATATGAGATCAGTTCCATCCTCAGTTTGGTTTTAAAACTGAACATGTCAGTTTCTCCCAGACTTTCCTTTTGCTTTTGATAATCTCTTCTTATGAATTTTCCTCCAATTTCTTCATATTTTTTCTTAATGTTTTACTCAAAATTTGACACACATAGCTGTTACGATGTACTGACTAGCTGAAACTGGGAGGTGCCTGTGGTTGTTCCATGGCTATGATATTTGGCTCTCCCATTGGATGAAGATTGGGTCTGCATGCGAGGGGAGCGGAAGAGAGACAGTTTGTCAGAGCAGCACATAATGTTCCAATGTTCTAATTTTTCAGAGAGAGCAAAACTAGCTTCTCTCTTCCAACTGAAAACCGGGTTGGTTTTCAGATGGTGGGAAGTGGGGTGGGGGAAATGCATGAATTGTGGATAGGGGACAAGCAGTATGTCTGTGTAGGAAAATTCTCCAGCTTGGACGTCTGGCATTTCTCGTTCCATATTTGGTAAGAGCCTTTGTTGTAGAATCTTGAGCATTACTTTACTTGCGTGGGATATTAAGGCAATAGTTCGATAATTACTGCATTCCCTGGGATCCCCTTTCTTTGGAATTGGGATGTATATTGAGCGCTCCCAGTCTGTTGGCCATTGTTTTGTTTTCCATATTTGTTGACAATTTTTTGTCAAAATGTGGACAGATTTAGTCACAGTATCTTGTAGCAACTCTATTGGTATGACATCTATTCCTGGTTATTTGTTTCTTCCAAGTATTTTAAGAGCAGTTTTCACCTCACATTCTAAAATTTCTGGTTCTTCATCATACAGTTCCTCCATTAATGTATCTGTCATCCTTGCATCTCTTTTATAGAGTTCTTCAGTGTATTGCTTCCATCTCCCTTTTATTTCATCTCAGTCTGTCAGTGTGTTCTCTTGTTGATTATTCAACATCCCTACCTTGGTTTAAATTTCCCTTTCATTTCTATAATCTTTTGGAATAGGGCTCTTGTTCTTGTTCCTGCTCTTGTTCTAACCTTTTTCTTGTCTTCTATTTCTATACAATAACTATTGTAATAGTTCTCTTTGTCCCTACATACTAGTCACTGTATTGTTGCATTTAGGATTCTAACTGTGTTTCTATCTCCTTTTGCTTTTGCCTTCCTTCTCTCTTTAACCATTTTAAGAGTTTCTTCAGTCATCCATTGAGCTTTTTCCCTCTTTTTAACTAGAGGTATTGTCTTTTTGCATTCTTCCCTGATAATGTCTCTGACTTCACTCCATAGTTCTTCTGGTTCTCTGTCAAATAAGTTTAAATCCTCAAATCTGTTCCTTATTTGATCTTTATATTCTTCTGAGATGTTATTTAAATTGTATTTTGGCATTATGATTACTTTGTTCTTCTTTAGCTTTACTCTGATTTTCGATATTACCAGTTCATGATCTGTATCACAGTCTGTTCCTGGTCTTGTTTTTGCAGAAAGTATGGAACTTCTCCATCTTCTGCTACCAATGATATAATCAATTTGATTCCTATATTGACCATTTGGTGATGTCCACATGTACAGTTGTCTTTTCAGTTGCTCAAAAAATGTGTTTGCGAGAAACAGATTACTGGCTTCACAGAATTCGATAAGTCCTTCTCCTGTTTCATTTCTATCTTTTAAGTCCCATTTTCCCACAATTTCTAGTTCTCTGTTCCCTACTTTTGCATCGCAGTCCCCCATAATTATCAACACATCTTGTTTTGGTGTGTGATGTTATCTTATACTAATTTATATTTAAATTATTTAATTTATATTTAATTGAGTTAATTGTGAAATATAACGATGAGAAGCAAATATTTACTTCTGAATTAAAGTTTTGTTGATGATATTTTATCGTTAATAGTTGTTAAGTAAAATAATAATAGTATTAAAAAAACTACCGGTGAAGTTTGCCCATTGTGCTGGGGTCAGGGAGAAGCGAAAGCATCCCTGTGTTACCCTGCAGGTCATAGTGCAATGTAATTGGGTGACACTGTATAACTTCCCATGCTATGATGAAAGGGGTCTCTGCACTGCTTAGGCAACATGAGAGAGAGCCCAATCTACTGGCACTGAGCAACAGCTTGCAGCATAGGTTGAGCAGGCAACTAGGTGACTGGGAAAGTCAACCAATTGCCTTCTGGAGCTGTGCTGTGTGAGCCACCGAACTTGTGGCCCTCCAGATATTGCTGAACTACAACTCCCACCAGACCCAGACAGCATGGTTAATGACCAAAGATGATGGGAGTTGTAGTTCATCAGCACGTGGAGGGACACAGGTTCCCCACCCTTGCCATACAGTGACTAGCAGCAACTCTCATGGGTTTCAAACAGGGGTATTTCCCAGCCCTAGCTGGAGATGCCACGGATTGAACCTGGGACCTTCTGTATACAAAGCATGTACTCCTCTCCCTGAGCTACAGCCCATCCCCATCTCAGAACAATAATTCTCTGGGGGAAAGATAGTGACTGTTAAACCTCAGAAATGATCGTAACAAGACCAATGGGTGGATTCATTTAGGATCGGGCTGTGTAAATGTTGCAAATTTATAATTATCATCTAGTAGAAGAAATGTAACACTGAAGCCCTGTTTGGCAATAAGTTTCCCTTGTGTAATTGGGCTCCCTATTTGGTTTAGAACCCTGATTCTGAAGAGTTCTAAATCACAAGTACAGCAGGCTCATCATTTCAGATGTTGGCCTCCCGCACTTATAGGGTAATGGAGATGGGCATGGGGACATGACAGATGGAACAGAGGCTGGGTCTCTCTCCCTAGTTGCATGAGGGCATAGAGGGTTTAAGAAAGCAATCTCTCTCTCTGTCTCTGTCTCTCTGTGTGTGTGTGTGTGTGTGTTTGTGCATGGCAGTAGGCTTGCATTTGGTCAGCTTCCCTGTGCCTGAGAGCAATAGGATATACAGTGTAAATGAGAGATAGAATAACAAGATGCAGCTGGGTGCATAGCTCATGTACCTGTGATATTTTTGTTGAAGACAGAAATTTGGCAGGTGACAAATGTATTTATTTATATTTATTGATTATATTGATATCCCAGCTTTCTTCCAAGGAGCTCAAGGTGGTGGTTTGTCTTGACATCAATCCTATCAAGCAGATTAGGCTAAGAGTGGTGACTGGCCCATGGTGGTCACCCAGTGAGCTTCATGGCCGAGTAGAGATTTGAACTCTGGTCTCTCAGGCCCAACCTAACCATGAAAGGCATGGAGGACCTGTGACTCTAGTCACCCTAAGAGCAGAAGCAGGAGATTGTGAGCCTGCCCTCACTTGAAATTTGAACCTTTCCCACTTTGCACGTTCCTAATTTTTACAGCACAATTCTCCCCTTTTCTAGTATGGTTCTTACAATTCCTTCACCCCCTCTGCAGATGACACATTGCAAGCCATGAAGAGGTGGGCTTTATCCACCTATGCAAATTTCCTAAATGAAATACTGAGACAGTATACTGAGAAGACTCAGAAATGTTGCAGTACTGATGTAGACCTTCATATTAGTAACTTGGAGAATTGGTTATCTATTCAGGAAAGGTCTCTAGCTTATGTAAAGCAACACTCCTCTCCGGCTGAGATTTTGTCCTTCAGGCTCTGTGGCATCTTGAATATCAGACTCAAGTTTGTGACTTGAATAACTGAACGCTCCCAGAGAGCTCCAAGAGATAGCCTAGCATAATAGGAAATCCAGCTGGGGAAGTGGGAGGTCTACCAGCATTTTGGAAGTTGGCCTCTTCAGCTGTGTAACTCCCCATCTCCTAATTGTTGAAATGTACTTTGGAAGATGTTCATGCCTCCTTCAGCTCTTTCAAACATAGACAAAAGTGTTTCATACTAAACCGTTTCCTCATTAAAAAAAATACAGTAAGGTGGCTAAGGTGTTGTTTTAAACATTACAATGAAAATGGCAACCTCTCCCCACTGTGCCTGCCCTGGCCTCAATACATGTTAGGGTGTGTGTGCCTGTCCAGTCAGGGTTTATTCTAACA
Organism: Rhineura floridana; assembly: GCF_030035675.1. Lineage (NCBI taxonomy): Eukaryota > Metazoa > Chordata > Lepidosauria > Squamata > Rhineuridae > Rhineura > Rhineura floridana. Next base: position 132,908,288 of record NC_084481.1, on the reverse strand, counting down.
TGCAGCTAGACGCATTTTTGCAGTGTCAAAAATATTTGTGCAGTGTGAAACAATTTTTTGTGCAGTTGAGCATATGGGATTTAATATGGAGCGATATAGTTTCTAAAAAAGAAATAGATGAGAAAAGATAACAAGAAATAGAAAATGAAGATAAATACTGGTGCCTTTCAGATCTTCATAACCTTATACTACTAGTCATAACCTTACACTACCACTGCTTTTTGGTAGAGAGATAGATGTCTGTACTCATATCTGGTTAAAAGAACCATGGGTGCTAGCCAGCACAAAATGGATAGCATGGGCAGCAAAAAAAAAAGAGGTGGCAGTACTCTCTTCTGAGGAGTAGTTACAAAAAAAGCCCTGCTAATGGTATATTATGGGACTAATTATTTGACTAGTTTGGGGGTGGGCAGTGTGCTGCCTGCTTGTACAGTATGCAAAAAAAGCTTAGAATAAACCCCGTATCCAGTCAGTCTTTATCTGGATATTGAGCCTCATGCAACTAAAGCTACGAGACAGGAGCGTGGGGCTGTGCATGTTTGCCCTGAGCATGCTGCTGTAGCTGCTGGGCAGAGCCAAGACATGTTCAGCAAGCTGCAGACATGTTCCCCAGTGCCTGGACAGCATTGGAGAGGGGCTGGTGTGGGTCAAATGTGTGCCCCCTTACTGCTCTCCTGCCTCACATAATTGTAGTTGTGTGAGCTCGAACACCCAAACAGGGCTTCAGTTATACTCACAACCACTCCACTCCACACTTTCATATAAATCAGTGTTCAACTTCATTGATAATATAGTTTGAATAGCCAACACATAGTAAACTGAGGGGATCAAATATTTAGCTGTCAAACAGTTGTGGGGAACCTTTGGCCCTCCACACGTTACTGACCGACAATGCCCATCAGCCCCAGCAAGCATGGCCAATGGCTAGGGATGATGGGAGTTGCAGTTCAGCAACGTCTGGAGGACCAAAGGTTGCCTACACCTGCTGTAGAAGAAGGAAAAATGGAAGCTTGAACCAGACTGATAGGTAAAAAAGCTAGGATGGATGAGACAAATAGACAACGTAAGGCCAAGCCTTCCAGGCTGCAACTCAGAATGGCAGAACACAAGGCCAGAGGGAGGCCTTTATTTTTCTAAGGAAAACTATCCTAAACAGGACTAAGAATTATGCCTAGGCATAACTGTCAATCAATCCATGATAACATACAGTAAGTCCTGATCAGCTGCTGACAGATCTAGAGAGAAAATTAAAACAGTTTTAAATGCAGAGACTGCAGGGGCAATATAACAAGTATGTAGCATAGTATCCAGCTGGAGCAGAACAATGTCTTCTGTACAGTTTAGTGCAACTTATGTGTTCTGGGCTGGCATAATTTTGGCATGCATTTCCTACTGTTGCCTACAGCAGCCAATGATGTGGAACAGGGCTGAGAATACAACAGTCATGTCAGGATGTGGGTCAAGTTGTACTATATCTTATGGGTGGGGGATGGAGGAACATCTCCCATGAGACTTCACAATACTGGAATGTTTCATAGCGATACTGTAATATTGGAACCACATGATGATTTTGATTAGGTGTAAAAAGAGACAGTTTTTATAATTTTGCAGCATGAAATATTTTTGCTGCATTGCTTTTGTGTATCTCTTGCTCATTCCTAATAAAATAAATTGTGTTTGGTTATGGATTTGTTTTGTAAAAAAACACAAAACTATGCATTTTCAATTCCACTGTCACCTTGCCATTGATTTTGCATGTCTATAGTGTGAAGATGTGTTGCCATGGAAAGAGCTGTGATGGTGTAACGATGAGGATGTTAGGAGGAGAAAACTGCAAGAATAAAGACAGACAAAATGTATGTGTGTGTTTTAAGAAAACAGAGAAAAGTATTTCTCCCTCATGAGACACAACGAGACACAATGCGCCTGGCCATTCCACTAATTTCATTTAAATCAATGTGACTAACCAGCTTTAATGACCACTTCATTTCCTTATTGCTTTATAGTATTATTTGCTAACTGTGGATCTTGATAGTAGGGCTGCATATGTGACTTTGAATAAGATTTGAATCATTGCAGTTTGAGATAATTTGAATGCTGGATTCAAAGTTATTAAAAAAAATAAAGCCCGCTAAGCAGTTATGCTAAACCAGGCAGTGGTGGGTGGCTTTTAATGTTACATCGAGGCACCAGCACAAATGATTGTCAATGCTCGATTATAAGTAATGTCCAAAGGGAAGCTGCACAGGCTACATGTCCATCTATACAATTTCCCTAAACACCTCCCCTACAGATAGCATTACATTGCCAGTCAAATGTATAAGAGAGTATACAGATGACTTTACGCATTAAGAAACAGAGCTTGGAAAAGTTACTTTTTGAAACTACAATTCCCATCAGCCCCAGCCAACATGGCCACTGAATTGGGTGATGGGAGCTGTAGTTCAAAAAAGTAACTTTTCCAAGCTCTGTAAGAATACCCAACAAAAGTATGTGAAAGTCTGGCAACAAAATTGTGCCTTTTTTGTCCTGTTCAGCAAGATCAACGGGAAACCCAGTGGTGTATCATCAAGAGGCCAAGTTCAAGTCAGGCATTCAGGGCACCTGCAGGACCTTTGAAGAATACCCAGGGTCATGGTGAGGTAGCTGTATAAGCTACTCTCTGCAAGCACCTAGTTCCAGCTGAAGCCTTATATATGTTGTCTGCATGTGTAGTGCTGTAAGCCCCTCCTAACCAGAACACGTGGCTGGCTGTTAAAGGGCCCTTGCCTTAATCTGCAGCCTTTTACTGCTGTGTGACTGGGGAGAATCCTCCTCTGAATCAGAAGAGCATGGCAAGGCTGTGTCCTCTGGTCAGGAGGGTTTTGAAGACAATTGTGGCAGTTCTTTTCCCAAAGACAGAACAGGTGCTTTATTCTCTGAATCCTTTGTTATACAGTGTATAGTCTCTGTGTTGTGGGTCATTACAATGTTCCTGTTATGCATGAATTTATTTAAATTTATTTATTTATTTATTCATTCATTCATCTTTGCACTAGTAGCTGACATTTCACCAGGCAGTCCAAGGGCAGGTCACACACAGCTTAAGACAACAAATAAAGCCACATAATGCTTACTGTCACTATGCCACCATTGATTGCTAGTTACCATCTTAAATAGCAGTAAAGGAGGACATTGTACAACCTGGGGCCACCTCAGAGAAGGCCTTCTCCTGCAACCACCTCAATGAACTTCACCCAGGGAGTGGTTGTACCAGTATCTTAACAGCTGGCCAGGGTGGGAGGAGGCACTCCTTTAGATATTTGGGGCCCAAATCATTGAGAGAGTTGCATGTTAATGTCAGCACCTTGAATTGAGCTCAGAAGCACAGAAGCAACTGACACAGGTGTTTAAAAATTGGTGTGATTTAAGCCTGACCAGTAGCTCCTGTCATATGATCACAAAGCCATAATTATGAACCAGGGAGAAGGTAACGAGCTTTGATGGGATTTCCGCCCACACTCTTTTTGATAAAATGGTAAGTTGAATGGGGAAACTGTTCAATCTTCGGAAAATACAGTTTCCAGTGTGCACATCACCCTAGGTTCTATTGGAGGAAGGATGATTCATGATCATCAAATAAACAATCTAATTGCCCTCTGTTGCCTCTGGAGGCATTGTACGTGTGAAGGGAACGACATATGCTCCTGGTCAATGACAGCAGATCAAAATCCGAAAGCAAGTGGTGCCATCCTGAGATGGCTTGCTAACAGTTGCTCTTTCACTAGCAACCACATGTGCCTCTTATTCTTCCTCCTGCACCCCTTTTTCCTTGATTCACTGTTTCTGGCAAGAAGAATGGAGAATGAGAAATGTTAGACACCTGAAGCCATTGTTTCCAGGATCTGGAGGACCCTTAGTCAGAGTCAAGGCACACAAGCTGAACATTCACTGAAGCTATATCCAGTCTTCTTGGATATTCTGTGCAAAGTGGAAATGGGAGTACTATTAGGGTGGTGAGCCCTTTGCTGGTCTTGCTGGACCTAACAGATGCCCATCTTTGCCACCTTTGGAGTCAGCCTTGGGTGAGAACACATTTGAGTCTGCAGCCTAGCATCTGTCCTACACTGATAACCAGTGTGGTCTAGCAGTGAATTAGGACATGGGAAACCCAAGTTCAAATCCCCACTCAGCCAGGAATCACCATTTCTCAACTTAACCTACCTCACAGGGTTGTTGTGAGGATATAATAGAGAGGAGAAACCATGAGCCCCTTGAAGGAAAGGTAAGATAGAAATAGAATATACAGGTGCATGCTGGTACACATTTGGCCCTCAACTGCATACTGGTAGTTTGGCCCTCAAATTATCATCTTCCCACACTCTGCTATATTCTTTCAAATGCGAAGATCACTTCTTCCTCTCCCCTCTTTCTTTTACTCCCACACACAATTATAGTCAAAGGGCCCAGCATAGTTCTTTGATGGCAGAAATGGGAAATGACGCATATTCTGATGTTTATAGCTTTGTAAGAGGCATGCCCGGAAACAGACAAATGTTGCTTAATATTAATCTTTTCTCTTTAAAAGCCTTCTTGCTGGAACGCATGCCTTCTGTTTCCTGACACATTTTCTTTTGGCTGTTAGATATGAAGATTAGGAAATATACATCAATAATTAAAAGCACAATCACTGCTGAAACTTCAGGTAGTTATCCCCTCCGCCCCTCCATACTGACATTGGATGAATCGACAAAACCAGTGACCTCAATATGAGGGAGTGGTTTTTTTTTTAGCACTTTCTCAAGCTCACTACACTAGCTCGTAAGTTAAACAGTGACACGAAGGCGATATTTCAGATTGCAGTGGTGTGGATGTTCATGAAAGCAATATTTTCTTTATTATCCACAGTAATCTTCATAAAGCTTCCCCAGATGTACTTGCATAGCAGGTAGGAATATTAATTATTTTTTCATCTCAAGTTCATTTTTTTATATGGTTTTTTTAAGCTGGTTTCTTGGTATCACAGGAACACTTTAGACATCCCCAACAGAGCCAGCCACCCCTGTGGATACATGGGTCACTGTTGTAGCACAGGAATAGAATATATGATGAAAATGTTTGTAACCCCCTCTCCCCTCACCAAAAAACAAAGAAACCACGCCTCCCATATCTTTGAATGCATTTACCTAGAAAAATAAGGTGCAGGAAGTTGGCTGACCAAAGTCACATGGGAAGGTAAAGGTCATTAAAGGTGGTATATATAACAACAACAAATTATGCTCTTCTGCTAGATTTTTCAGAATGTGGTCTCTTGAGATTTTACTATATGGGGACCCTTTCATAAGACCATTTACATTGGAACAAAATGAATGAAAATATATAGTGCTGACTTTCCCCCCCCCTCCCCAATGGTTGTGCTCGTGGTTAGCGGAGAGATGGCTTAACCGCAAGTCCCAGTTTGGAAGACACAGTAAGCCAAACCATAGCTTAGCTCAGTCAGTGCAATGTGACAATAAAAAAAGACCAGGGAGATGCAAAACAACTCTGAGCTTCTCTCTGAAAGACCACATAGTTGTGCAATCCCAGTAAGCCATCATTTGGCTTATTGTGTTGTGTGAATGAGGAGTCCTGCCTTCTTGTGCTTGACCTCTCATCTTGTTTGCTCTCTCAGTTTTTGTATTCCCAATCTGGAAGGGAAATTGGGGCTAGGAGGGCAAATGCTAGTCAGTGAAGGCAAGAATATCCTGTAACTTGCCAGGGCGAGCAGGTGATATTTATAATATGGCTTCTTAGGATCACTTCAAACCGGAGCACACTTGCATAGTTTAAAAAGGCATGCAACCAGCATATATGCACATTCAGCCATTTTCCAATCAGTGAAAGAGATGGGAGACCTCATTTTGGAATGTAATCTCCATAAAAATGGACAAGTATAGAAAGCAACAATCAAGAAGGCGGCAACTTAGTAAAAGTGGGACTGCAGTATGAATGGTAGAAAGGCCTTGTGAAACAAAGGTAATGTGGTTTGAAAATATCATGGGGGAAGTCTAGATGTGTGATTGCCCTTGCAATATTGTTGGGGCTCACAGTCTGTTTCCTCAGACACCCAAGCATTGCCCACTGCTTGTGGTCACCACTTGTGAACTTAACTTCAGAGAATGTGAGAAATGACTTGTTAAACACCCAGTCTTAGATTATCTTTCTCTGCTCACTCTGATGTTAGCTTCCTATTATGGAAACCTGCAAGTTGAGGCGCTTCATCTTAAACATCAAAGTTTTTTAAAAAAGAAAAGCTATTATAACTGGTCTCACATTTAGTTGGGCGAAAATGAACAGAAAAAGGATTCTGTGTGAGAGAATATATTGAGAAAGAAACACAATGAAAACTTCTCAGACTCGAAAGCTGTTTCTAAAAAGATTGTTAGCCAAAAGGGCAGGGCACTGGTAGGTTAGCCTCGTAGGTGTTTTCTGTGGGTTCTGACAATAACCTCTAGTAAACTCTCAGACATTGCCTAACTTCAAGTAATAGCAATGTCATGCAAGCCAGAATCTTCCACAGACTCTAAATTGGTAATAGTTTGAACTTCTAAAGTTGCATGAATCACAACAAGGCAAGGTTGTGTAAAGGTGCCTGCTCTGTAATGCCCGGAAAGAGGAAGAAAAGAAACAGCAAATGAAGTTTGTGTGTAGCACACAGACCAAATGTCAGTGCTGCCTTTGATAGGGGCAAAATGCTAGCAGACTATGAGGCCTGTTTTCTTCTAGGGAAAGCACCCCCCCATTATTCATGTTTTTGAAGGTCTGAGTAGCTTGTTTCTGGCTGCTAATGCTACTTAGACTTTCCAAGTTCTAATTTGTACAGTATATTACTGGTTATATGGTGAAAGCTTTCAGATGGGGGGGGGGGAAAGCCAGGTGCCTAGCAATCATGGGCACCAATAAAGCTAGCCCTGGCGACTGGGCTCCTGAGAAGGACAGAAAGCAAGTTACTCCTGCTCTCCTCTGTGTTATGGTTTGTAGGCTCTGGGTGCTGCCTCCTTGTGCAAAATGCAGCGGCCAGATTGGTAACAGGGACCAGACAGTTCGAACATATTGGTGACACTGCAGTTGGTGAGTGGCTGGATGGGAAAGAATAAGCTGAAGCTGAACCCTGACAAAACTGAGGTACTGTTTGTGGGAGCCATGGGAAGTTTGGGGGATGTTGACCAGGTGCTCAATGGGGTACAATTGCCCCTGAAAGACCAGGTCCGCAGCCTGGGGGTCATTCTTGACTCCCAGCTGTCCATGGTGACTCAGGTCTCGGCTGTGGGCCGGGCGGTGCTGTATCAACTCCATCTGATAAGGATGTTGCGCCCCTACCTACCCAACCATCTGCTCCCATAATCTTCTGATGATAGCCCCCAGCGGCTTTATATACAAGTTGAACAGCATCGGGGAAAAGATGGAACCCTGTGGCACCCCACAAGTGAGAGGCCAAGGATCCGAAACCTCATCCTCCAATGCAACTCTCTGGTACCTACCAGAGAGGAAGGAATGGAACCACTGCAATACAGTGCCCCCTATGCCTAACCTCTTCAGGCAGTCCAGAAGGATACCATGGTCAATGGTATCAGAAGCCGCTGAGAGATCCAGGAGGACAAGGAAGGTGCATTCGACCCTATCCAACGCCCTCCTCATATCATCCACCAAGGCGACCAAGGCTGTTTCAGTCCCATGTCCAGGCCTGAAGCCTGATTGAAATGGGTTAATAGGCACTTGTTAGGAAAAGCTTATGGGAAATACTAGTGATATTGAATGATGAAAGCAGTAGGCTTGAAATATACATTTTCCACTTTATGATACTGTTTGTTTGGGGACTCAAGGCCCCTTGTCCTGAATTTTTGGCTCACTTCATAATTAAAATTGAGAGGTATTTTATTTGCCAATTTTGTCCCTGTGTGGCTGGCATCAGCAGAACAGATGTTCAAAGTGCATATTCAGAAACTGATTTCTTCCATCCCTAACTCTAAAATGAAACTATGCCTGATAATGAAATTGACTTAAAATGTTAAAATGTTAAAATATTTTTCAAACAATTCTGGTACAGAATGCGGCGGCACGCTTGATAAAGCAGAGCCGTCGCCGGGATCATATCACCCCAGTGTTGGTAGATCTACACTGGTTACCAGTTGTTTACCGGGCCCAATTCAAGGTGTTGGTATTGACCTTTAAAACGCTATACGGTTTCGGCCCAGTTTGTCTGAAGGAACGCCTCCAGTATCACCAATTATGCTGCCAAACAAGATCAGCCTCACAAGACCTTCTCTCGGTCCCACCGGTGAAAACAGCTAGGCTGGTGCGGACCAGAGAGAGGGCATTTTCGATTGTGGCCCCCACCCTCTGGAACTCGCTTCCTTTTGACCTTCGACATGCCTCCTCCCTGATGGGTTTTCGCCGAGCCTTAAAGACCTGGCTATTCAGGCAGGCCTATGGGATTTCTGGGGTGGATTAGTTTTATGGTGTACTAATTGAAAGATGGTTTAGATAAATTGATGTTGTTGTTGTGATCTGTTGATTTGTATATTGTTTTTATATTGTATTTTGAACTGCTGTACATCACCCAGAGTGTCCGTTGACTCGGACAGATGGGCGACTAACAAATAAAATTTTATTATTTATTATTATTATTACTTTGGTCACTGGGCAATCATTTGGCTCATGACGCTGTATCTTGGTCTGGCTTTAGCTGTGCTACTGGAAAATGTCCCTGGAGATAGCAAGGGAGATTCCCAAGTGTTTCATGGTCACTTGCTTGATGAAAAGGGTATGCATACGAGAGACTCCTGGACCACTTGTGGCTTGAGGCTAGCTCTGTTCACCTCTACAATACAATTTCCCAAGCAAGACTGATTGTGAGAACAAGCATGTGCAAAGCACTGTGAACCAAAAAGAACTGGAAATTGTATATTTTCAAGCATTTAATAATGTATTTATTTTATTTTATTTTATTTATTTATTAGATTCATATCCCACCCTTCCTCTCAGTAGGAGCCTAGGGTGGCAAACAAAAGCACTAAAAACACTCTAAAACATCATAAAAACAGACTTTAAAATATATTACAAAAAAAATCTTTTTTTAAAAAAAAAAGCTTTAAAAACAACTTTAAAAATATTAAAATGCAATTCCAACACAGACTCAGACTGAGATAAGGTCTCTACTTAAAAGGCTTGTTGAAAGAGGAGCAATGACACCATTTGCAATCCAGTTACAATTCAAGCCAAGGGGAGTTCATCACATCAGTGAACAGAAGACAATGGATATGGAATCCATCTAAATCACTTCTGACCAAACAAAAATGATCATTGAATTTGGTATAGCTTTGGGTCAAGGAGGATACCAAAATTAATATACAGAATACAGTGGGCAAATGGGCAAATAGTGTATACATATTTTATATATAGTATTTCCTAAATGTCACTTGTGAGGCGACTCTAACCTAATTTGAAAGGTGTGGGTACAGAATGGGGCACAATTTTCAGTCACCCTGGAGTAGCTAAATTAGATGGTTCTCTGCAGTGTTTATGTGTTTGCTCGCTACCATGAACAGACAACTAATTTCCCAAGTAACTTCTTCACCTTTGCTGCTGTTTTTGAGTGAGTAATTATGATGGAAGGTCAATGTTCGGTCAAATGAAACACCAAGATAAACAAGGCTAACGTTGTGGCTCACCCTCAGGCAATTTTAAGATGGCATTTAATTCCTAACTGGCACTAGCACTGCAGAGATGGAATTGGCTTGAGAATGTTTTTGACAAACCGGTGTTGTAAATAATAAGTTCTAATAACCATGTACAAAATGTTTTCCCAGTCAGGAAAGGGTCGGCAACAGGAGGAGGAAGAGACCCACTCTCTTGTTTTGTACCAAAAGGAATTGGATAATGGTGCCTTAAAGCTTATTGTCCCAAATTAGTCAGCTGCATCCATTTCAGTCATATAACGTCTAGCTCTGTTTTATGGAAATAAAACTGGCCAAGTTTGTTGAGTGTGATGATGCCATTTTAGATAACTGTAGAAAGTAGCTAGACCAAGTGGAAAAAAACTGTTTCGTACATCTGGATATTTTCTTCACATTTGGAGAGTTAGTTGTAACAAAATGAAAAGTGCTGTTAGTTATAGGCCAATACTGAATTGTTTCCTGCAGGGGACAATTTAATAACAATATACATCCTTTGGACCTGTAAGGAGATAGGCTAGAGACTCAGAAAACTCAGCATCTTGAGCTTAAGTGCTAAATCTCTTTTCTCTTTGTGGGAAAAATGTTGGTGAAGGAACTTCAGTTTCAGGATTTTTTAAAAACAGTAGTGACATAGGATATGCACAGACAGATCCCCACCCAAAATTAAATTTAATAATTAAATTCAGTGGCAATACTTTAAGGCTGCAATCCTACACAAACTAACCTATTGAACTCAGTAGGGCTTATTTCTGTGTAGACATGCATAGGTTTGTGCTGTAAAGCTACCTTGTTGGCTACAGTTATGCTAATGGCCATAAATAGATGACATTCCCTAACTCGAATAGGTTGCCAACAGCGATTAAGTCTAAAACACCATTTGCTGTCCTTCAGAAAACACTTTAGTAAACACAAACTCATATAATCAGGCAATTTGTGAAAAAGAACACATTTCTTGACAAAATTCAAAGCAAATCTTATGCATATTCACTAACAGGCAAAAAAACCCTTGTGGTTTAAGAATGTAGCTATAACCAATAGATATTTCTAACAAACTTTTAAAAGCAGGAAAATTGGGCAGCTATAGTGAATGCACCAGGGGAGCAGGAGCCCTGACCTCCTTTCTGAGATACTGTATTATCCTACAAATTTGTAAAACTGCAAACACAATTTGGGTTAATCTTTCACAATCCAATGCACATCCTGTGTAGCTTGAAAGAATTTAGTAACATGTGTCTTTCCCCGCACCTCCTATAAGTGAATTTCTCTGCTTTTTAATCTGGGAGATAAGAAATGGGATCCTGTACAAGTTTGCTGAGAATGGATGCTTATTTGAGTGCTTATTGAGTTCAATGGGATTTACTTCCCTGCAGTCATGCTTAGGATAGGAGAAACTGATCACAGAGGAGGAGGAGAGAGGGCAGGGGGATGGAGTGGAGGAGAAGGGGAGGGAGGAGTTGGGGAGAGGACCAGGTGGGGGAGGGAAGGAGGAGGGCAGGCTTGATCATTTGCATGTTTATTGAGTTCAGTGGGATTTATTCCTGTGCAATCATGTTTAGGATAGGTGAAACAGACTGCGGGGAGAAGAAGGGGGAGATAGAGGGGCTGGAATGGGGAGGGGAGGAGAAGGAGTGGTGTGGGGGCAGAGGAGGAAGGGCAAAGGAGGGGAGAGGAGAGGGGGAGAAGGAAGCAAGAGTCAGAGAGGGAGGGTAGGGGGAAGAGAGAGGGAAAGGCTAAAGGGGGAGAGGGTAATAGAGAGGGGATGGGAGGGAGGGAGGGAGGGAGGTGGGATGGGCACATTTGATCATTTATATTCTTATTGGGTTTAATGGGATTTACTCCTGTGCAATCATGCTTACGATAGGTGAAACTGACCTGGGGGAGGAACAGGGGAGGGGAGGGGAGGAAGGGGATGGTAGAGAGGAAGGGAGAGGGGGAAAAGGATGAGGAGGGGAGGAGATTGGATAGGTGGGAAATGGCAGAAGGAAAGCCCCTTTCTTTTCCAAAAGGAAAAATATTGCTAACAGTATCATAATTTCAGGGTTTCCCCCACCTATTTATTCTACATCATGTAGAATAATTTCACACCCAAATTTAAACCAAACCTGTCCCTGGCCACATCCACACCAGACATGTATTCCACTTTAAACAGTCATGGCTTCCCCCAAAGAATCCTGGGAAGTGTAGTTTGTGAAGGGTGCTGAGAGCCCTATTCCAGGACAGAGCTACAGTCACCAGAATTTTCTGGGAAGAGGGGCTGACTGTTAAACTACTCTGGCCACAGGAGCTCTGTCAAGTGAATAGAAGTCTCCTAACACAAACTACACTTCCCAGGATTCTCTGGGGGAAGCCATGACTGTCTCAAGTGAAATAAAGTCTGGTGTGAGTGTGGCCCCCTGATTAGCCAAGCCAAACAGCTGTAAGTCTGGCTTTTAGAACACTGACAGTTGGTTCTTACTTAGCTTGCCTCTGCTACCATAGACTCAAGTGTTAAAATTCTTAAATTAATTAAAACTCAGCCATGCATTTTTTAAACCTTTTAAACCGCAGATGATGAAGTTCAGAGAATGGGGCAAGGTCGGTAATAGGATTACAGGTACTCTGTGAACATGGCTGATTTTTAATTAATTTCAACAAATTATGAGACCACTGACAGAAAAAAGTCCAATAGGGGTCTGGAACCAACTGTCAGTGTTCTAAAAGCCAGACTCACAGGTGCTGGGGTTGGCTAATCGGGGCCACACCCACACCAGATTAAATTTCACTTGAGACAGTCATGGCTTCCCCCAAAGAATCCCGGAAAGTGTAGTTTGTGAAGGGTGATGAGAGGAGACTCCTATTCCACTGATAGAGCTCCAGTGGCCAGACTGGTTTAACAGCCAGCCACTCTGATTGAAGTTCTGTGAGGGAACAGGGCATCTCCTAGCAACTCTCAGCACCCTTCACTAACTACACTTCCCAGGATTCTTTGAGAGAAGCCACGATTGTCTAAAGTGAAATAAAGGTCTGGTGTGGATGTGGCCAAGGACACTTTGCTTTAAATTTGGATGGGAGGCTACATATCCCTGCTGTACAATAAAAAGGTGGGGGAAACCCTGAAATAGAGTGATACTGTTCACAATGTTTTCCTTTTGGAAAGGAAAGGGCCTTCTACCTTATTGGTTGGTGTTGTGCTGTGCCTTGCTGCGCCTCCCACTGCCGCCGTTGCTGTTTTCCGCCGCGGCTTAGGTGGATGCTGCTTGCGGCCGCCATTGCCTGTTGGCGTTGCCTGCGCTGTTCCACACTGCCTCTGGTGCCGTGTTCTTTTCTGCAGCCTCTGTCGTTGCCGCTGCGGCGTTCTCCATGGTCGCTGTGTTGTCATCGGCGCTGTGTTTCTGTCATCGCGACCGCTGTGACATCGCTGGCTCTGTTGTCGGGCTCTGCTTTTCGCCTCGTGGCCTGGGCTGCCTGTTGCTCGCTGGGGGTGTGGCCGGTCGTTGCTGGCGGCGGGTTTCGTCCCGCTGTCGCTGCCGCGGCTGGTGTGTCCTTTATCGTGGGCGTGGCTGTACCCTTGCTGCTGCTGCTGTTGCTGCGCTTCTTTCTGCTGTGATTGTGCTCCATCCATGCCGCTGCGGTTTGTTCTTGCCTTGGCGGCCTACGCCTCTTTGTCATCGTTATCACCTGGACTGTTCGAGGGTGGCGTTTTGTGTGGAAAGAAGAGAGGTTTCAGAGCCGACGTTTGTGCGCACAGAGTGCGGGACTATGTTTGTTGTGAGAGTGTGAATTGAATGTGTGGGTGTCTGTATGAGTGTATGCTATGAATGAGTATGTATTTTTATTTATATTGAGTTTTTATCTTTTGAGTTTTTTCTTTTATAGTTTACAATGTGCCTGGGGAAGAGATCTTTCTATCAAGCGGGGAGACTTGAGGGGGCCCCAATTACCGTAGTGACGGGCAGAGGGAGGTATGGTGTTATGAGAAGGACGTGCCAGGTAAGGGGAACGTGGCCCAGACATGTAGTGGCTGTGCCTTGTTCCGGTCCTTCTCATACCTGCAGGGTTGTTGGTTGTCCTCTCAGCCAACCCTCGGATCTCCAGTTGCTGCTTCTTAATGCCAGATCGGTACAAAATAAAACCTCCCTCGTCCATGATTTGATTATGGACGAGGCAGCCGATCTGGCATGCATAACCGAGACTTGGGTGGGCGAGCAGGGAGGAGTTAGTCTCTCCCAGCTCTGCCCTCTGGGGTATTTGGTCCAGCATCATGGTAGATCTGAGGGTCGGGGAGGTGGGGTTGCTGTGGTCTATAAGAGTTCCATCTCACTCACCAAGCACCATGTCCATGCAATTACTGGTCTGGAGTGTTTGCACCTTGTGTTGGGCCAGAGGGACAGACTGGGAATCCTTTTGGTGTACCGCCCACCTTGCTGCCCAATGGCTTCCCTAACTGAGCTGACGGAAGTGGTCTCGGAGGTATTGCTGAGATCCCCCAGACTATTAGTACTGGGGGATGTCAACATCCATGCCGAGGCTACTTTGTCGGGGGCAGCTCAGGACTTCATGGACGCCATGACAACCATGGGGCTGTCTCAATATGTTAGTGGCCCAACACATACATCGGGGCATACTCTTGACCTTATTTTTGCTACTGGACATGGGGATAGTAATCTGGATGTGGGGAGTTTTACATCTCTCCCTTTGTCATGGTCAGATCACTGCTTGCTGAAGTTTAGACTCTCAGTGGCTTTTTCCCTCTGCAAGGGTGGGGGACCTATTAAAATGGTCCGCCCCCGGAGACTAATGAATCCTGAAGGTTTTCAAAGGGCTCTGGGGGATTTTTCGGCTGATAGGACTGGCGCTTCTGTCGAAGCCCTGGTTAATCTGTGGAATGTAGAGATGACCCGGGCAGTGGACACGATCGCTCCTGCGCACCCTCTCCTTTGTAGAGCTCATATGGCTCCGTGGTATACACCAGAGCTAAGAGCGATGAAACAAGATAGGAGATGGCTTGAGCGGAGTTGGAGACGAACTCCCGACGAATGCAATTATGCGCTGGTTCGTGCTTCTACCAAAATGTATGTAGGAGCGGTGAGGGCGGCGAAGAAACAATATTTCGCTGCCACTATTAAGTCATCTCTCTCCCGCCCAGCTGAGGTTTTCAGAGTCGTCCAAGGGCTACTTTACCCAGGCCCACAGGGCATGGCAGATACATCGGTGGCCCGCTGTAATGAGTTTGCTGAGCACTTCCAGCATAAGATCCTACGCATTCGCCGGGACTTAGATTCCCATTTTATGACAGTCAGTCCTAATGAGGTGTCTGGAGCACAGTCTAGTCATGTTTTGTTGGATGAGTTTCAGTTGGTTCAGTTCGAGGACATGGACAAGGTGCTTGGACAGGTACGTGCAACCACCTCGGTACTAGATCCTTGCCCCTCTTGGGTTATAAAAACTAGCAAGGATGGAACAGCTGGCTGGGCCAAGGAAGTGATAAATGCCTCTTTGCGAGAGGGAGTGGTTCCTGGCTGTTTGAAAGAAGCGGCGGTGAGACCACTTCTGAAAAAACCTTCCTTGGACCCAGAGGACTTTAACAGCTATAGACCAGTGGCGAATGTTCCATTCTTGGGCAAGATCTTGGAACGAGTGGTTGCTGACCAGCTCCAGGCACTATTGGATGAAACCGATTATCTAGACCCATTTCAGTCAGGTTTCAGGCCCGGTTTCGGCACTGAGACAGCCTTGGTCGCCCTGTTTGATGACCTATGTCGGGAGAGAGACAGAGGGAGTGTAACTCTGTTGATTCTCCTTGATCTCTCAGCGGCCTTTGATATCATCGACCATGGTATCCTTCTGGAGAGGCTTGCAGAGTTGGGTGTTGGAGGCACTGCTTGGCAGTGGTTCTGCTCCTACTTGGCGGGCCGTCTCCAGAAGATAATACTTGTGGAACATTGCTTGACACCGTGGGTTCTCCAGTATGGGGTCCCGCAGGGTTCGGTTCTGTCTCCCATGCTTTTTAAAATCTATATGAAGCCGTTGGGTGCGGTCATCTGGAGTTTTGGAGTGCGTTGTCATCAGTACGCTGATGACACGCAGCTCTACTTCTCCTTTTCATCTTCTTCAGGTGAGGCGGTTGATGTGCTGAACCGCTGCCTGGATGCGACAATGGACTGGATGAGAACTAACAAGCTGAGACTCAATCCTGATAAGACTGAGATGCTGCTGGTGGATGGTTTCTCTGGTCAGATGGTGGATACATACCCTGTCCTGGACGGGGTTACACTCCCCCTGAAGGAGCAGGTTCATCGCTTGGGAGTCGTTTTAGACTCTTCCCTGTCACTTGAGGCTCATGTAGCCTCGGTGGCACGGAATGCATTCTACCAACTTCGGTTGGTAGCCCAGCTACGTCCCTGTCTGAGTAAGGAGGACCTTACATCAGTGGTACATGCTCTGGTAATCTCATGACTGGACTACTGTAACGTGCTCTATGTAGGGCTACCTCTGAAGACAGTTCGGAAGCTACAGCTAGAGCAAAATGCGGCGGCCAGACTGCTAACAAGAACCAAGCAGTCTGAGCATATAACACCTGTTCTGGCCCGCCTGCACTGGCTTCCAATATGCTTCCGGGCTAGATTCAAAGTGTTGGTACTAACCTATAAAGCCTTATACGGCGCGGGACCACGATATCCGCTGTAACGCCTCTCCTGATACGAACCAGCTCGTACACTACGGTCTACTACGAAGGCCCTCCTCCGGGTCCCAACCCATAGGGAGGCCCGGAGGGTAGTAACAAGATCTAGGGCCTTCTCAGTGGTGGCCCCTGAATTGTGGAACAGTCTCCCCGAGCAGGTACGCTTGGCGCCAACACTATTATCCTTTCGGCGCCAAGTTAAAACTTTTCTCTGAGGCATTTTAATTTTAATTTAAGTTAATTTAAGTAAATGTTATAATCTAATTTTAAATGGTGTTTTATGTATTTGTTATATTAGATCCTGTAATTTTATTGTATATGCTTTTATGTTCACCGCCCAGAGAGCTGTTTGCTAGTCGGGCGGTATATAAGTTTAATAAATAATAAATAAATAATAATTCCCTCTGCCCATTGAAAACCCATCCAATCTCCTCACCTCCCCCACTCCTTTCCCTTTCTGCCCTCCTCCTCTTCTCCCTGCCCCTCCCCCAGGTAAGTCTCACCTAACCTAAGCATGACTGCACAAGAGTAAATCCCACTAAACTTTAAAAGACTGCAAATGTTCACACTTGCCCTCCTTCTCCCTTCTATCCCCTCCCACTTGCCCCTTCCTCCCCCTTCCTTAATCCCTCCCTTCACCATCCCCTTTCAAACCTCTCCCTCCCCCTCCTCCCCCTCCCCTTCACCCTCCCCTTTCCCCATAGTTAGGTTTGCCTATCCTAGCAATGATTGCATGGGAGTAAATCGCACTGAACTCAATAAGCATGCAAATGATCAGACCTGCCTTTCCCCTCCTTACCCTCTCTTCTCCCTTCCTCCTCCCTTCTTCCTCTCCTCCCCTCTTCCTTCTTTCTCCTCCCCTGCCATTCCAGGCCTTCCCATGGTCAGTTTTACCTATACTAAGCATGATTGTTGGGGAGTAAATCCCACTGAAATATTTGGGCTGATTGCAGGTGTTGCCACCACTCACCATATGCTCAGAGCACATGTTACCAAATTCTTCCAAGCTACACAGGAAGTGGATTGGACTGTGAAAGACCAACCCAAATTCTCTTTGCATTTTGACAAATTTGTAGGGCAGTAAAATATCTCAGAGAGGAGGTCAGGTGTCCTGCTCCCCTGGTGCATTCACTATAGCTACCCAATTTCCCTGCTCTTAAAAATTTGATAGAAATATCTGTTGGTTATAGGTATGTTCTTAAAGCACGAGGAGTTTTTTTGCCTGTTAGTGAATTTTGTAACTATATAAGAGATTGTATAGTTTGGGTGTGTTTTTCTTTTTGTTTCCTCAAGTTAAAGGAGCTCACTTCACTGAAACAGCATGTTCCAGATGTCCTCCAATTCATCCCTTAAAATAGTTTCTAAGATATTACTCACAACTGACGTCAGCTCAACTATTTTGTGATTCCTGAGCCTTTCCTGGGGCCCATTCTTGAATAACAGCAATGCATTAATTTCTTCTTGATTCTTAAGTGGTTCCTTGTGAGCTAAAGTGAACCTGTAAAAATCTTCACTTTAAACCTCTCCAGCTTCTGTCTTTTTAACACACTTGTGAATATCCAATTTCAATAGCAAATGTGGTTTGTCAGTGTTCTTAATATCATAGGTTATTTGTGATCTTCTACTGGTTGATCACTTTCCATTCATGGAGAAATATTCTTGTGATACAGTAAAATCCAGTTGTCCTGGAAATACTGAAGTCTTCTTGTATCTGACAATGTCATAAAAAAATTTTTTTTGAAAGCATTCAAAGGCTTGGCATTTTGCAGACACAATTTCCAGAGACTTTTATTTTCAGCAAATGAAGCTGGATCACATGAGAACCAAACTACCATTAAAGAGAAATTCTGTTTAGGAGTCAAAGCCTGTTCACATGCCTTATCAAACAACATCAACGTTGTTAATTCACTAATAGACAAAAAAACCCTTGCAGTTTAAGAACATACCTATAGCCAACAGATACTTCTATCAAACTTTTAAAAGCAGGGAAATTGGGCAGCTATTGTGAATGCACCAGGGAAGCAGGAGACCTGACCTTCTCTCTGAGATATTGGACTGCCCTACAAAATTGGAAAAAAGCAAACACAATTTGAATTGATCTTTCCCAGACCAATCATTTCTTGTGTAGCTTAGAAGAATTTGGTAACATGTGCCTCTGAGCATATGGTGAATGGTGGCAATGCCTGCCATCTCCAAAGATGGAGAATTACATTTTTGTAATTCTTACTTTGCTTCTTTTTGTGTTACTACTGTTTCTACAGAGAATCTAACAAAGAAAATTCTATTTCTCTTATTATTCATCCTAGAAATCTGTGTCAAATTTATTTTTATTCATTTCAAAGCCTTTTTATTGGTCAATGTCATATGATGGTGAAAACAGTCTTTTGTGTTTCAAACTGGACGTTATGCTCTATTTCTATTTTGGGTGTGTTTACAGTTGAATCTGAAACTGCAGTTTGATGTAAAATCAGACTGATTACAATATGTTGCTACTTAAGCAATGAATCTAGCTGTATAAAAAAACAAACTTGGCCTGCCCAAGATGCATGTTTTCAGCCTGCTATGCTTAAACACTTTACTTAATGAAAGGTGGGCATGGTCAATTAAAAACAGAGCACACCTAGAAATTTGCTACAATATTATTTACTTATTTACTTACTTACTTACTTATTTATTTATTTTATTTGTATCCCGCCCTTCCTCCCTGCAGGAGCCCAGGGTGGCAAACAAGGCACTAAAAACAATTTAAAACATCATAAAAACAAATCTTAAAATACATTAAGACAAAACAGCATTAAAAAAATTTTAAAAACTTTTTTAAAAGGGTTAAACACATTATTAAAAAAACACATATCAAGCAATTCTGACACAGACACAGACTGGGATAGCTCTCAACTTAAAAGGCTTGTTGAAAATATGCTTCACCTCCAACTGTTTTATCTTGTGCAAAGTGAGACACTCCTCATATCCACTGGAGAATATTCTGTAGAACAGTCAGTGCCATTACTGGCACAGAAACAGCCTTGGTTATAATAATAATAATAATAAACTTTATTTCTTCCCCGCCCTTTTTCCAATAGGACTCAGAGCGGCTTACAACTAAAAACAGCACACCATTAAAACATACAAAGTATACAATTAAAAATAGAATTAAACTTTGAGAAAAATTAAAAATATAAAACATATGTTAAGAACAGCAGACAATTTAAAATAATAAGACCATATAATGTAGTCACAAATCCTAGGACAATTAATCCTAGTCGTTCTCTATCCCAAATGCCCGTTGAAATAAAACAGTCTTTACTTGTCGCCGGAAAGACAGCAAGGAGGGAGCTAATTGCACCTTACTCGGAAGGGAATTCCATAGCCTAGGGGCGGCCACCGAAAAGGCCCTATCTCGTGTCCCCATCATATGTACTTGCAAAGGTGTGGGGAGCACAAGAAGGGCCTCACCTGAATATCTCAGGTTGCCCTGTATGATGACCTCTGTTGGGAGAGAGACAGTGTGACTCTGTTAATTCTCCTTGATCTCTCAGCGGCTTTCGATACCATTGACCATGGTATCCTTCTGGGACGACTGGCTGAGTTGGGAGTGGGAGGGACTGCAGGGCAGTGGTTCCGCTCCTACTTGGTGGGTCGGCTCCAGAAGGTGGTGCTTGGGGAGCATTGCTCGGCACCCTGGACTCTCCAATATGGGGTTCTGCAGGGGTCAGTTCTCTCCCCCATGCTGTTCATCATCAACATGAAACTGTTGGGTGCGGTCATCCATAGCTTTGGAGTGCGCTGCCATCAGTATGCTGATGACACGCAGCTCTATTTCTCCTTTTCATCTTCATCAGGTGAGGCTGTCAATGTGTTGAACCAGTGTCTCACTGCAACAATGGACTGGATGGGGGCTAATTAACTGAGACTCAATCCAGACAAGACTGAGATGCTGCTAGTAGGTGGTTCTTCTGACCAGATGGTGGATGTCCTGGATGGGGTTGCACTCCCCCTGAAGGAGCAGGTTCGTAGCTTGGGGGTTCTTGTGGAACCATCTCTGTCACTTGAGGCTCAGGTAGCGTCGGTGGAACGGAGTGCCTTCTACCAACTTCGGTTGGTGGCCCAGCTCTATCTGGACAGGGATAACCTGGCTTCAGTTGTCCATTCTCTGGTAACCTCCAAGTTTGATTACTGCAATGCACTCTACGTGGGTCTGCCTTTGAAGACAGTTCAGAAACTGCAGCTTGTGCAAAATGCAGCAGCCAGATTGGTAACAGGGAGCAGACGGTCCGAACATATAAAACCAATTCTGGCCCACTTGCATTGGCTGCCGGTATGTTTCCGAGCTTGATTCAAGGTGCTGGTTTTAACCTATAAAGCCTTACATGGCATGGGACCACAATACCTGATAGAACGCCTCTCCCGATACGAACCACCCGTACACTACACTCAACATCGAAGACCCTCCTCCGGGTGCCTACTCCAAGGGAAGCTCAACAAGGGAGAGGGCTTTCTCAGTGGTGGCCCCCAAATTATGGAATGATCTCAGTGATGAGGTGTGCCTGGCACCAACACTGTTTTCTTTTTGGCGCAAGGTCAAGACTTTCCTCTTTTCCCAGGCATTTTAGCATGTGCTTTTAAATTATTTTTTAAGTGTTTTTAAATTTGTATATTTGTATATTTGTTTTTAATGTTTTTAATAGTTATAAACCACCCAGAGAGCTTCAGCTATGGGGCGGCATACAAATGTAATAATAAAGTATTATTATTATTATTCCATTATTGTTTTAGGAGTTTTTTTAATGTAAAATTTTCAAAGTATTGATGTACTTCACAACTTCACTGAAACAGAAGCAAAAGAAAATGATTTACTATAGGAAACTTCACTAAAATTGCAAAGTAAATTAAACATATTTAAAGTGACTATTTGATCTATATCAACTAAATTAATATGGTTGGTTCCTCCCGGCCAAAAGAAGATCAGCACAGCACATGTCTTGTTTCTGTTATTTGGGCTGATTGAAAATGTTGCCACCACTCACCATTTGCTCAGAGGCACATGTTACCATTGGTTTGGCTAACCAGAGGACTAACCCAAATTGTGTTTGCCTTTTTACAAATTTGTAGGTAGTACAATATCTCAGAGAGGAAGTCAGGTTTCCTGCTCCCCTGGTGCATTCATAGCTGCCCAATTTCCCTGCTTTTAAAAGTTTGATAGAAATATGTGTTAGCTTTTTGATGATCAGGTTTGATCATTTGCATGTTTGTTGAGTTCAGTGGGATTTACTCCCATGTAATCATGCTTAGGATAGGTAAAACTGACCATGGGAGAGGAGGGGGGAGGGCTGGACTGGGCAGGGGAGGAGGAATAAAGAAGAGGTTAGGGGAGGAAGAAGGGAGGAAGAAGGGAGAGGAGAGAGGAAGGGGAGAGGGGGAAGGGGGAGGGAAAGGCAAGTCTGATCATTTGCATGCTTATTGAGTTCAATGGGATTTACTCCTGTGCAGTCCTGCTTAGAATAGGTAAAACTGACCATGGAGGAGGAGGAGGACAGTTAGGGGACAGGAGAGGGAAGAAGGAATGGAGGAGAAGGAGGGGGATGGGATGGGGAGGGAGGAGCAAAGGAAGGTGGAGGGAAGAGGCAAAAGGGATGGGTTAGGAGGGATTAGGATGAGGGGAAAGCAGATTTTATCATTTGCATGCTTTTTGAGTTCAGTTCGATTTAGTCCTGTACAGTCATTCTTAGGATAGGGGAAATTGACTCTGGGGAGGGACATGGGAGGGGGAAGGTGAGGAAGGGACAGGGAAGTTGAGGGGAGGAGGTTGGATGGATGGGCACAGGCAGACAGGTGCCCCCTTTCCTTTCCCAAAGGAAAATATTGTGAACAGTATCATTCTTTTTCAGGGTTTCTCCCACCTTTTTATTCTACAGCAGGCACATGTAGTCTCCCCAGAGCTTGGAAGATTACTTTTTAAAAGTAATAAATTACAATTACAGTTACATGGCCCCAAAAAGTAGTAATTACTGTTACAATTACAATTGCTCTGAAAGCAACTGATTACTTTACTTTTCCTCCAAAGTAATCACTACAATTACATTTCAGTTACTTTTAAAAAAAGCCTACAAAGTGCTGGCCTTGGCTGGTGCACATCTAAGTAGCCTAAAACAACATTAAAAATAAACAAACATGTACAGAGGTAGTAGAATAATTATTTTTATTCATAAGATAGCAATGGTGGTCTCTCCGCTTGTAAGGGTGGTGGGGAGGGAGGCTGGGGCCACTACTCAGATATTTGGACAACTAACCAAGTGCAACCCCCCCACTCATCCACCCAGCATAATCTCTCTCACTTAACCACCTCACAGACCCTGCCCTGCCACCAATTAAGGAACACTCACTCAAGCAAACATTTTTCCCTGAGATGCAAAGAAGTTAAACTACTGCAAATGCAGCACAGTAGCCAGAGAGGGTGGTGCAGGCCACTTTGTGTGCCAAGTGCAAACACAGTATTCACACACACACACACACACACACACACACACACACACACACAGTCATCTTTCACCTCCACAGTTCTTTATCTCCATTCTGCTGCTGCCTCCTTCTCCTCCTTTATCCATGTTCTTGCCCTCTGGCTCCTTTTTCCCTCCACTCCATTCTTCACCACCACTATCCGTTTTTTAAAATAATTGTTTTCTCCACTCCACCCCGTCTCACTCTCCGCCTTCTCCCTCGTCACCTTGTACCCATCCACAGAGCATGAGGAAAGAGCAACACTGCACAGAAGCCCAGTTTGAGGCACATGATTTTCATCCACAAATCACAGGAGCAGAAGACTTCCCCTGCTCTCCCCCCCAAGTAATGCCCAAAAGTAATTCTGGAAACATTACAATTACTCCACAAAAGTAGTAAAATTACTCCTAGTTCTATTACAATCAAAATGTAAAGGAATTACCCACTCATTACTCAAAAAAGTAATGAATTACAAGTAATTCATTACTTGTAACTAGTTACTTCCAAGCTCTGAGTCTCCCACCCAAATTTAAACCAAAGCTGACCCATGCCATATCCACACCAGACCTTTATTTCACTTTAGTTTCCCCCAAAGAATCCTGGGAAGTGTAGTTAGTGAAGAGTGCTGAGAGTTGCTAGGAGATGCCCTGTTCCACTCACAGAGCTTTAATCAGAGCAGCTGTTTGTTAAACCAATCTGGCCACTGGGGCGCTGTCAAGGGAATAGGAGTCTCCTCTCAGCACCCTTCACAAACTACACTTCCCAGGATTCTTTGGGGGAAGCCATGACTGTCTCACATAAAATCAAAGTCTGGTGTGGGTGTGGCCCCTGATTAGGCAAGCCCAACAGTTGGGAGTCTGCCTTTTAGAACACTGACAGTTGGTTCTTACTGAGGATGCCCAATATTATCATTGAGTTCAAGCCAAAAAAATCTTAAATTAATTAAAAATCAGCCAGGCATTCTTTTTATTTATTTATTTATTTATTTATTTATTTTATTGAATTTTTATACCGCCCCCCTAGCATAGCTCTCTGGGCGGTGTACAACAAATATAATAAATACAATAGAATCACATGGAACAATACAAAAAAGATAAATGCAAATCCATAATCTAAAACCAGTTAAAACATATTTAAGAAAAGCTAAAATGCCTGATAAAATAGGAAGGTTTTGACTTGGCGCCGAAAAGATAGCAATGTCGGCGCCAAGCACACTTCTTCGGGAAGACTATTCCACAGTTTGGGGGCCACCACTGAGAAGGCCCTAGTTCTTGTTACCATCCTCCGAGCCTCTCTATGAGTTGGAACTCGGAGGAGGGCCTTCGATGTTGAGCGTAGTGTACGAGCAGGTTCATATTGGGAGAGGCGTTCCAAAAGGTATTGTGGTCCCACGCCATATAAGGCTTTATAGGTTAAAACCAACACTTTGAATCTGGCCCGGAAGCATATAGGTTGCCAGCGCAAGCGGGCCAAAACAGCTGTTATGTGTTCAGACCGCCTGGTCCTCGTTATTAGTCTGGCCGCCACATTTTGCACCAGCTGTAGCTTCCGAACCGTCTTCAAGGCAGCCCTACGTAGAGCGCATTGCAGTAGTCCAATCGAGAGGTTACCAGAGCATGAACAACTGAGGTGAGATCTTCTCTGTCCAGATAGGGACGTAGCTGGGCCACCAACCGAAGTTGGTAGAACGCATTCCGAACGCATTTTTAACTTTTATACTCCAGAAGATGAAGGTCGGAGTATGGGGCAAGGTCAGTAATAGGATTACAGGTACCCTGGGAACATGATTGATTTTTAATTAATTTCAACAAATTATGAGACCACTGACAGAAAAAAGTCCAGCGCGATTCTGGATTTTTTTCTCTTGTTTTACATTTTGAACTCTCAGTTCTCTCTGACTGTTTTGTGTATCACCACAAAAACTTAGAGGGCTGTTAAGCAAGCATTTTTGAGTTCAGGACTATAAATATTGTAAGGTTTGATTTTGAAATGTGCTTGTGGGAAGCAGCAGAATGGCATGGGACTATTTTCAATTTAACATTGCAGAATGTGAAAAATCCATGCTGGCTATTGCACACAGCCACTCTCCTGGCTATATAACTAAGTGAAATTCACAGTGCAGATTGAGTGAATCCATTTCTATTTACACAGGCTTCCTTCAGATACTTCATTTTGTTTTATTTTGTTGTTGTTGTTATGTGCCTCCAAGTTGACTATGACTTATGGCGACCCTATGAATCAGCGACCTCCAAGAGCATCTGTCATGAACCACCCTGTTCAGATCTTGTAAGCTCAGGTCTGTGGCTTCCTTTATGGAATCAATCCATCTCGTTTGGCCTTCCTCTTTTTCTACTCCCTTCTATTTTTCCCACCATTATTATCTTTTCTAATGAATAATGTCTTCTCATGATGTGTCCAAAGTATGATAACCTCAGTTTCATCATTTTAGCTTCTAGTGATAGTTCTGATTTAATTTGTTCTAACACCCAATTTGTCTTTTTTGCAGTCCATGGTATGCACAAAGCTCTCCTCCAGCACCACATTTCAAATGAGTTGATTTTTCTCTTATCCGTTTTTTTCACTGTCCAACTTTCACATCAAAATATTCCCTGCATGCCTTAGGATTGCTACATGAACCCGGAAGTAATGGAATGACATACCATTAAACACCCTATGTGCAGAATTGTATTCATATTAGAAATTAAAAATATACCCCAAATTTCACTTTAAAAGGATCATATGTCTTATCTGTATATGAATCTTTTCTAAATGTTAACATCTCATAGCCAGCACTCCCACAGGGAGCACCAAAGAGGGGAGACGGCCATTTCCCCTTCATATTGCTGGTACTTTGTGTGTGGCTTTGCATTCCCAGGTCCATAAAGAGTGTGGAGTCAGTAGCTCTGGTTGCAGTTCTGATTTGCCTCACCTGAGCACCTAAAGGGGTATCCATATAAACAGTTCCATTTGAACAATGACTTTTAGCTGCATAATAGAGCTTTTGTGCCCTCTTCTTTCCCTGCACACATCTTGTGTGCCCCATAAATTTGCTCCAGAGGGCTGGTGGAACCCCCGAAACAGGTTGAAGGAGCACATGGAGAGAGGAAAGTGTGGGGAAGTTCCATTGCACAGCTAAAAGTCCTTGCACTGGCAAAACTGTTTAGCTGGATACTGCCAAGGACTATTAAATTGTGATTGACACGACAGCTTTCATTTAAACAATGAGCACTTATTTTTAACACAGGATAGGAAAATATCTGGTTAAATCCAAACCATGGGTGTCAGAGCTGCAAACTCCACCCACCTGATGTGACCAGCCTTGCCCAAGATTGCTTCTGGGTCAGAATGGATTTTTCAAGTTCATGATCCTTGGGGTTTCTTCCTTGGTCGGAACTGCAGCCCCATTCTTAAAATCTATATAATATGTGATGATGATTATTTTTTTCATGATCTAGTCCCCCTTCCTTCCTTGTCTTGTGAATTGCTCTGGATGTGGGACTCCTTCCTGAGTCTGTTTTGGAACGGGGGAGAAATTTAATTCTATTTGCATTTAAAGGCAATCCTAACTACTTTGAATTTTCCAAAAGAACCTGAGAACTGAATTACAGCCATCTTTTGAAATGGACACTTTGCCACATTTTGCAGTGCACTTCTGTAGCCAAGTAATGTGTACAAAAAAAAGCATATCCTAGGGCAAACTGTGCATAAAAATGCATATATTTTTGAAAATATTTTTTTAAAAATACATTATATTGGGGAAGATTACTTCATAAAATATGTCTATCAGGTATATTAGGAGAAATTTGCACTAAAATGGGGATGGATTTTCATGAGGTCTTTTTTTTAATTGCAAACCGATATTAAAAAATGAACTTAAAGATTGGAAAAAATGAAAAATGGAGAAAACAAAAATTGACAAATTCACCCATCCCTAGTCTGTCCCCATACTGTGTGCATGTACAGAGCAGAATATGCAGGAGATGGACTGGTTCAACTTCTTGTCTATTACCAGAAATTACAAGTGGGACCTGCAACAAATGTTTCAGTGTGCTCTCACCTTCAAGAGGAATGCTCCTATTCAGGGTGCCAGGCAGACAGTGATGCCCTCCTCCAAGATACTGTATTGCATCCCATTGTTCTTTTTCAACTGACACTCAACATTCCATGGCTACTGAGCATGCTCAGACCTCAATGCAATTTTTTTTTAAAAAAAAATTGTATTTCCTCAGGGTTCCACGAAGTATGCTGATACCCCTCCTTTGTTCTCAGCGGTCCAACTTGGGCTTCATGTACTTGACCATGTTGTTTGTTAGACAGAGTGATGATCTATTGTTGTTGTTGATTTATTTATTTATTTATTTATATCCCGCCTTATGGCCAAAAGGCCCTCAAAGCGACTTACAAGGAAAAAAACAAACAAATACAGGAATACATCCATAAAACAATACAATTTACAAAATTAAATAACAAATAACATTATTAAAAAACAGTGATTACAAAACTTCCAATGAAAATGCAGTGTGGTGCAGGAGCCTAGAGTGGCAGAAACATCTCAGGCTACCCCCAACAAAGTTGTGGGTTGGTTCTCTCTCTTTCCTTCTATATTTACAAGTCCGACACCTTCAATTGAACTTCTAATCAGCTTCTCTGATGGCAAAATACGAGTAAGCTTTCCCCAGCACCAGCTGGTCCCGCAGAAGCAGGGTGGGTCATGGCCTGGATGTAATTCCCCATCCCGCTGCCTTAGTTGTAAATAACGGCAGCAGCTCCCCGCTTGGTTGATCTTCATGGAGAAGGTGCAGCCACTGCCCTGCTGGATGAGGGAAGCCATGGTGGTGACGGCGGCCGGGATGCTGACGTTGGTGAGGGGGTTGCAGGCATTGATGGCATTGAGACCCTCTGGCAGCACCAGTATGCCGGCCTCCCGCCACAGGGGTGAGTCCTGCCCATAGACGCCATTCTTGCCGGCGCTCCAGCTGCTCTAAGGCGGTGGCAGCTCCCTGGTGTTTTTGGCGGCGCCAGCTGACTCCAGTAAGAATTGAAGCGGGGGGGCTGGAGGAAGAAGAGGAGGAGGGTGACAACAGTGACTGGGCCAGCAGAACGGGAAGATTGTCTGCGTGTTACTTGAAGAGCTTCTTCTCCTTCACCGCTCCCTGCAGCTAGTGACAGCAGCCATCTTCCAGGTTTTGAAGCAGAGGGGGGCAGAAAAGGCCAGATACAGGATTACAGTTTTTTTTACATTAGCTTAAGGTTTTTTCTCTCCACAAAAACTCTTAAGGGTGAAAAATTGTTGAAAAAATAACTTAGAATTAAAATGCATTTAAGTTGCTTTCGCTGTTTTAGGTGTAAACTTTATTGTGAACTTCATTTAGGATGGACTTCATTTATTTATTTATACCCTGCCTTTCAGCCCAAGGCCCTCAAGGCGGCTTACAGAAGACACAAATATCAAAATACAATATAAGAATACATCAATAAAGCAATACAATAGAACAATACGATTTACAAAACACAATTTACAAGAGTTAAATAACAATAACCATCACAATCTGCATTTCCAACTTAACACTTGTACTGTCTAAAAGCACATAAGTCCATGAGTCCACTACCTAGCTGGAACTAAGCAGGGCTGGGTATGTCAGGCCTGGATGGATATCTGCAAAGAATCCTCACGTACGCTGCCTTGAGTCCCTTGATGGAAGGAGCTTGGTGCCTACGGTAGGCCCTTCCCGGTAGCTAATTCGCTTATTTATTTATTACATTTATATACCGCCCCATAGCCAAAGCTCTCTGGGCGGTTTACAGCAATTAAAAAAAATTAAAAACAAATATACAAATTTTAAAACACAAAAAACAATTTAAAAACACAATTTAAAAATTTAAAAACAATTTAAAAAACGCATGCTCATTTCTCATGCACAATGGATCTGTGATAGAATGCAACTCTCTTCTGGATTGATTTCCACATTCATAAGAAATATATTCTAGGCAGTTTTAATCCCCAAATTCAAAAATACTTTCCATTATCTTGAATTACCATTGCAAGGTGAACACTTTTAAATAGGCATATGAGGTTTATTTTGTTTACTTCCTAAAATGCAGCATCCTTAAACTTCTTTTTTGGCTCAAATTTACTTTGTTCCAGTCAGTTCTCTGCATTTATTTTGGCATTCTTTATTCCTAAGAGGATGGTAGAGTTTCATATTCAGAAGACATCTGATTTTTCTACTTGGAGTTATTTTGAAGTTCAGTAGTGTTGTTTTTTAAAAACTGCTCTGTCTTGCACTGGGGGGCAGAATTCAACAGAGAATTATGTATGAAAACTCTATGTAAGTATCGCTAGCTTTCTGCAAGTCTTCCTGTATCATTGGTTCCCATTCCCCCACCCCCACTTACTGTTGAACAGATTGGAACAGGGAAGATCTGAGACATATCTTGTTTTGGGTTGTTTTTTTCTTCCATTGATGAAATATAATATATAATAATAAACCAGGAAATAACTCCAGCTTGCGTGGCACAGGGAGATCAGAGTTGGTGAGCGCACACTGGGAAATCACTGGTTCAAATGTTCTCTTAGGCACAAAGTCCATTACTTTATTTAACAGCTACATGACATCACTTGAGGAGGTCACTCAGGGTCTGTTATCAACATGCCAATGATACCTAACTCTGCCTCTCCTTTCCTGGAGAGGTCCAGAACCCGTGTCTGAGATCCAGAACCTGTATCTGAGATGGTCCAGAACCTGTGTCTGAGATCATTGGTGGACTGATTGTTAGCCAACCAGCTGAGATGTAACCAAGACAGACTTGCTTTTGATGAGTAGGAAAGCTGACCAAGGAGTAAGTGTTTTAGATGGGGTTACCCTCCCTTTTGAAGAACCAGATCTATAGCATGGAAGTGTGCCTGACGTGGCTTTGTTTCTGGATAGCCAGGAGGTGGCTCTGACCAGGAGCTTTTTTGCACAACTAGTCTGGTGCTCCATTTGCAGACCGTGGATTTGGCCACACATACCTTGGTTGTATTCAGATTGGATTATCAGTGCAGTGCATTTTATATGGAGCTGACTGTGAAAAGTGTTCAGAAACTTTGGTAGGTGCAACATGTTGCAGCAAGAGTTTTGCTTGGAGCCTTGTTTGTCAGAGCACAACCATGATTTTACAGAATCTTCATTGACTTCTTGTATGTTTCTTTGTCCATTTCAGAGCTGCTTTCCTTTTCAAAGTGATCACCTATAAGGCCCTAACTGGTTTTGGGCCAGGAAATGTTACTTTAAGGACTTTCTCCTCCTAGATGATCCCACCTGTCCATTCAAGCCTATGAGTGCAGAATTGTAGCCAATGAATCTTCATGACAGGGCCTTCTCAGCTATGATATCTGCAAAGAAAGAAAGAAAGAAAGATTGATTGATTGATTGATTTTCTCCAGTAGTGACAGGGAAATCTGCTAAGCCTACTCTATGGTGATTTTTAGGAGAGCTGTGTGAAGAAGTTTTTATTCCCTCAGACTTTCCAAGAATGAGGATTCTTTTTGCTTTAAAGAATTGCTGTTAGTGTTTGTGTATTTTGTTTTATAAATATTTTACTACTTTTTCAAATATGTATGAATTTCAATATTTATAATTACAGATCAATATACATTTAATTATGAATACATATCAAACACACACAAACATTAATTAAACTTTAGCAAAACATCAGTCAAAGGCCAAATTATCCTTACTCTACAAGAAATTGATAAAAGAGAAACATTCATGAAAAAGTGTCTGTTTCTTGCCACCTCTCAAACAGAGGCATTCAGGTACTTCAGTGATGCCAGCTAGTCTACACATTTAGATTTTAAAGAGGTTTTTGGCATCACCGTTTGCTTGGAGTTAATATTTGTGCAGGAGTCCAGAGCTTCCAAATCATTTCTTAGATGTTCACATCAAATGGTTTCAAAACATAACCCAACTACCTAGATCCATAGATTCCGTATATCCAAAAATCAACCCGATCAAATGTAAGTCAACTTTAATTGCTCAGAGCTATTTGCCATCACAATAAAACCCGATCAAATGATATTTCATTATATGTTGTTTTATTATGATATTATAATAGTTTATTATGATTTTGTTATCAACCATTTTGAGGTCCCTTATGACTGAAAAGGTGGCCAAAAATAAAATAAAATTGCAAATATAAAGTAAATAATTTAGTCATTTATCTTTGTCATTCATTTTCAGATGTAGCATGGAAAGTTAGCACCATTCTGGTGCTGCTACACCCTCATTAAAATAAATAAAATAAATCATGATATCCAAACTGTGTCCTGGCTCTATTTAACAGATGAAACCTCATCAGTGGATATACAGAAGCTTTCAATAAGTTTTTGATTATGATTTTGAGCACAGATCTCCTAGAAGCCAGAGCTTGGAAAAGTTACTTTTTTTGAACTACAACTCCCATCAGCCCCAGCCAGCATGGCGCTGGCTGGGGCTGATGGGAGTTGTAGTTCAAAAAAGTAACTTTTCCAAGCTCTGTAAGACATATGAGGATACATATGAGCCACCACCCACAACATCTCCTCCTTCAAGCTTTGTAAACTGTGAGACCACAGCTCTGATGAATAAAATTTAGTTAGGAAACGATGGTCTGGTTTCATAATTCAATGCAGTACTCTCCTCTGTAAGCTCAGTGAAGTAGATTCTTCATACAAGAATACTGCTCACCTGTTTCCACTATTCTGCAGCATGAAGGTCACAATCACATTTGAAATAAATGTAACAGATTGACACAACAATATTACTCATAGGACAAGTTCTCCTTACTGTGAACAAACTGGACACAGATGTGAATTGCAGGAAGTAGGCCAGCTTTTCCCTCAATTTTGGCAGGCTATCTGTGGAAAGGCTTACAGTAGCTGGCAAATTTGGAAGAGGCTTAAAAGGTCAGCCCTACTTTTATTGCAGAAACATGTATAATGATATCCTTAATAAGGTTGTATGTCCTCCTTTCCAAGATTTATTTTTAACAAGAAAAATACTCTTGTGCTTTTTCTTCTTTTCTTTTTCTTTCCATAAAATGTGTCATTAAGGAACAATTCTTGTGTGCGTGAAATTAAGATGGCAGAAACATTATATAGGCATATTGGATTTTACTGTTGGTGCTGTTGTGTTGGTTATGCAATGCAAATGAGAACTAAGGGAGATCAGGGTGAAATTAAAATTCATGTAAAACAGACAAAACAGAAAACGAAGCTCCAAGGGACAACAGAATTTCAACCACAATGAAATCAGTTGGCGATCACAGATGTGCCACACAGCAAAATGTTCCATAGAAATTAGATACGCAGTCGTGACTACTGACTATAATAAGTCAGCATCCCTTTGAATAATTCCTTGAATTTGGAAAGGGCAGCAATTTGTACATGGAGGTGGCATTTTCTTTTCTTCTGAAGACCTATTATGGAAAAGGGTAGATGGTGGGCGGATTGTGAGCAACACTATACACTGCAAGAGGCCCTGCCTTCAAAATCAATATACACCACTTTACTTTAAACCACTCATGATCTACATACATGTTTTAGGAATTACATATTGGCTGTGCTTTTGGTCAGATGCTGGAAAAACAAGTGGCTTGGATTCTGTCAGCAGAGTCTCCTTTTGGATTGGTTGCTGATTTTCATGCTTTTTTATATTTATAAATTTAAACTGAATAGCTCTTGGAACAAAAAAAATAAGTAATGGGTCTTTTTTTCCCTTTGCGGTTGAAGGATTGACTTTCATGATAGCTGCATGCATTTTCATTCTCAGTGATACAGAGCTGGCCCAAGATATTTTGCTGCCTGAGGCAAAGGAAAAGATGCTGCCCCACCCCCAATACAGAAGCTGACTGGGCTGGCAAGTGAATCTTACATCAAGACTGGCAACAGTATAGCATCTTCTACCAAAGCTGAGAACAACAGGCTAATTTGAGGGGGTAGGTCAGATTGCATGATACACAGAGCTCTGTCTTCTAACAGAAGGGGATACCAGGAGCTCTTGAGGAATGGCATCTGTCTAGGATTGCCAGGTCAGAAACATCCAAGACCCTGAGATTTCAGGGGCAGGCCCTAGTGATGTCATGGGGGCAGGTCGTACTGATGTTACGGGGGTGGGCTGTAGTGATGTCATGGGGTGAGCCCAAGTGATGTCACAGGGACAGGTCTTAGTGATGTCACAGGGGCAGGTCCTACTAATGTAATTAGCATGATACATTAAGCATCAACCACAGTTGCTTGGAGCATACAATTCAAACAAAAACATTTCTCTGATTGAAAATTAGGTAAAAGATAGAGCCTGGGTAGGGAACATTTAATCTAGCCTAGTTGCTTCTCGCAAGAAGGATTTAAGTGCTCTCAGGCCAGCCCAGTCACCAGGCCATTGTAGGAAGAGAGGAGCCTAGTATTGTGGAGGTGTTAGATAGGAGCACTCAGGAGTGAAGATGGATGCCCCTGAAGGCTGCAATTCTAAACACACTTACTAAGCCCCATAGAATTCAATAGGACTTATTTCTAAGTAGATATGGTTTGGATTGTGCTGGTGGTAAAGCTTGACTAGGGATCCTCTGCAGAGCTGTCCATATCAAAGCAGGGTTGGCAACCCCCTGGCTGGAATACCCTGCCTCTACCTTTTAACATGGCTGCTCCAAACTTCTTTATAGATTTGACCCTTCACTTTACAAAGAGGTCTGAGAAATGAGTAAGAGTAAGAAGATTCTCTACCCTTTTCTGTCTACCTTGTGGGCTGCTAGAAACTCACTCTGACAGCCAACACAATTCTAATGAGTAATAATTGACAGAGAGAAAACACACATGGTTTGACCTTCACAGACAGCAGCTTGGGAACAACAACAATTGCAACCACACTTCCCAGTATGTGAATTTTCTTGTATCACTATTGGGCAAGAAACTAACTGTCATGCAACCAACAAGGTGCATCGTCAGTGAGTTTAAGGGGGTTGAGCTGAGCACATGGAACCATTGTTGTTGCTTCTATGGTTGCAAGGGAGTGAAGTTAAAGGTAAATGAAATGCAAACAGAAAAAGAAAAACAAAAGATAGTGATGATTTTTTTAAATGCAATACCAAACACAACAAAACTCCTATGAGTAAGGCAGAAAACTCAGCATCCCACAACCAGTCAGGATTCCTAACCAAAAACCAAAACTAAAAAAAATTCCTGGCAGCCAGTCAGCCAAGGTCACAGAAATCCACATGCAGCACAACCTGACCCAGGGACTGCAGTTAGTGCAAAATGCTATGGCAGGATTGCTGATAAGAGTGATATCCTAGCAGCTTAATAATACCTCTGCACTGGTTGCCAATTTGCTACCTGGCCAAGTTCAAGGTGTGCTTTCCATGTTACAGGTGCCACATAGTACTTGTTTTGCTCTTGTAAGAAATCAGTCCTTTAGTGTGGCAGCACCTACACTTTGGAACTCCCTGCCTGTTTACATTAGGCAGACACCTTCATTGTATTCTTTTCAGCACCTGTTAAAAGCATTCTTGTTTAGGCAAGCCTGTCCAGGCATGTAGAAGTTACTTTGCTTTTTATCTATTTTTAACTCATTGATGGTTTTATTATTTTGAATTTTTTAAATACCTGTCTTTAACTGTTTTTGCCAATAATTGTATTGTTTTAATTCCTTCTGTAACCCGCTTAGAGACTTTTTACAATAAAGAGGTACATAAATGTTGTAAATAAAATACATACATTTTTTTTGGCATCACTGTGGCCCTTGGGTCTCTTTCCACTTTTACGAACAAAAGAATCTACCCTATACTGACTCAGGCCATTTGTTACCATCTAGCTCAGTACTGATGACACAGAACTAGCATTGGCTGTTCAGGATTCCAGGCAATAGCCTTTTTCAGAGATTGGAGTTTGGACCTTTGCATGCAAAGCATATGCTCTGCCCAGAGCTTGGAAGATTACTTTTAAAAAGTAATAAATTACCGTTACAGTTACATGGCCCAAAAAGTAGCAATTACTGTTACAATTACAATTGCTCTGAAAGTAACTGATTACTTTACTTTTCCTCCAAAGCAATCACTACAATTACATTTCAGTTACTTAAAAAAAAGCCTACAAGGTGCTGGCCTTGGCTGCTGCCTAAAACAACATTAAAAATAAACAAACACATACAGAGGTAGTAGAATAATTATTTTTATTCATAAGATAGCAATGGTGGTCTCTCCACTGGTAAGGGTGGTGGGGAGGGAGGCTGAGGCCAGTACTCAGATCATTGCATGTCAAACAAAGTACAACCCCCCCCACTCAGCCACCCAGCATAATCTCTCTCACTTAACCACCTCCGAGACCCTGCCCTGCCACCAACTAAGGGACACTCACTCAAGCAAACATTTTCCCCTGAGATGCAAAAAAGTTAAACTACTGAAAATGCAACCCAGTAGCCAGATAGGGTGGTGCAGGCCACTTTGTGTGCCAAGTGCAAACACAGTATTCACACACACACACACACACACACACACACACACACACACACACACACACACACACACACACACATGTCATCTTTCACCTCCACAGTTCTTTATCTCCATTCTGCTGCTGCCTCCTTCTCCTCCTTTATCCATGTTCTTGACCTCCAGATCCTTTCCCCCTCCACTCCATTCTTCACCACCACTATCTGTTTTTTTAAATAATTGTTTTCTCCACTCCACCCCGTCTCACTCTCTGCCTCCTCCCTCGTCGCTTCCTGCCCATCCACAGAGCATGAGGAAAGAGCAACACTGCACAGAAGCCCAGTTTGAGGCACATGATTTTCATCCACAAATCACAGGAGCAGAAGACTTCCCCTGCTCCCCCCCAAGTAATGCCCAAAAGTAATTCTGGAAACGTTACAATTACTCCACAAAAGTAGTAAAATTACTCCTAGTTCTATTACAATCAAAATGTAAAGGAATTACCCACTCGTTACTCAAAAAAGTAATGAATTACAAGTAATTTGTTACTTGTAACTAGTTACTTCCAAGCTCTGGCTCTGCCACTGAGTTACAGCCCTTTCCCTGTTTAAAAAGTATCTTTTAAAATTGTTCTTTTCACTTCACTAATGAATGCACAGCATATCTAGGACAGATCCACATCATTCATTTAAAGCACATTAAACACACATCTGAACGACATGAATCACACCACAGAATCATGGGAGCTGTAATTTGTTGAGGGTGGTGGGAACAATAATTGTGAGGGGGAAACTATACTTCCCATGATTCTTTAGGGGAAGTCATGCACTTTAAATGCAAGTTGGATGTGCTTTAAATGTATTTTGTGGATCTACTTAATAAACTCTGCCTGCATGTAAATTGTTTTCATTATTTTTTTAAAATGGAAATGAGCTATAAAATTTACTCAGTGACCATGGGCTACTCACCCAAGGAAGAAGGGCACACTTAAAATGTAGAGGAAGTAATAATTTACAACCATAGTGTAAAATCAAATACTTATCGGGACATAGTATGAAGAAATATTTATATAAGCATGACTGTCAAAGATGTTTATTATTTACGCAACCTGTAATGATATTTGTAGTACAATCCTATGATTGTTTACTCAGAAGCAAGTCCCAATGTATTCAGTGGGACTTACTCAAACAGGAAATTGTGCACAGAACTGCAACCTCAAGTGATAAGGAACACTCACCCAACCCAAAATTCAGAATCATGCCACTTTAAGCTGTTTTGCAACTGTTTATATTTTTATACTGTTTATGCTTTTTATGGTTATTGCATTTTAAAGGGATTTATTTCTTGTGAGCTGCCTTGGTTTCTATTTGGCAATCCAATTGTTGGGAAGGGTTGTTGGGAAGACCACACACACACACACACACACACACACACACACACACACACACACACAGAGAGAGAGAGAGAGAGAGAGAGAGAGAGAGAGAATGTATAAATACACAGACTCCATATAATAGTTCACTGTCAAAACCAGTTGGTCATTGCAGAACTTTTTTTAAAAAATTAACGTAAGTATTAGTTTCCTACATAATAAAAGCAGTGATACCTATGTAAGCCCTGCCTAATTGCTTTAAAAAATAAGATTGGAGGAGGAAAGATTTACAACACAAGCACAATCCTTTGCTATGTTCACTGAAAAGTCCCATTAATTTACAGCACAATCCTAACCATGTCTACTTTCAAAAGTAAGTCCTACTAATTTCAATGGGGTTTACCCCAGGTATGTGGGATTAACATTGCAGCTTTACTCCCAGAAAAGCAAGTATTGGATTAAATGTTCATATTGGGAAGATTTTCAAAACATTGGCCTTTTCAACAGCCCAGGAAAATTCAAACTTGTTTGAACAGAAAAAAAGACTTTTGGTACTGCTGAAAGCTATATACTTACTGAATTTATGAGATTTTCAGATACACAGGAAAAAACAACAGTTTTCTACCTTTGCAATGCAGTCTAGGTACTGCCTAGAGACTCAGAAGTCCCTTGTCAATCACAACTCTGACTTCACTTATTGGCTACAAACCTGAAAGGGCAGGTTGAGAGCAGCCAGCTAAGAGATCATTTCACTGAAGTTTTTTTTTTGGGGGGGGGGCTGACGTTTTGGTGTATATCTCATGAACCAGACCACCCAGAAACTTAATTTTTTAAAATGAAAGTTGAGAGTCCAGAGATTAAGCTGATTCACCCAGAGGCCCAGAGAGGACCCCAAAAATCCAGAGTCTTCGGGCAAAAATCGGACATCTGGCAACCCTACATCTGTAGGGTTGCCATATTGCCCGGTTAGCCAGGTTTTGCCTGGATTCTATGCATGCCACCCGGCCCATGGCTAGCCTCTTAGGTGGCCCGGATTCTCAGCTTTAATTTTAAAAAAAATTAAGTTTCTAGGTGGTCCGGTTCTCGAGATATGCATAAAAACGTCAGCAGCCCCCCCGACTGTTAAATCTTTCTTTAAACAGTACTGTATTCACTTCCTAGCTTTAACCCCGCCCGTTCAGGATTGCAGCCAATCAGGGATTGTGTTTCAGTTTCATTGATTTGAGGCAGTATCTAGAAAACAAAATGGTGGTTTCACCCCCTGTTTATCTGAAAATCTCATAAATTGGGTAAGTATATACATTTCAGGTTTTTTTCCTCTTGTGTGCAGGAGTCAGATCTTGGGCAGTGTTTTGAAAACCTTCCCAATGCTTGCTTTTTGTAAGAGCAATGCTAATCCCATATGCCCAGAGTAAATCCCATTGAATTCAATAGGACTTACTTTTGAGTAGACATGGTTATGAATGTGCTCAAAATCAATGGGACTTTGGAGTGAATGTAAAAAAGAATTGTGTTTGTGTTCTAACTCTTTCTGCCCCCCCCTCCAGTCCTATTTTAAAGCAAGTAGGCAGGGCTTACTTAGGTATTACAGTTTTTATTCTGTAGGAAACTAATACTGATTTTTTAAAAACGAATACTGATTTTTCTGCAATGACCAACTGGTTTGACAATAAGCTATTATATGAGCTGTATGTATTTATACATCTGCAGTGTGTGCACATGCGTGTATGGAATCTTTCCAACAACCCTGTGAGGTAGGGTTGGAAACCAAGGCAGCTCACAACAAGAAATAAAGCCATTTAAAATCCAATAACCATAAAAACAAGTATAAACAGTTGCAAAACAGCATAAAGTGGCATGATTCGGAATTTTGGGTTGTGTGAATGAAGTTGCTTATCACTTGAGGTTGCATTTCTGTCCCTGTTTGAGTAAGCCCCACTGAATACACTGGGACTTGCTTCTGAATAAATAAACCTAGGATTGCACTATAAATATCTTTACAGTTTGTGTAAATAATAAATATATTTGATAGTCATGCTTATATAAATACTTCTTCATTTATCATATTTTTGGTTTTTGGTTAGGAATCCTGACTGGTTGTGAGATGCTTAGTTTTTTGCCTTACTCATAGGAATCTTGTTGTGGTTGGTATGGTATTACATTTAGGAAAGTGTTACTGCCTTCTGTGTTTTTTTTCCTATTTGCATTTCACTTATCTTTAACCTCACTGTTACAGCCATAGAAGCAACAGCAGCATATGCAAGATAATTAACTGCCATTAGTGATAAGAACAAGAATTTATAATTATTATTTCAATTAAAACAAGAGGCTTATCAATACTTTGAAGAGGACCAGATATTTATTTTGTTTCTGAGTCCAGGACTGGGTCTTTCATGATGCCCAGGGGGAGGGGGGGAGCAGGAGAGTAGTTGATAAGACAGACATCCTGGCGTTGGTAATCGAATTAGCAAGGTATGTGTGGGGTTGTTGCACACTTCCAAGCCCAGTTTCATTTTGAGTATGGAGGTGGAACCTGTGTAGATGTGGTTGATCAAAGGGAGAAGAAATTTTGAGTTAAGCAAAGCTCTGCTTTTATAAAACCTAAGAAACATACAGATACTTTGAATGTCTGAGTGCCTGCACCAGTGGAATACTGGAGGAATTTGTAAAACTTGCTGCAACAGTATTTAGAACTGAGCATGTGGTGTGAAAGACTCCTTTTCCTAACATTTTGGCTTCTTGTTTTTCTCCACCCACTGCATCTTTGAAATATATTGTATATGGTTAACCGTACTGCTGCCCTGACTTACTTTATGTTTGTTGCTATTTTGTGTTTTTATTATGTTTTTATATTGATTGTGTATTTTTATTGTTTTTATTATATTTGTAAGCTGTGCTGAGCTCTGTTTTTAACAGCAAAAGGGTAGGATATAAATTCTCTTAATCAATCAATAAATACTCCATAGTGTTGGAAACTAGAGTCTAGGCATTTAAGGCTGAAAATGTTGCTTTAAAAAAAAAGATTTCTCACATCTTTCCCCAGCTTTTGGTGGTAATTCCTAGGCACAAAAACAAAACAACTGGACAATCCAAATATTAATATGCAGATATTTTGCATAATATGCAAATAATATGCAGATATTTGCATAATATGCAAATACTTTACATAATATGCAAATTAACCTGCCCGGATTTGTGGAACTGGAATATGGCAACCCTATACATCTGTCACCTGAGGTGGCTGTCTCACTCTGCCTAATGGTAGGCAGAGTGAATGCAGTTTGAATGTGATCCCTGGCCACATCTACACCATACATTTAAAGAACATTTAACAGGCATGGGTTCCCCCCAAGAATTCTGTGAACTGTAGTTCGCAAAGAGTGCTGAGAGTTGTTCATAGACACCTAGTTCTAGAGCTCCCTGGGAAGGGAGATTTATTATTAAACCACTCTGGAAATTGTTATTCTGTGAGGGGAATAGGGTGTCTTAACAACAAACAACAATTTCTTGGATTCTTTGGGAGAAGCTGTCAAAAGTAGAATAATAGTGCTTTAAATGTACAGTATGGTGCATATGTGGCCCTTGATCCAATGCTGCTTGCCTACCCAGCAAGGCTCTCTGCTGCCACCTCCACATTCCTGTCTTTCCTGAATTACCTGAGGTAATTCTCCTGTTCACCTCACCCTGAATGCCTGGCTTTGGAGGAGCCTCTCAGAGCAAGGCAAAGGTCACTGAGATGCTGCCAGCACTTCTTAGTAAAGGCCAAACTCCTCACACTCATATACACATCTAAAGGCCTGTAGGGTCCTTGGTGCCTTGTAAAGGAATGAGGCCCTTTACTTTTTTTCTTTTGCAAACGTTGGATTCCCTCAAGCCTGCTGCTATCTTCCCATGGTGCAGGTCCCACTCTGACTACATCAGAGCCCCAGAGAAAGAGTTTGCTATTTGTGCATTGGATGAGGTTGGTGGGTTGGCAAAATAAATTCCCAGCCACCCCTCCACTAATGTTTTTGCACTTCAACCCTCTCCATTTCCTCCTCAACTTCATGCGAAACGTTTAGTTGCAGCTGATCTTCAAAGTGTTATTTTCTGCAGCCCTAGGGTCCTTAGCTTTTCAAGATCAAGGACAGTAGAGATGGGAGAGAGAACACATGGGAATAACATTTGAATATTTCAAGAGAGCAAACACTATTTATTAGACTATGTGAGACTATATCTAAGATGAAATTACAAAATGAAGTCAATAAAGTGATCAGGGAAAATCCTTTGAGACTGTGACTGATAAATTGTAAATGATAAAGTCATCACCACAAGTGAATAATCCTAAGTATAGTAGGTAAAGTGTTGCCTCTTTGTTTACTAGCAGCCTTCCCCAACCTAGTGCTCTCCAGATGTTGTTGGACTCTCATCAGCCACAGCCAGTTTAGATCATGAAAAACTATGGTATGCTTTAAAAGCATCTGATCAGTCACAGTCCTGATGCACAACCTATGCTCTGGACAAGAGGCTACTAAAAGGACAGAATATGGAGAAACTGATTGATTCACAATTGGAAAGGGTGTGAAACGGGTGTATTTTCTCACCCTGTTTGTTAATCTATAATCTATATGCAGAACATATACAGAAAGTGGGACTGGATCAAGATGAAGGAGATGTGAAAATTGGAGGGAGAAATATTATTTTATTTATTTATTATTTGATTTATATCTTGCCCTTCCTCCCAGCAGAAGCCCAGGGTGGCAAACAAAAGCACGAAAAACACTTTAAAACATCATAAAAACAGACTGTAAAGTACATTAAAACAAACATCTTTAAAAACATTTAAAAAAAAACTTTGAAGACATCTTAAAAAAAAGAAAAGTTAAAAACATTTTTTTTTAAGAAAGGTTTTAACATATTAAAAAGCAATTCGAACACAGACGCAGACTGGGATGAGGTCTCAACTTAAAAGGCTTGTTGAAAGGAAGGTCTTCAATAGGTGCTGAAAACATAACAGCCTGTCTAATATTTAAGGGGAGGGAATTCCACAGGGTAGATAATGCCACACTAAAGATCCATTTCCTATTTTGTGCAGAACGGACCTCCTGATAAGATGGTATCTGCAGGAGGCCTTCACCTGCAGAGCGCAGTGATCGACTGAGGATATAAGGGGTAAGACGGTTTTTCAAGTATCCTGGTCCCAAGCTCTATAGGGCTTTGTACACCAAAACTAGAACTTTGAAATTGGCCCGGTAGCAAATGGGCAGCCAGTGCAATTCTTTCAGTAGTGGGGTGACATGTTGGCAATACCCTGCCCCAGTGAGCAGTCTTGAGACCGCATTTTGCACCAGCTGCAGCTTCTGGACCAACCTCAAGGGCAGCCCCACATAGAGTGCAATATAGTAATCCAGCTTGGATGTTACCAGTGCATGGACAGCAGTGGTCAGGCTATCCCGGTCCAGAAATGGCCACAGCTATCTTACCCACCAAAGCTGGTGAAAGGCACTCCTACCCACTGAGGTCACCTGGGCCTCCAGAGACAACGATGGATCCAGGAGCACCTCCAGACCATGGACCTGCTCTTTCAGAGGGAGTACAGCCCCATCCAAAGCAGTCAACTGATGAATTATCTGAACTCGGGAACCACCAACCCACAACATCTCTGTCTTGCTAGGATTCAGACTCAGTTTATTGGCCCTCATCCAGCCCACCACCGAGTCCAGGCAGCAGTCCAGGGCTTGCACGGCCTCTCCCAATTCAGATGTTACAGAGAAATAGAGCGGGGTATT
Organism: Rhineura floridana; assembly: GCF_030035675.1. Taxonomy (NCBI): domain Eukaryota; kingdom Metazoa; phylum Chordata; class Lepidosauria; order Squamata; family Rhineuridae; genus Rhineura; species Rhineura floridana. The sequence goes on along the minus strand of NC_084481.1, from coordinate 132,865,853 downwards.
GTCAGCATAGTGCTGACACCTCACCCCAAATCTCTGGTGACCACTCCCAAGGGCTTCATATAGATGTTAAACAACATGAAGGACAGGATGGTACCCTGCGGCACCCCACAGAACTGCCAGGAGGCCGAAAGACAATCACCCAATGCTATTCTCTGAAAACAACCTTGGAGATAGGATCGGAACCACTGTAAAACAGTGCCTCTGATACCCATCTCACAAAGTCAAGGATATCAAAAGCCGCTAAGAGATCAAGTAAGAATAACAGGATCGCACTCCAGTTGTCCTGCTCCCAAGAAAGGTCTTCCATCAGGGTGACCAAGGTCAACAGGCCTGAACCCAGACTGGAATGGGTCAAGGTAATCTGTTTCATTCAAGAGTACTTGCAATTGCTGCACCACAACCCTCTCAATCAGCTTCACTGATTTGTGACTGGTTGGTAATTATGGCAGACCAGTGGGTCCAGGGTGGGCTTTTCCAGGAGCAGTCGTATCACCGCCTCTTTCAGGGTAGCTGGAACCACTCTCTCCCGCAATGATGCATTGATCACACCATGGATCCACTTCATCAACACCCCTCGGTAAGCTTTAATAAGCCAAGAAAGACAAGGGTTGAGAGAACACATTGCTGGCCGCATCATTGCAAGCATCTTGTCTATGTCATCAGGCCACATCAGCTGAAACCGTTCCCAAAAAATTGCAGTAGATATCTATAATTTAAGATATGCACATGATACCATACCAGTAGCAGAAAGCATTAATGATTTGAAATGAATGCTGATGAAAGTTAAAGAGGAAAGCACAAAAGTAGGACTACAGCTGAACGTCAAAAAGACTAAAGTAATGACAACAGAAGATTTATGTAACTTTAAAGTCGACAATGAAGACATTGAAGTTGTCAAGGATTATCAATACGTTGGCACAGTCATTAACCAAAACGGAGACAATAGTCAAGAAATCAGAAGAAGTCTAGAACTGGGAAGGGCAGCTGTGAGAGAACGACAAAAGCCCTCAAATGGAAAGATGTATGACTGAACACTAAAGTCAGGATCATTCAGACCATGGTATGTGTGGATGTGAAAGTTGGACACTGAAAAAAGTGAATTTTGCAATGCAGCTCTCCAACCAACCAAAACATGTGCCCAAAGATGCATATCTTTCTTAGTGAAAATAAGATAAAATGCATTACATTTGGGGAAACTGCTTACAAAAATGTGTATACTGGGCAAAATTGCATACCAACATATGCATATCAGGAGAAATGCACATGAATATGTTGACAAATTTTCATGAGGATTTTTAAACAAATAAAAAATGGATGCAGAAATGTGGCAAGCTGCACTTAAGACTGGGAAAATGAGAAACTAAAATAGTCATTTCCCACCCTCCTTTCTTGTAGATTAGGCCTGAGACAGCCTTGACATGCTACAAATAATTGGCATGGAAGAAAGGTGGAGAATCAAAATCCTTTGCTATACTTAGCCTCTCCACATTTTTCTATCTGTATGTGGGTCTGGGTAATTCCTAAGGCTTTCTTTTAGTTACTTGACAAAGTTTCTAAAAGACTCTTACAGGGCAATCCTATGACTATCAACTGAGAAGTAAGTCTCACTATGCTCAGTACAGCTTATTCCACAGTGAGTGTGTTTGGATGCAATCCGAAGTAGACTTCCTAAATCCCACTGAACTTAGATTATAAGTACACATTTTTTGGATTGCGTTATTAAATATGCAGGCAAAAAACAAAAACAAAAACAAAACTGCTTCTTAGTCACCATCATTCTGGAAAAGATCAGTATTACAATATGAGCCTGCAAGGTTGCAGAGAAACCCAGTGTCTACTTGCCATTTGTTTACTCAGATCAGAACACATTTTACTCTTGCACTCAGATCCTGCTTGTGGGCTTTCCATGGTCATCTGGTTGGCCACTGTGAGAACAGGATGCTGGACTAGATGGGCCATGGACCTGATCCAGCAGGCTCTACTTATGTTCTTATGTACACCTGCTTCTTAAAAAAAGAGAAAATTAAAATAACTCTGTTTTTTCCCAGTAGGTGCTCTGCAAGGCATCAGTTTCTTCAGAGAGCTGTCCAGAAATCAATCATGTAGCAACCACTCACAAATAAGGCAGCTACGCAAGCCTTACTCCTTGACTTGGCATTGTATTACTCGTGCTGACATAAAATAACTGCTAACTAGCCATATTGCCAGATATACGGCACCATATGTCTCATAGCTCTTATGGCCCTTATGCTTACCTCAATTAAATTAGCACATTTTATGCATGGCATTATTGTCCATAACAAAGAGATGAAATGTATTCCCACAATGATGACTATATTAAATGAGTAATTTGCTGGAGTCATGTTCCTTCTGTCAGCTGACAGAACTGTTCACTACAGCATAATTAATTTTCCGAAGATTCCCAAAACATTAACTATTGTTGTTGGCATATTTTTATATGACCATTTTTGGATACTTTACGGTTGCCTGAAGCAATCCTGAAATGATATCACCACAAAATGGTTACAGTACAATGTTAAAATGATGATCACCTTTGGAATGTTCATAACTCCAATTCAAAAATGCTGAAGGCTCTTCTTAGCCTTCTAGTATTTCTAATAGTTACACATAAATCACAAATTCACTCCTGTTCTCATGCTCTCCAAACCAACCAAACCAACCATTAACCCCTTGCAGTATCCAAGTTGTCCTCTCCTGCAATATTCAGTGGAGAATTCATCTCAGTTTTAATTAGTGCTGTGTGGACAATTTCTTCTGAGATTTTTCCTACCATTCTCCATTAATTTGTGATGAAAGGAATTGCATTAAAAAATTATAAAGGGGAGAGGAAATTTCAGAGAAATTCTCATGGGTGGTGTGCAGGGATTTTGTTGTGCATGGCTTACTTTCAATATGGTGCAAGGGGAGCGTGACTGGTGCAGGCAGCTGTCCCATGTGATGTCCCAGCCAGTCCAGCAGGATGCAGAGGCATCCAGACTGGAAGTGGGGCATTTGGGCCTTAAGGACACTACAACGCACACAGAGCCTTTGGATAACATGTTGCATCTGGAGGCTTAGGCAGGTCTCATAATGAGGATACAGAGGAGGGGATGGCAGATACAGACACAAGGAGATCAAGGAAAGTGCAAGGAAGGTCTTTACTAAGCGTGGAGGAAAACAGTACCAATGGGAGGAAGGGAAGAAGGGAAGGATGTTGCCTTACCTCAGCAAGGGCTGAAGAATCGTGAAGGGAAGAGGGAAAGGGAAGAAAGAGAGCAGGATCTGTGGATGTTAACCCCAGTAGCAAGCCAAGAGAAAAGAAAGGGGAAGGAGAAAGGACAGCACAGGGTAGGGAAATTGAATATTTACACAGAAAGAGATCCTCTGATGAAATGGGAGAACCAGACTCGCTGAGCAAGGGCCCCACCAGATCACCTCTGAAGAGAAGAGACTATGTGGAGTTCTGACAACCTTGGCAGGGCAACCTTGAGAGTGGTCAAGGGTTTTTGTGAGTGGTTTTTTTTTTTATCCTATAAATCTTTCAGTGGTCTGCACTCTATAGTTTTTTCCTTAGGTGACCATGTTTTTTGAAAACCCCAAGATGGTTTCAGCTGAACTTTTTTGTGAGCACGGGAAAGTGGACAGGTGTCGACTGTGTGCATGACGGCTATTTGTGTATGATTTTTTTTAAAAAAAGTGAAGGTATTAGTGAGGAACACTTTTTTAAGGTAAAAGAAAGGATTTCCCTTAAAAACAAAATTGGTGACTGCGCCCATGTTAGGTGTTTAGTAGTCATTTGTAGCTTTCCATGCTTCAGCTAAGGCTCAGGGGAAGATGCTATGAGTTGTCTTTTCTTATGGGCCTTTTTTAGATCAGAAGCACAGGAACAGGGAAAGCAGCAAGCTTCACTGGACCCTTGGGCACCAGCCTGCCCCATGCCTGTACCTGCAGTGCCATAGCCCAACACCCCCTCCTGATAAAGGCAGCACAGGGCTAATAAGCCCACCCGCACACCTCACCAACCTCTCACATTAGTGTGCATGGTATGTGCGCATAGCGCACATGCCTGCCATCAACCAAGAGGGCGGCAGGAGTGTCATCCTCTTAGGGAAGCCCCTGCTGCCATCTTGGGTATTGGCAGGCATGTGCACATAGCACACATGTCATGCACACTGACGGGAGAGGTACGTGGGTGCGCAGATGGCCTTACTGAAGCCTGTGCTGCCTGTGTGTGGGGATGCCTGAGAGCTCCTGATCCGCAATACGCAGTAGTGGTGGGTTGCAGGACCTTATGCTGCTGCAGATCACAGAACAGGAATGCCACCTTCCTACCCTAAGGAGGGACCCTTCGGGGGGCCCTCTGGGCCATGAAGCCCTTAGCCAGGGCCCAACCTGGCCACCGTCTGGCACCGGGCCTGCACAGGAAGCTGTGGAAGCTGCAGAGCAGTGGATAAATGTTTCATAGAAAAACACCCACCACCCATGGGCACGTCACAACAATAAGGTAAGCTCAAAGCCCTACATCCACTGAAATTTTAAAGAAATTCTAAAGTACCTTCAGAAAGAGGCAGAAAAAAAGAAGTCTTTTTCACAGGCAAAAGAAATGTTTGAGAAGCTGGAGCACAGATTGTGGCACAGCACTATCTTTAATACAAAAATCACAATGACTTCTGCATCCTTTTGGGGATGGGGTTCCTGCTGCCTCTGTTGGGCCTTATATATCTCACTTTGCTGAGGAATATTTCCTCAGAGCCTTTTTTATGTATAACTATTAGGTGCAAGAGATCATGATATGACATTTGGTCAGTTCACAGTTCTGTGGTTTGTAGAACTACAGTGATGCCCCCATAGAACTGGCTAAAGGCATATGGTTACAACACCCTCACAACTGGTAGCAGTGGTGTTTTCAGTCAAGCTGTGCTGTCTTCCAGCTACTCCATCATGCAATGGATTTCTTGCGTTTTTGATGACGCACATGTGGAAGCCCCCACAGATCACTATTTGGTATACTAGCATGTGTGCTTGAAATACCTCTGAAAGCAATGGCATGTCAGGAGCCATCCTTGGCTTTCTTCAGCATATGCTATTTGCATGTATGCACAACAGCATGACCCTGTCAGAGTTGCGCCTTGAAGTCACAAATGAGTTGCCTGAAAATGCCATCTCTATACAAAAACAGAGCAATCCTATACTCACATTACTCCAGGAGCAAAGAGATGCTGTCACTTTGCTGGTAGAATGGCCACTGTTTGCAGTGCAACCCAAGAGGAGAAATATGCATAATCAAAAAATTAAAAATGGGGTAAAAATGGCAGGTGTGACCCCACTGTCCCTGGAAACACAACCAGGGTCTGTGCTGTCAACAAAAACCATATGCCACACACTCACACAGAGGCAGCCAATGAACTCACATTCCCCCAGCACACAACCTGCATCACCACACAGACAACGCCCAAAACAGTGCTCTGCTGCATAGTTTCCCACCACAAGAGCTCCCCTTTCTGAGTTTTAAGTGTGCACAACATGAAGCCATGCGTTGCAATACTGTGTGGGGCTGTGATTGGGTGTTGACTTGCACCACTTCCTATGCTCTGTCATGGTGATGTGGGCAGGGCAGTTGTCAGCGTGCCATTGACTTTTACGTTTTTATATGTTTTACTCTCCCGCTGAAGTCAATGGGAGGCAAATGCTTTGTGCCTGGGGCTAGGGCTCTTGCTGCTGTCAGCAGGAGCAGCAGCAGCTATAGATTGAAGAGGAGTAGATGGATGCTCATCCCCTGTGCTGTTCATGTCCTGCCAACTGGAACAGTTCTGCAAGTGGACATTTCCGCTGATGTATCTTGGGTGTTCCACCAGTGCATTTATGGTGGTTTCCACTGAATCATATACCCCTCAGCTACCACACCTTCAGTATAGGATTGCATCCTAAGAAACTAAAGAGAATAACCTGGTGACTGTTACTATCTGCAAGTGAAAACTGCCAGTATTATACAGCTACAAGAGTGGCTGTATACTATAGTCAGCATGGATTTTTTGCATAGGGCAATGTTAAATTGAAAATACCCCCATGCCATTTTGATGCTTCCCATAAGCTCATTTCAAAACAAAACTTTGCAAAACTTATAGTCCTGAACTCAGAAATGCTTGCTTAACAAGCCTCTAAATTTTCATGGCAATACACAAAACAGTCAGAGAGAACCGAGAGTTCAAAGTGTAAAAAGAAAGAGGAAAAAACAGACCCCTTTTGGACTTTTTTCTGTCAGAGTTCTCATAATTTCTGTTGAAATAAATTAAAAATCAGCCATGTTCACAGAGTACCTGTAATCCTATTCGTGCCCTTGCCCCATTCTCTGACCTTCATCTTCAGCAGTTTAAAGGTTTAAAAACTGCATGGCTGATTTTTAATTAATTTAAGAAATTTTACCTTGAATGCAATGATAATGTTGGGCATGCTCAGTAAGAACCAACTGACACTGTTCTAAAAGCCAAATTTACAGCTGTTGGGCTTGCCTAATCAAAGGGCCACACCCAGGCCAGACCTTTATTTCACTTGAGACAGCCATGGCTTCCCCCGAAGAATCCTCGAAGTGCAGTTTCTGAAGGGTGCTGAGAGGAGACTCCTATTCCCCTGACAGAGCTCCAGTGGACAGAGGAGTTTAACAGTCAGCCACTCTGATGGAAGCTCTGTGAGAGGAACAGGGCTTCTCCTAGCAACCCTCAGCACCCTTCACAAACTACACTTTCCAGGATTCTTTGGGAGAAGCCATGACTGTCTGAAGTGAAATAAAGGTCTGGTGTGGATGTAGCCAGGGACAGCTCTGGTTTAAATTTGGATGGGAGGTTACATGTGCTTGCTGTAGAATAAAAATGTGGGGGAAACCTTGAAAAAGAATTATACTGTTCACAATGATTTCCTTTCGGAAAGGAAAGGGGCTTCCACTCTGCCTAGTGCCCACCCATCCAATCTCCTCCCCTTCCCCAGGTCAGTTTCACCTATCCTAAGCATGATTGCACAGGAGTAAATCCCACTAACTCAAAAAGTAAGCAAATGATCAAACCTGCCCTCCCCTTCTCCTCCCTCCTACCCCCTTCCTCTTGTCCCCTCCTCCTTCTTTCACCCCTCTCTTCCCCTTTCAATTCCCTCCTTCCCCCTCTTCCTCATTCCCCTCCCTTCTGCCCTCCTCCTCCCCCTCTTCCTCCTCCCCCCATGGTCAGTTTTACCTATCCTGGGACTACAACCTGGGAGACCAGGGTTCGAATCCCCACACAGCCATGAAGCTCACTGGGTGACCTTGGGCCAGTCAGTGTCTCTCAGCCTCAGAGGAAGGCAATGGTAAACCCCCTCTGAATACTGCTTACCATGAAAACCCTATTCATAGGGTCTCCATACACCGGAATTGACTTGTAGGCAGTCCATTTCATTTTCAAGCAGGATTGCGCAGGAGTAAATCCCATTGAACTCAATAAGCATGCAAATGATCAGACCTGCCTTTCCCCTCTTTCCCCTCTCCTCTCCCCTCTTCCTCCTTCCTCCTCCCCCCTCTTCCTTCTTCCTCCTCCCCTGCCCACTCTAGGCTTCCCTCCCCATGGTCAGTTTTACCTATCCTAAGCATGATTGCACGGGAGTAAATCGCACTGAATTCAATAAACATGCCAATGATCCAACCTGCCCCCCTCCTCCTGCTCCTGCTTGCTCCCCTCCCCCTCCTCCCCTCCCTATCCCCTGTGGTCAGTTTCACCTATCCTAAGCATGATTGCAGGGGAGTAAACCCCACTGAACTCAATAAGCGTGCAAATGATCAATCCATTCTCAGCAAACTTGCACAGGATCCCATTTCTTTCCTCCAGGATTAAAAAGCAGAGGAATTCACTCCAAATGCAATCGAGTGAAGCAGTCATGCAAAATCTGTAAAAATATGTTATGGATGGCTAATATTGTGTTATTATCAGGCTATTTGATACTACACCATAAACCTGCATGGAAAGGAGTTGACATCACAGAAGTTCGGCCACAGTACTTCCCCCCCAATCATTTCAATAGTTGTCCTAGAGCCTCCCCTTTGTCGTTGTTATGTGCCTTCAAGTCGATTTCGACTTATGGCGACCCTATGAATCAGTGACCTCCAATAGCATCTGTTAAAAACCACCCTGTTCAGATCTTCAGAAACTATTCTGCAGAACAGTCAGTCCCATTATTCCACAATTGTTTTTGGAGCTTTTTTTTAGTGTTGCAAAGTGTTGCTGTCCTTCACATATTCATAGAAACAAAAGCAAAAGAGAATGATTTACTATAGGAAACTTCACTAAAATTGCAAAGTAAATCAAACATATTTAAAGTGACTATCTGAATGCTATCAACTGTTTCAGTATTGTTGCTTCCTCCCTGCTAAAACAAGATCAGCATAGCACATGTCTTGTTTCTGTTATTTGGGCTGATTGCAGGTGTTGCCACCACTCACCATATGCTCAGAGACACATGTTACCAAATTCTTCCAAGCTACACAGGAAGTGGATTGGACTGTGAGAAACCAACCCAAATTGTGTTTGCATTTTTACAAATTTGTAGGACAATACAATATCTCAGAGAGGAGGTCTCCTGTTCCCCTGGTGCATTCGCTATAGCTGCCCAATTTCTCTGCTTTTAAAGTTTGATAGAAATATCTGTTGGCTATAGGTACGTTTTTAAACCGCAAGGTTTTTTGCCTATTAGTGAATTATATTCAATTATGAATAACAATAATTGTGCTCATGGCCTGCTTGTGGGCATTTGGTTGGACGCTGTGAGAACAAGATAGTGAACTAAATGGGTTTTGGTCTGATCCTCAGTTATTATTACTAGGACTCATAAAAAACACACTTCCTATGCAGGTTGGGGGGGAGAGTGAATAACATGGATTTGCAATTTCTAATAGGTTGGATTTCAGCATTAGGGAAGAAAAGAGAAATGTGGCTTCAGTTTAATGGACTCAGTGTAAGAAATCTCATCCAGACTGATTCTGAAAAGAAAGTGGATCTATGCTCAGAAACCAAAAAAGGTTGTGACACCGATTTAACTGATTTCTGTACCGCAGCCAAAATCCGTGATGAAGGAATATATAAATCCAAGGGGTACTGACTTTTGGTGAATCCATTAGAAATACAGTAGGGCCCCACTTACCGGCGTTTCGCTTCCCGGTATTCCGCTAATGCGGCGGCTTTCATTCCCCATTTTAAAGCCGCTTTTGTGGCATTTTCGTGTCATCTTCGCACGACGCGCCCCATTATACTCAATGGGGTTCCGCTTTATGGTGATTTCCGCTTTACGGCGGGGGTCTGGAACGGAACCTGCCGTATAAGCGGGGCCCGCCTGTAGATTTAAAGCCTTCTGTGCAGTATAAAGGCACATGTTAGCTAGTCTCTTCCTTCTGGATTTTTAAATATTAGTCATGGCAAATGGTTACATGCAGAAGGACCCAGGTTCAATCCCTGGTTTCTCCATGGGGAATTGGGATACCCTGGAGAGTTGCTGCCAGTCAGTGGAGACAATCTAAGGTAGACAGACTTGGGTTGATCCAGTATAAGACAGACTCCTGTGTGTTCCAATTATCTGGAGTTTTTCAACATTCTAGCAGTTTAGGGTTTGTTATTTTTAGTTGCCCAGATTTGTTGTTGTTTATGTCTGCTTTTTTGTTCAGTCTGCCTTATCACTTTTCTCTGTTTTTTTGGGGGAGGGAGTATCTCCCTTTTGCTCTTTTGTCCTAACTGTCACACCCTATAGATGCAGGGGGAAAAACACCCTTTAGAGGTGCAGTGTTGCTTAGCAATGCCATGTATCCCTTTGTGTCAGAGCTATGGTAACCTGGTTTGCATTGCAAAGATTACTTGAATGCTCTTCTGCTACATGCTCTGACATTACCTACTAGCAGAAACCAGTAATGATTTGAAATGAATGCTGATGAAAGTTAAAGAAGAAAGCACAAAAGCAGGGCTACAGCTGAACGTCAAAAAGACAAAAGTAATGGCAACAGAAGATTTATGTAACTTTAAAGTTGACAATGAAGACATTGAACTTGTCAAGGATTATCAATACCTTGGCAGTCATTAACCAAAATGGAGACAACAGTCAAGAAATTAGAAGAAGTCTAGGGCTGGGGAGGGCAGCTATGAGACAACTAGCAAAGGTCCTCAAATGCAAAGATGTATCACTAATGTCAGGATCATTCAGACCATGGCATTCCCTCTCTCTATGTATGGATGTGAAAGCTGGATATTGAAAAAAGTGGATAAGAGAAAAATCAACTCCTTTGAAATGTGGTGTTGGAGGAGAGCTTTGCACATACCATGGACTGTGAAAAAGACAAATAACTGGGTGTTAGAACAAATTAAACCAGAACTATCAGTAGAAGCTTAGATGATGAAACTGAGATTATCATACTTTGGACACATAATGAGAAGACATGATTCACTAGAAAAGACAATAATGCTAGGAAAAACAGAAGGGAGTAGAAAAAGAGGAAGGCCAAACAAGAGATGGATTGTTCCATAAAGGAAGCCACAGACCTGAACTTACAAGATCTGAACAGGGTGGTTTATGACAGATGCTATTGGAGGTCACTGATTCATAGTCGCCATAAGTTGTAAGCGACTTGAAGGCATATAACAGATATTCCCTATCGTTCACGATGAGAAATGATAAGGCCAGAGAGTGCACTACAAATATTACTGTGTTATGCAATTTGATTAAATCTTTATCTCTGTACCAGAACCCACCAAGACCTTCCTTCTGAAAGTTCAACAACCCTTTTATCTCTGGTTTTCACAGATAAGCACTTTACTTTGGGCTTAAAAAACAGAATGGCGGCTCCTGATAGGAGTTCAGAAACAAAACTTCTCCTGCTATTATCTCATTCAACTTTTGACAGTGAGACATTTTAATTTCATGAACCATTCCTTTGTTCTCATCTTTGTGCTTGAGACCAAGGACAATTATCTTTGTGAGAGCTCAACATGTTTGACCAGATGATGTTTTCATGCAGGGGAGGGGCTATAGCTCAGTGGCAGAGCAGATGTTTTGCATACAGATGGTCCTAGGTACAATCCTCCACATCTCCAGATAAGGCTGGAAAAGACCCAAGTCTGAAGCCCTGTAGAACCAGCAGCAGCCTACGTAGACAATACTGATGGACCAATTATCTGACTTGGTATAAGGCCGTATCATATGCTAATATATGTTCATTGCATGTTCATGATGAGGCACTTGACCTAATTTTCAACAGTGAACTGATGCAGACATAAGGCTGGCTCCCTTTTACAGCTCTTAAACTGGGAGCCAGGTTCAGGAATATGAGCATCCTCAGCTCACCTCTCCTCTCTGTAGCCCCCCCTCCAGCTGCAATTAAACTGTACATCAAGAGTGATGTAAACAGTGGTTAAGGTGAGTCAGGTTTCCTGTTTCACTAGGATTTGAAATCATGGTTTGATAAAGGTGTAAGATTTGAGTTGAAGGGCATTAGGATTTATGAACTCTTTAACCAAAGAAAGAGGATGCTCTGTGTGTGTGCGTGTGTGTGTGCAGGGAAGAACAGTGATTAAAATCTGGCTCAGCCTCCTGGATTCCTCCTTATTAATCTTTCTTCTTACCTATTGGTTGTATCTAATAAGCAGGACTTTGTTTGTTTTGTTTGTTCAAATACATATTGCGTCAGCTGAAGGGGCTGATAATTAACAGGCTCAGGTGGAAGTGGGGATGGGGAGAAATTCATTTGGTTCATATTTTGAAGCTAACTTACCTGATTTACACTTGCTGAACCAATAAATGAGCCAAAATACAGCGGTGTTTTGGAATTCACATTTCTCTTAATTTGGTAATACAATTCTCCAAAACTTGCTTGCAAAAATGTGTTTATAAAGAGAACATTGTGTGCAACAACGTGCATATTAAGAGAAATGCACACAAGAATTTTCATGAATTTTTGTGAGACCTTTTCTGTTAATTGCATATGGGGAGAAATTAACTTAAGTTTGGAAAAATAAGGAACCAAAACGGACAGATTTGTTCATCAATACGTGGAGGGGGAAAGTAATCCCTTGTACCTCTGCTGTGGTCCTGAGGGAAATTAGCAAATTTTTTGAAAGGGGAGGGGGAATCCCCATTGTACCAGTTGGGTTTTTTATTTCAAAGCTAATATTTTTACTTCAGAACATTTTCCTCAGGACCACATCAGGGTGGAAAGGGTTAAATATCCTCTCTGTGCCTGATCTGATCCCATTAAGTAAGAAATATACCCCTCCCCCAAGAATCAGCAGAACTATAATAGAGGAATAATTGCTCTACAATCATTGCTCTACAATCATCTCAGTGTCAACTCTTTTCACAGGTTTTGTAGGTTTTTGCCGCTTGAAAATCTTGCAAAACCGACTGACAATGGAAGGCAACAGGATTGTTATGCCTCCACTATACCACCTTCTATTTTTAAAAAAAATTGTTTGCAAAATGAATAAAAATTGATCCCAAGTAGGACATCTTTCTAGGCCAAGTGGCTGTGTCAGCCCCAAGTAAGCCATGCTTGAACAGTAGGGAAGTTTGTGGTGAATGAGACAAAGTACTATGGCAAGACTCTGGTCCCCACTGCATCTGTTCTGGCTCCCTAATGCCTGTTTCTATGAACTAATGTGTCAGCAACATAGTTAGTTGTTTTGCTTTGACAAGCTTTTGCAGCTAGATAAGGGGGTCTCTGCTTTAGGCGTTCATTTTATATTGTCTTTCAACCTATTGCCAGTTAGTTCTTTTGTACTGTTTTTAAAACTATTTTTAGTTTGATAAAGGTGTAAGGTTTTTATTGTATGTTTGCAGATTGCCTTAAGACATATGTAAAAGGCAATTCACAAATGGAACAACAACAACAACAATATAGTTAGTGGCATTTACTGAGCATCTTGTGTTGGATGAAATGAATGAAATAGCCAGTGCTGAAGAATCTAGTGATGCAAATCTGTAAAAATATGTTATGGATGGCTAATATTGTGTTATTATTGGGCTATTTGATGCTCTACCATAAACTTACATGAAAAAGAGCTGAGATCACAGAAGTTCAGCCACAGTTCTCCCCCCCAGTCATTTCAACAGTTGCCCTAGAGCCTCCCCTTTGTTGTTATTATGTGCCTTCAAGTCGATTTCGACTTATGGCAACCCTATGAATCAGTGACCTCCAATAGCATCTGTCATAAACCACCCTGTTCAGATCTTGTAAGTTCCGGTCTGTGGCTCCCTTTATGGAATCAATCCATCTCTTGTTTGGTCTTCCTCTTTTTCTACTCCCTTCTGTTTTTCCTAGCATTATTGTCTTTTCTAGTGAATCATGTCTTCTCATTATGTGTTCAAAGTATAATAAGGAGAGGAGGAAGAAGGAGGAAGGGACAGGAGAGGGAAAGGAGGGGAGGGGAAGGAGAGAAGGGGAAGGGGAGGGGAAAGGCAGGTCTGATCATTTGCATGCTTATTGAATTCAATGGGATTTACTCCCATGCTATCATGCTTAGAATAGGTAAAACTGACCATGGAGGAGGTGGAGAACAGGGAGGGGATTGGACAGGGATGGGGGGGTGAGGGGTGAGGGAAGGGTTGAAAATCTGCTTTTAAAAAAAATCTCTGGGTGTGCCCATACTCTGCTAGAAAATCTCCCTGAAGAATTCAACTGGCTGCAGTTGGAAACAGTATGCTGGACTAGATGAACCCTTGCTCAGAACTGTTAGGGTTTTTTTTTAACCCCCTGGGCATGCCTAAAACAGTTCTTTTGGATCCCAGTCATTAGTATTATACCTTGTTAGAATGGCAGCATTCTGATCCTTTGGTCTAAAGTCAACTTCAACATTCAACATTCAGTCTCTCCACCAAATGACGATGGAAGAGAAATATAAAGAGAATAACAAGAAAACATGTACTGCTATCCTGCCAGTTGAATGATCTCATGCCCATGTGCTATCTCTTCCCTGCCTCCCCCCTTATTTTTTTTAAAGTGCTTGTCCGGTGTAATTACTCCCAGCAGTTTGTCTTTTCAGATTTATTCTATGGATTATGAAATGATCACTGCAAAGTGATTGGGAAAACCATCCTGACCCAAGGGCTTCCCTCTGTTATAATGAAGAGTGCTTGCCCTTCATGGGATAATACATCTGCCTTTCCTTGGCCAATCAACAGAGTCTTCCCCCACCCCGATTTACTACTGAAGTAACAGGAGAAAACAAATGACCTAATTGTTACCAGTAGTAGTGAAGTTGTTATGAATCCAAACCATTACTTAGAAGAGACAGAAACAAAATAAGCCAAAGTCTTGTATGCTGAGACATCTGTCTTATGAGATATGCCAATAAATATTAGAACATGAGTTATCAGTAACATTTGTAAAGGCGACACAGAACTACTCCCAAAAAGACACTCTCCAGTTCTCACTAGCTGATTTTGTTGCTGCTGATAATCTTCTCAAAGATGTCAATGTGAGTTTATATTTCCTTTCTCTAAAATACTTACCCAAGGACTTCCAACTGATTTGCTTCAGTGTCTTGTTACATTCAGCACTTTCCCTTCCCTCAAAAATACTGTTGCAACAACTGGGTGTTAATCATGCATTTGCCTATGTCAAACTGCTTTGGGTTAATTATCAGGCACACTTAGCAATCTCATACGCACGCTTTTGTGCTTCCGTATTGTGCAGTCAGCTTTATCATAGAGTCGTTGCCCTCCAGCCAACAATGAATCAGTAACCTAACACAGCACAACTGTTGTACCAACTGTGCGAGCTCAGCAAGGCAACAATTGGATTTTCTTATTTAAATTGCTCACATTTGTTACCCTCTTTTTTCTTCTGTCACAGAGGATCATTATTTTAATGTTCAGGTGATAGCAAGGCACACGTAACTTTGGGCCACCCCAAATGACTGATCTGTGATGTACATTTTGGAGCATTGGATGTCACTCTAGTTGTTAATTGCTATCCCAGTGGGGTAATTTGCACTGCACTGCTAATAGCCTAACTTTGGTGGCATTTCTTTCAGTTTTGCTCCTCCGAGGTATGACAAAACCTTTAGCTGTCTTGGTTATCAATAGCAGTCAAACTAAACCTAAACACTTTCGATTAATTATAGAATTCATCTCATTAAAATAAAAAAAATATTTATTTTTGCACAGACATCACATGTAGCTTCAAGGCAGCTTCAGTAAAAAAATGGAAAAGCAACAGGACTGGGATGGAATCAGAATTGTACAAATGGAAGGATGCCCAAGAAATGGAGCTTTCCTGTCCTATCCTTCTGAAGCCCCCATACCCCAAAAAGCATATTGGGAGTAGGGTTGCCAGGTTCAAGGCCTGAGACTGATCCTGTATCTTTAGGAGAAGAGCAAGTCAGCCAAGTGCAGGTGTTCTTGCAACCCTGTAATGGGAAAAACCACAAGATGGAATTCTCCTTTCCCCCTGCACACCTTTTAAAGATATAGAAGACAGGCTGGGCCTGGCAACCAAGAGGTCTTCTGTATCTTTAAAAGTTGTGCAGGGGGAAGGGAAAATTCCACCTTGTGGTTTTTCCCATTACAGTGTTGCAAGAACACCTGCACTTGGCTGACTTGCTCTTCTCCTAAAGCTGCAGGATCAGTCTCAGGCCTTGATCCTGGCAACCCTAATGGGGAGGGATGTAGGATGCTCCTAAATATATAGACTCCTGCAAAGTGCCTTCTCCGGATTTGGCAGCTTCTCCCCTTCTACTGCACCACAGGTCATGCTGTTCAGGAACAGGTTCAGCATCAGCATTCAACAGTCAGGCAAATGCCAAGGCCCAAAAGGGCCCACCTAGGTTGACACCAGTTATCACCCTTTCTCTTTTTTCTTTCATTTTACAAGTGGTGAACATGCTGTGAAACAAAGCACCAGCTTTCCTCCTAAATGCCTCTAGGCCCTGGAATAACTGGGTCCAGAAGCATACTGAAGAAATAAAGATGACAGATGGAGACCTGTTTTCCTGAAGATGGTAAACAGAGACATATCTATTCAGTATATGCATTGTCCTTTCTGCAACATCCTCACTGCAACCAAACCAGAGTACTCTATCCAGGTGGTGCATGCGCCTCCCTTCCCAGGCTATAGCCATCATTTTCAACATAGGCACAAAGATGGAGAAGGCTCTCTGGAGGACTCTCCTCCGCACATGGAATGTAGCAGAGAAGCCTCTGATGCCAAATCTTCAAGTCCTCTGTTGGTGACAAAGTACTCCTCAGGGAGGTGGTGGAGAGGTGGTCCTTTGCACTCTCCCAAACAACACTTTTATTATGGCATCATACTTGCAGAAAGTGATCCAAAGAGAGTCTAATTTGGTTTACGTTTTGGGATGGACCTTATTTCAGTGGGAGGATGCATATCAAGTTAAAAGACTTCTGCCTGAGACCTTGGAGAGCTTCTGCCAGCTGAAGTCCTAAGTACTGAGTACTAAGAAAGTACTAAGCTACACAGACAAATAGTATGGCATGGTACAAGGTAGCTTGCAATGTCCTCATATATCCTGCCTTTGGGAAGGGCCATAGCTCACTGGTAGAGCATCTGCCTTGCATGCAGAAGGTCCCAAGTTCAATCCTTGGCATCTCCAACTAGGCCTGAGGGATATACCTGCCCCTCACTCTGGAAAGCCATTGCCAGTGGCTTAAAGAAATAGGGGATCCTGTGAGAGAGGAGAATGAGATCAGAGATGACAAAAGAAAAAATAAAGGGAAGATACAAGCCCTGGAGATTGGAACAAATGTGGAATTGGAAAAAGATCTGGAGTTTATGGATTTTAGAAATAAAATCTACTGTTTGGAATTTAACGTTATCTCTGAAGAAATTAATGAAGATATTAGAGATAAAGTTATCAATGGCTTGGATAATCCTTTGGACTGGAATGACGTGATGGAGTTTGATATAGAGAAAATCTATGGAATTAACTGCAGCCATGTGACAATGGAAAAACTCTCAAGAGATGAGCCAGTGCATTTTGTAAAAAAGAAGAACAGAGATATGACTTTACAACAGTATTACAGCAACTTATTCAGAATGGATGGCAAGAAAATATTTGGGATAGAGGAAATTCCCATCAGACTCTTATTATATGACTATGGCTATGACAGCAAGTTTATTATGGAATACTGATAATGGAAGATTGGACACTGAAATTACTGGACTTAACAGGACTATTGAAGATGGAAGATGGAACTAATAGGGATAATGGAATAATGGCTATTGAAATTATTGAACCTAACAGATTTTGATGAGATGGATTAATCGAAATGTTTATTTGGACTATGGTTATGACAATAAGATTATTATAATTATTAACGAGATGGATTAATTGACATGTTTATTTGGAGAAAAATTGATAGATATATTTCTTAAAGAATTGAAACCTCTCTTTGACTTTTTGTGGAAAGAATAAAGTAATGTTTATGAGATTTGATGATTAATTAAGATAACTACTGGAGGAAAGTGATTTTATAATATGATTTAAGAGACAGGATTGTTATATATTGTAGACCTATAACTGATTTGATTTGTGACAAATGGGAAGTCAATATTTTATTTTATTTTGTTTAATCATTTTTGTTTTGTTTTGTTTTTTGTCTTTGAATGTTTTATGATTTTGTTTTGTATGTTTTATGAAAATTTGAATAAAAATTATTGTAAAAAAAAAAGAAAAAAAAAAAAAAAGAAAGCCATTGCCAGTGAGTGTAGACAATACTGAGCTAGAAGGACCAATGGTATGAATTAGCATTATCAGCTTTCTATGTTCCTATATCTGGTAGCACTCTGATATCCAGGCAATCCAAAAATGCAGCATCTCAAGGAGAATCTGTGGTCAAATGCAGTAAGAAAGTCCAAGAGTGGGCAGGGTCATGAAACAGAGGCAAAGCCAAACTCAAACACAACAGAGCAGAGTAGTCCAAAGATAAGCACAGTGTTAGCAGGGATCAGGTTAGTCAGGCTAGCAAACAAGAACAAGAAACTGGGTTGGACAGAACTAAGGCTCTGTGTTGTTCTAGCAACTAACTGTCTTCAACCAAGACCTTTTATAACCTGTTCACCCAGACCCAGCTGCAATAGGTTAGCTCAGCTTCAAGGTTTCCTACTCCCAAGGAGATCCCTTATTCTCAAAGAGGCTGGTTCTTTGGGGCCCTTGATGCATGCACTCTTTACAGATGGCTGCCTGAACCTGAATCTTTGGACAGCAGGATTCCCTGTGGCTGGGAGGCAGCTCAATCTCCACCTGTAATTCAACAAGGAAAGGAGCTGCCACAAGTGAGTCAGCAACCTCATCCATGGGTCTCTGAGTTCTCTGCTGTAGATAGGCCTGGGGTTGCCATGTCTTTGGACATTGTGTCATCAGGGTTATCAGAGGAGAAGGAGTCATCCCAGCTTGGACCTGGGTTAAAAATGACATCACACCTCTGGTTTGGGGATTCATCAAGATTTTTCATTCCATTAAGGATCAGGCTTACTGAAGAGGTCCATGTCTAATTTACATAGTGGAATGCTGTTATCTGGATTTTTTGAAATTGCTGTTTTACCCTTTAGGTCAGTTGATTCTTTCTTCTGTTTTTATACTTTGCATCACAAATTGCTTTGGATATCTTTATTGACAAGTGTTGTGGTCTGCCTTCAAGTCGATCCCGATTTATGGCTACCCTGTGAATAGGGTTTTCATGGTAAGCAGTATTCAGAGGGGGTTTCCCATTGCCTCCCTCTGAGGCTAGCCCTCCCCAGCTGGCTAGGGCCTGCTCAGCTTGCCACAGCTGCACAAGCCAGACCCTTCCTGTCCATAACTGCCAGCTGGGGGGCAACTGGGCTCCTTTGAACTATGCAGCTTGCCCACGGCTGCACAGGTGGCAGGCCACATAACCCCTGAGCCACTCACTCTGGGGGTGATCTTTAGCTGGCCCTTGACACCCAAGAGACACACGTGGGGATTTGAACTCACAGACTCTGGACTCCCAGCCAGGCTCTTCTCCCCACTGTGCTATGTTAGAAATATATAAAGAAATCTTTCCAGAAGCAAGATAATAGCCTTGAGAATAATTAGCCAAAATAAAAAATTGTGTGCCAGTAACATAAAGATGCTTAAGCAAAAAAGAAGAAAAGTATGTAGAATGCACTTAAACTTTGAGTTTCAGAAGGCAAATCCTCTTGTTGACCTAGTCTGATAGCCTTTTTAAGGGAACTTTTTGAATGGCAAAGAAGTGACTGCTTGAGTGCAATAGTGTGATGTCTAAAAGAATTTTATGAAGATCGAGATGCTACTCTTGGGAAAAAAGTAAACATGGGAACTGAACATCTGGTACAAAACAAGAACCCCATCTGTGTTTTTAAAAGAGTGAATAGGGTTAGAAATCATTGTCAGCCCAGGGCAGATAGATGTTTAGCAAGGATGGATAGCCAGTTTGGACAGATTTTGCAGCCTGTGAAAACACTTGATGCACATTTAAGATTTCAATACACACTAAATCTACATTCCAAGTAAACATGTTTTCTTGGAAGTAAGCTCTGCTAAGTGTGATTTATTTCCAAGTATTAAACAGCCATGAGAGTGGCTGTACACTATAGCCAGCATGGATTTTTTGCATTCTGCAATGTTAAATTGAAAACAACCCCCATGCCATTCTGATGCTTCCCATGTGCTCATTTCAAAACAAAATCTTATAAAACTTATAGTCCTGAACTCAGAAATGCTTGCTTAACAACCATATATGTTTTCATGGTGATACACAAAACACTCAGAGAAAATCGGGAGTTCAAAGTGTAAAACAAGAGAAAAAATCCAGACCCCTGTTGGACTTTTTTCTGTCAGTCAGCTCATAATTTGTTGAAATTAATTAAAAAACAGCCATATTCACAGACTACCTGTAATCCTGTTACTGACCTTGTCCCATACTCTGACCTTCATCTTTTGCAGTTTAAAAGTTAAAAACAACAACACCTAGCTCATTTTTAATTAATTTAAGAAATTTAACATTGGGGTCTATGATAAGGTCAGGCATGCTCAGTAAGAACCAACTGTCAGTGTTCTAAAAGCCAGACTCACAGCTGCTGGGGTTGGTTAATCAGTGGGCCACACCCACACCAGACCTTTATTCCACTTTAAACAATCATGGCTTCCCCCAAAGAATCCTGGGAAGTGTAGTTTGTGAAGGGTGCTGAGAGTTAAGAGACTCCAGTTCCCCTGACAGAGCTCCAGTGGCCAGAGTGGTTTAACAGTCAGCCCTTCTTCCCAGAGAATTCTGGTGACTGTAGCTCTGTGAGGGGAATGGGGCATCTCCTAACATCTCTAAGCACTCTTGACAAACTACACTTCCCAGGATTCTTTGGGGAAAGCCATGACATTTAAAGTGGAATAAAGGTCTGGTGTGGATATGGCCAGGGACGGCTTTGGCTTAAATTTGGGTGGGAGATTACATGTGTCTACAGTAGAATAAAAAGGTAGGGGGAAACCCCCAAAATAATACTAGTTAAGAAGGGGCCTTCCCTTTGCCCAGTGTCTACACTCTCACCTCCCCTTCCTCCTCCCACTCCTCCTACTCCCCTTTCCCTTCTCCCTACTCCTATACTTCCTCCCCTCCCTACCCCATCCCCACGTCAGTTTTACCTATCCTAAGCATGACTGGACAGGAGTAAATCCCATTGAACTCAATAAGCATGCAAATGATCAAACCTGACCTCCCCTCCTCCTTTCTGCTTCCTCTTGCCACTCCCCCTTCCTTCACCCCTCTTACTCCTCTCCTTCCAATACCCTCCCTTCCTGCTCCCTCCCTCCTCTTTCACCTCTTCACCTGTGGTCAGTCTCACCTATCCTAAGCCTGATTGAATGGGAGTAAACCTCACTGAATTCAATAATCATGCAAATGATCAGAACTGCCTTGCCCCTCCCTCTCCTCTCCTCCTCCCTTCTTTGTCTTCTCCCCCTTTTCCTTGATCCTCCTCCCCTGCCCATTCCAGCACTACCTCCCCCTCCTCCCCCCATGGTCAGTTTCACTGTTCCTAAGCATGATTGCATGAGAGTAAATCCCACTGAACTCAGCAAGCATGCAAATGATCAAACCTGCCCTCCTCTCCCCCACTGTTGTTTGCGTTTTTTCAAATTTTAGGGCAGTACAATATCTCAGAGAAGAGGTCAGGTCTCCTGCTCCCCTGGTGCATTCACTATAGCTGCCCAATTTCCCTTCTTTTTAAAGTTTGATAGAAGTATCTGTTGGCTATAGGTACGTTCAAAACCGCAAGAGTTTTTTTGCCTATTTCTGAATGTATATTCTGAATCATGGCGAAAAAAATAGTTAAATGATGTTTTGGGGGTCTCTTTGAATTATGAAAGGAAATATACCTAAGAGGGTTCCACTCAGGTGCTGCATCACATATATGGCATTGTTCCTACAGATAAATTTTATTTCTTGATAATATGATTTGGAAGCCGCTTTAAAAATGAGTCCTGAAAGTGACCCACATAAACGCACAGGGAAATTAAATAATAAAAACCAATTAAAATATCATAAAGTCCCAGAACAGAACAAAATGCAATAGCATAATCAGCAAGGAGACATTTCTCTCATATAAAGAAAGGTAGGCAAAATCATCATCATCCTTAAATGCATGCCTAAAGCAGGAAAGGAATCCAGCTGAACATCTCTAGGGTAGAGAGTTCTAAGGCAGCAGTAGAAAAGTTCCCGTATCATGTACCAACCAGCTGGACCTCCATAGATGACAGGCAAAGAGCAAGGCCTCTGATGCTGAACACAGTGGTGAGGGTTGTATGGGAGAAAGCAGCCCTTCAGATATCCTGATTTCAATTAAGTTAGGTAAGAATTCAGTTTAACGTGAGTTCTAGAATTGCACACAGAAACAAATTAGATATTGAAATAATATCTTAAGTATCTGCATATGGAAAAAAATGATGAACCATTAATTGTGAAGAGCAGTAGAAGTCTTTATTTTGCCAGAAGTATACAGGCCAGAAAGCTGTAGCATTTCCCCCACCACCTTCAGTGTTAATTTGGGGATGGGGGGGTGGGGGCACGGAGATCATGTGTGAAGCAGTGCTCACTCACACAGTGGTGTCAGGTTTCTGATTAGCACATAAAGTCAGTGGCTGGATGAATCATTTGACTATTATCTGAAGAAAATTGAAAGAGAATGTAAAGCACACTACCAATATTTTTAGATGTGCTTCCCCCACCCCTGCAGAATTGCACGTCTCTCCAAAACCTGTGATAAAAATATACTTGTGTAGTTTCAGAGTCTATCCCCCCCTCCCATAGTGTTGATTTTATAAAGCAGAAGTGTCACAAATGTTGAAAATGGGGGAGGGGGAGGAAGGACAAAAATACATCAGAAAGGATTTGAAAAAGACAAGAATCATGAGAAAGATAGTGTGAAAACATACTAACTTGTCATTCCGAAAGTTTTGGTCATGACACCTGAAAATGTTATGCTTTCTGTAAAATGCACACTATTTTAGGGCCATTACTGCCTCTCACCAAGCACTACTGTCAAGATCCTAAGAAGGGGAAGTGTTGCAATCCGAGGCTTTGTTAGTTGTCTCTGCAACAGATGCCATTTGCCTCTTTGACAGTGGACACTATGTAAAACTCTAGCTGTGCGCACAGAACAACTTCTCCCTGTGCATACCTTCTTTTGATCCCTAACAAACATAGCACTAAGGCTGCAATTGTGTACACACTTACCTGGGAGTAAATCCCCTTGAATACAATAGGATTCACTTAGACAAGATAGGATTGCACTGGGAGTCTCTTTTAACCAATGTGTTTGACTCTGCATTGGCCCAAAAAGCCACGTCCTATGGAGCATTTCATGTGCTTATTGAACAAGTGAAGTTGTGTGCGTGATGGGGTAACATGCTGACTCCATCCTTATTCCATTCATTCTACAATTGCAAGAGTGGCTGTATATGATCTCATGTGTAACAAGGAAGGTATGTGTGAGCATGTGGATATGCGTATACCATATCTCCTTCTCCAAGAATGGAGATACAAATTTGTTTATTTATTAGATTTATATCCCACCCTTCCTCCCGGTAGGAGCCCAGGGTGGCAAACAAAAGTATTAAAATCACTAAAACACCATAAAAACAGACTTTAAAATATCTTACAACAAAACATCTTTGAAAACATATTAAAACAAAACATCTTTAAAAATGTTTTTTAAAAAAGCTTTAAAAATATCTTTTTTAAAAAAAACTTTAAAAACATATTAAAAAGCAATTCCATCACAGGATTAAAGGAATCAGTTTATATGTATAAACTGATTCATTTAATAAGAAGAACTATATCTGTAGGTATCTGTAAGGTAGGTTCACTGTTACACCTGTATGATTTGAATATAACCTCTTCATTGGTGAGACATTGCCTTTGATTTCAACATGGCTCACTTAAGCTTGCTTTCTACACATAAACATTATATACATGTAAAAAATCCTTTTGTTGTTGGATTGCAGGAAAATCTCTTACATAAGAAGTCAGAAAAGATGAAGTTGATGAGATTGTCATTGAATTTATACTGTGAAACTGGAATGCTGGAGTTAGAAAGGATGGAATGGTGTCCTGCCATGGTTCCTGGGATGGCATCCCAGAG
The DNA here is from genome assembly GCF_030035675.1 of Rhineura floridana. Taxonomy (NCBI): domain Eukaryota; kingdom Metazoa; phylum Chordata; class Lepidosauria; order Squamata; family Rhineuridae; genus Rhineura; species Rhineura floridana. Next base: position 132,842,230 of record NC_084481.1, on the reverse strand, counting down.
TCCTAGGATTTTGTGGATCTCTTTCTCTGTGGGCAGAGAGGCAGATCAATGGGTGGAGCAGGAGGATTGCTCATGGAGGTGCCCTTGTTGTATACATGGAAAGGTCCACAGCTCCCCCTCCTCTACTGCCAGTGCTCTGATGAAGAAGACAGGAAGGATGCATTTTGGGGGGCATGCTGGAGGCAGGTCCAAAGCCCTAACATTACCCAATATGCTCTAGAAGTGTGTGTGTGTGTTGGAAGTACACCAGTCCTGGAGTTGGCATACTAATTTTCCTTCCCATTGGGATCAATGCTTCCAAATCTAATCTGGGTGTTTCATCAACCCTCTGGAACAAATTTTGGGCCCATGCTGGAAAGGAGAGGAGAAGAAGGTAAAGTCTCATTGCATGAGCAAAAGTCTGTTCCACTGGCATATGGTACCATTGGATTTGTCTCAGTGCTCCTTGTCCCTGCTTCAACGATGGGATTCCATATAGAATTTTCCCTCTTAAAATAGACAATTATTTTCATTCATTTCCATTCCTGTACATGGAAATTCACTGAGGGCTGAATCAAAGTATTTGCAGCCACTACACCATGTGACTGTGATCTTCTAGTGCCTTTTGATTACTTGTGTGCCAAGGATGATGAAAAAAAAAATCAACCTGAAGAATAATGTTTTTTAATGTCTGTTTTTATGATGTTTTAAAGTGTTTTTAGTGCTTTTGTTTGCCACCCTGGGCTCCTGCTGGGAGGAAGGGCAGGATATAAATCAAATAATAAATAAAAAAAATAAAACTAAATAAGAATAGACAAAAGAGATGCATTTCATTTAATGTGTTCTTCAATCCTTCGTGACAGCTAAAACAAAACATTCCTTTCCTCCCTGGTATTTTACATTTCCAAAGAATACCCAAAGCCTCTTGAAATGTGTTTTATTATTTTAAGCACAGTCTAATATCTGGGGAGGGGGGAATTTTCAAACAGCTGCCACAAGAGGAGAGAGATGTAATTTGTAAAAACAAGTGGGCAGAACACAGCCCAAAACTCAAGGGGTAACGGAGATTACAGTTCAATTTCTTGTTTTCTTTCTTTCTCTTCATTGGCTTGATTGATAAACAGCTCAAAGGCTTCTTGCCAATGACCTCAGTCCTTTTTTCATATGACCAAGGGGATGCAGGCAGGAAGTCAAAGCTTGCCTTTAGTCAGTGATCTGTGAATAACCCTCAATCCCTCAATGACGTGAGAGAAGCCTCCAAAGGGAGGCTGTGAGTCAGACCTAAGGAGGCACAGAGATTGCTTGAACAACCATTAGCACGTCATCGGTAATCCCAGCGACACCTTTCACATCCATGGCATTTTGTCTCAATGCATTCTCCTGAAGTCTGATGCTATGTTTATTGGAGGCCTTTTCACAGGCTGCTATAGATGTGTATGTGTTGACTGCTTGCTTGCTATTAGCTTGTTACAGTGACTGTCATTGGGTGTGGTAGGAGGGGGAAGGAGGGGATGAAATCCCTGCTATTATTGGAGAATGATACATTATTTACACAGCATTCATATGATACATAAAATAGCTTACATGCAAACAAACAGGCGTACCAGAAGATGGATTCTCTTTACATCATTTAGTGAAGCAATTCGATTGCATCTAGCATCAGTGTGTATAAATATATAAATGCTGATTCAGTGCATTTTACAATCTATGCTGGCTGTTGGTAGATATGTTCTAAAAGTGCTTTACAGCGGCAGCCCGAAGCTACTCAAATGGGGCTCGGGGAAGCTCTTGGCGGAAGCTGAAAACGTTGCAGTCAGAATTTTAGTGTAAATTTTGCAAAGTATTGCTGTACTTCACATATTCACAGAAATAGAAGCAAAAGAAAATGATTTCCTATGGAAACTTCACTGAAATTGCAAAGTAAATCAGACATATTTAAAGCGACTATCTGAACTATGTCAACTGTCTTAATAACGAGTTGGCATATTGACTCCTCTGGTTTCATATAGCCTTGAATATTGTAAGTATTTTAAAAAATGGTACCAGCCCACCAAGTATATATTCACTAATAGGCAAAAAGCCTTGTGATTTAAGAATGTACCTATAGCCCACAGATATTTCTATCAAACTTTAAAAAGTAGGGAAATTGGGCAGCTATAGTGAATGCACCAGGGGAGCAGGAGACCTGACCTCCTTTCTGAGATATTGGACTGCCCTACAAATTGGTCAAAATGCAAACAGTCCAATCCACTTCCTGTGTAGCTTGGAAGAATTTGGTAACATGTGCCTCTGAGCATATGGTGAGTGGTGGCAATACCTGCCATCTCCAGAGATGGAGAATTACATTTTTGTATGTTTGTTGGTGTTCTTACTTTCCTTCATTCCTGTGTTACTATTGTTTCTACAGAGAATCTAATCTAGAAAATTTTATTTCTCTCATTAGTCATCCTAGAAACCTGTGTCAAATTTATTTTTATTAATTTCAAAGCCTTTTTGGTCAGTGTCATATGATGGTGAAGACAGCCTTTTGTGTTTCAGATTGGAGGTTATGTTCTATTTCTATTTTGGGTGCATTAACAGTTGAATCTGAAACTGCAGTTTGATGTAAAATCAGACTGATTCCAATATGTTGCTACTTCAGCAATGACTCTAGCTGTTGGAAAAAACAAACTTAGCCTGCCCATGTTTTCAGTCTGCTATGTTTAAACCACTTCACTTAAGGCAAGGTAGGCACAATCAATTAAAAACATAGAGCACACCTAGAATTTTGCTAGAATATATTTCATCTCCCATTGTTTTATCTTGTGCAAACTGAGACACTCCTGATGTCCACTGGAGACTATTCTGCAGAACAGTCAGTGCCATTATTCCACAATTATTTTTGGAGGTTTTTTAGTGTAAATTTTGCAAAGTGTTGCTGTACTTCACATATTCACAGAAATAGAAGCAAAAGAAAATGATTTCCTATAGGAAACTTCACTGAAATTGCAAAGTAAATCAGACATATTTAAAGTGAATATCTGAACCTGAATTTCTAGGCTTAATGGACAATATAAATCTAGGCTTAATCGACAACATAAAAACTGACAAATCACCAGGCCCGGATGGCATCCACCCGAGAGTTCTCAAAGAACTCAAATGTGAAATTGCTGATCTGCTAACTAAAATATGTAACTTGTCCCTTGGGTCCTCCTCCGTGCTTGAGGACTGGAAAGTGGCAAATGTAACACCAATATTCAAAAAGGGATCCAGAGGGGATCCCGGAAATTACAGGCCAGTTAGCTTAACTTCAGAAGAGGGCAACCAGAATGATCAAGGCAATGGAGCGACTCCCTTACGAGGAAAGGTTGCAGCATTTGGGGCTTTTTAGTTTAGAGAAAAGGTGGGTCAGAGGAGACATGATAGAAGTGTATAAAATTATGCATGGCATTGAGAAAGTGGATAGAGAAAAGTTCTTCTCCCTCTCTCATAATACTAGAACTCGTGGACATTCAAAGAAGCTGAATGTTGGAAGATTCAGGACAGACAAAAGGAAGTACTTCTTTACTCAGCGCATAGTTAAACTATGGAATTTTGCTCCCACAAAATGGCCACCAGCTTGGATGGCTTTAAAAGAAGATTATTTATTTATTTATTTTATTAAATTTCTATACCGCCCCATAGCCGAAGCTCTCTGGGCGGTTCACAACAAGCAAGCAAAACATCAAAATACAATTAAAACCAATATTAAACAATTTAAACACATTAAAAATACCAATATACTAGCATACTAAATAGTAAAATATAATAGGATGTTAAATGTTAAAATGCTTAAAATGCCTGGGAGAAGAGGAATGTTTTGACCTGGCGCTGAAAAGATACATGATGGCTGCTCTGCCAGCCTAGTCAGAGGCAGCATGCTTCTGAAAACCAGTTGCCGGAAGCCTCAGGAGGGGAGAGTGTTCTTGCACTCGGGTCCTGCTTGCGGGCTTCCCCCAGGCACCTGGTTGGCCACTGTGAGAACAGGATGCTGGACTAGATGGGCCACTGGCCTGATCCAGCAGGCTCTTCTTATATTCCTATGTTCTTATGAACTATGTTAACTGTCTTAATAATGCTGCTTCTTCCCTGCTAAAACAAGATCAGCACAGCACGTCTTATTTCTATTATTTGGGCAGATTGCAGGTGTTGCCACCACTCACCATATCTCAGAGGCACATGTTACCAAATTCCTTTCCAAAAGCGTATGGGCCAAGGTCAGTAACAGGATTATGGGTATTCTGTGAACATGGCTGATTTTTAATGAATTTCAACAAATTATGAGAACTGTGAGAGAAAAAAGTCCAGAAGGGCTCTGGCGTTTTCTCTCTCTCTCTCTTTAGACTTTGAACTCTTGATTCTTTCTGACTGTTTTGTTTATTGCTATGAAAATTGAGAGGGTTGTTCAGCAAGCTTTTCTGAGTTCAGGACTATAAGTTTTGTAAGGTTTTGTTTTCAAATGAGCTTATGGAAAGCCTCAGAATGGGAAGGGGGGTATTTTCAATTTAACATTGCAGAATGTGAAAAATCCACGCTGGCTATAGTGTACAGCCATTCTTGTGGCTGTATAATCTACACACACAGTGTAACTCACTAGAGATAAATGCCTGGCAAATTCACCATGAGTGGAAAGAGGGTGGAGATGGGGAACACTCCAATACCTTTACCCAATATTTCAGGTATGTTCTGACAGTTCTTTCACATTCACACTTACTTTCTGTTTGTTTCCCTTATCCACAACTCCTGAGTCACAGCTCTTCTTTTCTTCAGTCCTCCACCACCTGTTTCTCCCCTCTGTGCATGTTTCCCTTTTCACTGCCTAGTGTTGCTGAATGAATGAATAATAGTTAAAACGCTGCTCATTGTTAATTGTAATTGTAAGCAATATTTTCCCTTGTTTCTTCTCTTAATAAAACCACTCTTTATTTTACTTACTCTGTGTGTTATTGGGTTAAGGGTAGAGATATACACGCTTTAGGGGTGACATGCAGGTAGCTCCCGCAAAAGGTTTCGCTGCCCTTGCAGTAGGGGAACTTGTATTTCTACTGAGCTATATTCATGAGGAAGTCCAAGGTCCATTTATAATAATGACTATAACTATTTATTAGTAGTACAAAAATAAATAAAAATAAAATCGCATGCATCCGTAGGGATCTCGACTCTAATGTTAGAACAGTTGAATCTATTGAGGTACCCAGATCACGATCTTGTCCTCAATTATTGGATGAGTTTCAGTTGGTGCAGCTTGAGGAAGTTGACAAGTGCTTGGACTGGTGCGTGCGACCACGTCGGTACTGGACCCTTGCCCCTCTTGGCTAGTAAAAGCTAGCCGGGCTGGAACTGCCGGATGGGCCAAGGAAGTGATCAATGCCTCCTTGAGAGAGGGAGTTGTCCCCCGTTGTCTCAAGGAGGCTGTAGTGAGACCTCTTTTGAAGAGGTCCTCCTTGGACCCAGATAATTTGAACAACTATCGACCGGTAGCGAATGTTCCATTTCTGGGCAAGGTCTTGGAACGGGTGGTTGCCGCCCAGCTCCAGACGCTCTTGGATGAAACCGATTATCTAGATCCGTTTCAATCCGTTTTTAGGCCCGGTTTTGGCACAGAAACAGCCTTGGTCGCCCTGTATGATGACCTCTGTCAGGAGAGGGACAGGGGAAGTGTAACTCTGTTGATTCTCCTTGATCTCTCAGCTGCTTTTGATACCATCGACCATGGTATCCTTCTGGAGAGACTCGTGGAGTTGGGAGTTGGGGGTACTGCTTGGCAGTGGCTCCACTCTTACTTGGCGGATCGTCTCCAGTAGGTAGTGCTTGGGGAGCATTGCTCGATACCCTGGACTCTCCATTGTGGAGTCCCTCAGGGATAGGTTCTGTCCCCCATGCTTTTCAACATCTACATGAAGCCTCTGGGTGCGGTCATCCGGAGTTTTGGAGTGCGTTGCCATCAGTATGCTGATGACACACAGCTCTATTTCTCCTTCTCATCTTCTTCAGGTGAGGCTGTTGATGTGCTGAACCGTTGCCTGGCTGCGATAATGGACTGGATGGGAGCTAATAAACTGAAACTCAATCCAGACAAGACCGAGACGCTGTTGGTGAATGCCTTTTCTGCACAGATGGTGGATGTTCATCCCGTTCTGGATGGGGTTACACTCCCCCTGAAGGAACAGGTTCGTAGTCTGGGGGTTCTTTTCGATCCTTCCTTGTCACTGGAGGCTCAGGTAGCCTCAGTGGCTCGGAATGCGTTCTACCACCTTCGGTTGGTAGCCCAACTATGCCCCTATCTGGACAGTGACGACCTCGCCTCAGTTGTTTATGCTCTGGTGACCTCTAGATTGGATTACTGTAATGCACTCTACGTGTGGCTGCCCTTGAAGACAGTTTGGAAGCTGCAGCTAGTGCAAAACGCAGCAGCCAGACTGTTGACGAGGACCAATCGGTCCTCACATATTACACCTGTTCTGGCCCGTTTGCACTGGTTGCCAATTTGTTTCCGGGCTAGATTCAAGGTGCTGGTATTGACCTATAAAGCCTTACATGGTGCGGGTCCGCAATACCTGATGGAACGCCTCTCCCGCTACGAACCTACCCGCGCACTTCGTTCAACATCTAAGGCCCTCCTCCGAGTACCGACTCATCGAGAAGCTCGGAGGGTAGTAACAAGATCCAGAGCCTTTTTGGTGGTGGCCCCCGAATTGTGGAATAGTCTCCCCGAGGAGGTACGCCTGGCGCCTACATTGTTATCCTTTCGGCGCCAGGCTAAAACCTTTCTATTCTCCCAGGCATTTTAATTCATGTTAAAGTATTTTAATGTTTTAATGGTTTAGTGATCTTAATATTACATTATTGTTATTATGTATCTGTATTTTTTATATTTCGTGATTTTTGTTGATTTATTGTATTATCTTATGTTGTACACCGCCCAGGGAGCCGTTGGTTATGGGCGGTTTATAAATGAAATTAAACTAAACTAAACTAAACTAAACCACTTGGAACATTAGAGTTAGGCCTCTGAGCACGTCACAGATAGATTCTGGAAAAATGTTACCAGACAGAATGGTTTTAGGTGCATCCTTATAGTCTCCCCCTCCCCTGTGTGCCATACCTTTTCAAAAGATATGAATACAGATTAATCCTTCCAGGCTCTGGTAGAGGTACTGTGAGGTTTGGGTACTGTTCACAGTGGGGAGGAGAGCCTGTCTGGGAGTCCAGAGTCTGTGAGTTCAAATCCCCACTCATGTCCCCTGGGTGTCAAGGGCCAGCTAAAGATATTTTATGAAAATTTGAATAAAAATTATTATATATAAAAAAAGGGCCAGCTAAAGATCACCCCCACAGTGAGTGGCTGAGGGGTTATGTGGCCTGCCACCTGTGCAGCCGTGGGCAAGCTGCATAGTCCCAAGGAGTCCAGTTGCCCCCCAGCTGGCAGTTGCGGACAGGAAGGGTCTGGCTTGTGCAGCTGTGGCAAGCTGAGCAGGCCTTAGCCAGCTGGGGAGGACTAGCCTCAGAGGGAGGCAATGGTAAACCCCCTCTGAATACCGCTTACCATGAAATCCCTATTCATAGGGTTACCATAAGTCGGGATTGACTTGAAGGCAGTCCATTTCCATTTCCATTTTCTTCCTCATTATCACTGATCATGCTGCCTTTGCTTCTGGACTGGGTGCAAGAACTACACCTTACCTTGATGTTCAGATGCTTTCATAGTTGCTGTTAAGTACCAATGCAGGTTCCTCACTTTGTATGGTGGTAGAGTCTTAACAAAGATGGTCAGGGGAGGACTAGGTTGAGAAAATGACTCTGGATGGAAATGGATGGCAGAAACAGAAGTGGCCAGCCTGCAACCGGGGGATACCTTTTTTTTTTTTTTTTTTAGAAAAATGGCTCCCTTTCCCAGGGCTAAATTGAGTGTCAGTAAAGAAAGAAAGAAAAATTAAAGGTGCTGCAGGGCCCAAAGCAGCACAGATGATGGTGCTCCTCTTCCATCATCCACCAGTGCCACATTCACACCATATATTTATTCCATTATTATTCCACTTTAAACAGGCATGGCTTCCCCCAGAGACTCCTGGAAGGGTATTTTGTGAAGGGTGTTGAAGAGCTAGGAGACTCATATTCTCCTCACAGAGCTACAATGGCCAGAGAGGTATAACCAGGGCCGGCTCCAGGCATGCGGGTGCCCTTAGGCTTCAGCTTGCCCTGCCACCCCTGGTCAGTGTGTGTGTGTGTGTGCACGCCCCCTCACCGCCCCCTACCTGTCTAGTCTTTACCATTGCCCTTAATGAAGATGGTGGCCGTGGTTTCCCTAAGGGGAATGAAGCCTCCGCCGCCATCTTTGTTGATGGCACATGTGTGTGCTATGCGCACACATCTCTGCCATTAACTAAGATGGCAGCGGAGGCTTCATTCCCCTTAGGGAACCTGCGGCCGCCATCTTCATTAAGGGCAATGCTAAAAAGCCAGCTGACAGGTAAGTGGGGGGGGCCTGGATCACGGAAGGGGAGCGGAGGGCCCCTCAGGGGCTCCTGTAGCTCCAGGGCCCTCAGGCCAGTGCCCAACCTGGCCACCCTTTAGAACTGGCCCTGGGTATAAGAGGAAGTCTCTCTTGCCAGAGAACTCTGGAAATTGTAGCTTTCTGAGGTGAATTGGTTCTCCTAACAACTCTCAGAACCCTTCAAAACCTACACTTCCCAGGATTTTTTTGGGGAAGCCATGAAATAAAAATGGAATAATAGTGGAATAAATGGATGATATAAATGTGTCCCAGTATCCAGGAAGCCCATGGGTGGATTGGGGCCATGGAAATTGGGGGCACTCATATAGGCCTAAGCTCTATCATCTAGGACCAGCAACAAACCCAGCACATGTGAACTGACAGCAGCAGTGAAGCTGGGTGAGGCTTAGCTCTCCTGGTTGCAGCTGCCTCTGCCTTGTTTCTTCTCTGCCGAATAAAGAGAGTGGCCTATGTTTGGAACAATCCCAGCTTGGATATTTTAAAAAATTGTTCCACAAAGGAGTGTAAAAATCCACACAAAGCCATTGGCAAATAATCTAAGGAGGCCTTGTCACTGAGTTTTGCGATAAGCATTATCATAAAGACCAGCAAGACAGACAGAAACAAAACACTTGGGTATCATTTGTAAACAGCTGTGAAGTTAAACTAATTAATTAAGTGCAATTGATATTCAGTAGCACCGAGGACAGAAATGAGAGTTAGAGTAACAGGGGCATGATCTAATCTTTTTGTAGGGGTTGGGGCAAACTATTCAAACAAGTAGTAGATGGGAGTCTTGCAAGATTAGTTCAATAAAGTTTAAGATGTTATATGTCATACTGTGAAAAAATCTTTTTTTAAAAAATACTCTGAACAATTATTTCATGTAGGGGTTAACTTAATGAACAGGAAGAAATTGTGCTTGCAAGAGGAGTGGTAAAAGGTACATAACAAGTGTGTGTATATGTGGCATGCATGCATGCCAAAATAGATGCGACACAAGATCCATGATAAGAATATCGCATGGCTGTTATTTTTAAAAAGTCACAAACTTGGGCACAAATCAGATCAGGATTGTGATACAAGGAGGAATGGGTTAACTGTTAATCATTTTTCTGCCTATATGTCCCCTCCCCCAAGGCAGGCAGCAGGTTTGGGGTGACTTTAATTTTAAAAAATGGGATGGGAGAGAAGGGTTGACCCCTCCTTCAGCTCTCCAGTCCCAATTTAGCCCCCCTATCTTCCTTTTTTTAAAATGCAGATCCTTTATCACATGAGGGAGATAGGTGATGAGGATATTGAAGCCAGATGTTTTATCTTCTCACCACACTTTCTGTCTTCAGTGCACTAACACCATGGACAGTAAACATGTGAAGGAAGGGGGGCATCAAGATGCAGGGTACAGATCTCCTGTACAGAGCCAAAATATATAGTGCATGTACATACTCAGTGAAGGCTCTTTGACTGGATGAACACATGGAGATTGGGAACAATACAACAAAAATAAAAAGAAGAACTTGACTTCCGATTTGTTACAGATCAGCTATAAGTATATAATATATATCAAACCTGTCCCCTAAAACATACGAAATTCACTTTTTCCCATAGTCTATCTTAATTAATCGTCAAATCCCATTATCATTTCATTTTTTTCTTTCAACAAAAAGTCCAAAAGAGGCTTCCATTCCTTAAGAAATGTATCTGTCATTTTTTCTCTGAGAAGGCATGTCAATTTGTCCATCTCAACTAAATCCATTAATTTCAATAGCCATTCTTCCATTGTTGGTATTGATTCCATTTTCCACTTTTGTGCATATAATAATCTTGCTGCCGTAATCATATATAATATTATTCTTCCATATTTCTTTTCCTTTTGTTTATCCATAAAACCCAATAAAAAAAATTCTGGCTTTGACTGAATATTTATCTTTAAGATTTTTTGCATCATCCTACCTATCTGTGCCCAAAATAATTTTGCCTGTTTACACAACCACCACATATGATAAAAAGATCCTTCTTGTTGTTTACATTTCCAACATACATTAGAAACATTACTATACATTTTTGACAACTTTTCTGGAGTCATGTACCAACGATACATCATTTTATAAAAATTTTATTTAAGATTATAGCATAATGTAAATTTCAAACCTTTTTTCCACATATTTTCCCATTGATCCATTTGTATATTATAACCAAAAAATTTTGCCCACTTGACCATACATTCTTTTACTTGTTCTTCTTCCATGTCCATTTTCAATAAAAATTTATACATTTTTGCAATTATACATTCATCATTTGTACACAAACCTCTTTCAAAATCAGATTTATTTATTTCAAACCCATACATTTTCTTATCCAATTTGTATCTTTCTAACAATTGTAAATAGGCAAACCATTTTTGTTGTTTGATTTTGTTTGTGTTTGATTTATGAAAATTTGAATAATAAAAATTATTACAAAAAAAAAAGAGATTCGGAACATAATCCTGATGTCCCCTCCCCCATGCTTGCACATTCATTAACCATGAATTAGTCAGATCATCAACACAATGCCACTGCTTGCCAAGTTGCACTAGAATAGGTCTAGAACAGCTCTCTTTGCATCCCATCCTACTTATTGGGAAGGGGCTATGGCTAAGTGATATAACACATGTGTTGGATGCAAAAGGTCCCAGGTTCAATCCTTGGCATCTCCAGATAGGGATGAGAAAGCTGTTGCCAGTTAAAATCAATGCTGTTGAGCTAGATCAGCGATTCCCAACGAAGGCGGTAGAGCCCCTCTGGGGGGCGTTACAGCCTTTCAGGGGGCACTGGCATGACTACAAACTTTAGGGGGGCATTTGGGTTCATTAGGGGGCGTTGACATTTGGCGGTCTGATGTGACAGTTGAAACATTTAAGTTTAATTTTATTTAATACACAGATCATTAATTTTTAAACTGTTTTGTCCCCAGTTAGAATATATTTAATAGTCTCAATTCATGGAAATAACACTATAAATAGTGTGTGCTCTTTAGTAAAGAAATTCTGAATAGCGGCCAGTGTCATATCAAGGCATGGGGATATTAGCCACGCCCTGGCACTAGGTAATGTTCCGATGCTGTCTTGAGGGATGTTGGAACCAATCACGAGAGTGTTTGATAAGCTGGGTGTATTGGTGGAGGGCACATTCTTTCAACGGATGAGTGCCGTGTGCAAATGGGTGACACAGACAGTTATTCTCTGGTTTTCTTCAGGAATGGGTGTCATGGCCCCGTCAGAGGACTCCTCAGATGAGGATGACTCGGGAGTAACAGCAGCAGACCCAGGAGCAGCAGGAGACACGGAGGAGCCTCCTGAGAATCCAGCTCCTTCTGCCCCTCAGCTGCAGAGCACCCCAGGGACAGCAGAGGCCCTGCAGCCAGACACAGACAGTGAACAGGATACTCCCCCCTCACCTGCAGAACGTAGACAGCAGAAGGTCAGGCAGAAGAGAGGCAGGCCTGTCTCCTTAAGGCCCAAACGCTGAGGGCTCACACCTGCTGTCCATCCTGCTCTTTATAAGGCACACCTTGGCTGCAGCTTGTTGCTGACTGCAACGTCAGGCGTGGCTTTGTGTAGACCTAGTTTCCCTGCAGCATCTCTTTGACTGACCTCCTTGGCAATTGATCCCGGACCTCCACTGACCTCGCTTCTGGACTTCTGACTCGGCAAGTACGCTTCGGATAGGCCTGGCAGATTTACAACCCGACTGCTGGCTATGGACTTTCCTTCCCTGCCAAAGACCCAGGAATTTCCAGCCCCCCCTGACACTGCTGATGCAGTGTAGAGCTGACAATGGGACACACTCACTACCCGTTGTTTCTGTGATGTTTACTTTTCTATAACTATGTATGTATATTAATAAATCATACTAAGAATTCAATGTGTAATCTAAGTGCAATAAAAAGGCATGATAAAAACGATCAGTAATAATAATTGAAAATATCTTTTATGCATTACTCATATTTTAAGGGAAGAATAGGAAGCATTTGGCATATACTTAATCTGAGGGGGGAGTTGGGCACAAAAAGATTTTGCAAAGGGGCGTTGGGTCAATAAAGGTTGGGTAATGCTGAGCTAGATAGACCAATGGTCCAACCTAGTATAAGGCAGAGTCCTAAACTTTTAATTCCTAGTGTAGCAGTTAGTAAAAAGATTTTAAGTTGTAACAAGAATTAAAGTAGAATTAGAGTAGAATTCAGGTGATGTTTCTTCAATTAAAAGATGTTCCTAACAAAAGTTATTAATTTGTCATAGGATACCTCGGGACTGCCTCTCCCCATATTAACCTACCTGGACCCTGCATGCATCATTTGAGGTCCATAGAATCATATAATAGTAGCGTTGGAAGGGGCCTATAAGGCCATCAATTCCAACCCCCTGCTCAATGCAGGAATCCAAATCAAAGCATTGCTGACAGATGGCTGTCCAGCTGCCTCTTAAATGCCTCCAGTGTCGGAGAGCCCACTATCTCTCTAGGTAATTGGTTCCATTCTCATATGGCTCTTAACAGTCAGGAAGTTTTTCCTGATGTCCAGTCGAAATCTGGCTTCCTGCAACTTGAGCCCATTATTCCATGTCCTGCACTCTTGGATGATCGAGAAGAGATCCTGGCCCTCCTCTGTGTGACAACCTTTCATGTACTTGAAGAGTGCTATCATATCTCCCCTCCCATTACTAGAAGCCAACATGCATTTATGAAGAACAAATCCTGCCAAACTAATCTTATCTCATTTTTTGATTGGGTAACCTCCTTTGTAGACTGTGGGAATGCTGTGGACATAATATATCTCAACTTCAGCAAAGCTTTTGACAAAGTGCCCCATGATATTCTGATTAGCAAGCCAGCTAAATCTGGGCTGGATGGAACAACTATTAGGTGGATCCCAGAGCTTGGAAAAGTTACTTTTTTGAACTACAACTCCCATCAGCCTCAGCCAGTATGGCCACTGGGTTGGGCTGATGGGATTTGTAGTTCAAAAAAGTAACTTTTCCAAGCTCTGGTGGATCCACAGCTGGCTCCAGAATTGTACTCAAAGAGTGCTTATCAATGGTTCCTTCTCTAACTTGGTGGAAGTAACGAGTGAGGTACCACAGGGCTCAGTCCTGGGCCCAGTGCTCTTCAACATTTTTATTAACGACCTCGATGAGGAGGTACAGAGCATGCTTATCAAATTTGCAGATGATACAAAATTGGGAGGCACAGCTTAAACCTTGGAAGACAGAAACAAAATTCAAAGGGACCTTGATAGGCTGGAGCATTGGGCTGAAAACAACAGAATGAAATTCAACAGGGATAAATGCAAAGCTCTACACATAGGGAAAAAACCCAAATGCACAGTTATAAGATGCGGGATAATTGGCTCAGCAATATGACATGTGAGAAGTATGTTGCAATTGTGGAGGGTAGCAACATGAGATCGGGCCTTCTCAGTGGTTGCTCCCTGACTGTGGAATGCTCTCCCCAGAGAGATGCACCTAGTGCCATCACTATCATTCTTTAGACCCTAGGTGAAGACTTTTTTTTTAACCCAGTCATTTTGGTTTTGATTGATGTTCATCTTTTAGTTGGGTGGGATAGAACGTGTCTTTTTTATGTTATTGCAAGATAGGCACTTTTAGTTAATAATGCTCTTTTATCTTTTGATGTATTTTAAATTTTGTCTTGTATGATTTTAAAAAAATTGTACGTTGCTTTGAGACAAGAAATTTGTAGGAAGCAACAAATAATAATAATAATGCATAAAATACATATATTAGTGAAAATATTAGTTGCCTGGGAGGATGGAGCTCTCACTCCACAATCCATACTAGCATTGGGTCTGGGGATGTGATTTGTGGCTTGGGGTAAGAGATAGCCCCTTACCCCAGGCCGCAAATCATTCCCCATGACCTGATGCTGGTGCAGACTGCAGAGCAGGAATGCCACCCTCGCAGGCAACATCCCCCTCATGCAACCAGTGCAGGCTTAAATAGGCTAGGCTGCTCTACCTCCTGCATTATTGTGTCAGCATGCTAGCAAACTGGGTGCCATCATCCTTAGTGGTTATGCCCCCACAGCCATCTTGGGTGATGGCAGGCATGCGCACACAGTGTGCTGATGCAGTGATGCAAGAGCTGAGGTGCCGGCCTTATTTAAGCCCATGCTGGCTGCATCAGGTAGGTTATTGCCTGGGAGCATTGCCACCCTGTGCCAAGAGCTCGCTGAAGTCTGGTTCCCAAGGGCCCACTCATGCCTGGTGCTGGCCCTGGCAGTAGCAGTGTAACAACCAAGTATATCTGAAATGGTTGTAAAGCCTGGCAAAGGAAGTTGTCAGGCAAGTCCTGGCTCCTACTAGGAGCAAGGGCAGGATATAAATCTAATTAATTAAAATAAGTCATTCTAATTAAGTTTTGATTTTTGCAAAAAGAGTATACTATCCAAAAGGAAGTTTTCTAAAACTCTGTGAAGACACAGGTTGCTTCCTGACCACCTGATTTTTTGACCATTCATAGGGTTGCCATATTGACTGGTTAGCTGGGTTTTACCCGGATACTTTGCATGCCACCCGGCGCCCGGTTAGCCCCTTAGGTGGCCCGGATTCTCAGCTTTAATTAAAAAAAAAAAGTTTCTAGGTGGTCCGGTTCTCGAGATATACATAAAAACGTCAGCCGCCCCCCAACTGTTAAATCTTTCTTTAAACAGTACTGTATTCACTTCCTAGCTTTAACCCCGCCCGTTCAGGATTGCAGCCAATCAGTGAAGCCAGGGTTGTGTTTCAGTTTGAGACAGTGTCTAGGAAACCTCATTGCAATGCCAGAAAATTGTGTTTCCCCCCCCCCGTTTATCTGAAAATCTCATAAATTGGGTAAGTATATACATTTCAGGTTTTTTTCCTCTTGTGTGCAGGAGTCAGATCCTGGGCAGTGTTTTGAAAACCTTCCCAATACTTGCTTTTGTAAAAGCAATGCCAATCCCATATGCCCAGAATAAATCCCATTGAATTCAATAGGACTTACTTTTGAGTAGACATGGTTATGAATGTGCTCAAAATCAATGGGACTTTGGAGTGAATGTAAAAAAGAATTGTGTTTGTGTTCTAACTCTTTCTGCCCCCCCCCCTCCAGTCCTATTTTAAAGCAAGTAGGCAGGGCTTACTTAGGTATTACAGTTTTTATTCTGTAGGAAACTAATACTGATTTTTTAAAAACTAATACTGATTTTTCTGCAATGACCAACTGGTTTGACAATAAGCTATTATATGAGCTGTATGTATTTATACATCTGCAGTGTGTGCGCATGCGTGTATGGAATCTTTCCAACAACCCTGTGAGGTAGGGTTGGAAACCAAGGCAGCTCACAACAAGAAATAAAGCCATTTAAAATCCAATAACCATAAAAACAAGTATAAACAGTTGCAAAACAGCGTAAAGTGGCATGATTCGGAATTTTGGGTTGTGTGAATGAAGTTGCTTATCACTTGAGGTTGCATTTCTGTCCCTGTTTGAGTAAGCCCCACTGAATACACTGGGACTTGCTTCTGAATAAATAAACCTAGGATTACACTATAAATATCTTTACAGTTTGTGTAAATAAATATATTTGATAGTCATGCTTATATAAATATTTCTTCATTTATCATATTTTTGGTTTTTGGTTAGGAATCCTGACTGGTTGTGAGATGCTTAGTTTTCTGCCTTACTCATAGGAATCTTGTTGTGGTTGGTATGGTACTGCATTTAAGAAATCATGGTACGAAATGGCCTGAATCAGTATAAGGCAGATTCCTTGGTTCCTAAAAGTGGGAAGAGACTCAAGGGCCACAGTGACTCCAACATTTATTTATTTTTATTTACAACATTTATATACCGCTTTATTGTAAAAAATCTCAAAGCGGTTTACACAAAGAATTAAAACAATAAAATTATTGGCAAAAGCGTTAAGGACAGATACTTAAAAACATTCAAAATAATAAAATGAACAATGAACAAACACAATAGCTTCCACATGCCTGGAGAGGCTTGCCTCAAGAAAACTGATTTTAGCAGGTGCTGAAAGAGGCATCTGCCTAATGTCAATAGGCAAGGAGTTCCAAAGTGTAGGTGCTGCCACTTTACAGAACTGATTTCTTACAAGAGCAGAACAAGTACTATGTGGCACCCATAACATGGAAAGCACAGCTTGAACTTGGCCTGGTAGCAAATCAGCAACCAATGCAGATTTCAGAGCAGAGGTATAATGTGCTGATAGGATCTCACTCATGTTAGCGATTGTGCTGCAGCATTCTGCATTAACTGCAGTCCCCAGGTCAGGTTGTGCTGCATGGGGATTTCTGTGACCATGGCTGACTGGCTGCTAGGATTTTTTTAGTTTGGGTTTTTGGTTATGAATCCTGGCTGGTTGTGGGATGCTGAATTTTCTGCCTTACTCATAGGAATCTTGTTGTGGTTGGTATGGTATTTCATTTAGGAAAGTGTTACTGCCTTTTGTGTTGTTGCTTTTCCTATTTGCATTTCACTTATCTTTAACCTCACTCCATTACAGCCATAGAAGCAACAGCAGCATATGCAAGGTAATTAACTCCCATTAGTGATAAGAGCAAGAATTTATAATTATTATTTTAATTAAAACAAGAGGCTTATCAGTACTTTGAAGAGGACCACACATTTATTTTCTTTCTGAGCCCAGGACTGGGTCTTTCATGATGCCCGGTGGGGGGGGGAGAGCAGGAGAGTAGCCGATAAGACAGACATCCTGGCATTGGTAATCTAATTAGCAAGGTATGTGTGGGGTTGTTGCACACTTCCAGGCCCAGTTTCATTTTGAGTATGGAGGTGGAAACTGTGTAGATGTGGTTGATCAAAGGGAGAAGAAATTTTGAGTTAAGCAAAGCTCTGCTTTTATAAAACCTAAGAAACTTACAGATACTTTGAATGTCTGAGTGCCTGCACCAGTGGAATACTGGAGGAACTTGTAAAACTTGCTGCAACAGTATTTAGAACTGAGCATGTGGTGTGAAAGACTACTTTTCCTAACATTTTGGCTTCTTGTTTTTCTCCACCCACCACATCTCTGAAATATATCGTATATGTAATGGTTAACCGTACTGCTGCCCTGACTTACTTTATGTTTGTTGCTATTTTGTGTTTTTTATTATGTTTTTATATTGATTGTGTATTTTTATTGTTTTTATTATATTTGTAAGCTATGCTGAGCTCTGTTTTTAACAGCAGAAGGGCAGGATATAAATCCTCTTAATCAATCAATAAATATTCCATAGTGTTGGAAACTAGAGTCTAGGCATTTATTAAGGCTGAAAATGTTGCTTTAAAAAAAAAGATTTCTCACATCTTTCCCCAGTTTTTGGTGGTAATTCCTAGGCACAAAAGCAAAACAACTGGACAATCCAAATATTAATATGCAAATATTTGCATAATGTGCAAATAATTTGCATAACATGCAAATTAACCTGCCCAGATTTGTGGAACTGGAATATGGCAACCCTAACCATTCATCCTGCTTTGTTTGCACAAAGTTTGCAGGGAGTTTAGACTAGCTGGCTATTTACTAAGTATACATTCTGATTTTTTTGCAAGAAGTTTATATGATGATTCCATCAAGCAAGTCTTATCCCACATTTTCCAGTGCAATTTCCTATCACTTTCCTTACTGCAAAAAGTTGGATTTTTGAGTGGGAAGCAGTTTGTTGCACAAGAGCTCAGAATCCGAATTTTCTGGTATGTGATCAAATCCTATCCAAGACAGTCTGGAAACACCCATGTGCCACAGGTTCTTAGTCTTGAGATCAAGGGGTTATTATTTTCCTGCCTATAAGCATTCTTTTTAATGAGTCCTTAAGGGGCTACAGATGTCCCCTCTCACACTTCCCCCAACCTATACATCCCTTTCCATGTGAGGGCCATTCTCACTTGGGCTGAATGCATGCCATTGGGCAATGTGACTGGCAAAGTGTCAGTGTGGAAAGGATGTGGCTAGTTAGCACAATCTCAGTCCCCTATCAATGCTTTTGATGACCTCTTTTAGTGGGGTGGGACTAGTATCCCTGCCCTTTATTTGTATTGATGGTGTTTGTTTTAATTTGGTTTTAATTGTCAGAGGTGTCTTTAGGTTTTATGGATTTTGTTGTTTTCATTGGTTATTTGGGTCACCTGGTGAGAAAAGCAACCTAATAACACACTAGGGCAGCCTTTCCCAACTAGTGGGCCACCAGATGTTGTTGGACCACAATTCCCATCTTTCCTGACCATTGGCAATGCTGGCTGAGGCTGATGGGAGTTGTGGTCCAACAACATCTGGTGGCCCACTAGTTGGGAAAGGCTGCACTAGGGGATGTTTGGTTGAACACCTGTATTCTGTAAACCATAAACCATATAGTAAATAAATATAATGTTGATGGTTTCTTCTGTTTTTATTGTTTTTGCCTGCTCCTCAAAACCAAAGAGGTGCTAGATTCTTTACTGTTCAGTAGCTTGTAGCTCAATTTGTAACAATTTTTTTAAAAAGTAATTTCAATTTCTTCTTATTGTCTGAATAAATTGTACTTTTAATACACCAAACATGATAATTTTATGGGCAAACCAAGTCATACATAATGCATTTTATGTCCCTAAAGTAACAAAATGCGTTTCAGTTTGTGAAGGGTACTAAAAAATAAGTATGGCATGTTTTTCATTTTTCCCCAAAATTTCAGTTCCCTTCTCCCCCAGAAAAAAACCCCACATGTTTTCCCCCCCATGGTTTCAACATTTCTGTAAATTTTACTTCTCTATCTGGGAGTGAGGGGAGTTGTAGGGCACCATGTTGTCTAGCCCTACTATATGGTGACAGGTGTTAGCTGTTGCTGAAAAAAAATAGAGCTTGGCATATATATCCCAAATTAGGGATGTGCTTCACCATATGTTTTCATCCTAAATGCCATCTGATGCACCATTTACATTTCCTGGTCCGTGGCTATTTGTGATCTGTAAAGCTCCATCTTTACCATCCCACTGAGTTATAGTGGTGGAATGTAACATTACTGCTGATGTCTCTGCTAACATGATGTTAACTCCCTATGTTTCTTGATTGTTTTTCTTCACAAATCAATGAGCCAGCTAATTGCCCATCAAGTAACCATCTGCCCCCAGGATTATTGTCTGCCAGGGACATGAATGATGAAAGGATACTGGCACCATGGTTGGGATGATGATGATGATGATGATGATGATGATAATAATAATAATAATAAGCTTGATGAACTCAGCTGAACAGAATTATTTTTCAATATTTTGTGATGGTGAAATGGAACACTCTAACCTACCTTGTAGGTTTGTTGTGAGAAGCTGAACAGTGGGTATGTGGAAAGTTTATTCCAACTTGATTATTATCAACAGCAGTGCCCTGGTGAATTATTTTGTGTTCAAGGTTTGGATTGCCATCTAAGCACTGTTTCCTTCTAACTTGACACTTAGAGTGTGAGTGAGTAAAATATCATTCACAACAACTCTGTAAGGTAGCATGACTCACTAGTTTTTTTAACCATCACAAGGTCACATATTGACTTTCATCGTTATATGTTCATTTATGTTAATGTATCAAAGGACACACTCTTTACTAAATATTGGTTATGATTCCAAAGCAAGTCTTTCTTAAAACCTCAAGGAATCTATATTACAGCTGGATGCAGGCCACCAGCCCAGATGAATGTTTTGTTAAATTCTATGCTTCAGTTTCTCTCATTCTGATTATATGATGGCCCAACCCCCCCTCCTCATCTCATTCATTGTGCTCAAAATGTTTGCTTCAGGCATCAGACTTCTAAACAACATTCTTCTTTAATTATTTCATTTGTCATTTCTGTGCCCACTCCAACCTGTGCCTGCTATCATTGTGAAACATTAGTAGAATCTCTTGTTAACAATGTCAAAAAGTTCACCAATCTTTTTTTTTAAAATGGTATTAGCAAAAGCTACCAGTGTTTGTGTGAAAGGCATCTGGTCCTTGCACAAGGTGAATGTATGAACTATGGCAGAATCTGTGCTTGCATTTGATTGGAGTGGATTTCTTCCTCATCTCAATTCACAATGGTGATACAGACATTAGATTTTTGTACATGGATTTGCCTTCTGGATTTCCCAGTTCTGCAGAAAGCTGCTAAAGAAGCCAAGTCACCCAGCTTATAGGCTAATAATTATCAATGTGAAATGGAAAGTTCCACTTTAAACTCATTTCTAAATAACAGACTATTTTCTTTTTAAAATATCCAAAAGCAGGTAAAATCACAACAGATAACTGTAACACACACCTAGCACCCAGGAATGCATGTATGGTGCTTAAAAAAAATAATCAATGAAATTATGCTTTGTCAAGGCTGATCACCTGTTGAAGGGTGTTTCTGAGTTTGGTCCCTCCCACCACCCCTAAAACTAGGTGACTGCCACTGTTATTGATCATTCATTCAACAATACCTTGGATGGATATTGGATGGCTTTTCCAGACTTCTCCCAATAGAGTAGCAATACAGTTCCTGAAACCAGATACTGAATAGTATGTCATAAGACAAGTATGTGAGTGATAGATCCATATACTTACATGCCTTCTGTCATCTGGTATGCTGCGGCTGCCATTTTATAATTATACAGCCACAAGAATGGCTGTAGATTCTACCCAGCATGGATTTTTTTGCATTCTGCAATGTTAAATTGAATATACCCCCATGCCATTATGCTGCTTCCCATAAGCTCATTTCAAAACAGAACCTTACAAAACTTACAGTCCAGAACTCAGAAATGTTTGCTTAATGACCCTCTAGATTTTCATGGTGATACACAAAACACTCAGAGAGAATCAAGAGTTCAAGTTGTAAAAGAGAAAAAAAATCCAGACCCGTTTTGGACTGTTTTCTGTCAGTGGTCTCATAATTTGTTGAAATTAATTAAAAATCAGCCATGTTCCCAAGGTACTTGTAATCATATTACTGACCTTGCCCCGTACTCTGACTTTCATCTAATGCAGTTTAAAAGTTAAAAAAAAAAGCCTGTCTGATTTTTTAAATTAATTTAACAAATGTAACATTGAAGTCAATGAAGCACGGGCATACTCAGTAAGCACCAACTGTCAGTGTTCTAAAAGCCAGACTCATAGCTGTTTGGCTTGGCTATTCAGGTAGCCACGCCCATGCCAGACATTTATTTCACTTTAGACAGTCATGGCTTCCCCCAAAATATCCTGGGAAGTGTAGTTTGTGAAGGGTGCTGAGAATTGCCCTACAAATTGGTCAAAATGCAAACACCATTTGGGTTGGTCTTTCACAGTCCAATCCACTTCCTGTCTTGCTTGGAAGAATTTGGTATTATGTGCCTCTGAGCATATGGTGAGTGGTGGCAACATCTTCAATCAGCTACATTTCACCCCAAATTCTCATATGCACATTTTTGCATAAACGTACAGGGCAAACATATAAACAGGAAACTCACATATAGATACACAGCTTTCCCTTTTCTGCTTCATGCAGATTTGCTGAGGGTGGTTTTAGATCCCTCTCTGCTCTTTGAATGTTCAGTCAGAGTAATGTACTGGGCAGAGAGGTTTAAACTTCTTTGCTCAGCCCAACTCTGTGATGGGAATGCCCATTGCCGCCTCCTCATGATTTGGAATATCAGGAATGTTGCATATGAAGCAATCTATTTTCTCTATTTAAATAGTGCATCCTGTCTTGAAAGTATAGAAACATTTCTTAATAGAGTAGCAAACTGCAATAAGGACCATTATGAAGTGAAGTGGAGATTTCTGAATAATAGTAAATACAACCCAGCAGTGTTTTCTCCAGCTGGACAGATTGGAAAGGAAAGACCCACTTCCCTTCCTTCTTCCATGACAGTCAGAGCATCCAGGTTAGATTTAGCTGAGCACATCTTTGAACCAGACTTCCTTCTGTCCCTGGCTATGATAATTTCTGGGGCCTTAAAAGAGGTGGGGTGGTTGTCCTGTAGCCAACTTTCCTTGATAGGTTGGGCAGCCACATTTCTAGGTGGTGCATTTTTGTGGGGGAGGCATGTAGCTCCAGACAATCCCCCCTACTCACTGGTGAAGAGGATGTGAGAGCCAGGTCAGAGGAAGGAAAGGCAGTGATCTTTCCCCTCACTCCTCCTCCATGCAGAGAGTGTGTTAATTTACATAATGGGTTATGTAAAGGTCAAGTGAACTGACAATTTAGAGTGAACACCAGGATTTAAATTACTGGCATCCTTTTTGTTTCATAAAATAAAAGGACATTAAGGATACAGTGAATAAGGGAATACCAAAAGGTGTTAATACCAAAAGGTTCCTCCTTCTAGTCTTGTTTCTGTCCTTTGGATTTTCCTTCGTGGTGGACAGTCAAGCAAAAACTTTTTAACTGGTTGCTATATAAAGGACTAACTAAGTGATTGGAAACTAATTATGGAAAGCAATTGGAATTTCTTTTACTGGTTGCTGGGCTGATTTTTTTCTGTCCAGAAACCCTGAAAAGGTCTAATGCTTTAATGCACATATTGGGAAAATCAGGAATTAGGCTTGAGTTACATCTTAGGTGTCCAGTCAGCCAGCTAGCTAACTGTAGTATACAGCAATATTTCTATTCCTCTAGGGCTGTTTTCATTGTTTGCCACCAACTAATCAAGAAAAATAAGAAAAAATAGCCACTCTGATTGTGAATATATGAGTGCTTTAAAAGAGTAAAGGGTAGACATATTTTCAAATCACTTTTAAGTTATCTCTTTTTTCATCCATTAGCAATAAGCATCCAATCCTGCTCTACTCATCATAACTGAAAAAAAAATGGAAAAAATGGGAATGGTTTGCCTTCAAGTCGATTCCGAATAGGGTTTTCATGGTAAGTGGTATTCAGAGGGGGTTTACCATTGCCTTCCTCTGAGGCTGAGAGACAGTGACTGGCCCAAGGTCACCCAGTGAGCTTCATGGCTGTGTGGGGATTCGAACCCTGGTCTCCCAGGTCGTAGTCCAACACCTTAACCAGAAAACCTTATTTCTTAGTGCAGGCAAATAAGTCTGCTTCTTTATTGCTGTCTGGGTAGACAACATCACTGAAACAGAAAAGCAGAGCAAAGGAAAGTCCAAAGGATGGAGTCTAACTCTAGCCCATAATATACAGTTCTAATATTTCACTCTTCAAGGGTCATGTTACTATACAGGCTGTTTCCCCCCCCCCCCAGGATCACTTGTAATTATAGGGTGATTGTGATAATGAAAAATCCACCCTCAGTCAGGGAAAGTCTTGACTGAGCAGACTTTGGGGAGCTCTTTCAGATGGGACTTTTGTTGTGCATGTGCCCTGCCTTATTCACTGAATTTTTCAGTCATATTGCTCCTGTTCTTAAAACATTCTTTAAATGGAGGCTGTCATTGTCTGCCATGTCACAAACAAAAAAGATATTTTTTTAAAAAAAATCCTGGGGTGTGTGTGTGTGTGTAGCATAGCTCAGGGTGCACCCATTTGCCCCACCCTGGCTACAGGGGTGGTGTGGGAGGAATTCTCAATATGGCATGACCATCACATGCATACTTATATGAATTGTTTTAAGAGCTCCTTGCACTTCAGTAGCAACTTACAGGGCACTTTTTATCACATTTTCTACAAGAGCTTCATACATATCTCAACCAGCTGAGTGGCTTAAGGAAGCAATGTTTAAAGGCCTAATTGGCCTGATGTAAATTTAGCACCAATATTCTCCTGTAGTGCCACATTTGTGCAGGGCTTCAAAACTGCTTTCAAATTAGTTTAATCATATTTAAAATTTTAATCTTTTCGAACATTATTACAGTTGCCCCCAGCTAAAATATAGAGTATGCTGAACTCTCCATGACTCACACTAAAAACGGTTGCAGTGCTTTGTGAATCACCACTGTTTGAAGCCAGCCTTTATTATTATTATTTCTTTTTTGCATTCTTAATTATACTCTTGAGTATATGATTAGTACGAACATTTGAGAAATTTATATCGTCTCTGACTATTATAGACTTATTTTGTGCAAGCAATGAGGGAAAATTACAGTAGAAACTATTTTCTTTCTTTTTTCACAGGGCATATTTTTTATTTCCCTGTCTAATTTAAGAGACTGTTTATGTGTGTGTGGATTTTTTCCAGTACTACATTAAGAATATGTTACCACCAGACTTCCGGGAAGGGTGACTTAGCCTGTGCCTGCTTTTGAGACGGGCTCCTGCCTCAAAAGAAGCTTATTCAGATATATCAGTCAGTTTTTTCTTTTTTTTGACTGATTAAACTTCTCCCGGGTAGGGAGAAACGAAGAGATTAACCTCAAAGCCTATTTTTGTTGGGACGACCAGATCTCATTAATTTATGGGACGAGGTCCAGCCGACGAAGGTGGGTCGGATTTTCAACAGCAAGCTCTATCTGATAAAGCGAACGTTCATCTTATCTTCTAAGAGAGAACGCACTAACAGGCAAGCACCCTTCTTTCTATATTTTTCTTTTACTTGACTTAAATTGTTGCTGTTTAAAAGAGATTTGCCAGATTGATCGGTTTTTGACATCTCACTGGGGAGCCATAACTTCTCTCTGCTACGCACTAATTAATAGCTTATCTCTGTTTTTGTTGCAAAAAGCTGTCCTGGATTTGCATTCTAAAGATATACACAGAAGAGGGATTTCTATTCCAGATTTTTATTTTGAAGAATATTATATTGTCTGAGACTACTCTCTTTTTGGTCTATTTTATTTTGACGAATCTGTTTTCTGACGACTGCCATTAATTGTTTCGATCCTGGGAACTGCATTTTGTTTACTTAACTATGGAGAGATAAGGCTGTCTGCTCTGTTTATACTGTGATGTCACCAAGTTTGGAGTATTAACCCAATTGTTGCTGAAATAAGAAGTGGTTTTCCTATATTTTTCTTTTAAAATGGCAATTAAGAAAGTGGCTGAGAATCTGGAAATAACTATGTTTCAGAAAATAATGGATGAGATTGAGATAACGAAACAAAACCTGCGACAGGGTTGTAAGGAGTTGAAAATTGAATTGAGTAAAATGACGCAGGAGATTAAAGATATAGGGGTCCCTGTGAGAGAGGTGACCCTGGAAGGGGTCCCTGTGAGAGAGGAGACCCCGGAGATTGGAACAAACGTGGAACAGGAAAAAGATTTGGAGTCTATGGACTTTAGAAATAAAATCTATTGTTTGGAGACACAGGAGATTAAAGACATAGGGGTCCTTGTGAGAGAGGAGACCCTGGAGACTGGAACAGGGGTCCCTGTGAGAGAGGAGACCCTGGAGACTGGAACAGGGGTCCCTGTGAGAGAGGAGACCCCGGAGATTGGAACAAACGTGGAACAGGAAAAAGATTTGGAGTCTATGGACTTTAGAAATAAAATCTATTGTTTGGAACTCAATGTTATCTCTGAAGAAATTAATGAAGATTCTAGAGATAAAGTTATCAATGGCATGGATAATCTTCTGGACTGGAATGACGTGATGGAGCCCAATATAGAGAAAATCTATGGAATTAACTGCAGCCATGTGACAATGGAAAAACTTTCAAGAGATGACCCAGTGTATTTTGAAAAAAAGAACAGAGATATGATTTTACAGCAGTATTTCAGCAACCTATTCAGAATGGATGGCAAGAAAATATTTGGGATAGAGGTAATTCCCATCAGACTCTTACTATATGACTATGGCTTTGACAGCAAGATTATTATGGAATACTGATAATGGAAGATTGGATACTGAAATTACTGGACTTAACAAGACTACTGAAGATGGAAGATGGAAAATGGAACTAATAGGGATAATAGAACAATGGCTACTGAAATTACTGAACCTAACAGATTCTGATGTGATGGATTAATTGAAATGTTTATTTTGACTATGGTTATGACAATAAGATTATCATAATTAGTAATGAGATGGATTAATCGATATGCTTATCTGGAAAAAAAAATTGATAGATATATTTCTTAAAGAATTGAAACCTCTCTTTGACTTTTTGTGGAAAGAATAAAGTAATGTTTATGAGATTTGATGATTAAGTAAGATAACTATTGGAGGAAAGTGATTTTATAATATGACTTAAGAGACAGGATTGTTATATATTATAGACTTATAACTGATCTGATCTTTGACAAATGGGAAGTCAATATTTTACTCTTTATTTTTTATTTTTATTTTTATTTTTATATTTTTTTTTTTTGTTTAACTATTTTTGATTTTGTTTTTTGTCTTTGAATGTTTTATGATTTTGTCTTGTATGTTTTATGAAAATTTGAATAAAAATTATTGAAAAAAAAAAAGAATATGTTACCACCACCAGCACACAGTGTATAATGTATGTGAATATCAGTGAGTACAGTAAGCCAGTAAATCTACACAAGAACAGAATTTTGGTTCTCTGTGTGTGAGTTGGTGTGGATGTGTGTGTGCACATCTACATATAGAATGATGTTGTCCGCCTTGTTTTCCAAAGGAAAATTAATTGGAGCATGCTTTGCTCCTACCGTTACAGGTCTTGAGCAGTTAGACAACTTTTGTAGCAACAGTTACAGCTGGGATGGTTGAGTGACAGTGTCCTTCTGCTTTCCTTACTAATGAATAATGACTAGGAAGAAACAGACTACGTTTTTTGGCTCTGTCAACAACATGCAATTCTCTTTCCATTACCTTGTGGACTATAGCCTGGAAACAAGCAGGCTACAGTGTGAGAGGAGGAACCTTAGTTAATTTTGAGGTTTGTACTTGCCATGTGAAGATTCATACCTTTCTCATCTGTGGATCTTCAGAAAATACAGACAGGGATAGCTGTAGTCTCAGAGTTACTAGGGTGGCTTCTTAGAGTCAGCATGGAAGATGTTTTAGCAGGAAAAAGGAGGAGCTTTCTTTCTTAGGGAAACTTCCTGCCCCAATATCCTGCTGAAGGAAGATAGGTAGCAGCCACACAGGATATCACCATGAAATGGGAGGGGACACAGAGGGAACCTCCATAGGTTGGGGCAGCAACTGCTCTATGGTTGAGAAACATGGAAACATATACTGAGACAGACCATTGGTCCATCTAGCTCAGTACTGTCTACACTGACTGGTAGTGGCTCCCCATGATTTCAGACAGGATTCTCTCCCAGATCTAGCTGGAGATGCTGGGAATTGAACCTGGGATCTTCTGTATTAAAGCAGATGCTCTACTCTGGCCCTTCCCCAAACCACCAGCCCTATCTTCTACCATTCTGCCACTCTCTCCAGTGTACACTTTTGTTCCCGACTCACCAGTTGCACTTGGAACTGTTACCATGCAGCCCTCATCAAAACAGATGGCACCTCAATTGATGCTGACCATGCGTGAATCTTTGTAAGGTTTCATACAAGATCTAATGGGGGGGGGAGTTACCACCCAAGCCAGAGTTCTCATGTGTATGGCAACACTACTATAAAAAAACAACAACCTGGTCACACATTGTTTTGTTAATGACGACCACCCTGGACAAAATGATATTCATTAGCATGTAGACTTTTTTTTTTTTTTAGCCTACGGCATCCGGTATTCCCAGGTGGTCTCCAATCCAAGTACTAACCAGGCCTGACCCTGCTTAGCTTATGAGATCAGACGAGATCAGGCGTGTTCAGGGTAGTATGGCCATAGACTTCTGGTTGGAGGAAGGATGGTGTTGACAGCCCCTTGAGAAGCTCTGTCCGCTGCTAAGTATATTTTACTCCTTCCGGGTCACTTTTTATTATTTTAAATTCTTAAATGACCGGGCACCAAGGAAGAACCTTTCCACCAAGGAAATAAGGAAATGAGACACACTCCGGGAGCCCTACAGACAAATTTCCTTGAGACCTTTAAACTCCTTAAACTCTTACAAATATAAGCACCATATTCTACAAATATAAGTATTACAAGAGCTGTTTTTGCAAGAGACATGGTGCTTACTAGAACTGGATACAAGGCTCTGGGAATCTCCCCACTTCTACAAGATGATCTTCTGCAGATAAAAGACATGCAGATGAAGATTATGCAATTCTTTACAGAGAAGTAGCCGGAAAAGAAGATGGAGGAGGAATCCCACAAAAATCATGACTGGACGGTTGGTTGGAATACTGATGCTTACGAGTTAAAGGGAAACGACAACATCCTCAGCCTGGCGCGTGAGATCTCTTAAGCAGAAGCGGCCAGTTTGTTTACATCCGTTAGTCTTCAGGACCATGAAAGGAAAGATTCTCATGGGATCCTGTCCCCTGATTTAATGATCCAGCAAGCGACTGCAGTTTCGCTTAAGTGCGAAGATTCTACCCAGGGGTTCATAAACCAGCCAGAGCCATCATATAGTGAAGGCATCTTAATCCGTGGGTGGCTCTACTCTACTATGAGGGAAATTGAGCATATTAAATTATTTTTGGATAAAAGTAATACCTTGTTATCAACTGTCGCTGAAATTGCATTGGAAATTTTGCTTGAGCTGCCTAAAGTGAACATGGATACACAAACTAACAAGAATAAGATTCAAGCAAAAAAGGCTAAGGCAGCTTCTTCCAGGGGGACGAAGAGATGTAACTCCAAGTCAGTGATCAATAAAAGCAAGAAAAGTAAAAACATAAAAAACCCAAAGGTCCCCAAATATAAGAAAATGCAATTTGGTAGACTTTTTAGACATCTTGATGCGAGCCCCCATCCTAGTGCAGCATCCCAAAACAGTATGGTTTCACCAAATAAGGAGGGAAGTAATGAATCTATGGCTGCCCAGGCTTTGAATACAACTGATGTGGCTCTCCTGGACATGCCTTCCTCTCTAACTCCGGACGATGCTTTCCAGCACAAAGCCCCAAGACAGAATCACCTTCCAGTAGTCTCTGCTAGCCTGCAGAAGCTACGTAAAGCTAATAATTGGAACTTGACTCTGAATAGCAAAAAGCTGACCCTTAACAATTATCCCAAACTGTGGGGTTCTCTTTCACAGATGCAGCGGAAACTACATCTTATAAATCTCTTGAGGGGATCCCCCTCAAGCACTCTCTCTGTTGAGGACATTGAGCACGTGGAATACCTGTACTTTTCTGCGGCTGCTGCCCGGGCAATGATATCCTTTAAAGAGGATAGTACAGCAAAGAAACTATATGCTTATAGGGCCACCCTGTCTAAATACGATATAGAGATTTGAAGAGTTTTTGACAATGTGGCACCTCCTATACCGCTAGTATCCAACCGTAACGATTGCCTTTACCTTTGTGAAGCCATACATTTATCTGAACACTGTGCCGGGACTACAACCGAGGAGCTGACTGCTCCTGCTTACAACGTGAAAAAAGATCAAGCACACAAGGAGCACTCCCTAGTTGTGGCAGCTGACCAGCGACCTCTCCTATCGCCAAATAATGAACAGACTAACGACTTACAGAAAACGGAGGAGCACAGGCTACTTGAGTCCTTTGGGGCTCTCCCAATAGAAGCCTAAAAGGATATAATATTGAGATTAGATCTTCTTAAATCTAGATTGCTCTCCTCGGTACAAACTGTTAAAGAATGCTCTAGCCATCGTGACCGTGCGACTACAGATCTACCTTCAGCATCAATTAATAAAGTTAATTTTTCGCCCCAACGAGATAAGCTAAATGTCCAGGTGGCAGAGGAAATCAATTTTACTACTTTCCACCCCGGATTTGCTGAGCTCCCCTGAGAGTAATGTGGCCGATAGTTCTTCTCCACTTGTGCACAACTACCCTAATTTGCCAGATATGAGGGGTTTGGAGACCACTGAGAAAGATAATTCTGAAATTACAACCTTTTGCCCCGCTCCTTTGGAGAAGCTGCCCACTAGGATTACTTCTAACATTAGTCAGTGGAGCTCTGTGCTAGAGGAGATTGTTCCACTCGAGGGCCCAATTGAGGTCCAGGAGGTCAGAATGTTACCCAATAAGAATCTGAGCAAAACGAAGACTGTGACAGCTTATACCCTGCAGGACATTTCCTCTTTTACCCCTAACGTTCCCAGTGGAATGTCGGACAAGCCTGTATGACCAGACTCTTTACAAACTCCTCTTGACTATTCAGGGACCAATCCTCTCTACGCAGGTAATGCTCTGAGCACTATGGCCTGACATAATGCACTACGGTCCAATGATTTGCTATCAATAATTTCTTGGAATGTGGCGGGTTGGTCCAATAAGTGTTCCATCCCTGCTTTTATCACCTTTCTCAATACGCATTACATTATACTGTTGCAAGAGACTTGGCTCACCGAGGAATTATACTTAAGTGGATTTGTAACCTATTCCCTTGAGGCTGTTCCAAGCACTAGAGGCGGCCGGCCAAAAGGTGGCCTAGCAACCCTGATTTCAACTAAACTAGGGATATCGGCGACAAGAATAGAGGGGCTGGAGGATATAGCACTGGCGCTATCATTCAATCTGCAAGATGATCTTTTTGTGGTGATTAATGCCTATCTCCCCCCAGTAACCAAAAAACAATCTGTTAGAGAGCTATGGGTTAAGTTTCAGGAGTATGTTAATAAACTCATGGCCAAATACCCCTCGGCCCAAATTATTTTGGCAGGGGACCTCAATGCAAGGACTGGTGCCAATGACGAAGCCTTATACGAATATTTTCATCTAGCTCCTCCAATAGTGAAATTTTCCCCTTGTTTCTCCTGTAGGCAATCCAAGGACAAAGGTTGCAATTTTGCAGGCCTCTGCCTTTTAAAGATGATCCACGCCCTTAACCTGGTTATGTTAAACGGTGGCATGGTGCGAGATCTGCATGGTCAATATACTTATGTAACATGCCAAGGGGCATCCACTATTGATTATTTTCTGGTTTCACATAATCTTTTGAAGTGTATCTCCAGTTGCAGCATAGATATAAGAGATGAGAGTGACCATCTCCCACTAATTCTCACACTCATTCTAGGATATGAGAAACTACTCCTGGCCTGTGAACCCTTGCACAATTTAGCGCTGGAGAGAAGAGCTGCCCACATTAGGTGGACCCCCACCTCAGCCAATAGGATTTCCAAATTTCTATACTCTGCTGATAGCCTTAGGCTCAGGGACATATTCTTACTTGAAACTGACCCAGAGTCTATCTGTATACAGTATCAGGAACTGTTGAGATGTATAAACAATTCCTCATACTTTAAAAATCAATTAAAACTGGGTGCCATAGGGTGAGCATCCAAGCCCTGGTTTGACTAGGACTGTGTCCTGTTGAAGAACATACTTATGGACATTTATAGGAGATATAGAGCTTCTGATCTACCAGCACTCCCGGCAGAATATTTAGATATTAAAAGACGTTATAAAATCTTAGTCAAAGAGAAAAAGAAATCTCACCAACGCAAAGCCTGGCAAAGACTAATAGAAGCCTCTAGACTAAAAGATTCAGGAAAGTTTTGGAGGTTGGTTTCTAGAGGGTGTCAGTCCATGCCATCATGTATTGAATATTATATACCAGCCAGTAAATGGGAATCTTATTTTGCAGGCATCTTTGCCAAGACCCACAATATTAATAGTCTACCATGGGATGACTATTAATAGTCTACCATGGGCTTTACCCCGTTGGCCCCCAGTTTCCATCTGCGAGATAACTGCATTAATTAACAAACTTAAGATGGGCAAAGCACCAGGCATCGATAACATCCCCTCGGTATTCCTTAAAGAACATCTGGACTGGTGGGCACCTATCCTGGCAGCCCTGTTTACAGCCATAGACCAATCAATTTGTATTCCCGACAACTGGCGGATGGCTATTGTTGTCTCCATTTATAAGAAGGGTAAAAGAGTGGATCCAGCAAATTATAGACCAATTAGTCTCCTTAGTATTATTAGCAAACTTTATGCCAGTCATCTACTTGAGAGGCTAAACTCCTGGATGGAAAATGGAAACATTTTGGCCGACGAACAAGCAGGCTTTAGGGTGGGTCGCTCCATGGTGGACCAGGGCCTTGTGGTCCAGCACTTGGCTGAAAAATATTCTGCCTGCAAAGGGGGAGCACTTTATACAGCCTTTATAGATCTTAAATCAGCTTTTGATTTAATACCCCGTGAGAGACTTTGGCAGAAACTAATGAAAACAAATATCAATAGATGCCTGCTTTGTTTAATCCATTGCTTGCATGAGAAGACCCATATACGAGTTAGATGTAATCAGGCGGGACATCTGTCCGCACTGATTCCAACCTTTAATGGAGTGAAAAAGGGGTGTACCCTTGCGCCTTCCCTATTTAACTTCTTTATCAATTCATTGGTCAAACGCCTGTTGGCAACAAATTCCCACCCCCCTAATCTGGCGAGGAGACATGTGGCTTCCTTATTGTATGCTGATGATATCGTTCGTCTATCACAAACGCCTGTTGGACTGCGTCGACTATTAAGAGAGCTTGCTTTATTTTGTTCTGAAGAACTTCTTAAAATTAACTACACCAAATGCAAGGTTTTAGTCTTCTCTAAAAGAAGACATAAACACTGCTGGCAAATTGACAACCATCCTATTGAGCAAGTCAATGTTTTTAGCTATCTTGGAATATTATTCCACTCTTCAGGCTCCTGGAAGGCACATCTGACCAGGTCTGCCGAGACTGCCCAGAAAACGGTCAAGGCTCTGCTCTCCTTTTTTTATACACAGGGTGGTTTATATGTTCCTGCAGCTGTACAGGAATTCAATGCCAAGGCCCTAGCCCAATTACTCTATGGGTGACAGGTTTCAACCGGGGGCAATTACTTGCAACTGGAAGCTGTCCAATCTAAATTTTTGAGGGCCATGATGGGAGTTCCGAGCTGTGTCCCCAATGTGGCCTTACGCTTAGAACTGGGAGTTCTTTCAATTGAGACCTGAGCCTGGATGTACAGATTCAGCTATTGGCTGAAGCTGATATTCATGCCTATGGGTCTGGCTCCATTAACTTTGGCAGATGCCTTCCAGTCCCAAAGGAAGCAGGCACTGTCAAAAAAAATGGAAACTCTTGGTTTCTCGCTCCCGACATTGGGGCCTTAGGTTACACGAGGGCCAAAACAACTATTACCCAACGCCTCAAAGATATCGAATTCCAGAATAACTTGAGCCTGGCAGCTGCATTTTCGCAATGCTACATTAATGCTAAACCTTTTGTCCCCGCTGACTACATCACAAGATTGCTCAATTCCAAATATAGGAGAGCATTTACCTTAGCAAAATTAGACACCCTTCCCTCAGCACTCTTGGAGGTCAGGTATAAGGGTGTCCCCCATTGTGAATGGACCTGCCCCTGTGGAGCTGAGGAGGTAGAATCCATTCAACATGTATTGCTAAATTGCCCTGTATATTTGAACCTCCCCCGTAAATTTATCTACCCAATCTTGCTCAATCCCTCCTGGGGCTCTGAGGCGATTTCCTTACAGCGCTTATTGGCGGATCTGGATCCCCGGATTACCGTGAAAGTAGCCTCCTTTTATGTAGCTGCCATGGCTCGTAGGAAGGCATTTATGAGCCCCTTGTAATGAATAACTAACTATAGCCAACCCATTTTAACCAGATGATTTTGACTTAAATTTTAACTCACATTTTACTGTGGCCTTTTTAACGTTTCTCTTGTTACACTAGTTATATTTGTATTGTTGTAATCTCTTTTCTGGTCACGGACTGAAATAAATTGATTGATTGATATTCATTAGCACTTCAAGTGTAGGAGAAGGGATGAATAAATCTCACAGTTTTTCCAATCTTAAGTTTGGTTCTCCATGTTACCACATCAGTTTGACTTCTTTTAAAAAGAAGACCTCATGAAAATTCATCAGCACCTTAATGTGAATGTATCATAATATACACATTTCTGTCTGCAGTTTTGTCTAATATGCACATTTCTGCAAAGCAGTTTCCTCTAATACATAGCATTTTATGTTCCTTTCACTGGTATATGCATTTGTATGCACACTTTACCGTGGTATATGCATCTTTGTACACATTACTTGCCAGGAGAAGTGCACTGCAAAATTCAGTGATATGTGAATTTTGGAGGGTGGCTGTGTTTCAGTTTGTGTATTGTTTCAGAAGAGTCAAATTTTGTACATTCACTGTTTCTTGTGAACTGAATTGAATTTATGTACCATTCCTATATAAGAAGAGCATGCTATGTGCATTGTATATGCGTAGTTGATAACTGTATTTTGTTTAACATGTAAGACTCAAAACCGAATGCATTTAATTGACCTGAAGTGAGGGCTAGGGGAGAGAACTGTAGGAAATGGGAGGCTTATTGCTATATGTCCTGAACCATGAACTGCATAATTGGGAAGGCGGATTTTTAATTCTAAAATTCTCAAAAAATGTTCAATTTTTGTTAAGGCTATTAGATTTTTTTGTCACTTTTAAAAAAAATCCTGAAGAAATGTTTCACAAGGAAACTTATTTACAATGCAATTTTTATACAGTCATAAGAGTGGTTGTATACTATAGCCAGCATGGATTTTTCACATTCCACCATGTTAAATTAAAAATACGTCCTCATGACCATTTTGATGTTCCCATAAGATCATTTCAAAACAAAACCTTACAGAACATATAGTCCTGAACTCAGCAATGGTTGCTTAACAATCCTCTAGGTTTTCATGGTGATACACAAAATACTCAGTGAGAATCCAGAGTTGGGAGGGATAGCTAATACCCCGGAAGACAGAAACAAAATTCAAAGGCATCTTGATAGGCTGGAGCGCTGGGCTGAAAACAACAGAATGAAATTTAACAGGGATAAGTGCAGAGTTCTACACCTAGGAAAAAGAAACCAAATGCACAGTTATAAGATGGAGGATACTTGGATCAGCAATGCCACAGGCAAGAAGGATTTTGGAATTGTTGTTGATCACAAGCTGAATATGAGCCAACAGTGTGATGTGGCTGCAAAAAAGGCAAATGCTATTTAGGCTGCATTAACAGAAGTATAGTTTCCAAAACATGTGAAATATTAGTTCCCCTCTATTTGACAATGGTTAGGTCTCATTTGCGTACTGCATCCAGTTCTGAACATCACACTTTAAGAAGGATGAGGACAAACTGGAACAGGTTCAAAGGAGGGCAACAAGGATGATCAGGGAACTGGAAACAAAGCCCAATGAGGAGAGACTGATAGAACTGGGCATGTTTAACCTTGAGAATAGAAGACTGAGGGGAGATATGATAACAGTCTTCAAGTACTTGAAAAGTTGTCACACAGAGGACACAGAATAATGGGCTCAAATTGCAGGAAGTCAGAGTTCTACTGAACATCACAAAAACATCCTAACTGTTAGAGCAGTATAACAATGGAACCAATTATCTAGGGAGGTGGTGGGCTCTCCAACACTGGAGGATTTCAAGAGGCAGCTGGACAGCCACCTGTCAGGTATGCTTTAATTTGGATTCCTGCATTGATCAGGGGTTGGACTTGATGGCCTTCCAACTCTACGATTCTATGAAACAGGAGTAAAGCGAACACAGATTCCTGTTGGATTTTTTTCTGTCAAAAGTCTCATAATTTGTTGAAACTAATTAAAAATGAGCCATGTTCACAATGTACCTGTAATCTGACCTTGCTTCATACTCTGACGTTCATCTTCTGGAGATGTTACCAAATTCTTAAGCTACACAGGAAGTGGATTGGTCTGTGAAAGATCAACCCAAATTGTGTTTGCATATTTACAAAAGTGTAGGGCAGTACAATATCTCAGGTCCCCTGGTCCCCTGGTGTATTCACTATTTCCCTGCTTTTTAAAGTTTGATAGAAATATCTGTTGGCTATAGGTACGTTCTTAAGCCCCAAGGTGTTTTTTTTTTTGCCTATTAGTGAATTTTCTAACTAAATAGCTCAACAACAATAGTTTTAATTAATTCTTTGTACTTCCCATTAGGAATGCAGTCTTGGGGAGGGGAAGTACTCTTGAGACTAAAGAAGGTTTATGAAGGCACTTTCTTATAATAATGCTCTTTGCACAAAGATTTCTTATATGTAAACATAAGTTGTTTAATTCAATAGGACTTACTTCTGATTGGATATGGTTTGGACTGAATAGTAAGACATTATTTAGCTGACACGATCAATGGTAGATGCACAGATCTGAAAAGGCCAGGATCTTCTAACTGTCCACTCTAGACATGCTTTATTTGTTACATTCAGGGTTCATCCAGATGACTGTAAAATGTGTGACATGATTGCTTTGTGTTTTCATTATTTTTCGGTCGTCCATATGACACCGCACACTTTTGCGCATTTTCGCACGGTTAAATCCACTCCTGCAATACCGCAAATCATGTGATTTGCTTTTTTAAACCGGGAATCATCCGCTTTACCTTCAGGCGCTTGGATGCAATACCACAGACTTTACAGCTGTGGGCGTTTGATGGGCGGTTCTTGGGCGGTTCCCCATATCCCTTCCCTCATTCTCAGCCAATCACGTATTTCCACTGTTGTGCATGTGTGCGAATATCCGGGGAAAGCCCAGGAAAAAGGAACCTATCAGAGCAAAGGTGTGGTGTTGCCCCCCCCGCAACTTCTACTGCGCAGATGCAAAAAAGTGCATTTGCTCAGAAGCAGCAACAGCGGTTAATTTTTAGCCAGCCTGCAAACTGGGCAGCCGCTCAGGGTGAGATCTGCAATTGTGGTTGTTTGTAAACTTTTTCAAGGGAGAAATATTTATCTTTGCCTAACCTCCACCTCCCACCCCTCACCCCCCGCATCAAATGCCCTCCTTGAATGTATTGGTCTTTGCTTCCAGGCATCCAGAGTCGAGGGAGAGGGGGGGAGAAGAGAAATAGAGGCTTTCCTCTTGGATTACAGACACTCACACACCCTTAGTCAATTTCGCTTTCCTGCCTGCAAGGCTACTCTCTTTGAGTCTTGTCAATTTCAGCCACAGCCTGCAGGTTCTCCACAGCCCCGCTGAGCTGAAAAACATACAGTGGCTTTTGCAAAATATCGCAAATACAAGCAAAAACCCCACAGGAATTATTGGCATATAAGTGGTTTGCTAGAGCATCTCAGCCACCCGCAACCATAGAGACTGGTAGTCTACCTTCCTAGACATGACACATCGTTACTTGCTGTTCTGGAGAAATAAGTGGGATTGCAATCATGTGTATCTCCAGAAACGTTAAAGGTAGAAAAGCATACAGTCGGTTTTGCGAAATATCTCAAATACAAACAAACAAAAATACAGGAATTATAGGCATATAAGTGGTTTGCATGTTTCTTTTATCAGAGGGAACACCGCAAAGCCTGTGCTGGTCGCTTCAGCGCAGATTGACACAGCTGTACGCAGGGTTGTTTGCCCGCATTCCCTGCCCGAGCCAAGAGCGGCCACCCATGGGGAGGCTGTTTGCTTCCCTCAGGGGCAGCATTCCTGCCACCGAGGCGCATAACGGTCCGGGGCTGAACCCTGCAGTGAATGAGCCCAAGGGTTTACGGGACGATTCACCCGGCGATTACAAGCGCTGACCCTTTGCACTGCCCACAATCCCCCTGGATGGTCAGGGGCACCTGGAGATACCCCCCCGGCGAGCACTGCTCCAGAGTGGTGAGCGCTAAGGAACTCCATTACAGCCACTACTACCAAACCATCAGGAAATTCAAACTTTCACACTCATATGTTCAAGTGCATGCGCCTTGTTGTGCTTTGTTGCAAAGGGGGAGAGGAGCATACATCATATTTTTGCGGACCAATTGACTGATAGGGGGGAGTGTTATGGGCGGAGCTGGGAAAAAGCGAGAAGAAGTACGGGTCCTCTCGCTGCGTGTGTGGGCACAAAAAAAGCGGGGTTTTTTATTGGGAAAGAGCAAACAAACAGGCAAAGTGAGGACTGTCAGATGACAAACCGGATATGGAAAACGTGGATTATCTCGCTCCGTTTGGATGAGCCCTCAGTTTCAAATCCATCATGTTTTGGGATTCTTTTATTTGAACAATAATTGTATAATTTGGAATGACTTGAAAGAAAATGCCCTATATCATCCCCCCCAATTTGCTACATTTTGACAGTTATGCATGTCCTGCCTTCCTCTACTCCACCCAGCCAGATGACTGTGATCTACCAAGGCAATCTTTTGTATACAAATGAGATTTCCCCCATTGCTATGCATGAAGGGGAAATATATTCATCCACTCATGGAAGTCTCTTTGTGATTAGTTGAGAACAGAATTTGACATGATTGTAGGGCCTGTGGATCACCATCCAAATCCCCAAGAAAATAAGATTACTAGACATATTAAAGGGGATTTTGGCTTCCCACTCTTTTTTAAAAAAGTCAGTCCATTTTTAACCACGTAAAGCAATGTTTCCATTTTCCCCCTGAAGCTAAAAGGCATTTTAAATTCACTGGCTAAAGTACCACTGAAGAATCAGCTTGAGGCACTGTACAATAGAAGATAGTGGCTTCATAGATGAAACATACTATTTAAAACACCAGTAGTACTCACTAGCTTGCTTGAAATAATTAGCGACTGTACGCTCAACAGGCACCCATATTCAAGGATATAAAGTTGCTTCTCTTCCCACCACGCTAATAAAGGGAGCTTACATATAGATGCTGCTTCAAAGGGGATACAAGCCTATTTGCCAACCATTGTGTGTGAGTGAAAGTTTAATTAGCAAGTCTTCCCAGAGAGACATTTTGTAGGAAGAATGACTCATAGGATAATAATACAACTTTGCCAATAGTCAGGCAAGGAAGGAAAAACATAAAGGAAAAACTTCCACTTAAAGAAGTAGAGATAGTTGTGATATATTTAGGAAGCTTAAAAGTACCTTTGTTGCTTGCTTACTCATGTCCCTGCTGTAAGTTCAGCAGCGTGTTTTTTGTTTTGTTTTTAAAGACTTTTCATTTTCTCTAGTGCCAGATGGCAAGGGCGATAGGATCCGCAAAATGCATCTTCCACAACAGAAAGAATGTTTTGTGCCATGCGAGAAATAGCATTGAGAAAGACATCTCCACCCATCCCCTCATCCCCCTGAATTACAGCTTGGAAAAGTTACTTTTTTGAACTACAACTCCCATCAGCCCCAGCCAGCATGGCCACTGGATTGGGGTGATGGGAATTGTAGTTCAAAAAATTAACTTTTCCAAGCTCTGGCTTGCTCCAAAATTTCAGGTATTACTCAGTAATTAAATCTTTTCAGAGGAAGAGTCTTCAAAGATGGCTGTGCTGGAGACACAGGAAATTGGACTAGTTTTTTTCTGAACAGAATGGTGACATTTATTGTTGTTTCCCATCTTACTTCATCACTCCTAGTAATGGAGCATACCTTACACAACAATGATTCTATTTTTTCCACAGTTTTTCCTTTCCACTTGTCTGTAGCCATGTTGAATGTCATACCTGCCACAGGAGACCTTTTCTTCAAGGCAATTTTGAGGTTCCTGCTTTATGGTGTGGTCAGTAGGGTCATTCAATAAGTGAAATGACCAATTTTCTCTTCAACAAACCAGTTAGTCCACTCTTCACCTATACTTGTTTTACATTTTGAACTCTCAATTGTCTCTGAGTGTATGGCAATGAAAACTTAGAGGGTTGTTAAACAAGCATTTCTGAGTTCAGGACTATAAGTTTTGTAAGGTTTTGTTTTGAAATGAGTTTATGGGAAGCAGCAGAATGGCATGGGGGTATTTTCAATTTAACATTGCGGAATGCAAAAAATCCATGCTGGCTATATTATAGTATACAGAAGTAAGTTTCATTAAGTTTAATTACTTTTACCCCTAGATAAGTGTGTATAGGATTCCAACCTTTAGTGTCATATTATATCTTGTCATTTATTTAATCCATTGAATAATCTGGCTCAGTATATATATTATGGGATATTTCATCTACAACATCTAAAAAATCTGTAGAAGGATGGTTACACCTCCAACATTTATGCTAGCATTTGTATGAAAAACTTTTCTTTATCTGTTTTCTCCATGCCATGCATAATTTTATATACTTCTATCACACAAGTACAAATCTTTATTGCATGGCCATAGGCCGTCACATCACAATTACAACACCAACACACATATTAAAATCCCAAGATAAAATACCTAATACACAATATACGTAAGATCCATAAAATGCAAAAAATGGTTCATCAGGGCCCATGGATGGCCAGACAGGAAGCTATATACATATTGTTTACCATTAAACAGTCACCGGGCAATTATTCACCCACTCTGTCGATCAATTACATGCCAGCTCTGCAACACGCTTAGCTTGGAGCTTTTGTGCCGCCAGGGCGAAGTGGGCAACCCTATATGTGACCATATAATCTTTGTCAGATAGAAAGAAGGAAATGATATGAGGAACCTGGTAAGCTCCCTGCTGAGACAGCAGACCACTCAGGAATTTAATCCAAGGGTGAGAGTACAAAGGACACTCCAGCAAATAATGGGGCAGATCCTCAACCACCGCTGTTCCACAAATACACAACCGCTGGTCCCATGGGAGCTGAAGGTAACGGCCTGACAGGACTGCGGTCGGCATTGTCTGAAACCTGAGCACTGTGAAAGCTTGTCTTAAATTTATTGATATGGGGTAGGTCAGGTATCTTGCTTGCAGATGATCCCGTTTAATTTCTCTGTACCACTTGGAGAATTTAGCATTAATAATCGCCAATCTATCTATCCAGAAACAATGCAGGAAAATTGTCTCCCGCAACCTCGGTCTATTGGGCAGATTTGAAGCCTGGGCCGGAATATGATACAATTGATAAAAACTAGAAAGTCTGGATAGCCAGAACTTATCCTTTGAGGCCAGTTCATAGCAGGATTTCAATATTAGCTTCGCTGGTGCATTTTTTATAGATCCCCAGAAAGTAAGAAGGGCACAGTGGACACGAGCTCTGACTGGAGGTAATCCGGTCTCTGCTCGAAGTAGCGTTGCCGGAGTACCAATAGGTAAACGCAAGAGTTTTTTTAGAAAGTTATTTTGGATAGCCTCAAGGTTGGAGAGATAAGAATCCTCCCAGCCCCAGACTGCTGCCCCATACAAGATCTGTGCGAGAACCTTACTCTGAAAAACTTTTAGTGCTGGGGCAATAAGATTGCCACCTGCTGTCCTGTAAAAATTGAGAATGGCTCTGCATGATCTTAATGCAGTGGCTTTGGTAAGTTCAATATGCTTTTTCCAGGAGAGGGTATCCTGGAAATGGATACCCAAATATTTAAATACCCGAGATTGATCAATTGGGTGCCCTCCAATTGACCACTTAAGATTGCAGTGCCTTTTCCCAAAAACCATTACCTTGGTTTTAGAGTAATTAATCTGAAGTTTTTCTTTTGTACAATAGACATTTAGGCTCGCCAGTAAACGCCTTAAACCTTTGCGGGTGATGGATAATAGGACCATATCATCCGCATAGAGGAGCATTGATACTTTCCTATTCCCCAGTGAAGGGGGGGAAGTCTGGGCCCGCTAATTCTGTAGCTATATTATTAAGATAGAGATTAAAAAGAATTGGAGCTAACAGGCACCCCTGTTTTACCCCCTTATTAACAGGGATGGGATCGGTTAGGGAGCCGGAATTTCCTACTCTTATTCTTGTGTTGGTGTTGGAATATAGTTCCTTGATAAGAAACAGAAGCCGCCTATCGATATTAGTTTTGGCAAGTTTAGCCCACATTGCTGGTCTGTCTATGGAATCGAAGGCATACTTCTATCATGTCACCTCTTACTTGCCTTTTCTCTAAACTAAAGAGCCCCAAATGCTCCAACCTTTCCTCACCAGGGAGTCGCTCCATCTCCTCGATCATTTTGGCTGCCCTTTCCTGAAATTTTTGCGGTGAGATAACAGAAGTGTACAGTATTCCAAATGTGGTTGCGCCATATATTTGTATGATGACATTAAGATATTGGCAGTTTTATTTTCAATATCTTTCCTAATGATCCTCAACATGGATTTTGCCTTTTTTTACAGCTGCTGCACACTGGGTCAACATCTTCATCGAACTATCCACTATAGTCTCATTCTGGGTCAGTCACAGCCATTTCAGACCCCATGAGCATATATATGAAATTAAGATTTTTGGCTCCAATATACATACCTTTTCACTTGTTTACATTGAATTGCATTAGCCATTTTACTGCCTGTTCACTCAGTTTGGAGAAGTCCTTTTGGAGCTCTTCACAATCCCTTTGTGTTTTAACAACCCCGAACAATTTAGTATCATCAGTAAACTTGGCCACCTCATTGGTCACCCCTAACTCTAAATCATTTATGAACAAGTTAAGAAGCACAGGTCCCAGTACCATTCCTTGGAAGACTCCACTTTCTACATTCCTCTATTGGCCATTTACTCCTACTCTCTGCTTTCTGTTTCCTAACCAGTTCTTGATCCACAAGAGGACCTCTCCTCTTATTCCATGACTGCTAAACTCACTCAGGAGCCTTTGATGAGGTACCTTATTGAAAGATTGTTGAAAATCCACTTTGTCAATTGGATCATCTCTATCTATATGCTTGTTGATACTCTCAAAGAACTTTGTTCCTCTTCCTTTAATTGCAATTATGAGTCTTTTAGCTTCGCTTATCAAAACTAAGTCATAAATTCTGTGCAAGCCTAGAACAAGAACCTTGAAACCACCGGGTTTCTAGCTAAGATTGGACCGTACTTTCTCAATCTAATTGCCCTAAACAAAGGCTTCTATCTCTAAACAGAGATGAAAGTATTGGTTAAAATAAAAATAATATTCTGATGTAGCAAACATATAATATAAAGACACACACCTGAACAATTATCAAACAACAGAGGAAGACATCATTAGTCAAAACCTTGAAGTGCCCAGTTTATATCTTATATCCTTCCTTTTCCACCTATAGTTTATAATAAGAGGGTTTTTTCCTTGAACAGATACTTCCCATTTTAAACAAACAGAGACATAGGTAGCTTTTAAGAAGCATGTAACCTGAAAAGGTACTGCAAAATATACAGATATCATGTAAACCGCCCAGAGAGCTTCGGCTATGGGGCGGTATATAAATGTGATAAATAAATAAATAAATAAATAATTTATTCCCAATTAAACAAAGGCTCTGTGTTGTACCAGCACAGGCTAGAATGGGTCACGGAGAGAAATTCTTTCCTTTCTCTTATTTTTAATTAGAATAGGAAGTAACCAGAATTTGCTCATCCAGGGACCCTTTAGCACTGCTATCACAGAACTGTCAACCGATGCATTTTTAAGGTGTGTGTCCAAATGGACACCCAGTCATAGCTTTTGGATACACAGTGGACACAAATGGACACATAAAATTTAATTTAATGAACAAGAACACAAATTCAGATTGGAAGCCACTGAAACACTGACTAGAGCTATGAGAGGTTAGTGAGATGGAATAGAAACAGTAGACAGGGGCACATTACACAATAATGTTTTGGATTCGTACAAACCACTAGTCTTTCTGAAAAATCTCTCTCCCTGTACACTGTGTCTTTTTCTCTGTATCATTGTTTTTTGTATGAATTCTGCTACAGCAGGACATGGATCAGAAGCAGCAACTCCTATGCCATTCAGTGCAACAAACCCATTTCCTCATTTTCTGTATGGATGAGAGTGTAAACATGTGCACGTGCAGCAATAGTTGATGAAAACTTAGGATTGGTTTCAGTAGATTCTAAACAGATCAATTCTTTACATTGAACCACACAGATGATGCTTTATCCTGTAGCTATAGTTCATAATTGAAGCAATAATAGTTTTCTCTGAAATGGGTTCTCGAGAAATATGAGGTGGTATTACTGATTTTGGGTCTGAATTTGGCTTAGGTGGTGCAGCAGTGCAGGTGAATAAGGTCATTTTCTATTGGATTGTTCATTGAGCATTTTCCCACAGTTTGTTGTTTTCTTCCTTCTTCTTGTCCAAATCACTCAAATTTTAATGCTTACATAAAAATGTCAGACCCCCCAGCTCATCACACTGCAGTTCACTTTACCACAGGCAGGTGGCACTATAAACTGCAACCACACTGGTCTCAAGGTGGGCGGCAGGGGGTGAAAGGAGGGGAGGCAGTGGCAAAAGCAAATGAGGCCAATGAGGAAGCTGGCTCTGTGAACTGCAGCCATGCTGGCCTGAAAGCCGGGGGTAGAGGGGAAGCAAGGTAGGGGGGAGGAACCAAGGTGGGGGATGAAAGCAAGCAAGGAG
The DNA here is from genome assembly GCF_030035675.1 of Rhineura floridana. Taxonomy (NCBI): domain Eukaryota; kingdom Metazoa; phylum Chordata; class Lepidosauria; order Squamata; family Rhineuridae; genus Rhineura; species Rhineura floridana. The sequence goes on along the minus strand of NC_084481.1, from coordinate 132,797,618 downwards.
GGGAAGCAGGGGTGAAAGGAAGGGAGGAAGGGGGCAAAAGGAAGCAAGCCTGGGAAGGGGGGCTGGCACTGCAAATTACAACTTTGTTGGCCTCAAGTCTGGGGGCAGGGGAGAAGGAAGGAAGCATGGTGGGGGGAGGCTGGTAAGTGGCTTACACAGCCTACATGGCAATGATGGCAGCAGCCTATGCAGCAACAACAGCAGTGGCATTCTGTTCAGAAGGCCAGTACATAGCCTAGGCAGGTTGGTGGCTTAACCAGGGTGCAGTTTTCAGGGGCTGCCGCAGCACAGGATAGTAGCCCAGGAACAAACCTGGGCAACTCACAGACTGACAGGCTGGGCAGCTCCAGGAGGCCTTAGTGTCACTACTGTGGGGCCTGCAGAATAGGAAGGTTGGTGACCTGTGTGCTTGAGTGTGCATGTAAGGTTGACAACCCATGGTGGGGAAGAAGAGAGCTAGTGGGCAGCAGTGGCTCATAGCCTGGGCAACCCTTGGAGAGACAGGTTGAGGCATCTCCAACAGGACTCACCATCAGTGCTGTGAGGCCTGCACAGGAGTAAGCTTGCTGCCCTGTTGGAGGGAAGGAGAAGAGGAAGCTTGGTGACCCATCTGGGGGGGAGGAGGCTTAGTGATTTTAAGGAAATGGAGGGGGAGGTGCCTTGGTGACCTGGGGGGTGGGGATGGGTCCTGGTGACCTGGGGAGGGGGGAGGTGCCTTGGTGATCTGAGAGAGTAGTTGGCATGCAAACTGCAGGTGTGGAGCCCCTAGTTATCAAAATTGTTCTTTAGATGCATTTGTACTTGTAGCCTTACAAGCTATGGTCACCTGGTGGATTCTTGGGAGGAAGTGGATGTTTGTCCCAGAAAGGGAGCTGTAGGAGTCAGGTGAGAAGTGTCTTTCATCCATTGGGGCAGGCTAGAGGCAAAATCCCCCTTTATACAGCACAATAGAGTTACCAGTACCATCTTTCAGCCACTAGGGGACTGCTCAGGGACAGGAGACAACTTGCTGGTTAGCAGCAGATTGGGTCTGTAACTCTCTTATAGCAGTGGTTCTCCTGCTCAGATAACTCTTTGATGGTCACCCTCTCAAGTTGTAAGGTATTGTTTGTTTGACTAATGAGTGACTATCTGATCTATGAAAAGTGGACAGGAAAAAAAAATCCAGCCCTCCTCCTGTGTTGTTGCTTTTTCCTTTTTTGTTAGATTACTTTCTATGATAACCCTGCCTGAAGCTGTCTGTCCTGGAAACCCTGCTACTTAGTTTGATCTAATGTACTGATCTGTGGCTATTTACTTGGGGAGTGGGGGAGGGCCTACCATCCTAACATGCTTAGAGAGTCCAGAGGGATTTTATTATTAGTGACTCAGTCTGGTATTGAAATCACACTGCTCCAGGACTGAAATCTGGTAGAAATTTCTGAGAGAAATGATATACAATATGTGCATGTGGATGTCCAGCTTCAAACAGAAAACCTTGCTCTTCTAAATAGATGTTGGGGGCAGGGCAGGGAGAGAGAACCTCCTTTGCACAAAGGTAAAGCATTGCTCCTTTACTACAACATATAAAAATGAAATAAATATTTTCTTCTCAGTCCTGTCTAATCCCGGAATAATTCTTCTGTCCTTTTAAAATTCTGGCATTACAGGAGTCAGTGTTTCTAGTTTTCATTACTTTTTAATGCTTTCTTTAAATCAGTGCAAAACAAAAATACTCTTGAAGTATAATTTTTGTAATATCAAAACAGTTGTGTTTTAACCAATTTTCTAAGTTCTGAAATTAAATTATTATTATTATTATTATTATTATTATTAAAGGCTTTTGACAGTGTGGAATGGGCTTACTTGAAAGCTGTCTTAGATGGAATGGGTATTGGTCCTAAATTTTCTTGGAGTGGTCATTAAGGGAAAAGCAAACAAAAATAGCAACTGTCACCTTTTCTGCTTGTACTAGTGGCTGAATTCTTAACCATTGCAATTAGGCTAAACTCAAACATTAGAATGGTGATAGTGTTCCAAGGAACATATGAAATCAGCTTCAGTACTGATGATACAGCAGTCCTTTTACTAACCCTACCATAGCTAGTTCTTGTGTTATGGGGGAGTTAGATATTTGGTAAGGTCATACTAATAGTACGAATTATAAATATTGCAGTTTCTCACAAAGTGTCCTAAATTGTCAAGTCCACGTTCTCTTTTATTTTGCTACGCAAATCATAAAACACGTTGGAATTCAAATTTCTCCATATGATGTATCCTTCAAGTAGGTAGGTCTGCACTGCTATTGTTAGTTATTGTAAACCACCCAGAGAGCTTTGGCTATGGGGCAGTATATAAATACAATAAATAAATAAATAAATATCCCAAATATTATCTAATTTTGATATTCACTTTGGTACCACATTTAGTGTAGCCAAATTACTGAAACATCTTGCCAAGCATTCATTTGCGTTGATGCTGTTCAAGACCCTTCTGTTCCCTTAATCCTTCTGTGCCATCTCTATCCTTGGCTCCCTTTGTCCATACTGCTGTTTGAGCTAATTGGCTGTGGCAAACCATGTGATTTTTGTTTACAAGTGACCATGACCTCATCATGTCAGACCAAGCACTGTGACATAAAAAGAATCACATGATTGATTTCATTGGCGATCACTCCTGGCCTATAAGATTGTCTTCCAAGATAAGGTCTTTAACTGTGGTCCTATAAGTGACTGTGGAGGCCAATTCTGGATCCACCCAGCCTCCCACAGTGAGGACATAGGTTTCTAGATAGATTTGCTTGGAAGATGCCTGTGCATGAATTTGTTTTATGTGGGGAGATCGGCGCACGACGATCAACACACAATCTTGACAGAAAAAGGCTTTGATCCAATGGCATGGGATACCACGATGATTGAAAGTCTTTTATCTGCTGCAGCCTTCATCTGTCTTCACAGCCGTTGTAACATATACATTGTTATCCTCCGCCTGTTCTGCTGTTGAGGACTTTCTTGGATTGTTCTTTGTCTGGTTCCTCTCCCTTGACCTTACTGCCATGGGTGACTCTGGGAGTACATGACTCCTGTGGCATCGTTCACAGGGTTCATTGGAACACGCAATCCCACCCACTACAAGGTGACGATCCTATAAAATGCAGTGAGGGCAAATGAGACTGAGGAGGAAAATGGTATTAAGATGAACAACAGTGAATAATACAAGAGAAGAGACATTAGAAGAAACAGATTGTTGAAAACAAGAGGCACCTTTCAACACTTAACATGAAGCAAGCCAAGGAGTTTCAACAGCCCCAGGGTTAGTACCTGCAAGTCTGTGGATGTTGTGGACCTTAAATTTGCATTCCTATAGTCCAGTCATGTAGACTAGATTGAAAATATATTAAGGAAACATCATTTTGGAGGATCAACATCTGAGGTTTTTTTGGAGTAACAACTCAAAACACTTACATGCACTCATCAAGTGGATATGAAAGTAAGGAAGGTATTGTCTTACCTGCTACACTTTTCTCATTTCTTGGTAAGGAGGAAATCATTAAGTAGTGTCAACATCTGTCACTTGCTTTTTATTTTAGTTAGTTGGCTTAGCAACTCTGACTTTTAAAACTTATTATGCCTATTGATATTTTGATGTCACAACTGCAGGGCACAGTTGACAGCTAACAGCTCAACTGTACCTGATCTCTTCAATGTGCAGTTAGAAAAGGCTATATTAAAGCCACACTTCTCTATGCAATCACTTTAAAGTCAATACATCAGAGACTATTCATTTTCCACTGATCACTCTCCTTTAATTAATTCTTACATATTAACCCTCAACCCCAAAAATACTCTAAAGTGAGGTGAAATATGTTTGGAAAGTACTGGAGATCAAGAAATCTCTTTGGCAACAAAGATGCTGCAGTGACGGGATGGTGGGGAAATAGCAAAGGAAAATAAGTCTGATTATTCATTACTCAAGTACAAAAAAGATTCAAACTATGAAAAGTCATGACTAGAGCTAGACAAAACGGGGCCCTTTTCAAAAACCTTCCCCTTTGTGGGGTGGGGGGTACAGAGCAGGGCAACATTTTTCATTCATGGTATAGGGATAGGCTCAGTGTTTGTCAGGGCTTCTATGCACAGCATTGTGCAAGTCCTGGCAATCAGCTGATCACCAGGGCTTGCAGAACACTATAAAAATATAGGTCACCTGATAGCATTGTGAAGTCAGGTGACTGACAGGTGGGTGGCTTTTTTAAAAAAAAATCATTCACATAAATCATTGTATCACTTCTGTACTGCATGCAATTTTTCTTTTTAGTATTACGCTTTCACTTCCTCTATCAGAAGTGGCTCACTGGGTGAGGCAGAGCCACCACACTAACTTCCTGATAGGTGGGTCATTGTTGCTTACTGGGAGGAGTGAGGTGGCAGGGAGATCAGTACAGTGGTCATGTTTCCTCAGCAATGTCAACTTTTATACCCCAGAATCTATGGGTTGGATCAAGACTTATTCATCTTACACTAGAGCAGAGGTGGGGAACCTTTTCTGCTTGGCAGACCAGATCTTATTCTCCCACTTCTGGAGGGCCAAATACATCTGATGGTGGGGGTGTCCATCTGTTAATCATCTGACATCACTGTGATATTGGGTGATGCTGTGCTTTGAAGCCCTGATAGTTGGGACTTCAAAGTGCAGTATGGGACAGTTTGAAAGTTGTTTTGCAAACAGCCCTATGCTGCTCTTTAAACCCTTGACATCTGATGGTTCAAAGAGCAGGGCAGAGCAGTTTGTAAAAGGACTTTCAAACAGCACCAGTGCTTCTATTTGAACCTCCAGTTTTCAGAGCCCTTTTGCAAATAGCCCCCACACTGTTCTGTAATCTGCAAAAAACCTGAGGTTCAAAAAGCAGCATGGGGCTGTTTACACTTTTGGGTACCATGCTACTCTTTGAACCTCTAGTTCTTGGAGATTCAAAGAGGAATGCTGGGAGGAAGAAGCTGTTTCCATTGAAATCACTTCTAAAACTGAGGATCCCCCCCCCCAATTTAACAAGAGTTTCAGTGGAAACTGCTTCCCTTTTCTGGAACTGATGGGCGGTAGAAGTATGCCTTGTTCCAGCAACCAGGAATTCACTATAAGCTCCCAACTGTTCCTTTGAAGCCTTGCCCTTGCCTGCCCCACACCTGGTATCATATGTGACATCAGGTGTAGGGTAGGTTCCCCACTCCTACAGTAGAGCCATTGACATATTTGTTGTTGTTATATGCCTTCAGGTTGTTTACGACTTACAGAGACACTATGAATCAGCAACCTCCAATAGCATCTGTTATAAACCACCCTGTTGAGATCTTGTAAGTTCAGGTCTGTGCCTTCCTTTTATGGAATCAATCCATATCTTTTTTGGTCTTCCTCTTTTTCTACTCCCTTCAGTTTTCCCCAGCATTATTGACTTTTCTAGAGAATCATGCCTTCTCATTATGTTCCATTATCCAACATATGTTTGCAATATGATCTCTGGTACCTCTTCCCTTTCTAAATCCAGCTTGGACATCTGGCACTTCTTGCTCCATATATAGTAAGAGCCTTTTTTGTAGAATCTTGAGCATTACTTTACTTGAATGGGATATTAAGACAATAGTTCGATAATTACTGCATTCCTTGGGATCCCCTTTCTTTGCAATTGGGATATATATTGAACACTTCCAGTCTGTTTTGTTTTTCATATTTCTTGACAATTTTTTGTCAAAATTTGGACAGATTCAGTCTCAGTAGCTTGTAGCATCTCTATTGGTATGCCATCTGTTCCTGGTGATTTGTTTCTTTCAAGTATTTTAAGAGCAGCTTCCACTTCACATTCTAAAATTTCTGGTTCTTCATCATACGGTTCCTCCATGAATGAATCTGTCATCCTTGCATCTCTTTTATAGAGTTCTCAGTGTATTGCTTCCATCTTCGTTTTATTTTATCTCGGTTAGTCAAGTGTGTTCCCCTGTTGATTATTCAACATCCCTACTCTTGCTTTAAATTTCCCTTTAATTTCTCTAATCATTTGGAATAGGGCTCTTGTTCTACCCTTTTTGTTGTCCTCTTCTATTTCTATACAATAACTATTGTAATAGTTCTCTTTGTCCCTACGTATGAGTCACTGTATCGTTGCATTTAGGGTTCTCTGTAAACTAGGTTTAAAGCCTCAAATCTGTTCCTTATTTCTTCTTTATATTCTTCTGGGATGTTATTTAAATTGTATTTTGGCATTACTATTGCTTTGTTGTTCTTCTTTAGCTTTACTCTGATTTTCGATATTACCAGTTCATGACCTGTACTGCAGTTTGCTCCAGGTCTTGTTTTCGCAGAAAGTATGGAACTTCTCCATCTACTGCTACCAATGATATAATCAATTTGAAAAGTACAGGTCCCAATACCGATCCTTGAGGGACTTCACTTTCTACAGCCCTCCTTTGGGAGAACTGTCCGTTTATTCCTACTCTCTGCTTTTTGCTTCTTAACCAATTCCTTATCCACAAGAGGACCTCTCCTCTTATTCCATGACTGCTAAGCTTCCTCAGAAGTCTTTGGTGAGGTACCTTGTCAAATGCTTTTTGAAAGTCTATGTCCACTGGATCACCTCTATCTATATGCTTGTTGACGCTCTCAAAGAATTCTAATAGGTTACTGAGACAGGACTTTCCCTTGCCGAAGCCATGCTGGCTCTGCTTCAGCAAGGCTTGTTCTTCTACGTGCTTAGTTAATCTAGCTTTAATAATACTTTCTACCAGTTTTCCAGGGACAGAAGTTAAGCTAACTGGCCTGTAATTTCCGGGATCCTCCCTGGATCCCTTTTTGAAGATTGGCGTTACATTTGCCACTTTCCAGTCCTCAGGCACGGAGGAGGACCCGAGGGACAAGTTACATATTTTAGTTAGCAGATCAGCAATTTCACCTTTGAGTTCTTTGAGAACTCTCGGGTGGATGCCATCCGGGCCCGGTGATTTGTCAGTTTTTATATTGTCCATTAAGCCTAGAACTTTCTCTCTCGTTACCACTATTTGTCTCAGTTCCTCAGAATCCCCTCCTGCAAATGTTAGTTCAAGTTCAGGGATCTGCCTTATGTCTTTGTTGAGCCTCCGCTTCCCCATGAGGGCCAGGGAGGGGGGAGGCACGAGTTCCAGGTTTCCCAGCTGTCATAGGGTGCGGAAGACCAAGGAATTGTTGAGTCTGAGCAAGACCTTGGGAGGGGAGGGGAGTTTGACTCCAGGCCAGTTCCCACGGATGGCGCGGCCTCGGAAGCGGAGAGCGCACCGCCCCCGACAGGTTGGAGGAGGCATTGGAAGATGTCACAGAGGGGGTAGTGACTCCCCCTTTACCAAGCAGTTCCCAGGATGTCTTGAGCACGTCACGGCCCCCTGACCTCGAGCCGGTTGCTAAGGAGATGGTTCTTTCAGATGAGCCATTGGAGGCACACACCCCGTCACCCTGCTCTCGATGCCGTGAGAAGCGTACAGGACAGAGGCAGGACTTGCGGAGGAGCCAGAGATTACGATCTAAAACTTTCCCTACTTAAGACTGTCGCGCTCTGGGTTAAGTTGCTGAGTCAACTTTCTTCACGCGTTACAGAGCATGTCTAGAGTGTAGTTAGAGACTTCTAGTGATCTGGCTTAGAGATTTCCATGAAGCGTACTGCTTTTGATGTATCCATTACTTTAATAAAACAACATTTGATTGCACCTGCATCTCAGCCTCATGAAACCCGCTCTGAACAGGACAGTCTTCCACTGTGAAGACAGATGCAAAGAATTCATTTAGTTTCTCTGCAATCTCCTTATCATTCTTTAGTACACCTTTGACTCCCTTATCATCCAAGGGTCCAATCGCCTCCCTACATGGTCTCCTGCTTTGAATGTATTTATAGAATTTTTGTTGTTGGTTTTTATGTTCTTAGCAATGTGCTCCTCAAATTCTTTTTTAGCATCCCTTAGTGTCTTCTTGCATTTCTTTTGCCAGAGTTTGTGTTCCTTTTTATTTTCTTCATTTGGACAAGACTTCCATTTTCTGAAGGAAGACTTCCTCTGAGGTTGGATGCATATTAGTCTGGTGTGTCAGCTTTGACCATTCAGCCTTGGGTGCCCCTGCTAGGAGTCTAGCCTCTTGGTCTAGACTCCTGACAGCACTGTTTTTAGCTTCTTTGACAGTCTCAAACCCCCTCACCACATTAATGTGTGCATCCTAGAGGGGGCTATTGACATCAATGAGATTTAATTTAGTCTATTTAATCAATTACATTTTCTGCAATGGAAGGGATAGATTTTCAACAGAAAAAGAGAAGTTAAGATGATAATATTTATCATTTGGGTCCCCATCCTAAGAAGTCTACACCATGAAACAGAAACTTCACACTTCCCCATGATTCCTAGTGTGTTGTTGTCGTTATTTTTTAAACAATGTAATAAGGCATTCAGAGGCACATGCCACAGCTGTGATTGGTAAAGTATTAACCACAGAAAAAGATCAAGTGCAAAGGGTACCCCAAGTGATTATTCCATGAGTGGTCTTCCCTGCATTCAGCTAGCCTTGAAAATAAAAGGCAAGTATAGAGGGACATGATCGATAAAATTATGCTTTCAAATGTTTTTATAGTGCTGTCACTGCCCTGATGTTTTATGAGAGGGCAGTGTATAAATATTTTATAAATACATACATACATATTAGAACCTGGAGCCACCCAATGTAGCTGAATGGTGGGAGACTGAGGATTGCATAGTTAAGCTATATAATTCACTACCATGAGATGCAGTGATGACCATCAACTTAAACAACTTTAGAAGAGAATTAGATAAATTCATGGAGTATATGGCTATCAATAACTACTGGTCAAGATGGCTATATATTGCCTCCAGTATCAGAGGCAGTATGCAGGGAAAAAACCCAGCATTCCACTGATGGAGACATCTTGATGGTCTTGCTATGGTTCAGCTGTGCCACATACAGGGAATTGGATCCAGAGTGGCCCTTGCATTTGCTGAAGGGAATAAGATCAGTTGTTGGACTCCAACTCCCCTCAGCCCCAGGCAGCATGGCTGATGGACAATGGATGATTTGCATAGGTTTGTCATCCTTGCACTAGCAAGTGGGGGAAGACAAATTCCACTGATTTCCCTTCCCCTTGCAGTATTCAGGGCCACCTCCCATGCTGTTATGGAGGCCAGCCCTATAGAGCATCTTTTCAGGTGGCCCAGGGGAAGGGGTTGGCAAAAATAAGCTCCCTTTTAAAAGGGAACATTCCATCATCAGAATGTCACACATGGGAAGTCTGAATCCAACCTAGCATAGTTCAAATTATTTCTGCAGCGTGTAGAAGAAATGAACTTTGTATGACCCTGTTGTACAGCATCCTATAGGCCAAGTGACATGAGATAATAGACAGTTTATAAATTGCCATTGTGATTTAATTGCAGAGGCACAAGGCATTACATGCTCCACAAAAGCTAACACCCCAATCTATTAATCCAGGCTGCCGAAACCAAATCCACCCTTCAGAACAAATTGTGGAAAGGGGTATTACTGACTGCTCACATACCCAAGTGTTTAAACCATCTTGATTTATTTTGCAAAGCCATATGATCACATGAAACAAGTTGAAATAATGCTTTTCAGTTGTTAAAATGTGACACAGAGACTGATTACTGTATTTGAAGCTATCAATAAATGCTATTGCGCACCCAGACAACTCAATAATAGTTTTTCTGAATGGATTTTTTCATTTCTTTCCACAATACATGGGAAACACCTGTTTCTAATTTGTACAACCGAAATACATAAGTTTTCATTTCACTGAGGGAAGTTGTTGGCCAGAAAAATAATCACTATCCATAAATCTGTTGATAATACAGTATGCATCATAGGTGCCGATTCAGACTCATATAACACTGAAAATGTCATTCCTAGTTATCCAGATTTCTGATTCATCATATATTTTGGGTGTCCTTCTGACAATAAATTGAACTGCACCACACAACATTTCTGTTCTTGTTTATACCTTAAAATAGTTAACCTTTCAAAGAAATCTATCCTGATCTAGAAATTACAGAAATGGGGGAGGGGGGGAACCATACATGCAGATTTTTAATCTGGACAGATTTAAAAGAAGATTAGACAAATTCATGGAGCATAAGGGAATCAAAAGCTACTAGCCACAAGGGCTGTATTCTGTCTCCACATCTGGAGGCAGTATGCCTCTGAATACCAGTTGCTGAGAATCACAAGTGAGGAGAGGGCTGATGCACTCAGGTCCTGCTTGCAGGCTTCCCACAGGCATCTGGTTGGCAAATAACAACAACAACAACAAGAATAATAACATCTGTCTCTGCTCTTTAGTGCTGGGCTGGGAGAAAAGGAAGCTTTTTCCAGCCCAGTACAGTAATGGTTAGGAAAATCCTCTGCTTATCTTGCAAGGGCATCTCTTCTGCCTCTTTCCTGCTGCCATTGCTGTGAGGTCAGAGAACTCTGGAAATATGAAGTAGTGTTTCTTTCTGTTTCCTGAGCACTAAGATCTCATAGCAATGGCAGCATGCAAGAGGGAGAAGAGATACCCTGGAAGAGGAAGAGATGGCACAGGTTTTACTGCTGATTTTGCTGGAGGCTCATGGACCATTTCAAGTGATTTGGTAGGCTTGATCTGGCCCATAGTCTGCAGCTGGTTTATCTTCCCCATAAAAATACGACAACACTGAACATCCAGTCAATATTAAGCACAGTTAACTGTAGCCGATTAAACAGAAGAGTTGAGCAGGTGCTTATCTCTTCTATTGAAATCTATGTAACTTAAGCATGGTCAACTCTGTCAAGATCTTGCCCATATTTCCTTCTCTATTGCTATTTTTGCCCTACTAATTATACAGCCACAAGAGTGACTGTATACTATAGTCAGTAGGGATTTTTCGCGTTCTACCATGTTAAATGAAAATACCCCCCACCCCTTTCTGGTGCTTTGTATAGTCCCAATTCAAAACAAAAACTTACAAGTCTTATACTGTTGGATTCAGAATCGCTTGCTCTACAACTCTGGAAGTTTTCTTGGTGATACACAACCCCCCCACGGAGAATCCACAGGTTAAAGTGAAAAATGGGAGAGAGAAAAAACTAGAAGCCGTTTGGACTTTTTTCTTGAGAAATTGTCATAATCTGTTGTCGTTGATTACAGCTCAGAGATGACTGTAAGGTATCCCTAATCAAATCCCTGAGCTTGCCCCAAACACAGTACTTCATCTGTAGTAGGTTTAAATTAAAAGAACAGCATGGTTTATTTTAATTAATTTATTAAAAAATGCATTACAGTGGATCATAACATACCACATGTGCAGAAGAGTTCTTTCGTTTCACTCTTCCTCCCCCTCCCCTTCCAGTTACTTGGAGGAAGCAGGGGAAGTCTGCTCCTGTGATTGGTGGGCAACAGATATGTGACTCACACTGGCCTTCTGCTGAGCTTGCTCTGTGTGAGGAAGCACGCGTGCGAGAGAGAGAAAATGGCCGATGGAGGGAGAAAGCAGCAGCAGAATGGAGGTGAGTGGGAAAGAGTCAAAAAATGGGGGGGAGCTTTGAAGGACTCTGCAATTTTTTAAAAGTCTACTCGGAAGTAAGTCCCATTGAGTGCAATGGGGCTTACTCCCAGATAAGTGGAGTGGAGGTTCTGTGTGCTAGCAATGAGCTTGAGGGAAGGAAGGCGGTAAAATGTCTACTCAAAAGTAAATCTCACTGAGTTCAGTGGGGCTTACTCCCAGGTAAATGGAGTGGAGGTTCTGTGTGCTAGCAATGAGCTTCAGAGAAGGAAGGAGGAAAATTGTCTGTTCACATGTAAATCCCATTGAGTTCAGTGGGGCTTACTCCCAGGTAAGTGGAGCAGAGCTTCTGTATGCTTGCAATGATTTTGAAGGGAAGGAGGAAAATGTCTACTCAGAAGTAAATCACACTGAGTTCAGTGGGGCTTACTCCCAGGTAAGTAATGTCTACTCAGAAGTAAATCTCACTTATTCGATGGGGCTTGTTGTTATGTGCCTTCAAGTCAGTGACCTCCAACAGCATCTCTCATGAACCACCCTGTTCAGACCTTGTAAGTTCAGGTCTGTGGCTTCCTTTATGGAATCAATCCATCTCTTGTTTGGCCTTCCTCTTTTTCTAGTCCCTGCTGTTTTTCCCAGCATTATTGTCTTTTTTTAGTGAAACATGTCTTCTCATTATGTGTCCAAAGTATGATAACCTCAGTTTCATCATTTTAGCTTCTAGTGACAGTTCTGGTTCAATTTGTTGTAACACCCAATTAATTTTTACAAAATTAAATTTGATTACATTCATAGTACAATCCTAACCCCAAACCTAGTCTAAAGTAAATCCAATTCAGTTCGGTGGGACTTAGTCCCAGGTAAGAAGGATTAGGATTCCAGCCCCTTAGAAGAAACAGTTGGGGGGGCAGAGAAAAGGAGGGGAGTTTCCCTATGTGTTTGCTCATGTTGTTGTGTTGGACTGCCTTCAAGTTGATCCCGACTTATGGCGACCCTATGAATAGGGTTTTCATGGTAAGCAGTATTCAGAGGGGGTTTACCATTGCCTTCCTCTGAGGCTGAGAAGCAGTGACTGGCCCAAGGTCACCCGAGCTCTCTCCCACAGCTTGCCTTCCCCACTTGCTCAATCAAGCTTGAGGGAAGGAAAAAGTCAAAAAATGGGGGGGGGAGCTTTGAAGGACTCTGCAATTTTTAAAAAGTGTACTCGAAAGTAACTCCCATTGAGTGCAGTGCGGCTTACTCCCAGGTAAGTGGAGTGGAGGTTCTTTGTGCTAGCAATGAGCTTGAGGGAAGGAAGGCGGTAAAATGTCAAGTAAATCTCACTGAGTTCAGTGGGGCTTATTCCCAGGAAAGTGGAGTGGAGCATGTGTGTGCTAGCAATGAGCTTCAGGGAAGGAAGGAGGAAAATTGTCTACTCAGAAGTAAATCCCATTGAGTTCAGTGGAGCTTACTCCCAGGTAAGTGGAGCAGAGCTTCTGTATGCTTGCAATGATTTTGAAGGGAAGGAGGAAAATGTCTACTCAAAAGTAAATCACACTGAGTTCAGTGGGGATTACTCCTAGGAAAGTGGAGTGCTATTTTGATTAAACCCTCCCCGTCCTCTTCCCCTCCCTACCTATTCCCTGGGTCAGTGTTGGACTATGACCTGGGAGAGCAGGGTTCGAATCCCCACACAGCCATGAAGCTGACTGGGTGACCTTGTGCTGGTCACTGCCTCTCAGCCTCAGAGGAAGGCAATGGTGAAACCACCTCTGAATACCTTTTACCATGAAAACCCTATTCAAAGGGTCACCATAGGTGGGGATTGACTTGAAGGCAGTCCATTTCCATTTTCAAACATGATTGCATAGAAATAAATCCCATTGAACTCAAAGTATGCAAATGATCAAACCCACCCTCCCATCTCCTCCCCCGCTCCCCTTCCTCCTCCCCCCTCCCCTTCCTCCTCCCCCCTCCCCTTCCTCCTCCCCCCTCCCCTTCCTCCTCCCCATGGTCAGTTTTATCTAACAAGCATGATTGCATGGAAGTGAATACCATTGAACTCTATAAGCATGGAAATGATCAAACCTGCCTCCCCCTCCCCCTCCCCCTTCCTTTGCCCCCCCTCCAATACATTCCTTCCCCTTCCCACTCCCCCTCTTCCTCCCCCATGGTCAGTTTTTCCTATCCTAACCAAGATTGCATAGGAGTAAATCCCATTGAACTCAATAAGCATGCAAATGATCAATCCATTCTCAGCAAAATTGGACAGGATCCCATTTCTTACCTGCTGGATTAAAAAGCAGGGAAATTCACTAATAGGCAAAAAACCTTGCAGTTTAAGAATGTACGTATAGCCCACAGATATTTCTACCAAACTTTAAAAAGCAGGGAGATTGGGCAGCTATAGTGAATGCACCAGGGGAGCAGGAGACCCGACCTCTCTCTGAGATATTGGACTGCCCTACAAATTGGTCAAAATGCAAACACCATTTGGGTTGGTCTTTCACAGTCCAATCCAATTCCTGTGTAGCCTGGAAGAATTTGGTAACATGTGCCTCTGAGCATATGGTGAGTGGTGGCAACACCTGCAATCAGCCCAAATAACAGAAACAAGACATGTGCTGTGCTGATCTTGTTTTAGCATTATGAAGACAGTTCAACATTATGAAGACAGTTGATATAGTTCAGATGGTCACTTTGAATATGTCTGATTTCCTTTGCAATTTTAGTGAAGCTTCCTATAGGAAATCATCTTCTTTTGTTTCTGTTTCTGTGAATATGTGAAGTACAGCAACACTTTGCAAAATTTACACTAAAAAACCTCCAAAAATAATTGTGGAATAATGGCACTGACTGTTCTGCAGAATAGTCTCCAGTGGACATCAGGAGTGTCTCAGTTTGCACAAGATAAAACAATGGGAGGTGAAATATATTCTAGCAAAATGCTAGGTCTGCTCTATGCTTTTAATTGACCGTGAACACCTTGCCTTAAATAAAGTGGTTTAAACATAGCAGGCTGAAAACATGCATCCTCTTTTTTTCCAACAGCTAGAGTCATTGCTGAAGTAGCAACATATTGGAATCAGTCTGATTTTACATCAAACTGCAGTTTCAGATTCAACTGTTAATGCACCCAAAATAGAAATAGAACATAACCTCCAATATAAAACACAAAAGGCTGTCTTCACCATCACATGACAATGACTAATAAAAAGGCTTTGAAATTAATAAAAATACATTTGACACAGATTTCTAGGATGAATAAGGAGGGGGAAATTTTTCTGGTTTAGATTCTCTGTAGAAACATTAGTAACACAGGAAAGAAGCAAAGTAAGAAGAACACCAACAAACATACACAAATATAATTCTCCATCTTTGGAGATGGCAGGTGTTGCCACCACTCACCATATGTTCAGAGGCACATGTTACCAAATTCTTCCAAGCTGCACAGGAAGTGTATTGGACTGTGAAAGACCAACCCAAATGGTGTTTGCATTTTGACCAATTTGTAGGGCAGTCCAATATCTCAGAGAGGAGGTCAGGTCTCCTGCTCCCCTGGTGCATTCACTATAGCTGCCCAATTTCCCTGCTTTTTAAAGTTTGGTAGAAATATCTGTGGGCTATAGGTACATTCTTAAACCACAAGGTTTTTTGCCTATGAGTGAATATTATCAAAGGGAGCTGAAACCATTCCATAGAGAATTCCTTCCAGTTTCCCACAAACAAACAAAAAAATCAATCATATTTTTAATACAGGAATCTATATAAAATTATAGTCTATTATGTCATATTTAAAGCATTACACTGATTTATTTATTTATCTAGTTTATTTATTTATAGGCATTGTGATTTGATAAACGCATACATGATTTTATGAATGAATAAAACCACCTTGGCACCTCTTGAAGGGCTAAAAGGCAACGAATATAATACATCCAAAGAGCAGAGTTAAGGGTGAATATATGAACTCAAATTTGGCATTCATATTTGTACCCTTAGAACACAATTCCGAATACGCCTATATTGAAGTACATCCCACTGATATGAAAGAACTTGTTTCCACATAAATATACTTAGGATTGGAACATTCTATGAATGATTTATTGTGTTGTGCCACCCTGTGGAGTTTCTCTGTAATTTCAAGAAACAGCACCTTTAATTATTTTTGTACACATTTCTATGCTTTGACAGATGCTGTGATGTGTTTTTCATGTTTTTCCCCATGTTGCCTGTGACAAGATTTCCTGATGATGTTCAAGACAAGATGTGTACAACACATTGTAGCTGGAAGGGATTAAACAAACTTAAATAGCACATGTTCAGAATTATCATTACTAATTGAGTCTGAAACCCACATTCTTCTGCATGTCACATATGTTTTCATTCATCACTTGGCTGAAATTTTGGCTATGAGTAATGAGACACTAAAACACTTCAGATGACCTAAAATATTTAATATTCAAATAATATTGAAAATATTCAAATAGTTGATATAAATGTAGATTATTCTAAGAAAGCTCTTAGAGTTTTGCTGGTATTGTGTACACCTTTATACTCTTGGGAGTTTTAAAATCTCATCTGTATCGTAGGAAATGTCTGACTCTAAGATAACATCTTTCTTTTGCTGACAATGACTTCAGTGGGGATTACTTTCAGGTAAATGGATATAGGATTACAGCCTCATTCTTTTCCAGCTTTCAGATAAAACTTTACAACTTCAGGATTATGGATTGCAATTCTGGTTGAACAGCTACCCTAATTGCTGCATTCTCCAAAATTTTTAAAAATATAGGCTTGTATCCAAAGTAGTGCTAAGTCTCACATTCTGTTAGTGCAAGGATTTATGCTTGTGAAGCAGAACTCCCCCCTCCTCCCCTATGAACCCTTTAAATCTGTTCTGGTGGTTCCCTTTTACTCTCTAGAGCAGATTTGGGGAGGGCATGGGGCATACAGGGAGGAAGAGGGGGGAGTTCTGTTGCAAAAGTATAACTATCTGATTTTAAATGCTTATGTGGTTTTTATTGTGTGTGCGCATGTGTGTATGGTTGTAAACCACTTTGATATTTTTTATGATGCAGCGGTGTACAAATATTTTTATTAAAAAAATAAATATCCTTGTGCTAACCGAATGAAGGCATTGGATGCTGCTCATAAGGTTTATGCAACTGGATCAGTCCAGAAGTCCATTTAGTCCACGGGTGGCCAACCAGCTCCCATTAGTCTCCAATTCCCATCAGTCCCAGCTGGCATAGCTAATGGTCAAGGGTAATGGGAATTGGAGTCCAACAACATCTGGAGGGCACAAGATTGGTGACCACTGAGCCAGTCCAACAATAGCCTGTCAGATGATTAGAAAAGCTCAAAGGTAGCAAGTTGTAATAGTCTGCCTGTGTTATTTGCCCCAGTATCTGGGAATTGGAGTTGAGTTACCCTGTTCCAACCCCAGGGCTTCATTTGGCTTGTCATTATCCACTGACAAGCCTATACTTCTAGAATTCACCTAATGTCTTTATAATAAACAAGTTAAAACAGTAGTCATTGCCATGTGTTTTGGTAGTGAATCCTATAAGTTGTTTATATATTGTGTGACATTTATGTACATCTCAATTTAATTTCAATCAACTTGCTCCAGCTGTCTGAGCACAGTATGACTATTAGCTTTACCCCTAAGTCAGCACTGATTGGCTACACTAGGGTTGAATAATTGAATGCATCACTAAAAAAGAGGACAAAAGACAACACAGATAGAGGATTGTCCTCTGTAAAGTAGACCCCCCCCCATGAAACTGTATTTTAAGGCAGTCTGCTGAAACTGAAAGACACACCATCTTCTTCAGCAGAGCAGAAGCACCGTCCTAGCTAAGAGGGCAAGGGTAGGAAGCAGCAACTAGGTTGTAAAGCTTACAAAGCTGTTGGTGGCACCAATCCAAGTTAATCCTTGAGGTTGAGATGTGCAAACCTAGGATTACCCTCCCCCATTAGTTCTTCTCTGAAAGGATTTGATAGAGAATTGAATCTACACATTCTGGAATGTGTTATGGCACAATGAATGGATGTCACCAACCACCTGGCATTCTGGATACCTTAAGTGCCCCTCCTGTCTGTTGGGAATGCTCCTACGGGCCAAGAGTATAGCAATAGTCCTACCTTCTTGGCAAGCTGGAACACCGAAGAAGATGCTTTGAGTGGATTGGGGAAGGTCTCTCAGATTGTACTAGATCTCCTCTCATCTGCTATAAGGCCTCCAGTACACTAAGGGTTCATTCATTCATTCATTCAACTTTTATTCTGCTCTTTCTACAAAAATCCCAGAGTGGTTTACATAAAACTTTAAAATACAAAAACATTTGCTCAACAAATATAATTAAATCCCTACTGCATATCCACTATACAGAGGAATATAGCAAAACACTCCATCCAACAGTAGCAGCAGCTCCAATACATTGTTTATTCACTGAATCTCCCCAAAAGGCCTATGGGAAGAGATGTGTCTTCAAATGACATCTATGCATCATCAGTGATGTAGAGAGGTTTATCTCCATAGGAAGGGAGTTCCATAAATGGGGGGGACTCCATTGAGAAAGCCCTGTCCCACATCCCCGCATGGTGAACCCTGTTGACCAAAAGGGGCCATGTGATGGGCCTCCCCTGCAGAATGCAGGGCCCAACTTGGCAAATATGCACCCAGTGCAGTTCATGTAGTATAGGTATATATGGTCCCTTCTTGCTGTACCACTCACAACATGTGCAGCAAGCTGTGTTCTGCACCCAGCTGCAGTTTCCAGACCATCAAGGGTATCCCCATGTAGAACACATTACAATAATCCAGTGCTGGGTCCAGGAGTACTGCCAAGCTACATACCACTCCTTTAGGGGAACTGTAACTCTGTCCAAAATAGTTTTGTCTTCTCAATTCCCATCTTGTTGGGATTCAGTCTCAGTTTACTGTCCCTCATCCAGCCCATTGCTGCCTCTAGGCATCGACCCACACCTGCACAGCCTCACCTGATTCAGATAGTATGCAGCAATAGAGCTGGGTATTCATCAGCATACTGATGATACTATGCTGCAAATCCCTGGATGACTTTTTTGCATCAGTCTAAGAGGAATATATATGGCAGATCCGTGTGCTGAACTAACTTCTTCCAGAGGGGAGTGTGAGGAACTGAGGCAGATAGTGGTGATGAGAGATGAAGTTCTAGGCCTAATAGGTAAAATAAAAACTGACAAATCACTGGGTCTGGATCATCCACCTGACAGTTCTCAAAGAACTCAAATGTGAAACTGCTGATCTTTTAACAAAAATATGTAACTTGTCCTTAAGATCTACCTCCATATCTGAGGACTGGAAAGTGGCCAATGCAACACCATTTTTTAAAAAAAGGTATCCAGTGGGTATCCTGGAAATTATGGGCCAGTTAGCTTAACATCTGTTACAGGAAAACTGGAAGAAAGTATTTTTAAAGATAAAATAAGCAAACATATAGAAGAGCGAACCATGCAGAAACAGAGCCAGCATGGCTTCTGCAAGGGTAAGTCCTGCCTGACTAACCTATTAGAGTTCTTTCAGAGCATCAAAAAGCATATTGATAGAGGTGATCCAATGGACACAGTGTACCTGGACTTTCAAAAAGTTTTCAACAAAATATCTCACCAAAGATTCCTGAGTTAGATTAGCAGTTGCGGAATAAGAGGAGAAGTGGATCAGGATTTAATTTAATTTAATTTAAGAAATAAATGGACAGTTCTCCCCATGGAGGGATGTAGAAAGTGGAGTCCCCCCAAAGATTGGTATTGCATTTTTACTTGTTCATAAATGGTCTAAGGAGTGAGCAGTAAGGTGGCCAAGTTTGCTGATGATACTAAATTGTTCAGGGTTGTTAAAACAAAAAGGGACTGCAAAGAGCTCCAAAACTGAGTGAATGGGTGGTAAAATGGCAAATGCAATTCAATGTAAACAAGTGTAAAGTTATGCATATTGGACCAAAAATTTCACATATATGCACATCAGGTCTGAACTAGTGGTGACTGGTGGAACAAGACCTTGGGGTCATAATGGATAGCTCCATGAAGAGCCAGTGCACTGTAGTTTGTGAAAAAGACAAACTCCATGCTAAGGATCACTAGGAAAGGAATTGAAAATAAAACTGCCAATATCATAATGCCATTATGCAAAACTGCAGTGTAACTACATTTGGAATATTGTGTACAATTCTGGTCGCCTCACCTCAAAAAAGATATTGTTGAGTTAAAAGAGGTTCAGAAAATAGCAACCAAAATGATCAAGGGGATGGAACAACACCCTGGCGAGGGAAGGTTGAAGTATTTGAGGCTTTAAGGTGAATAAGAGGTGACATGATAGAAGTATTTAAAATTATGCATGGCATGGAGAATGTGGATGGAGAAATGTTTTTCTCCCTCTCTCATAACACTAGAACTCACAGACATCCAATGAAACTAAATGTTGGAAGATGCAGAACAGACAAAAGAAAGTACATCTTCACACATGGCATAGTTTAACTATGGAATTCACTGCCACAGGAGGCAATGATGGCCACCAACTTGGATAGCTTTAAAAGAGGAGGAGACAAATTCATGGAGAATATGGCTATCAGTGGTTACAAGCCATGGTGGCTATGCTCTCCCTCCATGGTCAGAGCTTCCAAATACCAGTTGCTGGGAATCTCAAATGGGGAGAGGGCTGTTTTGCTTAGGTTCTGCTTTTCGGCTTCGCATGGACTATTGGTTGGCCACTGTGAGAGCAGGATGCTGGACTACATGAGCCATTGGCCTGATTGAGCAGGCTCTTCTTACATTCTTATGACTGCTCCAATGACTTCAAATAAATTTTACATATCATGGAGGACAGGATAAATGCTCAAAGAACCTACAGCTCAAGAGCCCAGGGGCTGAGCACAAGTCTCCAATGCTACTCTTTGCAGTGGATGTGCAGGTAGGAGCTGAACCACCATAACACTGTGCTTCTAACCCACAGGGCTACTCCAGGAGGATATCATGGTCAATGGTATCAAATCCCCCTCCCACTGGGAGATGGAGAAGAATCAACAGGATCACACTCCTCCTGTCTCTCCCATCAACCAGGGCAACCAAAGCTCACCCTAATTTCTCCCCCCCCCTTTGGGAGAGGTTCTTCACCCTAACTTTGCAAACAGATCCAGAGGCTAACGAGTATTATGGCTCAAATTATGCCCTGATAGTAGTTTCATGTGTTTCAAGCCAAAAAGTTTCAAGCCAAAAAGCAGAACCTAGCAAAACAGCCCTCTCCCCATTTGAGATTCCCAGCAACTGGTATTTGGAAGCTCTGACCACTCTGGGGTTCATACAAACTGTTTTGTTTGATGATTTCCAAACCATATGATTGGTTTCTACCTTGTTGATGGGGGAGAACAATTGCACACCTTCTATGGAAGAAAGATTTTTCTTTAATTGAACATCTGGCTCCCACAGACAGGATATATGCTATTGTTCCTATTTTTGAAAAAAGCCAATAGTTTGGTTTGGAAATCATCAAACAAAACTTCATCTTTGAATAGCAGGTAATTTTTTTTATATCAGCATAATTCACAAACTCCTGAGCCATACAATACAAGTGTACCTTTAAAAAAAAAATCTGCAGAAGCCTCTTTGGCTGAGTTGATTTGCAGTATGTTAACAGACTGAGTTTTAATTGTAGTCTGGAGTTATGGGCAGCCTGTAACACAGCACCATTGTCTGAAAGGGGCACACGCTTTGTTGCAATACCTTTACATCTGTGTAATATGAGAGGTTTTGCATCAGAGAGTAAAGTTTCTGGTGTTTAAATATTTACCAGCAACAACCTATTGGCCATATGTCACAGGGTTTGCCTGGTGACAGACTTGGTATTCGTCACCTTTTGCAAGATGGTTCTGTTAAATCTGCTGTGTGTTCTGCAGGTGCATAAAACTATTTCAAAGAATTCCATGTTTTGTCCTCTCTCATCTCTGTGTGAAGCTGATGTCAATATTGCATTTATGTTCCAATGGAACATTTGGCAGGAACAAACCTGTCTCAATTTCTTTTCTTTTTACTGGCATCTCATACAAGATGTCAACAACATTCCATCTTTGAGTGTTATTTATTTGACAGTGCTTATGTTAGATTACTGTTTCTTAAAGTGCAGAGACACTTTCCAGGTAGAAAGGACATTAGTCATATGATATTGCAAGACTAAAGGTGTGTCCACCCAGCAGCTTCCTATGCTCTCGGCCTAGCACTGTACATGAAACTAGGTCTACGGAAAGGCAGGCATGCCACCTCCAATCTCTGCTGGTACCTCGGCAGCACCCATCTGATACACAGAGGACCACTGCTCACGAAATAACACCAAGGTCAGCTGTAATACAGGTACATCCTTATACAGCCTCCTTCTCTGGAGATTATGCTCAGGTAGGCTTATATACAAAAGGATGGGCTTATTGGAGTTTGGTATATATTGCAGTAGAGTGCAGAAATGGGTAGTCTGGTAAGACTGGTGGTTGAAAGAATAAAGAAACAAGCTTTATTAGTACTGGAAAATAAAGCCATTCTCTGTATAGGCATACATATGGCCATTATAGAGTCATGAGGCTAGCACTCACACACTGAACCTCTTTCCCTACTCTGTAATATTTTCAATTCAGTGGGCCATTTCCCAGTTAAATGGAACAGGGCAATGAGGACCAGTCAATTAAATGACTTAGGTAAGTGCAGCACTATTCATCTTCCTTATCTGCATACTGGCAAACACTGAACAGACACCTGGGTGAGGGACAATTAACATATTTCTTCACCATGCAAGTCCTTGTAAATTTATTCTGTGTGCATGATATCTGTTGAATCTCTGTGTAGACAGTCTTTCTCTACCAGTGGATCTCAATTTTACTTTTTATCAAGCCCAGCTGGACATTTATCCTTGGCAAGTAGATTTCAGATGCTCCATAGTTTTGCTTGTGAACTCCTTATCTCTACACCAGTGTCAAGAGAAGCTAATGAGACAAAGCAGGAACTGACAGCAGTACTAGGAGATCATTATTTGGAACAGGGAATACCTCTATTTACACAAGTGCCTTGACTGGCCCCCCTTCTGCAAGGCCCTCATTCTCTATGACAACAGAAGAGATATCACCCTGGGAGTGGAATGCCTCTAAAGTGTCCCTGAAGTCCTTATCAATTAATCTCTCTGATTCTCTCAGTTGCTCCAGGCCACTATTTCCATATACAGTATTGCAGAAGCCAGGAAATTGAAGGACAAAGGTGGACAACTCGGGCGTTGGCAAGACCTGCATCCTCTTCTGCTTCTCTGATGATGCCTTCAACACCACCTTCATCTCTACCATCGATGCTTGGCAGCAACCAGAGTGGCTGGAGTGCCACTTGGCAGGACTCGCCTGTGCGGCAGTTGGCTGGCATGCTGGTATTGTCAGAGGGGCTCGACACCATCAATGCCTGCAACCCCCTCACCAACTTCAGTGTCCTGGCTGCTGCCACCGTCGCAGGTACACCGTGGCTCACCTTCATCCAGCGGGGCGGCAGTGCACTTTCTCTGAGAAGATCTACATGGCCGCCAAGTGGGGGGCCTCCGCCGCTGCTGCCATTTACAACTATGGCGGTGGGATGGGGAACAACATCCAGGCCATAACCCACCCTGCCTCTGCAGGACCTGCTGGTGCTGGGGAAAGCTTACTCGTATTTTGCCATCAGAGAAGCTGATCAGAAGTTCAACTGAAGGTGTCGGACTTGCAAGCATAGAAGGAAAGAGGGAGAACCAACTCACAACTAGGGGGCAACCTGAGATGTTTCTGCCGCTCCAGGCGCCTGCACCACCCTGTATTTCACTGAAAGTTGTAATCGTTATTTTTTAATAATGTTATTTGTTATTTAATTTTTGTAAATTGTATTATTGATGTATTTCTATATTTGTGTTTTTCTTGTAAGCTGCTGTCCAGGCCTTTCGGCCGTAAGGCTGGGTATAAATAAACTATAACAACAACAATAATAAGTTTGGAATCCTTTTGTTTTCTCACACTCTGCCTCCTTTTCTCTTTCTAGGAAGCTCATTTGAAGGCTTACCTATGGGGTGAAAATGAGCAAGAAATGAGGCTTCTGAATGTTTATTACTTAGCAAGCATCTGGCCACAATTTATTTATTTTTTAAAAATAATTTATTTCCAAACTTCTCAGTAAAAATATATAGAGGGTGCAAGGTGACTAACAACAAATACTTTTAAAAAAAAAACATTAAGAGGGCAACCATAACTCTTGATCTCCGTGCTGGGGACAGTTAGGATGAGGGAGAAAGTTCCTTCTATTGGCAGGGGACCTCCACCACTGCGGAAATCCTCACAGCACTTCCTGAAAGCATGGGTGGGTGGAAGCTACTACCAGCAGTATCCCTACTGGTGGTAGCCACTGACAGTCCCTGGAATAAGGCATTTCAGAGGTGGAGAAGGGATACTGGAGCATATGCCTGTCCAGCTGCTAGTGATGGGCCCAGTCGGGTTGCTTCTGTTGCACCAGCCTGGAGAAGATGTAGTGAAATCCAACTTTTTTTTTTTTTTGCTGCCCCTCACCTGGTAAAAATGTCCTCTCTATCCAGCAGAAGGGTCCTAAGAATGAAGCTCGACTCACCAGCAATCAGTGTGGTGGGGCAGTGGCAGAGAGCTTCTCTCTGAACACCAGTGCTGCTCCACTTTACCTGGACAGTGCTATGACAGGGCAGGACAGCAGCAAGGTTGGGGCTATGCAGATGTACTGGCAGAGCTAATCTGGCACTTCCACTGGAGCCTCTACACGGCTCCAATCCTGCGGTCAGCCTGCCATGCCTTACTGCCATCCGGAAAAGCTGCAGCGATACTAGTTTCAGGAGGGTGGCTCCACTGTGCTGTCCCACCACCCCAGCCCCTACTGGCACACACAGGAACTCTGGAGGCTCATGGTTACAATTACACTTTATTTAAAAGAGACACTCCTACATTCTATTCCAGGAAACCATGGCCAGTATCCATTGAAACAGTTGCGTTGGCACAAGGATTTCTGTTTGTGCAGTGGAACTTCCCCTCCCTCTCCTCTTGTTCCCCCATGTGCTCCCCATATCTGCTCCAGAGAGTTGGAGGAACCACTAGGACATACTCAGAGGTGTGCATGGGGGTGGCACACAGGAAGAGAAGAGGGAGAGGAAGTTCTGTTGCACAGTTAGAAGTTTTTGTGCCAATGGAATGTCTTCATTCAATACTGCCCCATGGCTCTGAATTTGAGATCTGTGTAGTAGTCTATCTTTGCACCCACAAAGTAGTGGCCTCAAATCCAAAACATCCATCTTGGACAACTTTTGGAATGATAGCTTCAGCAGTTTTTCATCAAGGGCAGACTTTACAGTTTGGGGTGGCTAAAAAGAGACCCATTTAATCTCCCACATCATTTGCCGCCCTGGGCTCCTGCTGGGAGGAAGGGCAGGATATAAACTAATAAATAAATAGATAAATAGATAAATAAATAAATATCGATTTGGTGAGCTTAAGATCAAAACATTTTATCACTGCTCAGGTCTTTAGATTTTCCCGCTGCCACTGTGTACCGGAGATTGATATTATGATGAATATATTATTGCCTACATGGGACAATGACCACAGTAAGATTTCACCCTCAGTCTCCCCACTTGTTTAAGTTCTTAGAAATCCAGACCGAAAGCACTGTTGTTAGCATATTATGACATCTTCACATCAGCATTTGTTAGTTGCCCACCATCACCTATGCCTGTTGCAGATGTTAAACATATGAGCTTTATGGTGGAGCATTAGGACAGCAGTACTATGCAAAAAAGGGGGGGAATCTACAACTTGAGTCATGCAAATCCATATTGATTCTTTTGTATAAGTCTGCCTTTGCTAGCCATGGGGAGCAGGGCTAAAAAGCTATACAAAACACATGAGGCCCAGCACAAGTCCTGCTTCTTTTCCTCTGCCTCCTGCTCGCATGTTTTGTTTGCTTCTGCAGCCATAAAGGCGAGACCAGCCTTTCCCAACTAGTGGGCCACCAGATGTTGTTGGATCACAACTCCCATCAGCCTCAGCCAGCATTGCCAATGGTCAGGAAAGATGGGAATTGTGGTCCAATAACATCTGGTGGCCCACTAGTTGGGAAAGGCTGGGCTAGATACTAGTTTTCTTTGAAGGGTAGCACCTCAGGTATGTTGACATGTATCATAGATTCCAGATTCAGGGTATTTGTGCTGTGGGAGTGATGGTATGCAGAAAATGCATAGTCCTGGCTGAGTGAGAAAAGTTAAGAGTGCACACAACCTGTTTCCTTCAGATTCTTGCTCATCTTTATGTTCACACAGTTTTGTGACATGCATCCAGGTTTAAGATGTATCACATGAATTTAATCAAGAGCTTGAGAAGTTCATTTGAAAAAGGAACTAGGTCTAGTTCAGGTTCAACACGTTCAAAAAGGAATGAATTCCAGTTCACATTTGTTCCTTTATAAAACAAACTAATCCGGTTCATATTTATTTCACGGTTCAATTCAAATTCATCCAAATGATTCTTAGCATTGCCCCCCCCCAGCATTCAGAATGTTATACACCAGTATGCTGAAGTATAAAATATACTTTAGGAAGAGGAAGAAAACATCAAAGCACACACGCAGTAGAATATGAATTGTCTGATTTTTTTTCCCCATCAATTATGATCTTTAAGGTTAAAGGTGCAAATAATCTAAACAGTTAAAAAATGTAAGGGAATGAATTTGAAGATGAAACTGAAATCGTTCAATGTTCTACTCCAGAACAAGCTAATTCATATTCATTTTACTTGGAAATTATGGGAATTACTTTCAGGTGTAGTTCAGAGATTTTTGAAGTAATTCTGTGAATGTTAAACAGAACTGGTTCATTCCAAGCACTGGGTTTAAATCAGGGCTTCTAAAATTTTATTGTGAAAAAACTCAGTATGTTATTTGGCTCACTCTTATTTATGATTAGCAAATTGTCAGTGGGTGGGTGGAATGAAAGAGAAGTACATGTGGGGAGAAATCTCAGAGAAGTGCAAAAAAGAAAAGAAACCACTAATTCCCCACACTGACAATTCAGTATATATATAAAAAAACTTTATCCAAAGATAAAATTAAGCTACGGTGGCTTGCCTTTGGTTCAGCATACAACAATGGTTTGTATCCAATGTAGTGCTAAGTTAACTCACCTAGTAGTAACTTGTTGCACTGGTGAAATGTTTTATGCTAGTGGAATGTTGTACAAGAAATGCCATAAACAGATTACTGATAACTTTGTTGCACAATAGATTGTGTAATCTGTTGCACAAGTTTCTGCTATCACAACTGTTGGGTTGGATTCCTCTGTTGCACAACATTACAACTCATCCATCTGCCTCTTGTGTTAGTAGACAGAGATAGTTGGATACATCCCATAGTCACCAGCTAATAGGGATGGAAATATTTGTCAACTGCAGTTTTTCAGTTTCTCATTTTTCCGATCTTAAATTCAGTTCTGCAAAAAATTGTGATTTTTTTTTAAAATAAATCCTCATGAGAATTCTTCAACATTTTAGTGCAAATTTCTTCTACTAAACACATTTTTGTTTGCAGTTTTGATTCATGTACACATTTTCCCCAGCAGTTTCTCATAATGCATTTTGTATGCTATTTTCACTGATACCATTTTCATGCACATTAATATATGCATTTTTGTAAACATTGGTTGGTTGGAGAACTGCATAACAAAATTCAGATAAGTGCAAATTTCAAAGCATGGCTGTGTTTCAGCTCTCATATTGTTTTGGAAAGTGCACATTTGTTAAATTTGGCTTTAAATGCAAACTGAATTGAATTTCTTCCCTATCCTTACCAACTAATTGGCAGGGAATGCTTTGGAGAAAGTAGTTGCCTTCTTCCTGTTTGTGCCTTACGAAAGCTACAATGATATGCACACTTACTTAAGAGTAAGCCCATCAGAAACTAGTGGACTTGTTCCTGAGTAAACATAAATAAAATGGTCTGTAAGAAGTATTCACTGCTTTTCAACCTACTTTAGAGCCAATAACTGCAACTGAACTAACATACTGATGCTAACGAAAATCAAAGTGTGTGGAATTTACTTCTAAGAAAATGCATGTTGGACCAAGGCATAAAATAGTACACTGGTTAATCAAGATCTTCAAATTTATTGGCCTGTAGCTATACAGCTATACAACTATAAACACTACTCCCTACAACTCTGCAAATCAGCCCCAGTAGGTTAAAAATGACTCAGTATATCTCTTCCCTTAGCATCCTGTAGTACAAAGAATTTTTTTATTTGTTTAATACAATTTCTTACCCTCACTTCACCATAAGGACCCAGGGTGGGCCGCAATAATAGAACATACAATTATAATAACAAATAAAACCACTGAAATTATAAATCACATAAAACTGTTCTAAATGGGACTTCAGGGAAGGGTGACTTCGCTTGTGCCTGCTTTTGGGACGGGCTCCCGCCTCAAAAGAAGCTTATTCAGATATAAATCAGTCAGAACATTTTTTTTTTGACTGATGAAATTTCTCCCGGGCAGGGAGAAACGTAGAGATCAACCTCAAAAGCCTGTTTTTGTTGGGAGGACTGGATTTCATTAATTTATGAGATAAGGTCCAGCCAACAATGCCGGACGGACTTTCGAACAAGCTCTATCTGCTTAAGCGATACGTTTATCTTTTCTTTAAAGAGAGAACGGACTAACAGGCAAGCACCCTTCTTTCTATTATTTTTTTTACTTGGTTTAAATTGTTGCAGCAAAAGGAGATTTGTCAGATTGATTGGCTTTGGACAGCTTCTGGGTGAGCTATAACTCTTCTCTGTTATCCACGAAATTAACAGCATATCTCTGTTTCTGTCGCAAAAAGCTGTCCTGGAAGTGCATTCTAAAGATATACACAGAAGAGGGATTTCTATTCCTGATTTCTATTCCAAGGAATATTATATTGTCTGGGACTATTCTCTTTTTGGTCTATTTTATTTTGACGAATCTGCTTCTTCACGACGCCACTAACTGTTTTGATGCTGGGAACTAAATTTGTTTTGCATTCTTGAACATAGAGAGATAAGGCAGGTTGCTCTGTTTATACTGTGATGTCATCAAGCCTGGAATATTAACCCAATTGTTGCTGAAATAAGAAGTGGTTTTTCTTTATTTTTGTTTTGCTTTGTTTTCGTGGTTTTAAAAATGGCAATCAAGAAAGTGGCTGAGAATCTGGAAGTAACTATGTTTCAGAAAATAATGGATGAGATTGAGATAACGAAACAAACCCTGCGACAGGGTAGTAAGGAGCTGAAAATTGAACTGAGCAAAATGACGCAGGAGTTTAAAGAAATAGGGGATCCTGTGAGAGAGGAGAATGAGATCAGAGATGAGAAAAGAAAAAATAAAGGGAAGATACAAGCCCTGGAGATTGGAACAAATGTGGAATTGTAAAAAGATCTGGAGTTTATGGATTTTAGAAATAAAATCTACTGTTTGGAATTTAACGTTATCTCTGAAGAAATTAATGAAGATATTAGAGATAAAGTTATCAATGGCTTGGATAATCTTCTGGACTGGAATGATGTGATGGAGCTTGATATAGAGAAAATCTATGGAATTAACTGCAGCCATGTGACAATGGAAAAACTCTTAAGAGATGAGCCAGTGCATTTTGTAAAAAAGAAGAACACAGATATGACTTTACAACAGTATTTCAGCAACTTATTCAGAATGGATGGCAAGAAAATATTTGGGATAGAGGAAATTCCCATCAGACTCTTATTATATGACTATGGCTACAACAGCAAGATTATTATGGAATACTGATAATGGAAGATTGGACACTGAAATTACTGGACTTAACAGGACTATTGAAGATGGAAGATGGAACTAATAGGGATAATGGAATAATGGCTATTGAAATTATTGGACCTAACAGATTCTGATGAGATGGATTAATCGAAATGTTTATTTGGACTATGGTTATGACAATAAGATTATTATAATTATTAACGAGATGGATTAATTGACATGTTTATTTGGAGAAAAATTGATAGATATATTTCTTAAAGAATTGAAACCTCTCTTTGACTTTTTGTGGAAAGAATAAAGTAATGTTTATGAGATTTGATGATTAATTAAGATAACTACTGGAGGAAAGTGATTTTATAATATGATTTAAGAGACAGGATTGTTATATATTGTAGACCTATAACTGATTTGATATGTGACAAATGGGAAGTCAACATTTTATTTTTTTTTTGTTTAATCATTTTTGTTTTGTTTTGTTTTTTGTCTTTGAATGTTTTATGATTTTGTTTTCTATGTTTTATGAAAATTTGAATAAAAATTATTGTAAAAAAAAACTGTTCTAAATGGAAGAGAACAGTATAAAGAAAAAAAGAACAGTATAAATGAATAAAGAAATATCTTTCTCACCTGTATTTTTGATACAAAAAAAGGAGATATATATGCAGGAAAGCTGCTAAGTCATCTTGCCATCACTTTTTAAAATAATGTTGCCCTGTAAAAAGAACTATAAACTCTCAGGGATTCTAAAATTACGATCCTAAACACAGTCACAAGAGAGTAAGACATATCAAACTCAGTTTAGGATCATGCTGCATGGTGGACGTCTGTGAAGAATAAGATTGATCATATACAAATAGATTCAGTGCAGCTTCTCTGGAGTATGAGGCTGTATGTTAGTGGGGCTACTTAAGAGTCAGTGACCTGGCTCTAGTCCTGGGATTCTAGTGCTGTGTTTCCAAGCACATGAGAAAGTTAAGTTCCATTGAAAACTCAGTAGAACCTATTCCTAAACATGCTTAAATGGAAATTCACTAATAGGCAAAAAACCTTGCGGTTGAAGAACATACCTATAGCCAAGAGATATTTCTATCAAACTTCAAAAAGCAGGGAAATTGGGCAGCTATAGTGAATGCACCAGGGGAGCAGGAGACCTGACCTCTCTGATATATTGTACTGCCCTACAAATTTTTCAAAATGCAAACACCATTTGGGTTGGTCTTTCACAGTCCAATCCACTTCCTGTGTAGCTTGGAAGAATTTGGTAACATGTGCCTCTGAGCATATGGTGAGTGGTGGCAACACCTGCAATCAGATGGAAATTTGCAATCCAAATTTGTAGGGCAGTACAATTACCTAACAGACCAGTCTTATGCCATGGTAGGGGTGGGGGTTGGATTGAGCAGAGGCACCCGTCCACTCAGTTCTGCCAGCTGAGCCAACCTCCTCCTGGTCACTGAACATGCAGGAAGGCAGGAGGCCTGCTGGTGGTGTCCCTGCCAGAGGTGCCCAGGGGGAAGCCCTGAAATGGGTATTCTGAGGGTGGACAGGGGGTGGGGCTGAGTCAGCCCAAGGTCTGCTGGATCTGGAACCAGTCTCACTGAAGTTGGGCAACCGCATGAGGCACAGTCTGAACCTGATTACTGCATGAGCCTGGAGCAGTGATTCTCCTGCCACCCCACTCCATCTTTTGCTGTGGCTGCTGAGAGCAACTGGGCTGCAGAGTTGGCAGAGCTTCTTCCACCACTCCACAAAGCCCCATGGGTAGGGTAGGGGTTAGGATTGCAGCTTTAATTAGAGTCAAGGCTCCAAACAACTCCTCAAGAGTAAATGGCTTGACTTCTGTGGGGCTTGCTCATGGCACTCTGACTAGATTCTTAACATATTTTTTTCTTGTGAGATGTGTGGAGCACCACTTGAAGCTGAAGGTGGTGGTCTTCACATTTTAGCCATCACATGTGGCTAAAGTGAAATTTTGAGGTGAATTTGTAGGCTTCTTCTCAGGTGAAGAATATGAGAAATGTGAGAAAAGTAAAGTGAGTTTGGATTAGACCAGCAAATTCTTTTGGGGGCAGAGCCTAAATTGCCACCAAATTTTGACAGAAGTGCACTGCTGTGATTGAAGGGATCCAACTTAGATTAAACATCAAAGGGATTTTTGGAAAGCAAAAAATAAATCTAGCAAAATTTCTCAGGCAAGTTCTGCACACAGTAGGTTGTATTCAACGTAGCACTAAGCAAATCATTTCATCAGTGGAAGGATTTCTCCTTGAGCAATGGAAAACTCTCCCCTCTAAATCTATTCTGGGGTTTCCCCTCAATCTTCCAGAGCAGATTTGGGGATGGTGCCAGGGAGGAGGGGGAAATCTCCTTGTGATAGTGCTAATCTTTGCACTAGCACAAAAATGTAGTTACATACTGCCTTTAGTCAGTGGTATCTTCATTCTTCTAGAGACTGATGTTGTACTGGCAACTTTCAAACGTTATTACTCTGGAGGCATAGGACCATGCCTTGTTCAAGCTACCTGGAATACCCAGCAAAACAAATCCTGATAATCCACTTACACATTGTAATGGCTTTTAAGCAGCTTACAATCATAAAATCAACTTTAAAACCCATATGTAATTAAAATACACAATAAAACAAGTCCTTCAAAATATGAAAAACACCCATATTTAAAATATGCAATAATATAAGTCTATTTAAAAGCATAACAATTATAGAGTTTAAAAAGTAATTAAAACAATTACATTCCAGGATTCTCAGTTCTGTCTCCTGTAGCATACAAGCATTCATCACAGCATTGTGTTGATTTAGTTTTTGCTTTCCAAAAAATTACTTTGATGTTTAATCCATGTTGGATCCTCTCAATTATCTTGATCCATTCCAATCTGGGTTATGGGACTGAATTGGCCTTGGTTGCCCTGATGGATGACCTTTATCGGGAGAAGGACAGGGGGAGTATGATCCTGTTATTCTTACTTGATCTCTTGGTGGCTTTTGATACCATTGACCATGGTATCCCTTTGAGCCAACTTGGTGAAATGGATATCAGAGGCACTGTTTTACAGTGATTCAGATTCTACCTCCAGGGTCATTTTCAGATAATAGCTTTGGGTGATTGTCTTTTGGTCCCCTGGCAGTTGTGCTGTGGGGTGCCGCAGGGTATTATCTTGCCCCCAATACTGTTTAACCTCTATATAAAGCCCTTGGGAGCGGTCATCAGGAGATTTGGAACAAGGTGTCAGCAGTATGCTGATGAAACCCAGTTCTATTTCTCTGCAACATCTGAATTGGGACAGGCTGTGTGAGTCCTGGACTGGTGCTTGGACTTGGTGATGGGCTGGATGAGGGCCAATAAACTGAGTCTGAAATGGAGGTGGAGGCACTGTGGGTTGGTGGTTCCCAAGTTCACATAATTGGTTAATTGCCTGCTTTGCATGGGGTTGTACTCCCTCTGAAATGGCAGGTTTGTAGTCTGGGGATGTTCTTGGATCCGTCTTTGTCAGGAGAGGCCCAGGTGACCTCAGTGGCTAAGAGTGCCTTTTACCAGGTTTGGCTGATAAAACAGCTGTGGCCATTTCTGGACCAGGGTAGCCTGACCACTGTTGTCCATGCTCTGGTAGTCTCCAGGTACGATTATTGTAATGTGCCCTATGAGCCCCTGAGGTTGGTCCGGAAGCTGCAGCTGGTGCAAATTGCGGCAGCACAACTGCTCACTGGGGAGGGTATCACCAACATGTCACTTTTCTGCTGAAAAAAATGCACTGGCTGCCCATTAGCTACCAGGCTAAGTTCAAAGTTCTGATTTTGGTGTACAAAGCCTTATACAGCTTGGGACCAGGGACCTAAAAGATAGTTTTACCCCTTGATCACTGAGCTCTGCAGGTGGTGGCCTCTTTATGAGGATAAAAGATCAGGAGGAGATCGGCATATCATGGGAAGTGGACCTTTTGTGTTGTGGCACCTACCTTTTTGGAATTCCCCTCCCTTAAATATTAGACAGGTACCATCTCTGTTATCTTTTTGGTGACTACTGAAGACCTTTGTCTTTCAACAAGCTATTTTCAGTAGAGACCTTATTCTAGTCTGCTTCTGTGTTGGAATTAAAGATGTTTTTAAAGATGTTTTGTTTTAATATGTTTTAAAATCTTTTGTTCTTAAGATGTTATAGAGTGTTTTTAGTGTTTTTGTTTGCTGCTCTAGGCTCCTTCTAGGAGGAAAGGTGGGATATAAATTTAATACACAAATAAATAATATCTACAGTAAAATATACCAATCAGAGCTTTTTTCATTAAAACAAATGAGGTGCCAGTGCTCATATCTTGAGAAAGTGCTGTGAGTGCCAGCACCCAATGGTTGCTAGGGGCAGCCAAAAAAAGAAAAAAGTGACGGTACTCTGTTCTGGTGAGTAACTTCCATTTTCTTCTTTCTGATTTCCTAAGCTGTGCCTATATCACTGCACACACGAAGAGGTCATGAGTAAACTATTTTTATATGCTTTACTGAAGAAAGTTTGTTTGTTTTATTATGTTAGACTGTGTAAGTTGGGGTGGTTATTACTCATTCCTTTTTAGCCACTTTTATACTGTGAGAGATAGAACCCCATACTTTTTTTATCCCATAAACCACAATGTGGCATAACTGAGTCATGTCTGACCCTAATACCTGATTAATCAAGTGATCTTTCTGAAGCGTTGGTGGATTAACAATGAAGATACATTGAAAAAAATATATTCCTTTCATTGGAGAACTAACCTCTTGGCCTATTTATAACTCTGACTAAATGTTACTGGCTTATGATATGACGCTTTTGAAATGGAATAAACAGTTCAAGAAGAAGAAAAATGTATTGAGCATTGACTTGAAAACTGTGTAATTTAAAAAGCTGGGGTGGAGTGGGGGGAAAGTAGCATACAAACATCTGTGTCAACATAACATTTATATGTTTTTGATTAATATCCAGAAGAAAGACCATTATGGACACATCCTTAGTAAGGGGGATAAAAAAGCTTTTATGCTAAACCACAGAAAATACGCATTGTGGGACATGTTGGGCACTTAGCTGAAATGAGGTTTGGAATAGTTGGGTGCACATTTAGTCTGTCTTTTTAAATAAAACAGCAGCTACAAGAGCATTTGTTCCCATAAAGGGATTACAGGCAGCCCTTATGCAAAACAAACTGGCCATAAGTATGGAATAAATGTTTCGTTGTGTGACAGTTTCTCAATTCAATTTATTGTAGGGCCATAGGCCAACACAAATACAATATGCAATGCAAGAATATAACACAATATTATCATAATAAGTCGGTTAAAATTGTTGGTTAATTTACCAACACAAGTACAGTGTACAATACTAGGATAAAACTCGGGATTGTCATAGTAGAACAGTTGAAGTTATTAATTAATTTGGTTAAATTTAATTTAAATTAATTAGTTAGTTGCCTAACAGTTGTGACAGTTAAAGTGAATACTGTGCCTTGCATTTAGTATACATCAAGTAGTGCTCCCTGTCCAGGACTGTGAGCTGACTGTGGTGGACTCTCTGCAGTCTGAATTAACTGGGGGGGATGCATACGGTGCGTCTCTGATTTCATTGATCCTCATGAGCTGTCTGGATTCTTCCTTTTTCTCTATATATTTTCTTCTGCTTCCAAATATTTCTCTCTTTCTCCCCTGACAGTTGGGGCCATCATTATTTTACCTACACCTAGAACTGCTCACATGAGTGATCTACCCATGTGAACACAGAATGGCAATTGCTTGTGGAAGTTCACAGCAGCTACTTCCGTGACCAGGTTGAGGGCCCCTCCAGATGGGAGTTTTATTGTGGATGTATTCTGTCACATGTTCTTGACACAATGATAGTGCATTAGTGGAGGATTTGTTCTGCTTTAGTATGTTCTGCAATGCTTTCCTAATGGTACCACAATATTGCTGCCTGGAGGGGCTATCGTTCAACCAAAGTGGGACAAATATAAACCAGAACATTTGTGGTATAAAAAGGTTATAGGATTTCATCAGGAAGTTTCAGGATATGACTGCCCCAAAACCTTTGCAGGTGCAAACAGTATTGAAAGCAGGATTGTGTGTGACCACCCTGAAATCATCATGAACACAATTAATCATGAATGCACAATCAAAAGGATGTCTGGAAGGGGCATGAATTCAAGAAGTGGATTTTTCTCCCATGGAAGTGAGTAATGTATAGAAGAAGGTGCTGTGAGTAGCTCCTCAGACAGGTGTCTCCAACAGATGCAGGTAAGAACTGAATAGTAACATCTGCATGGTTTCTCACATTTTGTCTTGAAGTTACATCAACAATGCCCAACTTCGACATTTTGCTGGCTGAGGCAAAGGACAAGATGGTGTTTCGCCAAGGGCAAAAGATTACAGAGTTTGTAATTTTGAGGCAATAAAAGACTCAGGGAAGAAAGGATTACAATGCTTTAATGAGCTCAATTGATGTTTACAGAAATAGGCAAGCAGTTAAAAGCAATTCCTATCTCATATCCTCTCCTTCTGAGTTTACCGGGAGCTCTGATGTCAGTTATGAGAAGAAA
This sequence comes from Rhineura floridana, assembly GCF_030035675.1. NCBI lineage: Eukaryota > Metazoa > Chordata > Lepidosauria > Squamata > Rhineuridae > Rhineura > Rhineura floridana. The sequence goes on along the minus strand of NC_084481.1, from coordinate 132,761,698 downwards.
GGCCAGCTGTTCAATGCCCGCCTGTAGACTGATGTCAAAGAAGCTCCTCGAGTAGGACTTGGGGACCTCTATTTATATTTTGTGACCTTAGTTCTTCCTGTGAGACACTTATCTTTACTTGGATCTCATGCTACTGTCTTTTGTTTATTCCTTCTGTTGGGTCAGCGTTTTAGAATTTTGCTGTCAGTTCAGCCTGGGAATATAGCTCTTTTAGCAGTATTCCCGTCATATTTGAAAACATCCTCCCTGTTAGTTTTGTCTGATTAGGAGCCTTTCTTACCTCATCTGTGTTATATTCCCAGACTTCTGTACTGTATGAGAAAGGCTGCTTTGAGCAAGCCTTCACAGCAAGCCCAACTGGCCTAAGAGTGGGGTGGTGAGGATGGGACAGCAGCATGGGACAAGAGAATGGATCATGCCACACTAAACCTCCTCGGCCCTCACATCGAGATCTCTTGTGGGTCAGTTGGCAATACAGATGGTCATCCCTGCACCATGTACAGAAGCTATCTGGACTGGTAGAAGAATACTGGCAATGAGACAGCATCCTCCAGTGCACTTGAGGGCAGCAGGCTAGTTTAAGGGCATGCAACAGGTCTGTGGCATACACAGATCTGATCTCCAGCAGAGGACAATGGTCAGGGGTTCAGGAGGAATATATGTGGGGGCTGTCACTGCTGTCCCATAGCATCTGCCACCTGAGATGATTGGCTCACTCTGCCTAAAGGTCTTTTTCAGCTTGTGGAGGATAGACTAGTACTGTGCCTAAATTTCCCCCCATTTAAAAAAACAATTCGTCAGCAATTAATGAGAAAAGATACTGCATTAGACAATTATCAGAAGGGAAAGAAAAAAATTGGGAAATTGTCCCGCATGGGGTTCATGATTTTTGTTGTGCTAACCTTACTCTCAAGAAAACCAAGCACTGAGTGTGTCATTTCTTTCATTCTACAAATCATCTCTCCTGCGGTCTGCACTCTGTTGGGTGCCTGGGTTTCCTGAAAACACCATGATGCTCTCAGCTGGGTTTTCCTCTAGGCATGGGATGGTGGGGAGGCTGCCTGCTGTGTGCCTGACAGCTGTTCAACATAAAGTTTTATGCATAAAGATCCCCACCCCAAAGCTAAAATGAGGGGCTTTCCTTAAAAACAAGATGATCTAGTTGTTAGAAATGTGAAAGAGCAACTCAGCTTTGAAGCCTGGGAGGATACTGCATGCCATATGGAGAATGGGTAGATACAGAGAAGTCTTCCTAGATTCCTAGACTGTTCTGTCCACTCTAACCTATGCTGGCCTTTCCTTCCAGGTGTAAACTGAGAGGGGAAACTGATCTCCTTCCCTGCTTCTTCACTGATCTCAGTCTTCCTTTGTTCTTCTTGCCAGCATGGCTCCCTAAGGAGGAGCACAGATGCAGCAGACATGTCTTCTGGAGCATCTCCTATCTAATTAGTCAGATGTTGGTCTTTCTGTCTAAATGTATTTCCTGCAATAAATGTAGTGTTGTTATTTTTCCTATACCAGAGTCTCAGTGTGATTTCTACCAAGCTAAAGTTTACCTACTGCTTAGTGTTTACTGCACACTCTTAATTCCACAAATTACTATTATAATCCATAGATCCTAGCATTAGTCCTACTAATCCCAAGCACTTAGTAGCCAGCTTCCTCAGATTCCTGGGCTTCAACTGAAGTTCAGGGAAGACATTATGAGGTAACCCGTCCAATGGGATTTCTTCAGATAAAGAAGCATAGGCAGCTGGGGAGGCTGCAGAGCTCTGGAGAAACGTTTAATTGGAAAGAAAAATACACATACAGTAGGGCCCCACTTTACAGCACTTCACTTTACAGCATTCCGCTAAGACAGCGGTTGTCAATTGCAGAAAGGCCCCGCTCCTATGGCGATTGTTCCACTTTTACGGTGGTTTTTGCTCGTCGCGCGCCATTTTCGTGTCGTTTTCACGCGACGCGCACCATTATGGGAAATTGTTTGTTCACCGCCCTGAGAGCTATTCTGCTAAGGGCGGTATATAAATTGAAATAATAAATAAATAAATTATCTTCAATGCGTTCCACTTTACAGCGGTTTTCGCTTTACAGAGGGGGTCCAGAACGTAACCCGCTGTATGAGTAGGACCCAACTGTACCACCCACAGCTACCTTGCAACAAGAAGGTGAGCTCAGCCTTGCACCAACTAAAGTTGTAGAGAAATTCTGAAGTGTCTGAGGAAGACGCAGAAAACTGGAACCCTCTTTTGCAGGAGAAGAGAAGCTCTGAGAAATTGGAGAGGAGATTTCAGCACAGCATTAGGCTAGATGTTCCCTGGACAACCTGCTTGGGAAATGAGTATGCTAGGGTCTTAGCAGAACAGGGATTTGACTAAATCAAAACTCTTACTGGGGTTGAATTGTTTCCTAAAGTGAAAAGTGTGCATATCTTGTCCTGAGAACTTATTTCTGCCTGAAACACTAACTACCCCTGTATAGACCTGTAAGATCACTTAGATGATCTAAATTCTACCACCCCTTATAGAATACAGTAGGGCCCCACTCATACGGCAAGTTAGGTTCCAGACCCCCACCGGAAAGTGAAAACTGCCAAAAAGCGGATCAGCTCTAGCGTGGGGGTCTGGAACCTAACCCGCTGATCGCACCAGAGGAGGAGAAGATCAGATCTTCCCCTCCTCGAGCGCAATCAGCTCAAGCAGGAGTCGCACCAGAAGAGAAGATCACTTGTTGCACGCTACAGCTAATCTTCCCCTCCTCTGGCACGATCAGCTGGAGTGCAGGAGTCTGACCTCTCCCAAAGAGAACATCTGTTTTTAGAAGGCTTAAAATATTTTTATTATTTATATCTTTGCTGTCCAGGGCTCCTTTGGATGGGCTATAAATTGACTAAATACATAAATGTACCTTTGAGGGCCAAACTAGATGTGGCATTTGTCACATGCTTTTGGCCTTAAGTGAGTGATTTTTCTTTAACAGATGCCTGGTATGTGTGTGTGAACTGGATTGGGACTGTGGTGTGGGGGATAGTGGGCCCTAGCCATTTGTCATTGCCATGGTCCTTGCTGGGTTCACATGCCCCATGCCTGCTTTGTGTGAAGAGAGGTAAGGAATGAGAATGTTTCTTTCTACTTAGATTGCATAGGCCAGTCTTCCTACACCCAACTAGAAAGAAGTTAGTTTGCAAGGCAAAAGCCTAAAATATTTTGGTAGTGTTCCATTTTTTCTGACTTTGTTTTCATATTTTTCCCTCCAGAGAAATCAGAACCAAATTGGTAAAAGAATATATTACTCTATTACTGGAAATATTTCAGTCCCTGAACCTTTCATCTCCATTCAATAGCCACTGTTTTCTTATAACTCTGCAGCTTGTGTAAACATCACACTTAATTTCCTTTGTTAAGAAGGGTCGAAAGGGCTTTTCTTATTGTAACATGTTTGTGTCAGTTTAAATTCTGTTTTGGATCTGTCTTTCAAGTGGTTAGTCATGGCTGTTTGGTAACAATGCAACTTCATGTGTCCTTTGAGACACTGATGATGGCATTCTACCAACTATCTGTTGGGCAAATCATGCAGTTATTTGAGTAAGTTGTTTTCAAAGATTTGAGCAAGTTGTTTTCAAAGAACAGATAATTTCCCACATTAGGAAGCAGAGTAAAGCCATGGTAGTTTGCTGAAGTGTTTCCTCCCCCTGCTGGTGAAAATGCAGCTCTAATATGAATACCTATGCACAGAAGTCAATGGTATCATTTTCTGAAGGTATTAGCAGCACACTGAAAGCCTTTGAAGTTGCCATCTTTACAGTTGGGAGAGGTACTGGCATGAGATTAAGAACTTCCTAAGAATGCCCCCCCTCAAAATTTTGTGAAAGACCAGAGTTAACTTCTAATATATTCATGCATTATAAGTGCTTAAAATTAGATATTCTTAAGATTAAAAGAATTAAAGAGTACTGTGAGATTCAATGGTGTTTGTCCATAGGGCATAAACAGTTGTTTTTGGATAATCTTAATTAGAATAACAAAGAAATAAACTGAATTTACTCAGCTGAGAAACTGGTTACTCATGATTAGGGATGGAAGTTCTGTCAGTTTCAGTTCTCTCAGTTTCTCATTTTTCCAGCCTTAAATTCAGTTCTCCACATTACTGCAGAAATTTGCATTTTCTTTTTTAAAAACCCATCCTTATGAAAGTTCTTCAGTGTTTTAGTGCAAATTCCTCCTAATAAACACATTTTTGTATGCAGCTTTGACTAGTGCACACCTTTTTGCAAGGAATTTCTCTAATATAATGCATTTTGTATATTATTTTCACTAATATATTCATTTTATGTAAATTTCCCCCTAATATATGCATTTTTGTAAACATTTGTTGGAGAACTGCATCGCAAAATTCATATCAGTGTGACTTTTGGAGGATTGCTGTGTTTTGGTTCTCATATTGTTTTGGAAAGGGCAAATTTGATAGATTTGACTTTAAGTGTTAACTGAATTGAATTTCTACCCCATCCCTGCTTGTGGTTTTGTAACAAAGCCATTTGTCTGTTCAATTTTATTGGGCTCCATTGTTCTCCCAGATCTTCTTAGAAACTATTTAAAACGTATGGAGTTTGAACTTTAATTGATAGAGATTTAACAAATAATTAATGGGTTTCAATGCTTCAACTGCTATGTAAGACTTTGCTCCAACTTGAAGAAACCTGTGAAATTGCACTGGAAAGCACTGAGGTGATGCTGCTGTTCAGGAAACACATGCATACACACTCAGAAGATGTAATGTAGAGACAGGGATGCAATGGTAGGATACAGGATAGATCTAGTGGATAGCAGTGCTGAGTTGACATTGCCTGTGCTGTGAAATGCCCCATTTTGCCAATTTGGGTGGGGTGAATGTAAAAGAGGGAGAAAATATGTTACCTCCTACATCTGTGTTACCCTTCAGTAGTTTCTTCATGGATACATCTCCGACCTCCATTCACTGCTTCCATCCATAGTACCAGTTTAAACCTTGATTAGCTCCAGGCTCAATACTTTTTAAAAAAGATAGCATTCTTCTTGGATCCAGAGACTTAGGCATGCTTAGCATGAAAGTAAGTCTGGATCCAACCCAATAAGGTTCTCACTCTGAATATTAGCCTCATTGGGTTGTATTCAACATAGCACTAAGGCAGACATTAAGGAAGGATTTCCTTGCCCAATGGAACATTCTCCCCCTGTGTGCCCTACAAATCTGTTCTGGGTTCCCCCCCAACTCTCTAGAGAAGATTTGGGGATGGTATGGGGTGGGCATGGGGGAAGGACAGGGAGAGAAACTCTCACTGTGCGAACCGGAGTCATTCTGCTTGCTTAATTAGTTGAATAGTGCCTTTTGTCTCTTGTTTCAGTTCAGGTTTGCAAACCCCCTCAAACGTGTCATGGGCCACTGTATCAACCACTGGATCTGGTAACATGCTTGTGCATCTGTCAGAGATGGGAAGATTGCCCTTGGAGACCAAATATGTGTCTAGTGGTGATATGGATGGAGAATAGTTTTGGAAAAGGAAGTGGAAGCAAGCTCCTCAGGTTGTGAACATGGGAAATATATGGCCAACATGGCCCCATATTGTATCACAGCATTGGTCCATCTAGCTCAGCATTGCATATACGGTCTGGCTCTCCAGGGATCTTCTCCAGTCCTATCTGAAGATTCCAGAGACTGAATCTTGGATCCTTTGCATGCAAGGCATTGAGCTATGGCCCTTCTCCAAAGGGTTAGAAATCTCTTAACCATGTGAGTTGAGCCCAGCCCTGCTCCAAAACTCACTTCAGGTTATTGTAGCACATCAGAAGTCCTCTCATCTGACAATTTCCCCACACCCATCCACCTCTCTACTATTTCACACACTTCCCTGAACTTATTAAGTTGGAGTAGGAAAAGTAGAAAGAACAGCAGCTCAGGCCTTTCCTGCATTTGAACTAGGGACAGAAAGATCTATCAGTTTCAGTTCTCTCACCTTCTCATTTTTCCAATCTTAAATTCAGTTCTCCATATTTCTGCAGCAATTTGTGATTTTAAAAAAAACCTCATGAAAATTTTCCAGCATTTTAGTGCAATTTTCTCCTAATAAACACATTTTTGTAGGCAATTTTGACTAAAGTATACATTTTTAAAAGCAATTTCTTGTCCTTAAATGCATTATGTAGGTTATTTTCATGCATATAGTCATTTTTATGTACATGTTTCCCTAACATATGCATTTTTGTTAACATTGGTTGACGAACTGCATTGCAAAATTTGAATAAGTGCAAATTTTGAAGGAAGGCTGTGTTTCAGTTCTCATATTGTTTCAGAAAGTATGTATTCCATAGGTTCGGCTTGAAATTCGGCTCCTACTGGGAGGAAGGGTGGGATACAAATCTAATAAATAAATAAATAGATAAATAGATAAATAAATAAATAAATGTGAACTGGGTTGAATTTCTAGCCCATCCCTAATTCCAACCTGGCCTTGAAGGTATGCATTCTCAGAACTGCAATTTATTTAAAAAAAAAATCAGGTGGAATAAAGCAACACAGTTTCCAGAATTAACCATGGACTGTTTCTTCACACTGCAATGAAGACACTGTGTGTGCTTGAAGCTCACATGCTCAGTGTGGGAAGTCTCATTTTTATTCCTCCTGACTCATTTACTAGAAGAATGAAGGACAGTCTCCAGAATTTCCATTGACAATGGAGGGTTTGAGCAGCCTCAGAAGGATCCATCATAGAGAGATGAAAACGTAGGGAGAGAATCTAATTTTTACAGCAGGGATGGGGAACCTGTAACCCTCCAGATGCTCTTCATTTATTTATTTTTATTTTATTTTTATTTCTAGAATTTATATCCTATCACAAGTGGTATCTGAGTAGATCACAGCAATTTAAGAAACAACAACCAAGTAAACACAAAAATAAACCACAATGTAACACCCCTTCCAAAACTACAGTTTCTGTTATCCCTGACCATTGGCCATGTTGGAATCCAACAAGAAATGGACAGCCACAAATCTCCACCTCTGTTTACAAGTTTCTTCAGCCATTTACTCCCCTCCTTCACTCCAGTTTGTGTCCTTACCAAGGTTTGGAAAATTCTCAGGAAAAGGTCAAGCTTTTTCTGAGAATTATCCAAAATGTCCCTTTTCTCATATACCAAACCTATTGGATTTATAAGTAATAAGGCTATAGCCTGTTATTTACCCAGCTCATCTGTTACTTCCCTTAGCCCCACTTCTGTGCAGGCACAAATTCTAAAGCTATAACTTGCCCTATGAACCAAAGTTTACTGTTTAGTCTCTTGCAGGGTGCTGTTAAGTGCTGATAGATCTTTTACTGGGTGGTTAAAAACTATGACAACATGCCCTAAAAACAGTTAATTAGGATCTTTGGAAGAACAATGCTTCAAAGCAGAACAGAAAGGCAGCCTGGGCTGTTTGAAATCAATGGAATGTTTTCCTACTCTCCTCCCCCAATTAAACATATATATATTACATTTGCTTTTATTGTTGTTAGTAGGTTAGAACATAGAATACTTTATTAATTAATTAGATTAAATGTGGAGGTAAATGGGAAATGTCAGTTTAGTGGCACAACTGCAAGAGTTAAAAACATTTCATTGCTGTATTCTGAAGATGTCCATAATGCATTTGAACCATAATGCATTTGAAGTTCTAATATATTTTATTTATATTGGTGTGAGAGATAACGTTAAGCATAATTCTGCTTGCAAGTGTTCAAAGTCATATGTCATCTAATGACTCATACCAGAGAGAGCCACAAATTAGTAACATGTTAAGATGGGTTTTCACTTACATTTGGGCTTACTGTGTAGGCGACAGAAGAAGAGGGAACACTGTTAGGGTGCCAGCTTGCTTATTTCATCTTACATTTCTTAAAACATCAAGGGTAGCACATCCAATCTATTACTTTGTCATATGAATGTTGAAAATCTTTTTTTCACTCAGAAATATTTTATTGGCTCCATCTCTTATCTGTGATTTTTAGTTTTTCCCAAAGTGATTGCAGGAGTCTTAAAACTATGTCCAAGCTTCTTATTCACGTGCAAGACAAGGCTTGCTTGAAACTAAACAACAGCAAGAACAAAAGTTAAAGGAGCAAGTGTTTTCATTTCATTAGAGCTCCAGAATTCCCAACAAGCCCAATATGCAAAGGCAGACAGAGAGCAAAAATAGAGAGTGAAAGAGCTGACACACACAAATGCTAAGATTAGAATGAAAACCAGATTTCTTCAAGACGATGCCAGCAGAGGTAACAGAGCCTTTACCTCTAGCATTTCAACTGAAGCTGAAGTTTGTCCTGTTACGTTGTGATGCTTTCAACATTCTGTTTTCATATTCAAACTGAGATTTGTGTTGTTCCACTAAAACAGTCTCTTCATCCTCCTGATACATATGTAATCCTGAGGAGTTGTACTAACGCATTGTCTTATGTAACAGTTCTCTCTTTGCTCTGATGATGTAAAACTTCACCTTATGTTATATTCATTTTGCCTGACTTGTTTGCTAGCTCTTGAAGATAAAAGGGAATCTGAATGGGTTTATGTTCAAACTGTATTTTTTCTTCTTAAGATTCCATTATGCATTATGAATTCCACAATGGATTCCATTGGGAAGTGGTAATGTTTATTAGCAGTGCTAGCAGCAATATAATATAACAATATGAGACAAATACTTTTACCATATCAAATGTAGAGCTTGGAAAAGTTACTTTTTTGAACTACAACTCCCATCAGCCCCAGCCAGCTGGCTGGGGCTGATGGGAGTTAGAGTTCAAAAAAGTAACTTTTCCAAGCTCTGAAAATGGTGTGTTATCCTCTGCTCCCAAACATTCCCATTTCTAGGAATACACCCCCCCACACACACACCCCACACACAGACACACCCCACACACAGACAGACACTAGTTTTGTACATGTACATAAGTTACAGAAGGGGAATGATGTATCTGTAACTAGATCTGCTGTGGATCCTAATATATCATTTCTATCACTGTGTTACTTGGATGATCACATTTAATATCACATAACAGTCTCCTATATAGCCACATAGATACCACTAAAAATTTGGTGGCAAAAAGAAATCTCCACCTGGATGACCTCTGGTCCTTTTCCTTTCCATATATCACCTACTTGTTCTCTTTTAACAGCTGTTCTTCATTACAGAGGATGGGAAAGAATGGAGAGGAAAATACTGTTTGAGGAGGGAGGAGGGATTGGGGTGGGAGGGAAGGTGAACACTGGGTAAGCCTCTTTCCTTTCCTTTTGGTGTTTCCTCCATCTTTTTATTCTATAGCACTTTGCATTTATCCCTGTTGAATGTCATTCTGTTGTTTTCAGCCCAATGCTCCAGCCTATCAAGGTCCCTTTGAATTTTGTTTCTGTCTTCCATGGTATTAGCTATGCCCCCCAATTTTGTATCATCTGCAAATTTGATAAGCATGCTCTGTACCTCCTCATCCAAGTCGTTGTTAAAAATGTTGAAGAGCACTGGGCCCAGGATCAAGCCCTTTGGGACCCCACTTGTTACTTCTGCCCAGTTTGAGAAGGAATAATTGATAAGCACTCTTTGAGTACAATTCTGGAGCCAGCTGTGGATCCACCTGACAGTTGTTCCATCCAGCCCACATTTAGCTAGCTTGCTAATCAGAATATCATGGGGCACTTTGTCAAAAGCTTTGCTGAAGTCGAGATATATTATGTCCACAGCATTCCCACAGTCTACAAGGGAGGTTACCCAGTCAAAAAATGAGATAAGATTAGTTTGGCAGGCTTTGTTCTTCATAAATCCATGTTGGCTCCTAGTAATCACTGCATTGTTTTCAAGGTGCTTACAGACTGATTGCTTTATAATCTGCTTCAGAGTTTTTCCAGGGATTGATGTTAGGCTGACTGGTCTGTAGTTCCCTGGTTCCTCTTTCTTGCCCTTTTTGAAGATAGGGACAACATTAGCTCTCCTCCAGTCATCTGGCACTTCACCGGTCCTCTATGATTTCGATAATAGACAGCGGTTCTGAGAGTTCTTCAGCCAGTTCCTTCAATACTCTAGGATGAAGTTTATCGGGCCCTGCCAATTTGAATTCGTTCAAAGTGATTAGGTATTCCTTGACCGTTTGTCTATCAGCCTCAAGCTCCAATCCTGACCCTTCTATTTCATGTTTCCTGGGAGGGTCACAGACCCCTTTTTGGGGAGAAGACTGAGCCAAAGTCGGAATTGAGCACTTCTGCCTTTTCTGTGTCATCTGTTATCATTTTGCCATTCTCATTGAGTAGCTGTGCCACCATTTCTTTGCTCTGTCTTTTACTATGGAAATACCTGAAGAAAGTTTTTTTTTGCTTTTAGCATCCCTCGCTTACATCAGCTCATTCTCAGCTTTAGCCTTCCTGACACCATCCCTGCACTTCTGTGATACCTGCCTGTACTCTTCCTTTGTACTTTGTACTTCTTTCCAGTTCCTGTATGTGTCTTTTTTTTCTTTTCAGGTCATCTCTAAGCTTTTTGTGAAGCCACATTGGCTTCTTCTGCTGTTTCTCCCCTTGTTTTCCTTGTTGGAATTGCTTGCCATTTCCAAAATCACCCCGTGAGTTTCATGGCTGCATGAGGATTTGAACCCAGGTCCCCCAGGCCCTAGCCCAGTAGTCTTATCACTAGAGCACACTGGCTTTTGCAGAACCTGTACACTACAGTCCTCTATAAATTACAATATAAATTACCCACTATTCTTTCCTTTTAAAACCTATTGAAATCAATAGTAATGTAAATTTTGTCATGTGCTTTTTATTTCCTCGTAAAGGTTAAGAGAGAGAAATATAGCCAGGACTCTTCCAATAATTTGATGGCATAAGTCAGCAGTGACACATGGAGGGGCAGAATGACAGTGGCACAGAGATGGCAAGGTTGGGGGTACTTTGGTGGAATGCAGCACTAACCTGCAGGTGTGTGCCCACCTGCTGCAGGATGGTGGTGCCACCAGCCCTGAACTGGCAGGCCCCTTGCCCCATCTCCATTCAGTGAGTGGCAGTGCTGCTATTACCCAGAGAGCACTCCTGTTGCAAAGTCTGGGATCTATCTGTTAGAACCCCAAGAGCCACCAACTGCAGCCAGCTGCAAAAGACATACGTCTAGTATGAAAGAACATGGTGTCTGAGAAGCTGCTGAGCACAGGGTTATCAGAACTGAGATGAACTCACAGTCTTTCCACACATAGATCTATTCCTACTTTCCACAAGTATTCTTAATTTCAGTTGTCAAATTTCCAAATGGGTATGTCTCCTTTTGTTGCTATTGTTAAACAACTGGAAGCCAGAAGTGCTTGTCAATTGACTACAAATCTCCCAGGGATCTACCAATAGATTACATAGTATACCTTCTGGCCACCCCTGCACTAAATCATTAGTATGGGCGCAGGCCTACCTTGCAGGGTTGTTGTAGCATGGTTCAAAGGAGTGCTTGCAAGAATGAAACTACAATAGCAGAGGTAAGACTCTTCAAAACTTTGCCAAAGAAGGCATTCTCAAAAAAGCAATGTCACCTTTCTACTGTGTACCCAGAAACTGAGAACAAAAAATGTGGATTTGCTCATCTCTGTGCAGCTCTCACCTTCTGCGTCAAGTGTCATGCATCAAAATTAGACACACCTGATGGTCAAACACATGATAATGGCTGCCTTCATTAGAAACTGCTGTTGGAAGTAGCCTCATCACATGGTTTTATGGTACACAAACCTGCCTTGTAGGGTTGTAATACACTAGATCAAGATGGTGAGACTTCAGGTTTTTGGTACTGATTTTTTAAATCATTATTATTACAGAAACCGAAGATCCACCAACCAGAGGAAGCCACAAAATATATACACTTAGAATTAAATAATCTTAGCCCATGGATTTGTTTTGAGTTCCAGAATTGAATGGAGCTCACAGTATTTCCACACAAAAATCCACTCCTGATTACCAATCCCCAGCTTTCTTCTTTTCAGCAGTATAATGGTGGGGTGGTCATTTTCTGGTTTTCATTGTGAAAGGAGTCTGAAATCCTCACTGATTTTCTGTGAATCACCCTGAGATATACCAATACATTTTGATCTACTTTCTTCCCACCCTGCATTTAAAGTGCTATCCAAAAGCAAAGACATTATGACATAGATCATAAAAAGAGATACTGATTATCACTTTTTGATACTGAGCAAATACATTTCCACTGAAAAACCAAAAAAAACCACAGCCCAGAGCTTTCCTGTTTCCCAAATACCAGGAAAGGCTGTCCAGGACACAGAGTATGTTACAGTGGGAGCAGTTGCAGTCGAGGTGTGAAATAAAACACAGACACATCAGCTTGGGTTGAACAAGGGCCACTTTATTAAATTATATTAAAATAAACCCAATTTAAAGTGACCTGCAGAAGGAAACCTAGGTGCGGAACTGACTCTAAGCAAGTATCTTGCCATACAGCTCTCGGGCGACCAGCCCCTGCTGGAGGAAGGGCAAGCCCATCCGCTTACCCCTTACCCCGGCCACACCTTGTAGGTGAGTAGGGGGGCCTTCCTACGTCATCCCCACCCGGGGCTGGATAACCCCTGGGTAGATGAGATAAGTTGGCCCCAGAGGCAGCCCATATCCTGCCTTCAAGCTGGAAAGCTCTGACAGGCAGGCCTCCGAAACCGCCAATCACCTCCAAAGGTGCCTAAGGGGGCCACCTAGCTGTCCTTACCTATCTCCCTTCCCGCACCTTCCCGCCACAAAAGGGGGACAAATCTCTATTTAGTCCCCCTTTACCCCACTGCCGAGAAGAAACTCTCGCAGACACCTCTGCAGGTCTTGCAGGAAGAAGTCGTTACCTGCATCAGACAGGTGAACGCCATCGGCCCTGTATAGTTCAACCTCTGAATGCTGAATATGGGGATGCGGAATGGCTAAATCGCCGTGCCCAAGAAGAGCCAACTGAATATGCCGGTTGACCCTCTTCCGTGCCCTGTTGAGAGCCCCAGGATTCCAGACCCCACGCCACGCCATACCCTACGTGGTAGCATGTCTGACCATAGCAGACGTACCGAAGGCCACCTTTGCCTTATCACCTGCATGTCCTTACATGCCTGCACCCTGAGGGCCTTGCCCTGCAGCAAACCAAGGTCATTACCACCCAGGTGAATGACCACGTGCGGGGCCGTCCGCACTACGTTCTGCTGGAACAGGGTGGGTAGGAGCCCCTCCCAACGCATTCCTCACCGGTCAAGCCACTGTACCATAGCCCAATGACTGAGGCCCAGCTGCGAGCCCATGCTTGACCTCGCTGCCCTCCGGGCTGCCCAAAAGATCATGCTGTGGCCGCATATGAGGATGCGCGTCCGCTCCTGCCCCGTCCAGCCACCTGCCAAAATAAATATAACGTATCAGGCTTCCGCATTCCCAGGCCCCTTAAAGGGGCGAATGTAGGCCTTAAAGGCACCAGAGGACCAACGTCCGACTGCTTGTACTCTTGGTTGGGGAAAACCAATATCTGCTGCCGTGGAAGCAGCTCCGATTCGGAAGGAATGGGTTCCAAACTGTGAGGGGTCAAACCCCAGCTTATGTAAAGCTAGCTTAGTTAAAGCCCAAAACTGGTATTTTGTGAGGGGAACCTCACTTGCGTGGGCAAATAAATATCCATCCCTCTGCCCCCTTTCTGCCATAAACGCATGTAAAGCCCGCACTGGGCAGAGGGCAGGCACTGTGGATGGGGCCAACCGGACATATTGTCCCTTACAATTTTGGTCGGTCTTAGACCATCTCAGCTTTATGCAAATGCAACCTCCTGCTATGATAACATCTGCCAATTGAAGGGCACGACGAGAGGAGTCTCGCTTGGAGCCAGCTAGGACTTCCCCAATTCGGAAGGCACCAAAAAACAGTGTGAGGGCCACTGCCTGAAGGCCATGCCCTTAAGTAACCAAGGCCATCGTTGCCTCCTGAACTGCATGTCCGCACATGCCTGCCAAACTGAGGGCCATGCCCTTCCGTTGCCTCCTGAACTGCATGTCCGCACATGCCTGCCAAACTGAGGGCCATGCCCTTCCGTTGCCTCCTGAACTGCATGTCCGCACATGCCTGCCAAACTGAGGGCCATGCCCTTCCGCTGCCTCCTGAACTGCATGTCCGCACATGCCTGCCAAATTGAGGGTCATGCCCTTCCATTGCCTCGCCAACTGCATGTCCGCACATGCCTGCCAAACTGAGGGCCATGCCCTTCCGCTGCCTCCTGAACTGCATGTCCGCACATGCCTGCCAAACTGAGGGCCATGCGCTTCCGTTGCCTCCTGAACTGCATGTCCGCACATGCCTGCCAAACTGAGGGCCATGCCCTTCCGCTGCATCCTGAACTGCATGTCCGCACATGCCTGCCAAACTGAGGACCATGCCCTTAGGTAACCGAGGCCATCGTTGCGTCCCGAACTGCATGTCTGCACATGCCCGCCACCTGAGGGCCTTGCCTCAAATACTGAGTTGGGAATGACCACCACATGCGGAGATGTCTGCACTGAACCAAGCTGGAACAAAGTGGGTAGGAGCCCGTCCCAAAGTATTCCTCGCCAGCCAAGCCACCACACTGCAGCCCATTGACTGAGGCCTAACTGTAAGCCCAGGATAGGGTGCGCAGCTGCTCCATCCCTGTCCAGCAACATTGCCAGTCCATCAATGTTATACAGGTACAACTCCCTTCCATGGAGACATCTGATTGCTGGAGGGCCCATCGAGACAAATCTCCCTTGGATCCGGCCACCACCTCACCTAAAGCCTCCAGGCGCGTCAAGATGGCAGTCCATGGCGGCGCTGTCTCCTCATCTGAGGAGCCAGGTGCCAGGGGAGGGCGTTTTTGTGGCTGTCTAACTATTGTCAATGCCAGGAACATGCCGTGCCCGAAAAAGCATATTGAAACGCAGGCACTGGAGAACAAAACCCCGGACAAGGCTCCTAAACCTGGCGTTCCTAGATGTAAGGGAGTTTATAGCATGGACCGTGGCCACGTTATCACACCAAAAATGGACCGTAGAGTTCTTCAGCCTCTCGGCCCATAAATAAACAGCCACCACTATAGGGAAGAATTCCAGAAAGGTTACACTCCGTCCCTGGCAATTACCGCCATAACTAAAACAGATTGAAGATTGTAGGCTATGAAGGCAGCCGGGAGTTGGAGGCCATGAAGGCCAGCTGAGAATTCGAGTATGGGATTGTGAAACCAACAGGGGAAAACACCATAACACAGACAAACCTCCCCTTAAACCGGGTAGCCTGCAAACAGAGTTTGTAGTACCTTGAGTCTAACTTGAGTCTAACCTGAGCAGCTTATGCTGGTGGCTTCTTCTAACCCCTTTGAAGGCCTGTTGCCCCTTATCTCACTGTTGCACATATCCTTCTGCAAAGGGAAGGAAATCATGTATGAGTAAGTGCACCCTACAAACTACTATGTTGTTGCAGCTAACCCAGTTACCCCAACGCACAGAGACTGAGGATATGCTGCTGTCACCAATAGTTGGACCCACTGCAGTTTTTTCCTAGTGGGTTTCCAAAGCACCAATCAGAATAGGTGTTCAAATTGCAAAATGTGCATGCTATATTGATTTCAAGTAACTAATATCCTACATATTGTTAGGATTGAATTGAAACCCCCAGTGCTTGTAAAACTATAGTTCACTTGTCCTACCTAAACCAGCTTGGGCATCACGGGAAATAGAACCAAAGTGGCCTTTATTTGACTTTTGATATAAAACGTCGGTTTATTTCCTGGTGACCTGACCCTTACCTACATTCCAGCGGCTCACATAATAAAAGCCGGTTTAAGCTGGAAACTTCCCTACTATGCATTTCTTGTATCACATCTATGCCTATAACCTTGCTTATTGTTACAAATGTACCCTGCATAGAAATGTTAAACGCTGTTCAGCTGCCCCACAAACCTTGACTTGTAAAACCCTTTGATATGTAAGCAAAGTAATATCATGTCTGTCTCCAGTTTAGAGGGGCGCCCGGTTGCAGCTGGGCCTCCCCTCAATAGTTGCCTTTGTCTGTTGCTGCATAGTGCTTATCTCAAGGACATGCGAAGTATGCAGACATAGAGTCTGAGAGATAGTCTTAATGTTTCCACTTCTGTCCTTCCCCTTGTACCCCTTTACCTCCTTCTCATATGCCCTAAAGCTATAACATCTAGCAATTGCTTCTTTTGTATTTTATGACGCATGCCCGATATTGTAAACTTCGGGGTGAGCCTATATAAACCCTATGACACCAATAAACGAGGTTCCCATGCTGACCTGCTTCGGCTTGTAAGTATTGGGTCCCCTTTGCAAAGGAATTGTCTCGTGTTACTTGATCTCTGATAGTGGGTTCATTTGCACTCAACTCCGCACTCCCGGGTGTAAGCGAGTTGGGGTTGACAGGGCGACTCGCGTGTTGGGTTTGGACCTAACAATTGGGGGCTCGTCCGGGATCCCTTGTGCGGACCCCCTTTTTGCCATCACACCCCTTAATTTGATAACAGGCGCCACGAGAGAATTTTCTCGGTTATCAATAAAAGCAGGCGGCTTTGACACTTTGGGGATAAAGCACAGTTGAGGAAAACCCGTCATCAGACGTCATGGAAAATAAAGGGAGTGTGCCGGTAAAGGACAGCCCTTTGGGAATCATGTGTATGCTGTGGCAAGAGGAGGAATTGCCTGTGCGTAAGAGAGGCCTGAAAAAGAGAAAGATGATAGAGCTCTGTGAGGAGGAGTGGCCGCGGATGACTGCAGTGTCGGTGCCGGGTGAACGGTGGCCGAGGGGTGGGTCCTTTGAAACCGCTCCGCTACTGGGAGTGCGGAGACGGATTGGGGATACCCACCCGGATCAATTGGAATTCTGGCTCTTATGGAAAATAGGGTCACAAAAATGGGATAGTCTTACTTTGATGGCAGTGAGAACCTTGTCCATTGAGGAACCCC
The DNA here is from genome assembly GCF_030035675.1 of Rhineura floridana. Taxonomy (NCBI): domain Eukaryota; kingdom Metazoa; phylum Chordata; class Lepidosauria; order Squamata; family Rhineuridae; genus Rhineura; species Rhineura floridana. Next base: position 132,744,720 of record NC_084481.1, on the reverse strand, counting down.
CTCCTCATTATTTTAATGACGATACGTCAAGCAAAAGAACGGTCTTGAACCGTTCCATAATACCCTCTGCTCCGGATCTGCTCCCAGCTCCCGGGGGCAGAGATCCCAATCCGGAGGATGTGTCAGACGATGAGACAGATGAAAAGGGGAAAGAGAAGGGGGCCTCAGGGGGTATGGACACGCGCCTGCGAAAAAAGGAAAAGGAAAGAAAAGAGGCAGAAGCATTGGAGATGCCTTTGCTTGTACATGATCAGCCGTACGTGGATGGCCGTGGGGGTATCCAGCGTACCGAGGTGGTTGAATTAAAGAGTTGGTTGGAATGGGACTTGAAAGAATGGAGTAGAATGGCTGGAACTTTTGGGGAACAGCCAAGGAGAATCAGAGAACTGTTAGGCAGGTTGTTTGAGAGCCACAATCCGACATACTCGGATGTGGAACATTTGTTGAGAAGGGTACTGACAGGTGAAGAACGTAGCAGGTTGTGGACAATGGAGACCGCATGGGCTGCGGAGGCAGCAGTGAATAGAGCTTGGTCGGACCGAGCACAAACGGCTGCAGCTTGGGCAGTGGGAGACTGGACGCAGCCTCGCCGCGCTCAGCTACAGACCGATAGGGATAGAATTTTGACACATTTGGAGCGGATGTCACAGAAACCCCCCAACCAAGCTAAATTTATGGTGATAAAACAAGAAGCCAGTGAACCTCCCAGAAAATTCTGGTCGCGCTTATTAGAGGGGGCACGTAGCTATACCAATCTGAACCCAGAAAACGTGCTAGATCATCCGACCCTCATTGCTAATTTTGTTCATCAAGCGCAGCCAGCGGTGAGGGATTATTTTTTAAATATCAGACCCGGATGGGGGGGGGAGGCTGTGACTGTAATTTTGGAAGTGGCGGATTTTGTGTGGGACAAAGACAAGGAGAAAAGTAGAAAGAAGGAGAAGAAGGAGGATTTTGAAATGCTGGCTCTTGCAATAAGAGGCCAGCCACCAAATAGAGGATTTCGAGGCAGGGGAAGAGGTTTTCCGAGGGGGGCGAGAGCCGGAGACCAGAGAGGAAGGGGACAGATGAGGCAATCGTGGCAGGGAGATAGGGCTTGTTTTCAGTGTGGAGATTACTCTCATTTCAGGAGAGACTGTCCGTGGAGGACAGGGAACGTGCAGTACACCCCTAACAACCCTTCTTACCCAGATTTTACAGGCACGAATGCAGAGTTTCCACCCCCGCCTCCACCCGCCGCTCAACAGACACCGGCTTCATGGGACCAGTACGGCGGTCGCCAAGCGAACCAGCAATGACTAAATATGGATAGGGAGGGGCTGGGAGCGGGGCTAATGAATCTTATGTCTCTGGCAGGTTTTTTTTTCTCTCTCTCTCTCCCAATCCAAGAACCCAGACTGTCCCTAAACGTGCAGGGGCAGGAAGTGACTTTTCTGGTGGATACTGGAGCCACGTACTCCTTGATAAATGTTGCATCTGATAGTTGGTTAAGTAAAGAAGTGAAAATGACAATGGGGGTAGACGGAAACCCCACACCTATGTGCATAACGTCACCATTGCAAGTAAAATATAATGATAAAGTGTTTAACCATGTTTTCCTTTATTCCGCTTCATGCCCTATTTCTCTAATGGGCCGTGACATGTTATGTAAACTGGAGGCTACCTTAACCTGCACCCCTGACGGGGTGGGCTTGTTGATGAGTGTATTGGGGGTGCCTGTGGGGACCACAGTTAAACACAAACATTTAGGTTACAGTTTACCAGAAGATCTCGCTGACCTGCCGCCTGACTTATGGGGCACAGAGGATACGGATGTGGGACTGCTGCGATCGGTAAGCCCTGTTAGAATCCAGGTAAAGCCATTCCTTCCACCACCCAACGTTGCACAGTATCCTTTATCATTAGAAGCAAGAGAAGGCATACGCCCCATAATTGAAGGCTTTATTGCAAAAGGAGTCATCTGGCCGCAGCGAACCCCCTGCAACACGCCTATTCTACCTATAAATAAACCCCCAAAGAAACCCAGAGATCCAGTCCGGTGGAGATTTTGCCAGGACTTGAGGGCGGTGAACAGGTATGTGGTCCCTTTACACACTGTTGTTCCAGACCCGGTGACAATCATCAGCCAGATTCCATGGTACGCAAAGTGGTTTACCGTCATTGATCTAAAAAATGCCTTTTTCAGCATTCCTCTCCACCCAGATTCGCAGCATTTGTTCGGGTTTGAATGGGATCAGCGCTCTTTTGTTTGGACCCGAATTCCTCAGGGATACTGCGACAGTCCCGGGGTGTTTAGCCAGTGTCTACGGGACGACCTCGAGGGGTTCACCCCAAAAGGGGGTTCAGTTCTTGTTTTGTACGTTGATGACATTTTGATTGCGAATGGACACCAGGGGACGCTGCGAGAAGACGGTAAGGCTTTCCTGTTATACTTACATTCAAGGGGTCATAAAATTGACCCAATGAAAATTCAGTGGCTATCAGAGAAAGTTAAATACTTGGGGTTCATTCTAACGTCAGAAGGGCGACAAATGGATCCCGGGCATGTTTCCACTATACAGAACTGTCCGCTCCCGAAGACAAAGAGACAGTTAAGAGGGTTCCTGGGACTGATTGGGTTTTGTAGACCGTGGCTGCCATCCTGTGGGGAATTGAGCAAGCCGCTACATGCGGTTACTGCAAGTAAAGCTCCTGATTTGATACAATGGAGCCGGGACAATGAAAAGGCGTTTGAATTACTGAAACAGAGCGTAGCCACGTCTATGTCTCTGAAACCGGCGAATTACAGTAAACCCTTTCATTTGTTTGTCCATGAAAGATCGGGGGTAGCTAGTGGAGTTCTGACACAACTGTATGGTCCCAGTCACTTTCCAGTGGCATTTTATTCACAGCAAATTGACAATGTAGCTCGCGGGACCCCCACATGCACACGCACGCTGACAGCGGCGGCTTTACTCTTGACTAAAGTAAAAGGATTGACCCTCGGTCATTCCACTACTGTCTGGACTTCACACGCACTTTCAGCTTTATTGCGAAAAGGTACCACGCAAGTCTTCTCCACACAGAGACAGCAACAATTGGAAGCAGAGCTGCTAGAAGATCCTAACGTACGGTTTGAATGTTGCGGACCGTTAAATCCAGCCACCCTCCTGCCTGAGTTGCCTCCGCCTTTCCCGGACCATGACTGCATACAAGTTTTGCAATCTACCTTGCAGATCAGACCTGATCTGTCTGATGAACCGCTACCGGAATCGGATGTCATTCTCTTTACGGACGGCAGTTCCTATTACCAGGATGGGGTAAGATACACGGGGTTTGCAATAACAACACAATGGGAAGTAATAGAGGCAGCAGCGCTCCCGGGACGATGGGGAGCACAAGCAGCAGAAATCTACACCCTGGCCAGAGCATGCCAGTTGTCGGCAGGCAAAAGGGTGACCATCTTCACAGATAGCAGGTATGCTTTCGGGGTCATACATTGTCATATTCATTTGTGGAAATACAGGGGGTTTACAACTGCTGGGGGCAAACCAATCCAACATCTGGAACTTGTGCAAAAGTTGTTACAAACTATTCTTGAACCTTTACAGCTAGCAGTGGTGCATTGTAAAGCACACACCAAGGAGCAAGATCCTGTGACACTAGGAAATGCCCCGGCAGACCAAACTGCGCGCCAGGCGGCATTGTTTCCTATAAGCATGCCAACTCTGGCGCTGGTAACCACTGCTTTTGTCCCGCCTGTATCTGTTTCAGTACCCCCGCAGGAACTGAAGCGATGGACTGAGCTAGGAGCGATCCTGAAGCAGCAATTATGGACTATGCCCGACGGTCGAGCATGCCTTCCCAGGGCTTTGTACCACACAGCAGCGAAGTGGTTCCATGACCATGGGGGTCACTATGGTACACACGCATTAGTGGACTCAATTACGCGTTTCTGGTATGCCCCTGGAATTCAACCAGTGTGTAGTGCAATAGTGAAAGCATGTCACATTTGCCAAGCAAACGGCCCTGCTTTACCAAATAGGGCCCTGCAAGGGGGTAGACCCGTACCGGCTGCACCATTCTTACACATTCAAATTGACTTTGTTGATCTCCCTAAAGCTGAAGGGAAGAAACACCTCTTGGTCATGGTGTGTCCCTTAACAGCATGGATAGAGGCATTCCCAACCACAAATGCCACCGCTACAACGGTGGCCAAACTACTACTGAAAGAAATAATATCATGATTCGGGGTTCCAGAGGTAATAGACTCAGACCGAGGAACGCACTTCACAGGACAGATTTTGGCAAAAGTTGAAGAAGGTCTGGGAATCAAACATCTATTTCACACTGTTTATCATCCACAATCGTCTGGGGCGACGGAGAGACAGAACCAGGAAATTAAGACTGCATTGGCTAAGTATACTCAGGAAACAGGTTTAAGGTGGCCCCAGGTACTCCCCCTCGTTCTTTTCCATTTGCGTACCCACCCTACCCGAGCCTTAGGGCTCTCGCCATTTGAATTAATGTATGGTAGGCCTCCAACAAAAGGGGGGAGCTTGCCAAATGTGGATGTTTCACTATTGGGGGGGATCACATAACTGTATCCCAGTATCTTTCTCTGCAGAACAGAATTCGTGAGTTGTGGAAAACCGCCGGATCTACCAAGACGGTGCCCCTTGAGGATCAAGTGCATCCATACCGCCCTGGGGACTTTGTCTGGGCAAAGAAATTCGTGAGGGGCGATTCTTTGCAGCCACGATACACAGGACCGCACCAAGTCCTTTTATCTACACAAGCAGCTGTCTTCCTGGAAGGACGGAAGTCGTGGATACATCATTCCCACGTAAAACCTGCTGTGGTGGCGGCATCTCCACCTCCCTGGGTCCCCAAGATATGCTTGCAGAGGAATGAAGAAACTGGCCAGTGGCAGGTGGCGCAACTCCCCTTTCAGGACGCAGACATTGAGTAATCGATAATATCACGTCATCGCTGAAATGGCTCGACAAGAATGGAGGATGTTTGTTTATGGGTCGGAGGCGTCTTCATCCACCATGCTTGGCCCCTTTGTTGCCCCCCCAACGTGAAAATATGCAGTGACAATGACTATTATTACTTAAAAGATTTTGGATGGACGATACCCAAAACACAGGACTGCCCGGACCCTTTTTTGTACGATGTGGACCAGATAAAGGAAGGAATGGTGAAGGCTGACATTGCGGGACGTTTATGCCATAAAGCGGCTGTTATATTGCAACACAATTACACAGGCAGCTGGATAGTACATTGCATCCGTGTGGAAATTGAATGGCCCATCAGACTCGCACTTCGGTGCAGACAATATCGCCCCATGCCTAACTATGGTTGTCCCTCTAATTTAGATGTAAACACTATAAGATCGGAGTATAACATGCTTACTTTTCAGATCCAGTCAAAAGAAAAAGAGAAGTTTTGTGTGGGTATTGGTATACCATCCTGTTATGCATGGTTGAATGATAGGCTTAGGGCACAGAAACCCTCACAAAATCAGGTAAAACAGGCCACACAGCAAGTAAAAACAATAGGTGGATTCAGGCAAAGGAACACAAAAATAGGCGATGGGTGGGACGGAAACACGTTTGTTGCCTTAATGGAAGAGACAGCCCCCAAGAAAGGTACTTGCTATGTCTGTGCACACACACCTCCGCATGGTCAAGCTGGAGTCCCCTTGACTGGGGCCCCTTTGCCATTAAAAGAGTATCTTTCCTTTGCTTCACATTCCAGCTCACAGGAACTAGAAGGGGGGCTGGTTCTAAGCGGGCCCATAGCCAGATCAGTCTGTGTAGGCAGTGGAAGCCAGCCGACGGGAGGGATGATGTGTGATGTCTTGATTTTCTCTACAAACCCGGGTAATTGGACATTCTTAAATGGGACACACAGAGCAGAGGGCTTAACTTGGTTATCCATCTGGCAGCATTTGCTGCGGCTGACTTTTGCAGACCATCATCTAGTGCCTTTCCTCGCGGACTTAGTGGATCACCAAACCCCAGCTGGACTCTGGTGGCTTTGTGGACACTCAGCGGTAAGGAAACTACCAGCATTAGGCTCTTGGACCTGTACTTTAGGAAGGGTGGTGCCGGGGCTTCGGGTTTCCCCCACTCTACCAACTCTGCGCCGTCGTAACAAGAGAGGCACAGGGGAGGCAGTATTGAGAGGTCTTTTTCCAATGTATGGCGCAGCCAAAACATATCAGGAACTCATAGAACTTTCTCAAGCTTTTGAACGTTTTATGAATGATTCAGCTATTTCCTTCTCGGACCTTACAAATGAGCAGGGACAAATTAGAACTGTAGTTTTGCAAAACCGGCTCGCCTTGGACTTTTTATTAAGCTCTCACGGGGGGTCTGTTCGTTAATAGGGAGCGAATGTTGTACCCACATTACAGACAGCAAAGCCGACGTCATCAAACATATTAATGATATCGGAAATATCTATCACGAGGTAGAGCGAATTGGGAATTTTTCCTTGTTTTCTGGGTTTTCTGATTGGTTTTCGGCGTGGCCAGACTGGCACAAAATTTTATTTTACATTGTTATGGCACTTGCCTTATTGATTTCTGTTTGCTGTTGCTTGCAATGTATTCCAAATTTGATGCAATTGGCCTCAGTCTGTCTAAGCAAGCTCACACTGTCATTTTCCCGAAAACCGCATCCGACCTACATGGAAATGGCTTTGAGACCGATTTGGCAACCCAAGCAAGGTAATACAGCTACCTGAGAGACTAGTTAGTCTCTCATGGCTGAAAGGGGGGACTGTTAGGATTGAATTGAAACCCCCAGTGCTTGTAAAACTATAGTTCACTTGTCCTACCTAAACCAGCTTGGGCATCACGGGAAATAGAACCAAAGTGGCCTTTATTTGACTTTTGATATAAAACGTCGGTTTATTTCCTGGTGACCTGACCCTTACCTACATTCCAGCGGCTCACATAATAAAAGCCGGTTTAAGCTGGAAACTTCCCTACTATGCATTTCTTGTATCACATCTATGCCTATAACCTTGCTTATTGTTACAAATGTACCCTGCATAGAAATGTTAAACGCTGTTCCGCTGCCCCACAAACCTTGACTTGTAAAACCCTTTGATATGTAAGCAAAGTAATATCATGTCTGTCTCCAGTTTAGAGGGGCGCCCGGTTGCAGCTGGGCCTCCCCTCAATAGTTGCCTTTGTCTGTTGCTGCATAGTGCTTATCTCAAGGACATGCGAAGTATGCAGACATAGAGTCTGAGAGATAGTCTTAATGTTTCCACTTTTGTCCTTCCCCTTGTACCCCTTTAACTCCTTCTCATATGCCCTAAAGCTATAACATCTAGCAATTGCTTCTTTTGTATTTTATGACGCATGCCCGATATTGTAAACTTCGGGGTGAGCCTATATAAACCCTATGACATCAATAAACGAGGTTCCCATGCTGACCTGCTTCGGCTTGTAAGTATTGGGTCCCCTTTGCAAAGGAATTGTCTCGTGTTACTTGATCTCTGATAGTGGGTTCATTTGCACTCAACTCCGCACTCCCGGGTGTAAGCGAGTTGGGGTTGACAGGGCGACTCGCGTGTTGGGTTTGGACCTAACAATATTAAAATAGACATGTCAATGTAAAAGTTGCATGCTATATATGACTTCAGGTAAATGATATCAGAAATGTTGTTGTAAAATCATCAAGAAAGAATGAAGAGTCTGCCTGAATCTTAAAAGGCAGCTTCCGTGTCACAATAGTCTAAGATCCTGTCAAGACCACCCCCTGTTTTAGTAAGGTCTAAAATCCTAGAAATGAGGATAAGAGCCTAATAAGTAGCCTGTCTTTCCTCTTTATTCCTATCCACCCATCAAGCCACATTATCATCTGCTAGACCTTCAATTCCCTGCAGAAGTTTACATATTCCTCTTTGAATATAACAAATGCCATATGCTTTGTTGTTGATATGAGACCAAATTCAAATAAATGCAACTTCTATCTCATAGTTAACAAGGAATGTGTAACTGACACGTGGAAAAGGATCACTGACATCTAAGTTATGGTGATGTAGACGTTTTCTAGCAAACCCTGTCATCTCTGCACAGCATTAGTATCCAAATCTGAAGACCAAAAGGCCCAAAAGGCTCACCCGGCCCTACAAAGGCCACATGTAATATAATAACAATAAAATGAGCTACCTCAACCTAATATATTCCTGGGCCTAGCAGGAAGTCAGAAGCCTAACCAAAGAGCTCTGCACCCCCCAAAGCAGCCACCATGTAATAAAATTAATAGAATAAAGTACCTTGAACTTAATATAGGCCCAAGTCATGCAAAGGCCATAAGCCTAAACAAAGAACCCTGCACAATGGCCAAGAGAGGCTGCCAATGTGTCAACCACATCCTTCACAGTCTTGCGCCCCCTACCTAGGCTGAACTCACACCCAGCCTTGGCAACCAAAGAGGGGGGGGAATAGGGCCTGTTGAGGCTCAAAAGGCTTGTGCGGCCTCCTCTCTCATAATTAGTTCTAAGCCTGCAGCCCACGGCTATTGGGAAGATTTGAACCCTGATCTCCCGTGTTGAAGTCCAAACCTCAACCACTACACCAAAACCTATCCCAGGCGTATGGGTGGGGTAATTTAAAAATGCCCAAAGGCCTGCATTTTATGAGGGGACCTCTCACACACACACCATTTCTTTTCTTGGGTGGCATTATTGCTTTAAATCCACCCCAACTTATAATTATAATTATATTATTATTATTAATATTATACCCCATGACTGTATGTGTGATTCCCTTATTCCCAGTCATTGGCTTATAATTATAATTGTGAAATAATAATTATTAGAAATGCTGTGTGGTGATTTAGCTCACAAGAATAAATACACAAACAGTATCAGTGTCAAACAATGCAATACCAATATTATTATTAAAGTAAAGACACTGCTTAATGTATAAAACCCCTAATCATAAGCCATGCAGCACCTATAATTTATTTATATTCAATAGAACCTAATCATGTAATTCAGATTATAATTGTGTTGAGTTCTTGTTTAACTGGCTGCCAAGGCAGCCTTGAGGTGGTGCTGCTGGAGAGTACAGGCGTCTCCCTCCCCCACCAGCCATGTGTGTGTGTGCCAGCCACGTTTGGCTGAGTAGGCCCCTTTAACAAGGCCCACTCCAGCCGCAGCTGCTCCTCCAGGCACGCGACCACCCTGCCTGCAGCCCACACCCCTAATGGGGAAATAAGGAGGCCAACATCGGCCCGCAAAAGTGTCAGGCCCAGGATGTGACTCAGGAACCAGACCAACGATTGTAGTTAATTCGTGTTTTATTAGGGTAATGTCCAAACAAAGACTGCATTTTCTCATGAAGCAATACAGGGATACAGGTCCTGTGGCATTGGGAGAAAGTTGACAGAGCAAGGGACTTCTTCCCGCCTGTTCTTTAAGAAGGGGCCAAACGGGCGCGCAATCTTTCGCTCCTCCTTAACTGCCCCTCAGGTACTGCCCGCCTTCCCCCTCTTCTCTCCTGTCTTTTCAGCTGTCTGCGTGTGCGCGGTGAGGGGGGAAGCATCACCCCCTCCTCTTCTGAAGTTTCCGATTCCAGGATGGGGGATAGGGGAGGGGCTGATGGTAAACTGCCTCCCCGCTTTTCGGCTGTGAGCAGCCCTCCCTCTTCCCCCTCTTGCTCTGAGCCTGAAAGAGGGGGAGGCGTGAGAATGTCCAGGGAGGGCTCAGGCTCCCCGTTGCTAAGCGACTTTATCACTGGCAGTTCCTCTGTTTCGTCTTCGCTCCAAAGGGGGGAAGTTCCTCCCCCTTCCCTCTGCCATCCATCCGAATACTCTTCTCCCAACTCTCCGGGATCCAGCTCCCCGGGATTGGGACCCCAGCTCTGCCTTCCGACACCATCCCCCCTCCCAGGCTGTGCCCCCCTCCCCTTGTCTGGCTTGGGACGGTGGGGAAAACGTTGATGGAAAAGTTTTACCAATTCTGGAGCATGCACATCAGCTGCATCTTCCCATGATCTGTCAGCCACCCCATAGCCTTTCCAGTGAATCAAGTACTGCAGCTTGTGGCGTCTGATCCTGGAATCTAAGATCTCCTCAACTTCAAACTCAAGCTGCTCATTTACCAGGAGTGGAGCTCCGGGAGGTTCCTCCGGCCGTAACTCACTGGGAGGGGCGGCTTTCGTTAAGAGGGATCGATGGAACACAGGATGTATTTTAAACGTGTCAGGCAGCTTCAGTCGGTACGCCACGGGATTGATTTGAGTTTCTATTTCAAAAGGACCCACCCTCTTGTCTTGTAATTTTCTACATTTGCCCGGCATCTGGAGGAAGCGGGTGGACAGACATACCTGGTCTCCCGGGTGAAGGGGGGGGCCCTCCTTCCTGTGCAGGTCAGCAACTCGCTTGTACTCCGTTTTGGCTTCGTTTAACTGCTGTTTCAGTGTCTGTTGCGCCGCTTGCAATTCCTTAAGGAAGTTCTCAGCTGCCGGTACCAGCATTCCTTCTGAGCTGCTTGGAAAGACTTTAGGATGGAATCCATAATTAGCGAAGGAAGGGGTTTGTTGAGTGCTGGAGTGCAGAGAATTGTTGTAGGCGAACTCTGCAAAATGCAAATATGATACCCAGTCAGTCTGTTGATAGGACACATAACTTCGTAAATATCTTTCCAAAACGGCGTTCAAGCGTTCCGTCTGCCCATCTGTCTGGGGGTGATGGGCGGAGGAGAGTTTTAATTCCGTCTGCAACTGTTTCCACATTGCTCTCCAAAATTTGGCTGTGAACTGAGTTCCTCGGTCTGAGACTACGCTGTTTGGCAATCCATGCAGCCGGTAGACTTCTTTTATGAATAACTTGGCCGTTTCTTTAGCCTCTAAGGCCCCTGCACAAGGAAGAAAGTGTGCCATTTTGGTAAGTAGATCCACCACTACTGAGATGGCTGTCATTCCTTGGGACTTGGGTAGATCAGTTATAAAATCCATGGAGAGGTCCTTCCAGGGTTCGTGTGGGACAGGCAACGGTTGTAACAGTCCTGCTGGTGTCCCTGTTTGTGTTTTTGTCCGCAGACAGACAGAGCAGGACTTTACATAACTCTCAATATCCCGACGCATTTTAGGCCACCAGAAGTCCTTGGCCACGTTCTGAATGGTCTTGTAAATCCCAAAGTGTCCTGCTGTGATGGAATCATGACACTGGCGTAGGATTCTGAGCCTTAATTCCCCTTCTGGCACATATCTGGCGGTTTTGAACCATAACAGTCCATTTCTCCAGTGAAAGGTTACTTCTGAGTCTTGACCTTGTCCCGTCTCCTGCTGATATTTTAGCATGTCTGCATCTTCTTGTTGTGCCTTTTTGAGTTCCTCTCCCCATGAAGGCTGGCATACTCCCAACGTTAATTTCTCTGGTGGGATTACGTACTGAGGCTGGTCCTCGGATTCACTTTCTTTGTATTGTGGCTGTCTGGATAAGGCATCCGCTCTCTGGTTTTTGGCTTGGGCATGGTAAGTAATCTGGAAGTTAAACCTAGTGAAGAACTGGGACCATCTTATCTGTCTCTGGTTCAGCTTTCTGGCTGTTTGGAGGCTTTCAAGATTCTTGTGGTCGGAGCGCGCTTCAATTCGATGAGAGGTCCCCTCTAGGTATTGTCTCCAGTTTTCAAAAGAGTCCTTGATGGCCAGCAGCTCCTTCTCCCAAACTGTGTAGTTCTTCTCTGCAGGCTTTAACTTCCGAGAGAAGTACGCACAGGGGTGCAGCTCCTTCCCTTCTTGGTCTAATTGTAGCAGGACTCCCCCGATGGCAAAATCTGAAGCATCTGCTTCCACTACGAAAGGGCGGTTCGGATCAGCAAAGCGCAGAATGGGCTCAGTAGCAAACCTTCTCTTCAGCTCCTCAAAGGCCTCAGTGGCGTTCTCTGTCCATTGAAACTTCTTCTTCCCCCTTAAACAGTCAGTCAGAGGAGCTGTTAATTTGGAAAACCCTGAAATGAACTTTCTGTAATAATTGGCAAACCCCAAAAACCGTTGTACATCCTTTTTGGTGACAGGTTGGCCCCAGTCCAATATGCAGCTTACTTTCCCTGGGTCCATCTCCACGCCTTCCGCTGAGATTCGATATCCAAGGAAGTCTAGAGACTTGAGGTCAAATCCACATTTCTCTAATTTAGCATACAGGTGATTTTCTCTCAGTCTCTTCAACACCGTCTTCACATGCTGGTTGTGGTCTTCCTGGTTCTTTGAGAACACCAGGATATCATCTAAGTAACAGATTACATACGTGTCCAACAAGTCTCTAAACACGTCGTTCATGAATTTTTGAAAAATTCCTGGACTTCCACAAAGCCCGAACGGCATGACCAGGTATTCATACTGTCCATAAGCGGTCAAGAATCCTGTTTTCCATTCATCTCCCTCCTTCATTCTGATCAGATTGTACGCTCCTCTCAAATCCAACTTCGTGAAGATTTTTGCAGAGCGCAGTCGGTCCAGCAACTCTGAGATCAGGGGCAGAGGGTAGCTGTTGGGGATGGTGATCTGGTTCAATGCGCAATAGTCGTTACAGGGTCTGAGTTCCCCCCCCTTCTTTTTCACAAACAATAGTGGCGCTCCAGCAGGGGATTGTGAGGGGCGTATGAATCCTCGCCTCAGGTTTTTATCCAGGAATTCCTTCAGGGCCTCCCTCTCATTCTCTGTGAGAGAGTAGATTCTCCCTGATGGGATGCTGGCTCCTGGCACTAGGTCAATCGCACAGTCGTAAGGGCGGTGGGGGGGTAAAGTCTCTGCCTCTTTTTCATCAAACACATCTTTGAATTCTTCATTCTTTGGCGGCAGGGTCACTTGCTCGATCTCTTGCACTGCCCCCGCTAAGGTGTTCTTGATTCCTTCAGGTTGACAGTTCTCCTGGCAATACTGTGAGGTGAACCACACTACTGCCTCCTTCCAACTTATTTTGGGTTCATGCTTTGCTAGCCAGGGCATTCCCAGAATCACCTCAAAGTTCGAGAGATCTGACACATATAGCAAAATGAACTCTTCGTGCCCAGGGATTTGAAGTTTCACTTCCTCCGTGGCTTGTGTCACCCCTCCTGACTTCAGGGGTCTCCCATCGATAGTCTCCACAGCTAGGGGAGCGTCCAGTTTCCACCAGGAAATTCCATGACGCTTGACTAACTTTGCATCAATAAAATTTGTGGAGGCTCCACTGTCAATTAAGGCAGTGGAATTAAACACCACTCCTCTGGAAGTTGTAATCCGAATAGGCAAGACCAACACCCCCTTTGAGGGAGGTTGGATCGTTGGGGGGCCTTTATACAACACTGCCCCCAGTCCACCGGCCTGCACGTGGACTGGGTGTTCTAGTTTCCTGACGGCTCGGCTTTCCCCCCTTTCAGTCCACAGTCTCTGGCCACATGGCCCGGCTTTGAACAATAAAAGCATAAACGTTCCCGGCGTCGTCTTTCCTTTTCTTCTTCCGACAGTCTTGGCCTAGCCCCTCCCTGTCCCTCAGTTGCATTACCTGCCATCCCTGTAGTGGGAAGGGTCTTGTTGCGGGATGCCGAGGCTGAGTATCTCGGGACCTCCTGCTTCCTTTCCAGGCACCTTCCTTCCATCCGGTGATCTATCTGTAGGCATAGCCGGATGAGCCCTGGTAGGTCAGCGGGGGGGGGGAGGTCCTGGCCAACTCAGCCAGGATTTCAGCATTTAATCCACTCCGGTACATAAACATCAGGGCGGCGTCATTGTAACCAGTTTCCTGGGACAGAATTTTAAAAGCGTTAGTGTACTCGGAAACAGTCCCTTTAGCTTGCTTCAGAGCGCCTAGTTGCCGCGCTACTGTTTCAGCCCTTTGCGGGTCTTGAAACATCTCGGTCATCTCCTGTATAAATCCTCTGTACCTTCCTAAGACAGTATCCTTTCTCACGAGATACGGAGTCACCCATTTTGCAGCTTCTCCCTCCAGGAGGCTAATCACAAAAGCTACTTTAGCCCCATCGTCTGGAAATTCCGTGTGCCTGACATCCAGATATAACTCACATTGAGCCACGAAGGTTGCCAACTGATCACTTTGTCCCGCGTATTTTGGGGGCAATCCAATGGGAACCTTTACTATGGCAGCTGGAGGGGCTGTTCGCATCTGGTCTATCGTGGCCTTCAAGGTTTGATTATCCGTCTTCAGCGCCTTGACTGCTGCTAGCAGGGCTTGAACATCCGTCTGCAAATCAGCTACCTTAGTCCTCAGGAGTTCCACTTCTTCCATCTCAGAAGTGGGGTTCATCCGCCCCGCTGCTCCCTTTGACATCTTGTCCCAGTCAAGTGAAGAGAGCGTTGAGGGTGATTTAGGTGGCTCTGTCAAGCTGTCAGGCCCAGGATGTGACTCAGGAACCAGACCAACGATTGTAGTTAATTCGTGTTTTATTAGGGTAATGTCCAAACAAAGACTGCGTTTTCTCATGAAGCAATACAGGGATACAGGTCCTGCGGCATTGGGAGAAAGTTGACAGAGCAAGGGACTTCTTCCCGCCTGTTCTTTAAGAAGGGGCCAAACGGGCGCGCAATCTTTCGCTCCTCCTTAACTGCCCCTCGGGTACTGCCCGCCTTCCCCCCTTCTCTCCTGTCTTTTCAGCTGTCTGCGTGTGCGCGGTGAGGGGGAAGCATCACCCCCTCCTCTTCTGAAGTTTCCGATTCCAGGATGGGGGATAGGGGAGGGGCTGATGGTAAACTGCCTCCCCGCTTTTCGGCTGTGAGCAGCCCTCCCTCTTTCCCCTCTTGCTCTGAGCCTGAAAGAGGGGAAGGCGTGAGAATGTCCAGGGAGGGCTCAGGCTCCCCGTTGCTAAGCGACCTTATCACTGGCAGTTCCTCTGTTTCATCTTCGCTCCAAAGGGGGAAGTTCCTCCCCCTTCCCTCTGCCATCCATCCGAATACTCTTCTCCCAACTCTCCGGGATCCAGCTCCCCGGGATTGGGACCCCAGCTCTGCCTTCCGACAAAAAGGCTCCTTGCGCCGCAAAAAACTGCTGTTCTGCAGCTCCGTCTCCCAGCTGCTCTGTCCCTCGCCATCCATATAAGGCAATAAATGTGCTGCTTAACTGGGAGGCAGGTAACCCACAGGTGGCGCTAAAAGAGAGCCCCTGTGTCTCCCTTCCTTACTCGCTAGGGTGGGGTGTATTGGTGTGTGGGTGCACACTGTATTAGGCCGGGTAGGCCCCGTTACCAAGGCCCACCTTGGCCGCAGGCGCTCCTATGGAACGCAAACACCCTTGCCTGCAACCAGAACTAATTGTATGGGGTCTAAATCAGCCCGAAAATAAGGCAAAACGCCGTGAATCGCGCGCCTAAAATGGCATCGACCATGCGGCCTATACAAAATGGCTGCCGTAGCAGAGTAGCAGCCTCCACCAAACTGCCTGTCCCTCGACCCAGTCGCAAAATGGCCGCTGCCGCCGCCGCCGCCGCCGCCGCCGCTCATCTCCTCGCTCCGTCTGATCCCCCGTCGTTCTCAATGTCGCTTGAGCAAGGAGGAGGTTGGAAGGGGCGGCTGGGCTTAAATAGGCCCATTAAGCCCCGCCCCTTCACGCTGTGCGTCGCGCGTGCGTAATAGCCACGACACATGACTCTGCCCCAACGAGATATGGAGGCAGTGCTTCACTCCCGGCTGCAACTAGGCCCCACCCACCAGCTGCGCAGTAAGTGAGGCCCCATTAGGCTGGAAAGCCCAACTGATAAATAATTTTTCCCACATTTATATTTTGAGTGCTTAATTATAGTTACCTAATGGAGATACAGTGCAGAGACTGGTGAAAAGGTCTGGGAGAAGGTATGGAGGATGGGGAGGAGGATTGGAAGCTGAAGTTCAACTCATTGGTACTTACCTTCCTTAGGACCTCAAAACAAGTAAAAAGTATTGCACAGACTTCTTAGAAATGCCAATAAATTTCACCTAAAGCACAGTTTTGAAGCCAATTTTGAGATTTCTGTTCAGATCATCATGGTTTATTTGTGCACCATCGTTCTGTAATACAACACACTCAAAGCAGCTCACAACATCAAAACATCTTAGATTATTCACCAGCTTGTTATGGATATGAGCAGAGTAACTCAGTGGTCTGAACTGCATGTGCCAGTGTGTGTATTTACTTAAGAAGCAGGCTTTACCCTGCGTTTAAATCACGGAGACTTAAGACTTAGTAAAATAAAAACTACTTTATTTATAGAAATAAATAGTAGATAGGAAAGGGATAACCTAAGTTCTAACTAACTAACTAAGTTGGAGGTGCAATGCCCAGACTTGAGTATTGCCCTCATGCAGAGCTTGGAAAAGTTACTTTTTTAAACTACAACTCCCATCAGCTCCAGCCAGAAGAAGAGTGAACAGAGATGTTTCCTCTCTTCTCGGACAGTTGAAGAAGAAGACAAAGGAAGGAGGGGCAGATAAGTTTCCTTGAGCATATCAGTTTACAATAGAAGGAAGTTAGGTAGAGAAGAGCACAGGTAAAAGTAGGCAAGCCTAGCCAGCTGGAGGACCCTAATTCAGTTCAAAGTGTTAGTTTTCACCTATAAAGCCTTATACAGCTCAGGACCCAAATACCTCAAGGACCACCTCTTCCCATATGAACCAACCCAGACCCTGCGTTGGGCATCTCTGAGGCCTTTCTTTGTATGCCCCCTCTGAGAGAGGTGCAGAGGGTGGCAACATGAGAGTGGCCCTTCTCAGTACTGGCCCCCCACTTTTGGAATGCTCTCCCCAGAGAGGAGATCATTAGTGCCATCATTATCTATTTTTATGCACCCAGGCAAAAACATTTATCTTCTCCCAGGCATTTGGCACCTAATTTTGGAGGGCTTTTGAAGGGTTCTTGATGATGTTGTGCCAAAGATGAGAGGGTTCCACACAACAACCATAAATAAAAGGGGGAGAAGTCACTACCAGTATATGAATGAATGGGCAAAGAAGACAACAGGCAATGGAGCATGTAACTGTGATACAATGCAAACAAATGTTAGAAATGGTTAAAATGACAGTGAAATACAGTACAGATACCAAATGACCAAAATATAAGACAAATCACAACAGTCCATAAACAATGCTGCAAATGCCAAAAGCAGTGAAGTGCTAGTGGCAGCTGAAGAAGCATTTGAAACAGTTTTTACAATCTGGAATAGCTGTCATTATAGGGTCATATTTCAATCATAGTGTTATAGTTCACTGTTTTTTATGTTCTTGATGTTGTAGCCTCTTTTAGGGGGTGGGTTGTTCCACTGTTGTTATATTTATGTGATTTTTAACTTTTTGTTTTAGTTTTTATACTGGTTTTACTTTTTTATTGATTGTAAATCATTTTGGGTTCACTTTTATGAAGAAAAGCAATTAACAAATTTAATAAATAAAAAAATAAAATAATGTTTACAAGATATAACACAATTTAAATAGTTATATAAAGAATGAACTAGTGCATCATCATCATTTATTATGAAACAACTGGGAAATTTCATTAGGTCTTATTGAAGCTCACTGGGTGACCTTGGGCCAGTCACTGCCTCTCAGCCTCAGAGGAAGGCAATGGTAAACCACCTCTGAATGCCACTTACCACGAAAACCCAATTTGTAGGGTTGCCATAAGTTGGAATTGACTTGAAGGCAGTCCATTTCCATTTTTTTTACTGAAACTACAGTTACATACCATACATTTAAAGCATATGACTTCCCCCAAAGAATCCTTGGAACTGTGAGGGTGCTGGAAATTGTAGCTCTGTGAGGGCTAGAGTACAATTCCCAGGATTCTTTGGGAGAAGAAGGGTGGAATATAAATCTAACAAACAAACAAACAAATGTGTTTTACATGTGCTTTAAACTCATGGTGTGTATGCAGCCTTGATTTCAATTTACACAAAATTCAGCATTCAGCTCTTGCTCCATATCATACTGACTTTGCCTGATTATGGAGAATTTCTTAACCAGCTCTGGACTTCCAGTTCACTATCCAGTGTTGGTGTGTAAGAAAGATATCATTCACTTTTATTAACAACCTGCATTAATTTTTTTTTGTAGGGGTCTGGGAGAGATGTGTATGTGAACTCCCCCTTCCTGAGAAATTTCATTTGTCTTATCAAAAATGGGGTTTCTTCTCTTGAAATCCAATGGCACTGGCACCTCCAGAAAATAAAATATATTGTTATACCTCTAGGAATTTGTTTCCCCTTCTAAAATTTTTATTTAGTTTTAACAAAGTGCATGCCTACAATGTCCTTTATTCCAATAGTTGTTTAGTTTACCAATCAATGCATCACTTTTCATTGAGGGTTAGACGTCTTCTTATAAAGAAAAAGCTGCTTTGATATCAACATGAAAAGGCACTTCCCAAAGACAACTTAGATATAAATAGAGCAGCAGTGACGTAACTTCAGTGGAGGCAACTTCACTCCATTAAAAACTTCACTTAAGAAATGGAGCAAAACATTTAATAATTAATAGATATGATTTAAGCCCATTTGATACTCATGTTTCCCCCTTATTAATATTACAGGAACATTTTAAAAGAAAACCAGTAACGATCTCCCGTAATTCTAATGAATGGATTTCCCTGGCCTTTACTGAAAACAGCATAAGAATAAGATTTGAATCTGTTGGAACTTCTTCAAATACAAAAGTGGTTCTTACAAGAATATTCATTGTTTTCCATGTGTTTTCAAGTGTTATTTCAGAAACCTAAGAAGGTGCTACCTGTAGCTTATATGTCTTTCTCAACTAACAACCACATATAGCAAAACTGATTATGGATATTTCTGGGCTTAGTTTTGGGCTTTAGGATTTGCAGTATCACCAGATCAGCCCTTTTGGGAATGCCATGTTATACTAAGCTAAGACTGCAATTGTGAATGAAAGTATTCCTTACTCTCTGTGAGATCCTTGTGTTATTTTAGTCTTGTTCATTTTAAGAGCTGAGCCAAAATTAGGGATCCCTTTCCATAAAACAACAGTCCCCCTGCAACAGCCAGTTTAAAAGAAGTGATCTGCAGCATAATGTGTGGTGCACTTTGCCAAGGAAAAGGGAGAATTGCGCTGCTTGTTATGCTGCAGATCACCTCCATTAAAATGGAAACAACGACTTCAGGGGTGGTCATTCACAGTATAGTGCCCCTCCAGACTGTCACTATTTTGCAGAAGGGATTCAAGTGCATACTTTGAGATTTGCACAATTAAAGTAGATTAAAGTGTCTGTCACCCTAGTGTAACAAATTCACTTTTTAAAAAATATGACATTTTTCATTTGGGAAAGTTATGAAAAATGCACTGAGAAGCATAGGGTAAATGAATCATTACTGGGGAGATGTGTAAATGCCCCACAAGGAAATCAGGACAAAAGCTTGTTGTACAACTGCTCTACAAACAAATCAGAGTGAAGACTCAATAAAATCTGGACATAGTCTAACCTCTGCGTATGCTTCGTGCATGCAAGTCAGGATGAATGGTCACTAAGTAGGTTGTCTGGAGCAGCCCTTGATAAGGCATTAATCAAGAGATAAGGATGGATTACAGTTCTGCAGAAAAGGGCACACAATGCTCTTTCAGATAAAACTGAAATAGCACAATTTTGTTGTGACCCCCCTCCAAAAGTCAGTACTTTGGTTCATCTCAGTGGATCAGGGCAGCCCTATAGCCAGTCTTCCCCGTCATTCGTCCTCCATCCAGAGAGTAGGTTAACTTACTAGAATGAAGTTTAATCCATTGAATTGTCTCACCCTTTTTTGAGAGATCCCTAGGAATGCCAGACTCAAAGCTTGACTTTGCCTATAGCTAGAGTCCCCTTTCACCTGTGGTCTGTCCCTGTGTTATGATTCTTCATGAACTGAACGACTTTGGTAATGACAGTGAGCTCCTGAGCTTGGCATTGATGCTGCATTAGGTGTCTCAGTTTTAGATTCCTCACCTGAAAAACAAACTTGTCCATACTACACAAGTTTAGGGAAGAATGGAGAAAAAAATACTATAGAGTGTGTTTGTTAACTCCTCCTTGAGAGTCCTTCCTTCTAGTCTTGTTCCTGGACCTTTCTTCCTGTTGGACAATCAAGGGAAAGCTTTTTAACTGGCTGCTATATAAAGGGCAAACTAAGCAATTGGAAACTAATTGTGGAATTATAGAAAGGAATTGGATTTTTTTTTACTGGTTGCTGGGTTGATTTTTCTGTCCAAAAACCCCGAAAAGGCCTCATGCTGGGCTTCACATATTGGAAAAACCAGAAATTAGGCCTGAGTTACAGCCTAGGTGTCCAGCTATCTAACTGTAATGTACACAGCAATATTTCTGTTCCTCTAGGGCTGTTTTCATCCTTTGCCATCAATTAATCAAGAAAAATAAGGAAAATAATAGCCACTATGATTGTAGTGAGTGCTTTAAAATAGTAAAGGGTAGCCATTTTTTCAGATCACTTAAGTTTCTTTATTTCACCCTTTAGCAATAAGCACCCAATCCTGCTCTACTCATTATAATAACTGCAGAATAAACAAACTCTTACTTCTTACTGAAGGCAAACCAACATGCTTCTTTATTGCTGATTGGGTAGACAGAACAACTGAAAATGAAAAGCAGTGTAAAGGAAAGTCCAAGGGGTGGAGTCTAACTCTAGACCATAATACAAAGTTCTAATATTTAACTATTCAAGGGTCATGTTACTATTCAGATTTTATTTTTCAGGATCACTTAAGTAATTGTAGGTTGATTGTGATCCTGAAAAATCCACCCTCAGTCAGGGAAAGTCCTGAGTGAGCAGACGTTGGGGGGCTCTTCCAGATAAGGCTTTTGTTGTACGCTTGCCTTGCCTTATTCACTGAATTTTTCAGAGGGTCCTGTTCTTAAATTGGTCCTGTTCTTAAAACAAGCTGTCATTTTTGTCATGTCACAAATTAAAAAGAAGACAATTCCTCCCCCCCAAAAAAAAATCCAGGGGGAGGAAAAGCACAGTTCTAGGGGGGGCGGTGCCCCCATTTGCCCCCCAGCTACAGGCCTGGATTAGGGCAAACTGTCTTGCTTGTGTTGCATTTTGGGAGTCAGCCCCTTCATGACATCTACCTTGCTTTTGACTTGAACTGTAAGAATAGATTTCCTGATTCCGGAGAATACAGTGGTGGTATCTATGCAGCAGTAAGGAAGAAATCCACATTTAATATTAACAGATTCCTTTAGGATAATCCTCTCTCCAAATGAACAATGGGGACTGGTCCAGACTCCAACTATAATCCCTTTAGAATCTGTGAGATACAGTTTGTTTTTCTTAGATATAGGAATTTCCATTTTACATTTCACCGAAGCTAGAGGTATAATATTTAACATTACTGATATGAGCAGTTCCAAAAAACTACAGTCAAAGACACTCTTTCATGTCCTCCCTCCAGTTTGCATGCAAACCTCTGAGACCCCAAATCACATTTAATAATGGGGTCTTGCCTGTATAAAATCAACATGCATGGCTCCAAAAACTTTCTGGTATCCCAGATTGCTCTCAAGGACCGTTGAATACATTGTGCTGGACATGAGACCAAGGAAAAGGTGAGCTCTCTATTGCCTGACATTTAAAGCCTCCATAGTGCTGCCAGCCCGTGCCTGCCTAATGCTGCCTACTCGTGTCTAGCATAACAAACCTAATTTTAATACCCCCCTCACTTTCCAAATCTTAAAAAAAGGAACAATGGAAACACAGGAGCATGAGAATTGGCATGACTGAGCACTCACAGTCTTTTTTAAAATACATTTTTGGGAAAAGCAAACTTTAAAGGTGGGTAGCATGAAAACCCCTGGAGTTACCCGCTTGAAATCTGGCAGGGTTAATTCCCTCTGTGGGGGTTACTAGGCCACCAATTTTCATGCCCCTGTGTGAAAAGACAAAACTGTTATGTCTCTTTAATTTTAAAAACATTTTAAATTTTAAAGATGGCTACCATGATAGCTATCCACCTGGAGCTATCCACCTGCAACCTGGTGAGTTCAATTCCATATATAGAAGGTATCAAGTCTCCAGATTTCATTTATTTTACCCACTGGCCCCACATTGTATGGTTACAAGAAGTTACAACAACACTCCATTGTACCAATAACCAGACTGACCCAGTTCTTTACTGCAGTACCGCACCTAGGTACCGGGAGGCGGGGCAGTTGTCCCAGGCCCCACACTCTGGGGGGGGCGCGCTTGGCGGCCAGGGAGGTGGCATCGCGGTCCTTGGGTTTTTTTTAGTCCTGCTCAGCCACATTTTTTTTACTCCTGCCCAGCTGCTGTTTCTTTACTCCTTCCAGCTTCAGGCTGCTTCCTTCAGCACCTCCTTCCTGTGCCTCAGCGGGGAGGGTGGGGGGAGGGGTGCCATCATTCCCCAACAGTCTCCGTCTGGTTATTTTGTGTGTGTGCGCATGTGCGAGTTTGCGCAGTCACTTCAATACACATACAGTACTGTATCTGCATTGCATGACTTGCCCTCGCACGCAGAAAGGGCCTTGTGGTGGGAAAACCCATCAAGCAGAGAATGGCATAGAGCAAGAGAGACAGTGAATCTGGTAAATACAATCTGCTATGCCACTAAATATTTGACACAGGCTATTTGGCTTGTTGTTATATAATCCTATACAAATCTAAACATTCTTGTTATGCTTTGGGAGTGGAGGAGAAGAAAGGAACAAGATAGATTATGTCTGCTCCCAATAAGACATCTTTTAATACACAAGCTCATTTTAGTGGGAAATAAAAAAATAAACGTTAAAAGTATGTACAAACACCCCTTTTGCAGATAGTGAAAACGAAAGAGATGCCTTGAAGTGTATTTATGTACTCAGCTCTTGGGATCAATGATGTGTGAAGTGTTAGTATTTGCATATTAAATAGAACTGACATGCATATCATACCCAGAAATCCTCTTTTAAAACTCCCCTTGCTACAATGCAGATCTTTGAGAATTAAGCCACAGCTGGACCTTAGCAGCCCTAGTTAGTGTTGGTTGCACGTTGGCATGATTTATTTATTATTTGGATTTCTATCCCACATCTGAGGCTTATGATAGGCTGCAACAGTTGAACAGAAAATGAAGCATGAAAACAACTCTTAAAGAACATATATAAACCAGTTATCAAGATTCTGCCATCATGCCATGTGTCTCATAAATATTGCTAAATGAGATGATAGTAGATCTAGGTCGATGAAAAAAATGGTTGGAAAGAGTGTCCACTATCAAAATAAAAGTAGTAGGTTTTTTAATTAATTTGAAAATATTCTAATTACAAAACTTTTCCAAATGGTTTGTCATTGTACATGTTTCAAAAAATGCTACATGAAAAGTATAGAGGTGGAAAACACTGGTTGCTTTAGCTATCTTACAAAAAAACAAAGGTAAAGGGAGATTTTCTGTATCCCAGTATAGCCAGTTGCAATCATCCAGCTAAAGTGAATGACTGCTTGCTGAGGCACTTGGAAAGGAATGGGGCTTAAATTTGTTATGACTAATGTATTTATTTATTAAATTTGCACCCCACCTTTCCACCCAAAGGAGCCCAGGATGGCAAGCATCAAATTGGTAAAACATAAGAACATAAGAAGAGCCTGCTGGATCAGGCCAGTGGCCCATCTAGTCCAGCATCCTGTTCTCACAGTGGCCAACCAGGTGCCTGGGGGAAGCCCGCAAGCAGGACCTGAGTGCAAGAACACTCTCCCCTCCTGAGGCTTCCGGCAACTGGTTTTCAGAAGCATGCTGCCTCTGACTAGGGTGGCACAGCACAGCCATCACGGCTAGTAGCCATTGATATCCCTGTCCCCCATCAATTTGTCTAATCTTCTTTTAAAGCCATCCAAGCTGGTGGCCATTACTGCATCTTGTGGGAGCAAATTCCATAGTTTAACTATGCGCTGAGTAAAGAAGTACTTCCTTTTGTCTGTCCTGAATCTTCCAACATTCAGCTTCTTTGAATGTCCACGAGTTCTAGTATTATGAGAGAGGGAGAAGAACTTTTCTCTATCCACTTTCTCAATGCCATGCATAATTTTATACACTTCTATCATGTCTCCTCTGACCCGCCTTTTCTCTAAACTAAAAAGCCCCAAACGCTGCAACCTTTCCTCGTAAGGGAGTCGCTCCATCCCCTTGATCATTCTGGTTGCCCTCTTCTGAACCTTTTCCAACTCTAGAATATCCTTTTTGAGATGAGGCGACCAGAACTGTACACAGTATTCCAAATGCGGCCGCACCATAGATTTATACAATGGCATTATGATATCGGCTGTTTTATTTTCAATACCTTTCCTAATTATCGCTAGCATGGAATTTGCCTTTTTCACAGCTGCCGCACACTGGGTCAACATTTTCATCGTGCTGTCCACTACAACCCCGAGGTCTCTCTCCTGGTCGGTCACCGCCAGTTCAGACCCCATGAGCGTATATGTGAAATTAAGATTTTTTGCTCCAATATGCATAATTTTACACTTGTGTATATTGAATTGCATTTGCCATTTTTCCGCCCATTCACTCAGTTTGGAGAGGTCTTTTTGGAGCTCTTCACAATCCCTTTTTGTTTTAACAACCCTGAACAATTTAGTGTCATCAGCAAACTTGGCCACTTCACTGCTCACTCCTAATTCTAGGTCATTAATGAACAAGTTGAAAAGTACAGGTCCCAATACCGATCCTTGAGGTACTCCACTTTCTACAACCCTCCATTGGGAGAACTGTCCGTTTATTCCTACTTTCTGTTTTCTGCTTCTTAACCAATTCCTTATCCACAAGAGGACCTCTCCTCTTATTCCATGACTGCTAAGCTTCCTCAGAAGCCTTTGGTGAGGTACCTTGTCAAACGCTTTTTGAAAGTCTAAGTACACTATGTCCACTGGATCACCTCTATCTATATGCTTGTTGACACTCTCAAAGAATTCTAATAGGTTACTGAGACAGGACTTTCCCTTACAGAAGCCATGCTGGCTCTGCTTCAGCAAAGCTTGTTCTTCTATGTGCTTAGTTAATCTAGCTTTAATCATAGTTTCTACCAGTTTTCCAGGGACAGAAGTTAAGCTAACTGGCCTGTAATTTCCAGGATCCCCTCTGGATCCCTTTTTGAATATTGGCGTTACATTTGCCACTTTCCAGTCCTCAGGCATGGAGGAGGACCCAAGGGACAAGTTACATATTTTAGTTAGCAGATCAGCAATTTCACATTTGAGTTCTTTGAGAACTCTTGGGTGGATGCCATCCGGGCCCGGTGATTTGTCAGTTTTTATATTGTCCATTAAGCCTAGAACTTCCTCTCTCGTTACCACTATTTGTCTCAGTTCCTCAGAATCCCTTCCTGCAAATGTTAGTTCAGGTTCAGGGATCTGCCCTATATCTTCCACTGTGAAGACAGATGCAAAGAATTCATTTAGCTTCTCTGCAATCTCCTTATCGTTCTTTAGTACACCTTTGACTCCTTTATCATCCAAGGGTCCAATCGCCTCCCTAGAAGGTCTCCTGCTTTGAATGTATTTATAGAATTTTTTGTTGTTGGTTTTATGTTCTTAGCAATGTGCTCCTCAAATTCTTTTTTAGCATCCCTTATTGTCTTCTTGCATTTCTTTTGCCAGAGTTTTGCCTCTAAGAGCTTCCTCGACTTTGCTTGTTAACCATGCTGGCATCTTCTTGGACCTGGCGGTACCTTTTCTGATCTGCGGTATGCACTCCAGTTGAGCTTCTAATATAGTGTTTTTAAACAACTTCCAAGCATTTTCGAGTGATGTGACCCTCTGGACTTTGTTTTTCAGCTTTCTTTTTACCAATCCCAATCGGTTCGACAACACTTACATCTCGCACCAGGTCCCGGTCCCCACTGAGGATTAAGTCCAGGGTTGCCGTCCCTCTGGTCGGTTCCATGACCAACTGGTCTAGGGAGTAGTCATTTAGAATATCTAGAAACTTTGCTTCTTTGTCATGACTGGAACACATATGCGGCGGCCAGTCTATGTCCGGGTAGTTGAAGTCACCCATTACTACCACATTTCCTAGTTTGGATGCTTCCTCAATTTCATATCTCATCTCAAGGTCTCCCTGAGCATTTTGATCAGGGGGACGATAGATTGTTCCCAGTATTAAATCCTCCTGGGGCATGGTATCACCACCCACAACGATTCTGTGGAGGAGTCTGCCTCTTTTGGGGTTTTGAGCTTGCTGGATTCAATGCCTTCTTTCACGTATAGAGCGACTCCGCCACCAACACATCCTTCCCTGTCCTTCCGATATAGTTTATATCCAGGGATAACCGTATCCCACTGGTTTTCTCCATTCCACCAGGTCTCCGTTATGCTCACTATATCAATGCTCTCCTCTAAGACCAAGCACTCCAGTTCTCCCATCTTGGTTCGGAGGCTCCTAGCATTAGCGTACAGGCACTTGTAAGCAGTGTCTCTCTTCAAGTGTCTTTGGCACTTGTGGTTAGGCCTGTGGTAATTTTGCTCTTCTGAATTTATATGCTGTGCCCCTGCTCTCACAATGCCTACTTCTAGGCCTACCCCTTTTAAAATTTCATCATTTCTTTGGTTTTTATCCCAGGGGGGAGGTTTATTCCGAACCGGACCTTTCTCAGCTCCTGTCAGGTTTATTTTACATTTAAAATAAAACAAACCCTATTTAAAACAATTAAAACCATCTAAAATGTTTTAAAACAATTAAAAACATCTAAGAAAGCATATAAAAACATTTAATACATAGAATGTCCAGGATATCTGCCCTGGGTGTAGAAGCTCAAAATGTGCTATGAAAACATATCTGTAAAAGAGCAGAAATATCATGACATTAATAGTGCTGTAACCTTCCTGAAACCATATGGTAAAAGCATTTAGTTATGTTATGGTTCTTGTTATAAATAAATATAAAATATAAATAAAATTGTTATGACTAACTGGTTCTATTGATTTCACTGGGACTTAGTCACAGATGACTTTGGCTGGATTGGGGAAAGGTATGATTGTCCCATGAGCCTGAAAATGATACATTTATATTTCATACTCAATGAAGGATGCCTATTTTTTTTTATTTAAAAGATTCAAACCCACCCTTCATCATACAATTTCTAGCCTGCCTGTCATTTACTAACGGAAACTTACAATAGGTAGTAAAACAGTAAGTACTACAATTAATCCAATTCAGCAGATAAAAGCAGATAAAAATACCCAGGAAACCACAATTGGGCGTCTCACTTGCAATAGTGGCAATGTAGTCCAAACAGTCCAAAAATAATTCCTAATAGCCCCCCCAAAATAATATTGTCAGCATAAAAACCTATACGCTATAGAAGCAGACCCGAAAGTGAAGACAGGCAAATGAATGGTGGGTGTCTGCACAGATAGGACTGATACTTCTTTTATTGATAATTTTTAAAACAATACAGTAACAAAATATAACATCATACAACCAATACATAGCCCCCCTCGCAGAGCCTTCAATGATTAATCTCCAAGATTTATTATCCTGAGATTATTATATAAGCTACAATCCTTTATCTTCTTCATAAAGTCCCATGTATGGAGTAGGGTGCTAGATGTGTGTTGAATGTGCTTCAAATGAAAGGTGTGGATCTGCCCTAGGTATGATATGCATTCATTAGTAAATTGAAAAGAACAATTTTAAAAGATATTTTTTTAAACAAGGGAAGGGATATAGCTCAGTGGTAGGGCATATATTTTGTATGCAAAGGTCCAAAATTCAATTTCTGGAAAAGACTATTGCCTGGAATCCTGGAGAGCCAATGGTAGTCCTAGTCCTTCTCATCAGTACTGAGCTAGATGGTATTAACATGAAACAAAACTTTTGGGATCTGCTTAACTGACAAAGCTTTATTTTACTTTTTGGAATATTGGGTCAGTTTTAATATCATTTTGGAATCCTAATGAAGGGTGCATTTTGAAGGAACAAATTAATTATGCAATCTAATTCAACAGATGAGGCTTCTCCTGACTTGGTGATGGGGAAAGACTTCCCTGTTGAAGTGTTGCCTGCTACAGTGTTAAAGGTGTAGGAGCCTTCCCAAGGGGGGGGGGGAGTGGCTATCGTAATACCTTTTAGAAACTGCTGTAGGAAGTGTATTTTTCCTCTCTTGAACTTGAAGCATGAATATATGAGAGATGTGTATATAATGCACCAACGTATATCAATATTCTGAGAATTATCATTATTATTTTTGTGTTTTTATATAGTGTGCATATATAGTTTTTCATATAGTGTAGTGTGTATTTTTAAAAAGTTTAGAGAAGATGGTTTTTCCAAATCGAAAAAAATTGCTTGTGAAATTTGCAACAAAAGTGATATTCCAGTAAAATATAAGGAAGTCAGAAATTATAAATGTTATAATTACATATATTTGTAAATAAAATTTCTCTCTCTCTCTCTCTCTCTCTCTCTGTATATATATATATATATATATATTAGAGAGAGAGAAAGAATGTGGGGGCCCCTAATTATGCTTTTGCCCTGGGCCCCGCATATGCTAAGGGCGGGCCTGCTTTACCGGACATTTAATTGGGATGCTGTTCATTTAAAAGGGATGCTGGACATTTAATTGGGACACTGCACGTGGAACTCTGCTAACAGCAAGTTAGCCTTGGGAAAGCATCTAGTCCAAATAACTTTGGGAGCGGGCAGGCATGGTAAAGTAATTTGAGACATAAATACATGAAATGGAAGGTAGTGTACAAGTCTGAACTGTTTGAAATATTTCATAACATGAAAGCCTGCTTTAACTATGCCAGTGATGGAAAAGAAGAGGAAGAGAGGAAGGTGAGAATGACATGGCATATAAACTTTGAGGAGTGTTTCAGAAAAGAGTGTTTCCCTTTCAAGATATTGTTCTCAGAGCTTTAAAAACCATCTACAGCTTGGATGTACAAATAGAATAATGGGAAAAGACTAGATAACACCACCACCACAAGTAAGCAGCACCCAAGAATAATTGATCAAAAAGCGCAAATCCCTCTCACCACCTAAGAGATACAGAGATGATCTTTTCAGCAATGAAAGGGAAAAAAATGAACCTTGGGAACATGTGCCAAAGTGTCTTAATCTCCTGATACTACTTCCTCGCTTCTGTTTAGGCTGAATGAAAGAGACTGGCAGGCCACATTCTTCTGTTCAGCCTGTCAAACATCAAGTTTTCTCAGACCTGCATGCTGCTGCCCTGGCATCATGTAAATCCCTTAGCCGCCACCACTTTTTGAAGTTTGGAAGGCAGCATTGGGCTGTTCAAACCTCCTGGTAGTTTTGGGCAAAGGGCAAAAGTAGGTAGTCTGTAGGCCAAGAGTGGCTAACATGTGGGTGTCCAAATGTTACTGGAGTCCAACTCCCATCACTGTTCACTGGGGCTTATGTGAGCTGCAGTCCAACAACATCTGGAGGCCCACAGGTTAGCTGCTCCTGCTCTATTTCATTGGCAGAAACTTTCTTCTAACCTGACCTTCACTCCTCCTACTGCCAATTAGGTTTCTCAGGTATGTGTACCATGGACCTCACTTTGCAAATAGAGGGAGCTGATATGTGCATCAGGATGACCAAGAGACAAAATCTAGGAGGCAGATGGGAATATGCTTGATTCATACAGCTCAGTCACACAAGGAGGCAGGTAAAGAGGTTAACCAGTAGCCTAGGGGTGTTCCTATTTCCTTTCTCTTATTTAAGTGAATGGTTGCCAAGCACTCTAGGAGGGTCAGAATATCATTTATGAGCCAGTGAAGATTAAAAGGCCGAATCACACTTCCATGCCTATTAAAGAGTACTGGCCACACTGGCTGGGGCTGATGGGAGTTATAGTCCAACAAGATCTGAAAGGCACTGCTTTTCCCATCCCTAATAATAGGTATAACCAGCCAGACTTGGAGCCACTGATGTATTTTCATTATCTGAGGATGACCTCTTTTGGAAAGTGGTTTCTGCACCTCTTTCAACAAATGACCACCATTTTACAGTTCTGAGGAAAACTTTGAATTTGTTGAACTATGGGACATTGAATCTCATGAACAGTGAGGGATACCTTCCTTGAAAATAAAGTACTGGAAAGTACTATCTAATTCTCCTGAAGAAGATTTAACTTTTAAACTTATTGGGCTGTTGGATTTAATTTCATGCTCCCTGTAACAGCATTTTCCCCCCTGAATTTATCTTGAAGTTTGCCTCATTTTTAATGCTGCTTTTGATGCTGCATTCCTACCTGACTTATCTTGTATGACACAATATGGACAACTGATGTGCATAGGTCAGGGGGAGGCACAGCTCAAGATTTGTGTGGACGCATGGCATGGCCCTCCCTGCTATATCCATGTACCCCCTCTTATAATAGACAAAATGTGGGCCTATCTCCTGTCTTGTGTTCTCTCTCCCCTCTGTCCAATAAAAGTCTACTTTGGATGGATGGGTGGGATTTCCACACTCAGGAGACAGCAATGTGATCAGAGGAAACAGGGGCACAGCTAGGGAGAAAGAGGGACAGTGGCAAGGAGGTGATGCCCAGTTGTCAACAACTCCCTGATCATGTTGCCTGGTGCTTGTAGGCTTGGGTAAGCACAGAGACTGCACCATGATATTGTCCCCCCTCCCGAAGGGGAATTAATCTGAACATCTGTTAAAGGCTACAGTTGTGCTGTTGGGAGGAGATCAGAAAAAGATAACAATGCCTAGGCTAGACCTTAGCACCACCACATGTTAATGAATTGTCCCTACCACTATTGCATGTTAATGAATTGGCACTGGTGCTACAGTACTTTGCTTAGAACCTATGTACTTTGGAAATGAAATACTGGCCCATAGGATCAGGCCTCTAGTTATTAATGTAAATATAATATTGGTGTCATGCAACTGAGATGAGATTTGTGGACTGATACAAACTCATGCAGCAAAGGATGATAATATTTATAATTCTTCTATGAAAAGTAAGCCAGTATTTGCTGTTGATTAATATCAATATTAATATTGATATAATAGCCTAATATTTATATGCTTTTATTCAGAACACAGTGAGTTGCTTTAGCAATGGGCTTCTCTTCTTCCTGATGTTATCATTGTGTTTAACAGGTGAATCTGAAGAACACTATGTAATAAATACCACAAGAAAGGCTCAAGTTGGGGAATGTAAATGTAATGGTTGTTGGCATAGTCATTGCTAGTCTGTTGAGGATGGTTTTGTTATCCTGTTAAGTAGATTTTCTTACAAAGCTAGGTAGCAGAAAATTGCTCACGTGCAATGTTTTGCACAGCTGCAAAACATGTTTGTGTTAATTGCATCTTTATTTAAGAGTGCTTAATCTCTTGTGGAGCTCTAGTCCTGAAGATGGCCATTTAAATTAGCTTGATTTAGAATCACATTAGACTGTAATGTGCGCTATCCATGCTTCGTTGCAGAGCAAAGTGGGGAAAGCACTTAACTGAGAAGCTAAGAGCGTTAAAGAATTGACACAAATGGACCATGTGAAACCAGCTATTCCCAACATGCTCTGCTGACGGCCATATGGAAGCATTCACTCTCAG
Source organism: Rhineura floridana (assembly GCF_030035675.1). Taxonomy (NCBI): domain Eukaryota; kingdom Metazoa; phylum Chordata; class Lepidosauria; order Squamata; family Rhineuridae; genus Rhineura; species Rhineura floridana. Next base: position 132,713,240 of record NC_084481.1, on the reverse strand, counting down.
GACAAATCCTTACAGACCTTGAGCACCACCTGATCAGTTCCACTCTGGACAAAGCCCTTTGATCAAGCAGTTTTACTCACATTAGGTTAAAAGATTGTTAAAATGGTGGGGTGCATGTTGATATGTGTGTTGTGTATCTAGCAATCCCCATTTGCTTGAATCCTCTGACATGCCACTGACCTATGCAATACCTTGGGCTGTATTCAGTATTGCCCATGCAGGAGCAGAACAGACCTCCACTAGTGCAACAGGACTTTGTCTTCCTCTCCTCCTCACTGCAGTTCCAACTCTTGTGCAAGCAGACTTCCACACACACAACATGACTTCACCTTCCTTGTATCACCCCTGCAGTCCCCCACTCAGTGCTGCTTTTGGTAAAAAATCTTGATAAAAGTACTGTGGATACCAGCACAAAATAGCTGCGATAGGCAGCAAAAAAGAGGTGACAGTACTCCATACGGGGGAGTACTGTCACAAAAAAAGCCCTGTCCCCCACCCATCCCCCATCTGTTTGGGAAGACACATAGCTTTTTGCTGTCAAGGCCCATCCTTACTGGTACATTGCTCATGTGTAATTTTCCAACAAAACCATAATTGATGCCCTCTCTCATTCAAAAATGTTAATGTTTCCATATATTTTATAGCCAGAAAAAGAGTTCCTGAGTGCAATATTTCAAGTGACCCTGGTGTTCTGCATTATTGTTTCCTGGAAGACAAATAAAAACTGAATTGAGATCTGAACTAGTGACTGGCAATCTCACTTTATGGGAGACCATTCAAATGAAAGTTTTTATGCCAAAGAAGTCCTCACACAATTGCTTCGCTATCTTAGTCACACATCAGCTGTTCACCTTTTTTTCTTTTGGCGACAGAGCAATATACAGTGCCAAATACCCAGTCTGCTATCGACAATGAATTATTTCTCCATCCTCTGAATGTTGGGGTTTAAATACTGAAGTTTAGTTAAGCCGTTCCATTATTTTGAACATTCTTTCTATAACTTGTTGGGGGACTATCATGCTAATGACAGAAGTTGGCTCCTACCCCTTTTTCCCACAAGTAACAGTATTAATTTGTATGTTGATTAATTTCCTTAATAGGTCATCCTTTATCTTTGCTGTAAATCCCATAGTTTACAATAAATTTTCTTAAATTTCTGCCAAGATATTTACAAACTACATCAGTTCATTATTTCCTTGTTTCATAGTCCTCATTAACAACACTAAAAGGCACTGGCATATTACTGGAATAAGGGATAATCCTTAAAAGTTACCTTTTTAATGGACATTAAGCATGTGCAGCTCTTCACAGGAATGGAACAATCTCAGCCATTATAATAGGCGTGAAAACTTTAAATAGCAGAGTTTCAAAACTCAAATTGTATATATGTAGCTTGGTGCTTTCTTGTATTACAGTTTGAGTGAGCCTAACTATATGTCACAGTAATGAAGTGATTAACACTTGGGCTGGAGGTGGGGAGGTTTAAGTTAATTACCAGGAAGGGAGCATTGTCATTAGCATGGCAATGTTTGGTGGCTTCATTTGGATTCTGTGGGCTTTTTGGAATTTTTTGAAAATTGCCTAACAAAAGCTATGTACCCCAGATACACAGGGAAGGAAAACACCAGGAGAATATTCACTAATAGGAAAAAAAAAACCTTGCAGTTTAAGAACACACCTATAGCCAACTGATATTTCTATCAAACTTTTAAATCACAATTAAATATGCATTTTTTACATTGTTAGCCTAAGAGCAGTTATTTAACTTCTCTAAATTGTATTTTGTAAATTGTATTGTTTTATTGATGTATTTTATATTGTATTTTTATATTCGTGCTTTTTGAAAGCCGCCTTGATGGCCTTTGGCCGAAAGGCAGGGTATAAATAAATAATAATAATAATAAAAGCAGGGAAATTGGGCAGCTATAGTGAATGCACCAGGGGAGCAGGAGACCTGACCTCCTCTCTGAGATATTGTACTGCCCTACAAATTTGTAAAAATGCAAACAGAATTTGGGTTGATCTTTCACAGTCCAATCCACTTGCTGTGTAGCTTGGAAGAATTTGGTAACATGTGTCTCTGAGCATATGGTGAGTGGTGGCAACACCTGCAATCAGCCCAAATAACAAACAAGACATGTGCTGTTCTAATCTTGTTTTAGCAAGGAGGAAGCAACAGTAAAAAATGGTTGATATAGTTTGGATAGTCACTTTAAATATGTTTGATTTACTTTGCAATTTTAGTGAAGTTTCCTATAGTAAAACATTTTCTTTTGCTTCTGTTTCTGTGAATATGTGAAGTACAGCAACATTTTGCAACACTAAAAAAAAGCTGGCCATGGGGGAGGGGGAGAGGAGGGGAAGAGGAGGGGGAAGGAGGGGATTGGAAGGGGATGGGGAGGGGAAGGGAGAAGTGAAGGAAGGGAGAGAGAAGATCAAGAGGAAGGGGATAGGAGGGAGGAGGAGGGGAGGGCAGGTTTGATCATTTGTATACTTTTTGAGTTCAGTGGGATTTACTCCTGTGCAATCATGCTTAGGATAGGTGAAACTGACCTGGGGGAGGTGCAGGGAGGGGAGGAGGAGGGGAGGAGGAGGGCAGGAGGAGGGCAGGAAGGGGAAGGGGGAGGAAGAAAGGGGGAGGGAGAAAGGGCGAGGGGAGGGAGAAAGGGCGAGGGGAGGGGGAAAGGGCGAGGGGATGGAGGGCAGGAAGGAGGAGGGAGAGGGAGGAGAGGAGATGGGATGGGTGGGCACTGGGCACAGGGAAAGCCCCTTTCTTTTCCAAAAGGAAAACATTGTGAATGGTATTCTTTTTCAGGGTTTTCCGTACCTTTTTATTCTACAGCAGGCACATGTAGCCTCCCAGCAAAATTAAACCAAAGCTGTCCCTAGCCACATCCACACCAGACATTTATTTCACTTTAGATAGTAATGGTTTCTCCCAAAGAATCCTGGGAACTGTAGTTAGTGAAGAGAGCTGAGAGTTGCTAGGAGATGCCCTGCTCTCCTCACAGAGCTTCAATCAGAGCACCTGACCGTTAAACCACTCTGGTCACTGGAGCTCTGTCACAGGAATAGAAGTCTCCTCTCAGCACCCTTCACAAATTACACTTCCCAGGATTCTTTGGGGGAAGCCATGACTGTTTAAAGTGGAATAAAGGTCTGGCGTGGGTGTGGCCCCCTGATTAGGAAAGCCCAGCAGCTGTGAGTGTGGCTTTTAGAACACTGACAGTTGGTTCTTACTGAGCATGCCCAGCCTTATCATTGAGTTCCATGTAAAATTTCTTAAATTAATTAAAAATCAGCCAGGCATTTTTTTTAACATTTAAACTGCAGAAGATGAAGGTCAGAGTATGGGACAAGGTCAGTAATAGGATTACAGGTGCTCTGTAACCATGGCTGATTTTTAATTAATTTCAACAAATTATGAGAACTCTGTCAGAACAAAAGGGGTCTGGTTTCTCTCACTCTCTCTTCTTACACTTTGAACTCACAATTCTCTCTCACTGTTTTGTGCATTGCCATGAAAAGTTAGAGGGTTGTTAAGCAAGCGTTTCTGAGTTCGGGACTGTAAGTTTTGTAAGGTTTTGTTTTGAAATGAGTGTATGGGAAGCATCAGAATGGGAAGGGGGGTATTTTCAATTTAACATTGCAGAATGTGAAAAAACCATGCTGACTATAATATACACCCACTCTTGTGGCTGTATAATTAGGTATAGTGACTTGTGTAATTATTTAGTCAGGAAAATATTAGCTATTTTAGGAATTATCTACCCTGAGAAAGGGAACTGCCACATGTGTTTTTCCCTTTAATGTAGGAACCAAATAAGATTAGTAGCCCGTTGACCCAAAGAACAGTGCATTAAATAACGACTAAAAATGCAACACTTGTTTGTAAGAAGGATGGGAGCCATTTGTTGTTGCCGATTTGATCCAATCCTGGTGAGTTAGAAGTCTGTTCTGTCTTGTTTTTTTGTTTGTTTGTGCTATCTTCTGCATGTATCCAGTTCAATTACACCCCCCTGGGCCAAGTTGGAAGGAAATTTAAAGGGTTAATACCACAGAGTTCAAAAGGCAAGCCCAGAGAGTCTCCTCAACTTGGGCACTGACTCAAACCCATGTTAAGGAGATTCTCTAGGCTTGTCTCCTAATTTCTGCAGCATTAACCCCTTAAATGCCCTCCAGCAGAAGGGTGGAAGGACAGCGGTGGGTACAGCAGCAGCTTTGAGCCAGGCTAGATCACGGAGGAAGAGGAGGCATCCTTACAAGGTGTGCTCTGGTGCAGGGCAAGTGGCAGGAAGCTTTGCAAGCATGACACGAGTGCTCCCAACATGCTCACAGGCCTGCAGGCAGAGGATTGTTACATCTCTCTTTCCCTCTCTCTCCCCTAATTCCTCTGTCACCCCAGTCTTCCAGATCACTACCCTTTCCTACCTACCCTTTCTGCTTTCCCTCTTACTTCCTTGGTTGCTCCATTTTCTGTTCAGCTATTCAGGTCCCACTTTGAGCCTTGAAAAGCACATAGTGTTCCTTCCACTCTATGTACATTTAAAGGGGGAAAAAAAGTAACTCGCCTTGCCATTTCATGACGAAGGAGACAGTGAGAGGTTCTCACCCAATTCAAATCTGGTGTTGGGGAAAAGCCACAGAGTTCACAGCAAGAAAACAATCGTAAAATCCAGTGTCAAAATCTGTTTTAAGTTGAATTCTCACCCATCCTTAGAAATGATAGAGCAGCTGAAGATATGGAAGAGAGGAGGCAGTATTTTTCTCCATGACAGGTTTCACAATGGTTATCAAAGATAACTATTGCCTGTTTAAGATGATCTCATAGTTGATAAATATCCCTTTTGTACTTGCAAGCAAAGTTCTTCTGCTACTGCAAAAATGGTACATCAGAAATTTGCTAAAGAAACAGGATATCACATTGGTAGGAAGGGTAGGATATACATTTAATAAATAAATAATAAAAATTCCATTATCTTCAAAATTACTTTGCTTGAGAATGCTACATATATCATGAGAGCTGCCACCACTGATTTGTGGACCCGTCACTCAGATATCATAGTTTTTGAAGCAGAAATAGCAAACATTTTGGTAATGTGACTGTGCTCTTTGATGAGACTACACAGAAATCTTAGAGGGAGTATCAAGATTTTTTGTCATTGATATTAAACAAGTGTTTGTTCAGCTGAAGAACATGCAAACTATGCAAATTACTTTGTTTCAAAAGCACTGGAAAACAATTTCAGGTTGCAGTGATATACTTACTTACCGGAGAGTATGTTCCACTAAGTTCAAGGATGTCTTCTGAGTAAATAATGTAGGATTACTATCTAAAACATCTGAAGCGCCAGAGAAAATGAAACAGTAGGGCCTACACAGCTGTTTCATTGCATATAGCCAGCATTATCTGTAAGACTTTATCCACCATCAACCAAAAGTAGACAAAACCATTGTTCCTCATATGTAAAAGTTATTAACAATATTAAACAACATTCTTTTTCATAAAATTGCAGAACTTAAACTTGATCTCATCTGTAATCTGAAGAAGATCCATAATCAATGGGAAAGCCAAAATCCACTTAAATTTAGGGGTGAAATGTCATAAAAATTTGTTGAATCATGGCTCCTTAGAAAATTTACTGTGTGGTAGGTCTAACATAGTAGACACCTGATCTACTGTAGACATGTGTTGAATTGATAGAGTACCACATTTCTTCTTCCCTAGATTTTTGAGTGGTTTCAGGAGAAATGTAATGTTCAGTGCTTGAGGCTAAAGGAGACAGACTCATCACACAGTTAAAGAACATCATACAATAAGATTATTAATAGACACCATGGGGCAAATAAATAGTAATGTGACTCTACCCTTCATAAGTTTCAAAATGCTACGTATGAAGGTATGCCTATTTATACCAGCAGAAGTTCTGGCCCCATATTTAGGCCTCCTTGGAAATAATCTCATACCAGACTGGTCTCCTTTGGATGTGGGGGGGGGGGAGTACGACCATCTGATTAAACTGCTACATTCCAAAATAGAGGTGTCACTTATAATCCTTATATTTGTATGCCAGGAAATTGCCTCAAAGTATTTTCCTTAAGATAAGGAAACATACTCGTCATAGTTTAATTGTGCCTGTGAAGTCTTAAGCTTGAAATATTCCATGAGCAAAAATGTAAATATTTTGACTAGCTGTGCCTTTACTTGCAGAGTGTGTTGTGCATGAAACATGGAGGCAACAGGAAGAAACTCTGGCTGCAAAAGCAGTAAAAAAATTATTGATGAGTTCAACAGTCACATAAAGAAAAGATCTCTGATATGCACAAAGGAAATATAATGTTTTAATTTGAGGTGCTGCAAAGAATTGTCCCCAATTATAACAACATTGCTATTATACACTGAATCATAAGAGTTAAATGAAAACCACTGAGTATCCAAAGGCATCCAAAGGAAGAAGAGCTGTAGTACTAGATGACTTGAATTGCCCTCACACAGAATGGGTACTAGCTATGATGGCTATATAATACTTCCACTATCGGAGGCAGTATGCCAGTCTGTATACCAGTTGCTGGGAATCACAACTGGGGAAAACATGGTTGCACTCAGATCCTGCTTGTGGGCTCCTCACTGGCATCTTGTTGGCCACTGTGAGAACAGGATACTGGACTAAATGGGCCTTTGGTCTGAGCGAGGATGGCAATTTTATTTTATGTTATGTTCTTAGTAGTCTGCTCCAGCCTCTGAATTTAAGGAATCCCCAGCAGGAGTCAAGCACTCCTTCAAAACCATAGAGCGCAGTCTTATTTTACAAAAAGTAGTTATAGACTGCTTCTCATTCAAAATCTCACGGCGGTGTACAACATTTAAAAAGAGGGAAAATGCAACTGAAGATAATATAGAATGATCATAAAAATTCACTCATAGGCTTGCAGTTTCAGAACATGCTTGCAGCCAACAGATATCTCTATCAAAGTTAAAAAGCAGGGAAATTGGGCAGCTATAGTGAATGCACCAGGGGAGCAGGTGACCTGGCCTCCTCTCTGAGATATTGTACTGCCCAACAAATTTGTAAAAATGCAAAGACAATTTGGGTTGGTCTTTCACAGTCCAATCCACTTCCTGTGTAGCTTGGAAAAATTTGGTAACATGTGCCTCTGAGCATATGGTGAGTGGTGGCAACACCTGCCATCTCCAAAGATGGAGAATTACACTTTTGTAGGGTTTTCATAGTAAGAGGTATTCAGAGGTGGTTTACCATTGCCTTTATCTAAGCCTATGGCACCTGGTATACCCATGAGGTTTCCCATCCAAGTACTAACCAGGCCTGCCTGACCCTGCTTAGCTTCCAAGATCAGACAAGATTGGGCATGTTCAGGGTAGTATGGGGTGTATAAATGCCTTAAATAAATAAACATGAAAAGCAGCTACTCAGAGGAAAGCGTCAGCAGAGGATTAAGGGTTGCTTTCACCACTGCCATCCAATATAATCATCCTCTACAATTCAATACATGTCTACCCAGAAGTAAGCTCCATTGGGTTCAATGGGACTTATTTCCAGGTAAGTGTGTATTGGATTGTAGTTTAGTCACAAGCTTTGAACTAACTTTAGCTATTGAATCATTAGACATTCAAGGGGTGGGTCAAAGGTTTAAATAGTCCCTAATCTCTTCCAGGAACTCCTCTCTTCTTTCCCAGAATAAGTAATAAGAGGGTTTTAAGTATTTCTTGGTGGTTGTTTTTTAAAGAAATTTTGTGTGTGCTCATTGTAGAAAGATCAGGTGTGTAGGTGTATAAATTCCTTTTAAATTTTTGTGTTTTTGGCTCTGGTAAGTTTACCTCTGGCAACCTTATATTCTTTTATTTCATTTTTTTTAAAGGGGGGCTTTTTTTTTTTTTTTAGGCCTTCTGGATGCTTCTGAATTGCACCTCCTCAGGACCTAGGATCAGAACCATAGCTGGAAGTCTTAAGGTTTCCCATGCCCAATGTATTCCTTCCATGTTTTTTTTTTGTTGCTACTGGGACCCCTTTTGTTAGCTTCCAGAGGAAATCAAGGCACAACAAGAAGTAATGCACATCCATACAATACATTTAAAGCACATCCAACTCATATTTAAAGCGTATGACTTTCCCCAGTCCTGGGAAGTGTAGTTTCCCCTTCGCAGTTAGAGTTCCTGCCACCCATGACAAACTACAGTTCCCATAATTCTGTGGTGGGATTCATGTGCTTCAGTTGTGTGTTGTATGTGCTTTAAATGCAGTGTGTGGATCTGCCCCAGGCATGCCATTTATTCAGTAGTGAGTTGAAAAGAACAATGTGAAAATATACTTTTTTAAACAGGGGAAGGGCTGTCATTCAGTGGTAGGGCACATGCTTTGTATGCAAAGGTCCGATGCTGGTGGGGGTCTCACTCATTCACTTACCAACAACACGATCCGAACCATATCTACTCAGAAGTAAGTCCTGTTGAGTTCTATGGGGCCTAGTAAGTCCCTTAGTAAGTGTGTTTAGAATTGCAGCCTTCAGCGGCATCCATCTTTACTCCTGAGTGCTCCCATCTAAAATCTCCACAACACTAGGCTCCCTTCCTCCTGCAATGGCCTTCTGGTGACTGGCCTGGCCTGAGGGCACTTAAACCCTTCTTGCCGAAAGCAAGTAGGCAAGATTCAATGTTCCCTACCGAGGCTCCCTAAGCAGGTGAGAAGAAATGATCCCATCACTTCATCTGGACCTGGGAACACCCTTATTTAGCTAAGATTTCTATTTTCATTTCCAATCAGAGAAATGTTTGTTTGTTTGAGTGGTATGCTCCAAGCAACTGTGGTTGATGCTTCACGCTTCATACTTAATCACATCACTAGGGCCTGCCCTATTTCATCTCAGCTTTTGGGATGCTTCTGACCTGGCAACCCTAACATACAGAGACCTAGCAGCTTGGCTATACAAACAGACCACACATACAGCAACCTAGTAGCCTGATGACATTAATAAACCAAAACACTCACATCAGTTCTTACTGGATTAAAGAGAAAAACACACTCATCCAAACAGGACCGGACAGGAAGCTGCTCATACATCCTCCAAATCTACCACTATAACAGTGTTCTGCATTAATGACTGCCTTCAAAGATGTTTTGGAAGATGTTCTGTGTAAACTGTAGAAGTAGTGTAAGAACTTTTTGTCTAAGCACACATTTGCAGCCAGGGTGCATACAAGAAGTAATCCATATGCTTAATTTCCCAATTTTGCTTTTTAAAATAAAATAAGGCAGATCTAGACAGCCCAAAAAAGCCTATGGAAGCTTTGCATGTCTTCTGAAGATTCCTCCTCCAATTGCGGTTCCCAGTGTTAGGTTTGCCAAGGTGTACTTGGGCTTGGACCATTCTGTTGTCAGTGTCAGGGCTCAATCACGAAGATGCAGATGGAGTGCATTTTGGGTGAATGGAACAGGAACTGCGTCAAGGAATTCTAGCTCAGAACCACCAGCTTGGGTCTAACCTTCCATGCAAAGAGTTCTACTCATGGAATTGGGATTTTTTTGCCGCTTCCTCCTTCTCATTGGAGATTCCTGTGTCCACCAAATCTGCTTCTAAGGATTGGAGACTCAATCACATATGGGGCATGGACTGGATGGCACGAGGACTGCAGCAGGAAGGAGGATTCATCAAAACTCACTGCTCTTGTGGAAACAGAAGTGCCTTTCTGCTCAAGCAAGAATTCTTTGGATCCATGTCAATGTTTCCAAGTAGACTTAAGCTTTGGTACCTTTCACTAGAAATTAATAATTGACTGCTCATGCTATGTCTGAGGCTGCCCCTATAAAGCTGCAATTCTGTACACATTTACCTTAGCTCTCAGTAGATGTGTCTTGTGTTTGGGGGATTACTTTGTTGAGTAGTGAGGGAGCTATAGTCAGAAGGCAGACTCTCTCCAAGAACCCTTTGATCCCAGTCCTTAAAGTGATCTGTCCTGTCAACAATATTGTGTGAATATGTGAACTCTGAGAGTATTGTTGCTGAAAGGCAGTATATAAATATTGTAACTTCCTAATTGCATGTAGCATTACTGAAACTGTTGGTGCATAACTAGGTTTATTAAAAATATTAAAGAATGTGAAAAATATGGAATCTGCTTGCATGTAATCCTAATTTCTACATTCTATAACCAGTTGCTTTGGTATGAAGTTTTTTTTCCACCTGCAAATCCTTTATATTGGAAAATGGGAAGTATAGCAAGCAACATCACACTCTATACCTGCTCAAAGGCATGCTAATGGCTATAAATTGCAGCTGAAGTTTATAACTCCTAACCCTGACATGTTGCTTGTTAGTACTAGGGCCATGCAATAGTTTCCTTCTCTTAGCCCAGGGGAGGGGAACCTCAGGCCTGGGGAGCAATGCAGTCCTCCAGGCCTCTCTAGCTCTCAGAACTCTCCCCAACCCACACCTCTCACTGCCCTGGCTTGAATGTATCAGCAAACTCTGATAATGTACCTTGCTTGCCTAGAAAGGGGTGTGTGAGCATGTGTAGAAATTAGCCTACTGTACGAAGGTAAAATTTACATTTGTTGCTCAGCCCACTTTTTCCTCTGGCTCTGCCCACCACTGGCAGGTGGCCCTTGGAAGGTTCCCAGAACAGAATGTTGCCCTTGGCCTGAAAAAGTTTCCTTGTCCCTGTCCTAATCTTCCCAGCAATAAAGCACACAATCAAAAGATGAGAGACATCCTTTAAAAAGACAAGATTTCTTTTCTCCAGGTAGCTGCTGTATTCTACACATTGCTGATTTCCTACATGGATTTTCTACACTGGATGTGCCTAGACAGGCGGTGCACTGGAGTCATTTGTGAACCAGATACCGATTCAAAATCTTTAGCAACAGACTGTATTTCCTGCAATTTAGCCCATGTACAGCCAAGAAAAGTGCATGCTTAATCTTAATTTTGGACTTTGAAGACAGTTATGTCTTTGAGGTTTGCTGCATTGCAGGTTTTTGTATTGCAACCTTTCATAATTGCTCCACAATGCAAATATCTTTATATGGACTTTAAATGTCAGCTCTGAGCAAATAGTGAAAAATTCTTTCCCACACATTTATTTTTGAACATGAAATTGGTTTTTAATCTGACCAGGTTCACAGTCCATTCATCTTGTTTTCTGTATGCACCAGGGCAGAGAAAAGCTACCTAAACTTTAATGAGAGACTGACTTAACATTTTATTCCAGAGTTTTTGTCATAAATAAAGGGAAAGGAGAACCTTCCTTAAAGGGGGGGAACCCCAGCCCTCTCCACTGTTGATATGGAGCATATACAGGGCCGGGGCCAGGCATGCCGGGGCCCTTGACCACCAGCCTGCCCCATGTCCCAGCACACACATGCACGCACACGCACAGCCAGGCACATACCCCGGGCATGCGGCTCTTGCCAGTTCCACCTACCTTTCTCCTGTCTGTTGCTGTGTGCGTTGCATGCGCAGGGCTACCATTAACCAAGATGGCTGTGGAGACTTCTCTAAGGGGCTGATATCCCCCCATCTTGGTTGATGCCATGCATGTGCGGTACACTACATGCAAGCGCGCACACATTCCTGCCATCAACCAACATAGCGGTAGGTGCATCAGCCCCTTAAGGAAGCCTCCACTGCCAACTTGGTTGATGGCAGCCCTGCATATGTAGTGCATGCAGCAGCAGCAGACAGGAGAGTGGTAGGTTGAGTGAGCAAACAGGCAGGCGGCCTGAAAGCTCCCTCCTTGCAATCCTGCCACAGATAATGGAAGGGAAGACTACTCCCCCACTCTAATGAGGGGCCCTTCAGGGGCCCCTGTGGGCCATGGGGCCTTTGGCCAGGGCCTGCCTTGGCCGCCCTTTGGCACTGGCCCTGAGCATATATTCAGCTTGATTACTGTGGAGTAACAAAAAATCTGTCTATCTTCCTGGTGTAATACAATTAATATCTATCCACTAGGTTCCCCTCCATACCAAAACACACAATCCAGATTTCAGATCTAACAGCTTAAGAAAAGAGCAAATCCCTCACAAAAGAGTGGCCACAGAGGAAGGAAATCTAAGTGTCTCCAAAAAGCAAGCTAAGCCATGAAGTATAAGGAAAAGCCACAAAAACAAATTTCCTCTCCTGATCATTAATCAATTGGATCTGGAAAGAAGAAGAAAAAATCCTCTCTGGAATCAGATATGCCAAGCAGTCAGAACATGACAAAACCCATTCACCAAATTACAAAAAGCTAAATATTAATGAGATTCATGTTGACACTACCCAACATCTTCTGTTTGTGGTAACCCCTATATTGACCCCATAGACTCAGCTTTGGGAAACTTTTCTTGTCAAAATCACGTGGTAGCTCCCTGATAAAGTACACATTTTACTTTGCATGCATAAGGAAACAGATCCAGCCCCCTGCACCACCAGTCCAACAGGAGTTAAGGTAGCAGGGATTGGAAACATCCCTTCCTGAGACATTGGGAGACATTGCCAAGCAGAGTAGACAATAATAGGCAAGATGGGCCACTGATCTGATGTGATGCAGTATGAGGCATCATCCTATGTTCTTCTATACAACTAACAAAATTATGGTGTATTCATTATGGTATTACTATACTATTATTATTACCCACGCTTCACCCAGAGGTCCCAGGGCAGTTAAAACAGTTTTAAAATACATCATTAAAAACAATTAGAACAACCTAAGATTACATCACAAAAAATAGACTGGGTCCTAAAAATATACACCTCAGGTGTCAAAGCAAGGGTGAAGGGATGCCTCTTCAACAGTCGCTGAAAACTGTACTGAAAACTGAAGTTTCTAGACGCATCACTGTGGGGAGGGTTATAATTTTATATTTAAAGAGCATGACATTTAAAGGACAATGGGTGATTTTTGATTCACTTCTAGGCCCAATTCAGAGAGCTTCTCTCCCCACCCCTGTTCTGTTCTGACTTTTAAACACCTGCTGAAAACTTTTCTATGGCATCAGATGTATGCAGGCAATTGAGATGTATGCAGGCAATTGTCTTTCTGCAACAGTTAGTTAATGATTTCTGACTTTAAATTTGTGTGTGGTTTTAGTGTATATATCATTGCTGTAAACAGCTTTAATATTTTCTACAAATAATGGCATACAAATACTTTTATAATAAATAAATAGATTCTAGGTTTTGAATTATATCCATTCAAGGAAGAATTTAGGCCTAGCTGGAAAGGGTCAAGGGGATGAATAAGAAAGAAAGAAAAATCACTTGTGATGTAAAAGTGTTGTGATAACATTAATTGGTAAGGTCAGAACATAATTCAAAATAAACTTATTTTGTTGGTTTTTAAAAAGAGAAGATAAATATTAAACAGAAAAGCAGCCCCACACGTCTGCTGTTGAGGACCTAGAGATAAAAGGCACAACCATTTTCATTCCATAGAAAGGTAAAGAAAAATTCTTCATCAAATTTATCCTAACAAGATAATGAGGTCTTTACCTCAAGCACTTCATGGTGTTTTTTCTCTCTCAGTTGCCTTGTTCATTTTTGATGTGCTGCTAATCTGACCAGCTCTCTCACAATCATCACCTTCAAATAATTCTGTCATGCAAAAAATTGATTTTCCATTCAGAGGACTTTTTGCCTACTATATTTAATAAATTAACTCTCATAGGAAAAAAATCTACCTTGACTTCTGTGCACACATTTCCCAATATAGATAACTTAATTTTCTTCTCCTAATATCTGTGACATTATAGAGAGCACTAAGTAAAAATTCCCATATTTTCTTCTCAACCACCAATCTTCTCATTCTTCAGATAGCTCTGTACCACTTCCTAATTTTAGGATTTTTTAAAGATTTCACAGCAACTAACAGAGTTGAATATGGCAGTCATGCAGGTATCTTTAAAATGGTATGTAAGAAAATGTATTTGGTTGCAGATGTATACCTTCAATCTAGTGCAATCTGACAACAGCAGCATAATGCATCCAACCATTTCCGCTGACCAAACAGAAACAGATACTGAATAGTAGAGCAATCCAAGCGCAAGATCCACCGGGATGGAGAGTTTGAATTTAGCGAATCTTGGGCTTTCCCAGTTCAGCCAGGGCTCAGATAGCATAAATTTAAACTGGCATAATTTGCTCCAGTGTAAGATTCCAAAAAGGGGCATTATGGGGGCATGGCAGGAGTGGGAGGGGGCAAGGAGAGATTTATACCTATTCCAAACCCCTTTCAGCTCAGTCATATTCGCTAATAGGCAAAAAACCTTGTGTAGAACGTACCTATAGCTTTAAAAAGCAGGGAAATTGGGCAGCTATAGTGAATGCACTAGGGGAGCAGGAGACCTGACCTCTCTGAGATTTTGGACTGCCCTACAAATTTGTCAAAATGCAAACACAGTTTGGGTTGGTCTTTCACAGTCCAATCCACTTTCTGTGTAGCTTGGAAGAATTTGGTAACATGTGCCTCTGAGCATATGGTGAGTGGTGGCAATGCCTGCCATCTCCAAAGATGGAGAATTACACTTTTGTATGTTTGTTGGTGTTCTGCTTACTTAATAATAATAATAATAATATTTAATTTGTTTGTCGTCTATCTGGCAAATAGCCACTCTAGGCGACGTACATTAAAATGGGATAAAATACAACAATAGATAAAAATACTGGAGAGTCATCAATACATATAAAAACAGTTATAATAGCAGCATACGATAGATGACCAAATCATGGAGATTTACCCTTCCCAAGGACCTCAAAGGCCTGTTGGAATAGCCACGTCTTCAGGGCCTTGCGAAATACCTCTAGGGAAGGGACATGTCGAAGATCACATGGGAGGGAGTTCCAGAGAGTGGGGGCCACCACAGAAAAGGCTCTCTCCCTAGTACCCACCAGCCTAGCTGTTTTGGTTGGCGGGATTGAGAAAAGGCCTTGTGTGGCTGATCTAGTTGGGCGGCATAATTGGTGGCGTTGGAGGCGCTTCTTTCCTGTGTTACTATTGTTTCTACAAAGAATCTAATCTAGAAATTTCTCTCTCTCATTTTTCATCCTAGAAATCTGTGTCAAATTTATTTTTATTAATTTCAAAGCCTTTTTATTGATCAGTGTCATATGATAGTGAAGACAGCCTTGTGTGTTTCAAATTGGAGGTTATGTTCTATTTCTATTTTGGGTACAGGGCCGGTTCTAAAGGGTGGCCATGTGGGGCACTGGCCCGACAGCCCCTGGAGCTACAGCGGGCCCCTCAGCCGCCCCTCCGCTCCCCTTCCATAATCCGCAGGCCCCCCACGGCCCCCACACACCCCACTTACCTGTCTGCTGTCTTTTACCATTGCCCTTAATGAAGATGGCGGCTGCGGTTTCCCTAAGTTACTGAAGCCCCTGCCGCCATCGTAGTTGATGGCTGAGATGCGCACGCATAGCACGCATGCGTGCCATCAACAAAGATGGCGGCAGAGGCATCATCCCCTTAGGGAAACCGCGGCTGCCATCTTCGTTAAGGGCAATGGTAAAAGACAGCAGACAGGTAGGTGGGGGTGTGAGGGGGCCACATGTGTGCGTGCGCAGGCATGCACACGTGTGCACACATGCCGGGGCCCAGGGCAAGCTGATGCCCAAGGGTCCTGGTATTCCTGGAGCCGGCCCTGTTTGGGTACATTAACAGTTGAATCTGAAACTGCACTTTGATATAAAATCAGACTGATTACAATATGTTGCTACTTCAGGAGTGACTCTAGCTGTTGGAAAAAACAAACTTAGCCTGCCCAAGATGCATGTTTTCAGCCTGCTATGCTTAAACCACTTCATTTAAGGCAAGGTGGGCTCGGTCAATTAAAAGCATAGAGCACAGCTAGAATTTTGCTAGAATATATTTCACCTTCCACTCTTTTATCTTGTGCAAACTGAGACACTCTTGATGTTTACTGGAGATTATTTGGCAGAATAGTCAGTGCCATTGTTCCACAATTGTTTTTGGAGTTTTTTTAGTGTAAAATCTGCAAGGTGTTGCTGTACTTCACATATTCACAGAAATAGAAGCAAAAGAAAATGATTTCCTTTAGGAAACTTCACTAAAATTGCAGAGTAAATCAGACATATTAAAAGTGACTATCTGAACTATGTCAACTGTCTTGATAATGTTGCTTCCTCCCTGCTAAAACAAGATCAGCACAACACGTCTTTTTTCCATTGTTTGGGCTGATTGCAGGATTTCCCAGGATTCTCTGGGGGAAGCCAGGACTGTCTCATGTGAAATAAAGATCTGGTGTGGGTGTGGCCCCCTGATTAGCCAAGCCCAGCAGCTGTGAGTCTGGCTTTTAGAACACTGAGAGTTGGTTCTTACTGAGCATGTCTGACACTATCATTGAGTTCAAGGCAAAATTTCTTAAATTAATTAAAACTCAGCCAGGCATTTTTTTAACTTTTAAACTGCAGAAGATGAAAGTCAGAGTATGGGGCAAGGTCAGTAATAGGATTCCAGGTACTCTGTGGACATGGCTGATTAATGCATTTCAACAGATTATGAGAACTCTGTCAGAAAAAAGTCCAAAATGGTTCCCCCCCTCTCTTTTAAGACTTTGAACTCACGATTCTCTCTGTTTTGTGTTTTGCCATGAAAATTTAGACGGTTGTTAAGCAAGCATTTCTGAGTCCAGGACTATAACTTTTGTAAGGTTTTGTTTTGAAATGGGTGTATGGGAAGGATCAGAACGGCATGGGGGTATTTTCAATTTAACATTGCGGAATGTGAAAAATCCATGCTGGCTTTAGTATACAGCCATTCTTGTGGCTGTATAGTAACCTAGCAGGTCAGCAGAAAAAGGACAGCAAAAAAGGTAATGTAAGTCAAACTCCTCATGAATGGAATTTGGAATAGGCATAACTTAAGCCACTGGTTACACTGGCTTTCTATAGTTAGGATTAGAAGTCACTATAGTTACACTGACGTGCCTTTGCCAACATAACACAAGCATTGGTGTGATACTGCTGGCATAGGGGCCAAAACTGGGTAGCACTGGTATGTATGTGTTGGGAGCAGCCCTATAGCCAGCCTTGCTTGTTAGCTGGGGCAGCCACATTTCTGGGGGGGGGGAGCAAGGTGCATAGAGCCAGCCAATCTGCTGACCCTCACTGGGGGAGAGAATATGAGGGCTGGAACAGGGGAAGCGACAGGAAAAAGTAGTGACCTTCCCATCACTCCTCCTCCACCAGAGAGTGCATTAAATTATTTTAATCTGTTGAATTGTCACACCTGTTTTGAGAGATCCCCAGAAATGCCAGACTCAAAAGCTTGAGTTTGCCTATAGCTACAGTCCCCTTTCACCTGTGTTCTGTCCCTGTGTTATGATTTTTCATGAACTGAACTACTTGGTAAAGACAGTGAGCTCCTGGGCTTGGCTTTGATGCTGCATTAGGTATCTAAGTTTTAGATTCCTCTTGAAAAACAAACTTGCCCATACAACAAATTTAGGGAAGGGCAAAGAGAAAAAAAAAGTATAGGGTGTGTTTGTTAACTCTTCCTTGAGAGTTCTTCCTTCTAGTCTTGTTCCTGGCCTTTAGATTTTCCTTCCTGTTGGAAAATCAAGGGGAAACGTTTTATCTGGTTGCTGTATAAAGGATGATCTAAGCAATAGGAAACTAATTGTAGAAAGCAATTGGATTTTTTTTACTGGTTGCTGGGTTGATTTTTCTGTCCAGAAACCCTGAAAAGGCTTCATGCTGAGCTGCACATATTGGGAAAATCAGAACTTAGGCCTGAGTTACAGCCTAGGTGTCCAGCCAGCCAGCTAGCTAACTGTAGTGTCCACAGCAATATTTCTGTTCCTCTAGGGCTATTTTCATCCTTTGCCATCAAAGAAAAAGAAGAAAAAAGAAGAAAATAGCCATATGATTGTGAGCATAATGAGTGCTTTAAACAAATAAAGGATGGACATTTTTTTCAGATTACTTTATCTCTTTATTTCACCCTTTAGTAATAAGCACCCAATCTTGCTCTACTCATAACAACAGCAGAATAAGCTTTTATAACTCTTATTTCTTACTGCAGGCAAAAAAAACATGTTTCTTTATTGCTGGCTAGGTACAGCACAACTGAAAATGAAAATAAAAAGCAGAACAAAGGAAATATCAAGGGGTGGAGTCTAACTTCAGCCCATAATACAAAGTTCTAAAATTTAATTCTTCAAGGGTCATGTTACTATACAGGTTTTTCCCCCAAGATCACTTACGTAATTGTAGGGTGAATGTGATCCTGAAAAATCCAACCTCTGTTAGGGTTAGAGCCAGTGTGCTGTAGTGGTTAAGATGTTGGACTACGATCTGGGAGACTAGGGTTCAAATCCCCACACAGCCATGAAGCTCACTGGTTGACCTTGGGCCAGTCACTGCCTCTCAGCCTCAGAGGAAGGCAATGGTAAACCCCCTCTGCTTACCATGAAAACCCTATCCATAGGGTTGGCATAAGTCAGAATCGACTTGAAAGCAGTCCATCATTCATCATCCATCATCAGTCAAGGAAAGTCTTGAGCGAGCAGACTTTTGGGGGCTCTTCCAGATGAGGCTTTTGTTGTGCACTCACTCTGCTTTATTCACTGAATTATTCAGAGGGTCATGTTCTTAAAACAAGCCATCATTCTTTAAATGGAGGTTGTCACTGCCTGCCATGTCAGAAATTAAAAAGACAATTCCCCCCCCCCAAAAAATCCCATCCCACTCCTCGGCTACAGGCCTGGCAGGGAGAAGAGTGGGATGTAATGAGATCCTTTGTTTCCCCAGACCTGTCCTATCAATGGTGAAGGTTTAATCTTATACCGGCAAAAGAGGTAGTGTAACTCAAAATGCTTCCACTGTGGTTAGCTGTGTGGTTAGAGCTGTTGTGTGAATTGTGTAGGTTCTCACCTTCTGTTATGTTCCTCTGCCAGGATTGTTGCTGGCTAATCTGTTATTTACCATGTTGGCATTCTGTGTGATGTAAATCCTCATTGTTGCATATTCTTGTCCTTATGTTTCATTTCTACTTTCCTGGCAAAAATATCCTTCTCTTCATAGGGGCATTGCTCTCCTAATGGGTCCTGAACACTTTTTCTGGGTTGTTCCTATATAAGCCATTTCCAAAATGTGTTGTAGATCTGGCTGGGTGTTATACTGGACAGTCTTCCCTTTCTTTCCTGTGACCATGTGTGTTTTAAAAAGCAGACAGTGGCAAAGTTCACCTGTCAAAGGAGAAGCACACTTTAAAAGCCTCTGGATTCTTCACCAGCTCAAACTGAAGTCCTGGATGGAAAAGAATTGCTGACTTTTCCCCGGACTATTCAAGACATTAGGTTTCACAAGAGTGGGATGAAACCCTGCAGGGCCAAAATCTGAAGGCGGTGGAGGGAGTCCACCTCCTGCTGCAGACCAAGTGGGGGAGTCACCCTCTTTCCTCCCACTGCCTTGGATTTCATTTCTGCATGGTAATTTCAGAAAACCACAGAGAGCTTGCCCATCTTTAGTAAAAGGTATGGTTTGAAGGCATATGAGGTCACTACCTTGTTGAACCTAAGCAGGTCTGGATCCGGTCAGTGCCTGGATGAGAGACCACCTGAGAACAACATGTATGTCACTTGGGTCCCATGATGGAACCAGGTGGGGTATAAATGTAAGGAAATAAATAAACAAATAAGCTGCAGGATATGTCTAGTTGATTTATAGCATCTGGGATTCCTGGAATGGATCAGTGACTGGGCTTGTGATGTGTGGACTGAAGTAGCTCAAAGTGCTGAGTGCACTCTGACATACTTATATCTGTGGGTTGTGTCTTGTGAGTACAATTGGGTAGGGTGACATTGTGGAAATATTTTCCCATTGGTGGATGCTGAATGGCCCTTTACAGATATAATTGATATTAGAGCATTGGCAGCACAGCGTGCAATGTTCAGATGTCTTTGTATTCCACTGGAGGAATGTCTTCATTATTCCTATGTTATGTGCAGTTTAAAGTGACATTGTTTCCTTTTCAGATTTGGTGCTGGGAGTGCAACTACACTATGGCAGTTAGCAAACTGTTGGTGCAGCAGCATTATAGGATTGAACGATATGTTTCTGGCATACCATCAACAATGCTTTTGTTAGGCAGATTCCTGGTCAATAGCCCAGAATGGTCCATTGATAGGAGGTAATAATTAGAAGCATACTGTTATATGAAATACTTGATGAAAAGGCATGCTTTTCAGATTTTAATCTAAGCTGCAGAAGAAACCAGGAGATTGTCATACTTGCCTCAGTTCAAAGCCAAGAAACAGAAAGTATGGGAGGCTCTCAGCTGCTAAATGTCAAAAGTGCTATCAGCCTAGCATATTTTAATGCATATTTGACTAAGATCATGCAAAGGATGGAATGCTGGTTTTGGACACGGGACATTTATTTCAAATTCCTACTCAGCCATGATCAGGTCACGGATATTTTTTACTTGTAAGGGAAGAAAGCATTGTAGAAATCATCACAACAAATTTGTCATCATCATCATTTGATGAAAAGTTACAGGAATACTTAGGTATTAAGATTGATTCACATAGTCATTTGAAGCTGAAGAACAATCACGAGTTTTTCAGTATTTTTCAAGGCATGGCAATATTTATTATTTGTTTATTATTTATTATTTGATTTATATCCCGTCCTTCCCCCCAGCAGGAGCCCAGGGTGGCAATATGTGAACTTACATTGCAAAAATGCTCTCACAAAATCACTTTATCATGTGATTACAAATCAGAAGGGACATGTTCCCAATGGAAGTATATATAAGGTGAAAAGAACAAGAAGGATATGGACACATATGTTAAAAGGATGTTCAAGGTATCTATTCTTATGTCTAGTGTTTCCTTGAACATTAACGTGCCAAAAGCTTCAAAGAGATAATAGGAAACCAGGTACTCTGTTGTGTGTTTATAAACCCTCAAGCATCCCAGAACTAGTCACTTATAGATGACAAGTAGTCAAATCCATCAGAGTTGTTATAGAAGCACAAATATATTAATAAAAATTGGTGTGAGGGATAGAACAAAACCTAGACAAAACAAAAAACAAAAAACACAGTACTGAGTTTCAGCTAATAGTATCTGATCACATCTTCCATGGAAGTTGGTTCTTTTTCTATTCTAACGTTTTGCTCTGATGATTTAACGTTTGTGCTGATTAATTTTGATTATGCTCAAAAAGGAGAATGGACAAGGTTGCGATGTGGACCTCCACCCCATGCACTATATAAAAGAGAGACTTCCATACATGGAAGGGAGCCATATTCCAGATTAGACCACTAGTGTAATCACAATGGACTCTCTTGAAATGTTCATGTCCACCATTGTGTGGAAATAGAAGTGATTACCTACATCTGTTAATTTAAGTTGGTCTAGTACAGCCTTTCCCAACTAGTGGGCCACCAGATGTTGTTGGACCACAACTCCCATCAGCCTCAGCCAGCATTGTCAATGGTCAGGAAAGATGGGAATTGTGGTCCAACAACTTGCAGTCGATGGGCGAAATAATACGCAGACAACAGCAGCTATGGTTGAACAAAGGGCCACTTTATTAAATTATAACCAAGACTTTTAAAGCGACCTGCAGAGGTGAAACCTAAGTGCAGGAGCTAACTATAGGCAAGCACCTTGCCCTACAGCTCTTGGGCAACCAGCCCCTGCTGGGGCAAAGGGCAAGCCCCTTTTGATTACCCCTTCCCCTGGCCACACCTTGTCGGTGAGTAGGGAGGCCTTCCCACATCACCAACCCCCCGGGGCCATGGAACCCTCGGGTGGATGAGGTAAGTTGGCCCCAAAAGCAGCCCATATCCTGCCCTCAGGCCGTAAAACCCTGAGAGACAGGCCTCCGGAACCACCAATCACCTCCAAAGGTGCCTAAGGGGGCCACCTAGCTGTCATTACCTATTTCCTTTCCCGCACTTTACCGCCATAAAAGGGGGACAAATCTCTATTTAGTCCCCCTTTTCCCCACTGCATAGAAGAACTTCCAGCAGACTCCTCTGCAGGTCTTGCAAAAATACGTCATTCCCTGTATCCAACAGGTGAATGCCATCGGCCCTGTACAGTTCAGCCCTAGACTTGTACAGTTCAGTCCCCGTCCAGCAGCCTGTCAAAAAAAAAGCAACATCATTAGGCTCCCGTATTACCAGGCCCTTTTAGAGGGAGAACATAAGTCTTATAGGCCCCTGAAGTCCACCTTCCAACAGCCTGCAACTTGGCCTGTGGGAATCTAAGCCCAGCTGTGGTAGAGACAGCCCCAATTCTAAAAGAGTGGGTCCCAAATCCCGATGGGTCCACTCCAAGCCTTTGCAGGGCCATCTTAGTAAGTGCCCAGAATTGGTATTTAGTAAGGGGAGATCCATTTCCATGAATACATAGATATCCACTCCTCACTCCCCTCTTTGAGAAAGGCTTGCAGGGCCAAGACCGGGCAGATGTGTGGCAAAGGGGAAGGGGCTAAAACAATGGTCCGTCCCTACCCTTCTGGTCAGTTTTGGACTTACGCAATGTAATGCAAGTGCCGCCCGTCTTCATAATGAAATCCGAAATTAAAAGGGCATGCTGGGTATGGTCCAGCTTAGCCCCAGCCACTACTTCCCCAATTCTAAATGCCCCCCAAAACAGCATAAGGGACGCAGCCCTAAATAGTTGTACTTCATTGCTGGAAGAGCATACTTCCAGCCACTGGGTCATCAGTTCGCCTAAAAGCTCCAGTGACATAGGACGGCATTGATCAGGGGCAGCTGGGTGCTCTCTAGCCCACCCAGCCAACATACGTTGGACCCTAAAATCCGCCGAATGGTCCTGAAAACCCCATGCCCTGGCCATAAAGGAAAGTCCGGCTAGCTTACCTTGTAAGGCTCGGAAGGATAGGCCCTTCCTCCTGCCATCTACCAGGAATTCCAGCAGATGACTCACCGGAATGGGCCACTGGGGCAAGTATGTGTTGCTGGCCCAAAATTCTTCAATTGCCCTACCTGCTCTTTGATAGCTGGCGAGCATGCTGGGGGCAATGGATAGGCTTATGGCCCTCTCCAACTCCGCTCTCCAATCTCCCAAACTGCAGGGGGCATGGCATCCAGCTGAGCCCTGGCCAGTGGCGCCAGCTGACAGAAACGGTCCATCTGGTTCCATGACAGAGCATCAGCAACACTGTTGTCAATGCCAGGAACATGCCGTGCCCCAAAAAGAACATTAAAACGCAGGCATTGGAGAACAAAAGCCTGGACAAGGCCCATAACCCTGGTGTTCCTGGATGTAAGCGAATTGATAACATGGACTGTGGCCCCGTTGTCACACCAAAAATGGACAGTAGAGTTCTGAAGCCTCTCTGCCCATAAATGTACTGCCAGCACAATCGTGAAGAATTCAAGAAAGGTCAGGTCTTTGTCCAGCCCTTCTTGAATCCAAGCTGGAGGCCATTGCCCATTGCACCAGGAAGGCCCGAATATTACCCGAAATCCATAAGACCCTGATGCGTCAGAACAAACTTGCATCTCTGCCTCCGCTCCTGTCTCCAAAAGGAAACCCCATTGTAATCCCACAAAAAGGAGGACCATACTGCTAGGTCGGCTTGCAAGGCTACCGTAACCCTGAATCTATGGTGGGGTTGTGAAAGCCCCACCATAGCATCATAGACGCGGTCACATGCCTCAAAAAGGCCCGCCTGGGTGCAACGACCCTGCAGGCAAAGTTCAGGTGTCCTGCCAGTTCCCGGAGTGTAGAAAGGAAAACTTTCTTAGCCCCAGCTACCTCCCAGATCTTGATGCGTAAAAGATTGATCTTATCCATGGGAAGCTGGCAACTCATGGCTACTGTATCAATTTCAATACCTAAAAACATCAGGACCTGGGCGGGGCCCTCCGTCTTCTCCGAGGCCAGGGACACACCTAGTTCCTCTGCTAGCTCACTAAATTGGGACATTAAATGTTGGCATTCACCTGTGTTTGCCCTACCAGCAAACAGGAAGTCATCCAGATAGTGTACCACCGTGTGCAAAGCCACCCCGTCTCCTGACAGCCCATTTCAAGAAGGAGCTGAAGCACTCAAACACAGCGCATGAAATTGAGCACCCCATGGACAGGGCCCTGTCCATGTAGAATTGGCCCGAAAAGGCGAAGCCCAGCAGCTCAAAGTCTGCCGGGTTAACTGGCAGGAGATGGAAGGCGGACTTGATATCACACTTACCCATAAATGCTCCCTTACCTCAGGAACGGACCATGCGCACCGCAGTGTCTAGGGATGTGTAGTGTACAGAACACAAATTATCTGGAATGAAGTCATTGACAGACAGCCCTCGAGAGTAGGACCAATGGTGAATGAGCCTAAATTCCCCGTCTGCCTTCTTGGGAACAATACCCAGAGGAGACAGTCTAAGGTTGGGGATAGGGGGAGAGTGGAAGGGGCCAAGGACTCGCCCGGCCTGCACCTCTTTGTCTATTTTGTGTTGTACTAAGTCCTCCTTTCCCACCGTGGATCGGAAGTTGCGAGACCAAAAGGCTGAACGTGGGCCGGTGTAGGGAATTTGGAAGCCTAAGGAAAATCCGTCCAACAAAAAACACGCGCCCCCCTGGTTTGGATAACCATCCAGGAGGCGTTCCAACATGTCTAATTTAATTGGGGAGGGGCCCTTTTCCCTGAGCAGCTCCCACAAGGGGCTGTTTCCTGCCTCCCTGATAGTCCCTATCCCCGCCCCTAAAGGGTCTGCCCCGTGGGCAGGTGGAACATGGGTGCGCTGCCCCACATATAGAACATTCATGCCAGAAATTGCACGGGTTGCGGGTGCAGAATCCACAGGAATTAAATTCCCAGCAGAACAGCATTTGTTGAACACCCTCCCCCGCATTACTGGGGGGCAAGGTAGTGGCCAACTGTCTGCTGAGTATGTGCCCACTATCAGCCCTGTCTCCAGTCATGGTGCGGGCTGCCATCATGAACTGCAGCCACAGCTCTGGTTCTTTTTTGTCCCTGGGGAGTGTCTTATTGAAGGCCACCCGCATATGGAAGGCCTCGTTGTAAGACAGCTAAGCCAGGCCGGAAAAGTCAATATAGGTCTGGTATATGATGTCTAGATACTTTGTCAGGAGGGGGCCTTTCAGTGGCAGTTTCTCCATCACCACTCCTGCGTAAATCAGGTAGGCTCACAACCAATTATGCCATGTTCGCTCTACCTTCTTACACTTAGGCCGCTCAGGCTCCACATCCCCATCCTTGTCCCTATCTCTCTTGGGCTGCTCCCTGTAAGGCAGAGTAAATAGGTCCACACACTCCCTGCGCCAAATCCTCTCTTTGGTCGCGGGGAGCAGGTGGAATCCCAAGGAACAAGATGCCGCACCGAAGGGAATGGCTCCTGCAGCAATTGGACCTAAGGGGTCCAGAACCGCAGCCGAAGCCAAACTAGCGGCCTGTAGCTCCAGCACCGGAGTGGGAGGCTGCACAACCCCATTGGTGGAGGGGGCAGCCATAGCCGATGCCTCTCCCTCCGCATGCTGCCAAACCTGGTGGCAAGCCATCTGCAATGGGGTTGGCAGACCCCCTTGAGTGTCAGCCGCCCCTTGTCTTACATGTGGCGTGGAGCTAACTGGAGTGCATTGTAGTCCAGCTTGCCCTGAAGCCCACTGTGGCCACCCTTGTGTTGGCCACCCCATTCCCTGAGTGGGTGTGGGAGACTCACCTGTCCCTATCAATGGCCAAGGTGCTCCTAAGGGCTGGCACTCCTCATTGAGGGACAGCGTGACACCGGATACTTGCACTTCCGATGCTGCAGCTGACTCTGAAGCCACTGGAGGTGCTGGGGAGGCATCCACCCTCACCACCATTGCCGAAGCGTGACTAGGCCCAGCCTCCAGCGCATCCAAGTGGGATAAAATTAACGCAGCAACGTTAGTGTCAGTACCCACCAGCTGACCTGATGAGCGTTTACTCTGCCCCCTGACCCTGCTACACCTAGGCCGGGCTGCAGGAACTGCTGCTGCTCCTTGTGCCGCAGACACCTCCCTTATCACAGCCAGCTGGATGTTATCCTGCCTGGGTAAGCCTACCCTCTGCCTCTCCAGTGTGTCCAGCCGGGCCAGAATAGCCGCTCAAGGTGGCGCCTCATCATTATCTGACGACATGGCAACTGGGGGGGCGCTTGGGTGGAGGCCTGCTGGCCCTCCCTTTCCCTTTGGGCCCCCCATGCCTTTTGGGGGGGCATTGTAATATTAAGCCCACCCAATATATCCTCCCTTTAATGTCTTAAACCACTTAGTGGAGGGGCCAAAATTCTGACTCCACATTGTATGCAGCAAGCGGGCTCCCTTCAAGCCTAGCTTGCAATGTGTTTGTGCGACTGTTGGGGGGGCAGGCAGGCGACCTAAAAGCCTAGGTGCCTGTCCTGCTGAGGCCGTGTGCTGCCTCTATGCAGCCAGCCCCACCACTGACAGGCCACTAAGGCCACAGCGCCGCCCCTTGCTTAATCAGGCAGCCGCGGGGAAAAATGGGCCTCCAAAACCTCGGCGCAGCCTTTACAACTGCCGCCCAGGGTCGGCCCAGCCTCTCCACACTGCTGCCTGCCAAATCGGGCCTTCCAGGCCCATGCGCTACCAGTACTCTGCCAGAAAATGGCGCCGACCACGTGGCCAAAGAAAAATGGCCACCGAAGAAAGATGTCCCATGCCGCTCCATCTTCTCTCTTTGTCCGTCGCAATCCAAGAGGAAGATGGAGGGGGCGGCGTGGGCTTAAATAGCCCATTGGCGCTCTGCCCCCTCTGTGCAGCACATCGAGTGTCAGCATCAGCGACACTGCCCTTAACCTCAATGGCTTCTGTGGCTTCACCCTCAGCCGCAATTGCGCTCCGCTCGCCCAGGCTTCGCACAGGTAAGCGGATCGGGACATCTGGTGGCCCACTAGTTGGGAAAGGCTGGTCTAGTATGTCTCTGTGTGTATTCTGCATATGGATACTTCAGGGATTTGTAGTTGATGCATGGAAATTACCATATCATTTCTTGTCCAGAACTCATTTGTCTGGTGACTGGAGGATTTCTCATCACAGTAAAACCATATGAGCATGAATACTGTTGTGACATCATGCTATACACAAGAACTCCAATTGGCTGACATTGCTCACATGAATATTTCAGAAAGAAAAAAAAGCAATATTTATAAAATGGAACCAAAGCATCAGCAGACAGGGGGAAACAATGGCACTGAACAAGAATGAGAAAAATGAACAGTCTCACACTGAAGTTTATTTGGGGGGATGGGGCGGGATCATTTCTGTCCCCTCCCTCCCATCCCCCAAGAACATTTAGCATAAAGCTAGAATTAGTGCATGGAACACACATGGAATGTGATTAGGGAGGCTCTCTGGAACAGGGAAAGAGGCATAGGTAAGAGAACTAAATACTGTACATCTGGTTAGGCAGGTGTGAAAACCCCAAGGAAACATCCAAAGCAACTTCAGTTTAATCTTTGTCAATTGCTAAATAATGAATATATCCTGGGTAAAAAACACCTACATTCTTGTAGGTGATGATTGCATGCCTTGGGGAGCTGTATATTTTGATAGAATGGAATGCTCTTTGCTTCTTAGCCTGCTGTAATAGAAAACACACACAGGGTGTAGAGACCTGAACATTGCTAAATGAATTGGGAAAAGTTTGTGATCTTTCTGTTATTGGTAATGACTATGACATTGTGCATGTTTCATTAGGAATCAAAGCATGTGTGTCTCAGACTTTTGAGCCAACAACAGAAACACACCACTGAATCCCCAAGGTGTGGTGACTAATGCTTCCAGTGAGGTCTCAGCATTCCCTTTATAGATCAGGTGCTAATGTACTCTGACATTCCAACTCACAGCACAGAAAATTAATACCAATGTGGTGGGCGAAATAAAGTACCATTCTAGAGATGCAAATACATAACAGAAGATGGGCAATCTATTTTGAATCCTTTACCAATCACAACAAATCT
This sequence comes from Rhineura floridana, assembly GCF_030035675.1. Lineage (NCBI taxonomy): Eukaryota > Metazoa > Chordata > Lepidosauria > Squamata > Rhineuridae > Rhineura > Rhineura floridana. The sequence goes on along the minus strand of NC_084481.1, from coordinate 132,685,283 downwards.
GTTGGTGCTAAAAATTATGAGAGTCAACAATTTCATAAGGTTTTGGGTTGGGTACCTCTTTGTGGTGGTGGTGGTGGTTTTTAGTTTAGTTTAGGCAGATCTTAATGGGAAGAAATTATATTGTCAAGAGTAATAAGGGTTGTGGGCAGGCTTTAAACCCTGCATGTGGGCAGCCTTTAATCCCTTTGATAGAATGGCCTCCCTTCAGAACAAGGAAGCCCAAACTGAAGAAACACTGAAGAAAGACATATTTTCCCTCCAGAAATTATAAATGCCACTTGACACTATAAATAATCAATGCAGATTACAAAATATGAACCATTAATCATTTTTCATTCATTGGCGATCACTCGTGGCCAAGTAAGATTGTCTTCCAAAATAAGGTCTTTAACAGTGGGTTCGTAAGTGACTGTGGAGGCCAATTCTGGATCCACACAGCCTCCCACAGTGAGGACATGTTTCCAGATGGAACATGGTCGTGATGAGGATTTGTTTGACGTGCCTTCCGCTTAGCTCGTTTGTCCTGTTCACCCTGTATTCGTGCTTCTTCAAAGTCCACAACACCTTTGATAATAGCCGACCTCCATTCAGGACGTTCATGGGCCAAGACTTAACAGTTGTTGATGTTCATGTTACATTTTTTTAGATTCGCTTTAAGAACATTTTTAAACCTCTTTTGCTGTCCACCGATGTTCTGTTTTCCATCCTTAAGTTTGGAGTAAAGTAGCTGCTTTGGAAGACGGTGATTAGGCATTTGAACAACATGGCTGGTCCAGCAAAGTTGATGTTGAAGGATCATTGTTTCAAAACTGGTAGTCTTTACTTCTTCCAAAACGCTAACAGTAGTCCTTCTGTCTTCCCAAGTAATTTGCAGAATTTTCCGGAGGCAGCGTTGGTGGAATCTTTCAAGAAGTTGGGAGTGGCATTTATAAATGGTCCATATTTCACAGGCGTACAGTAAGGTCGGTAGTACAATGGCTTTGTAAATAAGCATTTTGGTCTCCCTACGAATATCCCGATCCTCGAACACTCTACGCTTCATTCGGGATAATTCTGGATCCGTTTCAATCCGGTTTTAGGTCCGGTTTTGGCACTGAAACAGCCTTGGTCGCCCTGTATGATGACCTTTGTCGGGAGAGGGACAGGGGGAGTGTGACTCTGTTGATTCTCCTTGATCTCTCAGCGGCGTTTGATACCATTGACCATGGTATCCTTCTGGGAAGGCTCGTGGAGTTGGGAGTTGGGGGCACTGCTTGGCAGTGGCTCTGCTCCTACTTAGTGGATCGTCGCCAGAAGGTAGTGCTTGGGGAACATCGCTCGACACCCTGGACTCTCCATTGTGGAGTCCCTCAGGGGTCGGTTTTGTCCCCATGCTCTTTAACATCTACATGCAGCCTCTGGGTGCGGTCATCAGGAGTTTTGGAGTGCGTTGCCATCAGTACGCTGATGACACGCAGCTCTACTTCTCCTTTTCACCTTCTTCAGGTGAGGCGGTCAATGTGCTGAACCGTTGCCTGACCGCAATAATGGACTGGATGAGAGCTAATAAACTGAAACTCAATCAAGACAAGAGTGAGACACTGTTGGTGAGCTCTTTCCCTGCTCAGATGGTGGATGTTTATCCTGTTCTAGATGGGGTTACACTCCCCTTGAAGGAACAGGTTCGTAGTTTGGGGGTCCTTTTTGACCCTTCCTTGTCGCTCGAGGCTCAAGTGGCCTCGGTGGCACGGAATGCATTTTACCACCTTCGCTTAGTCACCCAACTACGCCCCTATCTGGACAGTGATGATCTTGCCTCTGTTGTCCACGCTCTGGTAACTTCTAGATTGGATTGCTGTAATGCGCTCTACGTAGGGCTGCCCTTGAAGACTGTTCGGAAACTTCAGCTAGTGCAAAATGCGGCAGCCAGGCTGTTGACAAGGACCAATCGGTCTGCGCATATAACACCTGTCCTGGCTCGCTTGCACTGGCTACCCATTTGTTTCCGAGCTAGATTCAAGGTGCTGGTTTTGACCTATAAAGCCTTACACAGTGTGGGACCACAATACCTTGTGGAACGCCTCTCCCGCTATGAACCTACCCACTCACTTCGTTCAGTATCTAAGGCCCTCCTCCGGGTACCAACTCACCAGGATGCCCGGAGGACTGTTACTAGAACTAGGGCCTTTTCTGTGGTGGCCCCTGAATTATGGAACAGCTTACCAGAGGAAATACGCCTGGCGCCTACGGTTATTTCTTTTAGGCGCCAGGTTAAGACCTGGCTGTACTCCCAGGCATTTTAATGTTCACTGTTTTATGTTTAATGTTTTAGTTTAATGTGTTCCTTTCTGTTACTGATTTTATTCTATATTGTATTTTAATCTCGTTTTGTACACCGCCCAGAGAGCTATTAGCTATGGGCGGTCTAGAAATGAAAATAAACAAATAAATAAATAAATAAATAAAATAAATAATGCCCCTGGGTTGCGGAGGGTAGCGGAAGTGCTACCCGCTACCCACTCCTATATATTAATAGAGATATATAGATATAGAACACATGCTACACGCTACCCATGCTTATATATTAATATAGATATAGATATAGTAAGGTATAGATACAGCCACAGAGAGAGAGAATATTATACAGCTGTCTAATGTGTCCTTATTGCAGCACTTGAAGAGCTCAGACGATATTGAATTTCAGTATCGATGTTAGCTTTTACAGAGAGATGGCTGCCAAGATAGGGGAAGTGATCAACGTTCTCCAACATCACACCATTAAGCTGGATTGATGGTGCTACAGAGGGACTAGTTTGCACCTGTTGATGAAGCACTTTGGTTTTTTTAATATTAAGTGAGAGCCCAAGCTTTCCATATCCTTCTGCAAAGACATTTAGGGTAGTTTGAAGATCTTTCTCTGAATGTGCAGAGACTACATTAGCATTGGCATATTGAAGTTCTACAACAGAGGTTGACATTACCTTACTTTTTTCTTTCAGCCTACTGAGATTAAAAAGCTTTCCATCTGTTTGTTGTATGATTTCCATACCAGTAGGAAGTTTCCCCTCAATAAGGTGTAGAATCATAGCAATGAAGATAGCAAATAAGGTAGGAGCAATGATGCATACCTGTTTTATGCTTGATCCGACTCCGAATGTATCACTCTGAAAGCCATTGTTATCCAAAATTGTTGCTGTCATGTTGTCATGAAGGAGTCACAAAATATTCACAAATTTATCAGGGCATCTAGTTTTCAGAAGGACGGTCCATTGATTGGTTTGATTCACAGTATCAAAGGATTTAGTCAGATCAATAAACGCCATATATAAAGGTTGATTCTGCTCCCGGCATTTTTCTTGAAGCTGTCGTGCAGTGAAGATCATGTCTACTGTCCCCCTGGAAAGGCGGAAACCATTTTGAGATTGGGGGAGGACATCCTCTGAGATTGGCAGGAGGCGAATTGCGAGGATCCTTGCAAGGATTTTACCATTAATATCTATGCTTTAATTAATAAAACAAACACAACTAAAAATCATTGGGAAAACAGTAATCCAAAATGTAAAAACAGCAGCAATCAAATCTTAAATCAGTTTAAAAGCAGAAACTAAACAACACCCACTGAAATAAATTTTAAAAATGCTGTCCACGTGAAGGCAAGCAACACTGGGACAGAGGGGAAACTATTTTCAATTCTGCTTACCACCACCAAAAAGGGCCAGTGTCCCTTTTATTCATGTCTACTTGCCTGCCTGAAATCTCGGAGAAGGCAGGGAACACAGAGATGGGCTTCATAGTACTTAGATTCAGTGTGTGTGCACGCAAGGGAGAATTTCTTTAGATTGGGGTGGCTAATACATACATCACATACAGCCCCCCCAAGAGGGTTTTTGGGACCACAAAACCTTTCAAAATTGATCATTTGTACAGCTCTAATGAGTCCATGATACCAAAAAGGATTGACCATGTATCAATCCATCCCTTGGCTCAGAAAAAGGTTAACTGCTTTTGCTTTAGATATATCAGTAAGAGGCCAGATTGGCCTTCTGGTGTCCTCTACTCAGGCTAGAACTTGGGTTGCCAGGTCTCTGGTTTTTGCTCGGAGACTCTGGATTTTTGGGGTCCTCTCTGGGTCTCCAGGTGAGTCACCCCAATCTCTGGACTCTCAGCTTAAGAGTAAGTTTCTAAGTGGTCTGGTTCAAGAGACTAAAGCTGCAATGCTAATACCACATACTGGGAGTAAAACCCATTACTTACTTTTGAATAAACATGGTTAAGATTGTGCTATAAATCTGTGTGACTTTTGAGGGAACATGCAAAGGATTGTGTTGTAAATCTTTCTCTGCCCCTCCAATCCTATTTTTAAAGCAATTCAGCAGGGTTTATCTATGTGCCACTGCTTTTATTTGGTAGGAAACTAATTTTATTTTTTTTTTAAAATGTTCCGCAGTGACCAACTGGTTTTGACAAACTATTACATGGGGTGTATGTATTTTTACATCTCCAGTGTGTGTGTGTATGGAGACTTTCCAACAACCGTATGAGGTACAGTTGCCGATTGGAAACCCTGGCAGCCTAGAACAAGAAATAAATCCATTTAAAATCCAATAACCATAAAACAAGTATAAAACAGTTGCAAAACATGATTCTGGCATGATTCTGAAAATTTGGGTTCAGTGAGTGAAGTTCCTTATCACTTGAGGTTGCAGTCCTGTGCATGCTTCCCTGATTGAGTAAGCTCCATTGAATACATTGGGACTTGTTTTTGCATAAACATGCATAAGATTGCACTGTAAATATCTCTACAGGTTGTGCAATAATAAACATCTTTGATAGTCATACTTATATAAATATTCATACTATGTCCCAATAAGTATCTGATTTCACACTCTGGTTGTACATTATTATTTTCTCTACATTTTACAACAACAACTTTAAAACAATTTAAACTTAAAACTTAAAACTTAAAACGACTTAAAAAAATTACAACTACATTTTAAGTGTGCCCTTCTTCCTTGGGTGTGGTCATAGTCACCCACTGCTGTTTTCACTCTGAGAGGCAGATTAGACTGAGAGATGGTGAGTGGTGCATGGTCACTCAGTAAGCTTTGCAGCTGATTTCCATTTTTAATAAATGGAATAATGGGCTCAAGTTGAAGGAAGCCAGATTTCAACTGGACATCAGGAAAAACTTCCTAACTGTTAGAGCCATACGACAATGGAACCAGTTACCTAGGGAGGTGGTGGGCTCTCCGACACTGGAGACATTCAAGAGGCAGCTGGACAGCCATCTGTCAGGAATGCTTTCATTTGGATTCCTGCATTGAGCAGTGGGTTGGACGTGATGGCCTTATAGGCCCCTTCCAACTCTACTATTCTATGATTCTGTATCTACACAATACATTTAAAGCACATCCAACTCGCATTTAAAGTGCATGACTTCCTCCAAACATTCCTGGGAAGGGTAATTCCCCCCTCAGATATAGTTTCCCACCACCCTTAACAAACTACAGTTCCCATGATTCTGTGATGGGATTCATGGGCTTCAAATGTATGTTGAATGTCCTTTAAATGAATGGTGTGGATGTGTCCTACTATGCCGTGCATTCATTAGTGAATTGAAAAGAACAATTTTAAAAGATACTTCTTTAAACAGGAGAAGGGCTGTAACTTAGTGGTAGTGCACATGCTTTGCATGCAAAGGTCCAAAATCCAATATCTGGAAGAGACTATTGCCTGGAATCCTGGACAGCTAATGCTAGTCCATGTCATCAATACTGATAGTACCAAATGGCCTGAGTCAGTATAAGGCAGATTCCTTTGTTCCTAACAGAGGAAAGAGATCCAAGGGTCACAGCGGCTCCAAAATTTATTTATGTATTTTATTTATAACATTTATATACCACTTCATTGTAAAAAAAACCCTCAAAGCAGTTTACAGAAGGAATTAAAACAATAAAATTATTGGCAAAAACAGTTAATGACAGGTATTTAAAAACATACAACATAGTAAAACCAACAATGAGTTAAAAACAGATAAAAAACACAATAGCTTCTACATGCCTGGGAAGGCTTGCCTAAACAAAAATGTTTTTAGCAGGTGCCAAAAAGAGTACAATGAAGGCACCTGCCTAATGTCAATAAGCAGGGAGTTCCAAAGTGCAGGTGCTACCACACTAAAGGATCAATTTCTTACCAGAGCAGAACAAGTACCCATAACATGCAAAGCACACCTTGAACCTGGCCTGGTAGCAAATTGACAACCAGTGCAGATTTCCGAGCAGAGGTATTATGTCCTGATAGGGTCTCACTCATGTCAGCAATTGTGCCGGGTCAGGTTGTGCTGCATGGAGATTTCTGTGACCTTGCTGACTGGCTGCCGGAATTTTTAGTTTTGGTTAGGAACCCTGATTGGTTGTAGGATGCTAATCTTTCCACCTTACTCATAGGAAACTTGTTATGGTTGGTATGATATTGCATTTAGGAAATCATCACTGTCTTTTCTTTTTCTTCTTGCATTTCATTTATCTCTGAGCTCACTCCCTTACATCAATAACTGTGGTTGCATCCACTCAGCTCAACCCCCTTAAACCCACTGATGATCCACCTTGTTGGTTGCATGATGGTTTGTTTCTTGCTCAACAGTGGTAAAAGAGAATTCACATACTTGGAAGTGTGACTTCAATAGCTGTTGTTCCCAAGCTGTAGCCTGTGAAAATAGACCAAACCATATGTGTTTTCTCTCTGTCAATTATCACTCATTGGAATTGGGCAGGCTGTCAAAGTGAGTTTATAGCAGCCCACAGGGTAGGCAGGAAAGAGTAGAGAATCTACTTAGCTCTTATTTCTCAAACCTCTCTCTGCAGCGTAGGGCCAAGTCTGTAAAGACATTTGGAACAGCCACATTAAAAGGCAGGCAGGGTATTCCCGGCAGGCGGTCCCCAACGCTGCTTCAGCATCAGTAGCTTTGCACAGGAATCCTTGTCAAGCCTTACCAGCAGCACAATCCTAACCATTCCTACTCAGAAGTAAGTCCTGTACAGTTCTATGGGGCTTAGGCTCTTAGTAAGTGTACTAAGAATTGCAGCCTTCACGGGCATCCATCTTTACTCCTGCATGCCCCCATCTAACATCTCCACAACACTAGGCTCCCTTCTTTCTACAGTGGTCTTTTGGTGACTGGCCTGGCCTGAGGGCACTTAAACCATTTTTTCCAGAAGCAAGTAGGCTGGATTAAATGCTCCATACCCAGGCTTCCTAAGCAGGTGAGAAGGAATGATCCTGTCATTTCTGCTGGACCTGGCAACACCCTCATTTAGCTAAGATTTCTATCTTAATTTCCAATCAGATTTGTTTGTTTGTTAGTATGAGTGGTATGCTCCAAGCAATTGTGGTTGATGCTTAACGTATCATGCTTAACGACATCACTAGGGCCCACTCCTGTGATATCACTAGGGCCTGTCCCCATGATACCACTAGGGCCTGCCCCTGAAATCTCAGGGTTTGAGATGCTTCTTACCTGGCAACCCTAGCGAGGACAGTTATGTGCTGCGATGAAAATGTCCCATCTGCAGTTGCTTGTAATTCCCTGTTCTTACCAATTATACAATAAAAAGCACATGATTGTCACTGAGCAGACTGTTTCAGAGCTGCATGAACTATACAAACTTTTCTTTCTTTTGTCTTCAAAACTTTACAGCAATTAGTAAAATGCATTAGGGTGCCACCTAGATTTATTTGGAATAAATACACTTGCAGACTTTGCTCCATTCTCTGGCAACTTGGACCAAATTCCCACAGGATACAGTGAAATTAAAATGACTTAAATTACTCTAGCATTTATGCTCTAGCATAAATGGCATAGAATATACAGGACCTTTTGCTAGTTTTCCTTTTCTATTCAATGTTTTCAGGACAAGGAGCATCCTAAAAGCAAATTTGTTTATCAGCTGATTGTGATGTGGTGAATGGATTAATTACTGAAACTGTGAGGGGATGCAATTAGAGAGTCTTCACATAGCTAATTGGAAGTTAACATAATTGCTAATTAATGTAATTGCCGTTAGAGCCAAAGGAAGGAAAAATGAGAGGCTGGAGACTGGTTTTAGCATTATGTCTTCCATTCTGGAAGTGCTTTGGAATGATTCTCTCTCTCTCTCTCTCTCTCTCTCTCTCTCTCTCTCTCTCTCTCTCTCTCTCTCTCTCTCTCTCTCACTCTCACTCTCACTCTCACTCTCACTCTCACTCTCTCTCACTCTCTCACTCTCTCACTCTCTCACACTCTCACTCTCACTCTCACTCTCACTCTCACTCTCACTCTCTCACTCTCTCACTCTCACTCTCTGCAATACTGGAAGTGCAGGAGGTTATCACTGCAGCCCACATAGCTACACACTCCAAGGAGAATCCAAAAAATACAGATACTTATGCTGATCCATTTCAATATAAAATAATGTATAACCCCGCACAAGAGCAGCCAGAAATACCAAGTGTAATGCCCAATGTATTAGGATAAACTGATTATTGACAAAAGGTGGTGTAGTGGTAAACATGATGGAATTTGGCAGGGAAGCCCTGCATTCACATTCCTGATCAACCTTGTGGCATGACTGTAATCCTATAGATAGTTTCCTGGGAATTAGTGCCAATTCAGAGATACTTATTACCCCTGACTGAATAGCTTCAACTTATTTCCTGTTTCCTGACTCGTAACTGAGCTGTGGGGAGCTGTGTCAGCTGGTCCAGAGGATATACAAGCAAGCCAACTCTCAGACAGTGAGCAAACAGAGAGAGCTAACAGGAGTTTGGCAGAGGGAGGTACAGGGAGGAAAAGACAAAGAGGGCTTTGAAGCCATGTGCTCTGAAGGGCTCCATAGCAGCTGGAAGGGATGTGGCCTGATAGCTGCTGCCTGAAGGGGCATAGCCTGATAGCTGCTGAGTGCAACTAGAAGCAGCTGTGTATGCTGGGAGTTTTCATTCTGTTTCCTGACACCTAACTGAGCAGAGCAGAGGGAGATGTGTCAGTTGGTCTAGAGGATATACAAGTGAGCCAGCTCTCAGAGAGTGAGCTAACAGGAATAGCTAACAGGAGTTTGGCAGAGGAGTTTGGCGGGTAAGGTAAAAAAGAACAGAAGGAATAGAAAGGGAAGCAGAGTTGTGCTATATGTTAAAAATATATATCCCTGCACAGAAATACAGGATGATGAGTTTGGTAGCTTCACCAAGAGTATCTGGATTAAAAACAATGGGGTAAGGAATAAAAGGAATATGGTGGTTGGAGTCTAGTACCAACCATCCAATCAAGAAGACAAGGATGAAACTTTTGAAAAGCAAATCTCCAGTGTTTTGAGGACACATGATGTAGTAGTAATAGAGGGCTTCAATAACTGCTACATCTGTTGGGAGACAAATTCTGCCAAACACCGCCAAAATTTTTTGACTTGTTTGGAGATAAATTTCTCCTACAGAAAGTGAAGGAAGCAACTAGAGGATTAGCTATGGCACAATGGCAAACAATTCCATCAAGGAAAACAGGGGGAAGAAAGCAGAAGAAGCCAATGTGGCTTCATAGAAAGCTTAGAGAAGACCTGAAAACAAAAAAGGACACATACAACTCTCGGAACCACTGTCTATTATCTATGTGAAATCATGGGGGATGGATGAAGTGCTGGATGACTGGAGGAGGGCTAATGTTGTCCCTATCTTCCAAAACGGCAAAAAGGAGGAATCTGGGAACTACAGACTATTCAGACATATATCAATCCTTGGGAATATTCTGGAACCGATTATGAGTTTATTTATTTATTTATTGGATTTATATACCGCCTCATAGCCGAAGCTCTCTGAGCGGGTTACAGTAACTAAAAACATTAAAAACAAATATACAAATTTAAAAACACATCTTTAAAAAACAATTTAATACACAATTTAAAACACATGCTAAAATGCCTGGGAGAAGAGGAAAGTTTTGACCTGGCGCCGAAAAGATAACAGTGTTGGTGCCAGGCACACCTCGTCAAAAAGATCATTCCATAATTTGGGAGCCACCAAAGAGAAGGCCCTCTCCCTTGTTGCCAGACTCCCAGCTTCCCTTGGAATAGGCACCCGGAGGAGGGCCTTGGATGTTGAGCGTAGTGTACGGGTGGGTTCGTATCAGGAGAGGTGTTCCATCAGGTATTGTGGTCCCAAGCCGTGTAAGGCTTTATAGGTTAAAACCAGCAGCTTGAATCGAGCTCAGAAACATGCAGGCAGCCAATGCAAGTGGGCCAGAATCGGTTTTATATGTTCAGACTGTCTGGTCCCTGTTACCAATCTGGCCACTGCATTTTGCACAAGCTACAGTTTCCGAACCATCTTCAAAGGCAGCCCCACATAGAGTACACTGCAGGTAATCTAGCTTGGAGGTTACCAGAGCATGGACAACTGAAGCCAGGTTATCCCTGTCCAGATAGGGGCATAGCTGGACCAGCAACCGAAGTTGGTAGAAAGCACTCCGTGCCACCAAGGCTACCTGAGCCTCAAGTGACAGAGATGGTTCTAGGAGAACCCCCAAGTTACAAACCTGCTCCTTCAGGGGGAGTGCAACCCCATCCAGGACAGGTTGGACATCCACCATCCAGTCAGAAGAACCACCCACTAGCAGCATCTCAGTCTTGTCTGCATTGAGCCTCAGTTTTTTAGCCCTCATCTAGTCCATTGTCACAGCCAGGCACCAGTTCAGCACATTGACAGCCTCACCTGAAGAAGATGAAAAGGAGAAATAGAGTTGTGTGTCATCAGCATACTGATGGAAAAACACTCCAAAGCTCTGGATGACCACACCTAACGGTTTCATGTAGATGTTGAACAGCATGGGGGACAGAACTGACCCCTGCGGAACCCCATACTAGAGAGTCCAGGGTGCTGAGCAATGTTCCTCAAGCAGCACCTTCTGGAGCTGACCTGCCAAGTAGGAGTGGAACCACCGCAATGCAGTACCTCCCACTCCCAACTCACCCATTCTTTCCAGAAGGATACCATGGTCGATGGTATCGAAAGCCACTGAGAGATGAGGAGAATCAACAGAGTCACACTCCCCATGTCTCTCTCCCGACAAAGGTCATCATACAGGGCGACCAAGGCAGTTTACGTGCCAAAACCAGGCCTGAAACCCGACTGAAATGGATCCAGATAATTGGTCTCATCCAGGAGTGTCTGGAGCTGGCCTGCAACTACTCGTTCCAGGACCTTGCCCAGGAATGGAACATTTGCTACCAGCCTATAGTTATTAAGATTTTCTGGGTCTAGGAAGGGTCTTCAGGAGTGGTCTCACTACCGCCTCTTTCAGGCAGCCAGAGACCACCCCCTCTCGCAGAGAGGCATTAATCACTTCCCTGGCCCAGCCGGCTGTTCCATCCCTGCTAGCTTTTATTAGCCAAGAAGGGCAAGGATCCAGCACAGAAGTGGTTGCACGAATCTGTCCAAGCACCTTGTCAACGTCCTCAAGCTGTACCAACTGAAACTCATCCAAGAAATTGGGACAAGGCTGTGCTCTGGATACCTCACTTGATTCACCTGCTATAACACTGGAGTCTAAGTAGTGGCGGATGCTAGAGATTTTATCCTGGAAGTGCCTAGCAAATTCATTACAGCGGGCCTCAGATGGTTCTACCATGTCCCTGGGGCCAGAGTGTAATAGCCCCCGGACAATTCTGAAGAGCTCTGTTGGGCGGCAGATTGACGATTTGATAGTGGCAGCAAAATATTGGTTTTTGGCTGCCCTCACTGCCCCTAAATACAGCTTACCATAGGCACTTACCAGTGTCTAACTGCATTCACTAGGAGTTTGTCTCCATCTGCACTCAAGCCGTCTGTCAGGCCCAGGATGTGACTCAGGAACCAGACCAACGGCTGTAGTTAATTCGTGTTTTATTAGGGTAATGTCCAAACAAAGACTGCGTTTTCTCATGAAGCAATACAGGGATACAGGTCCTACGGCATTGGGAGAAAGTTGACAGAGCAAGGGACTTGTTCTTTAAGAAGGGGCCAAACGGGCGCGCAATCTTTCGCTCCTCCTTAACTGCCCCTCAGGTACTGCCCGCCTTCCCCCCTTCTCTCCTGTCTTTTCAGCTGTCTGCGTGTGCGCGGTGAGGGGGGAAGCATCACCCCCTCCTCTTCTGAAGTTTCCGATTCCAGGATGGGGGATAGGGGAGGGGCTGATGGTAAACTGCCTCCCCGCTTTTCGGCTGTGAGCAGCCCTCCCTCATTCCCCTCTTGCTCTGAGCCTGAAAGAGGGGGAGGCGTGAGAATGTCCAGGGAGGGCTCAGGCTCCCCGTTGCTAAGCGACCTTATCACTGGCAGTTCCTCTGTTTTGTCTTCGCTCCAAAGGGGGGAAGTTCCTCCCCCTTCCCTCTGCCATCCATCCGAATACTCTTCTCCCAACTCTCCGGGATCCAGCTCCCCGGGATTGGGACCCCAGCTCTGCCTTCCGACACCATCCCCCCTCCCAGGCTGTGCCCCCCTCCCCTTGTCTGGCTTGGGACGGTGGGGAAAACGTTGATGGAAAAGTTTTACCAATTCTGGAGCATGCACATCAGCTGCATCTTCCCATGATCTGTCAGCCACCCCATAGCCTTTCCAGTGAATCAAGTACTGCAGCTTGTGGCGTCTTATCCTAGAATCTAAGATCTCCTCAACTTCAAACTCAAGCTGCTCATTTACCAGGAGTGGAGCTCCGGGAGGTTCCTCCGGCCGTAACTCACTGGGAGGGGCGGCTTTCGTTAAGAGGGATCGATGGAACACAGGATGTATTTTAAACGTGTCAGGCAGCTTCAGTCGGTACGCCATGGGATTGATTTGAGTTTCTATTTCGAAAGGACCCACCCTCTTGTCTTGTAATTTTCTACATTTGCCCGGCATCTGGAGGAAGCGGGTGGACAGCCATACCTGGTCTCCTGGTTGAAGGGGGGGGCCCTCCTTCCTGTGCAGGTCAGCAACTCGCTTGTACTCCGTTTTGGCTTCATTTAACTGCTGTTTCAGTGTCTGTTGCGCCGCTTGCAATTCCTTAAGGAAGTTCTCAGCTGCCGGTACCAGCATTCCTTCTGAGCTGCTTGGAAAGACTTTAGGATGGAATCCATAATTAGCGAAGGAAGGGGTTTGTTGAGTGCTGGAGTGCAGAGAATTGTTGTAGGTGAACTCTGCAAAATGCAAATATGATACCCAGTCAGTCTGTTGATAGGACACATAATCTCGTAAATATCTTTCCAAAACGGCGTTCAAGCGTTCCGTCTGCCCATCTGTCTGGGGGTGATGGGCGGAGGAGAGTTTTAATTCCGTCTGCAACTGTTTCCACATTGCTCTCCAAAATTTGGCTGTGAACTGAGTTCCTCGGTCTGAGACTACGCTGTTTGGCAATCCATGCAGCCGGTAGACTTCTTTTATGAATAACTTGGCCGTTTCTTTAGCCTCTAAGGCCCCTGCACAAGGAAGAAAGTGTGCCATTTTGGTAAGTAGATCCACCACTACTAAGATGGCTGTCATTCCTTGGGACTTGGGTAGATCAGTTATAAAATCCATGGAGAGGTCCTTCCAGGGTTCGTGTGGGACAGGCAACGGTTGTAACAGTCCTGCTGGTGTCCCTATTTGTGTTTTTGTCCGCAGACAGACAGAGCAGGACTTTACATAACTCTCAATATCCCGACGCATTTTAGGCCACCAGAAGTCCTTGGCCACGTTCTGAATGGTCTTGTAAATCCCAAAGTGTCCCGCTGTGATGGAATCATGACACTGGCGTAGGATTCTGAGCCTTAATTCCCCTTCTGGCACATATCTGGCAGTTTTGAACCATAACAGTCCATTTCTCCAGTGAAAGGTTACTTCTGAGTCTTGACCTTGTCCCGTCTCCTGCTGATATTTTAGCATGTCTGCATCTTCTTGTTGTGCCTTTTTGAGTTCCTCTTCCCATGAAGGCTGGCATACTCCCAACGTTAATTTCTCTGGCGGGATTACGTACTGAGGCTGGTCCTCGGATTCACTTTCTTTGTATTGTGGCTGTCTGGATAAGGCATCCGCTCTCTGGTTTTTGGCTTGGGCATGATAAGTAATCTGGAAGTTAAACCTAGTGAAGAACTGGGACCATCTTATCTGTCTCTGGTTCAGCTTTCTGGCTGTTTGGAGGCTTTCAAGATTCTTGTGGTCGGAGCGCGCTTCAATTCGATGAGAGGTCCCCTCTAGGTATTGTCTCCAGTTTTCAAAAGAGTCCTTGATGGCCAGCAGCTCCTTCTCCCAAACTGTGTAGTTCTTCTCTGCAGGCTTTAACTTCCGAGAGAAGTACGCACAGGGGTGCAGCTCCTTCCCTTCTTGGTCTAATTGTAGCAGGACTCCCCCGATGGCAAAATCTGAAGCATCTGCTTCCACTACGAAAGGGCGGTTCGGATCAGCAAAGCGCAGAATGGGCTCAGTAGCAAACCTTCTCTTCAGCTCCTCAAAGGCCTCAGTGGCGTTCTCTGTCCATTGAAACTTCTTCTTCCCCCTTAAACAGTCAGTCAGAGGAGCTGTTAATTTGGAAAACCCTGAAATGAACTTTCTGTAATAATTGGCAAACCCCAAAAACCGTTGTACATCCTTTTTGGTGACAGGTTGGCCCCAGTCCAATATGCAGCTTACTTTCCCTGGGTCCATCTCCACGCCTTCCGCTGAGATTCGATATCCAAGGAAGTCTAGAGACTTGAGGTCAAATCCACATTTCTCTAATTTAGCATACAGGTGATTTTCTCTCAGTCTCTTCAACACCGTCTTCACATGCTGGTCGTGGTCTTCCTGGTTCTTTGAGAACACCAGGATATCATCTAAGTAACAGATTACATACGTGTCCAACAAGTCTCTAAACACGTCGTTCATGAATTTTTGAAAAATTCCTGGACTTCCACAAAGCCCGAACGGCATGACCAGGTATTCATACTGTCCATAAGCGGTCAAGAATCCTGTTTTCCATTCATCTCCCTCCTTCATTCTGATCAGATTGTACGCTCCTCTCAAATCCAACTTCGTGAAGATTTTTGCAGAGCGCAGTCGGTCCAGCAACTCTGAGATCAGGGGCAGAGGGTAGCTGTTGGGGATGGTGATCTGGTTCAATGCGCAATAGTCGTTACAGGGTCTGAGTTCCCCCCCCTTCTTTTTCACAAACAATAGTGGCGCTCCAGCAGGGGATTGTGAGGGGCGTATGAATCCTCGCCTCAGGTTTTTATCCAGGAATTCCTTCAGGGCCTCCCTCTCATTCTCTGTGAGAGAGTAGATTCTCCCTGATGGGATGCTGGCTCCTGGCACTAGGTCAATCGCACAGTCGTAAGGGCGGTGGGGGGGTAAAGTCTCTGCCTCTTTTTCATCAAACACATCTTTGAATTCTTCATTCTTTGGCGGCAGGGTCACTTGCTCGATCTCTTGCACTGCCCCCGCTAAGGTGTTCTTGATTCCTTCAGGTTGACAGTTCTCTTGGCAATACTGTGAGGTGAACCACACTACTGCCTCCTTCCAACTTATTTTGGGTTCATGCTTTGCTAGCCAGGGCATTCCCAGAATCACCTCAAAGTTCGAGAGATCTGACACATATAGCAAAATGAACTCTTCGTGCCCAGGGATTTGAAGTTTCACTTCCTCCGTGGCTTGTGTCACCCCTCCTGACTTCAGGGGTCTCCCATCGATAGTCTCCACAGCTAGGGGAGCGTCCAGTTTCCACCAGGAAATTCCATGACGCTTGACTAACTTTGCATCAATAAAATTTGTGGAGGCTCCACTGTCAATTAAGGCAGTGGAATTAAACACCACTCCTCTGGAAGTTGTAATCCGAATAGGCAAGACCAACACCCCCTTTGAGGGAGGTTGGATCGTTGGGGGGCCTTTATACAACACTGCCCCCAGTCCACCGGCCTGCACGTGGACTGGGTGTTCTAGTTTCCTGACGGCTCGGCTTTCCCCCCTTTCAGTCCACAGTCTCTGGCCACATGGCCCGGCTTTGAACAATAAAAGCATAAACGTTCCCGGCGTCGTCTTTCCTTTTCTTCTTCCGACAGTCTTGGCCTAGCCCCTCCCTGTCCCTCAGTTGCATTACCTGCCATCCCTGTAGTGGGAAGGGTCTTGTTGCGGGATGCTGAGGCTGAGTATCTCGGGACCTCCTGCTTACTTTCCAGGCGCCTTCCATCCGGTGATCTATCTGTAGGAATAGCCAGATGAGCCCTGGTAGGTCAGCGGGGGGGGAGGTCCTGGCCAACTCAGCCAGGATTTCAGCATTTAATCCACTCCGGTACATAAACATCAGGGCGGCGTCATTGTAACCAGTTTCCTGGGACAGAATTTTAAAAGCGTTAGTGTACTCGGAAACAGTCCCTTTAGCTTGCTTCAGAGCGCCTAGTTGCCGCGCTACTGTTTCAGCCCTTTGCGGGTCTTGAAACATCTCGGTCATCTCCTGTATAAATCCTCTGTACCTTCCTAAGACAGTATCCTTTCTCACGAGATACGGAGTCACCCATTTTGCAGCTTCTCCCTCCAGGAGGCTAATCACGAAAGCTACTTTAGCCCCATCGTCTGGAAATTCCGTGTGCCTGGCATCCAGATATAACTCACATTGAGCCACGAAGGTTGCCCACTGATCACTTTGTCCCGCGTATTTTGGGGGCAATCCAATGGGAACCTTTACTACGGCAGATGGAGGGGCTGTTCGCATCTGGTCTATCGTGGCCTTCAAGGTTTGATTATCCATCTTCAGCGCCTTGACTGCTGCTAGCAGGGCTTGAACATCCGTCTGCAAATCAGCTACCTTAGTCCTCAAGAGTTCCACTTCTTCCGTCTCAGAAGTGGGGTTCGTCCCCCCCGCTGCTCCCTTTGACATCTTGTCCCAGTCAAGTGAAGAGAGCGTTGAGGGTGATTTAGGTGGCTCTGTCAAGCTGTCAGGCCCAGGATGTGACTCAGGAACCAGACCAACGGCTGTAGTTAATTCGTGTTTTATTAGGGTAATGTCCAAACAAAGACTGCGTTTTCTCATGAAGCAATACAGGGATACAGGTCCTGCGGCATTGGGAGAAAGTTGACAGAGCAAGGGACTTCTTCCCGCCTGTTCTTTAAGAAGGGGTCAAACGGGCACGCAATCTTTCGCTCCTACTTAACTGCCCCTCAGGTACTGCCCGCCTTCCCCCCTTCTCTCCTGTCTTTTCAGCTGTCTGCGTGTGCGCGGTGAGGGGGGAAGCATCACCCCCTCCTCTTCTGAAGTTTCCGATTCCAGGATGGGGGATAGGGGAGGGGCTGATGGTAAACTGCCTCCCCGCTTTTCGGCTGTGAGCAGCCCTCCCTCTTTCCCCTCTTGCTCTGAGCCTGAAAGAGGGGGAGGCGTGAGAATGTCCAGGGAGGGCTCAGGCTCCCCGTTGCTAAGCGACCTTATCACTGGCAGTTCCTCTGTTTTGTCTTTGCTCCAAAGGGGGGGGTTCCTCCCCCTTCCCTCTGCCATCCATCCGAATACTCTTCTCCCAACTCTCCGGGATCCAGCTCCCCGGGATTGGGACCCCAGCTCTGCCTTCCGACACCGTCTCCTATATTGTTTCATCACTCTCTGCTCTGGGGTATACCATGGAGCCGTACGAGCTCTACACAGGAGAGGGCGTTCAGGAGCAATCATGTCAACCACCCAGGTCATTTCTGTATTCCACAGTTCAACCAGGGTTTCGACAGAAGCACCAGCCCTATCAGCCGGAAAACTCTCCAGAGCCCTTTGGAAACCATCCGGATCCATTAGTCTCTGGGGATGGACCAACTTAATAGGTCCCCCACCCTTGCAGAGGGAAAAAGCCACTGTAAGTCTAAACTTCAGCAAGCAGTGATCTGTCCATGACAGAGGGACTGATGTAAGGCCCCCCACATTCAGATCACCAACTCCATGTCCAGATGCAAAAACCAAATCTAGAGTATGCCCTGCTACATGTGTTGGGCCAATGGCATATTGGGACAGTTCCATGGTTTTCATGGAGACCATGAAATCCAGAGCTGCCCCGGATAAGGTGGCCTCGGCATGGATGTTGAAGTTCCCCAGAACCAACAGTCTGGGGGATCTCAACAGTACATCCGAGACCACCTTTATCAGCTCAGCCAGGGAGTCTGTTGGGCAGCAGGGTGGGCAGGACACCAACAGAATCCCCAGTCTGTCCCGCTGACCCAACATAAGGTGCAAACACTCCAGACCAGTAGTCAGATAGACAGGGTGCTTGCAGAGGGAGATGGAGCTCCTATAGACCACAGCAACCCCCCCTCCCCAACCCTCAGGCCTACCTTGATGCTGAACCAGGTACCCTGGTGGGCATAGCTGTGAGAGGCTGACTCCCCCCTGCTCACCCACCCAGGTCTCGGTTATACATGCCAGATCGGCTGCCTCATCCACTATTATATCGTGACTGAGGGAGATCTTATTATGCACCGATCTAGCATTTAGGAGCAGCATCCAGAGGTCTGAGAGTTGGCTGACAGGGCAACCAACAAACCTGCAGGTGTGGGGAGGACCAGAACAAAGCACAGCCATTAGCTGCCTGGGCCGCGTTCCCCTTACCTGGCAAGTCCTCCTCACAACGCCATATCTCCCTCTACCCATCACTACACTAATTGGGGGGCCCTCAAGTCTCCCCATGTGGCTCTGAGTCCTCTCTCCCAGGCACATGACTCAAGACCCACAAAAAGGCAGACAAAGCAGGAGCTGCCTCAGCCATCTAGCTTATGTATCCCCTCCAAAGTGGGGACAGGTGGAAGGAATCAGCAACAGCTGGCTGAGTACCTGGGGCCTGGTCCTGCAAGGTGTGACACCTGCCAAGCAGAAGTCCAACAGGGAGAGGGTGGTGGTGGTAGCCGAGCAGCAGCAGCAGCAGCAAGCAGGCAGGCAGGCAGGCAGGAGCAGCAGCAAACGGCTGTCCTTCCCTGGATGGTGGTGGTCCCCTTCCTCCTGCTGGCACTGTGTCTCCTGAAGTGGTCAATCTGTAAACCCCTTTAAAACAATGCAGTGATTACTAGAAGCCAGCATGGATTTATCAAGAACAAATCCTGCTCTCCAACACTGGAAGCATTCAAGAGGCAGCTGGACAGGCACCTGTCAGGTATGTTTTAACTTGGATTCCTGCATTGAGCAGGGGATTTGGACTCGATGTCCTTATAGGCCCCTTCCAACTCTATGATTCTATGTAAAATACACTGAGCTTTAAGAAGAGATCCTCAGTGAACTGAAATATGACATTTTACTTTTAATTAGAAATGTATACAATCTTGTAATGATGTGTTATAAGAAGCCCCATCAAAGGAAAGAAGTATACAGTCTTTGCTTGATTATTTTTCTCATTCACCAACTTCATGTATGCTAATCTATCACAAACAATACTAAATCCTGAAAACCTCCTTATCATCTTATTCACTTGCTAGAGCAAGGAGAGCTTATGAATTATCCTGACACTCTAGCAGAGGGTATCATTGCTTTTATACGGGAGGGGGGAGAGAGGCCCTGAGCTCTGCCAACATCCACTCCTGCTCCACTGCACGTGCATACTCAACTGAAATTTAAAATCTGCATGGATTTTAAAGGAAAAGTTATGAAGCATGATCCTCAGTTCATTCAATTCAATTCAACCCCCCCTTCACCCCCCTCAAAAATCCTATAGAAGAAAAAGTCCCAGAAGAGACCCTAATCTCACATGTATGAGTTTTGAGCAGGGGGAATTTGAAGGAAGTATAGAGGGTGTTTTAAGTTATTCTGACTGGAAAAGTAGAATGCTCGTGGAGTAGTCACAAGATTTCTCCAGCAGAAATTGTTTTCCTTTGCAGTGATATGCACTACCAGTTTCTGTGCTACAGTTTCTGAACCTGGGCTTACATCTCTTCTTAAGTCTCCAATTGGTAAAGCATAAATCATGGTGTTAGAGATGGCTGGGATTTCATAGAATCATATAATAGTAGAGTTGGAAGGGGCCTACAAGGCCATCGAATCCAACCCCCTGCTCAATGCAGAAATCCAAATCAAAACATTCCTGACAGTTGGCTGTCCAGCTGCCACTTGAATGCCTCCAGTGTCGGAGAGCCCACTACCTCTCTAGTAATTTGTTCCATTGTCGTATGGCTCTAACAGTTGGGAAGTTTTTCCTGATGTCCAGTCGAAATCTGGCTTCCTTCAACTTGAGCCCATTATTCCGTGTCCTGCACCCTGGGACGATCGAGAAGAGATCCCGGCCCTCCTCTATGTGTCAACCTTTCATGTACTTGAAGAGTGCTATCATATCTTCCCTCAGTCTTCTCTTCTCCAGGCTAAACATGCCCAGTTCTTTCAGTCTCTCCTCGTAGCGCTTTGTTTCCAGTCCCCTGATCATCTTTGTTGCCCTCCTCTGAACCCGTTCTAGTTTGTCTGCATCCTTCTTGAAGTGCGGAGACCAGAACTGGACGCAGTATTCAAGATGAGGCCTAACCAGTGCTGAATAGAGGGGAACTAATACTTCACGCGATTTGGAAAGTATACTTCTGTTAATGCAGCCTAATATAACATTTGCCTTTTTTGCAGCTGCGTCACACAGTTGGCTGATATTCAGCTTGTGATCAATGACAATTCCAAGATCCTTCTCACATGTCGTACCGCTGAGCCAAGTATCCCCCATCTTATAACTGTGCATTTGGTTTCTTTTTCCTAAGTGAAGAACTTTGCATTTATCCCTGTTGAATTTCATTCTGTTGTTTTTAGCCCAATGCTCCAGCCTATCAAGGTCCCTTTGAATTTTGTTTCTGTCTTCCACGGTATTAGCTATGCCCCCCAATTTTGTATCATCTGCAAATTTGATAAGCATACTCTGTACCTCCTCATCCAAGTCGTTAATAAAAATGTTAAAGAGCACTGGGCCCAGGTCCGAGCCCTGTGGTACCCCACTCGTTACTTCTGCCCAGTTTGAGAAGGAATAATTGATAAGCACTCTTTGAGTACAATTCTGGAGCCAACTGTGGATCCATCTAATAGTTGTTCCATCTAGCCCACATTTAGCTAGCTTGCTAATCAGAATATCATGGGGCACTTGTCAAAAGCTTTGCTGAAGTTGAGGTATATTATGTCCACAGCATTCCTACAGTCTACAAGGGAGGTTACCCGATCAAAAAATGGGATGAGATTAGTTTGGCAGTATTTGTTCTTCATAAATCCATGTTGGCTCCTAGTAATCACTGCATTGTTTTCAAGGTGCTGACAGATTGACTGCTTTATAATCTGCTCCAGAATTTTTCCAGGGATTGATGTTAGGCTGACTGGTCTGTAGTTCCCTGGTTCCTCCTTCTTGCCCTTTTTGAACATAGGGACAACATTAGCTCTCCTCCAGTCATCCAGCACTTCACCAGTCCTCCATGATTTTGCAAAGATAATAGAGAGCGGTTCTGAGAGTTCTTCAGCCAGTTCCTTCAATACTCTAGGATGCAGTTTATCGGGCCCTGCCGATTTGAACTCATTCATAGTGATTAGGTATTCCTTGACTGTTTGTCTATCAATCTCAAGGTCCAATCCTGACCCTTCTACTTCATGTTTCCCGGGAGGGTCATAGGCCCTTTTTTGGGAGAAGACTGAGCCAAAGTAGGAATTGAGCACTTCTGCCTTTTCTTTGTCATCTGTTATCATTTTGCCATCCTCATTGAGTAGCTGTGCCACCATTTCTTTTATCTGTCTTTTACTATGGACATACCTGAAGAAACCTTTTTTGTTGCTTTTTAGCATCACTTGCTAGCCTCAGCTCATTTTCAGCTTTAGCCTTCCTGACACCATCCCGGCAATTCCGTGATACCTGCCTGTACTTTTCCTTTGTGGCGTGGCCTTCTTTCCGGTTCCTGTATGTGTCTTTTTTTGTTTTCAGGTCATCTCTAAGCTTTTTGTGAAGCCACATTGGCTTCTTCTGCTGTTCCCCCCCCCTTTCTCCTTGTTGGAATTGCTTGCCATTGCGCTTTTAGAATTTCCTTTTTTAGAAACTCCCACCCATCTTCAACTCCCTTTCTCATTAGGGTGGCTTGCCATGGAACTGTACTTACAATTGTTCTGAGTTACAATTGCAACTCGGTTGCCTCTTGGTTGCTAGGCCCAGCAACCAAGAGGTCTTCTGTATCTTTAAAAGTTGTGCAGGGGGAAGGGAGAATTCCACCTTGTGGTTTTTCCCATTATAGCGTTGCAAGAACACCTGCACTTGGGTGACTTTCTCTTCTCCTAAAGATACAGGATCAGTCTCAGGCCATGAACCTGGCAACCCTAGTACAGCTGGCCCTGCCCATACAGTATTCAGCTCTGAAAGGGCTTCAAACCTGAGCTGGAGAGAACAGTGCTCTAGGCCTAGCTAGGCCTTGTCAGTCAGCTAGCCCAGGTATGTAACTCTTTTACTTGTCCAAACTACAAAAATTCTACAAGCTTGACTCCCACTGCCCTGGATGATGGCTCCTCTCTAAGTTGCAAAAGTATGGCAGAAGTGGGCCATCTTTTAACTGGTGTAGTAAAGTTTTGCTGGTCTCTAAAGACTTTCAGGGCTCAAGGTGTCACATACTCCTCTTGGGTTATATATAGGATTGCCAGGTTCAGGGCCTGAGACTGATCCTCTATTTTTAGGAGAAGAGAAAGTCAGCCAAGTGCAGGTGTTCTTGCAACACTGTAATGGGAAAAACCACAAGGTGGAATTCTCCCTTCTCCCTGCACAGCTTTTAAAGATACAGAAGACTACCAATCAGATATTAGGGTCAAATGTATTCCAGAAAGTCATATAAATAAAATGTCATAAAAATAAAATGCCTCGTGGAAGCATGATACCATTTTCAAGGTTTAAATAATCATGCCTTCTTTGACATCTTTCCTTTTCCAGTAAAACAGTATCATCATTATGAGTTTGTTCAGCTTCTAAACAATATATAAGCATTTAAGCAGGCTATGCCTATCATATTTGTGGGGTGGGGGACTCCATTGGCAACTGTTTGATCATGTATTTTGGAAGAGTATGAGGAGACCATCTGGTCACAGGTGTGCACACCACCTTTAGTTTTATTAAAATAATGATCTCAGCCTTAGAATTTTGGTCTGAGCTTGCTCCATCATTATACATTATACACTGAAGAAAGGAGAACCACTGTCCTTCCTTTCTTTGGCAGGTAACTTAAAGATGTCAACTTTTCTTGAAACAAAAATGCTGCTGTTATCCCTTCTGGATTTGGGTGAGGAACTCCAGTTCATTTTTCAATGTGCCAATCAGAGGCAGATTTTCTCTTGGCTAATACCTTGGCCAGTGGCATAATGGTGAAGAAACTATCCATTTTTATATTTTACCCAGACCCTTGCAAATATGTTGCTAATTTCTAAACAACTGACTGGCCTGTGTTTTGAGTTGGTGGGGTACCTCCTTCCTTCTCTATATATATATGTTTACGTCTTAAATATATATGATGCTTTGGTGCTGTAACACTGTCAAATTTTAAGTCATTCTTTGTGGATTTGAATAGCATATACTGCCTCAGTGAACTTCTTCCAAAATTCTCCAATAGCACAAAGCATTGTGGGAGAGTGTCGGTAAACAGGTCATACACAAAGGCAAACTTGTCTCTCATATTAGTAGTTCATTGTTGATATATGTCACCAAGTCTGAGGACTTTATTGATTCTTCTGAAGGAGGCAGTGATGTTGTGCCCAAGAGGCTTAAACATGCCAGTGTGGGGGGAAACTTCAGAAAGCGCTGAGATGAAATAAATATGCTTGTTAGTCTATTCTTACACAGGTGTATGTATGTGTGGTTTTATGTGGACACAAATATAATGCATAGTTCGTCTATGGTGAGATGCCTCAATAACATTGGGAGTTCCTCCATATTCATCCTGACTGTCACAATATCAGGCATTTCTACAGTGCTGTAATTTCAAGGAGGCACATGGCAAGTATAAACATGTTACTTATCTGAACATTTCAGCTCACTAAAGATACATTGTCCCCATGGTCCAAATAGAGAAAATATGGTTTAGATCCAAAGAGCCCCTTATACAAGTGCAATATGCACTTCTGCATGTGCATGGCATATGTGTCACCATTTCCTGACCATCTTCATAATAACAGCCTGCTGGTCAGGCCAGTGGCCCATCTAGTCCAGCATCCTGTTCTCTCAGTGGCCAACCAGATGCCTATGGAAAGCCAAACAGCAAGACCTGAGCATAAGACCATTCTCTCCACTTGTGATTCCCTTCAACTGGCATTCAGAGGTATACTGCCTCTGACTGTGGATACAGAACATAGCCATCATGGCTAGTAGCCGTTGATAGCCTTATTCTCCATGAATCTGTCGATCCGCTTTTAAAGCCATCATAAGAACATAAGAAGAGCCTGCTGGATCAGGCCAGTGGCCCATCTAGTCCAGCATCCTGTTCTCACAGTGGCCAACCAGGTGCCTGGGGGAAGCCCGCAAGCAGGACCCGAGTGCAAGAACACTCTCCCCTCCTGAGGCTTCCGGCAACTGGTTTTCAGAAGCATGCTGCCTCTGACTAGGGTGGCACAGCACAGCCATCATGGCTAGTAGCCATTGATAGCCCTGTCCTCCATGAATTTGTCTAATCTTCTTTTAAAGCCGTCCAAGCTGGTGGCCATTCCTGCATCTTGTGGGAGCAAATTCCATAGTTTAACTATGTGCTGAGTAAAGAAGTACTTCCTTTTGTCTGTCCTGAATCTTCCAACATTCAGCTTCTTTGAATGTCCACGAGTTCTAGTATCATGAGAGAGGGAGAAAAACTTTTCTCTATCCACTTTCTCAATGCCATGCATAATTTTATACACTTTTATCATGTCTCCTCTGACCCGCCTTTTCTCTAAACTAAAAAGCCCCAAATGCTGCAACCTTTCCTCGTAAGGGAGTCGCTCCATTCCCTTGATCATTCTGGTTGCCCTCTTCTGAACCTTTTCCAACTCTATAATATCCTTTTTGAGATGAGGCGACCAGAACTGTACACAGTATTCCAAATGCGGCCGCACCATAGATTTCTACAATGGCATTATGATATCGGCTGTTTTATTTTCAATACCTTTCCTAATTATCGCTAGCATGGAATTTGCCTTTTTCACAGCTGCCGCACACTGGGTCGACATTTTCATCGTGCTGTCCACTACAACCCCGAGGTCTCTCTCCTGGTTGGTCACCGCCAGTTCAGACCCCATGAGCGTATATGTGAAATTCAGATTTTTTGCTCCAATATGCATAATTTTACACTTGTTTATATTGAATTGCATTTGCCATTTTCCCACCCATTCACTCAGTTTGGAGAGGTCTTTTTGGAGCTCTTTGCAATCCCTTTTTGTTTTAACAACCCTGAACAATTTAGTGTCGTCAGCAAACTTGGCCACTTCACTGCTCACTCCTAATTCTAGGTCATTAATGAACAAGTTGAAAAGTACAGGTCCCAATACCGATCCTTGAGGGACTCCACTTTCTACAGCCCTCCATTGGGAGAACTGTCCGTTTATTCCTACTCTCTGCTTTCTGCTTCTTAACCAATTTCTTATCCACAAGAGGACCTCTCCTCTTATTCCATGACTGCTAAGCTTCCTCAGAAGCCTTTGGTGAGGTACCTTGTCAAACGCTTTTTGAAAGTCTAAGTACACTATGTCGACTGGATCACCTCTATCTATATGCTTGTTGACACTCTCAAAGAATTCTAATAGGTTACTGAGACAGGACTTTCCCTTGCAGAAGCCATGCTGGCTCTGCTTCAGCAAGGCTTGTTCTTCTATGTGCTTAGTTAATCTAGCTTTAATCATACTTTCTACCAGTTTTCCAGGGACAGAAGTTAAGCTAACTGGCCTGTAATTTCCGGGATCCCCTCTGGATCCCTTTTTGAAGATTGGCGTTACATTTGCCACTTTCCAGTCCTCAGGCACGGAGGAGGACCCAAGGGACAAGTTACATATTTTAGTTAGCAGATCAGCAATTTCACCTTTGAGTTCTTTGAGAACTCTCGGGTGGATGCCATCCGGGCCCGGTGATTTGTCAGTTTTTATATTGTCCATTAAGCTTAGAACTTCCTCTCTCGTTACCACTATTTGTCTCAGTTCCTCAGAATCCCTTCCTGCAAATGTTAGTTCAGGTTCAGGGATCTGCCCTATATCTTCCACTGTGAAGACAGATGCAAAGAATTCATTTAGCTTCTCTGCAATCTCCTTATCGTTCTTTAGTACACCTTTGACTCCCTTATCATCCAAGGGTCCAATTGTCTCCTTAGATGGTCTCCTGCTTTGAATGTATTTATAGAATTTTTTGTTGTTGGTTTTTATGTTCTTAGCAATGTGCTCCTCAAATTCGGAACTGGTGGCCATCACTGTCTCCTATGGGAATGAATTCCATATTTTAGCTATATGCTATGTAATACTTGCTTTTATCTATCTTTAATCCTCCACCATTCAGCTTCATTGGATGTCCCCGAGTACTAGTGTTATGAAAGAGAGGGAGAAAAACGTTTCTCTGTCCACTTTCTCCACATTATGCATACTTTTATATACCTCTATCATGTCTCCTCTTACTTGCCTTTTCGCTAAACTGAAAAGCCCAAAATGTTGTAACCTTTCCTCATAGGGGAGTTGCTCCATCCTCTTGCTCATTTTGGTTGCCCCTTTCGGAACCTTTTCCAGCTCTAAAATATCCTTTCTGAGGTGAGGCAGCTGTATACAGTATTCCAAGTGCAGTCACATCATAGATTTGTATAATGGCATTATGATATTGGTAGTTGTATTTTCAATTCCTCCCCTTCCTCTGAAACTGGAACTGCTCACACTGTATGATAGAGATCCTAAGGCCTTCTGAAGCTACTTTTCAAAGGGTGCAGGAGGCTGCAATGGGGAAGGATTGGTAGGAAAGCCCCATTTAGGGATGAGGGAGAAACTCAGTTTCTTTAAAGGTGAACCTACCTAATTTGCACTTCAAAGAACGATACACAAGCTGAGATCAGCCATCCTTCGAGATCTGCACTTCTCCAAATTTTGCAATGCAGTTCTTCCATGATGTAAAGTGTACAAAAATTCATATATTAGGGGCAAGTGTGTGTTAAAATGTATGTAATAGTGAAAATAACATTTTAAAAGCATTATATTAGGGGGAAATGCTTGCAAAAATGTGTATGTTTCGCAAAATGCATACAGTACATGTTACGAGAAATTTGCATGAGAATACAGATAAATTTGCATCAACATTTAAAAAACCTCTCAAATGAATATGGAAATGTGGAGATATGAAAAGAATAGAAAAATGATAGACAGAAACAAAAACTGACAGATTTGCCAATTTCTAGTCCCATTGCATAAGGGGAACTCTGCATGTCACTCTTTGTTTCTAAGCTTATACTTCTAATGACACTTCCAGAATTGCAGGAATTGTGTGTATATTTTAAAATGAAAATATTTTCTCTTTCCGCTCCCCTCCACCCCATTTACTTTTCTCTATCTAAAGAATTCTCCTTGATGGTTTTGTGACGCTAAACAAGACAAGTTACCAGACCTTAAAGCAGGAAGGTGGAAATATATGTCTTGAGTGTGATAAAAGGTCAAAATGCCCTCCTATAATTAAACTAACTGATCTGAGTGCAATGCCACTTTATTTGTTCTCGTCCATCTTCTGAGTATCGACACACACATTTGCAGTACAAAATCCAAGCAAATATTTTTTTCCCTGTCATTAACGAATTTACAGGAACATTGGGAGGAAAAGGAAAGCATGAATCATCAGCCAATTAGACTGTCCAAAATATCCCAAGGGCATGGGTTGGGCTATTGTTACCTGTCCAAGAGGCTGCGTAGGTATACTGTTTCTTTTAAGAGATCAATTTGCAGCTTACTTAACAATTGATCATTGGTACAGACACAACATCCAATTTGTTATAGAAGATCTGGATTTATTCCTCTTTTGGAAATGTTTGCTTCTTTCAATTATATCTGCCTAGAATGAATTTGGTCTTGTTCAAACGTACTATGCAATCCTATTGCTATGTTTTCCCAAAGAAGGAGTCACCGAGTACTGACATCTAAGCACCCATACCTTGACTGAACACTAGGGTTGCCAGCATCCCAAACCATGAGATTTCAGGGGCAGGCCCTGGTGATGTCATGGGGCAGGCCCCAGTGATGTCATTAAGTATGATACATTAAGTATGAACCACAGTTTCTTAGAGCATATCATTCAAACAAAAAAATTCTCTGATTGGTAATTAAGAGAAATATTATCTAAAAACTAATGTAAAGCTGAAGTGATGGGAGCATTCATTCTCACCTACTTAGGAAGCCTAGGTAGGGAACATTTGATCTAGCCTACTTGCAAGGATGGCTGCAAAGGGCAGCCAGGTGGGGCCCTGGCCAAGGGTCCCCTAAAAGGCCCCTTGTTATGGGAGGGAGTTGCCAGCCTGCCCGTGCCCACTTGCTTCCCCCCCACTGGCCTGCTCGCCAGCACACTCGCTCGCTCGCCTTCCCCCTGCCTGCTCGCTCATCCTCCTCCAGCCTGCTCACCCTCCCCCTGCCCCCCTGCTTTCACTCTTGCCCACTGTCCCGCCCCCCCGCCTGCTCGCTCGCTTGCCTGCTCATCTGCCCACCTGATAGGTAGGTAGGTAGGTGGGTCATGCTTGCATGTGGGTGCCAGGGCCCAGGGCAGGCTGGTGCCCAAGGGCCCCGGCATGCCTGGGGCTGGCCCTGCCTACTTGTTTCTGACCAGGCCAGTCACCAGAAGGCCATTGTAGGAAGAAGGGAGTGTAGTGTTGTGGAGATGTTAGATGGGAGCACTCAGGGATAAAGATGGATGCCCCTGAAGGCTGCAATTCTAACACACACTTACTGAGGGACTAAGCTGCATAGAACTCTGAGTAGATAGGATTGTGCTGTTGATATGGCTGGACTAGGGATCCTCTGCAAAGATACCTATATCAAAGCAAGGTTGGCAACCTCCTGCCTGGAATGCCTTGCCCCTGCCTATTAACATGGCTGCTACAAGGGTCTTTACATACTTGACCCTTCATTACAGTGAGAGATTTGAGAAATGAGTAAGTGTAAAGAAGATTCTCTTTCCTTTCCTGCCTACCCTGTGGGCTGCTATATACTCAGCCAGCACAATTCCGGTTAGTAATAATTGACAGAGAGAAAACACACATGGTTTTGTCTACCTTCACAGGCAGTAGCTTGGGAATAACATCAGTTGAAGCCACACTTCCCAGTATGTGAATCTTTTACCACTACTGGGCAAGAAACAAACCTTCATGCAAACAACAAGGTGCATCATCTTGCAAGGTGCAAAAATCAACAAGGTGTTTAAGGGATTGAGCTGAGCTCATGGAACAACTGTTGTTGCTTCTATGGATGTAAGAGAGTGAAGTCAGAGGTAAATGAAATGCAAATAGAAAAAGAAAAAGATAGTGATGATTTCCTAAATGCAGTACCCCACCAACCGCAACAAGATTCCTATGAGTAAGGCAGAAAACTCAGCATCCCACAACCAGTCAGAGTTCCTAACCAAAACTAAAAACAATCCTAGCAGCCAGTCAGCCAAGGTCACAGAAATGCCCATGCAGCACAACCTGACCCAGGGGCTGCAGTTAGTGCAGAATGCTGTGGCACGATTGCTGATGTGAGTGAGACCCTATCAGCACATACTACCTCTGCTCTGAAATCTGTACTGGTTGCTGATTTGCTACCAGGCCAAGTTCTAGGTGTGCTTTGCATGTTATGGGTACTTGTTCTGCTCTGGTAAGAAATTGATCCATTAGTGTGGCAGCACCTATGCTTTGGAACTCCCTGCTTATTGACATTAGGCAGGTGCCTTTTTTTCCTTTTTGAATTATTCATGTGAGCAATGTCAGCCAATTGGAGTTCTTGCATATAGCATGATGTCACAACAGTGTTCATGCTCATATGGTTTTACTGTGATGAGAAATCCTCCAGTCACCAAACAAATGGGTTCTGGACAAGAAATGATATGGTAATTTCCATGCATCAACTACAAATCCCTGATGTATCCATATGCAGAACACACACATGACTGACTTAAATCAACAGAGGTAGGTAATCACTTCTGTTTCCACACAATGGTGGACACGAACATTTGAAAAGAGTCCATTGTGATTACCCTAGTGGTCTAATCTGGAATATGGCTCCCTTCCTATGTATGGAAGTCTCTCTTTTATATAGTGCATGGGATGGAGGTCCGATCTCAACCTTGTCCATTCTCCTTTTAGAGCATAATCAAAAATAATTAGCACAAATGTTAAATCATCAGAGTAAAATATTAGAATAGAAAAAGAACTAACTTGCATGGAAGATGTGCCCAGATACTATTAGCCGAATCTCAGTTACTGTTTTGTTTTTGATTTATTTATTTTTTACTAGAAGCTAAAATGATGAAACTGAGGTTATCATACTTTGGACACATCATGAGAAGACGTGATTTACTAGAAAAGACAATAATGCTGGGAAAAACAGAAGGGAGTAGAAAAAGAGAAAGGTCAAACAAGAGATGAATTGATTCCATAAAGGAAGCCACAGACCCGAACTTACAAGATCTGAACAGGGTGGTTCATGACAGATGCTTTTGAAGGTCACTGATTCATAGGGTCACCATAAGTCATAATCGACTTGAAGGCACATAACAACAACAAGGATTTGTTCTATCCCTCACACCAATTTTTTATTAATATATTTGTGCTTCTGTAACAACTCTGATGGATTTGACTACTCATCATCTATAAGTGACTAGATCTGGGGTGCTTGAGCATCTACACTTTGGAACTCCCTGCCTGTTGACATTAGGCAGGCGTATTCATCATACTCTTTTAGATACCTTCTAAAAACATTTTTTGTTTAGTCAAGCCTACCCAGGCATGTAGAAGCTATTATGCTTTTTATCTGTTTTTAACTCATTGTTGGTTTTATTATTTTGAATGTTTTGAATGTTACTCTTGTCTACTCATGAAATAAAAGACTGTTAAGAGAACTCTGGGTTTAGCAGAACTCTCTACAGTGATTGCTGTGCGTCCATTCTCAGCTGTCAAGATGTCATGGGACCTGGGGAAATGGGGCCCCTTCTTCCCTAGTGGTGCAGTTCTGTTGTGAAAAGATGTTGGGTGAAAACCTTTTCTGGTCCTGAGAACCAGAAAACCAGAGGGAAGGGTTGCCAATAGCCTTGGGTGCCACCCTCCCTATTATTCCATCAGTTGACAAATGATTGGCTCTGCAAGAAGTCTGTGTGTGAGAGAGAGAGAGGGGGGGGGACGGAGGGAGAGAGGGCGGGCGGGCGGGCGGGCGGGAAGTCTGTAACCCCTCAGCAACTGTGCCATATGTGCATTACCAATTCTGCTGCATTAGTGCTCTGAGAGATTTTTGCACCTGAAGTGACATTCAAAGTGGCACCCCTCCTGTGATCATTACTTCCATGATGCTCAGTCATGGAGACACTGAGACAGGGGAAATGGTTCTTCCTTTAGAGTCTATTGCCAGAAGCAATTGCTTTGCTTTACTGTTTAGTGGATGCAGAGTTGCTCCTTTGCAGATGTTTGTTGCTGTTTTTCAGCATGTAGGCACATTGATTTGATAAATCTGAACCATATCTTAGTCTGATTGAGGCAAGTAAGATTAACTCCACAGAGCAATGAGGGGTAGAAATAGAGATCTCTGTGACAGCCTTAAATTATATATTACTTGGAAACATCATTTTATATTCAGAAATTATTAAAAGAAACAAATATGTATTATTTATTTTGAATGCCTCCCTATCTTCCCATATTAGCTGCATTTGACTCTTTGTAGCAATTTTACTAGTTTATGCAACTGTATTGCACAGCTGCCACTGTAAAGTTAAGGACACTGTGACATTCACTTAAGAAAGGAATTTCTATTTTGTTTTTTGTAACTTCATGCAACTTTGCAAACCAGAAATCAGGTCACCTATCGTATATCCAGTGAAAGGAAAGAAGTGGGGGTTATAATTTCATCTCAAGACAGTTTTTCTCAGTTCAGTCCAACCACTGTCACCTCTTCAACATGAAAACATATGACATTGTAATGAGTTGATAGGTAGTTATCACATGATAGACTTGAGCTTTGTGGAGCAAGCAAGTAAAATGGCTTCAGTTAGATGTATATTAATACTAATATTGGTATTGGGTACATATGAAGTGAAATGGTTTAAGTGATTTATCACATTTGCTAATACATCTCAGACTTTTATGCAACAGAGTTAAGGATCTCTTCAATTCTGCTGCTGACAATATTTCTTAAACTTAATATGCTGTAGTATAAACCTTTATGCAAACAAACTAAGTTGTTCAGAGGCCTTAAATACTCTTACTGTTATCCCCAAAGGACTCTACATAATAGCAATTTCATGTTCTTGTCAAAGCTCACAAGTGTGTATAAAACACCACATGGTTCTGTGTAGCATTTTTTCAGGCTTCCATAGTGAACATGATTCAAGGGTGATGGCACAACTATTGCAAGTACTTTGGATGGAAATGCTATCTCGACTCATTTCAATCTGGGTTCAGGCCTGCTTATCGGACTGAATCAGCCTTGGTCACCCTGATGGATGACATGTATCTGTCCTGCCCGAACTGGTCAAAGACAGACTCAGACATGTAAGTGTGCTTTTCTTTAATGGATTTAATTTAATTTAATTTAATTTCAGTTTAGAGCACTTCATGAATCAGTTTACAGATTACACAGGATTCATCATCACTACCAGGGATATCTAGGGATGACTACACTGCACTAAGACATTGTCACAGCAATTAGACACAACTCCTTACTAGCCTTCAGTAAGGATGGGTGGGCTCCCTACCTACAAGAGGAAAGTGTCACTGTTGGGAGCGCACGTGCATGCACGCACTTCTCAGAGGGGTAGTGGGAACTCTTTGGATCTGCAATATTGGGAGAAGGATGTTGTGGCACCTGCCCTTTGGAATTCACTCCCCTTAAATATTAGACAGGATCTGTCTCTTGTCTTTTCAGCACCTTCAGAAGACCTTTCTTTTTCAACAAGCCTTTTAAAGAGATACCTTATCCAAGTCTGCATCTGCATTGGAATTGCTTTTAAGATGTTTTAAAATATTTTAAGATGTTTTGTTTTAAATATGTTTTTAGAGATGCTGTGTTTTAAAGTTTTTTTACAAGATTTTTTTTTAAAAGTAAAGCTTTTTTTAGTGTTTTATTACATGTTGTTTGCCTCCCTGGGCTCCGTTTCAGAGAAAGGGTGGAATATGAATTAAATAAATAAACTATCTAGCAGTTTAAGTTGAGTATGTACTTCTCTCATAGGGCTGTGCACCTCACCAATATAAATTCAAGGGAAATGTCTGAACTGAGACATATGTTTTTCTCAAACTTTCTCTCCCCCCTCCCAAATAAGGCTACAGAAGCACCAGTAATTGCCTTCATTGCACCTGGATGGTGACTGTAGACATGCTGATCATCGAGTATGCATGGTGCATATGTATGTGTTTCAGTGCATTTCCCACTAAAAATACAGAAGAATGGTGTTAGAAGTGCAATAACAGAAATTATTCTGTTTGTAACTTAAGGGTTAATTCTGTTATCAGTAAGTCAGCTAACCAAGAGGACAGAGAGGAGTTACTTAGCAACCAGACAGAGTTTCATCATCTTCAGTGAGGTAGCATGTGCTCTGATTGGCTGTGTAGTTCTGAGTGACCTTTTCGTCTGTATGTTTAGTTATGTGTCTCCCTGCTATGTATAAGGCCTGAACTGAAATACAAAATGTCTCTGTTCCTTTATCCTCAAATTAAACTGTTTTTGTTCAGTTTGCTCAGTATAATTTTATCAGGACTTTTCTCTCTGGACTCCATCTGCATGATTTAAGTGACTTCACTAACACATAGTCCGCCATGGCTCAGATGCATGACTAGAAGCTGTGCATTCGGTGTAGAGGGCCCAACCCTCCCTCCCAGCTGAGAGTAGACAGACACCCTCCTTAGTGAACTTCATGGGCATAACTAAAACTTTCTTTTTCTAGCAGTCATTTTAAAGTAGTGCTTGGTTTTATTGTTTTATTGTTTCATTTTACGTATGGCTCATTTTTATGTACACTGCTTAGAAATGTGGTAGATTAAGTGGTATATAAATGTCTTAAACAATAAATAATAAAATGAATGGGGCTCCAATTCAAGCCCAAGTGACTAGGGCTTGGCCAAGCTACAAGACAATGGATCGTAGTGTGAGAATGTATTATGTCAAATATTTAAAGTGGAATATGTTTACCCCATCCTCCAGACATGCATCCTTCAATTAGTGATGGACAGTATTGTATACAGTACTTGAGTTTATTAACCACAAAAACTCCCATAAAAGTGGGCCTCACTTAGAGAAAATATTCAGTAAAGAAGTAGTTGTGATGCTTCTGCTAGCTAGTTGGTGTTGACTGATGACAGGGCCTTTTCAGTGGTGGCTCTCTGTGATGTCCCTGTATATATAATACTGTAAATATGGTAAGTGTGGGTTTATTAGAGTATATGTGGTAAGTAGACTGAGTGAGAGGGGGGAGTACATGGATTGGAATGTTGAAGAATGTTGTATGATGATTGGCTGAGGGTTTGAGTTTCTGAAGGTATAAATGAGAGGATGACAGTTGAGAGGGGTTGGTTCGGTTGGTTGGTTTTGGAGAGGGTTGAAGGGTGGATTGGATTAGGCGGGTAGTGAGGCAGGATATTGATGACTAAGAAACATAAAGAGTAATGCATCTTATGAAACCACACGCTTGTTGACTAAACCTTAAGTAATCTTGTTATTCCCTGGGTATATAAATAAATATTTCTTGGTTTACCAAAATGCCTGATCCTTGGCTGGGCTTTCACAGACCAGAAGGGTGGGCAGGGCATATACCAAGGTTGGGAAACAGTATCAATGGTGGCAGCGGTGAAGAGACAGTGTAACATCATCAGGTATCCAGAGCAACCCAGGGCTGTAATCTTTACAGGCACAAAGATACAGGGAGGCTGAGGCCTGTAAGTGCACCCAGACACAATGTAGCAATAAGCCAAGACGAGACAAAGGCACAGTCTCAAGGCAATATTGTTTACAGAGAGTGTCTAGTGGTGCTGCCTAGCAGTGGGATCTTGAGAGATCTTTGCTAGAGCTGGAGAGAGAACCGTTAAGAGACCAGGACCCTGAGGTGGAACCGTGACAAGGCTGTGACCACAGGTGGGGTCCTGACACTCTCCATTTGTGGAATCCCCATGTCTATACAGGAGGGATTTAAAACATTCCTGTTTACCCAGGTATTTGATGGTTGAAAGATACTGTACCTTACATCCTTGAAATTATTATCTGTGAGGTTATGTGGTTGTTTTACATGTTTGATTTTTTAAATTTTTTAATTATATTGATCACCAAATGGTCAATACAGGAATCAAATTGAAAAAATTATAAAATTGATAGCAGAGGATGGAGAAGTTCCATACTTTCTGCAAAAATAAGACTTTGAGCAGACTGCAGTACAGATTATGGACTAGTAATATCGAAAATCAGAGTAAAGCTAAAGAACAACAAAGAAATAGTAATGCCAAAATACAATTTAAATAACATCCCAGAAGAATATAAAGATCAAATAAGGAACAGATTTGAGGCTTTGAACTGTTAACAGAGAACCTGAATAACTATGGAGTGAAGTCAGAGATGTTATCAGGGAAGAATGCAAAAAGATAATACCTCTAGTTAAAAAGAGAGAAAGACCTCAATAGATGACTGAAGAAACTCTTAAAATGGTTAAAGAGAGAAGGAAAGAAAAAGAAAAAGGAGACAAACACAGTTAGAACTATTAGAATAGTTATTGTATAGAAATAGAAGAGGACAACAAAAAGGGTAGAACAAGAGCCCTATTCGAAAAGATTAGAAAAATTAAAGGGAAATTTAAACCAAGAATAGGGATGTTGAATAATCAACAGGGGACCACACTGACTGACCGAGATGAAAGAAAAGGAAGATGGAAGCAATACACTGAAGAACTCTATAAAAGAGATGCAAGGATGACAGATTCATTCACGGAGGATTAGTATGATGAAGAACCAGAAATTTTAGAATATGAGGTGAAAGCTGCTCTTAAAATACTTGGAAGAAACAAATCACCAGGAACGGACGGCATACCAATAGAGTTGCTACAAGCTACTGAGACTGAATCTGTCCAAATTTTGACTAAAATCTGTCAAGAAATATGGAAAACTAAACAATGGCCCACAGGCTGGAAGTGTTCAATATACATCCCAATTCCAAAGAAAGGGGATCCCAGAGAATGCAGTAATTATCGAACTATTGCATTAATATCCCATTCAAGTAAAATTAATGCTCAAGATTCTACAACAAAGGCTCTTACCATATATGGAGCAAGAAATGCCAGATGTCCCAGCTGGATTTAGAAAGGGAAGAGACACCAGAGATCATATCGCAAACATACGTTGGATAATTGAACAGACCAATGAATTTCAGAAGGAAATTATCCTGTGCTTTATAGATAACAGCAAAGCCTTTGTGTATACCACAAACAACTATGGAATGCTTTAAAAGAAATGGGGGTGCCACAGCATCTGATTGTCCTGATGCGCAACCTGTACTCTGGACAAGAGGCTACTGTAAGGACAGAATAGGGAGAAAACGATTGGTTCCCAATTGGAAAGGGTGTGAGACGGGTGCATTTTATCACACAATTTGTTTAATCTATATGCAGATATCATACGGAAAGTGGGATTGGACCAAGATGAAGGAGGTGTGAAAATTGGAGGGAGAAATAGTAATAATTGACATGCAGATGATACCATACTCAGAGCTTGGAAAATTACTTTTAAAAAGTAATAAATTATAGTTACAATTACATAGCCCAAAACGTAGTGATTACTGTTACAATCACAATTGCTCTGAATGTAACTGATTACTTTTTGTCAAAAGTAATCACTACAATTACATTTCAGTTACTTTAAAAAAAATGCCCACAAGGTGCTGGACTTGGTTGTTGTACATCTAAGTAGCCTAAAACAACATTAAAGATAAACACACACATACAGAGGTAGTAGAATAATTCTTTTTATCCATAAGATAGCAATGGTGGTCTCTCTGCTGGTAAGGGAGGTGGGGAGGGAGGCAGAGGCCACTACACATATCTTTTCAGGTCAAACCAAGTGCAACCCCCCCCCTCAGCCAGCAAGCATAATCTCTCTCACTTAACCACCTCCAGGACCCTGCCATGCCACCAACTAAGGGACACTCACCCAAGCAAATATTTTTATCCTGAGATGCAAAAAAGTTATTGAAGTTGAAGAAATCTTTATTGTTCAAAGCCATAGGCCTCCACAATTAAACAAATATAAGAAAATATAGAATACATATTTAAAAACAGAATTCATCAGCATAAAATGGAAGAGCAGCAGTACAATTCAAATAAAATTTCCTCTCCTGGAAAATACTTTAACCCACCCCATATCTAAATACATAGATGCTACCGTCAGAATGGCACAGAGGCATAGTCCACACATTCTGCATGGTGTTTTAGATAGCCAGCTCTTAGTTTTCTTGTAGCTAAAGCAAATTTTGCCACCTGAGTAGTAATAAATATGTCGTTGCCTGCTAATGAGACACATATCTGCTCTAGGGGAGTTCTATTAGACAGGGAGAGCAGGATGCACAGGAGAAATTTAAATCTTAGGGATTTGTATAGGGGGCATCTTAGTAGGTAATGTGTAATGTCCTCAACTTCACCAGAGTGGCAGATACAAAGTCTTTGTAGGGTTGGAGTATTAGAAAACCTCCCATCCAGAAAAGCAGAGGGCATAGTCTGAAGTCGTAAAGCTGTGAATGATTTTCTCAAGGGTGTCACTGTTAGAAATGTAAAGTAGTGCTCCATACCAAATGTTGTTTTATATAGTGGGTACCAAATAGAATATGACGTTTGGGTAGCTGAAAAGAGGTCCCACCGTTTAGTATAAAGATAAATTCTGTCTTTGAACAGCCGTTTTACTCCATCCCAAGTGAAAGTGGGTAAAACTTCCATGCTAATTCCATAAGCAGACAGAATAGATTTAATAGAATTTACCCAGCAGCTTTTGGTTGGAGCTTGCAGGTGTTCTAAAAAACATTTCTTTGGAAGGCACGAATCATGCATGCAAGACAACTTCAGCCAATACAAAGCAAGTGAAGCATGAGCACCGGATTCTATAGAATGGAGCCCTGTTTCTGTCCTCAGAAGAAATGCAGGCGTACTTTGAGGGACAACTAACAGGGATCTCATGAAAGAATTCTGTACTATCTCCAGAGTAGTGACATTTGTATACCCCCACAGCAAAAAAGTTAAAATACTGTGAATGTAGCACAACAGCCAGAGAGGGTGGTGGAGGCCACTTTGTGTGCCAAGTGCAAACTCAGTATTCACACACACACACACACACACACACACACACACACACACACACACACACACACACACACACTGTCATCTTTCACCTCCACAGTTCTTTATCTCCATTCTGCTTCTGCCTCCTTCTCCTTTATCCATGTTCTTGCCCTCCGGCTCCTTTTCCCCTCCACTCCATTCTTCACCACCATCCATTTTTTAAAACAATTGTTTTCTCCACTCCACCCCATCTCACTCTCCACCTCCTACCTCATTGTCTCCTACCCACCCACAGAGCATGAGGGAAGAGCGACGCTGCACAGAAGCCCAGTTTGAGGCATATGATTTTAATCTACATATCAGAGGAGCAGA
The DNA here is from genome assembly GCF_030035675.1 of Rhineura floridana. Classification (NCBI taxonomy): domain Eukaryota; kingdom Metazoa; phylum Chordata; class Lepidosauria; order Squamata; family Rhineuridae; genus Rhineura; species Rhineura floridana. Next base: position 132,646,566 of record NC_084481.1, on the reverse strand, counting down.
AGACTTTCCATGCTTCCCCCCCCCCAGGTAATGCCCAAAAGTAATGCTGGAAGCATTACAATTACTCCACAAATGTAATAAAATTACTCCTAGTTCTATTACAATCAAAATGTAAAGGAATTACCCACTCATTCCTCAAAAAAGTAATAAATTACTTGTAATGAATTACTTCCAAGCTTTGACCATACTACTAGCAGAAACCAGTAATGATCTGAAACGAATGCTGGTGAAAGTTAAAGAAGAAAGCACAAAAGCAGGGCTACAGCTGAACATCAAGAAGACTAAAGTAATGACAACAGAAAATTTATGTAACTTTAAAGTTAACAATGAGGACATTGAACTTGTCAAGGAATTATCAATACCTCGGCACAGTCATTAACCAAAATGGAGACAATAGTCAAGAAATCAGAAGAAGGCTAGGACTGGGGAGGGCAGCTATGAGAGAACTACAAAAGGTTTTCAAATGCAAAGATGTATCACTGAACATTGAAGTCAGGATCATTCAAACCATGGTATTCCCGATCTCTGTGTATGGATGTGAAAGTTGGACAGTGAAAAAAGCAGGTAAGAGAAAAATCAAGTCATTTGAAATGTGGTGTTGCAGGAAAGCTTTATGCATACCACAGACCGTAAAAAAACAAATAACTGGGTGTTAGAACAAATTAAACCAGAACTATCACTAGAAGCTAAAATAATGAAACTGAGGTTATCATACTTTGGACACATAATGAGAAGACATGATTTACTAGAAAAGACAATAATGCTGGGAAAAACAGGAGGGAGAAGAAAAAGAGGAAGGCCAAACAAGAGATGGATTGTTCCATAAAGGAAGCCATAGACCTGAACTTACAAGATCTGAACAGGGTGGTTTATGCCAGATGCTATTGGAGGTCACCTGATTCATAGGGTCGCCATAAGTTGTTATGAGCTTGAAGGAACATAACAACAACAATGTTTTTGTGGTTGCTTCCCTGGGTTCTTTAGGGAAGGGTGGGATATAAATTTAATAAATAAATAATACATGGGCTCTACTAGCTCTGTGAACTTGGTAACCTTACCATTTTAATGAAAGATGCAAAATACATTGTAATGTAATATCTGAATGTTTATTATTGCTATTATATGTTTTAAACATCACACTCTTTAGCCTAGGAGGCTCCCAGAGCAGGTTACTTAAGATTTAAAAATATAACAAATCATGAAACCAATACAAACGTGTACATAGGATGGCCAAATTGGAAATGGAAAAATCTGTCTATTTTGTTTCTCTTGATTTCCCATTTTTCTGGTCTTAAATTCAGTTCTACCCATTTCTGCAGCAATTTGTGATTTTTTTAAAAAGATCCTCATAAAAATTCTCCAGTATTTTAGTGCGAATTTCTCCTGATAAACACATTTTTGTAGGCAGTTTTGACTAATGTACACATTTTTGCAAGCCATTTTTGTCATAAAATGCATTTGCATGTTATTTTCACTCATATATTCATTTTTATGTAGACTTTCCCCTAATCTATGCATTTTTGAAAACCCGTTTGGTTGGCGAACTGCATCACAAAATTTGAATAAGTGTGAATTTCAAAGGATAGCTCTGTTTCGGTTCTCAAGTTGTTTCGGAAAGTGTAAATTTGATAGATTTGTCTTGAAATACAAACTGAATGATTGCCCATCCCTAGCCTAGATTTGTGGAGGATAGCTACCAATGGCTATTAGCCACAATGGTTATGTTTGTTTAGTTATTTATCAAAATACTTGTATACTGCTAGTCATAAAAATATCAGAGCAGTTTACAGCAGTCATATCTATATATACAATAAAACTATGTCAACATTTAAAATCAGAAATAATTAACTATGTTCTACCTTCATTGTTAGAAGTAGTATATCTCTGAATTCCATTTCCTGGAAACCACAGGTGGGAGACTGCTATTGCCCACAGGTTCTGCCTGCGGGCTTCCCATGGGCATCTAGTTGACCACTGTGAAACAGGATGCCAGACTAGATGGGTGTTTGGCCTGATCCTGCAGCATTCTTCTTATGTTCACTATAGTCAATACAAACTGAGTTCTCTTATAAGCCCCATTCATTTGAAAGAGATCTACACAGGTTGTATTCCAGTGGAGTCCTCAATGTAAAATTGATTTTGCTTCTCTTAAAATGTTGAGAACTGTCTAAATTTGGTTTTTTTCCTCCCCCCTTTTTTCTTTTTTACAAGTGTCAGTGATGTCCATGGAGTTGCCATCTTCAGCAAAAGTTAGCTAAAAAGTAACTATGCCGTACAGCTAGATTAAAAACACACAAACATGAGTGGGCTAGAACAATCCTCTAGTCAGTTGTGACTCACATAGTACTCTCAGACATTTTAGGACACATTTCAGCATGTACTAATATTAGATTGGGTTCAGTGAAATTGTAAGTGAGAATGGTATGCAGCATGGTAGATTTCCACACTGTATGTCTATTTTAGGATTTTTCTCAGCTTCTGAACAGCTTTGGGGTGTTCCCCTGCAAAAAAACAGACTGTTAGATCGTGGTATGTCTGGTTTTGTGTTGTGATACGTTTAAAAATTGCAGATAAAAAATAGCTATTAGTCACCTAGTAGGAGTTGCTAACTATTTTCCCTAAGAAAAGTTAGCAGTGTTGAGAACTATTCAGACTGAAAGTTAAAACATGTTTTTAAAAAACTTTAATGATTGTACTAAGTGCAGCATTGATAAGATAATGTATGAGAAGCTGGCAATGGAATATAAAAGTCTCTCAAATCTATGAGCCGTTGTGTTCAGATATAAATTGATTGGTATAGCATTCCAGTCCTCACCATTTGTGCCACAGCATCTGCCTGTGATACTGATACAGCATTGTGACAATGCCAGTGAGCATCATGTTCTGTAAAATTATACTAGCATCACTACTGGAACAGATAACTAGTTGTGTGTGGTCAGTCTGTGAAAGATAGTGGCGGAAATATTATGAACATTTCCACAGTTTTCTTATTACCCACTATGGGCAACCTTCTCTCTCTCTCTCTCTCTCTCTCTCTCTCTCCCTCATTGCTTCTGTAGTTGTGTCCATACTAAACTATTAGCACATGTGTGTGTCATTCAGATCCAAATTTTCTGTATGTGCATTTGGTGCAAAGTGTCCACACATGAGTGCTTTACATTTTGTACCTCTAATATGTATATCAGTGTTCCCCACACTACTGGGATGATACTTCATGACATGTTTGCATGCTGCGTGTTCTTGTCCACTCCACTCAGTTACTACTTCCCCATTTTCCATTTACCTTTTCCCCAAATAGACATGTGGGCAGGCATTTATGTACCTGTGTGCACACATCTGATTTTGAAAAATCCTCAGGATATGTCAAGAGCAAATGTTTCCAGCAAGTTTTACAATGGACAAAATGGAGGGATGTGTGTTTTGGGGGAGAAGGAAAGTAGGAAAGCAAGAGTAGAAGCATGATGATGGTAAGCTGTCCTGAGTGCCATATTTTAGGGTAGAAGGGTGGGATAGAAATATTTTAAATAAATGAATAAATAATACAAAATCACCTCTTTCCAGTTTCTGCATCACCTCTCTTAAATCCACTCATGCACACGCATGCACAGCAGGAAGAGGGAGGAGGGAATCCACCACTTCATTTTGCCATTTTCCCCCTCTGCATCCCTTCTTGCCACAGCTGCAGCTATTCATTGGGCTGGCCAGGCAGGTATATCCTGATGAGCCATTAAAACAAATAAACAAAAAATGAATAGCAGGCATTTTGCAAAGGATCACACTTGTGGAAACCTGATATATTCAAATTAAAAACAAAACAAAACAGTATGTCCATTTTAATGTCCATCCAACTAAGTACATGCATGATCACCTCCTTTGTGCCATTTCCCACCCAGTCTTCAGCAATAGTGTAAATAGGCATAATTGCATCATTTGGCCTGCTGAAACAAAATAGCTAGGTTGGGCTCAGGCGAGGATCAAACTGAAATAGGTGTGGTGATAGAGAGCACCTAACAAAATGTCACATGTGACACCTCCCTCCCAATTGCTTAGGAGCATCCACACCAGCAGCGGGTGTGGATAAAACAAAACACTTACTTTTCCTTATCAGATTATCCATGGAACAAGAAAATTTATATTAAATTGTAAAACAGTATGGATTGGCCTTTGGATGAGAATAAAGTCATGTGGACAATATGAATATCATGTACACATGGGTAGGATGAAATCCATATTAAATATCCATAAAGGCCTCCGTCCCTCCCTCCCCAAGCTGGGATAACTCTAATGAACAGCTTCAGAATGGAGATAAATTGGGGGAGGGAGGGAGAGAAGATTGTGTTGATACTCCTGAATATCACCTATATTAGGCTGCATTAACAGTATAGTTTCCAAATCAGCACTGGTTAGGCCTCATCTTGAGTGCTGCGTCCAGTTCTGGTCTCTGCACTTCAAGAAGGATGCAGACAAACTGGAACAGGTTCAGAGGAGGGCAACAAGGATGATCATGGGACTGGAAACAAAGCCCTATGAGGAGAGACTGAAAGAACTGGGCATGTTTAGCCTGGAGAAGAGAAGACTGAGGGGAGATATGATAACACTCTTCAAGTACATGAAAGGTTGCCACATAGAGGAGGGCCAGGATCTCTTCTCGATAATCCCAGAATGCAGGACACAGAATAATGGACTCAAGTTACAGGAAGCCAGATTTCGACTGGACATCAGGAAAAACTTCCTAACAGAGCCATACGACAATGGAACCAATTACTAGAGAGGTAGTGGGCTCTCAGACACTGGAGGCATTCAAGAGGCAGCTGGACAGCCATCTGTCGGGAATGCTTTGATTTGGATTCCTGCATTGGTTGGACTCGATGGCCATATAGGCCCCTTCCAACTCTACTATTCTATGATTCTATGAAAATATCTATATAAGCATGACTATCAAATATGTTTATTATTTATACAACCTGTAAAGATATTTATAGTGCAATCCTATGTTTGTTTACTCAGAAGCAAGTCCCAATGTATTCAATGGGGCTTACTCAACCAGGGGAAATGTACCCTGAATTGATAAGGAACTTGTTCTTTTAGCAAGTCTTTTAAGTTGAGACCTTATCCCAGTCTGTGTTGGAATTGCTTTTTAATATGTTTTAATATGTTTCCTTAAAAACAATGTTTTTAAAGCTTTTAAAAATGTTTTTAAAGATGTTTTGTTTTAATATATTTTAAAGTCTGTTTTTATGATTTTTAAAGTGTTTTGAGTGCTTTTGTTTGCCACCATGGGCTCCTACTGGGAGTAAGGGCAGGATATAAATCAAATAATAAATAAAAATAAATAAATAAACTTTATTCACCCAACCCAAAATTTGGAATCAAGCTGTTTTCCAACTGTTTATACTTTTTATGGTTATTGGTTTTTAAAGTGATTAATTTCTTATTGTGAGCTGCCTTGGTTTCCAATCACCAACCCTACACACACACATTTATATGCAGGTGTAAAAATACACCCCATATAATAGTTTATTGTCAAACCAGTTGGTCATTGAGGAACATTTTTTTAAAAAAATCAGTATTAGTTTCCTACATAATAAAAACTGTGATAAACCCTGCCTAATTTCTTTAAAAATAGGGTTGGAGGGGGAGATAAAGATTCACAACACAAACACAAGTCTGCACTATGTTTGTTATGTTTACTCAAAAGTCCCATTAATTTACAGCACAATCCTAACCATGTCTACTCAAAAGTAAGTCCTAATGGAGTTCAATGGGGTTTACTCCAGTTACATGGGATTAGAATTGCTTTACTCCCAGAAAAGCAGATTTTGGATTAAATACTTTCATATTTCATAGCCAAGGGTCTGACATTTACACAGAAGAGAAAAAACGTTAAGCCATATTACTTACGCAGACTCCAAAAATCTTAAAGCCACCATTTTCTGACGTTGAAATTAAGCCTAGGCATGCCTGGATCAACAAGTCACAACCCTGGCTTCATTGGCTACAATCCTGAAAGGGTGGGGTTACATCCAGAGCTTTGAAAAGTTACTTTTTAAAATTACAACTCCCATCAGCCCCAGCCAGCATGGCCACTGGACTGGGCTGATGGGAGTTGTAGCTAGAGCAAGGAATTGTTCTAGAGATCTGTAAAAAACAGTCGTGTGGGGGGGGCTGTTGACGTTTTGGTGTATATCTCGGGAACCAGACCACCTAGAAACTTAATTTTTTTAAAATTGAAGCTGAGAGTCTGGAGATTAAGGGGTGCTAGCCAGAGAGCCGGAGCCCCCTGCGATGTTCCTATATATTAGTGTATATATGGTAAGTGCTGGTTGTTTAGAGTATACATGGTAAGTAGTGAGAAATTTTGGGGAAATAGCAACCCCCTTGCATGAATTAACAAAGAAGAAGTGTTCTGAGCGTGTGGTATGGATGGATGAATGTCAGAAGGCTTTTGATCTACTGAAGCAAGCCTTGTGCCAAGGACCCATATTAAGAGCACCAGACTATGAGAAACCATTTATCGTGGCTACAGATGCGTCGGACCTGGTGCTGGGAGTCGTCTTGCTACAGGAGAGAGAAGGCACCAGACATCCAGTGGCGTACCTGAGTCACAAGCTGACACCGAGGGAGAAAAGCTATTCGTCGGTCCAGAAGGAGTGCCTAGCGGTCGTGTGGGGACTGAACAAGTTGCGCCCATACGTGTGGGGATGAAAATTCACAGTGACTACGGATCATCGGGCCTTGTTATGGTTGCAGACTATGAAAAACCATAACACTATGCTGCAGAGGTGGTCCTGGGCCCTACAGGACTATCAAATGGACTTCCAGTTCATCAAAGGCAAGGACAATGTACTGGCCGATGGACTTTCCAGGCAAGTGGCTGGGACTGCAGTGACGTGACCAGACAGAGGAACAAAGAAAGACATTTTCCCCACAGAGACTTTTATTTGTTAACGCGACGTATATATCCTGGAACAGGAATAATACTCTGCCGTTGTTTAAGGGGGGGGGAAATGTGATGTTCCTATATATTAGTGTATATATGGTAAGTGCTGGTTGTTTAGAGTATACATGGTAAGTAGTGAAAGAGGAGGGGGAGTGAATGGGCAATAGAATGCTTGATGATTGGCTGAATGTTTAAAACGGCTGACAGTATAAATGAAAGGATGACAGGTAAATCTGGGTGAATGTGAGGTGGTGAATTGTGGAATCTGGGAGGAGAAGAGAAAGAGTGGATTGCTTGGTGGGGTTTAGAGAGTTGTTTACCAGGAGGGAGGTGGAGTTCGGATTAGTATTGAGTAAAACCATATGCTTATGTGCCTTAAGAAGAAATCTTGTTAATCTTGTTAGCTTTGTTATCTGTAATAAATACTTAATTTGGTTTACCAAAGGCCTGATCGTTGGCTGGGGTTTCACAGACCAGAAGGGAGGGTAAGGTAATGACCAAGGCTGAAGGGGAACTGTAACAAATGGTGGCAGCGGTGAAGAGAATAACAATACCAGTATTCAGAGTCTCTGGAAATACTAGTATTGGGACGTTACTGGTGGTTGCCTAGCAGGGGGATCTGTTGAGATCTGTGCTAGAGCGGGGAGAGAAATCATAAGCGAGAGCGGTCCGGACTGGTGGAGTCCCTGGTGGTGCCTAGAGACAGGCAGTAACCACGAGCAGGTAGGAACCTGACAGGGAGAGCCAGGGAAGAAAGCATCACATGTGGTGTCAGTAGCGGTGGGATACGAACAACAGAGAATCCAGATACGAATACTAGAGAATCCCTAACAGTGGTGTGGCAAACAGAAATAACAAAACAAGATTACTTGTGAGAGTGACTGGCAAAGAGTGTGTGGCAAAGAGTGAGTGACCATGGCTGAATACATAAAAATGAAAAGAGAGGAGCTGGTGGAGAAGTGCATAACATTCAATTTACCTCACGAGGGTAAAGGGGTAGATGAATTGAGGGTAGCACTTATAGGATTTGCAACTGCCCAGCAAAAACAACCTGTCAGAGAAGAGACCCCAGAAGGATATTTAAGCAATCCCGCTTATATAGAGTACTTGAGAGAGAAGTTGAGGATGGAAGGTGCAGAGAAGGAAAAACAGAGAGAGTTGGAAGCTGAGAGATTGAGGATGGAGGCTGAGGAAAAAGACAAGCAGAGAGAGTTGGAAGCTGAGAGATTGAGGATGGAGGCTGAGGAAAAAGATAAACAGCGAGAGTTGGAAGCTGAGAGATTGAGGATGGAAGCTGAGAAAATGAGAATGGGGTTTGAGGAGAGGGAGAAACAATGAGCAGTGGATGCCGAATTACAAGTAGAAAAGTTAAAATTTGAAAGAGAGAAGTTTCATTCTGATGAAACAAGAAAGGACAGAGATGGAGCAAGAATAAAAATTACTCCAAAGGACTTTGCTGTCTATGAGCCTGGTCAAGATCCTCAAATTTACCTCAGTACCTTTGAAAAAGCAGCTCAGTTGTGGGGGCTACCTGAAGATAAATACATGCAGTATTTATCAAACCTGATTAAAGGGGAATTGGCTGAGGTATACCAATATTTCCCCTCAGACAAGCCCGTCACCTATGCTGAATTCAAAGAAGCAGTGTTTAAAAGATTCAGACTGGGGCCTGATTATTTTAGAAAGCTTTTCAGAAACTGCCAGATACAGACAGGGAGGTCTTTTGTGGAACTGGGAGCAAAATTGATGGATATATTTGGAAAGTGGATGAGTAGCGCCAAAGCTCAGTCTGTGGAGGAGGTGAAAAACCTCATGATATTGGATCAATTATACCATCAGTTACCACCAGAAATAAGGCTCCTGGTCAAAGACCGTTCCCCTACATCGGTGCAGGAGGCCGCAGAGCTGGCGGATCACTTCGCCTCCAATAGAACTGGCTGGGTGGGGAAAACATCAAGAGAGTTTAAACCCAGACCATATAGTGCTGGCAGAAGGGATGTGGTACCACAGCGAGTGAGTCCTCCATTAAAATCTGAAGGGCACAGGACACCCCAGAGTGGATCTGTGTACCCTAAAAGTGAGGAGAAATTATGCTACAAATGTGGTAGACCAGGGCACCTACATTTTCAATGTGAGGTTGCCAACCCCATTAGTAATCCTGCTCGGACAAGGGCAGTGAAAACAGAGCCCAAGGCTTTAGAAACAGCGAAAAAGGTTCAGTTTTGCCAGATAAACTGGACAGAAGTAACAGACCTTGATTCAAGTCTGAGAGAGGAAGTGAGAGTACAAGGGGCAAATTATTGGGCATTGCTTGATACTGGTGCCGCTCAGACATTACTGAGGCCAGATTTAATAAAATCTGAGGTAATATTATCTCAGGAAACTGTGACTATCCAAGGAGTGAGGGCTCAACCAGAAAGTTTGCCTGTGGCCCTGGTGGAAATGACTTGGAGAAGCCGAGAGGGCCGATATAAAGTAGGCATTAATGCCCAGCAACAAGAACCAGTAATACTGGGAAGAGATGTAATGGGCGCCCAAGGAAAGATCTATGTAGTGACCAGACAGCAAATTGGCAGAGAAAAAGAAGCCATATTAAGGGGGGCTGAAACAAACAGGGTGGAATCTGTTAACCAGCCTCAGGTCACCATAGCAACCACTAGCAGGCCTGCTGAAGGAGACAAAATGTATCAAGTGGTCTCTGGGGAAGAAGCAGAGCAATTCAGGGAAGAGCTGCATCAAGATATAAGTCTGAAGCAGATAAAGGAACAAGCTCTGACCCAACAGATTCCTTTCACTGACAAACTGAGGAATCAAGTTGTGTGTGAGAATGGGATTTTATATAGACTGTGGATGCCTGCTGAGAGAAAGGATGAATGTGAACCAATGAAACAAATGATGGAAGTGGTGAAAGAGAATCTCAGTCAAGCTCAGCAGAAGCAAAGTTACTGGTATGACAGAACAGCCAGAGAACGTGTGTATGATGTGGGAGATATGGTTATGGCGTTCATACCCAGGAAACATGACAAATTACAGGCTAACTGGGAAGGACTATATACCATCAGAGAAAGGCTTGACACAGTGACGTATGTAATCACCACAGACCAAATAAACAAAAGCAAAGTGGTTCATGTAAATATGTTAAAGCCTTACCATACCAGGGATGCAAAGGTATTGCAAGTTACCTTATTCCCTGAGGAAAGTGGGCCTGAACTTCCAGATTTGGTACAGGAAAGCAAAGACAAAGGAGGGGTAGATCAAGTGGAATGGTCAGAGGAGGTGAAGGAGGAAGTAAAAGAAGAGATTCTGAGAGTTTTGAAAACCTATAGGAATCTCTTTAGCAACAAACCTGGCCGAACCAGTATAGTTATACATTCCATTGATACTGGAGATCATGCCCCACTCAGATCTGTTCCGTACCGTGTGAATGGGAAAGTTTTGAATGAGATCAAAAAGGAGGTGGAAGATATGCTGGAATTAGGAGTGATCAGGGAATCCATCAGTCCCTGGGCCTCAAGTATTGTCCTGGTTCCGAAAAAAGATGGAACGACAAGATTTTGCATTGATTATCGGCTAATCAATAAAATTACGGTCCCAGATGCGTATCCTATGCCTAGGGTAGACGCTATGTTAGAGTTATTGGGGGCAGCAACCATTATCTCTACACTAGATCTCTGTAAAGGATTTTGGCAAATGGAACTAGACGAGCAATCCAGAGCCAAAACTGCCTTCAGTACACCAGATGGGTTATATGAGTTTGTGACCTTACCCATGGGACTAAGGAACTCACCAAGTTCATTTCAGAGGCTAATCAATACTGTGTTGCGAGGCATGTCAGATTTTGCAGTGGCCTATATCGATGACGTGGCCATTTTTAGCAAGTCGGTGCCTGAGCATGTCCAACACCTGACAACAGTATTCGAGGCCTTAAGAAAAGCAGGCCTCCCAATAAAAGCTAAGAAATGCCAGTTTGGACTAAAGGAAGTAATCTATTTAGGACATAAGGTGGGGAGTGGGAAAATCACCCCCTTATGGAGCAAGGTGGAGGCAATACAAGCGTGGCCGATCCCCTTAACCAAAAAACAAGTAAGGGCATTTCTGGGTGTGGCTGGATTTTATAGGAAGTTTGTGAGAAATTTTGGGGAAATAGCAACCCCCTTGCATGAATTAACAAAGAAGAAGTGTTCTGAGCGTGTGGTATGGACGGATGAATGTCAGAAGGCTTTTGATCTACTGAAGCAAGCCTTGTGCCAAGGACCCATATTAATAGCACCAGACTATGAGAAACCATTCATCGTGGCTACAGATGCGTCGGACCTGGTGCTGGGAGTCGTCTTGCTACAGGAGAGAGAAGGCACCAGACATCCAGTGGCGTACCTGAGTCACAAGCTGACACCGAGGGAGAAAAACTATTCGTCGGTCCAGAAGGAGTGTCTAGCGGTCGTGTGGGGACTGAACAAGTTGCGCCCATACGTGTGGGGATGAAAATTCACAGTGACTACGGATCATCGGGCCTTGTTATGGTTGCAGACTATGAAAAACCATAACACTATGCTGCAGAGGTGGTCCTGGGCCCTACAGGACTATCAAGTGGACTTCCAGTTCATCAAAGGCAAGGACAATGTACTGGCCGATGGACTTTCCAGGCAAGTGGCTGGGACTGCAGTGACGTGACCAGACAGAGGAACAAAGAAAGACATTTTCCCCACAGAGACTTTTATTTGTTAACGCGACGTATATATCCTGGAACAGGAATAATACTCTGCCGTTGTTTAAGGGGGGGGGGAAATGTGATGTTCCTATATATTAGTGTATATATGGTAAGTGCTGGTTGTTTAGAGTATACATGGTAAGTAGTAAAAGAGGAGGGGGAGTGAATGGGCAATAGAATGCTTGATGATTGGCTGAATGTTTAAAATGGCTGACAGTATAAATGAAAGGATGACAGGTAAATCTGGGTGAATGTGAGGTGGTGAATTGTGGAATCTGGGAGGAGAAGAGAAAGAGTGGATTGCTTGGTGGGGTTTAGAGAGTTGTTTACCAGGAGGGAGGTGGAGTTCGGATTAGTATTGAGTAAAACCATATGCTTATGTGCCTTAAGAAGAAATCTTGTTAATCTTGTTAGCTTTGTTATCTGTAATAAATACTTAATTTGGTTTACCAAAGGCCTGATCGTTGGCTGGGGTTTCACAGACCAGAAGGGAGGGTAAGGTAATGACCAAGGCTGAAGGGGAACTGTAACAAATGGTGGCAGCGGTGAAGAGAATAACAATACCAGTATTCAGAGTCTCTGGAAATACTAGTATTGGGACGTTACTGGTGGTTGCCTAGCAGGGGGATCTGTTGAGATCTGTGTTAGAGCGGGGAGAGAAATCATAAGCGAGAGCGGTCCGGACTGGTGGAGTCCCTGGTGGTGCCTAGAGACAGGCAGTAACCACGAGCAGGTAGGAACCTGACAGGGAGAGCCAGGGAAGGAAGCATCACACCCCCCCAAAATGGAGACTCCGGCCAAAACCCGGAGACCTGGTAACTCTACCTGCAGTCCATTACTGAGGCAAGACATCAGTCTAGCACATCTACAGTCACACCTGGAGATGTACAGGAGGAACAGCAGCATATTGCTAACAACTTACTCCAAATCTCAGGATGACTCCACCGAGCAGTTTCATGTAGAAGTTAAACAGCATGGGAGATAAAATTGAACCCTGCAAATCCCCACATTGAAATTTCCACAGAGCCAAACGATACCCCCCCATACATCACCCTCTGAAAACAACCATCAAAGTAGGATTGGAACCACTGCACAGCAGTGCCATCCTCCCCTAACTTGGACAGCCATTTCAGAAGAATACAATGGTCAATGACTTAAAAAACCTCTGAGACATCAAGGAGAATTAATACGGATACAGTCCCTCATCTCTCTCCCGATATAGGTCATCATACAAGGTGACCAAGGCAGTTCCTGTGCCAAGACTGATTGCAGTCTGAACCCCAATTGAAATGGATCTAGAAAATCAGTTTTATCCAAGAGAGCCTGGATCTGTCCTATGACCACATGCTCCAGAACCTTGCCCAAGAATAGAACATTAGCAACTGGCCAGTAATTATTTAGATCTTCTGGATCTAGGGAGGATTTCTTAAGGAGCGGTCTTATCACCTCCTCTTTCAGGCAGGCGGGAACCACCCCCTCTTGCAAGAAGGCATTAATCACCTACTTGGCCCAGCCAGCCATCTCTTCCTTGCTAGCTTTTATGAAGGGCAAGGGTCAACCACTGTACCTGCTCCTTCAGAGGGAGTGTAACCCCTTTAAGTTTAAAAAAAGGGGGGAAGACAGAAGATCTGGGTCCCAGCACAAAATATCTAGTGCTTGGACTGCCTGGACCACCTTGTAATAGCAGTCCTGAATTCATCCCTAAAGTAAGTGGTGTTTACAATCTAGATTCTTTATAGACTTCAATGTGCTTTTCATTCATAGAATCATAGAATAGTAGAGTTGGAAGGAGCCTATAAGGCCATCAAGTCCAACCCTTGTTCAATGTAGGAATCCAAATCAAAGCATTCCCGACAGATGGCTATCCAGCTGCCTCTTGAATGCCTCCAGTGTCGGAGAGCCCACTACCTCTCTAGGTAATTGATTCCATTGTCGTATGGCTCTGTTAGGAAGTTTTTCCTGATGTCCAGTCGAAATCTGGCTTCCTGTAACTTGAGTCCATTATTCCATGTCCTGCACTCTGGGACGATCAAGAAGAGACCCCGGCCCTCCTCTATGTGGCAACCTTTCATGCACTTGAAGAGTGCTATCATATCTCCCCTCAGTCTTCTTTAGGCTAAAGATGCCCGGTTGTTTCAATCTCTCCTCACAGGGCTTTGTTTCCAGTCCCCTGATCATCCTTGCTGCCCTCCTCTGAACCTGTTCCAGTTTGCCTGCATTTTTCTTGAAGTGCAGAGACCAGAACTGGACACAGTACTCAAGATGAGGCCTAACCAGTGCTGAATAGAGAGGAACTAATACTTCACGCGATTTGAAAACTATACGTCTGTTAATGCAGCCTAATGTAGCATTTGCCTTTTTTGCAGCCACATCACACTATTGGCTCATATCAGAGCTTGGAAAAGTTACTTTTTTGAACTACAACTCCCATCAGCCCAGCCAGCATGGCCACTGGATTGGGCTGATGGGAGTTGTAGTTCAAAAAAGTAACTTTTCCAAGCTCTGGCTCATATTCAGCTTGTGATCAATGACAATTCCAAGATCCTCCTTGCATGTCGTATTGCTGAGCCAAGTATCCCCCATCTTATAACTGTGCTTGGTCATAACTGCTTGGTATAACTTGGTTTCTTTTTCCTAGGTGGAGAACTTTGCATTTATCCCTGTTGAATTTCATTCTGTTGTTTTCAGCCCAATGCTCCAGCTTATCAAGGTATTCAAACCATCATCATTCATTAAATATGAGAATGTTCTAACAGAGTTGTGTGTAAGAACATATGAAGAGCCTGTTAGATCAGGCCAGTGGCCCATCTAGTCCAGTATCCTGTTCTCACAGTGGCAAACCAGATGCCTATGGAAAGCCTATGAGCTGGATCTAAATGCACCAATGCTCAGTTTATTGGGAATAGGCAACTTGTATGCTACCACTAGGGGGCAGGTTATACATACTTTAGTACAGTAAATTAGAAGTGCCTTTTCTAGTGAGGCTCAGGGAAACTCTATAGTTTGCTGAGATGTAGTTTAGAATCATAGAGTTGGAAGGGGCCTTATAGGCCATCGAGTCCAGCCCCCTGCTCACAGCAGGATATCCACAGCTAGAGCATCTCCTGCAGATAGCTGTCCAGCCTCTGCTTGAAGACATCCGGCGAAGGGGATCCCACCACCTCCCTAGGCAGTCGGTTCCATTGCTGAACTGCCCTTACTGTCAAGAAGTTCCTTCTAATGTCCAATCTGAATCTACACTCCTGCAGATTTCCTGTTTGTTGTTTTGCCCTCCCCTTCCTACTTCTTTTTATTCTATCCTTTTGAATTCTCCATTGACACATGGAGGAAGCAGTTGAGATGGCTCCTTGTCAGCAGCTGAAAACTAAGGACTGAAGTAACCTCATTTCTTCTTTTCAACTTCCTAAACTAAGCCTGTATCCTTGTATATAAGAAAGGTAATGAGTAAAGACTATTTCATATACTTTATTAAAGAAGACTTGCTTGCTTTATTCTGCTAGACTGTGTCTGGGTGGGCTGGTTAATTGCTCGTTCTGTTTTGCCAGTTTTACTCTCCTAGAGATAGAGCCACAAATCCTATATCCTATATACCCAAACACACTCTACCCATTTGTGATTCGCAGCAACTGCTATTCAGGGACATACCGCTTCTGAGAGTGGAAGTATCATAGGTAGTAGCCATTGATACTCTTGTCCTCCATGAATTTGTCTAATCCTCTTTTAAAGCCATCCAAGTTGGTGACCATCACTATTTATGTTTTCTTTACATGCCTTTGCATCTACTTTGCGTGCCCACGTTCTGTTTTGTGAGCATTACCACAATTTGAGTAGATCAACACCAAGTAGGCTAAACTAAGAATTGTTCCAAGTTGATTCAAGAATGTCAGGAATATGTATTTGTTTCTTTGTAACAGTTACTTGAAGGAAATGGAGGAATTGTTCCTGGGGAAAGTGTAAAAAGAAAGTAGCTGTTCTGGGATGGTGAAGAAGCAACTACATTTCAGTAGGAGGTGAGTTGTCTTTTGTAAAACACATCTAAGATGCACAATAAAAATGCTGCATAAAAGGTAAAATTATTATTGTGGTATTTATGAAAACTCACACTTTCAAGGAAAGTTTTGTAGCTGGGAAACTACAAATTGAATAAATAGCACTACCCTTTTTATTGCTGCTTACACTGCAGATTTTTGTTTTGTCAGTATTGTTGATGATACCAGTTGAACACTGCAGCTCATAGGGGAAACATAGCTTTACAGCAAGAAGTCTCAAGAGGCTGCAAGTAGGAGGCAGAAGTGAGGGGCAGATATTGAGAAAAGTGCTGATGAGTGACACAATGTATTGCTTTAGAGCAAGTTATCTGCCATTTTTAAAGAGCCAAAATTAATTCAGATGGTAGTTTTGGGTCAAAAGTCTGAACTCCTATTCTCCTAAACTCCTGTTCTCCTCTCCCTCCCAAAAAAGCCCCAAAACTTTTAAATGTGGAAAGCAGATATGAAAGGAAACTTAAATATAGTTCAGAGAACGTTATTATTTTTAATAATGTTTTTCTGATTGCTTGAAACAACTTGCAGTTTTTTACAAAACTAATGTACAGTATGTCTGTGTGAAGTTTACTTCTCTGTGCCTTAATTAGACATTCAGGGTATAGCTTTATTTTAGCAACAGTATATATACTAAGCATACTGTTGTTAAAATAAAGCTACACCCTGACTGTCTAATTGAAGCACAGGGGTGTAGTGTGTCACGCTCAGCTATTTTCTCATTCCAGTGTTAAGTGGACATGCAGTAAGTAGAACAGCACACACCTACCTTCACTTCGTAATGAGCAGTAAAAATATATGGTGGTGGGAGGATCACACACTTTATCTTAGGCAGTTTTGAGTGTGGTATTTAGCAACTGGATCATGTATTTTTCTTATTGGCCATGTGAACCCAGTAATGTTTAATGTGAACCTTAATGTGATCCCCAAAACCACTGGGGATTGAACAGTTGTAACTGTTAAGAGCAAAAAGAAAATCCTTTCGTTAAAGAGTCTTACCCAAATTATATCTTTCTGAGTCATTGCAATGCAGTGGAGGAAAAGGCAGGAAGAGGTTTCTTGACACCATCTGGGAGGTCCTAATGGGAAGAGCCTAACACTGTGCAACTTCTATCTAATATTTATACCAGGGATGAGGAGCCTCAGTCCTAGGGGCAAGTGAGGCCCTCTAGACTATCTGGCCCCTAGGATTCTCCCATGGCTACATACTGTTCTGAACAACACCCCTTACCAACCTTGCTTTGCCATTTCCTTGAGTGTTTGCCTGGCTGGAATGTGTTCTTGAACTCTGATAATGCTTCTTGCCTGGATAGAGGATAGAGATGGGCGAGTGTTTAGAAACTAGCCTACTGCAGAAAGGTAAAATCCACAATCATTGCTCTGTCCATATGTCATATGACCTGTCCAGTAGATGAATACTACAGGATAACCCTACATAACAGGGATGTTGTAAACTGCTCTTTCTCAGTTCTGAACAACAGATTAAGTGATGCCACCATTGTAAACACTGGCAAAGGAAATGAGGCAAATACACACATATACATTTGAATATACTCCCCTATGTACTTGATTGACTTCTAAACATTCTTCCCCTTCCTCCAATCAACCTCCTTAAGTGGCTTACTGCTATATTAGCGGCAGCCATGGAAAAATAAAAGTCTTTGTCCTCCATCCCTCTTTGTTAGACAGGCATCAGGGTGATGGAAAATGTAGTTTTTGTAGAACTACTGACACATATGAGTAACACTCAGCAAACGTGCATGTCCCATTGTGATGTTCATGTATTAGTGTATATATGGTAAGTGCTGTTTGTATAGGAGATACATGGTAAGTGGAATGAAAGAGGAGGGGGGAGTGAATGGGCAGTAGAATGCTGGATGATTGGCTGAGTGTTTAGAATGGCTGAGGGTATAAATGGAAGGATGACAGTTAAATCTGGGTGGACGGTGAACGTGAGTGGGTTGTTTTGGTGGGTTTTTGAGAGGAGATTGGGTGGAGAGTTGGTGGATGTGAGGAGAGTGTGGAGTTCGGATTAATACTAAGACCAGTACCTCAGGAATAGATGAAACCATATGCTTAAGTGCCTTTATAAAGTAATCTTGTTATCTCTGTTATTTAATAAATATATTTGGTTTACCAAAGGCCTGATCCTTGGCTGGGGTTCCACAGACCAGAAGGGAGGGTAAGGTAAATACCAAGGCTGAAGGGTAACAAATAGTGGCAGCGGTGAAGAGAATAACACCACAAGTATTCAGAGCAAACCAGGATTATCTGCATTGATACAAAGGGATTGGGACACCTTAAGCACACAGTCACAGAGGTAACCTGATAGAGAGACTCAGGCAGAGGCTATGGGAATACGGGTTATAGGACGTGACTGGTGGTGCTGCCTAGCAGGAGGATCTGGTGAGGTCTATGCTAGAGCGGGGAGAGAAACCATAAAATAGGACAGTCCGGACTGGTGGAGTCCCTGGTGGTGCCTAGTGACAGGCAGTAACCACGAGCAGGTAGGAACCTGACAGGGAGAGCCAGGGAAGGGCGTCACACCCATCCCTCCTGGTTTGTATATTTTAGCAGTGTGCCTGGCACTGGAGAGGGAATGGGATCACCCCATTCATCCACTTCACTACTATTAGTGGAGCAGCTAAGAAGGTGTGGGTGGGAGGAAGAAATTAGTTCTTTGATTTGAACTAAAATTGGAACAAAGCTTTTGAGGCCATAGTGCTCACCTCATATTTGAGGACATCAGTATGGGCCCCTGAGATCCTGAGGCAGGAAATATGACATTCAGCAATATCATTAGCCCTATTCTGGCATCTAATCAGAGACGTACATTTTCTGGAAAATTTTGAACTGCAATTTTTTTAGTTTGCATTGGAAAATTTTCTGATCCCCTAGTTGTTGTTACTATGTGCCTTCAAGTCGATTTTGACTTATGGCGACCCTATGAATCAACAACCTCCAATACCATCTGTTATAAACCACCCTGTTCAGTTCTTGTAAGTTCAGGTGTGTGGCTTCCTTTATGGAATCAATCCATCTTTTGTTTGGCCTTCCTCTTTTTCTACTCCCTTCTGTTTTTCCAAGGATTACTGTCTTTTGTAGTGAATCATGTCTTCTCATTATGTGTCCAAAGTATTATATCCTCAGTTTCATCATTTTAGCTTCCAGTGATAGTAATGGTTTAATTTGTTCCAACACCCAGTTATTTCTCTTTTTCATGGTCCATGGTATCCGCAAAACTCTCATCCAACACCACATTTCAAATGAGTTGATTTTTCTTTTATCCGCTTTTTTCGCTGTCCAACTTTCACATCCATAAATAGAGATCGGGAATACCATGGTCTGAATGAGCCTGACTTTAGTGTTCAGTGATACATCTTTGCATTTGAGGACCTTTTCTAGTTCTCTCATAGCTGCCCTCCCCAGTCCTAGCCTTTTTCTAATTTCTTGACTATTATCTCCATTTTGGTTAATGACTGTGCCAAGGTATAGATAATCTCTGCCAAGTTCAGTGTCCTCATGAAATGGAAATGGACTGCCTTCAAGTCGATCCCGACTTAAGGCTACCCTATGAATAGGGTTTTCATGGTAAGCAGTATTCAGAGGGGGTTTACCATTGCCTCCCTCTGAGGCTAGTCCTCCCCAACTGGCTAGGGCCTGCTCAGCTTGCCACAGCTGCAAAAGGCAGCCCCTTCCTTGTCTGCAACTGCCAGCTGGGGGGCAACTGGGCTCCTTGGGACTATGCAGCTTGCCCATTCCTGCACAGGTGGCAGGGCACGTAACCCCTGAGCCACACACTGTGGGGGTGATCTTTAGCTGGCCCTTTACACCCAGGAGACACGAGCGGAGATTTGAACTCACAGACTCTGGAGTCCCAGCCAGGCTCTCCTCCCCACTGTGCTATACCATAGTCAACTAAAGTTACATAAATCTTCTGTTGTCATTACTTTAGTCTTCTTGATGTTCAGCTATAGTCCTGCTTTTGTGCTTTCCTCTTTAACTTTTATCAGCATTGTTTCAGATCATTACTGGTTTCTGCTAGTAGTATGGTATCATTTGTATATCTTAAATTATTGATATTTGGTTGGCCACTGTGAGAACAGGATGCTGGACTAGATGGGCCACTGGCCTGATCCAGCAGGCTCTTCTTATGTTCTTATGATATTTCCCCCTCCAATTTTCACACCTCCTTCATCTTGGTCCAATCTTGCTTTCCATGTGATATGTTCTGCATATAGATTAAAAAAAATGGGTGATAAAATACACCCGTCTCACACCCTTTCCGATTGGGAACTAATCGGTTTCTCCATATTCTGTCCTTACAGTTGGCACTTGTCGAGATTATAGGTTGCGCATCACGACAATCAGATGCTGTGGCACCCCCATTTCTTTTAAAGCATTCCATAGTTGTTTGTGGTATACACAATGAAAGGCTTTGCTGTCATGTATAAAGCACAGGGTGATTTTCTTCTGAAATTCATTGGTTTGTTCAATTATCCAACGTATGTTTGTGATATGATCTCTGGTGCCTCTTCCCTTTCTAAATCCAGCTTGGACATCTGGCATTTCTCATTCCATATATGGTAAGAGCCTTTGCTGTAGAATTGTGAGCATTACACTACTTGCATGGGATATTAAAGCAATAGTTCGATAATTACTGCATTATGTGGGATTCCCTTTGTTTGAAATTCGGATGTATATTGAATGCTTCCTGTCTGTGGGCCATTGTTTAGTTTTCCATATTTGTTGACAAATTTTTGTCAAAATTTGGACAGATCCAGTAACTTGTAGCAACTCTGTTGGTATGCCTGTTCTTGGTGATTTGTTTCTTCCACATATTTTAAGAGCAGCTTTCACCTCACATTCTAAAATATCTGGTTCTTCATCATATGGTTCCTCCACGAATGAATCTGTCCCTTGCATCTCTTTTATATAGTTCTTCAGTCTTCCTTTTTTCATCTTCCTTTTATTTTATCTTGGTCAGTCAGTGTGTTGCCCTGTTGATTATTCAACATCCCTACTCTTGGTTTAAATTTCCCTTTAATTTCTCTATTCTTTTGGAATTGGGCTCTTGTTCTACCTTTTTTATTTTCTTCTTCTATTTCTATACAATAACTACTGTAATCGTCCTCTTTGTCCCTACATACTAGTCACTGTATTATTTCATACAGGGTTCTGAGCGTTTTTCTATCTCCTTTTGCTTTTGCTTTTGCATTCCTTCTCTCTCTAACCATTTTTAAAGTTTCTTCAGTCATACATTGTGGTCTTTCTTTTTAGCGAGAGGTATTGTCTTTTTGCATTCTTCCCTGATGTCTCTGACTTCAATCCATAGTTCTTCTGGTTGTCTATCAACTAAGTTTAAAGCCTCAAATATGTTCCTTATTTGATCTTTATATTGTTCTGGGATGTTATTTACATTGTATTTTGGCATTATAATTGCTTTGTTGTTCTTTTTTTGATTTTTGATATTACCAGTTCATGATGGAACAGCTATCAGGAGGATTCACAGTTGGTTCCAGAATCGTACTCAGAGAGTGCTTAGCAATGGTTTCTTCTCAAACTGGGCGGAAGTAACGAGTGGGGTACCACAAGGCTCAGTCCTGGGCCCAGTACTCTTCAACATTTTTATTAATGACTTGAATGAGGAGGTACAGAGCATGTTTATCAAATTTGCAGATGATACAAAATTGGGGGACACAGCTAATACATTGGAAGACTGAAACAAAATTCAAAGGGACCTTGATAGGCTGGAGCATTGGGCTGAAAATAACAGAATGAAATTCAACAGGGTTAAATACAAAGTTCTCCACCTAGGAAAAAGAAACCAAGTTATACCAAGCAGTTATGACCAAGCACTGTTATAAGATGGGGGATACTTGGCTCAGCAATACGACATGTGAGAAGGATCTTGGAATTGTTGTTGATCACAAGCTGAATATCAGCCAACAGTGCGATGTGGCTGCAAAAAAGGCAAATGCTATATTAGGCTGCATTAACAGAAGTATAGTTTTCAAATCGTGTGAAGTATTAGTTCCCCTCTATTCAGCACTGGTTAGGCCTCATCTTGAGTACTGCATCCAGTTCTGGTCTCTGCACTTCAAGAAGGATGGAGACAAACTGGTACAGGTTCAGAGGAGGGCAACAAGGATGATCAGGGGACTGGAAACAAAGCCCTATGAGGAGAGACTGAAAGAACTGGGCATGTTTAGCCTGCAGAAGAGAAGACTGAGGGGAGATATGATAGCACTCTTCAAGTACATGTAAGGTTGTCACATAGAGGAGGGCCGGGATCTCTTCTCGATCATCCCAGAGTGCAGGACACGGAATAATGGGCTGAAGTTGAAGGAAGCCAGATTTCGACTGGACATCAGGAAAAACTTCCTAACTGTTAGAGCCATACGACAATGGAGTCAATTACCTAGAGACGTAGTGGGGTCTCCGACACTGGAGGCATTCAAGAGGCAGCTGGACAGCCATCTGTCAGGAATGCTTTGATTTGGATTCCTGCATTGAGCAGGAGGTTGGACTTGATGGCCTTATAGGCCCCTTCCAACTCTACTATTCTATGATTCTATGAGCTAGTCATCTTCTCAGCCTAAACTACCTCATAGGGATATTCTGAGGGTATATTGGGGAGGTGCAGGACTGTGTATGACAACACAAAGATAACTATTACCCAAAGTTTCTATTATTCATTGATAACTATTATTTCTGAGCAATATATTACTTAGCCATTAAGTTATTTTATTATTGCAGTTGTGAGTGCAGCTATTATTCAATACATGCCACATGGGTTTCGAGGAAGTTTAAAGCAGACTTTCTGGAATCTATTTGTGGCACAGCCCTGAAGAGTAGCTGTGCTACTCCATATCAAGCAACAAGAGTTGCATTTAACAGACTTACTATAACTTTTATAATATTTATTGATAAATCACCTAGTATTTAAAGAAAAGAATTGAATGTAGATGTTAAAGGCTGTAATTCTATGTTCACTTTCACTTCAGGAGTGTGTGTGTGTTACATGCCTTCAAGTTGATTATGACTTATGGTGACCCAATGAATCAGCAATCTCCAATAACGTCTGTTATAAACCACCCTGTTCAGATCTTGTAAGTTCAGGTCTGTGGCTTCCTTTATGGAATCGATCCATCTCTTGTTTGGTCTTCCTCTCTTTCTACTCCTTTCTGTTTTTCCCAGCATTATGGTCTTTTCTAGTGAATCATGTCTTCTCATGTGTCCAAAGTATGATAACCTCAGTTTCATCATATTAGCTTCTAGTGATAGTTCTGGTTTAATTTGTTCTAACACCCAATTATTTGTCTTTTTTGCAGTCCATGGTATCCGCAAAGCTCTCCTCCAACACCGCATTTCAAATGAGTTAATTATTCTGTTATCCCCTTTCTTCACTGTCCAACTTTCACATCCATACATAGAGAAGCTGTTTCCATTGAAATCTCTGCTAAAACTGAGGATCCCCCCCCCAATTTAACAAGAATTTCAGTGGAAACTGTTCCCCTCTTCTGGAACTGCTGGGCGGTAGAAGTATGCCTTTTTCCAGCAACCAGGAATTCACTATAAGCTCCCAACTGTTCCTTTGAAGCCTTGCTCTTGCCTGCCCCACACCTGGTATCATATGTGACATCTGGTGTAGGGTAGGTTCCCCACTCCTACAGTAGAGCCATTGACATATTTGTTGTTGTTATATGCCTTCAAGTTGTTTACGACTTATGGCAACCCTATGAATCAGCGACCTCCAATAGCATCTGTTATAAACCACCCTGTTGAGATCTTGTAAGTTCAGGTCTGTGCCTTCCTTTTATGGAATCAATCCATATCTTTTTTGGTCTTCCTCTTTTTCTACTCCCTTCAGTTTTTCCCAGCATTATTGACTTTTCTAGAGAATCATGTCTTCTCATTATGTTCCATTATCCAACATATATTTGCGATATGATCTCTGGTACCTCTTCCCTTTCTAAATCCAGCTTGGACATCTGGCACTTCTCACTCCATATATAGTAAGAGCCTTTGCTGTAGAATCTTGAGCATTACTTTACTTGAATGGAATATTAAGGAAATAGTTCAATAATTACTGCATTCCCTGGGATCCCCTTTCTTTGGAATTAGGATATATATTGAACACTTCCAGTCTGTTTTGTTTTTCATATTTCTTGACAAATTTTTGTCAAAATTTGGACAGATTCAGTCTCAGTAGCTTGTAGCATCTCTATTGGTATGCCATCTGTTCCTGGTGATTTGTTTCTTTCAAGTATTTTAAGAGCAGCTTCCACTTCACATTCTAAAATTTCTGGTTCTTCATCATACGGTTCCTCCATGAATGAATCTGTCATCCTTGCATCTCTTTTATAGAGTTCTCAGTGTATTGCTTCCATCTTCGTTTTATTTTATCTCGGTTAGTCAAGTGTGTTCCCCTGTTGATTATTCAACATCCCTACTCTTGCTTTAAATTTCCCTTTAATTTCTCTAATCATTTGGAATAGGGCTCTTGTTCTACCCTTTTTGTTGTCCTCTTCTATTTCTATACAATAACTATTGTAATAGTTCTCTTTGTCCCTACGTATGAGTCACTGTATTGTTCCATTTAGGGTTCTCTGTCAACTGGGTTTAAAGCCTCAAATCTGTTCCTTATTTGATCTTCATATTCTTCTGGGATGTTATTTAAATTGTATTTTGGCATTACTATTGCTTTGTTGTTCTTCTTTAGCTTTACTCTGATTTTTGATATTACCAGTTCATGATCTGTACCGCACTTTCCTCCTGGTCTTGTTTTCGCAGAAAGTATGCAACTTCTCCATCTTCTGCTACCAATATAATCAATTTGATTCCTATATTGACCATTTGGTGATGTCCACGTGTACAGTCGTTTTTTTGATTGCTCAAAAACTATGGTGGCAAGAAACAAATTATTGGCTTCACAGAATTCAGTAAATCTTTCTCCTGCTTCCTTTCTGTCTCCTAAGCCCCATTTCCCAAGAATTCCTAGTTCTTCTCTGTTCCCTGCTTTTGCATTCCAGTCCCCCATGACTATCAGCACATCTTGTTTTGGTGTGTGATCAATACTGTACTCCCTGTACTTCTGCATAAAATCTTTCCAATTCCTCTTGTTCTGAGTTTGCTGTTGGAGCATCGACTTGGATGGTGGTTATGTTAATAGGTTTCCCATTAAATCTCATTAATATCCCTATCTCAGACCTTGCATTATAGCTCCTAATTGCTTTTGCCACATTACTTCTCACTATTAAAGCAACCCCATTTCTTCCCAATTTCTCATTTCCTGCATAAAATATTTTGTATTTGCCTGATTGAAAATGTCCCATTCCCACCCATTTTAATTCACTTATGCCAGAGATTGTAATGCTGATGTGTTCTATTTCTTGACTGACAATTTCTTTCCCTGGTTCATACTTCTCACATTCCATGTTCCTATTATATATGTCAGACTCTCCTTTCGCATCTGTGCGCATCAGCCTCTGGGCTTCCTTTCGGCTTTGACCCAGCTGCGTCATTAGTCACAGTGCTACTCGTCCTTTGTTCTTCCCCAGTAGCTCGATGAGTGCCTTCTGACCTGGGGGTCTCATCTTCCAGCACTATCTTGTGTTGTATTTTGGATACTCTGTTCATAGGGTTTTTGTGGTAAGAGGTATTCAGAGGTGGTTTACAATTGCCTTCCTCTGAATCTGGATGCATCTTAGTCTGGTGTCTCAGCTTTGACCATTCCGCCTTGGGTGCCCCTGCTAGAAGTCTAGCCTTTTCATCTAGACTCCTGATGGTATTGCTCTCAGCTTCTTCAACACTCTCAAACCCCCTCACCACATTAAGGTGTGCATCCTAGAGGAGGTGATGCCTTAGCGAGTGATCTAATTTAGCATGTTTATTTTACTTGTTTCTAATAAACAATCCTAAAACTATGAAATGTGCCTAATATTGTATTTTCAATTGCCATTCGTTCATTATTAGTAATTAACTAATGAAATGGAAAATTTTCCACAGAAAAATAAAGGACTGGAAAAACTTTCAGAAAATGTTCCACTCCATATCACTGGTTCTGATCCCCCGTATTATTAGAATCACATGAGGGAGAGCCAGGATAACCAGCTCTGTATTAAAGCACATGGTTTGCATACAGAGGACCCCTGTTCAATCACAGCAACTTTAGCTACCAAAGAGTTTGGGTTGCAGGGCCCACAGTCCTCTAGGCAAGACTTTGGCATGCTGCTGCCAGTCAGAGCAGACAGTACAGGACTGACTGAATGTTTGATAGTACAAGACAACTTCATATGCCCAGTGCATACCACACCTTTGGTTTTACCCAATATCTCTTTGAATTTGTCAAAGAAAAAACTATTCTGCCACCAAGAATTCTAGACTACATACTGACAGATACCTCATTGCTTTTAATATGGTGGAGCCTCTCCAGAAATGAGAATACATATTTAGAGAATGAATTATTGCCATTGGTACTGTGCTACATATTTGTTCTGGTGACAGTGGTGGGTTTCCTAATATTTCTTTGGAATTGTTCTACAGGTGCTAAGCGTCCCTAAATGTTAATGAAATAAAGGGGAGATGAAGGATGCATATCAGCCTTCCAAACTTCACAGAAGCTCTCCTTTTATTCATTTTAATGATTCCTTACTCAACCCCCTTGTCACTTTGTATTGTGAGTCATGCTCATAAGAGTATTCTTCTAACTCCTTTGATTTTTTTTTCTCCTCCTCAGGCTGTCACCTTAAAAGTGGAGAAGAAATTACTTTGTTTTTAAAGTCCAGTCAGTAAATCTACTCAGGCTAAAGAAATATGAAGCCAGTCAACCCATTTTTAAAGATGGTTAATCATAATTTCACTCTAGGGGTTAAAGACAGCAAAGGTAACATCAAATGTATCTTACAGACACACTTGGAGGAAACGGATTATTTAGATCCTTACCAATCGGGTTTTAGGACTGGTCATGGTACTGAAACAGCCTTGGTCGCTCTGGTAGATGATATGCGGAGGGCATTGGATAGGGGTGAATACACCTTCCTTGTCCTCCTGGACCTCTCAGTGGCTTTCGATACCATTGACCATGGTATCCTTTTAAACCGCCTAGAGGGATTAGGAATAGGAGGCACTGTCTTGCAGTGGTTCCGTTCCTATCTCTTGGATAGGCAGCAACGGGTGGCATTGGGAGATGAGGTTTCAGACCCTTGGCCTCTTCATTGTGGAGTGCCACAGGGTTCTATCCTCTCTCCCATGCTATTCAACATCTATGTGAAACCGCTGGGAGCAATCATCAGGAGTTTTGGGTCGCAGTGCCATCAGTACGCAGATGACACTCAGCTCTATCTCTCCTTTAAGTCCTCACCGGAGTTGGCTGCGAATACCATGTCCAAGTGCCTAGAATCCGTAAGTGGATGGATGGGAGAGAATAGGCTGAAGCTGAACCTCGACAAGACTGAGGTATTACTTGTGGGAGATAAAAGGAAGTTAGGAATTACTGACCTGATGCTTGATGGGGTAAGTTTACCCCTGAAGGACCAGGTCCGCAGTCTTGGGGTCATACTTGACTCCCAGCTGTCCATGGAGGCTCAGATTACAGCAGTGAGCCGGGCAGCTTGGTATCAATTACATCTGATACGGAGACTGCGTCCCTATCTTCCTGTTCACCTGCTCCCTCAGGTGATACATGCCCTGGTCTCCTCTCGCTTAGACTACTGCACTGCACTCTACGTGGGGTTACCCTTGAAAACGGTCCGGAAATTACAGCTGGTACAGAACGCGGCGGCACGCTTGATTACGCATAGCCGTTGCTGGGATCATATCACCCCAGTGTTATTAGATCTTCACTGGCTACCAGTTGTCTACCGGGCCCAATTCAAGGTGTTGGTGTTGACCTTTAAAACCCTATACGGTTTCGGCCCAGTATATCTGAAGGAACGCCTCCAGAATCACCGATTGTGCCGCCTGACGAGATCAGCCTCGCAAGACCTTCTCTCGGTCCCACCGGTGAGAACAGCTAGGCTGGTACGGACCAGAGAGAGGGCATTCTCTGTTGTGGCCCCCACCCTCTGGAACTCTCTCCCTTTCGATCTCAGACATGCTCCCTCCCTGTCCAGCTATCGCCGAGCCTTGAAGACCTGGCTGTTCAGGCAGGCCTACAAGATTGGGACAGATTAACTTATGTTACAATTGAATTAATGAATGGTTTTTTAGCTTAAAATTTGATTATGTTGATCTATATGTATTGTTTTTATTCTTGTTGTTCGTCGCCTAGAGTGGCCCTAACCCGGACAGATAGGCGGCTGAAAAATAAAATTTATTATTATTATTATTTCCAGCCTCCTTGCACAGTGTAATACCTTGTGGGGCTAAAAGAAATGGTGAAGGCCTGGAGAAACGGAGGAGATTGTCACATTCAGTTTACATGTTGGTCAGTGGATGTGGGCAGTATAGAGAGAGACAAGGTAATATTGATGGCCCAGGAGTAGCCAAGATTTGGCAGTTATAGCATTTCAGAGGCAGAGACTAACGAAGTGATGAAAAGGAACTGAACGTATAGTACACCTTCACCAACATGGAGGAATGTTATTTCCTGTGGGTACACTGATGATACATGGTATATCTTGCAGTAAGCATGCAAAGCAGGGATGGGGAGCCTTCTTTTCCTGTTTGGGGTAATCTGTTGGGGTTTGCATGTTTGCGGGGGTGGTGCTAAAGCCAGTGCTGGACAGAACCAGACCCAAATGTATACAGAGTGCCCATACAGAGTGCTCTCTCCCCCCTCTGCTTTCTCTCAGTCACTCACTTTAGATGTTTGCTGTAGATAGGGGTGGAAGAATCTGTCACTTTTGGTTATCTCAGATTCTAATTTTTCCATTTTTTAATTCAGTTCTCCATGGTTCCCCAAATCCGCATGAAAATTCTTCAGAATTTTAGTGCAACTTTCTCCTAATAAACACATTTTGGAATGCAATTTTGACAAATGTACATATTTGTACAAGCAGTTTCTCCTAATATAATGCATTTTTGTAGTTATTTTCACTTACGTATTTATTTTAATGCACATTTCCCCCTAATCTATATATTTTTGTAAACATTGTTTGGCTGAAGAACTGCATTGCAAAATTTGGATAAGTGCAAATTTCAAAGAACGGCTGTATTGCAGTTCTAATATTGCTTCAGAAAGTGCAAATTTGATTGATTTGGCTTTAAATGCAAACTGAATTGAACCCCCCCCCTGAAATTCCTAGCTATAGAAAACACTGGTATGATACAGACATTTCTGCATGAAATGTGCAGTCAGTTACACACTGCCAAGAATATGTATGTTCACTCAAGGTGCTATGTATTTTCCTCATGAGTTTCAGCACTGTGTCTGAAGGGGACATGCAGAAAACTCTGTAGATAAAAATATTATTGTGCAGTATTACCCACAGAGCTTTGAAATGTTGCCCCTCTGTGTTTTCTTTCTATGAGGTTACTCAAATAACAAATGTGTTTTAGCATTTTAATCTGTTTACTTCTTTCCCATGTTCCATCATGTGTCTATGAAATGTAAATATCTGTTACATTTATCTCTCTGTGTTGATCCTCATATAACCAGTAGAACTTGCTAAATGGTCCCAGAAGCACTGTTAATTTTTGTGCTTAGTGATCTACAGAGTTAAAGCAGAATGAGAGCAATTGTTATTCTGTTCTCAAGGGATAGAAGGCTATCATTACAAGAGCAACAAGTGGATTGCCTGTAGCCGTGTACTAGGGGCTCTAATCTGATTGATAACAAAATGTGTGTATGCTGACAACTATCTGCACTTTGACTAAGTCCCCCAAGGGGCAAGAAAGGTGACAGTTTAGAATATACGATGCTAAAGGTGAGTAACAGCCAATACTATTGGCCTACTTAGAAGGATAATGTTCTTTATTTTAATTATCTAAACAGGAAAGCCTTTGGAGAGTTGGAGATTTCTCTGTCATTATGTTATGAGATGAAATTTAAGTATGGATGGCCAAAATCGTGGGTGACACTGAAGATGGACTGGGTGAGCCACCTATGACCAGATGTGATGTGGATAGCTGGTGTGGGTATGACTGAATACTCAAGGATACAAACAGCTTCTGAGGAATGTTGGGAACTCATTTGACTTGAACAAAAAGTGGTAATTTTAGGGTGAAAACTATTGATCTTCCTAAAAGCTCTCATTCAGAAAGTAACTTCAGTTCTGAAAATAACTTGCGTTTCCCAACTCATGATCTTTTAATGATAACTTTTAATGATAAAATAAAGTTTCAGTTCAATTCAATAACTGCAGAATGTGGTTATTTTGTTGCAAGAGCTCTTTAGTGAATATTTAGGCAGCAATCTTAACCCCAGTTATGTGGGTATGACCCCCATTGAATTCAATAGGAACTTACTTTTGAGTAGACATAGTTAGGATTGCACTGTTAAAATGTAATTCTTATAGATGTAAGTCTAGCTGAGTTTAATCAGCTTTTCTCCCAAGTAAATGGGTACAGAATTGCAGCCTTAAGCAGTTCTAGTCACCTGTGTAGTTTTTGTACAGTATCCTTACATTCATCCAGAGATGGCAATAGCACATGCTCTTTGATTTGATTTCCAATAAGTTGCAAAGTTTCATTTTTTGAGAGTCCCTGCTGCCACATTTTTAGGTTGTGTTGAGTTTTCAATAGCTTCACAATTCCAATTTAATGATTTTATTTTGAAGAGAAAGGAATGCATGTGGATGACTGAATGAATAAATCTGTACAGTAATACCTCAATTAATGAAGTAGATGCATTCCTGGATGCTGTGAACTGCCCAGAGAGCTTCGGCTATTGGGCAGTATTCAGAGCTTGGAAGAGTTACTTTTTTGAACTACAACTCCCATCAGCCCAATCCAGTGGCCATGCTGGCTGGGGCTGATGGGAGTTGTAGTTCAAAAAAGTAACTTTTCCAAGCTCTGAGAAATATAATTAATAAATAAATAAAAATAAATTACTACTTTACCAGAAACCTCGGTACCCAAGGTAGGAATAACATGGAAAGAATATGGATAGGTTCCTACACCACAAAAAAGAAGAGCAGTTCAATATGTTTCAGCAAACTTTTTATTCATAACTAACAATACTCATGTCTGAAATGAAACTACCTGGTCAGGTAACCCTTGCCTAAATAAACAAAGACCACTTGAAGGCTTCTTCCAAAATGCATCCAGGGATGCCTGCCTTGCTTTTTTTCTTTGATCATGTAGCATCTTGCTGTAGCAAACTAAAACTGTGAGCACAGTTCTCCTCATCGTACAGCTTTGCTTAAAGTCAGGATCTTTTACTGATAGAACCTCTAAGGCATGAGACATCTCACTTAAACAATCAGACATTAAGTGGTGTTCTCCCCTCCTCTCTCTGCCATCCTCCCTTACACCCGAGCAGGCAGCCACCACCCCACCATCCCATGCACTCTTGCTCTCTGCCATCCTCCCCTACACTCAAGCAGCAGCCACCACCACTACCCCAAGCTCTCCCTCCCCTACACTCAATATGGAACAGAGGAGAGGGGATGCTGTTTGAGTTGACAAAGGGGAAAATGAAAACATAGTAACCTGACCTCAAGTTGCAGCAGCTCTTGGGGATAGGCAAGAACTGAGAAAGAACTGTGCATTGCTCTTGTAAAGACTGACTTCTTACCTATTTCTCTTTCCCCCTTATCTGTCTGACTTTCCCTCCTATGAAGGAGAGAGAGAGAGAGAGAAAAGCTCAATCAAACTGTGATCACAGGCAGCTGTTTTTATTCCAGCATAGCAGTTGAACTGCTTTTACACATACACACTCATGGAGAGAGGGGAACAGAGAGAGAAGGAGAGGGGTCAGAATTTCATTGTGCTGGGCCGAGTGGGCAGGCAAAGGAAGGATGCATACATCAGAGGAGGAGGAGGAGAAATTAACTAGCCTGGTCTCTTTGCTAACTGGCTACAACATACCCACATGGTAAGTCTCCCTCCTTCTCTTTCTCTCTCTTTGCTACCAAGCAAGGAGGACTGATCAACTATAGCTGCTGCAGGTGCCTCTCATGCGTGTCTGGAATCATGCTCCTTGCTGGGTGGTGTAGATGCCTTTGCAGTAAACAGTGCTTTCCGGGCATCAGAAACAGTTTACTGCAGAGGTGCCTGTGCCACATGGCAAGGAGCATGATTCCAGTTGCACATGAGAGAGACACCTGCAGCAGCCACCATAATCCAGCAGGCAAGGAGCCATACTCTGACCATGTCAGAGTATGCGCCCCCCACCCACCCAAAACAGCCTTTGTTGAAAGGAACTTCATTCCTGGTGGATTTGTTAACTGAGGTATTACTGTAATTGCCATATTTTTTTGCCAGAGTACTGGTTTTTTAATCAAAATTCTATTCGTCTATGGCAAAATATCCTTTCTAACCTAAAAATGAACTCAGTGATTCTACCATAGCCCCTGACTGAATTAAAAAGTATGGCTGTTCAATAATACTGAAAGGCCAGACATCCTAGTTTTGTCAGGTGGCTCTTAATTTGATATCTGTTCAGGCTTCTGTGTTAACAAGGGCTTTAACTTCGGTCTCAACAATTATTTATCAAGGCACTATTTGTTTTTGACATTGTTCACTACCCTTCACAAAAACATTTTCACACATACTGTCAAACTATTTTCACAGTTTCCCTCATTTGACCTTCCATATCTAATGCCTGTGTCCCATCACCACCATCAGACCCTTGAGGGTGGGCACAATTATGCTAGGAGTGTGCCAGATCAATTCCACTGGAAAAAAATAATAACATCAACACAGACTGCAGTAAAATTAAGAAAAGGAGGCCTCATCCCAGGCCTCTCAGAGTATTAAAAGGGACCTGATCAACAGCATGTCCTCACTGTTAACATTGGGCATATTCAGCTTCTCTGCTGCTCTCTATTCTTCCTTAAACACTGTCACATACAAGAAAGAATTAATATGTATTAATGTAAGGCATGTACTGATAATCACACACTATCCTTTTATAAAACCAAATTATCAGCTCATGGTTTACTGTCATTTATCAAACATAGAGAGAGATTAACAATAGAAAACTAAGTAAGTGCAAGGAATTGAATAGAATGACACAATCCAACTGCTGTATACACTGGGCTGAGGTGAATTGGATATGGCAGACCTCTAGCTGAGCCAGCTGGGTCCTGGTTATGCTGGACTATGCTGTCGTAAATCCCTCATTAGTTTAGCTGGACTCCACAGGGAAAGCCCAACCCAGAGTAAGGAGAGCCAGCAGAAGGCCTGCAAATAGGATGTTCAGGGTGTGTGTCAGATAGGGTTACCAGACCTCTGGCTTTTAGCCAGAAACTTCAGTTTTTGGGGGTCCTATCTGGGTCTCCGGGTGACTCACCTTAATCTTCAGACGTTCAGCTTTCTTTTTTTTTTAAAAAAAAGTTTCTAGGTGGTCTGGTTCCCGAGATATACACCAAAACGTCAGCCCCCCCCCAACTTCTGTAGTTGTTCTGCCTTAATCCCTGCCCTTTCAGGTTTTTAGCCAATAAGTGATGTTAGGGTTGTGATTGACAATAGCAAGAGCTAACCTCATTTCAGGTTCTGAGAACAGTTTCCTTTTCCTGCTTTTCTCACATCAGGAATTCTGTAAATATATAGCTTTCAGCAGCATAAAGAGTACTTTCTCTGTACAGGGTTGGGACTTGCTTCTGCGTAAACATGCATAGGATTGCACTACAACAGAAGATCACAGCAGGATCTTGGTAAGCCCAGAAGTGTACATATAAGGTTTTTTAATTACTTGCAAAAATGGTATATTATACTTTTTATTTTTCAAATCATTTTTGAACAGAAGTTCTAAAAAGTGTACATGCTGCAGTGTTATACTTTTCTGTTTAAGCAATCAAACAAAGTTTAAATTGTACAGGACTGTGGAAGAGGGCAGCTTATTTGTCTTATTCATAACCTGTTTTGAAAACCTTTCCAATATGAAATATTTCTGGGAGTAAAACTTCAACACTAATTCCACATACCTGGGAGCTAACCCCATTGAATTCACTAGGACTTACTTTTGAGTAGACATGCTTAGGATTGTGCTGAAAATCAATAGGACTTTTGAGTGAACATAGAAAAGGATTGTGTTGTAAATCTTTCTCTCCTCATCTGATCCTTTGAAAAAAAAAGCAGTAAGGCAGGGATTACTTAGGTGTCACTGCTTTTATTTGGCAGGAAACGAATAGTTATTTTTTTAAAAAAATGTTCTGCAATGGCCAACTGGTTTTGACAATAAACTATTATATGGGATCTATATATTTTTACATCTCCAGTGTGTATATATATGGAATATTTCCAACAACCCTGCAAGGTAGAGTTGGAAACCAAGGCAGCTCACAACAAGAAATAAAGCCCTTTAAAATCCAATAACCACAAAACAAGTATAAAACAGTTGCAAAACAGTTTAAAGTGGTATGATTCTGAATTTTGGATTGGGTGAGTGTGATGGAGAATTTTGGGATCTTGGGCAGGGGGTTCTTGAAGAAATTTGAAGACACAGGCTTGAAGCAAAAAGGTAGGCCTTTATTCTCTATCAGCATACGCAGGGTCAGTCTCCCAGAGTGTCTGGTGAGGACTGCAATGAAGCACAGTCTGCATGGCTCTTTTATACAGTACTAAATGCAGCATGTGACATTAGTTTACTAATCCCACGAGTTCCTTCCCACATAACATAACAGTTCCTCCTCTGCAATATTTCCAAAGCAATCAGAAAACATTAGGTAATTCTACTCTCTAGTTACATGAACACATGTACAGGTAATTTGTCATTGTCTTAATATACTTCTTACTCTAATATTCTGTCTGTCTTACTAATATCACCATTGTTCTGCTGTCCCTCATGACTAATGCTTTTCCAGGCCAGTTGAAACCAGTTACCACCATACACTACATTCTTCTATTGTGAGTGGGCATGCATACCCGGTACTTTCATTGTACCTGATCAGCCAGGCTGACCCAGGTACACCTGGAGATATTACAACATGTCCTTGAGCAATGTAACGATACCAGGTTGGGTTTGGCTCAACTTAGGGTGACTAGAAGTTCATGAGCATCACAGTTCTATTAATTTGCTATAGGGGTTCTTATTTCTTATATTTTCTTAGAAGTCCCATTCCTAACTTAAAAATACATAGCTATAGAGAAAGGGTTATGATTAAAGTACTGGACTATGACTGGAGACCACACAATTAAGAAAGGCACTGGGTGATTCTGGCTAGCCACTATCTCTCAGCCTCAGAGGAATGGAAAAGGCAAACTACCTCAGAATACCTTTTTACCATGAAATCCCACTTACAAAGTTGGTATTCTGTTTGTCAAAACTGAAATTAAACACACCGGGACGTCTTAAAACTCAAAGTTTCTCTCATTCTTACTTTGATAATGTTTCAAGTTTTCCACTAGTTGGAGCCATTGCTCTACAGAATAGCAGAATAAAATATATATGATTGCCAACTATTTCCTTAATAATTAATTTCCCAGGATCAAACGGTTTAAAATATCAATCATGGGTTACATGCTCAATTGCTTCTGAACAATATACTCATTAATTAAAGTCAGTCACACACAGGCCGGTTTTGGCAAAAAGCAGGAGTTCAAAGTGAGGTGAATTGACCACTGCCTGCTATCAAGGCCTTACTCACAGGCCTGATTTTTAATGCTAGGATTTTAGGGTTCTTTGTGAGACTGGATTTTAGGGCTCTTCAACAGGCCTAAGGGCCTTTTGCTTAGTTCCTTCTGATTTTAAAACATACACCTTCTAATATCTGTGTTTTATATGTGTGGATATATAAGAATTCTCCATTAAGTGAAGTTCCTTATCATTGAATTGCAGTCCTGTGCATGCTTCCCTGTCTGAGTAAGCCCCATTGAATACATTGGGACTTGCTTCTGAGTAAACATGCATAGGATTGCACTATAAATATCTTTACAGATTGTGTAAATAATAAACATCTTTGACATTCATGTTTATATAAATATTTATTCATAGTACGTCTTGATACGTAGCTGATTTCACACTATGGTGGTAAATTATTATTTACAAATGATTATTTCCTCTACATTTTAAGTTTGCCCTTCTTCCTTGGGGTGGTCATGGTCCCCCTCTGTTCTTCTCACCCTGAGGGGTAGGTTAGGCTGAGAGATGCTGCATAGCTCATGGTCACCAAGTAAACTTTATAGCTTATTTCCATTTTAAAATTTAATTAAAACGATTTCTATGTAGACAAAGCTTATGAAGTAATGCAGATCCACATAATACATTTAAAGCACATCCAACTCCATTTAAAGCTTATGACTTCCTTCCAATCCTTGGAAATGAAGTTTCCCCCTCACAGTTATAGTTCCCACCACCCTTAACAAACAGTTCCCAGGATTCTGTAGTGGGATTCATGTGCTTCAAATGTATGTTGAATGTGCTTTAAATGCATGGTGTGGATCTGCCCTAGTATGCTGTGCATTCATTAGTGAATTGAAAAGAACAATTTTAAAAGATACATTTTTTAAAAAAGGGCTGTAGCTCAGTAGTGCGACACATGCTTTTCATGCAAAGGTCCAAAATTCAATCTCTGGAAGAGACTATTGCCTGGAATCCTAGACTGCCAATGCTAGTCCATGTCAGCAGTACTGAGCTAGATGGTACCCAATGGCCTGACTCAGTACAAAAGAGGAAAGAGACCCATGGACCACAGTGACTCCAACATTTATTTATTTAGTTTATTTGCAACATTTATATACTGCTTTATTATAAAAAAACCTCAAAGTGGTTTATAGCAGGAATTAAAAACAACTGACAAAACAGTGAAAGACAGGTATTTAAAGACATTCAAAATAATAAAACCAACAATGAGTTAAACATAGATAAAAAATAATAGCTTCTACATTCCTGGGTAGGCTCGCCTAAACAAAAATATTTTTAGAAGGTGCCCAAAAGAGTACAATGAAGGCACCTGCTAATGTCAATAGGCAGGGAGTTCCAAAGCATAGATGCTGCCACACTAAAGGATTGGTTTCTTACAAGAGCAGAACAAGTACTATGTGGCACCGATAACATGGAAAACACACCTTGAACTTGGCCTGGTAGCAAATCACTAGCTAGTACAGATTTCAGAGCAGAGGTATTATGTGCTGATAGGGTCTCACTCATGTCAGCAATTGTGCAACAGCATTCTGCACTAACTGCAGCCCCTGAGTCAGGTTGTGCTGAATGGGGATTTCTTTGACCTTGGCTGACAGGCTGACAGGATTATTTTAGTTTTGGTTTTTGGTTAGGAATCCTGATTGGTTGTGGGATGCTGAGTTTTCTGCCTTACTCATAGGAATCTTGTTGTGATTGGTATGGTATTGCATTTAAGAAATCATCACTGTCTTTGTTTTTCTTTTTCTATTTGCATTTCATTTACCTTTATCCTCACTCCCTTTCATCCATAGAAGCAGCAACAGTGATTCCATGTGCTCCACTCAACCTTCTAAAACCCATTGAAGATGCACCTTGTTGTTTGTTTCTTGCCCCAAAGTGGTAAAAGAGAATTCACATACTGGGCAGCATGGCTGCAATGGTTGTTGTTCCCAAGCTGCTGCCTGTGAAGGTAGACCAAATCATGTATGCTTTCTCTCTGTCAGTTATATTCTCTGGAATTGGGTTGGCTGATGAAGCAAGTTTATAGCAGCCCAGAGGGGAGACAGAAAAGGGTAGAGAATCTTCTTACTAATTTTTCAGCCCTCTTTCTGAAGTGAAGGGTCAAATCTGTAAAGAAATATGGATGTTAATAGATAGGGGCAAGGCATTCCAGGCAGGGGGTTGCCAACCCTACTTGGATATGGAAATCTTTTCAGAAGATCCCTAGTCAAGCTTTACCAACAACACAATCCAAACCGTATCTACTGAGAAGTAAGTCCTGTTGAGTTCTATGGGGCTTAGTCCCTTAGTAAGTGTGTTTAGAATTGCAGTCTTCGGGGGCATCCATCTTTACTCCTGAGTGCTCCCATCTTATATCTCCACAACACTAGGCTTCTTTCTTCCTGCATGGCCTTCTGGTGACTGGCCTGGCCTGAGGGCACTTAAACCCTTTTTACCAGAAGTGAGTTGGCTAGATTAAATGTTCCATACCCAGGCTCCATCTTTTAGCTAAGATTTCTCTCTTAATTTCCAATCGGGGAAAGGAATCATATGAATTGTATGCGCTAAGCAACTGTGGTTGATGCTTAATATATCAGTTCAGTTCAGTTCAGTTTATTGTGTGGCCATAGGCCATTGCATAACAAGCATCTGCAAATGTCTACAACCATTGGGCAGATACAATTAAAATTCACTAAAATATTAAATCATTTTTAAGAAAAAGAAAAAGAAAAACAGACTTATACGATCTATTACAATAGGAATAAAATATTCATAGGGAACCATCCCCTCAGCGATCAGTCCCCAGGTCAGAGACAACTCTAGCATGTATTTTCCATGCTGCCAGAGCGAAAAGAGAGACCCTGTATGTTATTGAAGGGTCTAAATTGGGCATAAGGTAACAGATTTTTGGATCGAGAGTTGTTAAAAGCGGGTTAGCCAACAGGGTCCTCAAAAACTTATCCTGGGGGTGAGAATACAAAGGACAGAGTAGGAGATAATAATGGGGTAAATCCTCAGTTTCCTTGGAACCACAGATACAAACATGCTCACCCCACGGCATTTGGGTGTAGCGGCCATCCATGACAGCATTTGGCATAGTTTGGAATCGCAATGCCATGAAGGCCTGTCTAAATTTTAATGGAAGCGACTGGGTCAAATAGGAAGCTTTGTGATTGTCTACTTTATAGAGCCTATACCATGGAGTAAATCTAGAATTATTAATAGCTAGCCTGTCTAAACTGGCACTATATTGGAAGAATGTATCACATAGCTTGGATTTTGAGTTTAGGGTCTTAGACTTCTGTGGAGAAACGTGGTTTACGTGGAAAACACTTTCTATTCTGCCAGACCAATAATTATCCACTTTAGCCGGTTCCAAACATGCCTTAACTATTGTTTTAGAAGGGGCGGCTATAAGTAATTTCCAAAAACTTACTAGGGCAACATGGACTCGAGCTTTAATTGAAGAGAGGCCGACTTCTGAATGGAGCAGGGCAGCAGGAGTGCCAGGCGGTAGGGACAGGAGTCTTTTAATAAAGTTGTTTTGTATTACCTCTAAAGTCCTTACTTGGGTGTCCTCCCATCCCCAAACTGCTGCCCCATACAAAATCTGTGGGAGAATTTTACTTTGGAAGATTTTTAATGCTGGATCAATCAGATTGTCGCCCATTGTGTGGCAAAATTTAAGAATGGCTCCACTGGACCTTAGGGCAATTATTTTGGTCATATAATTGTTTCCAGGAAAGATTTTCTGAGAAATAGACTCCCAGGTACTTAAACTCTCGACATTGTTCGATATGGTGTCCACCAATTGACCATTTATAGTTGGTGTGCTTTTTGGTGAACACCATCACTTTTGTTTTAATATAATTAATTTGCAACCTTTCTTTTAAACAGAAGTTAGCCAGCCTTGAAAGAAGTCTCTTTAGGCCTATGTGGGTGATGAACATGAGGACCATATCATCCACATAGAGCAAGATTGATATTTTCTCATTTCCGCATGAAGGGGGAAAGAAAGTTGGACCAGATAGTTCCGGGACTATGTTATTTAAATAAAGGTTAAAAAGTAGAGGGGCCAAAAGGCATCCCTGTTTGACCCCATTGTTTATTTTGATGGGGTCTGTTAGGGCGCCTGATCTCCCTACCCTTATACGTGCCAGTGTGTTGGTATACAATTCTCTGATTAAAAAAAGCAACCGGCTGTCAATTTTCAAGTCGGCCAATTTAGCCTATAAGAGATGTCTATCAACTGAATTGAAGGCAGTAGCCAGGTCCACAAAGGCCACAAAAAGGCGTTTTGTAGGGCCTACTATACTCTGTTTCACCAGAGCATAAAGAGTCAAACAGTGGTTGATGATGCTTTTGGCCCTTTCTAAACCCACTTCTTCTGGGTAAATCATAGAATTTGCTGCTTCCCAGTCCTCGAGTTTATGATGAAGGTATCTGCCATACAGTTTAGAGCTGATGTCTAAAAGGCTAATTGGCCTGTAGTTGTTTGGATCTTGTTTATCCCCTTTTTTGTATATGGGAGCAACTATACCAAGTTTCCAACGCTCCGGAAAAATACCAGTATTATTTATTTGGTTAAATACCTTGGCTAGTATAGGCGCCCACCAATCGGGAAAATATTTGAAGATTTCTGGGGGAAGCATATCTTCCCCTGGGGCTTTGCTCAATCTGAGAGCAATAATGAGAGATTTTATTTCTGAGGGTGTAATTAACAGCCATTGTGGTAAACTCGTTAATTCTATCCTGGGCATGATCTTATTATTAGTTGATGGGGACCCGTAAAAGCTACTAAAGTGCAAATGCCAGGCTGACGACGTTATTTGGTCAGTGACACTGGGTCTAGCATGACCCATACCTTTGTTAACAAGATTCCAAAACTGGACATCCTTTTTCTCAATTACCGCTAACCCTAGTTGCTGCCACAGGGACTTAGCGTATGACTCCTTCTTTAATTTTAAGAGAGACTTATATGCAGCTCTCATTTGTCTTAGATGTTCATACGAGTACATCATTGGGTTCTTAATGGCCTGTCTTGAATAATTCATCGTCAGCATTCTGGCCAATCTGCACTCATGGTCAAACCATCCTTTCCCCAGTTGTCGATTATTCATTTGTTGGAATGTTTGGACCATCAGTGGTCTTAGGAGGTTCGTGATTTGTTGGAAAGCAGACAGAGGTTCGACTTCCGGGTGAGCGTCTGTGGCGGGTCGAGGTTCCCTGAGTGAGCTCTGTATCAGGGAAATTTCAAGTTGTAAATATGCTGTTCAGGAGCATTCCTTTGAGCAGCTAATGATCCTCTCTGGATAAAGAGAGTGCCTGAGATTTACCATAAGTGTCCCGAAACACTTTTGTTCGTAGGAGACCATCGAGGAGTTGGAGGTTGAATGCGAACGGAGTGGAGAACGAGACCTAGGATTACAAACAAGCTTTACCACTTAAAAGAGCCTTGT
Organism: Rhineura floridana; assembly: GCF_030035675.1. Classification (NCBI taxonomy): domain Eukaryota; kingdom Metazoa; phylum Chordata; class Lepidosauria; order Squamata; family Rhineuridae; genus Rhineura; species Rhineura floridana. Next base: position 132,605,747 of record NC_084481.1, on the reverse strand, counting down.
TTAGGCACAAGATCCGCGTACAGCTCACCTTTTTAATCACTTTATTGGGGCTATTTATGTTGGAAAAGAGGTCTACCGAAGGTCAGTTGAAATTCAAGCCTTGGTGAATTACTTTTTTTTTACGTGCTAATAACAAAGAAAAATGGTGGTTATAAGAGACTTTATTTAAATTCAAATGGCAAGGAGCTTAAAAGAAACTTGGATATAGAAAGCATGTAATGGATAAGGGGTTTTCATCCTTGAAAATTGAAGACTTTCTGACTCAAAAAGATTGTTTTTTATCTGATAAATCTGCCTTGCTGGATTGGACGGCAGATAGTTACAAGCTACAAGCCTGAGCCAGAAGAACAAGAAAAAAGAAGTTGGGGAGGCTTGTCCCTTTAAATTTTCTACATCATGAATACAAGAAAGACAGGCAAGAATGTAGAAAAGATTATTGAAAGAAGGGGCTCCACAGATACGCTATAAAGGTCAAGCCCTTCAGATTTGGTACAGAAAATGATGGAGGAAATGAGATCTATGAAAAGTGATTTACAAAAAATATGGTAAAAATGAGTTTAGATATAAAAGAACAGATGAAACAAGATATGGATAAAATGAATACAGACTTAACAAAACAAATGAAACAGGATATGACTGTAATTATGAAAAAAGAAGTTAATGAGATCAAAGAAACAATAGAACAACTGGTGGGGGAAGTAAAACCCTCTCAATGACCTTCCCTAAGAACGGGTTCTTGCGACTGGTAATTGTCACAGACCAATGGGTCCATGGAGGGTTTTTTCAGGAGCGGTCAGATCACCTCCTCTTTCAGGGCAGCTAGAACCACTCCCTCCCACAATGATGCATTGACCACACCCTGGATCCACTCAGTCAACCCCCCTCGGCAAGCTTTAATAAGCCAAGAAGGGCAAGGGTCGAGAGGACACGTTGCTGGCCCATCATGACAAGCACCTTGTCTACGTCATCAGGCTGCATCAACTGAAACCATTCCCAAGAAGTTGGAGCAGACGTTGCACTGGACACCTCATTGGGGACTACAGTAGATGTGGATGGGGCATCAAGACTGCTATGGAGGCGAGCAACTTTACCCTCAAAGTGCCTTGCAAACAATTCACAGTGGGCCTCCAAAGGGTCTAAAACTCCATTTCCTGGAGCAGATGTCAGCAGACCCCTGACAATATGGAAAAGCTCCACTGGATGGCTACTTGAGGATGTGGTAGAGGCAGTGAAATGGGCATTGTTTGCCGTCCTCACCATCACACAGTAGGCACTCTTATCATGTTTTACTCGTGCACTATCAGCCTTACAACACGTCTTTCACCACTTGCACTCCAGCCGTCATGTAACCTGTTTCATTTCCCTTAGCTCACTGGTGTACCAAGGTGCAAACTGGGCTCCACAATGCCAGAGAGGGTGTTCAGGGGCAACCATGTCAAGAGCCCGACACGCTTCACTGTTCCACATTTGACAAGGGCTTCAACAAGGTTACCTGCTCTACCTTCTGGGAACTCCCCCAGGGCATTCAGGAATCCAGTGGATTCCATTTGTCTCCAGGGATGGACCATCTTAATCTGTCCACCCCCCCCTCTGCAGGGAAGGATCAGAGCCATAAGTCTATACTTCACCATATTGCAAAAAGTCTAGTCTTTTGGAAGCATGTCTGTTGCAGAAGACTTCCAATCAACTGTAACTGAGGCTGCCATCTGCACTATATATTTAAAGCAGTATCATACCACTTTAAACAGTCATGGTTTCCCCACAAGAATCCTGTGAACTATAGTTTGTTAAGGGTGCTGTGAGTTGTTAGGATCAATCCCTCTTTTTGGGAATTTTAGCTCTGTGAGGGGAATAGCAGTCTTCTAACAACTCTGGCTGCTTTCACATTGCACTTTATTCAGTAATTCCAATGATTTCTTACCTGGTAATTTTTGCATTATATTTTACCTTTCACACAACATAAAAGCTAGTTCCGGAAATCTAGTAGAATATAGTGGAAGTTTAGCACTGATTTTCATGATAAATAGTACCAGAAATATTATTTGCAAGTCTGGGAACGTGGAAAATCATGAGAGCTTTGCAGCTTCAGCCATTCACTTCATAGTCATCCCGTTGTGCAATGCTTTACTGCCCTTTAGGAGCATGCCAAAAATTTTTGCCTGATGAAAATTGTACCAGTATTCTGGCATAGGTGCAGATTGCAGCATTCCCTTCCTCCTCCTTTCCCCCCACACAACCCTGTGTCTAGGCACTAACGCAAGCAGTGAACTTTGGGGGAACCACAATGTGTATAACAGGTGAAGGACGAAAACAAGATGCTGTTTGTTGCAGCAGTGTGAAAGACAGTTGCGCAAAATGCCGGTATATCAGTTGAAAAGGCCACTGTTACTTAGTGAAAGGAACTTTAGAAATCAGGACAGAGGGCTACCATTTTAATCCATTAAACTAATGCAGTAAGTCTCATGTCTGAATACAGCCTCTCTTTAAATGTGTGGTACAGATGGGGCCTAAGCAACAAGAATTTGCAAGTATGTGATTGAATACCACCCCGAAACAACAACAGACTGATAGCGCCCTTAACTCCCAGGAAACTGGACATAGGATTGCAGCCTAAGAGTGCTTTGAAATATGTTTCCCCCAAAGTGAACTGAAGTGGAAGCAGCAGGTGTTCACTCTTTCTATTCCTCTGGAACAATAACTTGAGAGATGAGAGCCCTTCTCTCTTTTGGACATCTCAGCTGAGGGGAAAAGCAGTGGGAAGAGTAAAGCTATCACATGAGCGAGATATAAAGGGGTTGGGCTAAGGTTGCTTAACTAAAGTGGACCCCAGATAAAAGTGCTTCTTCTCACATGCAGAGTTCAGTGTAGAAGAAGAAAAAAAGAAGCAGAGAAGCCCAATGTCAGAGACACAACATCTGTATTATTTACATATTGGAAACTGAAAGGACTCCTGCAAGACATTGAACTTTTCCTTTCTTCTGTAAGTGTGTAAAAAATTCCATTAGCATAAAATTGTCAAGTCACAGCTTGCTTCTTTAACAAACCCATTTTGAGGATTTCTCCCCCTCACAAAATTTTATTTTGTAGGTGCCTCATTGCTCTAAACAGAACCATTATACTTTTTCCTTTCTGAATGTACTTGAGTTACTGTTTACAATGGGTCTAGAACTTTGGTTATTTAATGACCTGAATGACATTTATTAACTTCCTCGTGAATAGTTCAAAATAAATCAGCAAAGTCTGAGCAAAATAAAAAATAATCTACAGAGATGGTTGTCTTTTGTGAATCATCTAATGCCACCTACCTGGGATTGTCACTTCAGGAACCATTAGTGGAGATTTTCCACTTTGTGATATGGCACAGTGACAGCAGATATGTCCAATTAGTGCTTTTTCCAGTAGACAAGGTACTCTAATTATTTTTAAGTGACTGAAAACGAATACATGGTTAAAATCTTATGAATGGCACCTATTCTGGTTCAGGGCCTTCATGTGTACATAACCCACAATCCTCCTAGATCAATGGTGGCAATCATTTACAATGAGCAATTACAAAAGTGCTCATTGTTATAGGAAAATTTATTTCTTCTGTAAAAAGTTTGGGGTTTTTTTTGTAGAACATTGGCCTAATTATGAACATTTACATTACAAATTCATTTTATGAAGCATTTAAGAATGACATTACCTGACAGATTTACCATTATCCACTTGGTACGTAAAACAAATATTCCAACTCAGTTTAATGCAGATGATAAGCCATCAATTAATAGCCACAACACTATTTCTTCTTCTGACCAGAACCTCAAATCTTTCTCTAATGGGGTAATCTTTTTTCCCTTGAGATTTGTGAAAATTGTTATGTATTATAGCCATTCAAAAGTATGGATATATGAGTTTAGTGTTCTCACATCTATGGACATTTGCCATGTAGATATTTTTGGTTCAATTATTGTGCCATGTGAAATAAGCATGCCATTGGTCCAACTAATTCAAGGGTGGGTAATCTCAGGCCTGAGATCCAAATGCAGCCCTCTAGTCTCTCTATCTGGGCCTTGGGACTCTTGCCAGGTGACACTCCCCACTGGCTTTGCTTCATATACCCCTTGAACGTTTTTGCCTGGTTGGAATGTGTCCATGAACTCTGACAATGACTCTTGCTTTCCTGGATGGAGGATGGACATGAGTGTGTGTAGAAACTAGTCTACCATACAAAGGTAACATTTACATTCATTGGTCTGCTCAATTTTGCCTCTGGCCACATGCACTGTGGCCCCTGGAAGTTAGTCCAGAAGGGAATGTGGCTTTTGGGTTGAAAAAGGTTCCCCACCCATGTCCTAATTTGAAATAGCTATTAAAAGAACTTAAGAAATGGAAGAGAACATGACTGGTTCACATTGTCATAATTCTTTGTATTGTCAAATTCATAACCCTTTCAAAATCTGTTTTCTGACTCTGAAATACACTATCACCCTGCTAAGAAATATGATGATGTACTTGATGCTTATGCTCATATTCTATTAATTAGCAATCACAATTTTCTATGCATTTTAACTTTTGCGTTATTTTTCATGGCTTATGCTAGTATTTAATGCATACTACTTGCTGTTATTGATCCTTTGAATACTTAAATCGCAACAGTTAATTTTTTTTTAAAGCAGTCCATTTTTTGAGGAGTCACAATGCTCTTAAGATATCTGTATTGGACATTGGACTATAGGCATGTTCCAAGCAAAACTAAGTATGCTGCGAAAATATTAAATAAAATAAATAAATATTCTCCATAACTGTGGAAGATGGATTTAAGGCCATTATAGATTTGAAAGGCCCTCTTTTTGATTTAAGACTTACTTTAGCAAGTTTCAAATTCTCATGTTTTTCATCAGCAATTGAAGCTATTCCTTTCACGGTTTCAATCCATGACTCCCATAATCATCGCCTCTCTAAATGTTTCTCTCCCACACTGCCCCAAACAGCTATCAACCAATTGGGTTTGGCCCACTAGGTTACTGCAACTGACTGCTAGGTTCTAATCCATCCTTTTGGAACCATTGTTTTATAGAATTTGTCATTCCATATGATCCAGAAACCCTATAGAATATGTTACTTCCAGAGGTTAATGGTTGAGAATTTAAATGGGTCCACACATGAATTTCAAGTAGGAAAAATCCTTTAAAAATAGGTATTACACATTATAAAGTTTGAATCCAATATTCAAGCTTTTCTCAAATGGTGCAACTCATTATTGTATGGAAAATTTATTTGAATCATGTTATTAAGAAAGCTTTATTGGGTCCAAAATGTGAAGTCATGAAAAGAACCAAACACTGCTGTTGAAGAAATACAAAAAAACTGTCATACAAGGTGTGACAATGTTAGCTAGAGCAAGGAAGGTGCATAGCTTACAATGTAGGGAAATGGGATAATTGGACTGGCTCTGGATCTCGGTACTGTCACTGGTAAAGTGAAAGCTGCAGCAGTATCATCATCTGAGAAAACTGATAAAGTGTTATTAGTATATCCCACATTAAAAATCTAGATACTGCTTTACATTAATTTTATCTTAAAGTTATATTAATCTTTAAACTGTATATGGTCCAAATGTCTGTTTCTGTTTGTGTAGGAATCTAATAAGTATAGTGTATGAGAATAGGTTCAGCATCAGTAGTCAGCCATTTCAGGCATTGCGTGATGCCTTCAGAATTCAGAAAGGCCCCTCACTGGCCTGACCTGCCACTAACCCTCTCTGCATGGGACCTGTGTAGTGGTGTGTAGGCCAAACTCAGTTCACATCTGCACCAGTTGCTTACTTGCCCACTTCCACCCTATTTCTCCCTGCTACCTTTCCTGAGCTCTGAGAAAGAGGAAGAGCATTCCAGTCAAGTTGGGCAGAAATTGGGCCAGATCTAGCTGCACTCATGGGCAAATAGTACTGGATGTAGAAATCCATCCACATTTGCATCAACAGGTGCAACCGGCCTGTACAAAAGTGCAGATGTGAATGTGCATCCAGAGGTTCATCTGCACTGTCAACAAAAGCAGATGCTGCAAACATGTTTTCACGCTAAATTGGGGCAAGTATTTTCATCAGATCTGTAGAGTCATCTGTGGAAAAAACAATATAATAAAGTGACATTGATGGTGCAATTCTGTGCATGCCTACTTGGAAGTAAAGTTCCTTCTGTTCAATGGTGCTTACTCCCAGTTAAGTGGATATAGGATGGCAGCACAAAGTGACCATATTGGACTGGTAGTTTTGTTTGGGAAGATACAAAAAATAATTAGGCAAAGATCGGGGAATATTATAATGATATTGAAAAAAGCAAATTCTGAGTTGTCAAATCTGGGCACAGCAGATGGAAAAATCTCAGACAACATCCCCTTAAGGTTTCTTTTCTAAAGAAGAAAGAGAAGTGTTCGTTAAGGGCAGAAGGGCATTAGTTTAAATGAATAATCTTTTTTTTTTTTTACCTCATGGAAATTTCAGGAGATTAAACAAATTCTGGAAATCACTGAGCTGAAGCCCAGTTTAATCAATGCTTTGGGACGTATCTCTAATTAAATGTCTAAAATAACCAATTTATATATAGAAATTCTCCTTCTTAGAATCAAGTTAAGGCACAATTACAGAAGTGATACATCAAAAATTCAAATTAATACAGGGCACTACTGGCATTGTGTACTTGCAAATTAAAAGAATTGTAAGCATGGCATTTTGGAATTATATGCATAAATAATCAAAGTTGACTCCAAAACCAATATTTTATAACAAAATAATTTTCCTGGTTCTCAAGTCATCACTACTTATTAGTACTGCAATAGATTAAAGTCTATTCCACAGTAATTGTGCCGTCTAAGGGTTGATTTGAGGCATCTATAATATTCATGATTTGCATCATCGGCACTCAGAGGAATTAATAAGGATTTCAACACTGGTGCAGTGTTTCTGTGATGCAAATGTACTGGTTGAAAGCTGTCAGGGATCCCCAGGTCCCTCAGCCTCCCTTTATGTAAACACAGGCTTCCTTAACTCTTCAGTGCCACCAATACACACAGAATGTTTTTAATACCCTTCTAATAATGTGGATAGAAAGCTTTAAGTGTGAGATGGACACCAATGCTGAGAGACAGGATAAATCGTAAATTATGTTTGTAGGTTTATAAAAGGAATATTATTTACAAAAGGGAATACCGAGACTTACTTTGAAACTTTGAAGGTGCTTGCTGACAGGTTCTAAAGACTCCAGAGATACCGTTGCTGACACCAGCCTCTCAGTGGCTGTCACCTCAGGCCAATTTCCCTAAACCTCCACCCCATCCAATTGCTCCCACAAGCCAGTCAGCTACTGGAGCCAGTCTGCTTCTGTATCCCAAAGCTCCCCTGCTTGGACAGTTTAGCTAGTGTAAAAACCCCACTTGTGTCACTTCCCTCTGATAAGGCCCTTTATCAGGACAGCCTCTCAGACCAACTGAGTCACCGGCTCCCTTCTGATCTGCACCAATGATGGAGGACCCCTCAAGCATCCTGGCCCCAAGCAATTTGGGCCCTTGAGAGTGATGAGGGGAAATGGATTTTTATATATTCACACATATAAACATTAATATAAAAGGTATAGGTTTATGAAATATAGTAAGATCACAAGGAGCTAAGGAATCAAACAAAGAAGGCCACAGGCTTTCTGATCACAGAAAAGGAATTCAGTTGCACTGCCCAACCCATGACAGTGAAGCAAGTAGGCCTGTGCATATGATTAATGACATGTTGATGAGCAAGCATGCATGTAGTGAGAAAAGTAACTAGTGCTGGGGGAGTTGGTTAGATCTTCCCATGGTAAAAATGAGGGGTTTAGTTAAGATTATGGAGAATTCACATATCCTTTTTGTTTATATGTTTGCTTTTATATAGGTATATAAAATTAAGAAAATATATCCAGAGGATCATAAAATCTTAGAATCCTGTGAGTGAAACCTGGTTAGCAGGCAAGGGTCACGTTCACCTCATTGTGAGTGATTACATTTAATGGGTATATTGTCCTAAGCAAAATGCGTATAATCTTTTGATTAATATATTTTTTCACTATTTGATCTTGGGAAAACAGATTATTAGAGATTCCTGGTTTCGTATGCTGTAAGAGAAATGGAAAATCTAATAGAATCTTAAAGTGGTTGTGTCTCCATCCTAAACAAACACATATATAGCATCGCTCCACAAAAGCAAATTCTCCTGCTTCTCCTAGCTATGTGGCAAAAGTATATCTCATTATGTGCACAAAGCCTCATGTACTAGTCATTGTTAGTGATGAGTAACTTCCCCAACCCAATTTGGAAGGGTCCAGATTAAAACTATTCTAAAATTATGCTAAACTATAATAATTATGAATAATTTAAGAATTGTTCATTTTAATATTGAGACTAGAGCTTGGAAAAGCTACTTTTTTGAACTACAACTCCCATCAGCCCAATCCAGTGGCCATGCTGGCTGGGGCTGATGGGAGTTGTAGTTTAAAAAAGTAACTTTTCCAAGCTCTGATTGAGACCCATTTTATACTAAGGCCCCTTAAGTTTCCGTTAGTGGGACTATGACTTGGCCTAGAGGTCCCTGGAGGAAGGCCATAGCTCAATGGTAGAATGTGCTTTACATATAGAAGTTCCTTGTTTCAATCCCCAGCATCTCCAGGTAGGGCTGGGAATGTCTCCTTGGAGAGCTACTGCCAGTCAGTGTGTTTATTTATTTATTTTTCATCCCAAAGGAGCCCAGGGTGGCAAACACCAAAACAATAAAAACAATACACTTAAAAAACCAACCAACCAAATATCCAGTCAACTGATATTTCAAAGTTGTCAAAAACAGTATCTTAAAGTGTTTCAACTTTCAAATGCCAGAATGAACAGGGATGTTTTAATACTCTGCCTACACATTAATAATGAGGGGAATAGACATACCTCACCATGGAGGACATTCCGTAGGTGAGGTGCTGCTACTAAGGAGAACCTGTGCAGGTCAGTGCCAGCTGGGGAGTGTAGACAATACTGAGCTACATGGGACAATGGTCTGAGTAAATATAAGGCACCTTCCTATGTTCCCTCCACTCAAAGCTCACCATGAATCCCCCCCAGACAGCATGGTCAATGGTCAGGGATGATGGGAGTTGTAGTTCATCAACATCTGGGGTCCCAAGGTTGAAGAACACTGGCTTCTAGCAGTAGCTATCCATGATTTCAGAAAGGATTCTCTGCTAGCCCTACCTAGAGGGATTGAACCTGGGACCTTCTTCATGCAAAGCAAATGCTCTATCACTGAGCTATGGGCCTTCCCCAAACTAGTTCGGTCCTTGAAATAACTGCCCTAAAAGAGGTTTTCAAAAGTCATTTATATCACACACATCTCCTTTCAGAAGAAAGAGAAATATGAAGAAATTCAAGTCAGATGGCTAATAAAACCAACTGAAGGGAGAAAAATCCTTAGTAGGTCCTCTTCAGTGTAATGTAGTTAGGACAGGAGAACTGGGTTTTTACCTTGGCTATAGTTTAGAAGGAGGGAAGAAGTAAATAAGTAATAATGTTCTGAATTGAAAAGTAGCTCTGGAAGTCTCATTAAATCCTTAACTGCTTTAGGCTTTCCCTTCTCTCACCTGCCACCCACTGATGACCTATGAGTCACCAACAATTTCAGCTTCATCTTAAATCTTTATTAAATTATTTTAAACCCCAAAGCACCGTGTGATCAGAAAAACAGATCAAGTTTGATATTTTTTAAAATGATAAATAATTTTTGAGTGTGTAGAAATGTTAATTGTCTTGGTGCACATATTACATATAAAGTTAAGCCTCTTCCATAAAGAGTTGTCTGAAAAATCCAAGCTGTTTCAATGCAATGTAATAATTTGATGATACTACATAACAAATACATTGTGAATGACAAAGTCATTTAAAAAAGCAATATTGAGGTTTGTACAGAAATATAAACAAGCAATTTCCCGCAAGATTCATTCTGTCTGAGCTGATACCAGATCCCTTTTCTTCTCTTTTCAACATTTATCTTCTGACATGCATTCTAGATTTGTTTTATCTATACCTTTGGGAGCTTCCAGACTCAAGTTTAATATTGCAAACGGGTCGTTCAGATATCTCAAATGGGTAGTTGGTAATAGTTTTTTTTTAAAAAATCTATTGACCAGATTTTCCACAGAAATGGAAAATTCACATCAAATGAGGAAAAAGTCAGCCAGGCATTTTGATATTGATGAATTCCTGTCAATACTGTGAAAGACTTGCATGCATGAGAACCACCAATCTCATATAAACACCAGTCTAGAAGCACCTCCCTTGTCTTAAATCTCAAACTCACTTGTCTTGGTAAAGTCTATTGTGCTTCTTATTAATATAACTCTTGTTTCTTTAGGGCAAAGGAAGTTCACATTGCCTTACTGCATTCAATGTCACAACAGCCAAGGTTATGCACAGGTGCTTATACATTGTTTTTGGCATCTATGGTGAATGGTTTTCAGAATTATACAGGAGACTTATTATTGGCTTTAAATCCCCTTGCACAGAGTTTTCTTCTTCCACTATTCTTCATCTGCACCACACTCCTTCATCTACACTGCTACCAATCTTTAAAAATACTGTCCTCAGCTTTCATACAATTGCTTTGAGCAAAGAGTGTAGTGAGGTCAAAAGTGTTTTGCCCCCAAGTCATTGTAGCTGGTTCCCTGTTACTTGTTTCTTTAAACAGTGAAAATTGTCATAATCACTGCAACCACCTCAACTTGGGGACCCTCAATTTCCCATACCAAAAAAAAATAAAAAAATCCTACTTAAGTGCTACCCATAGGCAATTGGTTGGCCACTGTGGAAACAGGATGCTGGACTAGATAAAGCATTTGATTCAGTAGGGTTCTTCTTATGTTCAAAATATCTGCTAACCACTATCTAGCAGAACAGCTATAGGTATACAAATCATGGGCTGTATCCAATGTAGCGCTATGTGAATGTTCCATTGGTGCAAGGATTTCTACTTATGCAAAGGAATGTTCTCCCCTCTCCTCCTCCTGCACCCCCCCAAATCTATTCTAGGGGTTTTGCCAGTCCTCCAGAGCCAATTTGGGGAGGACATGGAGAGACGATTAGGGGAAAAGTCAAGTTCTGTAAGTGAAAATCCTTGTACTGAGCAGATGCTTTAGTTGAATACTGTCTCTGGAGCAGCACTGGTCTAAAGATCCCCATGCAAACAGAAAAACAGTTCTGTTCATATCAGTAGTGTAGTGGCAAATTCAGAAGTGCAGGGTCCCTTCATGATAGTTACAGCCATGCCCCCTCCTTTTTTTTTTTTTTTTTGCTTTTCGGTTGAGAATGAGATCCTTGTTAATGCCTTCTCCCACAACAACGCATCCCTAGCAGCCAATCTGTATGAAAGGGGAGATTATTAGCTACTGAGAAGAGTCTTCTCAATGGCTGACTCACCTCCTTTCATGCTGATTGGCTCCAATCAGCAGGAGAGGGCAAGGAAGCATGTTAGAATATTTTTCTCAGTGGCTAACACACTCCCTTTTCAGGCTGATTGACTCACAGGATGCTGGAGATATAAAGACCCTGCTTCCAAAAAATTGAACAGGATATACTCTGTAAATCTGTCATTCCAAAATCTAAATAACATCTTTAGCCTGAAAACAACAACAATCAACTATCCTGTTTTCTGAACAATCTTCAACTGAACTCCACCTATTCTACTCTCGTTAGCTCTTTCTGGCTACTTAAGAACATTTGGTTTTTAAGCATTCAGTGAGAGCAAACAACAAGCTCTACTGTTCAAGTGAAAAGATGGAGCACATGGAGATAGACACAGGCATTTAAGAAGTCAGGAAGGACTCGTGGCTGGTGCAGGGGGTGGGGGGGAATATGCAGATAGGCCTCTTGATGACTCCATTGTACATGATATCTGAGATTTCTGAAGTCAGGCTTAGAATTGATGTGCATGTTCCTTTTTATTGAAAATAGCTATCAAACATAGTGGGGAAAATGTTTTGTGCAATTCTTCGAACATCTTCAAAGAGGTCTGCTAATTTATCTTCAAATGACAATGACAAATAAATATAGGACATATTTATCACTTGTATACCTCATATTAATATCTTGTATATTTTGCTTGAAAATCTTGTAACAGAAACTTTACTAATCGGTTTTAGCATGTGAGTAATTTTCCATTTGTTAATAGTCTCACTGATCACAGTGGGACTGCTTTCATATATAAACCAATTGCTGCCAACATCTTGCAACCCTAAATGGTACTTTCACATCTATTTTCATACAATTGGGAAGAAGACATTAGAAGCAGGTGATTTTAAATTTGTAGCAGCAAATGTATATTTTAACTTCTCTGGAAAATGTCCAGTGGTTTTCCCTCTCTTTGTTTCTTATTTTGATTTTATATAATGATGAGTCATTTTGGATGAGAAATCAATTCCTGCTAGTTTTACCTGTAGCTCCATATTCACTCTAAATAGATCAAAATGAAAAGTGAAAAAATATTGAACTATTTGTAAAAGCTCAAAACTGATGGGTGTTGGACTTCCAGTGTCAGTAGACCCAAGCTATGAGTGCAGTCCAGTAATGTGGACTGCAGAAAATCATTGCAAGAGCACACTACACCAGAAAAAAATATGAGAAGGTTAGTAGGACAGGCTTGTGTTAATTTTGAGATGCAAAGGCTTAAAAATAAATAAATTAGAGAATATCTGTTGTTTGAGTGTATGTCTGTCAAGATATCTGTCAAGATATTTCATTATAATTGTATTATGAAATGGTTTTAATAATACACATGTGCACGCACACACACACACAAATATTTAATAAATTAAAAAATAAAGTTTGGTTTTAACAAGTTCATTTTGGAACAATTTCTAGTTAATTATTTATTTATTATTTATTTTTAAAACTTATATACCGCTCGACTAGCAATAGCTCTCTGGGCGGTGAACATAGATACAATAAAATACAATATAATACAAAAACATCAGTCTAAAATCAAATTCCACAATCTAAAAACAGCAAAGGCTAAAATCAAATTACAAACATTACAATCATTAACAAAAAATTAAAATGCCTTGGAGTAGAGAAAGATTTTAACCTGGCGCCGAAAGGATGATAGTGTCGGCGCCAGGTGAACCTCCTCGGGGAGACTATTCCATAGTTCGGGGGCCACCACTGAGAAGGCCCTTGATCTTGTCACTGCCCTCCGGGCCTCCCTATGAGTCGGGACCCAGAGGAGGGCCTTCGTAGCAGACCGTAGTGTACGAGCCGGTTCATAGCAGGAGAGGCGTTCCGACAGATATTGAGGTCCCTCGCCGTATAAGGCTTTATAGGTTAATACCAACACTTTGAATTTGGCCCGGAAGCATATTGGAAGCCAGTGCAAGCGGGCCAAAACAGGTGTTATATGGTCAGACCGCTTCGTTCTTGTTAGCAGTCTGGCCGCCGCATTTTGCACCAGCTGTAGCTTCCGAACCATCTTCAGAGGTAGCCCTACGTAGAGCGCATTACAGTAATCCAAACATGAGGTTACCAGAGCATGTACTACTGATGTAAGATCCTCCTTACTCAGGTAGGGACGTAGCTGGGCTACCAATCGAAGTTGGTAGAACGCATTCCGTGCCACCGAGGCTACATGAGCCTCAAGTGACAGGGAAGAGTCTAGAACAACTCCCAGACTACGAACCTGTTCCTTTAGGGGGAGTGTAACCCCATCCAGGACAGGATATGTATCCACCATCTGATTGGAAAGACCATCCACCAACAGCATCTCAGTCTTATCAGGATTGAGTGTCAGTTTGTTAGTTCTCATCCAGTCCATTGTCGCGTCCAGGCAATGGTTCAGCACATTGACCGCCTCACCTGAGGAAGATGAAAAGGAGAAGTAGAGCTGCGTGTCATCAGCGTACTGGTGACAATGCACTCCAAAACTCCTGATGACCACACCCAACGGCTTCATATAGATGTTAAAAAGCATGGGAGACAAAACCGAACCCTGCGGGACCCCACATTGGAGTACCCACGGTGTCGAGCAATGTTCCCCAAGCACTATCTTCTGGAGACGGCCTGCCAAGTAGGAGCGGAACCACTGCCACGCAGTGCCTCCAACTCCGCAAGCCTCTCCAGAAGGATACCATGGTCGATGGTATCAAAAGCCGCTGAGAGATCAAGGAGAATCAACAGAGTTACACTCCCTCTGTCTCTCTCCCGACATAGATCATCAAACAGGGCGACCAAGGCCGTCTCAGTGCCGAAACCGGGCCTGAAACCCGATTGAAATAGATCTAGATAATCGGTTTCATCCAATAGCACCTGGAGCTGGTCAGCAACCACTCGTTCCAAGATCTTGCCGAGATATGGAACATTTGCCACTGGTCTGTAGCTGCTGAAATCCTCTGGGTCCAGGGAAGGCTTTTTCAGGAGTGGTCTCACTGCTGCCTCCTTCAGACAGCCAGGGACCACTCCCTCTCACAAGGAGGCATTTATCACTTCCCTGGCCCAGCCAACTGTTCCCTCCTTGCCAGTTTTTATTAGCCAAGAGGGGCAAGGATCTAGTACCGAAGTGGTTGCACGTACCTGTCCAAGCACCTTGTCCACGTCCTCGAACTGAACTGACTGAAACTCATCCAACAAAACATGATAAGACTGTGCACCAGACACCTCACTAGGGTTAACTGCTATAAAATGAGAGTCTAGGTCCCGATGAATGCGTAAGATCTTATGCTGGAAGTGCTCAGCAAACTCATTGCAGCGGGCCACCGAAGTATCTACAATGTCCTGAAGGCCTAGATGGAGTAGCCCTCGGACAACTCTAAAAAGCTCCGCTGGGCGGGAGAGAGATGCCTTAATAGTGGCAGCGAAATATTGTTTTTTCGCCGCCCTCACCGCTCCTATATACCGCTTGGTGAAAGCACAAACCAGCATACAGTTGCATTCATCAGGAGTTTGTCTCCATCTCCGCTCAAGCCGCCTCCTATCTTGCTTCATCGCCCTCAACTCTGGAGTATACCAAGGAGCTGAATGAGCTCTGCAAAGGAGAGGGCGCGCAGGAGCAATTGTGTCGACAGCCCGGGCCATCTCCGCATTCCACAGATTAACCAGGGCTTCAACAGGAGCGCCGGTCCTATCAGCCGGAAAATCCCCCAGAGCCCTTTGAAAACCTTCAGGATTCATTAGTCTCCGGGGGCGGACCAATTTAATAGGTCCCCCACCCTTGCGGAGGGAAAAGGTCGCTGAAAGTCTAAACTTCAGCAAGCAGTGATCTGTCCATGACAAAGGGAGAGATGTAAAACTCCCCACATCCAGATCACTATCCCCATGTCCAGTAACAAAAATAAGGTCGAGTGTATGCCCCGATATATGTGTTGGGCCACTAACATATTGGGACAGCCCCATGGTTGTCATGGAGTCCATGAAGTCCTGAGCCGCCCCAGACAAAGTAGCCTCGGCATGAATGTTGACATCCCCCAGTACTAATAGTCTAGGGGATCTCAACAATACCTCTGAGACCACTTCTGTCAACTCAGTTAAGGAAGCCACTGGGCAGCAAGGTGGGCGGTACACCAAAAGGATTACTAGTCTGTCCCTCTGGCCCAATACAAGGTGCAAACATTCCAGACCAGTAGTTGTATGGACATGGTGCTTGGTGAGTGAGATGGAACTCTTATAGACCACAGCAACCCCACCTCCCCGACCCTCAGATTTACCATGATGCTGAACCAAATACCCCGGTGGGCAGATCTGGGAGAGACTAACTCCTCCCTGTTCGCCCACCCAGGTCTCGGTTATGCATGCCAGATCGGCTGCCTCGTCCATAATCAAATCATGGACGAGGGGTTTTTTATTATGAACCGATCTGGCATTAAAAAGCAGCAGCTGGAGATCTGAGAGTTGGCTGAGAGGACAACCAACAACCCTGCGGATATGAGAAGGACCAGAACAAGGCACAGCCACAACATGTCTGGGCCGCGTTCCCCTTACCTGGCACATCCTTCTCATAACACCATACCTCCCTCTGCCCGTTACTACGGCAATTGGGGCCCCCTCATGTCTCCCCGCTAGATGGAAAGATCTCTTCCCCAGGCACATTATAAACTATAAATACAATAAGAAAAATACAAAAAACTCAAATACATAAAATACACACTCTCACAACATGCATTCATATAAGCACCCAGAAAGAAAGCAGCAAGAGCAGCAGCGTCTCCTTCCCTTGGGGCAATGGTCTCTTCCTCCTGCAGGCACTGGGTCTCCCAGGCTACCTCAGCCAGCTGGCTTATGTATCCCTCCAGAGAGGGAAAGGTGGTAAGAATCAGTCCTGGCTGGCTGGGTACCTGGGGCCTGGTCCTGCCAGGCAGAAGGGAAGGGTGATGGAGGTGGTGGTCCCGCAGCAGCAGCAGCCGCCGCCGCCGCCGCCGCCGCCGCCGCCGCCGCCGCCGCCGCCGCCGCCGCCGCCGCCGCCGCCGCCTCTCCTTCCCTTGGGCAATGGTCTCTTCCTCCTGCAGGCACTGGGTCTCCCAGGCCACCTCAGCCAGCCGGCTTATGTATCCCTCCAGAGAGGGACAGGTGGTAAGAATCAGTCCTGGCTGGCTGGGTACCTGGGGCCTGGTCCTGCCAGGCAGAAGTCCCTCAGGGAAGGGTGGTGGTGGTGGTGGTCCCACAGCAGCAGCAGCAGCAGCAGCAGCAGCAGCAGCAGCAGCACAGCAGCAGCAGCCTCTCCTTCCCTTCCCTTGGGCGATGGTCTCTTCCTCCTGCAGGCACTGGGTCTCACATGGAATCTTCACATTCATTGCCTCTGCCCCCATCCCCCACAGCAAACTTTTAGCTTTCATTTTTTAAAAAAGTAAATCAATTGTACATCTATAAAGAAAGTTAGAAAGCAAAATGTAGAAGCAACATGCTAACATGTTGCTGTTGCTAAGGATGCTTAGTAACTTATTAATTGTTGCTAAGCATTCAGAAGCAAGGAGTATGAGACATTTCCTGTATCTTGCTTGCTGAAGAAATTTGCTTTCTTCCAACAGGAGCAGCTTGCAGTGAGAAGTACAGATACGGGAACAAAATAAATTATGCCTTTTGCCTTGAATAGCTATGTAGCTGGCAGAAATTAAATAGACTAAGCCTTTTCTAGTATGGAAGTACAATTATGGAGAAACTTTCACCTGTACACTTTCTGTCTTATTACTTGTGTGTGGCCCCTGGTTTATTTGGGACCCTATACTTAAGAATAGCAGTTTGTAACACTGTAACTTGTAACATTCTGAATGCTGGAAAAAAATAGCCAATGGTGAACTTTTTATGAATTAAAAAATTCAGGTGGATGAACTTGAACTGACCTAACTTGCTGTGTAAAAGGATAAATGTGAACAGGAAATCATTCCTTTTTAAAATGAATTTACGAAGTGCCAAGAATGATCATGAATTGGGGGGGGGGATTGCTGTTGTTTATCATCATTGATGTGATTATCCATAAGCTATTATGGTCTGCTGGAACAGGGCCGGTTCTAAAGGGCGGCCAGGTGGGGTACTGGCCCGAGGGCCCCTAGAGCTACAGAGGCCCCTCCGCTCCCCTTTCGCAATCCACGGAAGCAGCTGCAGCTTGCAGGAGAGGAGCTTCCGAGCCACCCACACACCCCAGGTTCACCTACCTTTCCGCTGTTTTTTGCGGTTTGCCGTCAATCAAGATGGTGGCTGAGGTTTCCCTAAGGGGCTGAAGCCTCTGCCACCATCTTGGTTGATGGCATGCATGCGTGCTACACATGCGCATTGCTGCCATCAACCAAGATGGCAGCAGAGGCTTCAGCCCCTTAGGGAAACCTCGGTCGCCATCTTGATTGATGGCAAACCTGTGCGTGCAGCCGCAAAAAACAATGGAGAGAAAGGTAGGTGAAGCAGGGGATGGCAGGCGACTTGGAAGCTCCTCTCCTGTGGGCCACGGCTGCCTCCGCGGATTGCAGAACGGGAGCAGAGGGGCCCAGGGCAGGCTGGTGCCCAAGGGCCTCGGCATGCATGGGGCCGGCCCTGTGCTGGAACAATCTACATGGGGCACATTGCTTCCTAGTTCTTCAGTTAGAAATAATCTGAATATAGTGCCATGTGCCATGAGATCGTTGTTTCCCTGATGAGGGTATTTTAAAATTATTTTAATATTATTTGCACAGATAATATAACCAACAACAATAATATACAGATCAAAGATTTTTTGTCTACCTTTACATTCTTCATAATGCAGAGCAACTCACTTCCTGACCTTCAAAAGACCATATTTGATGTCATCACATCTTCCTAAAATGACTCAGCTCATTAAGCTTATAGCATGCTACCTTTCTCATCCTCACACCTCAGTAGATTATACTGATCTCTTTGCAGACTGCTGCCCTTTTACAAGAAAAATAGGCCCTTTATTAAATAGGAGCAAGCCCGTCAAGATGCGCATATATGTTACCACTTTATCAGAGACCTCTTATTAACTTCACATTGTGAAATCATCAGAAAAGCATTGGGGAGCAGAAGGGAACTGAAAGAATCTTCTTGCCATCTGAGGAGCACTGTAGGGGGAAAGAGAGGCACCACACACCTTCCATTCTGCTCCTAAATGAGAGTCTTTTGTATGCAATTTGGAGTCTTAAGTTTGGACTATGGTATCATAATTTCTTTTGCTCTTGGTCTCTTTCTCTTTCTTGCTTCCATTAGGGCTAAAGGGATATTCTTTTTTTCATTTCATTATTGTTCTGCAGGTTGTCTTGGCCCTACATCATCATCACCATCTATCATGCTTTTTTGTTCACAGACACACAAAGCAACACACATAAATGTTATGTTTGTTTTTTAAAATATTTATTTACACCACTCTCCTTCAAAATGGATTCCAGGGCAGTTTACATTGTTATTTGTTTATTTATTTGTTTTTTTAATTAATTTATGAATAGCTTCCCATGAAAACATCTTGAAACTTTTAACCATTAAAAAACCTATCAACAATAAGAACAATTTCAAATCCAGTACCAACTGGGATACAAATCTCTGCTGAAAAGGCTTGTTGAAAAAATATGGTCTTTAGTAGGTGCTGAAAAGGCAATAGAGATAATACCTATCTGATATGCCATCTTAGGCTCCTTTGGTAGGTAGAGTGGAATATAAATCACATCTTTCTATATCTATATTTTTCTTAGGCTGCCATCACACAGTGTGATGACAGTCATCCATAACAGCAAGTGGGCTACAAGTGGTGTGCGGTGATGGAGGATTACCAGGGTGGTGGAGCACACAGGTGTGCAAGTGAGATGAATGAGTGAGTGGCAGGGTGACCAAGGGGTGCAAATGAGATGGCAGGGGTGATGCTACATGGTGGGCAGCAGGCATGGCAGGCAAGCGACTGAGGCAGTGATGGCCAGGTAAGCCATGGAGGAATGGTCAATACAGGCCAGAGCAGCTGTTCCTGTGCAGCTTGCCTTGGCTAGCTGCCTCCCTCCTCTGTTTCTATCCTCCTTGCGGGAGAAAGTCTAAAGAGGGGGGGAGGAGGTTTGGCAAGGTTAGGTTGTTAGATTGCAGTTAATTTTTCTGCTTATGTTTTTTATGGAATGTATTTGTATTTTATTGTACATCGCCCAGAGTGGCAGGATAACAAATTTAATAAATAAATAAATAAACCTGTGGCGGGAGGAAGTTTTGCCAGGCCTAAGGAGAGGGGGAGTTTGGAGGGGGAGTTATGGGGTTGGGGGTGCATTCCTGGGTTGGATGTTGGGCTTGACACGCAAAGTGCACAGGGGCAAAACCCCCTAGTAGTAGTACTAGTAGTAAGAAGAAGAAGAAGATGCAAGGGGAGAGAGTTCTGAAGGATAGATGCTACCCCACTTCACGTAATGAAGGAGAAAACAATAAAACAAACCAACTATAAAAGCAGGAAATCCAACAATAGAGACAGCATTTTTTTTAAAAAAGAAAGAAGAACAGTACTTATAATGCCCGGGGGAATAACAGTGTTTTGGCTGGTGCCTAAAAGAGAATAATGCTGATGCCAGATGAGGCTTCTTGGGAAGGGGGGTCCACTACTAGTTTGTCAGAGTATTAAAAAAGCCCTCTCTGGCTGACAGTTATCTCGCTTATTAAGGAGGCACTCAGAAAAGGGCATCAGCAGCTAACCATAAAGTATGAGAAGGTTGATGTGAGATTAGGCGCTTATTCAAATATTTGGGTTCCAAACTACTTACGGCTTTGAAGGTAAGGAAATGGGCTCCAAAGTGACTAGACAACCAGTGAACCTCTTTCGGAACTGGCAAGATACCATTCAAATGAGCTGTACCTATTAAAATTCTAGCAGGTGTGTTCTGAACTGATATTTCTAACCAAAAATTAAAGCAATGAAGCTTTATACATACCTGAGAATAAATCCCATTGAACTCAAGCAGACTTACTTCTGAGCAGACACATATCGAATTACACTGTAAGACAGTTAAAGCATAGATAATACACATTTATCATAAAAACTAAGCAGCAACAGTTAAAAACAACCACAAAACAGTAGGTTACAACCCAAGGCCAGCAAATGGTAGAAAACTAAAGGCCCACTGAAGCAAACAAATAATCAATCAATCAAGAAGTATGTGAATATTGAAAGAGAAGATGAGAGCATTTCACAATCTCAGTGCTACACTGAAAAGGGCCTGTCATGGCCCTGTCATCGGATGTAAGGGCAGGTCCACAAAGAGAGGCTGAAATGCTGATCTGAACTGACAGGTAGGCTCCTATGGGAACATGCAGCCTCTGATGTAACCTGGCCCAAGCTGTTTAGGGTTTTAAAAGCTAAGAGCAACACTTTAAATTGAAACAAAGAAGCTGATGAAGAAGACTGGATTTATGCTACAATCTCAGAGTTCCAAATAGTAATCTGGGTGTTGTATTCTGAACTAGTTGAAGTTTCTGTTCTGTCTTCAAGGACAGACACACATAGAGAGCATTGCAGAATATCTTGAAGAAACTCTTAATATTAGTTTTGGAATTTCTGCATGAGCAGTTTTGACGGATCCTCCCTCCTGATATAGGCATTGCTACAGCTTACATGGATGCCTGTGAGGCAAGGGAGGGTAGTGGCAATGTCGAGGCTGCGCAGATGCACCGGTCAAGCATATTCAGCACTCCTGTTGATGCTTCTGTTTAGCCCTGATGTCACAGCTATCCTTTCCTGCCCCAGCAGGTATGCTGTAGTGGTGCTGGTATTTGGAGGGTGGCTCCACAGCTCTGCCCCACCACACTGGCCACTACTGCCTTATGTATGTCACCAATGCATACAAACACATATACACATTGATTAAAACACTGTTCAAAGACAAACCTTTAAGCAGTCATGCAGTCACATCAGATTCCTGTTTGAGCTGTGATTTAATCAATGCACATGTATTAATGCTTATATATGATCCTTAATTATATCAACTACATCAAGATTAATTTTTGCCACTTGATCTGCATATATGTTCATGTGCATCAGTAACATGCAAATGAAACACAAACTATAATGAAGTGTGATTGTACAGCTGCTGTTTTGTTTCTGCTTTTGGTATAATTTGGTTGCATCATAGGGATGGGTGCAAACCTCCCCAAGAAATTGTGCCACTTATCTTGAGGCACTTGGTGAATTGCTCTGTCTTCCTGGCCACATCTCATTTGTCCCTGTCATATAAATATTATGATTCAGTGAAGATGGACTCCTGGTCCTGGCTCAAGCAATTCTGAGGGCAAGTCCAGGAGAAATAGATGGACTTGTTGATGGGATCAGAGCAATGCCAATAATGAAAGTGAATTTCAACACAGAATGTTCTCTGTTGAGAATCTCTTAGTCATGTCCCTTCTCATATGTTTACAACTGTGTACGTGCTGAACATTATCATAGCATCTCTTTCTGAGGTACTTTCTGTGCACCAAATCATCCAAGACAATCTTCTTTAGCTGTCCATCTTCTGAATTGTCTTGTTATGCTAGGGAAGGGGGTATTACCTGCCTCACAAATAAACCCCCTAGGACATGTTGACATATACAGGTATCATGCAGATATCAATCATCTTTGTTGATAATAACTAGATGCTAGAAAAGGAAGGAAGTCTACATTTTAATTAGAAGAAGGTACCACAGTACAATTACAAGCTGCAAATGGATAAGATTACTTAAAATGTCAATATGCATATATTCAACAGATTTGAGCAGAAAAGCTTTTCATAGACTGTACAACTTCAGGCCGGAAGTGGAGTGGTGGATTGGGAGGTGTTACAGGCCTTGAATGCTATTCCATGAGAAAAAAAACTTGCTGTACTTAAAAAAATAGCTTATCAAGGAGATTTCTTAGATTATTAAGCCTGAAAATCTGATTCTTCTGAAGGTATAAACTGGACCTTGATTCAGCAAGGGCCTTGAGGGAGGCCACTGACCTGTAGGCTGCAATGCAAACTAATATCTTGCTAATATGTCCAGCCAGTTTGCTATATAATGCAATATTACTGACTTTGTAATCTTATTTTTCTGGTTTATTGTGGCTTTGAAATAGATTGAATTTAGCATCCTTGTTTTTAATGTAAGCCATTGTTCTTATTGGGGTCATCATGGTAGCTTGAATCCAAAGCTGTCCCAACCCAAGCAGATATGGCTTCTATATCTGTGGCAAATTAATTTGATTCTGAGTTCAAGGAAGCAAAGACTGCTATGTTTAACAGAACTGGACACAAATGATCAAGAATGATCATGGGCATTTCAGGGAGCAATAATCAGTATAACTGTTGCATACATATTCCCACCATTTAGTGCACATTTTACAAATGTAAAATAATTTGCACGGAAGTTATTTAGGTTAATCGAGATACAGACAAACAAAAACTGCACAATAAAAAAGTAACATGAATTATCTCCATATTAACCCATACTACTGTAAGCAAAGGTGTCCCTTCCTTGCCCAATCTATTGTAACTAAATTTATAAGAGTAAAGATGTTGCTGGAGGTGAAGGGAAGGAAAATATCTGGTTTCCTCAATCATGAATCAGATTTGGCAGGCAGCTGTAAAATAATTAAAATAATTTGATTATGACAAATTGCAGGATAAGGAAAAACGAGTGGATTGTTGTGTGGATGGGAACAGAAGCATGTGTTCTCTGGTTAGGGTTAGGCAAAAGAGGTGGGAGGGCAGTGTTTAATTTCTCAAAAAAAGAGGTGCTGGGGCTTTACTTATTTTAAATAGTTTTTGTTCACCTTTCAGGACAGAGTCCTTCCAAAGCAGTTTACAACAAATATGCACCATAAAAACACAATTTAAATAATACACCACAATTTAAAATCACAAATATCAAACATTTCATTAACAATGAACAACAATACTTGCTGTTAATAACCCATTTTAAAATGCAGTTCAAGTCAACACAAGAGCAATCTAAATGCCAATAAACCAGTGACATAATAAGGTATTCTCTTAGTCAAACCCCAAGCCACATCAGGCAGACTCTGGCACACTCCAGAGTCCAGACCCAAGGCTGCAATCCAGTATATATCTACTCAAAAGTAAGCTTTATTGGATTCAATGGGACTTACTCTCAGGTAAGTGCGTATTAGATTGCAGCCTAAGTGAATTGATTTCTGAAATGCCAAATCAAGATATGAATCGAACCTTATTGTTGGTGCATACCCCTATGAATTGTTAAAATGTTAATGTACTGCCTTCAAGTCGATTCCGACTTATGGTGACCCTATGAATAGGGTTTTCATGAGGCTGAGAGGCAGTGACTGGCCCAAGGTTACCCAGTGAGCGTCATGGCTATGTGGGGATTCGAACCCTGGTCTCCCAGGTCATCATTTACTGTTGTGCCTTAATGTTTCTCAGCTATAAAATGGGATCAATAAAAGATACAAATGCAACATCAAATATAAATGTGTGATATACTGATATGTGTTTTACTTGCCATGTAATACGTGCCATACCACAAACTTCTTGACATCTGGAATCATCCCTTGCATGTATATTTTGCTGCTACTCTCTATTTCTGTCTTATTTGGGTCTGGATTATGTTGGGCCACCATTGTCCAAAAAGCCATGATGTTGGACTGTTAGAGCCCATCCCTGCCCACTCATTCACAAAAGTGTCTGTAGTTTCATCTGTGAAAAATTGGTATGCCATTATATAGGGAATTTTGAGGTGACCTTCCGACAGAATATATTTCCACAAGCAGGCATCCTAGAGGAAAACAAAAGATGTTACCCATCCCTCCATGCATTCTTATTTGGAAGATATAATGAGTCATACCTCAGAGGCAATTTAGAGCTACCAGAAACACTTTACATTGTTTATGGGATTACAGATTTTTAAAAAAGTCTGTTTTGTGTAAACTGATTATAAAGTGTTTTTTTTTATCATGCACATGAATTTATCAATATTAGTTTGGAGACTGGGGCGGCTCAAACATCCCCAAACACAGATTAATTAAACCTATGTAAGGGACTCAATAATACGGGTTGATACTAAAGAGAAAGAAAATGTCAACAGTTTATTGAGGGAAATAAGGCTCTTAGGGCATCATTTTTCAGAAGCAATTGCAAGGCTAGACTAAAACAAATGACAGGATGTGGGGTGTATATCCAGCCGTGCTCTAATATAGTGGTTCGTGTTGGGCCTTTGCCTCAGAGGCATATACAAGCAACACTATCCATTCTGGGATGAATCAGAGCCATTAGGAAGAACATTACTGAAGGCAAAAACTATCATCTTTCTTCTTTGTGTCTATGCAAAATGAAATTCTGAGAAAGTTCATCTTTGAAAATACCTAGAAATTGAGGGGGGGAATCTAAATGGGCTGATGAAGCTATTTACTAGAAAAATGTAAACAAAAGCCACATGGGATACCAATGGATACTTCATATCACTATTCCTCCACCTGGTCTAATAAGAGTGGTACTCTGAACAGCACATGCAGTGCTTTGAAACGTAAGTTGCACGCATGCATATTCATAGGGAAAAAATGTTGAGCTACTCATTGTTTTGTTTGCTTTTGATGGATTAACAAGTTGCACATTGTGCGAGGATAAACAATACAGACAATGAAACTCACATTGATTTGATATCAAATCACAGAGGTGATATTCCTCATTAACTGCATGCTGAAAATGCTAGTGCTATGCTGAAAATTTCTTCCACATTTTTCAACCATTCTCTATCAATTAATGAGGAAAGAAATTGCATTTGAAAATTATCAAAAGTGAGATAAAATTACAGTGGAATTTTCACAGGTGAGCTGCAGAGTTTCTTTGCTTACCTTTCTTTTGAAGTGGTCAAAAGGTGTTTATGAGTGTCCTTTCATTCTACAAATTTTAAATTGTTTTAAATTTTTAAATTGTGTTTTAAATTGTTTTTAAAGATGTGTTTTTAAATTTGTATATTTGTTTTAATGTTTTTAGTTACTGTAAACTGCCCAGAGAGCTTCGGCTATGAGGTGGTATAAAAGTACAATAAATAAATAAATAAAAATCACTTCAGCAGTTGTCTGCACTCTGCAGCCTTCCCAGATGCCCACACATCAAAGTCCAGGGGAAGACATCATTAAGTAACTCCTCCTATGAGACTTGTCAGATCAGGAAGTGTGGGCAGCCAGGGAAGCTTAAGAGTGCTAGATAAATGTTTACTGGAAAGAAAATCACATACACCACCCTTAAGCACTATGCAATTGTAGTGAGTGTGACTTGTCTGTTTAAAAGTCTGTAATCAAAACTTTTCCCTCTCCTTTGGTGTTGTTCCCTCCATAGCTTATGGGGAAGTAGTCTTGCCTATGTAACAAGACCTAGCTGCTGCGCTGAGTTGTTGATCTGTTATTCACAAATAAATTCAGCTATCAAAGTTGTCCTGACTCCTGCTGCCTGGCAGGGCTGGCTCCAGGAATGCTGGGGCCCTTGGGCATCAGCTTGCCCTGGGCCCCGGCGTGTGTGCGCGTTCGCATTCATGCATGCACAGCCTGTGATGTCCCTGTATATAGATATTACTGTAAATATGGTAAGTGCGGGTTTATTAGAGTAAATGAGGTAAGTAGGCGGAGTGAGAGGGGGAGTACATGAGCTAGAATGCTGGAGAATGCTGTATGATGATTGGCTGAGTGTTTGAGTGGCTGAAGGTATAAATGAGAGGATGACAGTTGAGAAGAGGTCGGTAGTTTGTGGTTGTTGTGGGTTGGAGTTGGTTGTGGGTTGGATTGTATTAGGCTGGTATTGAGGCAGATTATATATGACTAGGAACATAAAGAGTAAAGCAATATATGAAACCATACACTTGTTAAATATACCACGATACCTTTCGGAACGCCTCTTCCGATATGAACCGGCCCGTGCACTACGTTCTGCTACGAAGGCCCTCCTCCGGGTTACAACTCACAGGGAGGCCCAGAGGGTGATGACAAGATCTAGGGTCTTCTCAGTGGTGGCCCCCGAACTATGGAACAGTCTCCCCGAGGAAGTACGCCTGGCGCCGACTCTGCTCTCCTTCCGGCGCCAGGTCGAAACCTTCCTATTCTCTGAAGCATTTTAAGTTACACTGATTTACTTTTAAAAATGTTTATTGTATTGGATTGTTGATTGTATTTTAGTATTATTTTGTTATTCATTGTATTTTTATGCTATTTTATGTTCACCGCCCAGAGAGCTATTGCTAGTCGGGCAGTATATAAATTTAATAAATAAATAAATACATACCTTAAGTAATATTGTTATTTCCTGGTGTTTATAAATAAATATTTTCTTGGTTTACCAAAGGCCTGATCCTTGGCTGGGCTTTCACAGACCAGAAGGGTGGGCAGGGTATTTACCAAGGTGGAGAAACAGTATCAAATGGTGGCAGCAGTGAAGAGATAGTGTAACATTATCAGGTATCCAGAGCAACCCAGGGCTGTAATCTTTATAGGCACAAAGATACAGGGGGGTTGTGGCCTGCAAGTGCACCCAGACACAAAGTAACAATAAGCCAGAAGGAGACTAAGGCAAAGTCCCAAGGCAATATTGTGAAATACGGAGTGGCTGGTGGTGCTGCCTAGCAGTGGGATCTTGCGAGATCTGTGCTAGAGCTGGTGAGAGAACAAATAAAAAACAGGATCCTGACTGGAGGGACCTGACAGGTGGTGTTAGCGGTGGGATCCTGACACAGCCCCTCGCCACCTCTCCTACCTGTCTGCTGTCTTTTACCATTGCCCTTAACGAAGATGGCGGCCACGGTTTCCCTAAGGGGATGAAGCCTCCACCGCCATCTTTGTTGATGGCACACATGCAAATTTGTCAAAATGCAAACACAATTTGAGTTGGTTGGTATTAGGCCAGAAATGACCTAATATACCCTATTATGCAGTCTTTTCCAGGCCGTTCTTTTGATTGTTTTACTTGAGGGTTCAGATAAGGCAATTACTGAGCAAGTGGCAAAATTCCTGAACTTGGCCATCCGGATTAGACCCTGTACGATTGTCAACAGTAATTAAATAATTTGAGTTGTTTATATAACCCAGTTTGTTGCTCGTTGTACCCTGTGTTACTATGTAGTCTTATTTTATAACTCCCAGTATTATGCTTTATATTTGTGGTCAGTTGACTGTAAATAAAGATGATGTGATGTGATGGGTTGGTTTTTCACAGTCCAATCCACTTCCTGTGTAGCTTGGAAGAATTTAATAACATGTGCCTCTGAACATAGGGCAAGTGGTGGCAACAGCTGCAATCAGTCCAAATAACAGAAACAAGCGTGCTGTGCAGATCTTGTTTTAGTAGGGAGGAAGCAACAGTATTAAGACAGTTGATATAGTTCAGATAGTCACTTTAAATATGTATGATTTCCTTTGCAATTTTAGTAAAGTTTCCTATAGTAAGTCATTTTTTTGCTTCTTTTTCTATGACTATGTGAAGTACAGCAGCACTTTGCATAGTTTACACTAAAAAAAACTCCAAAAACGATTGTGGAATCATGGCACTGACTATTCTGCAGAATAGTCTCCAATGGACAGGAGGAGTTGTCTCAGTTTGCACAAGACAGAACAGTGGGAGGTAAAATATATTCTAGCAAAATTCTTGGTGTGCTCTATGTTTTTAATTGATCAAGCCCACCTTTCCTTAAGTGGAGTTGTTTAAGCGTAGCAGGCTGAACACATGCATCTTGGGCAGGGCAGGTTTGTTTTTCCCAACAGCTAGATTCATTGCTTAAGTAGCAACATATTGTAATCAGTCTGATTTTACATCAAACTGCAGTTTCAGATTCAACTGTTAATGCACCCAAAATAGAAATAGAACCCCATTTGAAATGCAAAAGGCTGTCTTCACCATCATATGATATTGACCAATAAAAATGCTTTATTGTAATCAGTCTGTAATAAAAATGAATTGGACACAGATTTCTAGGATGAATAATGAGAGAAATATAATTTTCTAGGTTAGATTTTATGTAAAAACAGTAGTAACACAGGAAAGAAACAGAGTAAGAAGGACACCAACATACAAAAATGTAGTTCTCCATCTTTGGAGATGGCAGGTGTTGCCACCATCACCATATGCTCAGAGGCATATGTTACCAAATTCTTCCAAGCTACACAGGAAGTGGATTGGACTATGAAAGACCAACCCAAATTGTGTTTGCATTTTGACAAATCGCAGTACAATATCTGAGAAAGGAGGTCAGGTCTCCTGCTCCCATGGTACATTCACTATTGCTGCCCAAGTTACCAGCTTTTTAAAGTTTGATAGAAGAGTCTGTTGGCATTCTTAAACTGCAAGGTGTTGTGTTTTTTTGCCTATTAATGAATATATTTTTATGAAAAGTGTGTCTTGTAAATATTTTAATAAATAAATAATGAACATCTGGCAATGCTATAGGTTACCCAGGGTGTGAAGTAGTACCTCCTTTTTTCTTCCAATCATATTATAATAAAAAGTGTGTGTGTATGTACATACTCTGCAAAATGTTTGGGAAACCTTTTTCAGCCCAAGGGCCACATTCCTTCATGGGGAACATTCCAGGGGCCACATGCGGTGGTGGGTAAGACTAGAGGCAAAAAAGTATGTGGAGTAATGGATGCAACTCTTACCTTTGAATAGCACGCTTCATTCTGGCCACATTAAAGCTAGATGTTTCCCCATGCATCACTCTCCATCCAGGCAAGCAAAGAAGTATTATAACAGTTCAAGGACACATTCTAGCCAGGAAAAAAACACTCAGGAGAGCAGAGAGTCAAGCCAGTGAGGAGTGTGGCCTGAGGAGGTAGCATGGGTTGGGGAGAGTTCTGAGGTCTGGATAAGGAGGCATGGAAGGCCACATTTGGGGTTCTCCACTTCTGCTCTACAACTTTACTTTCCCTCTATAGTATGTATAGTAAATTTATCCTTTGCATCAATGGTATGGAGGTTAAGTTATTGAGGAGATCAGCCTTGCTGGTTATTTGCGTATCTCTCTAAGCACTTCAACTCCAATCTGGGAAAGGCTAGTTTAGCATAGGGCTTATGGACAGCCAGGGCAACCCAGCCAGGTCAACCTGTTAACATATCTTAAAGATAGGATATTGAAGGTATGTGGAGAATCTTGGGGCAGTATTCAGCTAAATAACTGAGGATTTCCACTTGTGCAATGGGACTCCAGTCCCTTGCCCTACACTGTCACCTTGTCTGCTCCAGAGGGTTGGGAGAATCTCAGAATGCCCAGAGGGTGGAGGGGAAGAATGTCTGTTGCACAAGGAAAATCTTTACACTGATGGAACATTCACCTTAGCGCTGCGTTGAATACAGCCCTTGATCTCGACAAATTTATTCCACACCCATGGCAATTCTAATGTGTTTATTCAGGCCCTATGTTTCTTTGTCATGCAGGGGAAAAAACACTCCAGGTATAATTTGACCTATAACAAAGATCACCAGCTTAGTCTCTGCCTTCAGTCTCAGCTCTTGAAGGGTCCATGGGTTCCTAGGGGCAAGAATTTCAATTCAGTTCACATTTCAAGCCAAATCTATCAAATTTGCACTTTCTGAAACAATGTGAGAACTGAAACAGAACCATCCTTCAAATTTTGTAATGCAATTTGCCAACCAATGTTTACAAAAATGCATATGTTATGGGAAAGTGTACATAAAACTGAATTTATGAGTGAAAATAGCATACACAAATGCATTATATGATGAGAAATTGCTTGCAAATATGTGTCCATTACTCAAAACTGCCTACAAAAATGTGTTCATTAGGAGATATTTGCACTAAAATGCTGGAGAATTTTCATCAGTTTTTTTTTCTTAAAAAAATTGCTGCATAAGTATGGAGAACTGAATTTAAGACTGGAAAAATGAGAAACTGAGAGAACTGAAATGTACAGATATTTCCATCCCTAATTTCTGTACAGGACACTCAGGCTGTTCCAATCCCTTTTACTTAGCTTAGCTCTCTTCCTTCTCTGCTTCCTGGCATTCCTTCCCTTTTCTGATGTTGTTTTACATCAGTTAGGAATCTTAGGGAATGCATGACAACATGCTTCCTTTCCTAAGCCCCAGTCAAGGAAATCTCAGTGTTACAGGGATCTGCAGGTCTCAACTAGACCTGGCTCTCCACTACAACTAACCCCAGGAACTCTCATCCATTTCATGCCACGGATTACTTTACAGGACTTTCAGGCTGCTCTGAACTTATCCCCCACTCCATTTATCAGGCCTAGGAGAAGTAGTATGGGTACTGCTTCTTCCTTTTTCACATCTGCTCTTTTCCTCCCTCCTATTTCCAAGGACAGCTGCACCATATGGATTAGTGGCACATACTTATATAATTCTTCTCCTTACACTAATTATATTCCACTTATTTTCCTGGTGTCTCTTGCTGCTCCTTTTTCTCCATATTTGGTAGGTAGCTCTACCTTTCTCAAACTGCCCCAGCTGTCACTAAGCCTCCAGTCTGATTTGGATGTTGTCTACTGAACCAGTTCTCTCTTTCATTCTATAACAATCAGCACATCAGTCAATATCCCTATTTTGTAATAAAACTGTACATTATTTGATTTGAAGTTCTGGTCTGCTGTCTGACTACTAATTCCCCCATATGCTAGCGTGTAATTTAATCTTCCCACTGTGCACCATGATTCTGAGTTAAAGAGCTCATTTCAGACAATGGGGGAATACATATGTATACTTGTGTAAAAAGAACATTGAAAGGCAAAGTACAAAGGGTCAAATAACTCCAAAATGCTTCCAAGCTGTTTAACACAATATTAAAAGCTCAACTAGAGTGTATACCTCAGATCAGAAAAGGTACCATCAGGGCCAAGAGGTTGATGGCATGGTTAACGAGCAGAGTCAAAGAAGCTATTAGAGGCAAGAAAGCTTCCTTCAAAAACTGAATGTCTTGTCTGAATGAGAAGAATAAAAGGAAAACAAACTCTAGCAAAACAAATGCAAGAAGACAGTAAGGGATGCTAAAAAAGAATTTGAAGAGCACACTGCTAAAAACATAAAAAACAAACACCAAAAAATTATTTGAATACATTCAAAGTAGGAGACCATCTAGGGAGGTGGCTAGACCTTTGGATGACAAGGGAGTCAAAGGTGTGCTAAACCAGGGTAAGGAGATTACAAAGAAGCTAAATGAATTCTTTGCATCTCTCTTCACACTAGAGAATATAGGGCAGATCCCTGTGCCTGAACTAACTTTTGCAGGAAGGGAGTCTGAGGAACTGGGGCAAATAATGATGACAAGAGATGAAGTTCTAGGCTTAATAGACAAAATCTGACACAAATTTCTGGGTCCGGATGGCATCAACTTGAGATTTCTCATAGAACTCAAATGTGGAACTGCTGATCTAACAAAAATATGTAGCTTGTCCCTGTGACGTTCCCACCTTTGGCTCCACCTGTCAGGTTCCCACCTGCTTGTGGCTACCGCCTTTCACTAGGCACCACCTCAGGACACCACCAGTCAGGATCGTCATTTTTATTTTTTCGCACTCCGCTCTAGCACAGATCTCTCAAGATCCCACTTCTAGGCAGCACCACCAGCCACTTCCTGTAAACAATACTGCTAGAGACTTTTCCTTAGTCTCCCTATGGCTTGTTACTTTGTGTCTGGGTGCCCTTGCTGTCCACAACCCCCTTGTATCTTTGTCTATAAAGCATACAGTCCTGGGTTGCTCTGGATACTTGACGATGTTACAATTTCTTCCTTCACCGCTGCCACCATTAGATACAGTTTCCCTCCAGCCTTGGTAATTACCCTGCCATCCCTTCTGGTCTGTATATCCCCAGCCAAGGATCAGGCTTTTGGTAAACCAATAAAAGTATTTATTTGATAACACTAGAAATAATAAGATTACTTTAGGAATGGTTAACAAGCGTATGGTTTCATATAGTGTCACTCTTATGTTTCCAATTATATATATTCTGTCCAAATATCAGCCTAATAGAATCCAAACCTCCCTTAGAACTCTGTCAACTCAATCCCAACTGCCTCCCACTTCAACTCCTTTTCCCATCACTCTCCTCTCCACTCCCCCCAACAACCTCCCCAACTCAACTGTCATCCTCTCATTTATACCTTCAACCATTCAAACACCCAGCCAATCATCATCCAACATTCTCCAGCATTCTAGTCCATGTACTCCCCCCTCTTACTCAATTCACTTACCATATATCCCTATATAAACCCACACTTACCATATTTACAGTTTTTAACATATAAGGACATCACAGTCCCTCATATCGTCCTCCATACCTGAGGACTAGAAATGTTGGACAATGTTACACCAATCTTTAAAAAGAGATCCAGGAGGGATTCTGTAAATTGCAGACCAGTTAGCTTAATGTCTGTCTCGGGAAAACTGGTAGAAAGTATTCTTAAAGATAAAATAACCAAGAGTGAGCCTTGCTGAAGCAGAACCCAGGGGTGTAGTCCAGGGTCTCAGGGAGTCTTAGACCCTTTACTTTTTTGGGAGCAGGGTCCCAGTAGAGTCCCTTTATCTCCAGTGTCCTTTAAAACACTCAGCATGAAATGGGAATATGCTAGCCACTGAGAAGAGTTTTCTAACTTGCTTCCTTGTCCTTTTCTGCTGATTGGAGCCAATCAGAGTGAAAGGAGGTGAGTCAGCCACTGAGAAGACTATTTTCAGTAGCTAACACTCTCCCCTGTCATGCTGATTGGCTCCTAGGGCCATCTGTTGTTGTGGGGGAAGGCATTAATGAGGATCTCATTGTCAACCCAGCAGCAAAAGAAAAAAAGGGGGAGAGTGTGTGGCTGTGACTATCATGAAGGGACCCTGTACTTCTGAATTTACCACTATATTACTGGCAGAACCAGCATAGGTTCTGCAAGGGAAGTTGTATCTCAGTAACCTGCTAGAGTTCTTTTAGAGTGTCAACATGCATATTGATAGAGATGATCCAGTGGACATAGTGTACTTGGACTTTCAAAAAGCTTTTGACAAGGTACCTCACCAAAGACTCCTGAGTAAGCTTAGCAGTCATGGAATAAGAGGAGAGGTCTTCTTGTGGATCAGGAACTGGCTAGGAAACAGAAAGCAGAGAGTAGGAATAAATGGAGGTATGTAGAAAGTGGTATTAGGACCTATGATTTTTAACTTGTTCAGAAATGATCTAGAGTTAGGGGTGAGCAGTAAAGTGGCCAAATTTGCTGATTATACTAAATTGTTCAGGGTTGCTAAAACAAAGAGGGATTATGAAGAGCTCTAAAAGGACCTTTCCAGACTGAGTGAATGGGCAGTAAAATGGCAAATGCAATTCAATGTAAACAAGTATAAAGTTATGCACATTGGAGCAAAAAATCTTAATTTCACATATACACTCATAGGGTCTGAACTGGTGGTGACTGACCAGGAATGAAACCTTGGGGTTGTAGTGGATAGCTCGATGAAGATGTCAACTCAGTGTGTGGCAGCTGTGAAAAAGGCAAATTCCATGCTAGGAATCATTAGGAAAGGTATTGAAAATAAAACTGCCAATATCATAATGCCATTATTCAAATTTATGGTGTGCCCTCATTTGGAATACTGTCTACAGTTCTGGTTGCCTCCCCTCAAAAAGGATATTGTAGAGCTGGAAAAAGTTCAGAAAATGGCAACCAAAATGATTAAGGGGTTGGATCGACTCCCCTATGAGAAACGGTTGCAGCATTTGGGTCTTTTTAATTTAGAGAAAAGATGAGTAAGAGATGACATGATAAAAGTGTATAAAATTATGCATGGCATGGAGAAAGTGGATAGAGAATTTTCCCCCCCTCTCTCATAACACTAGAACTCATGGACATCCAATGAAGTTAAATGCTGGAAGATTCAGGACAGACAAAAGAAAGTACTTCTTCACACAACACATAGTAAACTGTGGAATTCACTCCCACAAGCGGCAGTGATGGCCACCAACTTGGAGGGCTTTAAAAGACAAATTCATGGAGGATAAGACTATCAATGGCTACTAGCCACGATGCCTGTGCTATTTGCACTCAGGTCCTGCTTGCAGGCTTTCCTGGGCAACTGGTTGGCCACTGTGAGAACAGGATGCTGGACTAGATGGGCCACTGGTCTGATCCAACAGGCTCTTCTTGTGTTCTTATGTTCTTATGTTAGATGTTCTAACAGTGGGTTTTGCTGAAATGAATGAGACTCTCCTTGTAGGCAAAGTTGCTCTGTGGATGTACCCAAGCTCATATGCCCATAATTATTAACTGGGATGGGGAAAGAGTGAGAGAGTATGGAATGCGTAATGATAAAAACACATTGATGATGCTGTGTAACAGACAAAGAAGGGTAGGAGGAGTCTACTTTCAGAATTGCCATTGCTTAAAAGCCGCCTTCCTATTTCTAATTTTTTTTATTGTGAAACATACATTACTCTTGACTAATTCTCAAAACCTCCTCCTTTTCCCACTGAACTTTTCCATACATGTGTGATACTATCACCTGAGTTATTTTTTCCAGTCTTCCAAGTGGCAGCCAATGATGCAAAATGGTGACAAAAATGATACTGCAACATGAATGAAATCCTACCCTCTATCCCCAAAGTTGATGATGGGGGGAGTTAGGATACCACATAGTTTCCTCTGCGCTGGCCTCTTTCAGTGGAGAGGTGCATCACGGATTGGGGGGGTCCACTGCTTTGCTCATCTGAGTGGGAAGCTACCACCTGCAGTTCTCCGACCAGTGGAAGCCAGCAGAAAGCCCTGAAATGGGGCATTTGGGGAGAAGGGTGGGATGACAGCAGCCTTGAATCCAAAGCTCCATAGATCCCCAATCCTCAAGCCCCTGGAGTTGGTGTAGACAGAAATTGGGAGAAAGCCTCCCACCTTCTGCCCTGGGCAATGCAAGCCACAAGGGCTTGCAGTGTAGTGGTCCCTCTGCCACTCCATGCCTGCTGCTCTCCATCCAGGTTTAGGATTGTTCTAAACTTTATAGGGGAAGGATAAGAAAATAATTTTACTTAGTGATGTCATTTCCAGCAGCAGGCTTCCGCCATAGTTTTCCCCTGAGTCTTCATCCTATCATCATCAGAATTTGATTCAGTTAAGAAATAAATCATTTTGCCCACTTTTTCTTCTCTGAGATCAACACATCGTCATTTTTATTTTTATTTTTTTTAAAAACAGTAACCCCCAAACCTTCACCTATAATTTTAGCCAAATGCCACAGCTGTTCTCAATGTGTAAATGACATTAGAAGAGAGAGAAATCATGTTCCCGTGTATCACACTGTCAACAGGTACAGTGTGTGTCTTAGCTTAAAAAGAAAAAGTCCAGTTCTTCATGAGAGTTTAATAAGCGAGTCATACTTGATGGTTTTTCACATTCATTCATATCTTCCCAGAAGTTCCTGTGGATTTAATATCTGGAAAAACATTGCTAAGGAAATGACTGGAATTGTCATTCTTTGTATTTATTATAACTCTGAGTGTGATCATTTTCCAATGATTCTGCATTCAGTAATACACTCATGCCAATAGCTATTTGCTCTCTAAACAATAACTATTGTCATGGTAACGAGCTGGTGCTGGAAAACAAAAAGGTCCCTTGCACAGCATTAATTATGCAAAACAGAATTCTGAAGGAGTACTGTACAGATCTACAGGTTTCCTGCTTTGCATACAAAATCAGAGGGATAATAAAAAAGCATTTCCACATTTTGAATTATTGATATTGTGAAGGGACAAGTATCTATGAAATGAGAGAATGATGCACCTCCTAAATTCTATGTGGTTGTGTATTATTTTCCTAATAATACATATTGGCATATGCAGAACCATTTATTTCTGATTTAATGAGTGACAGAAAGGTCACTGATGTATGCTAATGTCACATATTGAATTTTATTTTAATACAGTGTTTTTTAAAGCCTGTTTAAATTTTTAAAACATATTCCCCCTTCAGAATCCAACTAAAATGATCTTCTGGGAGACCAGAAGGCAAAGGTCTGGTTGTAACTTTGTAAAATATTTGGTTTGCAGGAAGTGCATGATAAACAGCAAGCTAGAGTCAAGTGGTTTTGCTTTCATGCTATTCAATGTGACTCAAATATTTCAACATAACAAAAATGGAAGATGAGATGCAACATAATTTTCTAGCTGTGGAAAATGGAAAGAAGGAAGCAAGCAAAAATGGAATCACAGTAATCTCAGGTAAGCTCTTAATATATGGTGCATGTCACTATGGCAACAGACTAAATAGAACAGGCTGCTGAAGGTGTTAGGTATGTGTGACCTTGATGATGTAGTCAGATCCTCTGATAATTTCATAGATGTTAGTGCAGTGTAATCCTATGCATTTCTACCCAGAATTAAGTAATGGGACTTTCACACAGATACTTGTGTACAAGATTTCAACCTGAGTCAGAGATAACTAGTGCAAGAGCAGGAAGTTTCTACAAAAGAGAATAATGGTCTGAATTATGTATTTAATATGTAGCTATGCCTACCTTAATTTAAAAAAAATTCAGGGCAGTTGAAAAATCATACAGAGGCAGTAAAACAATAACCAACAATCAATAAATAAGCAGCGCTATAAGCTAAACCAAACAAAAACCAATGATAGCAAAATTAACATCCCTCAGGAATGAAAAAAATGGGGTGCGGGGAACATTCTGTGCCTGGTGACTAAAACACATCAAAACACATGCCAATCAACTCTTCCTGAGAATTCTACATGTGGAGTGCCACAGCCGAGAAGGCTGTATCTTTGATTGCCATCCACCTTACTTCAGATGGCAGAGGAACCTGGAAGTGGGCCTCCAAAGAAGGCCTTAGTGATCAATCACGTTGATGTGGGAGAAGTTGTGCTCTGAGGTACCTGTGTCCCAAACCAGCTAGGGCTTTCAAGGCAATCACGAGAACTGTGACATGGGCTGGAGTCAGTCGTATCTTGAAGAAACTGATGAGATGTACTCCCATCAAGAGTTCCAATTAGTAGGCTTGCAGCTATATCGTGAATTAATTGTAGTATTGAATTTATACTGCTGTATCATAAAATATCATGGTGTACAATAACAACACACCATTTAAAAACAGAACAAATCAATTAAAGTGACTGGCTAATCAAAATGTTGTATACCCCTGCATAGGTCTGGCTGCTGGCATAAAAAGAGACACCTGAAAGTCAAAAGCAAGGATGCCTACTGCATCTCTGCTGGAAGAGTGTTCCATAGCATGGGACTGGGTGATACTAAATGCCTAACTTCTAGTTGAGGCCAGTTGGGCCTCTGTGACACTGGGGTCACCTAACAGTACTTCTCCGCATGATCTCAGTGATCAAGCTGAGATACAAAGGCTCAGGTGGTCCTTAAGGTATCCTGGACACTTAAAAGGCAGTCCCACATACAACTTACCACAGTAGTCTAACCTTCAAGTTACTATACCATAAATAACTATGTCCAGGCTTTCTCTATTCAGGAGGGGTCACAGATGGCACACCAGCCTCAGCTGGTGAAAGGTTCTCAGTGCTGCTAACACCATGTAGATCTCTAGTAATCAATTTGCATTGATGGGAACTCCCAAACTGCTTTCTGCTACCAATTAATTCTTCCTTGTCTGAGGGCCCATCCATACCTAATCACAAAATCCACATTTTCCATATTCTGTTTGTGGTCGGCTTATTGTGAAAACCTGATTATCAAGCATCCATATGTGTGGGCATTGGCTACTCCTCTCACTCCTTTTCAGTGATTGGTCCATAATGGTTGTTTGCTTTTCGCAAGCTTTTTTGGAAGAGCACCAAAACGTGTGTTTTTTTAATTCCCACACATGCACAGGTTTCTGGGTGTGCTATTGGGTGTGAAGGAGACAAGGAGCTTGGCATTCAAGGGAGGAATGCCCATGGACCGCCGATTGTAGGAAAGTCCACAGCATTGCGTCTGAGCCCATGGACCTTAATGTGATTGATTATTAGTTTAGGAAAACATAATTTTTTTCACTGATATTTCCAATGCGAATTTGTTAACGTGAAAATCCATACTAGTTTGCAACATCAAATGGACGATGATGAATTAATGAGGACACAAAGCTATAACATTGCAGATTATACAGCCGTATGGACAGGCCCCAATCCTTATCATTTAGTTATGGAAACCTGTCTTCTCCCTTCACTTTTGCTTTGCCAATTGACTGAGCAGGGATCTCTATGTACAATCAAAGTGTGAGCTCCCTCATTCCTGAGTAGCTTTGTCATCTATATTATGTTTCCTACTTAGTGGCAAGGGGGATTACCTCATATGCCATATACATCAGAATAATAAAATGTGTGATAAAATGGTCTGCACTGTGGGCTCAGGGATTACAGTGCTTCTGTGTTCTGTTCATTGTCAGCAGTGTGGTACTATACATTTTAGAAAGTGACAATCCTCATGCTTCCACTTCTTTCTCGCCCCCCAAAGATAAAGGTGATGGCCCTACCTAGTTAAGCAATACTTTCCACCTGGTTTATAGCATTCTTGTCCATTGAACTGTTTTGAATTTCACAGGTGCAGTATGAGTCACTACAGTCCTTTGGAAGCTGTCCCAGAAAATCCACATTCAAGTAACATCTTGTGCAAGTCGTACAGGTGGTCAGTCTGGAAAGGTGATAAACAATCATCACTCAAGTATTTTGAGGGCCAGTCCAGTGACTTTGCTGAATAGTCAGCTTTGGGGGGAATAGAGGAAGCTGTAGATGACAACAGGAATGTGCACTGTAAACAATATGAACCATTCAGATATGATGAAAATCATGTTGAGAAATAGTGCAGCAAGCACAAAGCCACGGAAAGTTTAAAATATTACAAATCATCACTTAACTTAAAAAAAAAAGCAGAGAGACCATAATTGAGTCAGATTGTCACTCACCTAAGAATCATGCCTGGAAGGCCAGCTGGAAAAGATAAGTCTTCAGGGCCTTCTGAAAAGCCTGAAGTGGAGAGATTTGGGGCAGTATTCAACTGAATAATTGCACAAGTGGAACAATTTCTGCTTGTGCAATGGGACTTTCTGCCTCTCTCCTCCTCCCTCCCTATCGCCATTCCCAGATCTGCTCTGTAGGGTTGGGGGAATCCCCAGGACAGATTTAGAGGACACGAGGGAGAGGGGGAGAACATTTCACTGTTTAAGGAGAAATCCTTGCACTGACAGAACATTTGCCTTAGTACTACATTGAATACAACCCTTGATATAGGTCAAATGAGAGGGAGTTCCATAACCATAGAGATGAGGGGTCATCATTTTTTGGAGGTCTGTGGGCACATTTGGAAACCTGAGAAATTGTCATAGGGAAACTATGCACCTCACATACCATCTCACACTGCACTCCATACTTCCTCCCATAGTGACTGCCAGCCAAACACACACACTGTCAAATACATCCCCCTTACAAATACATCACCCCAGAATGAAACATACACTCTGCCCCACACCGAATGCCCTACTCCCCATAGGAGATTTGTCGGGAGGATAGTATTGATTCTCTTCCAGTATTTAATCTCTCAAGAACCCTGTGTGCTAGGCCATGTAGACAGATAGCAACTGAAGCAATCTATCCCTGTGAGATGCATACCATGTGTTTAACCTGGTTGGCCACTGTGAGAACAGGATGTTGGACTAGATGGGCCACTGGCCTGATCTAGCAGGCTCTTCTTATGTTCTTATGTTCTTAACCAATCAGATCTCTAGAAGGGATCACAACCACACACGTACTCTCACTAAAAGCCCCCACTCCCACCCCACATTGCAAGTCCCCTGATATACTGCCTCACACTGAAACACTACACAAACATTACCCCACACTGAAATCTACACCCCACTCCACACTGAACCCCTTTCCACACACTCTACCCTACAATGAACAAACAGTAAATAATGCAAGCAAGCAACAGGCATGGATCCACTCACAGGAGGATTCCTCTAGCAATAGTGAGGACCAGATGCTTCATAAGGCAATAGAGGACCAAGAAAATGTGGGGCATCTTTGCTGGTCTCAGGCACTCCATCCTGCCCATCTGGATTTGGACTTCAAAGGCCAAGGAAAAGTGTGGGTGCATGGAAGCTAAGTTGTAAACAAGTCCAGTTTGTGACACTGTACAACATAATTGCTTTACATTTTCTGACTTGAGCCAACATGAGATCTTAACTCTGATTTTAAACCAGCCATTTTATTATCATTGAATATATAACCCACACTAAAAGATAATCATAATCTCTTCTCTGTCACACAACACGACTTTTGACAATACATTTATTTTTCTTACAAGTGAAACTCTGCATTCTAGCATGTGCACACACAAGCCCTGTTTAAAATATGACAGAGCTGCTAGTCAGAAAAAGTTGCTTGTTATTTAGGTTCAGTCTATGAGTTGCCAGTTTATTGTGCCTGCTCCGTATTTTTATCATCTAGGGCAGGCCTGCACAAAAGGGTCAGTTGCATCTACATCTCTGATTATTTATGGTTGCCTTGGGGAATTCCAAATGGTTCCTTTCCTCATCCCTTTATGCCATAACAGTTATGGGAACATCTAAGGCCCACCCATGCACACTCATGAATATGGATTAGGTAATATATGGTATGTATCCCTATATCTACATTGCTTTTTGGTTTTAGTGGTGCAGCGTTGAGTTGGTTCTTCCAAACTATTGTAGCTATCCAGCCTTGCTGCATAGCTCGTTTGAGACAGATGCTTCCTCAGTGGGTGAAATGCCTGGAGACTGAAAGTCTTGAGTGCTGTTGTTAACAACCTCATTGAGGAAATAAGGAAGAAAGGGGACAGGAAGAGAAGAATTGTATATGGAGGTGCAGAGAGATGTGTTGGGTTGGTAAAGAGACAAAGAGGGGCTACCTGATAGAGATACAAACAGACCTGCAGTAGTGCCGAGAAAAGAGAATATTCATGATAAGGTGCTGAAAGATGTCAGGAGTAACATAGGGCTCAGAAAGGCTTGTGGTATGGGGTAAAAAGAGTGCCTTGTAAATGGCTTTATAGGTGCTGTCAATCAACTGGCTTGCCTCACACCTCTCACCATATGACATCATACAGGTGGGCTGGGCTTGGCCAAAATGGCGTGGTGAGCTAAATAGCGAGGCTGGGTGAACCTATTTTTTTTAACAATTTATAT
The DNA here is from genome assembly GCF_030035675.1 of Rhineura floridana. Lineage (NCBI taxonomy): Eukaryota > Metazoa > Chordata > Lepidosauria > Squamata > Rhineuridae > Rhineura > Rhineura floridana. The sequence continues at coordinate 132,564,147 of NC_084481.1, read as the reverse complement.
ACCACTTAATTAAATAATCTTCAAGCCTTTTTTTTACACTCCAAGTGGGATATTTAAGCCTGTGGGTCAGTGGTTACAGGACATGGTTAAGGAGGAGAGACCTTAACCACAACCCCAGGTTTGGGCAACATGCTAAGTCAAACATTGGCTTAGCTGCCATCCTGCCCTGAACTAAAATGCCCAGGAGCTAAGATGGTGTGAGCTCTACTGGCTTACTGTGTTATGCAAACCACTGTTATGCAAGGACACTGTGGGCTGCAAAGAAAAAATGGGGGTCAAGAGAGAAATGATTAAAGAGAAGACAAACAACAATGAATTAAAATGGGAAACAATACTTTTTTGCATTTAATATACTAATACGACCTTCAATTAATAAAAAATAAAAAGTGTGCCTTGGATTTATTATTATTGTTGTTGTTGTTATTTGATTTATATCCCGCCCTTCCTCCCAGCAGGAGCCTAGGGCGATTTACATACTGTTGATCTTACAACATAAAATGAATGAATGTGTTTTGTAGTTTAGACAAGAGAAGGAGGAAATGTGAATGCTCTATAGCCAAAGAATTGCCCAGCTATTCCTAAGCAGTGTACAAAGTTGCTATATATGGACTTATCAACTAGGGAAATTGTGAGCCCTTTTGATGTCACACGGAATGTAATAGGAGGCAACCAAAGCAGACTTGCACAACTTGCAGCCAGTGAGCTGATATTTGGCCTACATGAACTAACCATGTATGGTGGCCTGTGAAGAGCTCAGTAAACTTTCTGGATTTGCTGCTTGCCTGAGATTGCAAAGGTGGTGTAGGGAGAGTTCAAGTATCTGGCAGCCCACAATTTAAGGCTGAAGAGCTTTCTTCATCTATCTGGATTGCAATGGGTAAGTGCCTTTTATTTATTTATTTGCTTATTACATTTATATCCCACCCTTCCTCCTAGAAGGAGCCGAGGGTGGCAAACAAAAACACTCTAAACCATCTTAAAAACAAAAGACTTCAAAACATATTAAAACAAAACATTCTAAAAATATCTTTTTTAAAAAAATAAACCAGCTTAAAAACATATTAAAAAGCAATTCCAACACAGATGCAGATTGGAATAAGATCCCTACTTAAAAGGCTTGTTGAAAGAGGAAGGTCTTCAGCAGGTGCCAAAAAGATAACAGAGCCTGTCTAATATTTAAGGGGAGGGAATTCCAGAGTGCTGATGCTACAACACTAAAGGTCTGCTTCCTATGTTGTGCAGAACGGACCTCCTGATAAGACGATATCCACAGGAGATCCTCACTTGCAGAGTGCAATGATCCACTGGGTATATAAGGGATAAGATGATCTTTCAGGTATCCTGGTCCCAAGTTGCATTGGGCTTTGGACACTAAAACCAGAACCTTGGACTTGGCCTGGTAGTTAATGGGCAGACAGTGCAATTCTTTCAGCTGCGGAATAACGTTGGTGGTGATATCCTGCCCCAGTGAGAATTCACACTGCTGCATTTTGCACCCACTGCAGGTTCCAGACCTAAGGAAAAGCCTGAATTACAGAAACCTAAATAATCAAGGTCTTACTTACAGTATATGGGAAAAAATTATAATTTGTTGTCTCTCACTTGCTGTCACAATACTTCCTTTTCAATTTTAGCTATTGAGTTCATTCTAGAGCTTTTGACATTTTCTCCTTTATTTCATTCCAGGTTTAGAAAACAAGATTAACAAACAAATGTTTCATGTTGGCCTACATAGAGCAAACTGTTAGGTTAAGACCAAAAGAAAAACAAAAAAGGATTATTGGTCAGAGTTGTTAGGAAGCCACAAGTGGAGAGTGAAATTTACTTGGCAACTAGAAGAGGCAGTAAGGACCACAGCTAAGGTTTTTGAAGGCATCCATGGGACTTAAGGGTGCAAATTCCTGACACTGCTCTAGAAGGTTGTTTTAAGTCCTTTGCTAGTTTAAATCTGGAAGTGGTGGTAGCAGTAAAGTGCACTGAAAATTGATTAGGACGGAATTGTCTCAAGGTCGGGCCTGGTCAGCTGAAAGAACAATCTGTAGTCATTACTGAGGTCTGAGCAGAAGTTCAAATCCCTGCTAAGGCAAGAAGCTCACTGAGCCATGAGTTTTGAGCATATCCATCTCACCAGACAAAATGAAATATTAATTTCAGAGCATTTTGTAGACTGTAAAGTGCTATACAAATTATAAACCTGAAACATTTACTTATTTGGTGCCATAACTACACAAAGCGTTTTAACAGCAGCACAAGCAAACTATGCACAGGGCAGGCCAACTTAAGGAGCATTGCAATGTACAGTACAGTAGAGTACAGTATCTTTATTGCGGTCACAGACCCGTAATGGAAAGAGTGCACAATGGGTTAAATACAAAGAGTAAAAACAATGATGTTTACAAACAGAAGGATAGCAGAATACATGATCAGGGATAAATTACAATATAATTCTCTGACGAATAATTTGGGCGGCATTAATAAATTTGGCAACCATAAGTGTACGAGATTTATTAGAACCAGACATCAAGGTTTTCAACAGGGAGTCAGATGACTTGCCTGGGAATTTCTTAATTATAGATTCTAAGTACCTAGATCGTTCGGTAATATAAAAGGGGCAGTCAAAAAGAACATGGGACAGGGATTCAATGGTTGCAAGGTTACAGGGACAAAGTCTCCGTTCAAGGGGAATACCCTGAAAATGGCCTTCAAGGAGTGCAGAGAATAAACAGTTAAACCTAGCCTTAGAAAAGGCTAGGCGGTATTTGGGAATGACTAAAAATTCTAAATATCGAGCAAAAAAAGGAAATGTGAATCCTAGGCCCAAATTTGAGGGGGAACAGGTCTTGGCAGCCATCGGGAAAGCAGTTTGGAGATCTATATCATTGATGCGGGTTTCAATGGAGCGTCTAGCCGATTCTAAATCTAGAGAGGCAAGAAACTCTATAGAGAAACCCAGACTTGTTAGTTTGAGCTGGAATATTGTATTCCAGCTGTTTGGGAAGGTATCAGTCCAAAGCAAGGATAGATAGCCTGAAGATGTAGATGTATAGACTTTTTTAAGCCAATATCTAAAGGCAGCAATCCAAGCGACGGATTCAAGGGAAGGCATGCCAGACTCTAAACGTAGGGCTGCTGCAGGTACACACCTAGGGACACCAAAAAGGGCACGGAGAAAAATAGATAAAACAGATTCAACTGAAGAATTAAAACTCCGGATCCAAAGTGATATTCCAAAAAACAATTGAGGAAGAATTTTAGCTTTAAAAACTTGGATGGCAGCTGGAAAATACTGTCCACCCTTAGTAAAATAAAAATTTAAAATACTCTTTAATGTGTTGCGAGCGGTCTGGACTGCGGAACGAATATGGGGTATCCATGAAAGGGAGGAATGGAATGTGACACCAAGATATTTATATTGTCTAACCTGGGAGATCTTCTGGTCACTGATTGTCCAATCGGAAACTGCTTTCCGGTTGGAGAAGACCAGAATTTTTGTTTTGGAGTAGTTAATTGAAAGAAGGTTGTCATTACAATACTTTTTGAAGGTCCTAAAGAGTCGTTTGAGTCTGACTTTAGACAAGGATAGGAGGGCTGCATCGTTGGCATAAAGTAGGAGGGGACAGATTTGGTCAGCCACCTTAGGGGGGTGAAAATCAGGGGAACAGCAGCGGGCATTCAGGTCATTTAAAAAAAGATTAAACAACAAGGGGGCTAAAATACATCCTTGCCTGACTCCATTAGTGACGGGGATGGAGTTGGTTAATGTTCCATCTGGGCCACATCGCACACGCATAGTGGTAGACTGGTGTAACCAAAGAAAAAAAAACCAAAGAAATGATGAAATTTTAAAAGGGGTAGGCCTAGAAGTAGGCATTGTGAGAGCAGGGGCACAGCATATAAATTCAGAAGAGCAAAATTACCACAGGCCAAACCACAAGTGCCAAAGACACTTGAAGAGAGACACTGCTTACAAGTGCCTGTACGCTAATGCTAGGAGCCTCCGAACCAAGATGGGAGAACTGGAGTGCTTGGTCTTAGAGGAGAACATTGATATAGTGAGCATAATGGAGACCTGGTGGAATGGAGAAAACCAGTGGCATACAGTTATCCCTGGATATAAACTATATCGGAAGGACAGGGAAGGATGTATTGGTGGCGGAGTCGCTCTATACGTGAAAGAAGGCATTGAATCCAGCAAGCTTGAAACCCCAAAAGAGGCGGACTCCTCCACAGAATCGTTGTGGGTGGTGATACCATGCCCCAGGAGGGATTTAATACTGGGAACGATCTATCGTCCCCCTGATCAAAATGCTCAGGGAGACCTTGAGATGAGATATGAAATTGAGGAAGCATCCAAACTAGGAAATGTGGTAGTAATGGGTGACTTCAACTACCCAGACATAGACTGGCTGCATATGTGTTCCAGTCATGACAAAGAAGCAAAGTTTCTAGATATTCTAAATGACTACGCCCTAGACCAGTTGGTCATGGAACCGACCAGAGGGACAGCAACCCTGGACTTAATCCTCAGTGGGGACCGGGACCTGGTGTGAGATGTAAGTGTTGTTGAACCGATTGGGAGCAGTGACCATAGTGCTATTAAATGAAACATACATGTAAATGGCCAATTGCCAAGAAAATCCAACACGGTCACATTTGACTTCAAAAGAGGAAACTTCACAAAAATGAGGGGATTGGTAAAAAGAAAGCTGAAAAACAAAGTCCAGAGGGTCACATCACTCAAAAATGCTTGGAAGTTGTTTAAAAACACTATATTAGAAGCTCAACTGGAGTGCATACCGCAGATCAGAAAAGGTACCGCCAGGGCCAAGAAGATGCCAGCATGGTTAACGAGCAAAGTCAAGGAAGCTCTTAGAGGCAAAAAGTCTTCCTTCAGAAAATGGAAGTCTTGTCCGAATGAAGAAAATAAAAAAGAACACAAACTCTGGCAAAAGAAATGCAAGAAGACAATAAGGGATGCTAAAAAAGAATTTGAGGAGCACATTGCTAAGAACATAAAAACCAACAACAAAAAATTCTATAAATACATTCAAAGCAGGAGACCATCTAGGGAGGCGATTGGACCCTTGGATGATAAGGGAGTCAAAGGTGTACTAAAGAACGATAAGGAGATTGCAGAGAAGCTAAATGAATTCTTTGCATCTGTCTTCACAGTGGAAGATATAGGGCAGATCCCTGAACCTGAACTAACATTTGCAGGAAGGGATTCTGAGGAACTGAGACAAATAGTGGTAATGAGAGAGGAAGTTCTAGGCTTAATGGACAATATAAAAACTGACAAATCAACAGGCCCGGATGGCATCCACCCGAGAGTTCTCAAAGAACTCAAATGTGAAATTGCTGATCTGCTAACTAAAATATGTAACTTGTCCCTCGGGTCCTCCTCCGTGCCTGAGGACTGGAAAGTGGCAAATGTAACGCCAATATTCAAAAAGGGATCCAGAGGGGATCCCGGAAATTACAGGCCAGTTAGCTTAACTTCTGTCCCTGGAAAACTGGTAGAAAGTATGATTAAAGCTAGATTAACTAAGCACATAGAAGAACAAGCTTTGCTGAAGCAGAGCCAGCATGTCTTCTGCAAGGGAAAGTCCTGTCTCAGTAACCTATTAGAATTCTTTGAGAGTGTCAACAAGCATATAGATAGAGGTGATCCAGTGGACATAGTGTACTTAGACTTTCAAAAAGCGTTTGACAAGGTACCTCACCAAAGACTTCTGAGGAAGCTTAGCAGTCATGGAATAAGAGGAGAGGTCCTCTTGTGGATAAGGAATTGGTTAAGAAGCAGAAAGCAGAGAGTAGGAATAAACGGACAGTTCTCCCAATGGAGGGCTGTAGAAAGTGGAGTCCCTCAAGGATCGGTATTGGGACCTGTACTTTTCAACTTGTTCATTAATGACCTTGAATTAGGAGTGAGCAGTGAAGTGGCCAAGTTTGCTGACGACACTAAATTGTTCAGGGTTGTTAAAACAAAAAGGGATTGTGAAGAGCTCCAAAAAGATCTCTCCAAACTGAGTGAATGGGCAGAAAAATGGCAAATGCAATTCAATATAAACAAGTGTAAAATTATGCATATTGGAGCAAAAAATCTTAATTTTACATATACGCTCATGGGGTCTGAACTGGCAGTGACCAACCAGGAGAGAGACCTCGGGGTTGTAGTGGACAGCACGATGAAAATGTCGACCCAGTGTGCGGCAGCTGTGAAAAAGGCAAATTCCATGCTAGCGATAATTAGGAAAGGTATTGAAAATAAAACAGCCGATATAATAATGCCGTTGTATAAATCTATGGTGCGGCCGCATTTGGAATACTGTGTACAGTTCTGGTCGCCTCATCTCAAAAAGGATATTATAGAGTTGGGAAAGGTTCAGAAGAGGGCAACCAGAATGATCAAGGGGATGGAGCGACTCCCTTATGAGGAAAGGTTGCAGCATTTGGGGCTTTTTAGTTTAGAGAAAAGGCGGGTCAGAGGAGACATGATAGAAGTGTATAAAATTATGCATGGCATTGAGAAAGTGGATAGAGAAAAGTTCTTCTCCCTCTCTCATAATACTAGAACTCGTGGACATTCAAAGAAGCTGAATGTTGGAAGATTCAGGACAGACAAAAGGAAGTACTTCTTTACTCAGCGCATAGTTAAACTATGGAATTTGCTCCCACAAGATGCAGGAATGGCCACCAGCTTGGACGGCTTTTAAAGAAGATTAGACAAATTGATGGAGGACAGGGCTATCAATGGCTACTAGCCGTGATGGCTGTGCTGTGCCACCCTAGTCAGAGGCAGCATGCTTCTGAAAACCAGTTGCCGGAAGCCTCAGGAGGGGAGAGTGTTCTTGCACTCGGGTCCTGCTTGCGGGCTTCCCCCAGGCACCTGGTTGGCCACTGTGAGAACAGGATGCTGGACTAGATGGGCCACTGGCCTGATCCAGCAGGCTCTTCTTATGTAATCATATAATAAGAAATAGAAGTCTCTTATCCATTGTGGATTTCATAAGTTTGGCCCACAACTTGTCTCTAGGGATGGAGTCAAAGGCAGATCTTAAGTCGATGAATGCCACAAAAAGTCCGTTACACATTGCAATGTATGTTTGTCAATGGGACCATAACAAAGAAGGGGGAAGGGAGAGATAATAAAGGGTTAATGGGAGCAAATGCAGTTACATGAGTGTGCCATGCAATCTTAAGTATATTTACTTAGAAGTTAATAAGAACATAAAAGAGACTTTCTGGATCAGACCAAAGGCCTATTTAGTCCAGCATTCTCTCACAGTTGCCAACCAGATGCCTATGAGAATGTCAGAAGCAGGACATGAACAGAATAGCCCTCCTGCTGCTGTTGTTCCTCAGTGACTGGTATTCAGAGGTATAGTGCCTCTGATACTGATGGTAAAATACAGCCATCATGACCTGTAATGATGGCCTCCTTCTCCACTGATCTGTCTAATCCCTTTTAAAAGCTAAGTTGCTTGGTGACCATCACCATGTCTTGTGGTACTGAATTCCATAGTTTAACTATGTGAAAAAGTACTTCCTTTGTCTGCTCTGAATTCCCCACCATTTAGCTGCATTGGTTGATGCCAGGTTTATGTCCACCCCACTTGCCTTTTTTTCTAAACTAAAAAGCCCCACACATGGTAACCTTTCCTCATAGATGAACTGCTCTGACCCCTGATCATTTTGGGTGCTTCTTCTGCACCATTTCCAGCACTACAACATGGGGGGCAGGGGGTTCTGGTGACCTCTGTGTGTGGGGAGGAGGGTGAGCTCTGGTGAGCCTTGTGGGGGGAGGGGGAGCTCTGGCAACCCATGGGAGGAAGGAGGAGCTTTGGCAACTCGGGCGGGGAGAGATGATGATCTGTGAGTGGGGACAGAGGAACTTGGATGGCAACAGGCGGGGTTGGTAAGTGAACCGATCAGGCACAGCAGCCTTATGTGTCAAGTAAAGTAAAGCTCAAGATTCTACAACAAAGGCTCTTTCCATATATGGAGCGAGAAATGCTAGAGGTCCAAGCTGGATTTAGAAAGGAAAGAGGCACCAGAGATCGTATCGCAAACATATGTTGGATAATGGAACAGACCAAGGAATTTCAGAAGAAAATCACCCTGTGCTTTATAGATTACAGCAAAGCCTTTGACTGTGTAGATCATGAAAAACTATGGAATGCTTTAAAAGAAATGGGGGTGCCACCGCATCTGATTGTCCTGATGCACAACCTATACTCTGGACAAGAGGCTACTGTAAGGACAGAATATGGAGAAACTGCTTGGTTCCCCATTGGAAAGGGTGTGAGGCAGGGTTGTATTCTATCACCCTATTTGTTTAATCTATACACAGAACATATATGGAAAGCGGGATTGGACCAAGATGGAGGAGGTGTGAAAACTGGAGGGAGAAATATCAATAATTTAAGATATGCAGATGATACCATACTACTAGCAGAAACCAGTAACGATTTGAAACGAATGCTGATGAAAGTTAAAGAGGAAAGCACAAAAGCAGGACTACAGCTGAAAGTAAAAAAGACTGAAGTAATGACAACAGAAGATATATGTAACTTTAAAGTTGACAATGAGGACATTGAACTTGTCAAGGATTATCAATACCTCGGCACAGTCATTAACCAAAATGGAGACAATAATCAAGAAATCAGAAGAAGGCTTGGACTGGGGAGGGCACCTATGAGAGAACTAGAAAAGGTCCTCAAATGCAAAGATGTATCACTGAACACTAAAGTCAGGCTCATTCAGACCATGGTATTCCCAATCTCTGTATGTGAAAGTTGAACAGTGAAAAAAGCGGATACGAGAAAAATCAACTCATTTGAAATGTGGTGTTGGAGGAGAGCTTTGTGCATACCATGGACTGCAAAAAATACAAATAATTGGGTGTTAGAACAAATTAAATCAGAACTATCAGTAGAAGCTAAAATGATGAAACTGATGTTATCATACTTTGGACATATAATGAGAAGACGTGATTCACTAGAAAAGACAATAATGCTGGGGAAAACAGAAGGGAGTAGAAAAACAGGAAGGCCAAACAAGAGATGGATTGATTCCATAAAGGAAGCCACAGACCTGAACTTAGAAGATCTGAACCGGGTAGTTCATGACAGATGCTCTTGGAGGTCACTGATTCATAGGGTCACCATAAATCGTAGACTTGAAGGCACATAACAACAACAACAACATATATGAGACAACCAGAACTGTACACATTATTCCAGATCTGATTCTACTATAGATTTGTATACAGGCATTATGACATTGGCAGTTTTATTTTCTACTCCTTTCCTATGATCTCCAACACAGAATTTATCTTTTTCACAGCAGCTGCACTCTGGGTGTATATCTTAACTGAGCAATCCACAACAACCTCAAGATCTCTGTCCTATCAGTCCCTGTGCCAGTTCAGATCCAACAGTATATATATGAATTAGATGTTTATGACTTAAGAAGCAAAGCAGGTGGGTATATTTATGTAGACCAGATATCTGTTTCTGGTGTCAGAACAAACAGGTTTGATTGAACTTGCATCCAATGAAGCATGCATAGGATTTCAGGTTTGCTCCTTTTTTTCTTTGGAATGAGGATGGTGAGATTAAGTCCAAGTTTCATTGGAAATGCTACTTGTTGAGGATAGATCTGAAGCACAAGAGAGCACCACCAAAAGTGTTGTGAGAAGAAGCTGCAAGCAAAGGGAGCAGAGAGAATGGACAGAGTATGCATTCTTGTAAGATGACAGAGATCCCTTTAATTGATGTGCCTCACTATTAAGACACAAGAATCACTCCATGCATTGCTGATAACACTTGTTCCATGATAAAAATAGGAGATGGGTGTTTGTATTGCTTTGGAGAACCAGGATAGAAACCCTCTGTTTGTTTAGTTTTGTTTGTTGCATCCATAAAATTCTGCACCTGTTTGTTCTGGCACCAGGAAGAGTTAGATTTCTGGTTTACATAAATATTCCCACCTGCTGTGCTTACTAAGTAATAAACATCACATTCATTAGTTGTGGGAAATTAGGAGTCCAGCTAAATCAGGAAGAAGTAGTTTTCTTTGGACTTCTGCAAGCAAGCCTTCCCATTGCCAACCGAAATTTATTAGAAATGTTGTAAGACACAAGTCTAAGAGGGAATGCAGGGAAGGAATTTGTGGGCGAAGCATGGTATAAGGAGGCATTAATAATTGATGTACAAAGTGAGAAATGGAGGCATAAGCCACACTGAGGGACTGCAATGATATCATGGTAACCATGAGAGCAAAACCCATGTGGACTGTGCTGACGAATGATACGTGCATAGCTTAATATGCATTGTTCTCAAATTCTTGAAAAACATACTTGATAGCCCATGTGACATTTTAAGAAGGATGTTCATTAAATATCTATGCAAAACATTTATATGTCTATGTAAAATTTTGAGAGACACAAAATAATCCAAACAGTTTTTTTCTCCTGATATACTCAGCACAGAAGCCAGGGACAGTTTTTTTTTTTTTTTAATCTTTTTCTAGCAAGCTGCCAGTATCAGTCTATAGACAAAATATATCTAATAAACACAAGTTGCAAAGAAAAAAAAGTTTGTTGGGTGGGATTTGCTGTTCCTTCCCAACACAAGAGACCCAGAGAGCTGAAGGACTACTACTGGTGTACAGATGGTCCAGACCATACTCTATTCTATTTAGGCTGAATTTTTTTCCAGCCAATTCTGATGTCGTTCCAGTCTATCTCACTGTAAGCCTGACCTTACAATAGCATTATCTAACCATTCCCTCTCCCCATTCTCTATACCAAGCCAGTGTGAGCATAGAACATCCTGGGTTTTGGTTATTCGCAGCTGATCAACTGTCCCTTTATTTATTTGAGATATTTTTCTTTCTCCTTCGAACTTCAAATATATTTAAAATACAGTGAAACAGACATAGAAACACAGGAAGCTGCCTTATACCATAGCAGGCCACCGGTCCACCTAGCTTAGTATTTTCTACTAGGGCTGTGCACAGACCACCCTACCCACCCTGCGGCTACAATCCAGAGGGGGGCATCAGGCTGACCTGCCCCAGTGTCACCCCAGGAACCACCCACCCTGGCTCATAGCCGCTCCTGAATAAATTCAGGAGCAGAGCTTATGTTTAATTAGGGTAAAAAAAAACAATTAAACATATGGTAGGGCAGTGGGCAGGGGAAGGAGATGTTGTGTCTCCCCCCCAACTAAATATGGTACTTTTCTGAATTTTGCAATTCAGTTCTCCAACCAATGTTAAAGAATGCATCTAGAAGGGGAAGGGTGCATAAAATGAGTAGGTTTGTAAAAAGAACATACAAAATTGCATTGTATTAGAAAAATGCTGTCAGAAATGTGTACACTAGTCAAAACCACATTTAAATGTGTTTATGAGACGAAATTTGTACTAAAATGCTGATTAATTTTCATAAGAATTTCTTTTAAAAAATTGCAAATTCCTCCAGAAATGTGAAGAACTGAATTTAAGATTGGAAAAATGAGAATCTTAGAGAACCAAAATGGACAGATCCTTCTTTTCCTACTAGCAGTAGCTCTCTAGGGTTTCAAATCAAATAAGCAAATAAGCAGGATGTGAGTCTGGATGAGGCTTGTTCACCCAGGCTTCTGTTGATGCCTCTCACAGCTTCTGACTTCTGCTGACAGATGTAAGAGGTGCTTGGAGGATGTGTGAAAGGTGTTTATCAATTGCACATAGTGACAGAAGAGTATGTGACACAGTCTAAACCTTTGAGAAGTTGTTGCTGTTATTTTTGTGTATTATCTTTCTGGTCCTAGTTTTATGTGGTTTTAAACATCTACCTTTCAGAGTAGGACCAAGACATTTTTCCGCCTGAGGCAAAACAAAAGATGATCCCCCGCTTCCAAGCCAAGGTGCATAATACCCATGTTGAAGTTATTTTGGCACCAGAAACAGAAAATTTAACAAGCGCCTCTCCTAGGGAGTAAAAATTATAGTTGCCCTTTCATCATACCCTAAATCACCTACCTTACTCTGCCTAATAGTAGGGCCACCCCTCCTCCTTGCCTCTGTTTCTTAATGTTTACGGTTTTCTTAATTTATATTTTAAATATTATTATTATTGTTATAATTGATTAGTTTAATTATTATCTGCTCTGAGAAGCCTTTGGGGTTGAAGAGCAAGATATAAATGTATGTCTTTGATCAATATATCCAAAATCATAAATAAACTTGGTTGCCCGGGCCATTAGGGGGAGAACAAGAAGTCTGGGGGCTATTACACTCTGGCCCCAGGGACGTGGTAGAACCATCTGAGGCCCGCTGTAATGAATTTGCTAGGCACTTCCAGGATAAAATCTTTAGCATCTGCCAGGACTTAGACTCCAGTGTTATAGCAGGTGAATCAAGCGAGGTATCCAGAGCACAGCCTTGTCCTGACTTCTTGGATGAGTTTCACTTGGTGCAGCTTGAGGATGTTGACAAGGTGCTTGGACAGGTTCGTGCAACCACTTCTGTGCTGGATCCTTGCCCTTCTTGGCTAATGAAAGCTAGCAGGGATAGAACAGTCAGCTGGGCCAGGGAAGTGATTAATGCCTCTCTGTGAGAGGGGGTGGTCCCTGGCTGCCTGAAAGAGTCAGTAGTGAGACCACTCCTGAAGAGGCCCTCCCTGGACCCAGAAAATCTTAATAACTATAGGCTGGTAGCAAATGTTCCATTCCTGGGCAAGGTCCTGGAACGAGTGGTTGCAGGCCAGCTCCAGACACTCTTGGATGAGACCAATTATCTGGATCCATTTCAGTCAGGTTTCAGGCCTGGTTTTGGCACGTAAACCGCCTTGGTCGCCCTGTATGATGACCTTTGTCGGGAGAGAGACAGGGGGAGTATGACTCTGTTGATTCTCCTTGATCTCTCAGCGGCTTTCGATACCATCGACCATGGTATCCTTCTGGGGAGACTAGCTGAGTTGGGAGTGGGAGGTACTGCATTGCGTGGCGATGGTTCCGCTCCTACTTGGCAGGTCGCCTCCAGAAGGTGGTGCTTGGGGAACATTACTCAGCACCCTGGACTCTCCAGTATGGGGTTCCGCAGGGGTCAGTTCTGTCCCCCATGCTGTTCAACATCTACATGAAACCATTGGGTGCTGTCATCCAGATCTTTGGAGTGTGTTTCCATCAGTATGCTGATGACACGCAGCTCTATTTCTCCTTTTCATCTTCTTCAGGTGAGGCTGTCAATGTGCTGAACCGGTGCCTGGCTGCAACAATGGACTGGATGAGGGCTAATAAACTGAGGCTCAATGCAGACAAGACGGAGATGCTGTTAGTGGGTGGTTCTTCTGACCAGATGGTGGATGTCCAACCTGTTCTGGATGGGGTTGCACTCCCCCTGAAGGAGCAGATTCGTAGCTTGGGGGTTCTCCTAGAACCATCTCTGTCACTTGAGGCTCAGGTAGCCTCGGTGGCACGGAGTGCCTTCTACCAACTTTGGTTGGTGGCCCAACTACGTCCCTATCTGGACAGGGATAACCTGGCTTCAGTTGTCCATGCTCTGGTAACCTCCAAATTAGATTACTTCAATGCACTCTACGTGGGGCTGCCTTTGAAGACGGTTCGGAAACTGCAGCTTGTGCAAAATGCAGCGGCCAGATTGGTAACAGGGACCAGACGGTCCGAACGTATAAAACCGATTCTGGCCCGCTTGCATTGGCTGCCTGTATGTTTCCGAGCTCAATTCAAGGTGCTGGTTTTGACCTATAAAGCCTTATACGGCTTGGGACCACAATACCTGATGCAACGCCTCTCCCGATATGAACCCACCTGTACACTATGTTCAAGATCAAAGGCCCTCCTCCGGGTGCCTACTCCAAGGGGAGCTCAGAGGGTGGCAACAAGGGAGAGGGCCTTCTCAGTGGTGGCCCCCAAATTATGGAATGATCTCTCTGACGAGGTGCACCTGGCACCAACACTGTTATCTTTTCGGTGCCAGGTCAAGACTTTCCTCTTCTCTCAGGCATTTTAGCATGTGTTTTTAAATTGTTTTTATATTGTTTTGAATTTTAAAATTGTGTTTTAAATTGTTTTTAAAATATTTTTTTAAATTGTGTATTTGTTTTAATGTTTTTGATTGCTGTAAACCGCCCAGAGAACTTCGGCTATGGGGCAGTATACAAGTGCAATAAATAAATAAATAAATAAATTCAGGTTGCAGGGGAGTGGATTATGTAAATTATCTCTGACTGAAAGAAATTACCATTGGAAGTTCTGGAAGCTTTATTTTCTTGGGGGATGCCTTTAAGATGATCTCTGTTCTACCAAGGCACATCTAACCTAAGGCAGTGGACAGGACTGATGCCAAGAATGACTGGGTCCTTGGGTACCAGTCTCCCTTGGACTCACAGCACTGTAGCCCAGCACCCCCCTCCATACAGGTGGCATGGGGCTAATAAGCCCATCTGCATGCTCCACCTGCCTCTCCTGTTGTGTGAATGACATGCACATATGCATGCATGCCTGCTATCAACCAAAATGGCTGTGTTGGCATCAACCCCTTAAGGAAGCCACTACCGCCATCTTGGGTGATGGCAGGCATGCATACACATCACATACAGCATTCACACTGACAGGAGAGGTAGGTGGGGTGTGCAGATAGGTTTATTAAAGCCCACACTGTCTGTATTGGGGGAGTGCCTGGGAGCTCCCTCTCTGTGATCCATGGCAGGGTCAGGTTGCAGGACCTGATGCTGCCATGGATCAAGAGATGGGGGCGCCACCCTCCCAACCTAAGGAAGGGGTCCTTCAGGGGGCCCTCTGAGCCACAGGGGCCCTTGGCCAGAGCTCAACCTGGCCACCATGTGATGCGGGCCCTGGCAGTGGATACTCAAGAGTATGAGGTGGAGGTGCATCTCTAAGGACACATAGACTGTGGTCACATTGGGGTTAGATTTTCATACAGAAGGTCCCAAGTTCAATCCTGTGAATTTCTAAGTTGCAGTGCCAGGAAAGACCTCTGCCCAAGACCCGAGAGTGCTGCTGTACATCAGAGTAGACAGTATTGAACTGGACAGTCTGGCTTGGCCTAAGGCAACTTTAGATAGTCACTAGAGCTTATACTTGCAGAGCTGTTGAATAAGTAAATGGATTCTGGAGCAAGCTAGCGGAGGCAGAATTCAAGAAGAATTCAGACAAACATTCCTTTGTTCTCCTAACTTAAACCTCCTTCATTGTTTTAATTGCTGTTTTAACAATTGTGCTGCTTTAATGGGCTTCCTTTATTGCACATTTTAATTGTAGGTGTTTATTTTAATGTGTCGATGGAATTGTTTTACAGTGTATTTTAATTATGTGTGTTTATATTTTTTGTAATTGGTTTTAATGTTGTAAATAGCTTAGAAGCCACTTTGGCAATTAAGCAGCATATAAATAAATAAATTTTAAATTTAAATTTAAAACTGCTACTACTTTTTGGTGAAAAGCAGTATATAAATTTTGTTAAATAAGTAAAATAAAAACATTATTATTTTCATTATATAATAAAATTACTATATTCTGCCCTTCTGTGGCTATGTACCATTTAGGGCAGCTGACAACAATGAAAGATGATAAAACACAATAAAATTCCAAAGCAACAAACAGAATCAAACCCGAAGAGTTTGGATCTGATTGCAAACTGAGCTCTTGCCCTCTAGCTCCCAAATTTCCTTGAAGAGGAGGTTCCATGTCCTTCAGCCACATATACCCAGTGGCAACACACAGTCCTCTCTGCTTCTTAAAAATGGGAGCAGCAGTGGTGGTAGCAAGGGCAAAAGGGAGGCATTTTTTCTTCCTCTGCCCCTCCCTCCTTCCCTTCCACTGTCACCCAGCACCTGAAATGCTGGAGACAGTGGATTCTGGGAGGAACAGTTGATGTAGTCCTTGCAAGAACTAAAGTTCCCCAAAGGAATCACCCTGCATCACACTCTTAACCAGAATGTTTAGCCACCTTGGTGGGTTTGTGCATCCCTAGTTCCAGGAAAGGCAGATAAGCAGAATATGTTATTCAGATATGAGATGGTTTTGTTGACTGGTGTTATTGCTTTCTTGGCTGATTTTCTTGTATGCTCTTGTACTGCTCTTATTTGACGGTGACCTGCTCTGAGATTACTTGCAATGATGGATGGGATATAAAGCTTATGAATGAATCAATGAAGATCTGATTGGCCAGAAGCAGGGCTATAGTCAAAGCAGGGGGAAAGGTTGAGTTCCAAGAAGGCACATCAAGATCTAAGGACCAAGGGTTTACAGGTAGGTGCAATGTCAACTGGGGTAGGAGGCATGTTCTGAAGTAGTAATCAGGAGAGTGAGGAAACTAGGCAGATGCCTCACAGTACAGACAGGTTGCTCAGATTCAGGGGCCTGGGTATTGTGATGATGATAATGATGATGATCACCCTAGGCTCCTACTGGGAGGAAGGGTGGGATAAAAATCTATATTATTGTTGTTGTTGTTGTTGTTACCCACCTTCATCAACAGGTCCCAGGGCAGATTACACAAATTTAAAATTCTGTATTAAAAACAGTTAAAACAAATTAGTTACAGGAATAGGGTAGGTCCTGAACACACACATCTCATGTGTCAAAGGCCAGAGTAAAGAGGTGCATCTTCATTATTTATAGCCCTTGGTGTTCTGGGATTATCCCTGAGGTCAGGTGACTGGTGTTGCAGCCTAAATTATGCTGTTCTTTGAATCTCGAAAGTAGTCTACCAGGCTTACAGTAAGAACAAAGGAGGTAAAGGAGGTAAAGCACCACAGCCTGACTGTTGAGAGCTCTGCTTGAAATTTCTTCACCCCTGGCTGCCCTAGCATCTTACAGGAATTTAGCTTTTAATGAATGTATCTTGCATCCATTAGTTCCCCCCCTTCCTTTCATTCTGCTTTTTGCTAAAATCAGGAACTGCAGCATAGCCTCTATCTGAGATACTTTAAAAAAAACTTTCACATTTATAATACAGAAAGTGTGGGAAAGCAGGGCTATATATTCATTTTGTAAATACAGGATTCATCTGTTATCAGAAGAATTACAATCAATTCAAATCATATATTCTTGTACACAGATGGATAACTCTACTCTGGGATCTGACGTAAAACAGCAAGCAGCTCATCCAAGACAAAAATGGGAAAGGAAAGAGCAAAAGGAAATGGATTGAATGAGTAGGAAACAGGGTGGCAGATTGAAGCATCTACTGACATCATGTGCATGGAAAAATATGCCACATCACCCTTGAAGCATTTGGAGAGGAGGATTTGAGGAGACTGCCAAGTAGTTTGCACTGCAGAGCTTTTCCTAGGCAGTTCCATCTGCTAAACAGGAAGATAAAGATGTGGCTGCATTGACTCCAAGAACCTGATGACACTGGGACTGTTCAGATGATGCCTTTCTAAAAAAGATGGCTTAGAACCAAAGGAGGAACAAAGCTCCATTGGTGACAAGACCAGTGGGAGGGGATATTTTAGAGGATGAAATTCTGGAATACACAGTGTGTCATGCTGATGAATAACAGAAATACCCATTTTCTCTTTAAGATATTATGACAATACATTATCATCTTTGGTTATGGGCATTTGGTTAATTGTCTGTAGCCAGCACATTAGAGCAATTATGGCTAGCTGGATGGACATTAAATAGAGAGATCCCACTGACAAAGAACTGAAGGCTATGCACTTCATGTCAGTTTAAAGCTCTGTGGATTATGTACAGTACTCAAAGTCCACCAAGTCAAATAAATGAAAGACATGCTAAATTTAAGTCTGTGGAATGTGGATCTAGAGATCACAGATCACTGAGAACATGAAGATGTCAAACGTGGGGGTTCACAGAGGCATGCAGCTAATGAACAGATAAGGCCAGACCATAAATCTGCCAGGCAGGAGGAACCAGGGTTTCAGCCAGCGCATTTTACCATTTGGGAATCGCCAAAGGCGGAAGCAGGGGAGTCCAAATGTCCAGAAACCAAGAGATCCGATCAGACAGGGCAGGGTTCAAGGCACGGGTTTAACAGAAGAGCTGGAGTAACTGTTGCAGCAAGGCTTGATGTTGACTCTAGCAAGGAGTCTCCCTTTCCTTCCAGCCTTTTGTAATCACGCTGATTGCCTTTGTTGCTGCAACACCTGTTGGTGTCTTCTCTCTGCTGAGGAATGGGCAGCTGTGATGTCCCTGTATTTTAATATCTGTAAATATGGTAAGTGCGGGTTTATTAAGTGATATATGGTAAGTGACTGAGTAAGAAGGGGGAGTACAAGGGCTAGAATGCTGGAGAACATTGGATGATGGTTGGCTGAGTGTTTGAATGGCTGAAGGTATAAATGAGAGGATGACAGTTGAGTTGGGGGGGGAGTTTTATTTAATTTATTTGATTTATTAGAAGCCCATCTGGCAGAGGTTAATCTGCCACTCTGGGTGACGTACAACAAAATACAATACAATCCATGTAAAAACAATTCAAAAAGCAAACAATATAAAATTTAAAACTGAATAAACCCCCACGGAACTACCCTCTGCCACCCTAACCCCCTTCCCAAGCCTGGTAAAAGAGCCAGGTTTTCAAGGCCCGACGAAAGCATAACAAGGAAGGGGCCTGACGGAGGTCAGTTCGCAAAGAATTCCAAAGTGAGGGAGCCACTACTGAAAAAGCTCTGGACCATGTCCTCCCCAATCTCGCTGCTTTTGTTGGGGGAATAAGAAGCGAACCATTCAAGGACGATCTTGTAAGCCAGCGCCTCTGGTGCGAGTGGAGGCAACTCTTTAGGTAAAGTGGACCAGCCTCGTGGAGCGCCTTGAAAGTTAAAGCCAGGATCTTAAATGTGGCCCTAGCAACCACCGGTAGCCAGTGCAGTTCCTTAAGTATTGGGGTAATATGATCACGGCGGCGGCAGCCCTTAATCAGGCGAGCTGCCACATTCTGCACTAGCTGCAGCTTACGGACCGTTCTCCAGGGAAGACCCACATATAACGCATTACAATAGTCCAGCCGGGACATAACCAGAGCATGTACCACATTAGGAAGCAGGTGGCTTGGGAGGTAAGGGCGCATCCTACAACTGAGGTGAAGTTGGTAAAGCGCTGCCTGACTAACAGCTGCTACCTGTGCCTCCATGGATAGCTGGGAGTCAAGAATTACCCCCAAACTCCAGACGTGGTCTCTTAGGGGCAGTTGTATCCCATTAAGCACCAAATCTGTAATCTCCAGCTGCTCTTTATCACCCACCAACAGAACCTCAGTTTTATCAGGATTCAGTCTAAGTTTACTCCTGCTCATCCAATCCCTCGCAGACTCCAGACAATTTGATAGCCTTTCTATCGCTATGGGTGGGGGGGACTTAAATGAGAGGAAAATCTGGCTATCATCTGCGTATTGATGGAATTGCAGTCCAAATCTCCTGATGATATCTCCCAGTGGCCTTACATAGACATTAAATAACGTCGGGTAGAGGATAGAGCCCTGTGGTACCCCACATGTAAGAGGCCAAGGCTCCGAGACCTCCTCTCTCAGTACCACTCTCTGGTATCTCCCAGAGAGGAAGGAGCGGAACAACCGTAAAACGGTGCCTCCAATCCCCAGAGTCTCAAGGCGATCTAACAAGATATCGTGGTCGACAGTGAAGAAGGCCGCCGAAAGGTCCAGGAGAACAAGGAGGGTATGCTCCCCTCTATCTAGTGCCCTTCTCATGTCGTCCACCAGGGCTACCAGGGCTGTTTGTGTCCCATGTCTGGGTCGGAATCCTGATTGAAATGGGTCAAGGTAGAGTTGTTGGCGATTGGTTGTGGAGTGTGGATTGGAGTTAGTTTTGGGTTGGATTATGTTTGGCTGGTATTTAGGCAGAATATATAAGACTGGAAACATAAAGAGTAACACTAAATGAAACCATACACTTGTTGAACATTCCTAAAGTAATCTTGTTATTTCATGGTGTTATCAAATAAATACTTTTATTGGTTTACCTAAAGCCTGATCCTTGGCTGGGGATACACAGACCAGAAGGGAGGGCAGGGTAATTACCAAGACTGGAGGGAAACAGTATCAAATAAATGGTGGCAGCGGTGAAGGTAGATATTGTAACATCGTCAAGTATCCAGAGCAACCCAGGATTGTATGCTTTATAGACAAAGATACAAGGGGGTTGTGGACAGCAAGGGCACCGAGTCACAAAGTAACAAGCCATAGGGAGACTAAGGCGAAGTCTCAAGCAGTATTGTTTACAGGGAGTGGCTGGTGGTGCTGTCTAGCAGTGGGATCTTGTGAGATCTGTGCTAGAGTGTGTGAGAGAGTAAAAACCGAAATCCTGACAGGTGGTGGCCCTGGTGGGAGTATCACAGGTAGAGCCAGCTGTGGGATCATCACAGCAGCCTCCTGGTTGCTTCCTGATTCTGACAGGCAGGCTCCCTCAGGGGCTTGTCTCTGGTCGGGTGAAGGGTCCTGGACTGTCTCCCTGCTTGTCCCCACTCCTGGGTCTGCAGTCTCCCATTCCTCTTCCTCCTCGGATGAGTCCTCTGAAGGGGGCATGACAGAAGACCTAGATGCCTAGATTAGGGGTAGCCAATGAGGTCTATACCAGATGTTGTTGGACTACAGCTTCCATCACCCTTGACTGTTAACCATGCTGTTTGAGGCTGATGGAAGTTGGAGACCAACAGCATTTGGAGGGCACCATGTTAGCTACTGCTGGCTCAGATATTTGGTGCTGGTCACTCTCATCTCCATGTCAATAGAGGGAGGAGGCTGATTCTGACAACCACTGACAATTGCCTTAAACTGCTATAGCCAGACAAAATGGAGGTGTTAGGAGAAAATGGAAGCACTCTACACATGGCTGAGCATGGGCAATCATCTTTACAGATACATTGAGTTGTATTCAGTGGTGTCTCTCAGCTGATGGTATGGTTCCCATCAGTGTAATGGGGAGAGAAGCACTGTTCTCCTATTTTCCCTACCCTGCAGCTCCTCACACCTATACATCTGCCCCAGAGGATTGGGGGACACTTCAAAGCAGATTTATGGGGGCAGTAGGGGAAAGGGAATGGCAGAAATTGCTTCACTCTGCAAATGTAAGCCTCACTGTCAACTGATCAACACTGTCAAATACAACCCATTGCTTTGTATTGTTGTGAGCTGCTTTGAACAACAGGAGAAGTGGGATACAAATATTCTGAATAAATATTTAGGGGAAACATCACTCACTATTCTACTATATCCTAAGTGGGAAGAAATGCAAAGTAAGCAAGAATGTTTGTACAGACAAAATACTACCTTTATATTTTGTGAACACAATTTCCCCTATAAAAATTAATATTATTGCTTGGTTCTCACAACCACAAAGACTCCCAAGACATAGCATTGGCTTGAGTGTTATACTTTTAAAAATATAACAGATTTCGAATCAGAATTAAAACATATCCAACCAACCAAATTAGAAAACATGGGCAGGTGAGGAATTAAACAAATTCTGGCAGGAATGGAACATCCCAGACTCCTGGGCATGTATTACAGCCAATAGCTGTGGCTCCCCGCCAAGGATGTGGAATAACTCTACTTCCTTGCTAGGTGAGCCTTGGGTGGGGATGCCCATGCACATCCTAGCCCCACTATACTCATGTTCACCCCAATGCACATGATACACTACAAGAGGCATCCTGCAGTGCCCTGCAGACCCAAAGGCTTGACAGAGTCCTGAAGGGTGTCCTTACCCAATAATGCCTGAGTATACCTAAATATCTTTCCCCCAGTTTCCTCATCTGCCCAAACTCAATGCCTTAATAGGTTATGGCTTCACTTCTCCCTCAAAGCCAAGCGAATCAAACTCAACAGTATGAAGAAGGCAAACCGTGATGGGTCCCAAATCATGTGGCCCATCCAAAAAATTCCTGCTTGGCCCCTTAGCAGTCAACCAGCATTGCCCACACCACAGTTGGGAGGGTAGGTGGGCACAAATTAACACAAGGAAGAGATTTTAGGGGGCAGAGCTTTCCTATGTAGCTCCTCTCCTCCTCACCCACTGGCGTGTGACATCATGCATCACTCCCTCACCCCCTCCCTTTGGGAGGCAACCTCCTGAGTTATCCTTGCCCAGGGAGGGGTGAGGACAAACCCACCCCCACATTACTGTGGAATCATTGTTTGTGATTAGTTCCTCCTAGTCGTTTTGAAAAATAAAATAGAAAGGATTCAGTCTTATGCTGGAAAGAGTGAGGAACTTTCCAATAATTTCTGATACATTTTGCACTAAAAAAAAGTATAATCATCAGCCGTATATACATTGTGGACAATGGATTGTATCCAATGAAGTCACTAAATGAGCGGAACTGAACTTACCCTCCCTCTCCTCCCCCATGCATCCTACATCCATCCAAATCTGTTCTGAGGGTTCCCCCAATCCTCCAGAGCAAATTTGGGAGAGGGGATGCAGAGTGAAGAAAGGGAAAGAAAGTTTCATTCTTTCTGCAATGACTTCAATGGAGTCAATGCAAACTGTATTTTGTCACCTTTCTGATACTGTCAGTTAGCAATGCTACAACTGACAGAAATAAACTGATAATGCTAAGGTACAAGATTTCTCAGAATTGGGATTTAACACTACGCCTGAATTTCAGCTTAAAAGCTCTTCACATTTCGATGCATGACTTATAAACCTCTGAGGAATTCTCTGCATTCTAAGAGTAAGAAGAAACTAAGATAGTTAAGCCATTGCAGATAGCAGGAGAAGCAAACCTGTTATTCTTGAGAATTCTCCCACATTATTACGAGCTGAGGAGAAGGTGAGGAGTTAGCTGAGACCTTACTCTATATAATATATCTAATCGTTAACCCTGGTTCCTAACCCAATAATTTCTGAATCCCTGCTCTGGCAGAAACTGAGCAACTGTGTTACATCAGGAATAATTTCCCCTCAGGTAGTTCTGCCATGCCACATTTTACCTTTCTAACAATGTTACATGTCTCCTAAAGTAAAGATATTAAATCATTATGGCCATTCAAGTTCAAGTCAAGCATGAAAAAATCCATTAGAGGTAATTTAGAATTGTTATAATAAAACTATTCAGTGTAATAAGGAATATCCCTCTCCATTAAGCCCTGCCAAGTTCTATTAGAAGGGAATATTGTCACAATGAACATGTGCAACAATCATTAAAATTGACAGAAACCTTGGATCTTCATTAATTTGAAAATATAAGCACAACATGTATTTCTCCCCAGAGCATCACAGTCTTTGATTGTAGCTGAGTCATAGTAAAAAGACAGAATAGCTGACTTGTCATTTCCAAATTATATCTATGGCTGTTCTCATTCAAGACTCAATGTCATTATTTTTTAAAAATGGCAAATTTATTTTGGGTTATACATTTTTGAAAGTTCTTTAGAATGTTAAGGCTGCAAACATATATACACTTTCATGGGAAGAGGTATCATTGAACTCTGGCGGATTCTTCTGAATAGATATGGTTAGAATTCTGCTGTAAGTGGTACATGAAGATGCAATAAAAGGAGATTCTTTCATATATTTTGGGCAAGTCCTGTTGAAAGGAAACATTGAAGTAAGATTTTGCATAATATGTGTGGAGGCAAAAAGGCACTTCCGTATGCCAAAAGATCTTGTATCTGACAGTAACCATATATATACTGATCCCACACCTGCAAGTAGGGACAGGGGAGAAATTTAATCAGTTAACATTTAAAGCCAAATTTATCAAAGTTGCCCTTTCTGAAATAATACGACAACCAAAACACAGCCACCCTTTGAAATGTACAATTATCTGAATTTTGTGAAGCACTTCTCTAACCAAGCAATGTTGACAAAAATGCATATATTAGGGGAAAGGGTGCATAAAAATGAATATATTAATGAAAATAACATACAAAAATGTATTATATTAAAAAAATGTTTGCAAAATGTGTGCATTAGTCAAAACTGCACACAAAATGTGTTTATTAGAGAAATTTACACTAGAATGCTGAAGAAATTTCATGAGGTTGTTTGTTTTGTTTAAAAAAATGTAAATTGGTGCAGAAATATGGAGAACTGAATGAAAGATTGGAAAAATGAGAAACTGGGAGAACCAAAATTGACAGATTGTTCCATCCCTACTGTAACTAAGTTGCCCACTCAGAGGACTATCCACAGCCATTTAAGGAATGTTAATTTTCTTCTGCCAGACACCTGATTCTAAGCAGGTAACATTTTATGGCTAGATCCATTCACAGTACCCAAACAGCAAGCTCACTAGAATACCATAAGTGGCATGAAATGCACAAGACCACCATTTCTATGAATGAACAAAAACTAGTCGTGTATTCCTTTCATTGCTCAAAATGATTCTCCAAAAAAGAAATTATAGAGTTGGAATAGATTCAGAAAAGGGCATCCAACGGTTATGATCAGCCCCCACAGTGGTAGGCACTATGCTTCTGAATTCTAGTTGCTGGAAACCACAGGGGGAAAGAATACAGTTGCATTCTGGTCCTACTTGGGGGCGTCCTATAGGCATCTGGTTGGCCACTGTGAGAACAGAATGCTGGACTATGTAGACCACTGACATGATTCTGCAAGCTGTTCTTATGTTCTTACATTATGTTCACATGCTCATATATGAAGCTGAAATGGTTTCTTTGTTTTTCCCCTGAAGTAGCAGTTTTCTCCACTAAAACCACATACATATCTATTGGATGGAAAGATGACTATTTATTTAATTAATTTATATCCCACCCTTCCTCGCAGTAGGAGCCAAGGGTGGCAAACAAAAACACTAAAAACACTCTAAATCATCATAAAAATAAACTTTAAAATATGTTAAAACAAAACAGAATGATGACATTAAACATGGAATTCTTGGTAGTGGTGTCCCATTTCTAGAACTTCCTCCCAGGTGACATCTGATTGGTCCTGAGAGTAGAAATATTCAGCAAAGACACTTTTTTTTTGTCCAGGTCTGTGGTTCATAGATTAAATTGCCTTTCAGTGGGTGGTGCTATACCAATGGTTGTCACTACTATGCTGAGTTAAATTTTGGTTGTGACTTTGTGGTTTTAATTGTGGCTTTATTATTGGATTGCTTTGTGTATTCAGTTTATATTGTTAGCCATCCTGTGCTCTGGTTGGAGGAAGGGTGGGGTATAAACACAACAAATAAGCAAATAAAATACCTAGAAGAACATTTGACAAGGGCTAAACTAGACCTGACTATGTTAAGGATTTGTGCACGTCTAGAGATGTAAAATTTCCAGAAATTCTGAAGCCATAGAAAAAAATCCGGGTTTTTTCTAGGCTTTTTTAGGGGGAAAAAGGATTTTTTTGGGAAAATTGAAAAAATGCAATATTAGCACTTTTAACAGATTGAAAGTCACTTTGTTACTTCAGGAACATCAAATGCAATTATGTACAAGCTGGTTTGGCATAAAATTATCACATTTAGTATATTAAAAGTACATTTTATTCAAACAATTATTACAAATTGAGTTTACTTTTTAAAATTTTTACTTTTTTTGTAACAAATGGATCTACAAGATCCTGAACTGTAAGGAACACCTGAACGGTAAGGAACCTCTTTTGTTTTGCAAGTTTATAAGGAGCAGGCAAAAAACAATTTAAAAAAAACAGAAGAAACCATCAACATTAATAACAAAGAAAATTATTTATGTCTCCACTAGACTTCCACAGTGTCAAGCAGACATAAACCATCCATTCCCATAAAAAGAACTGAGAAAAGGGAGGAGGGACCAAGATTCTATGAAACATTTTATTCATCATGCTAAAATAAAACATTCCATAATCCATTTTTTTCTTCATTTTTTTAATTTTTCCAATTTTTCAGAAAAAAAGGCTTAGAAAAAGATAGGGGTAAACTGTTTTTTCCCTGAATTTTTCCAGTTTTTTTCCTGGGTCTTCACATCTCTATGCACATCTATCTTTCAGTGCAAAAGCATCCATGGAGGGGCCCAGCCAGGACCATGATGTAAGGGGAGGGGAGTTAATTTCTACTATTCTGTTTCCTCATTGAAAAGCAGATCTCTCTGAAGGTGCTCTTGGTCCCATTGGATAAAAATATGTGTCCACATATGTTTTCCCTAATGGAGCAAATGCAGCTTTTCAGGACAATTTTCTTTGGGGAAATTATGTTGGGAAAGAAGTTAACCTCCCTCTTCCAAAGCTGTTGTCCTAATCAAGGTCACCTCTCCTGGGGCTGCTATCTGCAAAAGTGTAAAGAGAGTAGGCATATCCATTGTGATATCTATGTTGCCCATAATTTATTTTGTGTTTGCAAACAACACACCTTGTAATAATCTGCATAACTATTCTGGTGATTTTTTCCTAATGATTTTGTGTTGAAGAATTTTCATGAATTAGAAATATAGCTAAACATTTGTGTTTGCACTAGTAATTTGCCACATGCTAGAGAGAAATGCAATAAAACAAGAGATAAATGGGGGAGCAGAAAAGAGGAAAGGAGGATAAAAGATAGACTGGCAGAAAACATAGTTTGTGTAGAAGTAATGTTTTCATTGTGTTTTTAATATCTAATGTTTAATCATATATATTTTTATAATGCTGTGTTTTTTGTGTTTTAAAATATATGTCACCTTGAAAATCTGATGCTTTAAATGCTTTAAATAAATAAATATAGTTGTGGATATTGCCAGACTCACTGTCTTAAAAACACAAAATGCACACTCAGCATCCCTTTGGGATAGTTCTTCATAATGTCAGCACTTTATCAGCATGTGCACCAACTATCTCTGCTTCCAGTTAGATAATCATGTTCTAGAGGATTAATAATATGATGAATACTTACCTTGACATTAAATAAATTCATGTTGTTTTACACTACAAAGAGAATGGTAAGGCTAAAAATATACTTGTACTTATTCCTGAGTGCTAAATGATTCAGTAAGAATGTATTGCTTGTGCCTCACTTGAATTTCCATAAGAAAAGAGTTTTGTACTTGGTGAGCAGCCAGCAAGGACCAATTCTCTGTATGCGCTCAGTTCATCATAAGGATACACAAAGCCATCACTTTGGCTGACAGTAAATAACACAGAGGGGCACAAGACAAGGGGCATACACAGC
The DNA here is from genome assembly GCF_030035675.1 of Rhineura floridana. Classification (NCBI taxonomy): domain Eukaryota; kingdom Metazoa; phylum Chordata; class Lepidosauria; order Squamata; family Rhineuridae; genus Rhineura; species Rhineura floridana. Next base: position 132,537,049 of record NC_084481.1, on the reverse strand, counting down.
CTAATGAACCTTCAGCAAAAGCTTCAGGGGGAAAAGGGTTATGTACCTCAGTACATGTCTTCACAGAGCTGCTGTCAGGGTTTGGCAATACAAAGTAAAAAAAACTCTTTTTCATGACAAACACAAGCATGTTCAGACTCTACTTTGTCAGTTTCATGCTTGTCAGCAGGAAAACAAATTGATACATACTAGAACCCTGCTCCCACCTGGCTGATTCAGAACTGAGACGCACTATATTTCAGAATTATCTTCTCAGGAGGTCTGTACAAGCAATCCTGAATAAATGAATTGCCTGCTTAGGTTTGATCTTGGTGGGATGCTCAACCTTTTTGCACAGTTATGATTGTGGGGCTTTTGATTCTCTTCAAGATGATGAGGATCTTATTATTTTTATTCATGTAAGATTGCACGTTAAAGGCAACACTGTGCATGTTCACCCTCATCATTCTATCCCTGCATCCTTCCCCCACCCCTATATTTCAATGGCTTTCTGGAAGCTTTTTGGAGGGATTGTTATTGGGTAAGATAATATATACCTTGTAATCTGTAACAAGAGATGTCACAAACCTTACTGGGGTGTCCTAAGTTTTATTTTCCCATGGAATTTTGTTTGGTTTTGAAACAGAGTTTAAAATGCCATCACCAAACACCCAGATAACAATACAAAAGGATCACTAGAGAAGTAAAGACATTTGTTGATAATCCTTTTGTTACACCATTTGCTTTCATTGTTAAAAAAGGCATTCATTTCATTAACCATTCATGAAAATCACACTTGTGTTGTTATGTATGCATTCAGTGAAGATGGTGCGTGCTGCATAGAAAGCCAAACTGCAAACTACAAGGGGAATGTAATGATGCGCATGCATGAAACATCCTTAGTATGCATGTTCTAATGTTACAAAACAGGAGAGAACTCTAGGGCAAAATAAGCCAAGATTTCTCCAGATGTTCTCTCCTAAAGAATAATCCAATTACAAACTGAGATGAAATGCATGTGAATGCATTTATAACTTCCATATTGAAGAGGAACAACAACAAAAAATCCTGCCACAAGAGTTGTGTTGGGAGCATGAAAACATATCTTGTGATATCAGTAAGTTTGGGATGGGGATGGCATGGGAACCAGGTCTTTAAAAAAGAAAGAAAAAGTAATGGCATAATAATGTAATATCAGTCCCTTTGGTTTAATTACATTGTAACCTTAATTAACAAACATCTGCTTCCTGTGTTGTATTCCCAAAGGCGATGACATTTTTTGCATAATCAAACAATTTTATGTTTGTAATGATCCAATACCCTTGAAATGTCTATTCTACTCAAAATAGAAGTTACTGTAAACACAGTTGAACCAATAGTTGTAAAGAGAGAGAGAGAGAGAGAGAGAGAGAGAGAGAGAGGAGGAAATGTTTCTGCACCACCCACCTGTAGTCTTATTTCACTGTGATTTAGGTTTTTTCCTCCTAGTCTGTTTAAACACAAAGTCCAGCAGTGTAGAATTAAACATGACTATTAGTTGTAGCAGTTGAAAATGAAACCTCCATGTTCAAATGCAGTATATTCCTGATTACCAATTGGTGGAGACAGAAGAAAATTGCAATCACCATCATGCCTTACTTATAATTTTTCCTAGATACTGTCTATCATAGATCTTTATCTGTTCTTGTATATATATGCTTATATACGCTAGTGGCACCCTGTGCTGAATTAGACACATGGGAGATGGATCTCTGACTTTTTCATTTTTTGTGTTTTTTATTCATTAATTGAGTTATTTATAATTTGTCACTTTATTTATTTAACAAAATTTTATATATTGCTTGATTGTAACAAAAACTCTAAGTAGTTTAATGCACTCTGGCCATCTAACACTCCCAAAGCAGTGTATGACTCAGCAGTATCTAGTGATGGTATACAAAGCCCCTATGCACCAACGGTTACATCAGGGTGATAGTTGGCTACACTGGCTTCAGATAAGTTGAAATACTACAATGAAATGTGACAATATCCCAACAACTAAAGTGTCTTCATTGTAGGTAGTACCCCTGGAGTAGATAAAAATAAACACTTTAAAAAAGAGTCTATTATTGAAATATCATTACTTTGTCAATAACAGGCTCCTATGTAGGCATTCAACTGACAAGGCTATGCAAGATACATCCTAACCATATCTACTCAGAGGTAAGTCTTTTTAAATTTAACGGGGTGTACTTCAACGTAAGTGAAGCTAGGACTGTAGCTTAAGTCATGCAGCCAATGATTTCAATGAGCCTACTATGTGTATGACTAATGTTAGATACAACTGTCTGTTATGAAGAGATTTTAAAGTATTTTTGAATTTAAAATTACAATAATATGAGGCTATCCAAATCACAGTAATATGAGGCTGTCTACGAGAGGCTAGGAGGTATGGTCCCATGACATCCTTCCAAATGGGACCAGAAATGACCCTGGAAATTGTGCTACCTGATCATGTCACATAGTTCTAGGGGTTATATGGAGAAAAAGATGGCTGCTCCTACATCATCACATTGGGACAGCCATGTTGTTCTGGACAGCCCCTGGAAATGTACCTGATTATGTAGCACCATGACCAGGGACATTTCTAGCCCTGTTTTGCAAGCACACAGCAGAAGCCATGGGCCTTTCAGTGAGGCTTTTACTTCCCTTAAAGAAAATACTTCTGGTGGTATTCAACTTCTGTGTCCCATCAGCACAAGGATTTCTGCTTGCACAGCAGAACTTTTCCACCTCCTCTCCCACCACATGCACTCCCTTCCCCCACATGCACTCCACACCCAAATCTGCTCCAGAGAATTGGTAGAATCCCTAGATGCACAGAGCGGGAGGAGAGGGCGAGAATGTTCCATTGTGCAAAGAGAAATCGTCACACTATCAAAATGAGAGACTTAGTGCTACATTGGATTCAGGCCCAGCGTCAAAGGGTGGCCAGACTGGGCCCTGGCAAAGGGATCTCGCAGCCCAGAGGGGCCCCTGAGCCCTCATTAGCGTGGGTGGTGTTCTCCTTCCATGATCTGTGGCAGCATCAGGTCCTTCACCTCCTATACAGGCAGTGCAGGTTTCAATAAGCCCATGAGCACGCCCCACTTACCTCTCCCATCAGGGTGAATGCTGGGCATGCTGGGCACACATGCCTACCATCACCCAAGATGGTGAAGGGGCTTCCCTAATGGGCTGACACCCCACCGCCATATTGGTTGATGGCATGCATGTGCACAAGTCATTCACACGACATGGGAGGTAGGTGGGTACCTGTATCGGGAAGGGGTGTTGGGCTATGGTGCTGCAGGTCCAGGGCAGGCTGGTGCCCAAGGACCCAGTCATGCCTGGAGCTGTTCCTGGTTGGATTCTACCCTTTATAACTTCCATAAGGGAGGGGGGGGAAGAGAAAATTGTTTTAAAGCCCTTGGACCACCTCGTATTCTCATAGTAATATAAATCTCTTGTCAACCATGCAGACCACACAGGAGAAGAAAATATAAATGAAAGCATAATCAATCCACGTTTGAATTACAAAAATATTAAAGTTCATTGGATCAAAATCAGGGCTCATTCTACATCTGAGAATTATGTGCATGCTAGATTTAACTTATGAACTAACTTCAAATTTTGGTAGCATCACCGGCCGTGATTTACTCAGTGATAGAATCCAAGGAATCCTGATTTTGAAAAGATAATACCATCTAACTACACTGGACAATGATAGTGACTACAGCAAAATGAACAGGTTAAGTGAAAGACCACCCACAGATAAACTTGATGACTTACGTGTCTACTGGAGATGAAGAAAAATCTGTACTCATTGCTCTACCTCATCTTTATCAGGAATCTCAGAAAAGAAAAAAAGAAACAAAAAGTGATTCATTTTATTATGTGTAAAGGTGTTTTTCTGTAATCAATGCAGTTGGGACAGCTGGCTATTTTGAAATGTTTTGCGTGCACATGTACGTAGTATAATTGAATTCAAATGACCAGCAGCAGTTTCAGTCCTTACACCTTGTAATGTAACTGCAGGAAGTGATAAATCACTTGAGATCTGTTCCTCATGGAATTAAGAGATTTGGCAGTTCAGGGCCTTTTCAGAACTACAAATTTCTAAATAATTGATAAAGCCAAGATGTCTCAATCAACAGCTGCCTTCACAAAACACTTCTAAAAATTAGAACTGATTGTAGAATATAATGAACTAAATATCCCACAAGCCTCCTTATTTTACCAAATTTTAGCTAGGCAAAATTTACATGATAACTTTGACAGCTCAGGAGAGAATATGTATTTTAACCTACAGCACTAAAGTTCTCTTCTATTGTTGTCAATAAAATCCTGGTTAAATGGTTGAGGATCCCTATGTTCTCTAGAATCAGTGCTAGTTCCAGGTTTTGAAGGGGCCCTTAAATCTCCCCTCTCATGCATCCAGAACCATTGTTGTTGTCACCTGCTTGCTTATCACGATAGCCAACAGATCAGGTTCCAGTGAAGGGGGACAGATGCCACTGCAGGTCTGCAAGGGTCAGCAGTGCTGAGGAACAGCTACAGGGGGCTCCAAGAGATGGTGAGCCTTTTGAAGGCTCTGGGACTTTAGGATTGGTCTGGGGATTTCAAACCTTTGAACTAGCCCTGTGTATAAGGGCTCATCCAGACGATTGCAAAATGTGTGACACACGCGCTATGTGTGCTTATTATTTTTCAGTCGTCCAAATGATGTCGCTCGGTGTCACGTATTTTCGCGGGTTAAATCCACTCCTTCCAATACCGGCAAAAATGCGATTTGCTGTTTGAAATCGGGAAATTCATTGGGACATTTTTTTTCATTGGGAAACAGCGAACAAAAAGGCGAAAAGTGAGGACTATCAGCTGACAAACCGGATATGGAAACAGTGGATTATCCCGCTCCGTTTGGATAAGCCCTAAATCTTCCAGACTCTTCTCCAGCCTGCAGTTTTGTGGAAGTGGGTACTTGCCCCACTCTTTAAGGAGTTGTTACGGGGCCAATCTAGAGAGAGAGGACAGTTTCTCTTGAAAGGGCAACTTCACCCCTCCTCATCAGCATTTTACTGCATCAGAACCCCCTTTCCCCATCAAGTAGTGTGGGATTGGTCATCTGCTAGTGGGGCTGAATAGGATTTTTGTTTTCATTTTACCATTGGGAATGCTTTTTTCCACCCTGTGGGAATTTTGAGGGATGAGTAATTAAAATTTCACTGATTTGGTTTAGTATCTTGGCTGCAGCTGACAGGTTCAATATGGGCTATGATGACATGAGCAGAAGAGGCTGGTGAGCAGCTCAAAGCAACTTGGCTGGGAGGGGTCCCTTAGGAAACCACCTCTCACAGCCATCCATTGACAGGGGATATAAGAAGGGGATATGAGATTGGCAGCCTTTCTCTACCTAACAGTAGAAACACACTCACTGTTCTTCTGGTTCCAGTGTGTCTCTCTCTTCTGAAAGCAGGGGCACACGGCACTAGTCAAACCCTGCCGCTTTTTACTATAAAACCTGGTGGGAGCAGCTCGAGTGGGGCTTTTGTTTAAATTCAGCTTCAATGCGATTTTGCAACTGATTAGCAGATCAGCCCATTCCCCCTCCAGGTGTGGCCAATGGCAACACTTTGTTCTGGCAACACTTTGTTCTTACAGCCTAAGGCTGCCCAATTGGGTTGAGGGGATGCCACCAGTTGTATTCTTGGCACACCTGAAGGTGAGCAGACAAACAAAAAGCACCTACCATCATTCTATTCCTCTGCACTTGGAGCTAGGGTGACCTTGCCCATGTTAAAGTAGGCAGCAGAAAAGTGTCATCCTAGCTTTTGTTTCAAGTGTTCAGAAAGCATGTACTATTGGGCTTGGTAGCTCAGTAGGTTTTTCTGCTGTTGCAGTTCTCTGATGATTAGATTGCTCAGGGCTTAAATAGTTTCTTCAGAGAACTTATCAGTATAAGTGTAGGAAGCTAATAAAGAGTGCAACCACGAGTGCTATTAAGGTTCTCTTCGTAGGGGGTATGAAATGTTATTTCTCTTAATCTGTTGGGATGATGAATCAGCAAAATGATCATTTCTCCTGTGACCATAGTGCAGAGAAACCATCATCCACAAACATTGTTTCATAGGGTTGACAGAGGATTCTTGGTCAAAACGGAGGACACGAACCCAAAAGAAAGAATGGAGAAGTTTCATAATGATACAGTTGCAAAATTAATTTCCTAATGGGGAACACCAACAGGTACAGAGAAGGAGATTCCCAGATTTCGTTTTGTTTATTTATTTCATACTTTGCACCTTCCTCTCCCCCATCACCCACTTTTTCATCACACATTGCAAGTTTGCGATGAGTATGCTCAACTAAGCTTCATGCATATGTATAGCCATATGCTTCACACATCATATGCTTCCTTATCTACATTTACAAGTTCAACATCAACACCCTCTTTTCCTTACAATTATAAACACTTGGTTTGTTCATTTCACACATCTTAACATGTTTGTGGAGAATATGCAGCTAATTCTACAAGATCAAAGAGGGAAGATGTTGAATTGGGCTACATCTAGTGGAAGAAAAAAGAAGCTTGCTGCCTGACAGATCATGTCCTGTATACTGCCCATCACACTGTTGATGGAAAAAGTAGCAGAAGTGATAGTAATGTCAGTAGTAGCAGCAGCAGCAATGGCAATTGTAGGAATAGTCTGAAGATGTTGCCTTAACATTGGGTTTGTCTTCTTTATCTAAGAGCCAAATATGTCAGCCTGGTTCTTGTCCCAAATATGAAACTTGTCCATTGTTAGCAATCAAGATGAGTTTTTACCAGTCATGACTTTTTAAACCTCACTGCCCCATAAGTTTGAAAGGAACACCTTCACTGAATCTCCTAAAACCATACTTTTTTTTGTACCAGATATGTATTTGAATTTTTGAGTTCAGGCATTTTTAAGGCAAATAACTACTGATCCGGCTAAACAGACATAGCTGTTTTGGGTATGACTCATGATGACTTTTAAAGTAAAATGCAATGCTCAGTGGACATGGGAAATGACATACTAATTCAGGACCCTTTCTAGATAGGAGACCATCCTATCATAACTGATTCACTGAAAGTGTACTGGTGAGGATTTTGCACACCTGGACAAACAAGGAAATAATTGTTTCTTCAACCAAGTTTTTTGTATAATAAGTGTTAAAATGTTATCCTTGGTATTCACATCTAATATGTCAATTAGGATCCTAAAACCTCACATCTTAGTGTGGCACAGCACAACAAATCAAACTATAATAAAATCCAGGGGCCTCTTTACCATACACTGCTGTTACCAACTCTAATATATTGATCTATTAAGGATGTTGATATTGTCAGAGATTGAGATTTCCTACCTGAATGATAGCCTTGCCCTACAATGTGGGAGGCCAACAGAGTCATTGCCCTCAAATTTCCCAGGTACACAAAGGTCACTCATCTCAAATGACCTGGCTCTATAATAAAGCATTGCTTTGACAAACAGGGGCTGAGTGGGTGGTAAAGCAATTTCATGGACCCTCTTCTCCTCTTACCGTATTCTTAGTAAAACAATTTGCTCCTGTGAACTGGTTTTTGTAATCCTGCATGTGGAGTGAAGCCGATTCAGAAAGAACAGGGGCAGTTTTCCTTATTTTGAGTCTTTTTATTATAAAAATATATTTCCTTGCATATTAAAAAATAGGACAGATCAGAAAATGTCAAAAGTAAGTAAGGATGGACTAAAAGGTAACAGTCTATACAAATATAATTAATTAATTAATTTCCCTTTTCTTAGTCCCAATCATAATATTAAAGCAGGCGGGCAGAGTACTGATATTTCATCCTTTAGGCACATCTCTTTCAACCTTTCTCATCTTCCTCCAGCCTGCCTGAAGACCTTGGGGTTACTTGGTTACTATATCTCAGGAACTCAAGCATGTCAACAAGACCAGCACTGGCAGTTTCTCCAGCACAGGCTCCAAGGTAACACAACCTTTCAAAAGATAACACAGTCTCTCAAAACATATCATTGAGAAGAGAATACAGTTCACACTGTTCAAGAACTTGCTTCCCTATTTACTAGTTACAAAATGATTTGCCTCTGGCTCTTTTTGGAGACTTTAGTTCTCTGTTAAAGGATTAAAGATGAGGCGGGCAAACATCTGGGCCATTCATCACATCTGGACTCTGCCACAATATTGTGGGTTGGGTGGTTCTCTTCAAAGTTTTAGCAAGGTGATGCAGCAATCGTGTAACTAACTGCTATGTGACCACAATTTATAATCCAATTTACATTTACATTGCCCCCACACCCCAGAATGAAGACTTACAAACAAGAAAGCTGGAGTAACAGACCCAAAGGAATCTGGAGCGGGGAACCAAACACCTGCAGACTGAATTTTGCAAAGAGCAAAGGACTTCCAAAAGCTGTCCTCTCAATGCTGTGATTGGGCAACACCATCTCAGCTCAAACCCAGATGCCATCTTTAAAACAGCGCATACTCAGCGCATAGTTAAACTACGGAATTTGCTCCCACAAGATGCAGTAATGGCCACCAGCTTGGATGGCTTTAAAAGAAGATTAGACAAATTCATGGAGGACAGGGCTATCAATGGCTACTAGCCATGATGGCTGTGCTGTGCCACCCTAGTCAGAGGCAGTATGCTTCTAAAAACCAGTTGCCGGAAGTGTCAGGAGGGGAGAGTGTTCTTGCACTCAGGTCCTGCTTGCGGGCTTCCCCCAGGCACCTGGTTGGCCACTGTGAGAACAGGATGCTGGACTAGATGGGCCACTGGCCTGATCCAGCAGGCCCTTCTGGTGTTCTTATGTTCTTAAACAGGAAGAAGTTCTCATTGCCACTCATCTCCACAAAGGTGAGCTGAGGGGGAGCTTGTTTCCTCATCCTGCTCCACTGTCCAGCATTTAGCAGGGTGGGCCCTCAGGTCCCAAGACCTTCAGACCAAGCAAACCCCTCGAGCCAGCTGGCAATGGAGGTGATTGGTCAGACGCCCTTCCAAAAGGTGCCTCAGGTGCCTCAGGGTGCTTACCTTAAAGCCAAATTCCTTTCCAGCCCATCCAGATTGCCATGTTGTGACAAAGTAGCAGCCAGTTAAGCCAAATTAACCACACACCCCAGATCAAAACAGTACAGAATAGGTGAAAAAAGGCATCCAAAGGAGCTAATCAAGGATGTTCTGAGAATACCTACTCAGTCCCTGATGGCGATTGGCTAACCCTACACTCTCCAAAGGGTGGGTTGCTGCCTGATGTTAAGATGACAAGGGATATAAGGGTGGAATCTCCTTTTATGGAAGCCAGCCACCCACCTCCCATTGACCACCTAAGGGGGTGCAAGGAGCAGTCTAGGCCCCCTCCCACCCAAGGGAAGCTCCACAAGCCTTCCCTCTTCCAGATGAGGGTGGGGCAAACTCCATCCACTTGCATTACATGGTGGAGGGGCCATGTCACTATTTGAGCCTCATTTGTGGCAGCCTTGGGATATTGCATTATACCACGTGAGCTGACATGAAAGCTAAGCGGGTAGGGAACTATGCTCTTGACAGATCTCCTCTTATCATACTCTTAGCAGGACAATTGGCTCGTGTGAACTGGTTTCTTTAATCCTGCATGTGAAGTGAAGCTGATTCAGAAAGTTTCCTTTAGAGAGAGAGAGAAAAACTTAGTTGACTCTGTTTAAATTACACTGCAATCCATATTCAGTTATTTTGTTGTTGTTCCAACCCATTGCCAAAATAATTCCGCATAAATCTATCATAAAGCAACACAGATGCTTTGAAAATATTGGTTTGGATGTGGGTGTCTGCATGAGGATATATGCAAAGGATAGGATACATTTATATAATTCCTCCTCATAACTAGGAGGTCAAGACAAGAGTGGGAAAGCTAAGTGAGAAGGGCTTTGCTTGACAGATAATAATGGCAAATTTCCTTACAGTGACAACAAGGTCAATGAAATAAAAATACTCTAAACTAGCTGTCATGTACAGCAACCAAGTGGGTGGGGGCCATAATCTACAGAGCTATGTAGGATGTGGGTATTCTTAGGAAGAACACAGCCATCCACTACGTACGTATTGTGAAAAGCTATAAGAGCCCACGCACAATGTCAGCATCTTCGATGTTTTAAATGCTTCTGCACTTCAGCTCTTATAACCTTTGTTGGAGCAGCACCTCACTTGACCACAAGCTTTTCAAATCCCTAAATATCAGAGGAAGGTGCATATATATATATATATATATATATATATATATATACAGGTATTGGCTATACAGTTCTATATTCTCAATGTATTTACAGGTATTGGCTATACAGTTCTATATTCTCATTGTATTTATAGGTATTGGCTATACAGTTCTATATTCTCATTTGACATTTATCTATAGCTACATTCTGGCTGTTAAGATATATGTCAAATGAAAGGTTTCCTTGTTTGACATTTTTAATAGATTGCCTAATAGTGCTGAAGTTAAACAAAGAACTGTAGATGTGTATGACACTCAGAACAGTATGCCTGCCTCTCTTGGCAAGGAAAGAAAGATGATCCATGCTTAAGCAGACATTGTTAGGAGTGTACTCCACAGCACACAGCACCATAACTCTCAAATAACAGAAAAGGTTGGGATATGGCTAAAAGGAGGTGGTGGAGGAGATGGGTCCTTTCCAAGCTTTATCTCAGAGCACTTGCCCTTTGAGGGCAAGCAGAGAGAGATTTGTGCATCCATACAGCCAGTGTGGTGTAGTGGTTAGAGTGTTGGACTATGACCTGGGAGACCAGGGTTCGAATCCCCACACAGCCATGAAGCTCACTACGTGACCTTGGGCCAGTCACAGCCTCTCAGCCTCAGAGGAAGGAAATGGTAAACCATCTCTGAAAACCGCTTACCACGAAAACCCTATTCATAGGGTCGCCATAAGTCAGAATCGATTTGAAGGCAGTCCATTTAATTTCACTGGTGATATCAGTGCAAATACCCCAAGCTACATCGCCCTCACTCTGAAGTTCTAGCTGCACAGAAGGCATATTGGGTTGAACATCAGAATGCATTGCCCACAGTATATTATAGCTACACTACATCAGCATTCGGATGAGCTTTCCAGTGTGCATTCTTTTGCAAGCACAACCATGAAATGATGAGGCATGACACAAATGAGGTTTGGGTGAAACACAGGTCATGTTTTTGGATTAATGTCAATTATCTCCAGTGTGGATATGTGGGGAAATGAATCCTAGCAACATGGGCAAGGACCACTCTGCCCAGTAAAAGAAAGGATATAAACCATGCCCCCTCTCCTCAGCCCCACCCCCAAATGGTGGTTTGGGAGGCCTTCCAGCTCCACCCTTCTTCCATGGCCCCACAACTCTGGATGGGTGTCAGAGGTTAGCCCCAAAGGTGAGCCATGCACCCAGAAGGCCAGTCTCAAGTCTTACCGATCACCTTAAAGGTGCCAAAGGGTGCTCACCAAAACCCTAACTTGACCAATTTCTGCATATACCTGGCATAATGTGACAACGTATTAAACAAGTCAAAGAAGCCAAATAAAACCAAATTGAAAGAAAGCAGAGCAGAGCAGGCAAAACAACTTATCGGCTAAAACGCAGTTTGGCAAAAAAATTCTCTAAAGGCAACCAGATAAACCGATAGTGTACTCAGGGAGGGTGGATGGGAGCCACTCAAGGTTGAAGCGGCTGGAGGGATGGACACATCACACTTAAATAGTGCATGGTGTAACCCTGGCTGCTGTCATGCCTCTCTTCAAGGTGTGGCTGCAAAGACCCGGTGTCATTGGAGTACATTGCTCCCGGAGACAAATGGTAAATGCACACCCAAATGCACATCTCAGCAGATCCTTCCTCTTTTGCCATGTTTCACTGCTGCAGTCAGCACATGTGGCAAAACAGGGAGCAGTTAAGCAGTTTCCAAAACAATGGGGAATCATTCCGCTTCACTCTGCTTGAACACTTTCACGTCCTTGGATAAGGATTAGGAGAGGGCAATATTCAACTACCTGTTGTTGCATTCTATACATCTTTTGGACCCACTGCAGTGAAAGAGCCTGGCAAATGTGTCATAGGCTAAAGGGTAGGTGATGGTGATGGGAAATTTTAGGAGCCAGGATTAAAATCCTCACCATATGTGAGGAATATTACTGAATGTGATTTTTGACAGGGTGTATACCCAAGAGATGATACAGTAGGTATATCAGGGCTCTAAACATGCAGAGAGCTTCCATAAATACAGGAGGCTCCCTGCTTCACAAATTCATCCTCCCAACTCATGGAGGGCAACAGGAATAGTGATGGGGATAGAGCTAAAACACTTGTTCCCATGTCCCCCCCTGCTTTACATATGCAGTAGTATAGTGGCAAATACAGAAGGGCAGGGTCCCTTCATGATAGTCACTCTACATCCCCTCACAGCCATGCCCCTTTTTCTACTTTCCCTCATCTCACTTGCTCTCCCTGTCATCTCACAGCCCACACTTCATTACAACAGACATTGTCAGGAGCCAATCAGCATGAAAGGGAAGGTTGCATGTTAACAACTGAGAACACTCTTCTCAGCGGCTGACTCACCTCCTTTCATTCTGATTGGCTGCAATCAGCACAAAAGAACAATGACTCTTCTTAGTGGCTAACACACTACCTTTTCATACTCATTGGCTCATACATAGGGACCAGGCTGGGATCCTGCTGTCAAAAACATAAGGGGTCTATGACCCCCCACAACCCCAGACATCTTCACTGCTATACAGATGTGGAAAGAAGATTGTCTGAAGAACCTACTGCCTACTGCTATCATGTTAATAATACCCGATGTATGTAGAGATAAATAAGGAAACTGGGGGTGTGCACCCCATAGCATGCTTTGGGCAACTACAGATCATACTCCTTTTCATTTGATGAAGGGTCTGCCAGCAACATCTACTAGTCTGCAATTGCACCAAGAAATGCAAGCTGTCCAAATGTTTCTGCATAACAAATGAGCTCACGTACACTAATAGGTGTAAACTTCAAAACTGTGGAAACCAGGCATTCAGTTCAGATAATGGTAAACATGTGCCTGAGGAACAGGTGGATGATTATTGGGGTGACGAAGCTGAAGATGAATGTATAAGACCAGATGTACCCAGGACTGCAGGAAATGTTTATTTACAGAAAGAATAATATGCCTTTAACCCTAAGTTTAAGAAGGTTACATGTTTTTCCCATTGCAGAGTCTCCTGTGCACATCTGGTTAATTTCTGATCAAAAAAATCACTTCCTGATATTTATTAATAAACATTTTGCACACACAAATCTTGATAAAACAAAACAAATGGGGGGGGTAAAATTGTGATTACACAGAAAACCATGGGATCGCTGCAGGTCTACCACCTATTTTCTAACTGTTGAGTTGCAGACCTTTCCAGAAATCATGGTAAATAATATTAATCACATATGGTACGTTTTCATCGCTTTGGGTGGTATGTTTGCCAGGAGTTAGATCAGGCTTTATTTACCTGTTTCCATTTGTGTAAGTAAAAACATATAGGACCTAGCGGCAAATTATACAAGATCTGATTCATTCATAGAAATAACACAGATACAGTGCAGAGCAGGGGAAATTATGAGGATGGCAATGCCATGAAAAGGCAGAAGATGGCCTGTTCTACACAATACGGCTTTATGGTAATACATATGGCTACAGAATAAATTTAGCATTTTGGAAACAAATACGGCAATGCCAATATTTCATGAGTGATTCAAAGAATATTCTTTCTCTTTAAATAATCATTTCAGAGCTGATTCACATAACATCTTGAGATGGGCTAAACTCCTACTGCTGACATTTGTAGATGGTTCATGAACATGAGTTTCACCCATCACGAATCTTCAGTTATATTGGCTTATCAGCTGGTTGGTAACAGAATATTTAAATCAGCAGTAAGACATGTGCGTTTCAGGCCTAAACTGCATCACTATGATGTGTATTCCACATCAGAGCTGACAGAACAGTTTTGTGTTAAGAGCTATAGCCTCTAAGAACAGATTGAGGCCTCATTATGTATGATACTATCACTGACGCTGCTAATTGTTCTAGTGGAACTTATCCTTATTCCTATAGTCCATATCTGATACATCCCCTCAGCAATTTCAAGGACTGATCGGCCTCTGTGAAGGAAAGAAACAAAATCCAGATTGAATATCATTGTAGTGACTGCTATTACTTCAGCTGGAAGGGGCTACTCGCTAAGAGAGCGGCCACTAGGAATTAACAGCCCTAGAAGAGGCTGCCTGAAATGCAAAATGTCATTTTAAAAATCAAATTGTGATTGCAAAAACACAGAAAGGACAATAACAAGCTCTCCCTTCTCATCATACTTAAAACCAAAGACAGGGTGCTGCAGACATCTTCTGTTTCCTTGAAACCTGCAAAGTGAGTCTCAGAGTATAACTGTATCAAGTAATTAAAATCTTTGTGACTACCTAAATCAAGAATGGGGACCTGCTGTTGGACCGCAACTCCCATCAGCCTCAGCCAGTATGGCCAAGGGTTAGGCAAGATGGGTTGTAAACCTGCAATATCCGAAGGGCCACGGGTTCCTCACCCTCAGTATAATGACACGCTTCTGATTTGAGCCACTGAATATCCACAATAGAGCAGCATTTTTATTTTATTTATTTTATTAAATATATATCCCACCCTTCCTCCCAAAGAGCCCAGGGTGGCAAAAACATCTGTAACAAATATAAAATTTAAAAAAATACCTAAAACATTTAAAAACTGTTAAAAACAAAACAATGAAACATAATAAAACATGTAACTAGTCATTACAACGTCTGAATAGGTCCGCCGAAACAGAAACGTTTTCAGCAGGCGTCTGGAAGAATACAATGATGGCGCCTGCCTGGTGTCAATAGGTAGGGTGTTTCAGAGTACAGGTGCTGCCAAAGTACAGGACTTGTAAAAGGCAAGTTCTGCAGATCGAAGTGATGGAGTCGGCATACATGAGGTAGTGTGATCCCTTAAGTTAACTGGTCTCAGGCTGTTAAGGGCTTTATAAACCAAAGTAACACCTTGAAATGATAGACTGTGGGAATGCTGTGGACATAATATATTTCCACTTCAGTAAAGCTTTCAACAAAGTGGCCCATGATATTCTGATTAGCAAGCTAACTAAATGTGGGCTGGATGGAACAACTATCAGGTGGATCCACTGTTGGCTACAGAATCGTACTCAAAGAGTGCTTATCAATGGTTCCTTCTCAGATTGGGGGGAGGTAACACGCAGGTACGGCAGGGCTCGGTCCTGGGCCCAGCGCTCTTCAACATTTTTACTAATGACTTGGATGAGGAGGTGCAGGGAAGGCTTATCATTTATATATTATACAAAATTGGCACGGATAGCTAATACCTTGGAAGACAGAAACAAAATTCAAAGGGATCCCGATAGTCCGGAGCATTGGGCTGAAAACAACAGAATGAAATTTAACAGGGATAAAAGCAAATTCTATACCTAGGAAAAAGAAACCAAATGCACAGATGAGGGATACATGGATCAGCAATACTACATGTGAGAAGGATCTTAGGATTGTTGTTGATCACAAGCTGAATATGACCCAACAGTGTGATTTATTTATTTATTGAATTTATTAGTCGCCCATCTGGCTGGCTGTCCAGCCACTCTGGGCAACGTACAACATAGGCATACAATACGTAGGCATTAAAAATCTAAAAACAATGAAGATAAAATCTGCGGCTGCAAAATAGGCAAATGCTATTTTAGGCTGCATTAACAGAAGTATAATTTCCAAATTGCATGAAGTATTGGTCCCCTTTTATTCAGCACTGATTTGGCCTCATCTTGAGTACTGTGTCCAGTTCTGGACACCACACTTCAAGAAGTATGCAGACAAACTGGAACGGATTCAGAGGAGGGCAATGAGGATGATCAGGGGTCTAGAAACAAACCCCTATGAGGAGAGACTGAAAGAACTGGGCATGCTTAGCCTTGAGAAGGGAAGACTGAGGGGAGATATGATAGCACTGTTCAAGTACTTGAAAGGTTGCCACACAGAGGAGGGCTGGAATCTCTTCTTGGTTGTCCCAGAGTGCAGGACGTGGAATAATGAACTCAAGTTACAGGAAGACAGATTTCAACTGAACATAAGGAAAAACTTCCCAACTGTTAGAGCGGTACAGCAATGGAACCAATTACCTAGGGAGGTGGTGGGCTGTCCAACACTGGATGCATTCAAGAGGCAGCTGGACAGCCACCTGTCAGGTATGCTTTAATCTCAATTCCTGCATTGAGCAGGGGGGTAGACTCAATGGCCTTATAGACCCATTCCAACTCTATAATCCTATGATTCTATTATCATAACTCATCCTGATGGCGAACTGGCAGCCAGTGCAGGTCTTTCTGCACAAGTGTAACAAGCTGACAGACTTTTAGTTCTGTAACCAGTCATGCTGCTGTATTCTGTGGTAATTATAGTTTTCAGACCAAGCAGAAAGGAAGCCCACATAGACTGCATTGCAGTAGTCCATTCTCGAAGTTACCAATGCTTGCACCGCTGTCCCAGTCCAGGAACATACTATAATGTTGTCACTATGCTTATTTTCTTATATGTCTGATTTTAAATTATTGTTTTCTTTCTCTAAATTAACTTTTCCTCATTGAAGAACATACTTCCTGAGCCGGAGAGTGTTCCTGTGTTCTTCATTAGTCTTTGGGTTGTATTTCATGTAGTGCAAAGGTGAACATTCCATTAGCAGAAGGATTTCTCCTTGCACAATAGAATGTTTTTCCCCTCTCCTCCCCGTGTGCGCCTCCCAAATCTATTATGGGGGTTGCTCCAACACTCCAGAGCACATTTGGGGGTGTGGGGATTCTTTGAGGGGATGAGGGGGATAAATGACCATTGCTCACACACCCATGACCCAACCTTGACACATAGGGCTGGCCCTGGGATCAATAGTGCCCTGGGGAGGAAGTGCCTCCTCCCCTGGTCAGGGCCATCCAGAGGGTTTATGGGGCTGGGTGCAGGTGTGATGTTGGGGGCTTTGCTGCTGCCCTCTGCAAGGACCCATTCATCTGTGTACAAAGCTGGGGACCATGTGCGAGAATTATTGCATGCACAGACTACATGTAGGAATACTTGTCTGCAGCTTCTCCTTGCCCTGGAATCAAGGAGAATGATAGGTGTGCTTCATTTTTTCTTACATGGGGATAAGGGAATTGGTTGTGCTTCTCCTAAATACCTCCTCCAAATTATAAACTCCTTCTGGCATAACTTCTTTCTGCTTCCTGGGGCTCAGTCACACAGGTCTGGCTGTGTCCTGCTGCTTGCTTCTCCACTGTGTACTCAGAAAGGATTCCTCCCTTACGGCCTGGCCTCACACCCTATCCCTATCACTCACTACTAGAACTCTTTCCTTGTCAGCCTGGAGTTCTTTTTTGTCACAAGAACAGGCTGCCTTATCTGCCCCAGAATCTCTTCTTAAAGCCTTCCAAGTTCCTTCTCTTCTTCCAACAAACTCTGTAACTGGGGCTACTTGCTCAACATTGCTCAAAACAACGTCTCAGCCACTGTGCTAGTTTGCACAAGCCAAAACTTGAAAAGGCATATTCTGAGTAGGAGCGGTGCACTAAGCAACATAGCAGAACTTTTAATATCTATATCTATATATGTGTTTTGTAGAGTTCCTATCAGGTTTTACTTAAAAAAAAAGTTTGTAGCAGTTTGTATCTTTTACATTAGAATATCCATTTTTATCTTTAAAATAAAAATAAAGAAAAGTTATAAATAAAAAGGTATCCAGCTGTCTTCTTAAAGCTTTATTTTATTATCATTTTTATAATACTTAATAGTATTTATAGTATTTGAAGTCCTAAGTGCTCAATAACGTTGACTTGAATTAAAACTGTGTTCCACTGATTTTCAGCTTGTGCAAAGTGGAAACTGAAAAAGAAACATACTTTAAAGTCAACTGAAGGAATATCATGTTTGTAGTTAGTGCCCAAACGACCTGCAGAACCATAAAAAAAGGTTACAGATACTAGCTTTTTGCCACCCTAGCTCACTACAGATAGGGTTGCCAGGTCAGAAGCATCCCAAATCTTGAGATTATAGGGGTGGGCCTGAGTGATGTCAGAGGCGGGCCCAAGTAATATCACAGGGTGGCCCCGAGTGATGTCATTAAGCATGATATATTAAGCATCAACCACAGTTGCTTGGAGCATACAGTTCAAGCAAAAACTTTTCTCTGATTGGAAATTAAGATAGAAATCTTAGCTAAAAGATGAAACCTGGGTTTGTTGTTGTTATGTGCCTTCAAGTCGATTACGACTTATGGTGACCCTATGAATCAATGACCTCCAATAGCATCTGTTGTAAACCACCCTGTTCAGATCTTGTAAGTTCAGGTCTGTGGTTTCCTTTATGGAATCAATCTATCTCTTGTTTGGCCTTCCTCTTTTTCTACTCCCTTCCGTTTTCCCCAGCATTATCATCGTCTTTTCTAGTGAAACATGTCTTCTCATTGTGTGTCCAAAGTATGATAGACTCAGTTTCATCATTTTGGCTTCTAGTGACAGTTCTGGTTTAATTTGTTCTAACACCCAATTATTTGTCTTTTTTGCAGTCCATGGTATGCGCAAAGCTCTCTTCCAACACCACATTTCAAATGAGTTGATTTTTCTCTTATCCCCTTTTTTCACTGTCCAAGTTTCACATCCATACATAGAGAATACCATAGTCTGAATGATCCTGAGTTTGGTGTTTAGTGATACATAGAATCATAGAATCGTAGAATAGTAGAGTTGGAAGGCCATCAAGTCCAACTCCCTGCTCAATGCAGGAATCCAAATCAAAGCATTCCCGACAGATGGCTATCCAGCTGCCTCTTGAATGCCTCCAGCGTCGGAGAGCCTACTACCTCTCTAGGTAATTGGTTCCATTGCTGTATGGCTCTAACAGTTAGGAAGTTTTTCCTGATGTCCAGTCGAAATCTGGCTTCCTGCAACTTGAGCCCATTATTCCATGTCCTGCACTCTGGGATGATTGAGCATCTTTGCATTTGAGGACCCTTTCTAGTTCTCTCACAGCTGCCCTCCCCAGTCCTAGCCTTCTTCTGATTTCTTGCCTATTGTCTCCATTTTGGTTAATGACTGTGCCGAGGTATTGATAATCCTTGACAAGTTCAATGTCCTTGTTGTCAGCTTCAAAGTTACATAAATCTTCTGTTGTCATTACTTTAGTCTTCTTGATGTTCAGCTGTAGTCCTGCTTTTGTGCTTTCCTCTTTAACTTTCATCAGCATTCATTTCAAATCATTACTGTTTTCTGCTAGTAGTATGCGTATCTTAAATTATTGATATTTCTCCCTCCAGTTTTCACACCTCCTTCATCTTGGTCCAATCTCGCTTTCCGTATGATATGTTCTGTGTATAGATTAAACAAATAGGGTGATAAAATATACCCCTGTCTCACACCCTTTCCGATGGGGAACCAAGCAGTTTCTCCATATTCTGTCTTTATAGTAGCCTCTTGTCCACAGTATAGGTTACGCATCAGGACAATCAGATGCTGTGGCACCCCCATTTCTTTTAAAGCACTCCATAGTTTTTCATGATCTACACAATCAAAGGCTTTGCTATAATCTATAAAGCACAGGGTGATTTCCTTCTGAAATTCCTTGGTCTGTTCCATTATCCAACGTATGTTTGCAATATGATTTCTGGTGCCTCTTCCCTTTCTAAACCAGCTTGGGCTTCTGGCATTTCTCACTCCATATATGGTAAGAGCCTTTGTTGTAGAATCTTGAGCATTACATTACTTGCATGCGATATTAAGGCAATAGTTCGATAATTACTGTATTCCCTGGGATCCCCTTTCTTTGGAATTTGGATGTATCTTGAACGCTTCCAGTCTTTGGGCCATTGTTTAGTTTTCCATATTTGTTGACAATTTTTTGTCTAAAGGAACCTGGGTAGGGAACATTTAATCTAACCTACTGGCAAGAAGGGTTTAAGTGCTCTCAGGCCAGTCACCAGAAGACTATTGTAGGAAGAAAGGAGCCTAGTGTTGTGGAGATGTCAGATGGGAGAACTGAGGAGTAAAGATGGATGCCCCAAAGGCTGCAATTCTAAACACACTTACTAAGGGATTAAGCTCCATAGAACTCAATAGGACTTACTTCTGAGCAGAGCTCAGAATTTATTACTTTTTTGAGTAACAAGTGGGTGACTTCATTTTGCTGGTAATAGAACGAGTAGTAACTTCATTACTTTTGAGCTGTAACTGTAACGTTTCCAGAGTTACTTTTGGGCGTTACTTGGAGGGGAGCAGAGGAAGTCTCCTGTTCCTCTGATTTGTGGATAAAAATCACGTGCTTCAAATTGGGGTTCTGTGCAGCCTCACTCTTCCCTTGTGTTCTATGGGTGCTTAGGAGGCAACGAGGGACGAGGTGGAGAGCGAGACGGGGTGGAGAAATCAATTGTTTAAAAATGGACAGGAGTGGAGGGAGAAAAGAACTGGAGGGCAAGGAGGCAGCAGAAAAATGGATATGAAGAACTGGTTGCAGAGGTGAGAGATGTGCGGGGGCCGCAAAGCTCAAGGTGGCTTCTGCCTCCCTCCCCACCTCTCCTCTTTTACCAGCAGAGAGTGACTTGAGCCAAAAGCCAAAAGGGTGAGCGAGGGGCAGGCAGAAGTTGCAGCAGCAAGCAGCCAGGGTCCTAAAGAGCTGCTGCTTCCAGTTTTCTTTCCTGCCCTTCCCTTCTTGTGAGGATGATATTCCTGGGAAGCTCTTTTGTGCAAATCCTGCTCCCCATGGCACATGCAAAGAGTTTCAAACAGGCACTTGTCCAGGCACTTGTTAAAAATGATTGTATAGCTGACTTACAGTACAATATATACAAGTCTACTCAGCAGTAAGCCTCATTATGTTTAATGGAGCTTACTCCCATTTGCGGGGGGGGGAGAGAAAAAATATCACCCTTTATAGTACAAAGATGCATCAATCAGGTTAAGGCAAATAAAATTTGATGCATAAGGACTAACCTGCAATCCAGTGCTTGTCTACTCAGAAATAAGTCCCATTGGGTTTAATGGGACTTACTCCCAGGCAAGTGTGTATTGTGTACACACTTATCTGGGCGTAAGTCCCATTGAACCCAATAAAGCTTACTGCTGAGTAGATATGTATTGCATTGCAGCCTTAGTTTCCTTCTTTCCCATTTTAATTCTGCCTTCTGTATCTTCACAACAGCCCTGTGAGGTAGATTAGGCTGAGGGTTAGGGACGGGCCCAAGGCAATAAATAAGCAAAATAAATAAGCAATGATGAGTAAAATTTTAAAATGTGAAAATTCTCATGCTCAGAGTATTTTTGCCGCTCTTTGTCAAGACTTTGTGTGTGGATTTTTATGTCTACTGTTTCATAACTTCTTTTTGCCTGAGAATGTTGTATTTCATACTGTTACAGATGTTCTTTTTTTAAAAAAAATTGCCCAGATTCTGTGATTGTTTTGTTTTTTTACTTCGGTTCTTTACATGGTTTGGGGTGGCATTGCAGGAGATCAGGCTCTTATGGACAGCTGTGGGGCAGGTAAAAATTAAATGGAGTAAGCCTTTTTTGTATGAAAATACAATTATGGGGAAAGCTTCACCTGTTAATATTCTATCTGTCAGACATCTTATTACTTGTGTGTGCCCCCCTCCCCAGATTTATTTTTGATTTGTGAATGCCATGACCATTGCCATTCCCTCCCCCCATTTATCTTTTCAACAATTCTGTGAGGTAGCTTAGGCTGAGATAATACATGTACATAACTGGCAGCTGGTAGTTGTAGTTGGTACAGCATTAATAAAGTATAGCCCCTGAAATGCTGAAATGTATTCTGGTGGAGTCCAGTCCTATATATGTCTACTCTAAATTAAGCCTCATTGAGTTAAATGGATAAGTATATAGGATGGCAGATTAATTTTTACCTCTGAAAGGAAAGCACTGTCAGACATAGAATTTAAGAGACATACTTTTCTAGATGTGTTTGAAACAGATGGGTAGGTGGGAAAGGAGTTGTGTTAATCTAATTGGGTCTTCAACATAGTGCCCTCCAGATGTTGTTGGACTACAACTCCCATCAGTCTCAGATAAATAACAACGCTGAAGTTGGTTCCTAGTTCCCAGTTCCTTATTTGAAAGACAAGTTCACAGCTACAATAACTCCAAGCTAAAGTTAACATGTCTTTGAACCCTACAATATATGTTGGGGTACCCTGTATCATATATTGCTGTTATCTGGGGACTGTCCCCGCCAAGAATAAAAACAAATTTATTCAATCAAGATTGTCAGGCTTCTGAAATGCTCATAAATGCATAATGATGTCATAAAATCATAAATAATAAGCAACTGGGTGTGCCCACCCTTCAATCTGTTCTGAGAAAGGACAATTCATACACCCCAGGGAAGGGGAGGGTGTCCTCTATGAGATGCCAGTGTGCAGAGCTTTTACTGGGTGCAGGGCAGGGATAAGGGCATCTATGCACAACAAAAGCGACAAAAATATGCAGAAAACAATAAGAAACTGGGGGTGCCCACTGCCCACCCAAAAATCTGCACTGTGCCAGGCAGTAGTGTAGTGGCAAATTCAGAAGTGCAGGGTCCTTTCGTGATAGTCTCAGCCACAGCCAGACCCCCTTCCCTCCTTATTTTGCTCCTGGGTTGAGAATGAGGTCCTTGTTAATGCCACAACAACTGATGTCCCTAGGAGATGATTAGTATGAAAGGGGAGAGTATTAGCTACTGAAAAGAGTCTTCTTGTGGGTGACTCACCTCCTTTCACTCTGATTGGCTCCAATCAGCAGGAAAGGACAAGGAAGCATAATAAAATACTCTTCTCAGTGGCTAACCCACCCCTTTCATGCATATCAGCTCATATGATGCTGGAGACATAGGGACCCTGCTCCCCAAAAAGTAAGGGGTCTAGGACTCCCTGAGCCCCTGGACAACTACACCCATGCTGCCAAGACAAATCATACATCCCAGGAAGGGAGAGGGTGGCCTCTACAAGATGCCAGTATTTCCCACCTGGCCTATAGTTTCTGCTGGGTGCAGGGTACTCATAAGGTCATCTGTGCAGAACTAAAATAATGAAGAGTAAGTAGAGAAAAATATGTAATTTGAGGTTACCACTCCAAAATCTGCTGTGGGCCATGAAACATCATTCACCTGAGCAAAGGGGAGAGTGTCCTCAATGAGATGCCACTGCATCCTGCCTGGAATGGATTTTCTTGTGGACACACAAAACGGATATGTGCATCTATGCACAACAAGCAATGTAGAATGTATATAAGGAACTGCGGGTTCCCACCCCAAAACATGCTTTGGGCACTACAAGTCATACATCCATGCATGCAGGAGAGGGTTCCCACCCAGTTTAGAGCTTCTTTTGTATGTATGCTACAGACAAGGGCATATATGTATTAGAAAAATAGCAAATATGTAGAGGAAAGGAAATAAGAAACTGCAATGCCCATCCTAAAAAATGATTTTGGGCACCACATATCATACTTCCATGCATCTGGGAGAGTGTGTTCTATGAGATCCCATCCATGCACACTTTAGAGTGTCATCTATGAAATTACATCTTCTTCCAAAAATCATTGTTTGTTGACTCTGCCACAAGTCCTTCTGTCACCAACATCAATCACTTTTAAAAATAAAAATTGAGTTATAAGAAAGTAACAGGGAAGACTAATACAATTTTTTTTTAAAATCCACATAGATCATAAGAACCGGCCATAAGCACTGGCATAGCACAGAGGACACCCTATCATTTTCTGGGGTGTCTGATGTGTCTTGGCCTAGATAAGATTTTGTGGTGAACACCCCTGGAAATTTATTCTTTGCTTTGCTTTTTGTCTCTTTTGGTTGTGCATAGATGCCCTTATACATGCCCTGAATCCAACAGAAACTCTGGGCCAGGTGGAAAGCATTGGCATCTTGTAGAGGATATCCTCCCCTTTTCTTGGGTATTTGATTTGTCCTGGCCCAGAGCAGATTGTGGGGTGGGCACCCTCACTTTCTTATTTTTTCCCTGCATCTTTTTGTCCATTTTGGTTGTGCATAGATGCCCTTATCCCTTCCCTGCACCCAGCAAAAGTTGTGGGCCAGGTGGGAAGTACTGGCAACTAACAGAGGACATCCTCTGTATGATTTGTCCTGGCCCAGAGCAGATTTTGGGGTGGGCACCCTCAGTTATTTATTATGATTTTATGACATCATTATGCATTTATGAGCATTTCAGAAGCCTGATAATTTTGACTGAAAAGATTTGTTGTTATTCTTGACAGGGAGAGTCCCCAGATCACAGCAATATATGATATGGGATACCCCAACATATATTTTAGGGTTCAGAGACATGTTAACTTTCCTATGGAGTTGCTGAAGCTGTGAACCTTTCTTGTTTTTAGTGTTTTGAACTTTCAAGCAAATAAGGAACTGGGAACTAGGAACCAACTTCAGTGTCATGACAACATAACCAATTATCAGGGATGAAAGAAATTGTAGTCCTACAACATCTGGAGGGCACCACGTTGGTTATCCCTGATCTGTAAGGCCCCACAAGTAATTTTTGTTGTTTGTTGCAATACATATAAGAACATAAGAAGAGCCTGCAGGATCCAACCAGTGGCCCATCTAGCCTAGCATCCTGTTCTCACAGTGGCCAATCAGATGCCCTAAAGGGAAGCCCATAAGCAGGACCTAAGTGCACGAGCAGTACTCTCCTCACTTGTATTTCCAGCAACTGAAATTCAGAAGCATACTGTCTCTGACAGTGGAAGGAGAACATAGCCATCATTATATGCTGGGGAGACCACATTTTTAATTGCAGGAGAAGGAATAACGTTTATTCTGGTGGATTACTTTTCATAAATGCATTTCCTGTTTACCTCTGTTGTGTCTCTGAAGTTCTGCTTCTGACAGCTCAGTTGTGCATACATGTCTACCCAATGAGTTCAATGGGTTCCTGATAAGTATGTACAGGATTAAGTTATCTCTGTTATACTGTTGACAAAAAAAAATTACAAAGGCAACTAGTAAAGTACTAAAGTTTGCATTTTTCTTTGATGATAGGGGATTGCCATATTGATCAAAATGTGTTTTAGTTGAAAGGGGTGCTGCGTTGTTTTTTGCAGCACAACACAGGCATGCCTTCATGCGCTGCAGTAGAACGCGGTGGCAACATAATCTGTAAAAAGACATTTGTTGTCTGACGTGCTCTTTGAGCATCCTGTTCTTTTGAGACATAATAGAAATGTATTGTAAAAGCAGCATTTCAAGTGTAAAATTTGATTTCAAGTGAATTATATGTGTGTTGGGGTATCATCATTGCTGGGGGTGGGGTGAGGGTATGTGAGATTTTGTTATGCCATTCTGTTAATCTTGCAGATAAAAAAAATTATTCTACTACCCTCTGTGTGTGTGTTCTTATTTTTAATGTTGTTTTAGGCTACTTAGATGTGCAGCAGCCAAGGCCAGCACCGTGTAAGCAATTTTTTTAAAAAAGTAACTAAAATGTAATGGTAGTGATTACTTTTGAGTAAAAGTAAAGTAATCAGTTACTTTCAGAACAATTGTAATTGTAACGGTAATTACTACTTTTTGGGCCGGCCATGTAACTGTAATTTATTACTTTTTAAAAGTAATCTTCCAAGCTCTGCTTCTGAGTAGATATAGTTTGGGTTGTACTGTTGGTAAAGTTTGACTACGGATCCTCTGCAAAAATATCCATATCCAAACAGGGTTGGCAACCCCCTGCCTAGAATGTCCTGCCCCTACCTTTTAACATGGCTGCTCCAAACTTCTTTACAGATTTGACCCTTCACTTCACAAAGCGGTCTGAGAAATGAGTAAGAGTAAGAAAATTCTCTACCCTTTTCTGTCTACCTTGTGGGCTGCTAGAAACTCTGACAGCCAACCCAGTTCCAGTGAGTAGTAATTGACAGAGAGAAAACACACATGGTTTGGTCTACCTTCACAGGCAGCACCTTGGGAACAACAATTGCAGCCATCCTTCCCAGTATGTGAATTCTCTTTTACCACTATTGGGCAAGAAACAAACCGTCACGCAACCAACAAGGTGCATCATCAGTGGGTTTAAGGGGATTGAGCTGAGTGCATGGAACCACTGTTGTTGCTTCTGTGCGTGTAAGGAAGTGAGGTTAAAGGTAAATGAAATGCAAACAGAAAAAGAAAAGACAGTGATGATTTCCTAAATGTAATACAATACCAACCACAACAAGATTTGTTTGAGTAAGGCTGAAAACTCAGCATCCCACAACCAGTCAAGGTTCCTAACCAAAACCTAAAACTAAAAAAATCCTAGCAGCCAGTCACAGAAATCCGCATGCAGCACAACCTGACCCAGGGGCTGCAGTTAGTGCAGAATGCTGTGGCATGATTGCTGACATGGGTGAGACCCTATCAGTACATAATACCTCTGCTCTGAAATCTACACTGGTTGTCGATTTGCTACCAGACCAAGTTCAAGATGTGCTTTCCATGTTATAGGTGCCACATAGTACTTGTTCTGCTCTTGTAAGAAATCAGTTCTTTAGTGTGGCAGCACCTATTCTTTGGTACTCCCTGCCTATTGACATAAGGCAGGTGCCTTCATTGTACTCTTTTTGGCACCTGCTAAAAACATTTTTCTTTAGGCAAGCCTACCCAGGCATGTAGAAGCTATTGTGTTATTTATCTGTTTTTAACTCATTGTTGGTTTTATTATTTTGAATGTTTTTAAATACCTGTCTTTAACTGTTTTTGCCAATAATGTTATTGTTTTAATTCCTTCTGTAAACCACTTTGAGATTTTTTTACAATAAAGCAGTATATAAATGTTGTAAATAAAATACATAAATAAGTTTTGGAGTCACTGTGACCCTTGGGTCTATTTCCTCTTTTAGGAACAAAAGATGCTGCCTTATACTGACTCAGGCCATTTGGTACTATCTAGCTCAGTACTGATAACATGGACTTGCATTGGATCTCCAGGATTCTAGGCAATAGTCTTTTCCAGAAATTGAATTTTGGACCTTTGCATGCAAAGCACATGCCCTGTCACTGAGGTACAGCCCTTCCCCTGTTTAAAAAAGTATCTTTTAAACTTGTTCTTTTCAATTCACTAATGAATGCACAGCATACTAGAGCAGATCCACACCGTTCATTTAAAGTACATTAAACACACATTTGAAGCACATGAATCACACCACAGAATCATGGGAGCTGTAGTTTGTTAAGGGTGTTGGGAACTATAACTGTTGGCGTGTGCGTGTATGATCTATACACGCACACGCCAACAATAACTGTGAGGGTGAAACTACACTTCCCAGGATTCTTTAGGGGATGTCATGCACTTTAAATGCGTGTTGGATGTGCTTTAAATGTATGGTGTGGATCTGTTGTTGTTGTTGTTATGTGCCTTCAAGTCGATTACGACTTATGGTGACCCTATGAATCAGTGACCTCCAAGAGCATCTGTCATGAACCACCCTGCTCAGATCTTGTAAGTTCAGGTCTGTGGCTTCCTTTATGGAATCAATCCATCTCTTGTTTGGCCTTCCTCTTTTTCTTCTCCCTCCTGTTTTTCCCAGCATTATTGTTTTTGAGTGAATCATGTCTTCTCATTATGTGTCCAAAGTATGATAACCTCAGTTTCATTGTTTTAGCTTCTAGTGACAGTTCTGGTTTAATTTGTTCTAACACCCAATTATTTGTCTTTTTCGCAGTCCATGGTATACGCAAAGCTCTCCTCCAGCACCACATTTCAAATGAGTTGATTTTTCTCTTATCTGCCTTTTTCACTGTCCAACTTTCACATCCATACACAGAGATCAGGAATACCATGGTCTGAATGATCCTGACTTTGGTGTTCAGTGATACATCTTTGCATTTGAGGACCTTTTCTAGTTCTTTCACAGCTGCCCTACCCAGTCCTAGCCTTCTTCTGATTTCTTGACTATTGTCTCCATTTTGGTTAATGACTGTGCCGACGTATTGATAACCCTTGACAAGTTCAATGTCCTCATTGTCAACTGTAAAGTTACATAAATCTTCTGTTGTCATTACCTTAGTCTTTTTGACGTTCAGCTGTAGTCCTGCTTTTGTGCTTTCCTCTTTAACTTTCATCAGCATTCGTTTCAAATCATTACTGGTTTCTGCTAAGAGTATGGTATCATCTGCATATCTTAAATTATTGATGTTTCTCCCTCCAATTTTCACACCTCCTTCATCTTGGTCCAATCCTGGTTTCCGTATGATATGTTCTGCGTACAGATGAAACAAATAGGGTGATAAAATACACCCCTGTCTCACACCTTTTCCGATGGGGAACCAATCAGTTTCTCCATATTCTGTCCTTACAGTAGCCTCTTGTCTAGAGTAAAAGTTGCGCATCAGGACAATCAGATGCTGTGGCACCCCCATTTCTTTTAAAGCATTCCATAATGTGTGGATCTACTTCATAAAATTTGCCTGCATGTAAATTGTTTTAATTAATTTTTTAAAATGGAAATAAGCTATAAAGTTTACTGGGCGACCATGGGCTACTCACCATCTCTCAGCCTAATCTACCCCTCAGGACGAAAACAACAGAGGGGAACCATGACCACCCCAAAGAAGAAGGGCACACTTAAAATGTAGAGGAAATAATGTACAGCCATAGTATGAAATCAAATACTTATCAGGACATAGTAAGAAGAAATATTTATATAAGCATGAATGTCAAAGGTGTTTATTATTTACACAGCCTTTAAAGATATTGATAGTGCAATCCTATGTTTGTTTACTCAGAACCAATCCCAATGTATTCAATGGGGCTTACTCAAACAGGGAAGCATGCACAGAACTGCAATGTCAAATGCAGAGCTTGGAAACGTTACGTTTTTGAACTACAACTCCCATCAGCCCAATCCAGTGGCCATGCTGGCTGGGGCTGATGGGAGTTGTAGTTTTTTTAAAAGTAACTTTTCCAAGCTCTGGTCAAATGATAAGGAACTTCACTCATCCAAAATTCAGACTCAAGCCACTTTAAGTTGTTTTGCAACTGTTTTATACTTTTTTAATGGTTATTGGATTTTAGAGGGATTTATTTCTTATTATGAGCTGTCTTGGTTTCCAATGGCAACCCTACCTCACAGGGTTGTTGGGAAGACTCCATATGTACACACACAATGGAGATGTAAAAATACATTGTTGTTGTTATGTGCCTTCAAGTCAATTACAATTTATGGCGACCCTATGAATCAGTGACCTCCAAGAACATCTGTCATGAACCACTCTGTTCAGATCTTGTAAATTCAGATCTGTGGCTTCCTTTATTGAACCAATCCATCTCTTTTTGGCCTTCCTCTTTTTCTACTCTCTTCTGTTTTCCCTAGCATTATTGTCTTTTCCAGTGAATCATGTCTTTTCATTATGTGTCCAAAGTACGATAACCTCAGTTTCATCATTTTAGCTTCTAGTGACAGTTCTGGTTTAATTTGTTCTGACACCCAATTATTTGTCTTTTTCGCAGTCCATGGTATCTGCAAAACTGTCCTCCAACACCACATTTCAAATGAGTTGAAATACATACACCCCATATAATAGTTTATTGTTAAAACTGGTTGGTCACTGCAGAACATTTTTTTTAAAAAATAACATCAGTATTAATTTCCTACATAATAAAAGCAATGATACCTAAGTAAGCCCTGCCTAACTGCTTTAAAAAATAGGATTGGAGGGGGAGAGAAACATTTACAACACAAACACAATTCTTTGCTATGTTCCCTCAAAAGTCCCATTAATTTACATTACAATCCTAACAATGTTTATGCAAAAGTAAGCCCTATTGAATTCAGTGGGGTTTACTCCTGGTATGTGGGATTAGCATTGCAGCTTTAATCCCAGAAAAGCAATTGTTGTTTTAAAGCTTCATATTCGAAAGGTTTTCAAAACAGCCCAGGAAAATTTAAACTTGTTTGACTCCTGCACAGAAGAGAGAAAAAAAGTGAAAGCTGTATACTTACGCATATACTTACTTTATGAGATTTTCAGATAATCAGGAAAAAACAAGTTTTCTGAGCTTGCAATGGGGTCTAGCTACTGCCTGGAGGCAAACAACCCTGACTTCACTTATTGGCTCCAAACCTGAAAGGGCAGGGTTAGAGCAGCCAGCTACAAGCTCATTTAACACGGGGAGTGGTGGCTGCTGTTTTGGTGTATATCTTGTGAACCAGACCACCTAGAAACTTACTTTTTTAAAAAGAAAATGAAAGCTGAGAATCCAGAGATTAATGTGACTCATTTGGAGAGGACCTCAAAAATCTGGAGTCTCCAGGTGAAAACCGGAGACCTGGCAACCCTAACTACAGATAGTACATTTAAAAACACAGCCACTGAGCTCAGCTTGGCATCCCCCTCAACTTGGTGCCTCCGGTGACTGCCCAGCTCGCTCACCACTAAGGCTGGTCACACCCCCCCACTTGCATTCTGAAGTAGTACTGGTTAGCTACCTTAGAACTAGGCCTACATCAGTCCATGGTCTGTGATAGAGCTCAACATGGTGATTAAAGATAAGAGGGGATAAAGGCCTTGTTGAGCTACCTTATTTTCTTTTCAAGTGCCTGCATATCCAGACCTCTATGGATGCCCTCCTAACCAATAGGATCACTAATTTTCCTCATTCCAAATTCCTTTTAAATTTTGATATGTTTGGATGAGCTTTAATTTTGGATGAATGGAAAATATACCAACACTATAGTCCAAGTTTGCCAATTGTTTGTGAGGTATAAACTTCTGAATAGTAGTATCACAACGAAAGTAATGGTTACAGCACTAAACAATAGAGAGCAATATGGTATAGCTAGTTGAGTTAGAATGGTATAAAATGTACACAAGTTAACACTTAGAGCTATCATTTGTATGGACTTCAGTAGAAGTATTCCAAGGGGAAACTGTTCATCCACTCTTTGCTTTCATAATGCATCCTTATGGAAAGAAAATGAACTTAGGTACCCTTTTGATAAAAATTGTTTCCTCTTGGAAGAGGAGATGGAACCCCTATTGTTGGAAAATGCAAGCACATTAATTCACACCCAGAAACACGGTAGCACCTTCGTTGTATAAAAGATCCACCCAATCACTTCTGAATGAAATTCTGATTTAATCTAATCATAGCACTTCTATTTTAGATTACTTTAATCGCAGTTTGTAAAACAAACACAGATGGATGCAGACAATGCTTGCTATTTCATACCATTTCTAAATTAACACTGATAGAATTATACTACTAATAAAAGTGAATATTTTTGGATCCATTCATAGGAGTGCTAAAATAATAATCAGCTGCTTGAAATCAAATGCTGAAGGGACTAGAAAGTGTGAAGCAAGCAAAGAAGAGATTCTTCTCAAAACGTTCCTTCATTAAAGAGAGAGCAGTGCTGAAAAATTATTAAGGTCACAATCCAGCCAAAGTTAACCCATTACACTGAACTTTTTTACTTTCCATCCCAGACTATGATCTGAAGACACATGAGGCTACCACCTTGCTGAAGCTAAGCAGGGCTGGGTTTGGTCAGTGCCTGGATGGGAGACCACCTGGAAACCACATGTACGTGCTCTGGTTTCTATGATGAAAGAAAGGCAGGATGTAAATGTAATAAATAAATAATACTTTTTTTTAAAAAAAGTCATAAACTCATTAAGACAGCAAGCTTTAATGAGTTTAGACTGTAATCCTATGATCAGCCTTAGGAGTAATTCCTGTTTACTTTTTAAAATTTATATGTGGTCTTTTCATCAAATGGTGTTCTACAGAACTCAGTGGGACTTACGTCTGAATAAATATAATAGCTTCAGTGCTTTTTTGTTTGGTAAAAATTGAGGTGGTGCTACTGTAGCTTGATAAAACTGCTGTGGGTGCCAGCACAAAATGGTTGCCATGGGCAGCCAAAAAAGAGGTGTCTGTACTCCATACCACAAAAAGAGCACTGCATAGGATTGTGCTGTTATATTAACACATTAATCACCTAAGACTTCCATTGATTTATCATAGTTACAGGCAGCTTTTGTCAAAGAGAGCCAATAGTAATAATTGAGACTGCAAGTGAAGGGTATTCCTATGACCTGTGTCTGCTGTACAATATATAAAAAATTAGTAAATGTATATAAATTAACATTCAAAAATTAAGATAGGAATTTTATTATACAGTCACAGATCCATGAAAACAAAGGGCAGCATCCAACTAAATAGTTCCACTAGTGCAAGCACGTTTGGCTGCATATCAGAAATTCCCCTCCATCTTCTTTCACTACGTGCCCCTTAATCTTCATCAGAAGATTGGGGAAAAACCTACAAGAGATTGAGGGGGGGTAGGGAAATGAAAGGGAGGGGACGTTCTGTTGTGCAGCCTGATATTAGCAAGGCCAGCCCCCTTGCCAATGAATGCACAGGGTTGAGGGTTCTTGCTTTCTCCGTGTCTACATAGAATCCTTGTATGTCAAACATTAGTTCGCCCAAGCTCGCAGGTTGTGAACAGCAGATGTCCAGTGCAGGTGGAGAATAGAGGAGACCCCACTCAAGAATTCCTGAGTCTTGGGAGGTACCAGGAATTTTCTATTTGGGAATCAGACTTCAGACAGCAGAACAATCTTTATAATATATGCTATTTATTCATATCTTGCACGCTACAACTAATAAAATGCATTCTAGGTGGCCTTAACCATCATTGCAGAAAAAGAAAAATAGAAATACCTATCAGCATGAAAGAAGTTGCTAGATTTAACATCAAAGTAAAAGACTCTGAAGGCACATCTTATTTAAAACAAGTTACAATAGATGAAGGACTGAGTCATATTACAGAGCCAAAGTCACAAAGTACATGGAAATACATGTCATAATATATCACCCATCAGATGTCATAGATGGAATAAATGGGTGGTCCTTCTGCTTTCTTCAATCCCCTTCTCCCACTCCAGCAGAGCTGAGTGCTATAAAACCTGGCCTTTTATACCCTTTCTTATCAAAGAGAAGACTTGTTCCTATGGCGTTATCTATTATGGTGTCTACTAGAGGCGGCACTAGAGACCTTTCTGCCTTCTCCTAGAGACAGTGAGAATGCTCAGTGTAACCTCTATTGTTGAATGTAGTAGTGTTAACCATACCATATAAGGAACTTCCTTTGAAAAATGCTGGTTTGAGTATTAATGTTTTACCAGACATTGGCTGTCTGCCCAGATGTCTTATCTCTATGTCTGCTCCAGCTGCTTTCTTCGGAAAATTATAGCTTTAGTCAGGAGATGGAGGAAAAAAGGCAGGGCGGTTTTTAACTACTCCTTTCTTACTATTTGGCTCTTATGCATGAAGCAGACTTTATTAGCTATGTCAGCAAACCTTAAGTATATTCTAAGCAAATCTTAAGAAGACATAGGCAGATGTAAATGATTTCAGCACATTTTATTCATATTTCAAACCATTATCTGGGCTG
The DNA here is from genome assembly GCF_030035675.1 of Rhineura floridana. Lineage (NCBI taxonomy): Eukaryota > Metazoa > Chordata > Lepidosauria > Squamata > Rhineuridae > Rhineura > Rhineura floridana. The sequence continues at coordinate 132,503,503 of NC_084481.1, read as the reverse complement.
GCCCATTACAAGCCCGAAGTGCTTGCACTAGTAGATGCTGCCCAAAATAAATACCACAAACACTCTCTTTATAACATAAAATGAATTTGGATATAGAAAACATATAAAAAACATAATAGGGTTATAGGGGGAACAGCTGCAGCACTGGGGGACTGGAGAAGACCTGCCCTGGGAGTGAGTACCTGGGCATCTGGGTGCTTGCTTGCTTGCTCTTCTGGGTTGCTGTCTCCAAAGCAGCAGCAGTCCCTGGTAAGTGCTGCAAGGAATAGGATCCCCTGCCTGACCCTGACTCCAGAGAGAGGCTGCAGTTAATCTGACAGCCTCTTGCATCAGCTGCTGACTGGGTCAGGGGGCATAAAAGCCTGGCTGCCCTTGGGGAACCCCTTAGGGAATCCCGAGGGTGAGGGCGCTACCCCTTTCTATTTTTTTTAACCAATCTAGAGGAGATGGGTAGTGGGGACGGTGTGTGTCGCATGTGTAGTTCCTGCACAGGGGGAGAGCCTGTGCAGTGAACTGAACAATATGAGAAAGTATCCAGATGGCTTCAGAGTGAGAGTCTGTAACTGGCAGAAGGCTGGCCCTCCCAGGGTGTGCGACGGGGGGGGAGTAGATGTGCTCTGTGTGAGAGATATTGAGTGGGACAGACTGTTTCCAATTCTCTTCAAGGCCTACTGGGATAATTGGTTCAGATAGGTTTTGTTGGTGGGCTCTTGTTGGGTCCATATCAGGTCCTTAGGAGGAGTCTTAGTAAGAAGGAACATGGGTGATGCCACCCCAAATTCAGTGATCATGGGCAGAGGGAGGTATGGCCATGGGGAGGTGGTGAACTACCACAGAAGATGAGTGCAAGGCTATCTAGGTATTGTTCCTCACTCCCACTCCTCTCATGGATGCTTTCCTCATTGCTCATCTGCTGTGCCCACTGGCCTGTGTGTGCTGTTGTTTAATGCCAGATCTGTACACAATAAGATCACAGTCATCCATGATTTAATCATGGATTAAGGTGCCAGTTTGATGTGTATTAGCGAGGCCTGAGTGGGTGAGCTGGGAGGAGTTGATCTGACCCAGCTTTGCCCACCTGAATACTCCATGCAACATCAGCAGAGCCTGAAGGGATGGGAGGGAGGAGTTGCTGTGGTCTACAGAACTTCCATCTCTGTCACCAGGAAACTACTTTGTCTTGGAGCTGGCTGTGAGGGCCTGCACCTGGTGTCGGTCCAAGGAGACAGTAAACTAGGGCTGGTGGTGGTGTACCATCCATCCTGCTACTCAGCAGCTTCTCTGACCAAGCTGGTGGAGGGCTTTCCGGCTGTGGTGTTGGAGGAGCCAAAACGATTGTGATTTCTATGTCCATGCTGAGGCTCCCTCTAATGTTCTGGCTCAGGACCTCATGGCGTCCATGATGATCATGGAGCTGTCTCAAGCTGTCACCGGCCCTATGCATAGGGCAGGGCATACACTTGTTTTTGTTCCAGCTTGAGGAAGGGATGGTCTGGAGACAGGGGATGGATGTCACCCCACTGTCATGGTCAGACCACTTCCTGGTGAAGTTTAAACTTATGGCTCCAATCCTCTCCTGTAGGAGTGTTGGACAGATTAAGATGGTCCGCCCCTGAGACTAATGGAATCCATAGGATTTCTAAATGCCCTGGGGGAGTTCCCAGTAGATAGAGCAGGTGACCCTGTTGAAGCTCTTGTCATGCTGTGGAACAGCAAGGCACATTGATCTCTTGACAAGGTTGTCCCTGGGCACTCTCTCCAGCATTGTGGAGCCTGGTTTGCACCTTGGTACACCAGTGAGCTAAGGGCAATGAAACAGGATGGACAATGGCTAGAGAGCAAGTGGCGAAAGATAGGCTGATCGGGCACAAGTAAAACATCATAAACATGCCTACTGTGTGGCTGTGAGTGTGGTGAATAAGCCCACTTCTCTGCCACCATCACATCCTCAAGTAGCCATCCAGTGGAGCTTTTCAGTATTGTCAGGGGTCTGCTGACATCAACTCCAGGAAATGGAGTTTTAGACCCTTTTGAGGCCCACTGTGAATTGTTTGCAAGGCACTTTGAGAGTAAAGTTGTTTGCCTCTGTAGCAATCTTGATGCCTCATCCACATCTACTGTAGTCCGCAGTGAGGTGTCCAGTGCAACGTCTGCTGCAACTTCTTGGGGTTTCAGCTGATGCAGTCTGATGATGTGGACAAGGTGCTTGCAACGACGCAACCAGCAACGTGTCCTCTCAGCCCTTGCCCTTCTTGGCTTACTAAAGCTTGCCGAGGAGGTTTAACTGAGTGGATCCAGGGTGTGGTCAATGCATCATTGAGGGAGGGAGTGGTTCCAGCTGCCTTGAAAGTGGCGGTAAATAGACCACTCTTGAAAAAGTCCACCCTGGACACAGTGGTCTCTGACAATTACCAACCATCCATAAATACCCCCTTCTTAGGGAAGGTGATTGAGATGGTTGGGGCGCAGCAATTGCAAGTACTCTTGGATGAATCAGATTATCTTACCCATTCCAGTCTGGGTTCAGGCCAGGTTATGGGACTGAATCGGCCTTGGTTGCCCTGATGGATGATCTTTATCGAGAGACGGGGGAGTGTGGCCCTGTTATTCTTACTTGATCTCTCAGCGGCTTTTGATAACATTGACTATGGTATCCTTCTGGGCAAACCTGGTGAGATTGGTATCGGAGGCACTGTTTTACAGTGGTTCCAATCCTATCTCCAGAGCTGTTTTCAGAGAATAGCATTGGGTGATTGTCTTTCGGCCACCTGGCAGTTGTGCTGTGGGGTGCCGCAGTGTACCATCTTCTCCCCCATGCTGTTTAACATCTATATAAAGCTGTCGGGAGTGGTCATCAGGAGATTTGGGGTGAGGTGTCAACAGTACACTGACAGTATCCAGCTCTGTTTCTCTGTAACATCTGAATCGGGAAAGGCTGTGCAAGCCCTGGACCGCTGCCTGGACTTGGTGATGGGCTGCATGAGAGCCAATAAACTCAGTCTGAATCCTAGCAAGACAGAGGTGCTGTGGGTTCATGGTTCCCAAGTTCAGATAATTGGTCAGTTGCCTGCTTTAGATGGAATCCAAGCACCACCTTCTCGAGCCAACCTGCCAAGTAGGAGTGGAACCATCGCCACGCAGTCCCTCCCACTCCCAATTCAGCCAGTCTTCCCAAAAGAATACCATAGTCGATGGTATCGAAAGCCACTGAGAGATCAAGAAGAATCAACAGAGTCACACTCCCCCTGTCTCTCTCCCGACAAAGGTCATCATACAGGGCGACCAAGGCTGTTTCCATGCCAAAACCAGGCCTGAAATCCGACTGAAATGGATCCAGATAATTGGTCTCATCCAAGAGTGTCTGGAGCTGGCCCGCAACCACTCATTCAAGGACCTTGCCCAGGAATGGAACATTTGCTACCGTCCTATAGTTATTAAGATTTTCTGGGTCCAAGGAGGGTCTCTTCAGGAGTGGTCTCACTACTTCCTCTTTCAGGTAGCCAGGGACCATCCCCTCTCACAGAGAAGCATTAATCACTTCCCTGGCCCAGCCGTCTGTTCCATCCCTCCTAGCTTTTATTAGCCAAGAAGGGCAAGGATCCAGCACAGAAGTGGTTGCACTAACCTGTCCAAGCACCTTGTCAACATCCTCAAGCTGTACCAACTGAAACTCATCCAAAAAATTGGGACAAGGCTGTGCTCTGGATACTTCACTTGATTCACCTGCTATAACACTGGAGTCTAAGTCCTGGCGGATGCTAAAGATTTTATCCTGGAAGCAGAGCTTGGAAGATTACTTAAAAAAAGTAATAAATTACAGTTACAGTTACAGTTACATGGCCCAAAAAAGTAGCAATTACCGTTACAATTACAATTGCTCTGAAAGTAACTGATTACTTTACTTTTCCTCCAAAGTAGTCACTACAATTATCATCTTTCACCTCCACAGTTCTTTATCTCCATTCTGCTGCTGCCTCCTTCTCCTCCTTTATCCATGTTCTTGACCTCCAGATCCTTTTTCCCTCCACTCCATTCTTCACCACCACTATCCATTTTTTAAAATAATTGTTTTCTCCACTCCACCCCGTCTCACTCTCCACCTCCTCCCTCGTCGCCTCCTACCCATCCACAGAGCATGAGGAAAGAGCAACACTGCATGGAAGCCCAGTTTGAGGCACATGATTTTCATCCACAAATCACAGGAGCAGAAGACTTCCCCTGCTCCCCCCCTTCATCGCTCTCAGCTCTGGGTTATACCATGAAGCCGTAAGAGCTCTACACAGGAGAGGGCGCCTAGGAGTAATCATGTCAACTGCCCGGGTCATTTCTGTATTCCACAGGGAGCGCCAGCCCTATCAGCCAGCAAACTCCCCAGAGCCCTTTGGAAACCATCCGGATCCATTAGTCTCTGGGGGCGGACCAACTTAATAGGGTCCCCACCCTTGCAGAGGGGGAAAGCTGCTGTAAGTCTAAACTTCAGCAAGCAGTGATCTGTCCATGACAGAGGGACTGATGCAAGGCCCCCCAAATTCAGATCACCAACTCCATGTCCAGTTGCAAAAACCAAATCTAGAGTGTGCCCTGCTACATGTGTTGGGCCAATGGCATATTGGGACAGTCTCATGGTTGTCATGGAGACCATGAAATCCTGAGCCACTCCGGATAAGGTGGCCTCGGCATGGATGTTGACATCCCCCAGAACCAACAGTCTGGGGGATCTCAACAGTACACCCGAGACCACCTCCATCAGCTCAGCTAGGGAGTCTGTTGGGCTGCGGAGTGGGTGGTACACCAACAGAATCCCCAGTCTGTCCCGCTGACCCAACATAAGGTGCAAACACTCCAGACCAGTAGTCACATGAATAGTTTGTAATGGTCAATTTGGAAATAGAACAGCCTTACAAGAATTATTCCTCTCTAGGATGCACACCTTAACGTGGTGAGGGGGTTTGAGAGTGCTGAAGAAGCTGAAAAATGTAGACCAAGAGGCTAGACTCCTAGCAGGGGCACCCAAGGTGGAATGTTCAAAGCTGAGACACCAGACTAAGATGCATTCAAACTGAGAGGAAGGCAATGGTAAACCACCTCTGAATATCTCTTACCATGAAAACCCTATGAACAGAGTATGAACAGAGAATCCAAAATGCAACATGAGATAGTGCTGGTAGATGAGACCCCCAGGTCAGAAGGCACTCAACGAGCTACTGGGGAAGAACAAAGGACAAGTACGAGTAGCACTGTGACTAATGATGCAGCTGGGTCAAAGCCAAAAGGAAGCCCAGAGGCTGATGTGCACAGATACGGAAGGAGAGTCCAGAGTTGTACGACACACACAACAGGAACATGGAATGTGAGAAGCATGAACAAAGGAAAGTTAGAAATTGTCAAGCAAGGAATGGAACGTATCAACATTATAATGCTTTGTGTGAGTGAATTAAAATGGATGGGAATGGGACATTTTCAATCAGCCAACTACAAAATATTTTATGCAGGAAATGAGAAATTAAGAAGAAATGGGGTTGCTTTAATAGTGAGAAGTGATGTAGCAAAAGCAATTAGGAGCTACAATGCAAGGTCTGAGCAAGTGATATCAATGAGATTAAATGGGAAACCCATTTAACCATCATCCAAGTCTATGCTCCAATGGCAAACACAGATGAAGAGGAATTGGAGAGATTTTAAGCAGAAGTACAGGAAGAAATAGATCACACACCAAAACAAGATGTGCTGATAATCATGGGGGACTGGAATGCAAAAGTAGGGAACAGAGAAGGACTAGGAATTGTGGGGAAATGGGGCTTAGGAGATAGAAATGAAGCTGGAGAAAGACTTATTGAATTGTGAAGCCAATAATTTGTTTCTTGCAAACACATTTTTTGAGCAACCGAAAAGACAACTGTACACGTGGACATCATGAAATGGTCAATATAGGAATAAAATTGATTATATAATTGGTAGCAGAAGATGGAGAATTTCCATATTTTCTGCGAACACAAGACCAGGAGCAGACTGCGGTAAAGATCATGAACTGGTTGTATCGAAAATCAGAGTAAAGCTAAAGAAGACCAACAAAGCAATCATAATGCCAATATACAATTTAAATAACATCCCAGAAGCATATAAAGATCAAATAAGGAACAGGTTTGAGGCTTTAAACTTAGTTGACAGAGAACCAGAAGAACTATGGAGTGAAGTCAGAGACATTATTAGGGAAGAATGCAAAAAAGACAATACCCTTGGTTAAAAAGAAAGATCTCAATGGATGACTGAAGAAACTCTGAAAATGGTTAAAGAGAGAAGGAAAGCAAAAGAAAAGGGAGACATACACAGTTAGAACCCTAAATGCAACAATACAGTGACTAGTATGTAGGGACAGATATATCTGATATCTTAGGAGACAGATCCTAGGAGAAGGAAGCCTATAGAAAGCTAGTATTCAACACCACCCTAGCAGGAAAGCTTCAGGGGACACTGTAAACAAGGCTAAATTCCAGTCGGAGAGAAGGGCAAAAACGAAACTCCACCAATACATCCAGGGAGAGAGTCAGCTCAGTCTTTGCTAAAAAGGGCAGCCTTAGCCTTCCGTAAACACAACCACAAGCTCTGTTTCCCTAGGTTAAAGAAAGGTCAGGCTGTTCTAGGTGGGAAAACAACAAACAAACAAAAGCCCTTAAACAGCCCCACCCCTCACTAAGGAAGAAAGCCTGCCTTTCTGCCTTCAAAGGAAGGAAGCCTGAGGAAGGAAGGAACTTAACTAAAGAGTTAAGTCCCAGCTGATAGTTGAGCCATCAGCCTCAAGTAACACATCATTGGCTGGCAGCAGTAGCTGGGAGGAACCAGCCACACATATAAAGTCAAAGCACCCTAGCGAGGGAGCCTGCTCCACGAGCTAGAGGGAGCCCCAGCTGACGAAGCGTCAAGGCGAGTTAAGCCGCAGAGCTAGTTCGGCAGCAGGGCAAGGAGGCCAGGGCCCCCCACTCTGCCCATCTGTTCCCTGACCTCAACTAAACTGCAGTCCCCAACCCATTGACGTAATAAACCTTAAACAAAACTATGCAGGTAAGAAGCCAGCAGGGGTGTGGGGGCTTTCCAGTGTTTTGCACTGCCTGCAGCATGTACAACTATCTGCCTGTTGGACAGAAGTTGTGGATGTACTCTCGGTGCAATGAGCTCCTGGCTCTCCAGGAATGACTTCATTTCCTTGAGGCCAAGGTGGCTGACCTGGAAAAGCTGAGAGAGGCAGAGAGGTGTGTGGATGAGGCCTTCAGGGACATTATAGCTGTGTCCCACTCCTTAGAAGGGACCCATTCCTTGGGGGATGAGCAGCTATCCTCTCGTGCAGAGGATATATCTCCAGGGGGTGGAGGGATCCTTGTAGTGGGTGGTTCGATCATTAGGAACATAGACAGTGGTGTGTGTGATGGGCGTGCAGAGCGCAAGGTGTTTTGCCTGCCTGGTGCGAAGGTTGCGGATATCATCCTTTGTTTAGATAGTTTGGTAGACAGTGCTGGGGAGGAGTCAGTGGTCATGGTGCATGTTGGCACCAACGACATGGGGAAATGCAGCCATGAGGTCCTGGAAGCAAAATTTAGGTTGCTAGGTAGGATGCTGAAAGCCAGGACCTCCAAGGTGGCTTTCTCTGAAATGCTACCGGTTCCACGCACAGGACCAGCCAGACAGGCCCAGCTTTGCCGTCTCAATGCATGGATGAGACAATGGTGTCGGGTGGAAGGGTTTGGATTTGTTAGGCACTGGGGAACATTTTGGGACAAGCCGGGCCTGTACAAAAGGGATGGGCTCCACTTGAACCAGAATGGAACCAGACTGCTGGCACTTAAAATTAAAAAGGTGGCAGAGCAGCTTTTAAACTGACTGAGGGGGGAAACCCGACAGGAGCTGAGGAAGGTCCGGTTCAGAATAAACCTCCCCCCTGGGATAAAGACCAAAGAAATGATTAAATTTTAAAAGGGGTAGGCCTAGAAGTAGGCATTGTGAGAGCAGGGGCACAGGATATAAATTAAGAAGGGCAAAATTACCACAGGCCAAACCACAAGTGCCAAAGACACTTGAAGAGAGACACTGCTTACAAGTGCCTGTACGCTAATGCTAGGAGCCTCCGAACCAAGATGGGAGAACTGGAGTGCTTGGTCTTAGAGGAGAACATTGATATAGTGAGCATAATGGAGACCTGGTGGAATGGAGAAAACCAGTGGCATACAGTTATCCCTGGATATAAACTATATCGGAAGGACAGGGAAGGATGTATAGGTGGCGGAGTCGCTCTATACGTGAAAGAAGGCATTGAATCCAGCAAGCTTGAAACCCCAAAAGAGGCGGACTCCTCCACAGAATCGTTGTGGGTGGTGATACCATGCCCCAGGAGGGATTTAATACTGGGAACGATCTATCGTCCCCCTGATCAAAATGCTCAGGGAGACCTTGAGATGAGATATGAAATTGAGGAAGCATCCAAACTAGGAAATGTGGTAGTAATGGGTGACTTCAACTACCCAGACATAGACTGGCTGCATATGTGTTCCAGTCATGACAAAGAAGCAAAGTTTCTAGATATTCTAAATGACTATGCCCTAGACCAGTTGGTCATGGAACCAACCAGAGGGACAGCAACCCTGGACTTAATCCTCAGTGGGGACCGGGACCTGGTGCGAGATGTAAGTGTTGTTGAACCGATTGGGAGCAGTGACCATAGTGCTATTAAATGAAACATACATGTAAATGGCCAATTGCCAAGAAAATCCAACACGGTCACATTTGACTTCAAAAGAGGAAACTTCACAAAAATGAGGGGACTGGTAAAAAGGAAGCTGAAAAACAAAGTCCAGAGGGTCACATCACTCGAAAATGCTTGGAAGTTGTTTAAAAACACTATATTAGAAGCACAACTGGAGTGCATACAGCAGATCAGAAAAGGTACCGCCAGGGCCAAGAAGATGCCAGCATGGTTAACGAGCAAAGTCAAGGAAGCTCTTAGAGGCAAAAAGTCTTCCTTCAGAAAATGGAAGTCTTGTTCGAATGAAGAAAATAAAAAAGAACACAAACTCTGGCAAAAGAAATGCAAGAAGACAATAAGGGATGTTAAAAAAATTTTTGAGGAGCACATTGCTAAGAATATAAAAACCAACAACAAAAAATTCTATAAATACATTCAAAGCAGGAGACCTTCTAGGGAGGCGATTGGACCCTTGGATGATAAGGGAGTCAAAGGTGTACTAAAGAACGATAAGGAGATTGCAGAGAAGCTAAATGAATTCTTTGCATCTGTCTTCACAGTGGAAGATACAGGGCAGATCCCTGAACCTGAACTAACATTTGCAGGAAGGGATTCTGAGGAACTGAGACAAATAGTGGTAATGAGAGAGGAAGTTCTAGGCTTAATGGACAATATAAAAACTGACAAATCAACAGGCCCGGATGGCATCCACCCGAGAGTTCTCAAAGAACTCAAATGTGAAATTGCTGATCTGCTAACTAAAATATGTAACTTGTCCCTCGGGTCCTCCTCCGTGCCTGAGGACTGGAAAGTGGCAAATGTAACGCCAATATTCAAAAAGGGATCCAGAGGGGATCCCGGAAATTACAGGCCAGTTAGCTTAACTTCTGTCCCTGGAAAACTGGTAGAAAGTATGATTAAAGCTAGATTAACTAAGCACATAGAAGAACAAGCTTTGCTGAAGCAGAGCCAGCATGTCTTCTGCAAGGGAAAGTCCTGTCTCAGTAACCTATTAGAATTCTTTGATAGTGTCAACAAGCATATAGATAGAGGTGATCCAGTGGACATAGTGTACTTAGACTTTCAAAAAGCGTTTGACAAGGTACCTCACCAAAGACTTCTGAGGAAGCTTAGGAGTCATGGAATAAGAGGAGAGGTCCTGTTGTGGATAAGGAATTGGTTAAGAAGCAGAAAGCAGAGAGTAGGAATAAATGGACAGTTCTCCCAATGGAGGGCTGTAGAAAGTGCAGTCCCTCAAGGATCGGTATTGGGACCTGTACTTTTCAACTTGTTCATTAATGACCTAGAATTAGGGGTGAGCAGTGAAGTGGCCAAGTTTGCTGATGACACTAAATTGTTCAGGGTTGTAAAAACAAAAAGGGATTGCGAAGAGCTCCGAAAAGACCTCTCCAAACTGAGTGAATGGGTGGGAAAATGGCAAATGCAATTTAATATAAACAAGTGTAAAATTATGCATATTGGAGCAAAAAATCTTAATTTCACATATATGCTCATGGGGTCTGAACTGGCGGTGACCGATCAGGAGAGAGACCTCGGGGTTGTAGGGGACAGCACGATGAAACTGTCGACCCAGTGTGCGGCAGCTGTGAAAAAGGCAAATTCCATGCTAGGGATAATTAGGAAAGGTATCAAAAATAGAACAGCCGATATCATAATGTCGTTGTATAAATCTATGGTGCAACCGCATTTGGAATACTGTGTACAGTTCTGGTCACCTCATCTCAAAAAGGATATGATAGAGTTGGAAAAGGTTCAGAAGAGGGCAACCAGAATGATCAAGGGGATGGAGCGACTCCCTTACGAGGAAAGGTTGCAGCATTTGGGGCTTTTTAGTTTAGAGAAAAGGCGGGTCAGAGGAGCCATGATAGAAGTGTATAAAATTATGCATGGCATTGAGAAAGTGGATAGAGAAAAGTTCTTCTCCTTCTCTCATAATACTAGAACTCGCGGACATTCAAAGAAGCTGAATGTTGGAAGATTCAGGACAGACAAAAGGAAGTACTTCTTTACTCAGCGCATAGTTAAACTATGGAATTTGCTCCCACAAGATGCAGTAATGGCCACCAGCTTGGACGGCTTTAAAAGAAGATTAGACAAATTCATGGAGGACAGGGCTATCAATGGCTACTAGCCATGATGGCTGTGCTGTGCCACCCTAGTCAGAGGCAGCATGCTTCTGAAAACCAGTTGCCGGAAGCCTCAGGAGGGGAGAGTGTTCTTGCACTCAGGTCCTGCTTGCGGGCTTCCCCCAGGCACCTGGTTGGCCACTGTGAGAACAGGATGCTGGACTAGATGGGCCACTGGCCTGATCCAGCAGGCTCTTCTTATGTTCTTATGTTCTTACAAAGAGAATTATTACAATAGTTATTGTCTAGAAATAGAAGAGGACAACAACAAGAGCCCTATTCCAAATGGTTAGAGAAATGAAAGGGAAATTTAAACCAAGAGTAGGGATGTTGAATAATCAACAGGGAAACACACTGACTGACCGAGATGTAATAAAAGGAAGATGGAAGCAATACACTGAAGAACTGTATAGAAGAGATGCCAGGATGACAGATTCATTCATGGAGGAACCGTATGATGAAGAACCAGAAATTTTAGAATGTGAGGTGAAAGCTGCTCTTAAAATACTTGGAAGAAAACAAATCACCAGGAACAGATGGCATACCAATAGAGTTGCTACAAGCTACTGAGACTGAATCTGTCCAAATTTTGACAAAAATTTGTCAAGAAATATGGAAAACTAAACAATCACCCACAGACAGGAAGTGTTCAATATACATCCCAATTCCAAAGAAAGGGGATGCAGTAATTATCCAATTATTGCCTTAATATCCCATGCAAGTAAAGTAATGCTCAAGAGATGGCAGGATGGGCTTCCCGGAAGTGAGTGCTCAGCTGGTGACTGTCTCTGAGAGATCTCTGCCTCAGAGGAAGCTTTTTTCAGTTTAAAAGCCAGCCAAGAGGAAACTTTGACTGGCTTAAATGTTCTCCAAGGTATAGGAGAACCGATCAGATTTTCCACAGGACTTCGTTGAGCTGTCGGCTGCTGGAATTGATCAGGAAATCCCTGAGATAAGAAGGCATGCCGATCGGCTGAAGATGGAATCAGGACTTCCAGCAAGCTGTACTGGAAAAAAGCGAAGCGTTTTTTTCTTCTTATTAAAAAAACGTCCTTAACCAGCGAGCCTACTTCTGTCTAAATCTTATCATTTGGCTTAAATTACTACAGTAAAAGAGATTTGTTTACGAATCAGCAACTGAGAAATCTGGGTGAGTCATACTTTTTCTCTTTTAAATATAATTAAGGAAGAAAGAAAATGTAAACAACTTATATTTTTTTTACGACAAAAAGCTAGCCTGAAATTGGAGTTTTAAAGTTTAAAAACGGATGAGAGGTAATTATTATTTGATGGAAATATATTTTGGACTATTTTTCTCCTTGGACTATTTCTTTTTGGACGAATCTGCTGCTCGTATATGTTACTAATCGTTTGGTGTTGTGAACCAGAATTGTTTTGCATTCTTGGACGTAGATAAGAACTGTGCTGTGCTGGCCGGACTACAATAACAGGCCTGGAATATTAACTCTTTTGTTGGTGGAGGAAAAAAAAAAAAGAAATAGACTGCCTCTAGGTTTTGGAACAGTGGTTAATATCAGAAATTAAAGGCTTCTTTCGAGAATGACAACTAAAAAAGCAACTAAGGCCCAGGAGCGAAGAGGTTCAATTGATCCACAGGAAGGGGCTATACCCCCAGATATGTTTCAAAAAATAATGGAAGGGATTAGTGATATAAAACAGGAAATGAAAACTGAATTGACAGATATAAAAGACTATATTAAAACACAAGTGGATGAGATTAAAGGGACAATTGGGCAAATAAAGGAGGATGCAAAAAATACTAAAGAAAAGGTACAAATCTTGGAGAATAGAACAGATTAAATCTGGAATTAGAAAAAAACTTGGACTATATGGCTGTGACTGAAATGAGAAATAAAGAACATTGTTTGAGATTCCGTGCAATCCCTGAGGAAACAGGTGAAGACATCAGAGATAAAATTGTTAATGCTTTAGTAAAATTTCTGGATTTGAATGAAGATCGGATGAAATTTGAAATAGACAAAGTTTATAGAATTAATTCCAGATATGCAACAATGAAAAAAATTCCAAGAGATGTGCTTGTTCACTTTATAAAGAAGACGACCAGAGATATGGTATTACAACAACACTTCAACAATACCTTTAAAATTGATGATAAGGAAATACTGGTGATGAAAGAAATTCCTATTAGACTTTTACGTAAGAGAAAAGAATATACTTTCTTTACAGAAAAACTTAAGCAATGCAAAATTCAATTTAGATGGGATGTTCCAGAAGGAGTGATTTTTACATTCAGACAACAGAAATATAGATTGAATACTGTTCAAAAAGCAAGGGACTTCTTGAGAAAAGCTTCAAAAGACATGGAAGAAGATAAACTCAAAGATATGGATATAATTCCTGGGAAACAAAGTCAACAAGAACATGCAGAGGAGGGGAAGGAAGACGATGGATTAAAAGGAGCATCAGGCACATTTTAAAATACACGCTTAAAGATGGATTACAAATATCTAACTTGGAATATAAATGGAGCCAACACGGCGCAGAAGAGAAAGAAAGTGTTTCATTATTTGAAAAAATTAAAATTGGATATAATTTGTTTACAAGAAACTCATATTAAGAAGAAAGATTCCAAATATTTGATTTGTAAAAATTTGGGTGAAGAATTTATTTCGGCTGGACCAAAAAAAAAAAATGGAGTTGTTCTTTACATTAACCCACAATTGCTTCCTAAATTGGTATTACTGGATGATAGTGGTAGATTTGTGGGGGTTGAAATTACTTTACAGGGTACAAACATTTTGATAGTGGGTATTTATGCCCCCAATGAAGATAAAACAAGGTTTTACACAGGACTTATGGAAAAATTGTCAGAGTTTTCATATGATCATTGGTGCGTTATGGGTGATTGGAATGGGGTAATCTCACCAAAAATTGATAGACTTTCTGAAAAAAATATTAAAGAGACACAGGGTAAATTACCGAAGATTTGCTTTGAATTGATGGAACATTTAGAATTGGTGGATACCTGGAGATATATAAATGATAACGCAAAGGAATTTACTTATTTTTCAGAAAGACATAAAACATTCTCAAGGATTGATATGATTTGGATGTCTAAAATTCTAGCGAAGGATATTTTTAAAATGGATATATTACCAAAAACTTTTTTGGATCACAATCCTGTGATATTAACTTTAAAAAAAAAAATCTTGGATTTAGATGGAGACTAAATGAATCTTTATTACAGAATGACAAAGTAGTACAAGAATGTAAGAAGAAATTAAAAGAGTTTTTTGAACATAATTTACATAAAGGAACAAATGAAAATATCGTTTGGGATACAAGTAAGGCATTTATGAGGGGATATTTTATTAAATGTAACTCTGAATTAAAAAAAAACAACAACAGAAAATGCAATTAATTTTGGAAGAAATAAAACAAAAAGAGGAAGAATTGAAAAAGAATCCAACTAAAGTTTCTATTGTAAATCAAATTAAAATGTTACAGAAGCAAGTATCAATGCTGACAGTTAGAGAAATTGAAAGGAAACTAAATTTTGCTAAACAAAGGACTTTTGAATTTGCAAATAAACCAGGGAAATGGTTAGCATATAAATTAAGAAAAGAACGTCAAAAAATATTATTTTAAAGATACAAGAAGGAGATGAGACGCTGACAGATAATGCAAAAATCAAAAAGATTTTTCATCAATATTATTCAACATTGTACAAGTGTCAGGAAATTCCATCTGAAAAAATAGAAGAGTATATATCTAAACAGAATTTGCCTAAAATTACAGACTTTCAGAGACAAGCTATTAATGGCCCTATCACGTCAAGAGAGATATCTGAAGCTATAAACAAAATTAAATTAGGAAAGGCACCAGGACCAGATGGGTTATCTGCAATGTACTATAAATGTTTGGAGGAAGAACTCTTGCTACCTTTACAGTCTACAATGAATTCTATTCTGCAAGAGGGAAAGATACCGGATAGTTGGAAAAATGCTAATATAACATTAATACCTAAAGAGGAGCAAGATTTAACTAAAACAAAAAATTATCGACCAATATCTCTATTGAATAATGACTATAAAATTTTTACAATGATCTTGGCAGAAAGAATGAAAATAATATTGCAACAATTTATCCAGGAAGATCAATCAGGGTTTTTACCTAAAAGACAATTACGTGACAACTTCAGGAATGTCTTGAATGTGTTGGAATATTTAGAACAACGAAATGATAAACAAGCAGCTTTGATTTTTTTAGATGCTGAAAAAGCATTTGATAATTTGAATTGGAAATTTATGTTTCAGGTTTTGGAGCAAATGGATTTTGGAGACAATTTTATAAAATGGATTAGATCGATTTATACATCTCAGAAGGCTCAGATAATTGTTAACGGAGATTTAACGGATTCATGTGAAATACAAAAGGGTACAAGACAGGGATGTCCATTATCTCCCCTTTTATTTATTCTGGTCTTAGAAGTGCTGCTTAGAGATATAAGGCAAGATAAAAGGATTTCGGGATTAAAGATAAAAAAAGAAGAATATAAATTGAGAGCATTTGCTGATGATTTGATAATTGTACTAGAAAACCCTTTGGAAGGAATTAATGTATTGATGGACAAATTAAAAGAATTTGGACCGTTAGCAGGATTTAAGATCAACAATCAAAAAACAAAGATGTTGGTGAAAAATTTAACTTTAAGGGAACAGAAAGAGTTAATGGACAAGACAGATTTTACAATAGAGAAAAAGTTGAAATATTTAGGTATCATTATGACAAATAAAAATTCAAAGTTGTTTCATAATAATTATGAAAAATTATGGACAGAGATTAAGAAAGATTTGTTAAAATGGGATAAACTACAATTGTCATTAATGGGTGGAATATCTGTGATAAAAATGAATGTATTACCGAGAATGATGTTTTTGTTTCAAACAATACCTGTAATATCCTCTGATTTACCTTTTAAACAATGGCAAAAAGATATCTCTAAATTTGTATGGCAAGGAAAAAAACCAAGAGTTAAATTTAAACTACTACAAGACGCCAAAGAAAGAGGAGGACTGGGATTACCAAATCTGAGACTTTATTTTGCTGTCTGCTGTCTAGTCTGGATAAAGGAATGGATCTTATTGAGGAATAAAAGACTATTGGATTTGGAGGGCCATAATTTGAAGTGGGGATGGCATGGATATCTATGGTATGACAAAGTAAAAGTAAATGTAGACTTTAATAATCATTTTATAAGACGTCCTCTGTTGAAAATATGGAATAGATATAAACCAAGGCTTTATTCGAAAATACCATTATGTGTCTCAAGTCAAGAAGCGTTTTACAGAAGAGAAATGGCTGGAAAAGAGAAATGGTTAACTTATCAAGAACTATTAGAAAATGTACATGGAGAATATATAATGAAAGAGAGAGAACAACTGATAAAGGAAGGATATAGTTTTCAATGGTTTGCCTATTTACAATTGTTAGAAAGATATAAAATGGACAAGAAAATGTATGGGTTTGAAATAAGTAAATCTGATTTTGAAATAGGATTGTGCACAAATGATGAAAATATAATTGCGAAAATGTATAAACTCTTACTGAAAATGGATATGGAGGAAGAACAAGTAAAAGAGTGTATGGTAAAGTGGGCAAAAAATTTTGGTTATAACATACAAATGGATCAATGGGAAAATATGTGGAAAAAAGGCTTGAGATTTACACTATGCTATAATCTTAAAGAAAATTTCTATAAAATGATGTATCATTGGTACATGACTCCAGAAAAGTTGTCAAAAATGTATAGTAATGTTTCTAATGTTTGTTGGAAATGTAAACAACAAGAAGGATAATTTTATCATATGTGGTGGCTGTGTAAAAAGGCAAAATCATTTTGGGCACAGATAGGTAGGAAGATGCAAAAAATTCTAAAGATACATATTCAGTCAAAACCAGAATTTTTTTTATTGGGTTTTATGGATAAACAAATAGAAAAGAAATATGGAAGAATAATATTATATATGATTACGGCAGCAAGATTATTATATGCACAAAAGTGGAAAATGGAATCAACACCAACAACGGAAGAATGGCTATTGAAATTAATGGACTTAGTAGAAATGGATAAATTGACATGTCTACTTAGAGAAAAATCGACAGATACATTTCTTAAGGAATGGAAGCCTCTCTTAGACTTTTTGTTGAAAGATCAAAATAAAATTATGATATTGGGATTTGACGATTAACTAAGATAGCCTATGGAGAAAAGTGATCCTGTATGTATACATTAAGGGACAGGTTTGATATATATTATATACTTATAGCTGATCTGCGACAAATCAGAAGTCAACTATTTTATTTTTATTTTTTTGTTGTATTGTTATGTTTTTTGACTTTGTTTTGTTTGTCTTTTGAAAAATTTGAATAAAAAAAATTATTAAAAAAAAAAAGAAGAGATGCCAGGATGACAGATTCATTCATGGAGGAACCGTATGATGAAGAACCAGAAATTTTAGAATGTGAGGTGAAAGCTGCTCTTAAAATACTTGGAAGAAAACAAATCACCAGGAACAGATGGCATACCAATAGAGTTGCTACAAGCTACTGAGACTGAATCTGTCCAAATTTTGACAAAAATTTGTCAAGAAATACGGAAAACTAAACAATCACCCACAGACAGGAAGTGTTCAATATACATCCCAATTCCAAAGAAAGGGGATGCAGTAATTATCCAATTATTGCCTTAATATCCCATGCAAGTAAAGTAATGCTCAAGTTTCTACAACAAAGGCTCTTGCCATATATGGATCAATAAATGCCAGATGTCCAAGCTGGATCTAGAAAGGGAAGAAGCACCAGAGATTATATCGCAAACATACGTTGGATAATGGAACAGACCAAGGAATTTCAGAAGGAAATCACCCTGTGCTTTATAGATTATAGCAAAGCCTTTGATTGTGTAGATCATGAAAAACTATGGAATGCTTTAAAAGAAATGAGGGTGGCACAGCATCTGATTGTCCTGATGCGCAACCTATACTGTGGACAAGAGGCTACTGTAAGGACAGAATATGGAGAAACTGATTGGTTCCCCATCGGAAAGGGTGTGAGACAGGGGTGTATTTTATCACCCTATTTGTTTCATCTGTACGCAGAACATATCATACGGAAACCAGGATTGGACCAAGATGAAGGAGGTGTGAAAATTGGAGGGAGAAACATCAATAATTTAAGATATGCAGATGATACCATACTCTTAGCAGAAACCACTAATGATTTGAAACGAATGCTGATGAAAGTTAAAGAGGAAAGCACAAAAGCAGGACTACAGCTGAACGTCAAAAAGACTAAGGTAATGACAACAGAAGATTTATGTAACTTTACAGTTGACAATGAGGACATTGAACTTGTCAAGGATTATCAATACCTTGGCACAGTCATTAACCAAAATGGAGACAATAGTCAAGAAATCAGAAAAAGGCTTGGACTGGGGAGGGCACCTATGAGAGAACTAGAACAGGTCCTCAAATGCAAAGATGTATCACTGAACAGCAAAGTCAGGATCATTCAGACCATGGTATTCCCGATCTCTTTGTATGGATGTGAAAGTTGGACAGTGAAAAAAGCGGATAAGAAAAACTTCAACTCATTTGAAATATGGTGTTGGAGGAGAGCTTTGCGGATACCATGGATTGCGAAAAAGAGGTGTTAGAACAAATTAAACCAGAACTACCATTAGATGCTAAAATGATGAAACTGAGGTTATCATACTTTGGACACATCATGAGAAGGCATGATTCACTCGAAAAGATAATAATGCTGGGAAAAACAGCAGGGAGTAGAAAAAGAGGAAGGCCAAACAAGAGATGGATTGATTTCATAAAGGAAGCCACAGACCTGAACTTACAAGATCTGAACAGGGTGGTTCACGACAGATGCTGTTGGAGGTCGCTGATTCATAGGGTTGCCATAAGTCGTAGTCAACTTGAAGGCACATAACAACAAACAATCCCTCAAATTATAGACCAATCAGCCTTTTATCTGTTGTGGGAAAGCTATATGCTAGCCTACTAAATGAGAGACTGAAATCTTGGATAGAGGAGGATATCTTGGGCTGGGAGCAGGCAGGTTTTAGGAAAAATAGATCTACAATTGACCATTGCCTAGTTCTTAGTCATCTGGCGGAGAAATATAAGAGCTCCTATGGTAAGGGCCTTTTTGTTGCCTTTATTGATCTTAAGGCTGCCTTTGACTCTATTCCAAGAGAATTATTATGGGATAAGCTATCCCAGACATCGATGGACAAGCGACTTCTGTCCTTGATTAAATGCCTCTATCAATGCACAACACCTCGGGTACTCTGTGGAGCTGATGGCAGTTTGACAAATTCCATCCCCGCTACTAAAGGGGTACGACAGGGATGTATTTTGGCCCCCACTTTATTTAATTTGTTTCTAAATGATCTGATTAAGCACTGTCTCGCCGATAATTTTCATTCTCCATAGCTGGCTGGTATTAAGTGTCTGCTACTGCTGTATGCAGATGATGCTGTGTTAATGTCCTTTTCAAAAGTTGGCCTTAAACGGCTGCTACGGGCCTTTATGACTTATTGTGATAAAAATTCGCTTACTATTAACTTCAATAAGACTAAAATTATGGTTTTCTCTCATCGGTCTTCGTTGCATCCATGGTTAATAAATGGCCAAAAGATAGACCAGGTCAGACAGTACAGATACTTAGGGATCTTGTTCTGTGCTTCACTCTCCTGGTCTACACATATTCAGGCTACTATTCAATCTGTAAATAATAATCTAAAGGCCATCCTTCATTTTGTTCTTGTAAAGGGCGGTCAGTATATTCCGGCTGCTCTTCAAATTTTTAAAACTAAAATACTTCCGCAACTTTTATATGGAATTCCAATTTGGGTACCGTGTTTTAATGCCAAGATCGAATTGGTACTTTCGGGCTTCCTGAGATCAATATTTAGAATGCCATGTTGTGTTTCCGCGGCTGGTTTGCGTCTTGAAGCGGGATTTACCTCAATTGAGTGTTTTGCCTGGCTCCAGGCTTTTAGATTTTGGACCAAAATAACCTATGCAAACCTCCTTCAGGACTCCCAAACTTAATCTGGAGTGACTCATATTCCAGCTCCTGGTCTAAAAGCTTCAATGAGAAATAAAGATTCTTGGCCTTTCAATGGATCTTCTATCCATTATGGATATTGGCACAGCTAACCATATTATTGGCCAGCGTATTAAGGACATTGACCTTCAATATTCTATGGCCAACGCTCGTAAAACCTGCTCTCCATCCTATTTTGGCTTAAATTACCTTTTTCCCAACCATGCGACCTATTTGGATGATTTGTTCATTCCTCGCTATCGGAATTTATATGCCAAGGCAAGATTTAATTGCCTTCCATCGGCGATGTTAGAAGGCTGCTTTAATGGTGTCCCATATGAAAGCCGTTTTTGTATTTGTACATCGAGAGAGATTGAAACAATTGCACATATTCTTTTCACCTGTGATATGTATAAGGATGCCCGAACTAGACTTATTTTACCGATTATTAAAACTTTTCCTGGTAGATCTACCAATTGGCTTTTAAAGCATTTTCTATCTGATACAGATAAAGCCACTACTAAATCTGTTGCAAAATTTTTATATGTAGCTCAGTCCATACGTAAAAGGATATCTGATATTAGTTTGCCTGTTTTAGAAGGACTGACAAATTGCTAATACTGTATCGGATTGTTTTTAGTTGTTCTTTTTCTGTTTTTAAATCTGACTGTCTAACCAACTGTATATTGGGTCTATGACTGTAAATAAACATTACTTACTTACTTACAAACAAGAATTATGGGCTACTTCCAATGAAGTAGTTCTGTCAGTGCAAAGTCTTCTGGATTTGCAATGGAACTTCCCCTCCCTCTCCCTCCCCTCTCTTCCCTACCACCATATGTTCTGGGGTTCTTCTGATCCTCCAGAACAGGTTTGTGGAGGGTTGTGGAGGGAGAGGAGAGAGGAAGTCCCGTCGAGCAAGTGGAATTCCTTCTAGTAATGAAACTAGTTTGTTAGATACTGCTGTAACATGCTGCCAGGCCCAGCCTCCAAGAGGTCTTCTTTATCTTTAAAAGTTGTGCAGGGGGAAGGGAGAATTTCACCTTGTGTTTTTTCCTATCACAGTGTTGCAAGAACACCTGCACTTGGCTGACTTTCTCTTCTCCTAAAGATACAGGATCAGTCTCAGGCCCTGAACCTGGCAGCCCTCATCTGGAGATGCCATGGATTGAACCTGGGACCTTCTGCCACTGAGCTTCTCCTTACATCTTGATGTTACAAATGCCCTTGGACACTTGCAAACAATATTCCTTAAGAGTGGGGCAGAATTTGTTTCTATTGTCAGGAGGCAACAGGGGGGATATTTGTCAGGAAAGATTTCTAGAGCTTGTTGGATGCTCAAAATTAGATATCAGAATAGAAAGTAGAGAAAGAGGAAGACATAGTTTTCAGGGCTTGGACAGGCCTTCCAAACTTGCTCAGTTCCATCCTTGCAGCCTTAATCATGTCTTTTGATTAAGACAGTTAAATAGATAGATAGCCTCAATCTGATGTGCTGGCAGCAGTTATATTAACAGAGAAAATCCAGTATGTTTACAAATATTTACGAGATACAATTACGTATGGTAACAAGCACAGCCATTTCTGATTATTCTGTTTACAAGACTGTCCTCCCAAACACCATGGAACAAGAAGAAGATAGTAATGTACTGGTTGGAAATGAACGCCCAGTGAAAAGCACTAGTTTCAAGTAGTCAGTGCATGTCTCGGTTCATTCATGAGTTTCCTTATTAAGTTCTACTTCTCAAATAATTGCCCAATATCCATTTACATACACCAGGCTAACCTCTGTCTCATGCATTCATGCCTCATTTCCTCACTTAATGCCTTTTCATTCTTGTTATTTATTTTCTTTAATATTACATTTCCAGTATATGGCAGGATGAGTCACCCTCTTTGCCATCTCCAGCAGCACCCTCCAAGGGATGTGAAACAGTAAGGAGATTTAGAAAGCTTTTCCACTCAGTCAGAGGGCTAACCTTTATTATAATGGCATTTGAATGAGAACTGAGTTCCATTCAGTGAAGAATTATTCATAATAAGATTCCAAAAAGTATCCTGCTAGCCAAACATGCTTTCCCAATCTCCTTTATAAAAAAAAAGGACATGGCACACAACAGAACACAGCCAGATATGAGATGTGGTCACATTCACATATTTGCCAAGAGCTGCATACCTCATGAAGCACTAAAACATGCATGCGTGCCAACTTATTTGGATGGGGAAAGCCAAAGGTGTGTTGGTCAGATGAAGAAGCAGTTTTAGGTTTTTCAATGTGTTCTCTTTTCACCTCTCCCGACTTTGATCACTCCTAGCTTCTGCTGAGTTTGTGGAAGGGCAAGCAGAGTGATAGGGAACATGTAGCTATCAAAAGCAGGGGTTCCTAATTGCTCAAAAGAGTGAGTAAGCCAGATCTGTAAGTCTTTATAGGAGCCAGGGACTATCACCTGACTTGCCTGGTGGTGTATTGTAGGGTATTGTATTGTTTTACTGTTTTATCTATACTATCTTAAAGTGAGTTTTTAATTTCTCCAATTGTATATTTAAATGGTTTTATTATTGCACATAGTTTAATTGTATTTTAATGTAGATTTTTTGTTTGCTTGTAATTATATGTACTTTCATATTTGGAAGCCGCCTTGAGTTCCAGTCCTTGGAAAAAGAGTGGGATAAAAATAAAGATAACAATAATAATAATAATTGATCTGACCTAGGTATGTAAAGAGGCTTCCTTGCTAGTATGTTCAGTACACTTCTCTACTTTAGCCAGAGCTCAGTGATGGAAGATGGATGGAATCCCTACAACGGGATGAGGAACCTGTGGTCTTCCAGATATGATTGGACTCCGACTCCTATCAGCCTCAACCAGCATGATCAGTGGCTGGGGAAGATGGAATTTGTAGCCCAACATCTGGAGAGGAAAACGTTCCCCATATCTGCCCCAACAGATGCCCCTCCTTTGAGTTTATTTCCATCTCTTTCCCATGGCCTTATACATTTATTTACAACACAAGAGAGAGAGAGAGAGAGAGACAGACAGACAGACAGACAGACAGACAGACAGACAGACAGAGACAGAGACAGAGGATGGATGGATGGATGGATGGATGGATGGATGGATGGATGGATGGATGGAAGAGAAGGGGCACAGAGAGAAGGGGTATCCAACCCACTTTTTGCTTTGGCCTCACTCAAACGAGGAATGTGGACCTTGACCATGAAAAAAAAATGGTCTCCACTGATTTCTAAGGAGAGCCCTATCCCATCTTGTAACACATATCCTCAAGGCATCATATAACAGCAAAATTAAGCAATCCATAAAACCAGCAGCACACTTTTTTAAAAAAAGCCATAGAAAATTATTACTACTACAACAATAGATTGGTAAAATGAATAAAACAGCAGATAGCAGAAGGCAGTTAAAAGGGTCTCAGACATTGTCCAAAGCCCAGAAGAACAGGTCAAACTTTCTGGTACAGACCTGGCACTTAAAGAAAGTATGGAAGGTTGTAGGAGGATTTTATAACACTGATTTTAATTCATTTGGACGGTTCCTAGGGAACCGAGAGGGATACCCACCCAAATCCCTAATGTTTTGCCTCCTCCAAGGTAAGTAGGTGTAAGGTTGACAATTGCATGTACTAGGTGCCTTCCAATCAACCTCTGCAACAGTAGTTAAAAGTTAAAAGTCTAACTTCTTAGGCCTGTCTGAGGTAGGGATGCCAGGTTCCTGGCCTGAGACTGATCCTATATCTTTAGAAGAAGAGAAAGTCAGCCAAGTGCAGGTGTTCTTGCAACACTGTAATAGGAAAACCCACAAGGTGGAATTCTCCCTTCCCCCTGCACAATTTTTAAAGACACAGAAGACCTCTTGGAGGCTGGGCCTGGCAACCAAGAGGTCTTCTGTATCTTTAAAAGTTGTGCGGGGGGAAAGCAGAATTCCACCTTGTGGTTTTTCTCATTATAGGGTTGCAACAACACAGGATCAGTCTCAGGCCAGGAACCTGGCAACCCTAGTCTGAGGAGAGCTCACTGCTCTGTCAGTCAACACTAGGGTTGCCAGTTGTCCAATTTTCATCCAGAGACTCTAGTTTTTTGGGATCCTCTCTGGGTGAGTCACCTTAAGCTCCAGAGTCTTAGTTTTCATTTAAAAAAAGAATTAAGTTTCTGGATCAAGATATAACCCAAAATATCAGGGCCCCCCCGCAGCTTGTGTTAGTACCGGCTGCTCTAATCCTTGCCCTTTCATGTTTTTAACCAATAAGTGAAATCAGGGTTGTGATTGACAAGATTTGTTGACCTCCAAGCAATACCTAAACCCCATTTCAAGTTCTGAGAACATTTTCCTTTTCCTGCTTGACTCACATCAAGAATTCAGTAAATATAAAGCTTTCAGCAGCATGAAGGGCTCATCCACACGGGAGCATACCTTCGTACTAAAGACGCTGCTTTTACTGTCATAGATTTGCAAGGTCCACACTTCATTCTCAATGGTAGCTTTAAATCCACTGTTTTCCATTTACACTAGTAGGCGTTTCTCTGGGAACAATTAATGTCGTTTCCTTGTGGCCCCGCCCTCTCATTTTACATTTTTATTCCCCCTGGTTCAAGGCTGAAACTGGGAGAACACCTCAGTCTGCAATTAACAAGAAAAAGTGAAACTAACTAGACCCCCTCCCCTTCTCTATTGTCCAAGCCTGAGTGAAAGGTGGCCGGGGAGGGCAGGCAAAGTAGGCAGCGGCTGCAGCAGCTTCCGTAGGCAGCAGAGGGAGCGAGAGTGGGTGATGGGGCATAAGTGAGCCCACCCACTAAAAAAAATAGAAGCAAAGCACCTACAAGGAGTAGTGCAGTGCAGCTGAGATGGTTTTTCCTTTCCTTTTCGCATTATCAGTGGATTGGGTTAATACGGATTTAAAGAGGGAAACTGTGTGATAGCATCTGCTTGCCTGCAACATCATGAGAACCATACAAATTACAAGGGGGTGCAAGTAGCACCAGACACACACTACATCACTGTGTGGATGAGCCCAAAGAGTACTTTCTTCATACAGGATTGGGACTTGCTTCTGAGTAAACATGCATAGGATTGCACTACAACAGAAGATCAGGATCTTGGTGGGCACACACAGTAAACAATTTTAGTTATAATTATAATAAAAGTGTACATGCAGGATTTTTTAATTACTTGCAAAAATGGCATATTATACATTTTATCTTTCAATTAATTTTTGAACAGCAGTTTTAAAAAGGGTACATGCGGCAGTGTTATACTTTTCTAATTAAGGAGTCAAACAAGTTAAAATTTTACTAGACTGTTGAAGAGGGCAGTTTATCTTATTCATAACCTGTTTTGAAAATCTTCCCAATATGTAGCGAAGTAAAGCTGCAATGCTAATTCCACATACCTGGGAGTTAATCCCATTGAATTCAGTAGGACTTACTTTTGAGTACACATTGTTAGGATTGTGCTGAAAATTAATGGGACTTTTGAGTGAACATAGAAAAGGATTGTGTTTGTTTATTTAGCTTCTACATGCCTGGGTAGGCTTGCTTAAACAAAAATGTTTTTAGCAGGTGCCAAAGAGTACACTGAAGGTGTCTGACTAATGTCAATATGCAGGGAGTTTCAAAGCGTAGGTACTGCCACACTAAAGGACTGATTTCTTACAAGAGCAGAACAAGTACTATGTGGCACCTGTAACATGGAAAGCACACCTTGAACTTGGCCTGGTAGCAAATGAGCAAACAGTGCAGCTTTCAGAGCAGAGGTATTATGTGCTGATAGTGTCAGCAATCATGCCGCAGCATTCTGCACTAACTGCAACCTCCGGGTCAGGTTGTGCTGCATGGGGATTTCTGTGATCTTGGCTGAGTGGCTGCCAGAATTTTTTTAGCTTTTGTTAGGAACTCTGACTGGTTGTAGGATGCTGATTTTTCTGTCTTACTCATAGGATCTTGTTGTGGTTGGTATGGTATTGCATTTAGAAAATCATCACTGTCTTTTCTTTTTCTATTTGCATTTCATTTACCTTTAACCTCACTTCCTTACATGCATAGGAGCAACAACAGTGGTCCATGTGGTCAGCTCAACCCCCTTAAACCCACTGATGATGCACCTTGTTGGTTGCATGATGGTTTGTTTCTTGCCCAATAGTAGTAAAAGAGAATTTACATACTGGGAAGTGTGGCTTCAATTGCTATTGTTTCCAATCTACTGCCTGTGAAAGTTGACCAAACCATGTGTGTTTTCTCTCTGTGAATTTTTACTCACTGGAATTGTGTTGGCTGTCAAAGTGAGTTCATAGCAGCCAACAGAGTAGACAAGGAAGTGTAGAGAATCTTCTTAACTCTTTCTCATTTTCCAAACCTCTCTCAGCAGTGAAGGGTCAAGTCTGTAAAAAATGTTTGGAGCGGCCATATTAAAACGCAGGCAGGAGGTTGCCAATGCTGCTTGGGTATGGATAGCACTGCAGAGGATAGTCAAGCCTTACCAACAGCACACATGGATATCATTGCAGAGGATAGTCAAACCTTACCTAACAATATCTACCCAGAACTAAGTCCTTTTGAGTTTTGTGGGGCTTAGTCCTTTAGTAAGTGTGTTTAGAATTGCAGCCTTTACTCCTGAGTGCTCCCATCTAACATCTCCATAACACTCAGCTTTCTTCCTGCAATGGCCTTCTGGTGACTGGCCTGGTTTGAGGACACTTAAACCCTTCTTGCCAGAAGCAAGTAGGCTAGATTAAATGTTCCTTACCCAAGCTCTCTAAGCAGGTGAGAAGGAATGATCTCATCACTTTAGCTGGACCTGGAAACACACTCATTTAGCTTAGATTTCTATCTTAATTTCCATTCGGATAATTTTTTGTTTGTTTGAGTGGTATGCTCCAAGCAACTATGGTTGATGCTTAAAGTATCATGCTTAATGACATCACTAGGGCCTGCCCCATGACATCACTAAGGCCTGGCCCCTATGACATCACTAGGGCTCACTCATATGGCATCACTAAGCCCCACCCCTATGATATCACTAGGGCCCTCATGACATCACTAAGGCCTGCCCCTGAAATCTCAGGTTTGGGATGCTTCTGACCTGGCAACCCTAGTCAACACCTCTTCCCTTTAAGTTCCCTAATCTGCCTTGTTTAGTGCAGGTAACGCTAAAACAATGACATAACACCTTTATTAGAGAAAGGAAAGAGAACAATGCAAGCATACACACCCAGTCAGCAAAGCTAAATAAAACTTTTCCTTACAGGCATTGAAGTGGCCTAGGCAAGGAAGCTCCTCATTACTTTGCCAGCCAAGGAAGTAACACTCAGGTGCCCGGTTGGATCTTCAGGTCACTGACCCTCACCCTGGCCAGGTAGCATAGGGCCTGGAAGTTTGGAGAGAAACCCAGCTTCCTTGCATGCCCTTCTTATACACCCTCACTGATGTTCTACCCTCCTACCTAATAAAGTATTAATTTATGTCCAAACTCTTAGGCTGATTGGTTATTGCCCTTCCAAGTTACCTTCTTGCTGACGTGACTTGTTTATGCCCAAAATGTCCAATTCATTTTGCATTTGTGGTTGGACCTTTGTGGTTTCTGTCCTGTCCTGTCCTGTCCTAGTTCCCTTTTCTATGCACTTCAGGATTTTCCAGATTACTGCTATGATCTTAATAATACCGTTTGTTTTTCACACCGTTCTTTACTATATGCCTATATTTACTGTCAACCTGAACCCCCAGTCCTGTGGACCTCAATACTATGTTTTATTTATGCAAAGCCCCTATATTGAATATATGTTGCCTTTTAAATCTCTCCCTCCCCAGCTCTAGGATCAGCTTTCCTATTTTAGCTGGCATGTTCACAATAGGACACAGCTATCTGTTTTGCAGTCCTCCTGCTTGCTACTATACTTTATACAAAGACATGTTAAATTCTTTTCCTCTAATTCACTTTTGCTTTTATTCATTAAAAAATACCATCTTTGTGTCATATGAGGCTTCATCTCCTTTGAATCTAGCTAAAATCCCTTCATCTTTCACAAACCCAAACTATAGTCATGGATTTTAAACAGGACCTCTAAGATATCCCTTGTTGCCTTCTAAAAATGACTGGGGTACTCATATCTACCCTTACTTTTGTTCTCTTGTAATTAGTAAAGGATTGTCAGAGTCATAGAGTCCCATCTGTGGTCTCTTTATTTGGGACCTCACCCATGATCTGCATTGAAAAGTATCAAGTAATAAAATGACTTCCTTTGAGATTAGCAACTCTCTCTAGCTGGAATAATAGGAAACTTTGTGGTTGTTCCTACATCTCTTACAAATTTATCTATGAGAGTGATTTCCCATTCTACTCATCAAATTAAGCCCTTTAAAATCTCCCTGTGTAGATCCCTATATACGTGTGTTAATATTCTAATTAAGAAAATTTCCAGTTTTTCAAACTCCTACAAGGTGCCAAGTGCAAGGGAGTTCCATGATTCAGCAGCACTGAAAAAGCCATCTTTCTGGTACACCCTGCCTAGTTCGCATCCATAGAAGGGCCTCTGAAGCAAATTTTAATTTATATTCATGGTAGATGCATGCAGAGAAGGCAGCCCTTTAGATAACAGAATTCCAGTAGTGCAGCGAGGACTGGGCCTTGGAGCCAAAGTCAAGGGGCCCACACTCCAGGGTGCTCCAAATGACCATAACAGCAGATGGTGGGGGGCAGTGGCAAACAACCTGTTATGGGCATGTCAAACCCACCAGAACTGATGCTGGTCACTTGAGCAATTTGACCTCTGTAACAGTCTCTTTTTTAGAACTTGAGACACAGAGTTAGGAGAAGTACCCCAAGAGCTCATGGCATGTAGTCCAACCCTAATCCCATAACACTATAGGTTGATAAGTTTCTCTTTCTCTTTGGAATAATAGAATATATCCGTTGCTGTCCAATGATTGGAATGTATATCCTGTAAAATATCCTGTAATATTTTATTGAAATTAAGAAACGAATTCCATACTTTTTTCACTAGAAACAAATTCATAACTCATCAATTATTGTAGTGTACCATTAGATACAGTGTGACTGAATTATTTATGTTCTATTAAAAAAAGTACTTTCTCAATGGAACATAATCCCTGCTCCTCCCATGATTTGTAAGAATATCCTTTGTTATCATTGTGCATATATAATACACATTATTCCCAGTTTGCCACTAAACCTCAGGAAGAGAGAGTAAAACAGTGTTCATTTCAAGATCAGTTTCTTCATACAGATCACTTTCTTCATACAGTAGCTAAATATTGCCTTTGAGATAAGAAATGTAACCTGTTCTGACACAGAAAGGAAAAACTGACAGTCACAAATGAAGATATATAAAGACTGTGAAATACAAAATTTAGGAAGAATCTATTTACATATAACCTCTGGGCATAAGCTATACTCATTCCATGAATGGATCTCCTACTGACGTCAATGCAATTAAGTGACATCTATCTGTGTTTGGCCTCTGGAATTCAGAATATTGTTCTGGCCTTATCATTTTACCCACCATCATCAGCTTGTTAATGCAAGTGATAAATGAAGAGACTGTGCTATGAGATGAGAGGCTGTGAGCCCAGTTCCTTTCTCTGTTTACAGTGATATAAATCGAGAACAATTAAGGCCGTTTGTCCATTAAGACCAGACAAAGTTTTGTTGTACTTGCCTTACCATATCTGCTTACTAGCAAACATGTGACTTTAAATGGTGGGTCTGGGCATAAGCTTCTGAAGCATACTAATAATTGGTGGTGATGTATAAGTTTTGCTTTTAAATGCTGCATCTTCAGTGTCAGCCAACCTGGGCTCTCGAGAAAGGAATGGAGGGCTATAAGAAATGAAATATTAATAATGTCAATATATGTTGCCTGACCATAAAACATTATGCTGGTATTTTTTAAAAAATGACCACTAAGAAAATGGTGATCTCACTAATACGATTATTTACAGATTGTAGCATTATTCCCTGCAATATTCTGGGGGAATTTTTTGTTGTTGTTTACATATTTTAAACACTTTTTTCTGTTCTGCTGTTATGTTTTTATATTAGTGTTAGCATATATGTTTAATTTTATAAGCCTGCCAGTTGTTTTGAACAACATAGTGCAGGGGATGGCTTTAAAGGAAGCTTAGACAAATTCATGGAGGACAAGGCTATCATCGGCTGCTTGCCACATAAACTATGCTCTTCCTCTATGGTCAGAAGCAGTATGCTTCTGAATACCAGTTTCTGGAAACTGCAGGAGGGAACAATGCTCTTGCACTCATGTCCTGCTTGTGGGCTTTCCAGGGGCATCTGGTTGGCCACTTTGAGAACAGGATGCTGGATGACATGGGCCGTTGATCTGGTCTAGCAGGCTCTTCTTTTGTTCTTATGGGTGGCTAACTTATGGAACTTCAGGTGTTTATTTTTATTTCCTTACATTTATATCCCAACTTTTTTCCATCATGGAACCCAACAGTATCTGTATTTCTCAGGCAGGCACTGATATATCCAGGCACTGACGTGACCCAGACCAGCTTAGCTTCAGCAGCACAGTGGCTTTTTATGCTTTCAGACCATGGTGTAGGAATCCCATCAGCCCTAGTCACCATGGCCAATGATGAGGGATTACAGGAGCTAAACACTCCTGTGTAATGGGACAGAAGTTTTAAAATAAATATAAATATTATTTACTCTTTACAAATAATAAATAGAACTTCACCATGTACATCTACCACCCTGATAGTATAAACTCATTCAGGTTTGTCTCATTTAAATTGTCCCAGGGGCTAAGACTGAGTTATATACCTTTATCTCATCCTATTCACACAACAAACGTGTTAGATAGGACTAGCGCTCACAGCCATTTCTATGGCTTGTGACAATTGCTTTCTTCTTTCACCCATAACAGCTCCTTGTATGTGACAAACAAGTCACCTGATTTGTTCACCTTAAATGCAAAACCTAAATATTTGCTCAGTGTGAGTTGGGCATGGAAAAATGCACATTCTGAACCTAGTGAAAACCTATTCATCCCAAGGAGACGTTTTAAAAAGTAACTGTTGCTTGATGCATAGTGTGCACCATCTGTAAGAGCTAGAATGTTTTACCAAAGCTCAGGCATGAGCTTCATGACTGAGCAATGATCTGAGTCAGGGTCATTCATGGTCACATTCAGACAGTTTTGACAACACCACACGATGTGTCTAAAAACTATGCACACACCAAGTAATGTATGATAGTAGTTATGTGTAGTCCTGAGTGATCTATCCACATAATCATACAGTGACCTTCAAAATAAAATAAAAAATCTGTGTATATTTCACTGGATCATGAAGAGTGGAGATTACCATTACAATGGTCTTGTCATGCACTTGACCAGTCCAACTGACTTGAACATTTGTCCCAGTGCATACCCATAATTAACTGTGGACACTTTTATCTTGAAATTTGTTAGTGCCTCCCCAAAAGCATTGCTATTTTAGTGCAGCATTGTTTACAGGCATACCCCGCTTAACGTTGCTTCACTTAACGTCGCCTCGCTATAACGTACGTGCTCCATACACCACCATACCCCGCTTAACGTACGCGCGCTTTGCAATTACGGACACTTAATGGCATGACGCCACTGCCATCTAGTGGCGATTGCAGTGCAGTACATGCATAGATAATTGCTTCACTTTAAGTACATTTTCAGTTTACATACACGCTCCGGTCCCATTGCGTATGTTAAAGCGGGGTATGCCTGTATATATTTAATCGTAAGCAGAATCAATTGATTGTACTGTTATGGAAGCATGAAAATCCATATGTATAACTCATAGAACGGATTTTAAAAAGTACCTTTGACACATAGGGGGCTATGCCTCTCAGCTTCAATTCAAATTCTGCACACCTTCTGGGCCTTCAACATCTGCATGTTAAGCAGAACTTCAGCAAGCAGGAGGGCTATAAATATGCAGGGCACTTTCTAGAATGGGGAGCCTGCATGTGTATAACTGTAGGTTTGTAGACCATCACTCCATGCCAATGTTCTGCACAACATGTAGATGTTGGGACTTAGGTTAGAATGTATACATCATTGGGTGCAGCTGAGAGGCACTATTCCATTGCCCTCTCCATGCATTGGCTATATACATCAAAGTTGTGCACATTCTAGTCCCACAGGACTTTAGCAATGAAGCACATATGAACACAATACAATACAACCTATAGCTAATCACATTTTTAGAAGAAATATTTTATAAGACTCCTTGAGAGACCTGCATTCTGGTTTGATTCATACATTGAAACTGCTGGTTGAGTCCTTTGCAAGAAGACAGGATGTTCTGTGACTTACCTTGAAACTGAAAATGTTTGTTTCAGTGAAGAAGGAAGCTGAGTCAAGCAGTACTTTCAAGAACAATGTTTCAGCATTGGAAATGCTCACAACAGCCCCCATGTATTTTGTCTTTGGAGGATACAAATCAAGTGTTAGAAACACTGTCTTGTGATCTCTGATTGAGTACCCTCAGTAGTAAAGTGTTTGGTTTCTGCAAGGCTGGGGGTGTGATTATGCAGGAGCAACAGCAGCAAAAGTTCATAACGACAATATAAAATGAAGCAAAGAAGAAAGAGAGGGAGAGAGGGAGGGAGAAACTTAGGAAGTGAATGGTTAGAGGTAAGAATTATACTTAGTCTACCCAATTTCTACAACTGTCACTGCCATTTAAGATGGATTCTGTGCAGCACTGTTGCAAGTCTAACTTCAAACTTTGGGGAAACTTTTCCACCACTGACTTGTAGGCTAAGGCAATCTTACACTTTCAGCACATGCTAAAGACTTTGTAGCTGTTAGTCATGCACTTTATTGTATCTTACTGGTCACTGAGAAGTTTCTATTGTATTTTATGCTGTTTTATTTTAGTTGCTAGAATTATATGCTTTTCATTCTCTTGTTTACCACTTCAAGATTTTTTTTATGTTAAGCTGTTTATAAAAAAATAAGCAATAAATGAGATACAGAGAGAGAGAGAGAGAGAGAGAGATTACCACAGGACCTCCATGCATTACAGAGCATTTTAAGATATGGTCTACCTACCTTGAAATTATATATAAGGCAGGATATAGAAATAGATTAAACAAACAGATAAATGTTCAAGGGTGCACATTCAGCAGGTCAGTTCAGCAGTCTTTCATTGATGCTTGTTTGCCATTATTGATCTTTTCATTGAGGAACCCCTAAAAAAGTTCCAAGGAACACTAGGATTGGGGTCCCCAGAGCACAGTTGAAAAATCAATGGCATAAGGTAGCACTTAGTTTTTCATAGATATCCTATAACCAGAAAAAAATCCCAACTCTCTTCCCCCCCCCATGACCACTCTATGCATGATAGATACAAAATTTGCCTACTGTGAGGGATGGGCGAGTATGGGAATTTTGGTTTATCTCAGTTTTTCATTATTTTCCAGTCTTAAATTCAGTACATATTTCTACATCACTGCCCATTTTTTTAAAAAAAAATGTACGCCTGAAAATTCATCAGCATGTTAAATGTACATATTCTCCTAATATACACATTCTTGTATGCAATTTTGTACAATATGCACATTTTTACAAAGCAATTTTGCATAAATAATGTATTCTAGTATGTTGTTTTCAGTAATATCTGTATTGTAATGCACACTTTACCCTAGTTTATGAATCTTGTGTACATTATTTGGCTGCAGAACTGCACTGCAAAATTCAAAGAAGTACAAATTTTGAAGGATGGCTGTGTTTCAGTTCATGTATTAAGTATGTATACATTAGATAGGTTCACCTATAAATGCAAACTGAATTGAATTTCTTCCCCTTCCCTACCTACTGTCTCTACATATATTTTTTCTCTCTCAGAGCTCCCAAACCTCATCTTTCCTTCAGAGAGGTCTTGACCGTATGAATTTTAATAGATGTCCTGAAAGCATCTTTCCTGTATCTGACAAATACTACAAAACTGACTTTAAAATAATTACAATAAAAGAATGATAAATCCTTGGAATTTGGTACTTGTTCCTTGGAATGGCTCTGGATTGGAAGAACATTTCATCAGTAATTCTCTAACTTCAGAATAGATTACTATATCACATTTCCCGCATACAAACATAACATTTGCAAAGCTTCTTTTTTACATTTCTGACACCCAGTCAGGAAACTTTAAAGAGGAAGCCATTGAATTATCATGCATTGGGAGAAATTCTGCCAGTGCAGTGAGTGATTTACGTTTCCTCCATACCAAGAATTATACCATACCAAGAACCACTGCTGAGAAGAAAGGTTGTGTTTGACATTTTGAAATCTCATCTTCAGTAACACGAAAGAGTATGCATTGAAAGCTTAGCTTCTTAATATTCCCATCAGAGGAGAAAGCCCCCTTTGCAGAACTAGAACAGCATTTATATTCTTCAAATCAACATACTTAAAGCAGTAAAAAGACACTCTTGCAAAACAGAGGGAAAACAAAATGATACAGAAGGTAGCAACTGCATTTTTACACTCTGAAACAAAGAAATCCTTCCACCCAACTGTTCACATACATTTCCATACGGTGCTTTTTTATATGAAACAATGGAGGTGTTCTCTCTCTGGTTCCCAAATCTCATTAGATTACCCTCCAAATCAAAATGTTCAAGATACAGCTCTGTCTTTCACAAACTTGGGAACCTTAAGAAGCATGTTTGTTGCCCCAGAAGCCATATAAACTAGATTATAATATACATTATGTCGACAAAATTGTTTTTGCTGAAAATAGTCCTAAACATTATTCTCAGGGTCAGGTCATCAAAGGCATGTTGTCTGCCTTTGCCAGTCATTAAGCTGTTGGTGCACTATTGCTGCAATAATACACATCAGAAGGTGTATTTAAACAGCATCAGAGTTGATTTGATCTATCAGTCTATGAGCTTTAGAACAGGATGGTATTCCCTACCGCACCCCAGACCATACAACATAAGAGAGAATATTTCTAGAGGCACGGATGTGAGACTAGTTGGACATGTTTCTTTCTTGTGCTGTTTGCCAGGGCCCATGACCTACCAAATGCACTCACCTAAGCTACGATTCAGAATATATTCATCTTAACTGACCAGAGTGGTGTAACCATCAGGAAAAGGAAAGACAAATTAGGGCAAGGGAGTGAGAACGGGAGGGCTTCTAGTAGATAGTTCCACAGGGTACCAAACTTTGGTGCTAGACCTGAATGCAGACAATTTCATAAGCACTTAGATTAATGTTATCACTCCAAGTATATTTGTAAAACTAAACATTTGATACAAGTAAACTTTTTCAGGATATTCTGCAAGCAAAAGTCTCAGGGCTTGAGAGCGTGCTAATAGTAATAATATACATTTTCAGTGGGTTGATTATATTCTGAGGAGTATATTAAGAAAACATTGCACAAAACTCATTTTCATGTGGTCGTACATATGATCATATAAAGACTGGGTTTTTTAATGCATGTACCCACTTAGATAGCATAGAAGGCGTAAAAGATCAATTCTAGTTTAACTAAGTGAATTTCTAAAATTAATTGTGGAGTTGAAGCATGTGGAGTTTTCTACAGCTTTCATATCCATTATTTTTTATGTTTCACCACCACCTCTATGTTACCAAGGGATGGAACCCATTGAGAAATAAAGGAATAGGGAAAATCCTCTTAGCCCAGATTTTTTATTCTCATGGAAGTGACTAGTAGTACCACCTTGTGATTTCAAAAAGAACCTGGCAAGTGGGTGAAGCTATAAGTAGATCCTTTGGGAGCCACATATGCTCCAGTGCATTAACAACACAGCTATGTTAATCTGGGTTCAGATTTGCATCCCAATGCAGCTCTTGGCCACTCTCCATGAAGTCTGCTGGGGCCTGAGGAGCCCCCCCCCAACAGCTGGGAAGTGAGGAAAGGATTGCTTGTTCCCATGCACTATTAGCAGTGGAGAGCCAGGTATCTTGGTTGAATCAGTATTTCTGGATAACTGAATCTTTAATGCCCCCCTCCAGCAATTCCAATGCAGTTAAGATTGCAGCAATGTTGACTATATCAGAATTGCTAGAGAGTAGAGGTTAAAGTCATGGGACACCTTGGATTAAAAAAAACAACCATATCATTCCCTTGACATGCTCCCAAAAGTGCAAAACAACAACACAAAAACAATGCCTGCCTTGGAACTGGCACAATTATTTTCCCGGCCATTGGTGGTAGACTTAGAGGTTTTAAAGCAGAGGCTGGATGGCCACCTATCAGGGGTACTATAACAGCAGATTTTCTGCACTGGCAGGGGGTTGGCTAGATGACCTTTGAAGTGCCTTCCAACTCTATGATTCTATGTTTTATCCTTTCCCTCTCCATGGCTCAGAAAGAGATACACTAAAAATCCTAGAAGAGACAAATACTGAGTGCCAACCTTTAATATGGATGAATGAAGAGTAAGCAATGAATAAATTATAATTGTTTCCTGCTGGCACAAACAAATATACAAATGAAATCAACTGAAGGAATGGGGACCATGACATCTAACTAAGTAATAAGTTTGAAATGTAGGAAATGGAGAAAAATCACAGAGTATGGAGGAAGATGAATTCAAATATGCAACTTTGTGTTCAACTGGCCTTTCCATTTCTAGACATTCCTTTTGCCCAGCAATTCTATTAGTTGTCAGCATTTAATGAATGGTGCAAAAAGGGCAACCAAGAAGTTTTAAACAAGATTGTTGCTGGTGACTCATGGCCAATGTGGAATTACAGGCCTCTTTTCATTAACCTAATTAAAAGCATGGTTCGTTATGTTCCAGGTGCTTATCTAACTTATTTTAATAACACATTTCTGGGGGTCTCTCTCTGAATGTGTGTGTGTATGCACTAGATATAAATACACATACACATGTATGTATTTTAATTGTTTTCAATCAAATTAAACAGAACAACAACAAAACATAAAACAAGTTCACGTGTTGGTTTTGCACTACAATGGTGGCATGGAGACATAATTTCATTCTCTTGTCCCTGCTCTGTTGCCTAAATGGCTCCATGTTCAGAAGAACCCTCCAGAAGGTCCTGTGCAACACTGGCAGTACTTCAGCGCTTGAGAGTGATGAGACTGAAGATCGAGAGGCTGGTTGCCTTCCCACCCAGGCCAGCTATTTGGATTCAAGCTCAGATGTACTGAAGGAGGCTGGGGTTGGAAGAACAGAAGGAGGGGAAGGGTTGCTTCTGCTTTATGAGCCACAGAGAAAGAGAAAGGAGGCTGAAAGACAGACGGAAGCGATACATATCTCCACAGAAGATTTTGAGCATGGTTAATGGATGGTAGGGTGAGTGGACAAGGAGAAGTTGTACTCTATTCTGTGCTATGATAAAGCTGTGGCTCTGAGGCCCAAGAGCAGTTCAAAGCCCTTTCCTCTGACATAAAAGGGGGCTGTGAATGCTCTGAGGGTTGGGGGCTTGGGGAGTATACTATACAGACATCCACAAATTAATCTTATGTAACACACTTCTCAATGCCCTGTGCTGCTGAGGGAGCTTCTCTGCCACACCTTAGCCTGCCAACCCTTTTAGGAAATATGAAGGAGGACTTCTAGTGTCGCCCTGTTTCTTGGTGAGGCACTGCCAATAGGAATACCATCAGATCTTTATGGCACTGTCATTGTGTTATTAAAAATAATCAGTCCAGTACCATGCAATGTGTCAGACTACCTAATATGCCTATTGCTGATTAAGCATTATGATGTCATTTTTCTTAGTCGGAT
Source organism: Rhineura floridana (assembly GCF_030035675.1). Classification (NCBI taxonomy): domain Eukaryota; kingdom Metazoa; phylum Chordata; class Lepidosauria; order Squamata; family Rhineuridae; genus Rhineura; species Rhineura floridana. The sequence continues at coordinate 132,465,756 of NC_084481.1, read as the reverse complement.
TTTTTTTTCTAACAGCCTGAAAGACATCTGGTAGAAGGTGGGCAGCCAAGAAACCAGAAAGCAGGAAGTGAATATGGTCAGTGAAGCCCAGGGGCCAGGACTTGAGCAATGGCACCATGGTAATCTGTTGTTCAAACAAAAGCTTGTGCCTGACTTAGCGGCTTCTGTCCCTAGGATAGTCACCAGTCACCACCAGAGTCCAGTTAAAGGAACTGAGATCTCTTTGCTTATTTGCTCACCAGTCAAATGTATGGAAGAACAAAGCTCAATGCTGGTGAAAACCTGAAATCTCTTGTGCCTCAGCCTGATAAGCCGCTGGCTACTGGAGCCAAGGATGCCAGATCATCACATACACAAAAAAGATTTTAGGAATAGCAGATCCATTTCAAATTAAAATAGAAGGATCTGAAACCTGTAGGAACTCTGTGGGTCCGCTTACCTAGGAGCCAGTCTGAAGAGTGGAGTAGCTGAGTGAAGGACCACGTCCAGTTTGTCAGAAGGCAGCCACTCCTGCCTGGAACACTTCTCTGCTGTCCCAGTTAAAATAATGGCATGGCAGCTGGCAGTATCATGAATGGAAGCTGACAAGGGGGGCAGAATCTATTTTTATTATTATTATCCAACTTCCCTCAGTTGGACTGGCACTAATTTTACTTGTCAATCAGTTTTACTTGTAATGGATGCCTAAAGTAAGTCTGGGCAACAAGAGTTTCCTTTTGGGATAGACAGTTATGGAGTATTTAAGATTCCAGGTTCCTCAGTTAGAAGGTCCTGGTGGCAAGCTTGTGTCTGAAGGGTCACAGCTGAGAAGACTAGTAACCTGTCAAACATAGTAGTCTTGTTCTGTATAAATGTGCCAAGTCCAGTTATCTGAAAACAGTGTCTGTGATTCAGAGAGCTGACTTCTGCACAGCTTAAAAACCAATGGGAGGGTCTTAGCACTGTTAAAAAGAAGAGTGCCTAGATGTGCCTGCAGATATGGTGGGTGCTTGCCTTTGGACGTGGATCAATGTTTCATATAACAGAATTCCAAACATTCCAACTCACAGTCATGCTACAAGTGTGTCAGAGAAGCTGAGTTGTAGGTAGACGAGTGATGCACATATGCCCACCTGGAATTTTCCACTCTATTTGTGAGCAGATAAATAAATTTTTGGAGAGCATTATACAGATTTGTTCCAAGAGGTAGAGAAATTATCCCAACAGTTTCTCAGGGGTAGGACTCACCATTAGCAGTGGAAGTAGCACAGATTCTCCGGACCTAGTGTTATCATGGAAATGAGCACTAAAGCTCCACTATATTCCACTAGATTGCCAGAACTAGCTTTTACATCATGTGAAAGATCAAAGAAAATGTGCAAATTACCATGTAAGAAATCGTCAGGAGAACAGAATAAAGTGCAGTGCAAAAGCAGCCTAGAAGTGGCCAATAGCTAACCTGAGCAGGTGGGTCAGTCCAATGCCAGAGAATATTTCACTACCAGGGTCGGCTCCAAAGTGAGGCCAGATGGGGCCCTGGCTGAGGGCCCCACAGCCCACAGGGCCCCCTGCAGGGGCCCCCATTATGGTGGGGGAGTAGCGTTCCCCTTCCGTGACAGGTTCCCTGCTGCAGATCACAGGGAGGGAGCTGCCCACCTGCTTGCCAGCCCACCCATGCCCGCTCTCTCTCCCGCTCTCTCTCTCACCCTCTGTCCCTGCCGGCTCCCTTGATCGCTCTCCCCCCACCTGCTCACTCTCCCTCTCTCCCTACCGTCCCACCCACCCCCGCTTGCTCTCTCACCCGCCATCCTGAGGGCCCCTCATTATGGTGGGGGAGTAGCGCTCCCCTTCTGTGGCAGGCTCCCTGCCAGATCACAGGGAGGGAGCTGCCCACCCATTCGCCAGCCCACCCACGCCTGCTTGCTTGCCCTCCCCCCCACACCTGCTTGCTTTCTTGCTCACCCTCTGCCCCTGCCAGCTCCCTCGTTCACCCTTCCTCCACCAGCTCCCTCACTCTACCTCTTCCCCCACTTGCTCGCTCAACCTCCCACCCGACCTCCTGCTCTTCTGCCCACCTGGTAGGTAGGTGGGGCATGCGTGCATGTGCCAGGGCCCCAGCATGCCTGGGGCTGGCCCTGTTCACTACCAAGAAAACATATCCACGTATGCAGATCTGATAGCTGACCACAGAAGGCAGCTACTCTGAGAGCAAAGGACTCCCTGATTTACCCCTGCTGACTGACAGAAAAAGAAGGCAGATCATCAGTTTTTAAGGCAGATCATATTGCCTTTGCCCTCCTGACCTGACATCATCTCCTATGCTGGGGGATGGAAATATCTCGTGATTCCCTTCTCCCCACAGTCTGGGGTAGGTAAGAGGCGCTCTTTGGAGAAGGAGAGGAACTAAGGCAAGCAGATGTGGGAAGCAGCAGAGCAAGGGTGGTGGGAAGAGAAAGGGCTGGTGTTCTTTTCATGAAAACACTCTTTGTGTCCACCTGTGAATTTTCCTAGTGCTTTATTTGGAAATTCTTAATGTTAACATTCAAGGAAAAGTCTGGCCCATTCCTGTTTACCTTGAAACATACCAACAGATTGAGAATCAATTGCCACAAAGAGAAAGACTATGTGATGATGAGATGTTTTGGGACAAAATGTATGACGGCATTGTTTATATTCACAGAATATGCCCACTATTAAGTATCTAAATAGCTTGAGATGGGGAGGAGTAACACCACATTGTTATGTTGATAAAAGTAGTTGCAAATTAATCAATTGGCCCCCTCTGATTACTTCTGAATTACGTAGCCTTCTTCCTGCCCTTTATCTATAGAAGAGCCCTCAGCTTCCAAGGCCTCCCTTTCTGGCATTGGCCTTGTTCCCTCTTTCTCTCCCCAGGGGTTTTACCTTTTTTCAAACAACAGATATGATCTACCCTTTGTATGAAGGGTGACCTAACCCTGCCGGGTTTGAAAATGCTTCTCATGAATCTTTCAGCAGAAGGGCATGCAAATCCAGGCATGATATTAATGAAGCAATTAGTGTTGGAAAATATTGACATTTAAAAATTATTTATATGTGTAGATCAAAACACCTGTTAAAATAATTTGACATATGCCATTGGACCATAGATAAGAAAGGGGTTAGTGACAAAGAAAACAAAAGAAGAGATCAGTGTTCAGTGTGAAACTAAACACATTATAGAAAGTCTATGCATATAAAGGCATCGTTTAATAATAATTTAAAAATTAACGATGGATCGAGATAGTAAATCTGCAATCCTAATTCCTAGTCAATGCTGCTGTTTTCAGCAGGCACAGAAAGACCAATACGGTTGGCACCTGTCTAATTTGTAGGGGGAGGGAATTCCATAAAACAGGTATGATGATGCTAAAGGCCCCATTCTGGATTGTGACAGAGGAGGCTCAGTTGCCCTAGGCACCAGCGGAAGAGTTCTCCCAATGAGTACAGTGGCTGAACAAGTACATTGGGGTAAAGTGACAATGTAGTCAAATGCCGCATCCTTATTTTGTAGCATGGTTGGTGCAGGGAAAAAAATCACCACAGTGCTTTTTAACTTCCAACCTAGATAAGCATAACCATATTAACTTTAAACAAATTAAGGGCAGTTAAATTCTTAAAGAAGACAGGTGGAATCCAAAGAGACCTATGATCATCCAAGTTGTTCGGCATGCATGCCAGGATTTGCACTTGCTCTTCTGATAGTAGTTCCCTGCACAATGTCAGAGATGTCTACAGATGGTCCCTAGACCCGTGGGATTGACTTTTGATGTGGATTGCTATTATATCTTCTTTTTTTGCAGTGACCAACATTCCTCCCCACACACACACACACAATTCCCTTGAATAATGCTGTGTCCAAGGAATTCTGGGGAAGGAACAAAATGCAGCCAGGCCACCAAGGCTAGAGTTCTGCTGTCACTGCTGCTATTGGTTGCAGTAGAAGGAAAGGAAAAATGGAAGGAAAAAGCTGCTACAAGCAATGAACCATCCTGAACCTTGTGCCAAATGGACCCATTTGGAGGAGACAAAATTTTGCTTGTCCCCTAAACTCAATGTGAAAATACTTTTGTGACAACTTTTGCCTTTGCCCTAATTTAAGCACTCACATTATGTAGACCAAGGGTTCCCAAACTATGATCCATGGATCAACAGTGGTCCATGAGTTTCATTCAGATGGTCCATGGCATGTCTGTGAAGAGCATTTACAAAATGAATTATATAGAATTCTATGGAATTCAAATTGTAATACAATATAAGAAATAAAAGAAGCAACAAAAATGCAATTTAAATGCATACAGCATCTAGCACAGCACATTATAACTGCTACAAGAGGCAGAGAAAAATCATTAAGTGATTCACCAAGACCCTCAGCAATTTTCAAGTGGTCCATGGGGGGGGAAGTTTGGGAACCGCTAATATAAACAGCATGGCTAAACATTGAAATTCATTCCTCAAACATGAGCATTTACATAGAATGTAATATCACCTTCAAAAAATTTGAAAATATAGAAGTGGAAGTGGACTGCCTTCAAGTCGATTCTGACTTATGGCAACCCTATGAATAGGCTTTTCATTGTAAGTGGTATTCAGAGGTGGTTTACCATTGTCTTACTCTGAGGCTGAGAGGCAGTGACTGGCCCAAGGTCATCCAGTGAGCTTCATGGCTGTGTGGGGATTCGAACCCTAGTCTCCCAGGTCGTAGTCCAGCACCTTAACTACATGACCTCTAAAAAATAAAAAACAGGAGTGAGAATTTCCCTTAAATTTATTTTCTGCTATAAAAATCAATCTCTATGTTGCCTAACTTCTGACAGGTGATTCAGTTTCTAAAGATTTGTATTTTCATTGGAATTTCTTAAAATACCACATCACAGGGGCCCCACTTTACCAAAAACTTGTTTCTGAATGTTTAAATACATAATAAAATCATCCCTAACCATATATTGTTTATTGAAATGTATACTATTTGAAGAATTTGGGTTAGCAGCAAAAATTGTTAAGTAGCTGCTAAATGTCAAGTCAGTAGATCCAACCAGGGCCCATGCATAACATGCCAAAGTTATGGCCTATGCATCAACATTCATTGGATTCTTCATCCTGGTTCTATTTGCTCAGGAGCAATCCAGTGGAAGAGGGAGGAAAACACAATCCATGACTCAAAAACACAAATTCAAAAATATAACTGAAATGAATATTCCTGTTTGACATACAATGTTTGATGGTACTATTAGACAATATCAAATGAGAAACAGCAAAAATGTAATAGTATAGCAACTCAAGGTATCATAGGAAATATCTTAAAGCAATACAAATATGAACTAACAGAATAAATCACATATATTTTCCTCTGAACACCCTCCTGTCCCCCTACGTGTGCATTTTAGCTCCAAATTTCCTAGAATATTAGATTAAAGAAAGACATAGTTACCTATGAGTAGATAGGCCTGAAGCCTTCAGCTTGGGCAAAGTATGCAAAAGCAGGGCAGAGCAGATAGCAGCAAGAAACGAAGAAAAAGTAATCCAAAGGCAATCCCTCCCCACAACAAGAATTCCTAACTCACCAAAACCTGAATACATTTTTATACCAACCAATAAACTTAGTCATGAGGTTGGAATTACCCAATAAATTTACATTAATTTCAATAACTGTGGGTGGAACCCCATAATACATAGTCCATACACAGACAATGAATTATCATTATCTGGGAAAGGAACAAAGAGGAGCATCTGAGATCCGTGCATCAGTGATTTTCCAAGCAGTGCCCTTTTGCATAGGGTCATCTCCACATACATATATGTTATTCTTTCAGTTAGATATTGTTTTGGCTATCCAGCAGCTCTGTACCAGCTTCTTATCGGAAGCTTTTTCAAGTTGGCAGCAGAAAGTGACAATGCTTTGCAGACATCCAAGCAATCCTACCAAAAATGACACACACAGCAGAAAAGTGTCGTCTGCCTTGGTTCATCATGGCTTCAGCATTGCTCTAGTCGGTGCATCCACTTTTAATCTGACTGCCATGTGTAGACCATATACAGATGATGTACAGGCCTAATACAGACCAGATTAAGAAAAAATTACAATATGCCTATCTCTTACCTATATTATATTGCATTCAGTATACAATCTACTGTAAAATACACCAGCATTTCAGCATGCAAATTATAGGACTCATGCCACTTGCAAGTTTTTTTCCTTTGAAAGAGCATGTGCCAAAATCATGGAAGAAATTGTCAAAAAGGAAATCAAAATTCTGTTTTAAAATGCTATTCTGTAAAAGAGCAAGTATTTTTGATTTATACTGAAGGGCATATTTACATAGGATGCACATTTGGCAAGTGTATCCACTATATATGATAATTTCTTAGTTACTATCTTGGCCATGCTTTCCTTCCAACTGTTTCTGTGTTATTCATAGAGTTTCACCATTGGTGTAAATGTTGTAGTTTGCCTTGCACTGGCAATGAAGAATCAGTCATAAAGGAGACCTTGAATCATGCATATTTTGAAGCTTGTGTCCAGAACAAGCAAGATATTAACACATGGAAAAGATTATCTAGATCAGCCTCCTGTAACCTGGTGTCTATAACTGGACTACAGCTCTCATCATCCCTGACCATTGTTCATGTTGATTGGAGCTGATGGAAGTTATAGTCCAAAACATCAAGAGGACACACATTTGGAGAAAGCTGATGTAGAGCCTTGTCAGCAAATCATAAGATCTCCAGCCAATGGGTATAGGGACATTTGAAAGTCCACCATGCAGAGTGGCACTACATGCAGGAGCACTATAGAGAGGGGAGTGTGATTATGTTCACTCATGGCTACTGGTCCTGTCTCAAACTTGTACACACATTTGGGATAATGTCTGAAAGAATCTACTCATGTACAAAATGTATGAACACAGGGTCCATCCATTTTTGAATAGGGTTCATCCATGTGCACAGTGCTGATGCATATATAGTACATCCATTGCATAGGCTCTTTCGGACAGTGACACTGAGTACACCATAGTGAGCAGAAGAGGAGGGGATTACCATGACCCTGCTCCCCTCTATGCAGGTTTGAATCAACTTCAGAACAGTGCTAAGAGTCATGTGGTGGAATTAACATCTTACTTAGTGCATCCACAGGCAGCACTTCCCATACTAGAAGGCAAGTACTAACCATTTATGTATTTAATTAAATAATGCAAGCTAAATCCATTGTTAAACATAAAATAAAAGATATTCATAACCAAGAGATACATGCCTTAAAAAATGGGCCTTGTTCAGCATGCTCACTGGGCCTGGTTTGGTCTGCCTCTAATCTATATATGCCAAACCTACACTTTTTAAACAATTTCTAAGTATAGAAGAGCTGTTCTGTTGCCACTTTTTAACATTTTGCCCTCGAAGATGTTAGAGGGCAGATTTGCCAAAATTCCTATTAAGGATAGGTACTGTCCATGTAATCAGCTGGATCTTGAAACAGTTTCCCATGCATTTTTTTTTACTGTAGATTTTATCATGGGGTCAGAGAACACACAATTTACCCCCTTATGAGGCAATTTCCCAGTTGATCATAAGAGACTCTTCTATTTTCCTTGAGATCCAATAAATTCATTACTGAGCAGGTAGCAATATTTCTGAATGTAGTAATGTCTCTTAGACATTCAGTGATTGCTAGCTCTTAAATCCTCATCTTTGTTCTTCTGATATTATGATTATGTATTTATCCAATTGTGAACTTTTTAATGGTTGGTTGACTGCAATAAAATATTGTTGTTATATTTAATTAAAACATCAACTTAAACTGTAAAAAGAGCACAATAAGGAGACTATTCTGGGAGTTAATCCTGTAAAAATGAGCACTCCGGAACTAACACCTAGGGGTAATAAGCCTGAAAAAATCTAGTTTTCAACTCTTCTCAAGCAGAGAGGGGCCACAAGAAATCAGAAACTATTTATTTATTTAAAATATTTCTGTCCTGCCCTTCTACCCTATAATAGGGCATTCAAGGCGGCTTACAAAAATAAAATCAAACACATACATAATAAAATTGTAAACAACAAAATCACAAAAACATTAAAATAAATTAAAATACATAAAATACAATTAAAATACATAAAATACTTACACACACACAAACACACATGCATATATATAGACACACAGATACATATATGTATACATATATACACACACACACATATACATATATATAAGGAGTGGTACTAAAGGGGACTACAAGGGTAAAATTTAACGTAGAAGACATACAATCAGTGTCAGGCTCTACCTTCAGTTCCTCCCAAAGGCTCTCTGGAACAAGATCATTTTCAGAAGTCTTCGGAAAACCATCAGGGAGGGAGCAGAGCAGACTTCTTGGGGTAGGGTGTTCCAAAGCTTGGGGGCCACAGCTGAAAAAGCTCTCTCCCGTGTGCCTGTCAGTCTAACATCTTTCACTCCAGGCACGCAGAGGAGACCAGAGGCAGATGATCTTAAATCCCGGGCAGGTACATATGGGCGTAAGCGGTCCCTCAGGTACATTGGTCCAAGGCCATTTAGGGCTTTAAAGGTTAGAACCAGCACTTTGAATTGGGCCCGGAAACAAACTGGGAGCCAGTGGAGTTGATAAAGCACAGGGGTGATATGCTCCCTGCACCGTGCTCCAGTTAACATTCTGGCTGCTGCATTTTGAACCAACTGTAATTTCTGAACTAAACAGATATTAAATCCCATTTTTGGAGAGGAAGTAAAAAAACCCTCCATGGAATGGGGTTGACTATGGCTTCCATTCCTGTGGAGGAAGCTCTGTTATATACATACATCAGAACACAAGAAGGTCCCCTTCAGGTTGATACCAATTACACATTGATGTCTAGAGTTCAGGACTAGCCCACTCATTTGGAAGGCCTCCTTCATGTGTTCATATTGAATGCCTGTCACAGTCAAAAGCATTTGATTCTGTTGTAACTTTTATCCCTTTCCTCTAAGGAGTAGATCAACATGCCCTGAGTTGCATGTTACAGCTCACTCTGCCCCTGACTCACCAATGTTGGGCAGAATTTAAGAAAGCCCTCTATTTTACAAGCACTTAGTCACATCGTTCTTCCCAACTGTGAGGACAGACCCTGCATGAATGCAACTGTATGTGTATAGGACCTGTTCTTACATTTTAACCAATGGACAAAGGTCTGGGGAGGGCTCGCAGATCTGCAGAAGTTGAGACAAGGCACGTGAGCACAATCCCACTAATCTCCATGAGCTGTTGATTGAAAGTGTGGGGGAACAATGTGAGGAAGAGGGCACTTTTCACTATACAGGTTGCTATAAATAATATTTGCAGCACTGTTCTTTTTTAAAAGAACACAAAAAGCTCAGTAAATACAGGGCTACTTTCCTATGCACGTTTTCTTTGGAATAAGTCCCAATGAACTCAGTAGGACTTACTTATGAATAAACATGCTAGCACCAAACTGCACCTTTTTATTAAACAGTAAAAATATATGTTATTTCATCATCTTTATATTCTGCTCTTTCTTTAGGAAGCTCTGCATTTCTATTGGAATTCCGCTGGTCTCCGGGTACTCCAAATCCACACCTGCTTACCTTCAAAGGTGCTATAGTTTAGGTGCTCCCAGATCATTCTAGACCATATTATATTCCATATGGATTGTACTATATTCCATATTACAGTGTGAAAATTTCATAAAGCATAATCAACAGATGTACATATTGTTATTCAGTATATCTCTGCTTTTTAAAAAATAAATAAAAGGCAAGCATGGCTGTCTCTAGAACGCATCAATTTAGGAAGGAAATACTTGTATGTGTTTTCATGAGCCCAATGTTTCCAGATAGAATTATATTCTAGTTGTTTTGTCTGAATTGGGGGAGGGGGGAGGAAGTTGAGTAGCAGGATTGAGAAGTCGACAAATGAGCAGAAGTCATTTCTGACATCACTGGGCACTATATAGAAATCACAAGGCTCAGTATGAACACAAAGGACAAAATGACCTGAATGTAAAAGACACTGTCACATTGTGGGATGTCAAAAAAGAAAAATCAATTCCTCATGATTAACAGTGTAAGAGATCTCAGTGTTGATAAATTGCAGTTGGTGGAACTGCCCTGCCAAGAGGAAGAATAATGTAAAGAGAAACACTAACACCAAAACATTATTTGTGCAACAAAATAAGGTCTACACTATAGTGTTCTTAGAATATAATTAGAAGACTTGGCCCAGTTGTAGGATGAAAGTGATTCTTCAGCGAAAGAACTATAAATAAGGGTTATTTTAAAGATGAAGAAGGGCTGATGAAAACGTAGCCTACTCATAAACTTGTGATCTTGGGACCATTGCTTTGAGTCCAAATGTTTTATCACAGGAAAGAGAATTAACATAAACAGAATTCTCAGTCTAACGTCATACTTAAGACCTTACACCAGCCACCTAAGTTAATCTTTGAAAATATAAAAACAAAGCTTGGGGGGTGAAATGGCATTTTTCAATAAGGCATTGATAACATGCTCCATTAAAGCATTCACTTTCTTCACATTAAAAAAAATAACAAAACAGCTGGCAGCATATTTAGCTCTGCAAAATACCTATGAGAAAATTCTATGTTACTATCAACATGCCTATATACTGAGGCAATTCGATTATCTGTCTGTCTGTCTGTCTGTCTGTCTGTCTATCTATCATCTTCTACAAGTGTGTCAAGGCAATTTGCAAATGAAATATGTACCCCAAGCTGGCCCACTGAGCTTTATAGCTATGTGGGGATTGGAGCCCAGGCCTACCAGTTCCACCTGTTACATGACTTTACTGGCTTTCGGGAAGGTTTTAATATCAGCAAAAATGGAGGTATGAAATGATTATATTCAAATAAACTATCCCTCATAGTTACAGTTCTGTGATGGAGTTTAAAGTCTAAAACTCTGTAGGTATAGCTCTTGAATGGGAGATTTCCTTGGGAATCCCACATTAGCCCGGTAGTTCAAATTAAATAAGCTGCACCACAGAGCAAAGCCAAGAAAAGAATATTTAGACCCACTCAAGCTAGGTTACATTGCAAGTACAACCAAGATTTTATATTTTAATGTATATGTATATTCAATGTATATTTTATGTAAACTCCTTAGAAGTTTTGATAAGTGGAATATAAATCTTGATAAAGAAATACTGTAAAGAAATACATATCCTTAATGTCTTAGGGCACAATCCCACTTGCATTTACACTGGGCTGAGGGGAGTTGAATATGGTGGACCCCCGGCTAAGCCAGCAGGGTCCCGGCTTAGCCAAGCTCCACCGGCAGAATCCCCTCACCCTGGCTCAGCCGCCTGAAGTCCTAAAATAATGTTAAAATAATGTTTAAATAATGTTTAAAATAATGACATGTTTAACTTCAAAGAGGGAAATTACTAATATAAAATCAAACACTATGTAATATAAAATCAAAAGCCAGACTTCAAATGAACATTAGAAAAACTTCCTGACTGTTAGAGCAATACAACAAAGGAACCAATTACCTCAGGAGGTGGTGGGCTCTCTAGCACTGGAGGCATTTAAGAGGCAGCTGGACACCTGTCAGGTATGCTTTAAGTTGGATTTCTGCATTGAGCAGGGGGTTGGACTCGATGGCCTTATAGGCCCTTTCCAGCTCCGGTATTCTATGATTCTAACTGTGCCTGAAGTAATATTCCAGTTCAATTTGGAAGGTCCTGCACATCTGTAGGATATCTGAGTAGGGATAGAGGACATACCAGCATGTTTCCATTCCATGTCAGTTTCGCAAACACTCAGTGACAGGTCCATTCCAACTTGGTTTTTGTGGGTTTTTTTAGATCTTTTAAAAAATAAAAAGCACAAAACTTCACATTTAAATTATATGCATTTTGTATGTAACTGATACACATCTTATATACATTCTTCCCTATCTGATGACTGTAACGGGAAACTGGGGTGAGAGGACAGAGTAAAGGAGGTGATTAAAGCCATCTATTGTAGACAGAAGAATGGCTCCCTGCAAAGATTGATGAGGAAATGAGTTTTTGAACAACTGATATGATCAAGCTGCTGTGAAATGTGTGCACTTTAATTTTAGTTTCTATAAATTCATATGTACTTTATAATATAGATATATTAATTTTATAATATATGATCAAGCTGATAGGAACTGTGAGCACTTTAAATGTTTATGCTCTATGAAAATTCATTAGTTTTGTACCATTTGTTATAGTACTGCCATGTAGTGGCTGCTGGTTATATTATTCTTGTCATGTGGAATCACAGAATCATAGAATAGGAGAGTTGGAAGGGGCCTATAAGGCCATCGAGTCCAACCCCCTGCTCAATGCAATCCAACTTAAAACACAACAGAATCATAGAACAGAAGAGTGTAATTGCATTAGAATGATTATTATATTTGGTATTAACTGATACATTTCAACCTAATTTTTTTTAAAAAGAGTATTTTGTACAGTGATTTGGCTTCTGTGAAATGAAGGAACAAACCCAGCTCCATATACACCATTGTTTTTGTGTTATATGACATTTAATCATGTATGTTATTAAACTCCCCTATGAAGAAGAGCTGCAACATTTGGCACTTTTTAGTTTATAGAAAAGACAAGTAGGATGTGGCATGATAGAGATGTCTAAATTATGCATGGTGTGGAGAAAGTGGAGGGGAATTTTTTTTTTCTTTCTCTTTCATTCTACTAGATCTCAGGGTCATCCTATGAAGCTGAATGTTGGAAGAGTCAAGACAGACAAAAGGAAGTCCATCTTCATGTGGTGCAAAGTTAAGCTATGGAATTCGCTCCCAGAACAGGGAATGATACTCCCCAACTTGGATTTATTTATTTATTTATTGTATTTATATACCGCCCCATAGCCGAAGCTCTCTGGGCGGTTTACAGTAATGGCTTTAAAAGAGGACTAAATAACTTCACAGAGGATAAGGATTTCAATGGCTTCTAGCCATACTAGCCAATGGCTACTACATCCACTGTCAGAGGTAGTATGCCTCTGAATACCAATTGCAGGTGGGGAGAGTATGTTGCACTTTGGTTCTGCTTATGGGCATCTGCTTATCCACTGTGAGAACAAGATGCTGAATTTGATGGGCCCTTGATCTGATCTAGCAGGCTCTTACGTTCTTAGATTGGATTATTATGACAAATCTCACAATGCCATCCTACACATGTTGAATCGGAAGTAAGTCCCACCAAGCTCAGCTGGCTTAATACACCCACATGTGAACTGCAGTTCTGATCACTTCTGCTGAATGGAACAAAGGCATTGTGGTTCCTACCCCCACTCCAAATTTGCAGATTGGTGTTTCCCCTAAATGAATGAAATGAAGCCTATTTCACAGCATGTTGGCCAGTAAAACTGGATGCCTATGGTAAAAAAAAGAAAAGAATGCAGAGACCTTGTAAAAAGGCAAATGCAATACTTACCCAATGGGACTAGTGAAACAGCCAAACAGCTTCCTGGTAAATGAAGTGTGCAGGCTTTTGCTCGGGACTAGTTAATGTGCACCTGCACACATACACAAAGTGTCTAAAGCCTGAATTAAAAATCAAATATTGCCCCAATGTACTTCTAAAAATGTAAAATTAATGTTATGCCATGATACCTAGCTACTAAGGAGAGACCTCTTGAGGTAAAGAGAGAGCACCCTTATGAACAGTTAGGAATAATTGGTAAATAAAATCTGTATTCTGAACACAGAGACTGTACATGCTACAAAGGAAAAACCAGTGCAGAAAACAAAGACTTTCCAGATTATGCCAAATTATTCCAGATTATTCCAAATAAGACTATTTAGACATGTCAAAATGAACTTTAACTGCTAGTTATGACATTGTATTTCTGTCCTCAGTCTTAACGATGCACATGTGTAATAGGATAACAAGGGCCAAAATCCTAAATTGCAGTCTTGTTGTATATGCCATATTTCAAGATTTCCTATTTTGCATTAGAGATGCCAGTGAACTTCTCTCAAGCCAAGCATGGAAAAGAACTTCAAGGACTTATTCAAGCCAGCCTTAAAGGAAAGGCATGCTCTAAAGTGTCCGCCTACCCAAACAAGTCCTGATGACTGCTAGGAACTGTCCCGAGCTGCTCAGCACGAAAGGAAGCAAGCCAGCAGCAGTGACTGTATTCCTATCTACAACTGCTAATTCCTCATCTGTGTGGTTGGTATTCAAGCAAGTCACTATGATGAGAAGCAGGAAACCTGCCACTGCTGGCCTAGCTGCTCCTGTCTGCTACTATTCCTCACTCAGGCAGGCATGATTTCAAACCTCCATCTGTGTGTGTGTGCTACAACCGGCAGATGTTGTTGACTTTCCCTGTCTTGTAACTAGGGTTGGGTAAATCTGTCACTTTTGGTTTCTCTCAGTTTCTCACTCAAAAGTTCAGTTCTCCTGACTTCCTGAAAATTCATCAGCATTTTAGTGCAACTTTTCCTAATATACACATTTTAATGCAATTTTGCCTAATATACACACTTTTGCAAGCAATTGTATGTTATTTTCACCAGTACTGTATATGCATTTTTATGCAAATTTACACTAGTAAGTGCATTTTTGTACACAATGGAGGCTGGTGGATGCGATATCAGTGGGACAGTGAATCTACTCCAGGTTTCAGTCCAAACTTTCAAGGAGCTATCCCAGGTGCTGAAAGGTGTTTCAGGAGGGCAGTGACTGACAGGGTAAAAACAATCCAATTAGCCATAGGCATAGGGATGAGTGAATCTGTAAATTTTGGTTTCTCTCACTTTCTCATTTTTGTAATCTTAAATTCAGTATTCTGTGTTTATGCATTTGTTATTTGATATTTTTTAAGTCCTCATAAAGATTCATCAGCAAATTTCTCCTAATATGCATATGTGTGTATGCAATTTTGCATAATATACACATTTTTACAAGCAATTTCCCTTAATATAACACATTTTAATGTTATTTTCAGTTATATTTGCATTTTTATGCACACTTTACCCTAGTATATGCATTTTTGTGCATGCTACTTGGCTGGAGAACTACATTGCAACATTCAGATAATTTCAACGGTTGGCTGGGTTTCCATTTGCATATTGTTTTGGAAAATGCGGATTAGGTAAGGTAGGCTTGCTTTTAAATGTGACCTGAATTGAATTTCTCTCCCATCCCTACATTGGCATTGGCCATCCATAGTCATCTAGAGATGTGCTTTAGTTTTTGCATGTTTTTATTTTATTATAAATATTATAAACTGCTTTTATATTTTTTATATGATTGCAGTATACAAATAATGTTTTAAATAAATAAATAGGAATTCGGAAAAGAAAGGTATGCATTGGGAAGGATCTCCTCTTGGGTTCCTGTTTGCCACAGACATCAAATTCCTCAAGAGACAGAGAGCTGAAGATTTGGCTTTTGTCATGCCTTCCCACTGCTCAAAAGACATGAGGACCTGCTGGTTGCTTGCCCACAGCCCACCCCTGTGAACAGCAATGGCTGCAATGAGCAGCTGAAGCTACCCAGAAGGGGTAGTAGTTACTCTTGCTAGACCTTATGGCAGGTGAATGAGAACTGCAATGGCAGCTAGGAGTAGCTGCTGCCACTCACTTCTCCTTTTATGGTGGCTGCTGCAAGCAGCAACTTCCCCTGCCCTTTCTCCAAAAGGCAGTGTATTTGTAGTGCCTAGTGTGTGTGTCCATGCATGCAGGAGGGGATGAGAGCAGGAGGATGGCATTTGCTTTGGGTTCTCCAAGACCTGAGCTTCAGTCATCTCTGATGTCACAAATTTACACCAGCTAAAATGAGCATCAAGCTGCTTCTAGACCCTTGATGCCAAGTATATATTAAAAGCAGTGAGGCAAGGAAGTCTTACAACTCTGATACTTTCTTTTAATTATGGTATTTATGAATAGAAACCTTCTAAGCCTAGACGCATTTGGCTGCTTCTTATAAAGGATTATTAGAAATCCTAAATAGCACCAAAAGATGATGTAAACTTGGGGAATTTCAATTAGCTTTTCCCTTTTGACTTCTAATGGCAATCAACTATACTGTAACATGGCAGTGCATAGGGTATAAATATCTCTCCCTTGTTTGTACAAAATCAGTTAACAGCCATAAATACCAGATGGAAGAGGAAGAATAATCAGTACTTCTAGATAATGCAAGTCAAATTCATAACTTAGATACCATTGTTTTCCAGTGAGGTAACCCATATGTTCCTTTGCATTGCCATAGCTCCATCCATATTAGGAAAAAGAGTCTCCAAGAGTGTTGTATGAATAATATCACTTTTAAATCATTCCCAACGGTCTGACAGAACTGTACTCTCAGAGGAAACTATATTAAAAACATCTGGGCGTCCCTGCAGACTCTGCGTTTGTGCATCGTGAACCATAATGCCTGACTTAAAAACAAAGCTAATCCTAGAACTGGATGGGGGTGGAAGGCACCAGAGAGAAAGGTCTGTAATTCATTCTCTTGCCCAGAGGCAGCACCACTCCCTGGATTAGTCCTGATGTAAGGGCCCACCAGTACAGTAAAAGCCTGTAGGAATCCAGGATGCAGCCTTACACCAAATCAGACCCATTGGTACATCTGGCTCAGTACTGTCTACATTGACTGTCAGCGAACCTCTAGAGCAGGTGTGGGGATCCACTGGTGATGCTGCTGAACTTTAATTCCCATTTGAAGTTCGCCTTAGCAAACATGGGCAGAGATGACAGGAGTTGTAGTTCAGCAACATCTGGAAGTCCAAAGGTTCCCCACACCTGCTCTAGAGTTTAATGCAGGGGTCTTTCCCTAGCCATATGTTTTACTGCTCAGCTATAGCCCTTTCCCTGTATGTGCTGACTGCTTTGCTTTGGGAGCTCCCCTCCCCCCTCCCCCCTCCCCAAAATGTGACCAGCTCAATTAGAGAAGAGCAATAATCACAGCAATGAGTGGGCTGCCAACAGGATCTTTTGGGGCCGGGGTAGTATACTATTTGATTTGAGGTCTCCCCTGGATGTGGGATTCCTGGCCTCTTCTGAGATCTGTTTCCATTTGAATCCCCCTCCCCATATGTTTAACTGTATACTATAGCTGCCCAATCTCCCAGCTTTTAAAAGTTTGATAGAAATATCTGTTGCCTATAGGTACGTTCTTAAACCACAAGTTTTTTTTTCCTATTAGTGGATTTATATTTACATGCGTGCAAAGCTGAAGGTTTAATTCCATTCTTCATACTTGCATTTTTGTTTTAATAAAGTCTGAACTAACTGGTCCTGGATTACATTCTTAGTATTTCAGTCCAAATTTCACTGGTGTAAAATCACTATGGAATCCAAGGGAGGGCTGATTTCAGCCCAGTTTAAATATGTTGATAGTAAGATGCTATGTTTGGGATAAGATGCTAAAACTATATGCATCATGCATGCATAATTTAAGATGGAACAGGTAGCGCAAGCTGCCTTATACTAGTGCAGGGTATTCTCTCCTCTGACAAACAGCTGGAGTGTCTCACAGGTATAGAGTCCCACTTTCTGCTGCTTTTGCCTAATGATGCCAGGATTAAGTGCGGAACGTTTTGCAGGAAAAACTGTGGTCCTTCTCTAAATTCCTTTCCGTTAACTAGCACTTCACAAAATGCACTTCTATTGCACCAGAACATTTTCTTTAGACATTCCTTTTGCATCCAAGACATTTCTAAAATTTAAACCTGCATTAAATGTGTTTTTCAGTGCTTGGTATTTAAACCTCGGTTTTTAGAGTTACATGACGCACAACAACATGAAAATATGGGTGGGAGTGGGTGGCTTATTTTCTTTTGGGAAGAAGAAAACAAGTCTCTGAAAATGTGTGTGTGTGCATGTATGTGTCACCTTTATTACCAGAACCGCTGTACCTGACCAAAGCAGGTAGTTAGCTGTCTAATAATGATGCTTTTCATATATTCATGTTGGAAATGTCTCCCTCTTATGCCCTCAACATCTCAGTTTTATTACAGCACAAGTAAGTTAGGGCTGAGAGTGTGGGAGGCATACAAAAACTACCCTACTCAGTGTCAAAAAAGAATATTGTGTTATTGATCTGCAGATATGAGCAAATTAAATATGGGATTCCCTTCTCATTAAAAAAGTAAAATAAACAACCTTGCAAGAAACCTAGAAGAGTCCACAAAAGAAACAAGGTTTTTTTTATGTGGGCGTTAAAGCCAGTCATCATATCTTACACATCTTTAACAGGAATACAATGCAAATGCAAACGTCTATCACTAGAGAACACATAGCCTTTTGCTTTCTTTGCTGACTTTAACTCCAGCGCCTACACAGACATGGAAACATTTCATAGCTGTGGCAGCTGGAATTATTACCATGTCTTTGCTCAATATATCACTGAAAAGATTTTTTCTCTCACTCTTCTGCAATCTGTTCTGTGACAATTGGCTATTAATACATACCAGTGCTGGTAGTTCCCCTGTCCCATGATTTGATTTGCAAGTGCCTCCATATTTTAGAATACTCTATCAACTGGGATGGGGAAATCAATCTTTATTATCCCAGAGAGGCTACTAAACTCTTCCCCCAATTTAATAGGTAAGCAATGAGATATGTTAACCCCACACATTTTATTGCAGCTAGGTAGCCACTTGCTATAAAGGAGTGTTATTTTTTATTATTATTCATTTCTGTAGCACTACAGGGCATAGCCACAAGTTTTTTTTAATTTATTATTTGATTTATATCCTGACCTTCCTTCCAGCAGGAGCCCAGGGTGGCAAACAAAAGCACTAAAAACACTTTAAAACACCATAAAAACAGACTTTAAAATACATTAAAACAAAACATCTTTAAAAACAATTTTAAAAAGCTTTCAAGACATCTTTAAAAAAAGGTTAAAAACATTTTGTACTGTTATCTTTATTCTGTATATGTTTTTGAGATTTTTTTTTGTAAGTTGCTTTGAGTTTCATTTTGGAAAAAAGCGAGTAATAAATATCATTAATAAATAATAATAAATAAATATTGGTGTTTTTTTTAAAAAAAGGTTTAAAAACATTAAAAAGCAATTCCAGCACACAGACTGGCATAAGTTCTCAATTTAAAGGGCTTGGTGAAAGAGGAAGGTTAATACGCAGCTATGTGGAACATCAGCCTGAGGACACTTGGAAGACACTCAGAAGCAACAGTGGCATGCCACTGCTCACCTGACCTTGGGTCAGTCATGCTGCTGCTGCTTACTGGGAAGTAGGGGGGAAGGGACAGGAATGCACTGTCCTCATCTCACTGCCATTTTGCCCCTCCCCTCTACATCTGACTGGAGGGCAGGTGAATGCGGATTCCCTATCACACCATCTGCTACTGCTCAAAAGGACTTCAGCATGAAGGATTAGGGGCATCAAGGAGCCTGAGAACGGGAGAGGGATCTCTTCCTTGACCTCCTTAAGAGTAGCCACTGAGGATAATCCCCTTTCAAAGATGTATGTAGAAGATAGAGACTCTAAAGGTCAGTGGTTCATAATTACCCACTGGACAGCATCCTCAAATACCAGAATCTCCCCTCACCTTTGGAGACCCTCCTGTGACCAGTCAAGAGGGAGCATGAGACAGGGCCTGCTCATCAGTGGCCCCACAATTATGGAAACTGATCCCATGTGAAGTTAGGCAGTCTCCATTCTTCAGCACCTTTAAGGCCTTAAAGACCTACAAGCTACCTAATCTGCACTTCCTGAAACAATACCTGAACTGAAACGCAGCAACTCTTCGAAATTCACACCACTCTGCATTTTCTGATGTGGTTCTTCAGATAAACAATGTGTGCAATAATGCATACACTAAGTGAAAATATGCATAGATTAGAAGATATTGTGCAGTATATTTATTTTATTTGTTTATTGAATTTATATACCGCCTCATAGCCAAAGATTTCTGGGCAGTTTACAACAATTAAAAACATTAAAAACAAGTATACAAATTTAAACCATACCAAATTAAAACCCATAAATACCGATAGGCAAGTTAAAACATAGGCTATTCAAATGCTGTTTAAAATATGCCTGGGAGAAGAGGAAAGTCTTGCCCTGGTGCTGAAAAGATAACAGTGTTGGCATCAGCTGCACCTCATCAGAGAGATCATTCCATAATTTGGGGGCACCACTGAGAAGGCCCTCTCCCTTGTTGCCAGACTCCCAGCTTCCCTCTGAGTAGGCACCTAGAGGAGGACCTTTGAAGTTGAGTGTAGTGTACAGGTGGGTTTGTGTCAGGAGAGGCGTTCCATCAGGCACTGTGGACCCAAGCCGTGTAAGGCTTTATAGGTTAAAACCAGCACCTTGAATCGAGCTCAGAAACATACAGGCAGCCAATGCAAGTGGGCCAGGATCGGTTTTATATGTTCAAACCATCTGGTCCCTGTTACCAATCTGGCCACTGCATTTTGCACAAGCTGCAGTTTCCAAACTGTCTTCAAAGGCAGCCCCAAGTAGAGTGCATTGTAGTAAACTAGCTTGGAGGTTACCAGAGCATGGACAACTGAAGCCAGGTTATCCCTGTCCAGATAGGGGCATAGCTGGGCCACCAACCGGAATTGGTTGAAGGCATTCCATGCCACCGAGGCTACCTGAGCCTCAAATGACAGAGATGGTTCTAGAACCAGCAAGCTACGAATCTGCTCCTTCAGGGGGAGTGCGACCCCATCCAGGACAGGTTGGACATCCACCATCCGCTCAGAAGAACCACCTACTAACAGCATCTCGGTCTTGTCTGGATTGAGCCTCAGTTAATTAGCCCTCATCCAGTCCATTGTTGCAGCCAGGCACCGGTTCAGCACATTGACAGCCTCATCTGAAGAGGATGAGAAGGAGAAATAGAGCTGCGTGTCATCAGCATACTGATGGCAATGCACTCCAAGACTCTGGATGACCGCACCCAACGTTTTCATGTAGATGTTGAACAGCATGAGGGACAGAACTGACCCCTGTGGAATCCCATACTGGAGAATCCACGGGACCAAGCAATGCTCCCCAAGCACCATCTTCTGGAGCCGACCCACCAAGTAGGAGCAGAACCACTGCCATGCAGTACCTCCCACTCCCAACTCAGCCAGTCTTCCCAGAAGGATACCATGATCAATGGTATCGAAAGCCGCTGAGAGATCAAGGAGAATCAACAGAGCCACACTCCCCCTGTCTCTCTTCCAACAGAGGTCATCATACAGGGCGACCAAGGCTGTTTCTGTGCCAAAACCAGGCCTGAAACCCGACTGAAATGGATCCAGATAATCTGGTATATATCCAGTAGATCCTGTGCTGTCCTTTGTACAACTCATGCAGGGGCATTTTCTTTATTCATTTCAGCATTTTCTACAAGGACAAAGAGATGGTTTCAAGATTAGATGTTTGCTGGCCACCGTAGAAAAGTTTGTTACCCATAGGGTAACTTTATATGCACTAAAATTATGGGCTACTTTTTTGACCCGAAATGGTTCTGGCTGCCAAGTAGATTTTTCAGTTTAAATTATTTGGGCAACCTTACCATTTTAATTTTTGACAGCTTGCATTTTGGAAAACAGATATGCTTAACGTGGCCTTGGTTGTCTTGTTGGTTTTTGTGAGTTACATTGTAATAGCCATTCACTAAAAACGATGAAAATCTGACTCTCATGATTATCAGTGTGCCAAATGTTTGCCAGTAGTGCTTTTGAGAGGTGGACATTTTTCTGGAACACAACTTTAAGGGCTGTATCCAAGTCATGGCACTGTCGGTGCAAGGATTTCTACTTGCACATAGAAGCATAGAATAGGAGAATTGGAAGGGGCCTATAAGGCCATTGAGTCCAACCCCCTGCTCAATGCAGGAATCCAAGTTAAAGCATACCCGACAGATGGCTGTCCAGATGCCTCTTGTTGGCTGCTGTCCAGATGCCTCCAGTGTTGGATTGAATGCCCACCACCTCCCTAGGTAATTGGTTCCATTGTTGTACTGCTCTAACAGTTGTTCCTGATGTTCAGCTGAAATCTGGCTTCCTGTAACTTGAGCCCATTATTCCATCTCCTCTGCTCTGGGATAATCGAGTAGAGAACCAGGCCCTCTTCTGTGTGACAACAACAACAACAAAGGTGTGACAACCTTTCAAGTACTTGAAGTGTGCTATCACATCTCTCCTCACTCTTCTTTTATCAAGGCTAAACATGCTCAGTTCATTCAGTCTCTCCTCATAGGAGAGATTGTTTCCAGGCACCTGATCATCCTTATTGCTCTCCTCTGAACCTGTTCCAATTTGTCTGTGTCCTTCTTAAAGTGCGGGGTCCAGAACTGGATACAGTACTCAAAATGAGGCCTAAGTGTCAAATAGAGGGGACCTAGTACTTCATGTGATTTGGAAGCTATATTTCTGTTAATGCAACCTAAAATTGCATTTGCCTTTTTTGCAGCTACACTGCACTGTTGGCTCACATTCATCTTAAGAGCAAAAACAATCCCAAGTTCCTTCTCGTGTGTTGTATTGCTGAGCCACATATCTCTCATCTTATAACTGTACATTTGGTTTCTTTTTTTCCTAGGTGTAGAATTTTACACTTATCCTGTTATATTTCATTCTATTGTTTTCAGCTCAGTGCTGCAGCCTATCAAGATCCCGTTGAATTTTGATTCTGTCCTCCAAGATATTAGTTATCCCTCTCAATTTTGTATCATCTGAAAATTTGATAAGCATTCCCTGCACCTCCTCATCCAAGCCATTAACAACAAAGATGAAGAGCACTGGGCCCAGGATCAAGCCCTGTGGTACTCCACTCATTGCCCCCCCCCAGTTTGAGAAGGAACCATTGATAAGTATTCTTTGAGTATGATTCTGTAGACAACTGTGGTTCCATCCAGCCCACATTTAGCTAGCTTGCCAATCAGAATATCATAGGGCACTATGTCAAAAACTTTGCTGAAGTCAAGAAATATTATGTTAACAGCATTCCCACAGTCTACCAGGGAGGCTACCCGATCAAAACACAAGATAAGATTAGTGTGGCAGGATTTGTTCTGCTCCAGAGTTTTTCCACGGATTGATGTTAGGCTGACTGGTCTGTAGTTCCCTGGTTCCTCCTTTTTGCCGTTTTTGAAGATAGGGACAACATTAGCTCTCCTCCAGTCATCAAAAAATGAAGTTAGTCTGGAAAGTTTTGTTCTTGACAAATCCATGTTGGCTACTAGTAATCACTGCATTGTTTTCAAGGTGCTTACAGACTGACCACTTTATTAACTGCGCCAGAATTTTCCCAGAGATTGATGTCACACTGACTGCTCTATAGTTCCCAGATTCCTCTTTTTTGTCCTTTCTGAAGACAGCCCTCCTCCAGGCATCTGACACTTCACTCATCCTCCATAATTTCACAAAGATAATAGACAGTGGTTCCTTCAGCTAGTTCCTTCATTATTCGAGGATGCTGTTCATTTGGCCCCAGAGATCTGAACTCGTGTACAAAATAATTAGGTATTCCTTGACCATTTGTCTATCAATCTCAAGCTGCAATCATGCCCCTTCAACTTCTTTTGGGAGAAGACTGAGCCAAAGTAGGAACTGAGCCTTTTCTTTGTCCTCTGTTATCATTTTGCCATCCTCACTGAGTAGCTGTACCACTATTTATTTTCTTTGACTTTTACTATGGATGTATCTGAAGAAAGCCTTTTTGTTGCTTTTAGTATCCCTCTCTTATCTCAGCTCATTCTCCACTTTAGCCTTCGTGATGCCATTCCTTCAATTCTGTGCTTTCTCTGTCTGTACTCTTCTTCCTTTGTGGCCTGGCCTTCCTTCCGCTTCCTATATGTGTCCTCTTTTTGTTTTCAGGTCATCTCTAAGCTTTTTGTGAAGCCACATTGACTTCTTCTGGAGTCTTCCACCTTTTTTCTTTGTTGGAATTGTTTGCCATTGTGCCTTTGGAATTTCCTGAGGTCCTGGGTACGTGTATAGCTACACTCAGCATTTGCTTCCTTTAAAATCAAGAACTCAAGTATATCATGGTCACTTTTCCCCAGAGTTTCCGTAACTCCCACTTCATCCACTAAATCATCTCTATTGGTTAGAATCAAGTCCAGTATAGCTGATCCTCTAGTTGCTTCCTTTACTTTCTGTAGGAGAAAGTTATCTCCAACACAAGTCAGGAATTTCTTGGAGGGGCAGAATTTGGTGTTTGGCAGAATTTGTCTCCCAACAAATATTGGAGTAATTGAAATTCCCCATTACTACTACATCATGCCTCCTTGATATATTGGCTATTTGCTTTTCAAAAGTTTCATCCTTGGCTTCTCCTTGATTGAGTGGTTGGTAGTAGACTCCAGCCACTGTGTTCCGTTTATTCCTTGCCCCATTTGTTTTAATCCAGATGCTCTTGATGGAGCTACGAAGCTCATTCTCCTGTATTTCTCTGCAGGGATATATTTTTAACATATAGTGCAACTCTGCCTCTCTTTCTATTCCTTCTGTTCTTTTTGAACAAGTTATAGCCTTCAATTGCTGTTTTCCAGTCATGGGAATCATCCCACCAAGCTTCAATTACACCTATCAAAATAGTATTTACTTGTATTAAGAGTTAAAGCTTGTCCTGTTTGTTTCCCATACTCTGGGCATTAGTACGTAAACATGGAAGACCATGTGATTAATGGTCTGTTTTACTTTCTACATTTTTTTGAAGACTATTATTCGGCTCCATTACAGCTTTTTCTCAGTTCCTGTTCCTATGCATAAGACTTTGTCAATCGTTGCCTCCAAGTTTACATCTCTCTCCTCCTTAGGATTCAGTTTAAAGCCCCCCATATGAAGTTCTCCATGTGGTCAAACACATTCTTTCCAGTCCTTGTGAGGTGCAATCCATCACTTGTTAGCAGTCCATCATCTTCCAGGAAGTGTAGCCTATGGTCCCAGAATCCAAATCTCTCACGTCAACACCACCTTCATAGCCAATCATTCACCCAGAGTAATTTTCTTTCTCTTTCTACTCCCCTTCTAAGTACTAAGAGGAGGGATGAGAATGCCATCTGGGCTCCAAAGTCTTTGAGTTTCCTTCCTAGAACTTCAAAGTCTGACATAATTTCTTTGTAGCCCACATGCATGAGAAGAAAGGGATACGTGTCAGTGGGCTCTATGAGTGTTGGCAACCCTTCCATCACATCTCTAACCTGTCCTTCAGGGAGACAGCATATCCGGCAAGTCCATGGGTCTTCTTGGCATACTTGGGTTTCAGTACCTTGAAGTAGGGAGTCCCCCACTACTACTACTCTTCTCTTCTTGTTGTGGGGTGTGCTTTCATTGCTCTGCTTGACTGAGCCTCAGCCTCTTGCTCCCTGTGTCATGGAGTCTCCTGTAATTCTTCCCCTGCAGACTGTCCTCTAGTCTCATCCTCAAGTACCTGAAAGTGGATCCTTAGTTCCAATGGTGCACGGTGTCTTCTAGCTCTTCTGCTCCTGTCACCCTTTTCCATGGCATTTATGCCACTTCATTGTTCCTCTCCTCAACACACTCCTCTTCTGCTTCAACTTGCTATTGTTCTTCCACGTCTTCTACTTCTCTTAGCTGTTGTTGTTCCAGCATTCTGTCTAAGAACTCTTCATCTTCTCTTATACCTTTGACCCTCAGCAGCTCCAGGCCTCTTGCCTTCTTCTAATAGCGCAACCAGCTTGGACTTGTTGCATATGTATGTCATGTTGTTCTCAGGACAGAAAACCACTGGTCACCACCACTTGAGTGTCCTTGCCATCCATAGACTCTGTTACCTTTTTGTTTCCGTCTTTCTACTTGTATTGGAATGGCCTGTGCTTAGGCCTATCCTCCTTGAAGGTTAACAAGAGAGTGCCACTGGTATATAATGTGCACAATGAGACTTCCCCCTCTACTCTCCCCACATGCCCCCTAAATCCATTCTAGGGGTTCCCGCAATGCTCTAGAACAGATTTGGAGAGGGAGTGGAGCATGCACAGAGGAGTATAGGAAGTCCCTTGGTGTAAGCAGAAAACATTGCACTTATATTGCATTAGTGAAATACCACCATAAATGTGTCACTTTGTTCACTGCTCTTCACTCCCATTGCTTCCCTGGCTGCTGCTATGATGCCATTCCCTCTCTGAAGCTTCTTGAGCCTATCCAATCAGATGGACACATAGTGTATGTGACAACATCACAATGCTGTATTCGATTTGGAATACATCTTGACATAATTGAAGGCAAAGTTAATTTGGAATATACAGTAGGGCCCCGCTCATATAGTGGGTTACATTCCGGACCCCCACTGTAAAGCGAAAACCGCTGTGAAGCGGATCCCATTGACTTACATTGACCAAAATGGCGCCCGGCAGCAAAAAGCCGCTGTAAAAGCAGAACAAGCGCTGTAAAGCGGGGCCTTTCTACAATTCACAACCGCTGTATTAGCGGAATGCTGTAAAGTGAAGCGCTGTAAAGCGGGGCCCTACTTTAAGCAATGATTCTCGACTGGGCAGTTACGGATCAACAGAGTAAAAATGATGTCCTGATGTTATATAGCCAATCAGATATAACTACATTAGGGGTAGGAAACCTGTAATCCTTGACTGCAACTCTCATCAGCTCCAGCCAGTATGCCCAACAATGAGAGCTGATGGGAGCTGGCGTCCCACAGCATATAGAGGGCTGAAGGTTTGTCAGCCCTGAGCTACCTACTAATATCATTGAGGGTATTCATATTATTTTTTTTAAAAAAATGCAACAGTTTGGAGTTGTCTTGTAAGTAACTCACCATTATTCCTGATGAATTCTGGATATGTTGAGAACACTGGACATATGAAGTTTATTGCAACTTTCAGTTTATGATCCCCCCCCACGGGTGTGTACATTGTCTATGTGCATTTATTTGCTGAGGTTTAATCAATGCACATATGTATTGATTAAATCTGCAGTGCAAAGTGTGTAGTGTCATCCACATGATGTCCCCCTCAAAAAGCTCCTATTCCACTAGTTTACCCCTGTAAATCCAGATTTCCCCAATACAGTGATAATCTGGTAAATTTTAAAAAATGCTCTGCTCAAGACAGTGGACACATTGCCTCATTTTGTTCCTGTGGGTGGATCAAGCATCTATTCTTGCTACTTCCCTTTCTAGACCCCCTGCATCTGCAAGCTCTGCAGCCCCAGGTTTTCCGTTGCTGAAACCAAACCAAACCATCAGATTTGTGCAATACAGGAAAGCTGAAAAACAATGACTTCTCCAGGTCTTTCTACTTTATTCCCTCCATCTCCCACTATTGATTTCACTGTATATTACTGTATTGATTTCTCCCACAACCATCTTCCTGTTTGTGAATGGGAAATGTCCATATTTTTAGGATTGAGCATAAAGTAAAGTGTGTTCACAGAAGCTTGTATTGAACTGGGAATTACCAGATGTGTGCTATTGTGCAGTTCCAGAGTGGACACATTTTTTTTAAAAAAAGGTGTGTTCACTGCTCATTTAATTCCTGTGCCCTGTTGGTACAAAATTAATAACACATTCAAATCAACAAATTGTAAGGCAGGGGCAAAGACAATAGAGAACACCTCCTGGTATGGATGGGAACAAGCAGATTTGATCTTCAACTTCAGCTATGATTCCAAGCAAGATCCAAGTCAAATGTGGATAAGCCCTCATTGTTTAGGACAGTGGTTTCCAAAATGTGGTCCATGAGTTTTATTCAGGTGGTCTGTAGCATGTCCATATTAAATATGCATATTGATTTTAATTGTATTTTTATTGTTTCTTTTATTTCTGAAATTGTATTCTATTGTATGCACAGTGCATTTCACTAGCAACAACAGGCAGAAAAATCATTAAGTGGTCTACCAAGACCATCAGCAATTTTCAAGTGGCTCATGAAGAAAAAGGTTTGGGAACCAATGGGTTAGGAAAGACTAATGTGTAGATGACAAAATTGGCTGGCTAACATTAGTTCAAGGGTATAAATATCTGAGCCAGTTCAAAGAAAATGTCAGGATGCATTTGACATCTTAGTTCCTTATATAATAATGGCTTCTTTTCTTCTCCTTTGGGACATGCTCAGAGATACCTCTTGGGTAAGACCAAGAGGCTAGACTCCTAGCAGGGTCACCCAAGGTGGAATGGGCAAAGCTGAGACACCAGACTAAGATGCATCCAGACTCAGAGGAAGGCAATGGTAAACCACCTCTGAATACCTCTTACCATGAAAACCCTATGAATACACTATACAATATGAATACACTATACAATATGGAAGATAAGACCTCCAGGTCAGATGGCACTCACCGAGCTACTGAGGAAGAACAACAGACAAGTATGAGTAGCGCTGTGACTAATGACGCACCTGGGTCAAAGCCGAAAGGAAGCCAGGAAGTTGACACATACACGAAAGGAGAGTTCGGAGTTGTACGACACACACAATAGGAAGATGGAATGTGAGAAGCATGAACCAAGGAAAGTAAGAAATTGTCAAGAAAGAAATGGAACGTATCAACATTACAATACTTGGCGTGAGTGAATTAAAATGGACGGGAATGGGACATTTTCAATCAGCCAACTACAAAATATTTTATGCAGGAAATGAGAAATTAAGAAGAAATTGGGTTGCTTTAATAGTGAGAAGTGATGTAGCAAAAGCAATTAGGAGCTATAAAGCAAGGTCTAAGCAACTGATGTCAATGAGACTCAACAGGAAACATATTAATATAACCATTATCCAAGTCTATGCTCCAACCGCAAATGCAGAAGAGGAATTGGAGAGATTTTACACAGAAGTACAGGAAGAAATTGATCACACAGCAAAACAAGATGTGCTGATAATTGTGGGGGACTGGAATGCAAAAGTAGGGAATAGAGAAGAACTAGGAATTGTGGGGAAATGGGGCTAAGGAGATAGAAATAATTCAGGAGAAAGACTTCTTGAATTCTGCGAAGCCAATAATATGTTTCTAATAAAGACATTTTTTTCAGCAAGCGAAAAGATGATTGTACACGTGGACATCACCAAATGGTCAATATAGGAATCAAATTGATTTATATAATTGGTAGCAGAAGATGGAGAAGTTCCATACTTTCTGCGAAAACAAGACCGGGAGCTGTCTGAGGTACAGATCATGAACTGGTAATATTGAAAATCAGAGTAAAGCTAAAGAAGAACAACAAAGCAATCATAATGCCAGCATACAATTTAAACAACATCCCAGAAGAATATAAAGATCAAATAAGGAACAGATTTGAGGCTTTAAACTTAGTTGATAGAGAACCAGAATAACTATGGATTGAAGCAAGAGACTTTATCAGGGACAAAGGCAAAAACACAATACCTCTAGCTAAAAAGAGAGAAAGACCTCAATGGATGACTGAAGAAACTCTTAAAATGGTTAAAGAGAGAAAGAAAGCAAAAGCAGACAGAAACATGGTCAGAACCCTAAATGCAACAATACAGTGACTAGTACGTAGGGAAAAAGAGAACTATTACAACTATTGTATAGAAATAGAAGAGGATAATAAAAAGGTACAACAAGAGCTTTCTTCCAAAAGATTAGAGAAATTAAAGGAAAATTTAATCCAAGAGTAGGGATGTTGAATAATCAATAGGGGAATACACTGACTGACTGAGATAAAATAAAAGGAAGATGGAAGCAATACACTGAAGAACTCTATAAAAGAGATGCCAGGATGACAGATTTATTCATGGAGTAACTGTGTGATGACAAACCAGAAATCTTAGAATGCAAGTTGGAAGCTGCCCATCAAATACTTGGAAGAAACAAATCAGCAGGAATAGATGGCATACCATTAGAGTTGCTACAGGTTACTGAGACTGAATCTGTCCAAATTTTGACAAAAAATTGTCAACAAATATGGGGGGAAATGGCGCACAGACTTGAAGCATTCAATATATATCCCAATTCCAAAGAAAGGAGATCCCAAGGAATGTAGTAATTATCAAACTATTGCCTTAATATTCCATTCAAGTAAAGTAATGCTCAAAATTCTACAACAAAGGCTGTTATGGAGTGAGAAATGCTAGATGTTCAAGCTGGATTTAGAAAGGGAAGAGGTACCAACATACGTTGGATAACGGACTAAGGGATTTCAGAAAAAAAATCACCCTGTGCTTTATAGATTACAGCAAAGCCTTTGATTGTGTAGATCATGAAGAACTATGGAATGCTTTAAAAGAAATGAGGGTGGCACAGCATCTGATTGTCCTGATGCGCAACCTATACTCTGGACAAGAGGCTACTGTAAGGACAGAATACGGAGAAACTGATTGGTTCCCCATTGGAAAGGGTGTGAGACGGGTGTGTATTTTATCACCCTATTTATTTAATCTATATGCAGAACATATCATACGGAACGCAGGATTGGACCAAGATGAAGGAGGTGTGAAAACTGGAGGAAGAAATATCAATTGATTTGAAACAAATGCTGATGGAAGTTAACGAGGAAAAGCACAAAAGCAGGACGACAGTTGAATGTCAAAAAGACTAAAGTAATGACAACAGAAGACTTATGCAACATTAACGTCAACAATGAGGATACTGAAGTTGTCAAGGATTATCAATACTTTTGCGAGCCTCCCCAATCTCCAAGCTGTAAGATTGCAGGGGTCCCTGCGTTCGTCTAGGGTTTGGTTTCTTTGGAAAGAAGATCAGCAGAGACTGTGGTGTCTTTATGAAATATGGTTTGTTTGTTTACACACATTCCAACCTGAGCTTAGGATTGAGTGGTTCAAGGCATCAGCAGTCCAATATCCAGCTTTTCCATCAGTGTTACTGGAGACATCGTAAAGCCATGGTGCAGAGAGACAGCCTCTCTGCCTGCCTCCAGTTCCCAGCCTTTCTTAGACACAACTCTAAACACACTGAAGACACAAACCTCTCCTAGCCACCGGGGGGAGGGGAGGCTCTCCTGAAGAGTTTCAATGACAAAAGGATCTTCCTGGCCCATTCACCAGTTGCTGGGCACCTGATAGACCCATTAACAACCTGGCCACTCTATTAGCTTAACAAAAGAAACTCATCTGGCCAGCAGAGCCAGCCCCTCACCCCAAGGCACAGGATTCCAAATCAGAGGCTGGAAGGAGACTCATAGGGATCATCCATTCCAACCCCCAAACTCACAACAATACCTTGGGACAGTCATTAACCAAAATGGAGACAATAGTCAAGAAATTAGAAGAAGGCTAGGACTGGGGAGGGTAGCTATGACAGAACTAGAAAAGGTCATTAAATGCAAAGATGTATCACTGTACACTAAAGTCAGGGTCATTCAGACCATGGTATTCCCACTCTCTATGTGTGGATGTGAAAGTTGGACAGTGGGGAAAAAAAGGATAAGAGAAAAATAAATTCATTTGAAATGTGGTGTTGGAGGAGAGCTTTGCGGGTACCATGGACAGTGAAAAAGACAAATAATTGGGTGTTAGAACAAATTAAACCAGAACTATCATTAGAAGCTAAAATGATGAAACTGAGGTTATCATACTTTGGACACATAATGAGAAGACATGATTCACTAGAAAAGACAATAATGCTGGGAAAAACAGAAGGGAGTAGAAAAAGAGAAAGACCAAACAAGGGATGGATTGATTCCATAAAGGAAGCCACAGATCTGAACTTACAAGATCTGAACTGGGTGGTTCACAAGTCGTAATCAACTTGAAGGCACATCACACACACACACACACACACACACACACACACACACACACACACACACACAGCTTTTTAAATGAAAAGTTAGCTCCTAAGAATTCTTAGTATTTTAAGTAACTAAGTAATTTTTAAGTAAAAATAAATAAATGTGTTTTTAAATTTGTATGTTTGTTTTTAATGTTTTTAATTGTTGTAAACCGCCCAGAGAGCTTCGGCTATGGGACAGTATACAGATGTAATAAATAAATAAATAAATAAGCTCTTGAAATGTGTTTGTGCTTATTACAATGATAACTATTTCTGGTTTTCTATATGTTCCATGCTCTCATACCATATCTCATTATCCTGTAAATAGTATTTAACATTTTAAAATAAATTACAGTTTATAAAGACATTTTCTCAAATCTTCTTTCCTTATATATTTTCCCAGTGTAACATCTGTTAGAACCCTCAGTAAAGCTCAAAGAGGTGCACTTCCTTGCTAGGAGATCTTGAATTCCCCAATGAGTTGATAGTCTAGCATTATCTAAAAACTGGGGTATGAAATTCTCCAAAGAGGGGTGGAAATATGATGACAACATATTATTTCATTAATACTCATAGCAGCCCTGTAAGGTGGGTCAGCATTATTATCCTGTCCTAAAGCTGAAGTTGAGGTAATTGTGGCTTGCACAAGGCCACCTAGTCTGTTAACTGCTGAAGTGGAACTGAGGTATTGCCGACCTTAGGGAGCTAACAGCTGTCTTGCAGCTTTTTCTGTGTTCCTGTCATTTTTTTATTTTTCTCTACTCTTCTCCTCTGCTTACCCCATGTGGTCTTTTACTATTTCCTATCCCTGTAGCAAATCTTATTATTTTATACAAACAAATTGTGTTAACACTTGTGATACTCAGTGTTTTGTCAGTTTTCTCAGCAAGTGTGAAGAAACTCAGGCTTTCCCAAGTCTGTCAGACTCGACTAAATCAAAGACCTTCTGAAAGGAATACGCAGTACACTTTCTTCAGCAAATTTGCTTAAAACTAGGAATGGAATCTTTCTCCAACCCAAGTACAAGGTTTAAATAGAAATACAATACATCTTACCACAGCGGGGAAGATTGTGACTGGGTGACCTGGTGCCTGCTCACTCACATCAGAGCCTTGGCAATTTCAAGGCTTCTGTTCTCTCTCCATTATAGTTCATTATCATTAAAGTGGACTTGGACTACAAAGCCCTTAAAATATAGAGCGGTCTGTCAAGTAGGACACTTGTCTACTCTGTGTAGAGACAATCATGTTTTTTAAACCTCTCTTGCCGTGTGCTTAAATGTGTGGCGCTGTCACTTGTAAAATCAATGCTGTGTGTTCCTGGTGGACACCAGTGGCAGCACAAAATCTGTTAGGCCAGAAGATATGGCAAGACACTCACAAAGAATACAACCGAGCACTGCCAAGTAGAATGTTATTTAGTCAAGGCCCACCCAGGGCAATGTTTGAATCAACTCTGAGTGGTATCATTTGCTGTAGCTAAGCAGGAAATGGTACTGCCAGTTTTTAAAAAGTACTAAAAGTATTTGGGCACCATATCCTAGCCTAATTTATCATGTAAACACATAATCTTAAGCTTATGAACAATTTCACAGACAAAGTTTAAAAACATGCCTATTTATTTAGGACTGGTTGACATATCAGTGTATGCCTCTTGATCTTGTATCACTTGATGGGAGAATAACAGGAGGTTTTTTCGTAAATAATTTCACATACATGCATGCATGTGTGCACCCGTGCACACACACACACAACACACATCATAGAAGAAGTGTTCATCTGACCAGCTGTTAACAGGCATTGGATTACATAGTTCATCAAAGCATAAGCAACTATTATCACTGAATGACCTAGCAGGGATTTATCTTTAGTCATTGCAATAAGAACATAAGAACCTGCTGGACCAGTACTTATTCTCACAGTGGCCAACCAGATGCCTGTGGGAAGTCCACAATCAGGGCCTGAGTGCAAGAGCATTCTCCCCTCCTCCAGTTTCTAGGAAAATGGTATTCAGAAGCATACTGCCTCTGACAGTGGAGGTAGAACTATCTATTTACTTATTTATTTATTACATTTATACCCCGCCTTTCTTTCCATGATAGAAACCCAAGGTGGCCTACATATGGTTCCGAGGCGGTCTCCCACCCAGCACTGACCACACCTGACCCTGCTTAGCTTCAGCAGAGAGGTGGCCTTATGTGCCTTCAGACCATAGCCTGGGACCACTGCAATTGATTATTGCAATCAAGTAAGAATGACTCGTATAGTCATGCTGATCTTTTTAATTTCTACTCCTCTCCCTCTCATCTCTTTCATTCACCACAGCAGAGATGTTGTTCACAGGAGGATGGGCAGAGTAGATATATGATTTCACCTTTAAATGGGACCAGTTCTCAACACCTCACCAGAATGTTTTGTCCAATCATTTTCTTCTTCAAAATCTCAATGCAAGGACATCTTGCCTTTAGCCCTTTCACTGCTGTTTCAGTGAACACCCATGGACGTGGTAGGTTTTCAAGTAAAAGAGCTTGAAATCTAGCTTTCTGCTTAGCTTTTTAATTTCCTGACAGCAGAATGAAGCCCACAGCACTCTGGATCACACTGGCGCACTTGCAGCCCCTCAATGCTTCATTGAAACATGGACTACCTTATACAAATGTTTAAATCAAGAATTGTAAATGCAATTTTCCTTCTTTCCTATTCTCCAAAAGTTGTGTGTGCGTGTGAGCATGCGCCTGTACATACCTTTGTCAATGAAATTCAGCAGCACCTTTTCAAACCCCTCTTGCTTGATGTGTCATCTGCCAATGAGTCAAGCTTGTTACACCGCAGCACTCCATACAAGAATAGGCTAACACTGTGAAAAGTTTGAAAAGGAATGCTTTGTCATTTTTTTTTCAATTGGGAGATGGAAATATGTTTCTTTGTGGGTGTCATGGACATCTACAATAAGATGGAGATGGCCCTCTCTGTACCCATACACCTCGAGTGTTCATATTTCTGTTGTAATTGTCAGGAGCACTGCTTCAACCTTCATAAAAGGAAGACCTCTTTTTATTCATGGGTATTAAGTGACTAGAATAATCCTGCAGCATATGGGAAAGAGTCAGAAACCATGCATGCAAACATCCATTTAGGAAGGAAAGGATTCTTTAAATATTAAGCTTGTGTTCTGTTGCTTTTTAAAAAAATCTAATTGATATGCCCATTCGTGATTGATTTCACAGTGAAGAATTTCAGACTGGTCTGGACTGGTGGTACAAGTTTACACAGGATAAGCTGTTTCCCTCTCCTTTTCTGGAAGACAGATAGCAACCTGTATCTTCCATAGCAATGTAGAAATTCATCAGGTGCAGCTTCTTCCACAGGTACATCTCCCTGATGTTAAAGTCACAAGATCCCCTGGCAGTGGGGTAAAGATAGTAGCTCAACCATCCCAGTCACTACACTGACTTTGTGTTTTTGCTTAATGTTGTCAGCAATCATGGCAAGCTGGTCTCTACCAGTGAACAGTGAAAAGGGGGACAGTCTTGGATTGGGCACTAGTAGTTGGAGAGAGCAAGTGACAAGAGAAGCAAGGGATACTGTGGAGGAAAAGTCAATAGCTGAGCATGATAGCCTGTGACTGTGTACACTTCATACATCTGAAGCACATTTAAAGCATGTGACATCCCTAAGAATCCTGGGAACTGAAGCTCTGTGATGGGTAAACTATGGTTCCCAGGATTCTATGGGCAAAGTCATGTGTTTTAAATATATGATGTGTATGTAATCAATGTGCATGGGTGTGTGCATATCTGAGAGAGAAAACACAGATAAAGAGAGATCTTGCAGGATGTTGAGACCCCGGGCATATCAACCTATGGAAGATGCCCACAAGGGAACAACCCCAGCCTGCCAAACTTACCAGTCCAGGGAAAACACAGCAGGAGATTATAACTATTCCTACCTAAACAAAGTGCCTTTTTAAAAATCCAGTGAATTAATTACTGTTATCATACTACCTCTTGTTAAAAATGACAGGCTAGAGTGTGGGTTACATATATTGTATTTTAACCCCCTTGCCTCCCTTCCCTAAAAAAACATCCCAGATGTTATATTATACTGTGATGGCAATGAAAGACTCTCTGTGAATGGTTTTAGTGACCATTTAAAGACAAGAACAGCTAAGCTGGTAGAAGCAGTCATTGAAATGATGCATCAAATTCCTTCCAGAGGTTTCAATGTCGTGCAGCAGCAGTGTGCACCCAGGCGAAGAATCTGGAGGGAGGGGGTGTGAATCATTCTGCTATGATGCTTAATGGGTTAAGGACGGTACAATAGTATTTTGTTGCTATGTGCAGCAAGGATAAAAAAGCACCCCCTTTAAATAGGTGAAAGGTGGACTGAGCCAAAACGCACATGCTGACGTCCAACTATCCCCAGAGAATCAATGATGGCTTTTTTTTTGGTGTGTGTGTGATCAATGTAATATTCCACAGCTAAATTTAGGGACTGTGCATCCTATGAAAATGGCACCTCACCATGACTAATTAGCAATAAAATACTGTGGTTGTCTGCAGGTTTAATTATTTGATCTCCAAGGTTTTGATTAAATTAATTCTCTTTACCTAAGGACAAAAACATATAAAAGAAATATATCTCGGATGCTGTTTGTTCACAAAGGATTCTGTTCCTTTCTCCACTAAAGCTGTTAAGATCGTACCATCTTTGCTGTTAAAAGAAATACAATGAGAGACAGCTTGCAGATAAATCTGTTCTGTTGTGTGAGAGTATACTATCTGGCTATTACAAAGCCCTCTCATAACCTTTATGTATTGGAATATTAAAGACTTTTCACTCAAATTAAGAATAAATGAAATCCATTTTTTAAAAAATGAAATAAAAAGCAAAGCAGAAAAAGCATTTATAAAATGACAGTGAATTATTAACTACGTGTCTGCTAGTCTGCAGTGTTCACTGAGTGAGAATTAACCCTGCTTTTGCTAGGGAAAAGTGCTAGTGCTAGTGAACTAAGACTGCAATTGAATGTACACTAGTTACCTAGGAGTAAGACCCACTGAACCCACCTATTGTTTTCTGTATTTCTTTGCTAAAAAACCAGTATAAATATTTTGGAAACAAACAACTAAAATAATAATAATTGGCCTTAGTCACATCTATTCAGGGTCATATTTCATGCACATATTGGTCACAGACAATCTCTCTCTCTGTCTCTCATACTATAGGCCTGCTGTGATCTAGGAATAGGCATGAAATTTGATTTAGTTTACATTTTAAGCCAAATCTATCAAATTCACACTTTTCAAAACAATATGAGAACTATAAGACAGCCATCCTTTGAAACTCGCACTTATTTGAAATTTGCAATGTAGTTCGTCAACCAATCAATGTTTACAAAAATGAATAAATTAGGGGGAAATATACATAAAAATGTGCATATGAGTGAAAATAGCATACAAAAATTCATTCTATGATGAGAAATTGCTTGCAAACTATGTATATTTGTCAAAACTACCCAAATGTGCTTATTAGGAGAAATTTGCACTATAGTGCTGGATAATTTTCATTAGTTTTTTTTTATTAAAAAACCCGCAAATTGCTGCAGAAATGTGGACAACTGAATTTAAGATTGGAAAAATCAGAAACTGAGACAACAGAAATTGACAGACCTTCCTATCCCTACTGTGATCAATGTTGAAACGCTACAGTATGTGGAGTACTTGACTTGGAGGGTCTTCACTGAAAACAACTGAGAATCAGGATTGGCTTTCCTGTAACAGTTCACTAACAATGCAATCCTAAGCATATTTACTGAGATATAAGTCCCATTGTATTCAGTAAGACTTATTCCCTATGAAGCACATTTAGGAATGCAGCTTTACAGCCCTATCTTAGGCATGTCTGTTTAGAAGTAAATCTCATTGAGTTCAGTGGGGCTTACTCTCAGATACGTGAGTACAGGATTGCGGCATTAGGCAGTAGAGGCTGGCCACCTGCACAATTATCTGTAAAAAACTAGCCTCCTCACGTCAATCTAAGTTTTAAGCCATTGAATAAATAACAGGGACTGAGCGAAAATACAAATCCCATACTCTAAAATTCTTGGCTCAGAGTTGGAATTAAATCAGAATTGGGTTTCCGCATTAGAGTTAAAATAAACCATTGCAAATTAAAACAAAACAAAACTACAACCACTGGTGTAACAGAGTTACATAGTAGCATTACCTGTTCACGGGCCAACACTGTCAAGGCTTGCACTGTGAGCACTTCTGTACTTCAGATGTTCAGTCAGTTTTTCTATCATGATTTCCCTTAGGGACCTCAGGGAATAACAGTTTTATGCAGATGCCTGGATAAAGAGAACATAAGAAGAACCCTTCTGAATCAGATCAATGAACCATCCAGTTCTGGCTCCTCTTTCCCTCACAGCATTAGTCATAGAATTACTTTGAACCAATTCCCTAGGCAGGTGGTTGGCTCTACAACACTGGGGGCCTTTAAGAGGCAGCTGGACAGCCATCTGTTAGGTATGATTTAATTTGGATTCCTGCATTGAGCAGGGGGTTGGACTTGATGGCCTTATAGGCCCCTTCCAACTCTATGATTCTGCAGTTTCAGGGTTTCTTGGTTGAGTTGAGAACCATGATTTAAATCAGGGGTGGGGAATCTTTTTCAGCTTGAGGGCCCATCCTTTCTAGGCAATCTTTGGCAGTGGGAGGGGGAGTCTCATGCCAGTGTTGAGTGGGGCCAGAGGCAACCGTGGGTGGAGTAATAAATGTAATATCATACTAGAGGATATTTTAAGGATTGCCTGATCTCTTATATCCCTGTCAAATCACTGAGATCTTTGGGGGAGTCTCTGTTGGTGGTCCCCCAAGGGTCAGATGCATGGTTCATAACAACTAGAAGCTGTGCATTCAGAGTTGTGGGCCCAGATGTGTGGAACTCCCTCCAAATTGAGATTAGACAGCACCCTCCTTGTTGAGCTTCAAGCACATGATAAAAAGTTTCTCATTCCAGCAGGCATTATAGCTTGTGTTCAGTTTTATGATGACTTTTTAATGTTTTATTCTCTGCGTGGCAATGCTAATGATTGAGCAATATATAAATGCTAATAACAACAAAAACGCATTTACTCATACATCTCCATCCCAGCAAGCCAGAAGCGTAATCAGAGATGAAGGACACATTCTGGCGCTGCAGAAACATTTAAGGAGAGTGCAAAGAAGAGCGGGTGAAGGGTGTGGCCTGAAGAGGGTCCTGAGGGCGATATATTTGGCCCACAGGCCTCAGATTCACCAACCCTGATTTAAATTAGTAGCATAGATACATGAATGGAATGTCCTCTGCCTGAAACCCTGGAGAGCCACTGCCAGTCTGTGTGGACAATACTGAACTAGATAGATCAACGGTCTGATTTGGTGTAAAGCAGTTTCCTTTCTTCGTCTTTCTTGCCAAAGGAAGCAATAGGAAAATACGTGTTCATTAAAATAGCCTTCATAACGGTTCCAAATTAGATCCCATGTCACGATGACCCTATAAAAAGAGCATTGTTTTTTACTGAAACTTCTCCATTTGATCATGTTTTGAGCATACTCCCAAATGTTATGGACAAATGAGTGTGCGCTAGATATTTTAAGCCTTAAGGGTGTAAAGTGACCATAATGTGGCAGAAATGTAACAAGTCTATGTCTTCTTTACTCCATTAGTCCAACTGTGATTTATTCTCTAGTTCAGCATTTCCACAAGAACAACAGCTAGATGTACAAATAGGAACTGAGCAATGCAGGATTAATTGTTAATCAGTCTAATAATACTGGGAGCCTCAGTACAGATAGACTGACCATGTGCTGTATTGTTGGTTTCTTAGGACAGATTTGCCTGCCCTTTCCTGTTTATAAATAGCAAAAGCATGCAAATAATAGTAATAATAATTCTCTGCCTTGTAAGGAACAGAATCCATTATGATTATTTTGTCACTGCAGGCAAGTCGAGTGCGTAGTTAAGAAATAAAGCCAGCTCTTGACGTCTTATTCCTCATTCGACATGTTCAACTGCTGGTCATTGATTGTTTCCCATGGTGCTCATTTGCCCTAAACAGTGTGCTGCCCCCCCCACTTTCCACCTGGCCAGTTTGAGTCAGCTGAGTGTCCTTTTCTATTGAAGAGTGTAGCATACAGCAGATTCTCTTCACTTTTCAGTCTGGTCTGTGACAATAAGCACCATGGTAGTGATAGCAGGTGACAAAGAGTCATTTAGATAGATTCACACAACGATTCTTGGAATAAATTAATAAATTATATGAATTAATAACAGTATACTGGGTCCAGCCCCTTATCCAGGAGGCTACAATAACAAGGAGAGAGTGAAGAGAATTGTTCCACTTTTGGTCATCTCTCTGTGGATTGAACGGTTTTGATACAAGCCGATTCAACACAGTGATTGGGCCTATATTCCACACACTGTGAGAGGAAGAGCAGAAAAGCAGCTGAAACGAATGCACTCAGCATTTGATAGAGGATTTTGATTCCTTCTATAATTGTGAAGCAACCTACAAAAGTTAGATCAGCACTCATTATGGCCCAGAACAGGAAGCCAAAATCCTGCTCCATACTGAGATCCTTTCTTTGGGCCAAAGGCCCCATTATCCAGTGGACCGCTATCAAGGGCTGAATTCCTGTAGTGGGAAGGCCAGGACGCAAAAGCAGGCAGGGCCAGAACCAGACATAATCACACACCCTTAACACATACAAAGGCACATACAATCTCACATGCACAAAAACTATTTCTCATGGAAGGAGAGGAATATGTTTAAGTCGTAGTAACTCCATTCAAGTTTGACCTTTCATTTTCTCCATAGATTTGTTTTATCTTGTTTAATTTTTTTTTTTTTAAAATAAGCTCTCCAACTCCCTTTAACTGTCTATAAAAGGCAAAAAGAGATCAGTAATCCCAGGAGAAGAGTGCAGATAATTTCAGTTGCAGCTGAACTGCAAGTCCTGTCTCTATTTTGATGGGGGGGGGGGGAGAGACACAAAAGACTGATTTTTCTCTTCAGGAAGTTTTGTTTGTTTATTTATCTGGACAGTAATGTGTCTCTTACATTGAAATAAATCTCTAAGCAGTTTACAACATGGGTTAAAAATCTTAAATAAGAGACAAGTACAAAAAATAGCAGAAAACTTCCACATTCTCTAAAACACAATCTCCAACTAAACAGAATATCTTTAACATCAAAATAAACATTACACATAAAAATCAGCTACAGAAATACAAGAACAATTCCACATTGTAAAACAGACTAAAGAGCTAAGCAACATATGCTCTAACATCAGGAAATAAAAGATTACAAATGAAAATCACATTTTAAAAACCTTATTTTTAAATAACATGATTGGCCACTAGGTAAAAGAAAAATCAACTCATTCTTCTCAACCATCATATTCCCCCATCAATCATACAATTAGACAAACCAATCCAGTTAAATTCCTAGCTCACTACACAACAATAAGTCCAACAATCTAACTACAGCTAAACTGCATTCCATTCAGTTCTACTCAAGCACACCCTTACATGATCAACACACTCACATCAGTGAAACACATATAAACTCTCTAAACCAATGTACTCAGTTTTGCAACAAAGGTGCAATCTGCAAGTGCTCAATTTTCTTGAAGCTGAAGTTTTTCTTATTTCCTACAACAGATCTTGCAGAGGAAGGAGCTGCAATTCCACACTTTGTAGGTTGCAATACAGATTGAAAAGTAGGTTTCCCCCTCTAATGCAATGGTAATTGAGGATCTTCCATACTTACATTCTCTCTCTCTCCTTCCTGCGCCCTCCTACCATTTCCTCCTACTGAGCTGTTGAATAGGGTACAGCTGAGCAGCAGGGGTGGGCAGCAGAAAAGGTGTGGTGCAACACTTCCCCCTGAAAGCTCAGCTGCTCCTGGCTGAACAGCTTATTAAGTGAGGGAACCAAGAGGGAATGTCTGCGATGCATCATGAAGATAAGGGGTTCTTCAGGAGCATATGCACATTATGCAGGCTCTCACAATGGAACTGGAACTCTTACCTTGCAGAGTTCCAGATCATGAAAAGAGCCAGGAACAGCTGGAATGGTGGGGTAGTGCTGTGGTGCTGCTCTCCTGACATTGGTGTTGCTGCCAATTACTGTGACACTGTGAGGATGGGGCAAGTTAGGGCAGCAAGGTCAGGGTTGTGTGGTCATGTCAGCAGGATCTCACCCTGCCCTGCCCCGCCCCATCACAGTAAGCAGCAGTCATTCCAGTGTGAGGAGGGTGGCTCTGTGGCATTGCCCCAATGCACTGGCCACAACTGGGAAGAATCTGGCACATGCAGCAGACTCTCCCATTGCAGTACTTCGCTACAAACATGTGGGTGGTGGGCTATGATGCTGTCAGGCACACGGGGCAGGGCCCGTGGCTATGGTCTCACACTCTCCTTCATCTCTTGTTAATCACCCAACAGAGTAATGCCCAAATAGGGCTTATGTGTCACAAATTATGTCCCCGGAAAAGTTGGGATGCACTTCACTTCTTGAACTGGCCCCAAGTCTTGCTGAAATCAGTAGAATTCTCATTTTAGCCCTTTTTCAGACAATTGAGCAAGATGTGGCAGCAAGCCTGCCTCAGCTTGCACAGAAAACACGAGAATCGATCCTACTTATGTACTAATTAATGTAGAGACCTAGTCAATAAGATCAGCTGAATGTTGGAAGATTCAGGACAAACAAAAGAAAGTACTTCTCCACACAGCACAAAGTTAAACTATGAATTCACCACCAACTTGGATGGCTTTA
Organism: Rhineura floridana; assembly: GCF_030035675.1. Lineage (NCBI taxonomy): Eukaryota > Metazoa > Chordata > Lepidosauria > Squamata > Rhineuridae > Rhineura > Rhineura floridana. The sequence goes on along the minus strand of NC_084481.1, from coordinate 132,423,278 downwards.
AAAGAGGATCAGGCAAACTCATGGAGGATAAGGCTATCAATGGCTACTAGCCAATGGCTACTAGCCAAGAATACTGCCTCCAGATGATGGAGTCGGCAGTATGTTTCAGAATACCCGTTGCTGGAAACCATAAGAGAGGAGAATGCTCTTTGCACTCAGGTCCTGCTTGAGGGCTTCCTATAGGCATCTAGCTAGCCACTGTAAAAACAGAATGCTGGACTAGATGGGTGACTGGCCTGATCCAGCAGGCTCTTCTTATATTCTTATGTAGAAATGACAGGGTGTACACAGACAGACCCTATCTATCTGCAGCTTCTACACCTGTAGGGTCTATTATCCCAGTCTACGGAATGCATGTATGACAAGGCAAGCTTGCCCCCCATGATCTCACTCTGAAAGGGGCTTTTATTTCCAGAGGATGTAATTATGTCTGGGTTTCTCCCTTTTAACTTCCATCCCACAGCTAAATATTCCATGGTGCTCACAGCTCCCTGTAAACTGGGGTGTGCAATGGAAATGTGGGAGTTTGGATCACAGGCAAATTCATTCATTTATCCTCCTAGGAGAATTCATCTTGTCACGTCCACAGTTCTAATGATCATTTTTCAAAGGAATTTAATTCAAGCCTCAGAAAAGGATGGGTTCAACATTATTTCCCATGTAATATGGTGCAGAGTGTTGGCCAGTAGTGCAATCTATGTGACTCACAGACAGGGTTTTCAGTGAGAGAAGGAAACCTGAAGCAAAAGAGTTAAGCAGAGCAGAGGGGTTGCCAGGTTCCTCAAGGCCAGCAGGTGGTTGACAAGGGCAACCGGGTAGATAAGAAGCTGCTCTTGCAGAAGCTCTGGTGTGGGGGAAAGTCATTTGGAGTGAGAGAACTGTGTTTTGTATTTTGTCAGTAAAGACTCTTACAAAAAACTTGCCTGGCCTGGCTTATTCACTGGATCTATTCGACACCAGAATTTCTTACTTGTATGATATCTATACGCATGCACCGACAGGGGTTATGGGCCCAGCTTATCATACAAAGTAAGGGGTTCAAGAGTCGTTTACGTGACGTTGTTGCAGAGAAAAGAAAGTGCAAGAAAGAGGCAAGTAAAGAGTGGACAACATGGCTGTAAACCTGTCATCCAGGATGCCGATGGAGAGACTGAATGCTGTAAACTACTCCAGCTGGAAATGGAGAATGAGAGCAGTTCTGATTAAAGAAGATTTGAATGATGTCGTAGAAAACCCCCCTCCGGCAGCTCCTTCAGCAGCGTGGACGAAGAAAGACGAGAAAGCGAAGGCTTTTATTACTCTGGGGCTGTCTGATTCTCAACTGTTGCTGGTGAGTAATGAGCCGACAGCTAATCAAATGTGGGAGAAGCTAAGGGCCACTCATGTGCAGCAAACCGCAGGGAGCCGGCTGTGTTTAGCGTGGAAGCTTTATCAGATGCGTTTTACAGATGAAGTGACTATGACAGAGCATCTGGCTGAATTTCGTAGATTATTTGCTGAACTTCGAGATAGAGGAGTACATCATAGTGGCATTCAGATGGTCTATATACTGTTATCTTCATTTGATCGAAAATGGGATGTACTGGTCTCTAGTTTGGAGACTTTACCAGACGGAACTTTATCTCTGGACTTTGTAGAACAGAAACTTCACCAAGAATGGAACAGGAGACAAGAGAGTAAGAGGACTGAGTTAAAAGAGACTGAGGCTGTACAACAACAACAATATCAAAGAAACAGGCAAGAGAATAAAATATGTTATTTTTGTGGGTCCCGGGGACATATACAGAGACATTGTTTAAGTAAGAAGAGAAGTAACAGGGACTTTGGATGTCGGAAACCAAGCGTGAACTTTATTACTAAGGAGGACAATAAACTAATTAACTCTAAATGGCTTCTCAACAGCGGAGCGTCTAATTGCCTGATCACAGACTCTAGTTTATTTTACACATCAAAGCCAGTGCAAGAGAAGTTTTATCTGGCTGACGGATCGACTCAGGACGCAATTGCAAGAGGCACGCTCAAGTTAAGTAATTTGAGAACTATATTGACAGATGTGTTATTAGTTTCTGGTTTAAAATATAACATACTATCGGTGAGAAAACTAGCTGAAATAGGTTGTAAAATTACATTTGAAGGGAATAGATGTTTTGTGAGAAAAGATGGTGAAATCTGTATGCAAGGGAAATTACAGAACCAAATGTTTATGGTAGAGAGCAAGCTTGATAAACCCACGTGTGCCTGGATAGGAGTAAATAAAAACATACACGAAAACTGTATACATGAATGGCACAGAAAATTAGGGCACGCACATTTTGAGAAAGTCAAAAATACTCCAAAGCATAGTCAAGATTTGGAACTAACACATTGTGAGCATGTGGATGAATGTGAGGTATGCTATAAAACAAAAATGACTGTGACTCCTGTCAATAAGAGCTGTGAAAGTACTACCACTAAACCCTATCAACTCATACATGTGGATTTGGCTGGACCATTCCAGTGCTCAAAAGGTGGGGCAAGATTTTATTTAGTGATTGTAGATGATTTTTCCAGATTTACACATGTATTCTTATTGAAAAAGAAAAGTGAAGCAGAAGATAAATTAAAGGCATTTATACAGAGGACAGAGACACAATATGGGGTTGTTATCAAAAATATCAAATCAGATCAAGGAGGAGAATCTACCAGTAATTCGTTTAAAACATATTTAGAAAAGAAAGGAATAATTCAAAGTCTCACTGCTCCTTTCTCACCATCCTCCAATGGAACTGCAGAGAGGAGGAACCGGTCACTGCAGGATTCAATGAGAGCCATGCTGGCTGATGCAGATATGAATAACACCTATTGGGGTGAATGTATTCTGTACACTGCTTACATTCAGAACCGCCTTGTGCACAGAATAATAGGCATGTCTCCCTATGAGAAACTGACAGGAAGAAAACCCAGGGTAAAACACATAGAGCGTTTTGGAGCAAAATGCTGGGTGCATGTTTCAAAGCAGAAAAGGCATGGTAAATTGGCCTCAAGAGCTCAGGCAGGTTGTATTTTGGGATTTCAGAATTCATATTATAGAATTTGGTTGCCTGAGAAACAACAATTAGTGTTAAGTAGAAGCATAAAGGTAATAGATAAGCCTTGGAGAGACAGTCAAACAGTAATACTTGATGATGCAAGCAAGCAGGAAGCAGCAGATGTTCCTTTTGGGCATCAAATACCATTAAGAACCGCATTGACTGACTTAATTCAAAGTGGCAAACGTACTGTGAAAAGACTGAGGAGTGAAGACATGGCAATGCAAGATAAATAGGTGCCAGGTACTAGTGCAGGAACAAGTGCAGACACAGGTGCAGGACCAAGTAAAATTGAGAGTGAGGAAGAAATGGAAATAGATACTGTTAGACGGTCAGAAAGAAAAACAAAAGGAAAACCACCTCATAGATTTACATTTAACGTTACACAAAAGAATGATGAGACAGATGAATATCCTGTAGAATGGGAAAAAGAAGGTCCAATAGACAAAGAAACAATGGATCTCATGTGGAAATACTGTATTGAAGAATGAAATATAAATGAGTGGTATCAAATAAAAGTGAACAAAATGCTGTAAAACTTGTATGAATAAAGAAACAAACCTGAAATGGAAATAGAGACTGTAAAGGGAAACAACAACAACAACAAAAGATATGTATATATATATGTATTGGAATTGTATTGTATAAATGAAGATAAATGTAGTTTGTGATCTGTGAGTCCCAGGTGGGGGCTGCTGGCCAGTAGTGCAATCTATGTGACTCACAGACAGGGTTTCAGTGAGAGAAGGAAACCTGAAGCAAAAGAGTTAAGCAGAGCAGAGGGGTTGCCAGGTTCCTCAAGGCCAGCAGGTGGTTGACAAGGGCAACCGGGTAGATAAGAAGCTGCTCTTGCAGAAGCTCTGGTGTGGGGGAAAGTCGTTTGGAGTGAGAGAACTGTGTTTTGTATTTTGTCAGTAAAGACTCTTACAAAAAACTTGCCTGGCCTGGCTTATTCACTGGATCTATTCGACACCAGAATTTCTTACTTGTATGATATCTATACGCATGCACCGACAGGGGTTATGGGCCCAGCTTATCATACAAAGTAAGGGGTTCAAGAGTCGTTTACGTGACGTTGTTGCAGAGAAAAGAAAGTGCAAGAAAGAGGCAAGTAAAGAGTGGACAACATGGCTGTAAACCTGTCATCCAGGATGCCGATGGAGAGACTGAATGCTGTAAACTACTCCAGCTGGAAATGGAGAATGAGAGCAGTTCTGATTAAAGAAGATTTGAATGATGTCGTAGAAAACCCCCCTCCGGCAGCTCCTTCAGCAGCGTGGACGAAGAAAGACGAGAAAGCGAAGGCTTTTATTACTCTGGGGCTGTCTGATTCTCAACTGTTGCTGGTGAGTAATGAGCCGACAGCTAATCAAATGTGGGAGAAGCTAAGGGCCACTCATGTGCAGCAAACCGCAGGGAGCCGGCTGTGTTTAGCGTGGAAGCTTTATCAGATGCGTTTTACAGATGAAGTGACTATGACAGAGCATCTGGCTGAATTTCGTAGATTATTTGCTGAACTTCGAGATAGAGGAGTACATCATAGTGGCATTCAGATGGTCTATATACTGTTATCTTCATTTGATCGAAAATGGGATGTACTGGTCTCTAGTTTGGAGACTTTACCAGACGGAACTTTATCTCTGGACTTTGTAGAACAGAAACTTCACCAAGAATGGAACAGGAGACAAGAGAGTAAGAGGACTGAGTTAAAAGAGACTGAGGCTGTACAACAACAACAATATCAAAGAAACAGGCAAGAGAATAAAATATGTTATTTTTGTGGGTCCCGGGGACATATACAGAGACATTGTTTAAGTAAGAAGAGAAGTAACAGGGACTTTGGATGTCGGAAACCAAGCGTGAACTTTATTACTAAGGAGGACAATAAACTAATTAACTCTAAATGGCTTCTCAACAGCGGAGCGTCTAATTGCCTGATCACAGACTCTAGTTTATTTTACACATCAAAGCCAGTGCAAGAGAAGTTTTATCTGGCTGACGGATCGACTCAGGACGCAATTGCAAGAGGCACGCTCAAGTTAAGTAATTTGAGAACTATATTGACAGATGTGTTATTAGTTTCTGGTTTAAAATATAACATACTATCGGTGAGAAAACTAGCTGAAATAGGTTGTAAAATTACATTTGAAGGGAATAGATGTTTTGTGAGAAAAGATGGTGAAATCTGTATGCAAGGGAAATTACAGAACCAAATGTTTATGGTAGAGAGCAAGCTTGATAAACCCACGTGTGCCTGGATAGGAGTAAATAAAAACATACACGAAAACTGTATACATGAATGGCACAGAAAATTAGGGCACGCACATTTTGAGAAAGTCAAAAATACTCCAAAGCATAGTCAAGATTTGGAACTAACACATTGTGAGCATGTGGATGAATGTGAGGTATGCTATAAAACAAAAATGACTGTGACTCCTGTCAATAAGAGCTGTGAAAGTACTACCACTAAACCCTATCAACTCATACATGTGGATTTGGCTGGACCATTCCAGTGCTCAAAAGGTGGGGCAAGATTTTATTTAGTGATTGTAGATGATTTTTCCAGATTTACACATGTATTCTTATTGAAAAAGAAAAGTGAAGCAGAAGATAAATTAAAGGCATTTATACAGAGGACAGAGACACAATATGGGGTTGTTATCAAAAATATCAAATCAGATCAAGGAGGAGAATCTACCAGTAATTCGTTTAAAACATATTTAGAAAAGAAAGGAATAATTCAAAGTCTCACTGCTCCTTTCTCACCATCCTCCAATGGAACTGCAGAGAGGAGGAACCGGTCACTGCAGGATTCAATGAGAGCCATGCTGGCTGATGCAGATATGAATAACACCTATTGGGGTGAATGTATTCTGTACACTGCTTACATTCAGAACCGCCTTGTGCACAGAATAATAGGCATGTCTCCCTATGAGAAACTGACAGGAAGAAAACCCAGGGTAAAACACATAGAGCGTTTTGGAGCAAAATGCTGGGTGCATGTTTCAAAGCAGAAAAGGCATGGTAAATTGGCCTCAAGAGCTCAGGCAGGTTGTATTTTGGGATTTCAGAATTCATATTATAGAATTTGGTTGCCTGAGAAACAACAATTAGTGTTAAGTAGAAGCATAAAGGTAATAGATAAGCCTTGGAGAGACAGTCAAACAGTAATACTTGATGATGCAAGCAAGCAGGAAGCAGCAGATGTTCCTTTTGGGCATCAAATACCATTAAGAACCGCATTGACTGACTTAATTCAAAGTGGCAAACGTACTGTGAAAAGACTGAGGAGTGAAGACATGGCAATGCAAGATAAATAGGTGCCAGGTACTAGTGCAGGAACAAGTGCAGACACAGGTGCAGGACCAAGTAAAATTGAGAGTGAGGAAGAAATGGAAATAGATACTGTTAGACGGTCAGAAAGAAAAACAAAAGGAAAACCACCTCATAGATTTACATTTAACGTTACACAAAAGAATGATGAGACAGATGAATATCCTGTAGAATGGGAAAAAGAAGGTCCAATAGACAAAGAAACAATGGATCTCATGTGGAAATACTGTATTGAAGAATGAAATATAAATGAGTGGTATCAAATAAAAGTGAACAAAATGCTGTAAAACTTGTATGAATAAAGAAACAAACCTGAAATGGAAATAGAGACTGTAAAGGGAAACAACAACAACAACAAAAGATATGTATATATATATGTATTGGAATTGTATTGTATAAATGAAGATAAATGTAGTTTGTGATCTGTGAGTCCCAGGTGGGGGCTGCTGGCCAGTAGTGCAATCTATGTGACTCACAGACAGGGTTTCAGTGAGAGAAGGAAACCTGAAGCAAAAGAGTTAAGCAGAGCAGAGGGGTTGCCAGGTTCCTCAAGGCCAGCAGGTGGTTGACAAGGGCAACCGGGTAGATAAGAAGCTGCTCTTGCAGAAGCTCTGGTGTGGGGGAAAGTCGTTTGGAGTGAGAGAACTGTGTTTTGTATTTTGTCAGTAAAGACTCTTACAAAAAACTTGCCTGGCCTGGCTTATTCACTGGATCTATTCGACACCAGAATTTCTTACTTGTATGATATCTATATGCACGCACCGACACAGAGTGGCCATGAATTCTGTAGCACAGACTCTTTTCCCAACAGTTTCCATTGTGGCAGATGAAAGCGGGTCCACCAGCTCCAGTCAAATTAATTCATGGAGCTTTTTACAGACTGAAATATGAAATGACTAATACAGTCATCACAGTAATCTTTCTGTTAGCTACTTTCCCCATTATTTGCACTTAATTTGGCTCTGCCCTTACATTTTCATTTTTCAATGTACAACAGTTACATTTTTGAAAAGATGAGATTCCCATGTGATACTGGGCATTTTATCACTCTTTGGAGCATTTACATCATATAGTCAAACACTCTGATGTCTCTAAAAAAAAATCTAAAACCTACATATTGGTGAAATTCAGGTGTAACAAAGCCCCTTTCCCCTCTTTTGCACACAAGAGGAGGAAGTTTAAAGCTTCTATTCACTGTCTGTAACAAACCAGATATGTTCATCCAAATAATTGTTCAAAGCACAATTAATTAACAATCTAGTGTAATAAACCAGGATTAAACCATGGTTGGATCCTGGTTTGTAAATTAATTATGGCTTTAATAAACCATCATGCAGAATTTCCCTATTTGAATTACATGAAAATTGTGATATGTCACTGTGAATGGAAGTGTGACATTCCTGTGTCTCTGGGATTGCCACCTCCTGATTCCCAAATGCCTAGATCAGGAAATTCCCAGGAAGTCCACCTCAGCCTGAGTCAGATATAGCCTCTGAACCACAAGCTTCAACCCCACCACTTTCACCCCCAAATATGAGTGTAATCTGTCCGTAAAATTGGTATACGTATAGGTACAGAATAGGACCTTAGTATGGTAGCCCCCTTGACCAAGCTGACACGTGGGATTTTGAATCAAACAAATACACTTTATTATATAGATGTTAAATGTGATATTAAATGAATACGTTATTATTGTCCTTATCCTACCTATCAATACTACCCCACTAATCCAAATGAAATCCTCCCCCAAAACTCCAGCCCTTCTAACTAGATGTTCTCTTCTTGATCCCAATCCTATCTAACTCAAACTGTCAAACCCCAATGACTTTTCTCTTCAAAACTCCCCTTGGATTTCTCACTCACACATATCCTCCCACCTATCAGTCATACCTCATCTGCACCTACTAACACTTCTATTAACACTTTCTTACCTGAACACAATTTCAAAACAGTTTTAGACATATAAATAAGTCTGATTTTGTTATAGGAAGCTTTACATTGCTTTCCCTCTACAAGACAGGAGGACAGGAAGGGGAAACATGGATGCCTAAGAATCATGCCTGCTCTTGCAAGATTAAGAACTATGGTTTATTGTTATATCTGAATTGGCCATTGTATGGGCCAAAGGCCCATCCATCCAATCCTGCACTCAGGTGCAACAACACAGTCTAAGAACTTAATATATACTCGATTGGATACTTAGATCATTATCAGAGGCCTTGTATCCCTTCACTGGGCGAGATATATGATGCATGGGTAGGTTGGGGAGGGCCTTCTCAGTGGTGATATCCATACTGTAGACTTCTTTGCCCTTGAATATCTGGTTGATTCCCTAGCTACCAACTTTTAGACAAGGGATGGGGAACCTGCAGCCCAGAAGCGGGGAACCTGTAGCCTAGTGATTGTCCTCGAGATGTTGGTCTCCCCAAGCACTCTCCTTCTATCCCAACTCCATTGCCCACCAAAAGCTGGAAAATATTTAGGCAGTGTTAGAAAATGTCTCCCAGAGAGCGGCCATCTGCATAGCTAAGCAAGAAATCTAATTCATCCGCAGTGATGACAGTATTACAAGAGGTTAAAAAGGAAATATTATTCTTAGCTGAACATGCCTTGTTTCCTCCTATGATAACAGCTGGTAAGCCCTGATGTATATAGGTTAACCAGGTAAGAAGAATGACCCTCCTGTAGTTCACATTTGTCTATGTACTTCTTGGAAATATAGCAAAGAGGTATTAATTTATAGTGATTTCATTTCTGACTTATGGAAAAAAATTGCACAGCTATAGATAGTATATAAAGGTATGATTTCAGATTTATAAAATCTACCCCCACTGTTTATTAGCCACCAGCTCTGTTTCTCTGTGTAACACCTTTGCACACATCCTCTTACCATTCCTAGGAACTCTAGCAAGCTGACAATCCCCAGAGCAAAGTGGGAGGGGAACTTGTTACTTGGGTAATATTGCTCACATTTTCTCATCTAAAATGCTCAGTTCATCTCAAGTGCTCAGTTCTGTAGTGGAAGATAAATATGTGCTGGAAGAGTAATTAACAGAAGCAGAACTTTTGAAGAACTGTCTATTCTGTTGCCATATTATTTCTTCTATAGAGCTTCAACCTACACACTGTTAAAATTCTGTTGGCAGCTAAAATAGCATCTTTGTTTCCCTTTTGCCATTGGACATCACTTTTTGTCCACTGTTTTTTATTAATTTAAAATAAGGCCCACAAAGGTAAACTTCTCAGTCCATTATTTATTAAAATATATAGCATATGTATCATGACTTTCTTGCCTGAAGTAGAGTGAAGATGGAGTCTTTATCAAGAATTTCTGGAACATATGAAGCTGCCTTATATCAAGTCAGACCACCGGTCCATCTAACCCAGTCGTGTCTTCAGTGACTTGTATCGGCTCTCCAGGATTTCTGTGTTGCTGAGGACTAGTCACCTATTAGTCTACAGCAGGGATGGGGAACTTGTGACACTCCAGATATAGTTGGACTACAACTCCCATCATCCCTGACTGGAGGGGGGAAGGGAGAAATTTGATTCAGTTAGCATTTAAAGCTGAATCTATCAGATTAGCTCTCTCTGAAACAGCATGACAACTGAAACACAGCCATCCTTCAAGATTTGCTCATATCTAAATTTTGTGATGCAGTTCACTAACCAAACAAGGCTTACAAAAACACAAATATTAGGGGAAAGTGTGCATTAAAGTGAATGTACTGGTGAAAATATCATATAAAATGCATATTAGGATAAATTGCTTGAAAAATGTGTTCATTAGTTAAAATTGCATACAAAATGTGTTTCTCAGGAGAAATTCACACTAAAATGTTGAAGAATTTTCATGAGGATTTTTTTTAAAAAAATTGCTAACTGCTACAGAAATTTGGAGGACTAATTTAAGATTGGCAAAATGAGAAACTGAGAGAACCAAAAGGGACAGATCCTTCCCTCCTTATCCCTGACCGTTGACCATGCTAGCTGGTCAGTAGAATTGGGGCGTGGGCACACGTTCCACATCCCTTGCCTACAGAATTCTGCTGCTGCCCCCAATCCCAAACCCTGCTGTGGCCCAACCCTACTAAGTTAAAATATCTTGGCCTCTTAGCACTCATTTAGGGTATATTTTCACATTTGTGGTTCTTATACGCCTTCAAGTCGATTATGACTTATATTTTCACATACAAAGCCTAAAAATGTTTCTTGCTTCCATTGGATTTGTGTTGTTAGCATCATCATCATCATCTGCATTTGTTAGTCACTTTATCCAAAAAAAGAAATGTCTCGACTTAAGAAAATAAAATATAAACAGATAAAGGGAATGTAATAGCTACATGGCCAGAATGCTCAGCTGCATTACGAATTCCCTTCTTCTGCTAACTCTTCTCCGCAAAATATGTTCAGATATTAGCAGAAATACTGGGAGGCTCCTGGGGTGGTGGTGTAAGCCTTAAACTGCTTGCACAAGTATGTGGGACAGAGTTGGAATTAAAATGTCATTCCTCTTTGAAATATGTGACCATTAACAATGTGCACTGATTAAATCAGAATTAAAAGAATGTGCGAGGATATTAAATTGGTCAAGAGTAGATAATCTGAGAAAACCAGCAGTGTAGTTTCATCTCTATAAATAATGGATCTGGTATGACTTTAATCTAGATTGTCTACAAAGCCTTTTCTCAATCAAGAAGGTTAAGGACAATCTTCTGTTTGAATTCTACTCACCTTTTTCATTCAGTGGCACTTACCCTTCCGTCAACAAATGAATAAAAATAATTGTGCTTCTAATATCTCTGCTAAAAGCATTATAACACTGAGCTATTTTCCAGTCCGTAAGTCATGTAGTATCAAAACTGTTCTGGCACAGAGTCCTAGGAAAGGGGGAAATCAGTGTAAATCACTCCTTCAGGAACTCTGCTATATTTTACAAGACCAAATCCTGGTCTGTACATTGAACTCTGTATGTGAGATTTTCCCCACCAGCCCTTTCCTATACCACCCTTGGGAGCAGTGCCAGTTGGTGAGGTGTTTTGCTGGGTGAGGGGCTGCTGCATGGTAAATTGCAGGGGTGGTCTGCCCCCGGAGCCTAATGGAATCCACAGGATTCCTGAATGCCCTGGGGGAGTTCCCAGCAGATAGAGCAGGTGACCCTGTTGAAGCCCTCATCATGCTGTGGAACAGCGAGGTGCGTCGGGCTCTTGACACAGTTGCTCCCAAGCACCCTCTCCAGCATTGTGCAGCCTGGTTTGCACCTTGCTACACCAGTGAGCTAAAGGCAATGAAATAGGTTGGACAACAGCTAGAGCTGCGAGGCTGATCAGGCATTAGTAAAACATCATAACCATGCCTACTGTGTGGTGATGAGGGTGGTGAAGAAGGCCCACTCCTCTGCCACCATCACATCCTCAAGTAGCTGTCCAGTGGAGCTTTTCCGTATTGTCAGGAGTCTGTTGACATGAACTCCAGGAAATGGAGTTTTAGACCCTTCGGAGGCCCACTGTGAATTGTTTGCAAGGCACTTTGAGGGTAAAGTTGCTCGCCTCCCTAGCAGTCTTGATGCCCCCTCCACATCTACTGCAGTCCCCAATGAGGTGTCCAGTGCAATGTCTACTGCAACTTCTTGGGAAAGCTTTCAGTTGATGCTGCCTGATGACGTAGACAAGGTGCTTGCGATAATGAGGGCAGCAAAGTGTCCTCTCGACCCTTGCCCTTATTGGCTTATTAAAGCTTGCCAAGGGGATTTGACTGAGTGGATCCAGAGTGTGGTCAATGCATCATTGTTGGAGGGAGTGGTTCCAGCCACCTTGAAAGGGGTGGTGGTCCGACTGCTCCTGAAAAAAACCACCCTGGACCCATTGGTTTGTGACAACTACTGACTGGTTGTAAATACAGGGTTGTGGCGCAGCAATTGCAAGTACTCTTGCATGAAACCGATTATCTTGACCCATCCAAGTCTGGGTTCAGGCCTGGTTATGGGACTGAATCGGCCTTGGTTGCCCTGATGGATGACCTTTGTCGGGAGAAGGACAGGGGGAGAGCGATCCTGATATTCTTATTTGATCTCTCAGCAGCTTTTGATACCATTGACCATGGTATCCTTCTGGGCCAACTTGGTGAGATGGGTATTGGATGCACTGTTTTACAGTGGTTACGATCCTATCTCCAGGGTCGCTCTCAGAGAATAGCATTGGGTGACTGTTTTTGGCCCCCAGGGAGCTGTGCTGTGGGGTGCCGCAGGGTACCACCTTGTCCCCCATGCTGTTTAACATGTATATGAAGCCCTTGGGAGCGGTGATCAGGAGTTTGGGGCAAGGTGCCAGCAATATGCTGATGATACCCAGCTCTATTTCTCCATAACATCTGAATCAGGAGAGGCCATACAAGCCTGGACCACTGCCTGGACTCGGTGATGGGCTGGATGAGGGCCAATAAACTGAGTCTGAATACTAGCAAGATGGAGGCACTGTGGGTTGGTGGTTCCTGAGTTGCCTGCTTTGGATGGGGCCATACTCCCTCTGAAAGAGCAGGTTCTTAGTCTAGGGGTTCTCCTGGATCCACCTTTGTCACTAGAGGCCCAGGTGACCTCAGTGGCTAGGAGGGCCTTTCACCAGCTTTGGCTGATAAGACAGCTGTGGTCATTTATTAGGGTTGCCATATTCCAGTTCCACAAATCTGGACAGGCTAATTTGCATATTATGCAAATTATTTGCATATTATTGTATAATAATTGGATTGTCCAGTTGTTTTGTTTTTGTGCCTAGGAATTAACACCAAAAACTGGGGGAAAATGTGAGAAATCTTTTTTTTAAAAGCAACATTTTCAGCCTTAAATGCCTAGACTCTAGTTTCCAACACTATGGAATATTTATTGATTGATTAAGAGGATTTATATCCTGCCCTTCTGCTGTTAAAAACAGAGCTCAGCACAGTTTACAAATATAATAAAAACAATAAAAATACACAATCAATATAAAAACATAATAAAAACACAAAATAGCAACAAACATAAAGTAAGTCAGGGCAGCAGTATGGTTAACCATTACATATACGATATATTTTAGAGATGTGGTGAGTGGAGAAAAACAAGAAGCCAAAATGTTAGGAAAAGGAGTCTTTCACACCACATGCTCAGTTCTAAATACTGTTGCAGCAAGTTTTACAAGTTCCTCCAGTATTCCACTGGTGCAGGCACTCAGACATTCAAAGTATCTGTATGTTTCTTAGGTTTTATAAAAGCAGAGCTTTGCTTAACTCAAAATTTCTTCTCCCTCTGATCAACCACATCTACACAGGTTCCACCTCCATACTCAAAATGAAACTGGGCCTGGAAGTGTGCAACAACCCCACACATACTTTGCTAATTAGATTACCAATGCCAGGATGTCTGTTTTATCGACTACTCTCCTGCTCCCCCCCCCACCGGGCATCATGAAAGACCCAGTCCTGGGCTCAGAAAGAAAATAAATATCTGGTCCTCTTCAAAGTACTGATAAGCCTCTTGTTTTAATTAAAATAATAATTATAAATTCTTGCTCTTATCACTAATGGGAGTTAATTATCTTGCATATGCTGCTGTTGCTTCTATGGCTGTAACTGAGTGAGGTTAAAGATAAGTGAAATGCAAATAGGAAAAACAACACCACAAAAGGCAGTAACACTTTCCTAAATGTAATACCATACAAACCACAACAAGATTCCTATGAGTAAGGCAGAAAACTCAGCATCCCACAACCAGTCAGGATTCATAACCAAAAACCCAAACGAAAAAAATCCTAGCAGCCAGTCAGCCAAGGTCACAGAAATCCCCATGCAGCACAACCTGACCTGGGGACTGCAGTTAATGCAGAATGCTGCAACACAATTGCTAACATGAGTGAGATCCTATCAGCACATAATACCTCTGCTCTGAAATCTGCATTGGTTGCTGATTTGCTACCAGGCCAAGTTCAAGCTGTGCTTTCCATGTTATGGGTGCCACATAGTACTTGTTCTGCTCTTGTAAGAAATCAGTTCTGTAAAGTGACAGCACCTATGCTTTGGAACTCCTTGCCTATTGACATTAGGCAGATGCCTCTTTTCAGCACCTGCTAAAATCAGTTTTCTTGAGGCAAGCCTCTCCAGGCATGTGGAAGCTATTGTGTTTTTAAATCTGTTTTTAACTCATTGTTGGTCTTATTATTTTGAATATTTTTAAGTATCTGTCCTTAACGCTTTTGCCAATAATTTTATTGTTTTAATTCTTTCTGTAAACCGCTTTGAGATTTTTTACAATAAAGCGGTATATAAATGTTGTAAATAAAAATAAATAAATGTTGGAGTCACTGTGGCCCTTGAGTCTCTTCCCACTTTTAGGAACCAAGGAATCTGCCTTATACTGATTCAGGCCATTTCGTACCATGATTTCTTAAATGCAATACCATACCAACCACAACAAGATTCCTATGAGTAAGGCAGAAAACTAAGCATCTCACAACCAGTCAGGATTCCTAACCAAAAACCAAAAATATGATAAATGAAGAAATATTTATATAAGCATGACTATCAAATATATCTATTTACACAAACTGTAAAGATATTTATAGTATAATCCTAGGTTTATTTATTCAGAAAAAAGTCCCAGTGTATTCAGTGGGGCTTACTCAAACAGGGACAGAAATGCAACCTCAAGTGATAAGCAACTTCATTCACACAACCCAAAATTCTGAATCATGCCACTTTACGCTGTTTTGCAACTGTTTATACTTGTCTTTATGGTTATTGGATTTTAAAGGGCTTTATTTCTTGTTGTGAGCTGCCTTGGTTTCCAACCCTACCTCACAGGGTTGTTGGAAACACTCCATACACGCACGCGCACACACTGCAGATGTATAAATACATACAGCTCATATAATAGTTTATTGTCAAACCAGTTGGTCATTGCAGAAAAATCAGTATTAGTTTTAAAAAAATCAGTATTACTTTCCTACAGAATAAAAACTGTAATACCTAAGTAAGCCCTGCCTACTTGCTTTAAAATAGGACTGGAGGGAGGGAGGAACAGAAAGAGTTAGAACACAAACACAATTCTTTTTTACATTCACTCCAAAGTCCCATTGATTTTCAGCACATTCATAACCATGTCTACTCAAAAGTAATCCTATTGAATTCAATGGGATTTACTCTGGGCATATGGGATTGGCATTGCTTTTACAAAAGCAAGTATTGGGAAGGTTTTCAAAACACTGCCCAGGATCTGACTCCTGCACACAAGAGGAAAAAAATCTGAAATGTATATACTTACCCAATTTATGAGATTTTCAGATAAACGGGGGGGGGGGAAACCACCATTTTCTGGCATTGCAATGAGGTTTCCTAGACACTGTCTCAAACTGAAACACAACCCTGGCTTCACTGATTGGCTGCAATCCTGAACGGGCGGGGTTAAAGCTATGAAGTGCTGTACAGTACTGTTTAAAGAAAGATTTAACAGTCGGGAGGTGGCTGACGTTTTTATATATATCTCGAGAACCGGACCACCTAGAAACTTATTTTTTAAAAAAATTAAAGCTGAGAATCCGGGCCACCTAATGGGCTAACCGGGCACTGGGTGGCATGCAAAGAATCCGGGTAAAACCCAGCTAACCGGGCAATATGGCAACCCTATCATTTATGGTCTGGGATATCCTGGATTACTGTAATGTGCTCTATGTGGGGCTGCCCTTGAGGTTGGTTCAGAAGCTGCAGCTGTTGCAAAATGTAGTGGCGAGACTGCTCACTGGGGCAGGGTATCGCCAACATGTTACCCCACTACTGACAGAATTGCACTGGCTGCCCTTTTGCTACCAGGCCAAGTCCAAGGTTCTAGTTCTAGTGTACAAAGCCCTATAGAGCTTGGGACCAGGATACCTGAAAAACTGTCTTATCCCCTATATACCCAGTCCACCACTGTGCTCTGCAGGTGAGGGCCTCCTGCAGATACCATCTTATCAGGAGGTCCACTCTGCACAACACAGGAAATGCACCTTTAGTGTGGCGGCACCTACCCTGTGGAATTCCCTCCTCTTAAATATTATGCAGGTGCCATCTCTGTTATCTTTTTGGCACCCATTGAAGACTTTCCTCTTTCAACAAGCATTTTAAGTTAAGACCTATCCCAGTCTGCATCTGTGTTGGAATTGCTTTTAATATTTTTTTTAAAAAAAACCTTTTCCCCCTAAACAATATTTTTTAACCCCTTTTATTACAATGTTTTTAAAGCTTTTTAAAAGAATGTTTTTAAAATTGTTTTGTTTGACTATATTTTAAGGTCTGTTTTTATGATGTTTTAAAGTGTTTTTCCTGCTTTTGTTTGCCGCCCTGGGCTCCTGCTGGGAGGAAGGGTGGGATATCAATTAAATAATAAATAAATAAATAAATAAGGGAGAAGGGGAATTCCTGCCTGTACATTTAAGTCCTGGGAAGCAGCATGGTTACTGAATGGATCAGGGATAAGGGGCCTTTTTCAGCCCATGAGGCAAATTCCCTCATAGGCAATCTTCTGAGAGGCATCATGCCAGGGGTGGGCGGAGCCAGAAGCAAAAGTGGGACAAGCAAGGGGAAGGACTCATATATTTTATTTTATTTATTTTATTTGTTTCATTTATAGACTGCCCATAGCGAATAGCTCTCTGGGAGGTGTACAAAAAGTTAAAATACAGAATATGACAATAAAATCAGACTACACACAATAACATTATAAACATTTACACATTTAACAGTTAAAATGCCTGGGAGCATAGCCAGGTCTTAACCTGACGCCGGAAAGACAACAGCGTGGGCGCCAGGCGTACATCTTCGGGGAGGCTGTTCCACAGTTCGGGGGCCACTACAGAAAAGGTCCTGGATCTAGTAATTATCCTCCGGGCTTCCCGATGAGTTGGTACCCGTAGGAGGGCCTTAGATGCTGAGCGAAGTGACCAGGTAGTTTCATAGCGGGAGAGGCGTTCCACAAGATATTGCGGTCCCACACCGTGTAAGGCTTTATAGGTCAAAACCAGCACCTTGAATCTGGCTCGGAAGCAAATAGGCAGCCAGTGCAAACGGGCCAGAACAGGTGTTATATGCGCTGATCGGCTAGTTCCCGTCAACAATCTGGCTGCCGCATTTTGCACTAGCTGGAGTTTCCGAACTGTCTTCAAGGGCAGCCCTACGTAGAGCGCGTTACAGTAATCCAGTCTAGAAGTTACCAGAGCATGAATAACTGAGGCGAGGCGAGGTCATCCCTGTCCAGATAGGGACGTAGCTGGGCTACCAGCCGAAGGTGGTAGAACGCATTCCTCGCCACCGAGGCCACTTGTGCCTCAAGAGACAAGGAAGGATCGAAAAGAATCCCCAAGCTACGAACTTGTTCCTTCAAGGGGAGTGTAACCCCATCTAGAACAGGGTGAACATCCACCATCTGGGCAGGGAAGGCACTCACCAACAGTGTCTCAGTCTTGTCTGGATTGAGTCTCAGTTTACTAGCTCTCATCCAGTCCATTATCGCGGTCAGGCAACGGTTCAGCACATCCACAACCTCACCTGATTCAGATGGAAAGGAGAAATAGAGCTGCGTGTCATCAGCGTACTGATGGCAACGCACTCCAAAACTCCTGATGATGGCACCCAGAGGCTGCCAAAATGGAGGGTGCACAGGGAGAGAGAGAAAGAGGGCTAAGATAGGGTTGCCATATTGCCCGGATAGCCAGGTTTTACCCAGATTCTATGCATGCCACCTGGCACCCGGCTAGCCCCCTATGTGGCCCGGATTCTCAGCTTTTATTAAAAAAAAATTAAGTTTCTAGGTGGTCCGGTTCTCGAGATATACATAAAAATGTCAGCCACCCCCCTCGACTGTTAAATCTTTCTTTAAACAGTACTGTACTATAGCACTTTGTAGCTTTAACCCCGCCTGTTCAGCATTGCAGCCAATCAGGGATTGTGTTTCAGTTTCATTGACCTCAGGCAGTGTCTAGAAAACAAAATGGTGGTTTCACACACACACACACACACACGTTTATCTGAAAATCTCATAAATTGGGTAAGTATATACATTTCAGTTTTTTTTCCTCTTGTGTGCAGGAGTCAGACCTTGGGCAGTGTTTTGAAAACCTTCCCAATACTTGCTTTTGTAAAAGCAATGCTAATCCCATATGCCCAAAGTAAATCCCATTTAATTCAATAGGACTTACTTTGAGTAGACATGTTATGAATGTGCTGAAAATCAATGGGACTTTGGAGTGAATGTAAAAAAGAATTATGTTTGTGTTCTAACTCTTTCTGTCTCCAGTCCAATTTTAAAGCAAGCAGGCAGGGCTTACTTAGGTATTACAGTTTTTATTCTGTAGGAAAGTAATACTGATTTTTTTTAAAACTAATACTGATTTTTCTGCAATGACCAACTGGTTTGACAATAAACTATTATATGGGCTGTATGTATTTATACATCTGCTGTGTGTGCGTGTGCATATATGGAGTCTTTCCAACACCCCTGTGAGGTAGGGTTGGAAACCAAGGCAGCTCACAACAAGAAATAAAGCCATTTAAAATCCAATGACCATAAAACAAGTATAAACAGTTGCAAAACAGCGTAAAGTGGCATGATTCGGAATTTTGGGTTGTGTGAATGAAGTTGCTTATCACTTGAGGTTGCAGTTCTGTCCCTGTTTGAGTAAGCCCCACTGAATACGCTGGGACTTGCTTCTGAATAAATAAACTTAGGATTGCACTATAAATATCTTTACAGTTTGTGTAAATAATAAATATATTTGATAGTCATGCTTATATACATATTTCTTCATTTATCATATTTTTGGTTTTTGGTTAGGAATCCTGACTGGTTGTGAGATCCTTAGTTTTTTGCCTTACTCATAGGAATCTTGTTGTGGTTGGTATGGTATTACATTTAGGAAAGTGTTACTGCCTTCTGGTTTTTTTTTCCTATTTGCATTTCACTTATCTTTAACCTCACTCCGTTACAGCCATAGAAGCAACAGCAGCATATGCAAGATAATTAACTCCCATTAGTGATAAGAACAAGAATTTATAATTATTATTTCAATTAAAACAAGAGGCTTATCAATACTTTGAAGAGGACCAGATATTTATTTTCTTTCTGAGCCCAGGACTGGGTCTTTCATGATGCCCGGTGGGGGGGGGGGAGCAGGAGAGTAGTCGATAAGACAGACATCCTGGCATTGGTAATCTAATTAGCAAGGTATGTGTGGGGTTGTTGCACACTTCCAGGCCCAGTTTCATTTTGAGTATGGAGGTGGAACCTGTGTAGATGTGGTTGAGAAATTTTGAGTTAAGCAAAGCTCTGCTTTTATAAAACCTAAGAAACATACAGATACTTTGAATGTCTGAGTGCCTGTACCAGTGGAATACTGGAGGAACTTGTAAAACTTGCTGCAACAGTATTTAGAACTGAGCATGTGGTGTGAAAGACTCGTTTTCCTAACATTTTGGCTTGTTTTTCTCCACTCACCACATCTCTGAAATATATTGTATATGTTATGGTTAACCGTGCTGCTGCCCTGACTTACTTTATGTTTGTTGCTATTTTGTGTTTTTATTATGTTTTTATATTGATTGTGTATTTTTATTGTTTTTATTGTATTTGTAAGCCCCGTGTGCTGAGCTCTGTTTTTAACAGCAAAAGGGCAGGATATAAATTCTGTTAATCAATCAATAAATACTCCATAGTGTTGGAAACTAGGCATTTAAGACTGAAAATGTTGCTTAAAAAAAAAAGATATCTCACATCTTTCCCCAGTTTTTGTTGGTAATTCCTAGGCACAAAAACAAAACAACTGGACAATCCAAATATTAATATGCAAATATTTGTATAATTTGCATAATATGCAAATTAACCCGCCCGGATTTGTGGAACTGGAATATGGCAACCCTAGGCTAAGAAGAGTGTGTGGAGAGTGAAGTGAGGTGGCATTCGCTCACAAAGAAGGGGGCAAAGGATGGCTGAAGAAAGGGAGAAGGAAGGCTGTCTGTAAAATACAAGGGGAATTGCTTGTAAAGCAGTTCTTTTCCCCTCAATTGTGCTTTTTGCAGCTTGTCTGTAGGAAGTGGAGGGAGGAGAGAGAGAGCCTCACAGAGGGTGGGGGAAGACAGAAAGAGCAAAGCGCTAAGAAGAATGAGGCTGCCTGTATTTTACAAGGAGCAGAAACCTGATTTTTGTAGATCACTGTGAGAGGGAGTTCTGTGTCATGCAGTGATGTCTGTAAAATACCCCCACTCTTCTTAGCCCTTTGTCTCTCTCCCCCCACCCTCCACTTTCTCCAGACAATCTTCAAAAAGTACTACCAAGGAAGAAGAAAAAATGCTTCACAAGCAATGGATGTTGTATTTTACAAGTAGCCTTCCTTCTTTCAGCTTTCCTTTCTCCCCCTTCTCTGTGAGAAAATGCTGCTTTGCCTCACTCTTAGCCCCATCCTCTCCCCCATGTAACTGTCTTCACCAACCATTTGCATTGGCTGCTATGGGGCTGTGTGGGACTGTCCTTTATTCTAGTAAGATTCTAATACAAATCTCTTCTTTCTTTCTTTCTTTCTTTCTTTCTTTCTTTCTTTCTTTCTTTCTTTCTTTCTTTCTTTCTTTCTTTCTTTCTTTCTTTCATGATTGATTGATTGATTGATTGATTAGGTGTATATCCACCCAGTAGGAACCCAGGCTTGGCTGGCCCCCCTCTTCTCAGTAAACTTCCCACTCTTAACTCCTGTTAACTCTCTCCCTCCTTGTGTCTCTCACCTCCCCACCACAATAGATGGTGGGAGCCAATTAGCATGCAAGGAGATTCATACAGGGTGCTGATTAGCTGTAGCGACTCCTGACCTTGCTGGATTCTCCAGCACTCCTAAGGCAAGAGAAAAGGGCCTGGCTTTTAAACGCAAGCATACACTCAGCGTTCAAATTGTGTGACTTGCTTCATAGAGACAGACAGAGGGACTCCAGGAGGGGGCTGGCAGGGGGCCAGCTGCAAAAAAGTAATGGGGCTGCATCCCAGAGCGTCTCCCCAGGAAAACATACCTGAATATAATAAAGTATATCACAAGTACCTATTTGTTTGTTTGGGACCTAATTACATGATCTAACATGTTTCTTGTCAAATTTCCTGTCAACACTTAAAGATACTTCTGTAAACCCATTTATTGTTGCGTTAACTTCTACTTGGTAAAGAATCCGGCAGCTTCTAGGTAACTTTCACAAACTTCTTCCATTCATAGATGACACAGCTGGGTAGAAATTAGTCTCTAAAAATACTTTCACACAACCTGCTTGTTTTCTAGTCACTGTCTGCTTATGTTATGCTCATTCCATCTGTCGATAGATATGAGTCACACATTCGACCTTTCAGTTTCACTTGCGCACATAAATTTCTTCCAATTTCCTGTGAAACAAACACTTTTAACTCTTTAGAGTTGTACAATCCAGTATGCCAAAAATTGTTTTGGGGTAAAATGGAGTGAGCTGATGTGCTGGATCTCTAATTAATGCCCACAACTAAGGTAGCATTGCATAAATTTTTCTTCTTACTACATAAGATTTTTACAATAGCAATTAAAATGATTTCTTAGA
This sequence comes from Rhineura floridana, assembly GCF_030035675.1. NCBI lineage: Eukaryota > Metazoa > Chordata > Lepidosauria > Squamata > Rhineuridae > Rhineura > Rhineura floridana. The sequence goes on along the minus strand of NC_084481.1, from coordinate 132,401,280 downwards.
ACTTCCATATTTGCTATATTGCTAACTAGGGCTTTTTAAAGTTAACAGCATAGAAAGACAGAAAGTGAACTTGATTTCTGATGTTAATCACCACCAGAAGATTCCCTTTAATGAAGTCTATCTGATTCCTTTCTCAAATACTCTTTATGATCAACTGTGAAGGAAACACTGTTATTGGAATGACATATACGCCTCTGACTACTTTTGCAGCAGAACTTAAAACATATATCTAGAGAGATGAAACCAATATTCCTCGGAGTAATTCTCCTCTTAGACTTTGATGGTGAATATTATCTGAATATTCCCTGGTTGTATGAATATTTGTGGAATGAGTGATAGTTAACATCAGTGTTTCACATCTGATGAGTGTGCAGAAGCTCTCAACATCTGACATGCAACAGTCAACATCTGATGCTATCTGACAGTTGACATGCATTATTTCTCAACATTTGGCAGCAGTAGACATTTAGCAGTCAATATTTGAAACTGTCTAATGCTGTAGTAGACTATATGTAGCAGCAAACTTGCAAGTGTTTCGTAACTTTGTAGTAATTTCCTTTGATTACTTAACCAATCAGAAACTATCCCCTTAAATAAAATGGCAAACACCCAAACTGTTGGGCAAGCGCCCTGATTTTGATTCTAAAGCCTAAAGTTCAGCATTAAAGATTATTAAAGTTTAACATCAAAGTATCAACTACAAGTATTTGAAATTTGGTCAAAACTTTATGAACTCCAGTTTTTTATTATATCTAAAATTTAAGAACCTAAGAAGATACCTGCTGGACCAGGCCAAAGGCCCATCTAGTCAGAATTCTGTTCTCACGGCAGCTAGCTAGATGCCCAAGGGAAGCCCACAAGCAGGGCTTAAGTACACCAATTTCATTGGTATACATATACAAAGAAATTCTAAGACAAACTGCCCTAATACAAAGTACATCCTAATACAAACTGTTATCGTCTGTCTCATGTAAAGCCGAATCCTATGAGTGTCTACTCAGAAATTTAATATGTTGGGAAATTTTAAACTGTTGCTGGCTTTTAACTTTGCAATTGTATGTTATAGTATTGTTGCATTCTGATGTTTGAATGTCTTTTTAATAAAAAATATGTAAGTTGCCTCGCAAGAGTAATGTTTCTTAGGGGAGTCAAAATGCATTAAATAAATAAGTCCCTCTGAGTTGAATGGGACTTACTTCCATAGAGGTGTGCATAAGATTACAGCTCAGATTTAATGTCTGAACTTTCTGGTGCTTTAAAAATAAACAAGTAAGCCTCTATAGGGGTATACTTCTAGAGGGATACATTTGACTACATTGTTAAGGTTTGCTATAGATAGATAGATGGCAAATTTATTTATTTATTTTAGTAGAACAGTTATATTCTACTTTTCTAGTATAAATGCACCGTGAAGTGCACCTCACAACATTTAAAATTTACAAAATCACAAAACAACAATATAGAATAATCAACAAAAGAGACAGGGACAGTGGTTTAAAAAACATTGTCTATTTCAAAACAAACCACTAATGGAATAAGAATGTCTTTAACAACTGGCAAAAAAGTGACAAGGGAGGGGCCAAATGTACTTCATGGGGTTCCATAATCTGGGTGCAACCTCTCTTGTCCCTCCCAGTAATGCTTCTATCCCAGGATGAACACAAATAAGGATCTCTCCTTCTGATCTGAGTGAAAAGGCAGAATGCCATGGGAGTGATTCCTCAGGTATCCTGAACCTAAGCCATACAGGACTTTAAAGATAATCACAAAAGCTATTGTACCCTGAAGCAAATAGGTAAACTCTCTCTCTGTGTTATTGCAACACTGGTGAACAGAACTTCTACACCACTCTACAAATGCAAATTAAAACCTTACAATAATTTTCTTATGAAAATATACAATTTTGATGGTGTTGATAGCATTATCTGGAATTTTTTCTAGATCCAAGGACTAGTGTGCTAAACGCACTTAATATTGAAATCTGAAACTATGATTTTCTCCTGTTTAATTTGCCATTATTTGGATTAATTAACACTTAATTATATGCAGATGGGCTTGACATTTCAAAGTATTTGGATAGAGTCAAAATTTCAACAGCTTTGCAACAGTTTCCTTTGTATCGCTTGCATCTGATTGTGTCCTTGTGCTAATGGAAGGCTTTTTTGCTCTAGCGGAGGCTTCCTTGAATGGAAAGGGGAGAGACACAATTTGTTTTCCAATTCCCCCATTTCTTCATTTTCCCATGCCACCTTCCCCAAAGCTCTGAAGCAGATTGGAGTGGGACACAGGGAGCTGCAGAACAAAGGGGGGGGGAATCAGCAAAAATGGTCTCCTCCCTTCTGTTCCTGGAAGCATTTGTTGAATTGAAAAACTTCCCAAGAGGAAGGCTTGTATCTAAGTCATATTCAAAACAACCCCATTGAAAATCAACGGATATGACTAAGTTCAGACCATGGATTTCAATGGGATGACTCCAAATAGGCCTTAGTTAGAGACAACTCTTCGTGTTTTAGAGACATATGAAGTAATCCTAAGGAAGAATCAGTGGAACTAAAGTGAGTCAAACCAAAATGGTTTGTCATGATTTATTTATTTATTTATAAGATTTCTTAATCACCCTTCACCATAAGGTCCCAGGCAGGTTACAACTATTGACTATACAATCTAGAAACAGATAAAATCATTACACTTATAAAACAAACGAGTCACTTCCAAATGGAACAAGACAGTATAATACAGCAAGAGAGGTGAATCCCTCCCATTGGATTCCATTTTCAAAAAGATACAATCATGTGAATATGCATCAGGAATTGTACTGTTGCGTGCAATTAACTTGTCCAAGTTTCAACAACATGAACATCCTGTGTTTTTATTCAACAGTAGAATAAATATGTATAGTTTAAATTAATAGCTTTACTTGGCCTATTACATTCCAATTTTAGCAAAGTAGATATTTTTATAATTTTATGAAGTTACCTAAATAAAATGATTAAAAACACAAGCTGACTAAATGATTAAAACAGCATAATTACAAAAACACTGTGATTTTATAAAAACACTGTGACAGAAAAGTTTAGAAGTTCACAATAAAAATATTCACTAGGTCTTTGAACAGACTCCTCATCTACCCTGTGGCTTCAATCTGGAAGGGAACCATCAGGCTGACCTGTCCTGGGTCAACCCTGGGACTACCTATCCCAGCTTGGAGCCACTCCTAAATAGGTTTGGGGGCAGGGCCCATATTTAATTAGGGTAAAAAAACCCTAATTAAATGTGTGTGGGCAACATCTCCTCCCCCACAACAAAGAGTGGGGTCACTTTAGCCTTTGTGATGCTGTTTTGCAAAAAACAAAGCATCCCCCAGGACCATTCCCCCAGCTCCTTGCAAAACAGCATCTTTCCTGCATCCAGGAGGATTGCTGGCTCTACTCATCAGGCAGAATGGACAACCATGCCTGATGCCACACCCTCTGACAGCCCTGGGTTGCTCTACATAATTGAATCTGACCTGTAGCGTATCCTAGCAGTTAGAACTTGACTCAGTTGAGCCCCAAAACTTCTGAATGGGCCCAATTTGGGTTGGGCCTTGTGCTTCAGCTGAATCTAGTGCACAGCCGTAATATTCACATTAAATATTATTAAATAGGCGTAATATTATATTAAAATATTATTTTTATGATTTCCTTTAACACCACCTTGTAGTATTTAGCATTTAGAACATTCTCCAAATAGCTTATTTTGTTTTGTTTTGGTTGTCCCTCTTTTAATTGTCTGTAGCTTGTTATTCTGCACGTACTAGTGACTAATTGCCAGATAGGCGACAAACAAATTAAATATTATTATTATTATTATTACTACTTAAATCACATTCTTTTAAGAGCTGTTTTTTCACTACTGACATTTTCCTATTTTTCCAACATTTGGCACAGACCAATTGGTAGCTACTAACCCATGGAACATTAACATCCTACATTCCCTGAAACGACTGCTTCCAAACAAGCAAACAGATATACTGCAGGAATCAATACAAATTTAACCTTTATATATTTGTAAAGTTGTGTTGTGTCAAAAAATTCATTTTCAAGCATTCACCATCATATAATGAGAAAAGAAATTGGATTGACAAAGTATCAAAGGAGAGAGGTTTTTGTGTGAGAGATTCTCATGGGGGGAGTTGTGCATTCCTTACTTTCAAGATAGCAGAGGGCTTTCACTTTCTTTAATTCTACAAGTCATCCCTCTAGAGTAGGGCCAAACCCTTATCTCCCCACTCTTGGAAGGCCAGATTTGACAGGTGAGAAGGGCCACCCACCAGTCAATCACCTGATGCCATAGTGACATCAGGTGACACAGCACTTTGAAGCCATGACTATTGGGACTTTAAAGTGGAGCACAGGGCACAGCCCCATCCTGCGTTTTAAACCTCTGGTTTTGGTGCTTCCTGAAAACCTAGTGATGTCCCCGGTTGGTCTCAGCATGGGAGACTGTCCAACACGCTCCTGGAAGCTGTTTTTGTTGCCATTGTTTTTAATTTAAGAATTTTTATTCTTTTAAAGAAATCAGTGTGGATTTTTTAAAAAGGTAAAAGGGAAGGGCTTTCTTTCAAAACAAAATTAATGAGCAGATCAGTCTCAGGTCCTTCACAGCTAGCCTCCCCAAATTCCAGCTCTTCATGGGGAAATCAGCCTTGAGGCAATTCCTTCCATGGGGCTTTTTCAGCTGGGAGGAGGGGGCTGCTGAGCGCTCAAGAAATGTTTAATGGGAAGAAGAAACGACGCACTGCCCTTGGCAATAAGGTAAGCCCAAAGCTGTACCTACTGAAATCATAAAGACATTCTAAAATGCCCTATGAACGAGGCAGATAAACAGAAGCTTCTTTCATGGGGGACAGAAAGCTTTAAGAAGTTGGAGACCAAGATCCAGCGCAGGACTGCTTTCACTTTTTTACAGGCAAAGGAAATTATAACGACAATATAGCTTTACTCATCTGTATTTTTTCTTTCTTCTTTGAAAGCTGTCTTACCCAAGTTTCAAAATAGCTAGACTCCCTGTTCTTCCCTTACAAGTCAGTGCTTTATGACTAAGCCACATCCAGTTTTCTAAATAGAACTGTAAACTGCTCAAAGATTGTCCAACCTGCAACAAGACAATGATTTTCCAGTTCTAAAAGTTGCTTCTGAGTGGTTAATTTCACTCAGCTGATAGATTATCTCCAATTTAACATACTAATATGGTCATAGAAACGAAAATGTATGCTTGTAGAGTTTTGCAGTCGGAAGCAACATTAAAATGAAGACCAATACAGCTCTGCATATTCTGCAAACTTTCCCCTTTTTGTTGTGCCAATTTTCACCTAAGTATGATTTCCCTGCCTATCAAATGAGATTTCCCATCATGTAATTTTTTTTTAAATGGTACACATAAAACTGAAAATGGCTTGCTTGCACCAAATGTTAACTTCCCTGCCTCCACATCATTCCAGTAAGTGGCAGCATTGCTGGTGTCGGGAGGGTAGCTCTGCAGAACTGCCCCACTGCACCAGCCGCTCATGGAATTATCTCTCTAATCCTAGATGTAAATGCTGGCTTGTACCTATACCTACAAACGTTTGATTAATAACTACACCCACTTGTGTGGGAGCAAGTCCCATGGGGCTTGCTTCCAAGTAGATAGGCATGAGATTACATTATTAAAAGTTTTTGTTTTTATAAACTTAATAAGTCGTTTTAATGTTGCCAGTTAGCTTTGTAAGATATGGGAAGACACTTTGTAACAGATGAAAAGAAGTGAAATTATTTTGCATTAAAATATAGATTTGGGACATATCAAATTAAAAAGAAAGTGAACAAATCAATTTGTAGCATCAGGTTGCTTTGAAGTGTAGCATTTTAAGTTTCAAATTCTTAGGACAAAGAAGGAATCAACAATAAAATATTATAGTGAATTAAAATGGCACTGTACATAGTTAGCCTTAGCTGTTAACAATTTGCTTGAACAAGTCTGAAAGTTTGCTTTCTAGAAAGTATTTGGCAAAGGATGGGCAACATGAAGATCATAGATAAAATAATGTTTTAATAGTACTTTATAATGTCTTTAATTGTAACTGTGTGTTGGGATGTTTTAAATGTTTTTAGTATGCTTTTTCTTTTCTTGTTAAATTGTTTTGTTTATGTTTGCCACCCCAGGCTCCTTTAGGTGCGAAGGCAGGCTATAAATTCAATATAAAAATAAATAAATTCAAGCCACATGGCTGGCATTAAAAATGCTTTCAGCTACTACATGTCATTGTGGTACATCCTTTGTACACAGTTGGTACAGTGAAGAACGTTCTTTTTGAGTTTTGGAATATAAGGGAGGATGCATACAAATGTAGGTTTCTAATTTATAGGAGCCAGTAGGTTTCTACACTGATTTGAAAGATTAGTTTTATATGGACAAAATTAGTGCTAGATCAAATCATTACTTTTGATGTCATGCAAAGGAAATTCCTTAATTACACGGACACCGTTAAATAGTGCCTTTCAAGTAACTTGAGTCATGGTATTACTCTTTAAATAAATTAAGTGTCTTTGACTTGAATGGCCATTTCTTTTATGACTTACATTAAACCAAGAACCAAACCACTACACATTATATTAAATGTGCTTTTAAAAAAGCTGGCTGCCTTAAGTTAGGTGGAGAAGAAGCCATACTGGCTTTGACTATGCACCCACTCTGGATTGGTGCCCCAGAGCAGTTTCCACCACAAATGCACCAAGAAAACTGTTTGATTCATTTATTTATTCAAATTGTTTATACCCCACTCCTCATTGTTCACACAGTCCCAGAGCACAATGAAAATTTTTATTTAAGTGCCATTTAAATAATAGTACACTAATAACATAACTACATCCACATGATGATGCATTTTAATTGCTGTGTATTTTAATAATGTTGGGCAATTGGTTTTTATATTTTGTAAACAGCTTAGAAGCCTGTTTTGACATTGTGGTATATAAATTAATAAATAACAATAACAACAATAACCGATGAACACCACTTAGTCAAATGCTTGGGGGAATAGGCATGTTTGTACCTAGCATTGAAACTCCATCAGTGTTAGAGCTGGTGTTGGGGGGAGAGACAACATTCCAAAGTTGGGTGCAACTATTGAGAACACTCTCTCAGTTGTCATATACTGTATCTCAGAAAAGAGTGGCATCATACAAATCACACCGCTCCATGTTCTTAAAATCCAAGCAATGATATCAGGAAGCAGGCAATCTTTCAGGTGTTTGGGCCCAAAGCCACCTAGGGGTTATATGTCAAAACAACCACTTTAAATCTGGTTGCATATTGACAGCTCAGCAGCATATTGGCAGCTAGTACAGAACTTTCAGCACAAGTGTTATATTTGGGTGGCAAGTTATCCCCATAAGCAATCTTGCCACAGCATTCTGCACTAGCTGCAGCTTTCAAACCAGACCCAAAAGCAGCCCCATGTAGAGTGAATTGCAATAATCCAGCTGTGAATATAATATGTATAATATTAAATTTACACCCCACCTTTCTTCCTAGAAGGAGCCCAAAGAGTTCAAAGAGTACAGTCGGACTATGAACCTTAGAGGGGAAATATAACCCCAGGGGTGTGTGTGTTTGGAAGGACTCTGTGTGCTGCTGCAGCTGTTGGGCAGCTGTTGCCATTTACCCATTACTCTGCCATACTTTTTCTGTCTTCTGCTCCAGGTATATGAAGGGGAGGGGCTGCCTGAAGCAGTGCCTCGGCAGGTGCCTCAGCATCGTGGAAAGTGTGACACTAAGTGTGCACTTAGCATCGCACTTGGAGTTGTCTTGGGGTCGTCTTGGAGACAGAAGACCATGGAAGAAATGTTCATAATGATATTGTTTACAGAAGATGATGGTCAGGTGGGGAGAAGCACAATGGGAAGTTAGAGAACACTTCACCTCCATGACATCCTTATGATGAAGACAAAAGAGGTGATGCCAAGAATAAGATATTGCATATATGCTTTTAGTGTAACATTCATGGAAATTTTTAGATATATTTTTATAATTGTTATATGCTTTTTTTTTGTTTTGTATATGATTCATTTTGTTCTCATGTTATGTATATTGTTTAGAGATTTATTATTTAGTTATATTTACTTAAACTGTGAACTATTGTTTTTCTTATTATGTAGAATTTATATTGATTTTTTTATGTTGTAAACCGCCCAGAGAGCTTCGGCTATGGGGCGGTATACAAATGTAATTAATTAATTAATTAATTAATTAATAACGGGCTGTCTCCCCAATGAGTGGACAAGAGAACTATCCATCCACAAAAGGCTCCATCTTATCAGGAATGAGTTTCAACTTATTGGCCCTCATCCAGTCCACCACTGCATCCAGACACTGCTCTAGAACCTTCACAGCCTCTCCTATAACAGAATAATAGAGCTGTGTGTCATCAGTATACTCCAAAACTGATGATGACTGCCCCCCATGTCTTCATATATATATTAAGTACCACTGGGAACAGAAATGAACCCTGTGGCAACCTACAGTCAATCTGCGAATAGGCTGAGAAATCATCACACAATGCTGTTATCTGGAACTGACCTCAGAGATGGGAGCAAAACCACTGATAACCTGTGCTCCCAACTCCCATTCCCAGAAGCTGCTCCAGGAGGATATTGTGGTCAGTGGTATCAAAAGCTGCTGTGAGATCAAAGAGAATCAACAGGGTCACAATCCAACCAGACTTGAACCCAGACTGGAATGGGTCCAGATAAACATTATATTTCATGAATATCTGGAGTTGAGAGGCCACAATCCTTTTGATCGCCTGTTCAAGGAATGGGACATTCATGACTGGGCAATTGTGATTAAACTCTTCCTAGTCTAGAGAGGACTTCTTGAGAAGCGGGCACATCACTGTCTCTTTGAAGTTGGTGAAAACCTGCCCCTCACACAATGGTGTATTAACTAATTTCTAGACCCACCCAGTCAGTTCCAACCATCTAGCTTATATGATCCAAGGCAGACAGGGATCAAGAGGGCATGTACCTGGCCTCAACCCTCCAAGAATTGTGTCCACCTCTTTAGGCCTCAAAAGAATTTTTCAACTCACTATGAGACTTTTTTATTGTACAAGGGTCTGCCACCCCTGCTCACTTCACTCCTCAACCCCACTACTGTCATCAAAGCTCCCCTGCACTCCATGAGTTGCCAAAGCTGCCACCTTCATCCTATAGGTTGACAAAACTTCCCTCTTCTCCTTACAGGTTGCCAAACCCTCCCCTTCCCCCATAGGTCACCAGAGCTCTCCCTCACAGAGATCACCAGAGCTCCCCCCACGAGTCACCAGAGGTACACACACACACACACATTAAGATAAAGTAACTGATAAATGTTAATGCTGATAATGATGTGATCCTACAGAATCCAGCCAGTTGGTACATTAGCCAGATCACATCAGTTTGCTAAAATAGTGGCATCAAGGTCAACAGGGAGATGAGTGACTCTATCTCTAAAATTCCTTGCAAAATTGTCACAACTGGTGTCCACTAGTCCCCACTTCTTCACTCTTGGACAAGATGACACAAGTCATTTCACTATCCAGCACAAGTCAGCTGGATAGCTATTCAAGGATGCAATGGAGGCTTCAAAGAACTTCCATTTCTTTTTGAACCCAATGGTGTTGTTTGCAGTTAACAGCATTTTTGGAGAAAATAGCAGTTGGGAGGAGTTTTGATAGGAAGCCAGCATGGGCTGCCGATCCAGAAAAGGTACATGATTGGGGTCCTGCATGGCTGCTTTTCCTTCTAAATAAAAGAAGGCCTTTGTTTTTTTCCAAGTTCAGAATATGGAACCTGGTTCTGTTCTTCAGAGGGGCGCATAGTCCTGGCCTTGACTGGCTCATCCTCCTCCATCTCTGAGTCGTGGCTATTGCTTGAGGCCACAATAATACACAATTAGATTAACAAATAAAATGGCCTCTTGTTACTTAGTAATGACCTGACTGACCTCATGTAATGTTCAAACTGTTATCCATGTACATTTGCATTTTAGAAAGCATCTTGTTTTCTCTTTTTAACACTGATGCCCATCCTTTCTTTCACATAATACATGACATTGGGCTTCACTACAGCTGCCAATTACATTTTTATAAAGCTCTAGCTGTGCAATTAACAGGCCTTTGCAAATGTCAGGATTCCCCATTCCACTATCAGTTCCTACTTAGAATTTAATTTTTCTACTTAAATATTCCATTTGTACCACCCTCCCTTGTCCCCACTGATGCTAATGAATTAATTTATTCACTGATCAAAGCACTAATTTGTCCCAGAAGACTAAAGAGACAGCAAATTTCCAACTGATCCCCCCCCCCCGCTAACAGTGAGGATGGGATAATGAATTAAAACCAGCTTGGTTTATAATGGCGAGTTGTTTCATGAGAAACACACACACACATTCAGTCCAGCTTGCTTCATTAAATTTCTCACAATGCTGCAGTCTATTCCAGAGTCCTGTTAATTCTGCAAGAACAGTTACTCACAATCCATAGTACAGGAATATCAAAGCAATAGGTAATACATTTGGGATTGGAACCACCAGTTAAGTAAGACTAGGTACAGAGTACGGAAAATGCTCCTCTTTACAGCCCACTTGTAATGAAGTTTTCCTTGTATTTGACACTTCTTGTTGAAGACTCCAAAGCATGTCACACATTATACCACATATCTGAGCATATATGTCATGTGCAACAAAATTCCCATTCCCAATTTGCAGGTTAATACAGATGATTAGGCGAGAGAATTTACGGTGGGTTAGTTTGCTTTTATGTGTAGACTCTCAGTCCTGCAAAAAAAGGCAGGTGCATTATTTTCTATTATTTACTGATGTATTAGAAATATTTATATCAGGGATGGGAAACACAGGTCCCAATTTGGCCTTTAAAGCCTTCTTTCCTAAACTGTGCCCACCTACCCCATGTCATATGTGACTTCAGGTGTGGGACAGGTATGGATGTGGCTCCAAAGGAATAATCAAGACCTTAAAGTGAGCTCCCAACTGTTACTTTGCAAGGGGGCTCTCTGGCAGTGCTGATCAGCTGATCGCTAGCCTCACTAGGATTGTCTGAACTAGCTAGTTCCTGATGGGAAACTCTCTAGTGCAGATAATCCCAGTGGGGCTCGCTGTCAGTGTCCGTCAGTGAATGCCATTGGATCGGCTGCACTAGAGAGTTTTCTTCCAATGCATTTGAATTTTTCTGGGTGAATTACAACAGGTAAAAAACAATAAAATCAACTACTAAACAAGTGATAACAATTTAAAACCAATAAAACAGAGACTGGCACAGCAGGGTGGAGGGACATCTAAAACAAGAAAAAGCAACAACCTGGCAAGTGAAATACACACTAGACTAAAAGTCTTGACCAGGTGGCCTGGTCAAAAAGCCATGAGAGAGGGGGACAGATGGATCTCTGAAGGAAAGATGTTGCACAATCTAGGCATGACAGCAGAGATGATCCTCTCACTGTTCTGACCAGCTGTGGCTTTGTCAGTGTTGGGACATGGAGGAGGGCTTCCCCAGCAGATTTTGGGGAGTAGGAAGCTGGTACGAGAGGAAACAGTCCCTTAGATATATTGCCCATAAGATTCTCGCTCTCTCCCTGACACACAAACACACACTTTTTTGTTTGTTCTTCACTCTTGTAGAGAAACATTAATAAGTGCACTGGAATGAGAGGTCATCCTAGAAAGATCAATTTGACACTGAATACAGTTCCAAAGTGATTGTAATATGTAAAACTAGAGAGCAAATCAAAGTCTTCCTCTCTAACACTGATAGTACGGCTGCCCATTTTTGTGCAGCTTTTCCAATGTGATGGTGACATCCATCTTGAAGCTCTTCACGTCCTTTACATTACCTGAAGGAGCAGCTGAATACTACAGCTTTGGAGTTCTACCACAAAATATTGGTATCATCATGGCAAAGTCAATGTGAACAAGAAAACCACCATTCTTTATTCTAACCACTATTCTTTAGTTATCATTCTTGCTTCACAGACATTTATCCACTCCTTCATATGTTTAACTCTCATAGGTTGTATCCAATACTCCACAAACAGAACAGGAGTTCTCTTTCCTCTCCTCCCCAGGATTCTCCCCCCCCCAAAAAAAAACTACTCCGGGGGATCTCCCAACCCTCTGGAGCTGATTTTGAGGGCATAGTGGGAGAGGGGTATGTAGGGGAGAGGAGGAGAAAGTGCCATTCCATGCATGGAAGTCTCTTGCTCTAGTAAAACATGAACATTGGATACCACCCAGGGCGTCTCTCCTGGCTACTACCCCTCTCAAATGAATGGTTAAGAGTCACCCAGAGCTAGAAGGGGAAGTGGGAATACTGCACAGATCTTCTGTGTACTGGTGTGTGCTGCTGAAAAGTTTCCACTAAAAAGAACTTTTTTACAAAAATGACAGGCATAGCTGAAAAAACAGATCTCTGTAGGGATCATTTTGTATTAAACCTAGACACTTGCCGAAACATCTAAATTGAACAATGAGTGGGTGGGGGAAAAGACAAAATATTTTCATTGCTGAAATCTCTTTCCAGAGCCAATAATTATCTCTAGGGTGCTGCCACCTACAGATAGGAAGTGCGAGAGCCTGCTGTGTGCATGCTGTGCCCCCTGCTGGGAAAGAAACATGGGAGTCAAAAATAATTTTCTTCTTGAGCTCTTGCACTGCCTGCCTGGTAGAGAATGATGCTGTGGCAGGAATAATGTGTGGGAGCATTTCACACCCAAACTAAAATGCTTGCAGGATGATATGAAGTGAGCAATTAATTTCTCACACAAGGCTAACGTAGTAAGGGATGGGGCAAAGCATGAAATGTTTAAAGGGCTTCTCTCCTTTGAAGGAATCAGCAGGTACTTTAAGCTCCGGGATGCCACCTCCGTGCCCATTTCATCTGAGTTTATAAGGAAAAGAATTGTTCTGTGCATATTATTGGTCAACACAGCCAAACTCCAGCACAACCAGATAACGTAAACAGTTGGCTTTGAGTCCATTCTCACCTCCCACCCATTTTTGTTACAAATGGTAAGCTTTAGAGCAATGTATTTTCAGTACCGAATTGGATTATTGAATGTTTGTTTTTATTTTACAAACTTATATCCCGCACTTCATCCTGAGAGTCCAGGTGAGTTATAACAATAAATATACGATGCACTGAATATTAAGAGAGCAGATAAAATATCGTCAGTGCAATAAAACAGAGGCAGTGTGTTGGTTTGTGAGGTCTACATATTTGTCTGTATAAGGGCTGGGGAGCCTCAGGCCCTGGGGCTAAATGCTGGCCTTCACACCAATGACACCTCACACCTCTTCCCAGCCACACTCTCTCTCCCCAAGCCGCATCACTCACAGCCCTGCTTTGCACCCTGCTAGAGTGTTTTTGCCTGGTTGGAATGTGCCCTGTTCATGCTTATTGCTTCTCTGGATGGAGGATAGAGGGGTGTGTGAGTATGTGTAGAAACAAGCCTATTGTACAAAGGGAGAATTCACATTTCTGCTTCTGCTCATTTTTGTCTGTGGCCCCACCCATCACTGGCATGTGCTCCCCAAAAGTCTCCCCAGAGGAGAATGTGGTCCTTGGGTTGAAAAAGTTTCCCCGTCCCTAGTCTACATGAAAAAGCTTGATGAGAAAGATAAGACTTCAGCTGGCATATGTTTAGCATTCATTCTTGCACATCTTAAGGCAAAAACTTGCAAGGTCTTGTTATACTCACATCTATATAAATCAGAATAGGATTCATTGAGATCAATTGTCCCAACAGGAAAAGAACCCTCTTCTGCGTTGTGTAAGTACAATCAGAATGAGTCCATTGTGGGTATTGAGAAATCATGAATGTCAATCATTGGAACAATAAACTGTGACATGATGCTCACAGTTGTAATCTTGTGTCTCAGCTGATCTCCATTCTTCACACATTTTTCCCTTATTTATTTATTTGGTCAAAAATAAGTAAAAAGAAAGAAAGAAAAATCAGACTCATGAGAAAGCAGTACGCAAGAAACATTTCTCTGGGCCTGGTAAACATGGGCTCCCTCTCTCCCCCAGTCCCTTGTCTGTTGTTAAAAGTTGAACTGATTTGTGCCCTTTAGCAACCTCTTGTTCCTTTTGTATAAGCTCCTGACATTTCTTGCTTTCTGATCTGTATTTACCGGAAGACATGGCAGGGTGACATGCACATCAACTATACAGGAGTAGCAAATAGTGATGGAGCCATCACTGAAAGGTAGAACACATGTTTTGCATGCAGAAATGCCCAGGTTCAGTCTCTGGCTACACACACACACACACATATATGCACACACATGCAAGGGTTGTCAACAGTGAGGTCAGAAGGAAATGAAATGCAGAAAAGTACAGAATGTGACCATTACATCATTAACCATGGCCATTCACCAAAAGAAGTGTTGATAACACAGACACCATGGCATTGGTGAGCCAAATAACACATGTGAAAAAAAATGGAAATGGACTAATTTCAAGTCAATCTTGACTTATGGCGACCCTATGAATAGAATTTTCATGGTAAACGGCGACTTTCCTTATCAGCAGCTGTGCGTGGGAAGCTGAACGGCCTTAACTTACAAGCGGTTGTTGGCAGTGAAAGGAGCATTATCCATCTTAAACAGGACATGAACAACATTATCAAGGTAAAACCAAAACCAAGAAAATGATTCTACTTTGAAGAACAATGCCACATAGATGTGTCTCTCTTTGCATCTGTAGTTTGGCGACAGCAATAAAGAAATGTAAAACAAGATCATCATCCCTCCCTGTTGGATTGCTGTTGTTGATTTGCACTATATCCTGCAGGATTGGGTCCCAGGAACCTTAGCCAGCCGTGGTTTATTTTTTTCCATCTACCCTTTGGAGGGATATGTTGACTGCGGACTGAGGGACGTGTGGAGACCTTTTTGCCTACAGGAAGAGGAACATTGTTGTTGCTTAGAGAAAGAGAGCAGCTGTGGCTGCTACTTTGGTTCTTACACACAGCATTTGTTCCAGCTGCCCAGGGAGTGAGAGCTATTATTGCTGTTTGCTCCTGTCTTCTTTCGATTGTCATCATTGCTGTGCTTCTCATTGAACTGCTTGTACTGGGAAGATCTGCTGCTGGGCATAATGAAGATGGCGGCGTAAGAGCTCGCTACGGCTGGAGCTCCGCCACCATATGTTTCTTTTAACACCTTTTAATCACCTTTTAGCGTTATTTTTGGGATCAGGAACGCCTCCCCTCCGTTTTATAACTTGCAATAAGTTTGGCTTATTTTAATTTGTTTGTTTGTTTGTCTGTTGTTGTGTGAATGAGATTGAGTGAATGTGTGTTTGTGTTTATGTTGTTTAAGTGTTTTGCTGTATTAGATTTATTTTAAGATGTGCCTGGGAGAACATGCCTTGGGCCTCGCAGGGAGATTTTCGGGGGCCCCAATTAACGTTGTGACGGGTAAGGGGAGGTATGGCGTTGGGAGGAGAACGTGCCAGGTAAGGGGAACTCGTCCCAGACAAGTTGTGTCTGTGCCTTGTTCCGGTTCTCCTTCTATCCACAGGACTGTTGGTTGTACTGTCAGCCAGCTCTCGGATCTCCAGGTGCTGCTTTTAAATGCTAGGTCGGTCGTTAATAAAAAACCCCTTATCCACGATTTGATTGTGGAGAAGGGTGCCGACCTTGTGTGTATTACCGAAACCTGGGTGGGTGAGCAGGGAGGAGTTGCTCTTTCCCAGCTTTGCCCACCTGGGTATTCGGTGCAGCACTGTGGTAGATCTGAGGGCCGGGGAGGCGGGGTTGCTGTGGTCTATCGGAGTTCTTTCTCTCTCACTAAGCACCCTGTCCAGACGGCGACTGGTTTGGAGTGTCTTCATCTTGTGCTGGGCCAAGGAGACAGATTGGGAATACTATTGGTGTACCGCCCACCTTGCTGCCCAATGGCTTCCCTAGCTGAGCTGACGGAGATAGTCTCGGAGGTATTGTTGAGATCCCCCAGACTTGTGGTACTGGGGGATGTCAACATTCATGCCGAGGCTGTCTTGTTCGGGGCAGCTCAGGACTTCATGGCCTCCATGACAACCATGGGGCTGTCTCAAGTTGCTACTGGCCCGACGCATGTATCAGGACATACTCTTGATTTGATCTTCGCCACTGGTCATGGAGATGGTGATCTGAGGGTGGGGTATTTTTCATCTACTCCATTGTCATGGACAGATCACCGCTTGCTGAGCTTTAGACTCATGGCAACCCTTTCCCTCTGCAGAGGTGGGGGACCTATTAAGTTGGTCCGCTCCCGGAGGCTTATGGATCCTGTTGTTTTCCAGAGCACTCTGGGAGTTTTTCCGGCTGATAGCACTGGCGCTCCTGTCGAGGCCATGGTCGATCTGTGGAATGCGGAGATGACCCGGGCCATTGACATGATCGCTCCCACGCGCCCCCTTCGGTGCAGAACTCAAACAGCACTGTGGTATACCCCGGAGCTGAGAGTGATGAAGCAAGAGAGAAGGAGGCTAGAGTGCAGGTGGAGGCGAACTCCTGACGGATGTAATCATTCTTTGGTGAGTGCTTCCACTAAGTTGTATGTAAAAGCGGTTAGGGCAGCAAAAAAGTCATATTTTGCTGCCACCATTAGATCATCTCTTTGCCGCCCAGCGGAGCTTTTTAGGGTGGTACGAGGGCTTTTACATTCTGGCCCTCCTGATACTAAGGAAACATCGGAAGCTTGCTGCAACGAATTTGCGGAGCACTTCCAGGATAAGATTGCTTGCATCCGTCGGGACTTAGACTCTGATGTTATGACAGATGACTCCATTGAAGTGTCCAGAGCGCGGTCTTGTCCTTCATTGTTGGATGAGTTTCAGTTGGTGCAGCTCGAGGAAGTGGACAAGGTGCTTGGAATGGTGCGGGCAACCACATCTGCCCTTGATCCTTGCCCATCTTGGCTGGTGAAGGCCAGCAGGGCTGTAACCACCGGCTGGGCCAAAGAGGTGATAAACGCCTCCTTGAGAGAGGGAATAGTCCCTGGTAGTCTCAAGGAGGCAGTAGTGAGACCTCTTCTAAAGAAACCTTCTTTGGACCCAGATATTTTGAACAACTATAGACCGGTGGCAAACGTCCCTTTTTTGGGCAAGGTCCTGGAGCGGGTGGTCGCCGGCCAGCTCCAGGCGCTCTTGGATGAAACCGATTATCTGGATCTGTTTCAATCCGGTTTTAGGCCTGGTTTTGGCACTGAAACAGCCTTGGTCGCCCTGTATGATGACCTTTGTCAGGAGAGGGACAGGGGGAGTGTGACCCTGTTGATTCTCCTTGATCTCTCAGCGGCGTTTGATACCATCGACCATGGTATCCTTCTGGGGAGGCTCGCGGAGTTGGGAGTTGGGGGCACTGCTTGGCAGTGGCTCTGCTCCTACTTAGCGGATCGTCGCCAGAAGGTAGTGCTTGGGGAACATTGCTCGACACCCTGGACTCTCCATTGTGGAGTCCCTCAGGGGTCGGTCTTGTCCCCCATGCTCTTTAACATCTACATGCAGCCGCTGGGTGCGGTCATCAGGAGTTTTGGAGTGCGTTGCCATCAGTACACTGATGACACGCAACTCTACTTCTCCTTTTCACCTTCTTCAGGTGAGGCTGTTGATGTGGTGAACCGTTGCCTGACCGCGATAATGGACTGGATGAGAGCTAATAAACTGAAACTTAATCCAGACAAGACTGAGACACTGTTGGTGAGCTCTTTACCTGCCCAGATGGTGGATGTTCATCCTGTTCTAGATGGGGTTACACTCCCCTTGAAGGAACAGGTTCGTAGCTTGGGGGTCCTTTTTGACCCTTCCTTGTCGCTTGAGGCTCAAGTGGCCTCGGTGGCACGGAATGCGTTTTACCATCTTCGCTTAGTAGCCCAACTACGCCCCTATCTGGACAGTGACGATCTCGCCTCAGTTGTTCACACTCTGGTAATCTCTAGACTGGACTACTGTAATGCGCTCTACGTAGGGCTGCCCTTGAAGACCGTTCGGAAACTTCAGCTAGTGCAAAATGCGGCAGCCAGGTTGTTAACGAGGACCCGCTGGTCTGCGCATATAACACCTGTCCTGGCGCGCCTGCACTGGCTGCCTATTTGTTTCCGAGCCAGATTCAAGGTGCTGGTTTTGACCTATAAAGCCTTACACGGTGTGGGACCACAATACCTTGTGGAACGCCTCTCCCGCTATGAACCTACCCGTTCACTTCGTTCAATATCCAAGGCCCTCCTCTGGGTACCAACTCATCAGGATGCCCGGAGGATTGTTATTAGATCTAGGGCCTTTTCTGTGGTGGCGCCCGAACTGTGGAACAGCCTACCTGTGGAGATACGCCTGGCGCCTTCGGTACTTTCTTTTAGGTGCCAGGTTAAGACCTGGCTATACTCCCAGGCATTTTAATGTTCAATGTGTTTCATTTAATTTTTTTTTTGTTTAACTTGTTGCTGATTTTATTGTAATTTTATTGTAATATTGTATTTTAATCTTGTTTTGTTCACTGCCCAGAGAGCTATTCGCTATGGGCGGTTTAAAAATGAAATAAATGAAATGAAATGAAATGAAATGGTAAACGGTATAGTTTTTGTGCCGATTCAGTCCACAAACAATAGCACTGAACTTCTTGTCATTCATCATCCTGGAGCAAAGGAACTTAGTTAACTGCATTGTGAAACTGCTGAACCAGCACAATTGATTTTTTAAAAATCAAACCTACATGTGTTACAGAGAGCCAGTGTCATGTAGTGGTTAGAGTGTTGGACTACGACCTGGGAGACCAGGGTTCAAATTCCCACACAGCCATGAAGCTCACTGGGTGACCTTGGGCCAGTCACTGTCTCTCAGCCTCAGAGGAAGGCAATGGTAAACCACCTCTGAATACCGCTTACCATGAAAACCCTATTCATAGGGTCACTATAAGTCAGAATCGACTTGAAGGCAGTCCATTTCATTTTCAAGAATGATTGCATGGGAGTAAATCCCATTGAACTCAATAAGTATGCAAATGATCAAACCTGCCCTCCACCCTCTCCCTTCTATCACCTCCTTTTTGCCCCTTCCCTCCCCCTTCCAATCCCCTCCCCTTCTAATCCCCTCCTTCCCCCTCCCGCTCCTTCTGCTCTCCTCTCCCCCTTCTTCCTTCCCTCTACTCTCCCCTCCCCCTGCTCCTCCCCCATGGTCACTTTTACCTATCCTAGCCATGATTGCATAGGAGTAAATCCCATTGAATTCAATAACCATGCAGATGATCAGACCTGCCTTTCTCTTCCTTCCCCTCTCCTCTCCCTTCCTCCTCCCGTCTTCCTCTCCTCCCCGCTTCCTTCTCCCCTGCCCACTCCAGGCTTCCCTCCCCGTGGTCAGTTTTACCTATCCTAATTGTGAAATAATGGCACTGACTGTTCTGCATAATAGTTTCCAATGGACATGAGGAGTGTCTCAGTTGGCACAAGATAAAACAGTGGGAGGTGAAATATGTTCCAGCAAAATTCTATGTGTGCTCTATGTTTTTAATTGACCGTGCCCACCTTTCCTTCAGTGGAGTAGTTTAAGCATAGCAGACTGAAAACTTGCATCTTGGGCAGGCCAAGTTTGTTTTTCCAACAGCTAGTGTTGTTGCTTAAGTAGCAACATATTGTAATCCTTCTGATTTTACATCAAACTGCAGTTTCAGATTCAACTGTTAACATGCCCAAAATAGAAATAGAGCATAACCCCCAGTTTGAAACAAAGAAGGCTACCTTCACCATCATGTGACATCAATCAATAAAAAGACTTTGAAATTAATAAAAATAAATTTAACAGATTTCTAGGATGAATAATGAGAGAAATATAATTGTCTAGGTTAGATTCTCAGTAGAAACAGTAGTAACACAGGAAAGAAGCAAAGTAAGAAGAGCACCAACAAACATACAAAAATGTAATTCTCCATTGTTGGAGATGGCGGGTGTTACCACCACTCACCATATGCTCAGAGGCACATGTTACCAGATTCTTCCCACTGTTATGACATGTGTCCTTGGGAACATGAGTGTGTGAACCTGCCACCCACATGTCCCATGACACACATCTCCTTGAGAGGAGGGGGATCTTTTGCTAGGGATAAAACAAGCGCTTTGCCCTGAAGTGTGCCTAAATGGTGCGTGTATACCCAAGAAATTCAGGTCCAAACCAGACTAAAGCAAAACTTTCTTTTATTGAGAGAAGAATAGCATTACAAAATTACTGGGTGCTTGGCAGCATTAATCATTAATATCCTAACCCATTAATAATGTTAAACTCAAGAGATAAAAAGACCCTATTACTAAAAGGAGTGACAGGTAGGAGAGATTACCTATCCTAGGCCCGGGAGTGGGCAGTGGAATACAGCTGAAGTGATGTGAAGGAGCTCTGGCCCCAAACCAGGAAAGATTCTGTTTGCCTCAAGACTTGTGCCGAGACACAGAATCCCTGCAGTCCTGTGTTGAGTTCGTTGAGAGCATAGTTACACGTGTTGGAGTTCAGATCACCATTGCCCCCATCTTTGGATATGAAGCCTCTCTTTTTAAAAGACTTTTTCTCTTCCAACTCCCCTGAAAAAGGAGGAATCTGAGTATGAGGTGATTTCGTTTGTGTGTGTGTGTGTTTCTAGCTGAAACTGAGAAAACTCGGTGATTTCTTTTAACAAAGGGACCATTCTGCTAGGCTTGAGGGAAATCTGCCAAGGAGAAGATAACATTTATAACCAAGTTACTCTTGGTTATTTTTGTTGCTCACAGGATGGCCTTGAGTGGTCCCTTACACAGTACCCCAGGATTGCACAATGAGTCACAAAAAGGGGGTGTGGGTGGGAATTCTGCTCTAGGGCCTTGCCCCTCCTTGATTCCACTTGAACCAAATTGGGGTTAGCCGAGCAGTCTTAACACCACCTACACAGGAAGTGGATTGGACTGTGAAAGACCAACCCAAATTGTATTTGCATTTTTACAAGTCTCCTGCTGCCCCTGGTGCATTCACTATAGCTGCCCAATTTCCCCACTTTTTAAAGTTTGATAGAAATATCTGTTGGTTATAAGTACATTCTGAAACCACGTTTTTTGCCTATTAGTGAATAGTTTAATGTGCACTGGGGGCCAAATGCCTTTTATAAAAACACAGATATATTTATAGATAGCTATCAAAATCCACAGTAGGAAATCTTATTTTGTCATCTGTCTTGGCTCTGATTCCAATATTTAAAATGCAGATATACAAAAGTCAAACAAACAAACAAACACAGATATGGTTGTTACCAGAGTTAGAAGGAGCTTTAGCAAGTGCTATACAGTCTTCCTCTGAATTTCCAGAGATTCTGCTTTTCCTGAAATTGTGCGATTTGATCCATGAAGGAGATAGGAATACATGAGCATCCATGAGCAAAGCCCAAAAGGAATTGAGGGTGAAAGCTTTGCAGATGAACACATGCAAATCCTCAAGGATGCTTGAGAAGGACTCACTTTGTTGTCACCACCAATGCCACCTGTGCCTGCCCCAACTCTGCCCAGAAACTTACCCTGAGGTAGGGGAAAGGCAGAGGTAGTGAACATAAGAAGAGCCTGTTGTATCAAGCCAACTTCCCATCTAGTCCAGCATCCCATTCTCACAATGGCCAAACAGATGCCTGTGGGAAGTCTGTAAGCAGGACCTGAGCGCAGCAGCACTCTCCCCTCTTGCGGTTTCCATAAGCTGTTATTCATAAGAATATTACCTCCAACAGTGGATACAGAACACAGCCATTAGAGCTAGTAGCCTTTGATAGCCTTATCCTCTATGAATTTGTCTAAACCTCTTTTAAAGCCATCCAAGTTAGCAGACATCACTGCCTCCTATGGGAGTAAATTCCATAGGTTAACTATACATGGTATGGAGAAGTACTTTCTCTTATCCGTCCTGAATCCTTCAGCATTCAGCTTAATTGAATGTCCATGAATTCTAGTGTTATGAGAGAGGGAGAAAAACGTCTCTGTATCCACTCTTTCCATGGCATACATCATTTCTTCTGTCATGTTGCCTCTAACTCGCCTTTTCCCTAAACTAAAAAGCCATGCATGCTGCAACCTTTCCTCATAGGGGATTCACTCCATCCCCTTGATCACTTTGGTTGCCCTTTTCTGAACCTTTTCCAGCTCTACAATAGTGGTGGCTTCAAGCACTCCCAGCATCTAGCTGTATATTTATACCCATCAGGGATGTTTGAATTTGCCCCCAGTCCAGTCCCCGACAAGAAAAGATGCTCCATACTGATGGCATGGACTAACATTGGCTCTTCAGGATTCCAGGCAATAGTCTTTTCTAGATAGTGCCCTACCACTGAGCTATAGCCCTTCCCCTGTTTAAAAAAGTATTTTTTAAAATTGATCTTTTCAATTCACTAATGAATGCACAGCATACCTAGGGCAAGTCCACATCATTAATTTAAATGACATTCAACATACATTTGAAGCACATGAGTTACACCACAAAATCATGGGAACTGTAGTTTGTTAAGGGTGTTGGGAACTATAATTGTGAGGGGGAAACTACATTTCCCAAGAGTCTTTGGGGGGAAGCTATGCACTTTAAATGCAAGTTGGATGTGCTTGAAATGTGTTGTGTGGATCTACTTCATAAACTTAGCCTGCATGTAAATCATTTTAATTATTTTTTAAAAAAATGGAAATCAGCTACAAAGTTTACTAGGTGACCATGGGCTACTCACCATCTCTCAGCCTAATCTGTGCCTCAGAGTGAAAACAATAGAGGAGGACCATTACCACCACAAGGAAGAAGGGCAGATGTAAAATGTAGAGGAAATAATAATGCATAACCATAAAGTAAAATCATATACTTATTGGGACATAGTATAAAGAAATATTTATGTAAGTATGACTGTCAAAGATGTTTATTATTATACAGCATGTAAAGATATTAATGCAATCCTATGCATGTTTACTCAGAAGCAAGTCCCAATGTATTCAACGGGGCTTGCTCAAACAGGGAAGCATGCACAGGACTGCAGCCTCAAATGACAAGGAACTTCACTCACCCAACCCAAAATTCAGAATCATGCCACTTTATTATTATTATTATTATTTATTTGTTTGTTTATTTGTTTATATATATACATATATATACATATATATACATATATATATACATATATATATATACATACATACATACATACATATATATATATATATATATATATATATACATATACATACCCCGCCTTATGGCCAAAAGGCCCTCAAGGCGGCTTACAAGAAAAACACAAATATAGAAGTACACCAATAAAACAATACAATTTACAAAAATTAAATAACAAATAACATTATTAAAAAATAATGATTACAACTTTCAGTGAAAATACAGGGTGGTGCAGGCACCTGGAGTGGCAGAAACATCTCAGGTTGCCCCCAACAAAGCTGTGAGTTGGTTCTCTCTCTTTCCTTCTATGCCTGCAAGTCCGACACCTTCAGTTGAACTTTAAGCAGTATGTATGTATGTATGTATGTATGTATGTATGTATGTATTTATGTATTTATTTATGCATTTATGTATTTATTTATGTATTTATTTATTTATTATTTGATTTATATCCCATCCTTTCTCCCAGCAGGAGCCCAGGGCAGCAAATAAAAGTGCTAAAAACACATAAAAACAGACCCTAAAACAAAACAACTTTAAAACATTTTTTAAAAAAGCTTTTAAAACATATTTTTAAAGGGTTAAAAACATATTGTTTTTTTTTTAAAAAAAATTAAAAAGCAATTCCAACACAGATGCAGACTGGGATAGGTCTCAATTTAAAACACTTGTTGAAAGAGGAAAGTCTTCAAAAGGCACCGAAAAGATAACAGAGATGACATCTGCCTAATATTTAAGGGGAGGAAATTCCACAGGGTAGGTGCTGCCACACTAAAGGTCTGTTTCCTAAGGTGTGCAGAACGGACCTCCTGATAAGATGGTATCTGCAGGAGCCCCTCACCTGCAGAGCGCAGTGATCGACTGGGTATATAAGGGGTATCCTTTCAGGTATCCTGGTCCCAAGCTGTATAGGGCTTTGTACACCAAAACTAGAACCTTGAGCTTGTCCCGGTAGCAAATGGGCAGCCAGTGCAATTCTTTCAGTAGCAGGGTAACATGTTGGCGATACCCTGCCCCAGCGAGCAGTCTTGTGGCTGCATTTTGCAGCAGCTGCAGCTTCCAGACCAACCTCAAGGGCAGCCCCACATAGTTTTGCAACTGTTTTATATTTGTTTTATGGCTATTGGATTTTAAATGGATTTATTTATTGTTGTGAGCTGCCATGGTTTCCAACCCTAACTCATAGGGTTGTTGGAAAGATTCCATATATACACACACGGGAGATGTACACCCCATATACTAGTTTATTGTCAAAACCAGTTGATCACTGCAGAGCATTTTAAAAAAAATCCATATTAGTTTTCTACAAAATAAAAGCAGTGACACCTAGGTGAGCCCTGCCTAATTGCTTTTAAAAAGTAGGATTGGGGTGGGAGAGAAGATTTACAACATAAACACAATCCTTTGCTATGTTCAATCATAAGTCCCATTGATTTACAGCACACCATGCCTACTCAAAAGTAAGTGCTACTGAATTCAGTGGGGTTTACTCCTGGTATGTGGGATTAGTATTACAGCTTTACTGCCAGAAAAAGTGAGTATAGGATTAAAGTTTCATATTGGGAAGGTTTTCAAAACAGGCTATGAATTAGGCAAATATACTGCCCTCTTCAACAGCCCAGAAAAATTTAAATTTGTTTGACTCCTCATAATTAGAAAAGTATAAAACATTGTAATCATACGTTGCATGTACACTTCTTTTAAATTTCTGTTCAAAAATTATTTGAAAAACAAAATGTATAATATGCTATTTTTTCAACAAATGTTAAAAACCCTGTATGTACACTTTTAATATAATCATAACTGAAACTGTTTACAGTAAACAATTGCCTACCATGATCCTGCTGTGGTTTTTTGTTCTACATCTCCTACACACAGAGAAAGGGATTTTTGCTACTGCTGAAAGCTTTCTATACTTACTCAGCAGGAAATGACAACAGTTTTCTGAACTTGCAGTTAGCTCTAGCTATTGCCTGGAGGTCAACAAATCCCTTGTCAATCACAACCCTGACTTCACTTATTGGCTACAAACCTGAAAGGGTGGGGTTAGAGCAGCCATCTATGACCTCATTCAGCAGAAGTTTTTTATTTATTTATTTATTGTATTTATATACCGCCCCATAGCTGAAGCTCTCTGGGTGGTTTACAATAACTAAAAACATTAAAAACAAATATACAAATTTAAAAACACATCTTTTAGAAACAATTTAAAACACAAGTTGTGGGGGGTAGCATAAATTTTGGTGTATATCTCTTGAGCCAGACCACCTAGAAACTTAATTTTGTTCAAGAAATGAAAGCTGAGAGTCTGGAGATTGGGGTGACTCACCTGGAGACCCAGAGAGGATCCAAAAAATTCAGAGTCTCCAGGCGAAAACTGAAGACCTGGCAACCCTGCTATTCTATGATTCTATGGCTCTATAACTAGGGTTGCCAGGTCCATGGCCTGAGACTGATCCTGTATCTTTAGGAGAAGAGAAAGTCAGCCAAGTGCAGGTGTTCTTGCAACCCTGTAATGGGAAAAACCACAAGGTGGAATTCTCCCTTCTCCCTGCACAACTTTTAAAGATACAGAAGACCTTTTGGTTGCCAGGCCTGGCCTCAAAGAGGTCTTCTGTATCTTTAAAAGTTGTGCAGGGGGGAGGGAGAATTCCACCTTGTGGTTTTTTCCATTACAGTGTTGCAAGAACACCTGCACTTGGCTGACTTTCTCTTCTCCTGAAAATACAGGATCAGTCTCAGACCATGGACCTGGCAACCCTACCTATAACATATTATTGTGATATCCAGCATCACAAGTTATGTTAATGTGTATAAACTTAGATGGATATTTTTAAAAAGGAAAGACGAATTCGTGGAGAATTAGTCATTATAGGTAAAGGGGACCTTGGTGAACTGAGCTGAAACATCACTGAAAACTGTATACCTAGGACAAACAATAGGGAATATCCAATATTGTTTTTTTTTTATAGCACCCTTTGGGATAGAGAATTCTAGAGTAGATTTGCCCAGCAAGGATATACTTATGCTCTGAAGTACTGATAATATGTATCACACAAATGCAGGAGGTATTGTAATCAGAAAGCATTTTTTATTTGAGGTTTACTTTCTTCAAAATGCCCCCACCTCTCAACCTAGACTTTGAAATGAATTCATATGGATGGTACAAACATTCTTATGGATACCCCGTGCTCTCTAAGATGACATATATACTTCGGAGGGAAGAACAGGAGGAAAATATGCTGTGAAAATGCACATGACCTTCAGCCAAAAATACAACAAATGTGATACAGATGTTGCGGGTGGCCCTGACACTGTGTTATTTCTCCAGTAATGAGTGGAACTTAAGGGGGAAGGGACAAGAAAGACTTCCTTTGAGATTTTAATTAGTGATTGGTGAGTTCCAAAATGGGAAGGTTCAGGTATCAAAGTTTTGAAGTCTACCTTTCCTCCAAATCCATTTCTGTATAAAGCCAAATGGAGTTAAAACCTGCTGAACATTCATTTCAGAGAGCCTGTTCTCCCCACCCCTTTCCCAAAAAATACAAAACAAGGGAAATGACAAGGATTCCTGAGAATCTCTGCAGGCTGGTCTCAGGCCCTGAGCACTCTTCTACATGCTCAAAACACTATCCAGGGATGTCATGCGAAATGCAGCTCCCATAGTTCTCTGCATCTCTGATCAGTGTGGTAAGCATGTGGTGGCAGCATCCCAAAACTAACTACCTGAAACAATTTCCCAGAACCCTCTTTGCTGTCCCTCTCAACTCTGTGAAAGGTAAAGTGAGGAGGGCAGTGGAAAAGGTTCCCAATAACTTCTATGTAGGGCCTGAGGATATTAGGCATTAGTGTACGGCAATTATGTCACTGTCACACATAGGGGCTGACAAGCCCAATCTGGCATTTTGTTATTTTTTTTTTAATATCCAGAAGATAAAACAAAATGCAAACTCATATTATTTTTGGAGACAGGGGCTGCTCATCTCATCAGTAACTTTAATTCTGACATATTGCTTGACTAGAATTACTCCCATCCCAATTCTTATAGATGTGAGTGAAAGCATATCAAGGCCACAAGGGTCCTGATGTACTAAGCAATAAATACACTAATAAGCAAAAAAATCCATGCTGCTTAAGAACATACCTATAGCCAACAGATATTTCTATCAAACTTTTAAAAGCAGGGAAATTGGGCAGCTATAGTAAATGCACCAGGGGAGCAAGAGACATGACCTCCTCTCTGAGATATTGTACTGCCCTACAAATTTGTAAAAATGCAGGCACAATTTGGATTTTTTCCCCACAGTCCAATTCATTTCCTGTGTAGAGGAAGGAGGGGAGAGGCAGGAGGGAGGGGAGAGGAGGGAGGAGGAAAGGAAGGCTGGTTTGATTATTTGCATGTTTATTGAGTTCAGTGGAATTTACTCCTGTGCAATCATGCTTAGGATAGGTGAAATTGATATGGGGGAGGAGCAGGGAACGGGGAGGAGGGAAGAGGGGGAAGGAGTACGGGAGAGGGAGGAGGGGAAGAGATTAGGTGGGTGGGCACTGGGCAGAGGGAAATCCCCTTTCCTTTCCAAAAGGAAAACATTGTAAACAGTATCATTATTTTGGAGGGTTTCCCCCAACTTTTTATTGTACAGCAGACACATGAAATCTCCCACCCAAATTTAAACCAAAGCTGTCCCTGGCCGCATCCACACCAGACATCTATTCCACTTTAGACAGTCATGGCTTCCACCAAATAATCCTGAGAAGCTTATGAAGGGTGCTGAGTAGGGTTGCCAGGTTCATGGGCTGAGACTGATCCTGTATCTTTAGGAGAAGAGAAAGTCAGCCAAGTGCAGGTGTTCTTGCAACACTGTAATGAGAAAAACCACAAGGTGGAATTCTCCCTTCCCCCTGCACAATTTTTAAAGACACAGAAGACCTCTTGGAGGCTGGGCCTGGCAACCAAGAGGTCTTCTGTATCTTTAAATGTTGTGCAGGGGGAAGGGAGAATCTCACCTTGTGGTTTTTCTCATTACAGTGTTCTAAGAACACCTGCAGTTGGCTGACTTTCTCTTCTCTTAAAGATACAGGATCAGTCTCAGGCCAGGAACCTGGCAACCCTAGTGCTGAGTGTTGTTAGGAGGCACCCTATTCCCCTCACAGAGCTACAATCACCAGAAGAGGGGCTGACTGTTGAACTTGTCTGGCCACTGGAGCTCTTTATAGTGGAGTTGGGCAAGACCATGATAGTCTGTTTCATTCACTACCTTTCATTCACTGTTTCATTCACTACCTTTTGGGAAAAGGGGTAAGGTTAAAGTGACCTCCCCCTCCCTTCCCTCCCATAATGTGACAATATAAAACATTCAGACAAGATAAGTAGGTGTTCACAGGGGCTGGCATTGATTTTGATATTTCACTATTGTTCCTGGTGGGTGGAAAAAACCAATTGTAAACACCCAGCATTGTTTAATACAATTTTGTTAAATTGAAAATTGAATATCCCAAAGAAAGGAAGGCTTTTAGTGTCTTGTTGCTAAGCCAAATAACATATGACAAATCCTCAGCTCAAAAGTTATTAGAACCTTTTTCTTAACCACACTTTTCTGAAAGAGCAGGTGTAGGGTAGTGGCTAAAAAGCAGGAGTGTTCTTCAAACCTCAGCTCACTCGTGAAATTGCTGGGTAGCCTTAAGACAGACAGCTGCCTTTCAGCCTCAGCCTCCAAACTGCTCTAGGCAATGTATGATGGGGCTCATCTACACAGGGTTTTGCTGTGTGTCTGGTGCTACTCACATCCCCTTTTAATTCGCATGGTTAACATGACATTACTGGCAAACAAAAGCTATCACACAGATTCTCCCCTGTAAATCCATACGAACCCAATCTTCTATTAATCTGAAAAGGGAAGGAAATATCTCTTGTCTTCATATCTCTAAGGCTTGCAGACACTTTGCTCTCTGACGGATGTGTCAATAGTTCCCCTCTCCATGCCCACTCGCTCCTCCTCTCTTCTTTCATTTCATATCCTGTGAACTGAAGAGAAACTTCCACTGCTCTCTCCTGTTCTGCAAGCCTTTGCTGTAAAATGGTGTCTTATTTTTCTTTTTCCCCTGGTGCACAAAAGCATAACACTACTTAAACAAATATTTGTATTTCATCTGTATTGTACCAGTGAAAATACAAATAATCACACTACTAGGTTTTTTTAAAAAAATGAAACTCATTGGTAGAACAAACTGAGCATGCACAGTTGCCAGGTAACCAGAGGGAGTGGAAATGCTAAGTTAGATGGTGTGGTCTTTAGGAAACTGGGTGATTGATGCTTCCCTTCAAGTGTGACTAGAAAACACCGTGTTTGCAGCTGGCATTGAGCCCTTGCTGTGGATGGTGCAAACAGAAAACGGAGGTAAAAACAGCGTCTTTAGCATGAAGTTATGCTCCCATGTGGATGTAATCTTCACAACTTGGAAGCCACTTCAAACTCCTTCTCCCGTTGTTTGGGGCAATGTCACAAGTTCTGGATCATGGGACAGGACTCCATAGAGTACCTCTTTCCCATGCCAGTTTCTCAGAGAGGCTGTCCTATCCTAGGAAAGATGTATTCCCCAACACGAACTGGGCAATGGATGTTCCACAAATAGCACAAAGAAGGATTTTTTCTGCAGTAGTTCCCATGTGGTGAAGGTTAACATTGGGAAACAGACTTACATTGAGTCATACCATTAGTGAATCCAGCTCAGTATTGTCTACATAGGCTGGCAAAGGCTCTCCAGGGTTTAAGGCAAGAGACATTCTCATCCCTATCTAGAAATGGTGGGGATTGAACCTAGAACCTTCTGCATGCAAAGCAGATGCTCTACCACTGAGCCATGACCCTTTCCCCAAAAATTACATCAAACATTTTGAATGCTGTCAGGCACTTTATAAAAACATTATTATTTGTACTAGTATTAGTGTAGAAAGTGACTATTGGAAGTATGTCATAGGCATGACAGCAACCACTATTTTCCACCACTTCTCAGACAGGGCAAAGATCCAAAATGAGATCCTCTTTTGATGTTGCTATGATGAAGAAATATGATTAATCTGGAAGCATGATAAGGTGTTTCTATGATATGCTCTCTTAGGGTCCAGGACTGTGGCTACCATGTTAGATCACATATGCAAAGTCACTCAAGGTGAGGTATGCCAAATATGGGGGAAATCAATACTGAGTAGTAGCCTGACCCACAGATATGTATTAGCCAAACTTGTCTATGCAAGTTATCTCCATTCTCCGAAGCTTCACCTGCTAATTTTCTAACTTAATTGTCTATGCTGGCACATACACCAATCATTCAAAAAGGTGGCAAGCCTGAGGAAGAGTTCTGGGTAACTCAAAAGTTTGCATGCTTCATTATAAAGACTGGGCCAAGTTGGACAAATCCTCTCCCCTGTTATAGTATATCAAGTGGAAAGGAGCAAGCGTGTGCCTATTACAGATGGAAAGATCTATCAATTTTGTTTCCCTCAGTTTCTCATTTTTCAAATCTTAAATTCAGTTCTCCACATTTCTGCAGCAATTTGGGATTATTATTATTTTTTTAAAAAAATCCTCATGAAAATTCTCCAGCATTTTAGTGCAAATTCCTCCTAATAAACACATTTTCTTAGGGAGTTTTGAGAAATGTACATTTTTGCAAGCTATTTCTCATCATATAATGCATTGTTGTATGTTATTTTCACTCATATATTCACTTTTATGTACAGTAGGGCCCCACCCATATGGTGGGTTACATTCCAGACCCCCGCTTAAAAGTGAAACCCACCGAAAAGCGGAACTCCATCAATAAAATGGTGCCCGGTGCCCAAAAAATGCCATAAAAGTGGAACAAGCACCATATGAGTGGGGCCTTACTCTAATTGAAAGCTGCCATATTAGTGGAACACTGAAAAGTGGGTCGCCAAAAAGCTGGGCCCTACTGTACACTTTCCCCTACTACATGCATTTCTGTAAACATTGATTGGTTGGTGAACTGCATAACAAAATTTGAATAAGTGTGAATTTTGAAGGATGGCTGTGTTTCGGTTCTTATATTGTTTTGGAAAGTGCAAATTTGGTAAAGTTGATAAATTTGGCTTGAAATGTGAATTGAAATTCTTGCCCATCCCTAGTACATGTTGACACTGCCCAGCTGGCTCATGCACCCTTCACATGGCAATGAACTGTGTAAATATCATGGGTGCATGGAAAATATAACATACTTAAGCCAAAATCACATGGTCAGTGCTCGGGGGGGGGAAGTCCAATAATCAACTGCATGGTTTTAGCCTATACACTATATATTTTACACAGTGTGAAAATCCATCCCCACATTAACATTTGGGCAGAGCTTGGAAAAGTTACTTTTTTGAACCACAACTCCCAACAGCCCCAGCCAGCATGCACTGGCTGGGGCTGATGGGAGTTGTAGTTCAAAAAAGTAACTTTTCCAAGCTCTGCATTTGGGAATGGTAGAGGCTGGGTAGGAGTGCCAGATGGACAATGAGAGCAGGTATGCATCCACATAGTCCAACTCATAGGCAGGATCAAGGGAGAGGCATTGTATATATAAACCCTAAAGCAGAGCTTGGAAAAGTTACTTTTTTGAACTACAACTCCCATCAGCCCAATCCAGTGGCCATGATGGCCGGGGCTGATGGGAGTTGTAGTTCAAAAAAGTAACTTTTCCAAGCTCTGCAGAGTGGGCTAAAAACCCATTTCATAATAAATAATCCAATCTAGCTCATGTGTTAATCCTTATAAGTGTGTTGCAATTTTCTTTCTTGTTCCTAAATATTGTTCTGATTGCCCAACACAGCTATTTTCCTTTGACCTGTTAATTAAAAAAGAATGAAAGAAAGGCTGCATGGAAAATGTAAATATTTGTCTCTTGCAGTTTTTTTAAAATTATCAGGCCAAAATAACTGTTGGTCAATTAGAACCAAATTTAGAGACAAGAAAGAATACAACAACACATTTATTAGGACTAACCAATGATCTGGATTGAACTAAGCATTAAATATTTGTAGACTCTTTTATTGAACTCGAATGTTGCAAATTGACTTTGTACCATGCAATTTAAACTAGGATGTTGCTTTCTGACAACACAGAAAGTTGCTCTCACTGAATATATGTATGGTCTAATTTAAATGAAGAGTGCTAGTGTGGTGTAGTGGTTTAGGTGTTGGACTGTGACCTGGAAAACCAGGATTTGAATCCCCACACAGCCATGAAGCTCACTGGGTGGCCTTGGGCCAGTCACTGCCTCTCAGCTTCAGAGGGAGGCAACAGTAAACCCCCTCTGAATACAGCTTACCAAGGAAACCCTATTCATAGGGTTGCCATGAGTCAGGATCAACTTGAAGGCAGTCCATTTCTATTTTTCAATTTAAATGAAGAATGCATTTTCCCCTGTTTGCTAATCTTTTCAATGAACACCTTTAATATCAAAATTTGGTAATCCCAGGCTTATAAAATAATGTTGCACTAATACGTTCCTCCTGTTTCCCTTCCCTTCCCCCAAGGTTCAGTGGGTGTAGTGAAATGTGTCTTTAAGTTAGATGCAAAGCAAAGAAAGAGTTAACTTTCTCTAGAGGGTATTACACACCCTAGGGGGAGCTAGACTGATTTAGTTACTGGAGTTAGTTAGTGTTATGTGTGCTGGGTGAGGCCTAGCACAGAACAAGGCCAGATGTTTTACTGTTTAAGAATTATTAAATAAAGAAGCTCTATTTTATCATTGGTCTCATCCTAATCAATATAACATGGTGTCAGAAGTTAAGAAATCCTCATAGTGTCTCCAGAGTAGCAGAGCTCCTGGGCATCTGAAAACAAACAAACAAAGGAAAGGAAAGGCAAAGGTTTCAGCACCAGAGGCCTTTGATTTCACCAGGCCTGCAGCATAGCCAGATTGGAAGCAGAGGTTTTCCAGATACCGCATTGCTACAAAACTGAATGAAGAGAAGGAAGAAATTCAGGTATGCTCCTTGATTTATACCATGGGCCAGCAAGCAGAGCAGATATTTAAATCATTTGAGTTTGCTGCTGCAGATGACCAGGATGACTATCTCCTAGTCCTGAGGAAATTTGATGAATATTTTCTGCCAAAGAAAAATCTCATTCATGAGAGGGCATGCTTTCACCAGAGAAATCAGAAACCAGGGGAATCTGCAGAGACCTACAAAAGATGGCTGCATGAGAAAGCTGATGGATGTGCTTTTCGGGACACCAGGAGTGAAATGCTCAGAGACCAATTAGTAGTAGGAATTTTGGATAAAGACCTGTCCCAGAAGCTGCAGATGGAATCCAGTCTCACTTGGAGAGGGCTGTGGAGATAAGAATCTCAGAGCGTATAAAAGGCCAGGTCCAAGACCAGTGTGCTTTAAAAAGGCTGCAAGAAATAACCAAGAAACCCCTGCAGAAATGGAATCCCAAATTCCAAAATACCAGAAACAAATATACAGCCAACACCTGATGCTCAAATAAAAGCCCCTAGATGCACAAGATGTGGGAAAGGGCATACACAAAGAGCAGTCTGTCCTGCAAAGGCTGCAGAATGCCACAAATGTAAGAAGATAGGTTATTTTGCTGCTGTGTGTTGCACTAGAATGGTGAGTGAAACTGTGGAGCAGCAGAAAAGTCAAGAACAATTATTTCTGGGTCCAGTCACACAGATGGAAAATTCCACAGATCCTTGGGAAGTATCACTACAAATCAGTGGTCTCTCAATAAAGTTTAAAATAGACACTGGTGCACATGTCAGCATAATTTCTGAGTCTGTTTACAAGTCTTTTTCTAACCCACCCAGTCTCCACCAAACAATAGCAGTTTTAACTGGTCCTGGAAGACAGAATCTAAATTGCATGGGATACTTCATAGCAAGAATCTGCTATAGAGACAATGGCTTTGACTTTATGGTCAACGTGATCTGTGCAAAGACTAATCATCTCCTAAGCTGAGATGTTGCAACTGTGATAGGGTTGGTGTAACAGTTAGATGAGCTTTCCACACAAATTCCTGACACAGTTGGAACTTTGAAGATACCACCAGTACAGATAAGGCTCAAAGAAGGGGCTGTACCTTATGCTATTCACACTGCCAGAACAATATCAGTTCCACTGCTACCCAAAATAAAGGCAGAACTGGATAGAATGGTTTGCTGCGGAGTCATAGAACCTATCACAGAACCTACTGATTGGTGCATGCCAATGGTTCCAGTACCAAACAAGGATGGAACAGTATGCATATGTGTGGATCTAAAACATCTAAATAAAGCTGTCAAGCGGGAAAAGTACATTCTTCCTACTATGGCTGATACCCTGCCACAGTTAGCTGGTGCCCACATATTTTCATTGATTGATGCTGCAAGTGGATTCTGGCAGATGATGTGTTGGTTTATGGTGCCACAATGGCAGAACATGATGAAAGATTGGCCAAAACTTTAGCAACAATGAAGGCAGCAGGGTTAAGACTCAACAACAGCAAATGCATCTTACTCCAGAAAGACCTCACATATCTTGGACAGTGCATTAATGAACATGTTGTGAGTCCAGATCCTAAGAAAGTAGAAGCCATTTCCACAATCAAGCCCCCAGATTCCATCACAGGACTGAAAAGATTTTTTGGCATGGTACATTATTTGGGACACTTCTTGCCAAATTTGGCAGAGAAACTACACCCATTAAATGTACTTTTGAAAGCAGACAGCACATGGTACCGTGGTCCAAGCCAAGAAAAGGCCTCTTCAACAGTGAAAAACTCTCTCCAGTACTTGCTTACTATGAAGTTAACCTGCAGACTGTAGTGAGTGCTGATGCCAACAGTTATGGCTTCGGAGGAGTACTACTCCAAAATCATGATGGACAGTTGAAACCAGTGGCCTATTGCTCAAGAGCGCTAACAGAAGCTGAGACTTGATATACTCAGATAGAAAAGGAATCTCTAGCTGCTGTTTGGGCTTGTGAAAAATTCTCAAAATATCTCTACGGGCTGGAATCATTTACATTCTGTACAGACCAATAAACCCTTGATACCGCTGATAAATTGCAAAGACCTGGATTGAGTACCAATATGATGTCAGTGACTCCTTTTATTCATGTTCTTCTTTTGACTGCTGCCCCCACTGCCTTTCTGTGATATTGCCACCCTGGGCTCCTATCGGAAGGAAGGGTGGGGTATAAATCAAACAATAAATAAAATGAATAAATGATGAGGTACAATCCTCAAGCAGAATGCAGACAAGGCAAAACTCTTGTTGTAGCAGACACACTGTCAAGAAGTCCACTGGAAACTCCAGACCCTGAAACAACCCAGTTAGTTGAGGAAATCAAAGTCTATGTAAATCTTCTACAAGCTTCTAAACCAGTATCTACCACACTCCTTCAACGCATACAAGCAACTACCAGCACTGACCCAAACCTTTCAATGGTGCTGAAATTTGTCAGAACTGGTTGGCTAATGTACATGTCTGAAGTTACAACTAACCTTAAACCTTTCTTTGCAGAAAAGGGTTACAGAGTTGGAAGGAACAGTCCTATTTTGTGATATAATTGTCATTCCTGCTACAATGCAACAGGAAATGTTGGGAAAACTCCATGAAGGTCATCAAGGAATCACTAAGTGCAGAGAACGTGCAAGAATGGCTCTTTGGTGGCCACAAATAGGGCAAGACCTCAAGGCAATAATAGTAAACTGTGAGTTTTGCCAGACAAATAAACCTTCACAACGGAAGGAACCACTCATTACCACTCCATTGCCAGATAGGCATGGATGGAAGAGAGTGAGAGCAGACATCTGTGAGTTACAAGGACAAAAGTACTTAGTCACCATAGACTATTTCTCCAGATACATAGATACTGCATACATTCCTGATTCAACAAGCTCTACTGTTATCAGCTGTCTGAAGAATATCTTTGCCAGATGGGGATGCCCAAATGTACTAGTAACAGATAATTGTACTGCTCTCTCTGCTTCCCCATTGGCTTGTGGATAATGGGGACTGGCTGTAATGTGACAGAAGTCATATTTCTTTGTGAACAAAGTAAACTCTTTCCCTGCAAATTGCAGTCCAACAGCAAAGCGAATCTTATGTCAAGAAGATCCCTTCCTAGCACTGCTAAACTACAGAGCAACACCTATCAACGTAATGAAGTGCAGTCCTGGACACCTGATAATGGGAAGACAATCAAGAACACCAATTCCAACCTTAGAAGCAAATTTGTATCCTAAGTGCCCTGATTTGGGAAAAGTCCGTGTCACAGACAACATGGCAAAAAGAAACTACAAATATTACTATGACAGACATTATGGAGTGAAGACACTTCCAAAATTACAACATGGTTCACAAGTAAGACTGAAATTGGAAGACCAGAAAGGATGGTCTGGACCAGCAACAGTCCAGAGCCAAAGCAAACTCCAAGATCTTATGTTGTCCCTACCAACAATGGAACATTCCGAAGGAACAGGAGACATCTATAATTGGTTCCCAAACCACAACCAATTTCACAACAAAGTGAGAATTCAGAGGCAGAAATACCAGAAGAGCAGAATTTATTGCCAGAACAATCTCAAAAGACTGAGAACAAAGAACTGACAAATTTTTATGAGCAAGCATCACCTGCCAAAGACAGCCTGTCTCTTGAGAGTCTGAAGAGAGTGACAACCAGAGGAAGAGTAATTAAAAAACCAGAACGTTATAGAAACTAAATGTTGTTCTACACAATGTTTGCTGATAGAAAAACACACACAAAATAAGTTAGAACTGAAAGAAAGGGAAATGTAGTGAAATGTATCTTTAAGTTAGATGCAAATTAAAGAAAGAGTTAACTTTCTCTAGAGGGTATTACACATCCTAGGGGGAGCTAGACTGATTTAGTTACTGGAGTTAGTTAGTGTTGTGTGTGCTGGGTGAGGCCTAGCACAGAACAAGGCCAGATGTTTTACTGTTTAAGAGTTATTAAATAAAGAAGCTCTATTTTATTGTCAGTCTCATCCCGATCAATATAACAGTGGGGGGTTGACTATGATCCCTGGAAGAAGATAAAGCTGCCATTTGAGGGAGCCATCTCTGTCACCTGCTATTCTACCCTGAACCTCAAGAACATATTTTCCATTTCCACCCTTTGGGGATCAGGCTGGAAAAAAACCTGTCTGAAACCCTGGACAGTTGCTGCCACTCAGCATAGACAACACAGGGTTAGATATAAAGCTGCTTCCTATATACCTAAGAATTCCGTTCTAGAATAGTGTGTCATATTATCTGAAAGCTCCTGCTTAATGCTAAGGATCTGTGGCAACCATTATGCTTTACTACTGATAAAATAATGCTATTGATCTGACATGCCTTCCTGCCTTTCTTCATGCAAAGCTTTAGCTTAATAGCTGTTTAGGCCTGCAAAACTCACACTATAAATAAAACAATGAATTGTTCATAGGGCCTTAACAGTTTTGGACACCACACAAATGCTTTGCCACCACAGAGTCCAATTACTATTCATTGACTTTTTTAATTTAAATTATTAAACCAGTAATGACCAACAAAGGTTTTGCTAGCCACTGCTCATTATAACACAGCTGTATTCCAGACTGAAGCAGAATGAGTCCTATGTGGTTGGCTTTAATGAAAAAGCCCTTTATTTGCCAATACATTTAACCGGGCTTTATAAGAAGGAACAGATTGCTGCCATCGGTGTCCAGCCATTTTAAAATGTTCATTGGAGGGGCTTTCCCTACCCACCCACCCATTTTGCAAACTCTTCTCATTCTTCTGTCCTCATGTACAGATAGAAAACTTTTTTTATTGACAAAACTCAGCTTTTGGAAAAGGGGAATTTCTTCTCCGTAGTTCTGCTGATGGGTGAACAGATACTGCCATCGTGTGGCACAAATAGCCAAAGGAAGTATATTTCGCTCACAAAAAATTCCACTTGTGATTGTGTCCTCAGGATTTTGGGAAAAGGCTTCTGCAGAAGGAATATGCAATCATACCAAAACATGGGAAATAACACATTCATTGTAATATATCAAGGCTGAACTATGGTTATCTATCTAGCTGGTATGTGGGAAGGAAAAAGAGTTCCCACATTTTTTTTGCAACGTTTTTATGCCCTAAAAGCAATGTGATGGATAAAAATCCAGTAGGTGAAGCTTTGAATATTAGAACCACATAACTGGAAGAGATCTTGGGGAGGGGGGGAGTAGTCTAGTTTAGTTTCTAGTTTCTGCTCAATGTAGGATCTGCAATGCAGAAGGCAACTACAGCATCCTGAGAGATGGCATCCAGCCTCTGCTTGAATACCTCCAGTGAAGAAGAGTCCACCACCTTCACAAGGAGTCTTTTCCATTGTCAGCTCTTATCACCACTGGGCAGTTTTTTCTAATGTTTAGGAGAATTTTCATCCATTAGCTCCAGTCCTGCCCTTTGGAACAGCAGAGCACATCTACTCCATCTTAAGAACATAAGAACATAAGAAGAGCCTGCTGGATCAGGCCAGTGGCGCATCTAGTCCAGCATCCTGTTCTCACAGTGGCCAACCAGGTGCCTGGGGGAAGCCCGCAAGCAGGACCCGAGTGCAAGAACACTCTCCCCTCCTGAGGCTTCCGGCAACTGGTTTTCAGAAGCATGCTGCCTCTGACTAGGGTGGCACAGCACAGCCATCACGGCTAGTAGCCATTGATAGTCCCATCCTCCATGAATTTGTCTAATCTTTTAAAGCCATCCAAGCTGGTGGCCATTACTGCATCTTGTGGGAGCAAATTCCATAGTTTAACTATGCGCTGAGTAAAGAAGTACTTCCTTTTGTCTGTCCTGAATCTTCCAACATTCAGCTTCTTTGAATGTCCACGAGTTCTAGTATTATGAGAGAGGGAGAAAAACTTTTCTCTATCCACTTTCTCAAT
Organism: Rhineura floridana; assembly: GCF_030035675.1. NCBI lineage: Eukaryota > Metazoa > Chordata > Lepidosauria > Squamata > Rhineuridae > Rhineura > Rhineura floridana. The sequence goes on along the minus strand of NC_084481.1, from coordinate 132,362,166 downwards.
GCCATGCATAATTTTATACACTTCTATCATGTCTCCTCTGACCCGCCTTTTCTCTAAACTAAAAAGCCCCAAATGCTGCAACCTTTCCTCGTAAGGGAGTCGCTCCATCCCCTTGATCATTCTGGTTGCCCTCTTCTGAACCTTTTCCAACTCTATAATATCATTTTTGAGATGAGGTGACCAGAACTGTACACAGTATTCCAAATGCGGCCGCACCATAGATTTATACATCGGCATTATGATATCGGCTGTTTTATTTTCAATACCTTTCCTAATTATCGCTAGCATGGAATTTGCCTTTTTCACAGCTGCCTCACACTGGGTCGACATTTTCATCATGCTGTCCACTACAACCCCGAGGTCTCTCTCCTGGTCGGTCACCGCCAGTTCAGACCCCATGAGCATATATGTGAAATTAAATTTTTTGCTCCAATATGCATAATTTTACACTTGTTTATATCTTGTCTTCCCTTCACCTTCTTTTCTCCAGGCTAAACATACCCAGTTCTTCCCAGACCCCTTACTGTCCTAGTCACCTTCCATGGACGTATTCCAGTTTGTCCCTGCACATCTTAAAATGTCGTGCCCACAACTAGACCCAGTACTATATCTCTGTAGCAGAAGTAGTATCAGCAATTGACTTTCAGCCTCACAATCACTGAGTTCCATCAGAGGAAAATTAGCAAGCTTATTTGCAAATGCAAGGCTGGCATCAGCACATGGCATCCATGGGCAGCTGCAAGGGCTTCAGCACTCTGGCTGGGCCCATTGCTGAAACCTGCCTTGCCTCTTCCCTTTTATTACCACCCCCCGCTTGGCAATCCATGCAGTGCTGAGTGGCTGGTTTAGCTAGCATTCTCCTTATCCACAATGCCCCAGAATATTGCCAGCTGCCTGGCCATTGAACCGGAGACCTTCTGCACGCAAGGGAGATGCTGTACCAGCACACTGTGGTCCTTCCACTTCTTTTATAGGCCACATATACGGACCACATCTCATTGTAGATTCTAGAAAAAAATCAGTATAGATTTGAGGAAATCCTGGGGGAGGTCAATGCCTGAGTGGAAGCATCATTTCATTATATTAAAAAAGTCTGACATTAGAGTAAAGAACATGGGAAGAAGATGGACACAAATTAAAATGTGAATAACTTCTTTGTCATTTTCCCCTTTTTGTGTGCGTGCTAATAGTTAAAGAACCTGACTGACAAAATGACATGTTCTGGCCATGGTTTCTGCTAACATTGTTACTTTGTTTTCTTCTTGGTGGAAACATGACTACCATTTACATTCCCAGTTGAGTGTAGCACAGCTGTTTGGATCGTCTACAGTATATCTGGCTGGCAGCCTGCTCTGTAGAGACCTTAGCATAATAGTTCCTTTTTCCAAGCATGAGTAAAAGCATCTGCAATAACACCTGGTGAGGGAAGCAAAACGCCCAACAACAACCAACCCTGAGGACGCTCCCTTCCCCACCACCTGTTGGAAAACTCTGCCAAAAATTCCCTCCCAGGCATGATACTCAGCGGTCAATGCTGGTCCATATGGACCCTGCTTCTCTTTCCCCCACTTGGGTGTTCATTCCACGCTGCAACTGTCACATAATCAAGCAATGTGTTTGCAGCATAGCCCATTACTGCATATAGGAATTTCTGGTTCAAGGGGCAGTGGGGAGACATAAGCATTGTCTCCTTCAGCAAATTGCTATATCTTGGATTCCACCCCCCCCCCTTGTAGGAACACATGAAGCTGCTTATACTGAGTCAGATCAATAGTCTATCTAGCTCAGTGTTGTCTGGTAATAAACCTACAGGGTTACAGGCAGGTGACATTTCCAGCCCTAACTGGAAATACCAGGGACTGAACCTTGGACGTTCTGCAAGCGAAGCAAATGCTCTACCACTGAACTACAGCCCTCTCTGCTTCAGATATAAAACTGGGAGCGACAGCAGCTTGCTCTACAGGACTGTTGCTATGAGGACATATACACAGTGTATTCTGAAGTACTGTGCCTGTTTAAACGTGTGATAGAAAGAAGCAGAAGTACACATAGGACTTCTTCATATCATGAAACCAGAAATGTGGTGCTTGCCAGAAGGTCAGAGTGATTCTTTTTTTAGCCAATCTACATCCCATGGGTCAGTTTCCTGAAAGGGACCCACACACGGATGACTCGGGGAGAGGAGGCAGAAAGATTGCCCAAGAAGAGGATGTCTTCTGTAGGTGAGGAACATAGTATTGTATTTCTTTAGACCTCAACGGAGGGGCAATAAAAGTTAAATGAATGAGTTTCTTTCAGTTTGATGGAGAGTGAATTCTATAAAGCGACAGGTTAGTTACTGAGACAACAGCGTAGGAAAACTTGTGATAAATCCTCTGGGAAACAGAAAACATTAAATTTAGATGGTGGACAGCAGAGTCAATACCTAACAATAAATGTGATCAATTGAAACAGCATCTCCTTCCTTGACTCATAGCTTTCATTATGGTGTCCCAGAACAATTACTGTTCTGTCACTATAGGGATTATGATGAGACTATTTCAGACCTCTACGTGTCTAAATGAGCCTGAGAGGGTATGCTGTTCCTAGAGAAAGCATTGTTATTCATCTTCTTGACAGTATTTAAAAGGAAAAAAATACCTGTAAATATCTAGGAAGTGCTTTTTATTCCACAGTATTTCTTTACAAAAACCTTTATTAAACAAAAGAGATCAACAGGTAGCATGCAGTTGGTTGGAGAAGGAAACAGACCTAAGGGGGGTGGGTCAGTTTTTACAAACAGCTAGATTTTTTTTCTGTTTACAGTTTGTTTATTTAAATTTCAGTCCCATTTATTATTTTGGCTTATGTCAATAAAATTCTCTTCAAACACAGTACAATAACATTAGAAGACAAAAAGATGATAGATAGATAGATAGATAGATGATAGATAGATAGATAGATAGATAGATAGATAGATAGATAGATAGATAGATAGATAGATAGATAGATAGATAGATAGATAGATAGATAGATAGATAGATAGATAGATAGATTTAAATAATAGCATTCCAACTTAATGCAGACCATTAAAAACCAACAGAACTAAATAGGGCTAAAGGCCAATGTACACATAATACTAGATAGGTGCTATGGTTAAAAGTAAATCCTCATGATGAGCTGTTTTCACCCAGTAGTTCATCATGCAGATTGGCTGTTTCTTCCATGCTACTCATTCCCAAAGACCCAGGGAAGTCTGGAGAGAGACCTCTGCTCCACAAAACATGTTGAAAGCCCAGAATTTACAGAGAAGCATACTACTTCTTTCTACCAAGTTGGAGACTGTACTAATCTCACGTGGACCCACTTTTTTTTTTCCTGAGCAGTGCAGTTGAGAACAAGTTGGTCTGCTCCTTCTTCTTATGCCCTTTACCATTTCTGGGCCAGGGGTGGCTAGCCTGTGGTTGTCCATATGTTGTTGGACTCCAACACCCATCAGCTCCAGCCAGTGTGACCAGTGGCCACGGATGATAGGAGTTGTAGTCTAACAACATCTGCAGGGCCACAGGTTTCCCACCTATGAAAGGCCCTCTGCAGTCCTGGAAATGTCTCCACATCAATTCCCCTATTCTCAAAACACTCTCCTGACTTCCCTTCTCGGACAACCAGTGGTGAGGACAACATTGGCAGTATGCATGGAAACAAGAGGAAGGGGTTGTGTTGCCCTGGTGCATTGAGTAGCAGTACACTGGGACATCAGGCCTAGCACCCCATGGGAGGTGTAGGTTCTCTAAGGCATCTTCGAAATAACTCTGTCCACAGAATTCATCATGGTCCACCAGATGAAGACCTTTCTGTTTACCCAGGCCATTTAAATAAATTATGTAGTCTGGGCTGCTTAGTTTTTAAATGCGCTTGCACTCTGGGATGCAGTGGGTTTGTTTGTTTTGAGTGCTCTATCTCTTTCTCTACAGCTTTCAATGTTTTAGTTTGTATTTTGTTAGCCACCCAGAGAACTTTATGTCACAGAGGTGGCATACCATTGCTTTAAATAAATAAATAGAGCCTCCCTGTTCACTTACTGGGATCACAATGGATTTCTCTCAGCTGAAGGCTCAGAAACCTCAATTGTTTTGCTGGGCACAGAGTAGGGACTTAGGGACTACAGTAAGGACTTCCAGGCAAGGATTATCTTGTGATTGAGTCATTCAGATCCATTTTTTTCTCTGTGTGTGATTGGCACATGAAGGTCCGCACACTCCCATTTTTGCAGTAACAGTATTCATTCCTAATCCACAATGGGCAGATTCAGTGGGTGGAGCTTGATGGAAAGTATCCCAGCCTTGTTTTTTGTCCCTTCCCTCAACAAATCCTCCTCTGTCCTCCACTACCTTTTCTCACTATGGTCATGCATGCAGCTATTTCTGTGTCGGTACGTGTGATGTTCCTATATTAATGTATATGTGGTAAGTGTTGGTTGTTTAGAAGATACATGGTAAGTGGAGTGAAAGAGGGGGAGTGAATGGGCAGTAGAATGCGAGATGATTGGCTGAGTGTTTAAAATGGCTGAATGTATAAAAGGAAGAGTGAGAGTGGAATCTAGGGGGGGAAGAAGAGAAAGAGTGGATTGCTTGGTGGGGTTTGAGAGAGTTGTTTGCCAGGAGGGAGGTGGAGTTCGGATTAGTATTGAGTAAAACCATATGCTTATGTGCCTTAAGAAGAAATTTGTTAATCTTGTTAGCTTTGTTATCTGTAATAAATACTTAATTTGGTTTACCAAAGACCTGATCCTTGGCTGGGGTTTCACAGACCAGAAGGGAGGGTAAGGTAATGACCAAGGCTGAAGGGGAACTGTAACAAATGGTGGCAGCGGTGAAGAGAATAACAATACCAGTATTCAGAGTCTCTGGGAATACTAGTATTGGGACGTTACTGGTGGTTGCCTAGCAGGGGGATCTGTTGAGATCTGTGCTAGAGCGGGGAGAGAAACCATAAGAGAGAGCGGTCCGGACTGGTGGAGTCCCTGGTGGTGCCTAGAGACAGGCAGTAACCATGAGCAGGTAGGAACCTGACAGGGAGAGCCAGGGAAGGACGCATCACATGTGGTGGTAGCGGTGGGATACAAACAACAGAGAATCCAGATACGAACCAAAGAGAGTCCCAAAGACACGTGGTGACAAAGGAGACTACGTCACAGGTGTTGGCTGTAGCAGTGAGATACGAATACTAGACAATCCCTAATAGTTGTGTGGCAAACAGAAATAACAAAACAAGATTACTTGTGAGAGTGACTGGCAAAGAGTGTGTGGCAAAGAGTGACTGAACTCAAACACCATGGCTGAATACATAAAAATGAAAAGAGAGGAGCTGGTGGAGAAGTGCATAACATTCAATTTACCTCACGAGGGTAAAGGGGTAGATGAATTGAGGGTAGCACTTATAGGATTTGCTACTGCCCAGCAAAAACAACCTGTCAGAGAAGAGACCCCAGAAGGATATTTAAGCAATCCCGCTTATATAGAGTACTTGAGAGAGAAGTTAAGATGGGAGGCTGAGGAAAAAGACAAGCAGAGGGAGTTGGAAGCTGAGAGATTGAAGATGGAAGCTGAGAAAACGAGATTGGGGTTTGAGGAGAGGGAGAAGCAACGAGCAGTGGATGCTGAATTACAAGTAGAAAAGTTAAAATTTGATAGAGAGAAATTTCACTCTGAGGAGACAAGGAAAGACAGAGATGGAGCAAAAATAAAAATTACTCCAAAGGACTTTGCTGTCTATGAGCCTGGTCAAGATCCTCAAATTTACCTCAGCACCTTTGAAAAAGCAGCTCAGTTGTGGGGGCTACCTGAAGATAAATACATGCAGTATTTATCAAACCTGATTAAAGGGGAATTGGCTGAGGTATACCAATATTTCCCCTCAGACAAGCCCGTCACCTATGCTGAGTTTAAAGAGGCAGTATACAAAAGGTTCAGACTGGGACCTGACTACTTTAGAAAATTATTCCGAAACTGTCAGATCCAAGCAGGGAGGTCTTTTGTGGAACTGGGAGCAAAATTGATGGATATATTTGGAAAGTGGATGAGTAGTGCCAAAGCTCAGTCGGTAGAAGAGGTGAAAAGCCTCATGATACTGGATCAATTATTCCATCAGTTACCACCAGAAATAAGGCTCCTGGTCAAAGACCGTTCCCCTACATCGGTGCAGGAGGCCGCAGAGATGGCGGATCACTTCACCTCCAATAGAACTGGCTGGGTGGGGAAAACATCAAGAGATTTTAAACCCAGACCATATAATGCTGGCAGAAGGGATGTGGTACCACAGAGAGTGAGTCCTCCAGTAAAATCTGAAGGGCACAGGACACCCCAGAGTGGATCTGTGTACCCTAAAAGTGAGGAGAAATTATGCTACAAATGTGGTAGACCGGGGCACCTACGTTTTCAATGTGAGGTTGCCAACCCCAGTAGTAATCCTGCTCAGACAAGGGCAGTGAAAACAGAGCCCAAGGCTTTAGAAACAGCGAAAAAGGTTCAGTTCTGCCAGATAAACTGGACAGAAGTAACAGACCTTGATTCAAGTCTGAGAGAGGAAGTGAGTGTACAAGGGGCAAATTATTGGGCATTGCTTGATACTGGTGCCGCTCAGACATTACTGAGGCCAGATTTAATAAAATCTGAGGTAATATTACCTCAGGAAACTGTGACTATCCAAGGAGTGAGGGGTCAACCAGAAAGTTTGCCTGTGGCCCTGGTGGAAATGACTTGGAGAGGCCGAGAGGGCCAATATAAAGTAGGCATTAATGCCCAGCAACAAGAACCAGTAATACTGGGAAGGGATGTAATGGGCGCCCAAGGAAAGATCTATGTAGTGACCAGACAGCAAATTGGCAGAGAAAAAGAAGCCATATTAAGGGGGACTGAAACAAACAGGGTGGAATCTGTTAACCAGCCTCAGGTCACCATAGCAACCACTAGCAGGCCTGCTGAAGAAGACAAACTGTATCAAGTGGTCTCTGGGGAAGAAGCAGATCAATTCAGGGAAGAGCTGCATAAAGATATAAGTTTGAAGCAGATAAAGGAACAAGCCCTGACCCAACAGATTCCTTTCACTGACAAACTGAGGAATCAAGTTGTGTGTGAGAATGGGATTTTATATAGACTGTGGTTGCCTGCTGAGAGAAAGGATGAATGTGAACCAGTGAAGCAATTGATAGTACCTAGCAAATACAGAACCAGATTGCTAGAGGTAGCCCACGATGTCCCATGTGCAGGACATCTGGGAATAAAAAAGACCAAGAGGAGATTGGCTGCACATTATTATTGGCCAAATATCTCCAAGGATGTAAAACAACATTGTCTATCTTGTGGAATATGCCAAAAGGTGGGAAAGAGTGGAGTAAAGACCAAGGCACCCTTAAAGCCCCTTCCTATAATTGGACAACCCTTTTATAGAGTGGGAATAGATTTGATGGGCCCTTTTTCCAAACCCACAAGGCATGGCAAGAAATATCTAGTGGTGGTGGTGGATTTTGCCACCAGGTACCCAGACGCAGAAGCACTGAGATCTGTAGAAGCCCCTGTAGTGGCAGAGGCTTTATTAAAAATCTTTATGAGGCTGGGTTTCCCTCATGAAGTGCTGACAGATCAAGGCAGTGTATTCATGGGAGAAGTGATGCAATGTATGTGGAAATGTTGTGGTCTAAAACATCTAAAGACCACTACTTACCATCCCGCCACTAATGGGCTAACTGAGAGATTCAATGGAGTTTTGAAGGGCATGATAAGAAGCTATGTTCAAGATCACCCACAAGACTGGGATGAACGTTTGGGATGCTTCTTATTTGCATACAGAGAAGTCCCTCAGGAGTCAACAGGCTTCTCACCCTTTGAACTAATGTTTACTAGAAAAGTGAGGGGACCTTTGGAACTGCTAAAAAATTCATGGGAAGGAACTCTGGGAGAGTACAAAACTTCTGTAGTAGATTTTGTATTGGAATTCCGCAATAAATTAACATCAATGATGGAAGTAGTGAAAGAGAATTTGAGTCATGCACAGGAGAAGCAAAGTTACTGGTATGACAGAACAGCCAGAGAACGTGTGTATGATGTGGGAGATATGGTTATGGCGTTCATACCCAGGAAACATGACAAATTACAGGCTAACTGGGAAGGACTATATACCATCAGAGAAAGGCTTGACACAGTGACGTATGTAATCACCACAGACCAATTAAACAAAAGCAAAGTGGTTCATGTAAATATGTTAAAGCCTTACCATACCAGGGATGCACAGGTGTTGCAAGTTACCTTATTCCCTGAGGGAAGTGGACCTGAACTTCCAGATTTGGTACAGGAAAGCAAAGACAAAGGAGGGGTAGATCAAGTGGAATGGTCAGAGGAGGTGAAGGAGGAAGTAAAAGAAGAGATTCTGAGAGTTTTGAAAACCTATAGGAATCTCTTTAGCAACAAACCTGGCCGAACCAGTATAGTTATACATTCCATTGATACTGGAGATCATGCCCCAATCAGATCTATGCCATACCGTGCGAATGGGAAAGTTTTGAATGAGATCAAAAAGGAGGTGGAAGATATGCTGGAATTAGGAGTGATCAGGGAATCCATCAGTCCCTGGGCCTCAAGTATTGTCCTGGTTCCGAAAAAAGATGGAACGACAAGTTTTTGCATTGATTATCGGCTAATCAATAAAATTACTGTCCCAGATGCGTATCCTATGCCTAGGGTAGACGCTATGTTAGAGTTATTGGGGGCAGCAACCATTATCTCTACACTAGATCTCTGTAAAGGATTTTGGCAAATGGAACTAGATGAGCAATCCAGAGCCAAAACTGCCTTCAGTACACCAGATGGGTTATATGAGTTTGTGACCTTACCCATGGGACTAAGGAACTCACCAAGTTCATTTCAGAGGCTAATCAATACTGTGTTGCGAGGCATGTCAGATTTTGCAGTGGCCTATATCGATGACGTGGCCATTTTTAGCAAGTCGGTGCCTGAGCATGTCCAACACCTGACAACAGTATTGGAGGCCTTAAGAAAAGCAGGCCTCACAATAAAAGCTAAGAAATGCCAGTTTGGACTAAAGGAAGTAATCTATTTAGGACATAAGGTGGGGAGTGGGAAAATCACCCCCTTATGGAGCAAGGTGGAGGCAATACAAGCGTGGCCGATCCCCTTAACCAAAAAACAAGTAAGGGCATTTCTGGGTGTGGCTGGATTTTATAGGAAGTTTGTGAGACATTTTGGGGAAATAGCAACCCCCTTGCATGAATTAACAAATAAGAATTGTTCTGAGCGTGTGGTATGGACGGATGAATGTCAGAAGGCTTTTGATCTACTGAAGCAAGCCTTGTGCCAAGGACCCATATTAATAGCACCAGACTATGAGAAACCATTCATCGTGGCTACAGATGCGTCGGACCTGGCGCTGGGAGTCGTCTTGCTACAGGACAGAGAAGGCACCAGACATCCAGTGGCGTACCTGAGTCGCAAGCTGACACCGAGGGAGAAAAACTATTTGTCGGTCCAGAAGGAGTGCCTAGCGGTCGTGTGGGGACTGAACAAGTTGCGCCCATACGTGTGGGGACGAAGATTCACAGTGACTACGGATCATCGGGCCTTGTTATGGTTGCAGACTATGAAAAACCATAACACTATGCTGCAGAGGTGGTCCTGGGCCCTACAGGACTATCAAGTGGACTTCCAGTTCATCAAAGGCAAGGACAATGTACTGGCCGATGGACTTTCCAGGCAAGTGGCTGGGACTGCAGTGACGTGACCAGACAGAGGAACAAAGAAAGACATTTTCCCCATAGAGACTTTTATTTGTTAACGCGACGTATAAATCCTGGAACAGGAATAATACTCTGCTGTTGTTTAAGGGGGGGGAAATGTGATGTTCCTATATTAATGTATATATGGTAAGTGTTAGTTGTTTAGAAGATACATGGTAAGTGGAGTGAAAGAGGGGGAGTGAATGGGCAGTAGAATGCGAGATGATTGGCTGAGTGTTTAAAATGGCTGAATGTATAAAAGGAAGAGTGAGAGTGGAATCTAGGGGGGGGAAGAGAAAGAGTGGATTGCTTGGTGGGGTTTGAGAGAGTTGTTTGCCAGGAGGGAGGTGGAGTTCGGATTAGTATTGAGTAAAACCATATGCTTATGTGCCTTAAGAAGAAATCTTGTTAATCTTGTTAGCTTTGTTATCTGTAATAAATACTTAATTTGGTTTACCAAAGACCTGATCCTTGGCTGGGATTTCACAGACCAGAAGGGAGGGTAAGGTAATGACCAAGGCTGAAGGGGAACTGTAACAAATGGTGGCAGCGGTGAAGAGAATAACAATACCAGTATTCAGAGTCTCTGGGAATACTAGTATTGGGACGTTACTGGTGGTTGCCTAGCAGGGGGATCTGTTGAGATCTGTGCTAGAGCGGGGAGAGAAACCATAAGAGAGAGCGGTCCGGACTGGTGGAGTCCCTGGTGGTGCCTAGAGACAGGCAGTAACCACGATCAGGTAGGAACCTGACAGGGAGAGCCAGGGAAGGACACATCACAGTACGCATGCAACTAAAAAACAAAAAAATTACCAAGGAAGTGTGTAAGACTGAAAGAGCAAATGTTATTAGCCCGATGGACAGAAACGTCTATTTCTGTTGTTTTATATATGTTCAACTGAAATATTTTCCGTAAAATATATATTTCCCTGCCTAAATTATGTATTTTAATATTTATTAGATAGTATTAGATAATAATATAGATAATAATATTTATTAGACATGAATGTGGTGATTCTAAGGTGAGCCACAGGATCTTACCACAGTTTCCTAATGCCCTCTTAGTCCCATACCCAGATGGTATGGTATATTAACTTTTGTTTGTAACAATGTTGTAAGTGGCTTAGAGACCTTCGGGAATCAAGTGACAAGTAAGTAAGTAAGTAAAGTAAGTAAGTAAGTAAGTAAGTAAATCTGCCTGTGCTCAATCTCTTATCCACAGTCCTGATCCACAGTCCATGACGCCAAAGTACCTGTGCTTCTCAAAGGTGTTTATGTGTGAGGGCACACCTCAATTTCAGCCCACACATTGTAGCTTGCAAATCTGATTGTGGGAGATGCAAGAAAGTCATTATAGGCAACAGAAGGATAAGGGGCTGCTGTCTCCTTTCAGGGTGGTGAGGCAAAAGGTCTCCGGGAGAAAACATGTTTCTTGGAGCTGTGAGCCATGCCTGCCTTGCCTAATGGTGTGTCCCCCAGCCTGGCTCAGAATAGCAGACATTTTGTCCCCTGCTCTTCTGCCAAGTGCCTTCACTGGCCTTCTTGCTGGGCTCCCCCTCTCCCCCTCTGCCCTACCACTGAGGGAGGGTGAAGCACAGAAAGAGGAGGCATCACTCCACCAGGCTACGTAAAAAGAAGCAGGGGAAATACCACTACAAGTCAATATACAAAGGGCAAAATGTTTGCAGGGGGGGATTTATCTCTTTCCCTTTTTAAAACAGACGTATTATGCAATAGCAGTCATTTACAAGACCTTAGTACTGAATATATAAATATCTAGATATTTTAAAAGGAGATACATACTGTGATTATAGTCTCCAGAGATCTTTCAACCATGCCTTCAGCATGCAGTAATTGGTAGTAATAGGCATGCTGACATCATTTGGGCCACTGGAAACAAAATGGCTAGGTTATGTTTAGGTGAGGAGCAAATGGAAGTCATTAGGAGCATGACGGAGTCCAGGAAGACTTGTCATTATCAAGTTATTTTCTGACCGTTTAGAAGGAAAATATCTCAGCTGGCAGAGTCTAATTATGAACTGGCCTAGGACATGGGGGGAGTCACCCATCTCTAGCACCATTGCGTATCAGCTCTGAGTATTGTCATACATTAAATATAATCACATATCAACAATCAACTACTGTCAAACATCACATGTCAGATTTAAAATATTGAAATGGCCTAGATCCAGAGAACCTTGTTCACAGCAGTCAGCAGCATGTGAGGCTGCTTGTGAGATTTTTCCCTGCGAAACAAATGATTGTCACTGTTGCTTTTGGCAATACTGACTGGTGAAAAGAGGAAATGGATGCCTGAAGCCTGCTACCCTCCAAAGAGTGGTCATCATTACTAGTGCAGCTGACATTTGCTTAGGCAGAACACCTGGTGCAGGGTGCAGGGCTTGTGGTCCGAATGGCTCCTTAGGTACACGTGTAGTTGCATCCAGAAGAGCAAACCCCATGCACAGCTCTTTCTCAATGCATCGATTGTGACTGTGGATCAGCTGCAGGGGCAGAGTGAGTCTCAGTTACATGGGCTACAGAAAGACTTACACAGAGGATATAAATGGGAACTACCTAAGATTTTCCTTAGGTGGGTTAAGGAGCTTGCACAAACCCTGGTGAGTTTGCTCAGGTATTACAAATCATCTTTGAGTCAAGGGATGGATTGATCAGTCTATTTCTGGTCCATGGCACAACGGTAGCATGGTTTCACCCATGTCTGTTGTGTCCTGTTTCCACATTAATCTGCATTAATCTGAGCAAGTCCTGGGTCTTAAGGGTGGTTCAACTGGAGGGAGTCTGGGTGAGCCTTGAAGAGTTTATTAAGGGCCTCCACCTTTTTTCTTAGTATTTGAGCATTATAACGGATGTATTGCATTGGTTTTCTGTATAACCAGAAAGAATATTAGCTAATAACTTGCTTTACTTAAAGTTACTACTGATACTATTTTCATAATGTATTTTTAGTAAGGTTTGTGTACTTCTGATGTATTTCATTTAGCTGGCATGTGACCATAGAAACCAAAAACAGTTGCCTTCAACATACAGATATACTTTTATTTTCTAAAACAGACTCTCACTGCCTTGTGCACTCAGAACAAATCGAACTGTAAACAATTATAACTAAGGTGGAAGAAGAGAACAGAAAAATCAAACAAATAAAACACTAACAAGCCAAAGTAAGCCAACAATATTGTAAGAGTACAGATGTTTTTAAAGATGGCACCGGCACTAGAGCAGCTTCCTGCAGCCTCCACTACACACTGGGGATCTTCAAAGTGACCGTGGACTTGCGGAGCAGTAAGGAGCACTTTCTGCCCTGCCAGGAATACCACCAGCAGTTTGGGCACTGGCCCTGCCCGGACTACCCGCTCTGCCACCACCAGCTAGGCTACTACAACTGCGATGGCGAGAGCAAGCCACCCCAGCAGGCGTGCCCACGCACTGTCTTGGCCCCGTTTACACTGTCATCTGCGCTGTGGCCTGTGACTTCTTCAATCCCATGCTGCCCGACAATGACAATGAGCCAACGACAACTGGCTGACCAAGGTCTACATCTCCCAGTCTATTTGCTCCATCCACAGACGGCACTGGGGAGTCTTTCGGCCAGCCCGAGAGGAACTTATAGTGGCACCCACCACCGCAGAAGAGCTGCAAGACTTCGAGGCCTGGGTGCTACCGTTGCAGCATCAGAAGGCCCATGGGCCAGACCAGTTGGTCGGCCTGCCAGTTGCCGCCACCCTGTTTTCACTTTACCAGCGTCGGCATCCTGGGCCAGGGCATGCAGATGGAAACCCCCAGCGTTAAGCTGCACTACTCCTGGCCTGAGCTGCAGGCTGTCGCCGTTTCAGACTGGTGTACTGCCCTTTGAAATAGCTGTAAGTTCAGGCGAGATGGAATGCCTTTCCTGGATATTTTTTCTTAATTAATGTTATTTGCTATTTAATTTAAATTTTTGTACAGTGTATTGCTTTATTGATGTATTGCTTTACTGATGCATTGCCTTGTTGATCTATTTTTATATTTGTGTTTACTTTTTCTGTAAGCCGCCTTGAGGGCCGTTTGGATGAAAGGCGGGGTATAAATAAACATATAACATTTTAATAATAATAATATAAAATCCATACAAAGATCCAGCTCTAATATTACTCTTAGATGTATTTCTCTTAGAATACATTTTCCTAAGTGTGTTTTATCTCGCAATATATATTTTTAGGTGCACTGTGATACGGCATCACAGAATTCAGAGAAATGTGAAATCCAGTGGATAGCTACGTTCCAACTGTTACATTAGCCTAGGACGTACAGTTCAGATCAGTTTGTATCAATAGCCACAAAGAAAAATTCATCAAACATCCCCATTGGGGTCTCTAAAAACGTGATCCTTGTGAGCAGTGCCCTTTGTTTGGGTTTGGATGAAAACCAGCAGAGGGCTGTAGTTAAAGCTGCACTTCCATTTCTTCTCCTCCCCCCACATGTCCCCCAGATCTTATCCAGCAGTTGTGAAATATCTGTATAATTAAAAGGTTGCCACTTCTGGTCAGAAAGAGTGGGAAATTACAATTTTACATAGCAGGTGGCCTTTTCCAGCTTAGCAGCCTCATTAAGAAAGCAAGCATTTGAGAGAACTGGGGAAAAGGAGAAATGACAAAAAAGTGTTATTTTCCTTTGGTGCATTTTGGTGCTTCATTGCTATTGGAAGGGACAGAGGAACTATCTAAATATATCTGTAAAGTTGGCAGTATTTAAAGAGACTTTGAATATGGCAAGTCCTGTCTTCAGTTGTGCCAAATGGGGGTTGGGTAGTGATGTGCTAAAAGTAGAAGAGGGCTGGTGTAGACAAGAGATGAGAGTGGAATGAGAAGTCCCTGGTTCAAACATCAGCTCAGCCTTCAAATTACTGGATGGCCTTGGGCAAATCATTATCTTTCAGCAAAGAAAATAATAATAACGCACCTTACAAAGCTCTTTAGTGCATTGCTGTGGTAATGTATGGAAGTGCTATGATCACTAAGTAGGGATGGGGGGGAATAGGGTTGCCAGGCCCATGGCCTGAGGCTGATCCTATATCTTTAGAAGAAGAGAAGATCAGCCAAGTGCAGGTGTTCTTGCAACTCTGTAATGGGAAAAACCGCAAGGTGGAATTCTCCCTCCCCCCTCCACAACTTTTAAAGATACAGAAGACCTCTTGGAGGCCAGGCCTGGCAACCAAGGGGTCTTCTGTATCTTTAAAAGTTGGGCAGGGGGAAGGGAGAATTCTACCTTGTGGTTTTTCTCATTACAGAGTTGCAGGCAGGGCTGGCTCCAGGAATGCCGGGGCCCTTAGGCATCTGCCTGCCCCAGGCCCCTCCGCTCCCCTTCTGCAATCTGTGGCATGAGCAGCACCACAGATCTCAAGACAAGAGCTTCCGAGCCACCTGCTGCCGCCACCCACCACCATCCCCCCGCTTCACCTACCTTTCTCTGCTGTTCTTTGCGGCTGTGCGCACTGCGCGCACAGGGTTGCCATCAATCAAGATGGCGGCTGAGGTTTCCGTAAGGGACTGAAGCCAACCAAGATGCTGGCAGAGGCTTCAGTCCCTTACAGAAACCTCGGCCGCCATCTTGATTGATGGCAACCGTGTGTGTGCAGAGCGCGCAGCCGCAAAGAACAGCAGAGAAAGGTAGGTGAAGCGGGGGGATTGTGGCGGGGGATGGTGGTGGGTGGCGGTGGCGGGTGGCTCGGAAGCTCTTGTTTTGCTATCTGCGGCACAGCTCATGCCACGGATTGCGGAAGGGGAGTGGAGGGCCCCTCAGGGCCCCCCCAGGGGCTCCTGTAGCTACGGGGCCCTCGGGCCAGTGCCCAACCTGGCCGCCCTTTGGAACTGGCCCTGGTTGCAAGAACACCTGCACTTGGCTGACCTTCTCTTCTCCTGAAGATACAGGATCAATCTCAGGCCAAGAACCTGGCAACCCTAGGGGGGAATTAGATTCAGTTGACATTTACAGTCAAATGATCAGATTCACAGTTTCCAAAACAATATGAGAACTAAAACATAGCCATCCTTTGAAATTCACACATCCAAATTTTGCAGGGCAATTCTCCAACCAAACAGTTTTTACAAAAATGGACATTTGAATGGAAAGTAAGCATGAAAATGAATATATTCATTAAAATAACATGCAAAAATTCATTACATTATAAGAAAAAGTTTGCAAAAATCTGTACATTCCTCAAAACTGCATAAGGGTTTCCAGGTCAGAAGCATCCCAAAATCTGAGAATTTAGGGGTGGGCCCTAGGGATGGCAGGGGAGGGTCCGAGTGATGTCACAGGGGCGGGCCCTAGTGAAGTCATTAAGCATGATACATTAAGCATCAATCAGTTGCTTGGAGCACACAATTTTTTAAAAAAATCTCTGATTGGAAATTAAGATAGCAATCTTAGCTAAAAGATGGAGCCTGGGTAGGGAACATTTAATCTAGCCTACTTGCTTCTGGCAAAAACAGTTTAAGTGCCTTCAGGCCTGGCCAGTCACCAGAAGGCCATTGTAGGAAGAAAGGCGTAGTGTTGTGGAGATGTTAGATGGGAGAACTGAGGAGTAAAGATGGATGCTCCTGAAGGCTGCAATTCTAAACACACTTACTAAGGGACTAAGCTCCATATAACTCAACAAGACTTACTTCTGAGGAGATATAGTTTGCATTGTGCTGTTGGTAAAGCTTGACTAGAGATCTCTGCAAACACATCCATATCCAAGCAGGGTTGGCAACCCCCTGCATGGAATGCCCTGCCCTTATCTTTTAATGTGGCTGCTCCACACTTCTTTACAGATTTTCACTTCAGAAAGAGGTCTGAGAAATGGGTAAGAGTAAGAAGATTCTCTACCCTTTCTGTCTACCCTGTGTGCTGCTATAAACTCACTTTGACAGCCAACCCAATTCCAGTGAGTAATAATTCATAGAGAGAAAACACATATGGCTTGGTCTAACTTCACAGGCAGCACCTTGGGAACAACAACTGCAGCCACACTTCCAAATATGTGAATTCTCTTTTACCACTATTGGGCAAGAAACAAACTGCCATGCAACCAACAAGGTGCATCATCAATGGGTTTTAGGAGGTTGAGCTGAGTGCATCAAAACACTGTTGTTGCTTCTATGGATGTGAGGGAGTGAGGTTAAAGGTAAATGAAATGCAAACAGAAAATGAAAAACTAAAGACAGTGATGTTTTTCTAAATGCAATACCATATCAACCACAACAAAATTCCTATGAGTAAGGCAGACAACTCAGCATCCCACAACCAGTCAGGATTCATAACTGAAAACCAAAACCAAAAAAATCCTGGCAGCCAGTCAGCTAATGCAGAATGCTGCAGCACGATTGCTGACATGAGTGAGATCCTATCAGCGCATAATACCAATGAAATGAAATCTGCATTGGTTGCTGATTTGCTACCAGGCCAAGTTCAAGCTGTGCTTTCCATGTTATGGGTGCCACCAGAGCTTGGAAGATTACTTTTAAAAAGTAATAAATTACAGTTATAGTTACATGGGCCAAAAAGTAGTAATTACTGTTACAATTACAGTTGCTCTGAAAGTAACTGATTACTTTACTTTTCCTCCAAAGTAATCACTACAATTACATTTCAGTTACTTTTAAAAAAAGCCTACAAAGTGCTGGCCTTGGCTGCTGCACATCTAAGTAGCCTAAAACAACATTAAAAATAAACAAACACGTACAGAGGTAGTAGAATAATTATTTTTATTCATAAGATAGCAATGGTGGTCTCTCCGCTGGGAGGGGTGGTGGGGAGGGAGGCTGGGGCCACTACTCAGATCTTTGCACGTCTAACCAAGAGCAAACCCCCCCACTCAGCCAGCCAGCATAATCTCTCTCACTTAACCACCTCCCAGACCCTGCCCTGCCACCAACTAAGGGACACTCACTCAAGCAAACATTTTCCCGAGATGCAAAAAAGTTAAACTACTGCAAATGCAGCACAGTAGCCAGAGAGGGTGGTGCAGGCTGTGATGTTCCTATATTAATGTATATATGGTAAGTGTTGTTGTTTAGAAGATACATGGTAAGTGGAGTGAAAGAGGAGGGGGAGTGAATGGGCAGTAGAATGCTAGATGATTGGCTGAGTGTTTAAAATGGCTGAACGTATAAAAGGAAGAGTGAGAGTGGAATCTGGGGGGAGAGGTGAACTGAGTGGGTTGCTTGGTGGGGTTTAGAGAGTTGTTTGCCAGGAGAGAGTGAAGAAGGAGGGGGGTGGAGTTCGGATTAGTATTGAGTAAAACCATATGCTTATGTGCCTTAAGAAGAAATCTTGTTAATCTTGTTAGCTTTGTTATCTTTAATAAAGACTTAATTTGGTTTACCAAAGGCCTGATCCTTAGCTGGGGTTTCACAGACCAGAAGGGTAAGGTAATGACCAAGACTGAAGGGAAACTGTAACAAATGGTGGCAGCGGTGAAGAGAATAACAATACCAGTATTCAGAGTCTCTGGGAATACTAGTATTAGGACGTGACTGGTAGTTGCCTAGCAGGGGGATCTGTTGAGATCTGTGCTAGAGCGGGGAGAGAAACCATATAAAAGGACAGTCCGGACTGGTGGAGTCCCTGGTGGTGCCTAGAGACAGGCAGTAACCACGAGCAGGTAGGAACCTGACAGGGAGAGCCAGGGAAGGGCGTCACATGTGGTGGCAGTAGCGGTGGGATACGAATACAGGAGAATACGTCACAGGTGTTGGCTGTAGCAGTGAGATACGAATACTAGAGAATCCCTACCAGTGGTGTGGCGAACAGAAATAACAAAACAAGATTACTTGTGAGAGTGACTGGCAAAGAGTGTGTGGCAAAGAGTGAGTGACCATGGCTGAATATATAAAAATGAAAAGAGAGGAGCTGGTGGAGAAGTGCATAACATTCAATTTACCTCATGAAGGTAAAGGGGTAGATGAATTGAGGGTAGCACTTATAGGATTTGCTACTGCCCAGAAAAAACAACCTGTCAGAGAAGAGACCCCAGAAGGATACTTAAGCAATCCCGCTTATATTGAGTATTTGAGAGAGAAGTTAAGATGGGAGGCTGAGGAAAAAGATAAACAGCGGGTCTTTGAAACAGCTGAGAAAGATAAGCAGAGGGAGTTGGAAACTGAGAGATTGAGGATGGAAACTGAGAAAATGAGAGTGGATGCAGAATTGCAGGCAGAAAAATTAAAATTGGATAGAGAGAAATTTCGCTCTGAGGAGACAAGGAAAGACAGAGATGGAGCAAAAATAAAAATTACTCCAAAGGACTTTGCTGTCTATGAGCCTGGTCAAGATCCTCAAATTGATCTCACAACCTTTGAAAAGGCAGCTCAATTGTGGGGGCTACCTGAAGATATATACATGCAGTATTTATCAAACCTGATTAAAGGGGAATTGGCAGAGGTATACCAATATTTCCCCTCAGACAAGCCCGTCACCTATGCTGAGTTTAAAGAGGCAGTATACAAAAGGTTCAGACTGGGACCTGACTACTTTAGAAAGCTTTTCAGAAACTGCCAGATACAGACAGGGAGGTCTTTCGTGGAGCTGGGGGCAAAACTGATGGACATATTTGGGAAATGGCTGACAAGTGCAAAAGCTCAGTCTGTGGAGGAGGTGAAAAACCTCATGATATTGGATCAATTATACCATCAGTTACCACCAGAAATAAGGCTCCTGGTCAAAGACTGTTCCCCTACATCGGTGCAGGAGGCCGCAGAGATGGCGGATCACTTCGCCTCTAATAGAACTGGCTGGGTGGGGAAAACATCAAGAGAGTTTAAACCCAGACCATATAATGCTGGGAGAAAGGATGTGGTGCCACAGCGAGTGAGTCCTCCAGTAAAATCTGAAGGGCACAGGACACCCCAGAGTGGATCTGTGTACCCTAAAAGTGAGGAGAAATTATGCTACAAATGTGGTAGACCGGGGCACCTATGTTTTCAATGTGAGGTTGCCCACCCCATTAGTAATCCTGGTCAGACAAGGGCAGTGAAAACAGAGCCCAAGGCTTTAGAAACAGCGAAAAAGGTTCAGTTCTGCCAGATAAACTGGACAGAAGTAACAGACCTTGATTCAAGTCTGAGAGAGGAAGTGAGTGTACAAGGGGCAAATTATTGGGCATTGCTTGATACTGGTGCCGCTCAGACATTACTGAGGCCAGATTTAATAAAATCTGAGGTAATATTACCTCAGGAAACTGTGACTATCCAAGGAGTGAGGGGTCAACCAGAAAGTTTGCCTGTGGCCCTGGTGGAAATGACTTGGAGAGGCCGAGAGGGCCAATATAAAGTAGGCATTAATGCCCAGCAACAAGAACCAGTAATACTGGGAAGAGATGTAATGGGAGCCCAAGGAAAGATATATGTAATGACCAGACAGCAAATTGGCAGAGAAAAAGAAGCCATATTAAGGGGGGCTGAAACAAACAGGGTGGAATCTGTTAACCAGCCTCAGGTCACCATAGCAACCAATAGCAGGCCTGCTGAAGGAGACAAACTGTATCAAGTGGTCTCTGATAAGAAAGAAGCAGATCAATTCAGGGAAGAGCTGCATAAAGATATAAGTTTGAAGCAGATAAAGGAACAAGCCCTGACCCAACAGATTCCTTTCACTGACAAACTGAGGAATCAAGTTGTGTGTGAGAATGGGATTTTATATAGACTGTGGATGCCCGCTGAGAGAAAGGATGAATGTGAACCAGTGAAGCAATTGATAGTACCTAGCAAATACAGAACCAGATTGCTAGAGGTAGCCCACGATGTCCCATGTGCAGGACATCTGGGAATAAAAAAGACCAAGAGGAGACTGGCAGCACACTATTATTGGCCAAACATCTCCAAAGATGTAAAACAACATTTTCTATCTTGTGGAATATGCCAAAAGGTGGGGGAAAGTGGAGTAAAGACTAAGGCACCCTTAAAGCCCCTTCCTATAATTGGACAACCCTTTTATAGAGTGGGAATAGATTTGGTGGGCCCTTTTTCCAAACCCACAAGGCATGGCAAGAAATATCTAGTGGTGGTGGTGGATTTTGCCACCAGGTACCCAGACGCAGAAGTACTAAGATCTGTAGAAGCCCCTGTAGTGGCAGAGGCTTTATTAAAAATCTTTATGAGGCTGGGTTTCCCTCATGAAGTGCTGACGGATCAAGGCAGTGTATTCATGGGAGAAGTGAAGCAATGTATGTGGAAATGTTGTGGTCTAAAACATCTAAAGACCACTACTTACCATCCCGCCACTAATGGGTTAACAGAGAGATTCAATGGAGTTTTGAAGGGCATGATCAGAAGCTATGTTCAAGATCACCCACAAGACTGGGATGAACGTTTGGGATGCTTCTTATTTGCATACAGAGAAGTCCCTCAAGAGTCAACAGGCTTCTCACCCTTTGAACTCATGTTCACTAGAAAAGTGAGGGGACCTTTGGAACTATTAAAAAATTCATGGGAAGGAACCCTGGGAGAGTACAAAACATCTGTAGTAGATTTTGTATTGGAATTCCGCAATAAATTAACATCAATGATGGAGGTGGTGGAAAAGAATTTGAGTCAAGCACAGGAGAAGCAACGTTACTGGTATGACAGAACAGCCAAGGAACGTGTGTATGATGTGGGAGATATGGTTATGGTGTTCATACCCAGGAAACATGACAAATTACAGGCTAACTGGGACCATATACCATCAGAGAAAGGCTTGACACAGTGATGTATGTAATCACCACAGACCAATTAAAGAAAAGCAAAGTGGTTCATGTAAATATGTTGAAGCCTTACCATACCAGGGATGTACAGGTGTTGCAAGTTACCTTATTCCCTGAGGGAAGTGGGCCTGAACTTCCAGATTTGGTACAGGAAAGCAAAGACAAAGGAGGGGTAGATCAAGTGGAATGGTCAGAGGAGGTGAAGGAGGAAGTAAAAGAAGAGATTCTGAGAGTTTTGAAAACCTATAGGAATCTCTTTAGCAACAAACCTGGCCGAACCAGTATAGTTATACATTCCATTGATACTGGAGATCATGCCCCAATCAGATCTGTTCCGTACTGTGTGAATGGGAAAGTTTTGAATGAGATCAAAAAGGAGGTGGAAGATATTCTGGAATTAGGAGTGATCAGGGAATCCATCAGTCCCTGGGCCTCAAGTATTGTCCTGGTTCTGAAAAAAGATGGAACGACAAGGTTTTGCATTGATTATCGGCTAATCAATAAAATCACGGTTCCAGATGCGTATCCCATGCCCAGGGTAGACGCAATGTTAGAGTTATTGGGGGCAGCAACCATTATCTCTACGTTAGACCTCTGTAAAGGATTTTGGCAAATGGAACTAGACGAGCAATCCAGAGCCAAAACTGCCTTCAGTACACCAGATGGGTTATATGAGTTTGTGACCTTACCCATGGGACTAAGGAATTCACCAAGTTCATTTCAGAGGCTAATCAATACTGTGTTGCAAGGCATGTCAGATTTTGCAGTGGCCTATATCGATGACGTGGCCATTTTTAGCAAATCGGTGCCTGAGCATGTCCAACACCTGACAACAGTATTAGAGGCCTTAAGAAAAGCAGGCCTCACAATAAAATCTAAGAAATGCCAGTTTGGGCTAAAGGAAGTAACCTATTTAGGACATAAGGTGGGGAGTGGGAAAATCACCCCCTTATGGAGCAAGGTGGAGGCAATACAATCATGGCCTATCCCCTTAACCAAAAAACAAGTAAGGGCATTTCTAGGTGTGGCTGGTTTTTATAGAAAGTTTGTGAAAGATTTTGGGGAAATCGCAACCCCCTTGCATGAATTGACAAAGAAAAAGTCTTCTGAGCGTGTGGTATGGACGGATGAATGTCAGAAGGCTTTTGATCTGCTGAAGCAAGCCTTGTGCCAAGGACCCATATTAATAGCACCAGACTATGAGAAACCATTCATCGTGGCTACAGATGCATCAGACCTGGCGCTGGGAGTCGTCTTGCTACAGGAGAGAGAAGGCACCAGACATCCAGTGGCGTACCTGAGTCGCAAGCTGACGCCGAGGGAGAAAAACTATTTGTCGGTCCAGAAGGAGTGCCTAGCGGTCGTGTGGGGACTGAACAAGTTGCGCCCATACGTGTGGGGACGAAGATTCACAGTGACTACGGATCATCGGGCCTTGTTATGGTTGCAGACTATGAAAAACCATAACACTATGCTGCAGAGGTGGTCCTGGGCCCTACAGGACTATCAAGTGGACTTCCAGTTCATCAAAGGCAAGGACAATGTACTGGCCGATGGACTTTCCAGGCAAGTGGCTGGGACTGCAGTGACGTGACCAGACAGAGGAACAAAGAAAGACATTTTCCCCATAGAGACTTTTATTTGTTAACGCGACGTATAAATCCTGGAACAGGAATAATACTCTGCCATTGTTTTAAGGGGGGGGGAATGTGATGTTCCTATATTAATGTATATATGGTAAGTGTTGTTGTTTAGAAGATACATGGTAAGTGGAGTGAAAGAGGAGGGGGAGTGAATGGGCAGTAGAATGCGAGATGATTGGCTGAGTGTTTAAAATGGCTGAACGTATAAAAGGAAGAGTGAGAGTGGAATCTGGGGGGAGAGGTGAACTGAGTGGGTTGCTTGGTGGGGTTTAGAGAGTTGTTTGCCAGGAGAGAGTGAAGAAGGAGGGGGGGTGGAGTTCGGATTAGTATTGAGTAAAACCATATGCTTATGTGCCTTAAGAAGAAATCTTGTTAATCTTGTTAGCTTTGTTATCTTTAATAAAGACTTAATTTGGTTTACCAAAGGCCTGATCCTTGGCTGGGGTTTCACAGACCAGAAGGGAGGGTAAGGTAATGACCAAGGCTGAAGGGAAACTGTAACAAATGGTGGCAGCGGTGAAGAGAATAACAATACCAGTATTCAGAGTCTCTGGGAATACTAGTATTAGGATGTGACTGGTAGTTGCCTAGCAGGGGGATCTGTTGAGATCTGTGCTAGAGTGGGGAGAGAAACCATATAAAAGGACAGTCCGGACTGGTGGAGTCCCTGGTGGTGCCTAGAGACAGGCAGTAACCACGAGCAGGTAGGAACCTGACAGGGAGAGCCAGGGAAGGGCGTCACACAGGCCACTTTGTGTGCCAAGTGCAAACACAGTATTCACACACACACACACACACACACACACACACAGAGTCATCTTTCACCTCCACAGATCTTTATCTCCATTCTGCTGCTGCCTCCTTCTCCTCCTTTATCCATGTTCTTGACCTCCAGATCCTTTTTCCCTCCACTCCATTCTTCACCACCACTATCCATTTGTTAAAATAATTGTTTTCTCCACTCCACCCCGTCTCACTCTCCACCTCCTCCCTCGTCGCCTCCTACCCATCCACAGAGCATGAGGAAAGAGCAACACTGCACAGAAGCCCAGTTTGAGGCACATGATTTTCATCCACAAATCACAGGAGCAGAAGACTTCCCCTGTTCCCTCCCAAGTAATGCCCAAAAGTAATGCTGGAAACGTTACAATTACTCCACAAAAGTAGTAAAATTACTCCTAGTTCTATTACAATCAAAATGTAAAGGAATTACCCACTCGTTACTCAAAAAGTAATGAATTACAAGTAATTCGTTACTTGTAACTAGTTACTTCCAAGCTCTAGGTGCCACATAGTACTTGTTCTGCTCTTGTAAGAAAGCAGTCCTGTAATGTGGCAGCACCTATGTTTTGGAACTCTTTGCCTATTGACATTAGGCAAACGCCTCTTTTCAGCACCTGCTAAAACCATTTTTGTTTAGGCAAGCCTATCCAGGCATGTAGAAGCTATTGTGTTTTGAAATCTGTTTTTAACTCGTTGGTTTTATACATGCCTTTAACTGTTTTTTTGCCATTCAGCTGGTATAGCAACACTGACCCGGGGGAGGGGCAGGGAGGGGAGGAGGAGGAGGAGGGGAGGGGAGGAGATTGGGTGGGTGGGCACTGGGCAGAGAGGAAGCCCCTTTCCTTTCCAAAAGGAAAACATTGTGAACAGTATCATTGCTTTTCAGGTTTTCCCCCAACTTTTTATTCTACAGCAGGCACATGTAGCCTCCCACCCAAATTTAAACCAAAGCGGTCCCTGGCCACATCCACACTAGCCCTTTATTTCACTTTGGACAGTCATGGCTTATCTGAAAGAATCCTGGGAAGTGTAGTTAGTAAAGGGTGCTGAGAGTTGCTAGGTGATGCCCTGTTCCCCTGACAGAGTTTCAATCAGAGTGGCTGACTGTTAAACCACTCTGGCCACTGAAGCTCTGTCAAGGGAATAGGAATCTCCTCTCAGCACCCTTCACATTACTCTTCCCAGGATTCTTTGGGGGAAGCCATGACTGTCTCAAGTGAAATCCAAGTCTGGTGTGGGTGTGGCCCCCTGATTAGGCAAGCCCAGCAGCTGAGTCTGGCTTTTAGAACACTGACAGTTGGTTCTTACTGAGCATGCCCGACGCTATCATTGGGTTCAAGCCAAAAATTCTTACATTAATTAAAAATCAACCAGGTATTTTTAAAACTTTTAAACTTCAGAGGATGAAGATCAGAGTATGGGATAAGATCAGTAATAGGATTACAGGTACTCTGTGAACATGGTTGATTTTTAATGAATTTCAACAGATTATGAGAACTCTGACAGAAAAAAGTCCAAAAGGGGTTTCGAGTTTTTTTCTCTCTTTTTACACTTTGATCTCCCTATTCTCTCTGACTGTTTTGTGTATCACCATGAAAATTTACAGGGTTGTTAAGCAAGAGTATCTGAGTTCAGGACTATAGGTTTTGTAAGGTTTTGTTTTGAAATGAGCTTATGGGAAGCATCAGAATGGCATGGGGGTATTTTCCATTTAACATTGTGGCATGTGAAAAATCCACGCTGGCTACAGTATACAGCCACTCTTGTGGCTGTATAATTAAGAAATGTAAGAATAATAAAGCCCCTGGACCAAATAGCTTTTCCACAGACTTCTACAAGAAATTTAAAACACAATTGGTTCCTCATCTAACACAACTATTTTATGCAATTTGGGAAGGTAAAGAGATCCCATCAACTTGGAAAACTTCATGTAAAGTTTTAATTTCCAAACCAGGAAAAAATCCCTCGGATATGAATATTAACAGGCTAATTAATCTGTGGAATCAAGATCAAAAGATTTTCACTTCAGTTCTGGCGAACAGATTTAGCCTCATCATGCCCACAATCATTAACCCAGATCAAACTGGCTTTATTGAAGGTAGACAAATTTTGGACCCTGTCAGACGCCTATTAAATATCATTTGGCACAGCAGAAAATATCACAAACCATTAGCAATATTTAAGCTGGATGCTTTGTAAGCATTTGATTCACTACATTGGGACTTTCTTCTTCATGTTTTGCAACATTATGAGTCTGGAAATACCTCTGTTAAAATTATTCAAAACCTGTATAAGGAAGGCATAGCTAGTATTAGAATTAATGCATTCCAATCTGGATTTATACAGACTGAAAAGGGGACAAAATAAGACTGTCCTCTCTCACCGCTTTTATGTGCTTTAACTATGGAACATTTGGCCCAAGCGGTGAGAGAAGATCCTACCATTAAAGGTTATAACATACATTAAATTACTCATAAGATTAGACTATTTGCTGATGATGTGCACTTCTTCTATCAGACCCAACAACATTGTTAAATGGCCTGAATAACTTACTTCAAACATATTATACAGCCACAAGAGCATACAAAAATAGTATATAGCCAGCATGGATTATTCACATGCCACAATGTTAAATTGAAAATAACCCCATGCCATTCTGATGCTTCCCATAAGCTCATTTCAAAACAAAACCTTACAAAACCTATAGTTCTGAACTCAGATACTCTTGCTTAACAACCCTGTAAATTTTCATGGTGATACACAAAACAGTCAGAGAGAATCAATAGTTCAAATTCCTCCCCTCCCTGCCCCTCCCCCAGGTCAGTTTCACCTACGCTAGACATGATTGCACAGAAATAAATCCCACTGAACTCAAAAAGTATGCAAGTGATCAAATCCACCCCTCCTTCTACCTCCCATCCCCTCCCTCTTGCCCCTTCCCTCCCCCCTTAAGTAGCAATATATTGTAATCCATCTGATTTTACATCAAACTGCAGTTTCAGATTCAACTGTTGCATGATATTTGAATCTGCACTATGTCACAATGCATATTGTTTTTAGTTCAGCATGCACAGAAACAAATAAGGTGTTATAGCTGAACCTAAAATATTGACGTGAAAGAATAAGATCCAAACACAAAACAAGTCGACTGTTTTTCATTGTCATATCTCAAGTTGCCACAAGAGGGTAGAATATACAAACAATTTATTTGAAGAGGTAGAAGAGGAGTGAGAGTCCACTACCTTTAATGCAGAAATTAAGTTGTAATTGATATGCTTTGTTCTAACACAAAGCTTAAAATAAGTATTAAGGCATATGGTCATTTACCATAAATGATATGACAAAATATTTTAATTGATAAATTATTTGATGATGATTAAGAGACATCAGTGGGAACAAGTGTTCAGAATGCAATTAATGAATAAATGAAGAAAGGAAAGCAATGAAGTTCATTGGACTGTAATAAAAAACCTGCATAAAATTGTCACAGCTAAAGATGATGGACAGTGCAATTCACAAACCATTTAAACATCTATAAGCCAGGATGACTAGGCCATCTTAGCTATGCTGTTCTAAGTGGTTTGTGAATTGCAGCCTGCGGCTTGCTATGGATGGATGGTTAGGAAGCATCATGTAATTTGATGGCATCTGCAGTTGTGCATGTTAAATTAAGAATGTCATTCAGTTTCTAACTGCAGGGTCCTTTTTTTAAAAAAAGGCAATAACTTAGCATCCATGTACCACAATGCAATCAGTTAGGCACATATTGGGGAACAGTTTAATATTTTCTGAAGTGTCAGTTTCTGACAACAGTATTTGTACCTCTTAATGCTTCATCCATCTGTGCAAAAGTTTAATGTTAATGTATTTATTGTAGTCTATCTCTTGGAAATCGCACCCAGCATAACACTGATGTCACTTTCCTAGATCAATAGCTTAATGGCTGACTGCTTCTTGGAATTAAGCAACATCAGTCCAAATTAAGGAGCAGTAGTCTATATTCTTGGAATTGAACCCACTACATTGAACGGCTATACTGAACAGCTGCTCTTTCTCAGCCTACTCTTCAAGTCCTGCTTAACAAATAGCTCCCACATGAGTGTTCCTGATGTTATAGACCTTTCTAGAAGTTGAGGAAGGACAGCTGTTGCAAATTCAGCCTCTTATCCAATGTGTATACTAATACTTAACTTGTTTCCATGAACCGATCCTTATGTAGCCAAAATGGTGCTACCCATGCCACACATAAGAGGCAGACTGAGCTTGGTGGGGCAGTGCCCCATTTGCCCTACTGGATCAGCCTCCACTGCCTAGGAGTTTTCCCACTGTGGACTCTCTGTTGAATCACAAGCAGTCGTGGATGGCAGGGTGGGTCAGCTGCTGTTTACCAGGAAGAAGAGTAGAAAGGGAAAGGTGGTTGGGAAGTCAGTGTTGTGCAAACACATCAGCAGGAGGGCCTTATTAGCTCCACTGACCTCCCTCCTGCCTTGCCCCTCCCACTCTCCTTCCTGGTAAACAGCAGCGACTCCATTTCTGGGAGGTTAGGTAAGCACACTGCCCCACCTTGCTGTCTGCTACCAATTAAAAGATATTAATGATGGCCAAAACACTTTCCACACTCTCAAGCATTCATTCACTTTCTCTCCTGTGTGGATTCTCTATTGTTTTACGAAGAGTTCTCCACACATCAAACATTTATGGGGTTTCTCTCTGGTGGGTCACAAAGGCTGATCTATAATGAAACCGCTTCCCACAGCCCAAGCATTTAAAGGGTTTCCCCCAGCTAAGGAAATTCTGGTGTTTTGCAAAGACTGAGACATCTGAAAAATGTTTGTCATATGCTATGTGGAGAAGGAAGTCATTGTATTTCCCATCCCTGCCACAGTCAGTGTCATGAACTTCACATGCATTTGGTGTCCATACTTCTTATCAGAAGGAAGAGTCCTATCATGTATCTTCTATGTTGCTGCTTATAGGGACTAAATTTACCCTAAGTGGCTAGTACACATATCAGGATCTACACATTTAGGCCCTTATTCAGTCCTTATGATAAATGAATAGATAGTGGGCATGAAGACAGGATGACACCTGCCATTCCCCATTCCCCATTCACAGAATGTCTGAATAAGGCTTTTGGCACTCCCATAATTAAACAAATTTTAAAAAGTTGATGAGGGGTAGTGTCGCAATTCAAAATATGGAGCATCCCAAATTTATCTCTGTTTTCATTATTTCATTCCCACCCCCCTTTCAAATGCCTATTCTGTAGTTTTATTAGTCATTATGGTTGGATGACTAACTCCAGTGACTAAGAGAAGTTAGATTAGGCTAAAAATAATAAAATACAACAGCAGATTCTTGAGCTGTAATTAACTTGAAGACAGATTTTCCTTCTGTTTGCTTTGTTGTGGTCTATAATTTTCTCATACTAAATCCCGACTGTTCTATTCACTTTAGAGTGTTTTCTAGAAATGACCTTGCATCTGAGGTCATTCACTGTGGAATAAAACCTTTTCCCCAAAAACTTCCATTTTCAATCTTGAATACAAAATGCAAAGGAATAACACTATATACAGTAAGTTGACAAAAATACACATACAAAAACACAATCAACAGTAACATCTATTAATCCTGGATTGTATCCAATGTTAGTTACACTCAGAGTAGACCCATTTAGATTAATCAACATGTCTAATTTAGGTCCATTAGTTTTAATGGGTCTATTCTGAATAGATCTTAGTTAGATACAACCCACTGAGCTAGATCCAGACTTACAGTGCAATCCTAACAATGTCTATTGAGAAGTAAGTCATTCTGAATTCAATCGGGCATTATTTTTATTATTATTACTAAAGTATCCAGGATTATCCCAGGTAAATAGGATTAGGATTACAACTTTAGTTATGCTTAGAGGAGACCCACTGAAATCAATGAGAATAATTGATTTCTATGGGTCTATTCTGACTAAGTCCGTCGCAAGGGGATAGTGTTTGCCAACCTGGTGCCCTCCAGACGGCTTGCACTACAACTCCCATCAGCCCAAGCAAACATGAAATTGTTGCTACTAGACAGTTGTGTAAAAGTACAGGTTGCAGTTCTCCATTTGATCACTTGTCTCTCTAGTGTGGTACATTATAACTATGGCAAAAAATAAAATCCAAAATGTTTTGTTTGGGTTTTTTTGGATGACCAACTGTTACTTCGCCAAGTGAAATGCAAAGTCCTGAAGCTAGAGGCTGCAAGAGAAAAGAAAATGTTCTGTCAGTGTCAAGTAAAAAGGATCTCTGAAAAGCAAATCAGACTCGGCAACAGGCTCCAGCAGCTATTGTGTTATTTCATAAGAATAAAGAATTAGTAGCAACTAGTTAGTTTAGAAAGAAAGAAGTCAGAGGGAATATGATCACACCTTAAAATTAATATATCAGAGAGTGTAACACAGTAGAGGATTGATTGCTGTCTGAGTCTATTGGATATGAATTAGCTATTCAAGAATTTAGAATGAAAAGCAGAGGATGGGTTTTGGAGGAGAAATCACTTTTTAAAGGTGAACCTTGGAAATTGTGTCCATAGAATAGCTGTGGGACCAAAATCTTTATAACTGGATACATTTATGAAAGATACCTTGCATTTTCTTTTTTTTAAACATACCACCCCGGATCCCTCTGACATATGATCTTGGTCCTGCATTCCTTTTTTTAAAAAATGAAACTTCAGGAGCTATCATAAGCTAGAGACAGACATGAAAACATATACTACCAGTGAAGGTTCTGCAACCATGATAATACAATTCCTTGAAATTAGTCCTGCAACCACAGGTATCTCTATATTGTGTTTTCCTTCTAAACTAGGTGTAGAATAAGACAATCCTGCTGACTGAATTATGGGTTAGCAGCAACTGGAGGTTCACTGACAAAATCTGCAGAAGAGAGGAAGCATCTGCACAGTATGTTGTCCTGCTGCTTTCTAATACTGGAGTTAAATTCCAACTCCTGTACAAAAGGATCCATTTATACCCTCATCCCATCATTAGAATGCTTATGCCTGATCCAATTAGCTGCACTGCACACACAATAGTTCACAGGGCTAGGGTGTAGTCTTTTAATATTTGCATATTTTAATATTTATATATTGATAATAAAGTTCTTCCTTTTGCCGAGTCTGAAGTCTATCATCTTAGGAAGTACACCTTCTATTTGTGTATTGCAAGGATGTCGTTCGCTGGTAGAGCATCTTTGCATACAGAAGGTCCCAGGTTCAATCTCCCAGGAGAGACTCCTGTCTGAAATAATGGAGAGCCGCTGCCCATCAGTGCAGACAGTACTGAGCAAGATGGACCAATGGTTTGACTCAATATAAGGCACCATCCTCTGTTCTTATGTGTGGAAAGTTTTGTAAAAAAAATGTGTTGGAGCTAATAAATGTTTACAAACTTCCAAATGGTTGGAGAGGAATAATTGTCTTTTTTTCTTCTGACATTAGAACTTGGAAGCACTTGATGAAAATTAGAAAGTCTTTCACATACAATGGATGGTATTCAATGCTAGCCCTATTCAGAATAGACCTGTTGAGGTTAATGGGCACAACTAACTTAAGTTTAATAATTTAAATGGGTCTCCTCTGTGTAGTTGAATACAGTCTAATGTAGTTATGGCATTTATAGGATTCACCACATTGATGTGGTGAGTGTAACTAGCTGAGATGGTTAAGATTAAATCTATCAACAGCTGGAAATCATGATAGCTAAATAAAACACCAGTGTCCAGACTCAGAGGCAGTATAACTTGGAGTACATAAGGCCGGGGGCAGAATAGGGAAGCGCTGCTGCTTATGAAGTTCCCAAAGTCTGGCCATGTTGGTAACTGAATGCTGAACTGGATGGACTTTTGGTCTGATCCAGCAAGTAAGTTCTGCTGATGCTTATTTTTTCAAGCTCCATACTTGTAATTGGAGATGCTGGGGGCTAAACCTTGGCAGCATGTGCTCAGCCTCCTAAACTCTAGCTCAAGGGTGGGAAACCTTTTTCACCCTGAGGGCCATGTGCCCTCATAGGTAGCCTTCCAGCATACCAATGGTGGATGTGGCAAAAAGGGATGTGGCCAGACACACACTCTCCGTGCAGGCAAGAAAAAGGTGTTATCATAGTTTGAGGACACTTTCCAGCCTGGTAAAATTGCTAGTGTGTGCAAAGTGGGGCCAGTGAAGGGTGTGGCCTGGGTGTCCAGAGGAATAAGCTGGAGAGACATTTGTCCCCCTTGGGCCTGATGTTCCTACATCTGCTCTATGGTGACCAAATCAACCTGCTGCTCCATCCAGAACTGTCAACTGATGAGCAGCAACTCCCTAGGGGATGCCCCAGTGCTTTATCTCCCTCCCTGACAGGCATTGTCTTCCCAGCTGCCATGGTGTGACAGATCACACCATCACTGCCCCTTGCACAGGCACAAGGCAAAATGGACGTGGCTGTTCCTGTAGGAAGAGTGGCCACTGGAACTGATGGCTCCTGTGGGTCTGCCATGAAGTAATTGTTTATCTCCTGATGGCATGGAAACCAGTTCAGCGAATGTCAACCTTTGCACAGAAGGAGCCCTTTAGGGAGCATTCTATGCTACAGTGGCTTTTTATAGACCAAAGAACAGCACAGCCTCTGCCACCATTGCAATTCAGATCTGTCTTTTGACTCTCTGGCTGAAAATATATGGTTTATTAAATTCATAGCTTTTGGGTTTTTATGAAATCCTTAACTATGTGTGGAAATATGTTTTTATATCCCCCTTTCTCCTTTTAACAAAAATGGTCACTCATCATTAAAGTACGGTAATTATACGTAATTGTGATTAACAAAATAGAGGTTTTATTGTAATACCAAAACATTTCAGCTTCTGCCTTCATCAGCTGCTAACATACAAATGTTGTTACCAAGGTGGCAGTTATAGAGCTTTGAGGATGGAATACTCAGAGGGGCTTCACTTGCAGAAGCTAAATGATGCTGGTACTGTCCTGCAGGTTCAGGCCATGTTGTGCCAATGTGTCTAGAAAGTATATCCAAAAGTTCTCCCTTTTAGTCAATGCTGCTGGATCTGTTGGCATGTCTATAGCTGTTATAGAAAAGTCCATCAGGCTGTGACCCTCAATGTTGAAATGTTTTGCAACTGGTTGCTCCACTTTTTTTTGTTAAGATTGCCGATTTGTGGTTTCTGAAGCGTGTGCGTAGGTCAGTTGTGGTTTTTCCTACATGTTGGATATGACATCCTGGTCTTTTGAATTCAGTGACATAAATTATGGGTAACTCTCCCTGATTGCTCAGTGATAGTTAGGAGATGCTGGATGGAAATCTACCACAAATGGAATCAGTTGCTCTCTGCTCTTTGACACCTCAGTATGATGGAGGAGGTTTTCTCTGGACAGAATGGAGGCTCGGTGGATGTTGCAATTGATAATATGTGGAGGATATCCTCTCAGAAGAAGGTGTTCTTTAAGTTCAGTGATCCTTCTCTGGTATTTATCTTCAGTGTTGCAAATAAGTTTGGTTCTCAGAGGTAAGCTATACACAATGTTTTTGTGTATATGCTTAGGATGGCAGGGTTTCCAGTTTAAATAGGTGTGGGCATCAGTGGGTTTGCTGTAGAGATCAGTGGCTATTTTGTTGTTTTCAATGGTGAGAAGGACATCAAGAAAAGGGATGTGCGAATTGTCATTTGTACTATTAAATGTAAACTTAATAGATGGATGGATAGAGTTGATGTAATTTTTAAATTGTTCTAAACTCTCTTTACCATTTGTCCAGACCATAAAAATGTTTATATATATAAACATTTTATATAAACAGAAACAGAAGTGAATCAAAATTCAACAGAGACAACAGGAACAAAAGAATCATCACGAACAGGGTAGCCATACATTATTACACTCTGGTCAAGCTGGCAGCCTTCCAGAACAGAACATTTTCAGGCAGCATCAGAATAGCATCTGAGAAGGGGACAGATAGATCTGGTCTAGCAGAGAGTTCTACAATCTGTGGGCCAATGAAGAAAACCCATTTATTTATTTATTTATTTTAGATGGTTTCCACGTTCTCCTTTGGACAAGCCAAAGGGTGGTTTACAACAAAGCAAATAGATGAAAATACATGAAATCCATTGAAAAAGCACAAGCTTTCCGAAACAATAACAACAAAATCACTGAATAAAAATTGCTATTTAAAACAGCAGCAATTGGGTCTCTCCTCCTCCAAACGCCCACAAAAAGAGAACATAAGAACATAAGAAGAGCCTACTAGATCAGTCCAGTGGCCCATCTAGTTCATCATCCTGTTCTCATAGTGGCCAACCAGGTGCCCATGGGAAGTCCACAAGTAGGACCTGATGCAAGAACACTCTCCCCTCCTGCAGCTTCCAGCAACTGGTTTTCAGAACCATACTGCCTATGACTATGGTGGCAGAGCACAGCCATCCTTGCTAGTAGCCTTAACCTCCATTAATTTGTCTAATCCTCTTTTAAAGCCATCCAAGTTGGTGGCCATCATTGCCTCTAGTGGGAGCGAATTTCGTAGTTTAACTATGCACTGCATGAAGAAGTAGACAATGCCTAAAACTATAGAGAGATGGGGGCAGAGACACCTCAGTAGGGAGAAAGTTCCTTTTAGGAGAAGCCACAACTGAAAAGACCTTTTCCCAGTCCTCCACACCACATGCCAAATCCTGCCAGGGACTACCAGGAAGGGACTACAAGGAAGGACTCAACTGCTGATCTTAAGTCATGAGCAGGTCGATATGGAAGAAGGTGGTCTTGCAGGTATTTGGGTCCCTAGCCATTACAAGCTTTAAACGTCAAAGGACACACTTTGAACTGTCCCTAGAAAACAACTGGCCACCAGTATACCTGTTTTGAGATAGGGGTATAATGCTCATGGCCTGCTGTCCCTACCAGCACTCTTGCTGCAGTATTTTGCCCTAGGTGCAGTTTCCATACTGCTTTCAAGGGCAGACCCATATACAGCAAATTACTGTGGTGATCCAGGTGGGAAGGGGAGGCTTCGAGGCACCAGGCTCTGACCATGAGGACTGGGAGGATAAGCAGGAGGAGGGGACAAGCAGCAAGGAAAGTTCTCAGAACGCACACATCCCAGCCACTGACACTTCAACTCCCCCCACTTCTGCCCCCCGCTGAAGTGCAACCAGAACTGTTGAAGAATGCCCCTCTGGAGACTGTTCTGTTAGATACACCCCCAGCTCTTCCTCCCACAGCCGAGGCACTGCCTGCTTCACTGGATATTGCCCAACCAGGTGCCCCAAAGGTTCCTACGGTCGAGCAAGCTGACCGCCCACAACCCTCAGAGGGAGAAGTTGAGAACTAGCCCCCTTTGCCCCCCTCACACCAGTGGCAGAAGAGAGAGATTCAAATGTTCTTAAGGAGGAGCCAACGGCTTTGCGCGAACACCCAGACTTCTTAAGGGGGTGCAAGGGAGGGGTTTGTTTGCTGAGTCAACATCGTAGTGTTTTGAAGACATGCTTAGTCAGAGTTAGTCAGGGGAAAAGCGCCTAGAAAGCATAGTTAGGTTAATGAAGCAAATTGCTTTAGATGTAACTGTAATAAAAAGAGAAAAAATCCCAAACTTGTCTGAGACTGGATCTCTCGGCTTCAGGCAGGACAATTACAGTAGTCCAGCTTGGAGGTTACCAGATCATGTGTAACCATGGCAAGACTATCCCTATACTGAATTGGGCACAGCTGACAGACAAGCCACAGGTAGACTAGACATAGGTGCTCCTAGCCACTAAGGCCACCAGGACCCCAAGTGACAAATATGGTGCTAGGAGCACCCCTAAACCACTGCCAGATAAAACCTCACTAGGTACTGGCCTATCCTTGACAGTGGGTTTGCAGTGAGTTACATGCCTCAGATGGTAGTGGGACTTGCAAAAAGTCCTTGTGATGCCCTTCCCTGGTTCTCCCTGTCAGGTTCCCACCTGCTTGTGGCTACTGCCTTTCACTAGGCACCACCAGGGACATCACCAGTCTGGACCGTCCTTTATATGGTTTCTCACTCCGCTCTAGCACAGATCTCACTAGATCCCACTGCTAGGCACCACCACCAGTCACGTCCTATAACCAATACTCCCATAGACTTTGCCTGAGTCTCTCTCTAGCTGGTTACTTTTGTGACTGCGTGCTTATGCTGTTCCCAACCCCCTTGTATCTTTATATATAAAGCATACAACTCTGGGTTGCTCTGGATACTTGACTTGTTACTATTTCTCCCTTCACCGCTGCCACCGTTAGATACTGCTTCTATTCAGCCTTGGTAATTACCTTGCCCTCCCTTCTGGTCTGTATATTCCCCAGCCAAGGATCAGGCCTTTGGTAAACCAAAGAAGTATTTATTTACTAATAACAGGAAATAACAAGATTACTTTAGGAATGTTTCACAAGCATATGGTTTCATATATGGTTACTCTTTATGTTTCTGTCCATATATATCCTCTTTAAATATCAGCCAAATCCAAGCCAAACTTCCCTCAGAACTCTGCCAACCAACTCAACAACCTCTCTCTAACCGACTCTCTCTCTCACCTTCCAACCGACCCCCTCTCATCACTCACAAACCTCCATTTATACCTTCAGCCAGCCAGCCACTCAGCCAATCATCATCCAGCACACTTCAGCTTCTCACCTATGTACTCCCCCTTTCTCTCTCAGTCAATTACCATACATCACCCAATAGACCCGCACTTACCATATTTACAGATGCTAACTTACAGGAACATCACAGTCCTCACTGGTAAATCTGAGCTAGGGTTGCCAAGTGGCCAGTTTTTGCCCAGAGACTCCATTTTTGAGGGGTCCTCTCTGGGTCTCCAGGCAAGTCACTTTAATCTCGATACTCTTAGCTTTCATTTTTTAAAAAATTAAGTTTCTAGGTGGTCTGGTTCAAAAGATATAAACTGGTGGGAGTTGTAGTCCAAAGCATCTGGAGGACACCAGGGCCAAGGAATGCTACATACTGCACCCATAATGCTTCTCATTAATTTTTGAAAGAAAAATCCACTTCAGCTTCTCATGAAACATTATTATTCCTAAGAACACTCACACACAAAAAAGAGATCTCGAGATCTCTGAGGGCAATTCTGTTCAGAGCTGGGCATGCTTAAGCCTCTGCATAGGATCAAGCTATAGATTTTCCAGTATCCTAAATGGTCACGTGAATCTCTTGGTTATCTCAATATTGTATTCTTTATGTAGGCTTGTGTCTGCATAACCTGCATAATGTATGAGAGGTTGGTTGATATGTTTGAGGTAGGGAATGATAGTAGTGGTTGCATGGACTAGATGGTGAATGGTTGTATTGTGCTATGTTGGTTGTTAATAAAGAGTTGAGGCACAGCACTCTGATCATTTTGCCATTTTGGGGAAATGGACTACTTCATCATAAAGGTCAATGATATGGATGTGGTATTAACATTAGCCCCAACTGTGGTTTTAATAAAACACAGCTATAAAGGTCATATTATGTCCTTCATAGGGT
Organism: Rhineura floridana; assembly: GCF_030035675.1. NCBI lineage: Eukaryota > Metazoa > Chordata > Lepidosauria > Squamata > Rhineuridae > Rhineura > Rhineura floridana. The sequence continues at coordinate 132,324,727 of NC_084481.1, read as the reverse complement.
GTTATGCTTTTTTGGAGCATAAGGGAGCATTGCTATGCATGTTTTCTGGCATTCAGCGAATGCAGTGACCTTCCCCAAACACCTCTGTCATGATCTTCTCAGACCATTGCCAAAGGCAGTACAAAAGAATTCAAGCTTTTTTGTGTGAGCCTATGAGCATCAGCGTGTTCTTGCTTTGGAAGGTCAGTGGAGAGGTTTCAGTCTGCTTTGACAGACTGCAGGAGAAGTGAGAACAGGTACTAGCAGTTTCCATCCTGTACTCCTAGCATTGGTTTTATAGCAAGTCCTGTGGGTATTGACTCTCTTGGTTAGCCTTTCCTATTTCCAATTCCCTCGCCCTCACGTTAAATATCCTAAGGAATTTTCATTTTATTTAAAATACAGTCAAACTGAATATTTCACACTTAATAATAGCAGTTATCTGACTGCCAAACATTATTTAGACACCCCGCCCCCAAATCCACACACACAAAATAGGAGCATCAGTATGCTTTGGGGGAAATTTGAAGGTTTGAAGAAGTAGAAAAATCTGTATGTAAAACACACTAAGGGGGACAAGCAAAACAGCCTACTGAGGAATGCCCAAATTGGTGAGTGTTGGGGCAGGGTGGAGCACAGAGGGGCTAAGGAATGGAGTAGCGTAAACCCTGAACCACAGCAATCTACATTGCACATTTTGTTGCAGGTCCTATTGGGCCCTCTTACTGTGCCTTATAGAATATATACCACATTTTGTGAGGGTTCAGGCAGATTCCAAAATGGAGCTCAGAATGTCTGCTAGGCTGTATAGGCCATGTGGAATGCCTTGCCATAGTTTTACAGAAGTTTCTGACATATTCCACTAGGCTTTACCATGCATTAGGTCTATACTCCAACGTGGCATGCCACTGTCTTCACATCAGCATGGAGGAATGGGATTAATCAGAGCCCATAAAGTTCCTATTAGAAACCAGATTTTCCCTCCAACTAGGATCCAAAAAAACCCATCTGGATTTTAACTGGAAAGAAATGTGTACTAAAGACAGCTGAAATTATACAGTTGTCCCAGGTCAAGACAGACAAACAAAATGAGATTAAGGTTTGTTCTTCCAACTACAGTGGCTATTAGTATGCTTCCAGGCTCAATTGAAACTGCTTGGTTATCAGATTTAAAGCTGTAAATATCTTAGAATCAGGATACATAAAGGACTGTTTCTTCCCACAACATCCTATATATCCTCAGATTAGAGCTGCCAGGTCCGAAGCACCCCAAATCCTGAGATTTCAGGGGCAGGTTCTAGTGATGTCATGGGCCCTTGCCATAGTGAGGTCATATGGGGTGGCCACTAGTGTTGTCATAGGGGGTAGCTCCTAGTGATGTGATTAAGCATGATACAGTAAGCATCAACCACAGTTGCTTGGAGCATACCACTCAAACAAAAAAAATTATCTGATTGGAAATTAAGATAGATATCTTAGCTAAATGAGGGTGTTTCTAGGTCCAGCTTCCAGGTCAGTTTCTAGGCTCAGTTTCTAGGTCATTCTTTCTCACCTGCTTAGAGATCTTGGGTAAGGAACATTTAATCTAGCCTACTTCCTTCTGGTAAAAAAGGTTTAAGTGCCCTCAGGCCAAGCCAGTCACCAGAAAGCAATTGTAGGAAGAAAGAAGCCTAATGTTGTGGAGATGTTAGATAGGAGCACACAGGAGTAAAGATGGATGCTCCTGAAGGCTGCAATTCTAAACACACATACTAAGGGTCTAAGCCCCACAGAACTCAACAGAACTTCCTTCTGAGTAGATAGTGTTAGGTTTGTGGTGTTGGTAAGGCTTGACTTAGGGATCCTCTGCAACAATATCCATATCAAAGCAGGGTTGGCAACCCCCTGCCTGGAATGTCATGCCTGCCTTTTAAAATGACTGCTTCAAACTCCTTTACAGACTTGACCCTTCGCTGCAGAGAGAGGTTTGAGAAATAAGTAAGAGTTATTTATTTATTACATTTGTATACCGCCCCATAGCCGAAGCTCTCTGGGCAGTTTACAACAATTAAAAACATTAAAAACAAATACACAAATATACAAATTGAAAAACACTTTGTTAAAAAAAAATAATGCATTTTTGCATGTTATTTTCAGTCATATATTCATTTTCATTGGGGGTTAGAGGGAAAGGTATCGTGTCAGCGTTTTATAAAATATTATTAGACTTACAAATGGGACAACTTACAGGACTTAAATCTCAATGGGAACAGGATTTAGGTTTTGAATTAAATAATATGGAATGGAAAGATATTTGTTCAGCTAAATATAATAAACCTATATCCGCTACCCATAAAGAAATTAATCTTAAAATGCTACATAGATGATATTTAACTCCAACTCGTTTGTCATATATATCGTCTAATATGAGCCCACTTTGTTGGCATGGATGTTCTAATAAAGGTACATATTTTCATTCCTGGTGGACATGTCTTAAAATTGCCCCATTTTGGAACATGGTGCATAAAGAACTTATAAATATTACAAAAGAGAATATGACATTCACTCCAGAATTATTTCTTTTATTAGTGATTAGAGGAGTAAATGCTAAATTGAAATCTAAATTATTGATCTCTAAACTATTACTGGCAGCTTGCCAAACTGTGGTACAAAATTGGAAAACATTAGAAAATTTGGAAAAAGTGACATGGTACAGAAATATATGGAATTTGGCTTTACTAGACAAAATTACCCATAACTTACATTTTTTACAAGAGAACACTAAATCTGATTTATACAATGCTACATGGTGGTTATTTATGGAATATGCAAATAAATATGGTTTACATGATTGTCTCTCATCTACAGCTAGATCTATATGGTTTACTTAATTCTTGGTCATTTTATTTTTGTTAATTAATTTACAAATATGGAACTGTTTTTTAAATGGTATATCAATTAGTTTATTACATCTCTCTTCCAATGTATTGAAAATGATGTTTATTATCTTTTTCTTCCTCGTTTCGTTCTATGTTATACATACTACGTTCATCCTCTATAACCCGGTGGGGATTGCTGTTGTTTGTCTATGTTGATGTGTTGTTGTTTATAAAATAAAATAATTATATATATATATATTCATTTTTATGCACACTTTCCCTGATGTAGGCATTTATGTAAACACTGGTTGGTTGGTGAACTGCATTGCAAAATTCAAATAAGTGCAAATTTTGAAGGATGGCTGTGTTTTGGTTCTATCATATTGTTTCAGAATTGCAGATTTGATAGATTTGGCCTGAAATGCATCATGAATTGAAATTCTCGCCCATTTCTACTAGCTAAAAAACAAATGATTCCCACTCTTTTCTATCTTCTCTCTATTGTAGGCTATTTCCTGATCACACTTTGGTGTAAACATGCTGCTGGAGTGCTTGTGCATATGCTTTTTCACCATTGCACTTGTATTTTCTGTTCTCCTGCACTAAGAAAACAAGTATAAGCACTCTGCTCTTGGCAGCTCTTACCAGCAGGATTCTTGTACACCTGCTGCTTGCTGTACAAGAATGGAACAGACAGGCATAATGGGAGGAGTATTAATGCTCATCACAATTTCGCATAATGCTTCCATTCAACATCCAATAGATTGGCCACATTAGTTTCAATGCAGAAACCTTGAAAAGAGAATACTTTTTTCTTAAACCATGCAGTTAATTTAGGCTGCAAAGACACAAATCTAATCCATATTTAGAAGCCTTCTTGTGTTAGCTTGCTCCTTTCTGTTTAGTTAAAGTGCGCAGTAATACTGTCTGCGGTTTCTGGCATATAAAACAAAAATGTGCTACACAGCCAGGCACGAAAATCAAATGCTTTTCTATTGTGCAACATTAACAGCTATCTTCAAGTCATGATTATTTTCCCCTGGATAGATTTGACATACAGATACTTTAAATTTTGTCTGAGAGGAGAGAGATACCATATTCAAATTAGCTTGGGCTATGCACTACATACTGTAAAAGCAATGAGTAATCAACCAGGTTGGAAATCTTCTTTGGTAATTGATTTATTTTTTTAAAAAAATACATTTCATCTCTCAAAGACCATGAATTATGTAGCTCTGCAGCCAATTCATACTCAACTTGCTGGGTTATTTTCTAAGTGCAATGATGATACATCAGGGATGAGAGGTAAATGCACAAACGAGATCACAAGGGAAAGGAAAAGTCTTAGTCATCTGCATGTTCAGAATAATAATAATGCTTAGTGGTTATGTAACACTTTTTGCAGAGCTTTACATACATTGTCTCTCTAATTCTTTCAACAGCCCTGCAAAGTATGTCAAAACTATTGTTCCCTTATTGCAGATAAGGAGGCTGAGGCTAAAAGAAATAGTAGCTTGCCTAGTGCGCAAGTGTAGCATTATTTTAAGAACCTTGCTGAATCTGAATATGAGAATATAGGAAGAACTCTGGGAGATAAGGCCAAATGCCCATCTAGTCCAGCATCTTGTTTTCCACAGTGGCCAATCAGATACCTCTTGGGATACCCACAAGCAGGAAGACACAATGTATCATTATTATTAGCCTTCCACATATATATCTCAAGGTGATGTACAAAATATAATAAACTTAACAGTTATTTAACAATTATGAACAACACAGAAGACACAAATAGCCCTTTCTCTCTGTTGTTACTCAACCACTGGTATTCAGAGACATGTTGCCTCTGGACAAATAGCCATAAAGCCATTCTGTTCAGTGCATCACACAGGACTGTTACCCCTGCTTGCTTTGCTTGCCAACTCTGCCTACCATCACAAAAAAAACCCCTTCCCTCCTGGGTTGCCAGAGCTCCCCCTCCCTCCATGGGACACCAGAGCTTCCCCTTCCCTCCCCCTCCACAAATTGTCAAAGCTCCCCTCTTCCTCACCATGGGTTGTCAGAGCTCCCCCTTCCCCTCATGGGCCACTAGAGCTCTCTGTCCACCAACAGCTCATCAAGGCCAGTTTCCCACCCACCCACCCATTGAGGCCGAGAGGTAGGCTGCAGACGCCGAGGCTGGCCTCCAACCCAGCAACCAAGTTCTGGGCCATGCTGCCACCACCACAGGCACTGAGTGGCTCGCTGACTCGTTCAGCGGTCTTTGCTGCCACACCCTGCCCCTGCAATCATGCTGTGACATCATGATAGTGTGAGCGCTTACATTTTTATTATACAGGAAGATATATTGTATTGGGGTCTACTTGTTGGTGCCACTTAATGAATCTTTTTGTTTGAAAAAGCATCTACTCATCTCCAAGGAGCTACTCCTCCAAAGATGCTGCTAAGGATGACATCCTTTCCTGTCTTTCTGTGGCATGCAGAAAGGCCATACCTCAGTGATAAGCATCTTCTTTACATGCAGAAAGTCTCAGGTTCAGTCCCTTGCACCTACAGGTAGGACTGGGAATATTCTCGGTCTGAAATCATGGAGATCTGCTCTCAGTCACTGTAGACAGTACTAAGCTAGTTGGACCAATGGACTGATTCCATATAAGGTAGCTTCTTATGCTGCTGTGCACTGCATGCACCTACTTGAGTTATAGCAGAGGGACAGAAGCCACTAGTGGTGTACCTCTGGCTTGTTTCCCTTCTCCTCCAGACCTGGATGAAGAAGATTCTGCCACTGCAGCATGTCTTCCCAGGCATTGGGAGACATATTTAGAGGAGGTCAATCGAAGAGTGATTACACCATTATCTGACACAGGGATTAGAGCAAACCTACCGCAATTCAGTATGCAACACAATGTATAAGGTATAAGTTGTAATTGTTGTTTTTTAATAATGTTGTAATTGCTGTTTTTTTAATAATGCTATTTGTTATTTAATTTTTGTAAATTGTATTGCCTTCGTTGATGTATTTTTATGCTCATGCCTATTTTTTTGTAAGCTGCTTTGAGGGCCTTTGGCCAAAAGGCGGGGTAGAAACAATAACAACAATAACAACAACCTGACTTGCACAGCTAAGTGTACTGGCGCTAAGTAACACTGTCAGGTTTACTCTGTTGCCATAGTGCAAGTAAACTCATTTTATGTCTTGCTTACCCATCTCCCCACCAGCTAAAATCTCTTTGTAGACCTCCCTAATGACAAGTCAGAGGATCTGAGTACTAGAAACATCCTTATGTGGTAGCTGCAGAGAGTGTGTTACTACAACTGGCAATAGCCTTGGAGTCAAAGATTCCACTATTCACAGCATTTTTATGGAAGATGGCCCCTCAAGTAAGAGAGAAACTACAAGAGAGTCAGTAAATCCTCCCACCCCTTAAAAAGAAATAATTTTTACTTACACGGTGGGATATTTGGATCCAAGCAGCAGCTCATGGCTTTTTGTTGCCCTAGGCAGGGTGGGACAGGGCAGGACATCCCTCTGCAAGCTCAAAATACCTAAAACCCTCTGTGATGTTGCAGAGGACTGTGTGTGTGTGTGTGTGTGTGTGTGTAGCTACAAACTATAGAAAGACCGGAGCTTCCACACTGCTTTTGAATTGGTGGGTGCTCTAGGAATTGTCTCTCCCCCACCCTCCCGCTACTCAAAGTGGATCTGGCAGTCTTATAGAGAGGTTTGTTTTGAAAAAAGTCATTTTTATTTGTTGGGAAATTAGGGAATGAGTGATTTGCAGACATCAGCTTTTTGCAAATCTTGTTTATCCCAAGTGAAGTGTCAATAACTTTGAACTAATTGCATTATCAAGAGCCAATTTATCTACTAGTGGTACCTTAGGAGAGCATGTTAGAAAAACAAGATAATAGCTTGCTCTTTTCCTTTTCTTTCTTTCTTGTTTTTGGTATAAACCTTTTCTTCTTCTTCTTCTCTTGTTGCCAGCAAGTAGTCAGAGTTCTTTGATATACAAGCTTGAAGGAAAAGCATTCCTATCTATCACAAACCAATAAAAATATACAACATTCAAGAAAACCAAGAGCACTCGGAACTTCACTGGTCTCCACCAGTAATCAGGCATTTAGTGGCACCAGTCCCATGCTATGGAACACCCTTCCCACAGAGATTCTGCAGGCATACTTGCTTTTGACTTTCAAGAGACTCTTGAAGAACTTTTTATGTTGACAGGTCTATGTAGTCATTTAAAACATTCTTTATTGGCCAGTCATTTTAATTTTAATTTTGTAGTGTTTTTAGTGGTGTTTTATTTTATACATGGTGCTGTGAACCACCCTGATATTTTATGACATGGTAGTATATAAATACTTAATAAATAAAATAAACTCAAACAACAGACAATGGCTTTTATTGTACATTAAATTCTTTTTTTCCACATGAAACTAAAAAAGAGAACAGTTGTCAACTAACTGAAACACACTGATTCCTTTGGACAGATATTTTGGTTTAAGGAAACAAGAGGGATGAGAAAACTGGATCTTGACGAATCGTAATTGAACACAGAAACTATAAGTAAAGATGATGTATGACTCTTCTGATCCAATATTGTTTATTAATGTTTTGATAATCTGATGATGATGAAGAAGAAGAAGAAGAAGAAAATGAATAGAGAATAGGCAGAATCTTCTTCTTAAAAATTTTCACACCATGTAGAGATGTACCATATCTAAGGGAGATACGGGGCACCTCAGACTCTCCCCAGGTCATACCCCACACCCTGCTTTGTACCCTCCTTACGTGTTTTTGCCTGGCTAGAATGTGTCCTTAAACTATGATAATGCTTCTTGCTTGCCTTGATGGAGGGCAGAGAGGGATGTGTGATTAAATTAACATTTGTGACTCCATCTACTTTTGCTTCTTGCCCTGCCCACACTGGCAGGTGTCTGTTGGAACTGTATGCAGCCCTTGGGATAAAAAAGGTTTCCCACCCCAAATCTAAGGCTTCTTGATATCCTTTAGCGTTGCCAACAGAAATGAGATCTCCTCCACCACCACCTGCTGGTTGTTGTAAGTTGTGCCACTGAAAATAGTGGGGAAGAGGCCACCAGTTCCGGAAGGGGCACAGAGAGGCCTCTATGCAACTTTAAGCATCTGATTATGTCATTGGCTATCAATAGTGTAGTGGCAAATTCATAGGGTTGCCATATTCCAGTTCCACAAATCCGGGCAGGTTAATTTTGCATATTATGTAAAATAGTTGCATATCATGCAAATTATTTGCATATTCTTTGCATATTATGCATATTAAAATTTGGATTGTCCAGTTGTTTTGTTTTTGTGCCTAGGAATTACCACCAAAAGCTGGGGAAAGATGTGAGAAATCTTTTTTTTTAAAGCAACATTTTCAGCCTTAAATGCCTAGACTCTAGTTTCCAACACTATGGAGTATTTATTGATTGATTAAGAGAATTTATATCCTGCCCTTTTGCTGTTAAAAACAGAGCTCAGCACAGTTTACAAATATAATAAAAACAATAAAAATACACAATCAATATAAAAACATAATAAAAACACAAAATAGCAACAAGCAAAGTAAGTCAGGGCAGCAGTACAGTTAACCATATACGAAATATTTCAAAGATGTGGTGGGTGGAGAAAAACAAGAAGTCAAAATGTTAGGAAAAGGAGTCTTTCACACCACATGCTCAGTTCTAAATACTGTTGCAGCAAGTTTTACAAGTTCCTCCAGTATTCCACTGGTGCAGGCACTCAGACATTCAAAGTATTTGTATGTTTCTTAGGTTTTATAAAAGCAGAGCTTTGCTTAACTCAACATTTATTTTCCCTTTGATCAACCACATCTACACAGGTTCCACCTCCACACTCAAAATGAAACTGGGCCTGGAAGTGTGCAACAACTCCACACATACCTTGCTAATTAGATTACCAATGCCAGGATGTCTGTCTTATCGACTACTCTCCTGCTCCCCCCCCACCGGGCATCAGGAAAGACCCAGTCCTGGGCTCAGAAACAAAATAAATATCTGGTCCTCTTCAAAGTATTGATAAGCCTCTTGTTTTAATTGAAATAATAATTATAAATTCCTGTTCTTATCACTAATGGGAGTTAATTATCTTGCATATGCTGCTGTTGCTTCTATAGCTGTAACAGAGTGAGGTTAAAGATAAGTGAAATGCAAATAGGAAAAAAAACACAGAAGGCAGTAACACTTTCCTAAATGTAATACCATACCAACCACAACAAGATTCCTATGAGTAAGGCAGAAAACTAAGCATCTCACAACCAGTCAGGATTCCTAACCAAAAACGAAAAGTATGATAAATGAAGAAATATTTATATAAGCATGACTATCAAATATATGTATTATTTACACAAACTGTAAAGATATTTATAGTGCAATCCTAGGTTTATTTATTCAGAAGCAAGTCCCAGTGTATTCAGTGGGGCTTACTCAAACAGGGACAGAACTGCAACCTCAAGTGATAAGCAACTTCATTCACACAACCCAAAATTCCAAATCATGCCACTTTACGCTGTTTTGCAACTGTTTATACTTGTTTTTATGGTTATTGGATTTTAAATGGCTTTATTTCTTGTTGTGAGCTGCCTTGGTTTCCAACCCTACCTCACAGGGGTGTTGGAAAGACTCCATACATGCACATGCACACACTGCAGATGTATAAATATATACAGCCCATATAATAGTTTATTGTCAAACCAGCTGGTCATTGCAGAAAAATCAGTATTAGTTTTTAAAAAATCAGCATTAGTTTCCTACAGAATAAAAACTGTAATACCTAAGTAAGCCCTGCCTACTTGCTTTAAAATAGGACTGGAGGGCACAAACACAATTCTTTTTTACATTCACTCCAAAGTCCCATTGATTTTCAGCACATTCATAACCATGTCTACTCAAAAGTAAGTCCTATTGAATTCAATGGGATTTACTCTGGGCATATGGGATTAGCATGCTTTTACCCCCACAAAAGCAAGTATTGGGAAGGTTTTGAAAACACTGCCCAGGATCTGACTCCTGCACACAAGAGGAAAAGAAACTGAAATGTATATACTTACCCAATTTATGAGATTTCAGATAAACAGGGGGGGAAACCACCATTTTGTTTTCTAGACACTGCCTCAGGTGAATGAAACTGAAACACAATCCCTGATTGGCTGCAATGCTGAACGGGCGGGGTTAAAGCTACGAAGTGCTATAGTACTGTATACAGAACTGTTTAAAGAAAGATTTAACAGTCAGCGGGCCGCTGACGTTTTTATGTATATCTTGAGAACCGGACCACCTAGAAACTTAATATTTTTTTTAAATTAAAGCTGAGAATCCGGGCCACCTAAGAAGCTAGCCGGGCGCCAGGTAGCATGCATAGAATCTGGGTAAAACTTGGCTAACCGGGCAATATGGCAACCCTACAAATTCAGAGGTGCAGGGTCCCTTCATGTTAATCACAGCCATGGCGCCTCCCTGTTTTTTTTTTTTTTTTTTGCTGTGGGGTTGAGAATGAGATCCTTGATAATGCCTAGGAACCAATAAGCATGAAATGGGAGAGTGTTCACTACTGAGAAGAGTCTTCTCAGTATTTGACTCACCTCCTTTTACTCTGATTGGCTCCAGTCCACAGGAAAGGACAAAGAAGCATGTTAGAAGACTTTTCTCAGTGGCTAGCACACTTCCCTTTCATGCTGATCTGCTTGTAGGATGCTAGAGACATAGGGACCCTGCTCCCGAAAAGGTAAAGGGTCTAAGACCCCCCAAGACTCTGCACGACTATGGCTATGAAATACAGCCTAGAGGTCTCCACATCTGCTGCTGATCATATGCACCCCATCCCTTGAAAGACAGCTCCACAGGAGCACTGGGAAGAAGAGCAGCAATGGTTCAAACTATGTCCAGTTTAAGGACTGCAAGTTCTGTCACAACGTTGCCCATTACAGGCCTCAGGAACGCCTGAGCTATTTCAGCACATTGGCAGCCCATGTCGTATATTATGACATTTTTGCCTAAATGGGTCAATAAAATTAAATCTGCCTCATTTTACTTTCTGGATTTCAAAACCAGCTCAAAATTAAAGAGGGTAAAATAATTATTTGTGGGTAAGCAGCCTAGATGTAAATGTGTATTTCTACAGAGAATATTATTTGTACATGGGCCTTTTCATGTGCCCATAGCTACAAGAAGACATGAATAAAACGTAAGTAATTTTGAACAGTGAAAAATAAAGGAACATTTAGGGAATGACAGTGTTAAATGAGGATTGCATTCTCTCTTTGGAGATAAATAAATTTGACAGATCTGTCTAGATTGTGTTTCAAGAACAATGGACTGTCAGGAGTCACACATATGCCCTTTCAAGTGCTGCTGGTACAAAGCAGAGAGAGTTTAAACATTTGGCAGATATCTCCACCACAAACATAGCAATTTGAGCTTCGTGTATTTGTACACAGCAAATAATAGCACAGTCTATCACTTCAAATTAATGTCAACTGGCAAAATAACTTTTGCAGAGGTGAATCAAATTCACCTCTATAAAATCAGTTTGGCCTAATCCAGCTTGAACATATGAATGCAGAAGTGGACTCCCATGCAAGTGTACCTAGCAGGAAGGAGAACTGTGAGTGCAAGCAGGTATGGTGCATGTGCTTGCTTGCACTCACTAGTGAAATTGTTCCTGTATGCCTGCCCAGCACCACTGTTGTTGGCAATAGAGCTGATCATCTCATTAAGTGCAGCAGAGGTAGCACCTTCATTCCCTTACTGCATCTTTCTCTCCAAAGAGATGATTTGTGCTATTGCTAATTATCTTACCAGGACTGCACATAGTACCTCCTAGACCAGCCTTTCCCAACTAGTGGGCCACCAGATGTTGTTGGACCACAATTCCCATCTTTCCTGACCATTGGCAATGCTGGCTGAGGCTGATGGGAGTTGTGGTCCAACAACATCTGGTGGCCTACTAGTTGGGAAAGGCTGTCCTAGACCAGTGATAGGTAATATGTGGCCCTCCAAATTTTGCTGGACTCCCAGTTCCCATCAGTCCTTGCCAGCATGGCCAGTGGCCATGAGTGATGGGAACTGAAGTACAAAAACACCTGGAAGGCCACAGGTTACCCACCCGGAACAAATGCATGCAGGTTTAGCACGATCTGGGCCTACTGGGCTTTCCTCCAAATAAACAGCTATAAAATCAGGTAGCATGTCACTTTGTTAATTCCTGTTGAACATGGGATCTTATTCAAATTTAAAACTCCCATATCCCTGAAAAAGTACATTTCAAACTACCACATATTGGGGAGACCACATATGGACAGATTGGGTACCAAAAGGCAGTTAGGGAGAGAGATCTGAGTGTGTGTGTGTGTGAGAGAGAGAGTGTGTGTGTGTGTGCACGTGTGTATTGCCAGGTCTCTGATTTTTGCCCAGAGACTCCGGTGTTTGGGGGTCCTCTCTGTGAGTCACCTTAATCTCCAGACTTCAGCTTCTAGGTGGTCTTGTTCAAAAGATATAAACCAAAATGTCAACCCCCCCTTCTAACAGAAGCCGGCTGCTCTAATCACTGTCCTTTCCAGTTTTCAGCCAATAAGTGAAGTCGGGGTTGTGATTGACAAGATTTTTTGACCTCCAGGCACTACCTAAACCCCTTTTCAAGTTGTGAGAACAGTTTCCTTTTCCTATTTGTCTCACATCAAGACTTCAGTAAAGATATAGCTTTCAACAGAATAAAGAGTACTTCCTCTATCGAGGATTGGAACTTGCTTCTAAGTAAACATGCATAGGATTGCACTACAACAGAAGATCACAGCATGGTGGGCATACACAGTAAACAATTTTAGTTATAATTATAATAAAAGTATGCATGCTGGGTTTTTTAATTACTTGCAAAAATGGCATATTATATATTTTATCTTTCAATTAATTTTTGAACAGAAGTTTTTAAAAGTGTACATGCTGCAATGTTATACTTTTCTAATTAAGAAGTCAAACAAATTTAGATTTTACTGGACTGTTGAAGAGGGCAGTTTATCTTATTTATAACATGTTTTGAAAACCTTCCTAATATGAAGCTTTTCTGGGAGTAAAGCTGCAATGCTAATTCCACATACCTGGGAGTTAGCCCCATTGAATTCAGTAGGACTTACTTTTGAGTAGAAATGGATACAGATCATGAACTGGTCACATCAAAAATCAGATTAAAACTAAGGAAGAACAACAAAGCAATCAGAATGTTAACTGGGGCTAATTACAGGGATCATACGACTCTCCTGTTACAAAAGCTCCACTGGTTGCCACTCTGTTTCTGGACACAATTCAAAGTGCTGGTGATGACCTATAAAGCCCTATATGGCTTAGGTCCAGGCTATCTGTCAGACCGTATCTCCCTATATGAGACTGCCCGGGCCCTGAGATCCTCAGGAGAGGCCCTTCTCTCAATACCTACGTCCTCACAAGCACAACTAGTGGGGATGCAAGATAGGGCCTTTTCGGTGGCTGCCCTGAGGCTTTGGAACTCCCTTCCTAGGGAAGCAAGAATGGCCCCCTCCTTGCAGTCCTTCCGTCGGCAAGCAAAGACTTTTTTATTTCAACAAGCCTTTGGAACTGAAAGCTGTTAAGGACAGGTCTTGAAGGGTGCTGCATTGCTGTTGCCTATCTGTATTATTTTAAACTGAGTTTGAATTATTTTAACTGTATGTATGAATGGTTTTAATACTGTAAATTGTTTAATTTGATTTTAATCTAGAATTTTGTATGTTTTAAATTATATGTGTGCTTTATATGGTAGCTGCTGTGAGTTCCAGTTTTGGAAAAAGGGCGGGTAAAAATAATGATAATAAATAAATAAAATAAATAAATAATCATAATGCCAAAATACAATTTAAATAACATCTATAAAAGAGATGCAGGGATGACAGATTCATTCATGGAGGAACTGTATGATGAAGAACCAGAATTTTTAGAATATGAGGTGAAAGCTGCTCTTAAAATACTTGGAAGAAACAAATCACCAGGAACAGATGGCCTACCAATAGACTTGCTACAAGGTACTGAAACTGAATCTGTCCAAATTTGACAAAAAATTGTCAACTAATATGGAAAACTAAACATGGCCCATAGACTGGAAGTGTTCAATATACATCCCAGTCCCAAAGAAAGGAGATTCCAGAGAATACAGTAATTCGAACTTTTGCCTTAATATCCCATTCAAGTAAACTAATGCTCAAGATTCTGTAATGGGGAATTTATATATCCATACATGTATGATCATAAACTATTAAAAAAGGAATATGTTTTATAATCATGAGGAGTTAAATATTGAACTCAGGCCTAGTGGGGCCCTGAGATCCATGCTTATAGAGAAAACAGGGAGTCCTGAATCTTAGCAGTTTATTCGCTAACAGCAAAACCCTGTTGCAATGGCAACAGGTCACAGCGGTCTCCTGTTTCTTTGCCAAAATCACCCGGTACTTGACAAGGCTGAAATTAATTATTTTATTGTTTGGGATTAAGAAGCTTTAAGACTAAGAGAAAGCTGTGATTTCCAGTGATTGATTCTTGAATGCCATCTAGGGGAGAAGTAATCAAATGTTTTAATAAATAGATTTTAGTAAAGATTTAAATAACAGTGTATTAAATTTATAACTTTATAGGTGTCTTTCCATTAAGAAAAAGGTACCTTTGGGGTGGCCTGCTTGCCTGCCTTTATATTTCTGAAGATGCTGGTTAACCAGAGTTATCCAGTTTTCTCTTTTTCTTTGTAGCTTCAACATGAAGCTCAAGTGTTTTAAATATAATTCCCTCTCTTGAGCTATGTATTTCATAAGCAAGGGAATGGGATTTCTGAGAAAAGTATAAGAACCTCTATGGCAAAGGAATAGAACTGGGGATGCTCATACATTCACAAACACCCTGAGTTAAGTTCCCAAACTTAACTCAGGGAACTTGTCCAAAATATTTCCAGGTGTGCCTGAGTCAGCCTGACCCATCTGAAAACAATGCAACAATGGATGTACTGGGTATGCTTGAAAACATTCACAGAAGTAACTGTTCCAACTAGTACCAAAATTCATTAATCTTGAAGAGACAGTAGGATAATGGTAACATTTATTATATGGACAGAATTTTGGAAATCACTACTGCAGTTGGCTAATACTTTCTGATTGGTTTGGAATGATGTTATGTGGGCAAGGACTCATAAGATTGGTCAAACCATTGTCACATGTTGTACCTGTACTCTATAAAAGAGTTTGCACACAGTGTCTCAGTGCAGTCTCTCCTGGATGTTTCTGGAGGCTGACCCTGCATGTGCTGGAATGTGCTTGTAAAGAATAAAGGCCTACCTTTTTGCTTCAAGCCTGTGTTTTCAATTTTTATTCATGGACCCTCAGCAAAAGATCCCAATAGAGAAAGAATTCTCCTACAGCTACAGCAAAGGCTATTACCATATATGGAGCGAGAAATGCCAGATATCCAAGCTGGAATCAGAAAGGGAAGAGGCACCAGAGATCATATTGCAAACATATGTTGGATAATGGAAGGGACCAAGGAATTTGAGGAAAAAAATCACCCTGTGCTTTATAGATTACAGCAAAGCCTTTGATTGTGTAGATAATGAAAAACTATGGAATGCTTTAAAAGAAATGGGGGTGCCACAGCATCTGATTGTCCTGATATGCAACCTATATTCTGGACAAGAGGCTACTGTAAGGACAGAATATGGAGAAACCGATTGGCTCCCAGTAAGAAAGGGTGTGAGACAGGTATATTTTATTACTCTATTTGTTAATCTATACACAGAACATATACGGAAAGCAGGATTGGAGCAAGATGAAGGAGGTGTGAAAATTGGAAGGAGAAATATCAATAACTTAAGATATGCAGATGATACCATGCTACTAGCAGAAATCAGTAATCATCTGAAACGAACTGATGAAAATTACAGAGGAAAGCACAAAAGCAGGACTACAGGTGAACGTCAAAAAGACTAAAGTAATGACAACAGAAGATTTATGTAACTTTAAAGTTTCCAACGATGACATTGAACTTGTCAAAGATTATCAATACCTTGGCACAGTCATTAACCAAAATGGAGATAATAGTCAAGAAATCAGAAGAAGGCTGGGACTGGGGAGGGCAGCTATGAGACAACTAGAAAAGGTCCTCAAATGCAAAGATGTATCACTGAACACTAAAGTCAGGATCATTCAGACCATGGTGTTCCTGATCTCTATGTATGGATGTGAAAGTTGGACAGTGAAAAAGGTGGATAAGAGAAAAATCAACTCATTTGAAGTGTGGTGTTGGAGGAGAGCTTTGTGCATATGATGGACTGCAAAAAATACAAATAATTGGGTGTTAGAACAAATTAAACCAGAACTATCACTAGAAGCTAAAATGATGTAACTGAGGTTATCATACTTTGGACACATACTGAGAAGACATGATTCACTACAAAAGACAATAATGCTGGGGAAAACAGAAGTAGAAAAAGAGGAAGGTCAAACAAGAGATGGACTGATTCCATAAAGGAAGCCGCAGGCCTGAACTTACAAGATCTGAACAGGGTGGTTCACAACAGATGCTATTGGAGGTCACTGATTCATAGGGTCACCATAAGTTGTAATTTACTTGAAGGTACACAACAAAATTAAGGCTAGAATCCGATGCATTTATCTGGGAGTAAGTCCCATTAAACCCAATGGAGCTTCTGAGTGGACAATATTGGATTGCAGCCTAAGACAACTAGGAAAGCCTTTTTACCTTCCTTCCAAGCTCCACAGCCCACTCCTAGGCTGCAATTCTAACTATACTTACCTGGGAGGATGCCCTTCTAAATTCAACAGGGTTTACTTCTGAGAAGACATTAGAATAGACATTGCTAGGCTGTTTTTCAGCCACTTCCTCCCTTCAGAATTGCCTCACTTCTGCTGCTACAGGCCAGTAAGCTGCACCCCTCCTCCCATGCCTGAAACTCAGGACGGGTGTGGCAGCTTGAAACAGTCCTGGTGTTTCTTTGTCCCGGCAGCAGCACAGCTGAGTGGGACAGACTGTTGCTGTGGAGCTGGCTGGGGCTTGCCTGTGCCATCACCTGCTGATTCTCTCCTCTGCTGCTGGCCTCTGCTTAACCCAGGAGGGCCCCCTGGGGCCCTGTGTGAGTTCCAAAGCCCTCGGGCCAGTGCCCTACCTAGCCATGTGCTAGCACCAGGCCTGGTCTTATAGTAATTATCTGTAGCTGTACCATGATTTGTATACACTTGCTTTTGATAATTTATATGTTGCCTTGAGCACATGTTTGTTGGAAGGGCAACTAATATGTTTTATGCAACTGCCTTGCTGCAAGAGCTTTATAGGTCCTGATGTGTCTTAACTGGCTTGCAAAGTCAGCTGATAGCATTTAACCTAAGTGAGGTTGGAACTGCAGCTGGACGCTGTGTTTTTCTTTACCACCTAGTCTGCCTGGTCTCCTGAGGACCTAGAGTGCTGATGGTGTAGGAGCTAAGATGCTAGAGAGACTGGCTGCTAGTAGCACTGGTTTAAGGTCCTGCTTAAACATGGCCATTCTCATTACATGTACATTTTGGATTGCAAAGTTCTTATGGAGAATCACAAAACCATAGGTCATTTAGCACATATTGAGTCACAAAATACGATTGGTGTGGTGCAACAGCAGATGCTAGAATAGGGTGGTGGTGCTTACTTGTCCTCCCAGCAGTGGAGTTGCCACAGCTTACTAGAAGGGAGAGTGGGAGGGACAAGGCAGGATGAGGTCAGTGCTGTACAAATGCACCAGCAGGAGGGCATCCCAGGGCCTGACTGAAATGAACTGAAATGAACCTGCATTGATCTTCCTGTTTACTTGGGCACCTTAGCAGTATTTTTATACTTCCATGTGGACATTATGAACTCCTACTGATATTCTGTCCAAGAAAAGCAAGAGAAGGAAAAATACATTTTAAGTGTTATTTGCTGTACCACATCTTTTTCAGATGTAAAAAAAAGAAAGAAAGAATAGAGGGGGGAATCATGTTCTGCTTGGTAGGCAGGAGAAATACTTATTTCTCTAAATAAAGATGGTAGCATTGATCAAAACCAACTGAACTGTAGCCAAACAATTTAAGAATGCATTAAGCTTAATCCATAAAGGTTCTTTAGCATGTGATATATCCATTAGCAATTGAAGCAATTTAAATTTCAAATCTATGGAAAGTTGAAGCCAAAACAAGACAAAGTAATATAACTGATCAATTACGTTAATTGAAAACTTTTAGTTGAAAATAGCTCTTCTCTTTAAGAACAAATGTGTGTCGTTTCTGGCTATAGGCAAACTTAAATGGAAAACGTTTTACATTGTGATTGGGCAAGAGTGCAAGGAAAAACGACTGACAAACACATTCAAAACAGACATCGCTGCTGAAAAAATAATTAAAACTGGATTCAGAAGGGGAAAACAAATCCTCTTTGGATTGTTTTTCTGGTAAACAGAGGCACTTCCAGGTTTGAGGTGACCCAGGCAAGGTGCTTTCCAGGGGATATCCACCTTGTCTGCCTCTCCCACCCCAGCACCACTATCACATCTGACACTTTTCTTAAAAATATGTTTGTCAGACATTGGGGCACTCACAGGTTGTTATGATGCCACTAGCAGCAATTTTTCCCCCTCTCACCTGCTAGCCCACCACCAGTATTCTCCCATCACTTTCTGGCGGCCACTGTGTTTTTGCACCTAGGAAACTGGCCCGAAAGAGGCACATGTGCCTGGAGCAGAGCTTTTATTTGAATTTAATGTTTTCTTTCCCTTTTTTAAAAATATTAGCTACTCGCCCTCATGATAGAAAGTGAAGTGCTGCACCAACATTTGCCAAGGCTACAGCCAGCTGCCGCCATATTCATTTACATTATTTCCCCATAGTAACCAGAGTGGTGGTCCACTGAGCTCCCTCAGTCTCCCCTTTGCCACTCCAGCACACTCATTGGCCCTGCAACCCCAAAGGTGGCATCTGATTGGCTCAGCTTCTTGACACTCTTGATGCTTGAGGGAATATGTTTAAATGGCCATGGTCAGCTTCAGCTACTACTATCTCTCTGGGGTGGTTTCCCTCCCCCAGGCTGTGAATGAGCTGATCTAAGCCCTGTAGGCCAGCCCTAGTTGTGTTACTGTAAGCATCGGTTGAGGATCACTCCTGGAGTTTTCTTCCCTGCTGGTTGAGGAGACACAACATCTGGGATCAGTCTTTTCTTGGGACTGCTTCTGCTGTTCATCAGCCTTCCCCCTTCCTTCTGTCTGGTTGTATGTGAGCACCACAGTTGCTCCCAGCATCCCCTGTGATTTGGGGGTACAAATCTCAGCTTCTTTGTTGATGCCTAGCAACAATGCCCTCCCATGAAGACTGTACCATGTGTTACTTGAATTGGTTCTAAAAGACGCTTCAGTAGACACTATCTAATACTTCAAACTATCTGTAACAAACATTTAAGCCCCATCTATAGGTTGTCTTCACCCACATATCTGCTGGGGAAGGGCCATAGCTCAGTGGTAGAGCATCTGCAGAAGGCCCCAAGTTCAAACCCCGGCATCTCCAACTAGGGCTGGGAGAGACTCCTGCCTGAAATCCTGGTGAGCCACTGCCAGTCAGTGTAGACAATACTAGATGGACCAATTGTCTCATTCAGTATAAGACAGCTTCCTATGTTTGATCAAAAGTCCTCCCATTCTCTCAATATGCTCCAGAATGAGGGAACAAGTACACCAATGGGGTGCATAATCTTGAGGGTGAGGAGAGAAAAGATGGGGTGGGGAGACAGGTAGGAGGAAAAGGGAGAAATTCGATCCCACACACACTTTCTGCCCTGCTGGTATGAGCCCAGTAGGGCTGTGTATTTTGCTGATCAACCACCCTAGCAACTCCCTCTGCTGACCCAGTTGGATTGCTCTGCCCTTCTATTCACAGCATTTGTTTGGCCACCTAATATCTTGATTTTCTGGTTGGCTCATAAAGATAAAACCACAAAATGCTATCTACTTTTCAAACTGCAGCATAAGCATTTTGTCAGCAGAGTAAAATGAACTCTACTGCATAAATAAGTATACATGATACAAACAGTGAAATAACTATTGAAACATTAAAATAAGTGTCAGGAGAATGAAAAGTCTTCACTTGGCAGCTAAACAGCCATAGAAAAGGGGCTAGGCAAGCCTCTGAGGAGGGCATTCCACATCTGTGGTGCCACTGCTGAAAAGGCCCCTCCCTGATAGCGACCCACCACACTTTGCTTGGAGGAGGAACTTGGAAAACAGACTCTGAAAAGGACCTCAGCATTTGGATAAGTATATATGGGAGGAGGCCATATTTCAGGTATCCTAGCAGATCAATGGTAGATCATCAGTCTCACATGATGAAAATCCCTGGCATTGCTTAATAGGGCTGAGAGAGACTCCTGCCTGAAACCATGGAGAGCCACGCCCAGTGTATAGACCAGCCTTTTTCAACCAGTGTGCCTCCAGATGTTGTTGGATCACAACTCCCATCAGCCTCAACCAGCATTGCCAATGGTTAGGAAAAATGGGAGTTGTGGTCCAACAACATCTGGAGGCACACTGGTTGGGAAAGGCTGTTATAGACAGTACTGAGCTAGTCGGAGCAATAATCTGACTCAGTAGAAGGCAGCTTTCTATGTTCTATAGGAAACAAATTGGCTTCCCTCTCTTTTTTCTTCCCCCATTTGAAACACTGCAGTGGCAGAAGTGTTAACTGCATGTAGTTGGGCGTTGTTGTTGTTTTTAAGTACAACCCCTGCACAGATCTCAGGGCCGATACATTCTGTGCTCTATTTTAACCTTGTTTAGAAGCTCATGCATTTAGGCTTCAGTGGTGCTTCACCCAGCATAGCGCTTTTGAGACTGCCTTCTCCAATTCTGAAACTGCTTTTTGCTGAGTGGTTTCTGGTGCTGCAATTACACCAAACTAAGTGCAATCAGAATTTCAGTTTAAGTATCCACTCTCCAGTAATGGAGAACCTTACTGTAGGCGTTATTAAATTTCAGCTGGACTTTTTTTGTGCTTCAGTTCTGGATCAGATGCATTCAACACTGCAGTTTAATTGCATAAATCTTATGCCCCCAAGTTTCATTCATTCCCCAAAATCATAGGCCACATTCACACCATACATTTATTCCACTATTATTTCACTTGAAACATTCATGGCTTCCCCAAATAATCCCGGGAATGATAAGTTTGTTTAGGGTACTGAGAGTTGTTAGGAAACGCCTATTCCTCTCACAGAGGTTCAGTTCCCATAATGGTTTAACAGTCAGTCCCTCTTCCCAGAGAACTCTGAAACTGTAGCTTTGTGAGCAGAACAGGGGCCTTGTAGCAATTTTCAGCACCCTGGAGAAACTACATTTTCTTTTCTTTTCTTTTCTTTTTTTTTCAATTAATTTTTATTCAAATTTTCAAAACCAAAACAATACAAAAAGAAAAAACACAAATCAATAACTAATACAATAAAAAAAGAAAAATATATATATAAAAAAATATTGACTTCCGATTTGTCATAGTTCAGCTATAAATCTATAATATATAACAAGCCTGTCTCTTAATAGATTATAAAATCACCTTCCTCCAGCGGTTATCTTAATTGGTTTTAAATCTCATTAACATCATATCATTTTATTCTTCCACAAAAAGTCAAAGAGAAGTTTCCAATCCTTGAGATATATGTCCATCAATTTTTTTCTAGATAAACATGTCAATTAATCCAACTGATCAAGTCTACTAAGTCCAGTAATTTCAAATCGCTCTTCTTCCATTATCCGTATTGGTTCCATCTTCCATCTTCCATCTTTACGCACCCAATAATCTTGCTGTCATAGTCATATAATAAGAGTCTGATAGGAATTTCCTTTATCACAGATATTTTCTTGCCATCAATTCCGAATGTATCACTGAAGTATTGTTGCAAAGCTGCATCTCTGTTCCTCTTTTTTACATGATACACTAGCACATCTCTTGAAGATTTTTCCATTGACACAAAACAGGGATTAATTCTGTTAACTTTCTCCATTTCAAGTTCCATCAAATCCTTCCAGTCCAGGAATTTTTTTGAACCGATAATATCTTTATCTCCAATCTCTTCAATTCCTTCAGGGACAGCGCTGAGTTCCAAACCGTAATATTTGTCTCCAGGATCCATCACAGCCAGGAAATCCAAATCTTTTTCCAGGTCCATATTTAATCCAATCTCCATAGTTTGAACCTTGCCTTTAATTTCTCTTTCATCCTTTTTTGGTTTTCCAGATCTATCTTTATTCTCCTTTCTCATAGAATCCTGAATTTCTTTCAGCTCCTGTCTCATTTCGTCAAATTCAATTCTCCACGCTTGACTATTATTTCTCAGTTCTTGTTTTATTGACTTAATCCCATCCATTATTTTCTGAAACATGTCTAAAGATAAAGTCCCTTCTTGTACATCCATGATCTTCTTAATTGTCATTCTTAAAGCCAAAGGAACAAAACTCCTTCAATTTTCAATGTCTCAAGCAAAGAGCAGTTTATTTCTTTATCCAGTTACAAAGGAGTTAATCTTTCAAACCAACTGGCGTCACACTCTAGACAGCCCTTATCTCTTATATGCCCAGAAGTGCAAAAACAGCTTTAGTTCACAGCGTCCAATTAACTAGTAGCAGAAAGAATGAGCAGATTCGTCAAAAAAAAAGTAGATCAGAAAAAATAGTCCCAGACATATATTACACAAAAGTCTTATAAATCAAAAAGAATTTTCTTTTCTCTTCCAATCAGAAACCCCTCATCCATTGTAATCTTTATAATGCTATTTTCCATGTCAGCTTTTTGCAATAAAAAAAAAAGATAGGTTATTTTTATTTTCTTCCCCCTTAGTTCCGCGAGTAAAAGAGAAGGAAAGTTTTGACTCACCCAGGTTTTCTTAATTGCTGGTTCTCTGACAAATCTCTTTAGCTGTATAGATAAGAAAGTAATAAATGTAGACAGGAGAATGCTTGCCTGTTGGTCCGTTCTTCTTTAAAGAAAAAAAAAGGGTCACTTATTCAGCTGAGCTAGCTAGAAATCCTCGCTCCGTCCGAGCTGCTGGAAGACCTTCTTTCACAGACAATTCTGACGAATTCCAGTCTCCAACAATCACAACAAAGCTGTGTGGGAAATCTCACGTTTCTTCCTTATCCGGAAGAAATTATCCCCAGTCAAAAAAGACCCTTCTGACTGGATTTAAAGCTGAAAAAGTTTCATCCAAGACGGGAGCCCGTCTCAGAGGCTGCACAGGCGGAGGGATCCTCCTGGGAAGTGAGAAATTACATTTTCCAGGATTCTCCGGGGGAAGCCATAATTGTTTAAAGTGGAATAACGAATGCAACCATAAATGCTTCCAAGAAGTCCCACCAAAAGGACTCTGCAAAGTTCAGTAGTGTTATCACACTGGTCATGTGACACATAGAAGCTTATTATAGCTAGTGAATTCACCATATGTAGCCCCATGCTCAATCTGGGCAATGCTGAGCAAGATTATATACCCACTACAGTCCCTAGGTCTGATCGACTATGCATGCTCCATTTATAATGAAAGGAAAAAACATCAATACTGAGAATCAGCATAATGAAGTGCTATCTAACCTTTATAGTGTTGCAGCTCATGGCAATATAATATAGGTTACAACCACCTGACACCATTATTTCATTCTCAGATATTCTCATGCATTCAGGTGACCATCTAAAAGAGTGTTGAAAACTTGCAACCTCTGGAAAAGTAAAAATATAAATTGATGATAACATGTGTCATAAGTTTAATGATTGCTGGCAACACTATACTTACAGCATTATCAACTATTATTAACTATTATCAACTCTTATGGATATGTGAACATGTAGCCTTGATGTTATGGTGTTACATTGTAATCCTCCAGACTATAAATGCTGTAAACTGCATTTTAAGTGAATGTTCCCACTGATGTGAAGATTTCATGGGTACTTGTAACCTGCTTTCTCAATGCTTTGAGATAAATTCTGGAATTTCTGAGTTACATTCCTGAGGCTTCCACTGACTTTCTGTGAAATTAAATCTTGTGGTAAAAACGGCTTTATTTTAATTTCTGACCAATATATTTGTACAGAGGGAATGTTTTCATGAAGTGCACTGCAATCTCCTAAAGAGAAAAGAAATCCAAATAATTAAATACTTAAATATTATTGTAATCTCAATGACTTTGTCAACATTTGTTAATGTTGGATTGCATTGTCACAAGAACACCAAAAGCAATGTTATTTGGAAACTTATCTCTGTGGGTTAAGATTGTATATTCGGTGTCCAGTTCCATAATGCTGTGGGGTGTGGGGAGGATACCTCAATTCCATAGGACAGAGATAGAAACAATGAAGATAAAATGGCTGTCCAAAATACTCACTTCTTACATTTTTGCAATGTCATTTTGCAAGGCAAAATTACGTTCCCTCTACGGACAATGTGCTGTTATTCAGAATGACACAGCCACTTTGCAAGAGGCTGTCATTCTAATCAGCTTTCCAAAGGAGGGACATAATGTTTTCCTATAACATCCTTCTTTGTATCATCTTTAGACAGAAAATGTTTGCCTTGGCACACACCTACAAAACATTTTGCATCAAGCAGGGGATTCTACCTTCTCTTATTCTCCCACAAAACATGGGCAAAACTGTAAAAAAAAAAGTGCGTTCAGTGCTGACAATAAGGTTTTGCCTTAAACTTCTGAAGCTTGCTCACAATTGTTTCTCATGTCATGGGAACTACTTCCCTTGCTTTGAGTCCCTGATCCCATGCCAATAAGGAAGTAGACTGTTATGCTGTTACAATCACACATTTGAAACTAGTGAATAATGGATAATGCAGCAATGACGGTTGTAGCGGTTTACTAGGGGAAGATGCCAGCCACCCCTTATGGGCAATTAAAATGTGAGATGAATCCCTGCCTTTAATGTTCATCCCATGTAGTGGAGGCAGGCAGTGGGAGTTAGCAGGATAGGACAGCATGGAGCTGCACTGCTTACCTGGTTTCCCAATGCTGGGGTCGCTGTGGGTTACCAAGACGTAGAGTGGTGAGACAGCAGGAAGGTTGGCACAGTGCAGCTGAAGCAGTGGAGCCAATCCAATACTCCCACCGCAGTGCCTACATCACAGCAAGCTCCCTGATGCTTGGCCCCTCCTCCTCTCAGTAACCACTACTAGAGGCAGGGAGCTCCTTAGCCACTACCGTGTAAGTGTTCACTTGCTGTCGGATTGATTGGCTACCACTGGTGATGCCAGCAACCCGCATCCACACCGGAGGCCACTAACCAATTGCCAACCATGGGCTTGCATGATCCCAAGGCACTCCTTGCTTCAACCTCCCAATGGTTGGCTAGCAGCTTCCCTCTCCCCTGATTGTGGGCAGGAGTAGCAGGCCGTTCCCATGAGAGAAGACTCCAATAGCCACTGTTGGCAAGAGTGTGGTAGGATGTTGGAAACTAGCTTGTGTCTTATATACTCACAGTGAACTCATTTTCTGAATGTGGATCCTTATGCATCTCAAATGGCACCATCCACACACAGGCGAAAGAGTTATTAGCAGGCATGGGGGAACCTCAAGCTTTGCAGGAATAAAAAACAACAACTTTTTTTTAAAAAAGGGAGTAGAGCCAAAGCAGCACAATGAGAACTGAACATGCTCAGTGGGCACAAAACACTGAGTGATTGTTTTGGTGGGGAATAGGAAACCAGGTGGCGGGGAACAGAATGGAGTATCCTGGAAGAGGCTGGCTGGCAGGCTAGCTGGCAGGCAGGCAGGCAGGCAGGCAGGCGCACTCCATGACTATTTATTAGTATTGATAGAAATCACTCTTGACTCCTAAAATTGTTTTTCCTCTTTGGTTGATCAGGAGGCAGGAAAATATGGAGGCAATTATACTTTAACCTCAGAGAAATTTCCTCTGTGTTAAATAATTTCAATCTCATGTACAATTCTATCAGAATCAGACATTTCATATGAGTGCACA
Source organism: Rhineura floridana (assembly GCF_030035675.1). Lineage (NCBI taxonomy): Eukaryota > Metazoa > Chordata > Lepidosauria > Squamata > Rhineuridae > Rhineura > Rhineura floridana. Next base: position 132,298,833 of record NC_084481.1, on the reverse strand, counting down.
AGAGGTTTTCATGGCACAGGTATTCTGCCATGTAACAGGTGTAACAATTGACCTTTGGCTTTTTTTGTCCATTCATTCTTGTACTATATACGTCAGTGTGTCAATCACTCTGTTTTTTTTATAAAATTATACCTGGTAGTTGACAAATGTAACTCTTTTTTCATTTTACTGAGTTATTAGTGATGACTATGTAGCATTGATTCAGTTTTCTGAATATTCATTTGGAGCCAAGCACAGAAAGAAGATGGCAAACAATGAAGTTTGAAGACTTGTACATATTTTCCAAATGATGTCACAACAGAATGCCCTAATTAAAGCAGTGGCCAGGAGTCTGAGACTGAAGTATAGATTTGGGGCTCCCTCCCCCAGTAGCTACAAAGATAGCCTTGAAAATGTCTGGGGAATCACTAATAAACTCTCAGAAATAAGCTGTGAAAAAGGAGACAAAGACTTCCATGGATCAGAGTGTGGAGTTTTAGAGTCACGACTAAAGTCATGTGCAATAAGGGACAACACGAGTACAATGGGCTGTGGTTCACTGCACTGCATCTGCGTTGCATCCAGATCCCAGCTTCAGTTCCTGGCATCTTGTGGTAAGGCTGTGAATGTCCCCAGTCTGAAACGTTGGAGAGCTGCTGCCAGTCAGTAGAGGTAATACTGAGCTAGATGGACCAATGGTCTGACTCAGTACAGAGCAGCTTCCTACGTTCCTATTTTCAAAGGGGCCGTGGAGCAGAGACTTTAGCCCCATCCCTGTTGTGGCAATGCTCCTTCTGGCTTCCCACGTGTTTAGGGCAAATGTCTGGACCAGACAGTCTGCTGTGCCTGCACAGGCTCCCTATATGAATCAGGATCCTGATCGTGCCCTGCAACATGAGGAGGGCTGCAAAGTCAGGCAAGGTGATGTGATGGAGGGAGCAAGGTCAATAGGCTCTCAGTGTGTCTTTAAATGCCTAAAAAGGGATTGCAAGGCCCTGCTTGAGATGACATGCAAAGTAGTGGTGACTGGCAGAAAGGGCCAGTGCTGTGCACCGGACCTCCTGGAAGCAGTGTCACTACAGTTTATGAGAAAGGAAATGGGGTGAGGTGAAGTGGCAGGGACATTGGTACTCAATACCAGAGCAAATCTGGTGCTTCCACTTGTGTGCCCACACAACAGCAATGTCCCTGCTGCCTCACGCCTCCCAGTATGAATGAATGAATGAAACTTTATTTTTACCTCACCCTTTTTCCAAACTGGAACTCAGGGCGGCTTACAAATAAAACTACATGTAGCTAAAAACATAAAAAAATATACAATTAAGATACAATTAAACTATACGCAACCTTAAAACCATGAAACAGGCACTTAAAATACTAAAAAACAATTTAAAATAATACAAATAACAGCATAAAACAATAAACAAACCTTGTAGAGCCCAATCCTAAACACAGGGCTGGCTCCAGGAATGCCGGGGCCCTTGGGCATCAGTTTGCCCCAGGCCCCTCCGCTCCCCTTCAGCGATCCGTGGCATGAGCTGTGCCACGGATCACAAGACAAGAGCTTCCGAGCCGCCCGCCACCATCCCCCACCACCATCCCCCCACTTCACCTACCTTTCTCTGCTGTTCTTTGCGGCTGCGCACACTGCGCGCGCAGGGTTGCCATCAATCAAGATGGTGGCCAAGGTTTCCGTAATGGACTGAAGCCTCTGCTGCCATCTTGGTTGATGGCACGCAGCGCGCGCATTGCTGCTATCAACCAAGATGGCGGCAGAGGCTTCAGTCCCTTACGGAAACCTCAGCTGCCATCTTGATTGATAGCAACCCTGTGCGCACGGTGCGTGCAGCTGCAAAGAACAGCAGAGAAAGGTAGGTGAAGCGGGGGAAATGGTGGCGGGTGGCGGCGGCAGCGGCGGGTGGCTCGGAAGCTCTTGTCTTGCTATCCACGGCGCGGCTCGTGCCACGGATCGCAGAAGGGGAGCGGAGAGCCCCTCAGGGGTGCCCCAGGCACTCTTGTAGCTGCGGGGCCCTCGGGCCAATGCCCGACCTGGCCGCCCTTTGGAACTGGCCCTGCCTAAACACCTTCTAACTCAGAAGCCTGTCGGAATAAAAAAGTCTTTACTTGCCAACGGAAGGATGGCAAGGAGGGGGCCATTCATGCCTCCCTAGGAAGGGAGTTCCAGAACCTAGGAGCAGCCACCGAGAAGGCCCTACCTCGCATCTCCACTAAACTGTTAGCTAGAGATTCTTTCAGAAAGTGGGCTAAAGGGGCATGCTTTCCCCCTCCCCGGAGGTGATATCATTGGTGAGTATAGGAGAACAATAGATCAGGGGCTGATCTTGTCGTGGACTGGGCTGGGAACAGAACCGAGGCCGACTGATGAACACTTTGTATTCTTAACTGGCTGTAAGTTGCTTAATTGACTTGTTCTCTGTGCTGAATCCAAATCTATAGTTTTGGAGTGCCCCCTAGAAACCTAATAGGGGAGCAAGATCTGTTGCAATGTTAATGCTATGAGCCCATCGTATGCTCAGCCTCTATGTATGTGTAAATAAAACCATAAATCACAGAGACACCACCATCTCTAGGGACCTTCATGGCAAGGAAACCAAACCTAAGGTATGTGCTGGCACCCTTGAAATCTCTTGCTGCTCAGAGATTGTGGTATGCACAATATTTTTTAACTACACTTCTCTGGAAATCATATAGCAAATGTGAGATGTTCCTGACTCTGTGACTTTCTAGTGGTGGTCCTGGCACTCATCAGGCAAAGAAGCAGCTTTTCAGTGATCTTTAAAATAAATTCACAATAATTCCTATAGAAAACAAAAGAGGAAAATCTGAAGGGCAATTTGGCACTGTGATTAGTGTGCTGAGTTTTGACATGGGGAAGCTGAGCCCCAATACCTACTCACTCATGAAACTAACTGGTAAGAAAGGGGCAAGTCAATAGCCCATTGCAGACATTCAGTAAATAGGTGGGAGGAGGATATAATCGAGACAACATCTATTTTCCCTGCTCCTTCTACATGCTCATCAAAAAATCTGAGTAGAATCCAAACATGTATGTATATAGGCTCTCTCCATATGATCAGGAACCAGAAGGCCCCAAGTGATATGTACAGAGCCTGTGTGTGTACTGGTAGTTGTCATTCATTCATTTATTGGCGATTACTTGTGGCCGAGTAAGATTGTCTTCCAAGATAAGGTCTTTAACAGTGGGTCCGTAAGTGACTGTGGAGGCCAATTCTGGATCCACACAGCCTCCCACAGTGAGGACATAGGTTTCCAGGTGGAACATGGTTGCGATGAGGATTTATTTGATTTGCCTTCTGCTTAGCTCATTTGTCCCATTCGCACTGTATTCGTGCTTCTTCAAAGTCCACAGCACCTTTGATAATAGCCGACCTCCATTTGGGACATTCATGGGCCAAGACTTCCCAGTTGTCGATGTTCATGTTACATTTTTTTAGATTCGCTTTAAGAACATCTTTAAACCTCTTTTTGCTGTCCACTGATGTTCCATTTTCCATCCTTAAGTTGGGAGTAAAATAGCTGCTTTGGAAGACAGTGATTAGGCATTTGAACAACATGGCCGGTCCAGCGAAGTTGATGTTGAAGGATCATTGTTTCAACACTGGTAGTCTTTGCTTCTTCCAAAATGCCAGCATTAGTCTGTCTGTCTTCCCAAGTAATTTGCAGAATTTTCTGGAGGCAGCGTTGGTGGAATCTTTCAAGAAGTTGGGAGTGGCGTTTATAAATGGTCCATGTTTCACAGGCATACAGTAAGGTTGGTAGTACAATGGCTTTGTAAATAAGCATTTTGGTCTCCCTGCGAATGTCCTGATCCTTGAACACTCTACGCTTCATTCGGGAGAATGCAGCACTCACAGAGCTCAGATGATGTTGAATTTCAGCATCGATGTCAGCTTTTACAGAGAGATGGCTGCCGAGATAGGGGAAGTGATCAACGTTCTTCAGCGTCACACCATTAAGCTGGAATGATGGTGCTACAGAGGGACTAGTTCGCACCTGTTGATGAAACACTTTGGTTTTTTTTAATATTAAGTGAGAGCCCAAGCTTTTCATATGCTTCTGCGAAGACATTTAGGATAGTTTTGAAGATCTTTCTCTGAATGTACAGAGACTACATTAGCATGGGCATATTGAAGTTCTACAACAGAGGTTGACATTACCTTACTTTTTGCTTTCAGCCTACCGAGATTAAAAAGCTTTCCATCTGTTCAATATATGATTTCCACACCAGTAGGAAGTTTCCCCTCAATAAGGTGTAGAATCATAGCAATGAAGATAGCAAATAAGGTAGGAGCAATGACGCATCCCTGTTTTACGCCGGATCCGACTCTGAATGGATCGCTCTGAAAACCATTGCTGTCCAAAATTGTCGCTCTCATGTTGTCATGAAGGAGTCGCAAAATATTCACAAATTTATCAGGGGGTCCAGCTTTCAGAAGGATGGTCCAGAGAGTGGTTTGATTCACAGCGTCAAAGGCCTTAGTCAGATCAATAAACGCCATATATAAAGGTCGATTCTGCTCCTGGCATTTTTCTTGAAGCTGTCGTGCAGTGAAGATCATGTCCACTGTACCCCTGGAAAGGCGGAAACCATTTTGAGATTCAGGGAGGACATCCTCTCAGGTGCAATTCCCATTTTCTCACCTAAGCATTTACTGGGCTGCTACCTCTAAACTTAATCTGCCTCACAGCTCTGATTTGATGATAAATGATGCAAATTGCAAAGCATTTGAAGCATTCTATAGTATTTCAAAAGACTAATATATTGTTATTATGTACATATTTAGCTTGTTACAGATTTGGTCTAAGAGTTCCCATAGGTGCCAAACAACTGGATGCTTTCATAACACAATGATCACTAAGGTAATTTGATTACATGGCTGAGTGGACTAATTATTTAGACCTTCCTTTAATATCTGTTGGAAATGTTCTTCTGAGAAGAACTAATAAAAATATTATTCTTTGTTCTTAGCTGTTTTAATTAAGATGGAGGAACTGCAGGCAAGAAATTACGCATTACCATTTGCTCCTTGATTTGATTCTGTTTTAAGAAACTGCTTTCTCTGGAGTGGTCCACAAGTGGAAGAAATTAGTTAAATTTCAATTGCTTAACTAATATTTTCAAAGTTCCTGAGAATAGGAATACAATACGTTAGAAGGAGAAGGGCGTATGGGAGTATGAGAGATGCATATAGATACTGGTAAGTGGTACAGGAATAATTCATAGTGGAGGGTTGGTATCTTGCATGGTTGCTCACAGCTGATGTGGGAAGCTCTCTCAGGCTGCACACAGCTGTGCACACCATACATTTACAGCACATTTTCTCCCAAAGAATCCTGGGAACTGTATTTTGTTAATAGTGCTGGGAATTGCAGCTCTGTTAAGGATAAACTACAGTTCCCTAGATTCTTGAGGGGGACAACACTGTGCATTTTTGCATGAGGAAATGTGCTGTCTGGTTAGCATTAGGGCCATCTCAGTGGTGGTTCCCCATTTGTGATGTGCCCTTCCTTGTGTGGTGTGTCTCTCGCCCTCGCTACTGACTTTTAGGGAAAACTTAAAGACATTCTTGTTTACCCAGGCATTTGATGGCCGATAGTTATTGCCTATGGCAACTTTGCTGTTAGTTAATGTGAGGGTATGTGATTGTTTTAAAATGTTTTAGGTGTTTTTAAAAAATGTTTTAGATGGTTCTTAATTGCTAATAAAATTTTTAGATTCTTTTAATTATGTTTTAAATTGTATTGTTTTACATGTTGATGTTTGTTGCCCTGCGTTCCTTTGGGTGGGATACCAGTTCAATAAATTTAAATGTGCTTTAAATGTATGATATGTACACAGCCTTAGAATCATGCAAGAGTACCCAGTGTGGGGTGTTGCAGTGCTGTGGCTTCCAAGCAATGGCATCTCTGTCTGTTACCAGGAAGGTGTAGGCACAGAGTGACAGTGCGGCCAGGGCAGCTTAGGTGCATCGGTGGAGACAATCTGCCACTCCCACCCTTGCATCCTACTGGCAAGTGCTGTGACACCACTGCCAGGAGGCCAACACCATGTTCTACCCTGCCATACCAGCCATTCCTGGAATCCTGGTAAGCAAGGATCAAACAGAAAGGACAGATCTATCTTCCATCTTCCATCTTCCACCTAATCACAAGAGGCCACTATACCAGCATCAGTACAACTGACTACCTTTTGCAGGGATTAATAAGAAAATTACTGCATAATGTTCCACTGTCAAGTTAAAAAAAAGAAGCACTTAGAATAAAGTGGAGCTTTTTATCCTCATTAGCCATTTTCCCCTGAAGAAACATACTAGGATATTATTCTTAAATATATATATATTATAATAAAATTTGATTTGACCACTTCTTGTTGCCCTGTACTATTTGTGTGATCCTGTCAGATGCAGCCTTTGAACTATGTAAGGGATCCCAGCAAGGACTCAATAAGCCTCCTAGGTTTACCGCTTGCCTAGAACTGCAACTATAGGATATGTGTTAAGACTCTGGTGCCAGTTCAAAAGCCTTCTCTTGACCTGACAGGCTGGTATTGATTCAAGTTCATTCTTTGTCCACTAGCTACTGCTTCTACCAATCAATTTTTTCCCTGACAAAAATATTAATATTGATCTTTTTAAAGGAAATATTGATAATTTTAATGGAACATGGATATTTTGAAAGGAAATACTGATATTAACATTTTTAGCAAGGGAAAATTTGATTGCTAAAAGCAATGGCTAGTGGACAAAGAATGAACTTGAATTGAATCAAGGGATTTATTAGGCTGAGAATCAATAACTAGCCTAAGGTCAGGCAGTGAGCTTTATGGGTGAAAGATAGGGTTGTCAGGTCAGAATTCTCCCAAATCCTGAGATTTCAGGGGTGGGCCCATGTGATATCTTGAAGGGCAGGCCTTACTGATGTCATTAAGCATGATATTATTATGCATCAACCACAGTTGCTTGGAGCATACAGTTCAAACAAAAACAATTCTTTGATTGGAAATTAAAATAAAAACCTTAGCTAAAAGACAGTGTTCCCAGGTCCAGCTGAAATGATGCGATCATTCCTTATCATCTGCTTAGACAGCCTGGGTAGGAAATATTTAATCTACGCTACTTGCTTCTGGTAAGAAGGGTTTAAGTGCCCTCAGGCCAGGCCAGTCACCAGAAGGCCAATAAGGGAACCTAGTGTTATGGAGATGTTAGATGGGAACACTCAGGAGTAGAGATGGATGCCCCTGAAGGCTGCAATTCTAAACACACTTACTGAGAGACTAAGCCCCATAGAATTCAATAGGACTTACTTCTGAGTAGATATGGTTAGGATTGTGCTGTTGAAAAGGCTTGACTAGTGACCCTCTGCAAAGATCCATATCAAAGCATGATTCACAACCTCCTGCCTGGAATGCTCTGCCCATGTCTTTTAATGTGGCTGCCTACTCCAAACTTCTTTACAGACCTGGCCCTTCACTGCAGAGAGATGTTTGAGAAATGAGCAAGAGTAAGATGATTCCCTTCCCTTTCCTGCCTACCCTGAGGGTGGCTATAAACTCAGTTTGACAGCTAACCCAATTCCAGTGAGTAATAATTGACAGAGATAAACACACATGTGGTTTGGTCTACCTTCATAGGCAGTAGACTGGGAACAAAAGCAATTGCAGCCACACTTCCCAGTATGTGTATTCTCTTTTACCACTATTACTAAAACCATTATGCAACCAACCATTATGCAACCAACAAGGTGCACCATCAGTGGATTTAAGGGGGTGAGCTGAACACATGGAAGCACTGTTGTTGCTTCTATGGATGTAAAGGAGTGATGTCAGAGGCAAATAAAATGCAAATAGAGAAAAACAAAAGAGAATGATGATTTCCTATATGCAATACCATACCAACCAAAACAAGATTCCTATAAGTTAGGCCAGAGCTTGGAAAAGTTACTTTTTTGAACTACAACTCCCATCAGCCCCAGCTAGCATGGCCACTGGATTGGGCTGATGGGAGTTGTAGTTCAAAAAAAGTAACTTTTCCAAGCTCTGAGTTAGGCAGAAAATTCAACATCTTACAACTACTCAAGGTTCCTAACCAAAAACCAAAACTAAAAGAATCCTGGCAGCCAGTCAGCCAAGGTCACAGAAATCCCCATGCAGCACAACCTGACTCAGGGGCTGCAGAATGCTGTGGCATGATTGCTGACATGAGTGAAACCCTAAGACAAAATACCTCTGCTCTGAAATCTGCACTGGTGCCAATTTGCTACCAAGACAAGTTCTGTTGATGTGTGTGCATTGTTGCGTGAAACAACATACGTTACATTGGAGTTAAGTTGAGCAAGAAACATCACAGAGGCATTAGATCAGGTTAAGAGTCTTTACTACAAGACATTATGGCTTAAGGCTTTAAGATTACATGTAGAGTTGCTCCCCCCCCAGGAGAGAAGTTCTCAGTTCAAAGACATGACACAGAAGACTCAGCTCAACACAGATAGCTGCTAGAACTCTCCCAGTCTATCTTGATGCTACCATGGCAACAGCCTTGGCTGTCCGTTCCCAGACTGGGCAAAGACATAACTCCTTCTAGCTACAGATTTCCAGACTTGCAGACTTGATGGAAAATAAACTCAGTGACAGTACAGTTCAATGGTCAACAAGTTCAAGGTGTGCTTTCCATGTTATAGGTGCCACATAGTATTTGTTCTGTTCTTGCAAGAAACCTATCCTTTAGTGTAGCAGCACCTACACTTTGGAACTTCTTGCCTATTGACATTAGGCAGACACCTTCATTGTACTCTTTTTGGCACCTGCTAAAAACATTTTTGTTTAGGCAAGTCTAACCTTGGTATATAGAAGCTAACCTTTTATCTCTTTTTAACTGATTGTTGATTTTATTATTTTGAATATTTTTAAATACCTGTCTTTAACAGTTTGTGCCATCATTATTATTATTATTCCTTCTGTAAACTGCTCTGAGTTTTTTGTTACAATAAAGTGGTATAAAAATGTTGTAAATAAAATATATAAATACACTTCAGAGTCCCTGTGGTCCTTGGGTCTCTTTCCTCTTTTAGGAACAAAGGAACCTGCCTTATATCAAGTCAGGCCATTGGGTACCATCTAGCTCAGTACTGATAACATGGACTAGCATTGGCTCTCCAGGATTCCAGGCAATAGTCTCTTCCAGAGACTGAATTTTGGACCTTTGCATGGAAAGCATGTACCGTACCGCTGAGCTATAGCTCTTCCCATTTAAAAAATATCTTTAAAAATTGTTCTTTTCAATTCACTAAATACACAACATACCTAGGACAGATCCATACCATGCATTTCCAGCACATTCAAAATACATTTGAAGCACATGAATCCCACCACAGAATCCTTGGAACTGTCATTTGTTAAGGGTGGTGGGAACTATAACTGTGAAGGGGAAACTATACTTCCCAGGATTGTTTGGGGGAAGTCATGCTCTTTAAGTGTGAATTGAATGTGCTTTAAATGTATTGTGTGGATCTGTGTTACTTCATAAACTTTGCCTGCATATAAATAGTTTAAATTATTTTCTTCAAATTGCAATGAGTTATAAAGTTTACTGGGTGACCATGAGCTACTCACCAACCCTCAGCGTAATCTGCTCCTCAGGGTGGAAACAACAGAGGGGGACCATAACCACCCCAAGGAAGAAGGGCACACTTAAAATGTAGAGGAAATAATAACTTACAGCCATAGTGTGAAATCAGATACATATCAAGACATCATAGTATGAAGAAATATTTATATAAGCATGACTGTCAGAGATGTCTATTATTTACACAACCTGTAAAGATATTTATAGTGAAACCTATGTTTGTTTACTCAGAAGCAAATCCCAATGTATTCAATGGAGCTTATTCAAACAGGGAAGTGTGCACAGGACTGTAATCTCAAGTGAAAAGGAACTTCACTCACCCAACCCAAAATTCTGAATCATGCCACTTTAAGCTGTTCTGCAACTGTTTTATACTTATTTTTGTGGTTACTGGATTTTAAATGGATTTATTTCTTGTTGTGAGCTGCCTTGGTTTCCAATTGGCAACCCAACCTTATAGGGTTGTTGGAAAGTCTCCATATATACACACACAATGGACGTGCAAAACTACATACATCTCATATAATAGTTTATTGTCAAAACCAGATGGTCATTGCGAAATAGTTTTTTTAAAAAAAACAGTATTAGTTTCCGATCAAATGCAATGACACCTCAGTAAGCCCTGCCTAATCACTTACAAAAATAGGATTGGAGGGGGGATAAAAAGATTTAAAACACAATCCTTTTCTGTGTTCACTCAAAAGTCCCATTGATTTACAGCACAATGCAAACCATGTCTACTCAAAAGTAAGTGCTATTGGATTCAATGGGGTTTACTCCCAGGTTTGTGGGATTAGCATTGCAGCTTTACTCTCAGAAAAGCAAGTATAGGCTTTAGCTTCATATTGGGAAGGTTTTCAAAACAGGCTATGAATTTGACAAATATACTGCCCTCTTCAACAGCCCAGGAAAATTTAAATTTAAACTCCTTATAATTACTTGATTATAATTGACTCCTTATAATTAGAAAAGTGTAACATATTGTAATGGCATCATAGGATGCATATACACTTTTAAAAAAAATTATGTTCAAAATTATTTGAAAGAAAAGAATAATATGCTATTTTTGCAAGTAATTAAAACAACCTGTATGTACACTTTTATGATAATCATAACTAAAATTGTTTATCGTGCATGCCTACCAAGATCCTGTTGTGATCTTCTGTTCTAGATCTCCTGAAAAAGGCACTGCGGAAAACTATTAACTTATTAAACTCGTGATGTGCAGATAAGCAGGAAAAGGAAGCTATTTTCAGGATTTGCAATGGGTTCTAGCCTGGAGGTCAACAAATCCCTCATCAACCACAACCCTGACTTCAATTATTGGCTAAAATCCTGAAAGGGTAGGGATTCGAGCAGCCAGCTATTAGCTCATCCATTCATCCATTCATCCATTCATCCATTCATCCATTCATCCATTCATCCATTCATCCATCCATCCATCCATCCATCCATCCATCCATCCATCCATCCATCCATCCATCCATCCATCCATCCTTCCTTCCTTCCTTCCTTCCTTCCTTCCTTCCTTCCTTCCTTCCTTCCTTCCTTCCTTCCTTCCTTCCTTCCTTCCTTCCTTCCTTCCTTCCTTCTTATTGCATTTGTATACCGCCCCATAGCCAAAGCTCTCTGGGTGGTTTACAACAATTAAAGTTTTATAACAATTTAAAGTTGGTGTATATCTCTTGAACCAGACCACCTAGGAACTTGAGTGTTTTTTTTAAAAAAAATGAAAGCTGAGACTCCAGAGATTGGGGTGACTTACCCAGGGACCCAGATAGTAACCCCCAAAATTAGAATCTCTGGCTGAAAACCAGAGAGCTGGCAACCCTAACAGGGGTTTCAATCTGGATTTTCTCAGTCCTGGCCCAACGTAGTAATCACACAAGCTCCCCACATCCCACACACACACATACCAGTTAATCTGATGCTATTATGGAACAATAATTCATAGGGTCACCATAAGTCGTAGTCGACTTGAAGGCACATAGCAACAACAACAAAGATTAAACAACTTCTGAGGTTAGAATGAAGACCATTGACAACATATAATGGGTGGCAAAGAAAACCTGAATTAAAACAGTGGCTCTCCCTTTTATCATCCCACTTCCTGAGAATGATATTGTTATATTATTTATTAATTGCCTTCCACAAGTCTCAAGGCAACGTACAAAATGCAATAAAAACAGCAAGAAGAAAGCACAGAAAATAGCAGCAGATGAAAAATCAATACCAAGTAGACACCCATGGCAGAGACTTATTCACCCAGCTGGGAAGGGTTGTCAGAATAAAAATGTCTTCAGTTTTTTGAGAAAATACAGATGGAGGGCACCTGTCATATTTTGTCTGTAATGCCATTGCACAGAACAGAGGCAGCCACACTAAAAGCCCAGTTCCAAGTTAATGTGGAGCAGTTAAAGGACAAGCTCTCCCGCAGACTGCACTGACTTACTGGGGTATGTAAGGGATAAGGTGGTCTCTCAAGTAACCTGGTCATGAGCTGTATAGGCCTTCAATGGTAGTACCAAACCCTTGAATTTGGCCCAGTATCAGATTGGTAGCCAGTGCAAATCCTGAAAACATGGCGTACTATGCTAGCAGTAGATTGTCCCCACAGACAAACTAGCTGCTGTATTCTGCACCAGCTGCAGCCTCTGGACCAGCCTCAAAGGTAGTCCCACATGGAGCACATTGCAGTAATCTAATCCTGAGGTTACTGATGCATGGATAATTATGATCAAGCTATAATGTCATTATAGTCAACTGGATACATATGGTAGATTTAATATTTGTTGGTCTCCATCAGCTGATATGTAGGTATTGGGAAAATAAGTTTCAGGAGAAACAAGCATTTACTTTCTGTGTGGAATTATTTTGTGTTTGTTCTCCGATACATGCTGAAGTCCAGAGCTTTGGGATTTCCATTGCTACAGGCAGTGGCTTGGTATTTACATCTCTTAAGAACTGACAGCAGTTGTTAACAGTGTGGCTCTTCAGCTGCCAGGGACAGCAGACAAAGGTTGCCCAAGAGTTAAGATTAATAAAATGTTATGAAACATGAATGCATAAAATGCTGTGCAGGGATTACTTCCCCAATACTTAACATATATGCTTACTCCTATCCAATTAAATGGCACCCACTGTATTTTTCTCAAAGGAGAAATCTATAAAAGGGAATAAAAAAACCTTGTGATTTCAAGAATAAGCTATAAATATCTCATAAAAAACTGTGCTCACATACATTGTCTATTGAATAATGTTATTTACAGGATATCATTTCATATTTATTTGCTGTGTGTATATACTGTGTGTATATATATGTTTGTACATACACAGAGGGGGGGGAAGAGCAACAAAACATGACAAGACCAAGAACTGTCATTTATGTTAACAGTCCTCTGGTGTTTACTCATGCTCTCTAGAATGACTAGTCAGGCATATATATTCCTTAAGGGGAGTTTGAATTGTGCTTTCTAGAAGAGATGACTTGGCATGTCTAATTATACAGCCACAAGAGTGGCTACTCTATACTCTAGCCAGCGTGGATTTTTCACATTCTGCAATGTTAATTGAAAATAACCCCATGCCATTCTGATGCTTCCCATAAGCTCGTTTCAAAACAAAATCTTACAAAACGTAGTCCTGAGCTCAGAAACGCTTGCTTAACAACCCTTTAAATTTTCATGGTGATACACAAAACAGTCAGAGAGATTCGAGAGTTCAAAGTGTAAAAAGAGAGAGGGATAAAACAGACCCTTTTTGGAATTTTGTGTCAGAGTTCTCATAATACGTTGAAATTAATTAAAAATCAGCAATGTTCACAGAGTACCTGTGATCCTATTACTGACCTTGCCCCATACTCTGACCTTCATCTTCTGCAGTTTAAAAGTTAAAAAAAAATGCCTGGCTGATTTTTAATTAATTTAAGAAATTTAGCATTGAACTCAATGATAAGGCTGGGCAGGTTCTAAAAGCCAGACTCACAGCTGCTGGGCTTGCCTAATCAGGGGACCACACCCACACCAGACTTTGATTTCACTTGTGACAGTCATGGCTTCCCCCAAAGAATCCTGGGAAGTGTAGCTTGTGAAGGGTGCTGAGAAGAGACTCCTATTCCACTGAGAGAGCTCCAGTGGTCAGACTGGTTTAACAGTCAGCCATTCTGATTTCTGTGAGGGGAAGAGGGGGTCTCCAAGCACCTCTCAGCACCCTTCACTAACTACACTTCCCAGGATTCTTTGAGAGAAGCCATGACTGTCCAAAGTGAAATAAAGGCCTGGTGTGGATGTGGCCAGGGACAGCTTTGGTTTCAACTTGGGTGGGAGTCTACATGTGCATGCTGTAGAATAAAAAGATGGGGGAAATGCTGAAAAGCAATGATACTGTTCACAATGATTTCCATTTAGAAAGGAAAGAGGCTTCCCCTCTGCCCAGTGCCCACCACCCCAATCTCTTCCCCTCCCCCTTCTCCTCCTACACTCCCTGCCCCTCCCTCAGGTCAGTATTGGACTACGACCTGGGAGACCAGGGTTTGAATCCCCACACAGCCATGAAGCTCACTGGGTGACCTTGGGCCAGTCACTGCCTCTCAGCCTCAGAGGAAGGCAATGGTAAAACCACCTCTGACACCATTTACTATGAAAATCCTATTCATAGGGTCACCATATGTCAGGATGAACTTGAAGGCAATCCATTTCCATTTTCAATCATGATTGCATGGGAGTAAAAATCCCATTGAACTCAAAAAGTATGCAAATAATCAAACCCCTCCCTTTTGTCCCTTCCCTCCCCCTTTCTTTGCCCCTCTCTCCCCATCCCCATCCCCTTCCAATCCCCTCCTTCCTCTTCACCCTCCTCCCCCTCCCCTTCCTTCTCCCCTTGGTCCATTTTACCTATCAAGCATGATTGCATGGGAGTAAATACCAATGAACTCTATAAGCATACAAATGTTCAGACCTGCCCTCCCCTCCCCCTTCCTTTGCCCCCCTCCAATCTGCTCCTTCCCCGGCCTCCTCCCCAGCCTCCTCCCCCATGGTCAATTTTACCTATCCTAACCTTGATTGCATAGGAGTAAATCCCCTTGAACTCAATAAGCACGCAAATGATCAGACCTGCCTTTCCCCTTCTTGCAGTTTAAGAACATACATATAGCCCACAGATATTTCTATCAAACTTTAAAAAGCAGGGAAATTGGGCAGCTAAAGTGAATGCACCAGCGGAGCAGGAGACTTGACCTCCTCTCTGAGATATTGTACTTCCCTACAAATTTGTCAAAATGCAAACAGAATTTGGGTTGGTTATTCACAGTCCAATCCACTTCCTGTGTAGCTTGGAAGAATTTGGTGACATGTGCCTCTGAGCATATGGTGAAAGATGGCAACACCTGCAATCAGCCCAAATAATAGAAAGAAGACATGTGCTGTGCTGATCTTGTTTTAGCAGGGAGGAAGAAACATTATTAAGACAGGTTATATAGTTCAGATGGTTACTTTAAATATGTCTGATTTACTTTGCAATTTTAGTGAAGTTTCCTATAGGAAATCTTTTTCTTTTGTTTCTATTTCTGTGAATACGTAAAGTACAGCAACAGTTTGCAAAATCTACACTAAAAAAATCCAAAAATAATTGTGGAATATTGACACTGTCTATTGTGCAAAATAGTCTTCAGTGTGTTAAGAAAATTGAGAATCCCCTTCAAAATGACCCTTCAGGGTGTTGCCAAAACATTTTAGAATATTGTGATAACAGAAGGGGAACTGAAAGTTGCTTGTTGTTGCTTAACCTTGACTCGTGTCTTCGGCCCAAGGAGGGGGAATGGGTACATCCTGTTTTTCTCGTTTGGGGCAGATGCTGCTGGCTGACTTCCAAAAGGCGTTGGCTGCTTGTTTGGGGTAAAACTGCAAGAGTTCTGTACTTTTCCACTGACCACGTGCTTTAGTTCTGATAAGGTATAAAAATGCAAGCCTGTCCTGACGTAGGCAGGCAGCTCACTCTTGGCACAAACGTGTGTGGGTCAGTGCCTCTGCTTTGCAAAGTATAATAAAGCTTTTGAACTTCTGACCGACTCGCCTCTCGTCTTGTTGGGTAAATTGGCAGTCCCACCAGGTACACGAACTAGCAAGAGTTTTTGCAACAAGTGGACATCAGGAGTGTCTCAATTTGCACAAGATAAAACAGTGGGAGGTGAAATATATTTTAGCAACATTCTAGGTGTGCTCTCTGTTTTTAATTGACCACGTCCACCTTGCCTTAAATGAAGTGGTTTAAACATAGCAGGCTGAAAACATGCATCCTCTTTTTTCCAACAGCTAGAGTCATTGCTGAAGTAGCAACATATTGTAATCAGTCTGATTTTACATCAAACTGTAGTTTCAGATCCAACCAGAGCTTGGAAGTAACTCGTTATTTTTAACGAGTTACTTGTAATTCGTTACAATTTTAAATAACGAGTGGGTAATTCCATTACATTTGGCAAGTAATGGAACGAATAGTAATTTCCCTACTTTTCAGCTGCAACTTTAACATTTCCATGTTTGGTTGGATGTTACTTGGGGGTGGGAACAAGGGGAAGTCAGCTCCTGGCTGTGATTGGTTAACACAAGACATGTGCCTCACACTGATTGGACCTCTGTGCAGACTCTCTCTTCCCTCATGATCTGTGTTAGGAGGCATGAGGGAAGAGGTGAATAGGCAGGGCCTGCTAGCGTCTGAGAGGAAAAAATGGACGCCGGAGGAAAAAGCCAGGGCAAGGACAACGGAGGAGAAGGCAGCAGCAGAATGGCGAAGAGCTGTGGAGGTGAGTGACGATGATTTGTGTGTGTGTGTGTGTGTGTGTGCCCCCCGCAGCACCTTCTGCCCCCCCGTGGCAACTTCTGCCCCCCTGCCCCCCTGCAGCACCTTCTGCCCCCCATGGCACCTTCTGCCCCCCACCCCCCATGGCACCTTCTGCCTCCCCACAGCACCTTCTGCCCCCCCACCCCCCATGGCACCTTCTGCCCCCCATGGCACCTTCTGCCCCCCCATGTCACCTTCTGGCCCCCTGCCCCCCGTGGCACCTTTTGCCCCCCGTGGCAACTTCTGCCCCCCCACTGCCTCTCCTTGCCTCGCTGCCGCCCCCTCCATCAATCACAAGGCAATTCTGAAACTTTGGCCTACTCAGAGCTTGGAAAAGTTACTTTTTTGAACTACAACTCCCATCAGCCCTAGGCAACATGGCCACTGGATTAGGCTGATGGGAGCTGTACTTCAAAAAAGTAACTTTTCCAAGCTCTGGCCTACTTCTCTTCCTTCCCCCCCTTTTTGAACTCTCCCCCTTGTTCCCATGCATACCTGTGTGCTGTATTTATCCAGACAGAGCACTCCTGCCTTTTAAAATGCCGGCTAGCTTTTTATTGTATATTTATTTGAACTCCATCTTTCTTTTTATTTGTATTTTTGTCCTGTTTAATCACAAGACTGAATTGTATGTGGGACAAAAACTGTCTCAGTAATAATAATAATAATAATAATAATAATAATAATAATAATAATAAATCATTAGGCGTATAATAAATGGCTTAAGGCTGATTTTTTTGTTCTTGGCAGAGATGAGGTGAGAAGTAGGGTCCTTGCAGCTCCTCCTCTCAGTCCCCCAGTTCTCAAACTCATGTTCTGTGAGAAAGAGAGAGATTCCCAGTCCCAGAGAGAGACAACTCCTGTAAACCCCATTCTCTCCAACAGCATCCCCAGGCGGGGTACCTGTGAAGATCACCTCTTGTTGAAAAAAATCCATTTATTGCAGCTGAATATCTGGGCAATGTAAAATTAAAATGTTTAACTGATTAATCCTCTCCCTTTCAATAAACTGATCAATTACATTTCAATTGATTTGCTTATCACCAAGACTTCAAATCTATGAGAATTTCAGAATATAATAATTAAAAGGAGTGCAAGACAATGAAGAATTCATTACAGAAGCTCTAGGGCACACAGTTAAAAAAAATCAAGGCTGATCTTTGTTATTGTTTCATGCATTCCCCAGTACAGTAACACACAAAATTACTCTAAAAACAATAAACAAGTGTCTCATATTAAAACTCATTCTTACCAATAAAAATAGGCCCCACTGATTAATCAACTCTCCTTTTAGTTAATTAATCTGCTGAAAATTAAAGCTTGTATCCCTAGAGTTGGTTTTTTTAAAAAAAAAAATCATTTGACCAGGAAGACAAGTACCGTTCAGTTTGCATACAGTGAATTTCAGAGTTGAGATTAATCTGTTCTCATCACAGCCCAGGCTTGTGTATTTATGTGCAAGCCCTTTCTTGATGACATGGCCATGTGGTGACCAAAGCAAGGAGGAGAGAAGTCTCAGGCTGTGTGGTGCAGTCGCTGCAACACAATTGCTGCCTAGAAAAGAATGTGCAGGTGCAAAAAGCAGAAGCTCAAGTAAGCTTCAATAAGATGAACAGTGCCAAAGCTGCACAGGCTGCAATAGGCAATGTTGAGGGGTTTCATCATTACTGCTTTTTAGGAAATGAAGGTCAACCACTGTTAGTGCCGCCCTGGGCTCCTACTGCGAGGAAGGGCGGGATATATATAAATATAAATAAATATATATATAGAAAGAAAGAAAGGAGAGATGTAAAGGGGAGTATTTCTTTAGATATTACCCTACTTTCCATTTTTGCTTTCTATTTGCTTCTAGCCCTATTCTGTCACTCTCCAGTACACATGAAGAAGGGGCAGTGAGGGCAACTCCCAAACCTGGGTGTTGCGCCTCCAAGTTAGTTACTAAGAACTAGGTATGCCTTTCCTATCTACGATGTATTTGTATAAATGAAATAGCTTTTCTTATTTTACTAAGTCTTAAGCCTCAGTGATCTCCGTGCAGGGTAAAAGCCTGCCACAAACACACACATTGGCACACACAAGCATCATAGACTGTTGACAATCTCTGCTAATATCTATACAAATGTACATAACATGCATCACCTGAACTCACATGATCTAGAGTTACCTTAGATCCTGCAAGATTTGCAAATGAGAAGCAATAGGGTTTTATATTAGTTCTGATTGTCTATTGGGCTATCATAGGTTATATGTTTTTTTCATTTTCTATGGCAAAAACTCCAACTTCAGTGGAATTTATGTGATGTGTTCTAATCATTTGAATTTGGCTAATGAATGCTTTATTCTTTCATCAGAACTTTAGCAGTAGTACTAAAATATTAATAAAAAAGAAAAGGGAAAGAAAAAATACTTTACATACATCATTCAGCTGTATTGCTAATTATAGATATAGATATAAAAGATAAACGGCATTTTGTCAAAAGTATTTTTGCCTACATTTTATACCTCATCCTTGGTTTTCCAAGCTTGGCATGTGTCAGGCCCAGGATGTGACTCAGGAACCAGACCAGCGGTTGTAGTTAATTCGTGTTTTATTAGGGTAATGTCCAAACAAAGACTGCGTTTTCTCATGAAGCAATACAGGGATACAGGTCCTGCGGCATTGGGAGAAAGTTGACAGAGCAAGGGACTTCTTCCCGCCTGTTCTTTAAGAAGGGGCCAAACGGGCGCGCAATCTTTCGCTCCTCCTTAACTGCCCCTCAGGTACTGCCCGCCTTCCCCCCTTCTCTCCTGTCTTTTCAGCTGTCTGCGTGTGCGCGGTGAGGGGGGAAGCATCACCCCCTCCTCTTCTGAAGTTTCCGATTCCAGGATGGGGGATAGGGGAGGGGCTGATGGTAAACTGCCTCCCCGGTTTTCGGCTGTGAGCAGCCCTCCCTCTTTCCCCTCTTGCTCTGAGCCTGAAAGAGGGGGAGGCGTGAGAATGTCCAGGGAGGGCTCAGGCTCCCCGTTGCTAAGCGACTTTATCACTGGCAGTTCCTCTGTTTCGTCTGCGCTCCAAAGGGGGGAAGTTCCTCCCCCTTCCCTCTGCCATCCATCCGAATACTCTTCTCCCAACTCTCTGGGATCCAGCTCCCCGGGATTGGGACCCCAGCTCTGCCTTCCGACACCATCCCCCCTCCCAGGCTGTGCCCCCCTCCCCTTGTCTGGCTTGGGATGGTGGGGAAAACGTTTATGGAAAAGTTTTACCAATTCTGGAGCATGCACATCAGCTGCATCTTCCCATGATCTGTCAGCCACCCCATAGCCTTTCCAGTGAATTAAGTACTGCAGCTTGTGGCGTCTGATCCTGGAATCTAAGATCTCCTCAACTTCAAACTCAAGCTGATCATTTACCAGGAGTGGAGCTCCGGGAGGTTCCTCCGGCCGTAACTCACTGGGAGGGGCGGCTTTCGTTAAGAGGGATCGATGGAACACAGGATGTATTTTAAACGTGTCAGGCAGCTTCAGTCGGTACGCCATGGAATTAATTTGAGTTTCTATTTTGAAAGGACCCACCCTCTTATCTTGTAATTTTCTACATTTGCCCAGCATCTGGAGGAAGCGGGTGGACAGCCATACCTGGTCTCCGGGTTGAAGGGGGGGGCTCCTTCCTGTGCAGGTCAGCAACTCGCTTGTACTCCGTTTTGGCTTCGTTTAACTGCTGTTTCAGTGTCTGTTGCGCCGCTTGCAATTCCTTAAGGAAGTTCTCAGCTGCCGGTACCAGCATTCCTTCTGAGCTGCTTGGAAAGACTTTAGGATGGAATCCATAATTAGCGAAGAACGGGGTTTGTTGAGTGCTGGAGTGCAGAGAATTGTTGTAGGCGAACTCTGCAAAATGCAAATATGATACCCAGTCAGTCTGTTGATAGGACACATAACTTCGTAAATATCTTTCCAAAACGGCGTTCAAGCGTTCCGTCTGCCCATCTGTCTGGGGGTGATGGGCGGAGGAGAGTTTTAATTCCCTCTGCAACTGTTTCCACATTGCTCTCCAAAATTTGGCTGTGAACTGAGTTCCTCGGTCTGAGACTACGCTGTTTGGCAATCCATGCAGCCGGTAGACTTCTTTGATGAATAACTTGGCCGTTTCTTTAGCCTCTAAGGCCCCTGCACAAGGAAGAAAGTGTGCCATTTTGGTAAGTAGATCCACCACTACTAAGATGGCTGTCATTCCTTGGGACTTGGGTAGATCAGTTATAAAATCCATGGAGAGGTCGTTCCAGGGTTCGTGTGGGACAGGCAATGGTTGTAACAGTCCTGCTGGTGTCCCTGTTTGTGTTTTTGTCCGCAGACAGACAGAGCAGGACTTTACATAACTCTCAATATCCCGACGCATTTTAGGCCACCAGAAGTCCTTGGCCACGTTCTGAATGGTCTTGTAAATCCCAAAGTGTCCCGCTGTGATGGAATCATGACACTGGCGTAGGATTCTGAGCCTTAATTCCCCTTCTGGCACATATCTGGCAGTTTTGAACCATAACAGTCCATTTCTCCAGTGAAAGGTTACTTCTGAGTCTTGACCTTGTCCCGTCTCCTGCTGATATTTTAGCATGTCTGCATCTTCTTGTTGTGCTTTTTTGAGTTCCTCTTCCCATGAAGGCTGGCATACTCCCAACGTTAATTTCTCTGGCGGGATTACGTACTGAGGCTGGTCCTCGGATTCACTTTCTTTGTATTGTGGCTGTCTGGATAAGGCATCCGCTCTCTGGTTTTTGGCTTGGGCATGGTAAGTAATCTGGAAGTTAAACCTAGTGAAGAACTGGGACCATCTTATCTGTCTCTGGTTCAGCTTTCTGGCTGTTTGGAGGCTTTCAAGATTCTTGTGGTCGGAGTGCACTTCAATTCGATGAGAGGTCCCCTCTAGGTATTGTCTCCAGTTTTCAAAAGAGTCCTTGATGGCCAGCAGCTCCTTCTCCCAAACTGTGTAGTTCTTCTCTGCAGGCTTTAACTTCCGAGAGAAGTACGCACAGGGGTGCAGCTCCTTCCCTTCTTGGTCTAATTGTAGCAGGACCCCCCCCCCGATGGCAAAATCTGAAGCATCTGCTTCCACTACGAAAGGGCGGTTCGGATCAGCAAAGCGCAGAATGGGCTCAGTAGCAAACCTTCTCTTCAGCTCCTCAAAGGCCTCGGTGGCATTCTCTGTCCATTGAAACTTCTTCTTCCCCCTTAAACAGTCAGTCAGAGGAGCTGTTAATTTGGAAAACCCTGGAATGAACTTTCTGTAATAATTGGCAAACCCCAAAAACCGTTGTACATCCTTTTTGGTGACAGGTTGGCCCCAGTCCAATATGCAGCTTACTTTCCCTGGGTCCATCTCCACGCCTTCCGCTGAGATTTGATATCCAAGGAAGTCTAGAGACTTGAGGTCAAATCCACATTTCTCTAATTTAGCATACAGGTGATTTTCTCTCAGTCTCTTCAACTGTCTTCACATGCTGGTCGTGGTCTTCCTGGTTCTTTGAGAACACCAGGATATCATCTAAGTAACAGATTACATACGTGTCCAACAAGTCACTAAACACGTCGTTCATGAATTTTTGAAAAATTCCTGGACTTCCACAAAGCCCGAACGGCATGACCAGGTATTCATACTGTCCGTAAGCGGTCAAGAATCCTGTTTTCCATTCATCTCCCTCCTTCATTCTGATCAGATTGTACGCTCCTCTCAAATCTAACTTCGTGAAGATTTTTGCAGAGCGCAGTCGGTCCAGCAACTCTGAGATCAGGGGCAGCGGGTAGCTGTTGGGGATGGTGATCTGGTTCAATGCGCGATAGTCGTTACAGAGTCTGAGTTCCCCCCTTCTTTTTCACAAACAATAGTGGCACTCCAGCAGGGGATTGTGAGGGGTGTATGAATCCTCGCCTCAGGTTTTTATCCAGGAATTCCTTCAGGGCCTCCCTCTCATTCTCTGTGAGAGAGTAGATTCTCCCTGATGGGATGCTGGCTCCTGGCACTAGATCAATTGCACAGTCGTAAGGGCGGTGGGGGGGTAAAGTCTCTGCCTCTTTTTCATCAAGCACATCTTTGAATTCTTCATACTTTGGCGGCAGGGTCACTTGCTCGATCTCTTGCACTGCCCCCGCTAAGGTGTTCTTGATTCCTTCAGGTTGACAGTTCTCCTGGCAATACTGTGAGGTGAACCACACCACCGCCTCCTTCCAACTTATTTTGGGTTCATGCTTTGCTAGCCAGGGCATTCCCAGAATCACCTCAAAGTTCGAGAGATCTGACACGTATAGCAAAATGAACTCTTCGTGCCCAGGGATTTGAAGTTTCACTTCCTCCGTGGCTTGTGTCACCACTCCTGACTTCAGGGGTCTCCCATCGATAGTCTCCACAGCTAGGGGAGCGTCCAGTTTCCACCGGGAAATTCCATGACGCTTGACTAACTTTGCATCAATAAAATTTGTGGAGGCTCCACTGTCAATTAAGGCAGTAGAATTAAACACCACTCCTCTGGAAGTTGTAATCCGAATAGGCAAGACCAACACCCCCTTTGAGGGAGGTTGGATCGTTGGGGGGCCTTTATACAATGCTGCCCCCCGTCCACAGGCCTGCACGTGGACTGGGTGTTCTAGTTTCCCGACGGCTTGGCTTTCCCCCCTTTCAGTCCACAGTCTCTGGCCACATGGCCCGGCTTTGAACAATAAAAGCATAAACATTCCCGGCGTCGTCTTTCCTTTTCTTCTTCCGACAGTCTTGGCCTAGCCCCTCCCTGTCCCTCAGTTGCATTACCTGCGATCCCTGCAGTGGGAAGGGTCTTGTTGCGGGATGCCGAGGCTGAGTATCTCGGGACCTCCTGCTTCCTTTCCAGGCGCCTTCCTTCCATCCGGTGATCTATCTGTAGGCATAGCCGGATGAGCCCTGGTAGGTCAGCGGGGGGGGAGGTCCTGGCCAACTCAGCCAGGATTTCAGCATTTAATCCACTCCGGTACATAAACATCAGGGCAGTGTCATTGTAACCAGTTTCCTGGGACAGACTTTTAAAAGTGTTAGTGTACTCGGAAACAGTCCCTTTAGCTTGCTTCAGAGTGCCTAGTTGCCGCGCTACTGTTTCAGCCCTTTGCGGGTCTTGAAACATCTCGGTCATCTCCTGTATAAATCCTCTGTACCTTCCTAAGACAGTATCCTTTCTCACGAGATACGGAGTCACCCATTTTGCAGCTTCTCCCTCCAGGAGGCTAATCACGAAAGCTACTTTAGCCCCATCGTCTGGAAATTCCGTGTGCCTGACATCCAGATATAACTCACATTGAGCCACGAAGGTTGCCAACTGATCACTTTGTCCTGCGTATTTTGGGGGCAATCCAATGGGAACCTTTACTACGGCAGCTGGAGGGGCTGTTCGCATCTGGTCTATCGTGGCCTTCAAGGTTTGATTATCCGTCTTCAGCGCCTTGACTGCTGCTAGCAGGGCTTGAACATCCGTCTGCAAATCAGCTACCTTAGTCCTCAAGAGTTCCACTTCTTCCGTCTCAGAAGTGGGGTTCGTCCCCCCCGCTGCTCCCTTTGACATCTTGTCCCAGTCAAGTGAAGAGAGCGTTGAGGGTGATTTAGGTGGCTCTGTCAAGCTGTCAGGCCCAGGATGTGACTCAGGAACCAGACCAGCAGTTGTAGTTAATTCGTGTTTTATTAGGGTAATGTCCAAACAAAGACTGCATTTTCTCATGAAGCAATACAGGGATACAGGTCCTGCGGCATTGGGAGAAAGTTGACAGAGCAAGGGACTTCTTCCCGCCTGTTCTTTAAGAAGGGGCCAAACGGGCGCGCAATCTTTCGCTCCTCCTTAACTGCCCCTCAGGTACTGCCCGCCTTCCCCCCTTCTCTCCTGTCTTTTCAGCTGTCTGCGTGTGCGCGGTGAGGGGGGAAGCATCACCCCCTCCTCTTCTGAAGTTTCTGATTCCAGGATGGGGGATAGGGGAGGGGCTGATGGTAAACTGCCTCCCCGCTTTTCGGCTGTGAGCAGCCCTCCCTCTTCCCCCTCTTGCTCTGAGCCTGAAAGATGGGGAGGCATGAGAATGTCCAGGGAGGGCTCAGGCTCCCCGTTGCTAAGCGACCTTATCACTGGCAGTTCCTCTGTTTCGTCTTCGCTCCAAAGGGGGAAAAGTTCCTCCCCCTTCCCTCTGCCATCCATCTGAATACTCTTCTCCCAACTCTCCAGGATCCAGCTCCCTGGGATTGGGACCCCAGCTCTGCCTTCCGACAACATGGAATGCTTCTCATACAGAATTAATTTGAAATGCTGCATATTTATTATCGTAATCATATTCAAAATAAAAAATATATGTACCGCCTTCAAGTTGATTCCAACTTATGGTGACCCTATGAATAGGGTTTTCATGAGGCTGAGAGGCAGTGACTGGCCCAAGATCACCCAGTGAGCTTCATGGCTATGTGGGGATTTGAACCCTAGTCTCATTTTGTTTTCACAACAACCCTGTGAGATAGTAGGTTAGACTGGCCCAGGCAGGGTTATTCAGTGAGCAAAAATGATGAAAATAGGATCTCTTTTAATTGTGCTAATTGGGGCATCTTGCAGCATGGGAAAGAGATGGGGGCACATCACAGCTGAAGTTCACCCATATAGGAGCATTATCTCTTGTTTATTACAGAGACGCCTGTTGCAGGTTTTGCTGCTGAGAGCAGCAGTCAGTTAGTGCGGCCACTTGAGTCACAGCTTGTTGATCCTGAGGAGGCAAAACTAGAAAGTGAGGTTCAGAAAGGAGGCCCTGTGCATGAGGAGGAGGAGGGCATGAAGCAGTGCCAGTTGCCCACAGCCACATCTGCAGAACAGCAAGTACCATGGTTTGGCTTTGAGAAAGCTTGTACTTTTGTGAGCCAGAGTGGGAAAAATGTTGTTGTACAATGCAATTACTGCCTTCCAAGGATCAAAAATCTGAGATCAGCTGTTTCCTCCTCATCCAATGTGAAGAAACATTTTGAGGTAAGCCTTTGTCATGCTGGTCCTCAAAGAGTGTCCATTGTCTATTTATGTTTAAATTGTGAAGTTCCTCTTCCATTTTTTCTTGGATTCATGCTTTGTTCTTCTTCCTCAGAGGGCACACCCTGAGAAGCTGAGAGCAATTGAAGAAGCAATAAAGGCAAGGAGACATGGCCTTCCTGAACCAATGCATGACACCCCTCCTCCCAAAATGCTGAAGCAGCAGCAGAAACCCTTGAGAGGTGGGGATCTGGCAGGGAGCCTGTTACCCAGAGCAATCTCGACAGGAGAATCATTGATTTCATTGTAGAGGAGACATTACCACTTCAGACTGTGGACAAACCATCATTCATTAATCTAGTTCGCATTGGACTCCCCAAAGATCTCACCATCATATGTGCCAAGACTCTGAGAGACAGAATTGAGAAGAGAGCATGCCACATGAGAGAAACTCTTGCAAACCGAATGGGTGCTGTGGCATATATAGCAACCACTGCAGATTGTTGGACCAATGGCAAGAAGAGTTACTTTGGGGTAACAGCCCACTGGATCAACCCAACTACCCTGAAATGTGAGGTCGGGGCCTTGGCTTGTAAGCGTCTGAAGGGGCGCCATACATACGATGTCCTTTCAAAAGCACTGCATGATGTACATGTGCAGTACAGGATCCACAACAAAGTTATGTGCACTACTACAGACAATGGCTCCAACTTTGTGAAAGCATTCAGAGTTTTCATGGCCAAAGAACCAGTGGAAGCTGCAGGCACCAGTGACGATGATGGTGATAACCAGGAGGAGGAGGAGGCTGAGGTGGAGTTTGTGCCTATCTGTGAGATCCTGGACACAGGACCTGAGGCAGAGGAAGAAGCTGCAGACTCAGGAGAGGATTTTGTTTTACCACCACACCAGAGATGTGCTAGCCACACCCTCAACCTTGTGGCAACACAAGACATAGAGGCCACGCTTTCTGACTCCTCCAAAAGTAGTCTTCTTGGTCCTTTCAAGAAACAGTTTCGTTCCTTGATGGGAAAGTGCAGCAAGTTGTGGTCCAAGCAGAACCAGTCAGCACAGATTGCTGAGTATATCCGTGCGCAATGTGGTGTGTATCTGAAGGTACCGAATAAGACCAGGTGGAATTCCACCTTTGATGCGTTGAAGCAACTACATGAGCTCCTGTCAACTGTGCCACTAAAAATGCATGCCATAATGGACCGCTGCTCCTTGTCCAGGATCACAGCTGCTGAGATTGAAGTGGTACAGGAATACACAGAGATTATGGAGCCACTAGCCCAGTCCCTAGATATCCTGCAACAGGAGAACGGCATGTTCATGGGGTATTTGCTACCAACGCTCTGCAATCTGGACCGCAAGTTAGAAGGACTGGAAAACAAACCTGAGAGGTACACATACTGCTTTCAGCTGCTGAGAGGTGTGCGCGAAGCCCTAAGAAAGCGGTTTGCAGCTATCTGGGAGGACAAGAGGCTTCTTCTGGCAGCCTGCCTACACCCTCGCTTCAAACTAGATTGGCTGGAATCGTGTCAGGCCACCACCCATACCAACAAGTAAGAACATTAGGGAAGCCCTTTGGGTGGATTACTCCAAGGGAAATGCTGTCTCAAGGGAGGCATCAGAGGGCTTAAGGTGGTAGGCAGGGGCTGGGCCTTTTCTTCCTGGGGCTCCTCATCACAACCTTGGGTTGCTGCAGGTAATCCTTAAGGGTCTGCTGTGCTGCCCCATGAGTGTGGTGACTTGGTCACTTTCCTACCTTCCATGTCATCAGGCTCAGGCTGGACCCTGATGACAAGCATCAGGAAATGAAGAGCAGATGATGGTTTCCTAACATATATGTGTTAACATATCCTCTCTCTTTCTTAGATACACAATGGAAGCCTTGTTGAAAGCTGAAATAAAGATGGGTGTACTTAATGAGGACAGTGATCAGTCTTCAGATAAAGACCAGGAAGGAGATGACTTAGAAGATGACTTCTTTAACTTTCTGCCCCAGGGCAAGAAGTCAGCAGTGGACACTGCTGAGGAGGAACTGGTGAGGTACCTGAGGTCTCCCAGCAGGGAAGTGTCATCACTCCATGGCTTTCCACGTGTGCTGCGGTGTTTTTTGCAGCACAACACAGGCATGCCTTCAAGCGCTGCAGTAGAACGCCTGTTCAGTACTGGTGGCAACGTAATGACTGTAAAAAGACATTCCTTGTCTGACATGCTCTTTGAGCATCTTGTTCTTTTGAGACATAACAGAAACATATTATAAAAGCATTTCAAGTGTAAAATTTGATTTCAAGAGTTGGGGTATCTTCATTGCTTGGGGGGATGTGAGATTCTGTTATGCCATTATGTTAATCTTATGGATAATTTTTTTTATTCTACTACCCCCTGTGTGTGTGTGTGTTTATTTTTAATATTGTTTTAGGCTTCTTAGATGTGCAGCAGCCAAGACCAGCACCTTGAAGGAGTTTTTTTTAAAAAGTAACTGAAATGTAATTGTAGTGATTACTTTTGAGAAAAAGTAAAGTAAGCAGTTACTTTCAGAGCAATTGTAATTGTAACGGTAATTACTACTTTTTGGGCCAAGTAATTGTAACTGTAATTTATTACTTTTTAAAAGTAATCTTCCAAGCTCTGGATTCAACTGTTAATGTACCAAAATAGAAATAGAACATAACCTCCGATTTGAAACACAAAAGGCTGTCTTCACCATCATATGACATTGACCAATAAAAAGGCTTTGAAATGAATAAAAATAAATTTGGCACAGATTTCTAGGATGAATAATAAGAGAAATAGAATTTTCTTTGTTAGATTCTCTGTAGAAACAGTAGTAACACAAAAAGAAGCAAAGTAAGAATTACAAAAATGTAATTCTCCATCTTTGGAGATGGCAGGCATTGCCACCATTCACCATATGCTCAGAGGCACATGTTACCAAATTCTTCCAAGCTACACAGGAAATGGAGTGGACTGTGAAAGACCAAACCAAATTGTGTTTGCAGTTTGACAAATTTGTAGGCCAGTACAATATCTCAGAGAGGTCAGGTCTCCTGCTCCTCTAGTGCATTCACTACAGCTGCCCAATTCCCCTGCTTTTTAAAGTTTGATAGAAATAGCTGTGGGCTATAGGTACGTTCTTAAACGGCAAGGTTTTTTGCCCATTATTGAATCTTGCTTTATGTCTGTTTTAACCACCTGATTCTAAGAGGGGAATTAAATGCTGAATGGAAAAAAAAGTTCATCATATGCACTCCTTTCCTTGCTGATTATGTTGGTTGTTCAAGGAAAGATCTGTAAATAAAGAATTTTTTTAGGCCCCAGATAACTGGGAGCAAGCCCAGAGAGGCTCCAGAGCCAAGCCAAGCAAATTTGTATTTTGAATCAGATAATTCTGAAGTTAATTAGTGTCAGTATTTCTTTTACTGTGCATGTGTATTACAGTATAAATGCTCTATTTTCGGACACTTACCAGGGCTGATAATCACATCTAGGTAATTATCATAATCCAGTGGTATATCTGTCAGAGATCCACCTTTTTTTCTTCTGGAATTGTCAAAATTTATATTCACTACGTTTCAGATATCAATGTAAAAAAAAGTGATAAATATATTCATTATATTTTTAAATGTCTCTCAGTGTTCCCCTTTAGGAAAGGTGCAAGTTTTAAAGAAGTTATTTCTTCTGATGGTTTTTGTGTTCACTTAGATTAAGTTTTTTTAAACGCACAAAACAGGTGGCCACAGGTGTTTGTCCAGTGATGGCAAGCTATGGGTCCATTGTGATATGGCAGCAGCTTCCCATCTTCCTGCTATATAGCAGACAAAGCATTAACCTAAAATATCAGAAAACCTGAGCTAGAGTTTATGGTCCACCCCTTAAGCGTCAAGCTGTGGATTCCCCACCCCAGCCCACCCCAGCCCTCCCACAATAGAGATATTTTAGCAATTGAAATAAGTGAAACTTAAGTGCACAGTTAAAAATCGTGCACACCTTTGTTATAAATTTAAATTGGTTAAACTTGTGTCATATTCCAAATGGATCATAGGGAAATGTTTTTTTCTTGAAAATTGTGATAATTCATTGCTAAAGGTTAGGATTTCTTCCTAGGATTTCTTAGGTATGAATCGTAAAATATTTCTGAAACTGCTTTGTGCAGTTTTTGTAGTGTATGTAGAATCCAAAATTTGCTTACTGTTAAGTTCTTATGTAATATAAACAAGATTATTAACTTTGTAGGCCCAAAACCAGTGGTGGTTTATTGCTCAACAGGTCAACACATAACTAATTAGGAAACTGAAAGTAACTCTATTTAACTCTAACTCTATCATGACCCATTACTACACCTATGTTTCACTAAGTTGTACACAGTAACAATTTATTGTGTACAATTTATTGTGCCTCTGGAAGCTGGTGGAGACTAGTAAATGGCTGTGGGAAAGGTTCATGAAAATGCAGTCTTTATTTAGATGCACTGACTATCGATATCCAGCCCTGTTTCCTGTTGAAGACAACTTTCTGCAAATGCATCCTATATCCTGTAGTCCATCAACACACTTCTCTTGATGGAACTGTTGCTATTATTTATTTGATGCCCTTTCATTCTTTTTTAAATACTCCACCTTTCAATAGAATCTTTCAATGTGGCTATAAATGCAATCAAAGGATAAAAATAAATCCAGCGTCATAAAACATCAATAACCAGCAGTAATGTCCAGGATTATCAGTTCTCCGGCATCCTGCCGGAGACTCTGGTTTTGGCATTGCTCTTCTGACCTCCGGCCAGAATCACCCCCACATCCCTCTATCTCCAGCTTTTTGGCCTCCTGCCCAGCCGTGCGTGCGTGTTCTAACTTTCAGACATGCATACACCAATTCCCTCCTTGCTTCTACTTTCATGGCTGCTTCGGTGTCTCCTTCCTTTGCCTCTCTCTCTCTTTCTTCCTCTCTCATACGTGCGTTTGAGCACTGCATGGCCCGTCCTGGCAGCACAACCCACCAAGTAGAGGACTGGATGGGAGGGGCTGGGGAAAGACTCCACTCACCTTCCTAACAAGCACCACCCCTAGGGTTGCCATATTGCCTGGTTAGCTGGGTTTTACCCAGATTCTATGCATGCCACCCAGTGCCCGTTTACCCATTAGGTGGCCCAGATTCTCAGCTTTAATTTTTTTTAAAAAAAGTTTCTAGGTGGTCCGGTTCTCAAGATATGCATCAGCCCCCCCATGACTTAAATCTTTTTAACAGATCTGTTCGTAGCACCAACCCCGCCCTTTCAGGATTGCAGCCAATAAGCAGAGCTTGGAAATGTTACTTTTTTGAACTACAACTCCCATCAGCCCAATCCAGTGGCCATGCTGGCTGGGGCTGATGGGAGTTGTAGTTTAAAAAAAGTAAATTTTCCAAGCTCTGCCAATAAGTGAAGCCAGGGTTGTGATTGGTTGACCCAGGTAGTGCCTACAAGACCTCATTGCAACACCAGAAAATTGTGTTTTTTCCCATTTATCTGAAAATCTCATAAATTGGTTAAGTATATACATTTCAGGGTTTTTTTCTCTTGTGCGCAAGAGTCAAATCCTGGGCTGTTGAAGAGGCAGTGTTTTGAAAATCTTCCCAATACTTGCTTTTGTGGGAGTAAAAGCAATGCTAATCCCATATACCCAGAGTAAATACCATTGAATTCAACAGGACTTTTGCGTAGACATGATTCTGAATGTGCTGTATATTAATAGGACTTTTGAGAATTAACAAAGAATTGTGTTTGTGTTCTAAATCTTTCTGTTCCTCTCCAATCCTATTTTTAAAGCAATTAGGCAGGGCTTACTTAGGTATTACAGTTTTTATTATGTAGGAAACTAATACTGAATTTTTAAAAATGTTCTGCAATGACCAACTGGTTTGACAATAAACTATTATATGGGCTGTATGTATTTTTACATCTGCTGTGTGTGTGTGTGTGGAGTCTTTCCAACAACCCTGTGACGTAGGGTTGGTGACTGGAAACCAAGGAAGCTCACAATAAGAAATAAATCCCTTTAAAATCCAATAACCATAAAGCAAGAATAAAAAGTTGCAAAACAGTTTAAGGAGGCATAATTCTGAATTTTGGGTGAATGAAGTTTATTTATTTATTATTTGATTTATATCCCACCCTTCCTCCCAGTAGGAGCCCAGGGCGGCAAACAAAAGCACTAAAAACACTTTAAAACATCATAGAAACAGACTTTAAAATATATTAAAACATCTTTAAAAATATTTTAAAAGCTTTAAAAACATATTTCTTAAAAAAGAAAAAGGTTTAAAAACATATTAAAAAGCAATTCCAACACAGACGCAGACTGGGATAAGTTCTCAGCTTAAAAGGCATGTTGAAAGAACAAGTTCCTTATCACTTGAGGCTGCAGTTCTCTGGACATTTCCCTGGTTGAGTAAGCCCCATTGAATACATTGGGACTTGCTTCTGAGTAAACAAATATAGGATTGCACTATAAATATCTTTACAGGTTGTATAAATAATAAACATATTTGATAGTCATGCTTATATAAATATTTCTTCATACTGTGCCCCAATAAGTGTTTGATTTCACACTATGGTTGTAGATGATTTTTTCCTCTACATTTTAAGTGTGCCCTTGTTCCTTGGGGTGGTCAAGAGCATCAAATCAAGAATTCTGGTGAAGGTTGTCAGTGCAGTGTTTGCCATCCCAGTAAGCAATGCTTACGTGGAGAGAGTGTTTTCACTCATGGCCAATGTGTGGACTGACAACATGAACTATATGTTACCTTCCCTTGTCAAAGCAGAATTTTGTGTCAAATTAAACTTTGTTATGAGCTGTGCTGATTTTTTCAAATATGTGAAGAAAGAGGAAAGGTTGCTTAAAGCTTGTATTTCAAATGAGAAATACAAATTCTAAACTTAGCCGTTTTTGTTCTTTAAATCCAGTTACTACAGTGAAAGCACCTTGTTCATTATTTGTTTCTCTTTTATAAAGAGTAATACTGTTTGTAATGTCTTAGAACATCCATTGGATGTCATTCACTTCTCTTTTGTAAGAGAGATAAATGCCTAAATCCAGCTGCTAGTCCCAACTACAGTAGACCCATTGAATCGATGGGAACTTGGTAAATTAACACTATATAAATTCCATTGCTTTAGGGGGTCTCTACTCTAGTAGGGACTAGCAATTGGATTATGATTAGCAGTTGGATTGGTGATGTAACCTGCCTTTGTTCCCTAAAAGACAGTGTTTGTTAATAAAAAAAAATGTTGTTTCTAACCTGGTGCTATTGGTTTTATTTCTCTCTCCTCACTTTTTTATCTTTATCTTAATACTAGAGGTAATCGTGTAATTGTGATTGTTCAGTTTCTTTGAACAGAGACTGACAGAACAGCGGCCAACACATAAAGTTGTAGTGGCCAATGGATAACTTTGTGGAAGATCCCAAGTCAAGTCTTAGCAACAGCACAATGCTCACAGGCAGTTGCCAACTGCTTGCCTAGAATGCCCTCCCTTGTTCTTAACATGGCTGCAACCATATCTACTCAGAAGTAAGTCCTATGGGGCTTGGTTCCTTAGTAAGCATGTTTAGAATTGCAGCCTTCAGGGGCATCCATCTGTGCTCCCATCAAACACCTATGCAATGCTAGGCTCATTTGTTCCTACAATGGCCTTCTGGTGATTGGCTTAGCCAGACATGTAAACCCTTCTTGCCAGAAGCAAGTAGGCTATATTAAATGTTCCCTATCCATACTCCCTAAACTGGTAAGAAGGAATGACCTTGTCACTTCAGCTGGACCTGAGAACACCCTCTTTTAGGTAAGATTTCTATCTTAATTTCCAAACAGATAATTTTTTTTGAATGGTATGCTCCAAGCAACTGTGATTGATACTTAATGTATCACACTTAATGACATCACTAGGGCCCGCCCCTGTGATGTCACTAGGACCTGTCCCATGACATTACTAGAGGCCACCCTGTGACATTGCTAGGGGCTGCCCCATGATGTTGCTAGGGCTTGCCCCCATTATGTCACTAGGGCCCACCCCATGATGTCACTAGGGCCCACCCCCCATGATCTCAGGTTTGGGGATGCTTCCGACCTGGCAACCCTAGGAACGTCTCATTTCTAGAAGAGGCATTTCAATTATGGAGCCTTAGTTTTGTTGTTGTTCATTCCAATGCAGTCCCCCGCACCCCACCACAAATGTGAGAATACAGCTGTTATGGAGGATAAGTCTTTTCAGTAGCTGCAAGCCATGATGGCTATATTCTACTTCCACTGTCATAGGGAGTGTCCCTCTGAATACCAGTTGCTTGGAATCGCAGGTGGAAAGAATGCTGTTGTGTTCGGGTCCTGCTTTTAGATTTCCCATGAGGGTCTAGTTGGCCAGTATGAGCATAGGATGCTGGACTAGATGGACCTTTAGCCTGATCTTTTTATGTTCAAGATGGCATACAAGAATAAATAAAATCAACACAATAATAAATGTCGATAATATCACCATCAACAGACATGTAAACAACATACCCGTGGGCATATAAACAATCTAAAACACAGAAATATAATATAGCATAAAATCCAAGCAAAGAAGTAACCCAGCAAAGCTACTAAACATTTAAAATGAAAAGAAATGTTGAAAATGTATACAGGGCAGAGGTTGCAGGAGTTAATATGAGCACTGATGATGGTGAGAGTAAATCATTTAAGACAGGCTAATTAACCCAAATTGATCAGAGTTTCGTGAAGCAATATGTGCACACCCTTTAGAACTAAAAGGAATATTTGCAGACTAGTCCCCTTTTGACTAGAAATCATTACATTATTCCTATTTCCAAGAATGAAGAAAGAACAGAAAGCAAGCAGTTGGAATAGATCAGACTTTCCCAACCAGTGTGCCTCCAGATGTTGGACCACAATTCCCATCTTTCCTGACCATTAGCAATGCTGGCTGAGGCTGATGGGAGTTGTGGTCCAACAACATTTAGAGGTACACTGGTTGGGAAAGGCTGGAATAGATCATAAAAGTACATTATATAATGTACTATATAATGGCTGGTACATACATGTAGCAACACATAAAGCATCTCACTAGACAGATCATTCCCATCCTGTGGAGAGTTGCTGATGGTTATCCCTAAGGTCATGGAGTGCCCAAAGTAGGATTTAAATTGATCACGTATCACTACTAATGATCAGCAATAGGCCTGGATAGTGCCAGTCGCTCTAAAAACATCCATGTCAGGTTGGCTATCTAGTCTGCTTGCTACTCTTCCCTAGTTCACCATGTCCAGCCTTTCCTTCTGCTTAGGAACTTGCCTCCCTGATTTGCCAAGATCTCACCAGCTGAGATCATTCATAAAACCCTGTTGAAAAATCACTGATAAAAACTTATCAAGGCTGTGGCCAAAATGCCCTCTCCCAAATTGCACCACACTGCTGATAGATAACGAAGAGGAGAGGGGACATTTTGGTTGTTTTCTTTCTTGCTTACTTTCTTGCTTGCTGGGGGAAAAGCTGAATGGACCATTAAAAGCAGACATTTACTAAGTCAGAGCAAAGGTACATCTAACTCAGCATTGTCTAATCTGACTGGCAGCTGCTTTAGAAAGTTTCAGACAGCTGTCTTTCCCACCTGGAAAGGACAGAAATGGCACCTTTGGCTCTACTATTGAACTGTTGCCCATCTCTAAGCTTACTGGTATAGTATTTGCAAGGTTATAAATCACAGGATAGTAGAACTGGAAGGAGCCTATAAACCCATTGAGCCCAACACCTGTTCAATGCAGGAAATGATCCACAGAGACTAGATCAGAAAAAGAAAATACTTTGGTAGCAGCGTACTGCTAATTAAACTATATTAGGGTTGCCATATTCCAGTTCCACAAATCCGGACAGGTTAATTTGCATATTATGCAAATTATTTGCATATTATTTGCATATTATGCAAATATTTGCATATTAATATTTGGATTGTCCAGTTGTTTTGTTTTTGTGCCTAGGAATTACCACCAAAAACTGAGGAAAGATGTGAGAAATCTTTTTTTTAAAAGCAACATTTTCAGCCCTAAATGCCTAGACTCTAGTTTCCAACACTATGGAGTATTTATTGGTTGATTAAGAAAATTTATATCCTGCCCTTTTGCTGTTAAAAACAGAGCTCAGCACAGCTTACAAATATAATAAAAACAATAAAAATACACAATCAATATAAAAACATAATAAAAACACAAAATAGCAACAAACATAAAGTAAGTCAGGGCAGCAGTATGGTTACCTTTGCTGATCATTGACCGAAATAAACTTATTTACATTTTTTAGTATGGTTAACCATTACAGATACAATATATTTCAGAGATGTGGTGGGTGGAGAAAAACAAGCCAAACTGTTAGGAAAAGGAGTCTTTCACACCACATGCTCCGTTCTAAATACTGTTGCAGCAAGTTTTACAAGTTCCTCCAGTGTTCCACTGGTGCAGGCACTCAGACATTCAAAGTATCTGTATGTTTCTTAGGTTTTATAAAAGCAGAGCTTTGCTTAACTCAAAATTTCTCAACCACATCTACACAGGTTCCACCTCCATACTCAAAATGAAACTGGGCCTGGAAGTGTGCAACAACCCCACACATACCTTGCTAATTAGATTACCAATGCCAGGATGTCTGTCTTATCGACTACTTTCCTGCTCTCTTCCCCCCCCCCCAGGCATCATGAAAGACCCAGTCCTGGGCTCAGAAACAAAATAAATATCTGGTCCTCTTCAAAGTATTGATAAGCCTCTTGTTTTAATTGAAATAATAATTATAAATTCCTGTTCTTATCACTAATGGGAGTTAATTATCTTGCATATGCTGCTGTTGCTTCTATGGCTGTAACGGAGTGAGGTTAAAGATAAGTGAAATGCAAATAGGAAAAAAACACACAGAAGGCAGTAACACTTTCCTAAATGTAATACCATACCAACCACAACAAGATTCCTATGAGTAAGGCAAAAAACTAAGCATCTCACAACCAGTCAGGATTCCTAACCAAAAACCAAAAATATGATAAATGAAGAAATATGTATATAAGCATGACTATCAAATATATTTATTATTTACACAAACTGTAAAGATATTTATAGTGCAATCCTAAGTTTATTTATTCAGAAGCAAGTCCCAGCGTATTCAGTGGGGCTTACTCAAACAGGGACAGAAATGCAACCTCAAGTGATAAGCAACTTCATTCACACAACCCAAAATTATGAATCATGCCACTTTAAGCTGTTTTGCAACTGTTTATACTTGTTTTATGGTTATTGGATTTTAAATGGCTTTATTTCTTGTTGTGAGCTGCCTTGGTTTCCAACCCTACCTCACAGGGGTGTTGGAAAGACTCCATACACACACACGCACACACTGTAGATGTATAAATACATACAGCCCATATAATAGTTTATTGTCAAGCCAGTTGGTCATTGCAGAAAAATCAGTATTAGTTTAAAAAAAATCAGTATTACTTTCCTACAGAATAAAAACTGTAATACCTAAGTAAGCCCTGCCTACTTGCTTTAAAATAGGACTGGAGACAGAAAGAGTTAGAACACAAACATAATTCTTTTTTACATTCACTCCAAAGTCCCATTGATTTTCAGCACATTCATAACCATGTCTACTCAAAGTAAGTCCTATTGAATTAAATGGGATTTACTTTGGGCATATGGGATTAGCATTGCTTTTACAAAGAGCAAGTATTGGGAAGGTTTTCAAAACACTGCCTAAGCTCTGACTCCTGCACAAAAGAGGAAAAAAACCTGAAATGTATATACTTACCCAATTTATGAGATTTTCAGATAAACTGGGGGGGGGTGAAACCACCATTTTGTTTTCTAGACACTGCCTCAGGTCAATGAAACTGAAACACAATCCCTGATTGGCTGCAATGCTGAACGGGCGGGGTTAAAGCTACAAAGTGCTATAGTACAGTACTGTTTAAAGAAAGATTTAACAGTCATGGGGGGTGGCTGACGTTTTTATGTATATCTCGAGAACTGGACCACCTAGAAACTTAATTTTTTTAAAATTAAAGCTGGGAATCCGGGCCACATAAGGGGCTAGCCGGGCACCGGGTGGCATGCATAGAATCCGGGTAAAACCCGGCTATCCGGGCAATATGGCAACCCTAAACTATATACAAAACTGAAACTAGTCAGATACTGCTTAGCTTCATTTCCAAGCTGGTCTCTTCAATATCTGATTCCCACCCTACAATAATTTCTAAATGACTTTAGTTCCTACTTACATTACAATTGGTGTCAACAGTCCTCTTAGTGGCTAGTAACAGCAATTCCATCTCCTGGAAGTCCACTAAGAACAATGTTTTATTTATTTATTAAATTTATATCCTGCCCCTCCTCCCAAAAGTTGCGCAGGGCAGCAAACAAAAACACTAAAAAACACTCTAAAACATCTTAAAAACAAACACTTTAAAACATATTACAGCAAGACATCCTTAAAAACATATTTTTTTTAAAAAAAAAGCTTTAAAAACATCTTAAAAAGCAATTCCAACACAGAGGCAAAGTCTCTGCTTAAAAGGCTTGTTGAAAGAAGAAGGTCTTCAGTAGGCATTGACAAGATAACAGAGATGGTGCCTGTCTAATATTTATGCAGAGGAAATTACAAAGGGTAGGTGCCACAACACTAAAGGTCCACTTCTAATGTTGTGCTATATAAGATGGTATCTGCAGGAGGTTCTCACCTGCAGAGCTCAGTGATCAACTGGGTGTATAAGGGCTAAGACAATCTTTCAGGTATTCTGGTCCCAAGCTATGTAGCGCTTCATGCACCAAAACCAAAACCTTGAACTTGGCCCATGTTTTCTGTTTTCCTTCTGTGGAGACCTATAGGTGGGCAGCTGCCTCTAGTCTCTGAGAGGATCACCAGTGGTGGCAGGAGGAGGAATGCCACCACCATAAATCAGATGAGCCCTCCTGGGTTGGGATGGAGGAGAAATGTGATTATTTGCATTTTGATGGAAAAGTACTTAATTCATACGTCTCTATCCAATATACAAATCAAAACAACTAACTTTTGAAATTTGAACTTCTCCAGATTTGGCAATGCAGTTCTCCAACCAAGCAATATGTACACAAATGCATATTTTAGGGGAGAATGTACAAAAAAACACAAATAGTGAAAATAACATACAAAAATGCATTGCATCAGGACAAATCTCTTGCAAAAATGTGTATATTACTCAAAATTACATAAAGTGTGTTTATTAGGAGAAATTAGCACTCACATGCTGATGACCTTTCATTAGTATTTTTTCTAAAAAAAAATTTCAAATTCCTATGAAAATGTGGAGAACTAAATTTAACATGAGAAACTCGGAGAACATAAATTTACAGATTGGTAAATTACAGATTCGTCCATGCTTAGCCTTGGCTGAGATTTTTGAAGTGCTCTCCCAAATTTAGACACAAACGTTCACATTTCATACTTTCAGCTCAGTTATGTATTTATTATCTACTTCTATTATTATTTGCATTTTAGTCGCTTACAACAACAATGTCTCAAAGTGACGTACAATTCTAAAACCATACATGATACAAAATACATCAAAAAGATAAAAGAACATTGACTTAAAGTGCTCATCCTGCAATATAAACCCCTAAGCAGATCATTAATCTATGTTATTAATATATCATTAATATATGTGGGGGGGTACACATGTATATATGTATGTCTTCATTACATATATACATGTGCACACACACCCCACATATATACAGCTCCCAATTTTATTTTCAAGTCACCTTCAGCAGGTTAGCAAACTCACTTATAAAAATAATTTTCCTGATAAATAGTATGGATTCCATCTATCACATAGTCCATGTTTACAGGACACAGACAAAACAACTCAACTGCCTGAAAAGCTACCCATTCCCTTCTGCAATATTCCAGATCTATAATGGATTCCCCCACCCCCTTTCCATTAGAATGATGGATGTAAATGTCACATGGGCCCCAAGTAACTCAGTTTTGCTCCTAGATAGACTCTTGTAATTCATTCCATGCCCAGCCCCTCTGCAATAACTTTAGTACTCAAACAGATGAGCACAATGGGTTAAGTGGATGTCAGAATTATTGGGAGTAGTTCCATGATGTTTCTGATGCAGGCTCTAGGCAGACAGAACTATCTGTCAGATGTCAAATATCAACTGTTGCCTGTCTCTTGAGACCACAAATGAGCTGCTTGAGGGATTGCAAAAAGTACTCACCCCCCCCCGGGGCATTTGGCTGTTGCTCCTGCTGCCATTCTTAGAAGCAGCAATTTC
Organism: Rhineura floridana; assembly: GCF_030035675.1. NCBI lineage: Eukaryota > Metazoa > Chordata > Lepidosauria > Squamata > Rhineuridae > Rhineura > Rhineura floridana. Next base: position 132,259,058 of record NC_084481.1, on the reverse strand, counting down.
TGTGTATCCCTCCTTTCCAAATATAGTAATACTGCCCCCCAAGTTTTTTTTTACAGTTATGACCCACATTTATCTATCGATCCATCCATGCATCCTAAACAATTTCTAGGCTGCTTTTTCAAATTAATTAAAGCAGTGTTCAAAAATACTGCTAAACAATAAAAACCACACCAACTAAAAACAGCCAATATAACAGTTGATTTATTCACCAGAGGAACCAGTTCAAACATAAACTGAAACAGAACAGATGTGCAGTTCTTTGGGGGGGGTTACTTTCTGAACCTGCCCTGGGCTCCTACAGGGAGGAATATAAATCTAATAATAAATGAATAAACCCCACATGCTTTGGACTGCATTCCTAGTGACCACCCTTCATATCTGAATAGAAAAGAAAGATTTGAGAGCATCCTTGACACTCCTGCCAGATGTTCCAAATAGCGTGTGCAATTGGTGTGGTCTACAGTATCAAAGAAGATCCTCCGTGGCGCAGAGTGCTAAGCAGCGGTAATGCAGCCGAAGCTCTGCTCATGGCCGGAGTTCGATTCCAATGGAAGGAGGAAGTCGAATCTCCGGTAAAAGGGGTCGAGGTCCACTCAGCCTTCCATCCATCCATGGTCGGTAAAATGAGTACCCGGCATATGCTGGGGGGTAAAGAAAGGCCGGGGAAGGAACTGGCAATCCCACCCCATATATACGGTCTGCCTAGTAAATGTTGCAAGACGTCACCCTAAGAGTCGGAAACGACTCGCACTATAAGTGCAGGGACACCTTTACTTTTACAGTATCAAAAGCCACTGAGAAGTCAAAGAACATCCAAAGGTAGGGTATTCCACTGTTGATTTCTAAGGAAGATCATCCAGCCAGGATGGAAATTGGACTGAAAGGGGTTGCAGAAGATAAACCACATGCTGGACACTGGCTCTGTTCAGTATTGTTTTTTTCCCCATAATGGGTTTTAAAGCTTGAGAGGCTATCCTCCAAAGATGCATTCATAATCTTCAGAAGTTGGCCAAGTTCCTTGAAGCTGGCCTTCACCAGCCATGATGGATAGGGATCAAATTTACATGTGGTCACTTTCACAACTTTAAACATCCTCTCAACATTTCAATCAATACAAGCAATTGTAACAGCAGGTTGTTTCTTTAAAAAAAACAATTTTTATTATATATAAATGATATATATATATATATATATATATCAAAAACACAAACAGAAAGCAAGACAATATAAAACTAAACTAAAAATCAATACCACCATCTGCTTATAACAGCAAATGGGCAACTGGGAATGCTGAGGGGTACAAAGAGATATTTTTAAGAAGTAAAACTAAAAGATTCTTGCTTTCCAACTGATACTATTGTAAGCCCTGTATAAATTGGTGCATCTAAGTCAGGCAACATTTGAGCCATGCTATCAATGAAAAATCAGGCAAAACTCTCATGGCAAGCCACAGATGGTGTATCTTCCAGTGTGTCTGTTCTCAGGCCTACTGAGGCCTGATGAGTTCTGCACCACCTAGAAAAGCTCACCTAGAAGCTGTTGTGCTCACATTCTTCCAAGGATAAGGCTCCCTGTTCCATTCCTTTTGTTTACCTATAGTTTGTCATAATTAGTTTGAGTCATCTTCCCATTCTTTAATAATTCATAGTGCATCTAATTTCAAACATACTTTAATGTATAAGTAGGTAGGGTGACATGTGTCCTAAGTGACAGAGGATACTCTTGTATTTGAAGGGCTGTCACTGTCATGACCCCCGGACCATCAAGGTACTGGGTTCATGCATCAGACTCAGACCCCCACCCTTGGGGAAATGAGACTGGAACCAAAAAGCTATTACTTCACCCTTGCCAAGGCTGTGTACGCTCACAACAACCCTGCAAGGTAGAAGGTAGGCTGCCACCACCCCTGTATACTGGTCCACTCAGAGCCAGGGGATCTCTGAGCCCAGAAGATATATAAAACCAAGGTCCTAAAAGGCAAGAATCACAGTTACACTCCTTGCCAGGCACCTCTGGTTTGACACTTAAAATCCAAGCCTTTAACTTCTTAACCCTCTTTGGTAGTTAGTGACTTTGGTGAAATGAACAAATGCTTCCCCTGCTGTTGTGTATGAATGGAAAGTGTATGAGTGGAATGTGCAACAGAATCTAATACTCCCTGGGTGATGTTATTGTCCCAGTCTCCCACAGGGCTTCCGGGAATGGCTCTGGTTCTGTGTCAGCCAAGGGGGTGAGGGCTCGAAATCTGTCTTCCTGAAAGCGAGACAAGGCATCTGCAATGTTGTTGTCTACACCTGGAACATGATGTGTTGAGAAGGATATGTTAGCCTCTAGGCACAAGAAGACAAATTCCTGAACCAAGGTCATTACCCGCTGAGAGCAAGATGACTGCTTATTAATGACCCTGACCACTGCCTGATTGTCACACCAAAATCTGACCCTCTTATTCCTGAAATGTTCTTTGTACAGGGACACTGCTACCACTGTGGGAAAGAATTCAAGAAATGTGAGATCCCTGGTAAATCCTGAAGCCACCCAATCATTAGGCCAGTGCTAGGTGCACCAAAGGCCTTTGAAGTATACCCTAAAGCCCAAGCTCCCTGACACATCAGATTGAACCTAAATGTCTGTGCCCACCTCCAGGCTGTCCTGCCAAAAGGACATCCCATTTTGTTGCTTGAGGAAGCAGACCCAGACCTGCAGGTCTTGCTTTATGGGTTTTGTGAGGTGTATGTGGAGAGGGGACCCCAGCTGTGGCATGGGCAAGCCTTGCACAGAAGGCTCAACCCAGCCTAACGATCCTGTAGGAAAAATTTAAATGCCCGAGCAGCACCTGCAAATCTCAGAGCTTGCACTTTGGTTTTGCCAACATCTCCTGGTTTTGCAGGTTAGCTAGCTTGTCAGGGGGGAGACTAGAGGTGGCTGCAATGGAGTCCAGGTGAATGCTGAAGTTTGTGAGTATAGATTTGGGCCCTTCTGTTTTGTCAGGAGCCAGAGGGACCCTGAGGCGATCAGCCAGCCTCTGGAATGTACCCAGTAGTTCGCAGCACTCCTCAGTACCATCATCATCATATTTATTTGCGGTCAAAGACCCATATAACAAGATTAATTACAAAAGAGGAAGTAACGAATACATGATTAAAATAACAACAGATTAAGAAAAACTAAAACTCTTCTGGGTTTACTAAAAAAAAAAACATCAAACACAGTCTTCCAATAGCCAATCAGTTTACAAGGTTGATTCATATAGATTGGGCTGCGTACATATTAATATAGAGAGTTTTTAACTATGTTAGACTCAGAGATGGTAAAAATACATGATTAATATACAAGAGGTTAGGGTAAATTATTCGGATCCAAGCGACATTCGTTTCTGCTGCGCTACATATATAAACTTGGCTACCTGGATGGTAATTTGTTTGTCTGACCCGGAGAGTAAGTGAACGGTAGAGGCTACAGGAGACAAATGTGAGATTTTTGAAAGAATCTCCTTAAGATACTAAGAACGAATCTGAGAGTATAGGGAACAAGAAAGAAGTGTGTGCAAAGGGGTTTCGATATCCTTACCACATGGGCAAACACGTTGCTCATATGGAATCCCCTTATATCTTCCTTCTAGAACCGCAGAGTGTAATGTATTAAATCTTGCTTTGGAGAACATTACTCGAAACTTAGGAATTAAGAGCAGGTCTAAGTACTCACTAATTTTTCCGGGGACAAAGTTTAATTTCAAATGGAGTGGTGAACATATTTTGGACGCTTGAGACATTGCCGTTTGAAAATCTATATCTATAATTCGTGTTCGTATTTTCGCCAAGGCATCCTTTGGGGAGAGCGATATTAAGTATTCTTTTGCAAGGCCAATTTGTAATAATTTCAATTCCAATTTTTGATTCCATTGAGATGGCCAGTTATCAGTCCATAGTAAAGAAATGAAACCCGAAGTAGTGACAGTAGAGATTTTTATCCAATAATTTACAGAAGCAAGCCAAGCCTGGGTTTCCAGAGATAAAAATCCACATTCTAGTCTTAGTGCCGCCGAAGGGGCACATCTAGGGACCCCTATCAGTCATCGTAAAAAGGAGGAGAGAATAGATTCAACTAGGTTAACTGAATGTTTCAAGGAATGTATCCAGATTGGAGCTCTGTATAATAATTGAGGGATAATTTTGTGTTTAAATATATGTATAATCGCCGGGACAAATTGTCCCCCTTTGTAATAGAAGAATCTGATCAGATTATTCAAGGATGATTTTATTCGTCTAATCATTGTTTTAATATGGAATGCCCAGTTCAATGAATAATGGAAATTTAGGCCTAGATAGTTATAATGAGTAAGTTGTTCTATAGAGTGTCCTTTCACTCTCCAAGTAGGGGAGCTTATTCTCTTGGAGAAGACCATGATCTTGGTTTTGTCAAAATTAATACTTAAATGATTTTCTGTACAATAAGACATGAATGCCCTTATTGTACGTTTTAGTCCCACCTTCGATAATGAGAGAATTATCCAACCCTCATTGAGAGGCAGAGCAAAAGGAGGCTTGGCGCTCTTTATTTCTACATCCTTGGATATACAAATTTTATCTTTACAACCGCTAGAATCATCTGCGATGGCAGTTTTAATATCTATGGGGTTAAATTCTTTACTGCTTGTCAATGTATATATTCCCCCTATGTTCTCGCGTCTTGATACAGAAAAGCGCTGGGAGGAACTAGACCAATATATATTAGATCTAGAGACGAACCATCCTCATGCTCACTTATTAATAATGGGACTTTAATGCGAAAATAGGCCCTAACAATAATTCCTTGCTATCCTCTACATTGTGGAGAGGAGAACTAAGTGATTACAACGCCTTTACTCTAGACAGAAATTCAAAAGATGCAAAAATTAATATAGGAGGTATATGTTTAGCGCGCCTTGTGTCCTCCCACCATATGACCATATTAAACGGCCTTGAACACCTAGATGAATGTGCTGAATTTACGTTCATATGTTTGGGAAGGTCATTTCAGGACATTATATAATAAGGACACTCACTCTGATATTGGCTTATATTCACCCCCAAACCCTCATTCACTCACGACATGGTTGCCGGTGACCATGGCTGAAATTAAATCTTTAATCGCTGGTCTAAAAACAGGTAAAGCACCTGGGCCTGATAACATCCCCCCGGAACTTCTAAAAAACTTCTCAGATTGGTGGGCACCTTTACTTGCAAAGTTTTTTACCAGACTTAATGACACGGGTAGATTTCCGATTTCCTGGCATGAAGCAATCGTTATCCCTATTTTTAAAAAGGGGGACAGAGAAGATCCATCTAACTATCGTCCAATTAGTCTCCTTTCTGTAATAGCTAAACCATATGCAACCTATCTGAAATAAAAATTACAGAAATGGATGGAGGAGCAAAATATTCTAGGTAAAGAACAGGCAGGATTTAGAAAAGGTGCATCAACTTTGGATCACTGTCTGATCTTACAACACCTGGCTCACAAGTACAGTAAACAGAAGGGAAATGGCCTATATGTCGCCTTTATCGAGTTAAAGGCGGCATTTGACTCAATCCCTCGAGGTATCTTATGGTCAAAGCTATCTAAATCCACAATAGATAAGAGACTCCTGTTCTTAATATATCAACTGCACTCCTCAGTACCAGAAGAGCCTGCGAATAGAAAATAATCCAGGTAGTGGGTGATTCCTGGCAAACAATCCATTCCAGGAAAGTGCTGAAGGATTCAAATGCTGCATAGGTGATGGGGCAACCCATGGGCATAGCCTTGTCTACATACCAGCATTCACCAAACTTGAACCCATGGAGGCTAATATCCTGGGCGTGTTCCAGAAGGAGATGGAAGGCTGATTGTATATCACACTTGGCCATGAGTGCCCCAGGGCTGCATTTCCTCACTATCTGCACTGCCCAGTCAAAAGATGCATAGCGTATTGAACATAACTCGGGTGGAATTGACTCATTGACTGAGACACCCCTTGGGAAAGACAGATTATGGATGAGTCAGAATTTCCCTGGTGACTTCTTAGGGACCACTCCCAATGGGGAGACTCGGAGGTCCTCTAGAAGGGGTGAGGTGAAGGGGCCTGCTACTCTACCTGCTGCACATTCTTTTGTGGTTTTGTTGGATGCAATTTCTGGGAATTCAAGGACAGATTTTTGATTGGGAGCCATGGTAGCCCTCCAGCAAACAGAGGCTGGAATGCAGAAACCTTGTGTAAATCCCTCCCAGATGTAACCTGCTGCTTTACGATCTGGGTAACTGTTGAGGTAGGGACGGAGAGCCCAGGGGCGAACAGGGGTAGTGGCCAAAGCTAAGGGGCCAACCCCTGTTTTCATGTATCTATTACTTGGAAAGGGGGCCTGCAGGGGTGGAGGTGTCCCTCTTATTCCCAACAGCAGGTTGGCAAAAGCTACTAAAAGGGTGCTGCTTCACCCTAGGGCTGGGGCATGATATCCTGGCATGTGGCCCCAAGCAGGATTCGTAGTCATGAGCATACCTGCATCTGGACCCGTGGCATCTGCCTTGGTTGAATTTCCAACTTATTTTCTTGGACCATTCCCTTTGGGGAAGTCGCAGACCTTTCCTAGCTTCGCTTGAGTCAGGCCTTCCCCCGCTTACCTCCTGAATCCATAGTTTGTCACAAATCAAGTCCCACCACATGCTCTTATTGCTGGCTGCTTTGCAATGGAATTTCTTATCATAGGTGATTGCTGCATGATCACCAGCCTTAGCTCTGGCCATATAAACAGAACTCATATGGTTGGACAGGTGCCACCTCTACAAACCCCATGAAAATTGGGTGTCTCTGTGACCAGTTGTCGAAAGTCTCTTGACATGTCTCCTATGTCCCCTTTTGTGCTTGGAGTCAGATTGATCTCCTCCTCAGATCTAAAGAAGGAGAAAATGTCCACATAGTTGCCATCCAGGATCTTTTTCCTGACTCTGTGGGAAAGATGTTCACCTGGGGGAGTCATCCCCATCCTTAACTGGTGGACAAAGCATCCCTTGGGATGGGGTGTCCACATTACACCCCCAGACCTCTGCTGGGGAGGCCGTGGTTCTGGTCAATTCCTTACGTCTATGCCATGCCCACCCCAGGAGCCCTGGGATAGAACCTCTGGATCTCCAGTATATAAGTCCATCATGTGGTGCATCCTCATCTGAGGAAGAAGACTCACCTGATGATCCCTCAGTGTCAGATTCTGACCCGTCCCTGTGGCCTCTCCTGCAGCAATGGCGCCTGGATCGGGATGAGGATCTGTGCCATCCTGGCTCCTTCCAAGTTGGCCCCATTGTTTCTGGGGTGTTGCGGAGGGCTGCCACCTGCTTCCCTGCTCCCATCACCCCAGTGGATTCCCCAACTCCATAGGGGGTGACTGATGTTGACAGCTCTCTGCCTCAACTGCATCACAACCTCCTTCATCTCCTGCATAGCCTGCCAGAGGGCTGCATTGCCTGGGGTGTCATCTGGTGAAGTGGGTACCTGAGAGGCAGCAGTAGTTTGCCTACCTCTCCTGCCCCCGACACCCTTCTTATGCGGAGGTGAGAGGGATGGCTTGCGGGCTACAGGGGCATGTTTTTTGGGGGGCATGGCAGCTGAAAGAAAACTGCAGGACTAACATGTTAATTCAAGGCATGAACTGAGAACCCTGGCGCTCACAGGCAGTATGCAGCTTTAGTACTGACATTAGCCCAAGTCTCATGATATTGTGAATAGAAATAGAGTTGGGAGGGGTCTATACAGCCAATGAATCCAACCCCCTGCTCAGTGCAGGAATCCATGTAAATTATGACAATACATGTAATAGCATACTGCTGCTGCTGATAATAATAATAATAATAATAATAATAATAGTGGTAGTAATTTTGGTAGTAGCTATAAGAAACTTTTTCTGTCTTGCACAAATCTAGCCCAAGATGGAGAAACCTTGCAAGGTCTGTCCTGTGCAGGCTGGTGGCCAGCGTGTGGCCTGAGAAGGAGAGGACCTGACCACTTAAAGTGGTTTTTTTTTCTTTAATGGGCCATTGCCTACCCATATGCTCAAGGGGGGGGAAGCCCTCCCTTCTCTTCCTGAAGAGCATTTGCAGCCTTTCACATGTAAAGGATGGCTGGGGCACACTCTGCCCCACAATTAGCGCCCCGTGCCAAGGCTCAAGGCTTGGCTTAACACTGTTTATTTCTTTCACCATCTTCTTGGAAGCCAAGCTGTTTTACAATGTGTTGGGGCTATAAAGATCAAAGAGGTGAAGAAGAGTGAACCAGCACATAAAATTAGCCACAGAACACTGGAATGGATTTGTGTATAGCATAATTGTTTGGGGGTTTCTCAGTCTATAAGAGAGATCAAAATTCTATTGCCTCATTATTTGGATGAAGGTTGTAATATGCACAGGCAAATTTCAAATGCAGAAATCACTCCCTTGATCAGGAGTGTAATAAATATTGTTGCTTGCTGCTTTTGGTAACTGTTGTTTAGCAGATCTCATAACGACTCCACAGCATACACCCACTCTAAAAGCCAGATGCAGCCAGCTTGATATATTTACATAGCCCACATTATATAGTCAGATTATGGTTCTTGACTTTCATTTCTTTAACATTTCAGCTCCCCAAGTTGCAAAGAAAACATTGCTATTGTAAACCAAATGTACCTATTACACTCCTCCTTCCCCAAGCAGTGAAAGGGTCAAAGAAACCTTTCACAGAGCACATTTCTTCACTCCAGCAGCTCATTGCTGGGGAAGTGGGGTGTGAGGCTTGGAGAGCAGATGCTGATTGGTCAAAAGTCTGTTCATAAACATGTCCTCTCTTGATGTGCTATGTTGAAAAGGGTGTGAAAACTATGTATTCAAGTACTACTTTTCCTTAGCTTCCAGTGTTGGGGGTTTCTTTGTCATCACGTCCTCCCTCCCTGTCTTGTGGTGTCTCTGGTCCTAATAAGGTGGCCACCAGTGCTAATTTTTGTGCATCTCATGGAATGGCACTTGTAAGTTTCATTTTTTGCCTTCCCCATAGACAGGGTCTGGAAGGGAGTCTTTCTTTAGAGTTTGGCTAATGATGTTATTTGGCTATTATTATTTTTATCACAACTTTGCAGTTGGACCAGTGGCAGGGGAAAGAGAGTAGAAAGAAGGATATCAGCTAGAACAGGGAGGAGACTTTAAGGCAGCTAGCTGAGCTTTCATTGCCATGCGATCATGGGGGAAATATGTATTGCCATGTCCAGGGAAAGGAGTACATCAGTCCCACCCATTTTCATCACTGTACCCTAAAAGGACACTCACTCTGGCAGTTTTTACTGCTTCAGATCAGTATTTACGGGCATACCCCGCTTAAAGTCCCTTCACTTAAAGTCACCTTGCTATAAAGTGCATGCTCCATACTCCACCATACCCCACTTTAACGTACGCGCTTCACAGTAACAGACAGTTAATGGCATGACACCTCTGCCATCTAGTGGCAATTGCAGTGCAGTACATGCATAGATAATTGCTTCACTTTAAGTACATTTTCACTTTACATACACGCTCCGGTCCCATTGTGTATGTTAAAGCAGGGTATGCCTGTATTGCTTTTCCAGTTACTTCACTGACACATACAAGGTAAGTCAGTCCAGATATTCTTATCCATTTAAGTTGGGGCTGCACTTCACTGTGCTCTCAGCATTCAAGGACTTCAGCACTGATCTCAGGAATGGGAGGAAGCCACTGAATTGGAGAGCTGGGCTTTCACTTAGAACTAGACTGTGTGTATTGAGCTTATTCCCACAACACAGGGCTTTCTGTAGAGGTTTGCCCAATCTCCCTTTACTGTTGATCATCCAGTTACTACCTTTGGTTCCTGATTCAGTAAGAACTGAATACTGAGGTTTGTTTGAACAAGGTCTTTGCTGGCTTCCCTCCTTAGCTCTTTTGTCTCTCTGGACACATTGGCTGAGTGCTTTTCCCTTCTTTTCCTTGCTTTGTCATTTTTTCCTCTCACCTTCAGCTTCTCTCCATCCAGCTCTGTTGCTTTCCACCTTTCCAGGCTCCTCTCTCTTCCCTTCACCATTCTTCTCCACTTTCTTCCCTCTGCCTCTCCTTCAGTCCCTTTCACAATTCTCACTTGTCTCCCTTGCTGGCTGTGGATTAAATACATCCATGCTTGTAATCAACTCTGCAATCACCACCAGGTAGCATGGGAGGCTGGGCATTTCTCCAAGGTGTTTCCAGTTTGACATACAAGATCAAGAACACCACCAGTTAGCTGATTGGCAGAGGCTGGGGCTCATGGCCAAGAGGAGGAGCTGCCTCCTCCTTAATGGGACAGTAAGCTCTCCCAGGATGCTGGATTATGCTGGGACTTGGGCCTGATCCAGCTCCAGCAAGGCTCTTCTTATGTTTTTAGGTGGTATAGACTGACAAAGTGCTGGATAGATGGCATGGTTGGGTAGCAGCTGGATGGATGGCATCTCCCTTCAGGCAAAATGGACAGGCTTACCAAACAAACAGTTACAGCCCAGCTCTGTGCTAGTCCTTGTGGGTCCATTGGCTGGACATCCAGGTGAGTCCCCGGGGTACAAGGACAACATTATATTTCCTCCACAACTGCCCTGATTTGGTTATTTTCAATTTTAGCAAATTATAAAGAGTTTTTTTCACATATTTGTATTAATAAATGTGTGGGCTATCAGTACGTTTATCTCTTCATTGCACTTGCAATTGGAAACTGGAACCATTAATCTGTATCTTAACTCTGAGTTTCAGGGTGCAAATCTAGTTCTGGGTGCTACTATCTCCAACTTTTTACAGAAGTGGTCTTGCCCCATTCCTATATAATCCAACACCTCCAAAACACTTTCATACATTTTTCTACTGGTTGCAACTTGTATGAATTATATTGCTTTGCTTAGATGTTCTCCACTGCTCACAGACCAAGAGTACTATAGGATTTTTTCATTATTATTTCATATGGATTTTTAGTACTGCTGAAGTTCCAGAGATGAATTGCAGAATATGGGGGCAACCAATGAAGATATTGTTATGGGTTTGGGGTTGAGATAGATTATTTCTATGAGTACCCTTTCCAGCCTCCAATTTGGGACCATGTACCTGGAGGTGAGCTCTGTAGATGAGAAACTGGCTCTGTTGGTCAGATGAGCCTCCTTTGTTAGTCTAAAAGAGTGGCCAGGTGAGTTAATGGGTCTATCAAGTGCCCCTTAACTGGTGAATGGGCCAGGGAGATCTTACTGTTATTGAAACTCTTCTGGAGACCCTACCCCTCCTGAGGCCAAAAGAGAGGCTTGTGTTTTTAGGTGGGTCGGAGGAAAGGCTGGGAACAAGAAACATGCAGAGCAGCTGGCTCCCTGCACCATGGCTTTAGGATGCTTCCTGTAAGCCTGATGGAAAAGCAACATCTATTGGACTGCTAATGCTTTGAACACCTCCATCTTAATCTCACGTTGGAACATGTGTAGGTAAAACCCGTATTTCCTAAAAGACACCACAGTCTCCTCTGACTTTCTTTCCAAGGAAAACAAACCCTGGGCAAGTGCAGGGACCTCTGGTGATCTCTCACCTCTTGGAGATTGGGGTGGCGTGCAACACTGGTGTCAGGGATTGAATTTCCTGGAAGAAGCATTGGGAGCAAGGTGTGCCTGAGTCAAAATGGAAGGAGAACTAGCACTTTTCTGATCTAGAATGGGCACCTTCCTTATCTGGGGTCCACCATCTCACAGTGAAACCTTCGTCTGCTTCTATAGTTGGAAAAGATTAAATTGATTGGAGAATGGTTTGAGAAGCATCAGCAGCAAAGGCAGTGAGATTGCCAGGAGGACCAGCAGCAAAGCAATGAGAGTGCCAGGAAGACCAGCAACAATTTGAGGAGAGAATGGAAAGCCTCTTTGGAGAGAAAAAGGAGACCCTATGTGAGGAAGTGAGAGCCATGCCTGATCAGCCATTGCAAGGGTTTGAGAATGACCAGGGAGACCAGCTGAAGTGCACCCTGACAGAGGCGGCTAAAGAGATCCAGGAAATGGATGGGCAGATGAAGGGCTTGGACTGTGTGGAATTGCAGTCAGTGGTGGATTTATTTATTTATTTATTACATTTGTATACCGCCCCATAGCCGAAGCTCTCTGGGTGGTTTACAGCAGTGGATGAAGAAGAAGCCTTGATTGTCCAGGAGCCTGCCAGTGGGGAAGATACCAGAAAGCTGGAAGTAAAGCCCCAAGAACTGAAGGAGGACAGGCTGGAAAATGAAGAGGAAGATGCCTTGGAAGAAAGTGGAATACAGGCTGGAGAAGAGTAGATTTCTCCGCTCCATGTGTGCCTGCTGTTGAAGAAGTAATGCAGGAGGAAGAAAAGGCCTTGGAGAAAGAACTACTGTTGATAGATTTCTTCACCTCATGTATGCCAACTGTGGAAAAGAAAGTGCAGGAAGAAAATTTGGAGGTGTGTGTGTAAGAGGAGCTGCCAGGACCTGGAAAAATGGCTGTGCAAGAAAAAGTGCAGGAGGAGAAGCCTGAGGTGGGTGTGCAAGTCCAAGAGGAGCTCCCAGCGCCTGGAGAGATGGGTGAGATAAAATCCCCAAGTGACTTTGCCCCTTGGGTGCCCCATAATTGTCTTATAGGGTCGGATCCAGCTCCTATGATGGGTAAAGTCCCTGAGCAAATTCCAGCAGTGAGAGGCACCCAGCACCCTGTGAGTTTGGAGGGCAAGAAGCACTGCTTCTGATGGTGAGGGAGAGCAGAGGGGAAGATTTATTTCTGCCAGCCTGGGTGGGCTAGGCCAGCTAGGCCTGAAGAAGATGCCCCCAGATAAAGACTTGTGGCAGGACTTTGATTTGGAGTTTCAGGCAGGAGATGAAGTGGACTGGCTAAAGATTTTTCCTAGGGCAGTGAGCGGGAGGAAAATGGCTACAGCCTGTTGTGTGCTGATGAGAAAACAAATGAGTTCCTGGAGATGCATCCCAAGATCCTGCAGGCAGCAATAGGGATCAGCTTGGACTGGGAACTCCATGAAGCCCCAAGACGAAGGGCCATGTGGGCAACTGCATGGTTTGGGGGTGGGGGTTGTACTTATGGGACTGTACTGATTTGCTGTAGGAATTCTTCCTGATGGTTTTAGTATTGCCTTTTGAAGTGCTTTTGATTTGTGCTTTTTGTATGCTGGTGGGGACACAAAGCTTAATGATTGTTTGGAATTATGCTGATAGGTTTCCGCTGACCTTCTTTCCAAGGAAACCAAACCCTGAGCTAGTGCAGGACCCCTGGACATTTCTCACCACTCGGAGATTGGGGTGGCGCACAACAATATTTTGTGGGTCCTAGTCTTCACAATATGTGGAACCTTTGCAGCATATAGATTGCTAGCGTTTATAGCCCTCTTTAAATAAGAAGTAAGATCTGTATTTCAGGCTGCAAACCTATGGCATCTTACCTGGGAGAAACAATAACAATAATAACAGTAGAACAACATTCAATACATATTAGTGGAGGTCAATTTTTTACATATTAATCATGAAGCAACAATGCATTAGAAAAGCCTGGATAACCCATGCATGGCCACAACTGTAATTCCTAAGACCTTAACCATCCAAAGAAATAAATCTGCTGCTATTCATGTGCAATTGAAGCAAACCTTTCACATGTTTGTTTCTACTAGGTAATCATGACAACTACTTCCCACTAAAGCCCTGCATAGTTTCCTGGAGCACTGCAAATGTAACAAACTTCATAAAGTGTGACTTTCCTGTAAGCCTACCCATCCTTAACACCAGCAATTTCTTCTAGCAGAGGATGCCTTTGGGGACAGCTAATACTTCAGGACAAAGATAATAATATCCCTCACCTTCCCTCAGACAAAACAAAGTAAGTAAGCACTTCACTTTATAATCCATTCTGCACAATTTTCTTTTTGTGTATGCAGATGGATAAAAAAGTTCCTGACAGCTGGGCAACTGCATCTTCATTATGCTCTTCCAAAATAAAATAAAAAAACCCTGACATTTCTGTGAGTCGAGATCAGTCTAAAATGGGTGATCTGGAGAAATGTCCTGGATGAGTTTTCCTCATTTTCATGCATTAAAAGGATGATATAATTCCCCCTCCCCCTGTAATTGCTAATGTTGCAGTTTGCCCGGGTGCTGGGTCTTGTATTATGACGCCCACAGCCTTATGGTGACTTTGCTTCTCAATTATATTTATTATTCACTTTGTCAGATTCTGAAGGTTTACCCTGAAGATTCACAGCCATAGTGATGACAGCAAATGCCAAACAAGTTGCCCCTCGTTGATGGAATAAAATAAACAAAAGAGGTTAAGCTTCTTCTCAACAAACACCCTTTCTTTTGCTTTCCTTCTTAAAATTCACCTCAAGGGTCTTCAGGCTCTCTCCCTTCCAAAAGAATCCTTCAATGATCGTGAGAACAAGGCTTGTTATGTTGCTTCGATATTTAAATGTTGAATGCCAAGTATTAACTTCTTCTTCATCACACATAACATATCTGAGGTCACATTCCAGTGCACAGGTAAGCATTTGTAAGTCCCACTGAAATCAGCTGGTATTTAGTTCATGTAACCCAGTGCTGGATTGTGGCAATCATCTTCAAAATGTTTCTAAAAAGATTAGAGAGCATGGCTATATTATACCATTCACAAGGGGGAGTCTTCCAGAGAAGATCCTTATCCTTCCTAGTAACAAAATGAACATGAACAGTTGTTACTGTATATGTAGTAAAAAAATAAATGGCATTTCAGTTTAAATAAAGCTCCGTATTAGTGTATATAGCCTTCAGTCTGGCAAAAGTAGGTTTTTAAGAGATTCCTGAGCATGCAATTCCATTTGTAGGCACAAGGCATGCCAGTTGCCTTGGCCGTTGGCCTACAGACTACCTCAGGGTTCCATTCTGTGTCCCATGCTGTTTGACATTTATATAAAACCACTGGGAGAAGTCATCCGGAGATTTGGAGTGCAATGTCATCAATATGCTGATGACACTCAACTCTATCTCTCCCATCTGATGGCAAGGTGGGACTGCTCATCCTAAACCAGTGCCTGGAGGCTGTGAAGGGCTGGATGTGGGCGAACAAACTGAAACTTAATCCAGACAAGACAGAAGTGTTGCTGGCCAAGGGAAAAACTGCCTGAGGGATAGGGTTGCAACCTGTTCTGAATGGGGTTGAACTCCCCTTGAAAGAACAGGTCCGTAGTCTGGGAGTTTTTCTGGATCCTACCCTGCTGCTGGAATATCAGATGGCTGCGGTAGCCAGGGGTGCTTTTGGCCATTTTAAAATGGTCTAGCAGCTGCATCCGTTCCTGGAAGCAGCTGACTTGGCCACAGTGACACATGCATTGGTGACATCGAGGCTTGATTACTGTAACACACTCTACATGGGGCTGCCTTTGAAAATGATTTGGAAACTACAGTTGGTCCAAAATGCAGTAGCCAGAATGTTAACTGGAGCACGGCACAGGGAGCATATCACCCCTGTGTTTTATCGACTCCACTGGCTCCCAATTCGTTTCCGAGCCCAATTCAAAGTTCTGGTTTTGACCTTTAAAGCCCTAAATGATCTTGGACCGGTGTACTTAAGGGACCGCTTATGTTCCTAGCCTGGATTTAAGATCATCTACCTCTGGTCTCTTCTGCGTGCCTGGAATGAAAAAAGTTAGATTGACAGGCACGTGGAAGAGAGCCTTTTCAATTGTGGCTCCCAGACTTTGGAATTCCCTGCCCCAAGAAGCCCGCTTTGCTCCCTCCCTGATGGTCTTCCAGAAACTTGTAAAAAATATTTTGTTCTGGAGAGCCTTTGGTTGGGACTGACGGGTCATCCTGACACTGTTCAAAGTTTTTATCTTTTATTTTTATTTTTAAGTTCTTTTATTCTCACTTTCTTATATGTGTATGCACATGTATACATGTATGTATGTTTGTATGTGTATGCATACCGCATTTTATGTATGTATGTGCATAATGCATTTTATGTATTTTAATAGTATTTTATACATTTTAATTTACTGTAATGTTTTGTGTTTTTATTGTGTATTTTATTATATATGTATGCGATTTTATTGTAGCTGCCCTGAGTGCCCTATTGTAGGGTAGAAGGGCGGGATATAAATATTTTAAATAAATAAATAGTTCTACTTATTGCGTGCTTCCATCAGACTGAAGTGTCAAGGACATACAGTCGTTTACTGGACTACTGGAGCAGATATGTATATTTTGAAGACTGGCCACATTTCAACATTTGGTGTGCAAGGGGTTGGTAGGTTTTTGAAGAAAGAGAGAGAGAGTATGCATAGAGACTGGGAGCAGTATTAAGCTGTGAACCCAACCTGATTAAGCAATGTTCTGAAATGTGCAGGATGACTGCCATGAAGCTCACTGGGTGACCTTGGGCCAGTCACTGCCTCTCAGCCTCATGAAAACCCTATTCATAGGGTCGCCATAAGTCGGAATCTACTTGAAGGCAGTACACAATCCAATCCAGAAATAAGGTATTAGTCTATTGGCTGTTGCTGTCATTGTGGTTCTTGACTGTTCATTGAGAGAGCGCCTTTTCCTCACAGTTGTTTCTGGGCAGTGAGCCAATTGTGGGTTTCTTAACTCAGGTGAAAGGTCATTCTTTCTCCCAACACAACCTATTGCTTTTTCTGCACTCCCAATATTCTGAAAGTAACTCTCCTGTCTGTGACATAAAGACAATTAAAAAACACGAGGTGGACAGACTCAAATATTGGAATGCAGTTATACTTCCACCTTGCTCTTCAAAGAACTGTGAGCCAGGTGCCCAACACCAACAGCCAGTCATGCAGAGGCTCTGCACATACAATTTCTCTCCTTCAGAAAAGATGGGAGAAATTGTGCAAACAAGACATCTACATGATCAGGCAAGGTGGGCAGCAGGTTTGAAGAGCGACTGGGCAAGCTGTCTCTGCTCCTTCCCAGCACTATACTGGTCAGCCCCATTGGGAATACGAAGATGTGAGTAGCTGAGGTGTTTCTCTTGAGGGCTGCTGTGCATTCCCAACACTGTCTGATACTGCCTGCCACGTGTCCCCTGCCCTCCATAAGCTTACCAGACCAGGGTGGCAGGTAGTAGCAGGGGAAGGCACTCAATCTAGCACTCAGCAGAGGAGAGAAGCAGTGAGTGAAGGGGCTCTAGCAGCATTTGCCATCTTTATTACCATAGAATATCTCGGGCACAACACAGTCTGTGCTGGGGCCAGAGGTATATTGTTCGGTAATAAAGACGATTGTGGCTGCAGTCTCTTAACTTTTCTCCAGAAGATTTGACAAAAAAAGTGCATAATAAAACTATATATATTGACAGTGTCAGCTCTGGTGGATCCTCTGGGGCCAGGTTTTGCCCACTCTACCAGGTATTGATTCCAAGTCTATGATCAGGTATTGGCCTAGGAGCCCTGGCTCATGCATTATTTGAACTGCATGATCAAGGGCAGCTACCCATTCTTCTAATATGCGAGGGTCACTGTCAATAGCACATGAATCAGGACATGTCATATAGAATAAAGAAGCATTTCCTTTGGAACTCCATTGAAATCCCCCGTTGGTCCAGCATGAAAAATTTGTACAAACATGCATTTAGCATCTTGTCTTGATTGACCCTAGAAGGCTGCATGCCCAGGATTTAACACATCGTAGGTGGATAAGCCTCTGTTTTCTGCTTTGAATATCTCAAGACTCTCAATGTTTTCATGAAAGAGAACTCTTTAACCTCCTATAAAAATAAACATTAGTTCCTTTCAAAATACACTGTAATCATATTTCAACCCTTTTGTTTGTTTCTGTGAAGTATGAGTGGGTGGATATAACTGCCATGAGACTTTTAATTAAGGAAATTTAGCCTCTTGCTCTCTTTAACAGGAATTCTTCCCAAGTATATATATATATATATTTACTTTGGATTAAATAATTATGCTGACTGGAAGCTGCCATGCATGGAAAACATCATGAGTTCATAGTTATTCATCTCATCTTTGTTCCTATATTTATGGTAATACAGCTAAGATAAATGGTTCCTATTTTTAGGTTGCTAACTAATCTATAGGAATACTTTGCTTTTAAGAATGTTAATAATGGCAGTATACTAATGCTTAATTTTTAATTCCTTTCCATAAATTAATCATAGAGTTATCACAAATAATATACTTGTTTCTTTTTCAATGGTGACATGATATGAATCCCACAATAAGGATTCTTAATTCTGCTATTACTGTATCAGCTACCTTGAGGGCCCATTGACATTTTATTTAAATGGCACTGTGGTAAAATATCCCCTCATTTAAAGGGCTACTTGTTTGATAGCTGCTGTTCTTAAAGATTTACTCACCAACAACTGCCCAAGTATTGTATACAGTTATGGCTGTTGTACTGTAAAAAAGATATTGTAGATCTGTAAAAGGTGCAGAAGACATTCAAAATGATCAAGAGGCTGGAACAACTTTCCTATGCAGTTTGGGGCTTTTTAGTGAATAAGAGGGGACATGATATATAAAATGCTGCATGGTGTGGAGAAATAGATGTTTTTCTCCCTCTCTCATAATACTAGAACCTTGGGGTCATGTAGTGAAGCCCTCTGAATGTTGGAAGGACAGACAAAAAAAGAAAGTTCTTCACATAGTGCCTAGTTAAAATATGGAATTTGCTATCACAAGATGTAGTGATGACCAGCAGCTTGGATGGCTTTACAAGGAGATGAGACAAATTTAGGGAGAATAAGGCTGTCAATGGATAGTAGTCATGATGTCTGCAGTATCAGAAGCGGTATACCAGTTGCTAGGGAATACAAATGGGGAGAGTGCTGTTGGGCTAATGTCCTGTTTATGGGTTTCCCATAGGCATTTAGTTGATCATTGTGAGAACAGGATGCTAGACTAGGTGGGCCTTCATTCTGATCTAGCAGGACTTTTCTTATTTTCAAGCACTAACTGGTCCCCAGGAATATGTAAGGATTAGGGTACCCCCTCTCCCTTCCTCAGAAATGTTACTAGACTCATCAAAACGCTGCCATGTTCCTTCTTGTTCCTAAAACCTGGATATCTAGGATTCTTCAACTCTCAACATGAAAAAGACTCAGATGAATTGGTAGAAATATTTTTATCCTCTTCCACTGAAAAAATTGTTTTAATTTCGATGTCAGATTGTATTTAATATTCATAGAAGTTTCTGCAAAAAGGCATAATATGTTGGCTTTGTAACAGAGACTATATGCTACCAAACATAAACAATACTATTCACTGGATGACACCTAGTACTCCATGTCTATAATTTGACAGAAAGTTCTTTTTTCCCCTCATCATTAATAAATAAAAAGCAGCAAAAATTGAATTCTACAATGTCTTCCAAATTGCCATAGGTACATTTTATTTTGTATTGGTTTTTTGCCATGCAGCACTTTCATTACAGCACTCCAATAAATGGCTGCAGAGTGATCCAGAAATGCAATTTCTATTCCCTCTTCCATTAATATATAGTCAGCAAACCAAAGGGGAGCAAACAGTGACTGGGCAGAAAGGAACGTTTTGTATCAGAACCCAGATGGTCTCTGGAGAACTAACTCCATTAATGTCTGAAAGAAAAGATGAGGCGTTATCATCTTCTCCGTGTGCAGGCATCCTTTACAATACAAGTTTAAAATACATTATCTATATTTGGTCGAGTAGCGTGCTGAGAGATCTCTGCTCTTTCGAGAAAATATTCTACCGTGGCTGTCAATTTTTAATATATTATTCTTCAATGCATTGTATTTGGGGAGAGGTAGAGATCCTCAGGCCCAGGGACCAAATCTGGCCCTCCAAACCTCTCTATCTGGTTGTTGGGACTCTCTCTCCTTGAAAGTTAGATCTGGACCCAGAGAAGATTCCACTGCCTCACTGACATGGAGCAACCAGCCGCCACTGCTCTTGGGTGCCCAGAGGCCCGGTCTGGCTGATACTCTGAGCACACCTCTTAATTCCTTGGCACTTTCACTCTATAGGTGGGTGTGCAAAGTGGAAACCTTTGACCAGTGCACAGAGGAAGCAAACTATGGCATAAACTATCCTCATTGAGACACACTTGTCCTCAGTATTGACTCAAGATGTGTGTTAATTTTTATTTTTATTTTATTGTTAATATTTTCTTACATTTATATTCCACATTTCTATCATGGAGCCCAAGGCAGCATACTTTTAGTTCGCAGGTGGTCTCTCGTCCAGGCACTGGACAGATCCAGTTCTGCTGAGCTTCAGCTGAGTTTCGGCAAAGTGGTGGCCTCATCTGTCTTCAGGCCATAACCTGGGTCTATACTAGGAATGGGTGAATCTGTCAGTTTTGGTGACTCCCCAGTTCTAATTTTTCCAATCTTAAGTCCATTTCTCCACATCACTGTGATTTTTTTAAAAATAAATTGTCATGAAAATTTGTCAGCATTATAGCGTGGCTTTCTCCAAATGGACATTTGTAGGCAATTCTACCTAATATATATTGCAAAGCAATGCTCTCTAATATAATGCATTTTTGTATGTTATTTTCACTTATATGGATTTTGATGCACACTTTACCCTAGTATATGCATTTTTGCACTCATTACTTTTCTGGAGAACTACATTACAAAATCTGGAGAAGTGCAAATTTTAAAGGCGGAATGTGTTTTGGTTTACATGTTTTAGAAAGTGAGAATTAGGTAGGTTTGTCTTTAAGTAAAATAAGTCAAACTACTCCCCTATTCCTAATTGATGCCTAACCATATTCGATCTGTTTGCTAATAGTCAACATGATCATGTGTATCTATTAAGCCATCAGCTAGCCCTGGCGAGATTGAAAAGTAATTTCCCAATGAGTATTCTATCCATTAATAACCTAAACAATACTAATTTGATCCCTTAAGGATAGGATCCTCCTCCTTTTACACATAAGACTACATTGGCATCTATTGCTTTGCACTTGGTACTTCAGGTCTAAATATGGCTGGGACTTAGACTAGCTTGGCTTGATTGGCTCATGGCCCCCACCCCTACTTCCTAAGATGGCCCTCATCATCTGTGGTAAGAAACTTCCATTGCTATACCTCCAGTTATTTAGAATATCTATTGCATACCTGCCATCCCCTCCCTTTTACAGCATCTGCCTGACCCTACAACCTCTTTTTCTCAAGTGACCTTTCCACTTAGGTAATGATATATTTTAAGTGGTTTCCTCAAAGGGGCTACTTTATTTAGTCTGTTTGGTCTTTTGGGTCTTCTTGTCACTCAGACTGTATCACAGGAGTTCAAGGCTTGTAAGACCTCAGAAATGTTGGTCTAGCCCTACCTAACTCTGTCCCTTGCCTAGTCTGCCCCATTCCCTTGCCTCCTTTCCAAGTTTGTAGTTTTCTTTGGGTCATTCAGGAACTTTGAGGAAACATGAAGCCACATGTTCACCCCTAATGGAAGTCTATTCTCATATCCAGGAGGTGGGTAGATGGCTTTTTCTGGACGGGGTTGCTCTTTCCTTGAAGAAGCAGGTCCACAGCCTAGGGGTACTCCTTGATCCAACACTGTCACTGCAGGTTCAGGTGGCCTTAGTGGCTAGAAGTGCCTTTTTCCAGCTTCAGCCTCTTTTGGACAGAGATGACTTGGCCACAGTGCTCCATACTCTGGTAACGTCCAGTTTGGATGATTGCAATACACTCTACATGAGACTGCCCTTGGAGACAACTCGGAAAGGTCAACTCATCCAAAATGCAACAGCCAGATTACTGGCTGGGGTTCCCTTTAAAACAGCTGCATTGATTGCCAGTTCATTTCTGGGCCCAGTTCAAGGTGCTCATGTTAGTGTTTAAAGCTCTAAAGGACTTAGGTCCCAAATATCTGAAAGACCACCTAGACTCTCTTGGTTGTTGAGATCAACAGAGGGAGCCCTTTTGGTAGTTCTGCCACCCTCAGAGGTTTGGAGAGTGGTGGCCCAGGAGAGATCACATTCTCTGTGGCAGCCCCTAAGTTGTGGAACTCCCTCCCCACCGAGGTGATTCTGGCAACTTCATTGTACAATGCTCTGTGAATGCTGAAGATGCACCTCTTTACCCTAACCTTCGATACCTGAGATGTATATTTTTAGGACCCACCTTTTTTTTCCTGTGATATTGTTTGGGTTTTTAACCGTTTTTAATTATATGTTTTTAAATTGTTGCAATCCACACTGGGACCTTTGGGTGAAGTATGGGTAATAAGTTGTGATGATGATGATGATATTTTGGAACCATATTAGAAAATTTCTAAGGAACCCAGGCAACTCACTTGGGGTTGCATTCAGCAAAGTCCCCCTGTTCTTTACACTTGCACAATTGAACTTTCCTCCTCTCTCCTCCCCTGTGCACCCTACAGATCAGTTCTGGGTTTCCTCCTAAATCTCTGGAATAGATTTGGGGGGAACAGGGGACACACAGGGAGAGAGACTTCACTGGATACATCCCTTGTGGCTCAAGGCAACCTATGGAGGCTTGCCTACCATCTGTCTCCCATCATAGCCTTTCTCCTGGATGTTCACAGATAGCAGAAATGATCTTAGACTTTGAGGCAGACTGTCCACCTAAAATTCACAACCAGCTGCTCTGTGATCCTTGGTTGAAAGTTCTAACCCCAAACTCTCAGGTCATGGTGAAACTCCAGAAACCTACTCATTTCCATTATACCCTTCTTGGAACCAATAATAACATTTCATTCCTTCCATTTCTCTGTGTCTTCTCCATTTCCCAATTGTCATTATCCTTCTGCTCTTGCATGGCTTAAACCCATGCCATTTGCATTCAGGTTTCCCATGGTGTGTGTAGGCCTCCACTTCAGCTTGCTTGATCCCAAGCATGGCTCCCCACTCCTTATACAGCAACAATAAGATTCCCCCCCTCTCTCTGTCTCTACCTCTATCATAGCAGCAAGTTAAGTGTATGCTGTTGCTCCTCCTAAAGTGGGTTGTGTAGCCCATGTTCATTTTTACTCAGACTGTTTTATTCTTCAATATCATTTAGGCATCTGTAACCATAAACAACTTTATTTTGAAGCCAAATTGGATTCAAATGGACTAATTCTGACAAGTAATTCAAGTAATAGTGCAACATCTCCATGGTGTGTCATGACTCTGGATCAAAACATCATGCCTATATAGACAGACATGTTAGCATGTGAGGTGTGATCAGTGACATGTGTAGGCTCAGTTACAACATTCAAGAATATAACTGCTGCAGAAAAAGGTTTTCCCCACATTTCACAGGTTATTTTATATAGCCTTTTTCAGAAGCTCATGCATTTACTGAAAGAATGAGCCGGGAGCAGGACTGTGCCAGCTAGTCGTACATATTAGCATATCCTGCTGTCCACAGTCTCCAGTGTCTACACATTAAATTGAATGCATAGAAAGAGCACTTGGATATGAATAGCTGTGTTTGCATAGGGGACCTATGCATACTTTCAGCTAGCTTGACCAGAGGGGTGTGCCCCACTCAGTGCCCTTAGTGAATATGTGAGTGGTTTTGTATATAAAAGCCTGATGAAGACCAGAATTTCTTTTAATTGTATTGGGTGGGAAACTCACAAAAGGCTTCAGGCCAATCCATTGTACCCTAATGCACTAGGATCATTTATACAGCATTCCATTGTGGAATGATTCTGGCAATGATTCTTGTAATTTGATATAGATGTTGCATATATAGCACATCCATAAAGACATCTTCCTGATGACACGGAAAACAAAATCTAGATTCCAGAGGGTTAATGCTCCTGGGATTGTCAGGGAAGGGAGTTTGTGTGGAGAAGCCTACATGTCAGGTGTTCTTATATGTATCAAGTCGCAGGAATCATCCCTCTGACTTCCAAACATCAGCACTCTTTGGGCAACTGAGAGCAGGGCTATGCTCACTAGATCTACCCCACTATTGTGTCCCGATTCCCCAGCAGCACAGATTTCAGCACCAGATAGACTGTCCATGTGACTTAGAATTCTAATCATGCAGGGAGCCTGCCCTTATAGAATAGGATCTCCACTTCACATCTTTCCCTTCCAATGCATGGAGGGCTTTCAGCAAGCATGGCCCCACTTTCTTCCTAATTACACAAGTCACTGCATACCCAACTAGGGCCTTTTTTTAGCAGTCAAAGGGCGATTAGAGGTGCTTCAGCTCTTGACTGTGGGCCAATTCACACAGTCCTGGAAATGGTATGCAATGCCAGCAAACAATGTCTTTCTTTGTTACATTTTTCAGAAGCCTTTCCTGGCAGCACAGTAGAGTATTGGCATTAATGAATTAGGATTCTGGACAAATGGTGAAGCAGTCACACAACTGTTTCACCAAGCACACAAACAGCCCAAGTATCCTTACTCAGCTCCCATTTTCAGCCTGCTTTCAGAGTCATGTGAATTGACCTTTACCCTCTGGCAAATCAAACATGTGAAGAACTAGTGTTGCTCTGCTGTTCATTTAAAAAAAAGAGATTCAGACTACTGACAGGCTTTAAAAGATGGAAATGTGCTATTTCATCTGCTATGAAAATTGGTTTTCAGCTACAGTAAGTATGGCATTATGTAAAATGATAGATTGCATACATTTTATACCAGCAAACATCAAGGGCAGCTTGTCTTCCATATTTGTCACTTTTGCAGCAGTCATACTTTTGGAACATGATTCAGTACCTGCTAAAGATTAACAAATATTTACATCAACAATAAAAGGAGTATAGGTAGGATGTTTCATATATATGTAAAATGCCTCACAATTGATTGCCCACTTTTAAAACTTTGTTGTATAACAATCCTGTATCCTGATGTGCTTTTTCATTACAGCCACCCCCATGGAAGGCAGTTTGAAAGGCTGGACCCTGCCTAGCCCATTTCCCTCTTGGTAATCTGCAGTCTTGTGCGGTGCCAGGAGAGCAGTGCAGCCCCACCCACACAGCCTGGGCAGCTGCTACTGATAGTATTTAGCATAACAGTTAATCCATCTGTATTAAGAATTGCATTGGCTTGGAACCTAGGTTCCCTTTAACATAACTCTGTACATGAAATGCTACCACTGGTGAAAGGGAAAAGGCAATTCTCCTTTCCCCTGAAGCCCTCTACAAAATCTGTTCTAGGGGTTGGGAAGTCCTTTAAAACACTGTGGGAGGTGGCACTGAGGGCAGCAGAAAGAAGTAGAAATGGAAGAAAATTGCCTCCCCTCTTCTGCCAGTGGGAGCCTCTGCTAGATCAGATTTGCTTATGTGAATGGCAGATGTCCATTTATGGATGGACAAATCAGGACCCAAGCCATGGTGTGCTGTGCTTCTGAGAACCCATATTGTGAGTTTGGCAGTTCAGAAAAGGAATATGCAGTTTAAGAGGCACCCCATTGCCAGTGGAACATTTTTAAAACCAACAGATTTTTTTTTTCTGTAGCCAAAAGTGCCATGGTGATTGAACACACTATTTTGGTAGGTCAGGTCATTGCACAAATGACCTTGCCAGCTTATTAGTGCAATGAAGAGCAACTGGCAGATTGCTGCACATATTAGCAGAAGATGGTTGGTGCCCAGTTCAATGAAACAGGGTGTATGTATGCAGGAGAAAGGTACAGAGTTTATTACTCTGTGTCCTCCCCCCATGCTCTTTTCTCAGGAAAGAAATATTGCACATCACACCTACATAAATATACTGCAAAGAACTTCTTATACACTATATTACCCAGCAAAAAAACCCCACTACTCTTATGAACAAAGGTGATGCATTTGTGGTTGCTACTGTAAACAACAGGGCAGAAAACAAAATGATAGCTTGTTTTAATTTCTCTATTCTGGGAAAATGTAAGGTTTAAAATTCTGACACCATTTACAAGGAGAGGCAAAATAAAACAACTCTTTTGTGTTCCTTTTCCAAGGAACTTAATATGAGCTGTTACTGATAGTGTAATTTGGATAGTACAAGCATTTGCTGCTAGTGAGAAGGAGGTGCAGCAACCGTAAGAATTCAAGGTTCATTACAACGCTGTTGTTTACCATTCTCTCTGTGGCTGTTATAATCAATCACTCTTCTTAATAGTTTGCTAATAAATGCTTCTGCTTTTCATGCTTCACTATACACAGCATGTTGGACCAATTTGTCACTAACATTCAACAAAAGTGTCCCTGCTGTCAGTTCATGTATCAGAAAGACATTTTAGATTTCAAGTGAGAAAGTAAAGAGACTTTAGTAGGTAGGAGCAAGATTCAGCAAGGTCCAAAGGCCCTCTTTCTTAGATGGCTGCTGAAGACCCATCTTTTTATGCAAACATTTGGTTAAATTTCTACCCTTTTAAGCCATTGTACTGATGTTTTAAAGGGTTTTGTGGATTTGTTTATGTATGGTTTTATGTATGTTTTGTTTTTTTAAATTTATGTAATCTGCCTCGGGACCCGCACTCGGGGTGAGAAGCAGACAACAAAATGATGATGATGATGATGGATTTCCTTCAAGGTTACATTCCCTCCAAACAATGTATTTTAAAACTATTGTGATTTATTGCTTTATTTATATCCACAATGAGTACAACAGTGTTATTTGTGCTGGACAAATAATCGTCTTTCTTTCTTAGAGGGATGAAAGCAATTGTGCCTTTATTTATTCATGTATTTCTCCAAATTTGGAGACCACCCTTCATCATGTCAACATGATGCCAGAGCAGTTTCCAGCAGGACATAAATATACAACGAGGAAAGAATATAAACAGTTGTTGAAATAATCCAATTAATAAAACAGTAATAGAGCAACAGCATGAGGCCAGACAGCCGCTGGTAGCTACTTGTAAACTCCCAAAGCCCAAGAGAATACAAATGTCTTTACCTGCTGACAGCAGCCTATCTGAGCCTCTGCTGTCTAGGCTTCCAGGGAAAGGGAATGTGGCAGATACATGCAGTAAGGAGCCCTCCAGAAATCCCTTTAATTGTGCATTCATGATGATTTATATCAAGGCAGTAGTATGCAATTGTACTTTCAATACTGTTTGCAGCTGCAAATGTTTTGGGACGGACATAATGCTTTATTTCCAATCCATTGGCAATCACTCGTGGCCGAGTAAGATTGTCTTCCAAGATAAGGTCTTTAACGGTGGGTCCGTAAGTGACTGTGGAGGCCAATTCTGGATCCACACAGCCTCCCACAGTGAGGACATAGGTTTCCAGATGGAAGATAGTCGCAATGAGGATTTGCTTGACGTGCCTTCCACTTAGCTCGTTTGTTCCGTTCTCCCTCTTTTGCTGTCCACTGATATTCCGTTTCCCATCCTTAAATTGGGAGTAAAGTAGCTGCTTTGGAAGAAGGTGAGCAGGCATTCGAACAACATGGCCAGTCCAGCGAAGTTGATGTTGAAGGATCATTGTTTCAACACTGGTAATCTTTGCTTCTTCCAAAACACTAACATTAGTCTGTCTGTCTTCCCAAGTAATTTGCAGAATTTTTCGGAGGCAGTGTTGGTGGAATCTTTCAAGAAGTTGGGAGTGGCGTTTATAAATGGTCCATATTTCACAGGCGTACAGTAAGGTCGGTAGTACAATGGCTTTGTAAATAAGCATTTTGGTCTCCTTGCCAATATCCCGATCCTTGAACACTCTACGCTTCATTTGGGAGAATGCAGCACTCGCAGAGCTCAGACGATGTTGAATTTCAGCATTGATGTCAGCTTTTACAGAGAGATGGCTGCCAAAATAGGGGAAGTGATCAACATTCTCCAGTGTGACACCATTAAGCTGGATTGATGGTGCTACAGAGGGACTTGTTCGCACCTGTTGATGAAGCACTTTGGTTTTTTTTAATATTGAGAGCCCAAGCTTTCCATATGCTTCTGCAAAGACATTTAGGATAGTTTGAAGATCTTTCCCTGAATGTGCGGAGAATACATTATCATCGGCATATTGCAGTTCTATGACAGAGGTTCACATTACCTTACTTTTTGCTTTCAGCCTACCGAGATTAAAAAGCTTTCCATCTGTTCGATATATGATTTCCACACCAGTAGGAAGTTTCCCCTCAATAAGGTGTAGAATCATAGCAATGAAGATAGCAAATAAGGTAGGAGCAATGACGCATCCCTGTTTTATGCCTGATCCGACTCTGAATGGATTGCTCCGAAAGCCATTGTTATCCAAAATTGTTGCTGTCATGTTGTCATGAAGGAGTCACAAAATATTCACAAATTTATCAGGTGGTCCAGTTTTCAGAAGGATGGTCCAGAGAGCGGTTCAGTTCACAGTATCAAAGGCCTTAGTCAGATCAATAAACACCATATATAAAGGTCGATTCTGCTCCCAGCATTTTTCTTGAAGCTGTCGTGCAGTAAAGATCATGTCTACTGTCCCTCTGGAAGGGTGGAAACCATTTTGAGATTCTGGGAGGACATCCTTTGAGATTGGCAGGAGGCGATTTGTGAGGATCCTTGCAAGGATTTTATTCGCGGTAGCAAGAAGAGAGATACCTTGATAGTTCCCACAATCTGTTCTATCACCCTTCTTAAAAAGGGTGATAATTATGGCATCCCTAAAGTCTTTTGGGATCTCCTCCCTTATCCAGATTTTTTTGATGAGCTTATGAAGTTGTTGTGTGAGTTCAGGCCCACCTTCTTTAAAAACTTCAGCAGGAATTCCATCAGGTCCGCTAGCTTTGTTGTTCTTCATTTGATTGATGGCTTTACTGACTTCATCCAAATTAGGGGATACTGCAAGCTCATCTCTAGTTTGCTGTTGTGGAATTTGTGAGAAGACCAATCCATGTAGCCTTCTCCTGAAATCCAGTAATTTTTCATACCACACATGTTCCAGGTTGTCGTTTTGTCCTCCTTTTGTTGCACTGTACCACAAGAGTGCCCCCACCACAATGGCAATACTGCAATAGCATTGGGGAAGCATAACAGAATAACAAATAAGTTGGAATGATGTGTGGACAGTCCAGTATCAAGCCACCACCAATGCACTATTATTGTGTCAATGGCATGTTGCAGAATACACCTACAAAACAACAACACGCCAGTCTGTAGGGGCTTGTACATAACAAAAGTCATCTGAACTTGTTAACTGGCCAAAGAGGTGGATACTCCTGATGAATATACTCATGTTCTGAAAAATATATTCAGTAGGAACTGTTAGCAAAGTCACTTTAAAAACGCAGATGGAGTCCAGAGAAAAAAGTCCTGGTAACACATTACTGAGCAAAGTGAACAAAAATGGTGTAAAATTTGAAGAGAAAGGAACAGAGAGGGTTTGTCTTTCCTAGATCAGGCCTTGTACATAGCAGGGAGACATACAACCAAACATACAGAGGAAAACTCTCAGCATGGGCTCTGATTGGCTGTGTAGTTCTATCTCAGTAAAGATCATGCTGCTCTGCCTGGTTGCAAAGATGTATTTATACATCTTCTTGTAAATGGTAATACACCTTTATGTGATTCCAAGTTCATCGTGTCGGCCATGAAAAACTCAAAAATATAAGACAGGATATATATGAGCTTCTTCACTGTCTTGAGAAACTGCTACTTTTTTCTGTAGGGCTATAAGGAATATTTCTAACTTTGTAGGTTGGCCCCAGATGAGAAAGTGTCTTACCAGATCGTTTCATGGACTAGGCTAGAAAAGGTGTTGTATGTGGCATGCTTAGTACCTAATGTAATATCACACATGTTATTGTGTTGATATTTATATTGTTTTCAGAAAAAGGTGTCACATATGTTAATAACATTTTGTACAATTACCCCTTCCCTATACATGGCATAATGGCTGGAACATGCCTTTCATGCAAAGCAGGCCAGAGGGTTCATGCAACTGCTTCAGGAGCCAGTAATTTGTTGCATACAACTATGGTAATATTTGAACATATTCTACTATATAATTAGTTAAACAAACTGTATTTCTGCTTTGTACATAAGCTTTCTTGAAAAGCATGGTGTAAATATTTTAACTAAAAAGCTAAACTTGAACTGAATTAAAATCACAGTGTTACTCCTGAAATTTTTGCAAAAATGGATTTTGGATCTCTGTGTAACATTTGTGTTTCCATGTCCATTTTTGCTGAGAATTCTATTTTGATCTGGATTTATTTTTCTTGCTATTTTGGCAATGAACTATAATGAATTCACTAATAGGCAAAAAACCTTACAGTTTAAGGTTTATAGCCAACAAATATTTCTATTTCTATTAACCTGGAAAAAGCAGGGAAACTGAGCAGCTATACTGAATGCACCAGGAGAGCAGGATACCTGACCTCCTCTCTGAGATATTGTACTACCCTACAAATATGTCAAAATGCAAACAAAATTTGGGTTGGTCTTTCATAGTCCAATCCACTTCCTGTGCAGCTTGGAATAATTTGGTAACAGGCAGGCAGGAGGGGGAGGAAGAGGGCATGTTAGATTATTTGCATGTTTATTGAGTTCAGTGGGATTTACTCCTGTGCAATCATGGTTATGATAGGTAAAACTGACCATGGGGAGGGAGGCCTGGAGCGGGCAGAAGAGGAGGAAGAAGGGAGAGGGGAGGAGAAGGAGGGGAAAGGCAGATCTGATCATTTGCATGCTTATTAAGTTCAGTGGGATTTACTCCAGTGCAATCATGGCTAGGATAGGTAAAAGTGACCATGGGGGGGAAGAGGGGGAGGGGAGAGTAGGGGAAAGGAAGAAATGGGAGAGAGGGGTAAGGAGGGGATTGGAAAGGGACGGGTGAAGGAAGGAGAAGGGAAGGGGCAAAAGGGAGAGGATTGGAGGGAGGAGGGGAGAGAAGGTTTGACTATTTGCATGCTTATTGAGTTCAATGGGATTTACTCCCATGCAATCATGTTTAAAAATGAAATGGACTGCCTTCAAGTCGATTCTGACTTATGGCGACCCTATGAATAAGGTTTTCATGGTAAGCGGTATTCAGAGGTGATTTGCCATTGCCTTCCTCTGAGGCTGAGAGGCAGTGACTGGCCCAAGGTCACCCAGTGAGCTTCAACACTGTGTGGGGATTTGAATCCTGGTCTCCCAGGTCATAGTCCTGGGATAGGTAAAACTGACTGAGGGGGAGGGTAGAGGGGAGGGGAAGGAGGAGATTGGAAGGAGATGGGGAGGGAAATGGAAGGGTGAAGAAAGGGGGGCGGAAAGGGCAAGAGGGAGGGGATAGGAGGGGGGAGGAGGGGAGGGGAGGTTTGATCATTTGCATGCTTTTTGAGTTCAGTGGAATTTATTCTTGTGCAGTCATGCTTAGGATAGGTGAAACTGACCTGGGGAGGGGAGGGAGGGGAGGGGGAGGAGAGGAGATTGGATGGGTGGGCACTGGGCAGAAGGGAAGCCCCTTCCCTTTCCTTTCCAAAAGGAAAACATTGTGAACAGTATCATTCTTTTTCAGGGTTTCCCCCACCTTTTTTTTCTACAGCAGGCACATGTAGTCTCCCACCCAAATTTAAACCAAAGCTGCCCCATGCCATATCCACACCAGACCTTTATTTCACTTTAGACAGCCATAGTTTCCCCCAAAGAATCCTGGGAAGTGTAGTTAGCAAAGGGTGCTGAGAGTTGCTAGGAGATGCCCTGTTCCCCTCGCAGAGCTTCAATCAAAGTGGCTGACTGTTAAACCACTCTGGCCACTTGAGATGTTAGGGAAATAGGAGTCTCCTAACCTCAACACCCTTCACAAACTACACTTCCCAGGATTTTTTGAGGGAAGCCATGACTGTCTCAAGTGAAATCAAAGTCTGGTATTGGTGTGGTCCCCTGATTAGGCAAGCCCAGCAGCTGTGAGTCTGGCTTTTAGAACATGGACAGGTGGTTTTTACTGAGCATGCCTGGCCTTATCATTGACTTCAATGCTAAATTTCTTAAATTAATTAAAGATCAGGCAGGCATTTGTTTTTACTTCTAAACTGCAGAAGATGAAGGTCAGAGTATGGGGCAAGGTCAGTGATAGGATTGCAAGTACTGTGTGAACATTTCTGATTTTTAATTAATTTCAACATATTATGAGAACTCTGACACAGAAAAGTCCAAAAGGAGTGGTTTCTCTCTTTTTTTTTACACTTTGAACTCTCGATTCTATCTGACTGTTTTGTGTATTGCCATGAAGGTTTGGGGAGTTGTTAAGCAAGCGTTTTTGAGTTCAGAACTATAAGTTTTGTAAGATTTTGTTTTGAAATGAGCTTATGGGAAGCTTCAGAATGGCATGGGGATATTTTCAATTTAACATTGTGGAATGCAAAAAATCCATGCTGATTATAGTATACAGCCACTCTTGTGGCTGTATAATAATATGTGATTATCTAAATTACATCTTTTTGTGTGTTTGAATTATGCAGAGCAAGTTAAAACACACACACACTTAAATGAATCCTATTTATTTATTTATTTATTATTGTTTTATTTATATCCTGCCCTTCCTCCCAGTAGGAGCCTAGAGCTAAATTCTGAATGAAAGGAAAGTTATACACAAGGAAGGTTTTCTTTCTGGCCACACCTTTTAAATATGTTAATATTGTCTTTCATGTTTCAGCATATCTGTTTGTTATTTCTGCAATTCATTCTAGTTTCAAAGTACATCTGATGAATTAGCTCATTTGCGGTGCTCAAACTATAAACAAACACTGTATCTGTTGAAGTAAAAGGGTTGAATTATTGGCTGTAAAAAATGCCTTCCATCAACTTAGGCTGGTGGCCCAACTGTGACTCTTTCTGGACAGGGATGACCTGGCTACAGTAATCTATGCTTTGATAACCTCCAGATTGGATTATTGCAATGCGCTTTACAAGGGGCTGCCTTTGAAAATGGTTTGGAAATTTCAATTAGTGCAGAATGCAGCTGCCCTATCATTGATGAGTTCAAGGCAAATAGAGTATATAACAGCAATCCCAATTATTCTGACTGCCGGTATTCTTTCAAGCCCAATTCAAAGTGCTAATTTTGACCTATAAAGCTCTTTACGGCTTAGGACCCCAATATTTGTAAATTGTTTTTAAATTGTTTTTAAATTGTGTTTTTAAATCGTTTGTGTTTTAAAATTTGTATAGTTGTTTTTAATGTTTTTAATTGCTGTAAACTGCCCAGAGAGCTTCAGCTATGGGGCGGTATATAAATGTAATAAATAAATAAATAATAAATAAAGATCTTTTGGAATACCTTTCCCAGTATGAACCTACCTGGACCCTTAAATCCTCTTCTGAGGTCCTTCTCCAGCCCCAGACCCCAGGGAGGCTTTGAGGGTGGTGACAAGAGAGAGGTTTCATTTGTGGCTCCCTATCTGCATAATATGCTCCCCAGTGAGGTCTCCCTGGTGCCTTCATTGACATCTTTTCAGCACCAGGTAAAGACTTATTTTCCCCCCAGGCATATGATAGACTGAGATAATGTTCTATTTGTGTGCTGCCAAAGCTTTCTGTTGCCACATAAGGGTGGTGATTGTTTTATTTTGTTTTTGTTTTGCTTTATGTATGATATATTATTTTGGCTTTTAATTATGTTATAAGTCACTTGGAGACCTTCAGGTAGCAAACAATTAATAAATTGAATAACCAAACAAATAAATAAATACCCAAAAATTCTCAAAGCTGATCAGGCTCTTTCCTCTGTTACAAAAATAGTCAGAGGACAGTTTGAAGGTGACCTCTATTTGAGGGCTGCCTTTTTATATTTGAAAAGGAGGTTAAAATATGGTCCAAAGCTAAAGTATTTCTACTTTGCCCCCCATAGCTGATTTGGTAGGTTAGATAATTTATTTCCCCCCAAAATTTTCATAATATTCATAATAGAAATACATGTCATATTATTTAATAAAATACATAAATATTATAGTCCAAACAGGTAGCAATATATTAAATATTTCACCTGTATGCAATCCTAGTTATCAATTACAGTAATACCTCGCATTAACGTACTCAATGGGACCAGAGCGAGTACGTAAACTGAAAATGTCCTTAAAGTGAAGCACTACCTTTTAAAACTTTTTTTACCTCTCCTTCATGCGGAGCCACAAAGCCCCATGCTAAAGCCTCTGCTGCTGCGCTGCCGTGCCTCCCAGCTGATCGCGATCATGCCTCCCAGCTGATTTGCGGTGGTGCAATCGCGTCTATTTCCACCCCCGCGCGCTAAAGCCTCTGCTGCTGCGCTGCGTTTCTGGAGAAATACAGGCATATGGAGCATGTACATTATAGCGAGGCGACATTAAGTGAAGCGACGTTAAGTGGGGTATGCCTGTATTTTTGACTAATATTGTAGCAATCAGTAACCAATATTATATACCAAATATCACAAGAGTTCCTTTATATCTTAAAACACTGAAAAACAAATTTTGCTTGAGGAAGCAGTAAGTTCCTTCTACATTAGGGATGGGGAACATTTGCCCTCCTGCTGGGAGGAAGGGCGGGATATAAATTTAATAATAAATAAATAAATAAATAAGCCCCAGCAATCATAGCCAATGGCCAGGAATTATGGGAGTTCTAGTTCAGGGACATCTGGAAGGCAAAAGGTTCCCTGCCCCTCTTCTAAATTTATTAGATTTCACACTTCCCCACTGACTGTCCTCTTGGCCCTAGTTAAAAGGAGTTCATTTTAAACTTCTGAATTATGCAAAGGAAAATAAGAATACAGTAGGGCATCACTTATACGGCAGGCTAGGGACCAGACCCCTGCCAAAAAGCAAAAACCGCTGAAAAGCAGAACATCGATCAGCTGCAGTGCGGGGAGCTCCAGCTGACAGCGGTTGGCCCCTGAAGCTCCCCGCAAAACAGCTGATTGATGATCTGCTTTTCCATGCGTTGCCCTCCACCCCCACTCGCTCACTCGCTCACTCGCCCTCATTACGGTGGGGAAGTAGTGCTCCCCTCTGCGGAAGGCTCCCTGCTGTGTATCACAGGGAGAGACCTGCCCATCTACCCATGCCTGATTTCTTGCCCTCCACCACTTCCCTCACTCATTTCCCCTTGCCCGCTTGGCCTCCCCCCTGCCTGTTCGCTCACATGCTCTCCACTGCCTCCCTTGCTTGTCCCCCCCTTGCCCTCTTGGCCTCCCCCTGCCTGTTCGCTCACTCGTTCTCTGCAGCCTCCCTTGCTTGTCCCCCCTTGCCCGCTCACTCTCCCCCTGCCTGTTTGTGTGCTCACTTGCCCTCCACCACCTCCTTCACTCATCCCCCCTTGCCCACCCGCCCTCTCCCCTGCCTGTTTGCTTGTGTGCTCACTCACCCTCCGCTGCCTCCCTCGACAATAAAATGGCGCCGGACGCCCTTCTTGGACTCAGCTGCTGAGCACGTCGTCAGAGCTTGGAAACATTTCTTTTTTGAACTACAACTCCGATCAGCCCAACTGTAGTTTAAAAAAGGAACGTTTCCAAGCTCTGACGACGCGCTCAGCAGCTGAGTCCAAGAAGGGCGTCAGGTGCCATCAATTTGTGCACTCACTGTCTCTCTGTATTCTGGCAATTTTCCACCGCAAAAATGGAACAAGCGCCAAACATATGGAACATGGATACAATTTAAAACTGCCGCATTAGCGAAGCACCGAGAAGTGAAGTGCTGGAGGGTGGGGCCTTACTGTATAATAGCCCTGCTGGAACAGGCCAATGGCCCATCTAGTGCAGCATCCGGTTCTCACAGTGACCATCCAGTTGCCTATGGGAAGCCTACAAGCACTGTAAGGCTATGGGAAGGCTTTAGACTGTAAGCCTGCGGGCAGGGAGTCTCTTGTTTGTTGTTGTTAATTAATATTTTGTAAGCCACTCTGGGAGCCTTTTTGGCTAAGGAGTGGGGTAAAAATGGCTTTAAATAAATAAATAAAATAAGCAGGATCCCTTCATTTCCAGCAACTGGTATTCAGAAGCATACTGCCTCTGACCATGGAGGGAGAGCATAGCCATCATGGCTAGTTTCACCAGTGGCTGGCATCTCTTCTCAGCATTGTGCTGAAGTGACAGGAAAAGTTGGACTTGGTAGAATTGTCATTTTTATATGACTCTTAGATATAGGGGTGGTTCCAACATCTGGAACTGGCAGCCATATGACACCTTTAGATGCTTGATCCACAGCTTTACAGCTTCCAAAGCTTCAGTCCATGCCTGTTCTGGAAACAATTTTCAGAACCTCCTGTCCTTAAACTGAGAGTTTTCCTTATTACTACCTTCTTCTTGGCATTTTCTTCAACTCTATGGCTTCACTGCTCATTGTTTCCAAAATCCCTGCTTTTCAGTAAACTCGTAATGTCTTCCTCCTTCCTTCACCTCCTCTGATATTTAGCCACCAGTATTGCTTGGCCAGCGTTCTTGCATTTCCTCCCAATCCTTTTCCTTTCCTTTTCTTTGCTTTTCTTTTGGACGTATCCAGATGCCCCTCTTTTTCATTGAGCCTTCCTTTCCTCACCTCCTTTTTCATAGCTATTCTCACCAGACCAGCCTCTTTCCCAGCCTCTCACATGTCTGTATTTCATTCTGTTGCTTACTGTTCCTTCTTTCAACTATTCTGGTTTTGAGCTGCTGCCGGTTCCTGAGCTTGTTAATGTCCAGCAAATACTTCCTGTGCAGCCTTCCCATCCTTAGCCTGATTAGAGCCTGACAACTTTTCTTTGCCTCACAGAATCTGGACTGCAAGCATCCTGTTGCTGATAGCTTTATGTTTTGAGAAGCTGGAATGTTTTTCTATAATCTGTGATTATATCTACCAATTGTAGCCATGAGTTGCACCACAAGTCCCTTAGGCAGCAATCCTGTTCCCACTGAATCCTAACCCTCATTGAATTCAATGTGACTTACTTCTGAGTAATGTATAGAATTGCATTATTAGTATTAATATACACACCTGAACTGGCCATGTAGAAGAAGAAATTTGAATTAAGTGAATAATCTAAAAGCAGCAGCAAATAGTGCATGCTCTAATCCCGGAATTCATTTTAGAAAATTATTGCTTGAAATTAATTATCTATCAAAAATTAATTTCCAGAAATTAATTCTCAAAAATTAACTTTCAAAAATTAATTTTGGAAAATATCATCGTTATACTAGGATTCAAAAGGACTGGAACATAAAGCAGAGTAACCCATGGAACTATATATAAATGAAATGGAGAACATTTTCTCATCAGCACCTGGAGAGACTCTCAGCCTGAGGGACATTCAACTTGCTTCTCCTCCTGAGAAATTACTGGTGTGGATTTCCTGCCCTTGCTCACATTGGACTTTCTAGTTCATTCCTAGATTCCAGATGTTCTACATGGAATTATCACCCATATGTGCCCTACACAGGAGATGTTCCCATAGAGTTAGCTGTGTTGGGACAAGCCTATTTAACTAATATGAGGTGGTAATGGTATTGTGTAATAAATAAGAAACAATCCATTAGTAACTCACTTCACAGAAGATTCTGTCATCATGATGCCAGTAAATGCCATTCCACAGATCATGTATATCTTTAGGGTCAGAGTCTACAGCAGCTTTGCAGTTTTATAGCAGCTTTACCTTCCAAAGCTCAGAATATAATTCATCCCATTAATGTGCTGTGCTTGCTTGCTTGCCAGTGTCTTGCTGCCATGAAAACTGTAATTCCACATATTTATTTGATAATTTTTGTTTTGAACCTTTGCATTTTTGCAGTAGTAGCAATCATGATTGATTATTCTGCTTATCAATGTGCTAGGCGAGACTCTCCGACACTGATTCAGTTTCTTCATTTGTTTTGAGACATAAGTGTATGTTAGAATCTGTGAGCTGCATAAGAAGCAAAATCCACTCAGCTTCAGTTAAAGAATGAATGCCGCCTTCAGAACTCACAAGAGCCCTCACTAGAAACAGCAATATTTACAAGTTGTTGCCCTCAGCTGGACTGTATACTCAGGCATTTGGGAGCCCTCCTACTGCCTGTGTTGGTTTTCTTTTATACAATTTTTCAGTGTAGCTGTTGGCAGAACTTCAAATGCTTCAGGTCTCTTTAATCTTTTCAACAACAAGCTCACCATGTTTGAGAGAATCAACAGTACAGGCATAGCTGGCATCTTCTACCTATAACTTAAATTTGTAAAGCTGTGGATTATTTTTCTAAACCACATAATCTTCTTGTTTTCATTCTTGGTCTATTTCCCATGCACTATAAGTCCTCTGCCAATGGTGTACATGAAATTCTCCTCAAAGCAAACAACTACATTACAGACTTAGCTCTTCTGTCTAGCTCTACTCAGGGCTAATATTTATATCAAAGTAATCAAGCGTTTGTTTTTGGAATCTCGTCTCCCGTAGGACTATTACAAATAATTCAGTGATTCAATCAAAATGACAGACAGATTTACAAATACGGTGAAAATGAATATCTAAATCCATTTATATTCACTGCCTTGGTAAGGGGAATGAAGATAAGCTGGAGAATTGGAGCTTGTGTAAGAACAACCAAGGTCTAACATCCTTCTGGGATAGTGTAGCCTGAAAGCCAATGAAGTAGATATCACTTATCTGTATAAGACAGATACACGGTCTCGGGATACTTTTAAAAATAGTACCTAATACTAGGGGTGTGCATTGGCTGAATCCTGAATTATGAGGCAAATGGAGGTGACTCATGGAATGTTCTTACATTTTTGAGTCAGATTACACCATTAACAAGGCAACTTGAGGTGGATGGGGATTTCTCTAAGCTTCCAAGCGGCTCTGTGGACTTGGTTGCCCAACAAAGTGCACAACTGTCCCCTTCCCCACTCAAAGAACAAAACCAAACTGAGTGGGAAAACACACAGAGCTTGAGGGACAGGATGTAGCCCCACCCCTGTCATTGCATGGCTTGTGCCATCTTCCCCATGTTCTATGGCTCCCAATTTGATTAAAACCTCTGATCTTCCAGGGATCTTAATCACTCATAGGAAAGATGCCACAGGCCATGCAATGGTAGGGGCTGGACTACAGCAAAGCCCTCCTCCCCAAAAAAACCTTTTCTACGTATATTGATTCTTCTCAGCTACAAGGGCTGGGACAGGGCTAATATAATTAGGTTTTTTTATATCACTGTAACCAATGCGAATGGAAGCACATTGCTCTCTGACCAATTCACCTGGAAACAATTATGACATGTCCACAGCAACCTCTCTGTTACAAAACTCTTAAGGTTTTTTTGTTTCTTACTCTCTCTGCTGTATTCTTCCTTATAAGACTCTGTCCTGGTCCTATACTATAATGTTCCGAGCATTACTGTATATAGGCTTCCAGGTTTAATTTAATGTCTCTCGCATGCTACTTCCCCTCTGGGCCCATCCCACAGCTGCAACTGTCAAGGAAAAATATGCTTTTGTTCCATAGCCTCTATGACTTTCTGCATATAAGATGAATTTCACATGGAATTAATTCAAATTGCAGCATTTATGCAAATTCATACAATGAAAGTGACTACTGTGTAGAAAATTTTATCTCATGTGAAGCAGCTTTCAATTATTTCTGTTACTGCATATTTTTCAGGCTCCAAACATGCACCCACTTATTGGGAAGTAAGCTCCACTGAACTCAGTGAGACTTACTTCTGAGTAGGTATTCATAGAGTTGCATTTTTAAAAGACTTATGAAGTGCCATCCATTCATGCTAGACTTATCCTAATTGTATTATTCAGCCTTTGGATTTCATTATACATTAGTCAATACAGTTGAAGAACCTACTCTTATCAGGTGACATTTTCATGTGCAAATATGGGTCTAACAGATGGGTCTAATCACATCTCAACCTTCTCTCTTCTTGCTGTTGCTCATTAAATCTGCACCATTCACAGGCCTCGTTTCTAATCTCTCTGTTAATGTTGTAGCTGTTATTTGGTGACTTCAGTCTAATATTTTTCATTCATCTTCAGAACAATTCTGTGAGGCAGAATATATTATCAACAGAGAACTCAGACAAGAGTATTATTATTAATATTAATATTATGCTATAGAGAATGTAACTTAACATATTCTGAACACTGTGCAGAGATTAAAAAAAAGAAGTTCCTCACCACAGATTTATAGGCATAGTTAGGGTACAAAATGTCTTGGCAAGCACTACCAATACTTGCATAACGGGTCTATGGCAGGTTGAATGGCCAGGAAGAACACAGTTCTGAGACAGGAAGAGCAAATGGCAGTTGGGGCCAGGAGACCTGATGGAGTTGGTTTTGCTTTCTGTCAACATTATAGAGGAAGGGACAGCCAAATGGCAATTGGTTCAAGGTCACTGGAATGGATCTCACTGTCTCACCTCTCTCAGAGACCCAGTTAGCTGGAATGGCAGCAGAAACAAGTTGCCCCTGCACTAGAAAAGGGTGGGTAAGAGAAATGACATGTTTGGGGGTTGAAGAGACTGAATGAAAAATAGGCCAGGGGGGCATGCTTGACAGGGAGCATCCTGTGGTGGTGTCACAATCTCAGAAGACTTTTCAAGTATTATGAATTGTAGTGAATTGGGAGGGGGAAGTTCTGCAGAATATAAGAACGTGCTATTTTAAATCACCTCAGTGTGTTACTTTCCCACTCTCAATACACACACTTGATTCTTATGGCCAAACCAGACAACGCACTAGTTCCATATCTGTGCCTTAAGTGCAGGGCGTTTTTTTTAAAACACACACACACACACAAAGAAATCCACAAATCACCAGTACAGGGCCCGATCCAGATTATGACAACATGGAGGGTAGAGAGCTTCAATCATTTGCCCCCTGTACCAGCAATTTGCACTAGAAAGAAACCTTCCTATTTGCTTCAACGGGAATTTTCCCTCTCCCATGCAAATAGCTGGTGTGGGCTCTGATCTAGATTGGGACTATAGCAGAGGCCAAAAGTTTAAGTCCACCCCCCCATACTCAGGGTTCTGATCCAGATCAGCCCCTCCCCACTCTGGCAATTTGTGCTTAAAGAAACTGCACTAAAAGGTATAATGTGGAACTAATGCATCCGTTGGTTTGGCCTTTAGGTGAGAGCCAGTACCAAGTCAGAGCTTCAGTCTTATGCTTTGATGTTTTATTGAATAAATACTAACTGTGCCGAGTTTCTATGAGGTATTAGAGCATCTAGTAGCTTCTTCTATCCTATTTTCAAAAGATGATGTGGGAATTAATGATTTTGTAGATTTTAGGCCAGTAGGTAACATTAATTAACTTCCAGAACTTAATTGACCTTCAATTATTTATAGGAAACAGTATAAGGAGAAGGGGGAAGTGGTACACAGGACCAACTGAGTTTTATCTTTTTCTCCATGCTTGTGCTCATTTAGCTTTTGAAAAGATGCTGAAGTGGCTGTACAAATTCAGCCCTCCCCATATTTCATACCTATATATACATATATTTGTGATGTGTGTGTATGTATGTATGTATGTATGTATATATATATATATATATATATATATATATATATAATTTGTGATGGAAAAATACCCCCAGGGAAATGTTAAAACTTTCTTCTGGAGGTTCTTCATGATACCACATTCATATCTGTCCGGGCTGAATCACAAGCAACTGTCAGACTGGAGTTGGGAGGCATGAGTTGTGCCAGAGGGTCAGAACTCGGGGGCCAAGCTGGGAGGCCAAGCCAGAAGCTGGAGCCAAATTGCAAATGAACACATGACAAAGGGAGGCAGTCTACTGTTGCCCATCCCAAGTCCCAGCCCAGACAAGAAGCCTATCACAACTCTTTCTGTTGAGGAGGGCTCAATGACTTGTCTGCATAGCCATGGCCAATCCTAGCCCTGGAAGGTGCTCTGATCCACAGTTTTAGTGGCTCTCTGCATGCAGCAGTTGCACATGGAGCCTGGGAGTTTTGGCTGTAGCCCCAGTGGCTCCTGACTCGAGCTCACCTTGTTTTTATGCTGCTTTCACATGGAAGTGATTCAAAATATGGGAACAGCAAATATAAATCTCACCATGTGGGAATAGTTCATAAGAAAGGCTAGTCATGGGATAATGGGGAAAACATGTAAAAGACAGCATGCAGCAGTTTTATCTCTGTTGAAATAATAGGACCAACTAACTGTTGCAAAAAGGTTAGTAGTTCTCAGCCTCCTCCTTAATCTTCATGTCCCTCCATCCAAGGTCACACTTTCTCAAACAATACACAAAACAAAACACAGCCACCCTTTGAAATGTGCACTTCTCTGAATTTTGCAGTGCAGTTCTCCAGCCAAGCAATGTGTACAAAAATGCACATCCTAGGGTAAAATGTGCATTACAGTGCATATATTAGTGGAGATAACCTTTGAAATCCATTATATTCAGGAAAATTGCTTTGCAAAAATGTGTGTATTAGGAGAACTTTGCTGATATTTTCATGAGGATTTTTTTAAAAATCACAGACTGATGCAGAAATATGTAGAAATGAAGTTAAGATTGGAAAAATGAGAAACTGTCAGAAACAAAAATGGACAGATCCACCCATTCCTATGTGAGAGACCTTGGGCCAGTCACTCTCTCTCAGCCTAGCCTACCTCATAGGGCTGTTGTGAGGATGAAACTGGAAGGAAGAGAACCATGATAATCACCTCGAGCTCCTTGGAAGAAAAGAAGGATAGAAGTGAAATTGAATAAATATATAAAGTGGTAAGCAACTAGGTGTGGGGTGAATAATAAGGCCACAAGACATGTTTTGACCTAAATGAACTTGGTTTTTATTTAAGGTTTTTGTAGGGTAACTACAAAAGTTTTGAAAATAATGTTCTTTAAAAAAAGAGTTTCAAGTAGTTTCCATTACACAGGTCTTCTCCCCACTAACCTACATTGTAAACGTCTTAGAGTTTTGTTTAAACATATGTGGTATATAAACTGTCCTAATAAGGAAATGCTATAGCATTCATAGAACAGGGATGCAGATACAGAAAAAGTTGGCAGCATATTTTATTGCAACAGAGCATCATTTAGGAATTTGCATAGATAATAGTGATAAATCAAAAACCATGTTTGTAATGCTGGCCATTCTGTTGTGCATTAACTAGCTTGGGGGGTGTTTCCAGCTAATGCATCCTGTTGGCACAAGGATTACCGCTAGCACAATGAGATGCCCCCCATGTGTCCCACTCCCTCCCCAAATCTACTCCAGAGGGTTGGGGGAACCCCTGCAAGAAAGTTAGGGGACACACAGTTTTATATATATATAAAACCTCCCATTTATTCTCCTTGTTTATTCTCCTTAGAACTATAGAAACAAATAATATCCATTTAAACATACCCCTAGTCTTTCATTACTCTTAATGTTTCAAACAAACCACTGTAGACTGCATCAAATGGGCAAGAGTCTCTATATAATTTTTAAAAGAATTCAGGCTCTGCATTTATGAATGAATAAATCCCCACTGAAATCTATGAAACATAATTATCAGTAAATGCATTTAGGGTAGCAGCTGGGGATGTCAACGAGCAGATTATCTCTATTAGAGGCTTACTGCAAACTTGGGTTTCATGCACGTTGTCATAGAAAAAGGAGCTGAGCTGAGAATCTGCCTTTTTGAATGTAACATGGGAGGCCTGCAACAAAATGTGGTGTGTGTGCGTATTTGTGTGTGTGTGATATTTCTGCCCTCTTCCTTCTTCTCCACCCACTATTTCTCAACTTGGATGCTTAGATGGTTTGGATCATGCTAGCTGTCAGCTACACACACACAAAACACACACACCCCCAAAAAATCATGTTGCATAGTCTGGTCAAGTTATGATGACACGTGAGGCAGAAAACCTCACAAGTGCACCTTCATGGGAATAAAAATGCAACAATACAAATCTAAATAACCATAGGCTACCCTTACATGACTTATAGTGTCTTCAAAGCAAGCAAACACCAACAGGTGTGTTCTG
Organism: Rhineura floridana; assembly: GCF_030035675.1. Classification (NCBI taxonomy): domain Eukaryota; kingdom Metazoa; phylum Chordata; class Lepidosauria; order Squamata; family Rhineuridae; genus Rhineura; species Rhineura floridana. The sequence continues at coordinate 132,215,301 of NC_084481.1, read as the reverse complement.
CTACCTGTTGGTCTCCCCCTTCAGTTGTTTGTTTTCTAACCATTTAAGTATTGGTCAGTGTTGTTGTTGTTATGTGCCCTCAAGTTGATTATGACTTATGGTGACCCTATGAATCAGTGACCTCCAAGAGCTTCTGTCGTGAACGACCCTGTTCAGATCTTGTAAGTTCAGGTCTGTGGCTTCCTTTATGGAATCAATCCATCTCTTGTTTGGCCTTCCTCTTTTTCTACTCCCTTGTTTTCCCCAGCATTATGGTCTTTTCTAGTGAATCATGTCTTCTCATGTGTCCAAAATATGGTAACCTCAGTTTCAGCATTTTAGCATTTGGTCAGTGTATTAACCACATTTTTTATTGTATGTTTCTTTTACAGTGCCTCTTTCTAAATATTTCTATTATTTTCTGTTAACCAGGTAAAAGGTTAAATACTGCGACTCCATGATAATGACTATGTAGGATGACCCACCTTTTAAAGCACCGTTCTCCAAGTTGGTGCCTGTGACGTTCCCTCCTTCGGCTCCCCCTGTCAGGTTCCCACCTGCTTGTGGTTACCGCCTTTCACTAGGCACCACCTCAGGATGCCACCAGTCAGGATCATCATTTTTATTTTTTCTCACTCTGCTCTAGCACAGATCTCACAAGATCCCACTGCTAGACAGCACCACCAGTCACTCCCTGTAAACAATACTGGTAGAGACTTTGCCTCAGTCTCTCTATAGCTTGTTACTTTGTGTCTGGGTGCCCTTGCTGTCCACAACCCCCTTGTATCTTTGTCTATAAAGCATACAATCCTGGGTTGCTCTGGATACTTGACGTTGTTACAATATCTCCCTTCACCGCTGCCACCATATGATACAGTTTCTCTTCAGCCTTGGTAATTACCCTGCCCTCCCTTCTGATCTGTGTATTCCCAGCCAAGGATCAGGCTTTTGGTAAACCAATAAAAGTATTTATTTGATAATACCAGGAAATAAAAAGATTACATTAGGAATGTTTAACAAGCGTATGGTTTCATATAGTGTCACTCTTTATGTTTCTGGTCATATATATACTGTCTATATATCAGCCAAATATAATCCAACCCTCCCTCAGAACTCTGCCAACCAACCCATCCAAATAACTCTCCACTAACGACTCTCCAAGAACTCTCACCAGCCGACCCCCTCTCAACTGCCATCCTCCCATTTATACCTTCAGCCATTCAAACACTCAGCCAATCATCATCCAGCATTCTCCAGCCTCCCAACCCACGCTCCCCTCCCTCTCATTCAATTCACTTACCATATATCCCTTAATAAACCCGCACTTACCATATTTACTGGTTTTAACATATAAGGACATCACAGTGCCCTCCAAATGTTGAACTAGAACTGTCATAATCCTGACCATTGGGCATGCTGGTTGGGGCTAGTGCAAACTGCATATTGAAAGTGCCAGGCTGGGGAGGGCTGCATTAACATAATCAGGTAGGCTAAATCTGGGTCCACCCTGAATTCTACCTCTGCTTCAAAGGATGGTGCAAATACCAAGTTCTGGTAATAAAACTAACACTCTCTATTTATACAATTTTCAGTGGAAAGAAGTGCTATAACTTATCTCCCAGCAACAGCAATTAACCAAACATATTTGAAAGAAGGCATTAATCAACTTTCTGGATAAGTTTGCAAACAGGAAGTTCCTGGGAAACCCTTGAAATCACTGGAAATAACTTCCCTTTGTCATCATTGCATTACTTTTAATTGGAGCCATTCAACTATAACGTACTTGCTAAACAGCATGTCATTATTTCAGGCAATTAGTTACAACACCTGGTAAAAGCTGTTTGGTCTTTAAGATTGATTACTTTCATAAAATTATTTTTCCCCATAAGAAATCTGAAACTTAGTTTATGTTTTCTGGCAAACAGGCTGATGACATCCAACTCTGTATCTCCTTTTCATTACATCCCGGCAAGGTGGTTTGGTGGCTGAGATCTGTGATGGACTGGATGCAGGCTAACAATGGAGACTTACTCTTGCCAAAAGTGAAACTCTTGTAGAAGGATTGTTGATTTAGGAGAAAGAGTATAGCCTGTTTGGGATGTAACTGCACTCCCCTTGAAGAAACAGGTTTGCATTTTTGGTAGGCTCCTGGATCCAGATCTCCTCCTGCGTGGTCAGGTGATGGCTCTGACCAAGAGTGCTTTTGCTCCAATTAGGCAAGTATGCCAGCAGCAACTGTTCCTGGACAAAGCACACCAGGCTGTGGTCATGCATGCCTTAATTACATCAAGGTTAGATTACCATAATGTGCTTTGACAAGTGCTCAGAAATGTCAGATGAAAAAAGCAGCAACTAGAATCTTGGTTAAGGGGTGGATTCTAAGAACACAGGACTCTTTTTGTATCAACTTCCAACCAGTTTCTGACCCTAAGTCAAAACAAGTGGAGATTGCTTTTATAACCCTAAATACATTGAGCGCTATTATACAGCCACGAGAGTGGCTGTATACTATAGCCAGCGGGGATTTTTCACATTCCGCAATGTTAAATGGAAAATACCCCCATCCCATTCTGATGCTTCCCATAAGCTCATTTCAAAACAAAACCTTACATAACTTATAGTCCTGAACTCAGAAACGCTTGCTTAACAACCCTGTCAATTTTCATGGCGATACACAAAACAGTCAGAGAGAATAGACAGTTCAAATTGTAAAAAGAGAAAGAAAAACCTCAGAACCCTTTTGGACTTTTTTCTCTGTTCTCATAATCTGTTGAAATTCATTAAAAATCAGCCATGTTCACAGAGTACCTGTAATCCTAATACTGACGTTGCCCCATACTCTGACTTTCATCTGCTGCAGTTTAAAAGTTTAAAAAATGCCTAGCTGATTTTTAATTAATTTAATAAATTTTGGCTGGGACCCAATGATAGCACGGAGCATGCTCAGTAAGAACCAACTGTCAGAGTTCTAAAAGCCTCACAGCTGCTGGACTTGCCTAATCAGAGGGCCACACCCACACCAGACTTTGATTTCATGTGAGACGGTCATGGCTTCCCTCAAAGAATCCTGGGAAGTGTAGTTTGTGAAGGATGCTAAGAGACTCCTATTCCCCTGAGAGAATGGTTTAACAGTCAGCCACTCTGATTGAAGCTCTGTGAGGGGAACAGGGCGTCTCCTAGCAACTCTCAGCACCCTTCACTAACTACACTTCCCTGGATTCTTTGAGAGAAGCCATGACTGTCCAAAGTGAAATAAAGGCCTGGTGTGGATGTGGCCAGGGAAAGCTTTGGTTTAAATTTGGGTGGGAGGCTACATGTGTCTGCTGTAGAATAAAAAGGTGGGGGAAAGCCTGAAAAAGAATGATTCTGTTTATGTTTTCCTTTTGGAAAGGAAAGGGAAGGGGCTTCCCTTCTGCCCAGTGCCCACCCACCCAATCTCCTTCCCTCCCACTCCCTGCCCCTTCCCTGGGTCAGTGTTGGACTATGACCTGGGAGGCCAGGGTTCGAATCCCCACACAGCCATGAAGCTCACTGGGTGACCTTGGGCCAGTCACTACCTCTTAGCCTCAGAGGAAGGCAATGATGAAATCACCTCTGAATACCGTTTACCATGAAAACCCTATTCAAAGGGTCACAATAGGTGGGGATTGACTTGAAGGCAGTCCATTTTCATTCTCAAACATGATTGCATAGAAATAAATCCCACTGAACTCAAAAAATATGCAAATGATCAAACCCACCCTCCCTTCTCTTTCCTCCTATCCCCTCCTCTTGCCCCTTCCCTCCCCCTTCCTTTGCCCCTCACTCCCCATCCCCTTCCAATCCCCTCTTTCTCCTTCCCCTTCCCCCTCCTCCCCTTCCTCCTCCCCATGGTCAGTTTTACCTATCTTAAACATGATTGCACGGAAGCAAATACCATTGAACTCTATAAGCATGCAAATGATCAAACCTGCCCTCCCCTCCACCTTCCTTTGCCCCCCTCCAATACGCTCCTTCCCACTCCCACTCCCACTCCGCCTCCCCCATGGTTAGTGTTTCCTATCCTAACCAAGATTGCATAGGAGTAAATCCCATTGAAAATAAGCATGCAAATGATCAGACCTGCTTTTCCACTCTCCTCTCCGTTCCTCCTCCCCTGCCCATTCCAGCCCTCCCTCCCTCCCCCCCGGTCAGTTTTACCTATCCTAAGCATGATTGCACGGGAGTCAATCGCACTGAATTTAATAAACATGCAAATGATCAAACCTGTCCTTCTCCTCCCCTCTCCATCCTGTCTCCTCCCCTCCCCATCCTCCCCTCTGCATTTCCTCCTCCCCCTCCCCATCCTCCTCCCCCTCCCCTCCCCATCCTCCTCCCCCTCCCCTCCCCATCCTCCTCCCCCTCCCCTCCCCATCCTCCTCCCCCTCCCCTCCCCATCCTCTGTGGTCAGTTTCACTTATCCTAACCATGATTGCAGGGGAGTAAATCCCATTGAACTCAATAAGCATGCAAATGATCCATCCATTCTCAGCAAACTTGGACAGGATCCCATTTCTTACCTCCCAGATTAAAAAGCAGGGAAATTCACTAATAGGCAAAAAACCTTGCGGTTTAAGAACATACCTGTAGCCCACAGCTATTCTATCAAACTTTAAAAAGCAGGGAAATTGGGCAGCTATAGTGAATGCACCAGGGGAGCAGGAGACCTGACCTCCTCTCTGAGATATTGGACTGCCCTACAAATTGGTCAAAATGCAAACACCATTTGGGTTTGTCTTTCACAGTCCAATCCACTTCCTGTGTAGCTTGGAAGAATTTGGTAACATGTGCCTCTGAGTATATGGTGAGTGGTGGCAACACCTGCAATCAGTCCAAATAACAGAAAGAAGACATGTGCTGTGCTGATCTTGTTTTAGCAGGGAGGAAGCAACATTATTAAGACAGTTGATATAGTTCAGATGTTCACTTTGAATATGTCTGATTTCCTTTGCAATTTTAGTGACGTTTCCTATAGGAAATCATTTTCTTTTGTTTCTATTTCTGTGAATATGTGAAGTACAGCAACTCTTTGCAAAGTTTATACTAAAAAAACTCCAAACATAATTGTGGAATAATGGCACTGACTTCTGCAAAATAGTCTCCAGTGGACCTCAGGAGTGTCTCAATTTGCACAAGATAAAACAGTGGGAGGTGGAATATATTCTAGCAAAATGCTAGGTGTGCTCTATGTTTTTAATTGACTGTGCCCACCTTGCCTTAAATGAAGTGGTTTAAACATAGCAGGCTGAAAATATGCATCCTCTTTTTTCCAACAGCTAGAGTCATTGCTGAAGTAGCAACATATTGGAATCAGTCTGATTTTTCATCAAACTGCAGGTCCAAATTCCACTGTGAATGCACCCAAAATAGAAATAGAATATAACCTCCAATTTGAAACACAAAAGGCTGTCTTCACTATCATATGACACTGACCAATAAAAAGGCTTTGAAATTAATAAAAATAAATTTGACACAGATTTCTGGGATGAATAATGAGGGAAATAAAATTTTCTAGTGTAGATTCTCTGTAGAAATATTAATAACACAGGAAAGAAGCAAAGTAAGAAGAACACCAACAAACATACAAAAATATAATTCTCCATCTTTGAAGATGGCAGGTGTTGCCACCACTCACCATATGCTCAGAGGCACATGTTACCAAATTCTTCCAAGCTACACAGGAAGTGGATTGGACTGTGAAAGACCAACCCAAATGGTGTTTGCATTTTGACCAATTTGTAGGGCAGTCCAATATCTCAGAGAGGAGTTCAGGTCTCCTGCTCCCCTGGTGCATTCACTATAGCTGCCTAATTTCCCTGCTTTTTAAAGTTTGATAGAATAGCTGTGGGCTATAGGTATGCTCTTAAACCGCATGGTTTTTTGCCTATTAGTGAATATAGTTAAAGGACCATCTTCTCCCATGTGATCATGCTAACAGACTCAGGGCATCAGGGAAGGTTCTACTCCATTTTGCATAATTAGAAGAGGTGTGGCTAGAGGAACACGTGCGATAGGTCCTTCTCTGTTGTGACCCTCAAGCTATGGAACAATGATCTTTCTTGTCTACTCCTTTGATGGCATTTAAATGCCAAATAAAGACCATGTTAATTTGTTTAAACTCTGGTTTTAAACATGTGTTTTGCCTGCTGTTTTACCTGTTTGTTTGTTTTTTCAATTTATATCATGTGTTTTTATTAATTGTTGTGAGCTGTCTTGGACATCACAGTGACAGGGCAGAAAGGCAGAATACAAACAACTTAAATATAGAAGTGTACATATCAGTACTTTGGAATGTATTGTGCATTAGGTTCACAATATGTAGAAACATTACCGAGGCATCATAGGCAAGAATGAAAAGAAGAATTTGCCATTTGAGTTGAATGGGGAAAAAAACACCTTCCTGTGTGTCTGAGGATTTTTCTCCCTTTGAATGTAAGAGCAGGTTCCTGAAGGTGAAAACTTGCCCACTTGCTTGCATTTCTATGTACATGAAAACAAGTGAGAAAATGAGTGGCAATCGCTACCTTGAAAAGATTTTAAAATATACAACAATTTCCTTGCTAAGAAATTACATTAAATAAATCTAACCTACATATTGAGTTGTAATCAATCTACAGCCTATTCAAACGAGGGCACAGAATAAATTGCTTTAAATCTCTTTGTTTATACATGAGATTATCACTGAAAACAGTGCTGAGATTAAATTGACAAATGCTACTGTTATTCTGAATGAAGGCCGGAACTTCCTATGATTGCTAGATAAAGCAAGAGGCCCAGGATTACTGCTGTAACTACCTGGGAAACAGAAAGGCATACTCTAATCAGGCCTGCAGTTTCCAAAGTCTGCCTGATCTCTCTCTCTCTCTCTCTCTCTCTCTCTCTGACCCTCAAATCCCACTTTAGAATGTTTAATTGACTGGACTGGTCATTTGAGTGTTACACACTGTAGTAAATAATCAGAACTTTATGTGAAAATGTCTTGTGGATGAAATATGATAATTGAGAGCACGGTTCCTGTCACAGATAGCCAAGGGGCATGACTTCCAAGCCATTGATTCCGAGCTGCTTCTGCTTCTTCAACATTTTCTTACCTGGGACCCACTTTTAACCAAAATGTGCATTTGGGGACCCATTTCTTATTTTTATCATATATTTGCATAACGGTACTGCTGCCGTTGTGACCCACATTAGATCAGAACCTGCCCGTACACTACGCTCTACATCGAAGGCCCTCCTCCGAGTTCCATCTCATAGGGAGGCTCGGAGGGTGGTGACAAGATCTGGGGCCTTCTCAGTGGTGGCCCCCGAATTGTGGAACTGTCTCCCCGAAGAGGTGCGTATGGCGCCGACATTGTTGTCCTTTCGGCGCCAGGTTAAGACCTTCCTCTTTGCTATGGCGTTTTAATATGTAACTTGTTTTAGTTTAAAATTTTGTTGTAATTGTTTCTGATTTCTTGTTTTTACATATGTTTATGCTGTATTTTATTATGAGATTTTGAGATGTTTTTGTATTTTTATATTTTGTTGTACACCGCCCAGAGAGCTAATGCTAGTCGAGCGGCATAAAAATCTAATAAAATAAATAAATAAATAAAAATAAAAATCAGGCCATGCCATAGATATGGATGTCAACCCACCAGTTGAAACTAATGATCTAGAGAACAGTTGTAATAGGTGCAGTGTGCTCTGCAAGGAGAACACTGTTCAGTACTGAATTGCACAATGACAGAACATCACAGCTTGTTGCTGTGATCACATCACAACACACAGGTGGCTCTACTCAGCCTTTCCCAACCAGTGTGCCTCCAGATGTTGTTGGACCACAACTCCCATCAGCCTGAGCCAGCATTGCCAATGGTCAGGAGCAGGGCTGGTTCTAAAGGGCAGCCAGGTTGGGCACTGGCCTGAGGGCCCCAGAGCTACAGGAGCCCCTGAGGGCCCCCTGAGGGCCCCTCTGTGATCCAAGCCCCCACGCCCCCTACTTACCTGTCAGCTGGCTTTTTAGCATTGCCCTTAATGAAGATGGCAGCTGCAGCGTCCCTAAGGTACTGAAGCCGCTGCAGCCATCTTAGTTGATGGCAGAGATGTGTGTGCGTAGCACGCATGTGTGCCATCAACAAAGATGGCGGCAGAGGCTTCATTCCCCTTAGGGAAACTGCGGCCGCCATCTTCATTAAGGGCAATGGTAAAGACTAGACAGGTAGGGGGCTGTGGGGGGGGCTGCCGGGGCCATTCGTGTGTGCATATGCACACACGTGCACCCTCATGGGGGGGCCAGGGCAAGCTGATACCCAAGGGCCCCTGCATGCCTGGAGCCGGTCCTGGTCAGGAAGATGAGAGTTGTGGTCCAACAATATCTGGAGGCACACTGGTTGGGAGAGGCTGCAGGTTATCAATTATTATTCACCACAATAGCTAGGAATGACCCTCTATGTTTATTTATTTATTTATTTATTTATTTATTTATTGAATTTATATCCTTCCCCATAGCCGAAGCTCTCTGGGCGGTTCACAACAGATAAACATCCAATATACAATTAAAACATATATAAACAAGTTAAAAACTAAACCTAATCAAACACATAAACAACTATAAAACTCAATACTAAATGTTAAATGTTAAAAAAGTATTAAATTGATTGAAATATTAAGATGTTAACAAGTTTAAGATATCAATATCAAAATGTTAAAAATATTAAATATTAAAATGTTAAAATGCCTGAGAGAAGAGGAAGGTTTTTACCTGGCGCCAAAAAGATAACAATGTTGGCACCAGGCGTACTTCATCAGGGAGAGAATTCCATAATTCGGGGGCCACCACTGAGAAAGCCTGTTTTCTCGTTGTCACCTTCCGGGCTTCTCTCTGAGTAGGCCCCTGTAGGAGGGCCTTTGATGTTGATCGCAGCATGCGGGTAGGTTCATATCGGGAGAGGCGTTCCATCAGGTATTATGGTCCCAGGCCATGTAATGCTTTGTAAGTTAAAACCAGCACCTTGAATTGAGCCCGGAAGCATATAGGCAGCCAGTGCAAGCGGGCCAGAATCGGTGTTATATGTTCGGACCTCCGAGTCCCTGTTAACAGTCTGGCCACTGCATTTTGCATGAGCTGTAGCTTCCGAACCGTCTTCAAAGGCAGCCCCACATAGAGCGCATTGCAGCAGTCCAATTTAGAGGTTACCAGTGCATGGACAACTGAAGCAAGGTTTTCCCTGTCCAGATAGGGGCGTAGTTGGGCCACCAACCGAAGTTGATAGAAAGCACTACGTGCCACCGAGGCTACTTGTGCCTCTAGTGACAAGGATGGTTCTAAAAGAACGCCCAAACTATGGACCTGCTCCTTCAAGGGGAGTGCAACCCCATCCAGGACAGGTTGAGCATCCACCATCTGGTCAAGGGAACCACCTACTAACAGCACCTCAGTCTTGTCTGGATTGAGCCTCAATTTATTTGCTCTCATCCAGTCCATTACCACAGCCAGGCATCGGTTCAGCACCTTGACAGCCTCACCTGAAAAAGATGAACAGGAGAAGTAGAGCTGTGTGTCATCAGCACACTGGTGGCAGCGCACTCCAAAACTCCTGATGACGGCACCCAGCGGCTTCATGTAGATGTTAAAAAGCATGGGGGATAGTACTGACCCCTGTGGAACTCCATATTGGAGGGCCCAGGGTGCCGAGCAAAACTCCCCAAGCACTACCTTCTGGAGATGACCCGCCAAGTAGGAGCAGAACCACTGCCAAGCAGTACCTCCGACTTCCACATCAGCGAGTCTCCCCAGAAGGATACCATGGTCGATGGTATCAAAAGCCGCTGAGAGATCAAGGAGAATCAACAGAGTTACACTCCCCCTGTCTTTCTCCCGACAAAGGTCATCATACAGGGCGACCAAGGCCATCTCCGTGCCAAAACCGGGCCTGAAACCCGATTGAAATGGATCTAGATAATCGGTCTCATCCAAGAGTGTCTGGAGCTGGTCGGCAACCACTCTTTCTAGGACCTTGCCCAAGAATGGAACATTCGCTACCGGCCTGTAATTGTTAAAATTTTCTGGGTCCAGGGAAGATTTCTTCAAAAGTGGTCTCACCACCTCCGCCTTCAGGCCGCCAGGGACCACTCCCTCTAGCAATGAGGCATTAATCACTTCCCTGGCCCAGCCGGCAGTTCCAACCCTGCTAGCTTTTATCAGCCAAGAGGGGCAAGGGTCCAATATAGAAGTGGTTGCGCGCACCTGTCCAAGCACCTTGTCGACGTCCTCAAGCTGTACCAATTGAAACTCATCCAACAAATCATGACCAGACTGTGCTCCGGATACCTCATTTAATTCCACTGCTATAACATTGGAGTCCAAGTCCTGATGGATGCAAGAGATTTTATCCTGGAAGTGCCTAGCAAATTCATCACAACGGGCTTCAGATGAATCAATCATGTCCTTAGGGCCAGAATGTAACAGCCCTCGGACAATTTTAAAAAGCTCCGCCGGCCGGCAGATAGAAGATTGTATGGTGGCAACAAAGTACTTTTTTTTTTGCTGCGCACACAGCCCCTAAATACAGCTTGGTATAGGCACTTACCAGTGCGAAATTGCATCCATCAGGAGTTAGTGTCCATCTGCACTCAAGCCGTCTGCTGTACTGTTTCATCGCTCTCACCTCTGGGGTGTACCATGCAGCTGTATGAGCTCTACTCAGGAGAGGGCGCTCAGGAGCGATCATGTCAGCTGCCCGGGTCATTTCAGTATTCCATAATTCGACCAGGGTTTCGACAGGAGCGCCAGCCTTATCAGCCGGAAAACTCCCCAGAGCCTTTTGAAAACCATCCAGATTCATTAGTCTCCGGGGGCGGACCATCTTAACAGGTCCTCCACCCCTGCAGAGGGGAGAAGCCACTGTAAGTCTAAACTTCAACAAGCGGTGATCTGTCCATGACAAAGGGGCTGATGTAAGACTCCCTACCTTCAGATCACCTTCGCCCTGTCCAGTTGCAAAAATCAGGTCTAGAGTATGCCCTGCCACATGCGTTGGGCCAATAGCATATTGGGACAGCCCCATGGTTGTCATGGAGACCATGAAGTCCTGAGCCGCCCCAGATAAGGCGGCCTCGGCATGGATGTTGACATCCCCCAGCACTAAAAGTCTAGGGGATCTCAACAATACATCTGAGACCACCTCCGTCAGCTCAGTTAGGGAGTCTGTTGGGCAGCGGGGTGGACGGTACACCAACAGAATCCCCAATCTGTCCCCCTGACCCAACACAAGGTGCAAACACTCCAGACCAGTAGCTAAATGGACAGGGAGCTTGGAGAGAGAGATGGAACTCCTATAGACCACAGCAACCCCCCCTCCCCAGCCCTCAGATCTACCCTGATGCTGAACCAAATACCCAGGTGGGCATAGCTGGGAGAGACTAACCCCACTCTGCTCACCCACCCAGGTCTCGGTTATACATGCCAGATCAGCCGCCTCATCCACAATTAAATCTTGGATGAGAGAGATCTTATTGTGAACCGATCTGGCATTTAAGAGCAGCATCCGGAGATCTGAGAGCTGGCTGATAGGGCAACCAGCAAACCTGTGGGTGCGTGGAGGACCGGAACACGGCACAGCTGTTAACTGTCTGGGCCGTGTTCCCCTCACCTGGCAAGTCCTCCGCACAACGTCATATCTCCCTCTACCCGTCACTACATTAATTGGGGCCCCCGGAAATCTCTCCAATCGACTTTGGCTCCTCTCTCCCAGGCACATCTTACAAACCCACACACACAAACACAGTCAAACCATGCACTCCCCCGCACACACCCACACAGGCAAAAACTACTACAGGGTCACTCCTTCTCTAGTGCAGCTTCGTCGTTGGAAAAATATATCAAGCCGTCTTCCTCAAAGACAAGCAGCGCCACCACCAGCTGCCTCCTGCTCCATTGAGAATAGTGTAGCTGTCGTCCTCGCCCACCAAGCAGGGTGAAAGAAATCACAAACTATAAGGGCAGGCACCTCAATCCAACCACAGCTCCTGCCCGCGGGTCACGAACGCAAAGACAGTTTATCAGCACCGTCGGTCGTCTGGGCGCCGTGATCCACAGGTCCATACAAAGCAGTGCCAGGAAGTCTAGTACCGGAAAAACAGGGGGGGACCCCCCGCCTTGTCCGTCAACGACCACCCGAGAGCAAACAGGAAAACAGGAAGCAGGGAGAGAAACAGGGAATCCCCCCACCTTCCAACGACTCCCGGTGGCTCCCGGAGAGAGGCAACGTCCGCGCAGTCTGAAACCTCTTTCCTGCTGCCTCCTGGGCCTTCTCCACCTCCAGGGCCCCCAAGACTGCGTCATCCACCGGCGACGGAAACGAGGCAAATGGGCCGTCGAGCAGCGGGCCTCCAAGTGGAAAACCACACCATAGGCCAGGCGGTAAAATCCACACTCCCTCCGTCCCGGGCCAACCCCAGGCGACACAGCAAGCGACACAGCAGACCCAGGAGGGACCACGCCGAACCAGCCCATCAGCGAGTCACCGCAAATGTTGAGGTATGGTCCTTCATCACACCTTTATCCGATGTTTTGTTAACGGAGCTCCTGGCTTGGCGTCTTACTCTTCGCCATCTTCAACTGCATCTGACTGGGGTTAGCTGTCCTTGGGAGAGGACTCTGAAGAGCATCTGGGGCCCCCTCCAATCTCCCTTGGCCACCATCTGCAGCACAGAGACTCGAGCAGAACCAAAAGCACGCCTTTGGTGAGCAAGGGGCAGGCAGAAGTTGCAGCAGCAAGCAGCCAGGGTCATAACATCCCAAACACACCGGAAGCAGCGAGCATGACCGGCAACAGCCTTCTCATCTTAGATGATATAGAGGATATATATGAAAGATACAGGAAATAAAACCATAGTTGCTAGCTACATCCAGCATGAGCTGCTTATGAGCTTCCCTGTGGACATTTGGCTGCCCACTTTCAGAATAAGATTGGGAGTCCACTTGACTCTTTAGCTTGATCCAGCATGGCATACTCTAATCAGACGTTCAGTTTCCAAAGGATGACTATGTTCTTAGATAGTGACTTTCCAAAGGCTCCAGCTCCAGCTCCAACTCTTTATCTTCTGAACCACAGTATCTTTCTATACATGCTATTTTAGTAGTATTGGAAGTTACATGCAACATCATTAAATGGACCTAATCTACTTGTCTCACATTGTTTTAAAACGATGGCATTATGTGCCAATGCAACTGTGCCTGTCTTTAGATGATAGTGTTTTGTCAGAGATCTTTCTATTCTAAAGGGGTAGGAAGGTCAGAACTGTAAGCAGTACTCTTTGTGTACCATTTGGCAGTAATTCAAAATATTTTGAGAGACCTGTGAGAAATATGACAAAGTTCAGACATTTATTAGTATATCTCAAGAACCAATAAGTGCTTTGGACTGGAAAAGACTCATGTCTGAAACCTTGGAGAGTTGCTGCCAGTCTAAACCATACTGATCTTGATAGACCAATATGGCAGCTTCCTATGTTCTCCTAATATTGGGACACCACTTCAGTAGCATGTCACCCCATACAGCTTCCGTATTCATTCCCTAAATATCCAAAACAACAATTGCCACCACACCAAAGACTCGTGAGACATATATGGAGAAATGTTATATTTATTAAAATATAACGCACAATCAATCAAATTCAAATCAGCCAATTAATGAATATCAAATACTTCGGGCAGGTGAGGCTCAACCTATCTATGAGGGTATAGACCCTCCAAACCAGGAGGCAAGTCAGTCACATCGTACTGCAACTCCCCATTCAAGGATGTGGAAAAACTTATCCCTCCTTGCAATTGGAGTCAGGTATGTAGTTCCAACCTCCGCATCCTGGCCTCGCCGTACAGGCGTTCACCATGATGCACAAGCCGGTCCCACGTGGACACTCCCCAGATCCACACCAGACGTTACACCTTGATGTTTCACCAGGGTGTGCCCTTTACCAAAATGCCTCTTCCACCTCAATTTTAACCCCAATTACCTCACCTTCCCGAATTCGATGCCAGCCAAACCGGAATCACCACGACCCCCCCAGGCAAGCCAATTGAATCAAACCCAAGCAGTATGGAGTAGGCAAAACCAAAGACATTCTGAAATCAGAATCTCCAAAAAAAAATTCCTACTCAGCCCCCTCAGGTGACTAGCAGAGCCCATACTGACATGGGAGGGGTGGGTGGGTGCCGCAAGGCAAAAAAGGCACGTTTTTAGGGAGGAGCAGGCTATATATAGCTGCTCAATCCCTATTCCCAATTGGTCAAGATGCCCCACCTGACCAATTACAAATTTTTCTCGAACCTTCCTGAGTCTTCGCAGAAATAGGGTGGCAGCAAACCCTCCCCTACAAAAGTGCAGGAACGTTATTCTCACATTCCCCAGTTAAGTAAATATCCAGAATCAGTACCATGACAAATGACTAAATGAAATTAGGAAAGCAAACAACTGTACAGAGAATGCAGTCTGCAGTGTTCCTCAGTGGCACTGTCATTTGTATGGTTTGATAATGAACCAACACAAACTGAAGGACCTTTCATGCATTCACTTGTGGACATCAGATGTGCTGAAACAGCAAACATTATCTCCTAAATGAGGATATGGCCTTTGCTTTCTCCTGATTTTACAATTGCATCAAGATCCTTTCAAAAATAATTTCTCCTTATGTTCTTGGCAGGTTTCTACATTGGAGAGTGAAACTGCACTTTGCAATGATTTAAATGATACTGTGAAGAAATATGGCTAGATCAGAAGGCAAGTTATATAGACACTTTTGGGGACTGTAAACAGCAATGCCAATACAGATAGAAGCATCACTTAAAAGCTTTTTAAATTGCACTCTGTTTACCCATGTCAGTGCATGGGGAATAACATCTACTTGCAATTCCTATCTCCTTTCAGATCCATAGTTTATCTAGCTCAGAGAAGCAGTAATCAATTACCTAGTACACAACAGCTGTCCTGCCACATTCCAATAGTATGGGAATGTATTAATATAGATAACAGGACACAGTTTGTGTGCATTTGATGAGGTGCTGTGCACACTTCCTATCATGTTGCAAAATATAATCAATTGATAAGGAAGTACCTTACTGTATAAACCATTGTGGGAGAGTTGTCAGCAAATGTAAACCAAATGTTAAGCTCTTCTTTCTGAGTGTCTGTAAAAATTGTACTCTTTGCATATTTATTTAAAAACCCCAGAAGCTAGTCTAAAATAAAACCTCTCAATGGGAAGCAAGTTTGAAGAAATTCACTAATAGGAAATATAGAGATGATTCTCTCAAATGCAAAATTGAGAAATATATTAATTGCAGTTAAAATGCATGTTGGCTAATGTATGTAACTCCTTTTCCTGAATGTTTTAAACACAACTAAAGTAATCAACCAGATCATCACTGTTCATTGTAGAAAAATACGACCAAGGGATAGGGTTGTGGGTTTTTTGCTTTGCTTTGCAGTCAAGATGGCAATCATTTTTACAAAACAAAACAAAAAATCAAACTGTTTCCACATATGCAAAATACTCCATTTTTGATATGAACAGATAACATTTTATTCAATAACACTATTGGGTCAGAACTGGATTTGTACTGATAAAACTCATTTATGTCTCTTTTTGGGGACAGCATACTGGACTAGCTATATCATCAGTAGGGCACAGTAAAGGTGTTGTTCTTGTCTGATTGTAAATTCACTCATATCCAAGGTGCAAGACGGGAACAGCAGAGAAACTATCACAGACATTCTCCA
Organism: Rhineura floridana; assembly: GCF_030035675.1. NCBI lineage: Eukaryota > Metazoa > Chordata > Lepidosauria > Squamata > Rhineuridae > Rhineura > Rhineura floridana. Next base: position 132,199,543 of record NC_084481.1, on the reverse strand, counting down.
TATTTTATTACCTGGAGAGTCTGGTGGTTGGGCAGCCAACATACTTCTCTGTGTTGATGGAAAAACTGTAAGAAATTCATTATACACATCCTTTCCTATTGACTGTCAAACATACCCCACAAAATCTAGATTTCTATAAAAGTTTCCAATTTGTTTTTCTTTGCATCGCAGAAAGGAATATAAATTGGTTTTTCTTGAGTTTCTATTTTAGAAGAAATCAAATGGCGTACAAGTTCATCTTAAGCAATGCTGACAGAATGTTAAGAGCCTAGGCCACAGATATACATTCTAATTATTCTAACTGCTATTTTATTTTTGGTTGACCTAACCAACTTGTTGCATCTTGTAGATACATACAAATCAAATAATATGCACATTCACAGATTTTATAATCAATGTTCCAGAATTATTGCAATATTTTTCTAGAATAATTGCAACATATGTCATAACTGTTAACTTAAGTATTAATTAGGATTTCTGGGGGAAAATCCTTTTCATTAAGCATTTAATCAGTATACCATTTATAATTTGTCATATACTCATTAGAAATACATGAGAGTTTCCTCTTATACTAATAGATGAATAGAAGTCAGTATTTGCACAGCAAGCCATAGACCTCTACTTTAGATTCTTCTAGTTCTTTGCTATTCACTTGTGTTCTAACATGTTTGCTGACAAAGAAAGCCAAACATAATAATTTAACATTCTTCTGTTCTATAAAACAATGGAATAGCAAAGTATTTTTGTAGGTCAGTCCAATGATCAAATGCTTGGGTTTGATTGTTCTTTGGAGGCTTGCTAATGTTACCAATACACTCATCTTATATTGGCTCAACAATGAGCTGAGTTATTTCTTCCCCAAATCAGAAATAAATCAGTTTATTTTCTGAGCCAATCCAACATTCAGAAGTAAATTCTAAGCTGAGCTAGAGAAGAATTTGGGAACTAATACAACTTACCTAGTCTTTAAGGCTAACATTACGAATTCCAGTAATTTGTATCTAAACCAAATATGGCAAGCTTCAGTGACATTTCTTATAAAGACAACTGTTGTAAATATTCAAATGTTTACTGAAGGAGCCCTCCTAAAAATTGACAAAAATCTTCCTCAATGTCTTTTCTTGGTCCCTAAAACCATATTCCCATTCAGAACCTTGTCAGTTTCAATACAGGAAGTTGTCTTTTACCAGTCAAACAATATATCCATCTACTCTAGAATTCTCTGCTCTTGTCCAGCAACTGCTTTCTGGTATAGGTCTTTATATCATCTGATCTTTTGAATTGGAGGTGCCATGGATTGAACCTGGGTCCGTCTGCACACAAGTATGTGCTCTGCCCATTGGGTTGTGCTCTCTCTCCTAAGCTTTGTATACTGAAAAATTCTCAGTGGTCTAACTAATAACGGCTATGTTGCCCAACCCCAAGCCTAGTTTACTTCAGTTGGTCTATGAGAGAGTGCAATGAAATACTTTTTCCTTCAGCTTCATAAGTCTTCAATATATTTAGCTTCGTAGGATCATAGAATAGTAGAGTTGGAAGGGGCCTATAAGGCTATCAAGTCCAACCCCCTGCTCAATGCAGGAATACAAATCAAAGCATTCCTGACAGATGGCTGTCCAGCTGTCTCTTGAATGCCTCCAGTGTCAGAGAGCCCACTACCTCTCTAGGTAATTGATTCCATTGTCATATGGCTCTAACAGTTACGAAGTTTTTTCTGATGTTCAGTCAAAATCTGGCTTCCTGCAACTTGAGCCTATTATTCCATGTCCGTGTTCCAATGATCAACAAGAGATTTCAGCCCTCCTCTATGTGACAACCTTTCTTGTACTTGAAGAGTGCTATCATATCTCCCATGAGGTGCTATGCTGAGGTACACTCAGTGGCTCCAAAGGTCCTGTTGCTGCTTCTTTGTATTGGTGCAAGGAATACTTAGTATCTGTGATTAGTTTTGGAGTAGATGAGTGGCAAGAAACTGAAGCTTAATCCACACAAGATATTGCTGGATGAGGGTTCTGACTAGGAGTAGGTGTTCAGGCAGTCTTGAATGGAGTTGCACACCTCTTTAAAAGTCTAATTCATAGTTTGCAGAGTGCTCCTGGATTTTGTTTTGCTCATGAAGAGACAAGCAGCCACTGTGGCTAGGAATGCTTTTTGCCAACTTAGTGAACCTGTGGTCTGCTTTCTTTGACAAGTGTTTTGCCAAAGGGCAAAGGTTCATTTAGGATTCAGAGACAATAAGTACACCAATGAGGTGAAAATCAAAGAATGTATTCAGTAGTATCTGAAATAAACCTTGCAGTCAAGCACATACAATACTCATGCCCCTTTAGTTGCTGAAGAATCCTTCCTTGTACAACAATGTATGGCCCCCTTGTAGCTGGAGCTGGTTGACGGATAACACAATCCAGGCTGGCCTATACTGAGTTTTGGGGAACAGTGCTTCTGTCTCTAATTTATACTGTTAAGCTACACGGAGATTGGTGCATTAAGCATATCCACTCATATGGCTCTAACAATGCCTGTTAATCTTGCAAAATAGATTGAATAATTAGTTGGCAGGCTGCCAAACAAGATAAGCCTTCCTGATCTCATGGATCAAAGGCTTGGCAGGCTGCCATCCTGGGCACTCTGCCAAAGCCTGATTCCTGTGAACTGGAGCCTATAGCCCCTCCCAGTCTATTCCAATTAGACTGCCTTTAGCCACACCCTCTGATGACATCAAGTGACACCATTCATTCTTTCGTAGAATTAGCTCTTTACAGGATACAGCTACATATAAATAGATATTATTAACAGGTATGTTTTCCTGGAGGGATGCTCCAGGACACAGCCCTGGCACTTTTTTTGCAGCTAGCCCCCTGCGGGCTGCCTGCTGGAGATCTTCTGTCTGTCTCTACAGCCAATCAAACCACGGCAATCCCCGAAAGCTGAGTGTATGCTTGCATTTAAAAGCTAGGCCTTTTTCTCTTGCCTTAGGAGTGCTGGAGAATCCAGCAAGGTCAGGAGTCACTACAGCTAATCAGCGCTCTGTATGAATCTCTTTGCATGCTAATTGGCTCCCACCATCTATTGTGGTGGGGAGGCGAGAGACACAAGGAGGGAGAGAGTCAACAGTTTTGTTGTATAAATTTTTATATTTGTTAAGCAGAGAACAACAGCGGTCTGAAATGTGTGTGTGCCAGTGTGTGCGTTTACCTAAGAAAGCAGGCTTTTACCCTGCATTGAGATCATTGAGACTTAAGACTTAGTAAAATAAGAAAAGCTACTTTATTTATAGAAGTACATGGTAGATAGAAAGGCATACCTAGTTCTAACTAACTAAATTGGAGGCGCAGTGCCCAGGCTTGGGAGTTGACCTCATGGCTAGGAGAGAGAGAGCAGAGACAAAGGTGTCTCCTCTCTCTCTCTCGGACAGTCGGAGAAGAGAAGAGAGGAAAGGGCAGATGGAGGAGGGGCAGATAAGCTTCCCTTAAGACGTATCAGTCTAACAACAGAAGGAAGTCAGTCAGAGCATCACAGGTAAACGTAATCAAGCCTATCCATCTGGAGGACCGTAACCCTATCTCCCTTCTAGAACATAAACAAAAGAACAAAACGAGTTGCTCTTGTCCCACTTCCAACAAACAGGGGTTAAGAGAGGGAAGTTTACTGAAAAGAAGGGGGACAGCCAAGCCTGATTTGAGAGGGGGTTTGCATCAGAATCTTACTAAAGCAAAGGGCTTTCAAACAGTCCCACTCAAGATCCATAGTAGCCAACGCGGAAGGTAGGTGAAGACAACTACATTGGGGGCAGGAGGGGGCTAAAAGCGAGGCAAAGCAGTGTTTTCTCACAGAGAAGCAGGACAAAGGAAGGAAGGCTGAAAAGAAGGAAGGCTGTTTGTAAAATACAAGGTGCATTGCTTGTAAATGATTTTTCTCTCCTTCAGTGGTGCTTTTTGCAGATAGTCTGGGAGAAATCGGAGGGTGGGAGGAGGGAGACATGGGACTAAGAAGAATGGGGTATTCTACACACATCACTGCATGAGACAGAACTCCCTCTCACAGCTGATCTACAAAAATCAGCTTTCTTCCCCTTGTAAAATACAGGCAGCCTCATTCTTCTTAGACCTTTCTCTTTCTGTCTTCCCCCACCCTCCGTGAGGCTCTCTCTCTCCCCCCTCCACTTTCCTACAGACAAGCTGCAAAAAGCACAATTGAGGAAGAAATAACTGCTTTACAAGCAATTCCCCTTGTATTTTACAGGCAGACTTCCTTCTCCCTTTCTTCAGCCATCCTTTGCCCCCTTCTTTGTGAGCGAATGCCACCTCACTTCACTCTCCACACACTCTTCTTAGCCCTCTTTCTCTCTCTCCCTGTGCACCCTCCATTTTGGCTGCAGTGAGTCTGTACGAGGAGAAAGAAACACTTGTCAAGCAATGCCCCTTGTATTTTACAGGAATCATGTATGAAAGAGAAGTCCTGCTCTCAGCTGGAGAGAAACGCAAGGAGAAGAAACCTGTTTTTTGTAGATCAGCTGTGAGAGGAACCTTTCTTGAAGGCAGCAATGCCTGTAAAATCCCAGCTTCTTTGCCCCCCTCGCCCCATGAGGAGGGGAGAAACAACCACTTTGCTAGCTCTGTGTTTGGTGCTGGGAGGTGCCCAGCACAGGTTTAGCAATGCCCTGTGTGCAGCAATCTCCAAGCACCTGATTGCCAACAGGATGTTGTGGCGCTTGGGAACCCCCTGCAAGGGGTTTTGATAAGTGGGTTGGATAGTGATGTAATGAGATTGACAAGTGGGTGCCCCCAGTCACCTTTCAAATTTGGCCTGTGAGGCTGATCCTGATGATTCATGAAGGGACCCTGGACTTCTAAATTAGCCACTACACTACTGATTATTAAGCAGATTTAGGCCCCTACCTAGGCTCCACAGTTGCTGGACTTCACCAGTCTCCTCAAACTACAGTAGCTCTGCATGTATTTTCTAATACAACACGGGCATAGTTAATCATTTCTTGGCCGCTTTTAAACTGTGTTGCTGTAATGTTTGAGGACAGAAATTTTAATTGGTCCAGAAAGTGGATACCAGAATACTTTCTAGATCTACTCTGTTACTCTGCCATTTGCCTGGTTACCAATTTGTTTCCAGTCTCAATTCAAAGTGCCAGGGCTCAACTTTAAAGTCAGATCGTTATAAGAGTCATGTTTGCCAACATGAATCTGCCCAAGCCCTCAGACTGTGAACGGAGGCCTTTACTCCATGTCCCATGCAGCCATTCGCCATCTTTGGGGAATGGACCAAAGGAATGGAGCCTTTTCTGTGGTGCTGCCAAGCCAATGGGATGCCCTAGCAAAATGTGTGCTGGCCCCATTGCTGCTTGCTACTTGACAAGCAGCCACGATTTCTCGACAAGTAGGCCTTCTCAGGCATGCATTTGGAACATTTTTTTAAAAAAAAACTGGGGTTGGACTGCTTTTCTTGTACTTTTCAGTTGTTAATTTTAATGAACAATTGGCTTTGATTATATTTTAGCTATTGGTTTTAAAAACATATTCCTTTTTGCAACCTTGAGTAAAAACATTGTTTAGAAAGGTGGTTCAAAATGAAATACACTCTTAAATACAGCAACTAGCTGTACACCATCCTACAACATTATTTTTGGAAATATTATCTCTATCAGAATAAAACAATTTGCACTAAAGGAATAGTCCATGAATGTCAAACCAAAATAAAACCACTCATCGTGCATAAAATTTCCATGCATGTCACACACTTGAAGCTTCTTTATATAAATCCACTCTGATAGGTATTATTCATGAGCTGAATCAATTGTTAAAGCAAAAAGAAAGTTATATGCTGAAATAGACAACTGAAAAGGTGGAATTAAATTCTGAGCACATATCCTGAAAACATTAAAGAATTTTAGTTGGGTGGTGGATTCTAAATATTTGTTTTAGGTTAAAAGATTGCTAGCCTGCAATTTTCAACTTATGAATAGATACTTTGTTGAGAATACCTAAACGTTTTGAACGAGTTCAAATCTCCAGGGCCTGATGAACTGCATCCTAGAGCAAGGGGGTGGCGAAACAATCAAAAGGGGGTTGTGAAGAAGGCAGATTTTTTTTTAAAAAGGAACCTCAGATAATGGTAAGTCAGAGATGGAGTGTTGCCTCTACCCCTTTTCTATCTCTATGGTGACTGCCCCTCTGCCAGCGCCATATCCTTTCCCACCCATGACATTGTCGATTTCATGACGCTCCCATTGTCTCCTCCCACTGCACAAGATGAGCTCACCCTTCCCGCCTTAATCCACGAAGGGGACGCCTGGTTGCAGAGAGGAAGTAACACAATCGTCTGGAGCTCCACTGTTGCTGTGTCTTTTTCTGACCAGCCCAGCCCAGCTACTTGGCCACCTTTCCCTCCCTTCTCCCTGATGGGGTTGTCTTCTTTCCTTTCTTTCTCCTCCTCCACCCCACCCCCCGCTTCCAGCCCTGCTTGCCTGCCATGGGCTCCTGCCGGGAGGAAGGGCAGGATAAAGAGCAAAGTGGTGAGAGCAGGGCTAGGGCTGGGGCAGGCTGCAGGTGAGGTCATGGAGGGTGGAGGGTCTTTGGAGCAACAGAAAACTTCACGGAGGCAGGATTACTCCCGGGGTGGTGTTAGTGTTATGCTCTCAAATGTATATTTGTATATCACAGAATAAGATAGGCAAAATCAGATAACATACCTCCCCCCCTCAAGACAACACCTGTGTAAAATCTTGTGCCCACAAATAGGCTTTCAGATACCCTATCTTTCCTGGGTGGGTAGCAGATGAGGCTCTGTGTGTGTGTGTGTATTTGTGTGTGTGTGTGATGTCATGCTAGAGAATTTTGTGAGAAATCCTTAAACAAGTTCAAAACTAAAGGCTGCATGTTTGTTAACTGTGCTAAACGCTTCTCTTCCCCAGTCCCAGACATAACGCTGCTGCGCCACCACCTACTAGCCACCCTCCTCCTGAACTAGATGGTTTGGGCTGAACGGGAAGGTGTGCACTGCAAGCTCTCTTGAATAGGAGTGATTCAGCTTGCATGCATAGTGGCTGCACAACTTAAAACTACTCAACATGCATTCTATATCTGGTAATTTTCTGCCAGATCACTCTCATTCTAGAGTGCCTACATTGCACACCTTCACACCAAACATGGCAGTGTGCAGGAGGAAGCCAGCCCAGATTGAAAACTTGCAGTAAAGGGACAAGGGAGTAGAGGCAGGAGCGGCTTTTACTGAGGCTTTTCTCCTCTCTGATGAAGGGGGAGCAACATTGGGCTGAAAAAGTCAGAAGGGATGTTTTCTTCTTCCCTCCCAGCATGATAGCATCTTGAAAAGTAAGAGGAATCCCTTTTCGGGGGGGGGGGAGAAGAAGCCAATGCACTTGTTGCATTGAAATCAAAATATCAAAACAAGTTAGATGTGCAACCAGATTTAAGGTTGAAACATACATCTCTTCAATCAGACTTCCAGTCTCTGACAGCTGCAAAACAGCACCAGCCTTCACATTAACTCAGTTATACCATGGATGTATGATCCTGATTTTAAGAACTTGTCAACAGTAATCATTTGGTCACCTGGACACTCTTGGGCTGCATTCACTGTACATTTATTCCACTATTATTCCTCTTGAAATAGTCATGGTTCCCCCAAAGTATGCTGGGAAGTGTAGTTAAGGGTGCTGAGAGTTGTTACGAGACCCTTGTTCCCCTCACAGATCTACAATTCCCAGAGTTTCCTGGGAAGAGGGTTGAAATGTTAACCCACTCAGGGAACTGTAGCTCTCTGAGGAGAACAAGAGCCTCCTAACAACTCTCAGCACGCTTCACAAACTACACTGCCCAGGCTTCTTTGAGGGAAGCCATTAGTATTTAAAGTGGAAAAATAGCGGAATAAATGCATGGTGTGAATACAGCCTGGTTTCACTCTTCTTCACATTGTGGGTTTCAGAAGTAATTATCTGAGCAGATTCATTTGGGGAGGGACCTGTTCTGGAGTCCCTGTGTGTGTGTGCATGTGTGGCCCTGGGTGTGGGTGTTGGGTGTGGATGTGAGTGTTTTGGGAGCTCCCAGGTGTGTGTGTGCATGTTTGGGGAGTGTGTGTGTGTATATATGCGTATGGGGTTGGTGCATGAAGCCCCTAGTTACTTAGTAAGTTGATGATCCTTCCAAATTTGTTAGAAGTTGTTTATATTCTGTAATCTGCCCTGGGACTTTCTGGTAAAGGGCAGATAATAAATATTATCATCATATTTGTTGTTGAGATGAATAAAAAATGGCATTACGTAACACTTCATTATGTATTTTTTCAATTAACAGAGACTATAATTACAATTAGCATGTGAGGGGTCACAAAAAAATTGAGTTTACAAAGGAGGTCCCATGCTCATAAAGGTTGGAAACCACTGTCCTAGAGTATTGAAGGAACTGGCTGAAGAACTCTTGGAACCACTGTCTATTATCTTTGCAAAATCGTGGAGGATGGGTGAAGTGCTGGAGGAGGGCTAACGTTGTCCCTATCTTCAAAAAGGAGGAACCTGAGAACTACAGACCAGTCAGCCTGACATCGAGCCCTGGGAACATCCCTGGAGCAGATTGAAAGTGGTCAGTTTGCAAGCCCCTTGAAAACAATGCAGTGATTACCTGCCAGACTAATCCTATCTCATTTTTTGATCAGGTAACCTCCCTGGTAGACTGTGGGAATGCTGTGGACATAATAAATCTCGACTTCAGCAAAGCTTTTGACAAAGTGCCCAATGATACTCTGATTAACAAGCTAGCTAAATGTGGGTTGGATGGAATAACTATCAGGTGGATCCATAGTTGACTACAGAATTGTACTCAAAGAGTGCTTACCAATGGTTCCTTCTCAAACTGGGGGGAGGTAATGAGTGGGGTACTGTAGGGCTCAGTCCTGGGCTCTGTTTCTTTTCAACATTTTTTAATGACTTGGATGAGGAGGTGCAGGAAATGCTTATCAAATTTGCAGACAATACAAAATTGGGAGGGATAGCTAATACCCTGGAAGACATAAACAAAATTCAAAGGGATCTTGATAGGCTGGAGCATTGGGCTGAAAGCAGGAGAATGAAATTTAACAGGGATAAGTGCAAAGTTCTACACCTAAGAAAAAGAAGCCAAATGCATAGTTATAAGATGGGGGATACTTGTCTCAGCAATACTACATGAGAGAAGGATCTTGGGATTGTTGTTGATTACAAGCTGAATATGAGCCAACAATGTGATGTGGCTGCAAAAAAGGCAAACACTATTTTAGGCTGCATTAACAGAAGTATAGTTTCCAAATCATGTGAAGTGCTAGTTCCCCTCTGTTCAGCACTGGTTAGGCCTCATCTTAAGTACTGTGTCCAGTTCTGGACACCACACTTTACGAAGGATGCAGGCAAACTGGAATGGGTTCAGAGGAGGACAACAAAGATGATCAGGGGACTGGAAACAAAGCCCTATGAGGAGAGATGGAAAGAACTGGGTATGTTTAGCCTTGAGAAGAGAAGACTGAGGGGCAATATGATAGCACTCTTCAAGTACATGAAAGGTTGCCATACAGAGGAGGGCCACGATCTCTTCTCGATCGTCCCAGAACGCAAGACACAGAATAATGGGCTCAAGTTACAGGAAGCCAGATTTCAACTGAGCATCAGGAAAAACTTCCTAACTCTTAGAGCGGTACAACAATGCAACCAATTAGCTAGGGAGCCAATGAAAACAACAACCCAATAAGGACTGAGTATGCTCAGTGGCCACAAAATGCAGAGTTTCATTTGGGTGACAGGGCAATGGAAAACTGGGAGGGAGGGAGTATTCTGATAGAATGCATGACTGGCTAAACAAGAATACTTCACAGTGCAGCATTTTGTTGCAGTTTCCACTGGTTTTGAACTAATTTTAGGTGCAGATCAAATTGCATATAAATGATTGCCTTGTATTGGGATATTATTATTATTAGTAGTAGCAGCAGCAGCAGCAGCAGCAGCAGTAGTAGTGGTATTTTAATTAAAATATTTGTATTCCACCCTTCTACCTTAAATAGGGCACTCAGGGTGGCTCACAATAAAATCATACAGAATAAAACACAAAAGACTACAATAGATAAAAATACATAACATACAGTTAAGAAATCTAGGGGAGTGATATTAAAAGGGGAGGTAAAACTAAAAAAGATGGGGGGATAAAATCAGTTTCAGTCTCAGCCTTCAGTCCCTCCCAAAGCCTCTCTGGAACAGGATGGTTTTCAAAAGTCTCTGAAACGCCATCAAGGAAGGAGCAGAGCAGGCTTCTTTGGGCAGGGTATTCCAGAGCTTGGATATTGTGTACAGTTGCCTCACAATGATTTATTAATGATGAATTCATCCTAAATAAAGCTCACTGATTTTTATAGCTGTCAAACTGGTAGGTTTCACAAAAATTAAAGTGCTTCTTTGGAAATGTGTGTGTGTGTTTAAAAAATTACCATTATAAGCAATTGGTAAGAGTACAGATACAATTTGCTTGCTAATGTATCTTGCATAAAGAAATTTATCCATATTCCCTTAGCAACCTAAGATCCATGATCATAAGGTGGAGAATCACACTCTTCTAAGAAGGGAGGGGGGAGATATAAAATTCAGTTCATATTTAAAGGCAAGCTTACTGAATTCACCTTTCCCAAAATAATACACAAACTGAAATGCAGATATCTTTTGAAATTTGCAACTCTCCAAATTTTGCAATGCAGTTCTCCAGCCGAGTAATATGTACAAAAATGCATATGATAGGGCAAAGTGTGCATGTAAAAGCACAAAATAATGATCATAACATACAATAAATGTATTATGTAAACAAAAATTCCTTTGCAAAATGTATATATTAGGATAATTTGCACTAAAAGACTGATGAATTTTCATGAGGACCTTTTTTAAAAATGGAAAACCTATGTGGAAATCTAGAGAACTGAACTTAAAATTGGAAAAATGAGAATCTGAATTTGGCATTTTTGCCCATTCCTACTTCCAAGTTAACCTCCAGTTATACAAGGCCCAAATCTAATTATTCTCTCTTCCTTACCAGAAAGCGCATATGTACAACATTATGTTTATTTGCTTGCACATGGCATCTGGCTTATACCCTGAAAACTCCACTTTCTAAACACTTGACTCAGAAGTAGCATTTCATTGTTAATTAAACTGATTCAGCACAACTGTTAGGTATAAACACTTTATAAGCTCTTAGCAGCAATCGTGTCAAAACAGTGTCGCAGACAATTAACAGAACCATGCCCTCTTCACAAAAGACCTCTCTTAATATGATAGTCAAATAGAATTTGAAAGCCACATAGGAATCTCACATAATGGATCTCTTTATGGTCTAATTAGTCCATTTTAGTTTCCCAACATTTTGTGGCAATTTCTCCATTGCCTAAGCAACAGGTTTTCTTGTATCCTTTTCAAATAGGAGACAGAGTAAGGCTTTTGACTGTTTCAATAATTTTGTTCAGAGTATTATTTATTTGAGCAACTACATTGTAGATATTCAATCTGCCTTAAATGGTGCAATTCCCAAAAGATATTTGTGAGAGGATGGGTATATTTGTCTGTTGTTTTCTGGCTACATGCTGTTTTAATTCAATGTTTTATATCCCATGTGAATGTATCTTTTTGTTTGTTTCTGTATAAAATTAAAATCACTATACATCAAAAAATAACAGATATCATAATTATTCAAACAGAAGACAGAAAAGCATAGAAACATTAATCAAGAACAGGAGAAAATCATTTCCAATCCAAAACGTATACAAAAACGGATTTTTGAATCCAGATTGCAACACTTGAGTTTTCTAAACATTCATTTACTTGTATTTGGTTTTCTGATATGACATAAAGAGATTCCAGTCATTAAGTTGCTACAAATTACATTGTAGGGAAGGTGCATCCACATCCCTCCTTAGGAATCTTGTTGTGTTTGCCATGGTCTTTCTTCATACCATGGGGGTGAAAGCAACCTCATCCTAACCTGCAAACAGTATAAGAAGGAACACTAATGTGTGAAAAGGTCATAGGGGCTACCTGCAAGTTCCATGCAAATGCTCTGGGAGCCAGTGTGGTGCAGTGGTTAGAGTGTTTGACTAGGACTGTGGAGTCCAGAGTTCAAATTCCCAATCAGCCTTGAAGTTCACTTCATGACCTTGAGCCAGGCACCATCTCTCAGCCTCACCTACCTAAAAGGATTGTTGTGAGGATGGTGTTTTTGAAAGAAAAAAAGAAATACAGCTTTAGGAAGAAGGAATTTGGAGCTGAGGAGTGGCACAGGATGCTTCGCCTTTTCCCTACACAATTCTTCTCTGGTCCAAATCTACGCGCCGACCACCTGCCCCCTTCCACACTCCCACAGCTTCCAAATAGAACTCAATGGATTTGTGAGGGGGACAGAAACTGTGCAGTTCTGGGAATATCCATTTCATCCTCTTGTCTTCATCAACTGTTCTACTGTTGAAAGCCAACTACACTCTTGTACTAGCAGAACATACTTCTTCACACAACACATAGTTAAGCTATGGAACTCGCTCCCAGGGTAGGCAGTGATGGCCACCAACTTAGAGGGTATTTAAAAGAGGATAAAACAAATTCATGGAGAATAAGTGCTATTAGCCACAATGGCTATGCTCTGCCACCACAGTCAGTGGCAGTATGCTTCTGAACACCAGTTGCTGGAAGCCACAGGAGGGAAGGGTGCTGTTGCACTCAGGTCCTGCTTGTGGGCTTCCCATGGACATCTGGTTGGCCACTGTGAGAACAGGATGCTGGACTAGGTGGGCCATTGGCCTGATCCAGTAGGCTGTTCTTATGTTATTTTGGCTTCAACTAGTGCAGGTGGATTTCCCCCTTGTCTTTCCTGCACCACCCACAAAACTGCTTTGGAGGATTAGGAAACACAGTAACACATGAGGAAAACATTCTGTTCCACAAGGAAAAATCCTTGTGTTGACAGGATGTTCAGTTTAGAGCTACACTAAATACAATCCAGAATGCCTCCGAATATCAGTTACTGGGAACCACAGATTACGACAGCACTGTTGCTCAGGTTCTGCCTGTGGGCTTCCCATGGGCATCTGGTTGACCACTTTGGGAATAGAATGCTGAATTAGTTGGGCTTTTGGTCTGATTGAGCATGGTATTCAGGAAGTTGCCTTTTACTGAATCAGATCATTGATCCATCTAGCTCAGTATTGTCTGCACTGACTGGCAGCTGCTCTCCAGGATCTCAGATGGGGGTCTCTCCCAGCCCTACCTGGAGATGCCAGGGATTGAACCTATTACCTTCTGAATGCAAAGCAGATACTCCACCCCGAGCCATGGCCCTTACCCAACAGGGCTCTTCTTACGTCCTTATGAACCATCACTTCTCTAGCAGGCTAACATTTTTTAAACTAGAACCTGCTTTCTAATTTGAAATCAATCTTCCCCATACTCTTCCCCCAGCAATTTTTTAAAAGCTTACTTTTATTTCAAGCAATTTACTTTTTATTTAAAAAACTGTTTGAAGGGAACAATAACCAAAACAATGAAATAGTACCTGAAATAGCTGATCTCAAAGGCACATTTGATACTCATAGTACTTTGAGTCAGTTGTCCAAGCACTTTAAAACAAATCTGGTATTTATTGACTTCTTCTTTAGCCTAGATTTATGAACCTCCAACTTTACTTCATGAATCTCTTAGAAGAAGCTGGCAAAAAAAAAACAGAGACAGTGCATGAGATAATTTTAGTGAAAAGGGATGTATTTTCCTGCCAGCTTTTCCTCTTTCAGTTGGGTTTGCACATTATGCTGCAGGGAGTGCTCTGTTTACTTACAAGAAATAATTGTCCATCAGTAAAAGTTGATTTAGAAGTATGTAGCGTTAGATTTTCTATTCTTACTGTGTTGTCCTGCAGCTTGCATTTGCTTTTTAGCCCTGAGAAGCCTGACGCAGGCTTCCTAAGTTTAATTACGTTTTCTTCACTGGGTTGTTTCTTCTACACAGAATGAGAGGGTTTTTTTTTTAAAAAGGGGGGTTGCAGTCCCACTTTCACAGAAGAAATGTTGTGTGTGTGTTATGTGCCTTCAAGTTGATTATGACTTATGGCAACCCTATGAATCAGCAACCTCCAGTAGCATCTGTTGTAAACCACCCCCTGTTCAGATCTTGTAACTTCAGGTCTGTGGCTTCCTTTATGGAATCAATGCATCTCTTGTTTGGTCAGTGCTATTATTCATTCATTCATTCATTTATTTATTTATTATTTGATTTTTATCCCGCCCTTCCTCCCGGTTGTAGAATCTTGAGCATTACTTTACTTGCATGGGATACTAAGGCAATAGTTCGATAATTACTGCATTCCCTGGGATCTCCTTTCTTTGTAATTGCAATATATATTGAACGCTTCCAGTCTGTGGGTCATTGTTTAGTTTTCCATAATTGTTAACAAATTTTTGTCAAAATGTGGACAGATTCAGTCTCAGTAATTTGTAGCAACTCTATTGGTAGACCATCTGTTCCTGGTGATTTGTTTCTTCCAAGTATTTTAAGAGCAGCTTTCACCTCACATTCTAAAATTTCTGGTTCTTCATCATCATCATTATTATTATTATTATTATTATTATTTATTGAATTTTTATACCGCCCCACTAGCATAGCTCTCTGGGCGGTGTACAACAAATATAATAAATACAATAGAATCACATAGAACAATACAAAAAATATAAATGCAAATCCATAATCTAAAACCAGTTAAAACATATTTAAGAAAAACTAAAATGCCTGATAAAATAGGAAGGTTTTAACTTGGCGCCGAAAGGATAGCAATGTCGGCGCCAAGCGCACTTCTTCGGGAAAACTATTCCACAGTTCAGGGGCCACCACTGAGTAGGCCCTAGTTCTTGTTACCATCCTCTGAGCTTCTCTATGAGTCGGAACTCGGAGGAGGGCCTTCAGTGTTGAGCGTAGTGTACAAGCAGGTTCATATCGGGAGAGGCGTTCCAAAAGGTACTGTGGTCCCGCGCCGTATAAGGCTTTATAGGTTAAAACCAACACTTTGAATCTGGCCCGGAAGCATATAGGTAGCCAGTGCAAGTGGGCCAGAACAGGTGTTATGTGTTCAGACCGCCTGGTCCTCGTTATTAGTCTGGCCGCCACATTTTGCACCAGCTGTAGCTTCCAAACCGTCTTCAAAGGCAGCCCTACGTAGAGCGCATTGCAGTAGTCCAATCGAGAGGTTACCAGAGCATGAACAACTGAGGTGAGATCTTCTCTGTCCAGATAGGGACATAGCTGGGCCACCAACCAAAGTTGGTAGAATGCATTCCGTGCCACCGAGGCTACTTGAGCCTCGAGTGACAGAGAAGGATCTAGAAGTATTCCCAGACTACAAACCCTCTCTTTCAGGGGGAGTGTAACCCCATCGAGAACAGGATGAGTATCCACCATCTGATCAAAGAAACCACCCACCATCAGCATCTCAGTCTTGTCTGGATTGAGCCTCAGTTTATTAGCTCTCATCCAGTCCATTATCGCAGCCAGGCAACGGTTCAGCACATTGACAGCCTCACCTGAAGAAGATGAAAAGGAGAAGTAGAGCTGCGTGTCATCAGCATACTGGTGACAACGCACTCCAAAACTCCTGATGACCGCACCAAGCGGCTTCATGTAGATGTTAAAAAGCATGGGGGACAGAACTGACCCCTGTGGGACTCCATATTGGAGGACCCACGGCGTTGAGCAGTGTTCCCCAAGCACTACCTTCTGGAGACGACCCGTCAAGTAGGAGCGGAACTACTGCAAAGCAGTACCTCCAACACCCAACTCCACAAGCCTCTCCAGAAGGATACCATGGTCGATGGTATCAAAAGCCGCTGAGAGATCAAGAAGAATCAACAGAATTACACTCCCTCTGTCTCTCTCCCGACATAGGTCATCATACAGGGCGACCAAGGCTGTCTCAGTGCCAAAACCGGGCCTAAAACCCGATTGAAATGGATCTAGATAATCAGTTTCATTCAATAGTGCCTGGAGCTGGCTAGCAACCACTCATTCCAAGATCTTGCCCAGGATCATACGGTTCCTCCATGAATGAATCTGTCCATTGCATCTCTTTTATATAATTCTTCAATGTATTGCTTCCATCTTCCTTTTATTTTATCTCAGTCAGTCAACGTGTTCTCTTGTTGATTATTCAACATCCCTTCTCTTGGTTTAAATTTCTCTTTAATTTCTCTAATCTTTTGGAATAGGACTCTTGTTCTACCTTTTTTACAATAACTGTTGTAATAGTTCTCTTTGACTCTACGTACTAGTCACTGTATTACTGCATGTAGGTTTCTATCTCCTTTTGCTTTTGCTTTCCTTCTTTCTTTAACCATTTTATGGGTTTTTTCAGTCATCCACTGAGGTCTTTCTCTTTTTTTAACTAGAGGAATTGTCTTTTTGCATTCTTCCCTGATAATGTCTCTGACTCTATGGACTGATAATGTCCATAGTTCTTCTGGTTCTCTATCAACTATGTTTAAAGCCTCAAACCTGTTCCTTATTTGATCTTTATATTCTTCTGGGATGTTATTTAAATTGTATTTTGGCATTATGATTGCTTTGTTCTTCTTCTTCAGCTTTACTCTGATTTTCAATATTACCAGTTCATGATCTGTACCTCAGTCTGCTCCTGGTCTTGTTTTTGCAGAAAGTATGGAACTTCTCCACCTTCTCCTACCAATTATATAATCAATTTGATTCCTATATTGACCATTTGGTGATGTCCACGTGTACAATGTAGACATTTTGCTCTCAAAGAAGATGCTGGAATGACAACTCTCTCAGGTGGCCACTTAGAGAACGCCAAAAAAGAGGAAATTGACACAAAAAAGAGGACACATTTGCATACAATTAGCATAATTAATTTGTATAGATAGATACACATTTAGAAATAATGGATGATGCCCAACTCAGCCGTACTTAGGTATGGGAAAATTTGTTAATTTCAGTTTCACTCAGTTTTTTGTTTTTCCAATCTTGTTTAGTTCTCCATGCTTCTACTCAAGTTGTGGATTTTTTTTTTTAAAGTCCTTGTGGAAATTCACCAGCAGTTTAGCAAGAATTTTGCCTAACATACACCTTTTATACAGTGCCGTGAAAAAGAATTTGCCCAGTCTGATTTTCTGCATGGTTGCATATTTTTGGCACTGAATGTTGTCAGATCTTGAACTAAACCTAATATTAGGGAAAAGAGAACCTGAGTGAACAAATAACACAAAATTTTGATACTTATTTCATTTATTTATTAAAGAAAGTTAAGCAACACCTGTGTGAAACAGTAATTGCCCCCTTAGACTCAAAACCTGGTTACGTCACCTTTAGCAGCAATGACTGCAACCAAATGCTTCCTGTAGTTCTTGATCAGTCTCTGGGCCTGTTTACATGCCAAGAAAATGTGCATCTGGCGCAAAATGCAGATCCTTTTAATTTGGACCGTTTACTTGATGTTTTACCCAACCCGTGTGCAAACTACTGCTTTTGCCTTTAACTCCGGATTAAATGGATGCGATAAAAACCAGCATTTGCTTTTAAAATCCGCTTCTGCTCCTCCCGTGTATTACCTTTAAAGTGCCTTTTTTTGGCTGCGCAGTTTCTTCAGCATTAGATCTTCCCTTTTTGCTGCCCCTTTAACTGTCCCTGGGCATCATTTTGTTTCTGGCCCTTGAGGAAGCAACTTCCGGTTGCTCTCGCCTTCAGTCAAGCTCCGAGAGAGAGAGAAGGCAGGGCTTCCATTTGTGCAGAACAGTCAGATCGGAGACCTCATTATGGGGAAGATCAACCTGTGAAGCCCAGGCTCTGAAAGCAGGCACTGGACTTTTGTGAGCCAAGAGGCGCTGCAACACACAGACAGGCACACATGCGCCCGCACATCTGCATGTGCCGGATGCCTCTGCATGTGCCTTTCAGGTCCTGCCACAACATCTCAATGGAGTTTAGGTCTGGACTTTGACTAGGCCATTCCAAAACTTTAAATTTCTTGTTCCTCAACCATTGTGATGTAGACTTGCTTGTGTTTAAGATCATTGTCTTGCTGCATGACCCAGCTGTGCTTCAGTTTCAGCCAGGCCCAGCCTCCAAGAGGTCTTCTGTATCTTTAAAAGTTTTGCAGGAGGAAGGGAGAATTTCATCTTGTGGTTTTTCCCATTACAGGGTTGCAAGAAAACCTGCACCTCTCTTCTCTTAAAGATACAGAATCATTCTCAGGCCCTGAGCCTGGCAAACCTACTGGGGCAGTGAATCCGCTCCAGGTTTTGATCCAGACTTTCAAGGAGCCATCCAAGGTGACAGCTCCTTGACATTTCGGACTAAAACCTGGAGCAGATTCACTGCCCCACTGACATCGGACCCACCAACCTCCATGGCATACATGTATCCTTCTATTCCATTCTCACTCCCTTTTTTTAAAAAAAGACATCCAACCTATGTCAGCCTCAGTTAGGCTCACTCTTGTATGCAGACTTACTTGGGTGTAAGCCTTACAGCGCAACCCTAACCATGTCTACTCAGAAGTTAGTCTTATTGAATTAAATGGGGCTCGAAAAATGGAAATGGCCTGCCTTCAAGTCGATTCCGACTTATGGCAACCCTATGAATAGGGTTTTCATGGTAAGTGGTATTCAGAGAGGGTATTCAGAGCTCCTCTGAAGCTGAGAGGCAGTGACTGGCCCAAGATCACCCAGTGAGCTTCATGGCTGTGTGGGGATTTGAACCCTAATGGGGTTAAGATTGCAGCTTTATTCTTGTTTCTTGACAGACACATTTATTAGGATGGAATAGTATGATACAGTTGTGAATCACAATTGTTTACTGCCCAGTAATATGAAAGAAAATGGTTTACTATGGATGTGAACTACATAGATGAACTCTAAATAATACTTTTACCACAGATAAGAATTGTGGGGCATCTGAACTGATAAAATATGATAGAAGAGATAATATGTCCTTGCCTAGAATATGGCTCCATCTGCACTAAACATTGAAAATGGTATAATACCACTTCAAGCAGTCATAGCTTCCCCCAAAGAGTCCTGGGAACTGTAGTTTGTTAAGGATGCTGAGAGTTATTAGGAAACTGCTATTCCCCTCACAGAGCTACAATTCTCAGAGTAGTTCAACAATCAATCCCTCTTCCCCAGGAACTCTGGGAACTGTAGCTCTGTGAGGGGAATAGCAGTTTCCTAATAACTCTCAGCATCCTTAACAAGCTACAGTTCCCAGGACTCTTTGGGGGAAGCTATGACTGCTTAAAGTGGTATTATACCATTTTCAATGTTTAGTGCAGATGAGGCCTGTGTTGTTTGAGGTGTGTTTGCCTTTTGCTACTGTTACTTCAGTAACTGTTAGTTCAGATGAGTACATGTCCCAAATATTTTGATTCTGTGATGAGGAAGCATACATACCCACTCTTCTAAAATACACATGTGATGGGGACACTCCACACGGATGAATGGACCATACTATTCTTCCTCCTCAAGATAAGGGCCCAGTTCACATGGAAATTCTGGGCTGTATCCAGCGAAGTCATCCTGTTGGTACAAGGACTTCTGCTTGCACAATAGAACTTCCCCTTCCTCTCCTCTCCCTGTGTGCCCCACCACATCTACTCCAGCAGGTTGGGGGGAAACCCATAAGAGATTTGGGGGGAGGGAGGTGAAGTTCTGTTATGCAAGTAGAAGTTCTCGCACAAACATCACTTCACTGGATACAACCCTCTGTGCTGTGATTATGAGCCAAGGAGGCCAGCCTGCTGGCCTGTTCCTACACCTCTGGAAGAAGATCTTCAGTCTGAATAACTATCCAAACCAGACCTAAATATGTTATTGAGAAGGCACTGTGTGGCATGGGAGTACCTCAGGACTAAAACTTTAAAAGGGTAAATGGCTGATGAGCTGACAATGTGTGTGACTTTTATAAGACATCTAATACATTAGCTTAATAAGTTATTTGGCAGTCAGTGATATTTATTTGGCTTGATATGTGCATATCAAGGGAGTACCCTAGACAAACACTACCTTATCTCCTGCGAATGCAGCAGCTGCAAGATCCAATGAGGCATCCCATCATGCTATGAGTTGTCTTGCTTTGGCATGGCCCGGAACCCCCTCAACACACGCACGCACACACGTATGCACACACACCAGGGCCATCGTGAATTCAATTGGTAAACAGCTGGGGAAAGTACCATCTGGGAGCACCCACAGAATGCTCTTCAGCTTACCATCATTCTCCAAGTGGTAGCAAATTGCTTGAAAGGTAACAGCTAAAGCATTGTAAAAAGAAATGGAAACTTTTCTGCTCTCATCCACGAAGAGAGTTGTCATAACATTCTAGAGCTGGAGCGCAAAGTCCCTTAATTGGTACCAGCATACTATCAAACTAAGGAGTTAATGCCAACATCATAAAACACAAATCTAAGGAATTCTTACAATAGATGAGGGAACAGAGACTCGGTTTGTCATCAGTGGAGGCTATTTCCACCAGCCTTGCCCCACCCTCCAGCCCCGGAAGCCTTCAAACGCAGCTTATTTCAGAAGAATTTCTGGTCCTTTGGGTTGAGCTATGGGGGTTCGGGGGATGGAAGAGATTTTTGTTTCAGCTTGGGGGTTAGTTTTTAAAATATTTTTGCTTTGGCTTTGTTGTTAAGCTTTGTGCTCATTTATGCTTTGATATATATATATATATTTCTTAATGTAGTGATTATACTTTTTATTATGTTGTGCTATTGCATTTGGACTATTTGTGTGAACCGCTTTGAGCACATGTGTATTTGTGGAAAATGCGGTATATAAATTAATAATAATAATAATAATAATAATAATAATAATAATAATAATAATAATAATAATAATAATAATAATAATAATAATAGAGAGGAGGTGCATTGCCTGAAAGTTTCTTCCACCAGGCAATTTTCCACCCTCAATTTTATCTGTTAAACTTTCTGTCTTACTTTACTGGTTGCGGCTTGCCGGCATCAATGAGCCTGCTCCACGAGCCAGAGGGAGCCCCAGCTGACAAAGCGTCAAGGCGAGTTAAGCAGCAGAGCGAGTTCGGCAGCAGGGCAAGGAGGCCAGGGCCCCCCACTCTGCCCGTCTGTTCCCTGACCTCAACTAAACCGCAGTCTCCAACCCATTGACGTAATAAACCTTAAACAAAACTATGCAGGTAAGAAGCCAGCAGGGGTGTGGGGGCTTTCCAGTGTTTTGCACCGCCTGCAGCATGTACGACTATCTGCCTGTTGGACAGAAGTCGTGGGTATGCTCTCGGTGCAATGAGCTCCTGGCTGTCCGGGAACGACTTCATTTCCTTGAGGCCAAGGTGGCGGACCTGGAAAAGCTGAGAGAGGCAGAGATGTGTGTGGAGGAGGCCTTCAGGGACGTTATAGCTGTGTCCCACTCCAACGATGATAGCTCTTCTGCTATCATGGAGAACGATGGTCTCGGGGAAGTAGAACATCCAGCTGAGGAAGAGGGAAACGATCCCTTAGAAGGGACCCATTCCTTGGGGGATGAGCAGCTATCCTCTCGTGCCGAGGATATATCTCCAGGGGGTGGAGGGATCCTTGTAGTGGGTGATTCGATCATTAGGAACATAGACAGTGGGGTGTGTGATGGGCGTGTAGACCGCAAGGTGTTTTGCCTGCCTGGTGCGAAGGTTGCGGATATCGCCCGTCGTTTAGATAGTTTGGTAGACAGTGCTGGGAAGGAGTTAGTGGTCGTGGTGCACGTTGGCACCAACGACATGGGGAAATGCAGCCGTGAGGTCCTGGAAGCAAAATTTAGGTTGCTAGGTAGGATGCTGAAAGCCAGGACCTCCAAGGTGGCTTTCTCTGAAATGCTACCAGTTCCATGCGCAGGACCAGCCAGACAGGCCCAGCTTCGCAGTCTCAATGCGTGGATGAGACGATGGTGTCGGGTGGAAGGGTTCGGATTTGTTAGGCACTGGGGAACATTCTGGGACAAGCCGGGCCTGTACAAAAGGGACGGGCTCCACTTGAACCAGAATGGAACCAGACTGCTGGCACTTAAAATTAAAAAGGTAGCAGAGCAGCTTTTAAACTGACTGAGGGGGGAAACCCGACAGGAGCTGAGAAAGGTCCGGTTCGGAATAAACCTCCCCCCTGGGATAAAGACCAAAGAAATGATTAAATTTTAAAAGGGGTAGGCCTAGAAGTAGGCATTGTGAGAGCAGGGGCACAGGATATAAATTCAGAAGAGCAAAATTACCACAGGCCTAACCACAAGTGCCAAAGACACTTGAAGAGAGACACTGCTTACAAGTGCCTGTACGCTAATGCTAGGAGCCTCCGAACCAAGATGGGAGAACTGGAGTGCTTGGTCTTAGAGAAGAGCATTGATATAGTGAGCATAACCGAGACCTGGTGGAATGGAGAAAACCAGTGGGATACGGTTATCCCTGGATATAAACTATATCGGAAGGACAGGGAAGGACGTATTGGTGGCGGAGTCGCTCTATACGTGAAAGAAGGCATTGAATCCAGCAAGCTCGAAACCCCAAAAGAGGCAGACTCCTCCACAGAAATGTTGTGGGTGTTGATACCGTGCCCCACAAGGGACTTAATACTGGGAACGATCTATCGTCCCCCTGATCAAAATGCTCAGGGAGACCTTGAGATGAGATATGAAATTGAGGAAGCATCCAAACTAGGAAATGTGGTAGTAATGGGTGACTTCAACTACTCGGACATAGACTGGCCGCATATGTGTTCCAGTCATGACAAAGAAGCAAAGTTTCTAGATATTCTAAATGACTATTCCCTAGACCAGTTGATCATGGAACCGACCAGAGGGACGGCAACCCTGGACTTAATCCTCAGTGGGGACCGGGACCTGGTGCGAGATGTAAGTGTTGTTGAACCGATTGGGAGCAGTGACCACAGTGCTATTAAATTAAACATACATGTAAATGGCCAATTGCCAAGAAAATCCAACACGGTCACATTTGACTTCAAAAGAGGAAACTTCACAAAAATGAGGGCATTGGTAAAAAGAAAGCTGAAAAACAAAGTCCAGAGGGTCACATCACTCGAAAATGCTTGGAAGTTGTTTAAAAACACTATATTAGAAGCTCAACTGGAGTGCATACCGCAGATCAGAAAAGGTACCGCCAGGGCCAAGAAGATGCCAGCATGGTTAACGAGCAAAGTCAAGGAAGCACTTAGAGGCAAAAAGTCTTCCTTCAGAAAATGGAAGTCTTGTCCAAATGAAGAAAATAAAAAAGAACACAAACTCTGGCAAAAGAAATGCAAGAAGACAATAAGGGATGCTAAAAAAGAATTTGAGGAGCACATTGCTAAGAACATAAAAACCAACAACAACAAATTCTATAAATACATTCAAAGCAGGAGACCATCTAGGGAGACAATTGGACCCTTGGATGATAAGGGAGTCAAAGGTGTACTAAAGAACGATAAGGAGATTGCAGAGAAGCTAAATAAATTCTTTGCATCTGTCTTCACAGTGGAAGATATAGGGCAGATCCCTGAACCTGAACTAACATTTGCAGGAAGGGATTCTGAGGAACTAAGACAAATAGTGGTAACAAGAGAGGAAGTTCTAAGCTTAATGGACAATATAAAAACTGACAAATCACCAGGCCCGGATTGCATCCACCCGAGAGTTCTCAAAGAACTCAAAGGTGAAATTGCTGATCTGCTAACTAAAATATGTAACTTGTTCCTCGGGTCCTCCTCCGTGCCTGAGGACTGGAAAGTGGCAAATGTAACGCCAATCTTCAAAAAGGGATCCAGAGGGGATCCCGGAAATTACAGGCCAGTTAGCTTAACTTCTGTCCCTGGAAAACTGGTAGAAAGTATAATTAAAGCTAGATTAACTAAGCACATAGAAGAACAAGCCTTGCTGAAGCAGAGCCAGCATGGCTTCTGCAAGGGAAAGTCCTGTCTCAGTAACCTATTAGAATTCTTTGAGAGTGTCAACAAGCATATAGATAGAGGTGATCCAGTGGACATAGTGTACTTAGACTTTCAAAAAGCTTTTGACAAGGTACCTCACCAAAGGCTTCTGAGGAAGCTTAGCAGTCATGGAATAAGAGGAGAGGTCCTCTTGTGGATAAGGAATTGGTTAAGAAGCAGAAAGCAGAGAGTAGGAATAAACGGACAGTTCTCCCAATGGAGGGCTGTAGAAAGTGGAGTCCCTCAAGGATCGGTATTGGGACCTGTACTTTTCAACTTGTTCATTAATGACCTAGAATTAGGAGTGAGCAGTGAAGTGGCCAAGTTTGCTGACGACACTAAATTGTTCAGGGTTGTTAAAACAAAAAGGGATTGCGAAGAGCTCCAAAAAGACCTCTCCAAACTGAGTGAATGGGCGGAAAAATGGCAAATGCAATTCAATATAAACAAGTGTAAAATTATGCATATTGGAGCAAAAAATCTTAATTTCACATATACGCTCATGGGGTCTGAACTGGCGGTGACCGACCAGGAGAGAGACCTCGGGGTTGTAGTGGACAGCACGATGAAAATGTCGACCCAGTGTGCGGCAGCTGTGAAAAAGGCAAATTCCATGCTAGCAATAATTAGGAAAGGTATTGAAAATAAAACAGCCGATATCATCATGCCATTGTATAAATCTATGGTGCGGCCGCATTTGGAATACTGTGTACAGTTCTGGTCGCCTCATCTCAAAAAGGATATTATAGAGTTGGAAAAGGTTCAGAAGAGGGCAACCAGAATGATCAAGGGGATGGAGCGACTCCCTTACGAGGAAAGGTTGCAGCATTTGGGGCTTTTTAGTTTAGAGAAAAGGTGGGTCAGAGGAGACATGATAGAAGTGTATAAAATTATGCATGGCATTGAGAAAGTGGATAGAGGAAAGTTCTTCTCCCTCTCTCATAATACTAGAACTCGTGGACATTCAAAGAAGCTGAATGTTGGAAGATTCAGGACAGACAAAAGGAAGTACTTCTTTACTCAGCGCATAGTTAAACTATGGAATTTGCTCCCACAAGATGCAGTAATGGCCACCAGCTTGGATGGCTTTAAAAGAAGATTAGACAAATTCATGGAGGACAGGGCTATCAATGGCTACTAGCCATGATGGCTGTGCGGTGCCACTCTAGTCAGAGGCAGCATGCTTCTGAAAACCAGTTGCCGGAAGCCTCAGGAGGGGAGGCTTCCCCCAGGCACCTGGTTGGCCACTGTGAGAACAGGATGCTGGACTAGATGGGCCACTGGCCTGATCCAGCAGGCTCTTCTTATGTTCTTATGTTCTTATTCCTGTTTACCTAAAAAGTGTTTTTTCGAACAACTCCAATCATCTTATCACTCTACTTGGTTAAATCGAACCAAATCTAAATTGGCTCATATAACATTTTGGGTCGCCAACTTTGCTTTGGCAGCCAGGAATATCAGGGCTAATCACGTAAAACAATTAGAGTCGGCCTGATATTGTTTTCGTTGATTTTAAATTTACATGCATGTGTCTATTTGTGTGGGTGTTCGTGTATGAGTGTATATATTTATTTTTGGATGTTTTTGGTATGTCCTGTAGTGTTTTGTGTATTCTGTGTGTTTTTGACTTCTTGCGGTGGCTGATAGCTTTGAGCAATAAAGGTTATTCAATTCAATTCAATTCCACCAGGCAGAAATTGTAAACTGGGTAACACAAACTGAAAGTACAATGCTCTTTGGTGTTTTGTTTTAAGCACACTTCTATTAACAAAACACTTTTTTCCTTAATTTCTTCATGATCGTTCGATGCACAATCTAGAAAAGATATCATTTTGGATTCTGCTTCTCAGAATATGGGATAAAAGCCTCTGAAGTATTGCTATATAATTTGCTAATAATATGAGAGAACCCTATAAAGGAGAAGGCATATAAATGGGTGAATCAATAAATTAACAGAAAGTACTATCTGTTAATTACAACTGTTGTCTTCTTGATATACTAAGGGAAATCTTGGTTACAGCAGAGGAATCTGAAAACAAGTAATATCCTATGTATACCAGCATGCAGTGTTTGAGAAGCCTTATTCCTGGCCCTTTTGGAAAACAGGTATGGGAGTCTAGCTTAGATTTGGTCAGGAAATTCATTGATTCCCCCCCACCATCTGAATGACCATACTAACCTTGATGCCAGTCCTTCATTCTCCAAGGCACATGTTGCACTACAATTTACCTCACCATCTGCAAATGAGTTTAGGGGTCAAACAGGTTTTCACATTGAAAACAGACAATTTTGCCATAAATTTAGTTTCAAAGTATGTGACATGGAGAGAGATCCACAATCGGATCTCGCAAAGTTTTTGTGTGTTTAAAAGCTGATAAGTTTTCCCGAGCTCATTCAAAATGGATGTGTAGGGGCTGAGGGGTACAACGGGATTTTGAACCTGAAACAAAGAATGATGTCTTGAATGTGCAAAACAACTTACAATCTCATATCTCTATCTACAAGGAACATATTCCATGACAGTGGGTCATATATTTCTTTTATTTATTTATAAAAGTACTACCACCTATTACAGTCTGTCTCAAGATAGTGTACAAGCTAAAATAAGAAAACAGTAAAATCACAATATCATAGCTAAAATGCAACTGATAACCCAAAAGGCACAATTAATTAATTCCTGAATTAAATGCCAGAAAAGTTTTCATATTTACCATATATAAATACATATTTCCTGTGGTTTATAAACAAACTGAATGTTGCATAAACTCATTAACCTGAAGGCCTCTCTTCACTTGCCTGATCAGCTGAAACAAGATTTACAAGATTTATCATAGACCCATGATAATGAGACTAAACTAGGCAAGATATTTTGACATTCCTTCTTGTGAGGAATATTCTCTGGTTCTTTTTTTTTTAATGTAAAGCTCCCATTTAACCTTATCAACTCACACATTTGCGCTCTCAACTTGCACATTATCATTATCACTATTATTCCTCTGGGAAACAAATGGCAGTCTCGTTATGAACCAAGATAAGATAATCTTCGTTTTAGACCAGTAGGAGGCCCAAAAGCTCATTGCTGTTCATACATTATGTTCATAATTCACTGTCAAGCTAGAAGTCTAATTTTCTTCTCTTGGGAATATCTCAAATGGTTCCTCTTTGAGGAAAGAGGTACAATATGTAGGTCATGGAATAAAATGATATACTTAAGAATCTCTTCATTTTCAAGCTACATCCACTACTGTGCCTAGACACCAATATGTTTTGATTTTTTGTGAAGTGAAGAGAAATCAGAAGGGATTTATTTAGACACAACTGTGACAAAATTACAGTTATAAATAGTTTACTCTCAAGTTGTACTCCATCTACTAAGTGCTGGCCCAGTTTTATTGCAAGCACATTCACTAACTGTACCTCAAGATGCTGCTTAGTTGACAGATAGGTGTGGATGATCACTCCAGAAAATAAAAAAAAATCTCTGGACATGATATGAATGATGATGGCCCTGGATCTACCCAGGAAAAATAAATACGCAAAAGGGCAGCTAGTTAGGGGATTGCCATATTGGCTGAGGTATATGTTCCTATGTGTAAAAATGAAACATGCAGTCAAAAAAAAAAAAACACTTCTGGAGGACAACTGGCTAAATACCAAGTTGTCACTGAGGAATTCAGTCTCACTACCATTTTAAGTATGCTTCTGGCAAACACCATTTTGTCTGGGAGAAGTCTGGGAGAACTAAGCAAAGGCTTAGGAAATTGAGGCAGATATCGTCTTCAGCACATTCACTAGGAGTAAGTCTCCCCAGTAATGCGAAGAAGTGGGAGAACTGTAGAAAATGGGCAATCCACTGTAGATGTATTAGCTCTATGGGCAGAGCAATCCAACTCAGGGGAAGCTAGCGGAAGAGGAGCCGGAGGGAAGGTCCACGGCATCCAATTGTCATTTGGAAGCCTCCGGGCCAGCTAAATGCTGGCTCAGCTGGGAGCTGCATGCTGGGACCAGAAAGGAAAAGCCTGCCTTCGCAAATGCTGCTACAGGGTAGTAAGAACTCTCCTTTGACTTTCATTACAATTGTTTTCTTAGGACGACCTTTATCCCAGCGTAATTTTTGCATGGATTTGGACATGCAGGAGCACTCTGAACATGAGTTGTATGTTGCCTTAGTGCCCCCAGCTCCTCCTGTGACACACACCCTGAACCCCCCTTTTTCAGGGCTTCTGTCAGTTTCCAATGGTTTCCCTTATGTTGGGCTTTCCCTGGCCTAGCTGGCTGGGTCCTGGCTCCACTGCTGCTGAGACAGAATGAGGGGCTTCTGCTGGTGGAGCCTGGTGGTGCCAGTAAGCAGCCAGCACAGCCGGGGGTCCACCATATCCAACTCCCCTCAGCCCAGCATAAATAGCAGATGGATTGTGCCTTTTGTCGGGCATTAGCACCCATTAGGCTTCCTCATTAGGAATGCCCGCTCAATGTGTGCATGCACATGTCCCTCTTTTGCATGCCACACACTTTGCACTCAGCATGCCATAGCATGAAAAGCTGTAACTTAGATCCAGTTTCTTCTCCCTTTGATTCAAGGATTAAAAGCCCCTCCCTTAGGTGACCAAATCTATGAGTTTTCTTGTCTAATCCCTCAGTGTTCAGTCCTGATCTGCAGAAACTGGACCTTTGGTTCTGGTCACTGTTTCACTCCTAGCTAGGTTTCTATTCCTACTCGCTTCTCCCAGTGTTCCCACTCTCATTTCCATCACCCAAGACATTTTGAACAATTCTGATGCCAAGGGTAAAAAAAGGCTCTACAAGGGCTTATCCAAACGGAGCAGGATAATCCACGGTTTCCATATTCGGTTTGTCATCTGGTAGTCCTCACTTTGCCTTTTAGTTCGCTCTTTCCCAATTAAAAAAAACACTTTTTGCACCCGCACCCGCAGCGGTAAGACACCTACATTCTTTTTGCTTTTTCCAAGCTCCGCCTCTAAAACCTCCCCCTATCAACCAATTGGTCAGCAAAAAAATTACGTATGCTCCTCTCCCCCTTTGCAACGAAGCACAATATGGCTGTAAAGGAGTTCTCGCCTGGGAAGGAAAGGCTGCTGGTCGGTTTCACGCCTGCCTTCCCACGAGAATGAAATTGACAAAGCGTTCCAGGCTTGAAACCGACCAGAAGCACTTTTCTTGTTTGCATTTGCATATTACACTTAAACGAATGTATGCTTTTCTGCCTTTATTGATATTTAAGGAGATGCACACGCTGGCAATGCACTTATTTCTCCAAAAAAGCAAGAAACCTGTCACACACATCCTCCTTCTCCCTTTCCTTCCCACAGAGAATGAAATTGACAAAGCTTTCTGGAGCAGGCTTGAAACCGACCAGAAGTGTTTTTCTTGTTTGCATTTGCGATATTACACTTAAACGAATGTATGCTTTTCTGATTTGAAGCAAAAACCCCAGCAAGTAGAATGAAATTGACAAAGCTTTCAGAGGCAGGCTGAAACCGACCACCCTCCCTTTCTCGCTTGCTGTGCATTGCAGATTTCACCCAGAGCAGCCACCCAGTTTGCAGGCTGGCAAAAAATAAAATGCATCTGCGCAGTAGTTGCAGACCCCCCCCAACACCCCACCATTACGATGATTGGTTCAATTTTCCCAGGCTTATTCTCACACATGCGCAAAAGTGCAGATACGTGATTGGCTGGAATGAGGAGAAGGGGCAAGGGGAAACGCCCAAGAACCGCCCATCAGCTGTAAAGTCCGCGGTATTGCATCCTAACTCCTGAAGGCACAGCGGATGATTCCTGATTTTAAACAGCAAATCACATTTTTGCCGGTATTGCAAGGAGCGGATTTAAGCCGCAAAAATTCGTAACAGTGCGAGACGTCATTTGGACGACCAAAAAATAATGAGCACACATAGCGGGCGTGTCACACATTTTGCAGTCGTCTGGATGAGCCCCAAGTGTCCAGAAAAGAGGCACCTTTTTTCTCTCCCTCTGCTTGGGATGATTGTATTTCTTCTCCTTTTTTCCCCTATTCGTCTGCTCCTCTGTCATCTTCAGGCAAGTTAGCCACATTGCATATAGCATCTAGAAGTCTCCCCTCCCTATTTTGCCTGTCACCACAAGTTTAACAAAATAATTGCTGGTCCCATCTGAATACGGTCTGTGTAATAAATTGGCCCTCCTTTTTTCTTTGCAATAAACTGCTTATTTATTTATTTTTAAGCAAATACTTTTTCGGTTCGTACAATCAAGACATAATTTAAGCTTCAAGAAGATTGAAAGCTCCATATAAACATTTGAAAAGGTTTACTATTACAGTGATTAAATCAAATTTATTTATTTTATGCATGCCCCATAATTACTTAGTTAAATTAGTTAATAAAAGGAGTGCATACTTCAAGTGGTATCTGACATTGTCTTCTTTTTACTGAAACCTGCTCTCATTTCTTCCTTGATACAGTAAGTCTCATAACTTTGCAGATATATGTAAACAATTCTCTGCTCTGAAATCCCGAGTTTTCTTTCTGTCTTGCGTTACCAGGCTCTGCTCACTAATGAGCTCTCTAACCTCTCTCCTTTAAGCGTGGCTGTTAATTTAACGCCATTTAGCTATTGCCCTATCTTTCTTATTAAGTCTATTTTATTGGGTTACTGATTAACTTTCCATACCTTTTCATATAGTATTCTAGCTAGTGTTATAATATATAATGCTTGGCTTTGGTGTTCTTCTTCTTCTATTATATTATATATAATATTTATATCCCACCCCTCTTTCCAGTAGGAGCCAGGGTGGGCTTTTACATATTACATACATAATTTAATAGGCACAAGAGGGGGTCCCATGGAACCAGATAAGCAAATATTCAGTGAAGGACTGTGATAAATATTTACCAATAAGCTTTCGCCTTATTACATTTATACCAAAGGGGAATCACCTTTAACAGTGCTGCAGTGCCAGCACTATATATTTATTACAAAATACTTGTGTTTATATTAAGGACTAGGGGCTCCACCCTAAATGCTTTGCATGCCAACCCCTTATCCCCTCCTCCCTCAGGTCACCAAGACAGCTTTCCCCCTTCCCAGATTGCCAAGGCACCCTCCAGAGCAAGGTCCCTTCCCCAAGGTGAGCTGCATAAGAAGGTTGCCATGACCTGTCATGCTGCGGCTTGCCCAGGTCGCTGCCTGCCACTTTCTCCCACTCTCCACCTGATCTTGCCTTCCCACTTGCCTGCCTGCCTGCTTGCCCTCCTCCTCCTCCTCCCTCGGTCTTTCCTCATTCGGTTGCCAGCCTCAGCCTTGGGGTAGATAGCAAAGTGCCACTTGTTTTCCCACTCTTCACCCAGTCTTGCCTCCCCGCTCAACCACCGCCTTGCCCTCCTCCCTCTGTCCCTCCTTTCCTCCACATTTGGTTGCTGGCAACATCTCAGTGGCAGCAGCAGCAAAACACTGCTCATTCTCCCACTCTCTGCCTGGTCTCACCTCCCCACCCGTTTACTCTCCTCTCTGCTTCCTTCCCTCCTGGGTTGGTTGCTGGCCTCAGCCTTGGCAGCAGAGGTGGTGACAGCAGCAAAACACTGCCCATTCTCCCGCTGTCTGCTTGGTCTTGCCTGCCTGCCCACCTACGTGCTTGCCCTCCTTCCTTCCTCCCTATCTGCTGCCCCTACTGCCTAGTTGCTCTCACACGCTCTGCCTGGCCTCACTTCCCTTTCCTCCTTCTTCATTTGGTCACTGGCCTTGGCTGCCATCACCACATCCCTGCAGTTAGAAGGCTGTCACATAACCACAGCATGATACCTTGCAATAATAGTAATAATAATAATATAGTAGGATAGGAAATATTTATTATTTTACATTTATACATATATTTTTGTTGGACTGTCCCTCCACATGCAAACATACTCACAGGGCCAGCTGACACCATCTGCCCTATGGGAAGGAAGAAGAGAGTGAGTGAGTGAGTGAGCCAGGCATGCTCTAGTTGGACTGTCCCTTTCCCCCTACCCGGGTCCTGCCAGGCCAACAAACACAGGCAACTGCTCTGTGGAAGGAACCTGTGATGGCAGCTCCTGTTCCAGTGGAGCTGGTTGTGTTGTTTTGTGAGGCTGTGGTTCTTGATATATCTGTTCTGTTTTATAAAAGTTGTTAGCCACTTTGAGGATGCCAGTTGAAGGCAGGATAGAACTGTAGTAAATAAATAAATACTCTCTTTTTAAAAAATTCTGAACTCTGGTTTGTTGTTTGGCTGCAGATCCCCTCTTATATAACTATAATTGCCCCACAGCACACCATTACTCTTAGCTAAAGACCTGAGCACATGTTCATCGTGAACATGTGTAAATACAGATAGATATGAATATGTGTGGGAACAAATCACTAATAATCTTATTTTTGTGCTCACACAATTAGTGTTCTGAGATTGCTAAAGAAATAAAGACATAGCTGAAGAATCTACCAATTGGAAGGCACTGGTGAAGAAAACATTCTGTAGTTAGCCAAAGTAAACATAACTGTGTATCAGTGGTCACCAATCCATTGCCCATGGGCACCATGATGCCCACCAAGACCTTCAGTGGTGCCCCCTACAGGTAGTCCGGAATATGAGCTTTCATTTAAAAAAAAAAGTCTGTAGCCCTCCTAGAAAGAAAGTTATGGAGCAAAATGTGCAGGTACTCTTCTAAGCAATTTCTGTGAAATGAGTCAGCCTGGCTGCTCTTGCCTGTCAGTATTATTAGCCGAAGAGTGAAGTCAGTGCCGTGAATGCATTTTTTTAGACACAAGGCAATAAGAATCCCTGAGTCCTAATGAGCTGCTGTTTGGCCCTCCCTTTTAGTTCACTTTTCCTGCTTCTGTCTTTTTCCAATTCCTTGGAATCTCCATTGTTTGTTCTTTTTCCCCTAACAATCAGGAAGCATCTGTACTTTGCTGGGTTCACCTGAGACTACTTTTTTGCAAATACTACTATTCAATAAGTGTGTGTGAATGTTGAAGAATCCTCCTCCCCTCCCCCAAAGCAAAAGTGAAAACTTTGCAAAGAGGTTTTGGCATGTTTTCTGCTTTGCAAGAGCGAAAGACCAGAGACCCATGAAGAATTCACTGTATAGTTAACTTACAGTACAATGGTATACATGTCTACTCAGAAGTAAGTTTATTTGTGTTTAATGGGACTTACTTCCAGGTAATTGGGTATAGGATGCCAACCTAGGCTTTGGTTTAGAGTTAGCATTGGGGAAAAACAGAGTTCTTGTACTTTTAACAGCTGTATGGTGGGCAGAAATTCAAAGTCAAGCCTTTTCTAGTATGAAAATACAATTATGGGAAAAGCTTCACCATGACTACTCTCTAATTTTGTGTTATGCCATGCCCCCATTGCAGCCATTTTGTGCCGGGTGCCCCCAGCACTTTCAAAATTTGAAATGTGCCCTCTGGTTCTAAAAGGTTGGCAACCCCTGGCATATAACATCAAAAAGAGAATAAGAGGATGCCTTTGTGCAATGAAACTGACTCTGGTTAGGCCAACAAACATTCTCCAAGACCAGTTTTATTATGAATGACCAGTAAATATATTTCAAAAGGTTTTTGGAGTGAACGGCTAAATCCAATGTTTGTTTGTTGTGAGTAATACAAGCTAGTAAGGTTGCAACTCTGTGCACAGTTAGGTTTCTTAAATCCCACTGACTTTAGTACTGAAGCCCAGTTCTCCATCCAGTCATCATCTTGTGCTTTACTATTAGGTATGGGAATGATGATTTGGACAAAAACTAATTTCTTTTCTTTTTTTTTAATAATTTTTATTCAAATTTTTCAAAAAAACAAACAAAACAAAGTCAAAAAAACATACAACAACAAAAAATAAAAATAAAATAGTTGACTTCCGATTTGTCACAGATCAGCTATAAGTATATAATATACATCAAACCTGTCCCTTAATGTATACATACAGAATCCCTTTTCTCCATAGGCTGTCTTAATTAATCGTCAAATCCCAGTATCATCATTTTATTTTGATCTTTCAACAAAAAGTCTAAGAGAGGCTTCCATTCCTTAAGAAATGTATCTGTCGATTTTTCTCTAAGTAGACATGTCAATTTATCCATTTCTACTAAGTCCATTAATTTCAATAGCCATTCTTCCATTGTTGGTGTTGATTCCATTTTCCACTTTTGTGCATATAATAATCTTGCTGCCGTAATCATATATAATATTATTCTTCCATATTTCTCTTCTATTTGTTTATCCATAAAACCCAATAAAAAAAATTCTGGTTTTGACTGAATATTTATCTTTAGAATTTTTTGCATCTTCCTACCTATCTGTGCCCAAAATGATTTTGCCTTTTTACACAGCCACCACATATGATAAAATGATCCTTCTTGTTGTTTACATTTCCAACAAACATTAGAAACATTACTATACATTTTTGACAACTTTTCTGGAGTCATGTACCAACGGTACATCATTTTATAAAAATTTTCTTTAAGATTATAGCATAGTGTAAATTTCAAGCCTTTTTCCCACATATTTTCCCATTGATCCATTTGTATGTTATAACCAAAATTTTTTGCCCACTTTACCATACACTCTTTTACTTGTTCTTCCTCCATATCCATTTTCAGTAAGAGTTTATACATTTTCGCAATTATATTTTCATCATTTGTACACAATCCTATTTCAAAATCAGATTTACTTATTTCAAACCCATACATTTTCTTGTCCATTTTATATCTTTCTAACAATTGTAAATAGGCAAACCATTGAAAACTATAGCCTTCCTTTGTCAGTTGTTCTCTCTCTTTCATTATATATTCTCCATGTACATTTTCTAATAGTTCTTGATAAGTTAACCATTTATCTTTTCCAGCCATTTCTCTTCTGTAAAACGCTTCTTGACTTGAGACACATAATGGTATTTTCGAATAAAGCCTTGGTTTATATCTATTCCATATTTTCAACAGAGGACGTCTTATAAAATGATTGTTAAAGTCTACATTTACTTTTACTTTGTCATACCATAGATATCCATGCCATCCCCACTTCAAATTATGGCCCTCCAAATCCAATAGTCTTTTATTCCTTAATAAGATCCATTCCTTTATCCAGACTAGACAGCAGGCAGCAAAATAAAGTCTCAGATTTGGTAATCCCAGTCCTCCTCTTTCTTTGGCATCTTGTAGTAATTTAAATTTAACTCTTGGTTTTTTTCCTTGCCATACAAATTTAGAGATATCTTTTTGCCATTGTTTAAAAGGTAAATCAGAGGATATTACAGGTATTGTTTGAAACAAAAACATCATTCTCGGTAATACATTCATTTTTATCACAGATATTCTACCCATTAATGACAATTGTAGTTTATCCCATCTTAGCAAATCTTTCTTAATCTCTGTCCATAATTTTTCATAATTATTATGAAACAACTTTGAGTTTTTATTTGTCATAATGATACCTAAATATTTCAACTTTTTCTCTATTGTAAAATCAGTCTTGTCCATTAACTCTTTCTGATCCCTTAAAGTTAAATTTTTCACCAACATCTTTGTTTTTTGATTGTTGATCTTAAATCCTGCTAATGGTCCAAATTCTTTTAATTTGTCCATCAATACATTAATTCCTTCCAAAGGGTTTTCTAGTACAATTATCAAATCATCAGCAAATGCTCTCAATTTATATTCTTCTTTTTTTATCTTTAATCCCGAAATTCTTTTATCTTGCCTTATATCTCTAAGCAGCACTTCTAAGACCAGAATAAATAAAAGGGGAGATAATGGGCATCCCTGTCTTGTACCCTTTTGTATTTCACATGAATCCGTTAAATCTCCGTTAACAATTATCTGAGCCTTCTGAGATGTATAAATCGATCTAATCCATTTTATAAAATTGTCTCCAAAATCCATTTGCTCCAAAACCTGAAACATAAATTTCCAATTCAAATTATCAAATGCTTTTTCAGCATCTAAAAAAATCAAAGCTGCTTGTTTATCATTTCGTTGTTCTAAATATTCCAACACATTCAAGACATTCCTGACGTTGTCACGTAATTGTCTTTTAGGTAAAAACCCTGATTGATCTTCCTGAATAAATTGTTGCAATATTATTTTCAATCTTTCTGCCAAGATCATTGTAAAAATTTTATAGTCATTATTCAATAGAGATATTGGCCGATAATTTTTTGTTTTAGTTAAATCTTGCTCCTCTTTAGGTATTAATGTTATATTAGCATTTTTCCAACTATCCGGTATCTTTCCCTCTTGCAGAATAAAATTCATTGTAGACTGTAAAGGTAGCAAGAGTTCTTCCTCCAAACATTTATAATACATTGCAGATAACCCATCTGGTCCTGGCGCCTTTCCTAATTTAATTTTGTTTATAGCTTCAGATATCTCTCTTGACGTAATAGGGCCATTAATAGCTTGTCTCTGAAAGTCTGTAATTTTAGGCAAATTCTGTTTAGATATATACTCTTCTATTTTTTCAGATGGAATTTCCCGACACTTGTACAATGTTGAATAATATTGATGAAAAATCTTTTTGATTTTTACATTATCTGTCAGCGTCTCATCTCCTTCTTGTATCTTTAAAATAATATTTTTTGACGTTCTTTTCTTAATTTATATGCTAACCATTTCCCAGGTTTATTTGCAAATTCAAAAGTCCTTTGTTTAGCAAAATTTAGTTTCCTTTCAATTTCTCTAACTGTCAGCATTGATACTTGCTTCTGTAACATTTTAATTTGATTTACAATAGAAACTTTAGTTGGATTCTTTTTCAATTCTTCCTCTTTTTGTTTTATTTCTTCCAAAATCAATTGCATTTTCTGTTGTTTCTTTTGACAAAAACTAATTCCTGATGCATGAGAGTTCACCTTTCTCCTCTTTCGAAGAAAGGTTTGTGCTACTACTGCCCAAAGAATCTAGAGTGATGAAATGTGTCTAACATAGAAATATATATTAATCAAAGCAAAAGCCATTGATAACCAGCTTGGCTTGTGTACATACAAGATGAATTTCAAGTGTAAAATGAAAATATCACTTATGAAAATGCAGTGTCTTATTTCATATGTGTATGATATATACATTTTTAAATCTGTTTTAAACTTTTAGTTGGACATTGACCAGAGATCTATGTTATCAGATACATAAATAAGATCCTTTTTTTGCAATTGACTTTCTTTCACCTGAATATCGCATGAATGGTTGCTAATATTTTATGTGCACACTAGCTTGCCAACATTCAATGTACCTTTTTTTAAGACTTCCCAAAAGCTCAAGAGTTCACAGTTTTTCACGCCATGGTTAATTCAGTCTAAATAGCTATAATATAGCATCACTAAAACTCGGAGAATGAAGAACTGACCTCATTAATGATCAGCCTTTATTCCCCCTCACCCAAAGAAGACATACTGTAATTAACTACCTCATCTTAAGCTGTTCTCAAGGCATTGCACTTACCCAGACAGTCTGACTGGAAATTAAGTAGGGTGACATCCTAGTAAAATGGCAACTGCATCAGTCATTCTTTCCACTGAACACAACCTGAATACTGAGTGAGTAGTCAAATGGTTTGAATCCTATCAAATTCTCTGCAAAGTGGCACAGACCCATTCCTTCTGAATCAGTGACTGCCCTATATTAAAGTCTGTTTGTATGTATCAGCTGGAAGATGCAAAGTCTCTTGGAAACTAGGTTTGTGTCAAAAGTTAAGCTGCTTACCTTGTTTTGTATTCTTGTGTGTGTGTGTGGCAGTGCCTCCCATTTTCAATTATTTTTAGCATTTGTTACAAACACGGAAGCATTAAATGTTATTGGTTTCTGCACTATTCCCTGCTTCATTTGTCCTCACAGTCTTCAGCTTCATTTGTCCACCATGCTATTTCATCCTATGACCTGTGGTGACCCATGTGGTTTTCTCAAGGAGGTCATCATGCCATGGATGTTGATCCCAAGGCTATAAATCTGTAAGTTCCCTCAAGTCTGAACCCCAGAAATGATAGCAGTTCTCAATAATTTCTAGGTCATGAGACCTTACGGATATCATTATTTCAGTCAAGTTTCTGTTTACTTTAACTTGGCTCAACTACAGTTTGTCCATAATTATAGCTGGACTGCTATAATTACATGCTACACACAAATTTGTGTAACTAAACCTTGATGTTATTTTTCACAGTGAAAAACTTCTACAAGAGGGGGAGCTTTAGAGTGCAGAAACAGTAGAGAAGTATAGGTGTGCTTAGTCCTTTCCCCATCACCAAATTGTTTCCAGTGGCTTTTCCTTCAGTAAGCTTTTAAAACTGTATTTTCCCCCAGTGAGGAGGAAAGCACTCAGGGCAATTTGGAGAAATGGTGGATGGTTTAAGCACACCCTCTCTCGCCTGTTCTTTCTCCATTCCAAGTTTCTCCCTTCCAAAGTGGCTTTTTTCCTCTTTTTTAAAAAGTGTCCAACAAGGGGAACTAGATCCCCCTTCACCTACCTTACCACCCAGCAAGCCATCGCCCCAGACGATTTTCTTTCAGTCCTGCTCATTGTTTGTATTGAAGCTAGGCTGGATGAGGCAGAGGGAGGAATTCTGGTAGTAATTTGTGTGTAGTGGATAATTTGATATTACAATTTCAACCTCCCATCTTGCTTTTAATTTATTTATTCCACTTCAGCATACAAGGCACCGCACATGGCTACATATGTAAAATTAGGCTGTATACATGAACAGAGCACCCAAATAAATGTGACTGCAGGCATCACATCTAGTTTAGTTTGGAGTCACATGTGTTTGAGTTTGTATACCTACCCCTGAATTTTTAAAGCAAGGCAAGCAAACAGGAAGAAAATTGTATTGAAGCAAACTAGGTTACTTCTGTATCTTAGTGGCAGTTTCTTGCTGCACAAAATATGTAAAGTTTTATGAAATTGTTATTTCTAGTATTTCATTTTATTCCCTTAGGGAGCATCATTGCTGCAAAAGTTGTTACCTCTTCTTTTACTGTACAAACACACAGACCTGCAGGATTTCCTCACTTCAGGGAGTAAAGATGCTTTTCTCATGATGATATAACTAATGGAAACTTAGTCTTTAGCTTTAAATGAAAAAAAAAAAGACCCGGCACAGAATGGATGATACTATCAATGGCCTGGTATGCATGTAGGAGGAGGGAGAGCAGGCCACACATACTGGCCCTAAACAATCCTGCTGTTTCCATCCCTAGACCTTCATCTGTTAGGTGAAAGGTCTGAAGGGCAAACCTACACTAGTTTGGCAGAATGTGCATAGGTTCCTCCAAGTGATCAGGAGCTCTACTTTAACCTTTACCGTCTACCTCTGGAGACTTTGAAAAATAGCTGGTCAGTGTGAAACAGGAAGTGACCTATCCAGACATCACATCAAAGAAGGATCAAATTGAATTAATAGGGCAATTTAGGAAAAGTGACCTAGGTGGAGATAGCACCTATTTAAGAGGTGGCAAGTAATATAGAGAGCTGGTGTAATATAGCAGCTAAGGCTGCAATCCAATGCTACTCAGAAGTAAGGTCTATTGAACCTATTGGGTTCAATGGGACTTAAGTCTATGAGCTGAAGTCTCTGTTTCAAATCTCGCCTTAGAAATTATCCTACTAGGTGGCCTTTGGCAAACACCTGTTCTCTTATCCTCATCTCATTTGCAATATTCTAATATTATTTATGAGCCACCTTTCAGGACTGCTTGACTATGATAATATGTGTGAAGTATTGGAACATTTGATGTGTTATATAAATGCTAAATTGCCCTGAAGCAGACACAAACCTAGTTGTAGCATTCTGCTTTCTTCTGCTTTCTGTGAAATGTTTCTGTGCACTATGAAAGATTGTGTTAAAGTACTAAATGTAAAAAGCAAGGTATGGTGCCACAGCTTTTGTGATCTCTGCTCCCACTCCCTCCCTCCCCCCATTGTCTATTCATTTTTATTGCTGATATTATTTGAAATTCTTTAAAGTAACATTGGTGTATGCATAATATGAATGGAGTCCTGATTATGATAAGGTTTCCTAGGTGCTATTGATTCACACCTAGATGATGTCAATCCAAACCTCTGGCTGACAGCAGTAGGGCTTGATGGAGTGACATAGCCACGGCCAGTTCTACAGCCCTACCACTCATGGCAGCCAGAGCAGAAAGTGGAGGGGAAGGCAAAAAATGCCCCTTCACGGTGCCAGTTCCTAGGATGGCACTGTGAAGAGGACTGGATTGGGTTCATATTTTGCGGGTTTCCACTGGCATAGCTTCCACACACCTTTTTTAGGTGGAGGTTCTCTGCTGATGGTGGAACTCCTCCAATGGCAGATGCTAACAAACCCAGGCACAGCTCGGTGGAGGGAGACCTCTTCCCTATCCAAGACTCCTCCAGCATGATGGATCAGGAGTTTGGATTGCTCTGCTCCACCATTGTTTCATTCCACCATGTTTCAGGTAATCTGTATATGTATACGTAATGCTATTTATTATGTGTAAGAAATAAATCTTCCAATTAGGGCAATTTTTAAATAAAAAATACACATTTTATGAAGCACCTAATACTGTTATGATTATTCCTAAACCCATAGATTAGGAAGGGACTAAAAGGCCATCAGATCTCCCTTCCCAAAGAGCAACCAGTCCTTGGTCTGTCATGAGTAGACGCAAAGGCAATTCTTCCTTCAGAGCAGTACGTCCAGTGGACTCAAGCAAGTGAGCGAAATCACAGGCAATAAATATCTTTAAATGATTCCAGTCTCAACTGGATAACTTCCAATTGTGCCAATATGGCAATTATCATCATTGCATCTCCGCCCCATAGCAGAAAACCAGTTTTCTTACCTTGCCCATTAGCTACTGGACCAAGTTCAATGTCCTGGTTTTGGTATACAAGGCCTTATACATCTGGGGACCAGGATACCTGAAAGATTGTCTTACCTCTTATATACCCAGTCGATCATTACATTCTGCAGGTGAGGACCTCCTGCAGATACCATCTTATCAGAGGTCCATTCTGCACAAAATAGGAAGTGCACCATAGGAAGTGGAACCTACTCTTTGGAATTCCCTCCCCTTAAATATTAGACAGGCACCATCTCTGTTACCTTTTTGGCACATACTAAAGACCTTCCTCTTTCAACAAGCCTTTTAGGTATAGACCTTATCCTAGTCTGCATCTGTGTTGGAATTGCTTTCAAAGATGTTTTTAAAGCTTTTCTTTTTTTTTGTAAAAATGTTTTTAATGATATTTTGTTTTAACATGTTTTTATAGATGTTTTGTTTTAATATATTTTAAAGTCTGTTTTTATGATGTTTTATATTGTTTTTGGTGTTTTTGTTCGTCACCCTGGGCCCCTACTGGGAGGAAGGGCAGGATATAAATAAATAAATAAATATATATATAAATAAATAAATAAATAAATAAATAAATAAATAAATAAAAGATCAGTGGTGATTCATCAGCGCCAGAGTAGTGGAGATGGTGGTAGACCCAGTGCTTTACATGTAAGCCGGTCCCTATCACTTATAGAATATGGGATGTGGTTACAATTTAAAGGTATCCACAATGCCCCTGCATGATTTTCTTTTCTCCCAGCCTTATTGCTTCCAGGATTGGAGCATGTATGTGGCAAACTTCAGCTTAGGAGAAAATACGCCACAAAGAGCGGCTGCTACCCATGTATCCCCCCTTCACCCCCTTAAACTAACTCCCCTTTCCCTGTTTCCCTACCCTACTTTACGCTATTGAGGTAAACCTGATAGGCATAAGTATCGCATCTGTTTTGAATCAGAAATCCTAATGAAAGTGAAATGGACAACAATTTAACAAAATATCAAGTGAAATATGAAGCTGAAACTTTTGAGAGCCCTACATATCTGGTATGCAGGAAAGAATGTGTGAGTTAGAATTATGTGTGTGTTATTTACAGATTCAGTAGCAGATTCATAGGGTTTAACGAGAGGTGCTGGTGGCAAATCCATTACATAGACACAAAGCATTTTTCCATGCATACCAAATATGCAAAGCTCAAGTGAGTTAGAATATAGATCTATTAACAAAGGGAAATAAATAAGACAGATAGTATATATAAGCATAATGACTTTCCAGATATATGTATTACAAAACTATTATATTCTGAGGAGAAATAATATTGGGCCATTTATAATAGACAGTACCACATATGGGGAAAAACATGCATATGACCTAGTGTAGAACTCCACTGGATTTAAGCTACAGATTTAGTCCATTCCCTTACTGACGAATAAAAACAGGATCTACTACTGAAATCAGCAAGCCTATTTCTTGTCACAATTGGCATATTGATATGATTGATCTTCCCTCTATTGCTTGTTTTCTATGCTTGTACAGCTGCCGCTATGGTGAAAGATCATTAGACTTGTACAACTAGGGAAAAAATGCAGAATTACAGCAAACCAGTGACATAAACACAAGCAAGCCACAGAGGCCAGCCAGAGACCTATAGGAAGCCTGCAAGCAGGACATGAGGGCAATAACCCTCATTATTATGATTTCCCAGCAGCTGGTATTCAGAGGCATGTTGCCTCCAGTTCTGGAGGTACTATGGTCATCATAGACCCTAGTAATTGTTGGTAGCCATACCCTCCATGAATTTGTTTAACCCCCTTTTCAAGCCCTCTAAATTGGTGGTCATCATCACCAGTTCTTATGAAAGAGCTGACCTAAAAGAAATATGTGGATAGCAGAGTGCAAAATAAAAGGGGTTTTTATTAGTACAAAAGAAAGGTGAAGGTGAAAAACTCAACATGCAATTTAGTGCTGACTCCTGAACGTGGTATGAACATGCAAGTTTGCCCTCTGGAGTAATTGTTCAACACTCTAAAGAGGCACAAAAACAGGTCTATTCCTTAAGAGGCTGCCGTTTCCAACTTACAGTTTTTAGTTTGATTGGTAGTGTGCAAGATAGCTGGTGCTTTCAATGTGATGGCAAGAACTAAAAAACCAGCCCAGATTGGTTTTTGACATCCCCCCCAAAAAATTATACTGGAGTGACAACATTCAATCAGGACTGATTTCAAATATGCACATGGCAACTTCAGTTAATAGCTGCATGGCTGTATGTTGACACTAGAAGAGGAAGATTCCTAATTTGATGATGCCATGGGCCCAGTAGAACAGGGGTGGAGCAGCAAGATGGAAGAGGAGGAGGAGGACTTTGAATGGACTGATGCTTCCCATGTTGAGCTGCTGGGTGTGCAGGACTCTGAGAACTCTTTCGCTCTGGACAATGACAGTTCTGCCCCTGAAGCTCCAGTTACCCATGAGAAGGCTCAGTCCAGTCAGGCAGTTGCCACCCTGCTTGACACACCTCCTCTACCCACACCTGCTCTGCTGTCTTCCCAGCGCATTGCCCTTCCCTCTGACTAGGGGGGTCGCTCCATTGAGGCGGAGCTCTTGGGAGCATACATGCTCCCAACAGTGACACTCAGTTCATGCAATTAGGGTGCCCACTGAACCTTACTTAAGCCAGGTGAGGGGGCATGTCTAGTTGCTGCAACAATGTCTTAGTGCAGTGTAGTCATATCTAGTCTGGCCTAGTAATGATGCTGAATCCTGTGTGACCTGTAAGTTGATTCATGAAGCACTCTGAATTTAAATCTTTTAATAAACCTATAGAGAAAAGCACAGCCCCTTATTCATGACTGACTTCAGGGAGTTTGGGCAGGACAGATATTTGCTTTAGGAGGCTATCCCCCATTGGTGCCAAAAGGGGGAATTCCTTCCAAACCAATATTAGCTTTAGAGGAGGGATTTTTCTCAGGATTACAGCAATAGGCAAAAGGGTTAAATTCCCTCCCCATGCCAACTAACAGTATTAATTTATCAAACCCTACCCCCAGCTGATGTTATTTGATTTTAAGAAGAAAAAAGAAACCTGCATGACAAATGCAAAGGCACATTTGCACCATGTCAAGTTTGGCCCTAAAACAGCAAAGCTGGCACAGGTGATAAGGTCATGAAAACAGGCCCACATTCTGATGCTTTGTTGAACACTTAGTCTGAAAAACAGTGGACAAATGATGAGGTTTTAGCCCCACTTTTTAATAAAATTGCCTTGTATGAATTATGAATGCTTTGACAGTCCTCAAAGTTACCCTTCAGCTGGAAAATGAAGAGCAATGTAGTCAAGAGCACAGTTAGATATTGTACCTTTGGCAAGTTGGAAACAAATGGGTTTTTGAAGCATGGACAGCTGCTTAGCCCATCTGGGCCTAATCTTCATTA
The DNA here is from genome assembly GCF_030035675.1 of Rhineura floridana. NCBI lineage: Eukaryota > Metazoa > Chordata > Lepidosauria > Squamata > Rhineuridae > Rhineura > Rhineura floridana. Next base: position 132,155,297 of record NC_084481.1, on the reverse strand, counting down.
ATTGGATTTTACGTCAAAACAACTTTTTAGTAAATTGCCTTAAAAATATAATTGGAGTAGTTGCTGTTTCTGTGACAGGTGTACTATGAAATGTGTTTTAGTTTTTTCACATTTTGACTGTGACAGCCTCCTTTTTATTGGTTTTCTCTGTTATTTCTCATGACTTCAGTAAGAAATGCTGAGACAAACTTAGGCACAAACTTCAGAGTTGTTAAAATATATGGACATTTGCTATTTTCAATGTAATATATTTCAATCCTTTTTTATGTGAAAGACCACCATAGTTCCTTTGCAAAACTGTACTGGTGTACTCCAGCTTAGAACGTGCAGATTTATTTACCAAAATTATGAACAATGAACTGGAATATAGTGGGAAATGTTCAGAAAAGATTGCTATTTACAGATTTGGGAGGGGGAAATCTATTTCATTGTAGCTCCTGCAAGTAAGAATGGAAAGAGTTCATGAATAAAGTAAAAATGGAAAGACTTGATGAAATTGAGGAAGCATCCAAACTAGGAAATGTGGTAGTAATGGGTGACTTCAACTACCCAGACATAGACTGGCCGCATATGTGTTCCAGTCATGACAAAGAAGCAAAGTTTCTAGATATTCTAAATGACTATTCCCTAGACCAGTTGGTCATGGAACCGACCAGAGGGATGGCAACCCTGGACTTAATCCTCAGTGGGGACCGGGACCTGGTGCAAGATGTAAGTGTTGTTGAACCGATTGGGAGCAGTGACCACAGTGCTATTAAATTAAACATACATGTAACTGGCCAATTGCCAAGAAAATCCAACACGGTCACATTTGACTTCAAAAGAGGAAACTTCACAAAAACGAGGGGATTGGTAAAAAGAAAGCTGAAAAACAAAGTCCAGAGGGTCACATCACTTGAAAATGCTTGGAAGTTGTTTAAAAACACTATATTAGAAGCTCAACTGGAGTGCATACCGCAGATCAGAAAAGGTACCGCCAGGGCCAAGAAGATGCCAGCATGGTTAACGAGCAAAGTCAAGGAAGCTCTTAGAGGCAAAAAGTCTTCCTTCAGAAAATGGAAGTCTTGTCCGAATGAAGAAAATAAAAAAGAACACAAACTCTGGCAAAAGAAATGCAAGAAGACAATAAGGGATGCTAAAAAAGAATTTGAGGAGCACATTGCTAAGAACATAAAAACCAACAACAACAAATTCTATAAATACATTCAAAGCAGGAGACCATCTAGGGAGGCGATTGGACCCTTGGATGATAAGAGAGTCAAAGGTGTACTAAAGGACGATAAGGAGATTGCAGAGAAGCTAAATGAATTCTTTGCATCTGTCTTCACAGTGGAAGATATAGGGCAGATCCCTGAACCTGAACTAACATTTGCAGGAAGGGATTCTGAGGAACTGAGACAAATAGTGATAACGAGAGAGGAAGTTCTAGGCTTAATGGACAATATAAAAACTGACAAATCACCGGGCCTGGATGGCATCCACCCGAGAGTTCTCAAAGAACTCAAATGTGAAATTGCTGATCTGCTAACTAAAATATGTAACTTGTCCCTTGGGTCCTCCTCCGTGCCTGAGGACTGGAAAGTGGCAAATGTAACGCCAATCTTCAAAAAGGGATCCAGAGGGGATCCCAGAAATTACAGGCCAGTTAGCTTAACTTCTGTCCCTGGAAAACTGGTAGAAAGTATGATTAAAGCTAGATTAACTAAGCACATAGAAGAACAAGCCTTGTTGAAGCAGAGCCAGCATGGCTTCTGCAAGGGAAAGTCCTGTCTCAGTAACCTATTAGAATTCTTTGAGAGTGTCAACAAGCATATAGATAGAGGTGATCTAGTGGACATAGTGTACTTAGACTTTCAAAAAGCGTTTGACAAGGTACCTCACCAAAGACTTCTGAGGAAGCTTAGCAGTCATGGAATAAGAGGAGAGGTCCTCTTGTGGATAAGGAATTGGTTAAGAAGCAGAAAGCAGAGAGTAGGAATAAACGGACAGTTCTCCCAATAGAGGGCTGTAGAAAGTGGAGTCCCTCAAGGATCGGTATTGGGACCTGTACTTTTCAACTTGTTCATTAATGACCTAGAATTAGGAGTGAGCAGTGAAGTGGCCAAGTTTGCTGACGACACTAAATTGTTCAGGGTTGTTAAAACAAAAAGGGATTGTGAAGAGCTCCAAAAAGATCTCTCCAAACTGAGTGAATGGGCGGAAAAATGGAAAATGCAATTCAATATAAACAAGTGTAAAATTATGCATATTGGAGCAAAAAATCTTAATTTCACATATACGCTCATGAGGTCTGAACTGGCGGTGACCGACCAGGAGAGAGACCTCGGGGTTGTAGTGGACAGCACGATGAAAATGTCGACCCAGTGTGCGGCAGTGTCATGCCTGGGTTGGGAGTCAAGAACAGAATCACTTGATGAAAGGAAATCAGTTTTTATTAGAGTAATTTCCAGACATAGGCTTCTCCGCCTCATGAACTCTTAACATGAACCAAAACCTGTGGCATGGAAGAGAGTTGATAGAACAGAGTTTCAAGCATTCCCCGTCCCTTATCAAGGGGGCTTTCGGGCCCTGATCCTCTCACTCCACCTCAAAGTGCCTACATCTATGCCCCTTCCCTCCTCTTTTCTTTGGCGCCTTTTTAACTGTCTTCGGGTGCGGGGCGATGGGGGGGGCGGCTGCCTCCTCCCCTTCTGATTCGGAAAGGATGGTAGGAAGTGGGGGGGTTTGGCCCATCGCGTCAGGCGATTTCTCTCTAACCTTCTCTGCAGCCAAACGACCTTGGTCCTCCTCCTCCCTCTCTGTCTGTAACAGCAGCACATTCCTAGGGGAGGAGTGCGTGAGAAACAAGTCTGTTGTCTGTTCAAGATTTTCCCCCTCTATCTGGGAAGCTTCCCCCTCCCCTTCAGACGCCTCAGCCCAGCTGCCCCCCTCTCCTAGTTCATTCTCCGAAACATCAGAACTCCAACCATAGCTCACGACATCATCTTCTTCTCCATGCTGTGCTCCCTCCCACCCTGTTGGTTTGGGACGATGAGGGAATTTCTCATGAAAGTCTCTCACTAAAATGGGGGCGTGAACGTCTTCTGCTTTTTCCCAGGATCTGTCGGCTGGCCCATAATTCTTCCAATGGATTAGATACTGCAGCTGGTTTCTCCTTCTCCTGGAGTCCAGGATCTGCTCCACTTCAAACTCTGTTTGTCCCCCCACCAACATCAGTGCCCCTGGAGATTCTATCGGCCTCAGCTCACTGGGGGGGGGCGGCCTTCGTTAGCAAGGAACGATGGAATACTGGGTGCATTTTAAAAGTCTCTGGCAACTTTAAACGAAAAGCCACTGGGTTTATTTGAGCCTGGATTTCGAAGTGTCCCACTCTCCTACCCTGCAACTTTCTGCACTTACCCGGCATGTTAAGAAAGCGGGTTGACAGCCATACTTGATCTCCCACCTTGAGGGGGGCCCCCTCACACCGACGTTGATCAGCAACTCTTTTGTATTCCCTTTTGGCTTCGTCTAATTGTTGTTTCAACACTTGCTGGGCTGCCTGTAATTCCTGGAGAAACTCCTCAGCCGCGGGTACCGGCCCACTGCCTGAGCGGCTGGGAAAAGCTTTGGGATGAAATCCATAATTAGCAAAGAAGGGTGTTTGCCCCGTGCTGGTGTGCACGGAATTATTGTAGGCGAATTCTGCAACATGTAAATAGGAAATCCAGTCAGTTTGCTGGTAAGATACGTAACAACGCAGGTATCTCTCCAAAACTGCGTTAAGTTTCTCAGTTTGTCCATCAGTCTGGGGGTGGTGACAGGAGGAGAGCCTTAGCTCCGTTTTCAACTGCTTCCAGACAGCCTTCCAAAACTTAGCTGTGAACTGGGTGCCTCGATCCGAGACAAGGCTGTCTGGCAACCCATGCAATCTGTAAATCTCTTTTATGAACACCTTTGCCATCTCCTTGGCGTCCAAGGCCCCAGAGCAAGGGAGGAAGTGGGCCATTTTAGTCAATGAATCCACGACCACCAGAATAGCAGTCATTCCTTGTGACCTTGGTAGATCGGTTATAAAATCCATGGAGAGGTCCTACCAGGGCCCCTTTGGAGTGGCTAGAGGTTCCAACAGCCCTGCAGGCCTTCCCGTGCTTGTCTTCGCCCTCAAACACACGGTGCAGGATTTTACATAGTTCTCAACATCTCTGCGCATTTGAGGCCACCAAAAATCCTTAGCTACATTTTGAATGGTTTTAAAAATGCCGAAGTGCCCAGCTGTGACATTGTCATGGCATTGACGCAATACTCTGAGTCTGAAGTCCCCCTTTGGCATATATCTGGCAGTTTTAAACCACAACAACCCATCCCTCCAGTGGAAACTTACTTCTGAGTCCGTGCTCTGCTCCATTTCCTGGATGTAATGTTGTATGTCTGGATCCCCCTGCTGGGCCCTCTTGAGCTCTTCTTCCCAGGACAGCTGACAGGCTCCTAACGTGAGTTTTTCCGGTGGGATGATGTGTTGGAGGGGGGTGTCAGCCTTTTCGTCTTTGTATTGGGGTTGTCTGGATAGGGCATCCGCCCTCTGATTTTTTGTATGGGAGTGGTATTTTATTTTGAAGTTAAACCTGGCGAAAAACTGTGACCAGCGTATTTGTCTCTGGTTCAATTTCCAAGCTGTCTGTAGGCTCTCAAGGTTCTTGTGATCAGATCGTACTTCTATCTGATGTTGAGCCCCCTCTAAATATTGCCTCCAGTTTTCGAATGTGTCTTTGATAGCTAAAAGTTCCTTTTCCCACACAGTGTAGTTTTTCTCAGCATCCTTGAGCTTTCGAGAGTAGTATGCACACGGGTGCAGTTCCTTTCCACCCCTGTCAGGCTGCAAGATAACCCCCCCGATCGCCCGGTCCGAGGCGTCAGCTTCCACGACGAAAGGCCGGGTCGGGTCAGCAAAGCGTAGGATAGGTTCGGAGGCGAATTTCTCTTTCAGATCTTCAAACGCTCTTGTTGCCTGATCTGTCCATTGAAACTTCCCTTTTCCCCTTAAACAGACTGTGAGGGGGGCGGTTAGTTTGGAGAAGCCCGGGATGAATTTTCTGTAGAAGTTGGCGAAGCCCAAGAAACGTTGCACGTCTTTCTTGGTGGTCGGTTGTCCCCAATCCAACACACAGCTCACCTTTCTGGGATCCATCTCCACTCCCCCTGCTGAAATTCGGTATCCAAGGAAGTCCAGGGAAGACAGGTCAAAGCCACACTTTTCCAGCTTGGCATATAGGTGATTCTCTCTCAGCCTTCTCAGCACAGTTCTCGCGTGTTGGTCATGCTCTGACTGACTCCTTGAAGATATCAGGATGTTATCCAGATAACAAACCACGTACTGGTTCAAGAGGTCTCTAAACACTTCATTCATGAACTTCTGGAACACTCCTGGACTGTTACTTAGCCCGAACGGCATGACCAGGTACTCAAATTGACCATAAGAGGTGTTGAAACTCGTCTTCCATTCATGTCCCTCCTTCATTCGGACCAAATTGTATGCCCCCCTCAGATCCAACTTTGTGAAAATTGTGGCAGAACGCAGTCGATCTAATAACTCTGGAATCAGGGCAGGGGGTAGCTGTTTGGGATGGTAATTTGGTTGAGGGCGCGATAATCATTGCAAGGTCGTAATTCACCCCCCTTCTTTTTCACGAAGAGTAGGGGGGCTCCTGCAGGCGACTGCGAGGGACGAATAAATCCCCGCTTCAAGTTCTTTTCCAAAAATTCTTTCAGAGCTACTCTCTCTTGTTCTGTGAGGGAGTAGATTTTGCCTGCAGGAATGCTCACTCCTGGCACCAAATCGATAGCGCAGTCATACGGCCGATGGGGGGGGTAAAGTCTCAGCTTCAATTTCACTAAACACATCCTCAAAGTCCAGGTATTTCGAGGGGAGGGTCACCTCCTTGACCTCCTGCACAGCTCCTGCTAGGGTTTTTATTGCTTTCTCTGGCTGACAATTTTCGTGGCAATACTGGGACGTAAACCACACGACTGCTTCTCTCCAGGCTATTTTTGGGTCATGCTTTATCAACCATGGCATTCCGAGAATCACCTCAAAGTTAGACAGGTCTGACACACACGAGGAAATGAACTCTTCGTGCCCCGAGATTTCTAGCTTCAAATCCTCAGTGGCTCTAGTGACCCCCCCCGGACTTTAGTGGTCTGCCATCTATCGTCTCCACTGATAAGGGGGCTTCTAGTTTCCGATACGGGATATGATGACGTTTGACTAGGGCGGTATCGATGAAGTTTGTAGAGGCTCCACTGTCGATCAACGCTGTTGAGTTGAACTGCACTCCTGTGGAAGTTGTAATCCTAATGGGTAATACCAGAACTCCTTTTAGGGGGGGATGGGTTAACAGAGGCCCTTTACACAGCGCTGCCCCCAGTCGTCCGGCCTGCACTAGGACTGGGTGCTTCCGTTTCCCGACGGCCCTGTTCGGTCTCCTTTCAGTTCACAGTCCCTGGCTAGATGGCCTGGCTTGGAACAAATAAAGCAGAGACGTTCTCTGCGACGTCTGTCTCTTTCCTCCTCTGACAGCTTCGTCCGCACCCCTCCCGAGCCGTCCCCCGCGTTGCCTGACGTCCTGGGGGTCGAAGGGATTTTACTGTGGGATTCTGAGGCTGAATATTTTTGCACCTCTTGTTTTCTTTCTAACTGTCTTCCTTCCAGTCTGTGATCAATTTGTAGGCACAGCTGGATTAGTCCAGACAAATCAGTTGGAGGTGCGACTCTGGCCAACTCATCCAATATCTCAGCATTCAGTCCACTTTGGTACATAAACATCAGTGCTGAGTCATTGTATCCAGTCTCTTGGGATAAGATCTTAAAGGCATTGGTGTATTCCAGCACCGTTCCTTTTCCCTGCTTCAGGGCACTCAATTGCCTAGCCACCGTCTCGGCTTTTTGGGGATCCTGAAACATTTCGGTCAGGGCTTGTATAAATACTCCATACCTGCCCAGGATGGCATCCTTTCTGATCAGATAGGGGGTGACCCACTTGGCAGCTTCCCCCTCCAATAGACTGATCACAAATGCCACTTTGGCAGCATCATTGGGGAATTCTGCATCCTTAATGTCCAGGTACATCTCACATTGGGCCACGAAAGTGGAGATCTGGTCGCTCTGGCCCGCATATTTGGGTGGTAATCCAATTGGGATCTTGGCCACGGCGGCTGCAAGGGCTGCCCGCATTCGATCTATTGTGGATTTCAGGCTCTGGTTGTCCAATTTCAAGGTTCTCACAGTTGCTAACAGGCTTTGAACATCCGACTGTAGGTCTGCCACGCTCGACCTCAGTAGCTTCACTTCTTCCGTCTCAGAAGTGGGGTTTACCCCCCCAGCAGCTCCCTTTTCCATCTTGTCATGTTCAAGTGGCGGGAGTAAGGAGGGTTGAGTAGTTGGTTCTATCAAACTGTCGTGCCCGGGTTGGGAGTCAAGAACAGAATCACTTGATGAAAGCAAATCAGTTTTTATTAGAGTAATTTCCAGACATAGGCTTCTCCGCCTCATGAACTCTTAACACGAACCAAAACCCGTGGCATGGAAGAGAGTTGATAGAACAGAGTTTCAAGCATTCCCCATCCCTTATCAAGGGGGCTTTCGGGCCCTGATCCTCTCACTCCGCCTCAAACTGCCCACATCTACGCCCCTTCCCTCCTCTTTTCTTTGGCGCCTTTTTAACTGTCTTCGGGTGCGGGGCGATGGGGGGGGCGGCTGCCTCCTCCCCTTCTGATTCGGAAAGGATGGTAGGAAGTGGGGGGGGTTGGCTCAACGCGTCAGGCGATTTCTCTCTACCCTTCTCTGCAGCCAAACGACCTTGGTCCTCCTCCTCCCTCTCTGTCTGTAACAGCAGCACATTCCTAGGGGAGGAGTGCGTGAGAAACAAGTCTGTTGTCTGTTCAAGATTTTCCCCCTCTATCTGGGAAGCTTCTCCCTCCCCTTCAGATGCCTCAGCCCAGCTGCCCCCCTCTCCTAGTTCATTCTCCGAAACATCAGAACTCCAACCATAGCTCACAACAGGCAGCTGTGAAAAAGGCAAATTCCATGCTAGCGATAATTAGGAAAGGTATTGAAAATAAAACAGCCGATATCATAATGCCGTTGTATAAATCTATGGTGCGGCCGCATTTGGAATACTGTGTACAGTTCCGGTCGCCTCATCTCAAAAAGGATATGATAGAGTTGGAAAAGGTTCAGAGGAGGGCAACCAGAATGATCAAGGGGATGGAGCGACTCCCTTATGAGGAAAAGTTGCAGCATTTGGGGCTTTTTAGTTTAGAGAAAAGGCGAGTCAGAGGAGACATGATAGAAGTGTATAAAATTATGCATGGCATTGAGAAAGTGGATAGAGAAAAGTTCTTCTCTCTCTCTCATAATACTAGAACTCGTGGACATTCAAAGAAGCTGAATGTTGGAAGATTCAGGACAGACAAAAGGAAGTACTTCTTTACTCAGCGCATAGTTAAACTATGGAATTTGTTCCTACAAGATGCAGTAATGGCCACCAGCTTGGATGGCTTTAAAAGAAGATTAGACAAATTGATGGAGGACAGGGCTATCAATGGCTACTAGCCATGATGGCTGTGCTGTGCCACCCTAGGCAGAGGCAGCATGCTTCTGAAAACCAGTTTCCGGAAGCCTCAGGAGGGGAGAGTGTTCTTGCACTCGGGTCCTGCTTGCGGCCTTTCCCCAGGCACCTGGTTGGCCACTGTGAGAACAGGATGCTGGACTAGATGGGCCACTGGCCTGATCCAGCAGGCTCTTCTTATGTTCTTATGTTCTTAATATATTAGTTTTAAAAACAAATATATGTTGTAGACAAAAAGACAACTTAGGTTCTTAAAGCAGAAGTAGGGGACTTGTAGCCCTCCAGAGGTCATTGAACTACAACTCCCATCATCCCTGATCACTGGCAGTGCTGGCTGGGGCTGATGGAAACTGAAGTCCAACAACACTGGAGGGCCACAGATTCCCCACTCCTGAATCAAGGCTATGGTGCACAGTTCTGAGGGTCACTTTCAGATTTTTATTCATTCAAGAGGGCCACATTACCAGATTAACTTCAAAAAGGAAAAAAGAGAGAACATTTCTGTTACAATGTTAACTCAGTGCCTTCCTTTCAACATTCTCCACTAACCCCCATTTTTCTGTCTGAACCACATGGCATGCTTGCACTCCTTTTTCTCCAACCCACTTCCAGTCATCCATTCAGGGCAGTTAGATGACAGGTGAAACTGGAAAGCATTTGATGTCTGCACAGACTGATTTGTCCTAGGACATTTGAGTATCCCATTCACCTGAACAACAAGGATATGATGGATTAGCTTTGCTTTGGGTTCATGATAGATTAGTTTAGTGTTCCCCTTTTACCTTGAGGTAGGGCATAGAGCAGGGATGGGGAGCTTCAAGCCTGGGATCCAAATGTGGTCCTCCAGGCCTCTGTATCTGGCCCTTGAGGAGCTCCCTAAGCCACACTCCCTCTTTTAAAGCCACACTCTCACCAGCCCTGACTTGCTGGTTTGAGTGCTTGTGCCTGATTCAAATGTGTCCTTGAACTCTCATTACGTTTCTGAGTTGCCTGGATGGAAGATAGAGAGAGATGTGTGAGTGTGTGTAGAAACTAGCCCACTATACAAACATTAAGAGTCACTTGCATTCATTTTTTCACCAACCTTTGTATCTGGAAGGTTACTTGGGCTAAAAAGGGTTGCCTATCCCTGGTCCGGTGCCTCTAGTGTAGGAAAAGATGATATGTACAAATGAGTAATGAAAATGTTTTGTGTTTATGCTGTTTCATGTTTTGGAATTCCAGGGTGGGGAATGTCAATTGTCACTGCAGTTATTTTGCTTTTATAACATTATCACTGCTCATTTTGCATTTGCTGTACTTCTGACCTCATTCTGCTCTATTCCCACCCCCCACTGCACAGTCATATGTGTGTATCTGCCTACTAATTTAGGATTACACTTCATCCATCTGATGAAATGGATTCTGGACTACAAAAGCGTATGCCATAAAAAGTTATCTGTAAGATGCCACAAAACTCTGTTCTTTTTATGGGTGAAAAATGGTTGTTTGGAAAGAGATTTGAAATTGCTTAACAGAAACTTCAGGCTCAGGAGCCAAATGTGGCCTTCATCTGTGACTCCTCATAGCCACGCTAGCTCACAATCCATTCTGCACCTTTCTCAGGTGCTGTTGCCTAGGTGGAGTGTGCCCTTGAATTGTAATAATGCCTCTTGCCTGGATGGAGAGACGGGGGGGAATAGAAAGATCTGACTTTTGCATGACTGGAATGTAGCCTACTGTACAAAGGCAACAATCACATCCACTGCTGTATCCATTTTCTACTCTGGCCTTCTCCATCACTGTTGTTGTTGTTGTTGGTAGTAGTAGTAGTAGTAGTAGAAGAAGGAAGTAAAAGAAGAGTTTTTACCTGCCCTTCACTCAAAGGTACCAGGGCAGGTTACAACTAATTTAAACACATAATTAAAAACAGTTAAAAACAACTTAAACAACATCACAGAAAATAGGGTGGCTCATAAAAATATACATTTATATCATGTGACCCCTGGAATGTTGTTCATGAATGAATGTGGCCCTTGGGCTGAAAAATGTTCTCCACCCCTACTATATAAATTTCCTATGACAAGGAAATACATCTATAGCATATTAATCATGTTTCTATTTTTTCCTCTGCCTTTAGAATGTAAAGGGGGAGGGGAACTTCTGATACATAATAGCAAACATTTCATCTCATGAATATTTGAATGCTATTAATAACATGAATGATTTATGCTTCCTGTATTTAATCAATTAATAAAACATTGAAAAAGCAGATACTAAAGATTCACTTAGTGGAGTCATCTGAGGAGTCAGAGAGGTCAGAGAATGTCCTGAAATAAAGGATTCCACTCAAATATCTCCAGAGACTCACAGTTTCAAAAACACACCCTACTTTCCAGCATTCTTCTCAAGAACCTCATAGTTCTTGGGAGCCCATTAGGAATTAATGTATATAGGTCCAACCTAAACACAGATGTTTCTTCATATCCTGTTTGAGAATCAAATGCTGACTGTGCAGATTTGGTGCGATGCTTGCTCCTTCCTCCAAGCTATCACCTTGAATGCAAAGCAGTGTTAATAAAAATGGCCATCTATGAATGTCAACGCCCATGATACTGAGGAGTGCTCTTGTTCGCGGGGGGGGGGACAATGGTCATGAATTAACATCAATTGTCTTGTCATATTTTATGGAATAACTTTCCAGTTTTGAGGCCTGAGGATGTGGAGAGCTTATAGTTGTACAGCCTGCTACTTGCCCTCTTGACTCTTGCCCATCATAGCTGATTAAAGCTAGCCATGCATGGTTGATCAGCTGGATTCAATGAGTGGTAAATAATTGCTATGTGTGGGGCTTGTGTGACCATCTCTCTGGATCAAAAAAGTTTATTCCAACTATCACCCAGTTGTTGATAACTCTTTTCTGGGCAAGTTGCTCCAGAGGGGTGTAGTAGTAGCGGTTCAGCTGCAGGCGCTCTTGGAGGAAACTGATTTCCTATCCCATTTCAATATGGTTTCTGACACTGGAGACTGTCAAGGTGGTGTGGGAGGCATTCAGTTCCTCCAGGACAAGGAAAAGTATGTGCTAGGATACTGCCTCTGCTTCTGGGGGTGGGTGGGTGGGTAGTGTTTTCTGCCAGTTTTAGGTTTCTGGGCCTCTGACCACCAGTATCAGACTTAGACCAGGAACCTGGTACAGCCCCTCAGCTGGTAACACTCTAGCCTCCAACTCTGTCCTGGCCACTATGATATATACAGACTGTGCAGAATGTGTGGGTTTATCTTTCCACCCTTTGTGTGAGAATCATATAATCTAAACAATCTATAGAATTATCCATACAGGATAATAGATTGTACAGATCTATAGGCCAGGACCGTGCATTTTAGGTAATTAAACATGGTGGGCAGCCACTGTGGATGGGAGCCAAGCTTAGTTGTCATTCAAAGGTAGCAGCACTAAAAGAGCTTCAGGGGTCTGATGGGAAGGGTGGTGAGTAGTGTTGCAGCATGGCAGGTGGGTAGGGTCCTTCTGAGTTCCTGATCAGTGACCAACCTGACCGAATGCTGGTGCTAGGCCTGATTCAGAAGTTCTTATTCTGACATTGCTGCCCTTGATCACAAGGAACAAATATCTTCAGTATATTTCAACCATACTCCCAATTTCTGATTATCTCCTTGGGTTACGCAATTCCTTGTGGAACCCTGAACTTCATTCTGCCCAGAAATAGATTCTATGCTAATGTTTACATGCTCATGCCCACATGTATATTGTGAGAAAAACAATCCACTGCTATTTTCACTTTAAATGAACTGCAGCATTGTGATTAGCCCTTCAGTTGTGAAAATCAAGAAAATGGAAATATTATTTCCCTTTACTTTTCTCCAAGTGTCAGAGGCAGTATGCTTCTGAATACCAGTTGCTGGAAGCCACAGGAGGGGAGAGTGCTCTTGGCACTCAGGTCCTGCTTGTAGGCTTCCCATGGGCATCTGGTTGGCCACTGTGAGAACAGGATATTGGACTAGATGGACCATTGGCTTGAACCAGTAGGGTCTTCTTATGTTCAGGTGCCTGAACTATGGGAAACATCACATATGGCAGCAAAATTGTCTTCAGCAGGATAAGGAAGAGCTTTGGTGGACCAGATATGACCAGCTGTGACAGCATATACACACCCAAGTTCAGGAAATATCATCTTAAGATAAATTTTGTGTTAAAAAGCCTTTAGATGCTAAACCTGTCCTGTCTTTAATCAGGAGTCCTTACAGAAAACACACACAATCAGATTGGCTGTTGCTGAAATAGAAACTTCAAAGGAACATCTAGCTTTAAGCATTACCCCACCTACCAATTGTATTTCAACTGCATAAAACAAAAGTAGAGACTCTGTCGGTCTTGCAGTCCTTCTTCAAATTCTGTATTTGATGAATTCAGTCCATGGTGTGCTAGCCAGACTTTAACACACAGAAATATACAGAAAACCAACTTCTTCCAACTACTTGGTCAAAGTCACTCTTAATTACATGTGAGATTCAAGTTTCTAGAAAACTGCACTGAAGAGCTTAAATAGTTTGGCAACATGTCACAATGTTCAAGTGCAATGCATTAATAGCGACAATTAGTAGTGAGAAATATTGTGGCTCTGGAAAATCCTTTAAATACACATTGAGACCTAATTGGAATACTTAAAATGGAAGCTTAATATCCTACTATGACAAAGGGAATAATTAAGCTTTCTCCTTTTTTCATTCAATTAGTCAAAATAATAATTGAAAATAATTGCAGAAATGTTTTATGAAAATCTGGTGGTCATTTTTTTGTCTCCTTTTTATAAGTGGCTGTTTTTGGTTTTTACCTGCTATCACATTTAACTGCCTAAACCTGAAATAGGGAACTGTAAATGTATTGGCTTCCATAGGATGGCACCTGTCCAGAAATGTCTTTTTTATATAGAACAACCCTTCTTTTGTTTCCAAATGCTTGTAAAGCTATATCATGGTGTTTTTGTAAGAGGACTTATAAATCTGCTATTGTTCTGTATAGAAACATAAAAGAAATACATAATACATAATCAACTTAGAAAGGAGCAATGGAAAGAAAATTTAGATCCACTTTAACCCACATATATTGCCTACCAGCAGTATAAGAAATTAGATAACTGAATCCTCAATTATTTTCTGAGGGGATCAATCACTAAACCATTTCTTTTGTTTCAGATTCACTTATCAGTAGGCATGCCAACTGATCACTTGACCTGGCATGCTCTTGTATCTTTTACAGCAGCTTGATATATAGGAATCAGTAGGTGAAGCTTTTCATAGACTGGAAATAAGCCTCAACATCTGGTCATGTCTGCAGGTCAAGGTACTGTTCAAGATACAGGAGCCAGGACTGGCAGCAGAGTTTTACAGTTGTGACACTGATAGCTTCCATTTAAAGACTAAGGGTTTTGAAATAGGAAGCATTCCTGTTCAAAATATAGTGGTAGCTGGTGTCCCTCACCCCTTTACAAGCAATAGTGCTCCAAACTTCACCTCCCTGTGCTGCCCACCAGTGCTGCCGACAAATTCCCCCAACTCAGGGTAGAGTTTTCAAGGTAACTACTTCTGCTCATCATCTGGGGTGGGGGAGAGGAATCACACGTATCCTATAATAAATCTGTTGCTATTGAAGGTATGATAATATTCTTTTGTGTGTTTGTGTTGCCTTTATCTATTGTGACTATGAGAATGGCAAGCCACTTAAAGATGGTAAAGGGCCTATAAATTCATGGAAGTTCTTATGAAAGAAGTTGAACAAGATATAAAAGATTGAGCAGGGGACTCAGAACTTTTGGGAGCAAATGGAGGACTTTTGAAGGATTTCAAGCAGCCCATTCTTTCCTCTTGCAGTGGCTTCTGACAGCCAGTGACTGGTCAGGTCTGAGGGTAAATCTCAGATCCTACATTTCTTAAAAAGTGGCACAGACAAATCAATCCAGAATGCCCCTTCTCTGCTTAGGGAAAACGGCAACAATTATACTCCTGCATCCATTTACGACAGGAATAGGGAAACTCAGGCCCAGAGGCTGAATGCAGCCCTCTAAGCCTCCTTATGTGACCCTTGGGACTCTCCCCAGGCCACACCCCCTGCCCAGCCACACCTCCTACTGGCCCTACTTTGCACCCTCCTTCAGTTTCTTTGCTTAGCTGGAAAGCGTGAACTCTGCTAATGACTCTTGCTTCCCTGGATGGCGAGGGGTGTGTGAGTCTATGTAGAAACTAGCATACTGCACAAAGTTACAATTTACATTCATTGCTCTATTAATTTTTGCTTCTGGCCCCACCCAGCACTGGCACATGACCCCTGGAAGCAGTGGAGACTGGTGGTTCCGATGTCAGTGGGGCAGAAAATGTGCTCTGTATTTTAGTCTGTATTCAAGGAGCTGTCCAAGCTGCTGAAACCTATTCAAACAATAGGTTCAGAACCATAGACAGCTCCTTGAAAGTTCTGACTAAACCTCAGAGCAGATTCACTGCCTCACTGACATCAAAGCTACTGATCTCCACTGCCTGGAAGGTTGCCCAGAAGACACGGTAGCAGCCCTTAGACTGAAAAAAATAAATAAACTGAAGTCATGTAAAGGAAGACGAACAAGATAAAATCATGATAAATGAAGCCAAGCATGTGTGTGTGTTTCAATTTGATCTTACTCTAAAGTTTTTGACCACTGCTGAAATGAAGCGTTCTCCCTCTGTTTCAGCACTCGTTTCAATGCAAACTGCTTTGTGCTCCTAGAGCAAGGCATGCTCCTGCTGCCCATCAGCTTCTAGAGCATAAAGTGGTCTGCACTGAAACCACTGCTAAAACAGAGGGGGAAAGCTCCATGTTAGCAATGGTTTCAATGCAAACTGTTTTATGCTAGTAAGTCCATTAGCTTAAGGGTGGTGTAAGCCCACCTTACTGCAGCAAAGGAGAAATCAGGAGCTCACTCTGACCTCCCAGTTATTTCTATGTGGGTACTTGCTCCACACCTGATGTCACAGGTGGACATGGTTTGTGAGGAACAGCCTCACAGGATAAATTGAGTTCCCTGCCAGGTCAAATTTGGCCTGTGGCCCAGAGTTTCCCCACCCTTGCTTTAAATGTTCAGATGAATAACACTATTTCATAACAAAACATTACTTTAATTAGTTCAGTTATCTTGCCTCTTCCCAGGAAAGAACTGTTGAGGGGAAAACACAATAAAAACAGATTGTGCGCTCAAAGCCCAATCCAAAAAGCTAAACCATCAGAAACACTAAAGTGACAAACTCCTTAGTCTAATCATACAAATGCACACACCATCAGATATTTGTTTTAAAACTATGTTGAGGGAGTTTGGGGGGTGTTGATTGGGAGGTCAGTAAAATGGCAAACAAGATACTTTGAAGATAGATTGACTACCATTATGGTAGCTTTCTCTGAAAGGTGGCTTTCTCTGAAATGCTACCGGTTCCACGTGCAGGACCAGCCAGACAGGCACAGCTTTGTAGTCTCAATGCGTGGATGAGATGATGGTGTCGGGAGGAGGGGTTTGGATTTGTTAGGCACTGGGGAACATTTTGGGACAAGCCGGGCCTGTACAAAAGGGACGGGCTCCACTTGAACCAGAATGGAACCAGACTGCTGGCACTTAAAATTAAAAAGGTGGCAGAGCAGCTTTTAAACTGACTGAGGGGGGAAACCCGACAGGAGCTGAGAAAGGTCCGGTTCAGAATAAACCTCCCCCCTGGGATAAAGACCAAAGAAATGATTAAATTTTAAAAGGGGTAGGCCTAGAAGTAGGCATTGTGAGAGCAGGGGCACAGGATATCAATTCAGAAGGGCAAAATTACCACAGGCCAAACCACAAGTGCCAAAGACACTTGAAGAGAGACACTGCTTACAAGTGCCTGTACGCTAATGCTAGGAGCCTCCGAACCAAGATGGGAGAACTGGAGTGCTTGGTCTTAGAGAAGAGCATTGATACAGTGAGCATAACGGAGACCTGGTGGAATGGAGAAAACCAGTGGGATACGGTTATCCCTGGATATAAACTATATCGGAAGGACAGGGAAGGACGTATTGGTGGCGGAGTCGCTCTATACATGAAAGAAGGCATTGAATCCAGCAAGCTCGAAACCCCCAAAGAGGCGGACTCCTCCACAGAATCATTGTGGGTGGTGATACCATGCCCCAGGAGGGATTTAATACTGGGAACAATCTATCGTCCCCCTGATCAAAATGCTCAGGGAGATCTGGAGATGAGATATGAAATTGAGGAAGCATCCAAACTAGGAAATGTGGTAGTAATGGGTGACTTCAACTACCCAGACATAGACTGGCCGCATATGTGTTCCAGTCACGACAAAGAAGCAAAATTTCTAGATATTCTAAATGACTATTCCCTAGACCAGTTGGTCATGGAACCGACCAGAGGGATGGCAACCCTGGACTTAATCCTCAGTGTGGACCGGGACCTGGTGCGAGATGTAAGTGTTGTCGAACCGATTGGGAGCAGTGACCATAGCGCTATTAAATTAAACATACATGTAAACGGCCAATTGCCAAGAAAATCCAACACGGTCACATTTGACTCCAAAAGAGGAAACTTCACAAAAATTAGGGGATTGGTAAAAAGAAAGCTGAAAAACAAAGTCCAGAGGGTCACATCACTCGAAAATAAGAACATAAGAAGAGCCTGCTGGATCAGGCCAGTGGCCCATCTAGTCCAGCATCCTGTTCTCACAGTGGCCAACCAGGTCCCTGGGGGAAGCCCGCAAGCAGGACCCGAGTGCAAGAACACTCTCCCCTCCTGAGGCTTCCGGCAACTGGTTTTCAGAAGCATGCTGCCTCTGACTAGGGTGGCAGAGCACAGCCATCATGGCTAGTAGCCATTGATAGCCCTGTCCTCCATGAATTTGTCTAATCTTCTTTTAAAGCCATCCAAGCTGGTGGCCATTACTGCATCTTGTAGGAGCAAATTCCATAGTTTAACTATGCGCTGAGTAAAGAAGTACTTCCTTTTGTCTGTCCTGAATCTTCCAACGTTCAGCTTCTTTGAATGTCCACGAGTTCTAGTATTATGAGAGAGGGAGAAGAACTTTTCTCTATCCACTTTCTCAATGCCATGCATAATTTTATACACTTCTATCATGTCTCCTCTGACCCGCCTTTTCTCTAAACTAAAAAGCCCCAAATGCTGCAACCTTTCCTCGTAAGGGAGTCGCTCCATCCCCTTGATCATTCTGGTTGCCCTCTTCTGAACCTTTTCCAACTCTATAATATCCTTTTTGAGATGAGGCGACCAGAACTGTACACAGTATTCCAAATGCGGCCGCACCATAGATTTATACAACGGCATTATGATATCGGCTGTTTTATTTTCAATACCTTTCCTAATTATCGCTAGCATGGAATTTGCCTTTGCCTTTATAGTGTTAAAATGCTTGGAAGTTGTTTAAAAACACTATATTAGAAGCTCAACTGGAGTGCATACCGCAGATCAGAAAAGGTACCGCCAGGGCCAAGAAGATGCCAGCATGGTTAATGAGCAAAGTCAAGGAAGCTCTTAGAGGCAAAAAGTCTTCCTTCAGAAAATGGAAGTCTTGTCCGAATGAAGAAAATAAAAAGGAACACAAACTCTGGCAAAAGAAATGCAAGAAGACAATAAGGGATGCTAAAAGAGAATTTGAGGAGCACATTGCTAAGAACATAAAAACCAACAACAACAAATTCTATAAATACATTCAAAGCAGGAGACTATCTAGGGAGGCGATTGGACCCTTGGATGATAAGGGAGTCAAAGGTGTACTAAAGAAAGATAAGGAGATTGCAGAGAATCTAAATGAATTCTTTGCATCTGTCTTCACAGTGGAAGATATAGGGCAGATCCCTGAACCTGAACTAACATTTGCAGGAAGGGATTCTGAGGAACTGAGACAAATAGTGGTAACGAGAGAGGAAGTTCTAGGCTTAATGGACAATATAAAAACTGACAAATCACCGGGCCCGGATGGCATCCAACCGAGAGTTCTCAAAGAACTCAAATGTGAATTTGCTGATCTGCTAACTAAAATATGTAACTTGTCCCTCAGGTCCTCCTCCATGCCTGAGGACTGGAAAGTGGCAAATGTAACATCAATCTTCAAAAATGGATCCGGGGGGGATCCCGGAAATTACAGGCCAGTTAGCTTAACTTCTGTCCCTGGAAAACTGGTAGAAAGTATGATTAAAGCTAGATTAACTAAGCACATAGAAGAACAAGCCTTGCTGAAGCAGAGCCAGCATGGCTTCTGCAAGGGAAAGTCCTGTCTCAGTAACCTATTAGAATTCTTTGAGGGTGTCAACAAGCATATAGAGGTGATCCAGTGGACATAGTGTACTTAGACTTTCAAAAAGCTTTTGACAAGGTACCTCACCAAAGACTTCTGAGGAAGATTAGCAGCCATGGAATAAGAGGAGAGGTCCTCTTGTCGATAAGGAATTGGTTAAGAAGCAGAAAGCAGAGAGTAGGAATAAATGGACAGTTCTCCCAATAGAGGGCTGTAGAAAGTGGAGTCCCTCAAGGATCGGTATTGGGACCTGTACTTTTCAACTTGTTCATTAATGACCTTGAATTAGGAGTGAGCAGTGAAGTGGCCAAGTTTGCTGACGATACTAAATTGTTCAGGGTTGTTAAAACAAAAAGGGATTGCGAAGAGCTCCAAAAAGACCTCTCCAAACTGAGTGAATGGGCGGGAAAATGGCAAATGCAATTCATTATAAACAAGTGTAAAATTATGCATATTGGAGCAAAAAATCTTAATTTCACATATACGCTCATGAGGTCTGAACTGACGGTAACCGACCAGGAGAGAGACCTCGGGGTTGTAGTGGACAGCACTGTGAAAAAGGCAAATTCCATGCTAGGGATAATTAGGAAAGGTATTGGACATAAAACAGCCAATATCATAATGCCGTTGTATAAACCTGTGGTACAGCCGCATTTGGAATACTGTGTACAGTTCTGGTCGCCTCATCTCAAAAAGGATATTATAGAGTTGGAAAAGGTTCAGAAGAGGGCAACCAGAATGATCAAGGGGATGGAGCGACTCCCTTATGAGGAAAGGTTGCAGCATTTGGGGCTTTTTAGTTTAGAGAAAAGGCGGGTCAGAGGAGACATGATAGAAGTGTATAAAATTATGCATGGCATTGAGAAAGTGGATAGAGAAAAGTTTTTCTCCCTCTCTCAGAATACTAGAACTCATGGACATTCAAAGAAGATGATATGTTGGAAGATTCAGGACAGACAAAAGGAAGTACTTCTTTACTCAGCGCATAGTTAAACTATGAGATTTGCTCCCACAAGACGCAGTAATGGCCACCAGCTTGGATGGCTTTAAAAGAAGATTAGACAAATTCATGGAGGACAGGGCTATCAATGGCTACAAGCCATGATGGCTGTGCTCTGCCACCATAGTCAGAGGCAGCATGCTTCTGAAAACCAGTTGCCGGAAGCCTCAGGAGGGGAGGCTTCCCCCAGGCACCTGGTTGGCCACTGTGAGAACAGGATGCTGGACTAGATGGGCCACTGGCCTGATCCAGCAGGCTCTTCTTATGTTCTTATGTTCTTAATTGTTCCCTGCAATTTTCAGCCATAGAATTTCTAGGACTCCATTTGCAGTATCCATTGGTTTGGCTAGCACTGAGCCAACCAAGCATCATCAAGGTGATACTTTAGGACACTATTCTTCAACCTTGGGTCCTACAACTCCCATCATTCTTGGCCATTGGCTTAGCTGGCTGGGGTTGATGGGAGTTATAGTCCAACAACCTCTGGGAGCCCAAGGCTGGAGAACAGTCATTTTGGGCAAAATAAGATATGCTTCCTAGACATTAGCTACCAGGCCAAGTTCAAGGTTTTAGTTTTGGTGTACAAAGCCCTATACAGCTTGGGACCAGGATACCTGAAAGATCATCTTACCCCTTATATACCCAGTCGATCATTGTGCTCTGCTGGTGAGGGCCTCCTGCAGATACCATCTTATCAGGAGGTCTGTTCCATACAACATAGGAAGCGGACCTTTAGTGTGGTGGCACCTACCCTGTGGAATGCCTTCCCCTTAAATATTAGACAGGTGCCATCTCTGTTATCTTTTTGGTGCGTACTGAAGACCTTCCTTCCTCTTTCAACAAGCCTTCTAAGCAGACGCTTTATACCAGCCTGTGTCTGTGCTGGAATTGCTTTTTAAGGTGTTTTTAAAGTTGTTTTTTAAAGATGTTTTAAAAGATGTTTTGTTTTAATATGTTGTAAATCTTTTGTTTTTAAGAAGTTTCAAAGTGCTTTTAATGTTTTTGTTTGTCGCCCTGGGCTCCTTCTGAGAGGAATGAAAGAGAGAATCAGAGCCATCTCAAAACATTTTGCTACCTCAGATGATGTCCTTCATTTCACATACAGAAGCTGACCAGACTGATAGTTGGATCTTACTTCAACACTGATGACAGGATAGCATCCTCCACCACATCTCAGGGCAGCAGGCTAGGTTAGGTGGCACAGGGCAGGCCACATGGCACATATAGCTCTGTCTTCCAACAGAGGACAATGGTGGTGGGGAGCAGAGGGATGGCTGGGGGCTGCCACATCTGCACCACCACATCTCCCCTGTCTGAAACAGTTGCTTCACTTTCCCTAATGTTGGGTCCAGCCCTGGGGGGAGCTTTGCAGCCCATGAATGAGGTTGGTGTTTTGGTTCAGCACAGAGCTTGGAAAAGTTGCTTTTTTGAACTACAGCTCCCATCAGCCCAATCCAGTGGCCATGCTGGCTGGGGCTGATGGGAGTTGTAGTTTAAAAAAGTAACTTTTCCAAGCTCTGGTCATTACATGGTGCGATGAGGCGTGAGAAGCCTGGCCAATGCCCCACATGAACTGGGATTATAGAACATCTCCCAGTCTCCTCTGCAAAATCCTGAGATGCTATAGTAGACATGCAAGGATTCCTTGGCAATTGTATTAATGTAAAAAGGTTTCCCAGAGGAGTAGGACACTTGAAAACCACTGACCTAAGTCATCCCAGGCTTTTTTTTTTTTTTGCTTAAAAAATATTTCAGGACATGGTTCTCTTGATCATGTGGATAAGATATATGAGCCAAAAGTTTGAAAGTTACACTATTAATGGGCTCACAGAGGCTGGAGTGATTTTCACACATGTCATAACTGATAACAGATGAATCAGTCCATATATATTCTGTTTGGCACCAGCTGTGATAGGAGAACCATACCTATGTAATAAGGACAGCTTATAAACTCAATTCTGCTAGCCTAACTCGCAGTTACTCCTCTGAGTTCAAAGGTTTACAGCCCTATAATTGAAATCATGATCACTAGGCCACAATACAATTTAAGTACAATTGTATGGAGTCTTGCCAAATAAGTCAAAAGGGTTTGATTTAAGAATGTAAGATATTGTGGCTCCTTGTATTGCACTCATGTGTTAAGAAAATATAATTTGTTCTGAAGCTCACCAAGGCTTAGCCCTTCAAGCTCTCTTTAATGCTAGAGCTACATTTCAGGACATGAGGTGGAACACGCATTTGAGTTGCATGGGAGTTCTTAAGGATGGATTGTGTTTCAACCCCTGGGAAGACTTGTTCCAATAATGGCTGATCTTTGCTGCAGGCCAGAGATATACTGGGCTGTAGAACAGAATCGATTTCCATGTCTGACCCACCCAGAGTAGCAGAGGCTCTTAAATTGTTTAATGCTTAATTACAACAATGGCCCCTAATATTGAGTTGTTGGAGTCACATTGGCCTTGGATTTGCATTTGCTGTAACCATTGCTCATTAAACCTACTACTTAGGTAGAAAGCAAACACACTTGTGCAGGGACAGAGATCCCTTCTCTTCCCCGTCCTCTTCCAAGGAGATCCCAGTTGTCTCAGGCTGTTCATCATCCTTTCCTCCTATACATAAACAACAGACCACAGAGTAAAATTCTTTCTGGACTGTATCACCCTAGGCTGCATATGGCATGAGTGAATGCTCTCCTGTGGCAAAACCAAAAAAAGTTATCTGCACATAGAAAGCTAGCATATCAAGAAGTATAGGCTGGAGCACTACTCCTTGGCATCTAGTTTTCTATGGACAGGGAGAATTGTTTTAATATGCAGAACATTTAATTATGCAACATTCTACCTGCAGTCTGGCATGGAATAGTCCAGGAACAGTTTACCATGTGACCTGTTGTTTGTGTAGATTAACATTCAGTAATAGTTGTTTGACAGTGCAGGCTGCTGCCTTATGTAGGAAAACTTGAACCAAGTTCCTCTAATCCTCCCCAGGAATCATACTTTTGCTTCTTTTATAAGGAGGCTGCACTGACAGCATGGGAAACTGGGGGTCCTAAAGGGAGCATCAGAGGCACTCAGGTAATGTGCTGTGTGTCCTGGTGGATTGTGGTCCCCCCAGCACATGGCTTGGGAGATGGGCACTGTACATGAAATCTGCAAGGAGGGGCTTCTGCACACATTGCTCAGTGCAAGGAGGGCAGCATACAAACCAAACATGACTAATACCTGTATTTTCCAAACAGGTTGGAACTAATTGTGTGATCCATGGTATTTAATATGCCTTTCTAGACTAAAAGTATTGCTACTTAAAGTATGTCTAAAATAACCTTTCTTGGGATAAGCAATGGATATGAAACCCTGAATTTTACTTTTGGTTAAGCTAAATGATTTTAGGTGCTAGAATGCAGTTCCAGAGATTTATGGCTGCATCAGTTTTCTGTTTACTACTGAGTACAATGCAACCACTTTCAGGATGCTTGCCCCATCTATATATTCAAATACAAATCATATTAAGGAATGAAATAAACAAGAACATTCCTCTCAGCATTGTGTCACTCAATGAGGACACCAATATGGTTACCACATGAAGGCTACCTTATGGTTATCTAACCATAAGGTCACCATATGGTGACCGACCAGGAGAGAGACCTTGGGGTTGTAGTGGACAGCACGATGAAAATGTCGACCCAGTGTGCGGCAGCTGTGAAAAAGGCAAATTCCATGCTAGGGATAATTAGGAAAGGTATTGAAAATAAAACAGCCGATATCATAATGCCGTTGTATAAATCTATGGTGTGGCCGCATTTGTAATACTGTATACAGTTCTGGTCGCCTCATCTCAAAAAGGATATTATAGAGTTGGAAAAGGTTCAGAAGAGGGCAACCAGAATGATCAAGGGGATGGAGTGACTCCCTTACGAGGAAAGGTTGCAGCATTTGGGGCTTTTTAGTTTAGAGAAAAGGCGAGTCAGAGGAGACATGATAGAAGTGTATAAAATTATGCATGGCATTGAGAAAGTGGATAGAGAATAGTTCTTCTCCCTCTCTCAGAATACTAGAACTCATGGACATTCAAAGAAGCTGAATGTTGGAAGATTCAGGACAGACAAAAGGAAGTACTTCTTTACTCAGCGCATAGTTAAACTATGGAATTTGCTCCCACAAGATGCAGTAATGGCCACCAGCTTGGATGGCTTTAAAAGAAGATTAGACAAATTCATGGAGGACAGGGCTATCAATGGCTACTAGCCATGATGGCTGTGCTGTGCCACCCTAGTCAGAGGCAGCATGCTTCTGAAAACCAGTTGCCGGAAGCCTCAGGAGGGGAGAGTGTTCTTGTACTCGGGTCCTGCTTGCGGGCTTCCCCCAGGCACCTGGTTGGCCACTGTGAGAACAGGATGCTGGACTAGATGCGCCACTGGCCTGATCCAGCAGGCTCTTCTTATGTTCTTATGTTCTTAACTGCTAAAGATGGGGGAGAAAATTGGTTTGGTTTGCATTTCAATGTGAACTACCTAATCCACACTTCCGAAAACAATACACAAACTTAATCACAGCTATCGCACTTCTTTGAATTTCGTGATACAGTTCTCCAGCCAAAAAAGTGTACAAAAATACATATGTTAGGGGAAAATGCACATAAAAATCCATATATTAGTGAGAATAACATACAAAAATGTAATATATTTGAGAACATTGTTTGCAAAACATAAGAACATAAGAAAAGCCTGTTGGATCAGGCCAGTGGCCCATCTAGTCCAGCATCCTGTTCTCACTGTAGCCAACCAGCTGCCCATGGGAAGCCTGCAAGCAGGGCCTGAGTGCAAGCGTTCTCTCCACTCCTGTGGTTTCCAGCAACCGGTATTCAGAAGCCTACTGCCTCCAACTATGGAGGCAGAGCATAGCAATCATGGCTAGTAGCCACTGATATCCTCCATGAATTTGTCTAATCCTCTTTTAAAGCCATCAAGTTGCTGGCCATTGCTGCCTTCTGTGGGAGTGAATTCCATAGCTTTACTATGTTCTGTGTGAAGAAGTACTTCCTTTTGTCTGTCCTGAAACTTCCAACATTCAGCTTCATAGGATGCCCACAAGTTCTAGTGTTATGAGAGAGGAAGAAAATCCACTTTGTCAACAGCATGCATAGTTTTATACACTTCTATCATGTTACCTCTTCCTTGCCTTTTCACTAACCTAATGCCCCAAATTCTTTCAACTTTTCCTCATATGGAAAATTATGAGTATTAGGGGGAAATGTGTACAATGCTGGCTCATTTTTGTGAGAGCTTTTCAAAAAGAATTTGCAAGGTGATGTGGAAATGTGGCAAACTGAGAGAAAACAAACTTGACCGATTCATCAGCCCCTACTATTTGCACATCAGGCCATCGACGAGTGCCCTCTCAGACATTGTGGAGCTCAGGCAACTCTTTGGTTTACTGGAGAATTCCAGGCAATAAAGCAGGCCAAGAGATGGCTGGAGTGTAAGTGGCACAAGTTCTGTTGTGAGGGAGACTGTACAGGCATAAGAGCACATCATCTCTTGTGCTCTTGTGTAACAGTGAAAGTGAGGAAGGCCTATTTTGCTGCCTCCATCATATCCTCGAATAGCCATCCAGCAGAGATTTTCCAAGTAGTAAAGGGCTGTTTTCACCTAACCCTGTGAATCTGGTTTAGAAAGTCTCAGGGGGCCTGCAATATTGATTTAGCAAGGCACTTTGAGGGTAAACGTGGTCAACTTCTCTCCATTTCTCTAGGCAGAAGGCTCAGAAGTAAGGAAGTAGTTCAGGCTTGGAACTTATGTTGGAGCTGGAGGTGCCACCCTTTCCTGACTCCCTCTACCCAAGTAGTCTCAATGTTGACCAAGTAGATCCAAAGGGTGGCAAACACTTCACTGAAAGATGGAGTGGTTCCCCCTACATTGAAGAAGGCAGTGGTGACGCCTATCCTGAAGAAGACCTGTCTAAGACCCAGAGGTTTATGCTACCTATCATTTAGTGACCAATGCAATAGTTTTGGACAATGTGATCAAAATGGTGGTGGTGGTTCATTATTTTTTTTTAAACAAGCGGGGAGGGGGAGAGAAGAAGAAAGAGGATTTACACTTTAAAATATGTTAACACATTAAAATCTTGAATTATGCCCAAAGGCAGTTGGGACTAAATACAGAAAGATATTGGGACATTAATATAAACTGCACTCAGTGGCCCTGATGCATTGTGAACCAGCCAGTTATAAAGGTCAGCCTTATGTATGACAGAGCAGTGTAGGAGTTTGGAAATTGTATTGATTAGAGCCCCAAAGTATAAATGGGGTCTATAGCAACGAGCTTTGCCAAGTTCATACAGAAATTTGTAAGAGATGTAGGAACAACCACAAAGCTTCCTGTTATTCCAGCCGAAGAGAGTTGCTACGGAGATGACACAAGGAAAGGGGAAGTTAGCAGCAAGACGTTAGCACAGAAATATCCTTTGAGGAAAACATATCCTTTGGAACTCTTTGCAGAATATGGCGGAGATCCCAAATAAAGAGACCCCAATGGGACTGTATGACAATCCTTTCATAATTACAAAATAACATAAGTAAAGGTAGATAAGAGTACCCCAGTCATTTTTAAAGAAGACAACAAGTCCTGTTTAAAATCCATGACAGTTTATAGTTGAGTTTTGTGACAGGTGAAAGGATTTTTAGTCACAATCCAAGAAACGAAGCCTCATAAAACACAGAGGCGAATTATTTATTTATTATTTGATTTATATCCTGCCCTTCCTCCCAGCAGGAGCCCAGCAGGAATTAGAGGGAAAGAATTTAAAATGTCTCTGTAGCAAGCTGCAGATTGCACAAGGGAGGCAGTATCCAGGAAATGGGCTCACTCTCTGGGCTCATCCAAACTCACCTGGATAATCCACATTTTGCCTATTCGTGTTGTGCTTGGATAGTCCCCACTTCTGTTTTTTCCCCGCTTTTTCGCCTGTTTTTTTACTTTTTAAAATGTCCAGAAAATCACTGTTTTTTCAGCCACACATCAAACATTCTTTCCGGATTTTCCCAAAGTCCAACCTCTAACTCCACCCCTATGAGCCAATCGGTCCACAGACTATGACATGTGCTCCCTGCACCGAAGCACACGCAGGCGCTTGGACGCAAGAGCTAACACTTAGGCAAGAAGCCTAGGTATTGTTTTTGAAAAGGAGGTGTGGCCCTCTGCTGAGTTCCTTGGTTGGGAGAGTAATCTTTTTGCCATGATTGCTTCAAAACTTGCTAAGTATCCATTTTATTTAACTTAAGAGTGTATGTGTATGCTTGTATTCTTTCACTTCTGCCTTTAATAAAGCATTTATATATTATGCCTTTTTAGCATTGTTTGCAATAAATCAAATAAAGTAGTAAATTTGGAGGAAAGGAGTGCTGGCTGACAGAGTGGAGGGAGAGGCTAAGGTTCTTTGGCCTCTGGGCTGGAAGTGAGTTCTCCTAGGACAGGTCTGAAGAGGGGAGCTATCTAGCTACGTTTGACTATTATTGAAGGAGTGATTGGAAGGCACTTAATACACATGATAGTCAACCCTACATCCATGATATCTTGGGGAGAATGCTAGGCATTTGGGTGAGTTTGGGGGTACCCCCTCTGGATTCCCCTGTATTTATCTAAACCAATTAAAATCAGTGTTGTAAAATCTTCTTACAGTAGTCTACTCTCAAAGTTATGAAGATGGTCATCAAGTCTGACCACCAAGAATTCTATACTTTCAACCACAAGGAATTAGTAAAAAGTGTTGCAGGCCACTGCCACATTCTGTGATTCTAGGCAGCCATTGTATGGATTGTACCAATTGCAGTCTAGTTCACAAAACAATGTATTAAATGGCATCAACCTACGAATCAGTAACAAAGGATGACCTGCCCCTGCTGCTATGTATGCTGACTCTGCCCACAACTACCACTGCAGGCTGATATGCTTCCCCAGTGTCTGTGCATTGGATATTAGAAGGAGTTATATACATGTGCAGATGTATGTGGGTAGAGCTGCTCTGTGTAGAGGGACCCTGCCCAACCAGGATCCCTCCTCGCATAGAGAAGATCTCCCCACATACATCTGTATATGCAAAGAACTCCTTTCAATGTCCATTGAACACACAGAGATCAGAGAGCGTGGTGGTGGCTAGACTGTATGGCAGTGGTGGATATGGCTGCAGCACATGGCCCCAAAGACTCCTGTATGTGTTCTCTCACGCATATATGGTTTCATGTGAACCATTACCAAAACAGCAGAGAAATATTCAGAGTATTCCCAGGTATGTAAACACATATTTCTCTTTCACTTTAGTACATGTTGCAGATCACAGCAATATGGATTGAAAGAGATAAAATGGGGTCAAATGAACAAATGTTCAAGGTAATATTTTAAGGTGAAGAAAAGTACTTATGATCTTTCTACAGATTCAAAGGCAATGCCAGGGAAAAACGATAAAATATCAAGTCACCTGCAAATATGAACCCAAGTCAAAATTTGGGTTGCAATTGTATACCCACTTATCTAATGAATCTTGAATCTAATGAGGTGTCCAGAACACAGTCTTGTCCTGTTTTATTGGATGAGTTTCAGTTGGTACAGCTCGAGGATGTGGACAAGGTGCTTGGACAGATACGGGCGACTACTTCCGCTCTGGACCCTTGCCCCTCGTGGCTAATAAAAGCTAGCAGAAATGGAACGGCCGGCTGGGCCAAGGAGGTAATTAATGCCTCGTTACGAGAGGGAGTGGTCCCACCTTGCCTGAAACAGGCGGTAGTGCGACCGCTCCTAAAAAAGTCCTCCTTGGACCCTGATAACTTTAACAACTATAGGCCGGTAGCAAATGTTCCATTTCTGGGCAAGGTTCTAGAGCGCGTGGTCGCTCGCCAACTCCAGGCCCTCTTGGATGAAACTGATTATCTGGATCCATTTCAATCCGGCTTTCGGCCGGGGTTTGGTACAGAAACAGCCTTGGTCGCCCTGTATGATGACCTCTGTCGGGAGAAAGACAGAGGGAGTGTAACTCTGTTGGTTCTCCTTGATCTCTCAGTGGCTTTTGATACCATCGACCATGGTATCCTTGTGGGGCGACTCGCGGAGTTAGGAGTTGGAGGCACTGCTTGTCGGTGGCTCTGCTCCTATCTTGAGAATCGTCTCCAGAAGGTGATGCTTGGGGAACACTACTCGAGTCCCTGGGTGCTCTAGTATGGGGTCCCGCAGGGCTCAGTTCTGTCCCCCATGCTTTTTAATATCTATATGAAGCCGCTGGGTGAAGTCATCAGGAGTTATGGAGTGCGTTTCCAGCAATATGCTGATGATACGCAGCTCTATTTCTCCTTTTCATCTTCTTCAGGTGAGGCTGTTGCTGTACTGAATCGCTGCCTGGCCGCAATAATGGACTGGATGAGAGCAAACAAACTGAAGCTCAATCCTGACAAGACTGAGATGCTGCTAGTTGGGGGCCCCTCTGCTCAGATGGTTGATGTCAGACCTGTCCTAGATGGGGTTACACTCCCCCTAAAGGAACAGGTCTGTAGTTTGGGGATCTTATTAGATCCGCTTCTGTCACTTGAGGCCCAGGTAGCCTCGGTGGCACGAAATGCGTTCTACCAGCTTCGGCTGGTAGCCCAACTACGACCCTATCTGGACAGGGAGAACCTAGCCTCAGTTATTCACGCTCTGGTAACCTCTAGATTGGATTACTGTAACGCTCTCTACGTAGGGTTACCTTTGAAAACGATTCGGAAACTTCAGCTAGTGCAGAATGCTGCGGCCAGAGTTCTTACTGGGACGAAGAAATTCGACCACATAACACCTATTCTGGCCCAACTGCACTGGCTTCCAATATGTTTCCGGGCCAGATTCAAAGTGTTGGTCCTTACCTATAAAGCCCTTAACGGCACTGGACCGCAATATCTGATGGAACGCCTCTCCCGCTATGTTCCTACCCGTTCACTCCGCTCGACGTCTAAGGCCCTTCTCCGGGTCCCAACCCATACAGAGGCCTGGAGAACAGTAACAAGATCTAGGGCCTTTTCGGTGGTGGCCCCCGAATTATGGAATGCCCTCCCAGATGAGATACGCCTGGCGCCTTCTCTGTCATCTTTTCGGCGCCAGGTAAAAACCCACCTCTTCACCCAGGCATTTTAAAGTATTTAAGCTTTTAATCTTATTTTTTTAGTTTTCTTTCACTTTGTTTATATAATGTTTATATTGTCTGCGCAATACACACTTGCTGTATTTTAAATATTGTGGTTTTATCATGTTGTACACCGCCCTGGGAGCTGCTAGCTATAGGGTGGTTTAGAAATGCAACTAAATAAATAAATAAATAAATAATTATCTGGCTAGACTTGCTTCTAGACAGATATAGAATTGCACTGTTAATATCACAAACTTCAAACTATAACAAATACCCCCAAAAATGGGAAACAAGGAGGTAATACTATTCTTGAGTTCATTTTTGTTGTTAAAATGAAGGCATTGGCACTGGCATTGAAAAAAATATTCAAATAATATTTTCCAGATGAAGTAATATAGCATGTTGTTGTTTCAAATTGCTCACTGTAGTTGCAGTCCACGTGGAATAGTCTCACTAATGTCTATGATACTACATCTAAGCAAGCAGCTTGTGGCTTATAGCCATAAAATTTGGAACTATAACATTTTAAGAAGTAATTGAGATTTTCTGATTATGGGTGCACACAAAGTACATTGCAATTATTGTGTATTACATCCCTGATTATCATGTTACTCTTTCAAACCGGCCAGAAACATCTGTCTTTTTAATGCTCTGTCAGTTTGAATTAATCCTGATTTCTAATTTAACTGTTATACAAGTACCAATAACAGTGTTGGAGGTAGAATGGCAGAGAAAAAGAGGATCAATATTCCTTTGAGTATGCCCTGAAATGTGTATGTATTAGTATGACGATAAGAGCCTAGATTTATGTACATAACAAGCTCTATAAAGACTGATATATGGAGTCATTCTATACAGTGTAGTTGACCCACGCAGAATCAAAATGGGGCTATCAATCACTGAACAATCACTGATGGAATATCCTACAACATTTTACAAATGAAAATAGGCATACGTAGCTGATTCTTATTTTGGTTTGGAAGACACAGGTGTACTCTCTAGAGCCTAGCTATGTCTTGAATATGCAAAAATGTAATGTCAGAAGTTTAATACTTATGCCCAGTTCTTAAAGAGCGTGCTTTGGAAGCTGTGCAAAAAAGGCATGTCAATGGTTTATGAGGATCTTTTTGTGCAAAACAAATATCAAGTATACAAAGTCAAGAGCTAAGATAATATACATTTCATTTAGAACAAAGACTGTGAAAACTTGTTGCTACTTATAAGAACAAGACCATATTAACATAAGGAGAGTCCTGCTGAATCAGACCAAAGGACCAAACTATTCTAGTGTTTTGAGAGAGGGAGAAAAATGTATTTATATTCACCTTCTCCACAACATGCATAATTTAATACCTCTCTTTCATATTGCCCATTTACTCACTTTTTTCTGCAACTCCCAATTTGTATACCCTTTTCTGCAACTTTTCCAGCTGAACATGCAGGATTGTTTTAATATTAGAGTGCCTGATGCCAGTAAAATTTGCAAAATTAAGGCAAGGTGCACCCCAAACTCAGTGTCAGAGATCACAAAGTAGCTGGAATTAAGGACCTCTTGAGCGCAGCCACAGTGTTAACTATAGGCCAGTCACTCCTCCTTAACTCATCCATGACCATTCCATGGCATCACAACAGCTCAGGCAATCAGTGTTAGGGGCTTTATCACATGCACAACTTTATATAGATATTGCAACACCACAATGAATGCATTTGTGAATTCTGAAGTGAAACAATAGCTTATCTTAACTATGAACAGACCCACAACATTATCAACACAAGTTCCAACTCATTGTTAGAAGTAAAGACTACTTCACATTTTTAGTTTAGACAAGATCACCCACACAGGGCCTTCTCTCAATCCCACCGACAAAAACAGCTAGATTGGCGGGAACTAGAAAGAGGGCATTCTCAGTGGCGGCCCCCACCCTTTGGAACTCCCTCCCACAAGATCTACGGCACGCCTCTTCCCTAAATGTATTTCGTAAAGCCTTAAAGACCTGGCTCTTTCAACAGGCCTTTGGGATTTCCGGGGAGGGTTAACTTTTATGACTGAAATGCCTCTTACCCTGCATTAATATTGTTGTTGCTGCTGTATTGTTTATATGTTGTATTAATGTATTTTATCACATTGTGTTTTAACTGTTTACATGTACGTCACCTAGAGTGGCCATCGGCCAGATAGGCGACACATAAATTAAATTTTATTATTATTATTATTTATTATAGTTTCTTGTTTTGGGTGAGGCCTTCAAAGCAGAAGGTCTGTGAACTAAGTGTGTCTCCAATCCTACCTAGCTGCTTCACATGAGGAGGGGGAAATCACAAATACTTACGTGTTTGTAGTCCTTTCTGATATCTTTTAAATAGAACTATCTAAGGCCTGGCCAAGCCCATCAAAAGTATGGGATTAAAGTGGGAGAAGGCTTGAAGTCTCCTCCCATCCCTGGATTCAGGGACACATGGTACCAGGTTTTCCAGCCTGTTTCAGCCAGCAAGCAAGCCAGGCATCCTGCATGGCCCAAGGGAATCTGAGACTTCCTTAGTGTGTGAAGACTGAGACTAAAAGTTTTGTGTGCTATTCTCAGCAAGAAGAATTAAAGTCTGCATAGGGAGGACAGCAGGTATCTTCACATGGGCATCTGGTTGGCCACTGTGAGAACAGGATGTTGGACAAGAAGAGCCACTGGCCTGATCCAGCAGGGCTGTTCTTTTGTTCTTAAGATGCAAGAGAAGTTCCCTTAATATGCTATATATGTTTTTTTTTTTAAAAAAAGGCTCCATGACAACAAGGGACAGTGTTGCTTCACCAGTAGTTCTGGTTCTGTCCCCCAAAGACCATGAATTCAGTATGGAGTCTGAGCAGGGAAGCCCATGCACTTAGAGGTCTATGTACATAGGCATCCACACTATCTAGAAGAGTTGTGCTTAACACATGGACATGGAAGGGCGTGGAGAGGGAGTCATGCTATATTGGAATAAGGCCAAGGAAACAAGCCTGTTGCTCCTTCTTTGCATGGAGCCTCTTCACATGTATAACACATGAGGAGGGAGAGACTGGTAGAAGGTATAAGGAGCGTTGTTTTTGTTTTTTAAAAAAGGAGGGTCACAGGAATGCGGGAGTGAAGAAACCTGCACAGAAGTGTTTGAGAGAGACCTATGGAGGGAAGAGACCAAAAAAGAAAAAGGATAATGGGTTGCAGAGTGACCTATACAAAGGAAAGAGGGTGGAATCTGAGGGATATCGGTGAAGAGCCACCAATGTGTGTCATAACTAGGGTTGCTATATTGCCCAGTTAGCTGGGTTTTCTAACCATGCCACCCAGTGCCTGCTTAGTCTATTAGGTGGCCCATATTCTCAGCTTTCATTTTTGTAAAAAAAAGCTAGTCTCTAGCCCTTGTGGATCCAGAGATAGAAGGCAAAACGTGGAGGCGGTTTTCTGCCAATTTTGCCCTGACTTCCAATGCAAAGTATTTAGAGTTTTCACCATAGAGATGACCAGGGCTTTAGAGCGACACCAGCCTCCATCCATAAAGCCCAGCCTACGTCACTTTCTTGCTTTTTCTTTTAGAGCTTTGGCGGGTGCACATGCTGTCCCCAAGTAATTTTTTGTTGTTACCGCAGCCATCCTTTCCTTGGTCAGGTTGCTATGGTGAGTCCAGGGGATGGTGTTTCTCACACGTAAGCCAAGTCATGCCGCGGGCCCTTGAGGGGGGGGGAGGAAGACTGGCGCCTCCTGAGTCCCAGGCAATGTGCAACCCAAAGGGATCGATGTAAGAGCATGCTTTGGTCATAGAGGAGGTCCTGCTAATCTCTTGTCGAGTCTACAAAATCAAGTCTAAAATCCTGTCACAATTTCTGTTAAAGATTTAAAATCTTTTATCTTGGGTGGTGTAGTGGTTAAGGTGTTGGACTACAACCTGAGAGACCAGGGTTTGAATCCCTACACAGCCATGAAGCTCACTGGGTGAACTTGGGACAGTCACTCACTGCCTCTCAGCCTCAGAGGAAGGCAATGGTAAACTGCTTACCATGAAAACCCTATTCATAGGGTTGCCATAAGTCGGAATCGACTTGAAGGCAGTACATTTATATTTTATCTTGGGTAACTCTAATATCACACCAATGTTCTAGGTAGACTTTGATTTGTAGTTTATAATATTCTCCTGTGTAGTACACTGCTACAAACTGCATTGATCACATATTATAGCGATTCTCCCCCTATGTTATACTATAGGTTTTTTTAAATGGAGTAAATATTAAATGTAGAGGGACAAAATATAAATTTTTAGAGAAACAGAATAAATATGTTGATTACTGTAGCAGAATATATGATCAGATTGTCTCTTTAGATGTACTTTTAAATGTATTTTAGATGTGCTTTTTGAGACTAGTAAATTTGTATCATTTACAGTAAAATCCAATACATGTCTACTCAAGTAAGCTCCATTGGGTAGAGATATGAGGAGTAATTCAAATAGATTTTGTTCATTTTATTTCACTACCTCATACTGAGGATATTGTTGCACTCCTCCCCAATTTCCGAGCGGTGAGATCTCAGGGGTCCCTGCGCTCATCCAGGGTTTGGTTTCCTTTGAGAAGAAGGTCAGTGGAGACTGTGGTGTCTTTATGAAATATGGTTTGTTTGTTTACACACATTCCAACCTGAGCTTAGTATGGAGGGGTTCAAGGCATCAGCAGTCCAATATCCAGCTTTCCCATCAGTGTTACAGGAGACACCCCAAATGCCATGGTGCAGAGAGCCAGTCTCTCTGCCTGCCTCCAGTTCCCAGCAATTCTTGGACACAACTAAAAACACAAGCCTGTCCTAGGCCCCAGGAGGGGGGGGAGACTCTTCTGAAGAGTTTCAGTGACAAAAGGATCTTCCTGGCCCATTCACCAGTTGTTGGGCAACTGATAGACCCATTATCCTACCTGGCCACTCTATTAGCTTAACAAAAGAGACTCATCTAACCAGCAGAGCGAGTTCCTCATTCCAAGGCACAGGATTCCAAATCAGAGGTTGGAAGGGGACCCACAGGAATCATCCATTCCATCCCCCATACTCATAACAATATGATCAGAATTTCGCATAGCCCTGGAATATATTGTTATTGTTCCCAGATAAGGCTATTCTGCCTGCCTCATTTAGCATAAATGTTCAGTGTAAAGTTTCACAAGTCAGTGAGAGATATTTAACATATTTTACAGTCTTCTGTACACACCAACATCACGGTATTGCAATACAGAATTAGTAAGCTACATCAGATGTTAAAGAACTATAAGGAACAAAATCAGCAGGGAAATATTATTTACAAAGTTGGACCAGTAGCACAATGGATTTAGATCTAGAACTTATCTTATAGTATTTCTAAAATTATTATCTGAATTTTGACTTGTTTTTAACAGTGGAAGGGCAGGATATAAACCCTCTTAATAAATAAATAAAAGACTATGGTCTGAAGGCACATAAGGCCAGCTCCCTGCTGAAGCTAAGCAGAGTCAGGTCTGGTCAGTGCCCGGATGGGAGACCACCTGGGAACCACATGTAAGACGCCTTGGGGTTCTCTTGGGACAAGAAAGGCGGGGTATAAATGTAATAAATAAATAAATAAATATTCCATAGTATTGGAAACTAAAGTCTAGGCATTTAAGGCTGAAAATTTAAAGTTTTTTTAAAAAAAGATTCCTCAGATCCTCCTCCAGTTTTTGGTGGTAATTACTAGGCACAAAAACAAAACAACTTGACAATGCAACCATTAATATACTTAATTTACATAATTGCATAATATGCAAATTAGCCTGCATGGATTTGTGGAACTGGAATATGGCAACCCTAGTCATAACACCAAAGAGGGGGTAATTGAGGGATAAGTGTTCATGCCTGTGGTGGCACAGACAGAGAGAGAGAGACAGAGAGACAGAGAGAGAGAGAAAGCACGCAGATGAGTGTGCAATATATGTAGAGAGCATAAAGGGATTAGAAAGAGGTGCCCAGAAAATGCCTGTAATGCAGCAACAGAAAATAAATTGTGCTTTGGGGTGCACAGGGGGAAAAGGGATTAATCGAGCATAAATGGGGCCTGCAACAAAATGTAGTGCAGAGTGCTCTTGTTCCAGCCAGCCAGCCATGCCCTACTCCTCAATACTCTTTTCCATCCATCCCCTCCCAACAGTCAGTCAAAATGTGTGTGTGGGGGTGTTTTGTTTTATTTTTTGGTACCTTTACAAATCTTGGGGTTTTTCCAAAATGTGCTGATACTTCATTTTTGTGTGTAGATGGTAATATTTGGGCTACATAAAATGTCTAAACGTAAAAAAAAAATAGAGGGAATGCTATATTTAAATAAAAGAGTAAATACAGTAACAAAACTGTTTTCCCACAGTTAACATGATGATTATGTGTCCTTTTTGAATATAAGAGTGGCTGTTATAGTGACTGAGTTGTACACCTCTGGTTTAAACTCCCTTAAAGCTTAAAGAAAAAGGATTTGTCCAAGATGGTGGCTTGAACTGGACTCCTTACACTCCTTTCACATTCAAATCAAAAGCTTTAGAATATTTGCAGGATCAGCTTTATTAAATTGGATTTGTTTGATTTTTTAAAGCCCAAGTTCAATTAGTGAAAGTTTGCTGTTCGTTAGTTTGATTTTGTTCACCATCTCCTTAAGCATATGTCATTAAAGTGATAAATAAGTTGTATGTTCCTACAAATCATCTATTGAAACATGGTGTCCAATACCATGTATGACAATTGGCAAATTTTCTTCTGTTTGGCATAATCCATCAGAAGTCCTTTTACATCCCACTGATTTTAACGGTAGAGAGAGCCAAAGTCTATGATCAGCTCTCTTACTGAAATAATAAGGATTTCATAATGCTTAAGTCACAGGTAACTAGCTCCTATGTGGCGAATAAGAAGTGCAATCCTACATATGTCTACTCAGAAGTAAGTCCCATTGAGTCCAGTGGGAATTATTCCTAGGAAAGTGTAACAATTATGATTGTAGCCAAAATGATCTAACTGCATAGTTGGACAGGTGTAGGAAAAGACCCATATGATTTGGAATATCTACATTGTTGGGTTACTTAGGCCTCTTTCAGACCTTCTCTATGCATGGAGGAAGGAACAGGATTGTCTACTGGCCCCACCCTTTACACCATTGTATCCCACTGGCCCTGCCTTCTCATCTTTACACATAAAGCTGATGGTCATGAAACACAAGTACAGCTGTACATGCCTAGGTGCCAATGGGAAATGAAGCTGCTAGCTTGCAAAGTAGGGAGGTAAGGGTGGGCCTGATGAGAAACTGCAAACTTCCAGTCTTCCCTTGATGGCTTAGTAAGCCTCAGAGTGACTTATGGAAAGAGGGAGGTAGAAACCTGAGAAAGGCAGAGGCTACCTCTTGATATGGGGGATGACAAAGGAATTGCTGAGGAGTGGTAGGCTGGATTATGTACTCTCCCTGATAAGCAGATCAACTCTGGTTTTACTGAGAAGAGAGTGCAGCCTTAAGCCTACATATGTACCTATTGTAGGTTTTGGGGCTCTGTGCAGAAGAATCAATAGATCCATGGAGATTGGGGTGGGCCCCGCCACCACAATACTGCTGTCCCTCTATGTTTTGGTTTCCTGTTTGGTCATATGACGAGGGATATCATAGGAATCACTGGCCCTGTGAATTCTTTCTGCCTTGCAAAAACAATTAGCATTTAGCCGCCTCTGTGACTGTCAATTTTCTGCAGGAGAGCATTTTCAAAATATGTTACAATAGTTTCCACTTCAGCATTGCCAAGCCATAGCTAGAACAGGGAGCAGCTGAAAGTTGGTGAGCCTCAAGGATATGGTTTGCTTGTGCTTGCTGGACTATAGGCCAGTTTACTGCAGCTCCAGTTCCCTTTGCTTCCAGATTTCACAACCACCCCTAATGGCATAACAGTAGCTCATGAGACAAAACAGAAGCTGTTTCTATTTTTAGGCTTGTAAGCTAACTGTTGTGGGTCAATTACTATAGTTCAACCAAAGAGAGAAAAGGGGGATTACAATAGTCCCTAAGGACAGTCAAGTCTGACTGGGTTGGATAGTCAAGTGTTAGCTCAAGTGACTGCATTGTCTCCTGCATCATTTCAGCATGAGTAAGAATAACAGTATTGCTTGGACATTTGAAAAGGGTCTTTTTGGTTAGAGCAGAGCCCATTGTATATTGCATTGCACAGTGTCATCAAGTATATCACAGTTCACAGATGCATTTGGCAAGAGCAACTGTATCTGTTCAAAATAAAGGAGAAGCAGATAGTATAATTTTAAAACCCTTTGGGGATATATTATTATTATTGTTATGATTGTGATTGTGATCATGATATTACCCACCCTTCACTAGAAGGCACCCAGGGCATGTTACAACAATATAAAATACAATATTAAAAAACTGTTTAGAACAAATTATATATAGTTACTTGCCTCCAAGTGGCTTGGGCTGCAATCCAAATTTTCTTTGTGCTGGGCTGGGCTGGGGGTCACTCTGCTGGCAAACACTACCCTGTTGGGGTTATGTGTGGAACTCTCACCAGCAGAATCCCCAAAATGGGGCAATCCGGAATAAGGAGCAGTTAAGCCAGCCAGCTTCTCTAGCCAGCCAACTGCTGTCACTTCATGGCAGTGGGCCTGATCCAGACATGATCCTTGCTCCAGGGCTGGAAAGCGATTTCCCTGTTCCCCCCCCCCGCCTTCTGCCCCAGCTGGCATGAATGGCAGGGCTGTGGATGCAACAGTGGCTCTGCTGTTCCTTGACAGGTCACCACTGCCCAGCTGGGGATTGTTTTGTTAGTGTGTGGTAAAGGAAGATACACATGAGAAAGCTGGATATATTCAATAACTAGGAACAGGAAAAGTGAATATCGACAGATCTTTTTATAAAAAAAGCTAGGCAACCATTTTTTGGTTGCCAGAGTTCATCTTAGAACTGCATCTCTTATATTTGTCAACTCTGTGACACAGGAAGAGTTTGCTTAACTTGCATTGCAAACATTACAAGCATCAAGGTTTAAATAATACTTCTGATGCAGACCGACAATCTTTTAATCCACAATATTTCAGAGATAACAGTTTGAAGCCTTTTTCATATTTTATTTTTATTCATTTATTTTAAAGCATTGACAAGCCACATAATATTATTAAAATATTTAAGCAGTGTACAATATTGTAAAAAATCATTAAAAGTTATTAAAGCCAATAAAACAGCAATATAAAAGCATATAAAACAGATAAATCAGTAATTAGGAGAATCAAACACATAAAACAGAGTCTGATCTTATGAGTCAGGAAAAGTCTGAGCAAAAATGTATGTATTTACAAGACATCTGAAGCAGCAGGTGGTTGCTGCTTCAAGTATGGCAGAGGGAATGGCGTTCCACAATAAGAGGCAATAGCAGTCGATGCCCGTTTTCGTATCACTGCCCTATGATATTCTCGAGGCTCCAGTGCCACAGCTGGATTGAAGTGTTCTGACAGGGGGAGATGGTCTTCTGGGTAACCTGCTCCTGAGTTGTTCAGGGCTTTATAAGTTAGCAAGACCTTGAACATGGCTTGGTAGCTGATTGGCAGCCAGTGCAGTTCCCTCAGTACAGGTATCATATGTGCATGACCAGGTGCTGCACTCAGCATCCTGACCACTGCATTCTACACCAGCTGCAGCTTCCAAACCAATCCAAAAGTCCAGAGATCATTAGTAGAGGCGTTAGCAAGCTGAAATATGATGGGTGGCCACAATAGAAAGGAAGTTATCCTCCACAGTGGCTCCTCAGTTATGGAATGCCCTCTCCAGAGAGGTTTGCCTACAGGTGAAATGGGATGACTTTTACCAGACAAAGAACTTTCGGAGACAATAAGGCTGTCAATGGCTACGAGTCATGATGGCTGTGTAGTATCTCCAGTATTGGAGGTAGCATGCCTCTGAACACCAGTTGCTGGAGAGAAAAAGTGGGGAGAGCGCTGTTGCTCTCATGTCCTGTTTGCAGGCTTCTCAGAGGCATTTGGTTGGCCATTGTGAGATGCTAGATCAGATGGACCTTTGGTGTGATATAACAGGGCTCTTCTTACGTTCTTTTCATTTTTACTGGCTTTTAAAATGCTGTATTTTCATTCCTTTTACTACACTGTGTGTTAATGCGGTCGTAACTGAAATTTGTAGATATTGTGTTAATTGCTGCTTGTCATGACTTGTCATTGCTTTGTTTTAAAGGATTGTTTTAATGTTAGTGCTGCTATGCAATTTGTTTATGTGGAAACTGTGGTTTTACCTTTATACAATTTTTATCTTTTTTGTATGTCATCCAGCAGGGGTGTAGTCATCCAGCATTTTGGGGGGGTGTTTTAGACCTCTTATTTTTTTGGGAGCAGGGCCCTAATGTCTCTGACATCCTATGAGTCAATCATCATGAAAGGGGAGTGTGTCAGCCACTCAGAAGGGTCTTCTCACATGTCTCCTTTCTTGCTGTTTGCAACCAATTAGAATGCAAGGAAGTGTGTAAGCCACTGAGAAGACTCTTCTCAGTAGCTAACACTCTCCCCTTGATTCTGCTGTGCAAACAATTTGTGTTTCATACACAATTCATCTCTGCAGGTATGATAGTAGGACTGTGAATCTTTTCTTTCAAGGGTAACAAAACACTGTTGAGAACACTCAATGCCTTTGCGTCTCAGAAGCTCCAGACATCATTATCTTTGTCTTTATAGATTGAATCACCTTATCTGTATTTTATCCTGTTCTTGTAAAACTGTCTTGGAAGCTCTGCTAAAGGAAGGTGTGGAAATCTTTTCATAAACCAAACAAATATCTCATAAGCATAGCATTTACTGCTCCACTTGCAAACGCACTGGTCTCCATCCTTATTTCCCTTTGCCCTCTTCCCTTTGCCAACATTTTCTTTCTGTAATGTATGGTGGCGGAAGGAATGTTTGTTTTTCCTTTTGTGGTGCTTTCTTTCTCTCAAGAGCATTCTCAGACTTTAGCTCTCTAGCAGCAACTCTCTAGCAGTCTTCATCTGCTGACTGACAGTCGTGTGGCAAGCTGTGCAAGCATCACAGCAGGTCTTGGATAGGTCAGAGTAAGACACATGTGTTGGTGAAAAGGATGTCTATTTTTGATGGCATCACTGCATGCCTGGAGAGATTAGTTCTCAGTATTTCATGCTCATGCTGGCATTAATTTAACAGTGTTTCACTTTGGTGTGACTTTAGTAGAAAATTTTATTAACTCTTTTTATTTCTCACTTGGGGGTGAGGTGGGGACATTTCTTATTACCATAGAAGTCATAGCATCATGCCAGTTACATCTTTATATGCAAAAGGTTACATTTAAAGAAAAAAAGGAAAGGAACCAGAAAGGCATGGCCAGCCATCAATTCTGAGATAATAATTCTTCAGGAAAAGAATTACAGCAGAATAGAAGTGGACAAATAAATTAGTCTGTGGACTAAATGGTAAACTGAATGCTAACATATCCCAGTTGAAAATGTCGGTTTCATTAATGAAGGCAGAAATATAGGTGATTAAAATACAAAAGCAATTGTGATAACAGCTGAATGTATTTTGGAATTATGGATGGGGGAGAAATTCAATTCAGTTCACTTTTAAAGCCAAAACTATCAAATTCACACATTCCAAAACAATATCAAAACCAAAACACAGCCATTCTTTGAAATATATCTGAATTTTGCAATGCAGTTCTCCAACTAACCAATGTTTACAAAAATGCATTATATTAAGAGAAATCACTTGCAAAAAAGGTGTATGTTAGTCAAAACTGCGTACAAAATGTGTTTATTAGGTGAAATTTGCACTAAAATCCTGAAAAGCTTTCATGAGGATTTTTTTTAATCAAATCGATTCAGAAATATGGAGAAATGAATTTAAGACTGGAAAAATGAGAAACTGAGAGAACCAAAACTGAGAGATCTTTCCATCCCTATTTAGACTGAAGTCTCGCTGTTAAGGTGGATATTGGCTGTCTGGCAAGAATAGGTGTGAGGCCAGGGATTACGTAGACTGCCTCGGGAAGGTTTATTCTCTTCTAAGCAACAAGCATTTCTTGGCATTTAATTCCAAGGAAGCATTAGAAAAACCATCCAAGGAGAAAGTGCTCAGATTTTTCTGCTTATTGGTGAACAGCCCAGGTGCACAGACAAGAGTAAGCAGGATAGAAGGAAGCAATCAGCTTAGGTAGTTACAATTAAAGTGAAATTCTAGCCAGGATGTCAAAGGCTTCGAGCAGATATAACCAAAGAAATGTGTATCAAGCTGTCCAGAGAAAAGGAATTGACTGATGCGTTCAGAGAAAGTGTGTGAAAAAAGCATTGATTTCCTCAGGAAAATAGGATGAACTCTAAAACATAAACTACAGACGGGGTATACTCAGCATTATGTGGACAAATTCAGAACTGATCTATGATATGATATGTGATTAGGGATGGATGAAGCTGTCAGTTTTGGTTTCTCTCCATTTGTTATCTCCAGTCTTAAGTTCAGTTCTCCATTTTTCCACAGCAGTCTGTGATTTTTTTAAAAAAAATCCTCATGAAAATTCATCAGCATTTAATGCTAGTTTCTCCTAAAACATACTTTTTGTATTGTGCCTAATATACATATTCATGCAAAGCAATTTTCTCTAATATAATGCATGCATGTTATTTTCACCAATATATTCATTTTTATGCATATCTTACCCTAGTATATGCATTTTTGTACATATTACTTGGCTGGAGAACTTCACTGTAAAATTCAGAGAAGCACGGATTTTCAAAGATGGCTGCATTTCGCTTCATGTATTGCTTCAGAAAGTGTGGATTAGGTAGGTTCACCTTTAAGAGAGCTATGGCTGTTTGTGGACTGGGATAGCTTGACCACTGTTACCCATGTACTGGTAACCCCCAGGCTGGATAACTGCAATGCACTCTGTGTGGGGCTGCCCTTAAGGTTGTTCAGGAAGCTGCAGTTGGTGCAAAATGCAGCGGCTTGACTGCTCACTGGGGCAACATATATTATTATGCTGCTGAATGAATTGCACTGGTTGCCCATTAG
Organism: Rhineura floridana; assembly: GCF_030035675.1. NCBI lineage: Eukaryota > Metazoa > Chordata > Lepidosauria > Squamata > Rhineuridae > Rhineura > Rhineura floridana. Next base: position 132,112,165 of record NC_084481.1, on the reverse strand, counting down.
CTACCAGGCTAAGTTCAAGGTGCTGGTTTGGGTGTATAAAACCCTATACAGTTTGGGACCAGGATGCCTAAAAGATTGTCTTGCCCCTTATATATCCAGTTAATCACTGCATTCTGAAGGTGAGGGCTTCCTGCAGAAATCATCTTATCAGGAGATCCATTCTGCACAATATAAGAATCAGGGCTTTACTGTTGTGGCACCCACCCTCTGGAATTCCCTCTCCTTAAAAATTAGACAGGCACCGTCTCTTTTGTCTTTTTGGTGCCTATCTTCCAACCTTCCTCTTTCAACAAGCCTTTTAACTAGAGACTTTTATCCCAGTCTGCATATGTATTGGAATTGTTTTTAAGATGTGTCAACCAAGAGGTCTTTTGTATCTTTAAAAGTTGTGCAGGGGGGAGGGAGAATTCCACTTTGTGGTTTTTCCCATTACAGGGTTGCAGGAACACCTGCACTTGGCTGACTTTCTCTTCTCCTAAAGATGGAGGATCAGTCTCAGGCCCTGAACCTGGCAACCCTAGTTAGCTCTGTGTCTTGTCCCCATTCCAATTGCCCTCTACAAGCTGGAGTGTAAATTTCTGAAGTGGGAAGCCTCCTGTATTTAGAACCCTGGAAAATCTGAAGTCAGGCATTGTCAATAGGACCATGCAAAGCATCCCCAATTACATTTGGGGCCAATTGGCAATCTAGATTGGGCCCCAATTTGGGCAATAGCAATCTAGGCCTTACCCGATCCGGGCCTCAAACCAAATCAGGGGCCTTGCACAGCCTTTGGGTTGGGCAGTGTGGTGGGGGGAGAAGGAGATTCTTCAGGCAGAAAATCTTGCCTGCATTGTCTCCTTTTCCCTGCTGTCTTCATCATCTGACCACATGTTTAATCAGGGTTTTAAACTCTAATTAAACATGTGAGCAGGTGGCAAAGAGAAGAAGGAGATGATGGAGGCAAGACTGTCTGCCTACATCTTTTCGCCCTCTCCAGTCCTCGCCACCCAACTGCTGTCCTCCCCCTTTTGATACCTCTGGATCGTTCCAGCTGGACCTGATCCAGGGAGATCTGGGGCTGCCTTGGAACAATCCTTGACTGCCTTGAATGCCTTGATTGGACCCAAATCATCCCAATTTGGTATGGCATTTTGGTTTCACAGCCCTGATTGTAAGCTTTGACACCGGTCATCGCTCTGGGCAGACAATAAAGAGAAGACTGCAACCAGTCCCCCAGAAACAAAAAGAAAATTCAGGCTTGCTTGTTTGCCATCACTACTGAGGAACATTGGCTGCCAAACTAAGAACTTTTTATTTTCCTACACTTTTAACAGTAAGTAATTTTGATGTGCTACTCTTTTGTATGTATATTACTTTATTGTTTTAGAGATATTTTAGTCTGTTGGAAGTATGGATATATTTATTTATTAAAAAGCTGGGTTCATATTCCTGCCATTTTGATTCAATTTCTGAAAACCCCCTTTAAATATTATATTGCAAGATATTTTATTCCACTTAAATGTTGTTGATTTTTTAAAATAAGTGGTATGTTTATTTATTTTAACAAAATTTGTTTAACAAAGTGTAACCAAAAAGTCCCCCAACAACCTTAAATAAATACATCTCACATCAACTCAGAACATTCTGTGCATTGGTCCAATTGTGTACACTCATGCTGAATCCACGAAAGGCATTCATGCACATAGCCCAGGCAGAAAATGGCTGGGGATGTGTGTCCCATGTTCCCGGAGAAGAATGGTAGGTACCCCTATTAAAATAGGGGAAAGCGCAGCCAACCCAATTCTTCAAGGTTAAATCTATGTATATTTCAAAGGGACAGATTTTCATTCATGCTGACATGTTTAGACTTCCCTAGAAGACACCCCATCTGCGATTTGGAAGAAAATCCTTCCAGGTACATTTTCTCTTTTTATTAAGCAGCCTCTACTTTTCTTCTTTTTGCTTGACCTTGGATTGCTGTAAACAATGGAAATACAAAGATCTCAAACAGAAGCCACCTGCTTCCTCCTTGTGTTCATATATGAATTGGCAGAATGAATGGCACACTGTGAATGTGATTGCTGAGATCAGTGCATGATTGGCAGGCATACAGTTGCTGGCATACAGTGTAATGAATTAATAAATTCTGTGACATATATATATATGAGAGGGAGAGAGGGAGAGAGGGAGAGAGGGAGAGAGAGGGAGAGAGAGGGAGAGAGAGGGAGAGAGAGAGAGAGAGATCTTCCATTATAGTCAATTTAGAGTCTATTCATAGACCCATTCATTGTGTTTTTCTAAAAATATAATGTGATGTTTGTTGATAAAGCAGCTTGATTCCCCCACAGATGGTGGAATTGAAGCTACCCAGAGCAGATGAGAAATTGCACAAATGTAGGTCTTTATTTGAAAAAGAAAACACATACACACAGAAACATATGTTTGCTGCTTATCTGTTGCCTCAAACCACACTATCTCTCGGCTGAACATATTCCCAAACGTCATTTTATGAATGAAAGACATTCTTTTTAAAATTATTCAGAATGTTCATGAAACATAGGGCTCAACAGCATATGATGAAGCCATTTTTAGATTTTAACAAAATGTATCAAAAAATATTGTGGCAGCAGTCTTGGAATACTGGTAAGGAAATGATTAAGGTTTTCCCTAGTGTGGTAAATCTCTAGGAGACAGATGAAAAAAGGGAGAGCAAAAACAGTGGGATTTTTTAATTATTACCTTGTATCCTACCTATCATTTGTTTATATTAGATATCTTTTTAAAAAAAGGTAAAGGTGTCCCCACACTTGTAGTGCGAGTCGTTTCCAACTCTTAGGGTGACATCTTGCAACGTTTACTAGGCAGACCATATATATGGGGTGGGATTTCCAGTTCCTTCCCTGGCCTTTCTTTACCCCCCAGCATATACCGGGTACTCATTTTACCGACCACGGATGGATGGAAGGCTGAGTGGACCTCGACCCCTTTTACTGGAGATTCGACTTTCTCCTTCCGTTGGAATCAAACTCCAGCTGTGAGCAGAGCTACGGCTGCATTACCGCCACTTACCACTCTGCGCCACAGCATATAAAAACACAAAATGCCTAATCAAAACATCTAACAGCCATCTAGCTTCTCTGTCAGATCCTTGAAAGGCCACACCCCCTCTTCCAAGGCCGCACCCCTTATTGCCCTGGCTTTGCACCCTCCTTGAGTTTTTTGGCTTGGCTGGAATGACTCCATAAAAATGGCATTAAGAATCACATTTAGCCCAGCAAAAGATAATTAAGATCAGATGAAATAATTTAACCATTTTAACACTAATTCAGACAACGGCATCATGACCCTTTTCCTGAAATATATATTTTAGGAAAAATTAACTTGGAACAGGTAGATATTTATCACCCATATGAAACCCTGTAATCATGGGGCACCATGCATAGTATATCTCAGTTGGGGTAAACTTCCACAAGCATGGGGCTTCTTCCAAAGAGCTTGGGGTGGAATATATTGGTTGCCACACTGTATTCACACACCAATTGTGTGAGAGAAGGTTAGGTTAGGCTGTGAGATAATAACTAGGCCAAAATCACCCAGTGAGCTTCATGGCTAAGCAGGAAATGAACCCACACCTCCCCAAAGTGCTAACCACTGAACTATAGAGGTTCACTATTAACATATACACAGATTACACATAGAAATGTCCTATCTGTAATCTATTAGCAAACTTGATTATTTGTTCAGACAGTCAAAGCAGTCAGTTGGGAAACTGAATGGGGCAACCCAGGGTCTTTAGCCTTATGGAAACTTGGAAAAATACCTACATTTCCAACAATGAACACTACCCTTCAACAAAATTGTCTTTTTCTAGGAAACACAGATGTTCCACAAAATAAAAATAAGTTAAAATAGAGCAGGAAAAAAGTAATTACAATGCAAAATGCCAATACATTTTCTGTCTGTATTTCAAATATAATTTAACTTGTAGCTGAGGTGTGAATTTCAAACACTGTCCATTCTGCTCAGTACCACAGCAATCATAGGAAGCTGCCTGATGTGAAACCAGACCATTAGTCCGTCTAGCTCAATATTGTACACACTGTCTGGCAGCAGCATTCCAAGGTTTCAGGCAGAAGAATTCTGGCAGGGATTGAACCTGGAACCTTCTGCATGCAAGACAGATGCTCTACCACTGAGCAGTCTTGTGGTTGTAATGAAAGCACTTTGAATAGGGTGCTACTTTTTGATGTACATGGCTAATGTGAAGGACCAGCATTCTTTGGCATCTGCCAAGGCTCCTAACACAGGGAAGGTTCAGCAGTAACCCTGAATATGTTGCCACTGCTGCCACTGCTTGCCCTCCTTCTGGTAAACCTATGAATGCCCTCCTTGGGAGGATTCAGCCACTCTGGTGGTCTCTCCTCCTCAGTGCTGTATTGTCATTTGTAGTGGTGGTGGTGCCTCTCCTTCTCTCTGTCCACCACATAGAGAGAGGGAGATAGGAAGCAGTGGCTGTTGCTTCTTCACACCGCCGCTACAAATAGGTAAGAAAAAACAACATAGACTCTTTTTCTGGTCAGATGCTGCTTCTAGTTGCCAGTAGCAGCAACCAGGAGCAGCTATCAATCACCACGTACCCTTTGCCTCTTTCTCTATGATGACTAGGAAGGCAGAGAAGCAGCTGCCATCAGTGGTGGTACCTGGAAGGCATCTAACTGAGTACCTCCTTAATACATTTGCAGGGGGAGAGGATGGTTATAGGGCAACATACAACACTGTAGATGAAAAAGATGGACCCAGCCCTATACTGGTAGGATTCAACTGAATAAATTCTAAGAAGGCTATTTCTGCATGCAGTTGCCATGCAGTTGAGATAATTTTACAGTTTTCTTTGATTGTCATCATCCTGCCCTTCAATCACATTATCAAGGTGGCATGCCATAAAATATCAGTAATTCTCTAGTTTATGGCTCTGTCTGTGACAACACTTTTTCTCTGAAATTGAGGCACTCTTAAATTTCATTTTAAATGATGGCACATATCCTACTTCAGTTTCTTAAAAAAACACAGGGCATAATACATAGAGAGAACACATAAAGTGAGAAAATGCAGCTTATTTTTCTCTATCTTGTTCCTCTGCATGATTTTCCCTTGCTTGTTCACCTCCTCTCAGTCAAAGACCTGTAGAGAATTTTAAAAATGCAAAAATAGATTCATGTAATATGGCATGATAGAATTTAATTTTGTGCACTGGAAGATAGACACATTTTGAAAGGATACACACAGAGACATGCACACACTGCATTTGGTCAATTGGGCTTTGCCGGTTTACAGAAACGGTGGGTTCTGCCTTTTGCATGAGTGTTCAGCTCATTGCTGGTGGTGGTGGTGGTTCTGCTGCCGCTATGGGTTTGAAATACAGGCTCCCTAAAGGGGGTCAAACACTTCCCACATAACATGCTGTATGCCTTACGTTGCCCAGGCAACATGATGCTAGAGTAAAGAGCTTTTCCACCAGAAAGTTGTTGATCTTAGAAAGTACTCCAAATTATACATTCCAGAGTAAGGAGGGAAGTAAGGAGCAATGTCAAAGAAACACAGGTCTACAATAAAATGTCAATAAACTTCTTTGTGTGTACATAAATTTATTCACTCCAGGTTTCCCAAATGTCTTTCAAATTCATAAGAAATCTTCCAAGAGAGAGAGAGAAACGTACGAACATAGGGAGCTGCCTTAGCCTGAGTCAGACCATTGGGCATCTAGCTCAGCACTGTCTGCACTGACTGGCAGTGGCTCTCCAGGAACCTTCTGCATGAAAGGCAGATGCTCTACCACTGAGCTATGGGCCCTTTCAAAAGCATAGTTTTAAACAAACTATTAACTATGAAAACTCTATCAACTCATTACTGCTGGTCTAAAAACTATGGCTGAGTTTGTGGCCAAGACATATGGTCAGAGCTGTTACCTTCACTGAGACAGGGTTTCCTTCGATTTTTGTGTGGTCCTATTATTTTTAACTCAAAACTGAGTGGGAGGATTCTTCTTAAGACCATGAACATGCCTCAATGGATATAAATTCATGAAGAATATGTCAACAGCTATTAGCTAATTGGAACCTCCAGCTCCACCACCACCACCAAGTATCCTCTTCACAATGCCCCATCCAAAATGTATTGTTCAGAGCATCATGCAGAGAGGCGACATACAAAAATGAATGTCAAGCACACCCATTGTAAACAATGGGAACTATGGAAGCCAAGAAATGTGACAGGGTCCATTAAATGGAAGCTTGGATGTTAAATGTAATGAAACCTTGGATAAGATATTAACTACTCACTTGAATAACTTTCTATTTTAGAATAGCAAGTGGATAGAAAACAGATTGGGAAGTTTCCCTCATACTGACGCTTTGGTATTGTTCCTGTCCTGGCTGCCAACCAAGGAAGCAGATTTAGGACTAGAAAACTAGAAAAGGAGGGGAGGTTCTGGGCTTTTCTCAGTAAATCTATTAGCAAGCCCAGATGCTTCTGAAGACCTTTCCCCTGTGCCTCTTTCATTCCTTTCTGCAGTACTGGCAACCCCCTCCTCAAGTTCTGTATTCCAGTCTTCATCCTCCCACTCTTGCCAAAGATTTTCCTTGGGGCCCATGACAGTTCCTGGTGGTAGACAGAATGGAGGAGAGAGAGAATCTAACCCTGCTTTGCTAAATACATAATAAATAAGAGAGTCCTCAAAAGTCAAGAAAAAGAGGAGAGAATTAGCCTGCTTTCATCTGCTTTAGGGATTCTCACATATTTTGTGCAACCCCTGAATCCTTTGCCAAATCCCCCCTTTTCCAAGTCTACAAATTATGGAGTGGTCCAATACCCTCCTGAAAACTGGAGGGCAGGGAGTTACATCCCCAACAAACAGTCCCTAAAGGCCAACAGGGAGATTCCACTCTATCATGAAAGCCAAACAGAGTTTAAGAAAGCTCTTCTATATACTCTTCCTATGTGCAAGAGGAAGGAAGGCCTAGGTTTGAGTCTGAGTTGTGAGATTAAGCCTGTAGCCAGACAGGTGAGACTCAGGGGAGTTGTGTGCATGATGCCAAATGCAAAAAGAAAGCATGTAGAAATGCTGTAAAATGTCTTAAATTGATGGGTGCTTTTTGCCAAGCACTCTTCAGTTGCCACTAATACTACCACCGTTGTTCCAGAGAAAGCTATTTTGGAATTAAAAGAGGAGTAATACTGCACAAACAATGCAGACAATGCATCATAAAAAAAATTTTAGGAGAAACCACTCCCAACCCCAAAACCAGAATTAGAATCACAACATCAAAAGAAAGGTACACCAAAACCTGACCAGCCATACTATAAAAAAGAAGCAACAAATGAAAATGGAGTTAGTTATTAACAACGTATAAGGCTTGACGTGAGATTTATTTTTAATAAAAATCCCAAACCTGAAATTATTTGAGGTAGTTAAAAAGGGGTGGTGTGGGTGGGTGTTGCCTGTAACCCATGGTTAGAATATAGAGGAAGCAAAAAAGTAGTCAGTAGAACTAATGTTATAAGAGCCGGTGGAGAAGATTGTTGTTGAATATAAGTGTTAAATTCCTTTAAATCACATGTAATATTAAAATGCATTCATCATGCTATTGCTTTATGATGTAATTTGTATTTTTATGAAAGTTTAAAAGTGCCTTTTCACATGGCTAAAAGTCCCCTGTAGAAATTAGTGAACTAGTGAAGCTAGTGAAAATTCCTTTTTAAAAGCACATAGCACTGGCTGGTAACCACATCACATGTAGTCTGTCGGTGTATTCCAATGAAAATGGTGGACTGAATTATCTACATTTCAATGAGTCCTATGTAATACTCTTTTCTCTGATCGGATAGTTGCTGCCTCTTGTTTTGCATTTACCAAGATTGAAAATGCAATACCCAATACTGAAAATAACTAGATTGATTTGATCATTTCAGGGAATATGCAAGAGAGTAACATGACAGCAGAACAGATGGTTGGGACTGCAAAGACCATTTAAAACAAAGGCTTTATGAAAGGAGATTGGAAAAACTGATTTGGCACATGGAGGGTTGTTTGATCAAATAGTTTAAGGTACTTTTTTTTGTATGGAGGTCACTTTTCTGCCTACACTTCAACATTCTTGCTAATGCAATTTTGATTAAAATTCATCTCTTTCTGATTATGAGGCTTTACCCCCCTACCTACCCACAGGCAAGATTATACTTACCCACCACCTACATATGCAACTGTTGAGGTTTTTGTCTGCGTTCATACTACCAAGTAAACTGGCACTTGGAGATATAGCCTACAAAGGAAACAATTGGTTCGGAAGATATTTCCATGAAGCGCACCATATGTCAGCTCTACGCATGAGAAGTAAGCAGGTTTTCCAGGTTTTTGAAGGGGGGGGATCCTTGAGAACCAAATACATTTTTTTAAAGCTAGAGAACCACCAGCCCCATGCTTCTGAATGTGGGGTGCCATTTGTGGGGTGGCACATGTCTCCAATGGTGATGGGCAGGAGGAGCACTCTCCTCACTGTGGTAACTCTCGCAAGACCACCTGAGATTTTGGATGGCCTCACGAGAGGTGGGAAAAGAGCAGGGCAAGGCAGGCTATATAAGGCCTCGCTCTACCAGATACCAGCCTCTTGATCTTTCAGCAGGCTTACCCACCCACCCACCCTCCATTTAGCACTTCAGTGGGCTTATTGGGTCTCTGGTTGACAGGGCTGGATAGGAATTTTTCCACTCAATCAAATATGCCCCATCTGCTGGTCGAGCAGGGATTTTTTGCCTGTCCCTCAGCGACTGCCTGGCAATTATGAAAGAAAGAGATTGAATGCCTAACAACTATAGTAGAAATGGCATTGGGCAGGATCAAGCATAAGAAGGAGCATAAGGGATCCAGTGGGAGATACGTATGAGCAATACCTCTAGCTCAGGAAGGGCCAGATCTCATACACTGTGCATCCTCTCCCATTAGTTGACCAACAAGAGACCAGGTGTGCTGGCTTATGGTCCAACATGCTGGCCAACTCCCACAGATGCTCCCCTCCCAACTGCTCTCGGGGTGGGTGGGAAACATTCCCTCAGCATGCGGCTGAATACAAGTGATAAATGCGGCTGACAGAATTAAGGATCCTTGCCCTATTGCCAAGCCTGAATTGACCCATAAATCACTGATGTGTCAGTTATTTCCTGCAGACGTTGGGGATGCAACGTGCACCCGCTTCACAAGTCACCATAGTTCATCCTTCCCTGACTGGGATATGAATCTGTCCAACATGTAGTGCTTGGACATATTAGGAATATAGCATCTTCTTTTCCACCAGAAGTTATTCTCGTGTACAGTTAGATCCTGCACATGTGCAGAGAGAGAGCAGCCAGAATAAGCTGCTCTGAGGCTTCGTTGGTCCTCAACTATGTGTGAATATAGTTACCCATTACCTCCTGAGATAATTTTATGCAGATATTTTCCCCATATGCCATTCTTTTTGGTTTATATTGTCTCCAAAGCTGCTACAGTGCCCCCAAAGCTACCCATATCCCCCACCCACATACACATACTACACTGGTTCTCCCCTCAAGATATCTGGCTCTCAGAGGCACTTTTCTAAATAATTACTCAACCATACATAATGTGCAGTTTGGCCCTTCCAAATAAATATACATTCTACAGCATATACTTAGCTCTCCCATTGAAGCAAATGGGACCTAAAACGCTGCACTTTGATGGGATTGTGCCCTTTGATTGTGCATTGTGCCAGATATATCGTTACAGCCATTAAGGAACTTGAAGTACTTGCCAGCTGCTCTCTAACTTGATTTGCTGCTACACTTGGGGGTGTGACAGAGCAAAAACCTTTTTTTTAAAAGACCATTTATTAAGTTTGCTTGTCTAATAGTACCGGTCAGTGCAGTCTTTCAACAGTTTCAGGGGAAATTCCCATCAAAGTTTAAAAGTGCTTTTGGATGTTTTGGCTCTCACCTACATACCCAAGAGCATCCTTATAACTTTGTGACAGAATATATGGGAAATGGCTGAGGGGAAAATGAGACACTATGTGTCAGAATGTGGATTGTGAGGTAGAGGTAGAGGTAGGTACTTCATTGCAGAATTAGTCATAGGCCATGTGCAAGATACAAACAAGAATAAAATACAAGGTATATACATATATAAAATTTACAAAACATGACATAACAATTCATATAGAGCTTGGCTGGGCATTTGTCTTTTTGGCGAAGGACTCTCTTATTTTGAGAGCTGCAACTGCAAAATTAGCGGCCGCAATGGTCACAAAGTTGGAATCATCAGATAAAAGCGCATATATCATTTCTCTGTCAGAACAAGGTCTTAAGAGATTTAAAATGGGAAAAAGAAATTTCTGTCTAGGGTCGTCGAAGAGTGGACAGTAAAGTAAGTAATGAACGATCCCTTCAATGTCATTGCAGCCATATATACATTGGCGCTGGATTACTGGAATACCCCGAAACTGTCCCTCAAGATAGGCCGTAGGCATGGTTTGAAAGCGGAGAGCCGTAAAGGCTCTTCTAATGAAGGGTCTATCTATGGCTATTAAATAATTTGACATGTAGTGGTTAAGTTTGATGGTAGGATACCATCTGGAAAAGGAGGCCAACTCAATGGATGCTCGATCCTGAGCTGCATCATGGTTGAAAATCCAGTTGTGAAGAGCGGTGTTACTGAGCTCCACTAGCTTAGCAGGGGAGAGGTCGTATTTGGAAAAAATGGACAACCACTCTTTGGCAGCTTCGACAGACTGCATTTGTTCTTGCCAACACTACTTGGCCAAAGAGACGCCGTCCATGTCATTAAGACGAAGCCAGAATCTTAGTAATGCTAGATCTATACGTGCTTGTATTGAAGGCAGACCCAATTCTGCTCTGAGATGGGCTGCCGGGGTCCCCTGTGGGAGGCCCAGCAATTGTCTCAAAAAAATGTTCTGAATAGATTCAAGTTTAGTTCTGGCCATGTTTCCCCAAAGTTCGACTCCATATAGGATTTTGGGGAGTATTTTTGCTTTAAATATTTTAATCAGCGGGGGAATAAGTTGCCCCCCCGTGTGAAAAAGAACTTTTTAGCTGAACCTAGAGCTCGGGACCCAACTAGAGCCGCTGCCTTGATTTGTAAAGTCCAGGATAATCTATTGGAAAGGTGTACACCCAGATATTTAAAGGTGGGAACTTGTTCAAGAGTGACCCCATTTAAAGGCCAGCTATTTTTAACTTTCATAAATTTCCCACAGATCATGACTTTTGATTTAGACTGGTTGATAGTAAGGTTTTGGGCATCACAATACTCTCTCAATTTGTAAATCATGCGCCTGAGCCCAATTTTTGTTTGAGAGCAGAGTACCATGTCGTCAGCGTACAGGAGGACATTGATCTTTTTGTCACCAATAGAAGGGGGGGGGAAAGGCAGGTGAAGTAAGTGTATCTACAAGATCATTTATGAAAAAAATGAAAAGAAAAGGAGCCAGTAGACAGCCTTGTTTAACCCCCCTTAGGACTGGGATTTTTGTTGACAAGGAGCCCGTGCTATTTTGGCGTACCTGGGCTACGTTGGATTGGTAGAGAGCCCTAATCAGCCAGTACAATCTTTTATCTATATTTGAATTGGCCAGTTTTTCCCATAGGAGCCCCCTGTCCACTGAGTCAAAGGCCGCGCTGAAGTCAACGAAGGCTAGATATAAAGAAGGGTTTGCTTTAGATCGTGTTTTGTTCATAAGGTGATCGATTGTACTTTTATTTAGTCTAAAGCCTGCCTGTTCTTCACATATTATATGGTTTGACTGGTCCCACTCTTTAAGCTTATTTAGAAGCAAACGACTATACAGCTTCAATGAAATATCGAGTAAGGATATGGGGCGGTAGTTTGAAGGTATGGTGGGATCTCCTTTTTTAAAAATAGGAACCACAATGCTAGTTCGCCAGCCTTGTGGAATTCTGCCTGTGGTGTTTATGTAAGTAAATAGGGCAGCGAGTAAAGGAGCCATGTGGGTTGTGCCTATCTCTTATAAGGTCAAGTATAAATTAAGGCACAGCATGGGCAGGGATTGTGAGCCATTCCAGTGCTTATGGAACCCTGGTGTAAGGTATGGGGAGCTTTAGTCCTTTGCATCTTGCTGCAGTCCCAATCTGAATGAGACCTTTGTCTGCTATTTGCAGGGTGGGGGAGTGCTTAATGGAGCAAATGGAAGATCCTCCCTGGCACCACCACTGGCAAACTGCAGGCATAGTCCTCTGATATGGATTGGGATGATAGATAGGGCTAAAGGCTTCACCCCACTCCTGGGCTTGATCTGGTGCCACATAGTGGTTGTTTCTGCAAGAACAACACTTCACTCGGGCAAACAATATGCTTAATCTCACCAGCAGTTTGGCCATCAGGCCAATTATTCCAGAGTTCATGACTTCATAGAACACAAAATACATCTTATTCCAAACTACCAAGCTACTATTCTATCTTTACACATCTTAATGTATGACTTTTAATTAATGTTTTCTTTGTTGTTGCCTGAAGACATGTCCTACAGCACTTCCAGGCTTTATGCCTTACAGACACAATAAAAGGTAACACTGGGAACCACCTTTTGCCCTAATCCCAAAATTCAAATGATCTCTAGGAAGCAAGTTTTGTTTACTTCTATTGAACCTATTTCCCAGTAATCATGTTTAGGAGTGCAGCTTCACAAAGGAACCAAAATGCCATCCATTTTCATCACTTTCTTATTTTGGACATTTTGATTGGGCAGCTCTAATCCTGACTGAATCCAAAATTCCATTTGTGGTTTCTTTTAGGGTTGCCAGGTTCAGGGCCTGAGACTGATCCTGTATCTTTAGGAGAAGAGAAAGTCAGCCAAGTGCAGGTGTTCTTGCAAGCCTGTAATGGGAAAAACCACAAGGTGGAATCCTCCCTTCCCCCTGCACAACTTTTAAAGATACAGAAGACCTCTTGGTTGCCAGGCCCGGCCTATCTTCTGTATCTTTAAAAGTTGTGCAGGGAGAAGGGAGAATTCCACCTTGCGGTTTTTCCCATTACAGTGTTGCAAGAACACCTGTACTTGGCAGACATTCTCTTCTCCTAAAGATACAGGATCAGTCTCAGGCCCTGAACCTGGCAACCCTAAGAGTGACCCAGGGGTGACCTGGGTCTGTGGTGTCCATTTTGTGAGTAAATAGGGGTCTTTGGCTTCCGACACTGTAAGTCTGCCACATTTCACAAGCAATATATTTTCTTTTTTTAAAGAAAGAAAGCCCCTAGCAGTATTCCAAATGTTCCCCCTCCTTCCCAGCATTTTTCAATTCTCCCTTATGTGTTTATGCATATGTTTGAAACAATACTAGGGAGTGGGGAAAACAACCTTCAGGCAGCCTTTGACGTTTCAGGTGATGGGGTAGGATTTGTAAATACATTTCTTAGCTACTGAACATTCCCTTTGAGCTTCTGGGCTGGCAAGTACTTGGTGGTGTATGTGCCTGGAATTTCAATAATGGTTTCTACTAACAAACAAACCTCAAACCACAGAAAATATGACATTGTGCCCTGGGGGTTGATGAGGTATGCCAATCAAGAGCCAAAGTTCTCCTGCAGCCGATGTCTTGAATAACTGTGGGTTTATTGATAATTATCAAATTATTCATTCAAACTCATGCTTCAAGTCCCATGAAGATGGGGTTTTGTAGTTTCAGGTGACACTCTTTTTTTCCAAATATTGAAAATACTTTCAAGAGCCTTAAATCCCTCTGAATTCAATAAGAGAATATGAACACATGTTTAATTATCCCACTGAAATCAATGGGACTGAAAAGTGCTTAGCTCTTACTGGATCTTGCTCTCTGTATGCTTTCCCTTTAGTTCAAATTCATTATACTCTGTGGCTGTGCTCTTAAGATGATTCAGAGTGGGAGTATTTGTAGTTAACCTATCTATTTAATCCTTTAAATCTAATTTGGCTTTCTCCTACTGCTCAGGGATTGAACTCAGGTTAAAGTGATGAAAGCTAATAGACACTGCTGTTATCACACATGAGAGCTGTAATGTCTAAATGATCGGCCTCTTTTCTTCACATCAAAATGCCCAGGGGTCATGTTTCTGCTTTGCATTGCCCTCTTGTTTGTACTATTGGAAGTCAAACGTTTGTTAATTATGTAACCCTTGCTCAAAGGAGAAAATCTGTCTGTTCTGTAAATCACCTCCAGACTGAAAAGTACCCAAATTACTGATCTATGCAATGAAAAAGGCCATAATGTTGATTCTGCTTAATAGTTCAATATCATAATACTTAGTGCAAGAAGCTATAAAAGCGGTGATCTGCTACAGACTGCTTACAACCACCTGGACTTATACTGTAATACGTACTTATCTGGGAGTAAGGATTGGGAAGAAATCCAGTTCACATTTAAAGCCAAATTTATCAAATTTGCACTTTCCACAGCAATTTGAGAATTCAAAACACAGCCATCCTTTGAAATTTGCTGTTGTCTGGATTTTTTGATGCAATACTCTAACCCAAACAATGTTTACAAAAATGCATATACAGTAGGGCCCCACTCATATGGCGGGTTACATTCCAGACCCCCACCTAAAAGCGAAACCTGCCGAAAAGCAGAACTCATTCAATAGAATGGCACCCGACGCCTGAAAAACACCGTAAAAGCGGAACAAGCGCCGTATGAGTGGGGCCTTACTCTAACTGAAAGCCGCTGTATTAGCAGTATGCCAAAAAGCAGGGCCCTACTGTATTAGGGGAAACTGTGCACTCAAATGAATATATTGTGAAAATATCATACAAAAACGCATTATATTAGAAGAATTTGCTTGCAAAAATGTGTACATTGTTCAAAACTGCATTCAATATATGTTTATTAGAAGAGATTTGCATTAAAATACTGAAGAATTTTCAGGAGGATTTTTTTAAAGGCAAATTGCTGCAGAAATGTGAAGAATTGAAGATTTAAAAAAATGAGAAACTGAGAGAACTGAAATTGACAGATCCTTCTGCCCCTACCTGGGAGTAAACACCATTGAACACAGTGGGACCTACTTCTGGGTAAATATGCATAGGATTGCATTGTTATTTCTAGAAAAAAAACCCTCACCCATATAGATCATCATCAGCCTGGGACCAAAACATCTGGAAAGCAGGATTGACAAGGGCTTAGTTATAACAACCCTCCTCAATTTGAGTTGAGAAAAGGATTGCATGATGGCATTCTGCTCTTGACAAGTGAGTTGGGTAACCTATTCACCACAAGCAGGAAGCCCTTGCAAGACATAAGGAGGCATGGGAATATATCCCCATGACCTGAGCAACGGCACAAAGTACCCTGTCCCATGGCAAATAAAAGATGGAGGAACAGCAGCTAAGTGGAGTTGTCTGCATTATGGTGATTCAGATCTAAAATACACATGTACCTATTGACTTAGCAGTGTGGTTGCTACTAGAGTATAACTGTTATCCTTTTGGACTTACAGAGAATGCCTGCAGCATTTTGTATTTGATGACAAAAAAATCATATTCAGCTCCACAGAACTCATAAAACCAACATCCAGGTGTAAACTCTGTCACCTTCTCTGATAGCATGAGAGAAAGTACTTCCCTGTATTAAATATATTCTATAGACACTGTTGTGCTTGGAAAACTGTTTATGTGAATTGACTTCTCACAAGACTTGAGCTTTTTCAACCACAGCAGTGTATCAGTCCCTTCCGGGGAGGGTGTATGTGTGTTTTATCTGCTGATGTGATTAAGATTGCATGTACTATGTGAAGAGCCACAACCGCTTCCTATGAATGGGAAGCACAATTGAGCATCTACATGGTTTTCCCATTCCTGTGACAGCCACACTGCTAAGGTAATATTGCATTTGAGTTTCGCCTACCTCTGCTGCTACTAATTTTGAATTTTGTTTAATCCATCCAATCCAATGTTCTGTGTTCAATGCAAGAATGCAACAGAGGCCACAGATCCATTAATCTTAAAGAATGGAATCTCTTGCTTCAAGAGAAAGCAGATCCTCTTAAAAGTATGTTATCCCTCAATCTGTGACATAATTATCTCATATTATTATTATTACATTTATATCCTACCCTTCATCCTAGAAGGAGCCCAGGGCAGCAACAGGCAATAAAACAAACACAAAAAATATAGAACATCTTAAAAATAATTCCAATGCAGATGCAGACTGGGATAACGTGTCTACTTAAAAGGCTTGTTGAAAAAAATTAAGTCTTCAGCAGGCACTGAAAAGACAACAGAGATGATGCATGTCTAATATTTAAATGGAGTGAATTCCAAATGGTAGGTGCCATAGCACTAAAGGCCTGATTCCTAGTGCATAAAATGTGTGGCACTTCAGAATGCTACCCCTCCATGGGCTCCAAGTCACAGACACTAGAACTCTACATTACCTTTGTTTTTGAAGTTTTGATCTGGCAGTGTTAATTAATCCCAAAATATCAATTCTGTTACATCTGTACCTGTAGCCCAGGCTTGTAATTAATAAGGATCTATGGACCATAATGGCCTTTGATGTCTTGAGCATAACTGCTGAACACAGTAGGGAGTGTGTTGAGCCTATTGGCTAATTGCTCATGGTCCCTTTGAAAAATTCCATGTCTAAAAAGAAGTCAGAAATAATTTTAATCACAGTACTATGGTGGTATGCTTTGTGATGTTACAATTGACCACATTGCATCCCAATTTCTTTAGCTCATTATAGCCATTGATTGCTCCCTCCCTTGACAATTGGATCACTCTGATATAAAAGAACCACAGCCACCTCAGGGAAGTTCTTTTCACTTTAAGGCTGAAATCCTATGCAGAATTAAGAATTCTTATGCACATTGATTTAAAATAGGTTTAGGCATGCCTAACTCTGCATAAGATGAGACTTCATGTCTATTTGCACTATATGGACTATAATTCTGCTTCTTTAAGTATTAAAATCCCATTCATTTCAATGCTGTAAGGTTAAAACTATGAGCCACCACCCAGTCCAGAACCCCTTTCATTCAGCAGTGGTCTCTGTGTGTTGGTGTATACAAGAATCTACTTGTTGGATATATGATTGCACCAGAACGATCAAGGGGTTGAAGCAACTCCCCTATGAGGAAAGGTTGTTAAGGGCATTAAGTTCAACAAATGGAATCCAGTTAATGTTGCCATGGTTTGATGATTATCACCTTGTGGCAATGTGGAGGCAGGCTTTTTTCACTGATGGCACCAGTGTTGTGGAATAATCTTTCTGGTGAAATACATGAGAGTATTGGTATTCCTCCAGCTCTTGCCGAAACACCTCTTTACACAAACATTCTCCTTATCTCCTGACCTGAACCTTCTGTCTTCATTGCTGTTTTAACTGTTTTGATTGTTGTGCTGTTTTAATGGGATTCTTTTATTTCACATAGTTGTGGATGCTTATTTTAAAGTTCTAATAGATTTTTTTGTTTATTTTAATTATGTATGGTTTTTTGGTAATTGGTTTTATACTTGCAAACTGCTGAGAAGCAACTTAGGCAATTAAGCTGTATATAAAACAACAACAACCACTACTACTAAGATTTTTTTTAGTTTAGAAAAAAAGACAAATAAGGGGAGCATGCAAGAGGGTTATGCAATTACGCATGGAGAAACTGGAGACAGAGATTTTTTTACTTTTCTCATAGTATTAGAACTTGGGGCCATCAATAAAACTGAATGATAAGAAATTCAGGACAGACACAAGGTGAAGTGATGGCCACCACCTTGGATGGCTTTCAAAGGGAATTACACAAATTAATGGAAAACAGATGAAAAAGGAGAGTCTGGAGTTGTATGGCACACACAATAGGAACATGGAATGTGAGAAGCATGAACCAGGGAAAGTTCAAAATTGTCAAGCAAGAAATGGAACGCATCAACATTACAATACTTGGCGTGCGTGAATTAAAATGGACAGGAATGGGACATTTTCAGTCAGGCAACTACAAAATATTTTATGCAGGAAATGAGAAATTAAGAAGAAATGGGGTTGCTTTAATAGTGAGAAGTGATGTAGCAAAAGCAATTAGGAGCTACAACACAAGGTCTGAGCGAGTGATATCAATGAGATTAAACGGGAAACCTATTAACATAACCATCATCCAAGTCTACGTTCCAACGGCAAATGCAGAAGAAGAGAAATTGGAGAGATTTTATGCAGAAGCACAGGAAGAAATTGATCACACCCCAAAACAAGATGTGCTGATAATCATGGGAGACTGGAATGCAAAAGTAGGGAACAGGGAAGAACTAGGAATTGTGGGGAAATGGGACTTAGGAGACAGAAATGAAGCAGGAGAAAGACTTATTGAATTCTGTGAAGCCAATAATTTGTTTCTTGCAAACACATTTTTTGAGCAACTAAAAGACGACAGTACAAGTGGACATCATGAAATGGTCAATATAGGAATCAAATTGATTCTATAATGGGTAGCAGAAGATGGAGAAGTTCCATACTTTCTGCGAAAACAAGACCAGGAGCAGACTGCGGTACAGATCATGAACTCGTCGTATTGAAAATCAGAGTAAAGCTAAAGAACAACAACAAAACCATCATAATGCCAAAATACAATTTAAATAACATCTCAGAAGAATATAAAGATCAAACAATGAACAGGTTTGACGGTTTAAACTTAGTTGAGAGAGAACTAGAAGAACTATGGAATGAAGTCAGAGACATTATCAGGGAAGATGCCAAAGGGTTGTGCCATTTTTGGAGGATCTCGAGGAATCGGTCAAGCTGTGGCTCAACTGCTAGTGCAGAAAGGATATTGCCTGGCCATTATTGCAAGAAATCTTGATAGAGCTCAAACTACTGCAAACAGCTTGGGAGCAGGTCATCTAGCATTTAGCTGAGATGTTTCCAAAGAAGAAGACATACAAAATGTGTTTAGAGAAATGGAGAAGAGTTTAGGTCATGTAAGCTATCTGGTTAATGCAGCAGGTATCAACAGGGATGGCTTGTTGTTGTGAACCAAGGCTGATGATATGATATCCCAGCTTCAGACTAATCTTTTGGGAACAATGTTGACATGCAAAGCTGCTGTGAAGAGTATGAATCAACAACAGGGTGGAGCTATTGTTAACATAGGAAGCATCGTTGGGCTGAAGGGCAATTCTGGTCAGAGTGTATATAGTGCCAGCAAAGCAGGATTAGTTGGATTTTCATGCTCTCTTGCTAAAGAAATAGCAAGAAAGAACATTCGAGTCAATGTGGTTGCTCCAGGTATTTAGTGGAATTGTCACTCTGTTCTCCCTGTTTCAATACATCTGTAGTTGTTTGGCCTGTCTTAAAATCCTGTCAGGCCTGTAAGGAACTGTGATTCATAGCGCCCAGAGTTGCCTTTCTGCCTCTTGGGACCTGCCGCCCCCACTAACACCACCTCCTCTTCCTTGGTGGTGCGGCCTGCGTCCATGGCGACAAGTTCCTTCCCTGGCAGCCCCACATAGTTTCATCCTCACTGGCTCCCACGACTCACTGCTGGTGGGTGTCAGGACTCAAGTTGCGGGAGTTGGCACCACCGAAAAGACCATGGAGCCGCCACCGCCCTCAGTTGGAATACGCTTCAGAGAATTGTGACATTGAGATGCAAAATATTGCAGGAAAAACAAGGACAAATATTTCAGGAAGACAAGGTCTTCAATTCTGAGTTTCTTTCCTGGACATTTTTTTTCTTAATAATGTCATTTGTTGTTTAGTTTAATTTTTGTAAATTGTATTGATTTCATTGAAGTATTTTTATATTTGTGTTTATTTTTCTTTGTAAGCCGCCTTGAGGGCCTTTGGCCGAAAGGTGGGGTATTATTATTATTATTATTATTATTAATAATAATAATAATAATATAGATTACAGCAAAGCCTTTGACTGCGTAGATCATGGAAAACTATGGAATGCTTTAAAAGAAATGGGGTGCCACAGCATCTGATTGTCCTGATGTGCAACCTATACTCTGCACAAGAGGCTACTGTAAGGACAGAATATGGAGAAATCAACTGGTTCACCATCAGAAAGGGTGTGAGACAGGGGTGTATTTTATCACCCTATTTGTTTAATCTGTACGCAGAACATATCATACGGAAAGTGGGATTGGACCAAGATGAAGGAGGTGTGAAAATTGGAGGGAGAAATATCAATAATTTAAGATATGCAGAGGATACCATACTACTAGCAGAACCAGTAATGATTTGAAATGAATGCTGATGAAAATTAAAGAGGAAAGCACAAAAGCAGGACTCCAGCTGAACGTCAAAAAGATGAAAGTAATGACAGCAGAAGATTTATGTAGCTTTAAAGTTAACAATGAGGACATTGAACTTGTCAAGGATTATCAATACCTCGGCACAGTCATTAACCAAAATGGAGGCAATAGTCAAGAAATCAGAAGAAGGCTGGGACTGGGGAGGGCAGCTGTGAGAGAACTAGAAAAGGTCCTCAAATGCAAAGATGTATCACTGAACACTAAAGTCAGAATTATTCAGACCATGGTATTCCTGATCTCTATGTATGGATGTGAAAGTTGGACAGTGAAAAAAGTGGATAAGAGAAAAATCCACCCATTTGAAATGTGGTGTTGGAGGAGAGCTTTGCGCATACCATGGACTGCAAAAAAGACAAATAGTTGGGTGTTAGAACAAAGTAAACCAGAACTATCCCTAGAAGCTAAAATGATGAAACTGAGGTTATCATACTTTGGACACATAATGAGAAGACAGGATTCACTAGAAAAGACCATAATGCTGGGGAAAACAGAAGGGAGTAGAAAAAGAGAAAGACCAAACAAGAGATGGATTGATTCCATAAAGGAAGCCACAGACGTGAACTTACAAGATCTGAACAGGGTGGTTCATGACAGGTGCTACTGGAGGTCGCTGATTCATAGGGTCGCCGTAAGTCGTAATCGACTCGAAGGCACATAACAACAACAATAAGGTATTAATATCTACTAGTCATGGTGGCCATATGCTACCTCCAAAATCGGCATCAGCATTCCTCTGAAATTAAATACTAGTTGCTGCAGAACAACAGCAGGAAAGGGCTATTACCTTTATGTCCTGCTCGTTGGCTTTCTGAAAGCATTTGGTTGGCCACTCTGGGCCAACCAATTATAACTGTCAGGTTTAATGGGCTCCTGCCAGGAGGAAGGGTGGGATATAAACCAAATAATAAATAAATAAATAAATAAATAAATAATAGCACTGATTACCTGTCTTGTCTCTGTGTGTTTTTGGAATCCCTCATTTTAGCTTTAAGTATGAGAATTCCAAATCAATCAATGCTTATACTGTACCCCTGGTGCACACTCTTCCTTCAGATCTTCAACTGAATGCACAATGCCTGATCTGGAAGGGTGCTGGTGTGTTCATCACCTTAAACTAAGCCTTCTGTATGTTTGATAAGAAAATTTGGTAGAAGCAGTTCATAACAGGGGTTGAGAAATTAGCGAAAAGCTCTTTGCACAATTAATAAAGGCATCAGAGACTAGGGATAGACAAATAGGTCAATTCCAGTTTATCTCTCTCATTTTTCCAGTTTAAATTCAGTTCTCCACATTTCCATGTCAGTTTGCAAATTTTCATTTTTAAAAAATCCTCATGAAAATTCATTAGCATTCATTTTAGTGCAAATTTTTCCTATACATATTTTGTATGCAATTTTACCTAATATATATTTTATTTATTTAATTAATTAATTAATTTGTATCCTGCCCCTCCTTCCATTAGGAGCCCAGGGTGGCAAACAAAGCACCAAAAAACTTTAAAACTTCATAAAAACAGATCTTAAAATACATTAATACAAAACAGCATTAAAAACAATTAAAAAAACAACCTTAAAAAGGGTTAAAAACATTATTAAAAAACATTTTAATATACATTTTTGCAAAGCGGTTTTCCCTTTTAATGAATTGTGAATGTTCTTTTCATGTTTGTGCCTACTTTATCCTACTGTATGCATTTATATATATATTACTTGGCTGCATTGCAAAGCTCAGAGAAGTGTGAATTTTGAAGTGTGTGTTTCAGTTCATATCTTGTTTCTTGAAATGTGAATTAGGTAAGTTTGCCTTTAAATGAGAACTGAATCAAATTTCTATCTCATCCCTATCAAAGACCCACCCAAACAGGTTAAAACTAGGGCAACAAGAGAACACAGAACTCAAAATGCCCAAATTTTCTGTACCACTGATTTGTTTTTAAAATATTTTCCTTTCCTGCTCTCCCACATCTCTCACTCCCCCTTTTTAACCGTATTGCTAAGACTGTTCTTTCTGCTTTCAATTTCATGCCTGGCTACAATATGCATTTTCTTCTCTCTCTTTTTATATTATCATTGCACAAATACCTCTCAGGTAATTTGAACTAATATTTCAACATATATTTGCTTTCTGGAATATATTTAATGGTTTGAGTTAACATACAGGGACATATTTAACACACACACACTTTGAAAACAATGTTGTAAAATGGATGAATATAGAGGCTTTCAGAACCTTGTGAGAATGGATTAATGATTTTCACTTCTTAGGTTATCCTATATTAAGTAGAATGTCTTATGAACTGTGGCTCAAATCTCAGCTGAACCATGAGCTCTTTAGTATGTGATAATGGCTTACCTTATAATCCTTCATAGGATATTGTAAGCATTGCTGCGATAATGTATGTGATTGTCTAGAATCCTTAGAAAAATCACTACTTGAATGTGTGAAGCACAATCCCATGCGTGTTTACTCAGAAAAAAGTCCCTCTCAGGTCAGTCGGACTTACTTAACAGTATGTGTGCTTAAGGTTGCAGTCTAAGTATTCTATTCCTTGCTAAGAGACATGAAAATACCATATCTGGGTAAATTTAGAATTTCATCCATTAATTTTTATTTCATTTAATTTACCAATTTATAACCTAGAGCATGATGTTGATAATGTTCATGTGTGATTCTTGTCAACAATCTCCGTGTTTCCTTTGTATATCTGCTTGTCACATTTAATGAGCCAAAATGGTTTGTCATGGGCAGAGGAAGGAGAAAAAATTGGATAACCTTTGTCTCTTTCCTATCAATCAAAGCAGTGAGGAGTGAGAATTCTGTCTGGATTGGGCAGAGGGAGAAGGAATGCATCTTACTAACAACGGAGAATATACATTCTTTAACAGTGGAGAATATATACTCTTTTTTTGCAAATAGTTATGTTGAATCCATTATCATACCTTTTTATCATGTAGCAGTAGCAGCTGGTGGACGGAGGTACAGCAGCATTGCTCACTTGGCATTCCAACATGGTGGTCGCTGCTGGCATCCAAGAGGGAGGGGGGTAAGACAGAGAGATTGGTGCAGGTGCAACAGCAGGAGCTTTGGATTGGCTCTGCTGCTGTGCATGCACTATGCCATTCTCCCTGCCACATTGCCCCTATCCCCCTCAGTCAGCAGGCAGTGACCTCCACACTGAGAAGCCAGGTGAGCAACACCAGCCCAGCCCACTCCACTCTGTTATGTAGGCATGTGGAGACATATTCTTTAATTCTAACTGTATATCTTTTGCACCTGGCTGTAGCAAGGTAACCCTTTACATATTATATGCCAGGGGTTCCCAAACGGTGATCTGTGAACCACAAGAGGTCTGTGAGATTCATTCAGGTGGTCTGGGGCATGTCCACATTAAATATTCATATTGATTTTTTAATTGTATTTTTATTACTTCTTTTATTTCTTATATTCTATTTTATTGCATTACAGTTTGAATTCTATAGAATGCAAATTGTAATACAACATAAAAAGAAGTAATGAAAATATGATTAAAAACCATATAGCATATAGCACAGCACTTCACAACTGCTACAACAATTCATTGTATTTTTATACTATTTTATGTTCACCGCCCAGAGAGCTATCGCTAGTCGGGCGGTATATAAATTTAATAAATAAATAAATAAATAAAATACAACAGGGATAAAAATCATTAAGTGGTCTGCCAAGACCCTCAGCAATTTTCAAGCGATCCATGTGAAAAAAAAGATTGGGAACCCTTGTTGGATACCATTTAGATATGGTAACTCTCTTTAAAGTCAGTTTATAATAATTGATTATAAATAATAATAACTGGTTATTTGCTTGTATATTTAAATGCAGGAAATCTTATTTTATATATATGTTGTTTACCCCTCACCCTCAATGGATGTACGACTTATTTTTCTGAAAATTAATAAAATTGAAAATTAATTTTTTTAAAAAAAAATAAAGTCAGTTTACGCATGCGTGGTCACCAGGCAATCTTCAATCTTAACTGATGGTTTATATGGACAAAACTTAAATGATAGATCCAACATCACTGACAGAGCTGTTGTGGTGTCATTACACAGCTTCTTGTCATCATACAATATGTAGCTGCTCACATGTTCAGCTGGGTGAGCAAGCAATATGTTATTGAGTAACATATGTGGCAGGTGTGAATCGGCCTCTAATTTGCCAAGCTGATGTAACTTTAACTTAAATTCTAAATTATTCCAAATATAAATAAATTATCTACCTGAGTTTCCAGTTCTCTTATGGGAAAGACTCTGCTTTGCTGTGTATTACAGCATGCCCTTGAGGTCAGCTGCAGCTTTGGCTGGCGTTCATTGCTTGTCCTTCCTCTTCCCCTTCTGGCTTGATTGCCCTTTATACCCTCCTGAGTTTGCTACTTATGTATAGCAGATCATAGAATTCTGTGCTCCATCTGGAGCCTTTGGCATTTGCCTCTGGCTCTGTTATTTCTCAATAATAAAAAGTAATTTGTTTTGGGCACTATTACTGACATGACTATGCCACGCTTGATAACTGCCACCTTGAATTCTCCTTTTATTTTGGTGAGCAATAATGCCAGTATGTTTCTGAGCAGGCTTTAGTAGTTTAGTCATGAAGTCATGGCTCAGACAATTTATGTTACCTTTCCAAATATATATTGCTTAAATTATTTAAAGTTAAACCTCAAGTCATTCTAAGTGGGTGATCATGACACCAGCCTTGCAGTTTCATTACCTGCCGAATCTATTCCAATTTTCTAAGTACCTTTCTCTCTCTGCCTCTCTCTTCATTTCCACCCTACATGTATGGTTTTTCCCCTCCATTTCTGTCCCCCCCAGTTCCAGGCTGGTGTGGATGGGGTCCTGATCCTGGGGTGTTGGATCCAGCAGATCACTTGCCCCTGGAACATTCCATTTTGAGGCTTAACACCAGTATGAACACTGCCAGTTGTAGATCTATGTTGGTGAAGTTTTCTACAGGGATAATACGGGGCTCTACCTCCCTGCTGGTGGAACTCAATTCTGCAGGCAGACAGGTACTTCCACCCAGTTCTAATCTCCTCCAGGCAATGGATCTGGATGTTAATTTAAAAAATTAGGAGTTGAGGATTCTCTATAAAAATCATGTTCCTCCTTCCTCAACCAGCCCTGTAGTCAGCCCACTTGTTAAGTGGGGCAGCCACGTTTCTAGGTGGGACACTTGGGTGAGGAGAGGCAGATAGCACCAACCAGTCTCTTCCCCTGCCCTCTACTCACTGATGGAGAGGATGTGAGGGCCACACCAGGAGAAAGGAAAGGCAGTGACCTTTCCCCTCGTTCCTCCTCCATGCACAGATTGTGTTAACTTACATAATGGGTTATGTAAAGGTCAGATTAACATGAATTTTAATATGAACACCAGGAATTAAATGACTGCATATTTTTTTGTTTCATAAGAAAAAAGGATGTTAAGGATACAGTGAACAAGGGGGTACCAAAAGATGTAAAACAAATAAAATGCTGTACCTAATATGTTACAAACTAGTATGAGTATAGTGAGTGATTTAAAAGTGTAAAGAGTAACTTAGGATAGATTTTTTTCAGATCACTAAGTTATCTCTTTATTTCACCCTTTTGCAATAAACACCCAATCTTCCTCTACTCATCCTGCTCATAACTGCAGAATAAACAAACTCATATTTCTGACTGCAGGCAAGCAAGCATGATTTTTTATTGCGAGAACACAACTGAAACTAAAACAGAAAAGCAGAGCAAAGGAAAGCCCAAAAAGTGGTCTAACTCTAGCCCATAATGCAATATTCTAACATATAACTCTTCAAGGGTCTTGTGGCCATACGGACTGTTTTTTTCAGGATCACTTAAGTAATTATAGGGTGATTGTAATCATGAAAAATCCGCCCTGAGTCAGGGAAAGTCTTGAGTGAGCAGACTTTTGGGGGCTCTTCCTGATGAGACTTTTCTTGTGCATTTGCCCTGCCTTATTCATTGAATTTTTCAGAGAGTCCTGTTCATAAATTGCTCCTTTCTTAAAACAAGCTGTCATTATTGAAATAGAGCCTGGCATTGTCTGTCAGGCCACAAATTAAAAAGACATTTTTCCTTAAAAAATCTGGGGGGGGGATTTGGTTTCCTATAACTTGAGCCCATTATTCCATGGCCTGCACTGTGGGATGATTGGGATACCACATATACACACTTAACCCACGAACCCCCTAATGCAGACCACACAGCTCTCTCTGTCTCTCTCACACACAAACACACATACAAACATTCACGTACAATTCACTCACATACACTCACAGCTGTCTTGTCTCAACAGAGTTCATTGCCTTTGGCAGTGAATTCCTTGGACCTTTCCAACTGCTCGGAGACGTCTAAGGAGTTCATCAATGAGCTCAGATTAGTAACTAGTCCTCATTAGTTCCTGGATTTGAACTCTTTATTTATTTATTTATTTATTTTATTTGTATACCGCCCCATAGCCGAAGCTCTCTGGGTGGTTTACAGCAACTAAAAACATCAAAAACAAATATACAAATGTAAAACACATCTTTTAAAAACAATTTAAAACACAATTTTGTGTTTTGGTGACCTGGCACCAAAAAGATAACAGTGATGGCACCAGGCACCTTGTTATGAAGATCATTCCATAATTTGGGGGCCACCACTGAGAAGGCCCTTTCCCTTGTTGCCACCCTCTGAGCTCCCCTTGGAGTAGGCACCCCGAGGAGGACCTTAGATGTTGAACATAGTCTACGGGTGGGTTCGTATCGGGAGAGGCGTTCCATCAGGTATTGTGGTCCCAAGCTGTGTAAGGCTTTATAGGTTAAAACCAGCACCTTGAATCGAGCTCGGAAACATAAAGGCAGCCAATGCAAGTGGGCCATAATTGGAGTGGCAGTCATCTACCGGGAGTCTTTGATTTTCACCAGGCCTCCGCTCCCAAGGACCAAGGTTGTTGATTGCATGTACTGGAGGTTGGGCTCGAAGGGCAGTTTGGGGATCTTGCTCGTGTACCGCCCGCCCCGCTGCACGGCAGATTCCCTGTCCGAGGTGCTCGAGGTGGTCTCGGATGTACGAGCGTTGACCCCAGAGCTTTTAGTACTGGGGGATTTCAACATGCATGCTGAGACCACCCTCAGTGAAGCCCCTCGGGATTTCCTGGAAACCATGGCTTCCTGGGAACTGCACCTTAATAATACTGAGCCCACCCATGTAGCCGGTCATGCTCTCGACCTTGTATTTGTCCTGGGAGCGGTAGGAAGTGTTCTGAAGTTGGGGGCTATTTCTTTTACCCCCGTGTCATGGTCAGATCACTATCTGGTGAATTTTGACATCTTGATGCCACACTCCCTCCGCAGGGGTAAAGGACCTATTAGAATGGTCCGCCCTAGGTGCCTGATGGATCCAGAGGGATTCCTGACTGCGCTGGGGGAATTGGAACCTGCTGAAGGTCGCCCGGTCGAAACCCTGGTGATGGAGTGGAATGAGGGAATCACCAGGGCATTAGACCGGGTGGCTCTGAAACGTCCTCTCCCCCTGAATAGGACTCAGACGGCTCCGTGGTATACACCCCGGTTGCGTAGTCTGAGGCAGGAGGTGAGACGACTAGAGCGCCGGTGGCGAAAATCCCATTCTGAAGATGCTCGGACACAGGTTACAGCAGCAATAGCTGCCTACCAGGTGGCAGTGAGGGCAACAACGAAGGATTTCTTTGCTGCCTCTATTGCATCCGCAGAGTGCTGTCCCAGGAAGCTGTTCCAAGTGGTCCGAAGCCTGGTCGGTCCAGTTGCTCAGGAACCCTTGGAACATTCTAAGACTTCCTGTGACAAATTGGCAAAGCACTTTGCTGATAAAATCGAGCACCTGAGGAACTCGATTCCGTACGCTGTGTATGCAGTGGGGGATCCAGAGTTGACCAATTGCAGTCCGGTTCTGTGGGATCGGTTTCAGCCTCTCCCTTCTGAGGATGTGGACAAGGTGCTTTCAACGGTAAAGCCTACCACCTGTCTGATTGATCCTTGCCCATCATGGTTTCTTATGAAATGTAGGGAGAAATTAGGCGAAGGGATCAGGGCGGTGGTAAATGCATCCTTGAAGGAGGGTGTTTTGCCACCAGCCCTCAAGGAGGCAATTATAAAACCTATTCTGAAAAAGGCCTCCTTGGATCCCAAAGTCTTGAACAACTTTCGCCCCGTTTCAAATCTGCCATTTTTGGGGAAGATCATTGAGCGAGTGGTGGCTGGCCAGTTGGCAGCACACTTGGATGAAACGGATTATTTGGATCCATACCAATCGGGTTTCAGGACTGGACATAGTACTGAAACAGCCTTGGTCGCTCTGGTAGATGATATGAGGAGGGCATTAGATGGGGGAGAATCCACCTTTCTTGTGCTCCTGGATCTCTCGGCGGCTTTTGATACCGTCGACCACGGTATCTTGTTGGATCGCCTGGAAGGATTGGGAATAGGAGGCACTGTCTTGCAGTGGTTCTGTTCCTTTCTCTCTGACAGGCATCAACAGGTAGCATTGGGAGATGAGGTTTCAGACCCTTGGCCCCTCACATGCGGAGTGCCACAGGGTTCTATCCTCTCTCCCATGCTATTTAACATCTATGTAAAGCCGCTGGGAGCTATCATCAGGAGTTTTGGGCTGCGATGTCATCAATATGCAGATGACACGCAGCTCTATCTCTCCTTTAAATCTTCACCAGAGATGGCTGTGGAGACCTTGTCCAAGTGCCTGGAATCCGTGAGTGGATGGATGGGAACAGGCTGAAGCTCAATCCTGATAAGACCGAGGTGCTACTTGTGGGTGACAGGGGGAGGTTGGGTGCTGTTGACCTACAGTTTAATGGGGTGAGTTTACCCCTGAAAGATCAGGTCCGCAGCCTCGGGGTGGTTCTTGATTCCAAGCTGTCCATGGAGGCTCAGATTTTGGCAGTGAGCCGGGCAGCTTGGTACCAATTACATCTCATACGGAGGCTGCAACCCTACCTCCCTATTCATCAGCTCCCACTGGTGGTACACGCCCTGGTCACCTCTCGATTAGACTACTGCAATGCGCTCTACGTGGGGTTACCCTTGAAAACGGTCCGGAAACTACAACTGGTGCAGAATGC
Organism: Rhineura floridana; assembly: GCF_030035675.1. Taxonomy (NCBI): domain Eukaryota; kingdom Metazoa; phylum Chordata; class Lepidosauria; order Squamata; family Rhineuridae; genus Rhineura; species Rhineura floridana. Next base: position 132,082,730 of record NC_084481.1, on the reverse strand, counting down.
GGCAGCTCGGTTGCTTACAAACAGCCGCCGCCGTGATCACATCACGCCAGTATTATTTCACCTACATTGGCTGCCAGCTGTTTTCCGGGCCCAATTCAAGGTGTTGGTATTAACCTTTAAATCCCTATACGGTCTCGGCCCAGTTTATCTGAAGGAGCGCCTCCAGTACCACAAATTAAGCCACCCAACCAGATCAGCCACACAGGGCCTTCTCTCAGTCCCACCAACGAAAACAGCTAGGTTGGTAGGGACTAGAGAGAGGGCATATTCAGTGGCGGCCCCCACTCTCTGGAACTCCCTCCCATACGATCTTCGCCATGCCCCTTCCCTGAATATATTTCGCCGGGCATTAAAAACTTGGCTTTTTGGACAGGCCTTCAGGAATTCCAGGGAGGGCTAATTTTGGGGGGGATATTTTATTATCTATTGATCGCCCTAACTGATTTCATGCTGCTATGATTAATGATCGTACTGATTTTATTGTATTTTATCTGTATTGTATTGTAATTTACTGAATTTTAGTTTGTACGTCGCCTAGAGTGGCTTCGGCCAGATAGGCGACACAAAAATTAAATTTATTATTTATTATTATTATTTTTATATGTTCGGACCGTCTGGTTCCTGTTACCAATCTGGCCGCTGTATTTTGCACAAACTGCAGTTTCCGAACCATCTTCAAAGGCAGCCCCACATAGAGTGCATTGCAGTAATCTAACTTGGAGGTTACCAAAGCATGGACAACTGAAGCCGGGTTATCCCTGTCCAGATAGGGGTGCAGCTGGGACACCAACCGGAGTTGGTAGAAGGCACTCCATGTCACCGAGGCTACCTGAGCCTCAAGTGACAGAGATGGTTCTAGGAGAACCCCCAAGCTATGAACCTGCTCCTTCAGGGGGAGTGCAACCCCATCCAGGACAGGTTGGACATCCACCATCTGGTCAGAAGAACCACCCACAGCAGCATCTCAGTCTTGTCTGGATTGAGCCTCAGTTTATTAGCCCTCATTCAGTCCATTGTCGCAGCCAGGCACTGGTTCAGCACATTGACAAACTCACCTGAAGAACATGAAAAGGAGAAATAGAGCTACATGTCATCAGCATACTGATGGCAACGCACTCCAAAGCTCCGGATGACCAAACCCAATGGTTTCCTGTGGATGTTGAACAGCATGGGGGACAGAACTGACCCCTGCGGAACCCCATACTGGAGAGTCCAGGGTAACAAGCAATGTTCTCCAAGCACCACCTTCTGGAGCCGACCTGCCAAGTAGGAGCGGAACCACCGCCATGCAGTCCCTCCCACTCCCAACTCAGCCAGTCGTCCCAGAAGGATACCATGGTCGATGGTATTGAAAGCCACTGAGAGATCAAGAAGAATCAACAGAGTCACACTCCCCCGTCTCTCTCCCGACAAAGGTCATCATACAGGGCGACCAAGGCTGTTTCCATGGCAAAACCAGGCCTGATAACTTTTAAATATTTTTATTTAATATTTAACCATGCTTTTTAATAAAATAAATACTGCTGACCAAGTGACAGGTTGCTAAACAGGTGTGTAGCCTTTGGTGACATCCCAGCTGCTTGCTTATTTATTTATTAGATTTATATCCCACCCTTCCTCCCAATAGGATCCCAGCAGATGACAGGATTTCACACCAGATGACAGGAACCAGTGAAGAGATCCTGCCTTTCCTGAAGAGATCCGATCTCTGGTGATCTATCCAGGAAGTGGTACAACAAAGATTACTTAGCAGACTGAAAAGGGTCTTGCAGCTGCTGGTGCTGGCAATTTGATTGAGGGGAGCAAGAGGAACTGCCAGAATGCAACCATGGTCAGTGTGTAGAAAAGGGGGGGGACTTATCACTGCCACCTAATTGCTGGTAGTCTGGAGGGGGAGAGCAAAATAAATTATTGGGGGCTGGATACAGTTCATGGCCTGTAGGGTAGCCACCCCTACTTTAGTGCATATCTTGGGGAAAACATTTTTCTGTTAACGTCGAGCCTCCGCTCTCTCTCGACGAGCAGGGAGGGGGAAGGTATGAATTGCAGGCGCCTCCATGGCCAGAAGGTGCAGAAGGTCCTGCTGTTGTTGTGTATTTTCCTGCCTTGGAGGAAGGGAGTGTGTTAGATGCTCCGCCAATTCCCATGGGTGAACCCTCCCCCTTTCAGGATAGTGCTCAGCCTCCAAACGCCCTCTCGGAGCCGTTAGGGGAGGATTCTGAAATAGCAGTAACTCCTCCTTTGCCAAGCTGTGAAAGAGCAGTAACTCCCCCTTTGTCCACCCGTAACTTAGAGATGTCTGAGGCTTCCCTGCCTTCTACTTCCCTGTCTGTTGATAAGGACCCTGTTTTGTCAGACGAGCCCTTGGAAGTTCGCCCCCCTTCACCTCGCTCTCGACGGTGGGAAAAGCGTACTGGTCAGAGGGTGGGGGTATGAACGAGTGAGAGATTGCGCTCCAAAACTTCCCCTATATAAGTCTGCTGAGTTGGGAGGGGGGTGTTGCGTCAACTCTCTTTTACGTTGCAGAGCAGGTCTAAAGTGTTGTAAGGGAATTATAGTGAGTTATTGTAGGAACTCTATGAAGTGCACTGCTTTTGATGTATCCATTACTCTAATAAAACAAGATTTACTTGCACCAACGTCTCAGCCTCTTGGTCTGACTCTGGACGGGACAGTTAAGGGCTGCATTTCCTCAGAGGTAATCTTTTGGAGACCACATGCCAGCAGTGGGAAGGTCAACAGCCAGTGGTGGGTGGGCCCAGAGTCTAAAGTGGGTAGGGCCGCCCTCTTTCTCCTTCTCTTCCTGTTACCCCTTTTCTCATTCGTTTGTACATCTCTCTCCCTCCTCTTTCTTCTTCCCTGCCCAATGGCTGCTGGGGAAAGGACAAGTCAGTCTTGACAGAACTCGGAAATGCTTGCATGCAGTGGGCTTCCCCCCCTTCTATCATTCCATCTATTTTGACTTTTTCCACATTTCCTGCTACCCATGAAATAAGACTGAGGCCTACTGCTTTCCCGCTACTGCTTTAGTGGTACTAACTGCTACACACTGGGGCAGTGATTGTGCCTAGACTTGGAAAACAGAAGGTGGAAAAGCAACTCAAGGGTTCCTCTGAGCTCATTACAATCAGGCTGAAAGTCTCTCCACAGCATCCCTGGCAGCAGAAACCATAATAAATGTAGTCCCTCTGGTTCCTGCATTCCTACTAGGGCCATTGGGAACCATATGGACTATGAGCCTTTCTGGACTTTTCTCTTATAGTGGTATAGTTGCTTTTTTCCAGATTTTTTTGGCATGCTGATGTCATCATTATTCATCTACTATTCTGAAATAATGAACTAAAACGTTTTTTCTTCTACAGCAAAAAAATCTGACTTTTGTGAAAGATCCAAGGGATTCTCAATATTTTCCTTTGTGCAGCATCTGTACAAGCACAGTTTCTGTGTGGGAAGGGGGGTTGATGGGTTTGGTTTGGGAGATGTTTGTTTGGTGCCACTTTCCTCTGATGGATGTGAGCTGTCACTTTGCAAGCTATATTCAGAGTAGAGATACGGCAAACAGCAGTTCAGAGAGAGCCGTACTGGCCTGGGGTTTCACAGTTCCTCTTGTCTAACTTCTTCGAATCCCTTATACTCTCACAAGATTAGCATTATATACCAAAAAAGTGAAAAGGCTATTTTCCCTCATGACTTGGCCATTTACTGGCTGGAGGAATGTGAGGGGTGTAATTATAGCCACAGAACATTTCTCAATTTGGGCACAATGCACCATTAGTGTGGAAAGGAAAACCCTGCACTCAGGGCTTTTCGCACTTATCTTTCATACTGGAATAGTTCTTTTGACCTGACATTTTTAAGAGTGCATATGTAGCTGATTGTCTGCACCTTGGTCACAGTGAGGGGTTTTCTTTTCCACATGGTTTTCTCTATTGATCTGGATGATCTGTTATTTGCAGAGGAGACCTCCCCAACTATCACTATTGTCTTTAGAGCACTTGCCAATAGTGAGGAGGAGGAGGAGGATGACGACGATGATGACGACTGTTCTGTAAGGGGCACGTTTCATGAAAAAGGAAATGAAGGCAACCTCGTTCATTTCTAATTTGTTTCTTGAAAAACAAATGAAAGTCCTTTTATTGTGTTTCTCCCCTTCATTTCTCATGAATGAATTCAGGATTCCTGAAGCTGACAAGAACTTTTGAATTGCATTTCATTGTTTAGTGCATTGAAACAATCAGATATATTTAGCGAACTTTCTGTGGGAAGGGGGATCCTGAAGTGCCCTGAAATTGGCAAGACATAGGTACCCTTCATGTGTTACAAGGGCTGCAGAGCCACACTGATGATCCCACCTCCAAGATTGTGCAGCTTCCCTCAGTCCTCTGTCCCCCAACCAATATGTCCATGGAAGCCTGTGCACATAGACCTCAAATTTCTAGTTCCCAAGGAAGCCTAGACACATAGAGGCTCATGCACATAAGCTTTCCTGTCTCAGATGTCCCTACTGTACATGTGGATGTTGGGCAGAACCAGGGGAAGATGCACGAATTCAGGGGTGGCGGCAGCTGTTTTAATTGTGTGACATGACTAGGAGGACTGTCCAAGCTGAAGCATTAAAACAACTGGAAGTTTAGAGGATGTCAGTATTTTTAAAATTTGTTATATTATTTATTTATATATTTATGTGCTGTTTCTCCATGTACAAAGCTTCCCCAAAGCAGCTTACAATATAACCAAACAAGTATAAACAAAATTTAGAACAATCAGCATCTGTAAAGCAATTAAAAATATAAACATCTATAAAGAAAGCAATATAAAAACATAATCCAGACCATCAAAGATAAAACTGGGACCCTTTGTCTAATCTGTCAGTAACTTATGAGTTCTGATGCAGTAGAGGAATAAATCATACCTTATATGCAATTTGAATGGAAAACTCCATTCAATTTAATGGCAACAGAAATTAAGCAAGTCAATGAAATAAATGAAATGAAACAAAATGAAATAAATGAGAAATGACAAAATGAATTAAACAATAACAAAAGAAAAACAAAATGAATGAACTAATAATGAATGGAAAACAAAACAAGCAGGGCTTCCAGAAATAAAAAAAGTTCCAGTGCATTTCTGTAGTGGGCAATGTCACTATGGGCTTTAGCCTCCAGGCTATGTCACTATACGGATGACATCAGGAACTTAATAACAAAGACAGGTTTTACAAAAGTCTATGAAAAAAATGGTTTATGTGGGATAGGGAATACTGGGAGGATGGGTGTGATATAAATCTAAAAATAAATAAAATAAATGGCCAAAGATCACCCATCACTACACTAGGGTTTTGTTTTTTAAAAATATTATAGCTACAAATGTAGGATTGTACAGATTAAACAGTGATGTCTTCAATCTAATCTTGAGCCTTGTTAAAAAAAAGTCAAGTGCATAATTAAATTCTAATGTAACAATATTGGGTCCATTACTAGAGATCCTTCAGAACATGGTTTATGACGCTAAATTCTAAAAATATTTTAAAGTGGGAAACACAGCAATTATTTTAGGTCTGTATAAAATACTGTGAGAAATAAATTCAATGATAAATTTGACAGGATTAGTATATAGTAACTGTCAGCAGCCAATTGGAATTAGAACATCACAGAATCTTTCTGGCAAAAGTGATTCTTAGGAGATACTCATGAGATCTTCCCCACCCCCAATCTTTTCAAATATGTAATAGAACAAAATAGCCAACAGCATTCAAATGTGCTGTAAACTTAGTGCATAAGACTACATGTGATGGGGAATTGGACTGAATAATTTATTCTTATTACTACCACAAATCACCTGGCGTTAATGTTGGTGCTTAATTTCCACCAAAGCTAAGCAGCTGCTCCTATGCACATCTTTCATCAGGAACAATCAGTTACATTAAAGCAACAGCTGCTAAAGATATAGAGTGGAGAACTGGGAAATATATATATTTAATATTACTTGAATTTTGATGTTTTTCCAAAATGATCCACGTGAATGCCTTAATGTAGGGCTCTTTGAATTTTTGTCAGAGCAGTGGGTTGCTATACATTGGCTGCTACAACCTAATGACATTTCAAAACATGATGGATGGTCAGAAATTTAATGAGAAGACATGGGGAACGGACTGAAAAGTCATTGCTTGCTCAGTTGTTAGAGTCTTACTGGCAAAATACTAGGAAAAACAAAGCTAGTTCTGGTTGTACAGGAATAGACAAGTAAGCTTTGGTAGATAACATTAATGAGCAAATTAATACAACTTTAGGCATATCTGGGATGGTACCCTCCAAAGAGAGAGCAAATTTCAGGATGCTGATAAATATGTATCAGTAGCCCAATGTGTTTCAGCCCAAAAGCCGACTTCAGGGGCTTTATATACTTGCACAGATATCTGTAAAATGCCTCCTTCAATAATTCAAATGCAGTAACCTGAAGGAGACATTTTTTTCCAGGGGGATGACAGCCTTGTATGATATATTCCAGTTTTCCTCAGACTGTGGGGTGCCCCACAGGAAGTTATGAGGCACCTAGGTGGGTGAGTTTGAGCTATTCTAGAAAGGGATATAAGCAGGTGATACTTGCCTCCCCAAGACATGGGAAGACTGAATACCCTCTGTCAGAAAACCTTCACTTGTTCATACTGGATCCATAATGAGGATGCATCTCAGTAAGAGTTGTGATTAAAAGGATTCAGAAAGAGCTGCTGGGTTTTGCCTGTGCATAGTTTTAGGAAGGGCTCAGAGATGTCCAGAAATGGGCAAAGCCTATTCCTTTTTTTCTATGAGCAGGAATGGGGGACCTATGGCTCTCCAGATGTTGCTAGACCACAACTCCCATCCCTGACCATTGGGCATCCTGTCTGGGGCTAATGGGAGTTGGAGTCCAATAACACTGGAGGGCCACCACCCCTTGCTCTGGTTGTAAAAAAAAAAAGGCAGACAGGTGGGGGCTAGGGGAAGACGGATTGAGGTTGGAGGGGCAATGCCCCACTTACCCTAATGAACCAGCCTTTGCTGATCAGCAGCAAAAAATTGGCCTCCTGCGTCTTAGCTAAATATGTCAATGGATTGTTAGTTCCATATGTAACTTTTTAGATTCTCTTTGTCTAAATATATGACAGACATTAACAACCAAAGGATTAAAACAGGTGGAACTGCAACTGAATACAGAAGGCGTTGAATCAGGCCCTCTATTATCCTTCTAAATTAATTAATCATTTAAGGATAAACACATTAGGCAAACTTTAAGTGAATCACTCCCTGTCTATCTGTGTACCTCCAGGTTGTTTTGGGTTACCAGAGATGAGATGCAGACAAGAGATTTGCTTACAAAGAGTTAAAATTTATTGAGTAACTTACAAGCATACAGCCAAGTAGCCCAATAAAAGTGGAACAGTCCACAGCTCTGCAGTAGCTGGGTCAGACTGAACACCCCATTGGGCACATGCAACACTTTTATAGTATTGAAGCTAGCATGTGGCATTGGCATGATTACATACAATATTGGCAGGTTTACATACACAAATGATATTTTTTACGCTTTGAACATTACAGCATAACACTGATAATTGGGTTGTTGACCTTCTCACAAGACATCTTCAAAAGCCAACTAATTGCTAGAAAACTATATGGAAACTCCCTGGCACTTCTTTGGCAAGCTATATGTTGGCCATATATCTCTGCTACCAAGCAACTCTCATCATTGACCGTCCTTTGACTCGTCCACTTGGCTGTACTAACAAGCACCTGCTCATTAACCTACCCTTTGGAATATCACCTAGGTTTAAATAAAACACCTTACTGATAACATATTCTTGAATATATCCCTAACTGGGCTCCTTTGATGCCTCTCTACTAACAAGGTACATTCCCAGCATTATACTGGGCAGGTCATCATGCCCTTTCCTAGCTTAGGTTTTCAGATGATTATGGAATGCAGGGGCCTGAAAGGGGAATACAAGCCTTCAGGTTCACTAGCAAATACATATTGAATCTATGCTTAACATAAGGCTATAATATCTTGCTATAGGCCTCTACTTGCTTGCTGGACATAACAAATTGGTACAGGGTATACACTATCATAGTTGTCCTTATTTAAAATCCAGATAAACACCTGCTAACTGGTATTGCAGCTCTCCTTTCCTGGAAAAAATCTTTCAAAAATGTCATTCTCCACCCCTTTCTGTGATGCAGGTGCAGTATGAAACCTAATTTATTAAACCTGAAATTAAATTGGAGCTTCTCCTTGTCCAATGTGACATTTAGTTAATATTTTGGCCAGACAAAATCATTTTACTCTGGTGGTCTATGAAATGGTCTCACAGCAATTGCTAGTAAATATGGAAGAAAAGTTCCACATGCCTGATTGAAAAATCCCCCCTCTTTTCCTCCACATCTAACTCTATATATGAGAAGAAAGTCTTATGACAATATGAAGAAAACAGCATAAATGAAAAATCTTCTCGCTTTCCTTGAAATATATTAACTCTATAGATGTGCAGAATGTCTTATGACAGTTTGAAGAAAATGGTATAAACGATAATCACAAATGAAATTTTTGCCATCTCTGTGCAGACGAGAACAAATGATCGCCTCTTTAGGCCTCTGAGTGAGGCCAACTTTACAGGAAAATGAGTGTTTCCCATAGTAAACAGTGCAGAACCATACAGCCAGCTCACTACTAAACAGCGAGGCATTCTGGGTATATGTTGTGATAACTGTTAAATGGTTTACAAGTTCACTGGCCAGTAAGGCATGAGGGAAGCAGACACCAGGGTTTAGGCTTCAGATTGCACCACTGTGGGTTGCCAAAACTGCTGGCCTGCTCTGTGTTAAAAGCTCAATTCTACTAACACGGCTATGAGGTAGTACTGCAACCTCTACTTCTAAAGGAGGCAATAGAGTTCCACCTGCAAAGCCTCGGACTCTCAGACCTGTCTCCTGAATACGAGTACCTTATTTCTTCAGTCATGATCAAGCAGCTTGCAGACTCCTGCTCAATGTATGCATTGCCTTTAAGCCACCAGTCTTGACACTGCCCATGATTACCATTGAAAATCTCTTCTGCTCAGCACGAAATAATGACTTTACTACAACCTTCCCCAACCTGGTGCCCTCCAGATGTTTTGGTCTACAATTCCCACCCAATGGTGCCTGGTGCATGTGGGGACTGGCAGGGTGGAAAGCAGGGAGTCCACACAGTAAGTGGAACCAGAGCCAATGAGAGGCAGAGCCAACTAATTCTAGTTTTGTTCCCATCCTCTTCCCTGCTGAGTTCTCCAAGGCCAACACTGAGACTAAAGAGGGGGAGGAAAATGATGGTCAGTGCTACCCCCTGGATTAGTTGGAAGCAGGCAGGAGGGAGCTGACAGAGGGCAGGGTAAGGTTGGTAGGCAGTGCCCTATTCACACCAGTAGACCAGCCTCCACTGCTCTCATCAGACCCAGCCAGCATGGCAGTACTAGGTAGGGCTGATGGGAGTTGTAGTCCAAAACTTCTGGAGGGCAACAAGTTGGTGCTCCACTTGGTTTAATGGCTTCAGTGCTTGTACAGCAGCATAAGCTACCCTTCTGTATACCCCTCTACATTACCAATGCACAGGAAAAGCAGAAATAAAAAAGCAATCAACATGATGTGTTTAACCAAGGTGTACATGTTTGTGCACTGTTGAAATATGAGGGGAAAATATGTGATTGTACATGAAGTTCTTTCAAGATTAGTTTTGTGTAGTGTTTACCAATGTTCAAGAGGTATTAACACAGAGAACACAAAGGACCTTGATACAAATATGTGTGTGATCGCATAGCTTTTTCTGCAGTATCAAAGAGCAAAGGAAGAAACAAATAAATCGAAGCAACTGAAAATGAAGACAGACTGTATATTTCTAAACATAAAATTAATTCACTAATAGGCAAAAAAAACCCTTGAGGTTTAAGAATGCACATATGAAAATGAAATTGACTGCCTTCAAGTCAATTCCGACTTATGGCAACCCTACAAATAGGGTTTTCATGGTAAGCGGTATTCAGAGGGGGTTTATCATTGCCTTCCTCTGAGGCTGAGAGTCAGTGACTGGCCCAAAGTCACCCAGTGAGCTTCATGGCTATGTGGGGATTCGAACCCTGGTCTCCCAGGTTTTGATAGAAATATCTATTGCAATGCACATATAGTCAATAGATATTCCTATCAAACTCTAAAAAGCCAGGAAATTGGGCAGCTATATTGAATGCACCAGGAGAGCAGGATACCTGAACTCCTCTCTGAGATATTGTACTGCCCTACAAATTTGTCAAAATGTAAACACAATTTGGGTTGGTCTTTCACAGTCCAATCCATTTCCTGTGTAGCTTGGAAGAATTTGGTAGTATATGCCTCTGAGTATATGGTGAGGCAACACCTTCAATTAGCCCACATAACAGAAACATGACATGTGCTCTGCTGATCTTGTCTTAGCAGGAAGGAAGCAACAATATTAAGCCAGTTGATATCGTTCAGATATTCACTTTAAATATGTTTGATTCACTTTGCAGTTTTAGTAAATTTTCTATGGTAAATTATTTTCTTTTGCTTCTCTTTCTGTGAATATGTGAAGTAGAGCAACATTTCACAAAATTTACAGTAAAGAAACCTCCAAAAATAATTGTGGAATAATGACATTGACTATTCTGCAGAATATTTTCCAGTGGATATGAGGAGTGTCTCAGTCTGCACAAGATAAAACAGTGGAAGATTAAATATATTCTAGCCAATTTCTATGTGTGCTCTATGTTTTAATTGACCATGCCCACCTTTCCTTAACTGGAGTAGATTAAGCATAACAGGCTGAAAACATGCATCTTGGGCAGGCAAAGTTTGTTTTTTCCAACACCTAGAGTCATGGCTTAAGTAGCAACATATTGTAATTAGTCTAATTTTCCATCAAAGCTGCAGTTTCAGATTCAACTGTTAATGCACCCCAAAAAGAAACAGAATATAACCTCCAGTTTGAAACACAAAACGCTATCTTCATCATCATATGACACTGACCAATAAAAAGGCTGTGAAATTAATAAAAAATAAATTTGACACAGATTTCTAGGATGAATAATGAGTGAAATATAATTTTCTAGGTTAGAGTCTCTGGAGAAACACCAACAAACATACAAAAATGTAATTCTCCATCTTTGGAGATGCAGTCCTGATTGCAGCTGTTGCCACCATTCACCCATATACTCAGAGACACATGTTACCAAATTCTTCCAAGCTACACAGGAAGTGAATTGGACTTGCAAGACCAACCCAAATTGTGTTTACATTTTTACAAATTTGTAGGGCAGTACAATATCTCAGAGAAGAAGTCAGGTCTCCTGCTCCACTGGCACATTCACTATAGCTGCCTTTTTAAAGTTTGATAGAAATATCTGTTGGCTATAGGTACATTCTTAAACCACAATATTTTTTTGCCTATTAGTGAATAATACAGCCACAAGAGTGGCTGTATTCTATAGCCAGCATGGATTTTTCACATTCTGCAATGTTAAATTGAAAATACCCCCTATGCCATTCTGATGCTTCACATAAGCTCATTTCAAAACAAAACCTTACAAAGCCTATAGTCTTGAACTCAGAAACGCTTGCTTAACAACCCTCTAAATTTTCATGGCATCAGAGAGAATCAAGAGTTCAAAGTGTAAAAACAGAGAGAAAAATAGACCCCTGTTGGACTTTTTTCTGTCAGTGTTCTCATAATTTGTTAAAATTAACTAAAAATCCTATTGCTGACCTTGCCCCATACTCTGACCTTCATCTTCTGCAGTTTAAAAGTTTTTTAAAAATGCCTGGCTGATTTTTTTATTAATTTAATAAATTTAGCATTGGAGTCAATTATAAGCCTGGGTATGCTCAGTAAGAACCAACAGTCAGTGTTCTAAAAGCCAGACTCACAGCTGCTTGGCTTAGCTAATCAGGGGGCCATACCCATGCCAGATCTTTATTTCTCTTGAGACAGTCAGGGCTTTCCCCAAGGAATCCTTTAGTGCTGAAGGGTGCTGAGAGGAAACTCTTATTCCCCTGACAGAGCTCCAGTGGCCAGAGTGGTTTAACAGACAGGCGCTCTGGTTCAATCTCTGTGAGGGGAACAGGGCAGCTCTCAGCACCCTTCACTAATTACCCTTCCCAAGATTCTTTGGGAGAAGCCATGACTGTCTAAAGTGAAATAAAGGTCTGGTGTGGATGTGGCCAGGGACAGCTTTGGTTTAAACTGGGGTGGAAGACTACATGTGCCTGCTGTAAAAAAAAAGGTGGGAAAAACACTGAAAATGATACTGTTCACAATGTTTTCCTTTTGGAAAGGAAAGGGGCTTCCCCTCTGCCCAGTGTACACCCACCCAATCTCTTCCCCTCCACCTTCCTTCCCTCCCCTTCCTGCCTCCCCTTCCTGCCCTCCTCTTCCCCTCCCTGCCCCTCCCCCAGGTCAGTTTCACCCAGGGCCCATGGGAGGGGGTGCAGGGGGTACATCTTACCTGGGCCCGGGGTCAAAAAGGGGGCCCAGGAACCAAAAGAGGGGAGCTCCCTTTTCCTCCCTTTGTTATGTCATTTCCTGCTGGCTCCCATTCTGCAAGCCTGCTACAAATGGTGCTTTTTTTCTTTCCCCCCTAACTTGTGCAAAAATGCATAACATTGTTCAAACAAATATTTGTATTTCTGTTGGATTCTGAAAATACAAATAATCAAACGAGGATTTTTTTCATTTTTTATGAACCTTTAAACCCTATCACGATGAGAAAATCATCTCTCCAAAATGTATTCTCACAAATCAGGAGCCCAGAAAAGAAAAGACAAGAAAGAACGAGAGGAAAATGAAAAAAGGGGTCAACAAACGCTCTTTCAATTTAGATTAAGTGCGGCTTCAAAGAAATTTTCATTGAACTCACCTACAGAATTGGAGCAAGAAGAAACTGTTGGAAACCTCATCCCCAAACAAGGAGCAGTTGATTTGGGTAATCATGCACAATATTTTGATGAAGGGGCAGATGCAGAAAATGGAAATGAAAAATAGAACGAAACAGACATACAGATGCATGTGGAAGTGAATTTGGAAGATGAGAGGAGTAATCATAATGTAGGCCTTGACATTGGATGTATCACAACCGAGTTTCCATCTCAAAAGGAAATAGAAAAGTATGTGACGAATGGTCACATCCCTCTGCCTAAAACATTCCCAAAGGACACCTGCAATCAAGTGTTCCCAGAAAGCATACTGAAATTTCAAAGCTCTAATGGAGCACTACATGTAAGAGACTGGCTTGTCTGGAGTCAACAGAAACAAGCTTTATATTGCTTTCGTCGATTATTTTGGCACAAGACAGTCAAGACTAGCACTTCTGCGTCTAAGTCTGCATTGGTATCTGCTGAAGGCTGGGATTCTAATGGGAAGAGGCGGAAACTTTCCTACAGGATCCCAAAACATGAAAAAGGCAATAGTCACAAAGAATGTTACCTAGCTTGGCGAGAACTAGAAAGGCGCCTGCTGTCTGAGACAGGAGTTGACATCATCTTAGAAGCGTCAATCAAAACTGAAGCTGTGAAATGGTACAACCTTTTAAAGCGCATCATCAATGTTGTACTCTTTTTGAGAGAACGTGGTCTAGCATTTACTGGTTCATCCCATCGAATTGGTGATTCAAACAATGGAAACTTTTTAGGACTCATTGAACTGCTCTCCAGGTGGGACCCCATCCTTCAGGAACATGTGCTAAGTGTAGAGGAGTCACAGAAAAGGAGTGAGCGGCTTCAATCTGTCCCCTGACTTACAAAATGAATTTATTGCAGAATGCAATATTTATTGCAGAATGCTCGAATCTTGTGAAACAACACATTTTGCTTGAGAGGCAATCTGCAAAGTACTTTGCAATAATAGATTCCACACCAGATTCTTCCCATATTGAACAAACAACATTTATTTTGAGATACGTACTATTAAAAGAAACACAGTATGAGATTCAAGAAAGATTTCTCAAGTTTGCAGATTGTAGCAACAAAAGAGGGGAAGAAATTGCTCAGTTGATAACTGATACATTGAAAGAACATGCTGTTCCTCTCAGTGACTGTAGAGCTCAAGGCTACGATAATGGGGCAAATATGGCCGGAAAACACAACGGCGCACAAGCAAAAATACAAGAACAATGCTCAACAGCAAAAAAATTTCACCTTGCGGTTGTCACACACTCAACTTATGTGGAAATGATGCTGCTGAATGCATACCTGAAGCAATAACCTTTTTCGGAACAATTCAAACTGTGTACCACCTGTTCAGTTCCAGTGCTAAGCGGTGGGAATTACTACAAAACCGTATTGGTTGTTCTCTTCATGGTATGTCTGAAACGAAATGGTCAGATCATGTTGAATGTGTAAAGCCTTTTGCAGCTCACTTGACTGGCATTAAATTAGCACTGAAAGACCTCCTAGAACTAAATTTGACAGCCAAAACAAGAAATGAAGTCCATGGAGTTTTATTATATGTGACATATTTTGCCTGTGTGTTAATGTCAGCCGTGTGGTACAAAATATTAGCTGGCATAGATATTTGCAACAAGGTCATCCAAGCTAGAGATGCCACACTGGATGTTGAAGTAGCAAACATAGGAACTCTCCTCACAGAGATGACAACACTTCAAAAGAATTGGAAATGCATGTGGAATGAAGCCAAACTGGTTGCGTCAAACCTAAATATAGAAATAAAATTCTCCCATAGATGTGATGGAGTTAGGCGCAAGAGGGCAAGGCCGCATGAAGACAGCACACCTGATGCTAACTTGGAAGAAATGAATGACACAGATGATAATCCAGAAGAGACCTACTTCAGAAAGTGTGTGTTTTACGTTTTGGTAGACAATGTTATAGCAGGATTAACTGTCCGCTTCAATGCTGTTAAGCAGTTGGCAGAAAAAACTGATTTCTTGTGGAAATATCTCACCATGTCCGAAAGTGATGTGGAGACAAAAGCTTTATCTTTATCAGAGCAATATCCTGCTGACCTTAATGGTGATGATTTTGGAAAAGAAATGCAACATTTACCCTCAGTACATAAAGCAAATTTTGTAAATGCACAGTTAAAGCCATTTGATCTGTTGAACTTGTTAACAGAGTACAGACTTGGTGACCTGTTTCCAAATGTTTGTGTTAGCTTAAGAATACTATTAACAATTCCAGCAACAGTAGCTTCTGGAGAGAGGTCATTTAGCAAATTTAAGCTAGTTAAGAATTATTTAAGGTCTACAATGTCTCAGGAACATCTTGTGGATTTGGCCAGGCTAAGTATTGAATCAAACATTGCCAGAACAATTAAGTTTCATGCTGTGATTTGAAATTTTTCACAAAAAAAGGCCAGGAAAGCTCTTTTTTAAAAGTAAATAGTAAGTTTATCTATCTTGTTTCAATGTGAATTCTTTCTCCTTATCTGTATTGTAGCATAAACAAAGATGTTCAAATCAAATGTGCTTTCTTATCTCTGATCCTCTTTTATTTTATTTATATTTATTTATATTTATCGTGGAGGGAGTATAAGAGCATAAGGCCTTAAATGCAGAAAATTAACAGAGCGCTCCACTCTACCCCTCTCTCATCTTCCATACCCTTTTTGACCTTACAGGCTACAGCTCATGGCATAAAACCGTAGTGGGTAAAAACAGAATGACTAATGGAGAAGGGAAGGGGCCCAAAAGAAACTTTGTACCCCCTGATAAAATTCCTCTCAGAGGCCCTGGTTTCACCTATCCTAAGCATGTTTGCACAGGAGTAAATCCCACTGAACTCAAAAAGCATGCAAATGATCAAACCTGCTCTCCCCTCCTCCTCCTCCCTCTTGTCCCTTTTCTCTCCCTTCCTTTACCCCTCCCTCCCCCTCCCCTATCCCCTTCCAATCCCCTCCTTCACCCCTCTCCTTCACCTCTCCTCCTCCCCCATAGCCAGTTTTATCTAAAGCATGACTGCACAGGAGTAAATCCCACTGAACTCAATAAGCATGTAAATGATCAAATCTGCACTCCCCATCACCTCCCTTTTGCCCCTCCCCCTTCCTTCACCCCATTCCCTCCCCATCCAATCCCATCCTTCCCCTCCCCCTCCTTCTGCTCCTCTCAGTTTCAGTTTTGAAAGACCAAATTAAATTGTGTTTGCATTTTTACAGATTTGTAGGGCAGTACAATATCTCAGAGAGGAGGTCAGGTCTCCTGCTCTCCTGGTGCATTCACTATAGCTGCCCAATTTTCCTGCTTTTAAAAATTTGATAGAAATAACTGTTGGCTATGGGTACATTCTTAAACCGCAAGGTTTTTTTTGCCTGTTAGTGAATATACTTCCATTTTGAACTCAGAGAAGCTCTGCAAACATTTATGTCAACATTTATGTCAATCTAATGCTCTCTGGCCAATCAGCTTCTTGTTCTCTGACCAATCAGCTCTCTGTACCACTCAGCCAATCTTAATCCAAAAGTGTAGGTATGGAAAGAGGTTGTCAGCCCTCTGTTCCACTGGTTAGGCAACCGGATGACATTCTCTATTTCTCCATGTTGTGCTGACAGTTTCAGTACTGGTAAGACTTTTACCCTGATCAAGCTGCATTTGCACATCATTAGGAACACTGATGAGTGATGTATGTTTGAATGCAGTGCAAATTTATAATATCTGCATCCAGACATGGTGCATTTAGATGACATCCACATCCACTTTCTGCCACAACCATTCAATTACAAACAGCTGCATGAGGGAAGAGACTGTTGACCCTGTATCCTTAGTGAGACAGATATGCTCTAAGTTCTCCCTGACACCCACTCCCATGTACGTTGGGAGGTTGCAAGCTGGATATGAACAACAATCCATTCATTCAATCCATATTCCTTTGCAGAGTTCACAATTCATCTAAGGAGCCTCACATTCTATCTTTGGAGAAGGGTACTCTTTTTAGAAGCCTTTGTTTTATAGTTAAGTGCTTCTTTAGTATCATTAAAGGCATTTGGTTGGCCACTGTGAGAACCAGATGCTGGACTAGATGGTCTATTAGCCTGATCCAGCAGGCTCTTATGTCCTTACGTTCTGTAAGGCTAATCCATACCTAAATGTTAATATTTCTACCTTTTACACACTTGACCTTTCACTGCAGAGAGAGGTTTGAAAAATGAGTAAGAGTTAAGATTCTCTACTCTTTCCTGTCTACTCTGTAGACTGCTATAAACTTATTTTGACAGCCAACCCGATTCCAGTGAATAATAATTGACAGAGAGAAAACACACATGGTTTGGTCTACCTTCAGAGGCAGTAGATTGGGAACAACAGCAATTGAAGCCATACTTCCCAGTATGTGAACATAGAAAAGGATTGTATTGTAAATCTTTCTCTCCTCCTCTGATCCTTTTTTTAAAAAATGCAGTTAGGCAGGGCTTACTTAGGTGTTATTGCTTTTATTTGGCAGGAAACTAATACTTTTAAAAAATGAACTGGTTTTGACAATAAACTATTATATGGGGTGTATGTATTTTTACATCCCCACTGTGTGTGTGTAGTCTTCCCAATAACCCTGTTAAACAAATAGAGTGCCCAGGTAGGATGATGGGATTATAGGTTGCCCAACAACTGGTGAATGGGCCAGGAAGACCCTTTTGTCATTGAAACTCTTCTGGAGAGCATCCCCCCCTTCCTGGAGCCCAGGAGAGACTTGTACTTTGAGTTGTGAGGAAGAATTGCTGGGGACTGGAGGCAGGCAGACAGGCTGGCTCTCTGCACCATGGCATTTGGGGTGCCTCCTGTAACACTGATGGGAAAACTGGATATTGGACTGCTGATGCCTTGAACCCCTCCATCTTAAGCTCAGGTTGGAATGTGTGTAAATAAATAAACCATATTTCATAAAGACACCACATTCTCCGCTGACCTTCTTCCCAAAGGAAACCAAACCCTGCATGAGTGCAGGGACCCCGGAAATCTCACCGCTCGGAGATTGAGGAGGCGCGCAACAGTATAATAAGCCATTTTTGCAAGTAATTAAAAAACCCTTAATGCACACTTTTATTATAATTATAATTTAAATTGTTTACTATGTATACCCACCAAGATCCTGCTGTGATCTTCTGTTGTAGTGCAATCCTACGCATGCTTACTCAGATGCAAGTCCCAATCCTATACAGAGAAAGTACTCTTTATGGTGCTGAAAGCTATATATTTACTGAATTCCTGATGTGATACAAGCAGGGACAAGAAACTGTTCTCAGAACTTGAAATGGGGTTTAGATGTTGCCAGGGGTCAACAAATCTTGTCAATCACAACCCTGACTTCCCTTATTGGTTGACAACCTGAAAGGGCTGGGATTAGAGCAGCCAGTACTAACAGAAGTTGGGGGGGGGGCTGACATTTTGGTTTATATCTTTTGAACCAGACCACCCAGAAATATTTTTTAAAAAAATGAAAACTAAGAGTATGAAGTTTAAGGTGACTCACCCAGAGACCTGGAGATAGGGTTGCCAGGTTCACAGTGGGACATTGGAGAATATGTTGTAGATATTGTTATAATTGCTATGTTTGGTTTGTTTTATTTATTCTGTTATGTATATTGCTGAGATTTATTGTTTACTTATGTTTATTTAAAATGTGATGTATTGTTTTTCCTTTTAGTAATGAATTGTATATTATATATTGTATATTGATTTCTATGTTGTAAACCGCCCAGCGGAGCTTCGGCTATGGGGCGGTATAGAAATTTAATAAATAAATAAAATAAATAATAAATAAATCCCTGAGACTTATCCTGTATCCAGCACAACTTTTAAAGATACAGAAGACCTCTTGGAGGGGGAAGGGGAGAATTCCACCTTGTGGTTTTTCCCATTACAGGGTTGCAAGAACACCTGCACTTGGCTGACTTTCTTTTCTCCTAAAGATACAGGATCAGTCTCAGGGATTGAACCTGGCAACCCTACCCGAAGAGGACCCCCAAAAACCGGAGTCTCAGGGCAAAAACTGGACACCTGACAATCCTAGCTGGACTAGATGCTCTTCTTATGATCTTGACTGTGTAACACAAAGCTGCTGTTAAGCTGCTTTGAAGTCACACTGTTTTTTGTTACAGCACCTTTAAAGTTTGTTCTTTTACTGCAATTGGCCTCTTATCCCTCTGGTATTGATTTTAGAGGGCTGCATTGACTTTCTGCACACACTATATGGTATGCATATGGTGAGAGTGATTTAAAATAAACCAGCGAGCCAGTTATTTTAAATAGCCCCTGTGGAGACATATTTATCATATGTTCTGTTGCGTTATAGGAGGGAATCATTTGCCTTCAAATGTTGCTATTTTAAGCCTTGTTATGCAATAGTGTTTCTCAGTGGTGGGTGTGGAAATTAACCTAGGACATTTCCTTACCACCAGGATAGCTGCCTTCCATAGCATAACTCTGTGGTAATGCACAAGTTTTGAATGCAGAAGGTCCCGAGCTCAGCTGGGATCTCTAAAAATCTCAGATAGTAGGACTGAGAGAAAACCTTGCCTGTGACCTTGGAGATTTGATGCAAGGTAGAAGAAACAATTCTAGGTGAGAGAGACCAAGGTTGCATCTCAAAATAAGGAAGTGTCGTATGCTCAGCATTAAACCTATTTTTTAGGAGAAAAGTAGTGGCCTACCTTCTTACCACCCCTCTAGGATGCCCACCTTAACGTCGTGAGGGGGGTTGTCAAAGAAGCTGAGAGCAATGCCGTCAGGAGTCTAGACCAAGAGGCTAGACTCCTAGCATGGTCATCCAAGGCCAAAGCTGAGACACCAGACTAAGATGCACCCACACTCAGAGAAAGGCAATGGTAAACCACTTCTGAATACCTTTTACCATGAAAACCCTACTAGGGTCACTATAAGTTGTAATCAACTTGAAGGCACATAACACACACACAGCTTGTTACCAGTTATTAGTACATTTTCAGAAGAACATAAGGCCCATCTGGTTCAGCTCTCTGTTCTCACAATGGCTAACCAAATGTCCATGGGAAGCCTGCAAACAGAACCTGAGCACCACAGCACATTTGTGGAGCTACATTGTTGTATTCAATTATTGGCAACAGGGACTTTGATCTAGCAGGGGTGTCTGTGAGCCAAAAAGGGGAGGGAAGGAGATCTCTTTTTTGCAAATTTTATGTTTATTCTGTAGTCCCCTTCACTACCAACCCCATTATTGCAACCCTCTTGAACAGATTTGCAGGGGGGGATCATAACGGACTGGAGTTCAGTGTGGGACTACAAGAGGACAACAGATCTAAAGTTCCACCCTTTTTGAGCATTTTTAAAACTCAGCGTAGCTTACTTCTGAGTAAACAAGCTTAGGATCATACTGTAACTTCAATGTGTGTTTAACTCTCTTACAATGCAATCTTAAACATATTTACTCAAAGGTAAGTCCCATTGAGTTCAATGGATCTTACTCCCATGTAAGTGGGCATAGGATTGCACTGTCACTGAAATAAAGAGTAGTTAAAAGTACTTAATTTTTGTTAGATCACGAGGAGCCAACATAGTGCCCTTCAGGTGTTGGATTACAACTCCCATCAGCACGAGCCAGTGTGGCCAATGGTAAGGGATGATGGGAGTTGTCATTCAACAACAACTGGAGGGTATCACATTGGCTACCCCTTGGTTGGATCATTGCCATAGTGGCAAAGTATTAGTGGGGACTTGTGTCTCATTACAGAGAGTACAATGGGCCAAATGTCCCATGCCGGTTATTATGTATGGTAGCTGTTCACTTAGAGACTCTAGCCATCTATCTAACAACAGGCCAAAGACATTGCATTGCATATAGTATATTATCCAAATGCCACTATGGATGCAGATGTAATTGATGGCTTAATTCACTAGGAAAGACTTTAGTTTCCAACATATTTTACTTCCTTTAGCCTCTTTTTCCAGCACTCTGACTGGATGGTCTGCAAACACTCAATTATTCCCTGCAGCGATTTCAGAGAAATAACAAGGTCAGGCTTCATTGGCAGAAACCTGAAATCATACAGATTGCTTTTGGCATTCATTATTTTGAATCTACTGTTGGAGTACAAGAAAAAATCCATCCAGAATGGAACCAAAGACCATGGAGCTTTGTGAATTAAGAATCAGAATGGCAGGAGTTTGAAACAAAGAAATGAGAATCTTCTAACCATAAAGCAAATTGTGATAGTTTCCCATTGGCTCTTCTGGTTGAATTTTAATGAGACAATGAAAGCTCTTAGATTTCCAGTCTATAAACAGAAATTGCCTAAAAAATACAAGCCCATCTACTCCTAGATTCAGAGCCTTGTCTGGTTGCCATTTATGTAAAACATCTGAAGCAGGTATTGTGATTCTTACAGCTAAATGAATAATTAATAAAAGGTGCCACAAAAATGTCATTTTTTGTGAATTGCCAGCACAGTTCTCAGCCAATTAGTTCTCAATCAATACAGATGCTATTGTCAAACAAGGTCTGGATTCTAAATCATTTGCCAAAACATAACTCTGATTTTTCCATTTGTACTTCTTCTGTCAATGACAACATTTGAAAGGCAAGTAATCTGGGTTCAACTAGCCATTTTCATAAATGATGCTTGAGTCTTTTGTTGTATTTCTCACATCTGTAGTTTGAAAGAACTCCTTTTATACGATCATTTGAAAAATACCTTGCATTAACATTCACATGTGAATTTTATCAGACCAACAGGAACTAGTACAGTGCAATCATGTGAGCATGTTTATAGGGAACTTAGTTGAATGGGAGCTATTCCTACATAAATATACATAGGAGTGCAGCATTTGACTACATTTGATGATGGTGAGATCCATGTCTTCAAGTACAGGTCTGTTATAATTGCACCTGAAAAAAGGAGGGGTGTTGGTAGTGTTATGATTCAGAGTTCCAAGGATGTGCATGGACTTGGGGTGTTGAATTTATTTATTTATTTATTTAATTTAATTTATATACCACCTTGTTGTTCTGTCAGCTCACCTCACACTAACTCCTTTAGGGTGAGAGCAACTGATGCAGTTGAAACAGGGCATGGAGTCACCTGACAGCAGTGTTGCTGTTGCTTACCAAGATGGCGTGGGGGCAGAATGATGGTGAGGTGAGGGTTGCGTAGGCACACTAGTGGGAGTACCACTTTGTCCCTGGCAAGCAGCCACAACGCCACTATCAGGAGGGTGCCTTTCCACCCTCTTTCGCCGCACTGGCTGCTTGTGCTTCTCTGAAGGTTGCAGTGCAGTTCTTTGACCAACTAGTATCTACAAAAATGCATATACAGTACTAGGATGAAGTGTGCATAAAAATACATATATTAGTGAAAATAATATAGATAGTGCATTATATTTGGGAAATCTATGGGAAAATTGCATAAAATATGTATACTAGGAAAAATTCAAAGTGCTGGTGAATTTTCATGAGGCATTTTAAAAAGAAATGTTCACAAATGTGAAAAACTGGACTAACGACTGGAAAAATGAGAAACTAAAATGGACAGATTTATCCATCTCTACCCTCCATCACCTGCTTTAGAAGCGACTGAGGGAGACCCATACTTTGAGTCAATGCTCTATCAGTGTCTCCATCAGTTTGGGCCTGGCTGTTACTTTTGAAAAGAAATCTGGTATTCCCTGGATCCTGTGAATATTCCATATTTTTGCAACAACTTACTGGTGGCCTGGAATATATGTGGCTCTTAGAAGGCCTTGGTTTCAAAATGAAAGGGAGGCTTCATGCATGCAAACAAGCTTTGTGTACATATTGGAGTGCATATGGGACTCTTAGTGGGGAAATTGTTGTGCCTGTGAGAAACTGAAATTGCTGTTATTTCTTAGACAGACTGAAATTGCCATCATAGAAGCTCAGATGTTTTGCACTCGTAGTAATATATAATTTTCTATAGTGGGAAAGGCTATACTTCCTAGGAGAAGAGCCTGTATCTGAGATTCATGCCACAGGAAAACTTGCTTCAACCGGATCATTCAAAAGAAACTGCCAGATTTCTAGGGACTTTCTTTACATGCATTCATAAAAAGACATCCATACAGCCTGATCCTAAATATGTGTACTTGGAGTTAAATCCCACTAAGTGCAATAGGGCTTTCTTACTAGTAAACAGTAGCAGCAGGTTGGGCTGTATGTGTGGTGCTATGTTACTTTCTGACTTCCCAACACTGCATGGTGCTGCTGGTTACCAAAAGGGGGTGGGGCAAGACAACAGGGAGCTCAACACAATTTGGCTGTGGCGTAGAGCCAATCCAACACTCCCAATGATGTGCCTGCACTGTGCTAAGATACCTGCTGCCTTCCCCTCCCCTTCTTGGTAACCAACAGCAATGTGCAGTATTGGGAAGTCAGGTGATCAACACAGCCCCACCCACGCAGCTCTGTTGGCCTCTACTGTTGGTAAGTATGTTTAAAATTGCAGATGTACAATCATTTGTACAAGAAGATTGTCTGTGAGGGAGGTTCTCCGGACTGAGCATAATGATTTTGTTAGATTTTTAGTATTCAGACTTCCGGGAAGGGTGACTTAGCCTGTGCCTGCTTTTGAGACGGGCTCCTGCCTCAAAAGAAGCTTATTCAGATATATCAGTCAGTTTTTTCTTTTTTTTTTGACTGATTAAACTTCTCCCGGGTAGGGAGAAACGAAGAGATTAACCTCAAAGCCTATTTTTGTTGGGACGACCAGATCTCATTAATTTATGGGACGAGGTCCAGCCGACGAAGGTGGGACGGATTTTCAACAGCAAGCTCTATCTGTTAAAGCGAACGTTCATCTTATCTTCTAAGAGAGAACGCACTAACAGGCAAGCACCCTTCTTTCTATATTTTTCTTTTACTTGACTTAAATTGTTGCTGTTTAAAAGAGATTTGCCAGATTGATCAGTTTTTGACATCTCACTGGGGAGCCATAACTTCTCTCTGCTACGCACTAATTAATAGCTTATCTCTGTTTTTGTTGCAAAAAGCTGTCCTGGATTTGCATTCTAAAGATATACACAGAAGAGGGATTTCTATTCCAGATTTTTATTTTGAAAAATATTATACTGTTTTGAGACTACTCTCTTTTTGGTCTATTTTATTTTGACGAATCTGTTTCTTGACGATTGCCATTAATTGTTTCGATCCTGGGAACTGCATTTTGTTTACTTAACTATTGGAGAGATAAGGCTGTCTGCTCTGTTTATACTGTGATGTCACCAAGTTTGGAGTATTAACCCAATTGTTGCTGAAATAAGAAGTGGTTTTCCTATATTTTTCTTTTAAAATGGCAATTAAGAAAGTGGCTGAAAATCTGGAAATAACTATGTTTCAGAAAATAATGGATGAGATTGAGATAATGAAAATTGAATTGAGTAAAATGAAGCAGGAGATTAAAGATATAAGGGTCCCTGTGAGAGAGGTGACCCTGGAAGGGGTCCCTGTGAGAGAGGTGACCCCGGAGATTGGAACAGGGGTCCCTGTGAGAGAGGAGACCCTGGAGACTGGAATAGGGGTCCCTGTGAGAGAGGAGATCCCGGAGATTGGAACCAACGTGGAACAGGAACAAGATTTGGAGTCTATGGACTTTAGAAATAAAATCTATTGTTTGGAACTCAATGTTATCTCTGAAGAAATGAATGAAGATTTTAGAGATAAAGTTATCAATGGCATGGATAATCTTCTGGACTGGAATGATGTGATGGAGCCCAATATAGAGAAAATCTATGGAATTAACTGCAGCCATGTGACAATGGAAAAACTTTTAAGAGATGACCCAGTGTATTTTGAAAAAAAGAACAGAGATATGATTTTACAGCAGTATTTCAGCAACCTATTCAGAATGGATGGCAAGAAAATATTTGGGATAGAGGTAATTCCCATCAGACTCTTACTATATGACTATGGCTTTGACAGCAAGATTATTATGGAATACTGATAATGGAAGATTGGATATTGAAATTACTGGACTTAACAAGACTACTGAAGATGGAAGATGGAAAATGGAACTAATAGAGATAATAGAACAATGGCTACTGAAATTATTGAACCTAACAGATTCTGATGTGATGGATTAATTGAAATGTTTATTTTGACTATGGTTATGACAATAAGATTATCATAATTAGTAATGAGATGGATTAATCGATATGCTTATCTGGAAAAAAAAATTGATAGATATATTTCTTAAAGAATTGAAACCTCTCTTTGACTTTTTGTGGAAAGAATAAAGTAATGTTTATGAGATTTGATGATTAAGTAAGATAACTACTGGAGGAAAGTGATTTTATAATATGACTTAAGAGACAGGATTGTTATATATTATAGACTTATAACTGATTTGATCTTTGACAAATGGGAAGTCAATATTTTACTCTTTATTTTTTTATTTTTGTTTTTTTTTTTCTTTTTTTCTTTTTGTTTAACTATTTTTGATTTTGTTTTTTGTCTTTGAATGTTTTATGATTTTGTCTTGTATGTTTTATGAAAATCTGAATAAAAATTATTGAAAAAAAAAAAAAAAAAGATTTTTAGTATTCAAACTATGATTATAAATGGGGGCCAATATCAGAGAGAAGCGGAGAAAAGTGGGCAGATGCTCTGACATAGAGAAGCTCGAACCATAGCTTTGTGGATCCCCCCCATCATATTTGAAGGGGGGTAGTTCTACTGAATATTTTACATCTGCCAGCATGTCTGATTCCATGATAAGAGGTAACAGAATGCCTTGTCACAATGCAATATCAAGGTCGAACCCACTCTTCATATTTCAAAAGACAAAGAGATAGAAGAGAGATGCAGACTCACAGACATTATTTTACTGTCACAATTCATTCACTGCCAAGACAAAACACACTTGTGAAAATATCTGTGGAAACTGACACAAGAATGTACAAAGCCATTCAGACAACTATGCATGTGAGTATCCAGCAGCAAAAACACCAACTTGATAAGGTGGCACGCCCCAAAATCTGAAATATGCAAATAATTTTATATCACACCATGCACATTTTGGCTAACATGTTTTGACGTGTTCTTACATTTAATCAAACAATTTACATTTTCTCTTTATGTTCTCTCAATTATGTGTCAAGATATTCTGCTGTTGTGGTAGCCATGCTATAAAGTTTAGAAATTGGTTTTGAAGTCATCTGCTAGTGATTATGAAACCAAGAAATATTATTGAGCATCAGCACAGTGGCATTTTAAATTTCAGAGCATGGCAGACAGAAGCTAATTATGTTTTGGAACACCACAGCATTGCAAATAGAATAGTTGTCACCGCCTGTTAATAATAGATAGGCAAAAATGTAAAACAAACCTTCACATTTAAATAGCTAGGATTTATTTATTTTGTAGTTTTACCAACATTTCACAAGCAATTCCTAGGTGGAGTACAAAACAACACCATAACATAAAACCCAAAAGTGATATTTGATAATTCACTTGCAGTTTAAGAACGTACCTATAGCCAACAGATACTTCTATCAAACTTTTTAAAAGCAGGGAAATGGGGTAGCTGCAGTGAATGCACAAGGGGAGCAGGAGACCTGACCTCATCTCTGCTATTTTGTTAAAAACATGAAAATGGTTTATAGCATGGTAAAAGAATAGAATAGAATAGAAAAATTAAAAATACAATAAAAACAAAGCTCAACTGTTGAGAAAAAAGCATCTTCTTAATTGCCTGCATAAGCCTGGCAGTACAGCAAGGTTTTCAGCAGGCGCTTAAAAGTTAAAACAGAAGGCACCTGCTCAATCTCTGTTGGCAGTTTTCCAGAGAACTGGGCTGATGTCACTGAAGGTTCGATTTCATGTTGATGTTAAATGAACCTTGCCAACTTGGGGGATGACCAAAGCCGCTCCTGCAGATTATCTCAGTGATGGAGCTGAGATATAAGGGTTCAGGCCATCCCTAAGATACCCTGGACCTAAATTGTTCAGGGCTTTATAAATTAATACAAGGACCTTGAACTTGAACAGTAGCAGAAGGACAACCAGTAGCAGATGTTTTAAAAGTAGTGTTGGCCCTGTGTTGGCCATGTGCTGCCACCAGCAATCTGGCCACTGCATTTTGCACTAGCTGGAGCTTCTGAACCAGAGCCAAGAGCAGCCCCACATAGAGCAAATTGCAGTAATCCAGCCTGAAGGTTACCAATGCATGGACTACTGAGGTCAGACTATCCCTGTCCTGGATTGACCATAGCTGATGAACCAAACAAAACTGGTAAAAGGCACTCCTATCCACAGAGGATGCTCGGGCCTCTAGTGACAAAGATGAATCCAGGAGTACCCCTAGGGTCCTTCATAGGGAGTGTGACCCCATCCAGAACAGGTAACCTGCCTACCTCCCAGACATAGGAACCATCTACCCAAAGAATATCTGTCTTCCCAAGATTCAAGCACAGTTTATCGGCCCTCATCCAGTCTACTATAGCTTTCAGACATCAATCCAGAGCATTCACAACCTCTTCAGATGTTATGGAGACATAGAACTGTGTGTCATCAACATATTGCTGACATCTTGCTCCAAAACTCCTAATGACCATTCCCAATGGCTTCATATAGATGTTGAATAGCACTGGGGAGAGCATAGTATCCTGTGGAACCCAGTAGCACAAGTGCCAGGAGGTTGAGGAACACTTACCCAGTGTTAGTCTCTGGACGTGACCCTGAAGCTAAGAGTGGAACTACCATAATACAGTGCCTCCAATACACATCCCACTGAGTTGGTCCAGAAGGATACCATGGTCAATGGCATCAAATGCCGCTGAAAGATCAAGCAAAAGTTACAAGTCACACTCCCCCGTCTCTCTCACGATACAGGTCATCCATCAGAGCTGCCAAGGCTGATTCTGTTCTGAAACCAGGTCTGAATCCAGATTGTGATGGATCTAGATAATCAGTCTCATCCAGGAATACCTGCAATTGCTCTACAACTACCTTCATCACCTTTGCCAAGAGAGGGGTGTTGGCAACTGGTCTATAGTTGTTACACTCTATTGGGTCCAGTGTGGGCTTTTTGAGAAGTGGACACATCATCAATCAAATATGTGTTTACTACATCTATGACTCATTCAGTCACTCCACTCCAGCTAGCTTTCGTAAGCCAGGATGGACAAGGATCTAATGAGCAGGTGGTTGAGCACATCACTGGAAGCATCTTGTCCACATCACCACATTTATGTATCACTTCTTACAACAACTAAAAGTCTGGAAGTTATTTAAAAAATAAAATACAGTAATAAAAATACAGAAACATTTTGAAAATGTAGTCAAAGTTAAGTATGTACTAACTAAAGTTTGTGAATAAGAGATGGTACATGTATCTTTATACTTTTTATATGTTTATAATTTGAAGTTTGTGAGGATTGAAGAGGGTGAAGTGTTAATTTTTGCAAAAAAAAAGGTAAGGAAGGGGAATTGAATAAAGTAGTAGGCTTAACAAGAGCTCAGGACATTTTAGTGATCTCACCACTGCAGCATCACCATATAACTGAAATAGGAACTACTGGTCATTACGTTTCCTCTGATACTGAGTCACCTGTTAGACTTATTTGTTAAAGGCTACCATTGTGGACTGGTTGCATACCACAAAGGCCTGCTTTGAAAATCTGTTATAGGCAGTCAGAATGGCTTCAATTAGCTTTAGATCTGAAATGCTATGGATTTAATTAAAGGGCAAGGGGATATACCAAATTACTGTAAATCTCAATGTGACAGTAATGCTCTTGTTCAGAACTGACTGCAAATAATCACAGGGCTCTCAAGCACTCTTGTCAGAGCAAGACATTGTTTTCAGTTCATTTCCTTTGCTCTTGTAACATCACCATTTTCATTGCTGTAGTCTTAATATTTACATATGCTTCAACGTTTGCATATGCCCATCCTAGGCAGCTGATGATCTAAACTATGTACCTAGATGTTTTCAAGGTTTTTTTTAATTTTCCAAGAAAAAGAATAATGTATACAGGAAATATGTGTGCCAGTAAAAGTCTAGGGTTGGTGCCAGATTGGGGGGGGGGCTTGGCATGGTGCTGCTGATGTCTCTCAACAACCCCAAACACCAGTGCAGGACTCAGCCCTGCTTGTGGCGGTCATGACTCCCACATGCTTGCTCTGCCACTACTACTGCTTGGATGGTGGTGCCAATAACTACTGCCCCCTGGGTCGCTGGCCCCGTTTCAGTGGTGAACAGACAGCAGCACTTTTGAATGGGAACAAAGTTCCGGTCCCATCTATGGTGGCCACCAAATTGCAATGCAGCAGTCCAGATCTACCATGATCTGGGGCATTACATTTGGGAGGGTGAGCAGGGAAGGCAGTCAATACACTGACTCCACAGTCAGAGGCAGTATGTAATGCTTCCGAATACCAATTTTTGGAAACCATAGGAGGGGAGAGTGCTCTTGTGCTTAAGTCCTGCTCGTGGGTTTCCCAAAGGTATCTGGTTGACTACTGTGAGAACAGGATGCTGGACTAGATGGACTGTTGACCTGATCCAGCAGTCTTATGTTCTTTTGTTCAGTTTTTTGCTCAGTTTTGAGGTCATTTAACCACCACTAAATAAATCATGCAGCAACTTTGAGAGCTCTTTGAACCCCATTGTATAACCTGTTTACCAAAACAGAAGTTGTCGACCATTTTTAATGCTTCCTTAAAAGTCAGAGAGCCTCTTGATTCAGATATTGGTGGAACCAAGTGGCACTGAAGAACACTCTCAGTCACAAACTGATAATAGAAAACATTATCTTTCCACATGTAAACTGATCATGAAGCACAGCAAGAGATGATTCACAAAAGCAATTGCCCAACACTTCAAGTGGTACTTTTTTACTATTCTCAGAAAAAATAGTGCTGGTACATGGAGAGGCTAAACTGAATTCTAAATAACTCACAAGGGGAGACAAGGCGTCACAAGCACTGAGCTAACTGGGCAACAGAAACACTATCATATCAACCATAATATTATGAAGTCATTAATTCAGTCCCAGGTTGAAATAAAGGTGCAGGACAGGATGTCTGATATTTGAATGAAATGAGAAAAGTATGTCAGGAACCCTAAGGATGACAAATAAGAAATAAATCCTCAAGTTTGGCTTGAGAACTATATAAGGGAGGACATACAACAGGAATGGGAAATCTCAGGCCCTGGGGCCAAAGATGACCCTCCAGGCCTCTATATCTGGTCTTTGAGACACTCCCCAAGCCATAAGCCCTCCCCCTGCCATGTCCTTACCAGCCTTAGTGGCTTTTGCCTGGCTGGAATGGGTCCTTGAAGTCTGATCATGCCTCTTGGGTGCCTGAATGGAGGAAGAGTGAGGATGTGTTGGAAGCAGGAAGGTTCCCAATGATGTGGAAACCTGCACTATCAGGGCACTCAATCATGCAGGGAGCCTACATGTACAGAGAGGTTCTCCACGTCAGACTTTTCCTCCTCATGGAAGGTGCTAGGGATGCAACAGAGGAAGCGAGGCCAGCTTTGATTTCCGCAACACACGACTCTGATCACCTGAATAACTGAATGCCCGGGTAGGATAGTTTATTAATATGTGTTAGTGTTGCTGCAAGCTACTAATTTATTTATTTATTTTAAGTCATGATTCAACTTCCGCCCACATCAGGAGATATTAAAATATCTAAATCTTGCCTGCTTGCACTCCAGCTCTGGAAACTTTTAAGTCACTTCATAGTCATATTTTGTAGCCTTGGTAGTCAATGTAGAGAAAAGAGACCTCTCTGAATATATATGCCTACTTTTTCTAATGTAGTTTTTCACATTTGCAACATTTACAAAGCAGAAATTTGCCTATCAATTGTTCCCGCCTAGACATTAAACTGTCTGGCAATTCCAAATGTTCTTATTTTTTTAAAAAACAACAACACACAACTAAATATTGTGCATAGGGTTGAACTGACTAAGCAAGCTTTTTATTAACCAAAATTCCTTCTGGATACTGCATATTTATTCACAATCTCACCCTACCACATGCCGTCCCCACCACACAATGTTTTTACTTTGCAACATCTAGTGATAGTACTCTAGGTATTACTGCAGGAACAGTGCTTATCTTCTCTGTAGCACTGTTGTGGTGTCTTGTGCTGTTCAGCAATGGCAGCACTGGTGCTTTGGTATTTGTATTTAATTTGAAACGCTTAGCAGCTCTTAGGATCAGGACACCTGTATTCTTTATAACATTGGTGGGGAACCTCCAGCCTAGGTATGTGCTAGAATTCTGCCCAATTCGGATTTGGTATTGCATTTTCCATTAATTCGCTTATGTTCTATCATTGCGGATTGGGTTTTTATGTAGCAATTTTCCACGGCTATTCTTGCAAATGGATTTTTTTTAAAAAAAATCAGTGTCCGAAATATTAATATTAAGAATGATACTTTATTGATACATGCTTTCATTTATCGCTATTTCCTTTAAAATTATCAATATTCCCTTTTTAAAAAAAAGATATTAATAGCAATATTTTTGTGAGATTAGTAAAATGGATTAGTAAAAGCAGTGGCTAGTGGACAAAGAATGACCTCAAATTGACAGCCTGTTGGGTCGACATAATGCTTTCGAAGTAGCACTGACCAACAGATCCCATTCCTACTCTGGTTCCACAGCTAAAAGGAGCTTCTAGGCACCTGTATATATAACCCTCAGGTCTTTCTCCGGGCCACTGTGCTGTCTTTGAGTGCTTTTGCCTGGCCAAAATGTGCCCTTGAAGTGTAATAATGTATTTTGCTTGCCTTGATGGAGGTTGAAGAGGGATGTTTGTGTGCAGAAACCATTGACTTTCTGATGGTTGGAATGTAGCCTACTCTACAAATGTATGGGTCACATTTTTTTTGATGAGGTGCGCCTGGCGCCAACACAGTTATCTTTCTGGCACCAGGTCAAGACTTTCCTCTTCTCCAAGGCATTTTAGGATTTTTTTTAAAAAAAAATTATTATTTTTTAAATTTGTATATTTGTTTTTAATGTTTTTAATTGTTGTAAACCACCCAGAGAGCTTCGGCTATGGGGCGGTATACAAATGTAATAAATAATAATAATAATCCATTGTTCCACCCACTATTGCATTCAGCCATGCCCACCACTGGCATGTGGTCCCTGGAAGGTTGCCCATTGGGTGCCCATTGCCCATTTGAAAGGTTTCCCACTCCTGTTTTATAGGAAGCTGCCTGTCAGTATGACAGACTCATTGGTGCCATCCAGGCAGGACTTTAGGGCAGAGGTCCAGAGCCATATTCAGCGGGATGAGGCAATGTGCATTTCCATCTAAAGGGAAAGCTGTAAAGCCATTAAGTCTGGAGTCTAAATTAATTATCTAGCTAGCAGTGGTGGCCGGTGGCTCCATATCAGTGTGGCAGTGGAATCCACTCTGGGTTTTAGTCTGAATTTTCAAGGAGCTGTCCAAGGTGCTTACAACCTAGAAAGGCAGGGAGGACCATGTGTCTTTGAGAATGCAGTCCACTTCATTAATTCACAAATAATAGAGTATTCGTTTAACCCTGCTTAAAAAATTAATAAAATCAGACAGAGGTCTCATACTTGTCAATCTTTCTCTGCCTTGCATCATTATATTGTAACATTATACATAAAAAAGATTGCATATATGGAAGGCAAAATAGTTGTAAAACACACATAGTGATTCCTGGATTTCTACACTCTTTTGAACAAATAGATGTATAATCATATATATTCATTGCTTCCCCTTTCCCTTTTTTACTGGGATCATAGACTGGATCTTGTCAGACTTATCACAAACACATGTTTGATTGACCTTGAGAAGAGAGGGAAAATTCAGGGAGATGAGATTTAAGCTGTTTTCTTCTAATGTATGATGTTTAGGCATTTTTGTAAAGGGATTTCGCCCTCTCATTCTTCATATGCCGGGAAATGACCTTTTCAAGATCCCAAGTGAAATCTGATAACATAACCTGTAGTGGCATGTTCCTTGCTTTTCTACCATTTAACTCAGAAAGCGGTATGTGTGTGTTTGTGCATGCATGTGTGCCATGGAGTAGAGGAGGGGTATAGGTAAAGGGGAGGGGATGGAACAAAGTTCACCATCTATGTGTTAAGAACTGAGTTAAACATTAGAAAATAGTAAGTGTTAAGACCTATTCACAAGTTATCTTAGACTTGTCTGTGAAGTGATTTCTCTGATGAGATCTGGTGAATGGGACCAACAAATTTCATAGACCAGGCTTCCAAGGAGATGGTGGCAGTGGAGAAATATGTGTGCCTAACTGAGGGAGGTGGGGAACTCTCCACATGGATCTCACCATTTGAATATTATGATGAGTAACTCCTAAATTTCCATTGCAGAGGAGGGAATGCAGATGAGATAATTTGTTTTAACTCATGAGAGGGCTGTCCTGCCTGGCTAAAGATCTGTGGCAGAGATGCAACAACTGACAACCACACTCATTCTTTCATCTTAACAGCTTTAGCGTTTGCCAACAGGAGCAACACTGGGAGCTCAACCAAATATTATGTTAAAGGCATAAAACCTAGAAACATAAAGGATGGGTGATCAGAGTGCTAAATCATGCAGGGAAGTTGCCTGCTGCAGGCATTATTCTCAATTGAAGGGGCAGGAGGAGACTTTGGAGAGTGGAGCTAAAGATGTGTCCCCCTCCCCAAGGCCCCTTTCAACATGCTTTCACTCTACACACAAGTAGCATGTGAAGAGGGTGAATGATTTAAGGCTAATCCCAAATTATTAAACTGGAGCCTTCCCTAATCAAGAGCAAACTGTATTTTGAAGATCAAATTACCCTTTTTGGAGGTCTCAGTGACAATAGCTATGGAAGGGAAATTACCATTTTAAAATCTCATTAGCATTATTATCCAGTGTCGCCTCCTCCCTTGACTAGCTCCAGGCATCCATAATCCTCAGTTACTTTTGATTTTGATCTCTGTGTCCTTCACTCCATGTTCCCTCTGCCCATTAAGGATTTCTTAGAAAAATGAACATTATTATTGACTAATCTTCATTCAAGTATGGCTCCCTGGTGACCCAATGCAAAACACCTCTTAGAGCGCACACTAAGATTTGTTTTATAACTATGACTGAAAAGCTTACACTGTATTTTTTGTAAAAGAAAAATTAATTTTTTTAAAAAAAACACCCTGTTTAATGGCCACTTGGAAGGAGTCTTTCTTTTTGCATGAAGGTTTTTTTTGGGGGGGGTTGTTTACCATATTAAGGTCATGAAATGTGTTGCAAGCAATTCATGTGCAGGTGTTAACATACAGCCCTATATGACATAAAATAAATGTTCTTTATTGTTGACATGAATGAAATTTTCTTTATTATATTTCTCTTCTATTTACTGGTACCAATGAAAGTTATTTTTGCTTTCAAAGATAAGAGACTAACCATAATGCAGCACACAGTTAGGTGTGATGGTCCCATTAATTTCAAAGTGTGCATCGCTATAAACTGGACAATGGGCAAAGTAGTCTAAACAATCACAAGGGGAGATCCATGGAGGGCAAATATGAACCAAGACATGCCTCAGAAAGCTCAGATGATATTTTTATTCATGAATTGCACAATCTCATTCAAAAGTCTCATTCATTTCACTGCTGTTGGCAAGTCATAAAGTACACTGCCAAACAGCTGCTACATTGTTTTCCATAAATGGGTGCACATGTAACCAATGAATGCTAAGCCCACATGTACCATTGCTGAATTTCCTCCCTTTGACACTGCCTCTTTTGATATAAGCAGTGAACTGATTAGCAATTTAGATTTTTAATCCAACTCACCCATTTCTCGTCAGGTTTTGAGAAGGCAACAACTGCCAACCCAGTGCTATAGGTATCTGCCAAAGGACCAGTGCTGCAACACCTGATCCACTAGTACAGATCAATATCTTTTTATTCCTAACCAAGCTATAGACCTTCACACTTAATACTCAGTTTTTTAATAATAATCTTCTGGTTTTGTGATTGAAATCTTGACATGATGCAAAGAAGCTTCTTTGCCCTTTGGACATGGGTAGGAATTCTCTTATTTATTTATTGCATTTATATGCTGCATCATAGCCGAAGCTCTCTGGGCAGTTTACAACAATTAAGAACATTTTTTAAAAGTATACAGATTTAAACCATTCCAAATTAAAACCATAAAAACCAATAGGCAAGTTAAAACACGTGCTATTCAAATGCTGTTAACATGCCTGGGAGAAGAGGAAAGTCTTGACCTGGTGCCAAAAAGATAACAGTGTTGGCGCCAAGTGCACCTCGTCATAGAGATCATTCCATAATTTGAGGGCCACCACTGAGAAGGCCCTCTCCCTTGTTGCCATCCTCCAAGCTTCCCTTGGAATAGACACCCGGAGGAGGACCTTTGATGTTGAGCATAGTGTATGGATAGGTTCGTATCGGGAGAGGCATTCCATCAGGTATTGTAATCTAGATCTTAGAGCTGATCTATGTATTCAGTACAATAATATGGTACAATTTCTTCTGGACTATACAATCTCAGACTGCTGGCAGAGGATATTTTGTTTGAACATACTTTGATCAAATTACAAACTGTTCTTATACATATAAAAGAGCATGTGTCAGGGAGAAGGGTTGAAGACTTGCATTCTCCTTAATGTGCTAATGTGAAGGGAGTTTTTTTTCTTTCTTTCATGGAGATCCTCTGCTTGGAGCATAAAATGATATTGTCCAAGACAGCACTGGATATTTCTGTTACATACATAGATTGGTTGTGAGTGTTCAAAGTCCTCCATCCTGCCTAAGCCATGTCTCCTCTCCATTGACATCTGACTCATGAAAGGTTTGACTTACTACAGTTATACAAATACAGTTAGGCCATTACAAAAAAACAAGGGAACTTTGGTTATGTTCTAATGCATTGATGGGACATCACATCTCATGACATTGTAATAGCACAGCATTTGGTCTTGACCCAACCCATATTTTCCTTTTCACAGCAGGCCTGTGTAATCACAGATGAAGCTGTTATAAGCATTATAATTCAATTAAGAAAAATCCTTTTGGTTAACATGTTGTGTTAAGGGCTTTCCATGTTCACTCAAGCTCCAAAATGCTAGGAGATTACTCTGTTAACAGTACTTCACTGTGCTGTTTTTGATAGTGGCTAAAAACGTTATTGTTTAGTCAAGCCTACACAAACACAGATGTGTAATTTTATTATGTACACTTGTTCTTAAACTCTGATGATTTTATCTATATTTGGATAACTTTACTATTTGTTTTTATAGTCTGTTAATTTTACTGGTATTTTCTTATATGTATATTGTTGCGCACCTCCCCCAATCTCTGAGCGGTGAGATTTCGGGGGTCCCTGCGCTCCTCCAGGGTTTGGTTTCCTTTGGGAAGAAGGTCAGTGGAGACTGCGGTGTCTTTAAGAAATATGGTTTATTTATTTACACACATTCCAACCTGAGCTTAAGATGGAGGGGTTCAAGGCATCAGCAGTCCAATATCCAGCTTTTCCATCTGGGTTGTAGGAGGCACCCCAAAGGCCATGGCACAGAGAGCCAGCCTCTCTGCCTGCCTGCAGTTACCAAGCATTCTCTAGACACACCCAAAAACTACAAGCACAACTCCTGCTAGCTGCCAGGAGTGGGGGGGAGGCTCTCCTGCAGAGTTTAAATGACAAAAGGGGTCTTCCTGGCCCATTCACCGTTGCTGGGCAACTGAGAGGCGCATTATCTTACCTGGCCACTCTGTTTAACAAAGGAGATTCATCTGGCTAGCAGAGCCAGCCCCAGGCATAGGATTCCAAATCAGAGGCTGGAAAGGGGACCCACAGGAATCATCCATTCCAACCACCATGCTCATAACAATATTATATTATTTTACGTGAACCATTTAGGGATTGTTTTTTGTTAAGTGCCCTATACGTTTAGTTAAATAAATAAGAGTAACAGCCATTTATATATGTTTCTACATGAGTTACTGTCACAGCTGTGTCTCTCAAATGGAAATAGCTCAGAGCAATGATTTGCCTCAAGGGCCAGAGGGAGAGGACCAGGGGACAACATTTGGCCCTCAGGTCTGAGATTCCCCATCCCTGTCTTGTAGCAAGCGTGTTCTTGCACACAACAGGAGGAATACTGCCACAATGCATATGAACAAATGTTTTCTTATGATGTTCCCATGATGTTAGCAAACAAACCATACAGTTTAATTCCTTATCACCACCTCAGAAGATTAACTTCTTTCTTTGTCTTTTTTTTTAGGATGGAACCAGTAGGTCAAGTGAGGATAAAGATGGCCACTTCATCTTTTGGATAATAGCAATAATAAACATGATCAGCTTTCAGTTTCTCCAGTGTAGGCATCTGATGGACAGACAAGAAAAGAAAGCCAGTTGGCAACATGATTAAAAAAAAAACAACCCAATGGAAATAATCCCTCTGTTCCATTTCTCCAGAGACTTGCACCCTTATGAAACATCATTGTTTCCCAGCCAGATGCCAATAGCTGTAGAAATATATGTAGTGTTAACAACTCAGAGCCAATGTAATTCAGTGGACAAGAGTAATGGACTAAGACAATGATACATTCAAATGTTAAGTTGCTGAATGACTTTGGTATCAAGTGGCAATCTCTTTTTAATTAGTTATCTCATGTGCAATATGAAAATGTGCAACATTGTTAGAAAGGTAAATATTGTCATATTTTGTTAAAAAAATACATATTTTTGGAAAATACACCATAGGAGCTCTTAAAATATGTTTCAGCATTTTTCTCAATAATTCACTTAACAGCATAATCCCATGCAAGTAAGTTACACTGCATTCAGTGGGGCTTACACGCACGTAAGTGCACAGAATTGCAGCCCAAGCCTGGGATGTTTGACTTTATTCAAGTGAGCTTCCTCAAGGACAAGTTCACACTTGGGATGGACTTAATTGTCAGTTTTGAATTCTCTGTTTCTCATTGTTCCAATCTTAAATTTAGTTTGCCACATTTCTGCATGTGTGTGTGTGTGTGTGTGTGTGTGTGTGTGTGTGTGTGTGTGTGTGTGTGTGTGTGTGTGTGTGTGTTTTAAGTCACCATGAAACCTGGTCAGCATTTAATGTACTGTATGTTTCTCCAATTGCACATTTTGGCATGCAATTTTGCTTAACTAACACATTTTGCAAACAGTTTTTATTACCACAAGGCATTTTTATGTTATTTTCACAAAGATGGACATTATTATGTACACTTTCCCCTAATATGTTCATTTCTGTACACATTTTTGTTGTTGGATCTGCATCACAACATCCAGACCAGTGCAAATTTTGAAGGATAGCTGGCATTTTGATTCATATATTGTTTTGGGAATTAATGTGAATGAGGTAGGTTCACATTAAAAATTTTGCTCCCCATACCTAGCTCACACATACATGTTTATCTCTTTAAGACTGTCACAATATGTGATATCTTGCATATGTGAAACAGTTATTTCAGATCAACAGAACGTTCATATAATTTCACATGCACTCAGTATTTCACATATTTAGAACACATATTCAGCTACGCCATTGAGTTACAAGACGTCAAATGAGCTACTTATTCTCAGAGATCCCTGTGAAGAGGGATTGGCTATTAACCACTCTGAGAGGGGAACAAGGTCTCCCTGACAACTCACCCCACTTAAAAAACTACAGTTCCCAGGATTCTTTGGGGGTAGCTATGGCAGTTTAAGTGGTATGATACTGATGCAGCCTCTCTCTCTTTCACATACACACACTATACTGTGTGTGAGCTACCTTCCCATGGTTCTGTCCAATAAGGCTGTGATTACCACAATCTCAAAGGTGAGGATGGTCTCAAGGAGTCTGAGAGTTTATTTATTTATTTATATCCCACCCTTCCAGCAGGAGCCCAGGGCGGCACTAGGTCCTGGTTCTTTTTTTCCACTTTCAGGTTCATCTGTGTCTGTGCACTGGTTGATACCACAATGAGAGTAAGATTAATTATATCCCCTAGATTTGTCTCTCTAGTCCTGACAAGAATATTGACAATTGTACATTTGCTGTCAGGCTTTTGTGGCTCACAGCCCTCTGGTTTCTCAACCAGAAAATGAATGGTTTTTGCTATACTTTTAGCAATCCCTCTACTTCCACATGCTGCTATTTGGACTAAAGGGATCAACATATACATTCTATTTTTAAATCTGTGAAAGTGCTGAACGATCTGTACACTTTTGTAAAGGATTGCACCCCAACAGTAGATATTTCATGTGTTTTCATACCAATTAAATTGTGTTTGAGAAAACCCAGGAGGAGCTCTCCTCCCATGAGATCAGCAAAGATAATCGGGATAAGCAGGAGGTGAAATGAATTCTGTCAGCCTACAGTGACAAAATATAGGTGCTTCACTTGAGTGAGATTTAAGGAGGAATAAGAAAACTGGGAGTGTTTATCCAGACTGAGATCAGGGCAGAGACTCCCATGGAGGATGAAGGGGACACCTTCAGCCAACAAGAAGAAGTCCCATGGAACTTAAGGTCTTTCCAAATTTTTGCCATTTCTGGATGAGATTCAATCACATACTGGGAAATTCAGGTTACACAATTAAAGTGAATTTGGCGCTTTTGTGCAACAAACCCATTTCTTCCCCAAAATTGGACTTCTTATGAGGAACATAATGTGGAAAGTGTGGGATTCAATTGCTTGTTGTATTATCTCCCTGAAAGCAAATCAGAATGAATGCTCAATAAATAACCGGCATTTTTCTAACCTCCCTGCAATCTTTGCACAAACAAATCAGAATGAAAGCTCAATAAACAGGTCAACTGGAAGCAAACTCAGTGACACAAACCTGACATACCGCTTATTGCTTCTCCAGTTGAGAAAGATTCTGGGGATAAAGATACCAACTTTTCAAGCTACCTTATATTAGTGTGTCATTAAAAAAAATCACTCTTATTAACCCCGCCAGACTTATCTTCTAACTCTTTCAAAGAGCCTGGATCTTGAATCTCACAGCCAGAGGAACAAACTACATGAGAGACAGTTTTAGGATTCTTTTGCCATTTAATTATTTTCTTTTTTTAATACTGTGTTGTTGTTTTAAAAAAAGATGAAAATCAGCCTTGGAGGTTGAACCAAGAGTGGGAACAGTAGTGAGGATAGGATTCTTCCTTTCCATTCTTGCTGTTTAACTACTCAAAACCATTCTCAACAAGCTGTTTCTCTCATGGTTTAGAAGAGGTATGGATCCCCAGTATCTTTCCCTCTGTGGTTAGGGAATCAGGTGGGGAGGGGAGATTTGGACCAGGTAATTGGCAGGAGGTAATGGGTTAAGCATGCATTCACTCTTCCCATTCACAAATGCAGCCTCTGAGGCTGCTTTATATTTTAAAGAAACCATTGCTGGGTTGAGAGATTATGCAATGGCATATCTCATGTAGTTTGAGCCTGAGGCTTCCATCTCATCTAGTGAGTTAATGGAGTTTGTGAGCTCAGGCATCATAAGCTGTGGATATAATATACCTCGACTTCAGGAAAGCTTTTGGCAAAGTGCTGCATGATATTCTGATTAGCAAGCTAGCTAAATGTGGGCTGGATGGAACAACTATCAGGTGAATCCACAGTTGGATCCAGAATTGTACTCAAAGAGTGCTTATCAATGGTTCCTTCTCAAACTGGGCAGAAGTAACAAGTGGGGTACCACAGGGCTCGGTCCTGGGCCCAGTGCTCTTCAACATTTTCATTAATGACTTGGATGAGAAGGTACAGAGAATGCTTATCAGATTTGCAGATGATACAAAATTGGGGGGCATAGCTAATACTGTGGAAGATAGAAACAAAATTCAAAGGGACCTTGATAGGCTGGAGCATTGGGCTGAAAACAACAGAATGAAATTCAACAGGGATAAATGCAAAGTTCTACACTTGGGAAAAAGAAACCAAATACACAGTTATAAGATGGGGGATACTTGGCTCAGCGGTACGACATGTGAAAAGGATCTTGGAATTGTTGTTGAGCACAAGCTGAATATGAGCAAACAGCGTGATGTGGCTGCAAAAAAGGCAAATGCTATATTAGGCTACATTAACAGAAGCAGGGCCGGCCCCAGACATGCCAGGGCCCTTGGGCAAAAGCCTGCCCCAGGCCCCAGTGCTCCTCTTCCGTGACTCGCGCACAGCGAGAGCTTTGGGACTCCACCATTCCCTTCCTTAACTTACTTTGTTCTGCGGCTGCGCACGCAGCGGTGTCCTTAAGAAAGATGGCGGCTGAGGTTTCCCTAAGGAGCTGAAGCCTCTGCCGCCATCTTGATTCATGGCAGGGATGCGAGCGCACAGTATGCATGCATGCCATCAGCCAAGATGGTGGCAGAGGCTTCAGCCCCTTAGGAAAACCTCAGTCGCCATCTTTCTTAAGGGCACCGCTGCGTGCGCAACCGCAGAACAAGGTAAGTTAAGGAACGAAATGGCGGCGCTCCGAAGCTCTTGGCCTGTGATCCGCGGCAGTGATCCTGCTGCGAATCGTGGAAGGGGAGCAGAGGGGCCCCCAGGGGCTCCTGTAGCCTCAGGGGCCCTCGGGCCAGTGCCCCACCTGGCCACCCCTTGGAACCGGCCCTGAACAGAAGTATAGTTTCCAAATCACGTGAAGTATGAGTTCCCCTCTATTCAGCACTGGTTAAGCCTCATCTTGAGTACTATGTCCAGTTCTGGTTTCCGCACTTCAAGAAGGATGCAGACAAACTGGAACGGGTTCAAAGGAGGGCAACAAGGATGATCAGGAGACTGGAAACAAAGCCCTATGAGGAGAGACTGAAAGTACTGGGCATGTTTAGCCTGGAGAAGAGAAGACTGAGGGGAGATATGATAGCACTCTTCAAGTACATGAAAGGTTGTCACATAGAGGAGGGCCAGGATCTCTTCACAATTGTCCCAGAGTGCAGGACACGGAATAATGGGCTCAAGTTGCAGGAAGCCAGATTTCGACTGGACATCAGGAAAAACTTCCTAACTGTTAGAGCCATATGACAATGGAACCAATTACCTAGAGAGGTAGTGGGCTCTCCGACACTGGAGGCATTCAAGAGGCAGCTGGACAGCCATCTGTCAGGAATGCTTTGATTTGGATTCCTTCATTGAGCAGGGGGTTGGACTCGATGGCCTTGTAGGCCCCTTC
This sequence comes from Rhineura floridana, assembly GCF_030035675.1. NCBI lineage: Eukaryota > Metazoa > Chordata > Lepidosauria > Squamata > Rhineuridae > Rhineura > Rhineura floridana. The sequence continues at coordinate 132,040,588 of NC_084481.1, read as the reverse complement.
CAACTCTACTATTCTATGATTCTATGCTGCTGATAGATTTCTTCACCCCGTGTGTGCCAGCTGTGGAAGAAAAAGTGCAGGAGGAGAAACCTGAGGTGGGAGTGCAAGTTCAAGAGGAGCTCCCAGCGCCTGGAGAGATGGGTGAGATAAAATCCCCAAGTGACTTTGCCCCTTGGGTGCCCCATAATGGCGTTATAGGGTGGGATGCAGCTCCTATTATGGGTGCAGTCCCTGGGCAAATTCCAGCAGTGAGAGGCACCCAGCGCCCTGTGAGTTTGGAGGGCAAGAGACACTGGGAGGGTTACCTGCCTCTGTTTGGGCCCATGTTTCATACTGGAGATTGTGAGGGAGAACAGAGAAGATTTACCTAGAGAGGTAGTGGGCTGTCCGATACTGGAGGCATTCAAGAGGCAGCTGGACAGCCATATGTCAGGAATGCTTTGATTTAGATTCCTGCATTGCGTAGAGGGTTGGACTTGACAGCCTTATAGGCCCCTTCCAACTCTACTATTCTATGATTCTATAAGCGTCTTCCAGGGAAAGAGGAGAATAGGTGTATGTATTTCAAATCAAATCAAATTTTATTGTGCGGTCATGGACCCGATATACAATTGATTTAGCAAGAAAGTTAAAAAAGCATATACTATAAAATAGGAGGTAACTAAGCTCATAATAGTACAGCGATAAAATAGAGCATGGATGTCTAAAGAAGGATCTTCTTGCGTATAGTTAGTTCAGCGTTCCATGTAGTTTCAGCATGAAGCTTGTACCTTACGTAAGGAACTACCAGGAACTTGTTCATAAGAACTGATTGCCTTGCCTTTTGCTCTTGCCTAGAGTGGTCATGTCCTTCTTTACAGAGGACAGCCCTCTCTTGAAGGAGTCCTCTGTGTGAAGGGCTGTCCAGTCCAAAATTCCAGTCCAAGTCTGGGTAAAGAACCTTGGGTCACTTTGGTGAGAAAAGTGACCAAATAATAATAATAATGACAACAACCAAAGAATGGAGATCAGGTGCCTTAAATATGCCCATTAAAGATTAGTACATGGACAGCAAGCTGAGCAGGTACACGGGTCACACAACAGCGAGATGTATTTCTATTTAAATTATAGCAATTATTTCTAAATCACAGATAAATAGGCATATGCAAATTTTATGCAAATCAGTGCCCTGTCTGTTGGAGAAGTAACTCTTGCTTGCTAGTCTTTAATGTCCAGCCCCTTATTTCAGGGACTTTGAACCTTTAAAACACTACATTTGAGTATAGTCATCCATAGCTTGGTCCTAGTGCTGATGCACCCTGATACATCTTTATGCAGCCAGGAGCCAAAGGCTGAAATGACCCACAAATAGAGTAAGCAGCCTGCTCAATGACTTTTGCTACAGACAAAAAAACAGAACTGGGGCTTGTATTTGAGGCAGAAGTAGAATTGTTGGGCATTTAACCCCTGCGTCTGGTGCTAGTAACTGTTGATTAATGATGGTCCAAAGAACAATTGGTATCAATAGCTAAAAATCCAACAACCAATAAACTTTTCATCAGTGTCCAGATGGAAGCTATAAGAATTAGACCCCATGCTGATGTCATGATGCAACTAAGCAACAGTTAGGTAGTAGGTGTCATCCAAATGATTCTGTATCTTCACCAATAATCAGAGATACCATCTGCTAGATGATGATGATGATTTGATTTATATCCCACCCTTCCTCCAGCAGGAGCCCAGGGCAGCAAACAGAAGCACTAAAAACACCATAAAAACAGACCTTAAAATACACCAAAACAAAACAACTTTAAAAACATTATTTTTAAAAGCTTTTAAAACATCTTTAAAAAGGGTTAAAAACCATATTGTTTAAAAAAAATGTTAAAAAGCAATTCCAACACTGACGGAGACTGGGATAGGTCTCAACTTAAAAGGCTTGTTGAAAGAGGAAAGTCTTGAAAAGGTGCCAAAAAGATAACAGAGATGACGCCTGCCTAATATTTAAGGGGAGGGCATTCTATAGGGTAGGTGCTGCCACACTAAAGGCCCGTTTCCTATGTTGTGCGGGACGGACCTCCTGATAAAATGGTATCTGTGTTACAAATATAACCTGCTTTCTCTGAAGGCCAGAAGAAGACAGAGCAATTTGTAAAGAAGGCAAAAAGCTGTCTAGGCAAAACAGGTACCAAGACCAAATCTGCCTAATTTTGGGTATCCATGCCAGCTTAAGGAAACTGACCTCGAAGTTGATAAACCCTTTTTGTGGCTGTAGGTGGGTAGTTTCATAGGAAATGCCCCGCTGAACTCAGTGATGCCTACTTCAGAGTAAATTTAGGATTGTGCTGTAGGGCTCTTAAATGCCACGCACATCTTGAAGTGCATTCCGTCCTGAATCATTTCTCTGTCATAGAACCTTTCATGTGTCACTCTCATGCAGGAAAAAACCCCACATATCTATGCACTATTCTCAAGCTGTCAGCTCCAGCTTGTGGAGACCACAATACAGTGTCAAAACAAAAATGATGCTAATTCAATACTGTGGCAGCACCATTATATCTGTCAAGGTGGGATGAGGCAAAATGATGTCAACTCAAAATTCTGAAGACCACGATAACACTGTTACCATGAAATTGTATCAAAATGAGTTATTCAGACAATTGGATATGGGAGAAGTGTCCCAGGAGGTGCTGGATTCACAGCATGAATGAAATGGTGACCTCAAACTGTCCCATCAAAGCTATCCAAGGACACTGAGATTTTTTTAAAAAACAAACAACACAGTTTGCATGGCCCCTAAAGGTGGCTGTTGTTAACAATATATTGATATTTCTCACAACCTGGCTTACAAATATAAATAAAATATAATCCATAAAATATAACATAAAACCATTTCAAAAACCATTTAAACATTTATTTGCTTGTTTGTTGTTTGCTAGATTTATATCCCGCCCTTCCAGTAGGAGCCCGCAATGAAAAACTAAGAATTGAAATTGTCAGGAATGTGTCACACAACATTACACTTCGATATGTGATGCTTGCTGTGTAGAGAATCCTTGCATATAACAACCGCTCAATTCTGGGGAAAGTTTTTATTGGGGCCATTTCATACATCACTCATCAAGAAACAGCTAACCTACGAGCATATACTCAGAAGAGGGCGGTAATAGTTGCTGTGCTGATTACTATACTTGTGTGAACCAACTTTATGGTATCTCCACACTAGGGATAGAAAGATCTGCCTGTTTTGGTTCTTTCAGTTTCTCATTTTCCAATGTTAAATTCAGTTCTCTACATTTCTGCAGCAATCTGAGAAATTTTTTTTTAAAAATCCTCATGAAAATTCTCCACCATTTTAGTGCAAATTTCTCCAAATAAACCATTTTTGTAAGCAGTTTTGACAAGGTGCACTCTTTTGCAAGCCATTTCTCATCAGTTCATGCCTTTTTGCATGTTATTTTCACTCATGTATTCATTTTTATGCACACTTTCCCCTAACATATGCATTTTTGCAAATGTTGTTTAGTTGGCGAACTGCATCCCAAAATTCTAATAAATGTGAATTTTGACGTATGGCTGTGTTTTGGTTCTCATATTGTTTCGGAAATTGCAAATTTGATAAATTCTGCTTGAAATGTGCACTGAATCAAAATTCTCACCCATCCCTACTCCACACACAAATCCCAAAGCAGAAACTTGAGGTTAGGTAGACGGTGGTGGAAAAGACTTGTCCCCAAGAGTCTCAAGAGCTGCTGCAATACTCAGTAAATAATACTGGAATACACAGACCAGTGGTATGGCTCGGTATGAGGCAGATGTACATGTTCATAAAGCACACATTTTCCCCCTGGAAGGTCTCCTAGGGACTCACCACATGAAGCCAGCAGCCTAGATGCATGGAGAAGCAATGAGAGGTACAGAATCCCCATACATGCACACTCAATAGAGAGGAAACCTGCTCAGCCAGCAGGACATGCAATCATTTGCCAGGTCTGGAGGAACGCAGAGGTAAGTAAGGCAAAGGTCAGAGCCATTGGAGCTCACACCATGATTTGACACCCAGAAGAAGGGGCACCTAAGGAAGAGGAAAAAGGAGTCTTCCATTTGACCCAGCACAATACACCAACGCAGGACAAACAGCCTCCACCTTTGCAGCCAATAGACATCTACACAAACTATGATGGGACCATGACTGTGATGAAGACCTTGCATCTTCTTTGTCCCTGGTTAAGAAGTCCAATCCTCATTTGGAGAACTCTTTAAGTATCTTGGGTTATCTTCTTATTTAGAGGCCAAGCCATAGATTTTCCTTAGGCTTATTGGAATGTCTGGAGAAGTGAGCAATCTTTTCAATGTACTTGGGCTGAATTTCAAGCTTCCAGACAAAGAAGTCTGACACCATCATGAAAAATTCATGCCATTCTAATCACCACAGGGCATTTTCTTCAGTTCATTCGATCAATAGCGTGGCATCTTTTCAGGTATCTCAATGTGTACTTTCATCTCTTTGGGGCAAAGAGAACAACAACTCTTTCTGAGTCACAGAGTCAGGCTGAAGAGAAGCTCTGTAGCCAAAGCTTGCTCTGAGATAAGCAGCCGCTATATTAAAATTTTAAATGCGATCATTTTCAATATAGGACACAGACCATTGCAGAAACATTGATTGCACCATGGGCACCATGGGCACCAGCATCAGTCGGCCAAGTGGCACCATTCACAGTCTTCAGTCTCATATATGCATTGCAACAAGGCAAACTTTCAACAACTTAAGTCATGTACAAATCAAAATAGAGCACTGTAGTTCCCAGCCACCAGAGGACCATACTAGTGAGTGACTTGTTTTGTACCTAAGAACATAGGAAGACCCTGCTGGATCAGATGACCCATCTAGTGCAGCATCCTGTTCTCACAGTGGCCAACCAGATGCCTATGGGAAGCCCGTAAGCAGGACCTGAGTGAAAGAGCAGTCTCCCCTCCAGCAACTGGTGTTCACAAGCGCACTGCCTCTGATGGTGGAGTCAGAGCATAGCCATCATGACTAGCAGGCATTAATAGCTTTATCCTCCATGTTAAGGCTATCCTCCTCCTCTAGCCAATTTGTTTCCCTACCCAGGATGGCCTGCTTCACTTGTGCAAGCTGAGCCAATATGTGTTTACTCAGAAATAAATCTTACTACATTCACTGGGGCTTAATTTCCAATAACTGTGTATAAGTTTACAGCCTTCGTGATCCTTGACTTTCCACCAAGAAACTCAAAGGGAATAAATGAAGCAAGTTGATAGTTTTCATAGCTTGTAGACACCGTTGTTGCCTTGCCTTTCATCAGTTCACCCCTCCTTTTGCTTTGATTCTCCCATTCTTCCTGACCACCCTGGGAAATCTGGCCCTAGCAACTCTACAACTCTAAAGAGGCCAACATCTAAAACAAAGCAAAGGAATGAACTACAACAGTTAAGATGCAACTCTCATTTCAAGGAGCAATTAGGAAATGCTGCACTCATTTCTCATCCTCCCTTTCCTAAATTTGTGCAATATAATTTTAGTGATACCAGCTTAGTAAGCAATAACCTTCACTCTTTGGTGATGCATGCCCCTTTCAAGTCTGCCTTTCTGCAAAAGGCACCAAAAATAAGAAATGCAAGCCATGGGGATCAAACACAAAACAAGAAAGTTATGGATTACATGATGGATGACATGGACGAATGTGAAGAGAACTATATAATGTTAGGCCATACACTTATGCCTCTGCTTAGGCCTCCTTGTTTTTCTTTTTCTTTTTTCCTTGAAGGAGGTACATAGGTTGGTTGTCATTGTCAAACATTCAGAAGGCCTAACAGCTAACTGTGGTTAAAGTTGATATTATTTCCAGTGACTGGTGGTGCCTGTGACGCCCTTCCCTGGCTCTCCCTGTCAGGTTCCTACCTGCTCGTGGCTACTGCCTTTCACTAGGCACCACCAGGGACTCCACCAGTCCGGACTGTCCTTTTTTATGGTTTCTCTCCCCGCTCTAGCACAGATCTCAATAGATCCCCCTGCTAGGCAGCACCACCAGTCACGTTCTACATCCAATGTTCCCAGAGACCTTGCCTGAGTCTCCCTATCCGGTTATATTTGTGACTGCGTGCCTATGCTGTTCCCAACCCCCTTGTATCACTGAAGATAACTCATAACTCAGGGTTGCTCTAGATACTTATGAATGTTATAATCTCCTCTTCACCACTGCCACCATTTGTTACTGTTTCTCTTCAGCCTTGGTTATTACCTTACCCTCCCTTCTGGTCTCTGAAACCCCAGCCAAGGATCAGGCCTTCAGTAAACCAAAATAGTATTTATTAAATAACATTAATAACAAGATAACTTTGATAATGATCTACAAGCTTATGGTTTCATCTATTACTGTGATATTTGACTTATTACTAATCCGAACTCCACCTCCCTCCTTCTCCACACTCTCCTGACATACACCAACTCACATCCATCTCCCAACTCCACCAAAACAACCCACTCACGTTCACCAAACACCTCTCAAACAACCCACTAACGTCCACCCAGATTCAACTGTCATCCTTCCATTTATACTCTCAGCCATCCAAAAACTCAGCCAATCATCCAGCATTCTACTGCTCATTTACTCCCCCCTCCTCTTTCATTCCACTTACCATGTATCTTCTATACAAATAGCACTTACCATATATACATTAATACAGGAACATCACAGTGCCCACTAGACCTGGTGGGCAGGGCATGGTAGGTAGAGCCAGGGGGTCACCAGAGGTGGAGCCAGGCATGTCACTGGAGGTGGATCCAGGAATCACTATAGACAGAGCCAACTTGTTCTGGTTTTCTCCCATCCTCCCTTGTAAATATATTGCACACACTTATTTCTGACAACCTTTTATTAAAGACTCTTGAATCACTTGAATCAGGCCTACATTGTCTAGGGTTCGAGGACCTCAGGGCTAGAGTCTCATGATCTAGAGCAGCCTTTCCCAAACAGTGTGCCTCCAGATGTTGTTGGACCACAATTCCCATCTTTCCTGACCACTGGCAATGCTGGCTGAGGCTGATGGGAGTTGTGGTCCAACATCTGGAGGCACACTGGTTGGGAAAGGCTGATCTAGAGTCTCAAGGCCTTCTTTGTGTACAGAAGGGGATAGAATTTGCAACATCTGCCTCCTTCATAGGCAATCAGTATGCAGCCTCTAGATTACACATTAGTATAGAATATGGGACATTTGAAGTGTTTCCACTTCCTAGGCCAGGAATTTGAGTAAAGGCTCCGTTGAGACAGACAAGGTATAATTGACACTGGCTGCCATGTTTTCATTGTGCTTCATTGGGTTCAAAAATTTAGCCTACTAGAAGATATGGGATTGTACAATTGTCTTCCCCACATAATTATAAGTGTGATAGATTGATCTGTACAAACCATAAATAATCATGCTCTATTCATATATATTGGCATTTCCCCCCGAGACCAGTGAAAATCATTTTCATTTAGCATACAGTATCTAATACTACTTTTAGAGCAATCTGTTGTTTTCTGTATGAAACCTTGTTGAATAATCACTGTGCACTTGAACACAAAGGTTACATGCCATCAGGACAATCATGTACCGTAAAACATTCTCAAAATCCTTTCCAATTCAACTATATAATTCTTGGAGGGGGGGATTCAGCTCAGTGGGCCAGCTCTTTATATTCCCAACTCTGGTAGGTCAAATTTGACAAGTATTAATCACTGTGACATCAGCTAATTAACAAGAAGGAAGCCCCACCCACCCACCCACCTGTCAAATTTATCTCAGGGAGATATAGACCTGCAGCATGATGGGACTTGCAAGCAACACGCAAAGCTAACAAATATCCCTGTGTTTTTCTCTGAGCACCTCTGGGGCTGCTGATCTTCCCATTACTGTTCCAGTTTTCAGCATCCCTCTCCGGCAATGTTTTTCATAAGACATCAAGCAGACATGACATAATGCCACAGCTCTTGGTCTTTCTTGTGAAGAGTTACATCATCCTCAGTCCCAATGGCTGACAGCTAGTTTATTAGCTTAAATAAAGGAGAAAATCAACTAATTAGATTGGGAAGTATGGTAAGCAGGTCTTACAATAATTTTAAAATCAAGATCTTTACGGTAATTGTCAGTGACGTTTATGGAGAATGGCTGATGACATTCACTAGCCCTCCCCACCCCCACCCTGCAAAGTTCAGAACTGAAAATTGAATCCTTTAATTTCTGCAACAAACATAGTAGACTCTTATCTCTTTCTTGTTTTAATCCCACCTGTGTGAATCCATGTTCATGGGTACTACAATGCTTCCAGACTTCTTGTTGGCAGCTTTGCACCCCATTTATATCCTGCATGTGGCAGGACAGAAACTGTACAATAAATAAGTATGCTGTGATGGTGCAATAAGTTCTTAATTAAACTCTATAATTAAGTCTTATTAATAATATCATTGCTCATTTGTACACCATGCACTTTAAATTGTGAGTTGCCCTTTGGGATTTTGCACTCTGAGCACTTTATACTCGTAAATGGGATGACTACTATATTTCTTCCATTTTCCCCGATTTGTGTGTGCGCGCGTGTTGGGCTCTCCTGTGATGGGATTGAATAGTTGCCTTTGGGGGGTATTAAAAATTGTACGTGAGAGTGAGTGGGAACAGGTGAGAGGTTCAAGGGACTGCTATTGCAGGGGTCCTGGAGAAGAATGGAATGGGAAGCAGACAATATAATAACAGGAGAGGGGAAAAGATACTTTGTGTTTGTCACCCCTGCTCAGCTGCTACCCTATAGAAGCTTGGGTAGCCATGTTGACCTGCCCTTCTATTCAGAGGTACTGTTATTCAGTGTCAGGTCAGTCCACAATAAAACAATTCTCATCCATGACTTGATGAAGGATTTGAACCATGATTTGATCATGGATGAGGTAGCTTACCTGGTGTACATTACCAAGCCTGGGTAGATGAGCTGGTGGAACCTGACTTTACCAATCTTAGCCTACTTGCGTATTTAGTACAACACCAGTCCAGATCAAAGCAATGTGTGTGGGGGATGGCAGGCACAAATAGACATTCTGTCAAGAAGCCAGTCCAACTGAGAGCTAAGTGAAAAGGTTTGTACTTAGGTTGGAGAGACAGGACAGGGATCTTGCTGCCCAATAACCTCTACAACTGAGCTGGTAGAGGCAGTTTCTGGCATAGTGTTGGAGAACCCCAGGACTTCAATGTCTGCATTGATTCCACCTTGGAGGACTTCAATATTTACACTGATTCTACCGTCTGGACCAGCCAGGACTTCATGGCCAGTCTGACAACTATGGAGCTGCCTTAGTACCTCATGTACCCAAGACACATTGTAGGTCACACCCTGAATCTGATCTTCACTACAGAGAGGACTAGGAGTGATCTGGTGGTTTTGAAGGTGATTATCACCCTGTTGTCATGGATGGATCACTGCCTGGTGAAGTTTGGATTTGCTGTTACTAACCTTCCGTGCAGGAGTGGGGGACTTAAGATAGTCCACCCCCAGAGACTAATGGAAACTGATGGATTCTTCAATGCTCTGGGAGATTTTCTAGGCAGCATGGGTGGTGTTATGTACATATAAGATGTCAGGTGCTATTAGGGTCCAGGTATAGGAGATAGTCTTTACTTCCCTCTTAAACCCATCCCAGATGCAACAGTGTCTTTCACACTGCAGTACTAATAGTTCCCTCCCTTCCCTTCCCTCCTACATATGAGGATTTGTGTACATTACCTTATCCCTACAACTGGAGCAAATGCTCTGACTGCTGTATCGTTTGCTTAAGCTGTTGGAAATGTAAACACTTTTATTTATTTATTTATTTATTATCTTTTAATGTACTTTGTGAGGTAAGTTAGGTTGAGATGGTCAAAGGTCGTGCAGTAAGCTTCATAGTTGAAGAGGGATTGAACCTAGGTTTCCTTGGGCTAAATACAACCCAATACCTTCCTCCAGGAATCTCAAAGCAATTAAGTAGGGTTGTTCCATTTTTGCCCTCACAACAACCCTATGAGGTAGGTTAGGCTGATAATGTCTAATTAGGCCAAGGTCACACAATAAACTTCACTTAGCAGGTACTGAACCCAGGTTTCCCTGGACTAATGCCAACATACTATTGATGAATTCATTTCCATTACATTTAATTTAATGGGATCCTTGCCCTTCTTGGCTAATAAAAGCTAGCAGGGATGGAACAGCCGGTTGCACCAGGGAGGTGATTAATGCCTCTCTGCGAGAGGGGGTGGTCCCAGGCTGCCTGAAAGAGGCGGTAGTGAGACCACTCCTGAAGAAACCCTCCCTGGACCCAGGAAATCTTAATAACTACAGGCCGGTAGCAAATGTTCCATTCCTGGGCAACGTCCTTGAACGAGTGGTTGAAGGCCAGCTCCAGACACCCTTGGATGAGACCGATTATCTGGTTCCATTTCAGTCGGGTTTCAGGCCTTGTTTTGGCACGGAAACAGCCTTGGTCGCCCTGTATGATGACCTTTGTCAGAAGAGAGAAAGGGGGAGTGTGACTCTGTTGATTCTTCTTGATCTCTCAGTGGCTTTCAATACCATCAACCATGGTATCCTTCTGGGGAGACTGGCTGAGTTGGGAGTGGGAGGTACTCCATTGCAGTGGTTCCGCTCCTACTTGGCAGGTCGGCTCCAGAAGGTGGTGCTTGGGGAACATTGCTCGGTGCCCTGGACTCTCCAGTATGGGCTTCTGCAGGGGTCAGTTCTGTCCCCCATGCTGTTCAGCATCTACAGGAAACCATTGGGTGCAGTCATCCGGAGCTTTGGAGTGTGTTGCCATCAGTATGCTGATGACACGCAGCTCTATTTCTCCTTTTCGTCTTCTTCAAGTGAGGTTGTCAATGTGCTGAACCGGTGTCTGGCTGTGACAATGGACTGGATGAGGGCTAATAAACTGAGGCTCAATCCAGACAAGACAATGCTGCTGTGGGTGGTTCTTCTGACCAGATGGTGGATGTCCAACCTGTCCTGGGTGGGGTTGCACTCCCCCTGAAGGAGCTTGGGGGTTCTCCTAGAATCATCTCTGTCACTTGAGGCTCAGGTAGCCTCAGTGGCACGGAGTGCCTTCTACCAACTTCGGTTGGCGGCCCAACTACGTCCCTATCTGGACAGGGATAACCTGGCTTCAGTTGTCCATGCTCTGGTAACCTCTAAATTAGATTACTGCAATGCACTCTACGTGGGGCTGCCTTTGAAGACGATTCAGAAACTGCAGCTTGTGCAAAATGCAGTAGCCAGATTGGTAACAGGGACCAGACGGTCCGAACATATAAAACCGATTCTGGCCCCTCTTGCACTGGCTGCCTTTATGGTTCCAAGCTCGATTCAAGGTGCTGGTTTTGACCTATAAAGCCTTACATGGCCTGGGACCACAATACCTGATGGAACGCCTCTCCCGATACGAACCCACCCATACACTACGTTCAAGATCAAAGGCCCTCCTCTGGGTGCCTACTCCGAGGGAAGCTCGGAGAATGGCAACAAGGGAGAGGGCCTTCTCAGTGGTGGCCCCCAAATTATGGAATGATCTCCCTGATGAGGCGCACCTGGTGCCAACACTGTTACCTTTTCAGCGCCAGGTCAATACTTTCCTCTTCTCCCAGGCATTTTAGCATGTGTTTTATATTGTTTTAAATTTTTAAATTGTGTTTTAAATTGTTTTTTAAAAGATGTATCTTAAATTGTATTTGTTTTTAGTTACTGTAAACCTCCCAGAGAGCTTCGGCTATGGGGCGGTATACACAAGTATAATAAATAAATAAATAAATAATAAATAAATAAAATTTAATGCTTTTTATATCCTGCCTTTTAGAGTACACCCTTGGAAAGCAGCTAACAAAAGTCGATAAAATATAAATATCAAACAAAGCATCTGGCCAGTGATGCCTTCAAAAGCCATTATTCTTGGCTCATAAGTTGCTGACCCCAGAGAAGACCCTCCCCTTTCATCCACACACACAGGACAATGGCCCTCAGCTTTTCCTTCCTTCCTTCCTTCCTTCCTTCCTTCCTTCCATACACCATGTCAGTTCCCATTTGCTCCCCCCTTCAGTCTCCCTGTGAGCCACAAGGGGGCTGTCTTGCTCATCCTAATCACTATCTACAACACTACACAGGCTCTCCTTTGGTAATTAATTGTCAACGTGTTATGCTACAGATACAGCACATTGTGTCAAGCTGTTGGATGTTTTTCTCTCATGCTATGGGGCAATATCTTTCTACAGATGGATTTGAACAAGCATGCTCCTACTCACTTGGAGTAAATAAGAATCGCCTATGGGGGAGCGGGTTGTTGTTGTTATGTGCCTCCAAGTCGACTACGACTTATGGCGACCCTATGAATCAGCGACCTCCAAGAGCATCTGTCATGGACCACCCTGTTCAGGTCTGTGGCTTCCTTTATGGAATCAATCCATCTCTTGTTTGGCATTCCTCTTTTTCTACTCCCTTCTGTTTTCCCAGCATTATTATCTTTTCTAATGAATCATGTCTTCTCATTATGTGTCCAAAGTATGATAACCTCAGTTTCATCATTTTAGCTTCTAGGGATAGTTCTGGTTTAACACCCAATTATTTGTCTTTTTCACAGACCATGGTATCCGCAAAGCTCTCCTCCAACACCACGTTTCAAATGAGTTGATTTTTTTTCTTATCTGCTTTTTTCACTGTCCAACTTTCACATCCATACATAGAGATCAGAAATACCATGGTCTGAATGATCCTGACTTTAGTGTTCAGTGATACATCTTTGCATTTGAGGACCTTTTCACAGCTGCCCTCCCCAGTCCAAGCCTTCTTCTGATTTCTTGACTATTGTCTCCATTTTGGTTAATGACTGTGCCAAGGTATTGATAATCCTTGTCAAGTTCAATGTCCTCATTGTCAACTTTAAAGTTACATAAATCTTCTGTTGTCATTACTTCAGTCTTTTTGACATTCAGCTATAGTCCTGCTTTTGTGCTTTCCTCTTTAACTTTCATCAGCATTCGTTTCAAATCATTACTGGTTTCTGCTAGTAGTATGGTATCGTCTGCATATCTTAAATTATTAATATTTCTCCCTCCAATTTTCACACCTCCTTCATCTTGGTCCAATCCTGCTTTCTGTATGATATGTTCTGCGTACAGATTAAACAAATAGGGTGATGAAATACACCTCTGTCTCACACCCTTTCCAATGGGGAACCAATCGGTTTCTCCATATTCTGTCCTTTCAGTAGCCTCTTGTGCAGAGTATAGGTTGTGCATCAGGACAATCAGGTGCTGTGGCACCCCCATTTCTTTTAAAGCATTCCATAGTTTTTCATGATCTACACAGTCAAAGGCTTTGCTGTAATTATAAAGCACAGGGTGATTTTCTTCTGAAATTCCTTGGTCCGTTCCATTATCCAATGTATGTTTGCAATATGATCTCTGGTGCCTCTTCCCTTTCTAAATCCAGCTTGGACGTCTGGCATTTCTCGCTCCATATGTGGTAAGAGCCTTTGTTGCAGAATCTTGAGAATACTTTACTTGCATGGGATATTAATCATAGAATCATAGAATCATAGAGTTGGAAGGGGCCTTGTAGGCCATCGAGTCCAACCCCCTGCTCACAGCAGGAAATCCACAGCTAGAGCATCTCCCGCAGATAGCTGTCCAGCCTCTGCTTGAAGACATCCAGCGAAGGGGATCCCACCACCTCCCTAGGAAGTCGGTTCCATTGCCGAACTGCCCTTACTGTCAAGAAGTTCCTTCTAATGTCCAATCTGAATTTATGCTCCTGCAACTTAAAACCATTAGACCTAGTCCTACCCTCTGGGGCAGCAGAGAACAAATCTGTACCCTCCTCTATGTGACAGCCCTTCAGGTACTTAAAGAGTGCAATCACGTCACCCCTCAGCCTTCTCTTCACCAGACTGAACATGCCAAGTTCCTTCAACCTTTCCTCATAAGACTTGTTCTCCATACTGGCTATCATCCTTGTCGCCCTCTTCTGAACCTGCTCTAACTTGTCTATATCTTTCTTAAAATGAGGCGCCCATAACTGAACGCAGTATTCCAGATGAGGCCTGACCAATGCAGAATATAGTGGGACTATTACTTCCCTCGACCTGGAAACTATAGCTCTGTTTATGCAGCCCAAAACTGCATTTGCCTTTTTTGCCGCAGCATCACACTGCTGGGTCATGTTCAACTTGCGATCCACTACAATTCCAAGGTCCTTCTCACACGCACTACTGCTAAGCCGGGTATTTCCCATCCTGTACCCGTGCATTTTGTTTTTGTGGCCTAAATGCAGAATCCTGCATTTGTCTTTATTGAATGTCATTTTATTAATTTCAGCCCAATTTTCTAGTCTATCCAGGTCCCTTTGGATTTTATTCCTGTCTTCCATTGTGTTAGCTATCCCTCCCAGTTTCGTATCATCCGCAAACTTCATAAGGCTTCCCTCCACCCCATCATCTAAGTCATTGATAAAAATGTTGAAGAGTATCGGCCCCAGGACAGAACCCTGTGGCACTCCACTCGAGACCTCCTTCCAGTCCGAAGCAGAGCCACCGATGACCACTCTTTGAGTACGGTTTTCCAACCAGTTGTGAATCCACCTGACAGTATTTCCATGTAGTCCGCATTTGACGAGTTTGCTAATCAAAAGTTCGTGGGAAACTTAAACGCTTTGCTGAAATCTAGATAGATGACATCTACAGCATTTCCACCATCTATTAAGCTAGTGACCCGATCAAAAAAAGAGATGAGATTAGTTTGACAGGATTTTTTCTTGACAAACCCATGCTGGCTCCTTGTAATCACAGCATTGTCATCTAGATAGTTGCCAATGGACTCTTTTATTATCCGTTCTAATATCTTTCCCGGTATTGAAGTCAGACTGACCGGCCTGTAATTCCCCAGATCTTCATTTTTACCCTTTTTAAAGAGCGGGACGACGTTTGCCCGTCTCCAATCCTCTGGCACCTCTCCCGTTCCCCATGATTTCTCAAAGATGATGGCAAGAGGTTCCGAGAGTACATCCGCAAGTTCCTTCAATACTCTGGGATGCAGTTCATCAGGCCCTGGAGATTTGAACTCATTTAGGTTAACTAGGTATTTCCTGACTATCTCCTTATCAATCTCGAACTGCAGTCCCGACCCCTTACTGAGATTGCTACTGATGCAAGGTTGCACACTGTTCCCTTTTTGGGAGAAAACGGAGGCAAAATAGGTGTTGAGCAGTTCTGCTTTTTCCTCGTTATCTGTCAACATTTTGCCATCCTCATTGAGCAGCAGTCCCACTGTTTGCTTGGTCTTTCTCTTGCTTCGAACATATCTGAAAACCCCCTTTTTGTTGTTCCTCGCTTCCCTCGCCAGCCTCAGCTCATTCTGGGTTTTAGCTTTCCTTACGCTATTCCTGCAAGCCCGAGCCGCTCGTCGGTACTCTTCCTTGGTGATGCGTCCTTCCTTCCATTCTTTATACATGCTCTTTTTTACTTTTACCTCCTCCACCAGTCTTCCGTGTAGCCACATTGGCTTTTTCCGATGTCTTCCATTTTTCTTCCTCTTTGGAATTGTTTGCGATTGTGCTTTTTGTAATACGTTCTTCATGAACTCCCACGCTTCTTGGGCTCCTTTTTTCTTTAGTCTGTCTAGCCACGGGATCGTACCCATCATTTCCCTGAGCTTGCTAAAATCGGCTTTCCTGAAATCCAAGGTCCATGTTTGACTATATTCTTCTTTGGCTTTCCCCAGAATCCCGAATTCCAGCATTACGTGGTCACTTTCCCCCAAGGTACCGACCGCTTTAATTCCCGTGACCAATTCGTCCCTGTTAGTTAAGATCAGGTCCAGGATTGCCAATCCCCTTGTTCCTTCTTCTACTTTTTGAAAGAAGAAATTATCAGCAAGGCCCATCAGGAATTTGTTGGAGGCTTTGTGCTTCGCAGAGTTTGTCTCCCAGCAGATATCCGGGTAGTTGAAGTCCCCCATCACTACTACTTCTTGCCTCCTTGAGATTTCAGAGATTTGTTTGAGAAAGACCTCGTCTACCACCTTTTCTTGGCCAGGGGGTCTGTAGTAGACACCTACTACCATGTCGGTTTTATTTGTTTCTCCATTTATTTTTACCCAAATGGTCTCTACCGGACCCCTTTGTTCGCTCTCTTGGATTTCCATAGAGGTGTATTTGTCTTTGACGTATAACGCTACTCCCCCTCCTTTTCGGTTGCTTCTATTCTTTCTGTAGAGTTTATATCTTTGAATTAAGGCAATAGTTTGATAGTTACTGCATTCCCTGGGATCCCCTTTCTTTGGAATTGTGATATATATGGAACGCTTCCAGTCTGTGGGCCATTGGTTAGTTTTCCATATTTCTTGACACATTTTTGTCAAAATTTGGACAGATTCAGTCTCAGTAGCTTGTAGTAACTCTATTGGTATGCCATCAATTCCTGGTGATTTGTTTCTTCCAAGGGTTAGGAGCGGGTTAGGATGTTTTTATAAACAGCATGAGATTCCCTCCTCCCCCTAAACTGTTGTTATGTCACTAATAACTTGCATGGATTTGCATGGGCAGTTTGGCTAATACATTTAGTGGACTTACGTCAAGGCTGATGTATGAATGAAGAGTGCATTCTATAGTGCTTATGCCATTTACTCAGTCCCTCTTGTCCTTTGTTTTGGTGATATTGCAGGGCTTGATTAAGTTATGGGACCGATGGCTTTGGTTTGAAAGAGTGAAAATATCATGAGAATGCAGATATTGCAAAAACACATAAAGCTCATTATTGTAAGTGTGAAGATCATGTTAACCTCCTTATCCCCTGATTCTTTGATCATGAAATTTCAGTTGCTGTTGTTATGTGCCTTCAAGTCAATTTTGACTTATGGCGACCCTATGAATCAGCAACCTCCAATAGCATCTGTTATAAGCCACCCTGTTCAGATCTTGTAAGTTCAGGTCTGTGGCTTCCTTTATGGACAATCAATCCATCTCTTGTTTGGCCTTCCTCTTTTTCTACTCCCTTCTCTTTTTCCCACCATTATTATCTTTTCTAGTAAATCATGTCTTCTCATTATGTGTCCAAAGAATGTTACCAGTAAATCCAAAGAACTATGCCTTCAGTTCACTATCTAATAATACATCTACTTTCTGCAGAAAGCTTGTTATTTATTTATCAACATTTGACATTCATTTATTTAAAAGGCTTATATACCACTTTTCCAAACAATCCTCTCACAAAGCAGCTGATCAATAAAGGAAACACAACAATAAAACAATTGAATCCTATTACAATCAAACAAATACATATAGACCAAACAGGCCCAAACCAGCATTGGATATGTTAGATATTGGATTGTAATGGCCCAACCATTCTAACCCAACAACCTACCTCACGTTTTAATCCCCAAAGACTATTCTTTAAAAGTTTGTCCTTAGAGCTCATTTAGTCAGTGAAAGGACTTCTCCTGGAACTGAGTTCCATAAAAGTGGTGGTGAGGAACACTACACAAAAGACTCTGCTCCTTGAGCTCACCAGTCAAATAACTTTTATGGAAGGACATCTCAACATGGAGTTACGTTATAGGTAGGCTGGTATGGGTGCAGGGCAGGCAATCCTTAAGGTAACCTTCTTTTAGAAGGAACACTGAAGGAAGGGGAAGGGCCATAGCTCAGTGGTAGAACATCTTCCTTGCATGCAGAAGGTCCCAGGTTCAATCACTGGCACCTCCAGGTAGGGCTAAGAGAGACTTCTGCAGTTGCAGCCATTCACAGTAGAAAATACTGAGCTAGATGGACCCAAGGCTCTGACTCAGTATAAGGCAACTTTCTATGTTCCAGACCAATTATGGCTTTAAAGTTGTCACCAGTACTTTCAATTGAGTCTGGAAATGCACCAGTAACCAGTGCAACTGGTGAAGTATCAGCGTGATCTGAACTGATCGCTTGGCCTCAGCCAAAAGCCAGGTATCCACATTCGGCATCAGCTCTAGTTCCAAGCCATCTTCAAAGGCAACCCCATCCAAATTTGGAAATGCTTGAATTATTATTTATTGCAGTTCTGTTCCACCTTTCAAAATATACATGGATGTAATCTGTGAAGCTTCATGGCTGAGTAGATATTTTTACCTGGGTCTCCCCAGCCGAAGTCCATCATACTAATCATCACGCCATCCTAGATATCATTATGCAGAATGCTGAGGAAAGAAATTGCTTTTCTGACATTTTCTTATCACTCAAATGTAATGCTAGGTAGAGCAATTTCCATCAAGACTATAGCATGCAGGGGAGAAGAGTTTAACCTTTTCTTCCCTGCTATTGCTATGATGGAAATCAGACGCGCACGCATGCACAACGCTGCAATTAGCAACAGGAAAAAGCACCCAGATTGGTGCTGAGAATTAAATCTGGTAAAACCCTGACGCATTTGCAAGACATGCAATTAGTTCAATGTTCAGTCAGTCCCTTAGAGGGCAGGGAAACCTGGGCTTGAAACAGAAAACTTAGCAAGGTAGGTAACACTAGGCTAGATGGACCGCTGATGGCTTTTTTATGCATTTATTGTATATATTGTGCACCTATAGTTAAGCATGTCTTTAGGTAGGCAGAAGTTTTGCTTGTGGAGTTTATTCTACTGTAGGAGGGCACCACAACCACAGATATACTCTCTGGACTTGGGTGTCCAAAAAACACTGCATTTTGCCAAGTTGACTTGAGCCTGAGTGATGAGAGACTGCTCTAGGTTTTACTCATGGTGAATTACTTTCCCAGGGCACTCCAGTCATAGTAATTTGAAAGAAGGGTGTTTGCAATTTTTTAAGGACAGCTCATAGGGTCATTCTACGTTCTGTCTCTCTCAGTTCAATGATTGGGCTTTCCATGTGATTTATTTGCTTCTGTTTATTCTAATACCTTTCTGTTCTCCAGCAGCAGCACCCACTTTAATTATTTGTCTTCATTCCATTTATTTTGTCTTATTTTTCCATCCATTTTTGTAAATTTCCTTAGCACCCCCCCTTGCTGCTGCTTGTGTGGGTTTGTTGCTTTTTTATGTTTCCATTTGTTTTCTTTGTCGGTCTTAGTTTCCTTGTTCAAAGTTTCATTGTTCTCTTTTCAGTTTTAGTGTACCTGTGATTTAATTACATCAAACCCTCACTATCCAGGCTATGCAATATGATTAATATTTTTATTAAAGTTATCTTCCCTTCCCTCCCCCACTACATTTCTGGTACTTTCTGGTACCCACTCAGCTAAGCCTGGCTGTCCATTAAGTAAACTCCCAGTTGGGTTGGGTTGCTTACTGCCAGCCTATTATTATGACCCACTTACCCAGGGGCACATCTCTCATATCACCAGTTTTCAGACTGATTGCCCACAAAACAATAGGGTCGGTTAAGTGATTTCTTTTTTACCCTTCTCAGGATGATAAAATCTGCACCCATCATTCTGAAACATGACAGGCTTCATCTCTTCAGATGCCATGTCTGCAAATTTTATCCACTTCTGTGAAAAGAAAAAAAAATCCCCATTATAGTTTAAAAAATTCCCATTAAATTAAAAAATTCCCCATTATAATTAATGAGGGGGAAACAACTTCAGATTTAACAAATCTGATACAGACCCAAATAACAAGGGAAATCAGAAAGATACAGATCTGCTCTGAAACAAATCGGGCTGCTTCCCAATAATACAGATACAAAGTGAACTTTGTTGCCTGTGCACACCCCTAGTATGTATCCCATAACTGATGGTCAAGCTGCATTGCTAGCATTGGTACCAGAGCAGGGAGGCGAATCTACACAAACCACATGCTACAGACTGAGGAAAGCAAAACTAGGTTCATTAATCAATCCGCCCTAAGCAAAAGCTGCCTTGTAAGGGCTGTTACCCAGAAAGGTGGCCTATAAACATACTTTATAAATAATTTCCTTCAGCAACCCGCATATGACAATCTGGTTGATCTTTACTAAGATTAGAACATTTTTGCCTACTGTGAAAAATGTTTCCTTTCGATGATTTTTCAGGGGACCTCAGACGTGAGCAGAAATAATGCAGCTACGCCCCCATTGCCAATAATTGCTCTCCATTTTGCCAGCGCTGCATAAATGGGCACAGGTGAAAATTCAGTGGAGCCCTGAACTTAAGTGTTAAATCATCACCCAGAAAGAATGTAGCTTCAAATGCTTTTAAATACTGAGTGAGCTGCTGTACCTCCTGTCCTGTTGCATCAGCTGCCCTCCTCTAGCTGCTGCAGGACTCAAAGAGAGTCCTCTCACCCGAGAGTTCTCAAAGAACTCAAAGGTGAAATTGCTGATCTGCTAACTAAAATATGTAACTTGTCCCTTGGGTCCTCCTCCGTGCCTGAGGACTGGAAAGTGGCAAATGTAACGCCAATCTTCAAAAAGGGATCCAGAGGGGATCCCGGAAATTACAGGCCAGTTAGCTTAACTTCTGTCCCTGGAAAACTGGTAGAAAGTATGATTAAAGCTAGATTAACTAAGCACATAGAAGAACAAGCCTTGCTGAAGCAGAGCCAGCATGGCTTCTGCAAGGGAAAGTCCTGTCTCAGTAACCTATTAGAATTCTTTGAGAGTGTCAACAAGCATATAGATAGAGGTGATCCAGTGGACATAGTGTACTTAGACTTTCAAAAAGCATTTGACAAGGTACCTCACCAAAGGCTTCTGAGGAAGCTTAGCAGTCATGGAATAAGAGGAGAGGTCCTCTTGTGGATAAGAAATTGGTTAAGAAGCAGAAAGCAGAGAGTAGGAATAAACGGACAGTTCTCCCAATGGAGGGCTGTAGAAAGTGGAGTCCCTCAAGGATCGGTATTGGGACCTGTACTTTTCAACTTGTTCATTAATGACCTAGAATTAGGAGTGAGCAGTGAAGTGGCCAAGTTTGCTGATGACACTAAATTGTTCAGGGTTGTTAAAACAAAAAGGGATTGCGAAGAGCTCCAAAAAGACCTCTCCAAACTGAGTGAATGGGCAGAAAAATGGCAAATGCAATTCAATATGAACAAGTGTAAAATTGTGCATATTGGAGCAAAAAATCTGAATTTCACATATACGCTCATGTGGTCTGAACTGGCGGTGACCGACCAGGAGAGAGACCTCGGGGTTGTAGTGGACAGCACGATGAAAATGTCGACCCAGTGTGCGGCAGCTGTGAAAAAGGCAAATTCCATGCTAGCGATAATTAGGAAAGGTATTGAAAATAAAACAGCCGATATCATAATGCCGTTGTATAAATCTATGGTGCGGCCGCATTTGGAATACTGTATACAGTTCTGGTCGCCTCATCTCAAAAAGGATATGATAGAGTTGGAAAAGGTTCAGAAGAGGGCAACCAGAATGATCAAGGGGATGGAGCGACTCCCTTATGAGGAAAGGTTGCAGCATTTGGGGCTTTTTAGTTTAGAGAAAAGGCGGGTCAGAGGAGACATGATAGAAGTGTATAAAATTATGCATGGCATTGAGAAAGTGGATAGAGAAAAGTTCTTCTCTCTCTCTCAGAATACTAGAACTCGTGGACATTCAAAGAAGCTGAATGTTGGAAGATTCAGGACAGACAAAAGGAAGTACTTCTTTACTCAGCGCATAGTTAAACTATGGAATTTGCTCCCACAAGATGCAGTAATGGCCACCAGCTTGGACGGCTTTAAAAGAAGATTAGACAAATTCATGGAGGACAGGGCTATCAATGGCTACTAGCCATGATGGCTGTGCTCTGCCACCCTAGTCAGAGGCAGCATGCTTCTGAAAACCAGTTTCCGGAAGCCTCAGGAGGGGAGAGTGTTCTTGCACTCGGGTCCTGCTTGCGGGCTTCCCCCAGGCACCTGGTTGGCCACTGTGAGAACAGGATGCTGGACTAGATGGGCCACTGGCCTGATCCAGCAGGCTCTTCTTATGTTCTTATGACTCCAATTTTGCTGCTTAACAGGCAGGAGAGATGTGTGGACAGCAGGGTCAAAGCAGGAAGAGGAGAAGCAACAGCAGGAGATGCAATAATTGCATCATCACATGATATCTTGGAATATCTAAAGGTACCTGGACAGTCCCTGAGTGAGGAGCAAGTAACTCTAACAAAGCCGATCCCTCAGAAAGTCTCATGCAGGAAATCGGTCCCAAGCATACAGTACGGTGTAGCTATCTGCTATAATATTAGTATTATTTGAATGAAGCTATTTCTGTTTACTTCGTTTGTGCAATTGAAATCCAAAATCCAAACACCTGTCACGCATTTAGAGGGAGAAAGAACTGCATGAAACCCTTTCCATGCTGGCAGGAGCACTAGCCACACCCTCTGGCAGCCACATGCCATGCATCAGATGTGTACATAAAGGGAGACCCTTAATGGGCCTCAGTTCCCTTTTGCATGGAGAAGCCCCATAGGGCCAGTGCCAGGCATAACTGGGATGTTGGGCACCAGCCTGCCCCAGGCCCACGGCACTGTAGCCCAACCCCCCCCTACAGGTGGGAGAAGCCCCACCACCATCTTGGTTGATGGCAGACATGTGCGTGCAGCGTGCATGTCATCCACAGGGATGGGAGAGGGAGGTGAGGCATGAGTGTGGGCTTATTGATGCCTGCACCGATTGTATTGGGGGGGTGCCTGGGAGCTCCATCTCCATGATCCACAGCAGGGCCGGGAGTCAACACTGCCGTGGATCATGAAACAGGAGCTCTATCCTCACATCCTAAGCAGGGGCCCCTCTGGGCT
The DNA here is from genome assembly GCF_030035675.1 of Rhineura floridana. Taxonomy (NCBI): domain Eukaryota; kingdom Metazoa; phylum Chordata; class Lepidosauria; order Squamata; family Rhineuridae; genus Rhineura; species Rhineura floridana. Next base: position 132,017,853 of record NC_084481.1, on the reverse strand, counting down.
GCAGGAGCCCTTGGCCAGGGTCCTAACCCTCTGGTGCCAACCCTGTACATTTGTATACCCATTAGTAGCAGCCAGTGTTTTGGGGCAGAGCTGCCCTTCTGATGCTAGCATTGTTGCATCTGAGTCTGTTGCCAGTGTGTCCATGCAGCCCTGGCCTTGCCCCCATCCTGCCCCATCCCAGCTCCATGCAGGTAGGCATTGAAGCAGTGAAGATGGTGTCAGGAGGGAGACTTTGTGATTCTTCCCTACTATTCACACTGTTGCTGGTGACTGAACAATCAGCCACCAGCCAGCATGACTGGCATGCATGTCAGTGCTGGTGGAGTAGCTAGCTAATGATATTCCATGGCCCACCCACACACATACATATTTGGGGAACACATGAGAGGGGGTCTTTGAACAGCTCTCTAGCAAATAAGTTTCCTGACACTGTGGAGTGACCTAAAAGAGCTGCTTCTAAAAGTGTAAAGGCAAGTCCTAGCCTTAAAATGTTTATTGAATGCACATGTTGAGTAGGCTGAGAGACTGATTAGTAAATATCCAACTGTAGTCACTAGTCCAATCCAACTCTAATCTTGGTAATTCATACAAATACTGGCCCCAAGAGAAATTACCCCCTCCATTACAGTGGGCATGGCTGTGCAGATGGGTGATGTCATCAGGATCCAAGCTGAGGCATGTATGAGCTGCACAAGGATCACCGTGTCTGGATCCAGAGGAGAAAAGGAAAAAGCTTTGTGCCCTCCTGACAGAGTGTGAAATGACTGTGAACACCATGAGAATAATATTTTATGCTCTCCAGAATGTTAAGAAAATGCAGACTGAATAAAAAGCCAAACATTCCCTTTGAGAATTTAAAACTTCGCAAACATGAGATTATTATCAATACCTCAGCACAGTCATTAACCAAAATGGAGACAATAGTCAAGAAATCAGAAGAAGGCTGGGTCTGGGGAGGGCAGCTATGAGAGAACTAGCAAAGGTCCTCAAATGCAAAGATGTGTCACTGAACACTAAAGTCAGGATCATTCAGACCATGGTATTCCCAATCTCTATGTATGGATGTGAAAGTTGGACAGTGAAAAAAGCAGATAAGATAAAAATCAACTCCTTTGAAATGTGGTGCTGGAGGAGAGCTTTGCGCATACCATGGACTGCGAAAAAGACAAATCATTGGGTGTCAGAACAAATTAAACCAGAACTGTAAAATGATGAAACTGAGGTTATCATACTTTGGACACATCATGAGAAGACAGGATTCACTAGAAAAGACCATAATGCTGGGGAAAACAGAAGGGAGTAGAAAAAGAGGGCCAAACAAGAGATGGATTGATTCCATAAAGGAAGCCACAGACCTGAACTTACAAGATCTGAACAAGGCGGTTCATGACACATGCTCTTGGAGGTCGCTGATTCATAGGGTTGCCATAAGTCATAATCGACTTGAAGGCACATGACAACAACAACCATGAGAGAAATGTCTCTTTTGCTCATTAATGTAGCCTTGGAAATCTTTTTGTGTCAACCATTTTGTTCCCATCGGCTCTGCCTGAGGTGAGTTGGCTTATTTTCAAATTTACTGCCATGATTTGAATCCCACTATTCTTTACAAAGCCACAGTGTGCCCACATGGCATTGCTTTGCATTGCTGCTGCTGGTGTCTGGACAGAGGGAAAGGACAGAATAGGAACTGGCTGGGTAAACAAATAAATATATTTCAACCCAGCTACCAATCGATGAGTGTGACAGCAGCTTCATTCTATATGAAGAAGCGTATTATTGAGGATTGGGGGGGCAAGGGGAAGAAGTGGGCAAAAGAGGACTAAAAGGCCAGAATGACTAGAGATGGTGGAGAAATTTGAGTCCGTTTATATTTAAAGGCGAACCTGCCTAACTTTCAGAAACAACACATAAACCAAAACACAGCAATCCTTCAAAATTCACACTTCTCTGAAATTTGCAATGCAATTCCCAGCCAAGTAATATCTACAAAACTTCATATATAATAATGAAAATAACATACACAAATGCATGATGTTAGGGTAATTGCTTTGCATACAAAATGTGTACATGATGAGAAACTGACTGATGAATTTTCATGAGGACTTTTGTAAAAACAAAAACAAGGAAGCGCAAACTGACGTGGAGGTGTGAAGAACTGAAGACTGGAAAAGTGAGAAACAGAGAGAAACACAATTTGACAGTTTTGTCCATCCCTAAGAATGCCTGCTTGATGTTTCTTACTGGTCAGATGGCTGGTGGGCCAGGATACTTTCTCAGTAGCTAGGAGGTAGCTGGAGACACCTCTGTCATATTCAGAAGAGATAAAAGAAAGTATTTCTTTTTTTTTTTTACAATAATTTTTATTCAAATTTTCATAAAACATACAAAACAAAATCATAAAACATTCAAAGACAAAAAACAAAACAAAACAAAAATGATTAAACAAAAAAAATAAAATGTTGACTTCCCATTTGTCACATATCAAATCAGTTATAGGTCTACAATATATAACAATCCTGTCTCTTAAATCATATTATAAAATCACTTTCCTCCAGTAGTTATCTTAATTAATCATCAAATCTCATAAACATTACTTTATTCTTTCCACAAAAAGTCAAAGAGAGGTTTCAATTCTTTAAGAAATATATCTATCAATTTTTCTCCAAATAAACATGTCAATTAATCCATCTCGTTAATAATTATAATAATCTTATTGTCATAACCATAGTCCAAATAAACATTTCAATTAATCCATCTCATCAGAATCTGTTAGGTCCAATAATTTCAATAGCCATCATTCCATTATCCCTATTAGTTCCATCTTCCATCTTCAATAGTCCTGTTAAGTCCAGTAATTTCAGTGTCCAATCTTCCATTATCAGTATTCCATAATAATCTTGCTGTTGTAGCCATAGTCATATAATAAGAGTCTGATGGGAATTTCCTCTATCCCAAATATTTTCTTGCCATCCATTCTGAATAAGTTGCTGAAATATTGTTGTAAAGTCATATCTCTGTTCTTCTTTTTTACAAAATGCACTGGCTCATCTCTTAAGAGTTTTTCCATTGTCACATGGCTGCAGTTAATTCCATAGATTTTCTCTATATCAAGCTCCATCACATCATTCCAGTCCAGAAGATTATCCAAGCCATTGATAACTTTATCTCTAATATCTTCATTAATTTCTTCAGAGATAACGTTAAATTCCAAATAGTAGATTTTATTTCTAAAATCCATAAACTCCAGATCTTTTTCCAATTCCACATTTGTTCCAACCTCCAGGGCTTGTATCTTCCCTTTATTTTTTCTTTTCTCATCTCTGATCTCATTCTCCTCTCTCACAGGATCCCCTATTTCTTTAAGCTCCTGCGTCATTTTGCTCAGTTCAATTTTCAGCTCCTTACTACCCTGTCGCAGGGTTTGTTTCGTTATCTCAATCTCATCCATTATTTTCTGAAACATAGTTACTTCCAGATTCTCAGCCACTTTCTTGATTGCCATTTTTAAAACCACGAAAGCGAAGCAAAACAAAAATAAAGAAGAACCACTTCTTATTTCAGTAACAATTGGGTTAATATTCCAGGCTTGATGACATCACAGTATAAACAGAGCAACCTGCCTTATCTCTCTATGTTCAAGAATGCAAAACAAATTTAGTTCCCAGCATCAAAACAGTTAGTGGCGTCGTGAAGAAGCAGATTCGTCAAAATAAAATAGACCAAAAAGAGAATAGTCCCAGACAATATAATATTCCTCGGAATAGAAATCAGGAATAGAAATCCCTCTTCTGTTTATATCTTTAGAATGCACTTCCAGGACAGCTTTTTGCGACAGAAACAGAGATATGCTGTTAATTTCGTGAATAACAGAGAAGAGTTATAGCTCACCCAGAAGTTATCCAAAGCCGATCAATCTGACAAATCTCCTTTTGCTGCAACAATTTAAACCAAGTAAAAAAAATAATAGAAAGAAGGGTGCTTGCCTGTTAGTCCATTCTCTCTTTAAAGAAAAGATAAACGTATCGCTTAAACAGATAGAGCTTGTTCGGAAGTCCGTCCGGCATTGTTGGCTGGACCTTATCTCATAAATTAATGAAATCCAGTCCTCCCAACAAAAACAGGCTTTTGAGGTTGATCTCTACGTTTCTCCCTGCCCGGGAGAAATTTCATCAGTCAAAAAAAAAATGTTCTGACTGATTTATATCTGAATAAGCTTCTTTTGAGGCGGGAGCCCGTCCCAAAAGCAGGCACAAGCGAAGTCACCCTTCCCGGAAGTCCAAAAGAAAGTATTTCTTCATGCAGCACATAGCTATGAAATTTTGCTCCAACAAGAGGTAATGATGGTCACCAACTTGGATGTTTTAAAAAGAGAATTAGACAAATTCATGGAGGGTAAGGTAATCAATGGCTGCTAGCCACAATGGCTATGTCGTTCCTTCACTGTCGGAGACAGTATGCCTCTGAATACCACTTGCTGGGAATTGCATGTGGGGATAATGCTGTTGGACTCAGGTCCTGCTTGAGGACTTCCCATAGGCACCTGGTTGGCCATTGTGACAGCAGCATACTGGACTAGATGGGCCGTTGGCCTGATCCTGCAGGGATCTTCTTATGTTCTTGTGTAAGGTGAGGGACACTTTGACAAAGGTATACCATTCCCCCAAACACAAGCTAAGGATTATCTGATCTAGGTCTTTCTGTGTACGTAAAAGAATAGAGAAGCTTCCATTACAGTAAGACTGAGAAAGAGGGGGGAGAGCTAGCTTTGAGTTGTGGAAAGGAATTTCTGAGGTCATCTCTTTGGGGGATCTGATATAGGCCATTGGATTTGCTGCTTGCAAGAACGTAACTCTCACCATTTGGGGAAATGGGAGTGTGTGTTTTAAAATTGGCATTAGCAGTGGGATTGTTTCCCTGGACAAATACTATGAGCTGGTGTAATTGAACCAGGATGAAAAGAGTAGCAGCTATGTTCCATGAGCAATTCCAATTGTTCTAACAACCATTGGAACAACCAAGCTCACGCCAGATTAATGGTAGATTTGATTCAAAGTACCAGCAGAAGTACTGGGGAAGGAACTGGCAATCTCACACCATATATACGGTCTGCCTAGTAAATGTCGCAAGATGTCACCCTAAGAGTCGGAAACTATTCGCACTATAAGTGCGGGGACACCTTTACCTTTTCTTACCAGCAGAAAATGAAACAGCAAAGCCAATGGCTTAATGAGGACTTTAATATGAGCAAGCCTTAGTGGTCTGAAAACTTCCCAAGTCCAGCTGATGTCCTGGAGTTTCAATGTGAGCAGGTGAAAGCTTTGCTTGTTGAATCACTGTAATGGCAAAGTGTGAATGAGATATACATCTCCTTAAATGAGCCATAGGCATTTCTTAAAGAATAAATTTTGAACAATACATATAACCAAAAAATAAGAAAAATCAAGAACTAAGGGGCTTGTAAAGGACATGCTGTCCTTTCTTTTACAGGTATTTTGCATGAAGATAGGCACTTTTAGTTGTGTGTGCACTTTAGATCCCATGATTATTCCAAAGCATTAGAACTTGATGTCTTTTGTCTTGTCTTTTTCTTTTCAGAAATGGTGGCACACCTTTCTCTGTTGTCTCCATTTCCCTGCCTCTCTGTCAAGATATGTTTGTCTAGAGAAAGTTAAATAGCTGAAGCACTTTAGGTAAAAGCTACTATATGCATATATTATCTTTAGCAAAGACTTTTTCTTCTTTTCCTTTCTTTTACTGAGATAAGAGCATTATGATCTTAGGTAGAATGCTGAGGTCAATTTATATTTGTCAACCTGCCTCTGGATGTCTGAGCATGCCAGCCACCACTTTACCTTTTAATTTAAATGTTCACTGTAACATTGAAAAGAAGGATGAACATTGTGTGCATGTGTGTGTGTGTTGTGTGTGCGTGTAGATTTCCTCTTCCATTTTTCCTAAAAAGAGATAACATGAAGATTTTTAGTCCCAGAGGAAAAAATTACCCTATAGTTGAATAAGAAAAGTGTATCTAGTTCTTTCTCACTGATCCATTCCTTCCCAAATATACAACTGCAGGTGTGTCCCAGCAATCTAGATCCTAGGTTGCTCAAACTATTTCTAATATTTTCATATTTTGTGTATGATTGGCTATCCTTATTTCCGCCCATTTCCCAGCCCTGCATCCATTAGGGCTAATGCATATTGTTTATCTACTGCACTGGAAACACTGTTTCAAGTAGGCAGGTATGCAATACAGGAATACCCCGCGTTAACATACGCAATGGGTCCAGAGTGAGTATGTAAACCGAAAATGTACTTAAAGTGAAGCACTACCTTTTTTCACTTATCGATGCATATACTGCACTGCAATCATCATATACGGGCATAATTGATGTAAATAACGCATTTATAACTAAAATAAACACAGTAGGCCTTATTTTAAGAAAAAGTTTGTGGTTGGAAACTGATCGGGCGGTGGCGTCATGCCGTTAAGTGTCCGTTCTTGTGAAGCGAGCGTACGTAAACAGGGGAATGGAGCTACTGCAAATATGTCCATACTCGCGAGTGTCCGTAAAGTGAAGGTCCGTATAGCGGGGTATTCCTCTATACAGTAGCATTGTTAGCTGTTGCTGCTCAAAGCAGCAGGTCTAGGACTGGATCCTGGAAATTGTGCAAAGAGATTAGTTATACCTTGGGACTCCTAAACCCAATACTACTCTGCCACCACAGATTATAAGAATCTAGCTCTTGCTGAGTAGTTTTTACCTACTGACTCATGCAACAAATTGGCAATTTTGACCTTAGACATTGTATGGATGGTGTCATTACAAGGTTTTGTCACTAGGAGGCAATGAGCTTAGTTGTATTTCTGAGGAGTTAGGAGTTCCTTCTTGCTGTTTTGCTTTTGTTTTAAAAAAGATAATAACATTCCTGCCTGCTCTAAATCCCACGAATAGGTCATTTAGCTCTGTAAGAACAGAGTCACTCAGAGGAGAGCTAGGTGCTTATTTTTAGAATCATAGAATCATAAAATTAGTAGAGTTAGAAAGGGCCTATAAGGCCATCGAGTTCAACCCCCTGCTCAATGCAGGAATCCAGCTTAAAGCATACCCAGCAGGTGGCTGTCCAGTGCCTCTTGAAGGCCTCTTCTGGGGAGCTGAATAATGTTTCTGGGCTTTTATCACCTTATCACCTTGAATATCCCTTGAGTTGGCTAGGCTCATTGAACATTGACACAAAATCGAGCCTTCAAGCTTGGCGTCATTGACCCAGTTCTCTGGAAGCTCTGCCAACAGAGAATCAGCAGGCACCTTCTGTTTTAACTTTTAAGAACCTGCTGAAAACCTTTCTGTTTTGACAGGCTTATGCAGGCAATTAAGAACATGCTTTCTTTTGCAACAACTGACCTTAAAAAAATTCAATGGTTGTTGTTTTAAACATGTTGTAAACCACTTTGATGTTTTTAATGAAATTGCAGTATACAAATATTTTTATAAAGTAAATTGAACTGAAGCATATTCATGGTTAATTAGCAGTGAGATGTGGAACTGTCTCCTCCCCCCTTTTTTGTATATTCAGTATTTTGCTATAATTGAAGGGCTATGTCCTTCAAACTGTATTCTATATTTTTGCCATTTGCTATGGTTGGTACGAAATCTGTTTGTTGAGAAGCAACTCTGAAGCATCCAGGACCTTGATAGATTAGAGGAACATTTGGACTGGCTGACTACAAATTACACAAGCATGAATTGTCTCATTTTCTTTTGGACTCAGAGAGACGATTGGTTGCATTGCTCACACAGGCAGAGATTATACTAGCTTCCTCTTGTGTCCTCTAAATCTTCCATGACATGTAAAACAATTTAAATATTTTTAGGAACTCTGCTCAATTAAGAAGTCAGCCAAAGATATCACTCTTTTTGCTTCTAACAAAAATTGTAAGATTTTACCATTGTAGCATACAATTGTAAAACTGTAATCTGTTTTGCTTTATAGAAAGGGCAGAAGCTATTTGCAGCCAGATTTACATGTTAAGTGGGTCAGACACTGGCATGAGAGCATATAGTCTATGTCATGCTCAAGATTGGTGAGGATTAGCATCAACGGTCGAAGAGTACCATAGCAGTAAGAAATCCACGTCAGTAAGACAAATAAGCAGCACAAGGGTCTTAAAAATGTAAGTCCAATGCAGTAGCAATTGACTTTATAGAGGATAATGGGAATTATTTAAAGAGGCATGTATTCTGCCTCTGTATCTGGAAACTATTACTTAGACTAACACATGTCATGTCTGCAAATACTGGAGACCAATCTCACATGTGTGATAAGTAATCAGGTGCCTCATTATTTGTTCTTAACACAGCTGCCAGATATTTCCCAGGCACCACACAATCTTAACAACTCCATGCCAGGAAATGTCTCTTGTTCATAAATGACAGGGCTATCCCTGTTTCCCATGGTGTGATATATGTTGCTTTGTTTAACCTGCTCTATCCACTTTCTTAATGCTCTATCCCCCACCAGTAGCTTTTGAACTGTAGCTCATGGTGACTGACTTGTATATATCTAACCCCAGGCCAAAGGTGGTCACCTGAGATGCCCCACAGTGTCACCAGAGTGGGAAGACTTATTACTATGATGGAAATCTTTCTCCTCTGTTGTTACTGTGGGTGATTCCTTCCTCGCAACTGAGGAAACCTGAAAGGGTACACAGATGGTGTTCTCTTTCATCCTGTGCTTGGTCTAAACAGTTTCAGAGAGCCCAGATAATTAGGTCTAGTTGTTTCTTTGCTGTCCCTGGACCACCAGCAATCCTTGACAATAATCACTTATCCTTTGCCTTATACAATCATACACTATTCCTATTTATATACCAATTTCTGTATCCCGAAAGGCACTAGAACTTTCACATAAGTGTGGAAAGCATTGAAGCTTATAAAAGTGATGTATGGTATGGAGAAAGTGGGTAGAGAAAAGTTTTTTTCTCTCCTCTTCATACTAGAACCTGGTGTCATCCACTGAAGCTGAGTGGTGAGAGATTCAGGGCAGAGAAAAGGAAGTACTTCTTCACAGACCACAGTTAAACTATGGAATTAGCTTCCACAGTGTAGTGATGGCCACCCACTTGGGTAGCTTCAGATGAACTCCGGGAGGATAGGGCTATCAATGTCTGCTGTTAATGATGGCTATATACTGCCTCTATATCTTGATTGCAGTGGCAGCTGGTGGCTCCATGTCATTGAAGCAGTGGAATCCATGCCAGGTTTTAGTCTGGATTCCACCACTCCACTGACATGGAGCCATCAGCTGCCACTGCTTGTTTGTCCCTTTGTGCACAGAGCTTAAAATGTGTACGTGTTTAATTCCTATACAAATAGTGATCCAGTTAGGTAATTTTAGACTCTGGACTTAATGGTGTGAAGGGCACCCCCTCTTTAGATGGTAATACAAGAACATAAGAACATCTAGTCCAACATCCTGTTCTCACAGTGGCCAACCAGTTGCCCATGGGAAGCCCTTGGGATGCCCGCAAACAGGACCTGAGTACAAGGGCACGCTCCCCTCTTGTAGTTCCCAGCAACTGGTGTTTGAAAGCATACTGCTTCCACCTATGGAGGCAGAACATAGACATCATGGCTAGTAGCCATTAATAGCCTTAACCTCCATGAATGTGTCTAATCCTCTTTTAAAGCCATCCAAGTTGGTGGCCATCACTGCATCTTTGGGAGTGAATACAACAGTTTAATTATGCGCTGTGTGAAGAAGTATTTTCTTTTGTCTGTCCTGAAACTTCCAACATTCCATTTCATTGAATGTCCATGAGTTCTAGTGTTCTGAGAGAGGGAATATGTATTACTTCATTTCAACATGTGGTAACCAGCTCTGCTACTTCTGAGGTCCTCCTCCTCCTTCTGTGGAAAGTCCTTCCCTGAAGGCACACCTCTGAGTGTGTGAGTGTGCTTGCGTGTACACGCACGCATGCACGCACGTGAAGAGCAGGCAACCGGGTACAATCCACATCTCTTTTCTTGTGTAAGTTGTAGCCACATTAAGAATATCTGATTGGGGATAACATACACGGAAAGGAGGACGTTTTTAAAAGGCATGCATATGAAATTGTTTCAAACCACTTTGAATTGATTTACAATTTTATATTATCATTAATGAACTATACTTTTAAAAAGAAAAATATTCAGGCATAGCTGAGACCAAAAAGAAAGAAAGAAAGAAAGAAAGAAAGAAAGAAAGAAAGAAAGAAAGAAAGAAAGAAAGAAAGAAAGAAAGAAAGAAAGAAAGAAAGAAAGAAAGAAAGAAAGAAAGAAAGAAAGAAAGAAAGAAAGAAAGAAATGATATCAACCTAAAATTCAGAGAGCTCAACAAGGAACTTTATAACTAGGTCCCCCAAAGCCCTATTAGATTCTAATGAGGATCCCATCATTAGACCTGTCCTTTATAGTGGCCAGCTAGCCATCAGCCAACTGGCTCTAGGGGGAGTGAGTCCTGAGCCAAAGCCCTGCTAGACTGAAAAGCAGAGCAAGCTACCTCTCAGCACAAGCAAAGGAATCTACCTGTTACCATGTACCCCACCTGCTACTTCATTATCCTTCTAAGGAGATATGTCAGGAACTAAACCTGGGATTTTTCTGCATGCAAAGCATGTCTTCTGCCACGGAGTTATCCCTTGCCTTTCCGTTTTATTCCTTCCCTCCCTGCCACTGGTTGTTTTTTTCCCCACTGTTGAAACTTGGATTGTTAGCTCCTCAGGATGGGAGCCTGTCTTATCTCATTTCATTCTATTCTATTTCATATTTTATTTAATGGGTGTATAAACTTTACCTGTCTCACGTTCTCTGCCAGAGAAGGCACTCAAAGTGTCTCACGGCATACAAACATCAAATTGTGTGAAGAATTAGAAAACCCAATTACCAGTTTATACTACTATGACACAGAACCCAATAGAAAGACCCTGATGACTTGCTAAATCATCTGCAGACTAAATAGGCCAAGTGTTTTGCTTTGATTGCTCTGTAAAGAGCTGCATGCAATATTGTAATGGTGCTACATAAATAACAAATGATAATAGTCCTCCTCCTTTCCCCTTTCTGCTTCCCTGCTCAAGGCAGCACACTGAACTATCAAAGAGTGCTGGCAGGAGTAATCTCATATCAGCCATCAAACGAATGACAATACTGGTTAGCTGTGGCATATGGAGCACCATTAGAACACAGAGCTCTTTTCTCTTCCATAACTGGCAAAGGTCCACATGTGCAGGCAGAGCTACATTGCTGAATTGTGGCCAATGATTTTCCAGCACTGCGCAATATTTATTTATTCACTAATAGGCAAAAAACCCTTGCAGTTTAAGAATGTATCTATAGCCAACAGATATTTCTATCAAATTTTAAAAGGCAGGGAAATTGGGCAGCTATAGTGAATGCACCAGGGGAGCAGGATACCTGACCTCCTCTCTGAGATATTGTACTGCCCTACAAATTAGTAAAAATGCAAACACAATTTGGATTGGCCTTTTACAGTCCAATCCACTTCCTGTGTAGTTCTGAAGAATTTGGTATCATTGACAGTTGGTTCTTACTGAGAATGCCTGACTCCAATGTTAAATGTCTTAAATTAATTAAAAATCAGCCATGCATTTTTGTAACTTTCAAACTGCAGAAGATGAAGGTCAGAGTATGGGGCAGGGTCAGTAATAGGATTCCAGGTACTCTGTGGACATGACTGATTTATGAATTTCAACAGATTATGAGAACTCTGACAGAAAAAAGTCCAACAGGGGTCTGGATTTTTTTTCTTTTGTTTTTGATTCTCTCTGAGTGTTTTATGTCTTGCCAAGAAAACTTAGAGGGTTGTTAAGCAAGTGTTTTTGAGATCAGGACTATAGGTTTTGTAAGATTTTGTTTTGAAATGAGCTTTTAGGAAGCAGCAGAATGGCATGAGGCTATTTCCAATTTAACAATTTTAACAATTTAATGAAAAACCCATGCTGTCTATAGTATACATGGCTGCATAAATTAAAAGCATATTTTAAAAATATCTAAGCAGTGTTCAGCATAAAAACCATAAGCAATATAATTAATACAAAGATACAACATATGGTAAAACAGACTCAGAGCTTGGAAAAGTTACTTTTTTGAACTACAACTCCCATCAGCCCAATCCAGTGGCCATGCTAGCTGGGGCTGATGGGAACTGTAGTTCAAAAAAGTAACTTTTCCAAGCTCTGAAAACAGTAGTATAAAAGCATTTAAAAGCAAGAATTGATGGCATCCAAAAACATAAACCAGGGTCTGATCTTACAGATAAGGGGAAGCCTGGGCAAAGCGTTATGTCTTTAGAAGACATTTGAAGCAATTGATGGTTACTACTTCACATACGGCAGAGGGAAGGCATTCCAATGGACTGGGGCAAGAATGGAAAATGATATCCTATGATATCCCGTAGGGAGTGGTACAATGAGAGGGATTTCCTCAGATGATCTATCTGATCTTATAGGTCTATAGGGACAGACAGCCTTTCAGGCAGAATCTCTGTATAGATTTTTACCAAGGCTGCTGGGGCTCAGTCCTAGAAGATATGAAGTAACAACAGAGCTAAGAATGGAGGAAGAATTTGTTTTAAATAGATTTCTACATAGAGTGAGCATGTTTCCAACCTGATCAAGCTTTGCCTCTTGTTGCTAGTGCCCACTTATGTCTGAGCCGCTCGTGCATTTAAAAGTCCAGCTAATTAAATGCAAACTTATACACATAAAAAGTTATACAATATATAAAAGAGAGTCAAGCTCCACTATATTTACTATATATCGGCAGCATCATTATATGTCTATTAATAAACACATATTTTTCTACAGTTCTGTGTATTGCTGTATGTATCCATTTATGTGTTGGCTACTTTAGAAAACTTGGGAGTGTAAATGTATTTAATATACATATAACAATGTGCTCATGCATGTCATATGCAAGAATTGTTCCTATTTTTAAAGGAACTGTGGGGGAATCAATTCTTGTTGAGATTAAGGAGTGAGACGGGGATTTTTAAAAAAATTCTGTGGATAAGCTTGACATGCAGATTTTGAGAAAAGTCCATCCTTAAACAGATTACCTCAAATGATATTCAGAAAAAACATGTTTCCCTCATTACTGAGTAACTTAGGTCCATCTCCATGCATCTGTGGTCATTAAAGGGACATATGATTGCAACAATATAGTATTAGCTTATTACACCTGTTAAATTGGTGTATGTGAATGATTCTTACTCCCCCAGTTGCTGGAGACAATGCTCTGAAAGGGGTACCCAGTTTACTTTTGGTGGTTGTTTCCATTTGTGAAAACTTTTTGGCTGAAAGTTTTTAAGGAAGCTGTGGCCATAACAGGACAGAGTGTGAATCCAGATCCGGAGATGGCCCTACTTGGTGTTTACAATAGTAGGGATGACTGAATGTGTCAATTTCAGTTTCTCTCAATTTCTTATTTTTCCAGTCTTAAGTTCAGTACTCCACATTTCCACATCTTTTTTTTAAAAAAGTCATAAAAAATTGTCAGCATTTTAGTGTGAATTTCTCTTAATATACAAATTTTGCCGACGTACACATTTTTGTAAAGCAATTTTCCTATTTATTTATTTATTATTTGATTTATATCCCTCCCTTCCTCCCAGCAGGAGCCTGGGGCAAACGTATCTTTGTATGTTATTTCCACTAATATGTCCATTTGTATGCAGACTTGACCCAAGTATATGCTTTTTTGTACACATTCCTTGGTTGGAGAACTGAATTGCAAACTTTAAAGATGGCTGCATTTCCGTTCACGTATTTCCTAAAGTGTGCATTAGGTGGTTTGCCTTTAAAGGCAAACCAAATTGAATTTCTCCCCCATCCTTACGAAGGAGTAAATAAGGACCTTCTGTTTAAGGGCTTGCTTACCTTCATGTTGGTGATGGCTCATCCGGTTATTTCTAAACACTGGAGACTTATTAATAATATAACTCCAGATTTGTGGTATCAGAAAATTAAGTTTATTGCTATCATCAGGCCAAACAGAACGAAACATGTCTTGTAAACTTTTGTTATGTATATGAAGAGTGAGATCTCAGGCACGGTTCCACCCTTGACTTATCGTATTTTGTGGAAAGACTTTCCCTTGTAGTGCTATGGGCAAAGCAAGGTTAAAACTGTGCTTCAGTTTGTTGCATCTTCTCTGAGGTCCATGGCAGCACTTATCAGAATAAGGGAGACAATTGTTAGCTTTTTGTTTGTTTGTTTCTGTGTTATTTCTTCCTTCATTCAATGTCAACTTTTTTTTTATTATTAATTTTTATTCAAATTTTCAAAAACAAAAAAACAACACAAAACAAAAACAATTATACAAAAAAAATAAAATGTTGACTTCCGATCTGTCGCAGATCAACCATAGGTCTACAATATATAACAATCCTGTCTCTAAAATTATATTACAAAATCACTTTCCTCCAGTAGTTATCTTAATTAATCATCAAATCTCATAAACATTACTTTATTCTTTCCACAAAAAGTCCAAAAGAGATTTCAATTCCTTGAGAGATATATCTTTCCATTTTTCTCCAAATAAACATGTCGCTTAGTCCATCTTGATTCAAATCTGTTAGGTCCAGTAATTTCAATAGCCATTCCTCCATTATCTATATTAATTCCATCTTCCATCTTCAATAATCCTGTTAAATCCAGTAATTTCAGTAGCCATTCTTCCATTATCAGTATCCCATAATAATCTTGTTGTCATAGCCATAATCCAAATAAACATATCGATTAATCCATCTCGTCGAATCTATTAGGTCCAATAATTTCCATAACCATTCTTCCATTATTAATATTAATTCCATCTTCCATCTTCAATAGTCCTGTTAAATCCAGTGGTTTCAGTATCCACTCATCCATTATCAGTATCTCATGATGATCTTGCTGTCATAGCCATAGTCATAAAACAAGAGTCTGATGGGAATTTCCCCCTTCACAAATATGTCCTTGCCATGAATTCTAAATATGTTGCTGAAATATTGTTGTAAAGTCACTTCTCTGCTCTTCTTTTTTACAAAATGCACTGGCTCATCTCTTAAGAGTTTTTCCATTGTCACATATTTGTAATTAATTCCATAGATTTTTTCTATGTCAAGCTCCATCACATCATTCCAGTCAAGAAAATTATCCAAGACGTTGATAACTTTATCACTAATATCTTCATTAGTTTCTTCAGAGACAACATTGAATTCCAAACAGTAAACTTTATTTCTAACATCCGTAAACTCCAGATCTTTTTCCAATTCCTCATTTGTTCCAGTCTCCATGGCTTGTATCTTCCCTTTAATTTTTCTTTTCTCATCTCTAATCCCATCAAAATCCTCTTTCACAGAATCCCCTATTTTTTTAAACTCCTGCATCATTTTGCTAAGTTCAATTTTCATCTGCTGTCTGCCCTGTCTCAGGGTTTGTTTCATTATCTCAATCTCACTCATTATTTTCTGAAACATAATTTCTTCCATGGTCTCAGTCACTTTCCTGGTTGTCATTCTTAAAACCACAAAAACAAACAATTATTTCAGCCACAATTGGGTTAATGTTTCAGGCTTGCAGACATCAATACAGCCTGTCTTATCTCTTATATATTCAGGAAAACAAAACAAGTTTAGTTCCCAGCTTCAAACAGTTAGTGGCGTGGTGAGTAAGCAGATTCATCAAAATGAAATAGACCAAAACAAAAAAAATAGTTCCAGACATGATACTCCAAAGTTCATAAATCAAATTTGTTTATTTTTTTTCCCTCCTCGAAATAAAAATCCCTCTTCCGTTAATATCTTTAGAATGCACTTCCAGGCCCGCTTTTTGCAATAAAAACAAAGATAAGCTTTTTTCGATTTCTTTCCTCCTTAGTTTCGTGAGTGAAAGAGAAATTTTTTAACTCACCCAGTTCTTTATAGCTGATTCATTGACAAATCTCTTTTTGGTGCAACAATTTAAACCAAGTAAAAAAAAATGGAAAGAAGGATGCTTGCCTGTTAGTTCGTTTTTCTTTGAAGAAAAGATAAACGTGTCGCTTAATCAGCAAGAGCTTTGATGGAAGTCCGTCCGGCATTCGCTGGCTGAACTTTCTCTCATAAATTAATGAAATCCAGTCCTCCCAACAAAAACAGGCTTTGTGGTTAATCTCACGTTTCTCCCTGGCCGGGAGAAAATCTTAACCAGTAAAAAAAAAAACATTCTGACTGATTAAAGCTGAAAAAACTTCATCTAAGACAAGAGCTTGTCTCAGAGGCAGCACAGGTGAATCACCCTTCCCGGAAGTCCATTCAATGTCAACTTGAACATGCACTTGACTTTTTCAAACTGTTCTCATTCTTGTGGCAATGCCTGCATTGTGGTACCTCCACTGCAAACCACATAAACACCTTAGAGCCAATTCCTGTGTTGCCTGAGTAGTGCCTGAGTTATTTTTGATTTCTTTTGTTGCTCAGGTAACTTCTATACCAAGCAAGCACAGAGGCTGGCCAGCTGACATGCTTAATTTCCCTGGTATTGTTGCCCAGACCCTGGAAGGTGCTGATACTGGCATAGGAAGTCACACAGAGAAACATCTCCCATGCTGTTTAGATAATGTGTGCACTTTAGACCTTGCATTCCCACCACTGCATGCTGCCTAAAAATAGGAGGCATGTCCTTCGGACATGTTCACATTGACCACAGTGTGATTTCCTCAAGAACGTTCTTACTGTAATCTAAAACTGAGCACAGCATAGAAATACAACTAATACAACTGTAAGCTTTCTGCTGAGTGTTATGTGAATTCTCCCCAGGGTTTGTTATAGGCTTGTGTCTCTCATCACTCAAGGGACTGTCATTAAATCCTGTCAACAAGATTCTTTTTAACCCTAATGGTTTTTTCTGCCTTTACTTTAAGCTGCTTTGCATCAGCTTGTTAACTCTGCTAGTTTTGCCATTATGTCAAAGCCTTTTCGATCTCAGATTCAGTTATATGCTGGTTTTCAATGGTGGCAGGATGCACAATGTTGCTTTCAACATTGTAAATGTGACTTGGCCAGGGCCAACCTCTGCTATTTCAGGAGAATTTCAACTTGCCACCTTGGGCTCCTACTGGGAGAAAAGGCGGGATATAAACCTAATAAATAAATTAAATAAATAAACTTGAATTCATTTGCAGCTCAGAGAGAGAGAGAGATTGTAATAATTTTAGGACCAGTGATAGCAGAAATAATAATAATAATAATAATAATAATAATAATAATAATAATAATTAATTTGTGTGTCGCCTATCTGGTAGATAGCCACTCTAGGCAACGTACATTAAAATGGGATAAAATACAATAGTATCAAATGCAGTCACATTAATCTCAATAAATAAAATACTGGACAGTCATCAGTACATTTATAAAAACATTTACATATACAGCATATAATAGATGACAAAATCATGGAGATTAACCCATCCCAAAGATCTCAAAGGCCTGTTGAAATAGCCACGTCTTCAGGGCCTTGCGGAATACATCCAGGGAAGGGGCATGTCGGAGATCAAACGGGAGGGAGTTCCAGAGAGTGGGGGCCACCACAGAAAAAGTCCTCTCCCTAGTACCCACCAACCTAGCTTTTAATAATAATAAATTTGCATTTCAGAGCACTCATATGTGTTAAGTATCTATATGCCACCCTTACAAGATAGGCTAATATGATCATCAGCATATTACCAGTTTGAAGCTTGGGTGGAGAATCTTATATTATTATGGAAATGTGAGGTATCCAACTCCTTGTTCCTCTTATAATGCTAATGTGACAGTGAACACCATTCGCAATGGAGGGATTATTTAACTCCTACCCTCTCTCCCCATTTCTCCCTGCAAATGGAGAGAAATTTTCATCTCCATTCTCTTGCAGTGGAATCCTGTATATGTCTACTCAGAAGTAAACCCACTGAGTTCTCCTAGGTCAGTCTGAATGGGTTTGCATCCTTACAGAGCAATCCAGCTGCTGGAAAGCCAGCAGAAGGGGGTGCCAGCACCAGAGGAGCTGGCGGAAAGTTCCATGGGATCCTCCTCCCGGTCGGGAGCTGCCAGCCCAAATGAACATGGGCTCCATTGGGAGCCATGCACACAAGCCGGCCAGGAAGTGCCAGCCCAGGAAACAGGCCTCCCAGGGAATAAGCTCTCCCCATAGGCCACAATGGTTGTATCCCCCATCACACCTCTGGAACACACCATTTCTGGGGCTTTCACTGGCCCTCTGTCCGCCAGGCTGGCTGTCCCCAGCGGACTCCTGACAGCGCTGGCAGGCTGCTAGCAGAGCCACATCTCCACTGTGGCAGAGGGCTGTTGCCAGCAAAGCTTGGCACAGCCAGGAGCCTCCCGGTGCAGCCAGCACTCTGTGGCATCTACTCACACCAGCCTGACAGAAAAGTCAGTTGGACTGTGCCCTGAGTCAATTTATACTTCCACCAAGAGTCTGAAACTTTAAGTAAACCTTGCTGGCAAATAAAACAGCAAGGGAATCATAAGAACATAAGAAGAGCCTGCTGGATCAGGCCAGTGGCCCATCTAGTCCAGCATCCTGTTCTCACAGTGGCCAACCAGGTGCCTGGGGGAAGCCCGCAAGCAGGACCCGAGTGCAAGAACACTCTCCTCTCCTGAGGCTTCCGGAAACTGGTTTTCAGAAGCATGCTGCCTCTGACTAGGGTGGCAGAGCACAGCCATCATGGCTAGTAGCCATTGATAGCCCTATCCTCCATGAATTTGTCTAATCTTCTTTTAAAGCCGTCCAAGCTGGTGGCCATTACTGCGTCTTGTGGGAGCAAATCTCATAGTTTAACTATGCACTGAGTAAAGAAGTACTTCCTTTTGTCTGTCCTGAATCTTCCAACATTCAGCTTCTTTGAATGTCCATGAGTTCTAGTATTCTGAGAGAGGGAGAAAAACTTTTCTCTATCCACTTTCTCAATGCCATGCATAATTTTATACACTTCTATCATGTCTCCTCTGACCCGCCTTTTCT
The DNA here is from genome assembly GCF_030035675.1 of Rhineura floridana. Taxonomy (NCBI): domain Eukaryota; kingdom Metazoa; phylum Chordata; class Lepidosauria; order Squamata; family Rhineuridae; genus Rhineura; species Rhineura floridana. Next base: position 131,998,808 of record NC_084481.1, on the reverse strand, counting down.
CTAAACTAAAAAGCCCCAAATGCTGCAACCTTTCCTCGTAAGGGAGTCGCTCCATCCCCTTGATCATTCTGGTTGCCCTCTTCTGAACCTTTTCCAACTCTATCATATCCTTTTTGAGATGAGGCGACCAGAACTGTACACAGTATTCCAAATGCGGCCACACCATAGATTTATACAACAGCATTATGATATCGGCTGTTTTATTTTCAATACCTTTCCTAATTATCCCTAGCATAGAATTTGCCTTTTTCACAGCTGCCGCACACTGAGTTGACATTTTCATCGTGCTGTCCACTACAACCCCGAGGTCTCTCTCCTGGTCGGTCACCGCCAGTTCAGACCCCATGAGCATATATGTGATCCGTATATGTGATAATGTGAGCGTATATGTGATAATGGGCACGAGCAGGGTAAAACTGGTATGCCCCACCTGCTGATTTTGTGGTGCAAGTGCCCCCTCATTTATATCTTTCTTGGAAAGCAAGAATTTAGGAATATGATGACTGAGACAACATGTTGTTCTGCCTTCAAAATGAGGCACTTCCAATCTGACAGCTCCTGCCATGCACTAATCATTTACTTGGATTTACACTTTGCTAGTGTGTGTAAAGAAATCCTGTTTTTTTGGCCTAACGTGCTTCTGCTATTTTGAAGTTTGGGTAAAGATCCTGTTGCTGGGAAGAGTTTCAAAGAAATAAGTGTATGCTGCAGTCATCTACATTACCTTTGCAAGCCATGCTCAAGGCCACAGCTGAAGCTTGTTAAGAGGGAAGGCTAGCTGGCTGTGGAATAGCATGTACGCTATGGCTAGGGAGTCCCTGGAAAGTTCTGTCCCAGGAGCCCTCTGATTTGCCAGGAGGCTTCCATCCAGTTGTTACGCTTTTTTCTATAAAAAGCTGGGTTTTGCCTCACATTTGGGTCCTGCACCTTTCCTGCTGTTGCATCTTGGGTGATGTGTTGTGCTGTTCCTGGTCAGGCATAGCTAAACTATGCTGGTTTGCATGTTAGAGCTAGGCTTAGGCTACTTTCACACATGGGGCTGATTGCATTAGCTTAACAGATTAGAATGGTAGCGTTTTTGTCCCGATTTCTAAAATTCCTAGTCACTGCAGTACCTGATATACTGGCATGCTGCACAAATGTCTTTCACACTGCTGCAACTGGAGATGCCAGAATCAGGTTTAAAAAGGCAAGAAAAACAGCAAGAAAGCAAAAACTCCAAAAAGGAAGAGCCAGAACAAACCACTGAGGAAAAGGAAAAAAGTGATCCCTTGAAAAATAGAAGCTGCTGCAGCCTTGGTGCCAGGTAAAAAAGGAGAGAAAGAGGCCTTAAAAGACAATAGAAAAGGACTTGAAAAACAACTTCAGCAACTATCACACACAATAAGCCTCTTGTCTGAAAGCAGCCAAGGGTAAACTAGCTGGAGTAAACTGAACTTAGAAAAGAGAAAAAAGGTGAGTAAGATCTTTTTGATATTTTACTAGTTGCCCGGCTCCAGAAGGGGGAGGGGAGATGGGAAAGAACAGCACTTCCAAGGCACAGATTAGAGGACAAACCCAGAAAAACAATGTAAGGAGGACTAACCAAAAGCAACAAAAGGCAAACGGAGCAGGCACAGGAAGGAACAAGTTAAAAAATACACAAAAATAGCAAGGGGAGAGAGAGGAAGTTTGGATGCCTGTTCCACAGTCCTCTGGGTTCCGAGACTTGCAAACGGATTATTTCTGGTATTATTTATCATGAAAATTAGTACTAAACCTGCAGTATATTTCACTAGATTTCTGGAACTAGCTTGTAAGTCGTGTGAAAGATCAAATATAATGTGCAAATTACCAGGTAAGAAATCGTCAGAATAACGGAATAAAGTGCGGTGTGAAAGCAGCCTTAGTTTGATATTTTTTATCTTGCCTATCTAATTATCAAATGGTGTTTGGCTCCTGTAAGTGTTATGGGTGTTCTGCATTCTTATATAATGTTATTCTTAATTAGCCATTTTAATACATTCATTGATGTGTTTGTTATTCCAAGTAAGCCTTGGTACTAAGCCTTAGATTGCTTTGGCTACTTGCTACTGAATAGTCTGTTAGGCTTGGTGGCTCCAAGAAACAGAGAATCTGGTCTTGCCTCTTTGGAATTCCAAAGGTGTCCATGTAATTTAAGGTATGGAAGTCTCCTGGCCCAAAAGGATTGGACTAAAAGATTGGTGGCAGAGTGATCTATCTTACAGGGTTGGTTTTACCAGTTCCCAGCCCTGGTAAGATTAGCAACTGAAGGGTGCCTTACAAAAGCTGTGGTTTCCAGGATTGTAGGACCCCGTGATCTTGACAGTGCTATCAGTTTAGAGTTCCAGTATTTAGGAAGTCCTAAGGTATCAGTGAGTTACCTAGAGCTGATATTAACACACTTCAACAGAGTATACACCTAAAATTGTTTTGATGTGTCCAAGTTTTGATTTTGTATTAACAAGAATTATTTGTAAGAAAAATCTCTGTAGTGGTGATGTTACAGGGGTCAAACTGGGCAGCCACCTAGGGCCCCACACTTTAGCCCCCCCCAAATCTTGTACAAGATCCTATCTGCCTCTTTTATAGTCAGTCAGTCAGTCTCAGCCGAAGACCTTTTCGCATACACATCAGCCAGGCCCATCCACATCAACAATATAGCAACCCCAGAGCAGCATGTGAGAAAGAAACACAGACGTTCCCTAGATGAAACATAAGATTACCCCCATCCTTGAATCAAAAGACACATTTTACATAGAATTCTTTAGCATTATGGTGAATGAAACAATTGCTCACCTAGATGACTGATTTAAGTAAATGGTGCAGTTTAAGAACAAAAATGGATGCATGTTTGATGTAAAGTCTTTTTTGAAAATAGGAGATAATGGCATTGAAAAGAGCTGAAGAGATGTATCTTTGCACCTTGAGAGAGACACTTGTTCAACAGAGTTGCTGACTGAGATCAATAGGGCTTCTAAGGTTATATAATCAACGTTCAAGAAAAATGCACAGCTTTGGCAGCCCTTCCAGCTATTCATAAATGTGAGATTGAAGATATTTTCCCTAATTTAAGTGTAGCGATTCACATTATTCTCCCTGTACCAGTTGCATCTGGTTAGAAGCCATTTTCAAAGCTGAAACTGCTTATATCTGGCTCTCCTATATTATTGTAGCTTCATGTATAGAAGGAAGTGAAATATTATGCCTGACTTGCTTTCATACCTTTAAGGGGCCCCAAATGAGTCTCTTGGCCAGGACCCCCAAACCTTAGGGCCACCGCTCATGTCTGAATCAATTTTCCACTTGTATGAGTAAACATATACCTCTTAATATCAAAATATAAATATCAAAATATAAAGAGCCTAAGATAAGCAATAGTAGTTCTTAAATACTTGAAGTGACAAATGTTAGATCTTAATAGTTGGAGAACAGTTTCTAAGTCCAAAGTTGTAGCTAGCTTTGTATAAGATGACCAGCTCACAGTTCACAGGGAAGAAGCTTCAGGTGGTCGAAAGTTGTTACGTTGAAACATACAAGCATATTTATACTACTTAATAAATTTTACCTCACATCATCTTTACCAGATATGGGTGCAACTGAATTAATATCCCTAAATCATCCTAAAATATTAAACAGGCGTTGTAGTTACAGTTTTGGACTAGTACCTGGAAGACCAGAGTTTGAATCCCCATTCAGCTACAAAGCTCACTGGATAACCTTCTCACTGCTTCTCAGCCTAAGCTACCTCACAGGGTTGTTGTGGGGATTAAATGAGGAGGGGAAGAACCATGTACAGCACCATGAGCTCATTGAGAGAAAGATGTGGGATATAAATAAACAAACAAAATAAATATGCATATATTTCTTCCAGATAAGGTACGTTCTAAATTTAAGAATTTCTTTTTATAGCTGAAAAAGAAGTCTTATTGAACTATTAAACATAACATGCAGATATATCAAGACATGGATATACCAGCTTTATAAAAGTTTATTCAAATAGTACCATTATTTATTGACCATGAACTAATAAGCAAAACTTGATGTATACTTTTGACCTTGAATTATAAATCAACCATCCAGCAAACTTCAGATTAAATGTTCAAGGACAGAGTTTAACTATATACTTCATCCTTCATTAAATAACCCTTTGAACCTGAGTGATAGGGTCTTTATTTATTTATTTATAGAAATTATCCAGACCACCTTGTGATTCAAATTTATATAAGTTTCTCAGAATTCATTGAACTAGGGATGGGGTTCGCTACCTAGATCTGATCTGCTTGTATTCCAATAGTCCATCAGTTGATCCTGATCCATCCTTTTTTGTTCCCTCTTGCCCTGGCACTTGCTGATTTGATCTGCTCTGTGTGTTTTCTTGGCAATTCGATCTGTGGAGGCGTTTTTGGTGGTGGAAAAAAGTGCATATTTTTTAGTGTAAATGCTTATGTGAATGATCGCAGTGTTTAAACAATGAATTCCCTGTTTATTTAAATTGTTTAAAAACTCTCACACTTAGACTGGGCACCAGGAGCTGCACCAAGGATTGAACAAGGGTCTCACGAGGGATGACAAGAAAGTTAGAAAACACAGTCTGAGAGTGTGGAAGAGGCACAGGCAGCGACAGCGCACTACACACACACACACACACACACACACACATTTAGCACAGAGAGAGAGAGAGAGAGAGACCCTGATAGCTCAGGACAGCAGTAATGAAAGTGTGGTGCAGGCAGGGTGGGGTGGGTGGCATAGGTCAGTCTCATCATCATGTTTCCTGCTCAAGAGGATAGAGATTCAGAATGCTCTGAGCCGTCTTGTTTTAAAAACACAAAATTGCAGGATGATTTGACAATTAACATTGATGACATATATAGCTTAGGGCAGCCAATATTTTTTACATTGCATGGCAATAATGACACAATTTTTTGGTAGTATATAATGGATAAATGGCAATCTTATCACACCTACAATGTTATGAATGCAGTAACTTTGATTATGAAGATAATTATGTAAAATAGGGGGGGAAATTTAAAAAAAAATCTTGTTGATTTATTTATTTATTTATTTATTTTATTTCGTTTCATTTTTAGACCGCCCATAGCTAATAGCTCTCTGGGCGGTGTACAAACAGGATTAAAATACAATAGTATAATAAAATCAATAACACATAACAGCAAATTAACTAACAACGTTAAACATGAAAACATTAAACATTAAACATTAAAATGCCTGGGAGTATAGCCAGGTCTTAACCTGGCGCCTAAAAGAAAGTACCGTAGGCACCAGGCGTATCTCCTCAGGTAAGCTGTTCCAGAGTTCGGGGGCCAACACAGAAAAGGCCCTAGATCTAACAACAATCCTCCGGGCTTCCTGATGAGTTGGTACCCGGAGGAGGGCCTTAGATACTGAACGAAGTGGATGGGTAGGTTCATAGCGGGAGAGGCGTTCCACAAGGTATTGCGGTCCCACACCGTATAAGGCTTTATAGGTCAAAACCAGCACCTTGAATCTAGCTCGGAAACAGATGGGTAGCCAGTGCAGGCGGGCCAGGACAGGTGTTATATGCGCAGACCGATGGGTCCTCGTCAACAGTCTGGCTGCTGCATTTTGCACTAGCTGGAGTTTCCGAACAGTCTTCAAGGGCAGCCCTACGTAGAGCGCATTACAGTAGTCCAATCTAGAAGTTACCAGAGCGTGAACAACTGAGGCGAGATCATCACTGTCCAGATAGGGGCGTAGTTGGGCTACTAGACGAAGATGGTAAAACGCATTCTGTGCCACCGAGGCCACCTGAGCCTCAAGCGACAAGGGTCAAAAAGGACCCCCAAACTACGAACCTGTTCCTTCAAGGGGAGTGTAACCCCATCTAAAACAGGATGAACATCCACCATCTGGGCAGGTAAAGAGCTCACCAACAGTGCCTCGGTCTTGTCTGGATTGAGTTTCAGTTTATTAGCTCTCATCCAGTCCATTATCGCGGTCAGGCAATGGTTCAGCACATCAACAGCCTCACCTGAAGAAGGTGAAAAGGAGAAGTAGAGCTGCGTGTCATCAGCGTACTGATGACAACGCACTCCAAAACTCCTGATGACCGCACCCAGAGGCTGCATGTAGATGTTAAAAAGCATGGGGGACAGACCCGACCCCTGAGGGACTCTACAATGGAGAGTCCAGGGTGTCGAGCAGTGTTCCCCAAGCACTACCTTCTGGCGACAATCCGCCAAGTAGGAGCAGAGCCACTGCCAAGCAGTGCCCCCAACTCCCAGCTCCGCGAGCCTCCCCAGAAGGATACCATGGTCGATGGTATCAAACGCCGCTGAGAGATCAAGGAGAATCAACAGGGTCACACTCCCCCTGTCCCTCTCCCGACAAAGGTCATCATACAGGGCGACCAAGGCTGTTTCAGTGCCAAAACCGGACCTAAAACCGGATTGAAACGGATCCAGATAATCGGTTTCATCCAAAAGCGCCTGGAGCTGGCCGGCGACCACCCGCTCCAAGACCTTGCCCAAAAAAGGAACATTAGCCACCGGTCTATAGTTGTTCAAAACATCTGGGTCCAAAGAGAGTTTCTTTAAAAGAGGTCTCACTACTGCCTCCTTGAGACTACCAGGGACTACTCCCTCTCTCAAGGAGGCGTTTATCACCTCTTTGGCCCAGCCGGTGGTCACAGCCCTGCCGGCCTTCACCAGCCAAGATGGGCAAGGGTCCAGAGCAGACGTGGTCGCCCGCACCATTCCAAGCACCTTGTCCACTTCCTCGAGCTGCACCAACTGAAATTCATCCAACAATGAAGGACAAGACCGTGTTCTGGACACTTCAATGGAATCATCTGTCATAACATCAGAGTCTAAGTCCCGACGGATGCATGCAATCTTGTCCTGGAAGTGCTCTGCAAATTCGTTGCAGCGGGCTTCCAATGTTTCCTTGGTATCATGAGGGCCAGAATGTAAAAGCCCTCGTACCACCCTAAAAAGCTCCGCTGGGCGGCAGAGGGATGATCTGATGGTGGCAGCAAAATAAGACTTTTTTGCCGCCCTAACCGCTTTTATATACAACTTAGAGGAAGCACTTACCAAAGAATGATTACATCCATCAGGAGTTTGCCTCCACCTGCACTCTAGCCTCCTTCTCTCTTGCTTCATCACTCTCAGCTCCGGGGTGCTGCAAAATCCATGCCAATTACAGCGGCAGCCCACTACAAGAAATCGGTGCCGGTCCGAAAAGATAACGACTGTCAAATTCAGTCTGAATCTAGTGCTAAATCCGATTTAGCTGATATTCTTCCCAATCCATATTCTGATCTTGCTTTGTGTCAGCATGTCTTCCCTTAATACAATACTTTTCATTTATTCACATTTCCAAATCCTTAATTATTTCTTAGGAACAATTCCCCTTTGCCTACAGCTTGCAGTTGGCTTGCTTATGGCGAAGTGCCATAGTGGTAGAGCATCTGCCTTGCATATAGAATTCCCTGTGTTTAATCCCTGGAATCTCCAGATAGGGCTGAGAATGTCTCTTTCTTGAAATCCTGGATAGCGGCTGCCAGTCCGTGTAGGCAGTACTGAGGTAGATGGACCAATGGTCTGACTTGGTATAAAGCAGCTTCATATGTTTCTGTGTTCTTTCACACTATTTTATGTCCCTTGTTTTGGATATGAATTAGCATTATCCTCAGCAGCTATTCCCAGCAATTCCAGAAAAGATAAATCCACAGTGGTATTTCTTGTCTGCTAAAACTTTGTGGTTTATGGGTTTACCCTTCTGCAAACCAAAGGGCTCCTTCCATTTGCAGAAGGGGCTGAAATCCAGTGGAGGCTTTTGCTCGAAGAAGGGAAGGAGAGGCAATTTTTGCTGATTCCCCCCTTCCTCCTACAGTTCCCAATGCCACTTCTGAGGCTGTTCTAAAGAGTTCCGCAGACAAAGAGAGGGAGGCCCTCTTTTATTCTTGCAGCTGCAATAAGCAATCACTACGTTCATTTTTGGCTGATTGCTGGCTCGGCACTTCGTGGGCCTCCCTCTCTTTGTCTGCGGTGCGTTTGGGGTGCCTCCCTCTTCGCTCTCCTGTTCTAAAGAGTTCCCCAATCCTCCACAGCAGCTTTTCAGTGGTTATAGGGGCATGTAGGGGAAAAGAAGAATCAGCAAAACTGGCCTCTCATCCTTCTTCCAAGGATAGCATCCCTTGCAGATTTCCCCTTATGGGAAATCTGGATCCAGTCATTTATGTTTTACTTTCTGAGATGCTGCTGAATATCGTGGTTCTTTTGATAAATATCTTCTCAACACTGCCCCCCCAAAGGATTGATTTGGCCTTATAGCACAAAAATGTATCAACAGATGTTTAGAAGTTCATCAGATTTATTTTTAAGTGTTTATTTATCTAAAAAATGTCTACCTAGCCTCTTGTCCAAAATGGGCCCTCAAGGTTTTTTACAATCAATAATATATGAAAATATAATATCCCAGGATAAATATCACCAGTAGCAAAACAAAATAAAACTGAAAACTAAACAAATGAAAGCTAAGATTAGAAGAGATCACTGAATGTTCTAAAACTGCCGAATTAATTTATATCACACAACAAAGAAAAATGTGCTAGAGACCACTATATTTCCAACAGAGCTGCAAGCAAAAAGAGTGTCGTGTTTAAAAATGGCTACAACCCAAGGGACAGGTTGTGTTATTGAATTTCATAATTTCCATGGGGACATCTTACACCTGTCTTCTCGCAGCTTTATTCAGCAAATTAACAAGATACCCTGTATCCCTCTGGGATATTGTTGTGGGATATCCAGCCTTATTGGCAGTACAAACAGTTCAACCTGTCTGAAGTGAAATGGGAGTTGAGATATTGTCTCTTGATGACAGTGTTAAGTTACAATAATAAGAAACGAAACCTATTCATGGAGACAAAGTCAGAGGTAAGCCAAGTAGGCTAATGTACATACATGCACTCTACAATTTCACCATGGATAAAAGGGCGGTCTGCAGTACATTTATGAGGTACTAATGTTGCTGCATTTATTTGGTTGTCACTGTCATTTCCTTCAAAACACTTTTTGAATGCATTATGATTCCAGAGGGAGCTAAAACCACAAATGAAATTAAACTTGTCAAAAATGTATTTTTAGAGCAGGCTGTTTGCTTGTGTAGAGTTAACAACATTGCACTTTTGCAACATGCTTTATCAATGACTATTAAAACAACCAGTCTTATGAGAATTCATCATGAGCTGGATATGATGCTGCGTTTAGAATAATCTGAAGAGTCAACACTTCAGCAGAGAAGTAGATTAGTTTCTTAGCTTAGTCTTAATGACAAGAGAGGATACTTACAAGCTCACCACTTTCAAATATTAATAGCATTTAAATTTAACCTCTTGATAAAATTTTGTTCTCTTCTGCAATGGAGAGCTGTAGAATGCCCATACAAAACTTTGCATGGACCTATATCCCCTAGCCCAGCCTACTGCATTGAGCCCAGATCCTTCATACTTAATGCCCATATAGAATCATAGAATGGTAGAGCTGGAAGGGGCCTATAAGGCTATCGAGTCCAACACTCTGCTCAATGCAGGAATCCAACGTAAAGCATACCCAACTGGTGACTTACTGACATGATTCAGCTTATAATGCACTACCAGAGTGTAGGAAAGTATTCATGAGATGGACATTTAGCCATCTTTAGTACCAGTCTTGAAACAGGAGTACAACAACTAATAAATTGGGTCAGGCTCGAATTCCCATTGATTCATTTTATTCAACATCCCTTTTACACAGGCTATGGTTAAAACTGTGTTAATGCAGGATCAGTGTAAGTTAAGAATTAAGTATGCCTTCTTTCGGGCCACCACCCCACACTTTGGAAAGTGGTAGAACTACCAAAGAGCCCCTTCTACAGATCTTAATGCCTGAGAAAATTGGTATCGATAGAAGTAGCAGTCAGAGCAGGGGGGTGGGGGCATAGAGCATCTTCACCTAGCCCACATCTCACCATCTAAAAAATGTTATTTCATCTAAGAAATGAATCACATCATTAGTTTGAGGACTACAGTAATCTCAATACATTGAGATATACTGAGTGAGATCCAAGCATGGCAGCCCAGTAGTACAATAGCCATGTTGTTAATGGAAGCCCTGTTAGTAACTGAAAATAATTTTGTCGTATAGAGGAGGGGGGTGTTAAAAAATGATCCGCTCTGGGTGTCAAATACGCTAGGTACACCACTGCCCTTTTCAGCAAAAAAGAAAAAGAAGCAAAAGAAAAGGTATGAGCACATTCCTTTGCAAACCTAAGGAATGGAGCCCAGAGTAACATAAGCATATTCACCATGAATAATGTAATTCACAACTGTGGAGAAAAGAGAGATATTACTGAGCCAATACATCTGCATTTTAATGCACAAGCCTTGGAACAAAAATTATTTCTTTCTAGCGCTAATTCTAGTGCTAATTGTGTACTTTAAAAAACCCTCTGAAATGAATTACACTTTGCTTGTGGCATAGCAGTTTTCTTTCCTACAATGTAAGTAATAATTTGTAAATGAACAAATTTTACCGGTACGCTTATATTGCCTGAATCTGAGTGACATGCCTGCCTTTCATTTGGATATTTGGTAAGTAAATACTAACTAAGATAGCAGCAGCTTTACTCAAAAACATAACCTTAGAATATTAGCACAGATTGCATTATGTTACACATTAAAACATGGAAGACTGCTAATTGTTAACCTTGATGCTTCTCTGCTTGCTTTTATACATATTACATCTCTGCTTTACAGTCAGCACCTGCCGTTTTAGTCTCTACTACCTCTTGCATTCAAAGTTAGACAGTAGTATTCTTATCACTACCAAACTGGATTTCCCCCCTACATAGAGAAGAAGCACTTTTAAACACATAGGACACATCCTTCAGGCATCCTTCCCTCTTCAAAACGTGCACTGAAGTTAAATGAACTTTTAAGAAATTCAAGTCTATTCATGCATGGCTCTATTCTATTTGTCTTTCATTCTTCCTCCAAGAAACTCAGAGTGAATTTTTAGCCTCACAACAACCCTGTGAGGTAGATTGAATTGAGAGACAGCTACTTGCCCAAGGCTACCCAGTGAACTTCATGGCTGACCATGGATCCATACCTGGATTGTCCATGTGCTCCACCCACTATTTAGTTGTATGGTCATATATTTATCATCATACCACTATTGTGCTGAAACAATGGATGAAATCAAGATTTGTACATTCATTGTAAATCTTTTCTGCTTGCCTAAGCAGGATACCAATAATTTAATTTTCCCCATAGCTGGGAACATGACACCTGTTCTTTATCATGAGAAAATGGGATTTTGTGAACGTTTTGTATGGTGAGGAATTTTAAAACAGACCAGTGCTGAAATCAGGAAAGATTTCTTCAGCACAGAGATAAAATTATCCTGAAGCAGGATTCCTTTTTTGACAGAGTTCCTACTCTGAAGCATACCTACCATAATGGTTAATCTAGCTATGAGTAATATTGCATACATGAATGAAGTGGACATATAGATATTGGGCTGTCGGTGCAAAGATATATGGAAACTAGGGGCACTGCCCCTGCTTGCTTTCTTCGCCAAGCCTGCCTACTGTTGTCAGTGCACACACACACAACCATGGGTTGCCAGCACAAACCCCACAGGTCTCCAGAGCACAAAACAAAGCCCTATGAGGAGAGACTGGAAGAACTGGCATGTTTAGCCTTGAGAAGACTGAGAGGATTGATTGATTGACTGAATGATTATTTGATTTATATCCCGCCCTTCTTCCCAGCGGGAGCCCAGAGCGGCAAACAAAAGCACTAAAAGCACTTAAAAACAGACATTAAAATACATTAAAACAACTTTTAAAACATTTTTTAAAAAGCTTTGAAGACTTTTTAAAAATAAGTTTAAAAATCTCTTGTTTTTTTAAAAGAAAGGTAAAACAACTTTTAAAACATGTTTACAAAGCTTTGAAGACTTTTTTTTAAAAAAGGTTAAAAACATTGTGTTGTTTAAAAAAAAAAAAGGTTTAAAAGCATATTAAAAAGCAATTCCAACACAGCAGCAGACTGGGATAACGTCTCAACTTAAAAGGCTTGTTGAAAGAGGAAGATCTTCAATAGGTTCCGAAAAGATAACAGAGATGGAGCCTGTCTAATATTTCAGGGGAGGGAATTCCACATGGTAGGTCCATCTCCTACATTGTGCAGAATGGACCTCCTGATAAGATGGATCTGCAGGAGGCCCTCACATGCACAGTGCAGTGATCAGCTGGGTATATAAGAGACCCAAGTGCCTGCAAGAGGAAGTGGACCATCGCTGTCCAGGGAAGGAGAGCCGTTGCTGCTGCTGCCTGCCTTCCTGCCCGCCGGCCTGCCTGCCCGCCGGCTTGCTGCTGCTGCTGCTGCTGCTCGGCTACCACCAGCACCACCCTCTCCCTGTTGGACTTCTGCTCGGCAGGTGTCACGCCTTGCAGGACCAGGCCCCAGGTACTCAACCAGCTGTTGCTGATTTCTCTCACCTCTCTCTTCTCTGGCCGCCATCCAGCCTGTTTCATTGCCCTTAGCTCACTGGTGTACCAAGGTGCAAACTGGGTCCACAATGCCGGAGAGGGTGCTCAGGGTCAACTGTGTCAAGAGCCCGATGTGTGTCGCTGTTCTACAGTGTGACAAGGGCTTCAACAGGGTCACCTGCTCTACCTACTGGGAACTCCCCCAGGGAATTCAGGAATCCAGTCGATAGCACTCTTCAAATACTTGAAAAGTTGTTTCACAGAGGAGGGCCAGGATCTCTTTCCGGTCATCCCAGAGTGCAGGGCATGGAATAATGGGCTCAAGTTTCAGGAAACCAGAGTTTGGCTGAACATCAGGAAAAACTTGCTAACTTTTAGAGCAGTATGACAATGGAACCAATTACCTAGAGAGGTGGTGAGCTCTCCAAGACGGGAGGCATTCAAGAGGCTGCTGGACAACCACCTATCAGGTATGCTTTAAGTTGGATTCCTGCACTGAACAGGGGGTTGGACTTGATGACCTTATAGGACCCTTCCAACTCTCCTCTTCTGATATTCTATTTTATTTATTTATTTATTTAAAATATTCCTATCCTGCCCTTCTACCCTATAATAGGGCAGTCAGGGCGGCTTACAAAAATAAAATCAAACACGTACATAATAAAATTGTAAACAATAAAATCACAAAAACATTAAAATAAATTAAAATACATAAAATACTATATATATATATATATGGAGTGGTACTAAAGGGACTACAAGGGTAAAATTTAACATAGAAGGCATAAAATCAGTGTCAAGCTCTGTCTTCAGTCTATGATTCCCCCAGGTCTGATGGCCAGAAATTGGTTGTTGTACAACATCAGTGAGCAAATGAGACTATGCCCTCCCTTCATGACAGTTGTGGGGAAACTTTGCCCTCCAGATGTTGCTAAACTACAACTCCCATCATCCCTGTGCTTGCTAGGGCTTATGGAGTTGTAGTTCAGCAGCATCTGGAGGGCCAAAGGTTCCCCACACCTTCTTTATTATGATCCCTCTTTGTTCTGATTCTTCCTCCCCCCCCCCTTTCAGGCCTGACTCGACTGTGGTTCAAATTAAGCCTATATATAATGTTCTTTGAAGTAAGACATGTAAAAAAAGGGCTTCTGCTGGGAGAAAGGGCAGGATATAAATTAAATAATAAATAAATAAATAAATAAAAATAAATAAAATGTTCAATCAAAATATAGAATCCCCATGGATTTTGAAAGAAGGGCCCATAGTTGGACATGGACAGAAACTGACATATATTGTTCTGCGCCAGGAAAACATGATGTCAGAATTGGTATTGGTGTAAGGGGTCATATGCAGTAAGTGAAATCAGACTAAATCCCTTCATTGTCTGTTAGGTCAAAGTCCCAATCATTCAATTTTTATTCATCCCCCTTCTGTTCAAAGAATGAAAACACAAGCAAAGACAGTCAGTATTCTAGCCTATTAACCTTTGGGTTGCCTTGCAGGCTGGTTGTAAAATTCAGTGGCTTGCATCCAACAGTGTCACTCAGCTAATGGTAAGCTTTCCATCAGGAGAGCAAAGCAATTTTCAGTCATTTCCTCTCCCCTTTGCTGTCTCCATAAATCTGCTCTAAAGCCACATCCCAGAGCAGATTTAGGGGTGGGGGGGCTGCAGGGGGGAGGGAGAATGACTAAAAAGTGTTTCTCTTTCTGCTGATGGAAGTCATATCAATACACCATTGGATACAACCCAGTATAAATGTCAGAGGTCTAAAAAGATAAAGAGTAGGTTTTTACATAAGCTTCAGAAGAACAACATACAGCACATCGAAAAACTAGATTTTCTGTGTCAAAGAGCTTCCAGAAGATCCACAAGACCAAAGTAGACTACAAAATTACAGTTTGAAGCACATTGACTACAATCTCAGTGGAATATACATGTTTAGGGTTGGATTATTATTCAGATACAAGTTATCTTATTTCGCATCACCAAAAAAAGCATTATTGTTTTGTTAATCATATTTTTGTTACTATACTGATAGTTTATCATGGGAAGGCAGCCATGGCTTCTGCTTTCCCTCCATTTCCTTAGCAGTAAAAGTGTGATGATGGCACTAATGACAGCATAAATACCATTAAATTAACCAGCGCAGTGTATTCAATACCAATACCCACATTGATTTACATTGGTGAGAATTATGTGAATAATAATTTACTAACAAGATCTATCTATGCCACCATTTCAAAAATTATAGCAGGATACAAGCCCTGATGCTGAATCTCCCAATTCCTACGCACAGATCACTCTCCCCACCCACTAGCTAGAAAATAAAAACAATTTCTCACAGAATAAATTCTAATTAGGGCCAGCCCAAGACATTTCGCTGCCTAAGGTAAAGGACAAGATGGTGCCCCCCACATTCCACATGCAGAAGCTGACCGGACTGGCAGCTGATTGTTAGTTCAACAGGATAGCGTCCTCCATGCCAGCTAAGGGTAGCAGGCTAGTTTAGGAGGTGCAGGTCAGTTGTATGCCCCACAGAGCTCTGTCCTCCAATAGAGGGGGATTCTGTTCCATAGCATCTGCTACCTTAAGTTGCTTCACTCAGCTTAACAGTAGGGCCAGCCCTGATTTTAACCCCTATTGAATGCTGCTTCCATGTCTACCAAGGCATGAGTATGCCACCAAAAAGCTCCATGGGCAGAGATCTACCGCCATCAGTGTTCCCACTGGCATTAGAATGCTGTGTGGGTGTGTTGGGCCAGTCTGATCCAAAGCCGCTTAGGTGTATCCATGGATTGGATTCTTGACCTACATTAGCATGGAACTGGTGAAGGTATTTTCCCTACTATTTGTGTGTGGGGAGGGAAGCTAGGGAAAATAGATAAAAACAATGCAACAATCCCAGAAAGCCCCAAAACATCACCGACATTAAGCTAAAATCATTACCATCTCGATCAACTAAATGCTTATGGAAACAACAAGGTCTTCACGAGGTGATGCAAAATCTCAAAGGAAGGGGCATATTAGGCCTTCCTAGGCAGGGAGTTCCACATCTTTGGTAAAGCCACAGAGACAGCCCTTTTTCACATCACAATCAAATGTGCCTCAGACGTTTGGGACACAAAGTTGAACCTCTTTTGAACATATGTGCGGCTTAAACCTGTAGGTGTCAAAATTTGTTATATGATAAATGCAGAATCTACATTGGCTACAATTGATCTACATTCAATTTTTTTTTTTTAATGGATCTCTCCTACTTCCCATCTCACATTGCCAGTGCTCATACATGGCGAAAACAGCAGAAGAAAGGCTCAAATGTAGTTATCCAAATTGTGTGTGTTTCAAATGTCCTTCATGCACTCCATAAGGATCTGAGATATAATCAGATGTTCTCTGTCCAGTCAGGCTTGTCAGCAGTATCTAGTGTCTCTGTTAGTCCTGGCTTTTTGCCCCCGCAATGTTCTGGTTTCCCTCTTCCTTGCCTTCATTTTTAGAGAGGACCAGTCGTTCCATGTGACATAATGAGGCAGCTGCCTGCCCTCTTGGGAGGGAGGAGGTAATAGTTGCATAGTGTTGAAGGAGAGACCTGTGTTTGCTATACAGCCTGCCCCATTCCCCAACCCTCCATGTCAGTCTGAGGCAGCAAAATGTCTTGGGCCAGCTCTGCCTTTCTTTCATTTTCTTACCCACTATATTTGGTTCTGGCTTTCAGCTCCTAATCTTTGGGTGGAACTGTACATCATAAGAAACATTGGGCTACTGGCAAAAATGGTGGCCCCTATGCCAAGTCTGCAACTCACCCCCATTATGAGTGGAGGGAAGCAGAGAAATGCACAGTGTTATATTGTCAGGTGATGGGGTAAGTGGTCTAACATAGTGGGTGTTCTAGGGGTGTGTTGGGGCAGTCTTGGATGCACAGGACTCCAAGCCTCTCGTGCACCTCACATGCTCACAGATTGGACATATGACCTGGAAGTGCCAGCCTGGAACTGATGTCGGTATTTTCCATACTATTCATTCCAAAAAGAGTGGGTGGACTAAACCTGGGGCTGCCATTTTTTGCAGAAGCACTGTTACTTCTCATGCTTCTCAATGTCCCTTCTTGAAACATTAACATAGCTCATTTCTTAGAGTCACTTTCACATGTTGCAATGAAGCATTTGTGGAAAACATACGTGTGACTGATGTATGCTTTATTAACCATCTTTTTTTATCCCATCCTTCCTCCAAGAAGGTCAGGGCCAAACCAAACAGTGATGTCAACTGTGTCTGCATATATATACATTTGTTAAATGCATAAGGCATCCTGGGGAAGCCTTATAAGGATACATTTACAGCAGGCATAGAATGGAAACGTAGCCCTTTCCTCCCTTTGCTGCAGTCCTGAGGAAAGTCCCTCTTTTTCTAAAGGTGTTATTTGCACTGGGAAGAAGTCCCTCCATTGAAAGAGTGGGATATGTGGGGCTATGCAATTGTAGTTCTGGCTGAGACAGAAGCCTCCTTTGTCCATTACTCATGTAAAAGGGTCAAGTGGGTAGAAAGGGGATGCAACTTTTCTTGGTCCTGCCCTCCCTGTCCATGCAAATCTGAGGTGGGGAATTCTGGTTACTCAGGGTTCCCAGATCTGGAGAAGTCAACCTGCATATCTTTAAATGCCTGATCCGGAAAGACAGGAAAGGGAGGGCTACATGGATTCAAGAGAAAGGCAATCCTCTGTTGTTCCCCAAGACCACAATCCTATATGTGTCTACTCAAAATTAAGTTCCACTGAATTCCATGGAATTTACTCCCAGGTGAGAGCCAGTGTGGTGTAGTGGTTAAGGTGTTGGACTGTTCGAATCCCCACATAGCCATGAAGCTCACTGGATGGCCTTGGGCCAGTCACTGCCTCTCAGCCTCATGAAAACCCTATTCATAGGGTCGCCATAAGTTGGAATCGACTTGAAGGCAGTACATTTACATTTTTAAGTGGACATATGATTGCAGCCCAAGTTTGTGGGGGCAGGAGGATTTAAGAGAGGAAAGTGTGGGGGAATAATAATGTTGTGCATGTTTTAAATGTATGTGGAACTTTCACATCTCTCCACAAGGATGGTGTGCAAGTTCTCACATTCACAGCTTATAGGAAGAAGAAGGTGTGAGGGTTTTGTTTGCATCTTCTTATCACTTTTTCTTATAATATGCAATCTCTTTCACATTTTTGCTGGATCCTTGTCTTGGGTGCTTTACTGTTTTCCTAAGCTTTGACCTTGCTTATCTGCAAGAGTGTGTTTCATTAAGTCTGAGCTTCTTTGGCCCCAGGGATTGTAGCTTCTCTCCTGAAACAGAGCCCCCTCCCCAAAGAATTGTAACATCCTATATCCTATATCAGGAATGGGGAACCTGTTGCCCACCAGACGTAAGCCCCAGGACTTCAAGGATCCTATCATCCCTGACTCTTGCCATGCTTGCTGGGAGTTGGAATCCAACAGCATCTGGAGGGCCACAGGCTCCCCCATCCCAATGTGATCCATACAATCCTTAGAACAGGAATGGCTAACCTCTGACTCCCTCACCCCTACACTCCCGATATTCCTGACCTACAATTCACATCAGCCCCAGCCGGCGTGGTCAATCATCAGGGAAGATAGGAGTTATGGTTCAGCAGCATTTGGAGGAACACATGTTTCCCAACCCTGCCTTTAGAGAATTATAAAATGAAAATACCCGATCAGCATAGTTCCAATATGTATTTTGAGACTGACAAGAAATCTTCCAAACATATGTGATAGTAACTTTCTAAAGTAACTAGACCAAGGATTGGGAACTTATGACCCCCCTGATGTTGTTGGACTCCAACTCCCATCAGCTCCAGCCAGCATGGCCAATGGTCAGGGATGATGGGGCTATAGTCTAACAACATCTGGTTCCTCATATCTGAACTAGACCTTTGGGAAATCAAGTCTGGAAAAGTTATTGCAATTGTAATGCTCGTTTAGAGGAATAAACTCTGTTAATGATCTGCAAGTTAAACCAACAGAGCAAGCCTCCAACATAGCTCTAACGTTTTCAGGAACTTTCCCCAAGACAGAACAACAATAACACTTGGAACAGCACCATCTACTGCTTGGAGGTGTTGTGTTATATAATCATTACACGGTTGTGTTTTGACATTAATTTGCCTGGCCTTCCTATTAAGATATGATCTAGAGACTCGGGAAGAAATCCAGTTAGATTTAATTCAAGCAATATGTCGGGTGGGGAAAAGCAACAGGGGAGGCTTGAGCAGGCTCAGCTTGTCACTCTTATATAAATTGTCTTATTTTTAATATGATCAAAATAAGCCCAGATCTGTGAAAAAGCCCAAGAAACATGACTGAAAAGAAAGACACATTAAGCAGGATAAGATACTTGCTGAAAGAAAAATAAATAAATCTGAATTAGATATGCAATGTGCCAAAAAGAGACATCAATGTAATGTCAGTGTATGCAATCCTCAAGAGAGGGTGGAAAAAAGAAAAAATGTTAAATCCCTGAAAGAGTGAAACAGAAGAAATGCAAATGCACTGATGACCAGACCCAATGGGTCAATTCCACGGATCAATGACTGCAGAAAAACAGTAACATACTTAGAAGGGTTTCCAGATAGAATGTTTTTCAAGGATGGCCATGAGACAGGAATTAGAAATATTTACTGGTGATATATCAGCAGGGGTGACTACTCTTTGGCCCTCCAGATGTTGTTGGAGTCCAGTTCCTATCATCCCTGCCCATTGTCCATATTGGCTGGGACTGATCAGAGCTGGAGTCCAACAACACCTAGAGGGCCACGGGGTCTGTGGACCTATGAAGAAAGAGAGGGGTCATCTGTGCATCACTTCTCTTCTCACCCACTCTTTAGGAGCTGAACAACTCTGAAATGAAGCAGAAAAAATTTTTAACAGTACAACCCTAAAAGTATATTGCTCAGAAATGTAATTGGGTTCTGTAAGCCTTATTCCCAGGTATCTGTGCATAGGATTGCAGCTTTCCACACATACCTACTCAGAACGAAGTCCATCAAGTCCATTGGGGCTTACCTCCAGGTTAGTGAGCCTAGGTTTGTAATCTCAAGCTATGAAACTTCCTGTGTATGCACAACAGGTTCCAGATCTCCTGAGTTGCTTGCAAATCCCCTTTTGCAAGCCATCTCAGCTAATCCCCATAGTGCCATGTTCCCCTGTCTGGAAATGGGCAGGTCAAATCAACTTCAAGGCCTCAGAAAGTGTTAATCACTTCTGCACCTATGAATCAATGAGAGTTGAGGAGAAATGTTGCCTCCCAGCATTTTCGGTGATTACACACATACGCACCAGAAAGCCCCTACAAAGATCTACAACGCTGGTGAAAGCCAGTGTACTGCAATGAATTAGATATGCAATGTGGTTAGAGAATAGTTAGGATACTGAGGTAGAGGTTCTCCAAGAAGTTATCTTAAGACTGCAGTCCTTTGCTCAACAGTAAGCCCCACTGAACTCAATGGAACTTTCTTCCAAGTATATATGTATATGATTGTATTGTTGGGCTACCTTCTTTGCTAGTGCAACTTTACATTCAAACATGTACTGGAGCCAATAGTGCGATGCTGGCTGAAGGTGTACCCTCTTGCATCTTCTTATTTCCAACCTTAAGTGAGGGCATAGATCTTCAAATGGATGATGAGGATTTTACACTGTTCTGGAAAAAGACAGAGCACTCACACAATCTTGCTTGAGCAGATGGCATTTGTGGTACTCCCAAAAAAGCTTTCACAAAATAAAAGGAATAATTAATAAAGCCAGAAAGACAGCCAGTGCCATAATGCAATGCAACCTGAGTTAAGGCAGATGGAGGTTAGAGAGAGAGAGAACAGGAGTCTTCAAATTAGAAATGCTTGAAAAAATGTATAAATGAAGCTGAATATACTAGCTACAAAGGCATCAGAATTTCACTTAGCTGCAGATCTTAAAGCAGATTAATATTCAGACTGTAACAGCGCCAGATAATTTTAAGGCCTGTGTTAGAAAATCACTCTTGCAAAATTGCAAACCTCACAGCTTCTGTTAGGCCTAAGCTATGAGCTGTTGAGCTATATCAGCCTTCCCTAACCTGGTGCCCTCCAGATGTTTTGAACCCCAACTCCCATTGCCCTGTGAGTCCTGTGGCCCCTTAATGACTGATACATTTATTATGGCATAAGCATTTGTGAATTCAGATTCATGAAATGTGATCTCAAATTGGCAGGCATCTATATGCATGGTTGGTTGGTTGGGAGGATACACAAGAGTTAGCTCAGAGTGAAATGAAATGCATAAAGAACACAGTGTCAATGATTTGAAAACAAAATAGTTACAGTGGCCTTTAACAAAGCAGAGCTGGAATTAACACAAAACATCTTGGCACTAATAAACTTATTAACACATATAAAATGTAAATGTACTGCCTTCAAGTCGATTCCGACTTATGGCGACCCTATGAATAGGGTTTTCATGATGAGTGGTATTCAGAGGGGGTTTACCATTGCCTTCCTCTGAGGCTGAGAGGCAGTGACTGGCCCAAGGTCACCCAGTGAGCTTCATGGCTGTGTGGGCAATCAAACCCTGGGCTCCCAGGTCATAGTCCAGCACCTTAACGATTACACCACACTGGCTTATAATGGGCTAAAAACCCATAATGTCAATCCAAGCCACTGGCCACAGGATTGAATTTACTTATAAATTATATTTCAGCAATTTCATGGTGGAGCTTCCCTTTGAAGTTCCAGATTGGTACTTCCAGGTCGGCAGTGGGGTGTGTCCTGTGAGGTTGAAATTATCTTCCACTGTTTTATGATTTCTGTTCACTCATTCTTTGGCTGTAGGAGCTCGCTTGTTTGTTCATTGTAGATTGCAGAAGGGCATTCCAGACAGCTCTCGAAGTAAAAGAGACACAAATGGAGGAGGGCTGAAAGTGTAGTTTTGATCAGGGTTCTAGTCACCTAGCCTTGGGAAGCTACGAGAAACAATGAAAAAAGTAATGTGTGCACAAGATGAAAGTGATCATAAAGCTCTCTGGTGGAGTAACTCAAAGGGGAGAAAGAATGCAGTTGACATTGTTAAAGTGGTGAACAAATACATTCACACTTTGTAGGAAACCCTTCAAAGATCTTTCCAGCCCTACTGAAGGCAAGGAGGTGTTAATGTTTTAAAAGGCGCATGAGTGACTGTTACTGTGTCTACTCATAGCTCATTATATTTTCTCTTCTTTTTTCCACTGCTGAAAGAAACAGTGTATATTTTAAAAAGTGACTAGAACAATAAATATGAAACACAAAGGCTCTATCCATTCCATGCTATATATTTCTCTTTCCTGCCTGAGGTTAACATATAGCTGCGAGCTATGCTGCTAAATATGGTTCATCCTCCATTTTTAGTGTTATAGTTGCTGATTAAATGTAATGAGGAGAATAAACAGGAGAGGACCTCTGCCTAGCTGACAGAGATTCACAGGTTTCTACTTCAGTCATTCACTGTCTTCATACATTAATATATTATATTACATTACAGGGATTTCACTTTTTTGTTTTTTTTAAAGGAAAAAGCGCACGGTAGAGGAATTACTTTTAAAAAACTGAAAATATTCTTCACATTGTGTGTGTGTGCAGTATGTTGAACAAAGCATAAGCTGATCTATAGGCAGTTTCCTAAAAACTTGCATAAAAAATCCTGTGAGGATTGCCTGGAGCAGCATTTTTTAGAAACAATAATACAAACAAGTGACAGTCACAGAATCCTAGAAGGAGGTGATGCATTCCATTGTTAAATTGCTTCTAGTCAAGCAGTTCTCAGTAATGTTTAACCCATTAAATACCAGGCTGTGTGCCTCGAGAGAACTGCTTGCATGCCACAATATATTAAAGAACTAGAGGAGCCTGAGGATTCAGAGTAATCACCCACTGCCCACTGTGCCTCTGCTTGATTCTGTCAATCTGGCCCTGTGAGAGATGGAGCAACTTTGTTGTCTCTGTTTATAATGCATGGTGGGATAGCAAATGTGATGCCCTCCAGATTTGGTTGGACCACAGTTCCCTCATAATTGGCCACTGGCCATGCTAGCTAGAGACTCATGGGTGTTTTAGTTCACTTACATTTGGAGGGCACCATGTTGGCTACCCCAATGTATGGGCTTATTAATTCCCCCCCAATATGCAAATCCAGCAGAATTACTTGCCCTTTGTCAGGCCCAGGATGTGACTCAGGAACCAGACCAACGGCTGTAGTTAATTCGTGTTTTATTAGGGTAATGTCCAAACAAAGACTGCGTTTTCTCATGAAGCAATACAGGGATACAGGTCCTGCGGCATTGGGAGAACGTTGACAGAGCAAGGGACTTCTTCCCGCCTGTTCTTTAAGAAGGGGCCAAACGGGCGCGCAATCTTTCGCTCCTCCTTAACTGCCCCTCAGGTACTGCCCGCCTTCCCCCCCTTCTCTCCTGTCTTTTCAGCTGTCTGCGTGTGCGCGGTGAGGGGGGAAGCATCACCCCCTCCTCTTCTGAAGTTTCCGATTCCAGGATGGGGGATAGGGGAGGGGCTGATGGTAAACTGCCTCCCCGCTTTTCGGCTGTGAGCAGCCCTCCCTCTTTCCCCTCTTGCTCTGAGCCTGAAAGAGGGGGAGGCGTGAGAATATCCAGGGAGGGCTCAGGCTCCCCGTTGCTAAGCGACCTTATCACTGGCAGTTCCTCTGTTTCGTCTTCGCTCCAAAGGGGGGAAGTTCCTCCCCCTTCCCTCTGCCATCCATCCGAATACTCTTCTCCCAACTCTCCGGGATCCAGCTCCCCGGGATTGGGACCCCAGCTCTGCCTTCCGACACCCTTGGATGAGGTTTTATGTTGTACTCCTTTATGAATCACTGCCTCGGCATTCATTCTTCCAGTCAAAAGCAGATTAGATAGATAGATAGATAGATAGATAGATAGATAGATAGATAGATAGATAGATAGATAGATAGATAGATAGATAGATAGATAGATAGATAGATAGATAGATAGATAGATAGATAGATAGATAGATAGATAGATAGATAGATAGATAGATAGATAGATAGATAGATAGATAGATAGATAGATAGATAGATAGATATTCCTTTTTATATCTTGTTTGTAGGAGTCTTTTGCTATGATACTTTGACTTACTTGAGCGGTCTTCCATTGTATCTGCATGCTTGTTATCAACCTCCTTTCTTACCTCACTTCTTAAGGGATCAAACATTCAGATCATCCTTTGCCCATCAGAAGCACATAGTTCCATGTTCCTATGATCCCCAATGAGCATCTAAAATGATTTTATTTCTGTGGCATGGAGTATGTGTGTGTGCTTGTGAGTGTGCATGTATATAAAACATTTATCCAGTTAGCGAAGTTATAATTTACAGTTTGCAGTTCTCTAACATGAAGGCTGCTCTCATTTTACAATCTGCTGTACTGTTTTAGTAAACTCCTTTCTTATGACAAATCTACATAATTGAACACAAGCTATTTTTTCTCTCCTGCCCACATGCTCTTTAGAGAGGGGGATTAAAATCTGCACTTTTTCTAAAGCAAAATTGATAACATCGACTATAGAAAGCCTTTCAGTTGTTCAACTTTAAAGAACTGTGTGTAGGCAGGAATGGAGGCATCACTGTGGCAGGCTCCACCATCCCAACCTACTTATTTTCCTGTGAATATCTGAAACGAGCCTATTCACAGTGAAGCCAGTCTCTAGGTTGGAGCAAGGGAGTTTGCCACTGCAATGCCACCAGGACCCAACGTGTGCATATTCATTGTACACATACATGAACGACTGAGGCTCAAATCCTGTGCCCGCTTACATGAGATTAACGGGGACATGCTTTTGAGCAAAGGTTTGTTTATACCATGAAAAGGGCTATATTTTGAACTGAGTATCTGTCCATGTGTATATTGTCTTTGGAACAACAACCCCCTCCCTGCTTTTACAAAGCTCCTACCATGCAGTGATTGCAAACGTGGGAAATTGGGTCATCTGAACTCCTCTGCAGAGGCCCTCAGTTTTTCAGTCACTTCTTCTCTACATCTAATCGGTACTTTAAAAGTGGAAGCTCAGAACCTCTGACTGTTCAGCTGACCTGTAAATCAAAGTAAAAAAAGGGGGGAGCAGATAACACAGAGAGGTTATTATGTGTGTTTACAAATACTGTAAATTAAACCTGATTATACATTAGGAGGAAAAATGTTATGAATTTAGCATTAACTTAGCTTATGGAAAGAAGTGGCCAACCTTAGGAAGAGGCTGTGGGTTTTTTTAAAAAAGCAAGCCAATATATGTTGTTATCTGATAAAGAACATAGAACTGAAACATCACTTCTGATCACAGGTTCTATTTCTAGCCTGTTTCCCATTAACACCTTTCCTTCTAATGAGGCTTTGCTGAATACCTAAGAAAACAAAACAAGATGCTAAGTCATTGAACATTTTATGCAGCAAAAGCTTCAATCACACTTAGTTTTTATATATCCTCCCTTCATTTACATGGCTTTGTACCTTTACACTTGAGTGTTTCATCGCAAGTCGTTCATTAAGCAAGCATTTTATTTCACAGAAAAGCTGTACTTTCCCCCTCCCCCATGATTTATGGTTTGTGTAAATATTTTCCAACAGAGGTACTTCATAGAAGTGCAACATGTGCATATGTGTGTGTGCAGGTGCACTCACACAGGTGCAGACACGCATGTGCATAGATTTCAGCAGAGGAATCTGGAGCTTATGCTCCTCTCGCCTCTACATGTTCCTTTTTTTGCACACTACAGAACAAATATTGTACGAAGAGAATCACAACTTGGGTCCCTCCTCACCTAATCTTCACAACATGGGAATTGCTACAGTACAATTCCTTCCTGAACCACAGAAGCAACATAAGCAGAAACCCACAAGGTGGTTATTCCCCCACTGACAGTTTTGCAAGCTAGAGTAATACTGGCAACAAAGTCTGAGTCTTCCAACACTGTAGCAGCTCCTGCCATGAAGATACTGTGCAATTAGCTACTCACCATCCTAAAATGGAGACACACACAACAGAGCTTCTTAGGTCAATCCAAATCAGGGCCATCTTTTGGGGCCAGTGGGCACATTTTGAATGCTGAGAAAATACTGTGGGTGCCATTCACAAAATGGCTGTCATGTTTAAAACACCAGAAAAAGATAGGAGCACAAAATGATGTGGACGGCCTCCCATCAGCCCCTACCCCCGCCACCAATGGGAAAAACCAACCTACAACAGCCACCTCCATGCTGGCTTACAGAGAGAAGTTCTTTGCAGGGTGGTTATGTGTCCAGTCCTCATATCCAATGAAATGTGGACATGTTTAAGGGAAGTGTTGGGTGTAGGAGAGGCCAAGCCAGTGCAAACAGGAGCTGAGCAGGAAGAGCTAACAGTTTCACATGCACTGTGCATTTTTGAGGGGATATTTACTGAGACTTTTCATGGGTGCCATAGGAGATACCTGCAGGACTACTGGCACCAGTAGGTGCCATGTTGGCATCTGCTAAGTGCTCAGATAGGTTCACCTAGAACAAGGCAGCACTTTAAGGACCCATTCCATTTGAGGTTTTAAAAACTTCTGGATCTTAAACTGGGACAAAATGGAACTATATCAGTAATATGGTTATTAGGGTTGCCAGGTTTCTGGCCTGAGACTGATCCTGTATCTTTA
Organism: Rhineura floridana; assembly: GCF_030035675.1. Lineage (NCBI taxonomy): Eukaryota > Metazoa > Chordata > Lepidosauria > Squamata > Rhineuridae > Rhineura > Rhineura floridana. Next base: position 131,972,579 of record NC_084481.1, on the reverse strand, counting down.
GGAGAACAGAAAGTCAGCCAAGTGCAGGTGTTCTTGCAACCCTGTAATGAGAAAACCCACAAGGTGGAATTCTTCCTTCCCGCTGCACAACTTGTAAAGATACAGAAGACCTCTTGGTTGCTAGGCCTGGCCTCCAGGAGGTCTTCTGTATCTTTAAAAGTTGTGCAGGGGGAAGGGGAGAATTCCTCCTTGTGGTTTTTCTCATTACAGTGTTGCAAGAACACCTGCACTTGGCTGACTTTCTCTTCTCCTAAAGATACAGGATCAGTCTCAGGCCAGAAACCTGGCAACCCTAATTTATGTATTTTTCTCAGTCCACGACAGATTGCTGGACCTGGGAAACTGAACAGCAAAGTTTATTTTAAACATTTGCACAGCAGACAAACTAATGTTATAACAAAACATGCTTGGTGTGATACAAATATTTTGGGTCTATTTGCATTTAATTTCATCTCAAGTGTTTGTTTTAGCAACATGTTTTTGATTAATGGTCCTCCTTGAGACAGATCAGTGATACCATCTGTCTTAAAAACCTACTTACCAAGCTGTCTTCATTCAAGGCAGAATCACTTGGATGCAGTGAAAGGAGGGATGCAGTTACAACTTAAAGGAAAAGAAGGGATATAACCAAAATATTTTTCTTAACTAAAAATTGTTTGCAAAAAAATCTATTTCTTATTCTAGTTTCAATTATTTATTTCATTTATTATTTATTTATTAAATTTATATCCCGCCCTTTCTTCCAAAAAGAGCCCTATAGTAGGCCTATAGCTCAGTGATGGACCACAGACTTTGATCACATGCAGTCCTAGATTCAGTCTCTTGAATATCCAGGAAAAAACTCCAGTCTGAAATCACAGAGCAGCCTTCCCCAACCCATTGTCCTCTGGCACTTGGGCTATGGCTGGATTTCAGCTGGTTTGTGTCTTATCCGTTTTGGAAAAAAGAGGCATCCTTGCTGCAAGACACATGTTTACTGAAGTGCTATATATAAGTGTGAACCTTCCAGCAATTTTGGTTGCTTCTGTGTTCCATGGCACTGTTCATCTTTTCAACTTTTAGTTTTATATATATACTGGAATATATATACATTCCAGTTCTTGGGCTATTCAATTCATCCTCACAGTTAATGCATCTTTGTGTATGAAGCAATTCATCCTGTTCTGCTATAAATGTTTTGGGTCACTACCACACAATTATAGTATAAAGCATCCTCTGTTCATTGATTCTCTTTCAGTTTTAGGACTTCATGACCTTTTTTTTTTAATGGCAGAAATCTCTTCCATTATCCAGTGCAGCCAGCTGCCAATGTCATCTGCAGCAGCTCTTCTTCTTCTCCTTCTTCTTCTTCTTCGCTCATCCTTTCTGAATGGATATTCTATGCCAAACTAGCAATATTCTCATCCCTCTTCCCTATCAGTTCTGAGCTAAAGCCCACCCCTTTTTCTAGAAGGTCAAGAGGCTTGAAACTCATTGAACTATGTGGAACGGAACTTAAGTGATTGGTGGGCAAAACTGCAACACCAAGATTGCCAGTAATCCATTTTGTGCCTTCATATCTTTTAATCATTAACTGATGTGCAGTGGAGTATTTTGGTCCTTTGCAAGAAAAGAACACTTCTTGGCAAATTTCCACCGCATCACTGAATTCAGAAGAATCCTCATGGAAATTTACATAAAATAATAAAATACCTTTAAACTATTCAAACCATTAAATCCATCTTGTTAAAATACACAATTAAACCAGAAAATCCATCAGTGAGAGCACACAGATATCCAGCATTTGCAACCAGCATATTTCCTCTAAGAGTTTACAAGAAAGCTTTTTAAATACAATTCATTTCTGTTTAATTCAATGAGGAAAGTCCAGAAAAACCTTTTATTTTACTATAACTTTTCTCAAGTCAGAGACTGGCTGACTATATTACCTGTTTAATAGTAATTTGACTACATTTTTATTGGTCTGCCAAATTTTTCTTGAAAGTGCTTTCCTGCACATTCACCATTGAACATTTTATTTTAAAAGAACATCAGATGCTATTCAGTCAAAACATTCAGTACTTTAAAGAGCAAATTATATTTATGCTTGAAAATGCAAAATGTGCATACATCTAGTGTTATGTCAGTGGGACTTAATTTTAGCTGGGACTGTGGTCTGGTGGCAGCAGGTAGCAACTGGTGAGGAGACATTGCTCCTGACCCCATTGCCCTGGGCTTCCTCTTTCAGCACTCTAGTGAGCAGCAGGCTATGGTAAGTCTTCGCAATATCTTGTAGTGACATAGTTGCAATGGCAGCAGCCCAGTGGTAACTGGAGGAGCTCCACTTTCTTCCTCTCCACTGTCATCATCTGTCTCCACCGACAAGCTGCCTACCCATCCCTACTCTCCGTGGAACTATATGATAACTCTTCTCACCCATCTCACACACACACCTTTCAACAGTAGACTCCCATGCTATATCACAGTTTATTTATGTATTTCAAAGCTATGTATCACATGGCATGCAGCATGGTGAAGTGACCTGTTTCAGGGGCACCAACTGAGAAGGGAGAGGAATAGACAAAGGCAGGAATTGGTGTCTGTGATGGCGCAACAAGACTAAACGGGGACTTGGCACAATTTGGGCTCCACTTCAAAATGTCTTGGGGTTGCACTAATCGCACAATGCACAATATTGAGTGAGTTTAGTCTATGAATACTTATAAGAAAGCATATCAATCAAAATGCTGTTGCTTAGAATGATGGCAAGTGTCTTCTCACTCCAAGAGGTTTTGAAGCTAATAAATGTTTATATTATCAGTAGCATCATATAGTAGTGGTTTTCTTAATGATTTTTCTCCAGGCTCGGTGCTACACTGTTGGAGAGCATCCTCCATCTCCGTGAGAATGTAAATTATGTATTCCTCTTCATAAGCTAGGGATGGAGAAGGAATCCACCCTTGAGAAGATAGAAACATCACTTTTGGGAGAAAAGGGGGCAGGTAGAGATGGTGTGGAAAGTTCTTCTTTAACAATGGAATTTTAAGACTTATTAACATTCTTCAGGTATAGCGCCATTGATCACATCTGGAATCCTCATTTGAACAACTGAGCAATTAGACATACAAGGAATCTCATTTAACTCAAGGCACACCAAAGTCAATAATGAAATTACAGCTGGCACTCAATACAGTGAAGACTTAATCAGCAGGCTGTTGGTGCTCAAAATTAAAAAGGTGGCAGAGTAGCTTTTAAAATGATTGTTGAAGAAAAGCTGATAGGAGCTTAGGAGCATGTGATTCATGATGAGTCATCCCTAAGGGATAAAAGTAAAAATGATTATGATTTCCCAAATGGGAGATGGGTAGAACTAGGCAATGAAAGTGCAGGACATAATAGCCATTCAAAGAGACCAAAGCACTATAGGATAAAACACAACTTCCAGAGACATTTTGCGAGAGAGTGTTTGTATAGGTGTTTATATGCTAATGCCAACAGCCTCTGAGTCAAAATAGATGAGCTGGAGTGCTTGGTTTTAAAGGAGAACATAATAGAGGGCATAATGGAAACCTGGTAGAATAGAGAGAATCAGTGGGTCACTATGCAAACTCTCTAGGGATGGGTATACTGGAGGTGGTGTCACTCAAAGATGACATAGAGTCCAACAGCTAGAAATCCCAGAAAAGGATGATTGCTCCACAGTATTCCTGTGGGTGGCAATACCTGGCTCCAATAGTAATTGAGAGCTAGATATGTGCTATCACCCGCATCCCAGCCAATATGGCCAGAATGAACTTGAGATGGAAAATGAAATGAAAGGAGGCATTCAAAAGAGGAACTGTTGAGCAATGAGAAACTTACCCCCATAAAGACTGGGCAAAGGTGTGTTTTGTATATGACAAAAAGGTAAAATTGTTAGATACTCTAAATGACTGTGCCCTAGAACAACTGGTCATGGACTGCAGCTTTAGACTTAATCCAAAGTGGCACCCAGGCGTTGATGTGAGATGTATGTGTTGCTGAACCAATTAGAAAGAGTGGCCACAGTGCTATCGAATTCAGCATATATGTAAGTGGACGATTGCCAAGTAAGTCCAACACAGACACATTTGACTTCAAAAGAGGAAACTTTTCAAAAAGGGGCATATTAGTTAAGGCCGTGCATAGCCCCTTACCTGCCCCATGGCTCTGATTGGGGAGGCAGGGAATCAGGCCAACCTGCCCTCGGTTGACCAGGGGACTACCACCCCTTGTCCTGGATCCAGTTGCCAATAGGTTCAGGGGTGAAGTTAATGTTTAATTAGGGGTTTTAAAATTTAATTAAAATATAGTTGGGAGAAGGGTGGGGGAAGGAGACCTTGCATCTCCTTCTCCCCAACAAAAATGGGGGAGGCATTGATTGGGAGGGGGAGACATCGCAGCAATCTGCAGAATCGACACCTCTGCTGAACAGCTGATTAGAAGAGGGGAGATCCTGCCCAGGTGATGCTCCACAAACTTCTGTCCTAAGGAAAGTGCCTTGCAAACCACCACACACATACACCAGGATCTCTGTCTGGGTTCAATAGCCAACAAGCTCAGGGAGTGAACCTGCACGATTCAGGTTTGCAACAAGCTTTCCTGCAAGATCACTCTGTGGATGCTACAGCCAATGAGCCAAGGGTTCACCTGCACAATGCAGGTTTGCAAGGCACTGCAGGAAAGCATTGTCCTGGTTTTGAGATTCCCACAGGCTCCTTAGTGGCCACTATGAGAACAGGGTGCTGAACTGTTTACCCATAAAAAAATTTATAGGTAATTGGAATTCTAAAATAAAGGCTGTATATTTTGGTTATTCATCTAATCAGAAGTATATAACTGGAAAATATAAAATCATCAAACTCCTTCCTCAATATATGAAGCAATACCTTTTTTTCCCCTTTTTGACTCTTGTGCCTTGGTTCCTCACCAAAACATGATGACAGAGACTCTAGCTTGGAAGTAAAGAAGATATCTTTATTAAAGCAAAGTAGTGATACAGACTCAACAGCAAACATTTATTGTTGCCTCAAAGCTTTTAACAGGGCTAGCTGGGCTAGTAGCAGGAACCAAAGTTTAAGAGACCAAGATCAAAGCAAGAAGTTCAAGATTGCACAGTAGCTATGGTTCCGACAAATTCCTACACCCACCCACCAAGCTTTTAAAGTTAAGACATGTGCTCAGTCTTGAGATGCCCAGACCTTGCAGGAATGTTGAGCTTGCGGGCTTGCGCTACATCTAGGTGGATGTATCCTCCCTTCTTCAGAAATGCTGCCTGGTCCTGGGAGACAAGGCAGAGCCTGCCTTTCCTTCTGACTCCTGTACATACACCCCAAGCTGTGGGCTAGCACCCACCCCAGACCCCAATGACACTGTCACCTCCATGGGTGGGGAGCGAAGAGCTAGGACTCCTGTATCTCTATCAAGATCTGAAAAAGGAGAAGACATCTCTCTGTCAGCCTCTGTTCTCAGCCTCCATTCACCTAGTCCTCCTTTTCTCCCTTCCTCCACAGCCTGCTAACCAAAGCTTGAGCCCAACAGTTTCTCAGGGCTTATGAACACCTTGGAATAATCTCCTCCCTTATATGCTTATTATAGCTGGCGCCCAACCTGGTACCCTCCAGAAGTTTCAGATGGCAACTCCCATCAGCCCTAGCCAACATATTTTCTGAGGTCTGTTATTTTTAGTACAAACCTTCTGGAGGGCAACAGATTGGGGAAGGCTACTATAGAACAAACATTTATATACTCTCCTTGTGTCTTTTAATCCTGACATTACTTTATTTGCCACCATTTTCTTTTGTTGACTTCCTTTCCCCTTGTATTTTCGTGTCATTTTCCCAGGTCTGTTAGCTCGCTCTTCTCTCTTGCTGTTAAGATAAGAAGCTAATGAAACAGATTAGCTTCTGAAAGAAAGCTTTGCCTCCCTTCCAATACTAATTTTATTTGTTTGTTTGTTAAATTTATAGCCCCACCCTTCCTCCTACAAATATTACTAATATTACTCATTGGCTGAGAATAGTTAAGGGGGGGAAAGAGAGAGAGACTCATGGAAGTTATTTTTACCAAGATTTTTCCTTTTATTGTCTACTCGTACAATTTTATTAAGGGTCCATGGACTTTTAGGACCTTTTCCAAAGTTGATTTTAAGCAAGATAAGATTCTGATCTGTGTAGATTGCCTTCAAGATTTGCTTTGCAATATTTGAAATCAAATAGAAGTCCATCCTGAAAAGGCTTGATGAGAGTTTTAAAGGTATGTATAGTCTCTTTCCGTTGAAGAATAGAAATATCTTGAAGTATCTACTGATCACAGACACTGGTAGCTTTGTCTCTAGGGAAGGGATCCTGACATAGTCTGATGTCCTGTTATGCCATTCAGATACATGTTTTGCCTCAGGCTCTGTGTATCCTATGCACGGTAGCTGTTGCAGGTCTGTTCCTGTACCAAAGCAGACTGAGGCTTAACCAGCATCTGGATGGGAGACCTCCTAGAACCCGTATGCCAATGTAAGCACTCTGGAGGAAGTGTAAGAGTGGGATCCAAATGTTAGGGTAGAATAAGTAGGGAAATGTGAAGTGAGAAACTGAATTATATGTGAATAGGCTTAAGTTGTAATAGTTTGATATACCATCTCCTCTTTCCCTACATTCAAACCAAAAGCAAAGCAAAATGACATGGTGGAGGGGCTATTTCTGCTTATCACATTTTCATACACACATCTTCAGAGCACTCCTCCTCCAGAATGAGAACATGTATCCAAGCCAGGACTGGCCCAACCAAGGCTTTTTATTTCCTGGAGCAAATTAAACATTCCCCTCCTGTTCTTGTGTCATGTCTGCTTGCTCTGCTTTTTACCATGGATTAACTACATTTTCGCGCGGTTAAATCCGCTCCTGCAATACTGCAAATCATGCAATTTGCTTTTTTTAAACCAGGAATCATCCGCTGTACCTTCAGGCACTCGGATGCAATACCACAGACTTTACAGCTGTGGGCATTTGATGGGTGGTTCTTGGGCGGTTCCCCATATCCCTTCCCTCATTCTCAGCCAATCACGTATTTCCACTGTTGCGCATGTGCGCGAATGTCCGGGGAAAGCCTGGGAAAAAGGAACCTATCAGAGCAATGGTGTGGTGTTGGGGGGGGCTGCAACTTCTACTGCGCAGATGCAAAAAAGTGCATTTGCACAGAAGCAGCAACAGCGGTTAATTTTTAGCCAGCCTGCAAACTGGGCAGCCGCTCAGGGTGAGATCTGCAATTGTGGTTGTTCGTAAACTTTTTCAAGGGAGAAAATATTTATCTTTGCCTAACCTCCACCTCCCACCCCTCACCCCACGCATCAAATGCCCTTCTTGAACATATTGGTCTTTGCTTCCAGGCATCCAGAGTCGAGGGACAGGGGGGGAGAAGAGAAATAGAGGATTTCCTCTTGGATTACAGACACTCATGCACCCTTAGTCAATTTCCCTTTCCTGCCTGCAAGGCTACTCTCTTTGAGTCTTGTCAATTTCAACCACAGCCTGCAAGTTCTCTGCAGCCCAGCTGAGCTGAAATGCATACAGTAGCTTTTGCGAAATATCGCAAATACAAGCAAAAAACCCACAGGAATTATTGGCATGTAAGTGGTTTGCTAGAGCGTCTCAGCCACCCACAACCATAGAGACTGGTGGTCTACCTTCCTAGACATGACACATCGTTACTTGCTGTTCTGGAGAAATAAGTGGAATTGAAATCAAGTGTATCTCCAGAAACGTTAAAAGTAGGAAAGCATACAGTCGTTTTTGCGAAATATCGCAAATACAAACAAACAAAAATACAGGAATTATAGGAATATAAGTGGTTTGCATGTTTCTTTTATCAGAGGGAACACCGCAAAGCCTGTGCTGGTCGCTTCAGTACAGATTGACACAGCAGCACGCGGGACTGTTTGCCCGCATTCCCTGCCTAATCCAAGAGTGGCCACCTGTGGGGGGGGGCTGTTTGCTTCCCTCAGGGGCAGCATTCCTGCCGCCGAGCCACATAATGGTCTGGGGCTGAACCCTGCAGTGAATGAGCCCAAGGGTTACGGGGGGATTCACCTGACGATTACAAGCGCTGATCCCTTGCACTGCCCCCAATCCCCCTGGATGGTCAGGGGCACCTGGAGACACCCCCCTCCGGCCAGCGCTGCTCCAGAGTGATGAGTGACAAGGAACTCCATTACAGCCACTACTACCAAACCATCAGGAAATTCAAACTTTCGCATTCATACATTCAAGCATGTGCGCCTTGTTGTGCTTTGTTGCAAAGGGGGAGAGAAGCATACGTCATATTTTTGCGGACCAATTGGCTGATAGGGGGGAGTGTTATGGGCAGAGCTGGAAAAAAGCGAGAAGAAGTACAGGTCCTCTCGCTGCGTGTGTGGGCGCAAAAAAAGCGGGGTTTTTTTATTGGGAAAGAGCGAACAAACAGGCAAAGGGAGGACTGTCAGATGACAAACCGGATGTGGAAAACGTGGATTATCCCGCTCCGTTTGGATGAGCCCAAAGGCTCTTCTGGTGCAGCATCCTGTCCTCACAATGGCCAGCCGGATGCCTGTCATAAGCCTGCAAGCATGACCTGAGCGCAACAGCACTCTCCCCTCTTGTGATTCTCAGCAACTAATGTTCTCAGGCATACTGCCTCCGACACTGGAGGGCAAACCCAGGCATGGGGGCCATTAGCCAATCCTCCTTAAGTGGCACTGAAAATGTTTTCTGAATTGTGAAATGCACATTTCCAGGCCATCGTGGTGAACATAACATTGGCAGCAGAAAAACAGTGTTAATTTCAGAATAATTAAGTGACCCACAGGGCATTTTTAAAGAACTTGTTACTGGGTATCCATGTTTTCATTCAAATGACTCACACATGGAAACCTCTCTACCATGTGCAATCCATGACATTTGGATTGAAATAAAAGTGGTTCAAACTAAAAACAAACTACCCACTCCAAAAAAGCAGGGAGTGAATACAGCCTTGCACTTACACATGTTGCTAGCCTAGCAAAATTCTTACTACCCTGCCCACCCACCAGTAAATATTTGAATTAAAAACAGGTATAGTTGTCCAGGGTCACGGGGGGTCGTAAACTCTGTACTTTTTTGAGAGCAGGGTCTCAGCCAGGTCCCCAAGTATTAGCCAATCAACATGAAAAGGGAGCATATAAGCCACTGAAAAGTATCTTTATCCTTTCATGCTGATTGGAGCCAATCAGAGGGGAAGGAGGTGAGTCAGCTACTGAGAAAACTCTTCTCAGTAGCTAATACACAGCCTCCCCTTTCATGGTGATTGGCTGCTAGAGACATTTGTTGTAATGGAGTGTGAAAGGAGATGACAGGGAGAACAAGGGAGATAAGGGAAAGTGGAAAAGGAGCATTACTGTGAGATGGTGTGGCATGACTATCCTGAAGGGACCCTTCGCTTCTGAATTGGTCACTACACTACTGATTAAAAAGTAAAATCATCATCATCATCTCTAAAACTCCAATTTCAGGAATTCAGCCCTGGAGCATATGTGATTTAAATACCAAACTGAGTCACTAATAATAAAATCCCTCTGGACCCTCTAAGCATTTTTGGAGAGCAGGTGCTCCCCGACCCAAAACCACCCCAGGTAAATAGCCGTAGACCTATACATCAGATCAAATTAAGCGGCAGGGGGTTTTATTATTTATTTTCTTATTTGATTTATATCCTGCCCTTCCTCCCAGCAGAAGTCCAGGGCGGCAAACAAACACACTAAAAACACTTTAAAACATCATAAAACAGACCTTAAAATACATTAAAACAAAACAACTTTAAAAACATTTTTAAAAGCTTTAAAAACATCTTAAAATTTAAATATATTAAAAAGCAATTCCAACACAGACACAGACTGGGATAGGTCTCAACTTAAAAGGCTTGTTGAAAGAGGAAAGTCTTCAAAAGGCGCTGAAAAGATAACAGAGATGGCGCCTGGCTAATATTTCAGGGGAGGGAATTCCACAGGGTAGGTGCCACCACACTAAAGGTCCATTTCCTATGTTGTACAGAACAGACCTCCTGATAAGATGGTATCTGCAGGAGGCCCTCACCGGCAGAGCGCAGTGATCGACTGGGTATATAAGGGGTAAGACGGTCTTTCAGGTATCCTGGTCCCAAGCTGTATAGTGCTTTATACACCAAAACTAGAACCTTGAACTTAGCCCAGTAGCAAATGGGCAGCCAGTGCAATTCTTTCAGCAGGGGGTGGCATTGCGAGTGAAGGGGCGAAATAAGACAAGGACACATCAGCTTGGGTTGAACAAGGGCCACTTTATTAAACTATACAAAAACACCTTTTAAAGTGACCTGCAGAGGGAAACCTAGGTGCGGAACTATCTATAAGCAAGCATGTTGCCATACAGCTCACGGGCGACCAGCCCCTGCTTGGGACAAGGGCAAGTCCCATCTGCTCACCCCTTCCGCCAGCCACACCCAGTAGGTGAGTAGGGGGGCCTTCCCACGTCATCCCCACCCGGGACCGTATAATCCCTGGGTAGATGAGGATAAGTTGGCCCCAGAAGCAGCCCATATCCTGCTCTAGAGCCGTAAAGCCCTGAGAGACAGGCCCTCCGGAACTGCCAATCACCTCCAAAGGTGCCTAAGGGGGCCACCGAGCTGTCCTTACCTATTTCCCTTTCCGCACCTTCCCACACCAGTGCTCCAATTATAAACTGCCCTCCTAGGGCAATTAAACTTCGACCATAACAAAATAGCCAAATTAGCCAAATTCACCTATTAATCACAACGCCCCCTAACCCGATTCCATCCCACTCTCACAGTGTGGAGTAGGCAAAAAACCTGCCCGCCAAACAAGGGTGGGCAGGGTAAAAATTCCTACTCGGTCCTGAAGCGACCATTGAACACACTATAAGAGAGGGAGGGCAGAGTGGGCGTTGCTCGTTGAAAGAGGAGGTAGGAGGGGCAGCCTGGCCTTAAATAGACCCATGGCCCCTCCCCTCCCTGCCGCACATCACGCACACATAACGCTGTGACACATGACGTTGCCCTTAACGAAGATGGCCGCGGCAGCATTGCTCCCTCCTCGCAACTATGCCCTGCTTATCCATGCTGCGCAGGTAAGTGGGGCTTCATTGTTGGCAATACCCTGCTCCAGTGAGCAGTCTCGCTGCCGCATTTTGCACCAGTTGCAACTTCTGGACCAACCTCAAGGGCAGCCCCACATAGAGCGCATTACAGTAATCCAGCCTGAAGGTTACCGGGTTTTTTTAAGGCAGATGACATGGTCTTCAGGCAGCTTGAAACTTTTGAGTCCTAATACTGTTCTTAGGAATTAAGGCCTGGCCTCTGAGCATATATAGAATCCCCTTCCCATGTCATAGAATGTAACACTAACCAAAAAAGAAAAAGCAACAACACAGGGGGTGGGGTGGGACAGTGTTTTCAGGCCCAGTTTTCACATATCAGATAACCACTCATTAGTCAAACAAACAATCCCTTACAACTTGGGAGGGTGACCATCAAAGAGACATCTGACTAAGAGACCCATTGCCATACGAGAGTTATAGGCCCCATCAGCTGCTGCTCAACCAGCAAATTAAGTCTCCTGTCCCCTGAGTGGCCCCCTAGTAGCTCTATTGTGCTCCACAAAGAGAGATTTTGGCTCTAGTCTGCCCCTATGGATGAAAGAGATATTGACTCTTGTCTATTGACTCCGATGGCTCCCTCTCTGAGATGCACATACCTTTCCTCCCAAGAATCCACCAGGCAGCTACAGCTTGTAAGGTTACAAGTGCATTCTGCATCTAAAGAACAATATTGACAACATAAAGTGTTCAAATTGAGTGACTTGGATACTTGGTTCATTGATTTAATATTGTGTGTCCATTTGTGTCCACTGGGTGTCCAAAAGCTAGAACTGGGTGTCCATCTGGACAAGAAGTTATTACTTTAAAGATGCCTTGGTGACCCAGTGTGAATGCCTGCTTGCTTACACTGTTTCTATAAAACAGAAAAGAATGTTAAAGCTGAATTTGGGGTATGTGTGTTTGCTTTGTTTTTTTCTATATTTCTTCTTCCAATTGCGGCATCACTGCATATGCTGAAGAAAAAGGATGTGTTTTCATTCAACTCATGCATGAATGAAGAGTAACGTAATTAGAACAGATTATGATATACACCATTTGCAAAACATACAGAGAATCTAAGTTTCCAACCAACAGCAATTATATTCTTTCTTAATTATTCTCTCATGGTATATTACCCAGAAGCAAATGTTCAATGTGGATATGAGTGCGTGTACATAATGGTGAATGAGACAGCAGATCTCTCTAGGTCTAAAGCAAAACAAGCTGCATTTTGTTGAATTGTTCTCCAGGTCATTCTTTGTTTCTCCATGCAGTCAAGACATTGTGGGTTGTCCCTTTTTTTTTGCTGAAACAGGGAGGAGGGTAATTAAATGTCAACTTTAAAACTATAAAGAGAATGCTGCCATGGTGACAACATGTGCTTTGGTTCAAACAACCTTCCCCCCCCATTTTTTGTACCCACCCCCCACTAATGTCATAAAAAAATCATTGCATCTTGTCTGAATTTCTACCCTCACATGTTTCACATCTTGTACACTAGAACCCATTTTTCCTTTCCTTAGCTGAAGATCCACAATCTTTAATATGCATTGAAATAGTATTATTTATTAGATTTGTTCATCACTTGCTGCCCAAAGATCTCCAAATGACCTATAGCAGTGTTAAAAACAAATACATAATTCCATAAAAAAAATAAAAATAAAACAGCAACGACATCCATCCCATACAGCCACAGAAAGCTTTGGCAGCACACTAATAAAAAAAACAGTATCATCATAGTCTGTCAAAAGCTTGGGGGAAAAGATAAGTCTTTACCTGGCATCGAAAAGATGTCAATGAAGGCACCATATGGATCTCCCTGGGGAGCAAATTCCACAGATCGGGAGCCACAACTGAAAAGGTTGTCACCACCCTCCTAGCCTCCCTCAGAGAACTGACATGGAGAAGGGCATCAGAAGAAGATCTAAAGGTCTGGGTAGGTTCATACTGAGACAGGCATTTTTCTGCCTGAGGCAAAGAGCAAGATGGTGCCCCCCTCCATTCCATGTACAGAAGACAACTAGACTAGCACTTGGATCTTACTTCACCACTTGCAAGGGAAGTTGTTTTATTGATGTATTTTGAAGTATTTTGATGTATTGATGTATTTTATTGATGTATTGATGTGTTTTTATATTTGTGTTTTGTTGTAAGCCGACTTGAGGGCCTTTTGGCCGAAATGTGGGGTAGAAATAAACAACAACATCAACAACAATAAACAATATCCTTCATTGCATCTAGTGCAGCAGAGTAGCTTAGCAGGTGCAGGCAGCCCACATAACACATCGCTCTCCCCTCCAACATCTCACTGCTGCCTTTCCACAACAGCTGCTACCCAGGCAGCCATCTCATTCTGCCTAATGATGGTGGGGCCAGTCCTACAGGAGCTCCAGATGGATGCCCATAGGTATTTAAAAGCACATGTGTGTCTTCCATACTTGACACATTGGAAAAAAGATATGTAACGCTAGTGTACTCCCGGCAATCATGTTGACCACAGAAAGTGTGGAGCTGCCTTGGCTTCATATGCAAAGTGAACAGAGGTAAGACATGTATATGCTAGTAAAGAAGCCATACTCTGCAGATTCTGGAACTACCTGCCCAGGCAGGCATATAAGACCACATCTTTCTTAGCATTTATACGGATAGTTAAAAAAATCACACTTCAGCATTTGTTGGATAGGGAAAGATTATGAGATATTGGCTAGTGGCTGATATTTAATGCATGTTTTGTTCAAGGGTTGTAATTATTAGAATTACAGTCTTTCAAATGGATTTTATATAAATGATATTTGATTGATCTTGCTGTATTTTCTAACTAGTAAGATGCGTTCAGAGCTTGGGCTATAATGTAGGCACTACATTTGAAAATTAATAGATAAGAAATGGACGTTTATATATCTTGAACCATGTATCCTAAATTGACGTTCACAGTTCTTCCAAAGAGTATATGGTGACTGGCTTGCACACTGTCATATACTGTACAAGAGAATAAAACTAATCTGGAGCAAAATTATATCATACTCACATAAGCCTTTTAAAACTATTTTTAACATTGAGAGAGAGAAAAAGAGTTGATTCTATATTTTTATTCCTGCTCTTTGATTATTATTATTTTTTCATATCAAAGGGGTGGGGAAGAAAGCAACTGAAATGTGGTTTGCCCAGCCTAAGGGCAATGTCTTTTTGCTCATCAGGCTATATTTAGAACTGTCACTTGTTAAGAACGCTGTCAGACACAATTAATTCACAGAGAAGCTTTGCATTACGCACTCCCCCTTAAGCAGTGATACTGTAATATCACAAGCAACCAAAATAAAAGGAATGTGTGATAGTACAATCTAAACATTGGTTAATTCATAACAGTTTCAACCCCATTTTAACATTTAGTCTTATTAAGAACTGTTGCTAGGGAACTCCCCTAGCACATTCCTTTCTAATCCCCATGCAGTTTGCACTGCTGGGACTGGATCCATTCTGCCTTGCAATACAAAGCATTCATCATCAGTCAGGTCTAGCTAATAAAATGGCCATGTTTAAATTCTGATATTTGGTGGCCAGACCAGAAAATCCATGATAAAAAAGGAGTGACACTACACCACACATTACTAATTTTTTAAAAAATTTCTTCGCAGCTTCAGAATTCAGCTGTGAAACTGGTTCCTAGTCCAACCATTGTGAATAGGATTGTTCATCTGATGAGGTTTTTCTTTTCAAGAGTAGCCTTGTTCAGGCAGAGCTCCCTCTATGTAGCTGCATGCCCGACACCACATGTACCACACTCTGGCATCCACACGTACTGCACATATAGTCTCATGGGTTAATTGATTAATATGGGAAATTGTGCATGTCATATTATCCCTATACTATTGTAACTATAGGCTAAAATATCCATACTATACATTTTCCTTGCCTCTGCTTATGAGATCTGAAATGAGTGCATGGAATGAGGAGATTCTTTGCAATGGGGTTCAAGATAGTCATTTGTTAAATATATATATATATTGTGGTCAGTTTTGAGAGAGAATCAGTGCCACTGAGAAAACTACAGTTGCAGTCCAAATTTTGTCATGCTGGAAAGGAGATTTCCTAATGGATTTTTCTACTTCTGTATTGGTTAGGTGTTGCCACAATAGTCTTCTGTCAAAAGAGAGTTGGTATTGTATATGCCTGAAGGATTTTCATTAGTGGGAACTCTGAGCTCAGTTTTTTTAAAAAGAATGAATGATTCAATACTTTACACACACAAAAAATATGTTACACCATAGCAGAGTTAAAGGTGAACAGGAATGCCAGAAAAGGAACCTGAAATTAAGTTTCAGTCATAAATTGCTATTCACAAGCATATAAATTCAGGGTTGTATAGTGAGTTCCAAACTACCATCTGGAATTACTTGTTTGGCTTCAAAGAGAGAGCTGTAATTTGTTCCAAACACCTCATTCTGGGATTTCCTTAATGTACCAGAAAATAGCAATAAAAATATTTCAGAACTGGGTTATGAAGTAAACAACACTTACCACAGCTTTGATTAATACAAAGCCTCTACAGAAAAAAACAACTTTTTTTTAAGTTAGCCCCTGGATTTTGTTCTTTTGAAATGGAAGTGGAAATTACTTCAAAACATTTCAACCCATAGGAAAGGATAGTAATTGTACCTGCACTTAAAACAATTGTCAGAGATATTTAGGCTGCAATCCTAAACACACTTACCCACAAGGGAGTAAGCTCCAACTCCGTGGGATTTGCTTCTGGGGAACATGTTTAGGATTTCACTGAACATTTTTCAGCTAGAAATGATCCTGTGCTGCTGCTGTAATTGTTTAGGTGCAAACATACGTTTATGGCCTAACAGGAAAACAACCATCCTTAGAAGCATATTTTGGCATTAAGGTGGAATATAAATGAATAAATAACAAAAATAATCCTGTGAAAACCAAATGGGGGTACAGCAGGCTGTGCTATCCAGATGTGTATTCATACAGAGATGCTCTGGGACACAGTCCCATTACTTTTTTTGCAGGCAGACCCTTCCCGGCTCCCTCCAACAGTCCCTTGTCAGTCTCAACAGCCAGTCAAGCTGCCACAATTCCTGAGCACTGAGCATGCTTGCCTTTAAAAGCTATGCTCTTTCCTCTTGCCTTGGGAGTGACAGGGAGAATCCATCCAGACAGCGGTGTCACTGCCCCTTCCCTGGATAGGGCAGTGAGGCTGGGGTTGGGCAGGTACATCAGCGGAATCAATCTGGCACTCCTGCTAGTGTGTCTGCTAGACCTAACTGCCATCCTGCCCCATCCAGGTAAGCAGCAGCAGCGTCACTCGGGAGGCACCATCACCGCCACTCCTGAACATTTGGTGACTGACGGCTGCATATGTAAACTGATTCCTCTTAAAAAATGTTGTATTTGAAGTGAGACACAAAAGTCCTATCTGTGGTATTTCAGCTAAGCTTACTCTTTCACACATGCAAGTCACTACTTTGTCTTGCGGTCACTCACCAAGTAATGTGTACGCGTGCATTAACTCTTTGCCCCTTGTGCAGAGTGTGTCACTGCACCAAGCAAAGGCATGGCAAGCCTATTCCCTTTTGCATATCCTGGAACCCGGTGTGGTAAACCATAAGATTAGACTGGTATTTGGTAGCTCCTACTCCTATTTTATTTATTATTTATTATTTGATTATTATTATTTGATTTATATCCCGCCCTTCCTCCCAGCAGGAGCCCAGGCCAGATAATTTATAATCTGGCCTGCCAAAATGCTCAGTCCATTTTTATTCATTCATTTATTTGTGGTGCATTTATAAGTCAATCTGTAAGAATCATTCTCATGTCAGCATTACAGGATTAAAACAAAGGGAGTTAAAAATCAACAACACTACCCTAACAATGCAACAAAATGTGATATAGCATGAAAACAAGCTAAAACAACAACAAATCAAAGAATGGAGAATAAAACATAAGCATAAAGGGGTTTAAAATGCCGCTCCCGATTTAACAGCCCTTGGACAATAAAGAGGTTTTTTCTTGTCTCTGAAAGGACATGAAGTAGACACTAGGCAGGCCTTTCAGAAGAAGACATTTAATAAGGGAATGCCACCAGAGAAAGGCACTCTTCCTAGTAGTTGCCTCGCCTGGGTGGGACACCCAGAAAATAATTTCCAAAAATGATCTCAGGGTTTGGGTTTGGGTTGGTGCATATGAGGAGAGGTAATCCTTCATTAACATGGTCTGGAAGCCTTTAAAGGTCAAAATTAGCATCAAATAAATGGTAAACAGACAAAATAACTTCTTACTGCAATTTTTAAAATGTATTAGGTTAAAACGGTGTAATCTTGCTTATCCCAGCAACCAAATGCCAACTGAAAGATCTTGCATCACTGGTGGATGAAGATATTATGGCAGACATCCTGTCTTATGGAAAATAATTCTCCCAGTAGGCTTGGATATGGCTTGATCATTCATAATGGTCACTGATAGCTTATTAAGCTGGCCATCTGCTACTCACAGTATCTGGAATGCAAGTCACATCTACCTGACAGAGTGAGATCTAAGACTAGTTTTCTGTCTGAGGATGTGTATGTCTTCCATGACATCTCAAACAGCAATTTGAGAAAGAAATGTAACTGTAATTTGTGTGAGGTTGGAAGAAGCAGGCTTGGGATTCAGGATTGTTCGCCCCACACCCAGAAAGAAGACTCGGGACAGGGATTGGTTAAAAGTTATGTTTATTAAGATATAACACAAGGAAGACTTGTGCCAAACCAAACAGAAGTGCAGGCAGGCATACCCTGTGCTGGCAGACAGAAAATCTCCTGCCTGCTGCTAAGAGTCAAACCACTGCAGAGCAGCTCCCTCAGCTAAGCTGTCATGAGGGGAGGCAAAACGATCTTCCCATAAACAGAAACCATAGGTGTGTGGCCTGAGAGGTGCCAGCCACCTCTGCTGGTCAGTGTTCAGCAGGTGGCATCTGTCACCCTAGAGCATCACACCAAGCAGCCCCCAAGTTGGTTTACAATAGGGGGTGGTTAGTGGCGTGCCCTCCACCCAACATGCCTCAGAATGCTGGCCATTATCTAAGCCTCTTACCTGCCTGCACTAAATGCCATCAGAGGAGGTCAGCCTAAGCTAGGCCTCCTCCCTCCACCTCCTACATAAGAGGTTACAGATCTTCCAGAAACATTCCTCTGCAGACAGATGGACACTATCCTCCCTGTAGAACTGAGGCAAGGAGTGGAGTACATGTCCATGAGGCATATAGGCATCCCCTGCCTGCAGAATCCATTTCTTCACTTCCCTATTGACCTGGCACTGGGCTCTATCAACTCAGGGGAGGAGCAGGCTCTTATGGGCAGCCCCTGCCCTGAGCGTATTGGCCAAAGCAGGCTACAGGGTGAGAAGGAAATACCCCCTCCCCTTAGAATAAAAACCATTGAGTTTTCTTTCTCCATTGACGTTGGGAGGAGCGTTTTCTAGATACTATTGTAGAACTGCACGCTTGTTACTCTTCAGAAATAACTAAATGATGTGAATGTGTCCACCAACTCAAAATGGGGACTTCAAATCTCTGTATCATTTTCTTTTGGAAGGGCATCTCAGCATCAGAGTTAATTAGAGACTGTGACATAACTGGATGACGACCCCTTGAACTGCAATGAGATGCTGACACTTCACAAGACTGAAATAGCAAAAGCTGTCATATATATATTAAATAGGATCAAAAGACATTTTGCATGGGCTAAAACATCTCCTTCCACAGAATACTGATGCCACAGATCAAATTACACTTACAACCGAACAAGTGAAACTTGAGGTGGGGGGAAATTCTCCCATCTTTGGAAAAAGCCTTAGTAGCCTCACAAAAGGCAGAAAATTCCATCCATCAGGAATGTGAGGCTTGACTTTTTAGATTTAGGTTATCATTGTTTCACAAAGACTAGGATCTCCCCCCTCCCACAATATTATTAATTTTTTATTTGCAAAAAAAAATCTATACATTAAGAAAAAAATATGATGGCAGTGAACAGCATAAAATCAACAATAAAATTACATTAACAAAAAAGTACAAAATATGATACAAGTTAATAGATTAACTTAATACATCATCATAGCTGGATCATCCCTTAGGACAGGGGTGAGGAACCTCTGGCCCATGGGCCAAACTTGGGCTGCCATGCCCTCACATTTGGCCTGCCAGGCTGTTGTGGGATGTCATGCTCACCAGCCCTACAATCCCAACAATTGGGACTTCAAAGCACACTATCACCTGACATCACTATGATACTTTGGCACACCAAGCTTGGAAGATTACTTTCAAAAAGTAATAAATTACAGTTACAATTACATGGCCCCAAAAAGTAGTAATACCGTTACAATTACAATTGCTCTGAAAGTAACTGATTACTTTTTCTCAAAAGTAATTGCTACAATTACATTTCAGTTCTTTTTTTAAAAAATGCCTACAAAGTGCTGGCCTTGGCTGCTGCACATCTAAGTAGCCTAAAACAACATTAAAAATGATTAAAAATCAACACACACATACAGAGGTAGTAGAATAATTCTTTTTATCCATAAGATAGCAATGGTGGTCTCTCCGCTGGTAAGGAAGGTGGGGAGGGAGGCAGAAGCCACCACTCAGATCTTTGCACTTCAAACCAAGTGCCACCACCCCACACTCAGCCACCCAGTATAATCTCTCTCACTTAACCACCCCCCAGACCCTGCCCTGCCACCGACTAAGGACACTCACCCAAGCAAACATTTTCCCCTGAGATGCAAAAAAGTTAAAATACTGCAAATGCAGCACAGCAGCCAGAGAGGGTGGTGGGGGCCACTTTGTGTGCCAAGTGCAAACACAGTATACACACACACACACACACACACACATTGTCATCTTTCACCTCCACAGTCCTTTATCCCCATTCTGCTGCTGCCTCCTTCTTCTCCTTTATCCATGTTCTTGCCCTCCGGCTCCTTTTTCCCACCACCACATTCTTCACCACCACCATCCATTTTTAAAAGCAATTGCTTTCTCCACTCACTCTCCACTTCCTCCCTCCTCGCCTCCTACCCACCCACAGAGCATGAGGGAAAAGTGACCCTGCACAGAAGCCCAGTTTGAGGCACGTGATTTTCATCCATAAATCAGAGAAGCAGAATGTTTCCCCTGCTTTCCCCCTCCAGGTAATGCCCAAAAGTAATGCTGGAAACATTACAATTACTCCACAAAAGTAATAAAATTACTCCTAGTTCTATTACAATCAAAACGTAAAGGAATTACCCACTCGTTCCTCAAAAAAGTAATGAATTACTTGTAACAAATTACTTCCAAGCTCTGGGCGGGTAGATAACAAGCTGGCCCACTGGCCAGAAAAGATTCCCTGTCCCTGCCTTAGGGAAAGCCTGGGTGAAGAGATGAGTAATAAGTAGGCACTTCAATGCCAGTACTGTAGGTTTCTGCCTGATGTCTGTTGGGACTGCATTCCAAAAGCCCTGGTCTTAGTGAACGTAAGACAAACCTCAGGACCAGGAGGCACTACTAAGAGTGTATGTCCCAAGGGCTGAAGTGTCCAGGCAGGGCTATACAAGGTAAAGCATTCCCAGAAGTAACCTGATCCCAAATTGTTCAAGGGTAAGTGAACAGTAAGTCATTAAACTTGATCTAGTAGCATATTGACAGCTCTTTCAGCACCTGTGCTTTGCACTGTCAGTAGGGCACCCTTCAACAGTCTTGCTGCAAAGCTTCTCTGGACCAATCTTAAGAGAAGCCCCACAATAGTAATGTGTGTATGTGTGGGCGGGGCTGTTTCAAGTCATTTTGAACTGGGATTCTTTATTGAACTAAGTTATCTGAAAGGCTCCAATGTGCAATGGATCCCTAGGCTTTGAACTAGCTAGGTTTTGCAACTCAAGCAAAAGACAGCTTGTTGTTTGATCTGATTCTAGCTGCATGACTCTTATGTGCTGCAGAGAGCGAACATGTTCACAGCAATAATCATTTTGTCGTATCTAACTAAAGCATATGCAGAGTAGACCTATTGACTAGGGTTGCCAAGTCTCCAGTTTTCACCTGAAGACTCCAGTTTTGGGGGGGTCCTCTCTGGGTCCCGGGTAGTCACCTTAATCTCTAGAATCTTAGCTTTCATTTTTTTTAAAAAAAATTAAGTTGCTAGGTGGTCTGGTTGAAAGGATATAAACTAAAATATCAGGGCATCGCACACACACACACGCACACACACACACACACACAACTTCTGTTAGTACCAGCTGCTCTAATCCCTGCCCTTTCAGGTTTTTAGCCAAAAAGTGAAGTCAGGGCTGTGATTAGCAAGATTTGATGAACCCCAGGAAATAGCTAAATCCACAGTTTCCTTTTCCTGCTTGTCTCACATTAGGAATTCAGTAAATATATAGCTTTCAGCAGAATAAAGAGAACTTTCTCTGTCCAGGATTGGGACTTGCTTCTGAATAAACATGCATAGGATTGCACTGATAACTGAAGATCACAGCAGGATCTTGGTAGTAGAGATGGGGTTGAATTTTGGCATTTTCAGATTTGTTACCAAATTATCAGAATCCATAAATCCTGTATATCTTCGGATCCAGTTTCACTAATGCTTGCGACTGTCAGTGACACTGCTTTTTAAAAAAAACAAATCTGCTGCTAAATTGACATCGTTATTAATGTAAACAGCTTTGCTCTGAAGTGCTGCAATGTGTATTCCTTTGAAGTTCTGTCTCAATGAGGTGAACAATCACCATTAACATCTTTGGTCAGCACCAAGAGACAAGAGGCAGAATTGAACTCACAACATATATGAGAGAAAACTTATGCTGATTATTTGCTCCTGAAATTCAAATGCTGTACATATCAGATGCAGCCCAGCTACTCAGAATTGTTGACAAAATTCCTTCCAGTTTTAACAAAGGAGGATTACAGACATGATCTGTTGAAATTAGGAGGGGATTGCAGCATTCCCCCATTATCATCTTTGGGACTGTATTATTAAATTGCTAAAGTGGACATCTTTCAGATTTCATAACTTCATTTGAGCATATGGACATATTGCAATGGTGTCGCGGAGGGGGAATAACAGAAGTATAGCTCCAGGGTTTTGTTTTTGTTTGTTTCTTTTTCAGAGCAGGAGGGACCAGACACCAAAGTAATTGAGAATCCTCTCTCCTCTGGCAAGTGAATGAGGGTAATAACAAGGCTTTCAAGTTTGTTTGTGACAAATTAACATAGAGGAAGTCAGAGAATAAAGCTGGATGTTTCTTTCCTTTTCACTGATGTTTAAATTGTAACACTTCTTTGCAAGACTATTTGCATTTTTTAATTAAATGTTAAGGGTTGCATTTCAGCCAGCAGATGATCTGTTAGACCTCAGTGAGTTTTACAAGTTGCACCTATGCAGATGGAAGTAGGCACCACTGGAGTTTACTCCCAGGTAATTCTGCATAAGGACTGTGTGTGTGCAAAAGGGATCAACACAGCTGCTGCGTTCTTGGACTCTTCCTGCGGGCATGGCTATGAGGGTGGCAATGCTGAGTTCCTGCACTTCACCACTGAACTTTTGTCTTAGTTAAAATACTCTGAAACCAAGTTACTTTAGTGAGCAAATACATAGGGTTTTGTTTTGTTTTTTAAAGGCAAAAATCATTTTTTCAAATGACCAGTTTGCACCAACATTTTCATTATTTAGGTATTTTTCTCCAAATATAACTGTCAAAATTACACAGCTGGAAATCAGACACTCTGAGGGATGTATATTTTTAACTCAGATTTATTATTTGGGTCAGACAGTCATTTAGCAGCTCTGTGTGTGATTGTAATTATTGATCTCCGCACTCTCAGTGGCAGAGCAAACAGCATACCTAACAGCGGGTGTACAGCAGTGAAGGCGAAGGACAAGGAGAGCATTTCGCAATTGCTTATTAAGTTCCAACAATGAGACATCTTGCTCTCTACCCACTCCCAAAGGTTTTACAGTTTCATAAAATTCTGATTTTGCCATTTCTTTTCACATAAAAAGGTTGATATTACTTTTTAAAAATATATATAGCCCATAAACATACCCACCAAAGTACAATTCATCTGATACTTCCTAGGAATGGTGTGTGTGTGTGCGTGTCATCTTTTACTGAAGGACCATAGAACATTTAAATTACTAATCACCCTTGTACATTGCAGTCAGACTTTAGCTTATTTTGCTGAAAGGTAGACATTTAAAATAGTCATTTCTAATGCATGGAAATTCCTGATCCCACGGTAATCTGCTCTTTTGACTTTAAACAGTCCAGAGTTTTCCCCATAATTTAATGCTTTCATTTCCCCCCCTCATACTGTCTCTTTTTAACTCCCTCATAATGACAACTCCAGGGTGCGTTCACTCTAGATCAGTGGTTCCCAACCTTCATAAGTATGGGACCCCCTTCGTAAGCTCAAAAAAAATTGTGACCCCCCCCATGCTAATTGTAATTTTAGTGGGGTTTTTAATGAAAAAATGGTGTGTGGCAAAATCACATCTCCAAACATCCCTTTCCATTAAAAGCTCCTTGTAGTTCCTTTGTTTTCTTAATGCAAAGTTCAAATCAAATTGGTATCCCCCTCCCCCACACAGACAGTCTGAAGACCAGTGAGTTACAGTGTTGGACTAAGATCCAGGGTCAAATCCCCACCCAGCCATGAAGCCCACTGGATGACCTTGGGCCAGACGCAGTCTCTCAGCCTGACCTATCTGACTGGGTTGGTGTAAGGATAAAATGGTAAGGGAGGGAACCATGTGTACCACCTTCAGCAACTTGGAGGAAAGGTGGGATATAAATGCAAGAATTAAATAAGTAAATACATTTCAGCTGCAGTATGTGGACCCCAGCCTCAGTCAACCTGCTGAGCTTTTTATAATAATAATAATAATAATAATAATAATAATGATAATGATAATGATAAAAGAAGTAACAATGTGGTAGCTATGTGAGAATGCTAGACTGTGAGGACAAAAGGGTGGATAGTTTGAGGAGGGGGTTAGTGCCTTGAGATGATCATCAGAACTGATGACTTGGTTCACGTGCACTTGGGGAATGAGAGTGGAGCAGAAGGCAGATCAGCACATAAACACACAAACACACCTGCCCCAACTGCAAGCATCTGCATGCATGCATGCATTTGGGCTCATGGCACGGGGGAAGCCTTCAACAGCTGCAGCATCTTGGAGAGAGAGATAGGGGGGACAGAGTGTAGGTGGAAGAAAGGGGGGATGCTAGCACACACACACAGCCTCAGAGATGGGGGCGAGCAAGTCCTCAGCTTCCTCACTGCTACTTGGCTCCGTCTGGACCAAAGGCAAGATCTGGGCAGCCTTGCGAATAAGAGTAATTTTTGAAAGGAGGTGGCAGCGAAGCAGGCAGCAAAAAAGGCAAGAGGGAATGCAGCCTTTCCTTGTGGCCTTGCTTCTTTATGCTTCATGGAAAGCCCTCTCCTCTCATTCTGAGTAAGGGCAGCAGCAGCGGCAGCAGTGCAAGTAGGTGGGAGTCAGCAATAGTAATCCCCTCTTCTTCCTGGTAGCTCCACCCTCAGCCTTCTTTGGCATCTGCCAGTTGTTTTATAGGTAGATGCCTGCCCTCTGAGCGCCTGAAAGATGCTCTGCCACTTCAGCAAAAGTCCTCCCCTCTCATTTGGAGCAAGAGGGAGGGTAGTCTGCAGTGGCAGTGGGGAGCAGACAGCATCCAGGGAATGAAGACTTTTTTAAAAAAAAAATTCATTTCTTTACTGTTTGCAGCCCCCTCTCGATTAGTTTGCGGGGGCCCTGGGGGCGACAGTCCCCCAGGCTGGGAATCACTACTCTAGATATCTAATAAAGGTTTTTAAAAATTGCAACATTTCAACAGTGTAGTCATATGTATGGATTCTTTGTCTTAGAAATAATCCATAGATCAACTAGCAGGGTTCTTCACACTTTAAACTACATACTTGCCATATATGAACCTTGGGGAAAGAATCATAAATTTCACAAGTGAACGCTGTATCAAGCAAAGTATTCCAATTGGGCTATAACCATTTGGGATGTTTCAGGGGAGGTTTGCCCCTCCTCCAAATTAGTCCTTTTTTTGTAAGAAAGTAGATGTGGCCTTTTTACTTAAAATACAAGGAGAAATGTGCAGGCAGCATCTTGACTTATTCTGGTTTTGCAGAGCAGCCCACAGGGCGGGGCAGATCTATAATTGCAGCTCCAAATGTGGAACTTGCTCCAACAAAGGTCAAAAGCAAGCTAAGTCTTTCTAAGTCCCTGCTCCCAGACCCCTTCCAGGCTCCACCCTTTATGGAGAATTTAGTTTTTTAAAGGGCAATGCCTCTGGTCTGAAGATGGATGCTCTTCCTATGTTGTATGGCCTCCTATTTGGTATGCACCCTGCACCACTGGACCAATAAGGTACTGTGGGAAGCATTTAGTTCCTCAGGCTCAGGAGAAAATGCATGTGAGGGTCTTGCTCTGGCCTGCTGCTATGAGAGGTTGCTCCATGGGCTCTTGTATTCTAGCCTCAGACTTAGTGTTCTCCTGATCTGTAGTAGCAGGCTCAGAGCTCTGAACCTAGTGTGGACCCTGCAACCTTAGACTCTGCATTATAGTCACTACTGGATTGTACAGTCATGACAGTATTCTGCTGAAGAGCTCCATAAGATCTCAACCTGCTCCATGCTTCCAGCATTCTGGCCAGTCAGTGCAACATCACTGGGATGATTGACAAGGAAGGGAAGCAAGAATGCCACATTTCATTACTTTTGTTGTTTGTTCTGACCAAAGAAGAAGAATGACATTTCTGTACTTCCCACCCCCTTGCAAATTCTAGAAATTGTTTTGCTTCTGTTGTCCATCATTTCAATATTTTCCTGACTTGTGAACAAATTGGCAGCCACTTGACATTTCATTTTCTAATGTTGTTTAACCTGAATCTTATTTAAATTATTTATGAAATAAATATGCTACAGTTACATCTACTGGAACAGATGTATGTAGCCATTTCATCAGCTCCTTAGAAGAACTTCCTGGATCAGGCCGATGGCCCATCTTGTCCAGCATCTTGTTCTCACAGTGGCCAGCCAGCTGCCTGTGGGAATCCCACAAGCAGAATCTGAGTGCAACAACACTCTCCCCTCCTGTGGTTTCCAGCAACTGGTATTCGGAAGCATCCTGCCACTGATAATGGAGGTGGAACATAGCTATCATAGCTTGTAGCCCTTGATAGCCTTATCCTCCATCAATTTGTCTGATCCTTAAAGTCATCCGAACTTCAAATATGTCCCAATAAGTACACAGCACACACAGTCTTAGGGTGCTTCCACACAGAACCCTTCTGCTGATCTTCTTCTCATTCCCCTTTTATCAGAATATGGGATGGCACAACACTGTGTCCACACCTTTCCAAATATTATGCTTTTGCATCCATGGATAGGGATGGATGAATCTGTCAATTTCAGTTTCTCTGTTTCCCATATTTTCAATATTATATTCAGTTCTCCACATTTCCACAGCAATTTTTTTTTTAAAAAAAACTTCATTAGGAAATTAGTATGCATTTCTGCTTATCTGTGCACTCTTTAATAATATACACATTTCTTCCTTTTTTATGTAATTATTTCAATACCACCATATCATATCAGGGCAATGGACAACCTTACAGCATAAAACACTATTTAAAACAGTACAGATAAGCATTGAAATGACTGAATAATCAAAGAATTAAAAACCAAAACATCTACAAAGGCCTGTTGACATGTTGACATCTTCAAGAGACACACCAAATCTCCGATAGAAGAGTCTTTCATAGCATAAGACCGGCAATACTAAGGTCTACTCAGAAGTAAGCTCTATTGGGTTCAGTGCGACTCCCAGATAAGTGTGCATTGGATTGCAGTCTAAATGCCTGACTTCTGGTGGAGGTTAGTGAGACCTGTATAACACAGAGAACAACTAACAGCATTCCTCTGGATAATCTCAGCAATTGAGCTAGGATATAAAGGCTCAGGTGGTCCTTGAGGTATCCTGGACCCAAGTTGTTCAGGGCTTTGTATATCAACGCTAGAACCTTATGCAAGATTTCTTCTCTCTCTAATATAGCACATTTTTGTATGCTATTTTCATTAATGTATACTAGAGATGGGCAAGAAATTCAATTAAGCTCACATTTCAAACTATCAAATTCACACTTTCTGAAACAATATGAGACCCAAAACACAGTGATCTTTCAAAATTCACACTTATTTGAATTTTACAATGCAATTTGTCAACCAAACAATGTTTACAAAAATGCATATGTTAGGGGAAAGTGTAATACAAAAATGCATCATATAACAAGAAATTGCTTGCAAAAATGTATACATTAGTCAAATCTGCTTACAACAATGTGTTTAGTAGGAGAAATTCACACAAAAATGCTAGATAATTTTCATGAGGATTTTTTTTAAAAAAATGCATATTGCTGCGGGAATGTTGAGAACTGAATTTAAGATTGGAAAAATGAGAAACAGAGAACCAAAACTGACAGATCTTTCCATCTCTAATGTATGCCTGTGTATGCATATTTTTGTACATTGTTTGGTTAGAGAACTATATTGCAAAATTTGGAGAAATCTGAATTTTGAAGGATAATTCTTTTTCAGTCCATATATTGGTTCCAGAAGTATGAATTCAATAATTTCTTATTAAAATGCAAAGAAAATAATTTTTCTCTCACATCCCTAGTTCCCAAAGACCAGACAGAACAGATATGCCTTTAAGGGACATTGAAAATATGTCAGTGAGGGGGACAAATGTGTATCTGATATAAGTTAATTCCATAACTGTAATGCCACAACCAAGAAGAGACCATCGCAAGTTGCCACAGACTGCTGCTATGGATTAAATTTTCAGCAGGGCCTAACCCTAGCAGATCTTTAAGCATAAGTTGGCAAGTAACTGGGGAGGTGCACAACTTCAAGCACCTGACTCCCAAATTGTATCGGGCTGCCAGCAGAACACAAAGACTTCAGCTGTTTCCTGGGTGGTCCCATCAGACACAGGCTTGAACCGACGAAAAATTAGGCTGTGGAACAACATTGAGGCTTTTGAAGCCTCCCAATGCTTTTACAGAAGGTTTAAGGAGCTGGCGGGGGGCATCATTGCTAAGTCCCCAGGGCATAAACAGGGAGGCTGAACAGATAAAATTGGAGGACCAAAAAGAAAACAACAGAGAGAGAATCTTGAGGAGGCAAGGTAGTAAGAAGGTAGTAGGGGAGAGGAAGCAGAGAAAACCCAGGCAGGAAGGGCCTTACCTAAGAGAAAAGAAGGCCTGAGAGAAACACAGAAGGAGAACCTAATAAGGAATCTGAGAAGTTTGAGTCCTAGTGGCAAGAGGAAGGAGGAAGGAGTTAAGGAAAATAAGAAGCAGAGAAGGAGTTTTAAGGAAGTTAAGGAGTTAATTTCTGTATAGGAGGCTCTTTGGTTATCCAAGTCCTCAGAGAAAGGATCCCACATGTTGTATCTGAAGTGAATTCCTGGGCCTCTGAGGATCCTTGGGGCCCAGGATGAAGAAAACTCTAACCAGGGCTTTATACATCGAAGTTAGCACCTTAAATGTGGACCAGTGGCAAACAGATGACAACTTTGCTGCATAATCCCTAATAGGACTGTGTATTTTTAAATGAATGTGTGGTTTTATTCTCCCTCCTTTTCCCTGTTTTGTGTGATAGTGTGTGCGCTTTCCTGCACAATATGCTGAAATGTTTCGTTTAATGTATACTCAGAATGTCATGAAAACTGGCATTCAGTGGTTCACAACAGCAAGTCATTTGATTAGCTGTAATTGGACTGAGACCACAAAGCACACAGAGAATAATTTTATAAAAGCTCTTAGCAAGATTCTCATTTAAGAGCAGCAGACTTTGCATCCCACCAACATCTGCATCTCCCTCCATTCCATCCCCCAAGCAAACCCAACTCTGAAATCATTTAAGAAACTTTAATTATTTCCTTATAATTAAATCATTTCAGAAGAATCAAGAACTTATTGGAGGGAAACACAGCACTCGTTGAAGCATTGTGTTTGGTTTAAAATTAATTGCGATGCATTTTTTAAAATCTTTGATTAGATACATTATTCTGAACAGTGTATAACAACCGGATAATTAGTTCCACAATTCTTTTTTGTAATCACGTGGAAACAATAAATTGGGATGTAAAGAGCTTAATTAAACTGATTAACTTTGCAGTTTTATTCTTGTTTGTTTTGCAGAATACAAGGTGAAATCTGCCAAAAGAATATTTGCAAGGATTTTGCATTCCCTCTTATAATGACGCTAATTAATTAATTACCAATAAACTCCTTGTAAATTCTAAGAAATGATGGTATAGAATGCTTTTATCTTTTGTTTTTGTTATTAAGAGAAATTTAGTGTTCATAAATATCAGAAACAACTTTGTACCAATCCAAGAAGAATTAGTTCCCCTTTGAGTCCAGATATATTGACATTGTGGTAGAAGATATTCCTTCCCTCTGCAAACTAGCAGACATAAACTAAAACTCTCATGAATCAGCTCACTCATTGCTTAACCCCCCCACACACACACACTTATGATAGTTAATCTTGAAATGCAAAGTCCTTTCTTTGCTTTCCACCAGCTAACATATTCAGAATACAGTCATCAGTCTCTACACTCTTGGGTAACAATACGCACAAAATGTGTTGTTTAAATTCCATCAAAATCAATAGCACATTGCTCATTATTAACTCTTGGTTTCAGTTGGACTTAAGCACAACTGACAACACAATCCTAAATATGTCTAAAAGTAGGCAGTTTCAAAGGAAACAAATGATAAAATATTTGTGACTTCTGTGCACTGGCTCAGCATGGATGGTGATATGCTGAATTTGGCTCTAAATCAGGGCTGGGGCCTTCCAGATGTTGTTGGACTTCAACTTTCATCATCCCCAGTGAAGAAGGCCACTTGTCAGGGACGATGGGAGGCAACATCTGGAGGGCCACAGGTGCATCTTCTCTACTAGAAAGCATAAAAATATGTTGGACTGCAACTGTTCCATATATATATACTGGTATATGCAGAGTTGTCTTGATTGATCTAGAAATCAGCACCATGGACAGCATATTTCCTTTAAAGTTGTGGATTGTCTGGCACCCCCATCCTTAATAGAAGAGACATGTATAGTCATATGGATCTTTTAGAAAATCTAGTAGGGTACGGTCACAGTAAGGTAATAACTTTATTAGGACCAACAAAATAGTGATCACAAATAGATCACAAAATAGTGATCAATCTTTTGAGTTCTTCAGAACTTCTGTTCAGGCAAAATGGGGTTGGGAAGCTGGACATGAACTTGGAGCTGTTATGAATGCTTGGCTAATCCCCATGTTGGTTCATGTGGAGTCGAAGGGGTGGCAAGGCCCTGGAGCATTCTGGACTATAATTCCCACCTTGCACCCCCTGCTTTCTGGCTTGTTGTGCCTTCCTAAATACTGTGAAATGAGGACAAGAAGCAAGGACCATCTTTTGGCGCTTTGGGAGGAACATGAAGACCCTGAATTAAAAGTTATCCCATTTTTTAGCAGATTTCCCTCAAGTTCAGCAGAATGATCCCATTGTTTAAAGAAAGCATTAGAAAGTAGGCTTAGTTTCTCTGACTGTCAGCAAGAAACATACACACAACATGAGATCACCTCATACCCAGACCCCTCCTTTTCACATTGATTTGTAAGAGGGGAAGTGTATTTAAAAAGCAGGGCTTGAGACCTAGGTGAGCAGTGATGGTGATCTGAGCTCCAACATATGTAACTATGCTCCCAAGGAACACGGCGCAGGACTACAGGCCACAGATTGGGAAGGGAGTTTGGGTCTTGGCGCAAGCCTTGAGGTAAACAGATTCCTTCCTGCTTTTTGGCCAAAGCTCCTTCACATCACTTCAGCTGTATTCCACTGCCCACTCCTTGGCCTAGGTTAGGTAATCTCTGCTACCTGTCATTCCTTATAGTAATAGGGACCTTTGATCTCTTTAGTTTAAAGTTGTGAATGGGTTAGTGCATTAATGATTAATGCTGCCAAGCACCCAGTAATTTTGTAATGCTATTCTCTTTTCTCTCAGTAAATGAAAGCTTTGCTTTAGTCTGGTTTGGACCTGCATTTTTTTGGGGGGGGGGCTTATACACACACTATTTAGGCACATTTCAGGGCAAAGCACTTGTTTTATCCCTAGAAAAGATCCTCCTTCTCTCAAGGAGGTGTGTTTAATGGGACACATGGGTGGTAGATTCACACACACTCAGGCCCCATAGATACGTGTTGTAACAGAGCCTAGAAGCCTGCAATTTCCAGAGGGGTAGCCATGTTAGTCTCTTGCAGCAAAAACAGCAAAGAGGTTTGTCACACCTTGAAGATTAACAAATGAGATTGTGGCATCAGCTTTTGTGGGCTAGAGTGTAAAGATGGACTCCAGGAGGTATTGGACAGACTTAATTAGATTAGTCTCTGCTAGGAACAAAACAGATATCAAAGCAAGTATCAGATTGTACCAAGGTTTGCTGGAACAAAGAAAACAATAATACAGACAGGACCATAGGTAGCTTGAGCAGCAGCTTAAAAGGAAGCAACACTTTCACTACAATAGCATTTGGAATATCCCCTTCCATGGTCCACTTGATGTATAGATTTCTGAAGCTCAGGAGTATCAAAGATTCCTAAGGAAAGGGAGGCTGTCCAGTATGGGTGGTCGATGACAAGTAGTGGTCATTGTGGGCATGTTCATAATTTGCCCCACAATTGTAGTATGGCTATTCCTAAAAATCATTTCCAGATATCAGAGGTGTGTGTATTGCAGGAACATCAGAACTGGGGGTTTTCATACTGTTTGGCCAAATGATGTGATAACTGCCCATGCCAGTGCTATTGTATATGCCCACCATACACAGTTGTTGATGACAACAATAACATTAACACTGAAAAGGCCCTGACTCTGCTACTAGTTATCAGTGTCCATCAGAGTTCCAGAGGCAGGGTCTTTTCAGTGGTAGCTCCACATTTCTTGCATACTCTCCCTAAAGAAGTACATGTTGTCTCAGTTGTATCTGCCTTTAAGCAGACCTTCACATTCAGTTTCATTGCCCTTTTCTCTGATGTGTTATGTGTGCTACTTGTTAATTAATGCTGTCTTTATCTGCTCTTATATATAGTTTTAATTGTATTTAAATTATCACTAGTTCTTGTTTTAAATGTGACCTCAGAAGGGTTGTTTTTGTTTTGCTTTGGAAAGTGTGATAGATAGAGTGAATGTATGGATTGGATCCATATATGTGTGAGTGGAACTCTACTTGTGCAACACGGATTTCCTGGCCCCTCAAACCACTACAGCCACCTGCATTCCCCCAAAAGCCAGGGACAAGGGAGGCTGCAACAGGATGGGGGGAAATTGAGAACCTGCCTTATACTAAGTCAGAACCTTGGTACAGCCCAGAACTTAGTACAGCCCAGTATCATCTACACTGACTGGCAGCAGCTCTCCAAGCTCCAGACAAGGAAGACATGATTTTTCAGCCTCACCTGGAAATCCCAGAGAACTGGGACCTTTTGCATGCAAAGCATTTACTCTACCACTGAGCTTCCACAGGGCTGTCTTGCACAAGCAGAAGTGCCTTTCCACTCACGTAAGATATCTCTGGACCTAAGCCATACATCAGACTACAGAAACATGTGAAACTACCTTGAGAGAGTTAGTAGGAAGAAGGGAAAGACCCAGCAGGGAGTGAGAGGGCGGACAGTTACAGGAATGGGTGCAGGTAAGAAATCTTACTGGTAAGAAAGTTTGAAAAACCCATGCTGCAAAGATAATACATGTATTGTGGCCCACTTTTCCAGCTGCTACATATTAACAATGTCCCAGTGAAGTAGCACAATTTAATCCAACGCAGCGTTGTCAGTTTATGTCAAAAGAACTAGTCTTGATCTCTTACCTATCTATGTGTTATATACATTTATGAAAGTATTAAAAGAAACTGACTAATCGTATTCCAAATTTCATCCATTTATTTATTAAACTCTGGTTTAAAGGGTTTTCCAAACTAACAGGTAGAATTGTATCCTTTTAAATGTAATGGTAATATGAATTTTATTTATTTATATCCCACCCTTCCTCCAGCAGGAGCCCAGGGCAGCAAACAACAGCCCTAAAACACTTTAAAACATCATAAAAACAGACATTAAAATACATGAAAACAAAACAACTTTTAAAACTTTTTTTAAAAAGCTTTGAAGACATTTTTTTAAAAGGTTAAAAATATTGTTTCTTTTTTTAAAAAAAGCTTTAAACGCATATTAAACAGCAATCCCAACACAGCAGCAGACTGGGATAAGGTCACAACTTAAAAGGCTTGTTGAAAGAGGAAGGTCTTAAACAGGTGCCGAAAAGAGGTGGCGCCAGTCTAATATTTAAGGGTAGGGAGTTCCACAGGGTAGGTGCAGCCACACTAAAGGTCCTTTTCCTGTGTTGTGCAGAATGAACCTCCTGATAAGATGGTATCTGTAGGAGGCCCTCACCTGTAGAGTGCAGTGATTGACTGGGTATATAAGGGATAACATAGTCTTTCAGTCTTTCAGTTGAAGCTGGTAAAAGGCACTCCTAGCCACTGAAGTCGCCTGGGCCTCTAGTGACAAAGATGGATCCAGGAGCATCCCACAGACTACAAACCTGCTCTTTCAGAGGGAGTATGACCCCATCCAAAGCAGGCAACTGACCAGTTATCTGAACTTGGGAACCACCAACCCACAGTGCCTCCATCTGGCTAGGATTCAGACTCAGTTTTTTGGCCCTCATCCAGCCCACCACCGAGTCCAAGCAGCGGTCCAGGGCTTGCACGGCCTCTCCCGATTCAGATGTTACAGAGAAATAGAGTTAGGTATCATCAGTGTACTGCTAACACCTTGCCCCAAATCTCCTGATGACTGCTCCCAAGGGCTTCATATAGATGTTAAACAGCATGGGGAACAAGATGGTACCCTGTGGCACCCCACAGCGCAACTGCCAGACAATCACCCAATGCTAGTCTCTGAAAACAACCCTAGAGATAGGAT
The DNA here is from genome assembly GCF_030035675.1 of Rhineura floridana. Taxonomy (NCBI): domain Eukaryota; kingdom Metazoa; phylum Chordata; class Lepidosauria; order Squamata; family Rhineuridae; genus Rhineura; species Rhineura floridana. The sequence goes on along the minus strand of NC_084481.1, from coordinate 131,938,344 downwards.
CAGAACCACTGTAAATATAAATCAGAACCACTGTAAACATTAGTTAATGTTAGTAATTGTAAAATCAAAGAAGAAATCCTATTATAATTAATTTTCATTCTCTAGCTTCCCAGAAAAATAATAATGTACATTCAGTGGAACTGTCCAAGACATGGTTTATATTTCAAAAAGAAGCCTGTGGGGGGGGGGGAGATGGACAATAAAACTAAGAAGTTGGAGAGTCATGGACCTTATAGCAGCCATAGTATTCTTCCCTAGTGGCTTGGGCTGAGACATGCCATATTTTGGGGAGCTCTTGTTAGTTCATTGGGAGCAAATCTCAGAAGATGATGTTGGAAAACTACTGCTCAATTCCTTACCCATTAGCCTATGACGCACAGCAGAGTTCCATCTTGTCCCCCATGCTTTTTAACATCTATATTAAACTATTGGGTGAATTTATCTGGAGATCTAGAATGGGGAGGCATCAGAATGCTAATGTCACCCAGCTCTGTCTTTCTTTTTCATCCCATCCTAGGAAGATAGTGAAAAATCCATGAAGTGCTGTCTGATGCCAGTAAAGGTCTAGATTTGAGAGACAAACTGAAAATCCAGATAAGAGGGAAGTACTCAGAGGATCAGCCAACCCAGTACAGCCTCAGTTGGATCTGGATGTGGTTGCACACTCCCTTAGATGTAGGTTCACAGCTTGGGGGTGCTTTTTGATATGGTGCTGTTTCTGAATGTGCAGATGGTGGTGATTATGGGTGTCTTTTACCAATTTCCGCTGATATGCCTTTTGCTGCAGAAGACAGATCTGGCCAAGGTCATTCATGCTTTATTCACCTACAGAATGGACTACTGTTGCACTCGCTACTAGAGTCTGGAAACCCCATTTGGTCTAAAGGCTCCACCTATTGTCTGGAATCTATTGGATAGAGCATTTGACTCCAGTCCTGTTTGGTCAGCATTGGTTACCTGTTCATTCACAGGCTCAATTAGATACTATAAGAACTCCCACCTCCCTTTTGCCTACTTCTCCCATACTCTGCTTAACATCTGAGTTATGAGTATTTCTTGTTTAAATCAATGAAACTCAGCTGTGAAACAGAAAGTCCCCAACTCAATTATTGGCCAGGCTTTGAACTCATCAGGTGGCCTCAGGCAATGACATGGTGGTGAGTGTTCCTTAACTATTTCTCAGGCCCTGTGGCTGGATTCACCTGTTGAAATTTGACTCAATAGGTGAAATAAGTTTCTCTTCCATCTCTTTACCACCCCATTCATTACTGATGGCAATATCATAGAAGTGGGGTGGGATCAGACTAGACCCTGTGCTTGGGGTATGGGCATAGTGAGTGGATGTATGGCGTTGTGGTGGGTGCCATCCCAAGAAGTTTAAATATGAGAAGCCAGTCAGGTTTATGGGTCCCATATTGTTGCTGTAGTACACAACCAAGTGCCAAATATGAATACTCAACATGTGAACCTGCGACCCATGCATGGTGCCATGGCTAGGGTCTCAGTAAAGCTCTTGGTTTTTTATTTCTGTCTGGTTAGCTACATGTATCTTGGTGGGACATTACTTTTGCTTTTGTTAATCACAAATTATGCAGGCCTGATCTTTAAGGATTTTTTACGAAAGTATTTTATAAATGAAACTGCTGGTTAGAATCATTTCCCAGCTATAAAGCTCTCTTCATAGCCTGAGTAGCAGATCATATAACAAGCACCTCTACTTTCCTTCGGGGCTCAGTGTAAAGCCCCATGGTTGTTAATTAACACTACCTCCTCCAGGGAGATTCAAATACGTATTATATTTTAGCAAAACAAAACACACACACTATATCACAGGGCCGGAATGCACAGAAGGGTCATTAATTCCAAATCCAATTCATCAGATCCAGAGAGGATTATTAATGTTGTCATTGTTCAAATCACCCGTCCATTAGGCTATCTAACTAATTCACTACTTAATCAGTGTGCAAGAACAAAAGAGGAAGAGACCACTGAGATGAGTCCTCCCAGCTCAGGGATAGAATGTGTCATTTCTACTTTTTTTTCTTTAACAACTACTTAAGAAAATCAGTGGGGTGTTCTGCTTCAGAAATGATTGCACATTCTTGGCCTTTGTGATTGTCTGCTGAAATATGAAATCACTTCACTTGACTCAACAAATAAATTAGTGGGTGGCACTTACATTATAAGCTCCAAGCAGCTGTGTGACTCAGGAAAGAAAATGTGGTTAATCAGAGTTCTTGGTGAGAAGATTCAGTCATAAAACAAGATCAGGTTTGGGCTGCTTTTTAATATTGGGCATCACATTGTGAAGAATTCACTAGCAGGCAAGAAAAACCTCTTGTGGTTTAAGGACATACCTATAGACAACAGATATTTCTATCAAACTTTAAAAAGCAAGGAAATTGGAAAGCTATAGTGAATGCACCAGAGGAACAGGAAACCTAAGTTCCTCTCTGATATATAGTACTGCCCTACCAATTTGTAAAAATGCAAAAACAATTTGGGTTGGTCTTTCACAGTCCAATCTACTTCCTGTGTAGCCTGGAAGAATTTGGTAACATGTGCCTCTGACAGTTGGTTCTTACTGAGCATACCCACGCTTATCATAGACTCCGATACTAAATGTCTTATATTAATTAAAAATCAGCCATGCATTTTTTAAAACTTTTAAACTGCAGAAGATGAAGGTCAGAGTATGGGGCAAGGTCAATAACAGGATTATAGGTACTCTGTGAACATGGCTGATTTTTAATTAATTTCAACAAATTATGAGACCACTGAGAGAAAAAAGTCCAACAGGGATCTGGATTTTTTTCTCTCATTTTAGACTTTGAACTGTGGATTCTCTCTTGAGTATTTTGTATATCACCATGAAAATTTAAAAGGTTGTTAAGGAAGCATTTCTGAGTTCAGGACTATATGTTCTGCAAGATTTTGTTTTGAAATGAGCTGATGGGAAACAGCAGAATGGCATGGGGGTATTTTATATGGATGGATGTGAAAAATCCATGCTGGCTGTATAATTATCATAATACATACTAATACAGGTACTGAGTTTATGATAGTTATGTGGCCAAAAGGGATTACTGGGAAACAAGAGGAAGGTATCAGCATGCTTGGAGGAACATTGAGTTTGCAAAAGAAGAACAATCTTTAAGCAAAAACCCTAAGGTGTAAAAAAATACCTATCCAAAAACAATACAATGAGCATGAACTGTGGCCACAGAGTGTTGAGTGTCTGTTGAGGGTGGGGGGGGTGAGGGGAGAGGGGAGAGGGGAAAAGGAATGGAGTATCCTGAAATAAAGGTATGAGTTGCTTTTCTTGAATACGACCTGATGCTCTCCACATTGCAATATTTTGTTATAGGCTCCCCCCTCCCAGAAGTCAGAACTATAAGAATTAGCAGGGAGGGGATAGTTATGCTTTTAGACATATCTCCATATAAAAACCAGTTATCCACTTCTGTTTTTCACATTTGAGTTCCAGCACGATGAAAACGGAAGTGACCAAATAGGTGTGTGGGGAGAAAGTGGAGCCCTTCTTCTCTATCACCATTCCACTCCAATGGCCTGTCACTGCAATGCCTATCTCTCCCATCTAAACCAGGAATGGGTCTTGGAGAGGAGTGTCGGGTGTTGGACCCTGAAATTTGACTCACTCATCAAAACAAGGCTGATGCTGGAGGTGTAATATTTTTTTAATGAAATTTGATTTGTGTATCACCTTGTACTTTCAAGACAAAGAAGACTGTTTCTTGTACAAAGAACTTCAAAGGGAGATGGAAATGTTGATAAGCAGTTGTGCCCTCTATGACCAGCCTTGGAGATCCTGTTCTGTGCCCCAGTCAGGAGAACTTAAATATTTGCCTACTATGAAGTGTTTTACATTTATTAGGTAGGTTAACTTTCACATGTGAACTGAACCAAGGCTGCACTCAGACATGGGATTTATTGCATTCATTTTACTGATTATAATGGTAGTACTTCTGTCCTGAATTCTAGTGTTTTCAGTGCTTTTGTCTGCTGTCCTGGGCTCCTCCTGGGAGGAAGGGCGGGATATAAATCAAATAATAAATAAATATAAATAAACATTCCTTTCACACCGCAGTACCTGTTGCATTATGGAAATGGGGCTTTTTGACTGATATCCTGCCATGTCATGCTAAATTTCATTCACACCAGTGGGCGTGGTGTGCCATGACAATGAACGTTATTGGACATGTTGCTCGGTGATAAGGATGGATCTAGGAGCACCCCTAAAGTATGAGCCTGTTCTTTCAGAGAGAATGCACTCTTTCCAGAACAGGCCACTGGCCAATCTTCCATATACAGGAACCACCCACCACAGTGACTCCATCAGCCCTGGGTTCAAACTCGGTTTCTTGGCCCTCATCCAGTTTAGCACTGTATCCAGGCACCATTCAAGGGCGTGCACATGCACACAACTTTCTAGATGCAGACAATCAGATGGAAATGTTGATATGCATTCATGTCCTGTATGACCACCCTTGGAGACCCAGTTCTCTGCCCCAGCCACTTGTGAGATCAGTCAGGCCTTCTCAGCAGCCATGCCAAGTTTCTGGAATTCCCTGCCAGGTAAGGGCTCCCTCTTTCCCTAACTCAAAACAGTTTATAAAGACTTTTTTATTGCAGTGACCTATGATCTGCTGTTTTCAACTTTTTATGCAACCTGCTGGATTTTTTTATTTTTGTACTACTATTTATTAATATTTTAATTGCTGATGTTTGATTGTTGTTATTGATCTGTTGTTTTAAAGCTTGCTTTTAATTTTTGATCTATTGTATTTTCCTCTTGCAGGGATATATACGGGATATAAACAATAAACTAAAGTAAACCATTAAATAGTGCAACATGAAAGTCTCAAAGAACAAAACCTGCTTACCTCAATCAAGTTATTTACTAAATAAACACCTCACATCCAAATTTTCCCATTGGTGGGGTCCTGGAAAGGAAAATCCAGATCTGAATGTTGCAGTTTTGTTTCACACAATTGTTTCAAGCAATTGAGGCATGGGGCATGCTCACAACTCCAACACAGTCATTTCACTGGCAGGCATTTATATCCATTCACATCACTTCAAATCCAATGCTTTTCAATTCACACATTGACTTCAGACATTTTAGCTGCTAGTCATCAAATGTGCTGTCATGTACAGAGAAACCAAGTTATACAAGTTGATGTGTGAGCAAATCCATGAGTGCATTTAAATCCCATTGCAGTTGAAAGGTGCTCATAGCTGGTTGCAGAATTACAAATTTAAAAGTGAAAGGTCCCATTTTCAGTTCATTTTCTGAGCTTGCACTGCACCTTGCCTCTACTTTGGTTTTAAATTTAGACTATTGTTTTAAATGACATAATGCAAATTTATTTTAAAAATACTAATGTAATGAGCAATTATCTATTTATTACAGGAGTGCCTTTTAGTCAGTAGATTGCTTTCGTTTTATTAATGTGGAAAATTTAATCTTTCATGCTGTTGATCTGGGGTGTTTGTTTTGTTCAATTAATATTGTGTGGTGTAGGCAGAATATTTTTTGCCTAGGTTTGCTAGCTGCTTAATCTGATTATGGATGACTATTGTTATGGGTTTGGGGGTTGAGATAGATGATTTCTATGAGTTCCAGCCTCTGATTTGGAACCCTGCACCTGGAGGTGGGCTCTGCAGTGGAGAAACATTCTCCACTGGTCAGATGAGCCTCTTTTGTTAATCTAATAGAGTGGCTAGGTGGGCTAATGGGTCTATCAAGTGCCCATTAATTGGCGAATGGGCCAGGGAAAGCCTAATTACAGAAATTCTTCAGGAGAGCCCCCCCTCCTGGGGCCAAAAGAGAGGCTTGTATTTTTTAGTTGAGTCAGAGGAAAGGCTGGCAAGGAGGGAGACACGCAAAGAGGCTGACTCTCTGCACCATGGCTTTAGGATGCCTCCTGTAAACCTAATGGAAAAGCAAGATCTATTGGAGTGCTGATGGTTTGAACCCCTCCATCTTAAGCTCAGGTTGGAATGTGTGTAAAAAATAAACCATATTTCATAAAGATACCTTAGACTCTGCTGACCTTCTTTCCAAGGAAACCTAACCCTGGGCTAGCACAGGGACCCCTGGAGATCTCTCACTGCTTGGAGATTGGGGTGGCGTGCAACACTATTATTAATTTCGATATGTGAACTTTCCAATAAAAAGAGAAAGGGGTTTAGTCTGACAACAAAACAACAGCTATTAGATTGGAAGTAAAACATAAAAATAGAATTGCTTCTTTCATGTAGTAATCAGAAACAAAGAGAGAATACAAACGTTTTCATAATCAAATGGATGAGCTTTTAAGATTACAGATTCCTCGGATGAAGAATTGTCTTTTGTGCATGTTATTTACGTCCTTGCCTAAGCAATACCAAACTTCTAATACGTCATCTCAAAGGAGTCATTCCTTCTACTGTCCATACCCACCCACAATGAACACTAGACAGATGTTACTTTTTATCCATATCTCTGCAGGACAGACTCTAGACATTTTTTGGTCTGATGCAAAGGATAGGATGGCATCGTGACCACTTTTATATTTATATTTTATATTTATAAAATATTTATATTTTGAATTCCACATACAGAAGCTGCCCAGACTGGCAGTAATCTTACTTCAAGTCTGGTACCAGGATGGCATCCTCCATCACAGGCTAGCTCACGGGGTGTAGGGCAAGGGAGGCCACCTATGTGTCCATGCCGATGTGTGTGTGTGTGTGTGTGTGTGTGGTGAGATAAACAGAGATCTAATGAGTCTTATATCTATTGAACACTCCATGTATGGGTGCTGCACACATATGCACACACAAGGAAGGATCATGCCCAAAATGATGTTCAGAGTCCAGTATTACCAGCTAGATAGTTTCTATGGGGACAAGGGAAGGTCCTTATTTAGATAAACACCTAATGCTTCTCAACCTTTTCTCAAACAGCAGGAAGATTTGGTAAGAGCCTAGTCATTCTTTTTGTGCAGCTGTCTATGTAGGAACTATTGGGACTATATTTCTTTGAAGGCCAGGCTGTAGACTGCATCTGTTCAGACAAGAAATATGCCCTGCGCTGCTAATGCTGTTTCCCCCCCCAGAAAGTTTTGACCTTTGTTCTCTGATGCTGACTTTGCCACCATGATTTATGTTCTTGCAACTTCTAGACTGAAGCTACTGCTGAGTATTTCACCCAGGCTCACATCTGAAATCCTTTCAGAAGATCACAACACTGAAGAAAGCAACAGCTTGCTAGAAAATAAAATCTTTTGTCAAAGCAAGCATAAGCTCCAGTGTGCGAGGTATGCCTGCTTTATTATTCCTGCTAGGAGTTAGTTTTGTTACTGTCGTTGTTTGAGAAAGTCTTGAGAGGTAGGGCTTCCACTTAAACACATGTGGTTACTTGAGAGACTTTTTTTCTTGGTTCAGGAACTTCAAAGAATCCCTTGCTGATGTTCTCATCACTTCTATTGAAAAGAGCCTGAAAATATGAAAATTGTAAAGACTCAAAAGCATGAATGCAAACATTAGAACACCTACTCACACCCCAGTTTTGGCTTTATATCCAGCTGCTTAAATGTTTCTTCCCTGTGAGCTGAGAGCTTTGTAGGAATGCAATCTTGGATTGTAAACCCTTGACTATGAATCTTGTCACTTTTGAGGTCCTATAGTTAGCAGATGTGTGCTTCAGGTTGCCATGCTATATGCTCTTACCTGAGCATAAATACCATTGAATTCAATGGAACTTTCTTCTTGAGTAGACATGTAGAGGATTGTGCTGTCAGTCACAGTCAGGGGTGGCTCACATATGGCTGTGCATGGCTTGAAGTTGTTGCACTTGAGTGAAGTTGTTGCACTTGATGGCTGGCAACTGAAGATGTGAATTGACTCTACTGAAAAGCATTGTTTCAGATGATTTCGAGTGATATGTAAGTCCTGTGGTGTTATAACTTTGATCTCCCATTTTTACATGCAACTCATCAATCCGAAGGGCACTGCCACATGTATTGGATGGTACATCATATCTTTAAGCACCTTAGCCCAATTGATAATATAACTTAAAGCAGGTTCACCAGTAGAGAGCACAAGAAACTGCCTTATACCAAGTCAGATCATATATATATATTTAAAGTAAAAACTTACTTTTTACTGTTTTTATTTAAAGTATTTAGAGCCCACCTTTCCTTTAAAAAACACTCAAGGTGGCCAACAGCACAGCTAAAAAATAAAATTACTAATTGCTAACAATAGCAGAATGCAAAGGCAATAAAACAATTATATGCAGTAACTTAAAAGACAAATCTCAAATCAGAGCAAGAGGTTAAAGCCATTCATATCCTGATTATCCCCAAATTGATGGAGTGTGATTCCCCCATGGGGTACATTTGGCCCCTTCATTAGTAACTTTTAAAACATGTTTTTATTTCAGTCTGCTTTTTACTAATTCTTATAAACTGCTCACTGACATTTTACTCTCCCAATACGAAACTACCCGTACACTGCGCTCGACATCTAAGGCCCTCCTCCGAGTGCCATCACATCGAGAAGCTCGGAGGGCGGTGACTAGATCCAGGGCCTTTTCGGTGGTGGCCCCCGAATTGTGGAATAGTCTCCCCGATGAGGTATGCCTGGCGCCGACGCTGCTATCTTTTCGGCGCCAGGTGAAAACCTTTTTATACTCCCAGGCATTTTAAAAATTTTAAATATTCTTTTTAAAGAAATTGTTTTGTAGTGTATTTTAAAACAGTGTTTCATTGCTGGTATGTTCTGATGTTGTTTGGTTTCTGTTCTTTGTTTGTTTTGCTTTTTGATTTTCTTATATTTGTTCTATTCATATATTTTCTTGTTTATCCTCTATGTACACCGCCCAGAGAGCCTTTTTGGCTTAGGGCGGTATATAAATTAAATTAAATAAATAAATAAATAAAATAATACTGTTCATTTTAAAAGACTGTCATTACAGTCTTTAAATTGTGGATTTTATGTGTTTTATCTGACTTATTTTCTGTGCTCTGTCAGTGAGTTATAGCTATTCCCTAGAGAACCCAGACAGTACTCTAGCATGATATTTGATGTGAACAAATGTGTTAACATACTGAAAACATTTACATCCCACCTCTCTTGCATTCAAGGCAGCAAAAAACAATAATTAAAAGCAGAGAACATCATCAGTCAATTAGACAAAACTATTATGAACACATAAAACAACCCAATTGCAACAGTAGTTTCTAACACAAATCTCCTGTGATGCAGCTGTGGCAGAAAGCAATCTGGAAAACAATGCTGGTGCAACGACACCATAGTGTAGCTGTTCCTTGATGTATGAAGTCTATAATGGCCCTCTCTCCTATAATGGCCCTTTCCCCTGCTCCTAAGCACAGTGGACACAGCAGTAATAATAAGCAAACATGTCTGCATGTGAGGAAATAATTACAAGTTCTGGAATCTACTGGCCTAGTACATAAAATGTCACTTTAAAAAAAATCTACAGAAGATTGGCTGAACTCCATTGTGTTGCCAAATAGCAAGCAACATTCCACTGTCATGTTGTGTGCCATCTCACAGGTGCTTTAGTTCAGAAGATTCCATCTTACCAGAGAATGTGAGTTATAGGGGACCAAGGCTAAACCAGCTTGAAAGTTATCCCCCAAACTTTTCTACCGATATGAATGACAGAGTGTCTCCACTCCCTATTCAGGTAGGAGAAGACATTCTGAGATTGCCAATGCCCAATTTTTCTCTGTGCCTAAATGTAATAAAAGCCTTACATTACTACCCCTTTAATTGGGTATAGAGAGCCCTGAAATTTTAAGAGGCTATTCCAAGAAGCACCACAACCCCCACTACTAATCCAGATGCCTTACTTTCTTTTGCTAAACAACCGTTTATTTTGACTTTACCTGGAAATCGCTCTTCCAGACCCATCCCACTCTTTTGTGAGCCTTTTGCCACCAAGTCTATAACTGCCCTGAGTCATCTCCCTATAGTATCCTTCATTAGTTTTGTGGGCAGAATCTCTGCCTGATTACCTTTCGAAGCTCTTGGATGGGTGCCTGTCCTTGCACCCAGGTTTCAAAACACTCTATCTGGTAAAGTCTTGCTGTGACCAAGGAACCCTGTGCTTTCTACCCTATTGGATTTACCTTGATGCCTTGGATCATCATGTCCTCCTCCTGTGTTTGGACAGAGCATAAAAAAACACAGCCCTTTAACTTTTCTTTTCTTTTTTTGAACTGCTGTTCAAACTGCAACCACCTCCTTCCCTCTGCCTCCTCTGAAGCCAAAGTCACACTGTGCAGCTGCACCACTCACCCAACAATCTCTTCCTCTCTCCATCCGTGAAAAACTGTCAACAGTCCACCATTCAACTGCTATTTTGTTACACTTTCTGAATAAAACTTCATGGAAGAAAGCCTTTTGGGGCACCCAGCCTTATCTTCTGGGTACACCAAGCAGTCAGGGCAGTGGCGGGGCAAGGGGGAGGTTGTTCAGATGTTTGGCAGAAAAGTGAAATTGAACAGGAAGGAGAGTGGCAGTGCCTCTCTTCCCCACCCTTCTCTTTTCCACAATGCCATGCATCTCTTTTCACAGGTTCTTCAGGAGAGCTTAAATTTGCTTACTCTAAACTGTTTTGCATGTATTGATTCAAAACATTTGTATACCACCCTCCATCTAGTAGATTCCTGGGTGGTGAACAACATAAAGCACTAAAGCCACAATTAAGCCACAGCATTAACAAGAATAAGAGGCAGAAGCTAAAACTGTATGGCACACTTAAAGCATTACTAGGGATGGATGAATCTGTCAATTTTGGTTTCTCTTGGCTTCTCATTTTACCATTCTTACATTCGGTTTAAAGTTCAGGGGTTGTTGTTTTTTTAAAAAAAACTTCATGAAAATTCATTTTAGTTCACATTTCTCCTGATATAAACATTTTGTATGCAATTTTGACTAATACACATTTTGCAAGCAATTGTCCCTAGTTTAATGCATTGTTGTATATTAGTTTCATTAATATATTCATCTGTGTGCACACCTTACCCTAGTATGTGCATTTTTATACACATTACTTGGCTTAATTGGCTAAATAACTGCATTGAAACATTCAGAAAAGGGATTTCCAAGGATGGCTGTGTTTCAGTTCATGTATTTTTCAGAAAGCATGAATTAGGTAGGTTCACCTTTAAGACATCTGCAGCCATAACTGGACTGGGATAGCTTGACCACTGTCATCTGTGCACTTACCTGATTTTTTATGCTCACTTTTCCGTAATGTACACATTTTTCTACACATTGGAAATTCTGAGAAAAGTCAATGTTGGAGGATAGCTCCATTTCAGTTTGCATATTGTTTGAAGAGGTGCAAATTAGTGCTTACTTTCACATGTGAACTGAACCAAGGCTGCATTCAGACATGGGGGTTCATTCACGTGGGAGCTGAACTTCACAGTAAAGATGCAGCTTTTGCCATTGCGATAGATTTGCAAGGTTCACATTTCCTACCTTCAAATCCACTGTTTTCCTTTGACACAAGAAGGCATTCCTCTGGAAAGGTTTAGTAGCACTGTTTCCTTGTGGGCCCACCCCTAATTTTACATGTTTACTCCCTCCGGAGTATCAATATTGGTAAGGGAGAAGGGGAAGGTTTTTTGCCAGTTTCATTGTTTCTTGTCAATTGCATGCGTCTCCCCGCTTCTGGGAGAGCATGGGGGGTGCAATTGTCAGGAAACTGTATGAAATGGAATATAGAGGTGAGTAAGTGAAAGGCAAAGTAGACAGCAGCTGCCAAAGCTTTTGCAGGTGGCACAGAGAGAGGGAGCTGGCAATGGGACATAAGAGAGCTCGCCCACTAAAAGATCATTGAGGCAAAGCACCTACACAGAGGAGCACAGCGAAGCTGAGATGGTTTTTCATTTCCTTTTTGCATTATAATTGGATTGGGTTGATATGGGAAAACTGTGTGATAGCTGCTGATTGCCTGCAACATCATGTGAAGCATGCAAATTAAACGGGGATGCAAGTAGTACCAATCTCACAGTAAGTTGCCGTATGAACGAGCCTGGGGTTTATTGCATTAATTTTACTGATTACAATGGTAGCACTTCTGTCCCAGTTTCTAACATTCCTTTCACACTGCAGAACCTGTTGCATTATGGGATGGTGGGTTTTTGACCGATATGCCACCATGTCACGTTAAATTTCATTCACACCAGTGGGCGTGGTGTGACATGACAATGAACATCATTCAACATGTTGCTCAGTGACAAGGATGGATCTAGGAGCACCCCTAAAGTATGAACCTGTTCTTCCAGAGGGAATGCTCTGTCCAGAGCAGGTCACTGGTCAATCTTCTATACACAGGAACCACCCACCACAGTGACTCCATCATCCCTGGGTTCAAACTCCGTTTCTTGGCCCTCATCCAGTCCAGCACTGCACCCAAACAATGGTTCAGTCTTACTACAGCCTCTCCTGACTCAGATGTTATGAAGAATTCAAGCTGCATGTCATCAGTGTACTCCTAATCATCACTCCCAATGGCTTCAAACAAATGTTAAACAGCACTGGGGACAAGAACATAGCACAAGGACCATGCAGTTGAAAACAAAATCTCCCAGTGCTATTTTATGGGCACTGCCCTTCAGGTAGGAGCAGAAGCCATTCCACAGAACTGGTCCAGGAGGATACCATGGCCAATGATATCAACAGCCGCTGAGAGATCAAGAAGCAGAAGCAGAGTCCCACTTCCCCAACTTGCTCTCATCTACTGTATTAAGGTGACCAAGGACAATTCAGTTCTTTTGTTGAAAGAGTTGACTTTCTAGACATGAAAAAATGCCAAATGCGGGCATTTGAGGTAGCAGTGACTTCTGTTTGGGGGAGAATTCAAGCTGTAGGAGGTGCTGATTTGCAGTAATTTCCACTTCCACCCTACTGTGTTTCCAAATCATAGAAAGATGGAGCTGCAGAGTGAACAGGGCTTCATTTTCTATTTCATTCCAACCTATGGAGCTGCATTATAAATAACCTAAATAAATGTAAGCAGGAGAAGCTGACAGTCATGATCCTGGTATAAAATGAGCACAACCCTCCACCTACAGGCAGTCATACAGAAGAAAGAAATTACAGTTTAATTTTATCTTTCCAAGTCCAGCCCACATATGAAAGGCTGTGACTAAAACAGCTTTCACTTGTTTCAACTTAGGCAAAACAATTCTTGCTAAACTGAAACTGCTGATGGTTTGCCATTTATGTCATGTGGGCATTATGTATCTGAGGATATAACATTCTCTTTTTAAATAATATGATGCAAGTATTTTTAGGAACCCTAGCCCCTTTTGTGTGTTTTAAAGTTCAAGCAAAAATACCACATGCACCCAAATAATCTACATGGATTGACCTCTGTCAAAATAAAACCCTACCTGGGCATGGACCTCTTTATCTTTTTTAAAAAGTTAAAATGCAAGGTGGGAGTTGTTATTTTGCTCTTGCCTCTTTTTCTAAATATGCCGTATATAGACGACCCAGAGTTGTTAATTCACCAGCAAAAGGTCTCACTGTACCTCCAGCTCTGTTTTTCTCTAAATAGCATCACATGTTATAATTTCCATAAGGGTATGTTAATACTATTGATATGAATTATTAATTCATAATTTTATGCATTCATTATTAATCATGAATTAATTATGTGGACATTATTAAAATTAATAATGTAACATGCCTTGATATCTAATGAACTTTACAATTCTTCATTTTGGTTTGGAAATTAACAGTTCCAGGTTTGGAGGACTGGTGCACACATGCCTTACCCAGATTTCACTGTGATCTTTCATGCCAACTTCATGGAAATAGGACCTTGCATAATTTTTTCTTTCTGTTTGGACGATAAAAAAGTCATTTTGCCAGTTTGCACAAATGAACTATACTGGCAACTTTTCCCAAGGGAACTTATGGAAGGACTTAAAAGCTCCAAGTGTGATTCTGGGCTTGGATTTTTGCTACCACAGTCTGTTTCATTGACCCAACAAACCAAACCAGAGAACTAGAGGGAGCAATTCAGGATGAAATGACACAAAATTTAAAAAGTATAAGCACTCTTTAAATCAGTGAATTTATGTGCACAATTTGTGACCATAATAGTTTAGTTGTTATAGTCTAATGATATGTGCTTTATTTCCATTCAAACTTTTGTTTGGCTGGCTCTCTGGAAAAGGCAATTTAAATCAATATGTAATTAACCCAAGGGAATGTCTTCTAGCTAGCAGAATAGCATATGCCTATAACAGTAAACCACATAGTGAGTGAATTTCAAGCACTGTGATCTACTGCAAACCCTAACTACTATTTTCAGTGTTGCAAATGACCAAACAAGTGGACAGTGGCCGTAGCCACTGATGTTCCTACCTCCATTGTCACAGGCACCATGCCTCTGAATGCTAGTTGCTAAGAATCACAAGTAGGTAGAGCACTATTGTGCTCCCATGGGCATCTGACTGGCTACAGTGAGAGCAGGATGCTGGACTAGATGGGCCTTTAGTCTGATCCAGCAGACTCTACTGTTCTTATGTTCCTCTTGTTAGCAAAGTCATTTAAATAATGAAGATGGAATCTAGAGGAAAACTTTCTCAGAACTCCAGAGCCAATCAGAGCATGTGCTACCTCACCAAAGAGCATGCCACTCTGCCTGATTGCTAAGCAACACCTCCACAAGTCCTCCTCTTGGCTAGCTGACTTTAATACTAACAGAATTAACCCTTAACTCACAAAATGAATGATCTCTGCTGTTGCTCTTCCAACACACCTTCTCAATGGCAGGTGGATCATTCTGTGAGGTTAATTTCTTTCAGAAGGTTGCAATGGCTATCCCTGGGCAGTGGGGACCAGTGGCTTGGTCCGTGCATCTGCAACCATTTCCTCCAATGGGGATGACATGAGTTCTATAGTCCCTTGCTCCTGTGAGTCTCTTAAAAGGTGGTACTTTACATGTTTTTACCGCATAGGAGAGCCTGCAGAGTTTTATGCCTTTGTTGTTCTGCTTGACCTTCTGAACATAGTTTCTTGTGCCAAGTGTGCTCCTTGAGATTTCTTCCTCTGTATGTTTGGTTGTATGCCTCCCTGGTATGTACAAGGCCTGAAATAAAAGACAATGCCTCTTTGTTCCTTTCTCTTTGCTCAGTAAAGTGTTATTAGGACCTTTTGCTCTGGACTCTTCCTGTGTTATTTAAGTGACTTTGCAAACACCTCTTCCTTGCCATCATTCCTGCTGTTTGCCACCATTTCATGGTGGAGATTGAGCTCATAGGAGGAGGCAAAATTATCAAGTTACAGCAAAGAAGAGCCAAGGAGAAAGAGTAGCAGCCACTACCAGCAGGTAGCTTGCTTGCTTGGGTTGTCCTAGGTCTAACCATGTAATATTGTAAGCCACTCTTCCAAAAGTGCCATATAAATCCCTTAAAAATGGATTGGATTTTCTTGATTGTTTTTATGATGCTGCAGGTTTGAAACTGTTATAAATCATTGTGTCTGAGTTATGATGGTAGGTTGCTACCTGCTGTGGCATTATTGTTGTTTAAATGGCTGTTTTATAGCAAATATGTGTTTTTGTTTTATGATCATTTAGATACTATTTTATATGCAATGTATGCTGTGCTGGGGTCAGGGGGTTACTTTAAAATTAAACACAGATTTCCAAGTACAAATTATTGTTTGGTGAACAAGACAGCTAATCAGCTGTGCAGCATTAGCTTGACACAGCAGCGCCAAAGGTGATACCACACTCTCATAGCTATTGTACCATTTCACAGTGCACGTGAGGGACAGCTAGTAGGAAGCCCTAGCTGAGACCTGTTTCCCACTGAACTATAGTCTCAGTATTGCAGGTATGGACTTGCATTATCAGGGAGAAGACTAAGCCAGAGCCCTTCTCTCTAATACTCTTCCTTTCTATATGCAGGGAATTTGCTTTGTATGGGGGAGCATATATAGTCAAGTGAGCCCCCACTGCATACTGAACAGCCAAGAGAGATCTATTGTTTCTGAAAACTACATAAGTGAGAGGTTATATATTAATGGCAAAACCTATTTGAGCAAAACAAAGATGTTGTCCTTTTGTTTATGCTGAGATGCACTTTACATTACACTTACACCTTATGCACTGTACATTAATGCATTAAGGCAGTGATCCTGTGGTCCTTGGGAGGGCATCAAAGGGGTCATAGGATCTGTCAGATCCCAGGGACCATAGGGTCCATTGGATCTTCCCCTTTGGGGGGTGACATGAGGAAGAAACTATGCCAGCTCTGGAGATGATATAGTTTATTTCCCTCTCATTGGTTCCTGAAAAACCTGAAAGAGAAAAATAATAGGAAAAAGCTATTTATCCACTTTTGGATCTCCCTCCCTCACACATACACTTTCTGGATTGTTCTGTATACATGTAACAGTGCCCTAAATGTGGAGGAGGAGGAGGAGGAGGTGGTTGGAATATATAGGAGATGGTTTACCCGTCTGGTCCAAATCACGTGCCCCGGCATCTCCCCGCCCCCATCTTGGGGTTCAAAATGTGCTTCTGCAAGGACAAACATGCATTTGAGAAAATGGGAGGAAGAATAGGACAGGGATATAAATATGGTAAGCAATAAATAGTAACCATGCACAAAAGCTCTTAGTCCTGCTCTGGGGGAGATGGCTGTCGAAAAGGCAATTGGCTACAGTGTAAGCATCTTATCTAGATGTATGGGGTAAAAGTTGAAAGGTGAGAGAAATGAGAACCAAAATGCTTAGACAGATTATTCAGATTCTATCAAATCACATGTTTCATTCATGGCCAGTCTCACAAGCTGATTCTGATAATTAGAGGAAGATGCAAACACTCTTCATTACCATAACTGTAAGATACAGATTCATATTGGATAATTGGAAACAGATCCAGAACATCATGAGACACAAAGAGCACTTATGTTTTAAAGATTGCCATTCATCTGCTCTGTTCTGCTTGGCTTGGTTATGTATGCTGTGGGGTGGAAAGGCCAATGTCCTTGAAAGGACTACTTGATCATGCATAAGGTAGGAGGAAGGATGCATGTTTGACCATATTAAACCACTGGCAGTGCCCCCAGCATCCATTATCTGTTTGTTGACCAAGGTCAAAAAGTCAATTGTTTTCCCCAGTACCCAGTGTTATTTGTTTCTACAGAGCCTAACCTGCAGATTTCCAACCTCCCAATAACCCAGGCATTCTGCTTATTATAGAGCAGAAGTTCTATTGTGTTCCTGGGCACTCTACATCCAAAGTGGCTAAGCTGGTCCATACAAAAGAGTCAATGCATGAAAGGTACTTAAAAATTGCTCTCTGGGGCAGGTGCCTTAAGTGTAGCCATTCATTATGCAGATGGAGGGGCACAGAAGGAAATCTCAAAATGAGTATGCCACAGTATTGCACACGGACAGTTTGCAATGTGGAGATACCTGCCATGGAGGGCAATTTAAAATAACCTCCTTGTGACTGGCTGTTTTGAGGGCATCAGACGTCAGCCACCTGAAGCTGCAAACTCAAAGGAAGCAGTACTCTACTGAGTCGGATCAATGCAGTCCAGAATTGTCTGCTCTGATGTGAAGTAACCTGTCAAGGTCACAGGCAGAGACCTTTCCTAGTAATACTACCAAGATCCTGAAATTGGTAACACCAGGGCAAGGATTGGATCTGAGACGTTCCAGGTCAGATAATCCAATTTCAACCACAGGAAATGTAATGTTTGGGAATCCAGTCAGTGTTTTGTGTGTTCCAAAGAGTTCACCAGACTCCACAGCTATTCCAGTTCAGGTTTTTACACAAAGAGGTTTGGGAGCTCTAGAGACTAGATGCGGGGGCAGTGGCAAAGATAGATTTCTGGTGGGGTTTTCTCATGCCAAATGCATGTGGATTTTGTTCTCAATAATGTGGATTAAAGGAAAGGAACTGAAAATGAAATTGCCAATATTACAATAGAAAGCTATGGTGTGACCACACTTGGAAAACAGTTCTGGTTGCCTCATCTCAAAAAAGATATTGTAGAGCTGGAAAACATGCAAAAAGGGACATCCAAAATGATCACAGGGATGGAGCAACTCTCCTATGAGGAAAGTTTACAACATTTGGGACTTTTTAGTTTAGAGAAAAGGTAAGGAAGGGAAAACATGATAGAAGTGTATAAAATTATGCATGGCATGGACAGACTGGATAGAGAACAGTTTTTCTCCTTTCACATAACCCTAGAACTTGTGGACATCCAATGAAGCTGAATGCTGGAAGATACAGCACAGACAAATGCAAATACTTCTTCACACAGTGCGTAGTTAAATTATGGAATTCCCACAAAAAGTAGTAATAGCCACCAACTTGGATGGCTTTCTGGGGGTTATCCAGATTCATGGAGGATAAGGCTATCAATACTAGTCATGATGGCTATGCTCTTCCTCCACTGTTGAAGGCAGTGACCCTCTGAATGTCAGATGCTGGGCATCACAAGTGGGGAGAGTGCTGTTATACTCAGGTCCTTTTTCCAGGCTTCCCATAGTTATCTGGTTGGCCACTGTGAGAACAGGATACTGGACTAAAAGAGCCATTAGCCTGATCTAGCAGACTCTTCTTATGTTGTTATATTCTTGTGTCTCTCCACCCCAAAACCTCCAGACTAGCTGTATCTTAAAAGAGGGCTCAGAACTTGTTTGGTGTGACTTATGAGAAAAGTACATAGTGACAAATGCTGGGTACCATGTGGAAGGGAATTAATAATTTGATATATTGTCTTGCTACAGAATCTCATATCCCTGCTGGGAATGTCATTAAAAGATTAAAAGAGGAGAAGACACCATCATTCATAAAAACTATGTTTATACTTAAGGGCAGAATACATATAACACTATTAATCATTTCACTGGGGCTGCTGATATTTTTTTCTCCTTTTGTCTCTGTGAGCCAAAAAATGGCACTTGCAGTATCCTGTTCAGCTACAGGACACCATCTCATCCTGTACCTTATTTCCATTTCTGAAGTGTGTGACTCCAGAAGTAGCTCTTGTCTGAAGACTATACAAGGCTTAATTTATGTTGGGGTTCCCCAGGACTCAGCTTCTGTTTTTAATTGCCAAGAGACTTACCCCTGGGGCATATTAAACGAGTATATCCTTGAACAAGTGTGAAGTGCATTTCCTTCATTACTGAGAGTCCCTAAACACTGAAGGTTCAGAGTATTGCTGTGCCAAAATAGTCTCCTATATTTTTCAACCATTCTCCATCATTTAATGAGGAGACAACCTTAATTTGAAAATTATTAAAGGGCTTTTGAGGTGGCTAGGGATTTTATTTATTTTTTTAGTAATCTTTCTTTCGTTCTATAAACCATCTTGCCAGGAGTCTGCACAGTGTAGTCTTCCCAGGTGCCGTGCTTCAATCAATGACCCGGTGCAGGCATCACACCTCTCAGGCCCTTTTTCAGATCATGAAGTGTAGGCAGACAGATTGTCTGCAGGTTGCCTTTTTCACAGAATAAACTTTTGAGAAACTGTAGGGTGGGATTCAGCACAACACAAGTTCAGAGACAGAACTTCCAGGTCAAATCATGATGTTTTCAGACTGATTTGAGCACCCAGAATATATTTTCTGCCCATATCCAAACCAGAGCAATAAGATATTTATCACTGGATTCTCTAGGTCCACAACTTTTATTATAAACGTGAGAGATCTCCAACATCTTCTATGACTGTGTGAGACACTGTCATTAAGGCGTCACCTTGTGATTGACCCTGGCTCAAGTTTCGGTCAGTCTGGGTTGGCCCTGAATCAGAGACAGTGAGCTCCATTGTCTGGTTCTTCCTCATCTGGTTACCCCCTTTTCAGGTGTTGAGGTAGGTTTCCACAACTCACTGTCACACACACACTGAGTCCCAAAGCTCTCAGTGTGTGGGCCATGCTAGCCCACAGAGGTTCCATTCCCCATCCATGAATCCCCAAACCCTGAGTGGCAGATCTAGGAAATGTCCTTTCTCCATCTTGACAGGTTGCATGCTCACCAGTGATCTTAATTTATCTGTTATTTTTCTGCACAGCCCTGCTATGGTGACCTAACTCTCAATTTAAGAAGTGCCCCTCCTGCATTAAATGCCATACTCCAGCCCAGGTAGTTGGGCGAGAGAACTCATCTCCTGGTGCCAATCTGGCCAATAGGCAAAACAGTCCTATCCAGTCCATACATGACTAAGGCTTCAGTGCTAACTTACCCAAAAGTAAGCCCCATTGAATTCAGTAGGACTTACTTCTGAGTACACATGATTAGGATTGTAGTGTAGATGCTCCTACATGGCAACCTAAAGGGGGGCATGGAAACTGCAGCAGAAAGGCCCACTACTGCCCCCCAAGCTGGCATCTGCATCTGCACACTAACACCTGCATATCTGACTCTTCTCTAGGATCAGATGCAATGCAGCCTGCACCCAAATCCCTTTGTATTGGGTAGATGAAGTGGTATCCCTAGAAAGGAAGCATTGGGATACAAAGATGACTGGAGGACTGAGCAACATATGTAGCGGGATACTGACAGCCTTAGGAAGCACATGCTAAGCAAATGCTAAAGAAGTATCACTTGTAATGTAATGTAGTGTATGTATGTGTGTGTATACATCAGGAATATTTTGGCATGTACTGCATATAATGCCTAGAAGTCAGTAGCAGAATGTGTGATTGCTTCAAATCAGTAAAATTTGGTTACACAGCATTTCCAATTCCAACAAACATCAGAGGAGAGGAATATATAAGAGAAAACACAATATTGGAAGTAGAGAGTATCGGGAGGAGGAAGTGAATATTCATCAGAACACAAATCTGTAGCTCAGTGGTAGAGCATCTGCATTGCACGAAGAAGGTCCAGGTTCAATCCCCAACATCTCCAGGTAGGGTTGGGACTGGGAGAGACCCCCTGTCTGAAACCCTGAAGAACCGCTGCCCAGTCAGTATGAACAATACGGAGCTAGATGGACCAATGGTCTGATGCAGTATAAGGCAGCTTCCTATGTTCCTAAAGCCAGTAAAATGAGATTTCACACTAATCTCTTCAATTTTTTCTGGTTAAAATATACTCATGTTATTTCAATACATGGACCAAGGCAAAGACATCAGTCATGGTTTTCTAAAGAATTCTGAGGCAAATCGCTTCATTTTAATTGTACTTAACATTCCAGATTAGTTTCCTAATTAATAATGTTCTTTAGTCCCAGCATTATTAAAGTGTAGGTCTGTCTCAAATCACTCACATTGTCAGTTTGAACGCACATCTTCTTCCCGCTATAGCTCCGACATTTATTGCCAGGCAAATTAAACAGGGAGAGAGTTGTTTTCTAGGAGCCGTAGTGCTTGAAATACAAAAGAGAACTTGATAGACTTCATTGTGGCTTAACACAATACCCAAGTGGAAAAGAAAAGAATCATCAAGCCACATTACCTAGGATCATAGTCATTCTTCAAATTCAAGCTGGTTTCTTATTATTTATTTATTATTTTATTGAGTACATTTATAATAGCCCACCTTCCTCCATGATATTCGAGGTGACATACATGAGGGCTCCCAAATGGTCACTCAGGGCATCAGCGACTGGTACTAGCAGTTAAGGAAAGGGTGGCTCACCAAATGTTTCTTCAATTGATGGCAGAAACCCCACCCAGTTGGTGCCCACCTCAACAGGGAGAACCCTCTACATGATAGGTGCCACAACAAAGAAAATCCTCCTTCAGCATTGGGGAAGGTTCAGAGAACCTGTCTTTTTTGGAGGGGAAAGAGGAGGTTCCATGAGAGATACAAGACAGAGGGTGACACACTTCCTTTTACTGGAATAAAGTTTTGCCCCTGCTGCAGGCAGTGGTGGAGCTGCAATAAGGAGCAGCCTGGTGGCATTTCTCATTGAGTCAAATGAGAATTACACTACAGAGTAGGAGCAGTTACCATGGTGCCCTCCAGATGTTGCTGGACTACAACACCCATTAGCCCCCACCAGCATGGTCAATGGTCAGGGTTGACCATTGGATCCAAACATTGTCACTAGAGGCTCAGGTGGCTTCAGTGGCTAGGAGTGCCTTTTTGGTCCCTTTCAGACAGAGATGATTTGGCCACAGTACTCTAGTAACTTCCAGATTGGATTATTGCAATGCGCTCTACATGGGACTGCCCTTGAAGATGACTCAGAAACTTCAACTGGTCCAAAATGCAGCAGTCAGATTACTGGCTGGAGTTCCCTTTAGATCTCACATAACTCCTATTTTAAAACAGCTGCATTGCTTGCCAGTTTGTTTCTGGGCCCAATTTAAGATGCTCACATTACTGTTTAAAGCCCTACATGACTTAGGTCCCAAATATCTGAAAGATAGCCTTCTTCCCTACGGACCCTCTCGGGTGTTGAGATCAGCAGAGGGGGTGATGGTAGTTCCACACACCCCCAGGAGGTGGCCTGGGAAAGGGCATTCTCAACTATATGAAGCATATAGATAGAGGTGATCCAGTGGACATAGTGTACTTAGACTTTCAAAAAGCGTTTGACAAGGTACCTCACCAAAGGCTTCTGAGGAAGCTTAGCAGTCATGGAATAAGAGGAGAGGTCCTCTTGTGGATAAGGAATTGGTTAAGAAGCAGAAAGCAGAGAGTAGGAATAAACGGACAGTTCTCCCAATGGAGGGCTGTACAAAGTGGAGTCCCTCAAGGATCGGTATTGGGACCTGTACTTTTCAACTTGTTCATTAATGACCTAGAATTAGGAGTGAGCAGTGAAGTGGCCAAGTTTGCTGACGACACTAAATTGTTCAGGGTTGTTAAAACAAAAAGGGATTGCGAAGAGCTCCAAAAAGATCTCTCCAAACTGAGTGAATGGGCAGAAAAATGGCAAATGCAATTCAATATAAACAAGTGTAAAATTATGCATATTGGAGCAAAAAATCTGAATTTCACATATATGCTCATGGGGTCTGAACTGGCGGTGACCCACCAGGAGAGAGACCTCGGGGTTGTGGTGGACAGCACGATGAAAATGTCGACCCAGTGTGCGGCAGCTGTGAAAAAGGCAAATTCCATGCTAGCGATAATTAGGAAAGGTATTGAAAATAAAACAGCCGATATCATAATGCCGTTGTATAAATCTATGGTGCGGCCGCATTTGGAATACTGTGTACAGTTCTTGTCGCCTCATCTCAGAAAGGATATTATAGAGTTGGAAAAGGTTCAGAAGAGGGCAACCAGAATGATCAAGGGGATGGAGCGACTCCCTTACGAGGAAAGGTTGCAGCATTTGGGGCTTTTTAGTTTAGAGAAAAGGCGGGTCAGAGGAGACATGATAGAAGTGTATAAAATTATGCATGGCATTGAGAAAGTGGATAGAGAAAAGTTCTTCTCCCTCTCTCATAATACTAGAACTCGTGGACATTCAAAGAAGCTGAATGTTGGAAGATTCAGGACAGACAAAAGGAAGTACTTCTTTACTCAGCACATAGTTAAACTATGGAATTTGCTCCCACAAGATGCAGTAATGGCCACCAGCTTGGATGGCTTTAAAAGAAGATTAGACAAATTCATGGAGGACAGGGCTATCAATGGCTACTAGCCATGATGGGTGTGCTCTGCCACCTTAGTCAGAGGAAGCATGCTTCTGAAAACCAGTTTCCGGAAGCCTCAGGAGGGGAGGGTGTTCTTGCACTCGGGTCCTGCTTGCGGGCTTCCCCCAGGCACCTGGTTGGCCACTGTGAGAACAGGATGCTGGACTAGATGGGCCACTGTCCTGATCCAGCAGGCTCTTCTTATGTTCTTATGTTCTTATGTATTCTCCATGGTGGCCCCTAAGTTATAGAACTCCCTCCTCACCGAGATGCATCTGCCAACTTTATTGTACAGTCTTAGACAAATGCTGAAGATGCATCTGAAACATATTTTTAGGGCCCACTCTATTGTGTGATTTTGAAATTGTTGTAACCTACCCTGCTACTCTTGAGTGAAGAGTGGGTTATTGTTGTTGATGATGATGATATAGTTATTAGTTGTCATCTAATAATATATGGAGGGCATGACATTGGCTACTTTTGCTATAGGAAACCACACCACTAAAACCCCCAAGAGAATTTCTTCCAACTACTGAAGATCACAAAAATCTTTCAGGGGGACTTACTTGCCCCACTCCAAAATAAGAAAAAAATAATAATTCTGAGCCATATGCTCCAGCTCAGCACTAATTGAATTGGTTGAAAATCACTGACAGAAAAGATCTCTTCTTCTGCCACAACCAGATGCTTAAGATATGTGTATGATTTCTGTGAAATCTGCAACTTGTGGGTGAATACTTCATCCCAAATGTAGCACATATTGGAGGACTTTTCTTCCCTCCCTTCTTTTATGTGTTGTTTGCAACTGTTGGCCCAAGAATTATTAGCCAATCTATTCAAAGTGAATAACAGTTTCCTTAACAAAGGATTTCGTATATTATCTCAGAAACAAGATATGTCTATTCTGTTAATTCATAGAAATTTTCTCCTTGGCTGCTTGCCCAGAATGCTTCTCAGAATACTGAATTTTATTTATCTTAACATAGCTGACACTCTATCTCAGAAGAGATTTCAGACCACAATGTTAGCAGATATAATAAAGCCCATTGAATACAGGTGTTTCCTTTCACAATCAGGCTGAGGCGCAATAAGGTATTTCATGCTGCTTGTGTACTGTCCTGGTCCATAGCAGTTCACATTTCATTAAATTAAGTTTCTTTGTACCTGATCCACTATCGTTACAAAAAAAAATGTAATTGATTTAATCTCTTGTACCAAAGGTATAATGGTCTCTTACATTATTTACAGTACTGTCGATGTTCTTTGTATGTTTCCTGATTGTTTTTATTCACAAGTTAATGAGCCAGGTAACTGCACATTAAGTAGCCATCTCCCTTTATGGCTATTTTCTGTCTCAGACATGAATGAAGAAAGGACGGCAGGGATGTCCTGAAAGTAAATGAGGTTTGAACATAATTTTGTTTTAGTATTTTGCTATGATATGATGATGAAATGAACGCAATGATGAATGAAAATGAAAGGACGGGACAAGTTCCCCACATACCTACACATGCATAAGTAAAGCAGGTTTTTCTCTTTTTTTAAAAAAAGAATGAACCATCCTCCACCCTGCCCCCATTCTGCACTTCACCTCAGTATCTTCAGACTTTTTGCTCCAGGCACCAGACTTCTAAATAGCTTTGATTGCTAAGCAAATGCATAAGCCATTTCATTGTCTGGATTAGCAAAACATAGCAATTAATATTAGTGGAATAAAGCTATCATTATAAGTGGCCTCAGTTCCTCAAAGATATTGTAAAGTTTGCCAGGAATGGGTTTTTTTTAATGATATCAACAAAAGCCACTAGTGGCCACAGTATTAACATCTGATCCTCACACATTGTGAAGGACCACATTACATCTGAATCCATACCCACATCTGAAAATATCACAATTCTTCATCATCCCTATTCCCATTCATTTAAAAACTACTGGCCACATACACTCCCATCAAAGGGAATTGATCTTGAAGAACCATGCTTAATAATTTAAAGGTAGTGGCCACTGGGGTTTTATTTGTACTTTACCTATGAAAGCTTAATCTGCAGCCACACAAGTAGTGAATGGCTGTAGGTATGAAACATGTTGCCTCTGCCCTCTTTTCAGGAAACAAATCTCTTTTCCATGCACTTAGTCTTCATTGACCCTGTGTGCCATAAATACTGTTAGAGCAGGAGCAGGGAATGTGTGCCCCTCCAGATGTTACTGAACTACAACTCCCATGATCCCTGTCCACTGGTCACACTGGATGGGACTGATGAGAGTTGGGAATCCAACAGCATATGAAGGGCCACAGGTTCTCTACTTCTGTGTTAGAGGAACCTTGTGGTGGAACCCTTCTAACAGACCCTTACCAATGACAAACCATGGAAGTGGCCACAACCACACTTCTTGGGGTTATAATGGTGTTCTGATTCTTACATTTGGTGACCACAGATTTGTGTCAGATTCCTTCAGCTCCTATGAAATATGAAGGTCCACAGAATGTTGCACAAGTAACAGAAGATGAACCCTTCCTGCCCCTCCCATAACCATGCAACAATATTAGAAGCACCACAGAGAATTGCTGCTCTACCATCCTAGGTTCAATGTGAGTTGTTATGTTACATTATGGTTTATTTCTAGGCCGCCTTTTGGCCAAAAAGGCCCCCAAAGCGGCTTACACGAATAAAAAAACACTAATACCAAATACAAATAGAAACAATACAATTTACAAAAATTCAAGCCAGCAAAATCCTAGCATTTCTAAAAAGAAACAACAGCTAAAAACCAAAAGCATTCATCTTCCTGGTAAAGGACAGTCCCCAGAAAAATGTCACTAAGAGCAGGGGTGAGGGGGCAAAGCAGGTAGAAAAGCTTGTCCCTTGACGGCCCCACCACAGTCTCACCCCTGCAGCAGTACCTTTCAGTCTGCAGCTCATCCTTATAAAGGTCCAGGCAGAGGAGTGGGGCAAGGCAGGTGGAAAAAGCTTGGTGAAAAAGCTTGCCACTCGATGGTTTCAGCACAGTGTCATCCCTCCAGCAGTCATGGTAGTTATTCTCACAAAATGGCTTTACAGATCTCATGGCAGATCCTGTAAGCCGCTCTGGTTGATGGCATAGTATCTGGTGGGAAAGAAACAGAGTTTGCATTTCTGCTTGTTGCAGTTGAAATGTCAGGAGCATGTTGCTGTCTGTCTTGTGGATTTCATTCTGTGCTATGCTATGCTACGTCATTGGCAGTGGTGTGGAAATGACAAGGTTTAGCTCCCTGCCTCTAGTATGTTAAGTTCCTTTCCCCATGCCTTCCATTCCCCAAAGTTGCAGCCCTTTCTGGTTTAAAGTGAGTTCTGTTCAGCTGTTATAATTGCTTACATGATTCATTAGAAAGGAGAATTAAAGAAAACTGTACAGTACTGTTGAAGCTGGCTCTCCCAGTGAAAAGGAAGCTTGCCCATGCAGCTCATGCAATCTTCAGCATCTGTACAGTGAGGTTGCCAGATACACCTCTGTGAGAAGGGAGTTCCACAACTTAGGGGCTGCCACAGAGAATGCCCTCTCCTGAGCTTCCGAGGGTGACAGAACAACCAAAAGGGTCCCCTATGCTTATCTCAACACTTGAGAGAGTCTCTAGGGAAGGAGGTGCTCTTTCAGATATTTGGGACCTGATTAGTTTCGGGCTTTAAACACTAGTGTGAGCACCTTGAATTGGGCCCAGAAACAAACTGGCAACCAATGCAGCTATTTTAAAACAGGAGTTATATGAGATTTAAAACCAACCAAGCCCGTAATCTGGCTGCTGCATTTTGGACCAGTTGAAGTTTCTGAGTCATCGTCAAGGGCAGTCCCACACAGAGCACATTGCAATAACCAGTCTGCATGTTACCAGAGCATGGAGTACTGTGGCCAAGCTGGCAAATCAACCGGAGCTGGAAAAATGCAGTCCTAGCCACTGAGGCCACCTGAGCCTCCAGTGACAATGCTTGATCCAGGAGTACCTCCAAGTTATGGACCTGCTCCTTCCAGGGGAGTGCAACCACGTCCAGAAAATGCCATCTGTCCACTACCTGGACATGAGAACTGTGGACACATAACACCTCTGTCTTTTCAGGATTCAGCCTCAATTTATTTGCCCACATCCAGTCTATCATCACCTTCAAGCACTGATCAATTACATCATTAGAATGGTCTATGACTAGGATTCACAAAAGGCATCAGTATGCTTGTAAGAGTGTAGGACTATGGGTGTGACTGATATCAAGCTGAAGTTTTGGTTGGTCCTGAATGCCACCCAAACTATCAAGACTGTTGTGCTGTCCAAACATTTAAGAAGCTCCACCACTGCTACAAAAGGAGAACCATAGCTCATGCATCCCTGCTGCCAGATAGCAAGGTTAGTCTCCAAGATGGGTATAGGCCTTTCTGATCCTCATATACCAGGCTACAGTCTGAAGGTACATGAGGCCAGCACCCTGCTGAAGCTAAGCAGGGTCAGGCCTGGTCAGTGCCTGGATGGGAGACCACCTGGGAACTATATGTAAGCCACCTTGGGTTTCTATCATGAAAAGAAAGGTGGGGTATAAATGTAATAAATAAATAAATACCACCACACCCAACAATAGCCAAGAAAAGGCTGCATTCACCCATGGCTGCCTTTCTTCCCAGTGTTCCAACAGCTGTTTTTATAACCCTCAGTGAATTGACTTTCTCCTTTCCAGGACATTGCCTTGTGCTGACATTACCAGCTGGCTTGTTGTTTGCTTCAGTCCCCCTCCGGCCAGCCTCCCCAGGGCCCCACGATGGGAACTGGCCCTTCTCAGGGGTTGCTGGACATGCCAATACCAAAGTCAATACCAGGGACTTTTCTAAAATCCACAGATCTCCTGATAACACAGTTTTTAGCTGATTTTGCTCAGTACTGCTGGATAGTAAAATAAGGTGGCTTAAATAGTGCCATAGACTTGTCAATAACACTCAACCCACTCTTCCCCAATCTCTGAACCCTCTGAGACATTAGAAAAGGGGAATGACATCACCCAGACATCAGTGCCAAAGTCCATCCTGAAGTCCAGGGGCTCCCAAATGATGACCTAGAGACTAGTAGCTGAGGTGAGAAATGACAAATAGGCCCAACATGGTACCTGAGCAGGCATGGATGATACTGCTGACAGGGTCTGATGCTGATCACTGTACCATCGTCTGCCTTCTTCTTTTTCATTAGAGCCTGGGGCAGCTGACCACACATGTACATGATTACAGAGGTTCATTGTATAATGTTTTCTTTACAAATATATTGCCCTTATCTACAATACTACTACAAAATTTTGCTTGTTCCCAAGTAAATGTATTTACCACTAGGGCAGCCAAAGCAAATCTCATTTTATTTCTGTAGTCATGATGCAACTAAAATTTAAGTGAGTTTAAATTTCTTCTTCTTTAAAAAAATCAGTGTTGGCAGTTTTAAATTTTTTATTTTTGCTCTAACGTATCAGGAAGATGCTATTGTAAAGTACCGCATGGTGACACAAAGGGGAGATAATAGAAACTTTCATTGTGTGCTTCACAATTGAAGTAATACCCATGACCATCTGAAGAACCCCCCCCCCATAACACCATTACATCTAGAGTTCAAAATTACCTAGCTTCATCACTGTACCTAAGATGTGTTGATTTTCCCCCAGTTAACTGGCTACTTCACTTTTCCTTTTTTTAGCTCCACTGCAGCCAGACCATCCTAAATTAGCCCCACTTTGTCTGCAAATGGTTTCCAAAAATAATCCTTCTTTCCAGACTTCTGTTTGCAACCTGTTTTTTTTTCCTGTGTTCAAAAATGGCTGCTCTTTTGCAGATGTCTGCAAGTATGTGCAGAAAATAATGTCATCGTCAATGCAGTGTAATGGAAGTTACACAGCCAAACTGGATGGTATTTTTAGTCAATAAATGCAATCATTGTTTCTGTGAGAACTCATAGATATATACATCCTAAATGTTAACAGCTGAAAATAATAAAAGTGCTTTAAGGCTTTTCTGGAAATGAGGTTTTTAAAAATGGTACTAATATAATTTCTCAAAGTATATTAAAACTTTGGTGCTGGCTGCCAGCTGCTAAAATATATACCCTCTAGGAGTTATAACCGTCCATTTAAAATGGATTTAGATGAATTAAAATGCTACTTAAATAGGCCAGGTATTGGAAAAAGTATATATTATTCATCATGAAGCCCTTGCACTTGAGATATGACCTTGTAGGTGATGACCATAAGCACAATGTCATTTATTAAAGCTGTGCTGTGAGATGAATAGAACTGGAACTGTTTAATATGCTTGGAATAGTGTGGAACAGATCCAAACCCCTCAAGAGGGAGTTTTCCGCCATTACTACTAGACACATGCTTCCTCTCCCAACACATTAAACAGATGTTCCCTCATAATTAAGAGGTGGATGTCCTGGATGTGCTACTGAGCATGTATGAAGGGCTCAGCCGTTAAAAGGCAGCCATTCAAAAAAAGCAAATGGCAGATAGGCAAACTGTTCTGGCAGAATCCCAAGCAGCCTGTATCAAAGGGGGAAATCAAAACCTGACTGCTATTGAGATCTAAGTATAAAGGCAGTGCGTAATTCATAAATAGAAAAGGAGGCAGGGTTTGGAGTCTGCTTGGAAACTGTATCAGTATGCAAGTCTCATACCTCATACCTGGTAATAATAAGTCTGACTCATTGGTAAGAAAATAGGCATATGCTCAAAAAGACACCCCTCTCCCCACCACACAGTTATCTGACAGTTGCAGTAGCAGTAAATTCAGAAGCACAAGATGATGAAACCGATTCAAGGTGCAGAAGCCAGCAATGGTTTATTTGATAAAGATGGGCACACTCTCCAGGTTCACCTCAAATTAATTGAGAAACGATCCAATATCCACCACTATGAGAAGATTTTGGATCATTTTTCCAAGCCAATCCAAGACACAGAAGAATGGTCCACCACTCAGGCTCTTGATTCCCCCCTGTTAAATGTAATGAAGCAATATAGCTCCATTACATTCAGTAGGGGGGAGAATTAAGAGACCACAAGTGCAAAACCCAAGGATGAGAGGAAAATCTATCCCTTGCAGAGGACCCAGAGGGGGTGAGCTCCCTACCAACACTCTTGGTTTTTGCCCCCACATCATCTTAATTCCCATCTATTCGCTGTAATGGATCCACATTGTTCCATTTTATTCAACGTGAGGAAACTGCGAGGCCAGGTTGCTTGGGAATTCTTCTCCAGCAGAGATTTTAATACTAGCCAGAGAGGAATTCAGAACCTTGTAAAGCTCACCTATGAGGCCCCTGGTGTTCTTTTCCAAGCCTAGCTCAAGAAAACTTTGCTCGCGTCTCTACTATTCACGCAGTCAATTTAACCTTGAGGAAGCTGTAGTGTTTACCCAGCCTGTACTGACCTATAGGCATATCAGCCTGTGATTAGAGATCATATGAATGCTAAATTCAACCTAGATCAACTTTTGGCATTTCTCAGATTTAGCACTGATGAAATTAAGCTGTGGGAGTGACCTGGGTGTGCAAGTGCAGATATATAGTGTTGAACAGGGATGGGGGAACCTCTGGCTCTCCACATGTTGTGGACTCCAACTCTCAGCCCCAGACAGCATGGCCAATGGTCAGGGATGGTGAGAGTTCTAGCCTAACAACTTCTTGAGGACTATAGGTTCCCCATCCCTGATGTAGATTCTACCAAGTGTAGTCCACATCACCCCAAGCATGTAGCCACATCAAGCTGTGATATCAACTGCAACAGATCCATAAATGTAGGACGAAGTTCAGATCCTAGTGTGAAACAGGTGTTGAAACTCATGTTTGCTATGCCATGCTAAATATGAGCAATTCAGCCTGAGAATATGGAACACTCTGATGCGTAGCCAGAATGTATCAGTGGAAAGGAACAGCCTGACAGCCTATGGACAGCCAATCATAACCTGGAACGGATAATGCCCTGGAAGCAGATTCAAGGCCAGTTCCGGACAAACATTCACAGATGCTACAGCGGCAGCAAAGGAAGCTTTATTTCCTACTATCACAATGAACCATAATGTTTTGTTTGAACTGATTTTTGCCAAAGCTAGTCACACAGCAGCTTGAATATTTTCTCTCTCAGTTCATCAGCCTTAGGTCTGCCCACAATGGGTGTCTAGGCACCAACTTGGTTTGTGAAAGGCACACCAGTCTGTACAGAAGGATAGGGCTGAACACTCAGAAGGTTATGATGTGACTACAACAGCAGCATCTCCAATATATAATGGCTTTGGGGAACATAAGAACATAGAAAGCTTTTTATATGGAGACATTGGTCCATTTAGCTCTGTAGTGTGAATACTGTCTGGCAGGGGTTTCAGATCTCCCTACCTGAAAATGCTGGGATTAAAACTAGGACCCTCTACATGCAAAACAGATGCTGTACCACTGAGCTACAATCTGTTCCCCAGAAGGAAGGGAAGAACAGGGAGCCCCACACAGCTGACTTTGGATGTCATGAAAGGGCAGAAAATGGTAAATTATTGAGAGATGCTTTGGGGATTTTCTGCTTCAGGTACCAAAGTAACTTTTTTTGACCTTGGATGATATGACCCTTGACTTGGGAAAGGTGCCACTTGCTGCATTGCCTTAGACAAAAAAATGTATTGGGACTAGTCCCAGACATTCCAAGGGTTTCAACATGAAAAGCTCTGACAAATATCTATCTATCTCTCCCACCTACATACACAACAGTTTTCTGTAGACATTCCTGTCACACCTTTTCAAATATTTCTTCAAAATCATGAGAGCTAGGATCTTACTTTTAAAAAATGAAAGTCTGAAGTTTTGTACCTGATGTAAAAATGTGTGAAAAGGTTTGAGTGATTATCACTGTTGTAGAAGTTAGTTAAGCATTGCTATGATCAGCATGTTGACCTGGCTTGTTGTACCGAGACCTGGGTGGATGAGGACGGTAGCGTTTATCTTTGTCCACCTGGTTAGCCAGTGAGGGAAAAACACAGACCCAATGAATGAGGAGGTGAGATTGACATTGCATATTGTCATACTGTCTCCCTGACAAAGGTGAACCTTGCCATGGTTGCTCATGCTGTAGTGCTTTACAGATGAAACTACTGTGGCATACTCTATGTGGGGCTGCCCTTGAAAAGCATTTGAAAACTTCAATTAGTGCAAAAAGCTGCAGTCAGAATGGTGATGGAAGCAAGTTGATCTACATGATTTGCACTGGGTGACAGTTTCTGGGCTCAATTCAAGATGCTGGTCATAGCCTTCAAGGCTGTTAATGGCTAGATACCTGGGTACTTTAGGAACCTTTTCCTGTGTGTTCCTTCCTACACAGTCCAATCATCATCTGTTGTTGTTGTTATATGCCTTCAAGTCGATTACGACTTATGGCAACCCTGTGAATCAGCAACCTCCAAGGTCATGAACCACCCTGTTCAGATCTTGTAAGTTCAGGTCTGTGGCTTCCTTTATCATCTGGTGCACAGCTCCAAATACCTCAACCTTGGCAGCCAAGACTGGTGTCAACTAACAATAGGACCTTTTCTGTTGTGGCATCTCTCCTATGCAATGCCTTACTATGTGAGCTCTATCAGTTGGAGAGTACCTGGCTTTTTAAAAAGGCCTTTGGTTAATTGTGCCATTTTTGCTGGCAAATTGAAATGCAAGAGCACGGTCAATTTGTTATTCTTGTGCTGTTGGAATTTGTTAAACAGGCTGGATATTGTTAACTTATTAATTTGAATGTACATTGGTATTTGGGGGGGTTATATCTGTTTTATGCTGTTTTTGTTACTGTCCGTTAGCTGCCTCAAGTTTCTTTGGAGGAATAAGGTTAGATGTTTCTAAAATAGATAAATCATAAATATTCAGCAGCTTCTAAGATACAGCCGTGTTTCTACCCCAAATCTCATGCAGAGCTTGGTCTCTAACTCATATGTGTGTAGGGTGGGTCTTTTGATTTCCCTAATAAGATAGATACAAGAAGTAATGATGGCCATCGGTCTGGATAGCTTTAAAAGAGGATTTGACAAATGCATGGACGATAAGGCTACCAATGGCTACTAGCCATGATAGCTATGTTCTACTTCCAATGTCAGAGGCAGTATGCTTCTGAATACTAGTTGCTGGGAATGACAGGTGGGAAAAGTGCTGTTGTGCTCAGGTTCTGCTTGTGAGCTTCCCATGGGGATCTGATTGAACACATGAAAACAGGTTGCTGGACAAGGTAGGCCTTTGGCCTGATCCAACTGGCTCTTGTGTTGTTGTATATTCAGTTTTTCATACATTTATAATGACACAGGTCAAGTGGGTCAAACAACTTATGATGGCAGTGAATAACGGCAGAGAAGTTTTAATGTTCAGTGATGGCAGTAAAGATTTAATGCTCAGTTTTAGTAATTCCTTTTCATAGACATACTAGTAAGCAATATCACAAACATCTTTACATAGCGTTCTATAAATGCACCTGAGGGATATTGGCTTACATGGCAACGGTCAAATATGTACTGCTCTTGAAGTAGGCATTAAGGCTGTACTGACAGAGTCTGCAAAACACCAGACATAATAACTTTGTAATATCAAGTCCTGATCCAGAGAAAGTTAGTTAAATTTAAATTAATGGATCAAACTGGATCCACAGTTCCACAGCAGAGTCAGAGCAGATCTTCTATAGGGAAGAGCATATGAATCTCATTTGAAATGCAAGAGAATGGTCAATTGAAAAAGATGATGGCAACTGGAGTCCAGCAACAACTGGAGAGACACAGGTTTCCCATCCCTGCATCAGTGCCTGTGAGTGTGAAGTATAAGAAAATGCAGATGCATGTGGGCCATAAGTATCATACTTTTGAAAATCCAAAAGAGAAATATTTGCCTCTTGATCTTGGGTCTCTGCTACTTGACCCATAATAATAATGAAACCAGGATAAATGCTTGTTTTTGCAGCATATATCTGGCCCTCCTCTCCTCAATGATATAGAAGGCAAGATATTGTATTGAAAATCATAATATTTGCATTCATTTGGAAAATATTCTTAAATATGAGTGAAAAGCAAAAAACATAATCTTTACATGCTTATGCTTCATATGGACATTTTTTAAGCAAGCCAACAGGACCCACAGCATTGATGGCTTCGTGACCATGGGTTTCAAACATAATCAGCAATAAGACCCACAAATATGAAAATATACTTGGAATGTAGTTCAAAGGACAAACATAGAAAAATAGGATAATGAGCAATAATATTGTGGAACAGATGGTGATAGATCGGTTTCGACCATTGAGTCTTTCAAGTATGTCTCACTTGTTCCTAAGTCCTTTGGAAGGATTGTTCCTTCTAAACAATCTTCTTTGGAGAATGTGTGCAAATAATTCCTTATGTTCATCAATGGGTTAATAAGAAGTCTTTTAGCTGAGCAGTTTTCTTTTTGTTGAGGTTGTTTTCTACAAACACAACTTTATGTTATTACATCACATACTCCCCAACATACTCTACAAAGTGATATAAAAGCTATAAACTTACCCAAAATGAAGATTGATTTTTTAAAAAATAAAAAAATGGCCAATCAGCCTTTTCCCCCAATTGGTCATTCAACCTTTCCTTCTTACTGTAAGTCAGAATGGACTCAATGAAAAAATCAATCTACCCACCTACTTATAACATCTGTGTCCAACTGGAAACGATTAATCACATAAAGGAGTAGCCACAGCAAGTATAAATTATGATCTATGGAACCTGTGCTCATCCATGTCTTGTCCTGGGAAGAAAGGGTAAGTCTATGATGGCATGACCTGTGTGCCTGCTCAATCTATCCAAGTGTTAAAGTATTGACGGGTAACTCAAGTGCCTTGCTGTCTTTTCTTATCTGTCCGGCTCTTTCAAATAAGATGTCTATCCTGTTAAAGGATATAACACATGAACACCTTACCTATCTAATGTGGGGGAGGGCCCATCAAAAGGAGTTTTCCTGAGCATCCCTTCAAAGTTGAATCAATCCTGATAGTTGATTTATCTCCATCTTGTTCTCTCTTCTGGGGATTACCAACCCAGCACCTGTCGGCAACATGGCACCTTCTTTGCCACCCCCCTCAGCAGGGCCCCCAAACTCTGAGTTTTCATTTTTTAAAAGGGTAAATTTCCAGCCCTCCTAGAAAGTTATGAAGCAAAATGTGCAGGTATCTTTCTAAGCAATTTTTGTGAAATGAGCCAGCCTGGCTGTTCCCACCCGTCAGGTGTTTTTAGCCAATGAGTGAAGTCAGAGCTGTGATTGATAAGTGAATTATTTAGACACCAGACAATAGGAATCCCTGGGGTCCTGTACAGCTGCTGTTTTCCCCTCCTTTTTTCTTATTTTCTAGTAGCCCTTGCAATCTCCGTAGTTTGCCCGTTTTTCCAAGCAACCACATCTTTCCTGAGGTGGGTTCATCTGAGATCAGGTAGTCCCTAGAAGTTATTTTCTGCAAATACTACTACACAATAAATGCAGGTGGATGTTAAAGGATGCCCCTGCCCAAACAGCAAAGGCAAAATGTGAAAACTTTGCAAAGAGGCTTAGGCATGCCTCCTGCTGTGCAGGAGCTGATGTCCAGGCACCCATTATTTACAGTACAATGATATACAGGTCTACTTCAGAAGTACGTCTCCTTGTGTTTAATGGAGCTTACTTCCATGTAAGTGGGTACAGGATGGCAGTCTAGGCTGTGGTTTCACCCTGACACAGGGGAAACAGGTTTCCTGTGCCTGTTGCATCTCCACAGACGGGACCAACAGGACATAACTGACTTCCCATGGTAAGGGGGGAGGGGGACAGAAGCATAACAATTGTCATCTCTCTAATTGTGTGTTTTGTCATGCCCCCCACAGCGGGTACCTTATGTTATGCCATTCCCACATGACAGCCATTTTGTGACTGGCTCCCACAGCACTCTCTAAAAATTTGAAATGTGCCCTCTGCTCCCAAAAGGTTGGTGACCCCTGCTTATGAAGATATCTCCTGCAAAGTGTATTTAGAGCAGGGATGGGAAACCTTAGGGCCAGGGGCCAAATGCAGCTCTCCAGACCTTTCTGTCTGGCCTTTGGAACTCTCCCCAGCCACACACACACTGCCGAGACCTCACCTCTAAGCTTCCCTGCTTTTACCTGTCTGGAATGTGTCTAAAGTCTGAAAAAGCTTCTTGCTTGTCTAGATGGAAGCTAGAGAGGGCTGTGCAAGTGTTTTAGAAACTAGTCTACCATACAAAGGAAACATTTGTGTCCCCCGTTGCTCTGCCCAATTTTGCCTCTGCCCTGCCCACCATTGACATGTGGCCCCAAAAAGGTTATTCAGATGGGAATTTGGCCCTCGGGCTGAAAATGGTCACCATCCTTGATTAAGAGAAACTTTGAAATTTCTAGAGAATACCTGAGGGTTAAGAAGCATATTTTCTTGTCTTGCAAAACTGTAAGGGTGGAATCCATTAAATTGTCCTAGCATTGTTGATCCAGTAGGATGTGTTTGCTAACAGAGGAGGAGGGAAGGCTATTTTTGCTTATTTCCCCTCCCCTTACATCTTCCAGTGGCCTCCCAAGAGTCTGTTTTGGAGGGTTGAGGGACCCTCTAGGGCAGGTTTTCAAGGGGGCACGAAGAGCTGCAGAGACAAGGGCAAAAATATCCTCTCTATTCTGTTAGTGAAGACTTCCAACTTTATCAAAAGCCCTTGCGTGTCTGCAGTGGAACCAACTGGATGCAACCGTAAGAGGTCTGCTTTTGATCTTCCAGCTCAGTTTTCATATGGAAAGCTGGCAAAAGATTGGGGGGGGGGTTGGCCATGGGAAAGCCCCTACTTGTGCCGATACTACACACACATAGGGAGCACAATGTTTTAAAGCCCTTTACCATGTGAGCACATTTCAGTGCAGATATCAGTTGCACCCCAGTTCAGTTGCCACCATGTGCATGCACAATTGACATGCTGATACTATAGTGCACTACAGTATGCACAGTATGTTTAACATGTTATGCCTCCTGCATGTAATACAGGCGTGAGTGAGGCCTTTCCCAAGACCTGCAGCACATGGCCTGTTTAATGTGTAAATTATCCTTGAAGTAAGCATTTGATATCAAATCACAGCACATTGCCACACATTGGTTTCCAAAGAAGCTGAGGTATGTAGCCAAAGGGGTTTTCATTTGATCTAACAAATTCTGCACTTAGAGAGTTTAATTTCTAATAATGTTGTTTAGGAAACTCCAGTGATGGGTGAGGTGACCAAACGAAGGCAAAGTTGGAAGATCAGAGTATGTACATGTTTGCATGCTTAGAGAAAAGCACCTTATTAATACAGGGGCCTGGGGAGTTGAACAGAACAATGAAACAGTTGAGAGCCTGGTTAATGCTGCTTTAGTTTGGGGATTTACGTGCTGCTGTCTTTTGAAATCATTTGAAATAACATACTTTTTTACAATTCACTTCAGCTCTGTTTCTGACACTGTCCTCTTAACCAGCTGTCTCTTGGCCAGTAAAATGTATGTAATTTTGCCCCTTATAATTTATTATTGTTAATTGTTGATTATTATTAATTATTCATTATGTATGTTTTGGATTTCAGAACATGCTGCTATTACTGATTACTAGAGGTAGGCAAATATTGGGGAAATATGATTTATTTGAACTTTTTAATGCAATTGCTGAAATCTTGTGGAAATCCCTGTACTGTAGAATCATAATTTGATTAAGAGTCTATTTACCCTGGGCCTACAAGGTCATATTACCTAACACCCTCCTCCTGGTGCAGACAGTGCGGAATAGTCCCACCCCACCTACCTCCTGTATCAGCGGGTTTGCCGCGTGTGCTGCATGTGCATGTCTACCACCACCCAAGATGGTGGCAAGGGCGCCAACCCCTTAGGGATGCCAGTGCTGCCATCTTAGGTAATGGCAGACATGCATGCACAGTGTGCGAGGTGTGAGCACTGATGCGCTGATGTAGCAGGTAGATGGGGCAGCCAATGACCTGATACAAGCCTGTATCAGGGTCTGTTGCCTGGGAGCTCCTGCTTTGTGATCTGAAATAGCATCAGGTGATTGGCTCCCTCAAACAAATACTGGTGTGAAGCATGGGGCAGGAGAGTCACCCTCCAAGCCTAAGGAGGGGCCCTTCAGGACCTTGGCCAGCTGCTGGCACTGGGCTTCACTTAATTCAATAGTTAGGATTTCTCCCTAAATTAATGGATCAGAATGGGCAAAACTAGATGGAGAGGCATGAATGCATCTCTGATGACTTCTGGGGGGACGTTAAAAGCAGCTGTGGACTGTGGCATAGGGACGTTTCCTTCACTGTGACTAATAGCGTTTCTTTTCACCCACAGTTCTGAAAGAAATCGATCCTCTCTCCTAGTTTAAATCTAAATGTGCAAAGTGGGACACATTCTTTTTATTTAACAATAATTCATGGCCACCTTTCTTTTTCTCTGTGTCATTTTCTTTAAAATCCTAATCATTTGATCAAGTTTTACTCCTACAATACCTTCTTGCTTTATGAAAGTAAACCAACCCACATAAGAACTTACAGCATAAAAATAATTATAATCAGTGTCACTTTATTTTATTTTCCCCTACTGTTTTGTGTTTCAGCGCTTTTCAGTATAATTAAAATGAGACAGTCCCATACAGTTTGTAAAAATAAATCTGGACTGGACTGCTGCTGGATTTTAGTAACTGGTAAAGAACTTGGAAAACAAAACAGTTTATGGGCCAGTAATATTTACGGTTAGTGAACATTTGAGGCTGGGTACAATTTTGAATGAATACAATGATATTGAATGTTATGCCAATTTACACCAGCCCCGTGACTTCAAAAATCAAGCACTAAGTCTTTCATCATTTGCCAAAGGTGCTGATGCCAAGGCCCTGCTTTCAAATACTGAGCTGCCTGCTTTTATCATTTGGAA
Source organism: Rhineura floridana (assembly GCF_030035675.1). Taxonomy (NCBI): domain Eukaryota; kingdom Metazoa; phylum Chordata; class Lepidosauria; order Squamata; family Rhineuridae; genus Rhineura; species Rhineura floridana. The sequence continues at coordinate 131,898,767 of NC_084481.1, read as the reverse complement.
GGACTCGTGTAATGACTCATTTAATGAGCTCCCAGCTTCTCAATATTCTGGTGCTGGTTTATAAATCTGCAGATAGCTACAATGTTGCATGCCTACCATGTATTACAATTCCTAGGATGTTACATATGCTGCCAAAATAATTTGGCAAACCGTTTCTTCTCAAATGCTGAAGCATGTCATTATCAAGTATTTGCATTTTGTGCAGATCTCTGACATTGTCATCCATGTCCTCTGCTCCTCAAACAACAGTTCTAGCTTTTGAGAGGAGCAGGAAATAACTCTCCAATTAAGGTTAAATTTCTGAGCTGGATTCAAAGGGTAGATATGCCTTGTGTGTGAATGTCATATGCCCCTTTTAAAAATGGTTCATCCATTATTTTTAGGACTTCACAGCCTCATAAATATAAAGATATTGTGTTATTTCACAGTTCTTAGAATCTGCTAAACATTATGAAACAGACACCACAGTTCCCCAGTGGCTGTTGTTATTAATATTATTTACACTTCTCTAGCAATTTCTGCAATGCCATGAAACTACTTGCAAGGCAATAATGGGAGATAAGAAGGGCACAAGGACACTGACAGTTCGAGTGTTTCTTTATCATCATTTTTACTCCCATCTGTTGGAAAGAACCTTCAGGTGGCTATAAATAAAAATAAGCAGGATAATAATGCAGCATGCCATACAACAATTAAAATGCAGATAAAAATAGAAAAATATTAAATATTAAAAGATCTCTGAAACATATGTTTGGAGTTGTACTTTATGCACCTGAGGGCCCATAATGATTCATTTGTCTTCCTCCCACCCAGCCCCCAAAGTGCCCATCGTTATAATAGTGACACATGCATTGCCTGGAATGAAAGAAGTTAGACTGACAGGCACGTGGGAGAGAGCCTTTGCAATTGTGGCTCCCAGACTTTGGAATTCCCTGCCCCAAGAAGCCCACTTTGCTCCTTCCCTGATGGTTTCCCAGAGACTTGTAAAAACTATTTTGTTCCAGAGAGAACATAAGAACATAAGAACATAAGAAGAGCCTGCTGGATCAGGACAGTGGCCCATCTAGTCCAGCATCCTGTTCTCACAGTGGCCAACCAGGTGCCTGGGGGAAGCCCGCAAGCAGGACCCGAGTGCAAGAACACTCTCCCCTCCTGAGGCTTCTGGCAACTGGTTTTCAGAAGCATGCTGCCTCTGACTAGGGTGGCAGAGCACACCCATCATGGCTAGTAGCCATTGATAGCCCTGTCCCCCATGAATTTGTCTAATCTTCTTTTAAAGCCATCCAAGCTGGTGGCCATTACTGCATCTTGTGGGAGCAAATTCCATAGTTTAACTATGCGCTGAGTAAAAAAGTACTTCCTTTTGTCTGTCCTGAATCTTCCAACATTCAGCTTCTTTGAATGTCCACGAGTTCTAGTATTATGAGAGAGGGAGAAGAACTTTTCTCTATCCACTTTCTCAATGCCATGCATAATTTTATACACTTCTATCATGTCTCCTCTGACCCGCCTTTTCTCTAAACTAAAAAGCCCCAAATGCTGCAACCTTTCCTCGTAAGGGAGTCGCTCCATCCCCTTGATCATTCTGGTTGCCCTCTTCTGAACCTTTTCCAACTCTATCATATCCTTTTTGAGATGAGGCGACCAGAACTGTACACAGTATTCCAAATGCGGCCGCACCATAGATTTATACAATGGCATTATGATATCGGCTGTTTTATTTTCAATACCTTTCCTAATTATCGCTAGCATGGAATTTGCCTTTTTCACAGCTGCCGCACACTGGGTCGACATTTTCATCGTGCTGTCCACTACAACCCCGAGGTCTCTCTCCTGGTCGGTCACTGCCAGTTCAGACCCCATGAGCGTATATGTGAAATTCAGATTTTTTGCTCCAATATGCATAATTTTACACTTGTTTATATTGAATTGCATTTGCCATTTTTCTGCCCATTCACTCAGTTTGGAGAGGTCTTTTTGGAGCTCTTCGCAATCCCTTTTTGTTTTAACAACCCTGAACAATTTAGTGTCATCAGCAAACTTGGCCACTTCACTGCTCACTCCTAATTCTAGGTCATTAATGAACAAGTTGAAAAGTACAGGTCCCAATACCGATCCTTGAGGGACTCCACTTTCTACAGCCCTCCATTGGGAGAACTGTCCGTTTATTCCTACTCTCTGCTTTCTGCTTCTTAACCAATTCCTTATCCACAAGAGGACCTCTCCTCTTATTCCATGACTGCTAAGCTTCCTCAGAAGCCTTTGGTGAGGTACCTTGTCAAACGCTTTTTGAAAGTCTAAGTACACTATGTCCACTGGATCACCTCTATCTATATGCTTGTTGACACTCTCAAAGAATTCTAATAGGTTACTGAGACAGGACTTTCCCTTGCAGAAGCCATGCTGGCTCTGCTTCAGCAAGGCTTGTTCTTCTATGTGCTTAGTTAATCTAGCTTTAATCATACTTTCTACCAGTTTTCCAGGGACAGAAGTTAAGCTAACTGGCCTGTAATTTCCGGGATCCCCTCTGGATCCCTTTTTGAAGATTGGCATTCCATTTGCCACTTTCCAGTCCTCAGGCACGGAGGAGGACCCAAGGGACAAGTTACATATTTTAGTTAGCAGATCAGCAATTTCACATTTGAGTTCTTTGAGAACTCTCGGGTGGATGCCACCCGGGCCCGGTGATTTGTCAGTTTTTATATTGTCCATTAAGCCTAGAACTTCCTCTCTCGTTACCACTATTTGTCTCAGTTCCTCGGAATCCCTTCCTGCAAATGTTAGTTCAGGTTCAAGGATCTGCCCTATATCTTCCACTGTGAAGACAGATGCAAAGAATTCATTTAGCTTCTCTGCAATCTCCTTATCGTTCTTTAGTACACCTTTGACTCCCTTATCATCCAAGGGTCCAATCGTCTCCCTAGATGGTCTCCTGCTTTGAATGTATTTACAGAATTTTTTGTTGTTGGTTTTTATGTTCTTAGCAATGTGCTCCTCAAATTCTTTTTTAGCATCCCTTATTGTCTTCTTGCATTTCTTTTGCCAGAGTTTGTGTTCTTTTTTATTTTCTTCATTTGGACAAGACTTCCATTTTTTGAAGGAAGACGTTTTGCCTCTAAGAGCTTCCTTGACTTTGCTCGTTAACCATGCTGGCATCTTGTTGGCCCTGGCGGTACCTTTTCTGATCTGCGGTATGCACTCCAGTTGAGCTTCTAATATAGTGTTTTTAAACAACTTCCAAGCATTTTCGAGTGATGTGACCCTCTGGACTTTGTTTTTCAGCTTTCTTTTTACCAATCCCCTCATTTTTGTGAAGTTTCCTCTTTTGAAGTCAAATGTGACCGTGTTGGATTTTCTTGGCAATTGGCCAGTTACATGTATGTTTAATTTAATAGCACTGTGGTCACTGCTCCCAATCGGTTCAACAACACTTACATCTCGCACCAGGTCCCGGTCCCCACTGAGGATTAAGTCCAGGGTTGCCGTCCCTCTGGTCGGTTCCATGACCAACTGGTCTAGGGAATAGTCATTTAGAATATCTAGAAACTTTGCTTCTTTGTCATGACTGGAACACATATGCAGCCAGTCTATGTCCGGGTAGTTGAAGTCACCCATTACTACCACATTTCCTAGTTTGGATGCTTCCTCAATTTCATATCTCATCTCAAGGTCTCCCTGAGCATTTTGATCAGGGGGACGATAGATTGTTCCCAGTATTAAGTCCCTCCTGGGGCATGGTATCACCACCCACAACGATTCTGTGGAGGAGTCTGCCTCTTTTGGGGTTTCGAGCTTGCTGGATTCAATGCCTTCTTTCACGTATAGAGCGACTCCGCCACCAATACGTCCTTCCCTGTCCTTCCGATATAGTTTATATCCAGGGATAACCGTATCCCACTGGTTTTCTCCATTCCACCAGGTCTCCGCTATGCTCACTATATCAATGCTCTCCTCTAAGACCAAGCACTCCAGTTCTCCCATCTTGGTTCGCAGGCTCCTAGCATTAGCGTACAGGCACTTGTAAGCAGTGTCTCTCTTCAAGTGTCTTTGGCACTTGTGGTTAGGCCTGTGGTAATTTTGCTCTTCTGAATTTATATCCTGTGCCCCTGCTCTCACAATGCCTACTTCTAGGCCTACCCCTTTTAAAATTTCATCATTTCTTTGGTTTTTATCCCAGGGGGGAGGTTTATTCCGAACCGGACCTTTCTCAGCTCCTGTCGGGTTTCCCCCCTCAGTCAGTTTAAAAGCTGCTCTGCCACCTTTTTAATTTTAAGTGCCAGCAGTCTGGTTCCATTCTGGTTCAAGTGGAGCCCGTCCCTTTTGTACAGGCCCGGCTTGTCCCAAAATGTTCCCCAGTGCCTAACAAATCCAAACCCTTCCACCCGACACCATCGTCTCATCCACGCATTGAGACTGCGAAGCTGGGCCTGTCTGGCTGGTCCTGCGCGTGGAACCGGTAGCATTTCAGAGAAAGCCACCTTGGAGTTCCTGGCTTTCAGCATCCTACCTAGCAACCTAAATTTTGCTTCCAGGACCTCACGGCTGCATTTCCCCATGTCGTTGGTGCCAACGTGCACCACGACCACTGACTCCTTCCCAGCACTGTCTACCAAACTATCTAAACGACGGGCGATATCCGCAACCTTCGCACCAGGCAGGCAAAACACCTTGCGGTCTACACGCAAGAGCCTTTGGTTGGGACTGACGGGTCAGCCTGACACTGTTTACAGTTTTTTATCTTCTATCTTTTAAGTTCTTCTATCTTTTAAGTTCTTTTATTCTCACTCTCTTATATGTGTATGTACATATATACAAGTATATATGTTTGTATCTGTGTGTATGTGTATGCATAATGCATGTTATGTATTTTAATTGTATTTTATGCATTTTAATTTACTGTAATATTTGTGTTTTATTGTGTATTTTATTGTATATGCATGCTATTTTATTGTAGCCTCCCTGAGTGCCCTGTTGCAGGGTAGAAGGGCAGGATAGAAATATTTTAAATAATAATAATAATAGGCAGCAGGCAGAGAGAGGATCCATAGATTGTAGGGTGCCCTAGTGAGATTGCAGTTCCCGTAAGTGAAGCCGTGGCCAACCTGTGTTGGGCAGGTTTTGCTCATACGACAACCATGCCTCTCAAATGCAGTGATTTACTTTTTCACATTCACACTCTGATGAATGACAGCCATTTTCTTACATGGGGAAAATAATGGTGAACTCTCAGGATACCTTTTGGCTGGGCCAAAGCATGTTCCTGGCGCTGTCTCCCGGTCTGGTTTGTTGTTACGGCATTATGGAGAGCTCCTAGGGAGCAACTTGCTTCAACAAGCATTGGAAGTGAATTGTGACCTTTTGAGCCTATGCATCCACCTGTTCTAGGGTGTGCCCCTTTTTGGACAACACAAACTCTCTCAGTGGGAATCTGATAGGGTAGTGGGTCTGCTGGTTGCAGGTGTTCTATGCTGTTTTTGTTCGCCTATGCTCAGCTTGTATATTTGTAAATAAGCTCAAGTATTACAAAGTACCAAAAATTTCCAGTAATTTCTCCTTCCAAATGAAACCAAGTGGGAAAGCGTGGAGCCCATAACAATGTATTTGAAGTTAGAAGAATCACATCCCAAACCAGATACTCACTAAAATGTATTTGCATGTTATTTTTTTCATCCATTTGAGGCTGTAAGTCAGCACAAATTTTAATTTATTCACTGGTTTGGAACAGGGAGAATGAGCCTACTATTTCAGAGAAATGTTTTGAAGGCTTAATAGTTGTTTTTTTTTAAAAAAAATGGCACACCACTGTTATGTCATAAACACACAGACACTTTGAATACTTTAAATTGTAAATTCTTAATGAGCACAAGAAATATACAAGCTAGACATTACACTTGTTATTTGGCCACCACTGGAGATTTATTTTTCTCCTCTTCATGTCCCCCACTCTTATTCTTTTTTTTGTTGTTGTTGAATGAATACAACATTCACACTCTTTCTCTCTTTTGCATTTGTTGTAATAGAAGCTTTAAAAATTGTGTATATAAAGGAGCTTTTAATGTAGAATGCTCTATCCCTGTGTCCACAAGTGCTCTGTTCAGAAGTTCTGATGAATGCTCAGTGTTTGGGATGGTGTTAAAGGGTGCATTCCCAAGTCTCTCCTCTCAACATGTTCACTGTACATGCAGTGTCACCTGCTCAGGGCTTCTGAGGCTGTCAGCATCTGGAATTGCTTCCTGGTGAGGTTTAAAGCATTCTGGAACATTCTATGTGGTAGTTCATTCCTGTGTATGCCACCTTCTTGCCCTGAATGTTAGGTGACAAGAGAGACATTTAGATGAAAATGGCCCATGTACATCAGTTAATGTGAAGTAGCTGTCTCAGAGAGAGATCACAGTCCAAACATCATGTGGAGAAACAGAGTGTCAGACTTCAGAGGCTGTTGTCAGGCGGAGCAAAAGAATCCCTCTTGAAAAGAAAAAGAAATTGAAGGCAGCTGAGGGTGAACTCAAAAGAGTTGGAAGACTGAAGTGAGCTGTGTGTTGTGACAGTCTGCACAGTTGTACGTTTCTTACGTTTGTTCCTGAGGCTTTACTTTTTATTTATTTTTGGCACAAGTCTGCAGAGGGGTCTCAAGTGGCTAACCAAAACACTTTAAAAGTCATCACAAGGCCCTGCGGGGTAGGGAATATGAGAGATGCCTCAGCCTTTGGTTGCCAGGCCCAGCCTCCAAGAGGTCTTCTGTATCTTTAAAAGTTGTGCAGGGGGAAGGGAGAATTCCACCTTGTGGTTTTTCCCATTACAGTGTTGCAAGAACACCTGCACTTGGCTGACTTTCTCTTCTAAAGATACAGGATCAGTGTCAGGCCAAGAACCTGGCAACCCTACCTTGGACAGTAGAAGAAGACAAAGGAAGGAGGGGCAGGTCAGCTTCCCTGAGCATATCAGTTTACAAAGGAAGGAAGTTAGGCAGAGAACAGAACAGGTAAAGGTAGGCAAGCCTAGCCAGCTGGAGGACCCTAACTCTATCTTCCTTCTGGAATACAAGCAAAAGAACCCAAACAGGAGTTGCTCTTGCCCCACTTCCAACAAATAGGGCTTACTTCTGAGCAATTAGAATTATAGTTAGGCTCTTTTCCAGCCCCTTCCTCCCCTCAGCATTGCCTTGCTTCTGCTGCTACAGGCCAGTAAGCTCCACCCCTCTTCCCATACCTGAAACTCAGGATAAGTGAAGCAGCTCCTTAGCAACCTGGCACTTCTCTTTCCTGGCACTGGTGCAGCTGAGCAGGACAGACTCTGTTGCTCTCGAGCTGGCCAGGGTTTGTCTGCACTGCCACCCGCTCATTCCTTCCTCTGCTGCTGGCCTGTGCTTATACTGGGAGGGGCCCCTGGGGCCTGTGTGAGACTCGGGGCCCTTGGGGTAGTGCTCCACCTGGCCATGTCCTAGCCTGGGCTTGTTTTAATATAAGAATGGGGTGGAAACTAACCCACTATCGTTGTCAGACCACTTCATTCTGAAATTTGGAATTGCCAATTCTAATCCCCCCCACACACTTGCAAGTGAGGGAGACCTATTCAGATAGTTCACCCTCCGACATTGTTGGAATTAGATGGGTTCCTGAATGCTCTGGGGACTTTCTGGTAGATAGAGCTGGTGACCCTGTTGAAGCTGTAGTCTTGCTATTCTATGGAATGGCTACATGAGGCATGCTATTGATCTGATAGCTCCTGAATGCCCTCTCTGACACTTGGGAATACTCATAGACCCATCACTCTCACTGGAGCTGGTGGCCTCAGAGGCTAAGAGTGGGTTTTTCCAGCTATAGCTGGTATGCCAGCTACAGCAATTCCTGGAGAGGGATAGTGTGGCCACAGTGGTGCAGGCCTTGCTAACTTCTAGATTGGCTATTGCAGTGCAGTCTATGTGGGGCTGCCTTTGAGGTTGGTTTCTAATTGCAGCTAGTGAAGAATGCTGGCGTCTGGCTTTTGGCCAGATCAGCTCCAATCAGCACACTACAGTGGTGCTAAACGCTCTGCACTGGCTACCACTACACTAGCAAGCTAGGTACAAGGCACTGCTGTTAGTGTAGGAAGCCCTAAATTGTCTAGGAACTAGGGAGGAAATGAGCAGACAATTTTGATTCTCTCAGTTTCTCATTTTTCTAATCTTAAATTCAGTTCTCCATATTTTTGCAAGAATTTGCAATTTTTTTAAAAAAATCCTCATGAAAATTCTTCAGCATTTTAGTGTGCATATTTCCTAATAAGCACATGGTTGAACGCAGTTTTGCTTAATGTACACATTTTCCACAGCAGTTTCTCCGAATATAATGCATTTTTGTATGCTATTTTCATTGATACCATTTTCATGCACATTAATATATGCATTTTTGTAAACACTGGTTGGCTGGAGAACTGCATCACAAAATTCATATAAGTGCAAATTTCAAAGCATGGCTGTGTTTCGGTTTTTACTGTTTCAGAAAGTGCAAATTTATTAAGTTTGGCTTTAAATGCAAACTGAATCAAATTTTCCCCCCATCTGTACTAGGGACCAGGTTACCTGTCCCATCCCTCATATACTGGTCAGATCACTGCAATCATCCAGAAAAGTCATCCTGCCTGTCCTACAGCTATCTCATATTTGTTTCGCTTCCACCTGAACCAAGGCTTTTAGCATAGTGGCACCAGCGGTTTGCACAACTGTTCCTATTGGAATGAAACAAACACCTGCAATCCTGATATTTCATTGGTTGCTGAAAGCGTATTTGTTTCACTAAGCATTTTAAGAGAATTAATTTGACTCCGTGTTCATCATTTCTCTATATTTTATTATTTTATATTGTTTGTTCATATGTACTGATTGAACTTGAAACTGTTAATAAAGTAAATGATCACAAAAGGCAAGTGATTGAAAAGTGTACCTTGGTGTTGCCCGTCTTTAGTGGTGCCACAGGTACTATCCATTATAAGTCTACTAGAGCTGCCTTTCACACAGCTCACTGAATTAGAAAACCCTATGTTTTGTCTATACATCTTTCCCCCATGGAAAGAAAAATAGTTTGGGGTATTTTAAACGGAAAAATAGCCAGAAAAAGTAGGTTAAAAGCAGTTCTCCCTGCCCCCACCCCACCCATCATTCCTGTGTTCAAACTTGCATCCTCCTGAGGCTGTTTTGATTTTGTTTTTAAATGGAGAAATAGTACACACCACTGCCTGCCATGTCTAGTTTAGTGAAAACATGCTGCTGTTTGTGCATGTGATATTTCTACAACAAAAGCAGGAACTTTTGGAAGCTGTCTTGGACCAAGTAAAACCATCAGACCATTTCATTCAATATTGTCTAGACCAGATGTCCCCAATCCTTCTGGGACCATGCGCACATTTGGAATTTTCAAAAAGTGTTGTGGATATGACAACAGCTGCCTAGAGGAGAAGGAAAATGGACAGACTCTAGAGATGAGGGGGGGAGAAAGAATCAACTGTCCCACACAGAGGAGGAAAATGCCACGCAGAGACCAACACCTCCAGGGAAAAGGAGGGGGAAAACCAGACTCCCAAAGAGAGCAACCCCCCCCACACATCCATCCATAGAAGAGGTCAAAAAACAAACACAATCTGCCAAACCTCAGACAGGAGGAACAACTGTTTATTTCCTTCCATTCTGTCCCTGGTCCAGACTTCTCTCTCCCCTCCTCCTTCCCCCCTCCCCATTTTCTTTCTTTCAAACCCCTTTCCTTCCCAGTCACCCTCCTTTCTCTCTGCATACCAAACTCAGTATTGGAAAATGTAGTTTTTTAAACAGAGATCCCTCAGTTCTCACTTCCACATAGGGTTGCCAGGGCAGAACCATCCCTGAGATTTCAGGGATGGGCCCTAATGATGTCATAGGGTGGGTCCTAGTGATGTCACAGAGTGAGCCCTAGCGATGTCATGGGGTGGGGCCTACCTAGTGATATCATTAAGCATGATATATTAAGCATCAACCACAGTTGCTTGAAGCATACCAATCAAACAAAAAAACCTGATTGGAAATTAAGATAGAAATCTTAGCTAAATGAGGGTGTTCCCAGGTCCAGCTGAAGTGATGGAATGATTCCTTCTCACCTGTTTAGGGAGCCTGGGTAGGGAACATTTAATCTAGCCTACTTGCTCCGGGCAAGAAGGATTTAAGTGCCCCCAGGCCAGGCCAGTCACCAGAAGGCCATTGTAAGGAAAAAGGAAGCCTAGTGTTGTGGAGATGTTAGAGGGGAGCACTCAGGAGTAAAGATGGATGCCCCTGAAGGTGTTGACGTGTGTGCGTTGTTGCGTGAAACAGCATACATTACGTTGAGTTAAGTTGAGCAAGAAACTTCTTCAGAGCATTAGATCATGTTAAGAGTCTTTATTAAGACATTACGGCCAAAGGCTTAAGAGTAAATACATGTAGAGTTTCTTCAGTCACCCCCCTTCTGGTACATCTCTCTCCAAAGGTAAACACAAAAGAGAACCTCTCCGTTCAGAGGCAATACACAGAAGACACAGCTTAACACAGATAGCTGCTAGAACTTTTCCCAGTCTATCGCGATGGTTACCATAGCAACGGCCTTCGCAGTCCATTCCCAGACTGGGCAAAGACATAACTCCCCCTAGTTACAGTTTTTCAGACTTGATGGAAAACAGACTCAGTGACAGTGCGGTTCAATGGTCAACAGAAGGTTGCACTTCTAAACATTTACTAAGGCACTAATTCCCACAGAACTCAACCAGACTTACTCCTGTGTAGATAAGATTAGGATTGTGCTGTTGGTGATGCAAAGAGATCTATATCAAGGAGAGGTTGGCAACCTTCTGCCTGGAATGCCCTGCCTGCCTTTTAACATGGCTGTCCCATACTTCTTTACAGACTTGACCCTTCACTGCAGAGAGAGGTTTGAGAAATTCACTTTGACAGTCAACCCAATTCCAGTGAGTAATAGTTGACAGAGAGAAAACACACAGGGTTTGGTCTACCTTCACAGGCAGTAGCTAGGGAACAAAAGCAATTGAAGCCACACTTCTCAGTATGTGAATTCTCTTTTACCACTATTGGACAAGAAACAAACCGTCATGCACCCAACAAGGTGCATCATCAGTGGGTTTAAGGGGGTTGAGCTGAGCGCATGGAGCCACTGTTTTTGCTTCTATGGATGTAAGGGACGGATGTCAGAAGTAAATTAAATACAAACAGAAAAAGAAAAAGACAGATGATTTCCTAAATGCAATGTCATACCAACCACAACAAGATTCCTATGAGTAAGCCAGAGAACTCAGCATCCCACAACCAGTCAGGGTTCCTCACCAAAGCTAAAAAAATCCTGGCAGCTAGTCAGCCAAGGTCACAGAAATCCCCTTGCAGCACAACCTGACCCAGGGGCTGCAGTTAATGCAGAATGCTGTGGCAGAATGCTGTCAGAACATAATACCTCTGTTCTAAAATCTGCACTGGTTGCTCATTTGCTACCAGGCCAAGTTCAAGGTATGCTTTCTATGTTATGGGTGCCACATAGTACTTGTTCTGCTCTTGTAAGAAATTGATCCTTTAGTGTGGCAGTACCTATGCTTTGGAACTCCCTGCATATTGACATTAGCCAGGTGCCTTTATTATACTCTTTTCAGCACCTGCTAAAAACATTTTTGTTTAGGCAAGCCTACCCAGACATGTAGAAGCTATTTTTTTTATCTGTTTTTAACTCATTGTTGGTTTTATTATTTTGAATGTTTTTAAATACCTGTCTTTAACTGTTTTTGCCAATAATTGTATTATTTTAATCCTTCTGTAAACCCCTTTGAGGTTTTTTGTTTGTTTTTTTACAATAGATCAGTATATAAATGTTGAAGGAAATTACATAAATAAATTGTGGAGCCACTGTGGCCCTTGGGTCTCTTCCCACTTTTAGGAACAAAGGAATCTGCCTTATACTGAGTCAGGCCATTTGGTACCATCAAGCTCGGTACTGATGACATACTAGCATTGGCTCTCCAGGAGTCCAGGCAATATTTCTTTACAGAGATTGGAGTTTGGACCTTTGCATGCAAAGCATGTGCCCTACCACTGAGCTATAGCCCTTCCCATTTAAAAAGGTATCTTTTAATATTGTTCTTTTCAATTGACTAATGAATGCATATCATACCTAGGGAAGATCCACACATTTATTTAAAGTACATTCAACACACATTTGAAACACATAAATCTCACCACAAAATCATGGGAACTGTAGTTTGTTAAGAGTGGTGGAAACTATTAACTGCGAGGAGGAAATGCATGCACGTGAGTTAGGGTGAGGTGGGAACATACTCCCATTAAAAAAAAAGGCTGCCTCCTGACTTTCATTCTCTTTTAATAAGGACTGTAAGGAGGTGTTAAAAAGCATTATCATATGCTCGCCAATATTTCACAGATGAGGACAGGCAAATTCTTGTGTACTTGTCAATGCCTCATTCCACCAAGAATCATTGCCTAAGGCCCCTTCCTCACTACCATCACCATACATGCATGTGCGCATGCGCACACACACTCACACACAAGCATGATGCTGAAGTCTTTTCTCCAGCTGCTCTACATTGCATTTGTTTGATCTGCCTGTCATGTACTGATGTCTGGAGCTGGATGTGGTAGTAAAGTAACTGCAACAGGATTATTTTAATAGAATGTTAAATCTCACAATGGGCCGGGATATACTTTGTATAGAACTTTGGCAATTCTAAAACATTCCAAGAACACTGATTATCTGAATAGGCTATTACAGAGGAATTGCTTGTGGGAGGGAACCTGAAAATCAAGATGGACCTACCCAACCTTCAGATATTTAATTTATAGAGAAGGGAGGCAGGAAGCCAGGAGAGCTCTAGTGCATGTTGTATGCACACTGACAAAAAATTGAATTGACAGAGAAGCATATCTCCTAAAGGTAAGATGGGTACAAAACAGGAGCAATGATTTCTTAGGGATGGTGCCATGGGTGTCCAGAAGCCAGACCAGAACTATATTTGTCTCTCTTAAACAAGACAGAGCAGCAGGAAAGTCCTTATTCCAGCCAGATACAACTTAGTCCATAAATAAGGATACAAGAAACATGTTGGATCAAAGTCTGATAGGAATTTTCTCCATCACAGATATTTTCTTACCATCAAATCCAAACGTAACACTGAAGTATTGTTTCAAAGCCGCATCTCTGCTCCTCTTTTCCACATGATACACTAGTACATTTCTTGAAGGTTTTTCCATTGACACAAAACAGGGATTAATTCTATTAACTTTCTCCATTTCAAGTTCCATCAAATCCTTCCAGTCCAGGAATTTTTTTGAACCGATAATATCTTTATCTCCAATCTCTTCAATTCCTTCAGAGACAGCGCTGTATTCCAAACTGTAATATTTATCTCCAGGATCCGTCACAACCAGGAAATCCAAATCTTTTTTCATGTCCATATTTAAGCCAATCTCCATAGATTGAACCTTGCCTTTAATTTCTCTTTCATCCTTTTTTTGTTTTCCAGATCTATCTTTATTCTCCTTTCTCATAGAATCCTGAATTTCTTTCAGCTCCTGTCTCATTTCATGAAATTCAGTTCTCCACGCTTGTCTATTATTTCTCAGTTCTTGTTTTATTGAGTTAATCCCATCCATTATTTTCTGAAGCATGTCTAGAAATAAAGTCCCTTCTTGTACATCCATGATCTTCTTAATTGCCATTCTTAAAACCAAAAGAACAAAACTCCTTCAATTTTCAATGTCCCAAGCAAAGAGCAGTTTATTTCTTTATCCAGTTACAAAGGAGTTAATCTTTCCAACCAACTAACGTCACACGCTAGACAGTCCTTATCTCTTAAATGTCCAGAAGTGCAAAAACAGCTTTTAGTTCACAGCGTTCAAATAACTAGTAGCAGAGAGAATGAGCAGATTCGTCAACAACAACAACAACAAAAAAGTAGATCAGAAAAAATAGTCCCTTATATATATTACACAAAAGTCTTGTAAATCAAAAAGATTTCTTATCTCTCCCAATCAGAAAGCTCTCATCCGTTGTAATCTTTAAAACGCAATTTTCCATGTCAGCTTTTTGCAATAAAAAAAAAAAAGATAAGCTATTTATATTTTCTTCCCCCTTAGTTCCGTAAATAAAGAAGGAAAGTCTTACCTCATCTAGGTTATCTTAATTGCTGTTACTTTGACAAATCTCTTTAGCTATATAGATAAGAAAATGATAAATGTAGACAGGAGGTTTGCCTGCTAGTCCGTTAAAAAAAAATGGGTCACTTATCCAGCTGAGCTAGCATAAAATCCTCGCTCTGTCTGAACTGCTGGAAGACAGACAATTCTGACAAATTCCAGGCTCCAACAATCAAAACAAAACTATGTGGCAGATCTCACGCTTCTTCCTTATCCGGAAGAAATCATCCCCAGTCAGAAAAAACCCTTCTGACTGAATTTAAAACTGGATAAGTTTCATCCAAGACGGGAGCCCATCTCAGAGGCAGCACAGGCGGAGGGATCCTCCTGGGAAGTCACTTTTATTATATGACTATGACAGCAAGATTTTTGGGTGCGTAAAGATGGAAGATGGACCCAATACGGATAATGACAGAAGAGCGATTTGAAACTACTGGACTCAGTAGATTTGATGAGTTGGATTAATTGACATGTTTATTTAGAAAAAAAATGATTGACATATATCTCAAGGATTGGAAACTTCTCTTTGACTTTTTGTGGAAGATTAAAATGATATGAAGTTAATGAGATTTGAAACCAACTAAGATAACTGCTGGAGGAAGGTGATTTTATAATCTATTAAGAGATAGGTCTGTTATATATTATAGATTTATAGTTGAATTATAGTGTTTTGAAATTACTGGATTTAGTAGATTTGATGAGCTGGATTAATTGGCATGTTTATTTAGAAAAAAAATTGATTGATATATATCTCAAGGATTGGAAACTTCTCTTTGACTTTTTGTGGAATATTAAAATGATATGATGTTAATGAGATTTGAAACCAACTAAGATAACCGCTGGAGGAAGGTGATTTTATAATCTATTAAGAGATAGGTTTGTTATATATTATAGATTTATAGCTGAACTATGACAAATCGGAAGTCAATATTTTTATATATATGTATTTTTTTTGTATTGTATTAGTTATTGATTTGTGTTGTTTTCTTTTTGTATTATTTTGGTTTTGAAAATTAGAATAAAAATTAATTGAAAAAAAAAAAAAAGAAACATGTTGGATCAGACCAACAACTCATCTAGTCCAGCATCCTGTTTCCCATGGTGGCTACCCAGATGAGTATGCAAAGCCCACAAGCCAGACATGAGTTGCAATAGCACTCTCCTGCTGCTGTTCCCCTTGAACTGGTATTCAGAGACATATTGCCTCTGAATCTAGAAGTAGCATATAAATGGTCATTGACAACCTTATCCTCCATGGATTTGTCCAATTCTCTTTTAAAGTGGCCTAAACTGGTGGCCATCACCACAAACCCAGTGCTTCCTAGTGCCCAAGTCATGTGGTGATACTATTCAGACAGGCGGGTATTCAGAAAATATGGTATGTCCCTGATAAATAGGGACAGTCAGAAGCTGTACATTAAAATTGTGTTACTGAAGAAACTGTCCATGGGAACATGGCTTCAAACAGTTACAAAGACACACATGTAGTACTATGAATATCTATAATGTCTTTTGGCTTTGTACAATTCTTTGTTTTAAAAAATTCACTAAACACTTTGCAAACACACCTGTCTCTGAGCTCAACCAAGCTTTTCAGTTTGCTCCGTCATCTACAGTTTGCATGTGAAATGTTGCCCACAGCCTCATCAAACAGTCCACCTTGATCCAGCATTAAAGCAAGCTAGATGCTGTCACGTGTGCTGTCACAGACTATTTGGTTTTACTAGCTATGTTGCAGAAGTATACTTTCAATGAGGAAACTAAACAGGGATGAGAAGCTGGCGAGATTCTGCCTCCACTGTCAGAGACAGTATGTCTGAATACCAGTTACTGGGAATCACAAGTGGGGAGAGAGCTGTTGTGCTCAAGTCCTGCTTGTGGGCTTCCCATAAGCATCTTGTTGACCACAGTGAGAACAGGCTGCCAGACTAGATGGGCCACTGGCCTGATCCATCAGGGCTCTTCTTACGTTCTTATGTTTCTGCTAAAATAGTAAACTTTAAATGCTATTAAGTAACCCTGGCAAAAGCAATCAGTGTTTCCAATAGCCATAATGAACCCAATAGCCATAATGAACCTATTCCTTCCCTGAGGAAGTACGCCTGGCGCCAACTCTGCTCTCCTTCCGGCGCCAGGTCAAAACCTTCCTATTCTCTGAAGCATTTTAAGTTACACTGATTTAATTTTAAAAATGTTTATTGTGTTGGATTGTTGCTTGTATTTTAGTATTGTTTTGTTATTTATTGTATTTTTATGCTGTTTTATGTTCACCGCCCAGAGAGCTATTGCTAGTCGGGCGGTATATAAATTTAATAAATAAATAAATAAAATAAATAAATATTGAAGACTGCATCACATATTGTGTTTTCTGGCATGAATATGAATATTTGTGTAAGGCAAAGGTTTGAGTAGACATGGTTAGGATTGTGCTGAAAATCAATGGGACTTTTGAGTAAATGTAGCAAAGGATTGTGTTTGTGTTCTAAATCTTTCTCTCCCCCCAATCCTTTTTTCTTTTAAAGCAACTAGGCAGGGTGTACTTAGAATTATAATTAGAACTGGACATTATTACCTGCCCTTCACCCAAAGGTCAATGATTTTATTTGGGAGGAAACTAATACAGATTTTTTTAAAAGAAAATCTGCAATGCCAATTGGTTTTGACAGTAAGCTATTATATAGGGTGTATGTATTTCTACATCTCCAGTGTGTGTGTATATGGAATCTTTCCAACAACCCTGTGAGTTAGGGATGAAAACCAAGGCAGCTCACAAGAAATAAAGTCGTTTAAAGTCCAATAACCAAAAAAACAAGTATAAAACAGTTGCAAACCAGCTTAAAGTGGCATGATTCTAAATTTTGGGTTGGGTGGGTGAAGTTCCTTATCATTTTAAGTTGCAGTCCTGTTCACGCTTCCCTGTTTAAATATATTGGGACTTACTTCTGATTAAATATGCATTGGATTGCACTATAAAATATCTTTACAGGTTTTGTAAATAATAAACATCTTTGACATGCATGCTTACAGTAAATAAATATTTCTTCATACTATGTCTCAATATGTATCTGATTTCACTCTATGGTTGTACATTATTATTTCCTCTACATTTTAAGCATGCTATCCTTGTTGGGGTGGTCATGGTCATCCTCCATTTTTTTCACCCTGAGGGGAAGATTAGGCTGAGAAATAGTGAGTAGTCCATGGTCACCAAGTCAACTTTGTAGCTGATTTCCAGTTTTAAAAATAATTAAAATGATTTCTGCGCAGGCCAGGTTTATGAAGTAATGCAGATTGACATAATATATTTAAAGCACATCCAACTCACATTTAAAGTGCATGACGTCCCCCAAAGAATCCTGGGAAGTATAATTTCCCCCTCACAGTTATAGTTCCCACCATCCTTAACAAACTACAGTTCCCATGATTCTGTTGTGGGATTCACGTACTTCAAATGTATGCTGAATGTGCTTTAAATGCATGGTGTGGATCTGCCCTAAGTATGTTGTGCATTCATTAGTGAATTGAAAACAACATTTTTAAAAGATAATTTTTAAACAGGGGAAGGGCTATAGCTCAGTGGTAGGGCACATGTTTGCATGCAAAGGTCCAAAATTCAATCTCTGGAAAAGACTATTGCTTGGAATCCTGGAGAGTCAATGCTAGTATGTCATCAGCACCGAGCTTGATGGTACCAAATGGCCTGACTCAGTATAAGGCAGATTCCTTTGTTCCTAGAAGTGGGAAGAGACCCAAGGGCCACAGTGGCTCCACAATTTATTTATGTAATTTCCTTCAACATTTATATACATTTATATGTTATGGCTGTTTTGCTCCTAGGATGTTTTTGCTTTTTAAATCCCTCTGAGTGATTTTGTAACAGGGGTTTTTACAGAATTTGGCTATTTCAGATGTGGGGTTCATCAGTGTAGAGTTTTGGCCCATTTGTTTACTTTCCCATTCTGGCATAACAATGGTTAGGAATAGTGCAATGTTCAGGAGTGCAGCATAACACTTCAGATAACACATGATCGTCATGCAATCACACATATCATAGATAAGCTCTCACAGATAGAGGCACATGGATGGTGGAATTCCCTGTTTGGCTGGGGTGAGGACGCCAAAGGAGGTTTCAACCTTATACTGCACCTCGTTGTGGTGGTTTTGGTTTTACAGAAAGTTTTGATCTTTGTCTAAATGGCCCTTGTAATGTGTATCCATCTCATATAGCACAATTACACCAATTGGAAGTCAGCATTGGAGCCCGGGGGTAGAACTGTGAAAGGACGTATACATCTACATTTCAAAGAGGGGGGGTGGTACGGCTTGGCTAACCCCATGATAGTTCAAGTGGACTCTAGGAGGTGTAAGGCCAAGAGCTATAACTCCCACCCCAACTCTCACACACCCCCACCTGATGGTATGGCTGGTGATGCGTTCCAGATGTTTTGTGCAAAGGAAAACAAGGGCAGAGTTAAACGCTGTTGCATAAATGTTATCTTATTCCTTGGCGTATATACCCCCACCCACAGTGAATCCCATTGTTCGTTAGAAAGAGCCTTAGTTTTTTTTAGTGTCAATTAGAAGCACACATGCAGATATATACACACGTGTATCATAAGCTTGTGGATTGGGGACGTACAATCCCAAAGACATTGGACTGCCCAGATCCTTTTTGGTATGATGTAACTCAAATACCAGAAGGACTGGTAAAGGTAGAAATTGCAGGCCGTCTATGTCAAAAAGCAGCAGTGGTATTGCAGCATAATCATACAGGGAAATTCGCCAGCTTGAAAGGGAAAAGCAAAATCTTCACTTCACATGGCCTCAGCTGGTCAAAATTGGAGATGGACATATACAGCATGAATTTTTGGTATCCCCAAATTGCCCTGTTGCCTTACTGGGCAGGGACATTTTAACAAAACTGCAAGCTTCCATTTCCTTTGAAGGGAACTTGATGAGAGTCACCATTCCTAAATGCTGTAGCTCTTCATATCAAATGGCCCTGAGGGGGGTGATGCAACATAAACCTGCCTCAGTCTTGGAATGGGAGGAAGAGGCAGAGGGCATTCCAGATATAGTATGGGCACACAAGAATAACCCAGCCAGGGCTTTAGAAGCAGAACCTGTGAAAGTCACCTTAAAACCTGGAGCAAAGCCCCAACCAGTGAAACAATACCCCCTCAGGCGCGAGGTTCGAGAAGGCCTCCAACCCCTTATTCAATAGTTCCTAAAGGATTGGAAATGGACTAAATTAATGGGGGGGAAAGGGGGGGGAAGCATTTAGGGAGTTGAAACAAGCCCTAAGCAAAATGATTAAGTTTCAACCCCCTAATGCTTTTGAGGGAGGATTGTTAGAATGGAAAATTTTGATTGATTTGTTCCATGTGAAATAGATCTTTAGTAAAACCCAATATTAAGTTGTCTGACATGCAAGAGTTAAGGGATGAAGGCCGACACTGGAACAACAAGTGAGATTCACATATTTTGTATCATCTTGTGGTACTGTGCATAGCTATGCCAGGCCAAGACTCCCAAGACTCCCACCTATGTGCTTTGTGCAATCTGCCTAGTGATAGAAGAATATATCTATGCTTGTGAGAACTGTAACTTTAGACCTCACTGGACTGGCAAGAGCTGCCCGTGAGTCTCCATTTGCAAACGTAATAAAGCTTTGGTTTGGAACCTTGAGTCTCACGTTGTTTGAGTATTGGGATCTCATCCAGCGGTACAAACCTCAAAATTGAGTGTAACAGCTTCAGTTACTATTGTTCCTAGCTACTGCCTGTTAAGGTAGACCAAACCATGAGTGTTTTCTCTCTGTCAGTTATTACTATTGGAATTGGGTTGGCTGTTACAGTGAGTTTATAGCAGCCCACAGGATAGGCAGGAAAGGGTAGAGAATCTTCTTAACTCTTACTCATTTCTCAAATCTCTCTCTGCAGTGAAGGGTCCAATCTGTAAAGAGGTTTGGAGCAGCCATGTTAAAAGGCAGGAAGGGCATTCCAGGCAGGGGATTGCCAACTCTACTTTGATATGGATATCTTTGCAGAGGATCCTGAGTCAAGCCTCACCAACAGCACAATCCTAGCCATCTACTCAGCCCAGTTGAGTTCTATGGGGGTTAGGCCCTTAATAAGTGTGTTTAGAATTGCAGCATTCAGGGGCATCTATCTTTACTCCTGAGTGCTCCCAACTAACATCTCCACAACACTAGGCTCCCTTCTTCCTACAATGGCCTTCTGGTGACTAGACTGGCCTGGCCTGGGAGTGTAATATTTACAAGATTTGAAATGAACTACAAATACTGGTTAGAAGGAACAAACATTACTTAACAGTGTGTTTCTGCAGAACCCAGAGCTGTACTGCTCTAACCCAGACAGAGAGCTCTTCTTTCATTTTCCTGCTGGTCCCACCCCCAACTGATTCCCCCATACAACTATTTCTAATTCACTTGAGCTCCTACTCACATTACAGGGGGCACTTAAACCCTTCTGCCAGAAGCAAGTAAGCTAGATTAAATGTTCGCTACCCAAGTTCCCTAAACAGGGGAGAAGGAATGATCTCGTCACTTCAGCTTGACCTGGGAACACCCTCATTTAGCTAAAATTTCTATCTTAATTTCCAATCAGAGGTTGTTTGTTTTGTTTTTTCAACTGTGGTTGATGCTTAATGTTTCATACTTAATTATATCACTAGATCCCACCCCATGACATCAGTAGGGCACTGCCCTGTGACATTACTAGGGTCCACCCCTGAAATCTTAGGGTTTGTGATGCTTCTGACTTAGCAACCCTAATTGGTAGCAATATTCTCCATGAATTTGTCTGATCTTGGATGGCTTTAAAAGAGGGTAAGACACATTCATAGAGGATAATGTGAATGGCTACTAGCCATGATGACTGTATGCCTCTGAATGCCAGTTGCTGAGAATCACAAGGGGGAGGGGGAGTGCTATTTTATTCAGACTATAAAGTACTTCTTTATGCAGTGCACAGTTAAAACTATGGAATTTGCTCTCATGAGGGGCAGTGATGACCACCAACTCAGATGGTTTTAAAAGAGGATTAGACAAATTCATGGCAGATAAGACTATCAATGGCTACTAGCCATGATGGCTGTGCTCTACCACCATAGTCGGAGGCAGTATGTTTTTGAAAATCAGTTGCCAGAAGCTGCTGGAGGGAATAATGCTCTTGCATTCAGGTTCTGCTTGTGGGCTTCCCATAAGCATCTGGCTGGCCACAGAACAGGATGCTGGGCTAGATAGGCCATTGGCCTCTTCTTATGTTCTCATGCCTTAGACTAGATACTATAGGCCTCTTCAGATGTTCATTTTGAACAAGTGGGAATGTGTAGGATGACTTCCAAACCCTGAGTAATTCTGTGCACTCCCCAGCCAATGCTTAATCAGCCAATGTGAAGGGGATGCCTTACTCATACGCAGAGTTCCAAGATGGGGATGGGAATACTGGTCAATCACCATATGAACAAGTAAGACAGCCTCCTTCATGTTAAAGTTGATCATGTCTCCTAAGACCTCATTTCTCCTCTTAGGCCTGTTTGAACACTTGAGAGTGTTAACATGTCCAGTTGTTGACTTGCTGTTTTAAGTGATTTTTTATATATAATGTATTTATTGTAGTCTGAATTTTATTTGTATTATTTTATTGCAGTTGTCATACTTCCAATTTTAAAATTGAATTTAAAGTGCTTAGAGATTTTTTGCCTAAGCAGGTATTCTGCTTAGGGATCTTAAGTGGTATAAATTTGCTAGATAAATAAACAATGTATTGGCCAGGGAGTGTTCACAGTACATACTTCATCAAGGGAGCAGAGTCACTCAGTATGTTCCTGCTTGCCATTTCATGCATTGAAGCTCAACATCTGAAAAGGGCCGAATCTGATGGATTGAATTCAAGCCCCATGAATTCACAAAATTAAGATAGGTGGAGTTAACTGAGTGGGTAGTAGTCACATCTGATTATTGAGCATATTTCCCAAAGAATGGCCATTCTGATACTTACAACTCTTTGAATGGGAATTGAAAGCTCTCTGAGAAGGGAATCTGTCATTCTACATTATTCCAATGCATTACTGGAGAATGGGGACAGTATATCTTGAGTGGCAAAGGCTGGCAGCCAAAGTCTAAAAAGATACATATGTAATAACATGAGTCAATCATGTCCACAGTTTGCAATGCAAATTTGAGAGGTTGTGCAGGCTCTGCTTACCTCTATTCTCCTAGCTCCTGAGATAACTGTGGCAGGACAACAAAAGAAAGATAGGACTACATAAAGAGTGGATGGAATAAGATAAGCCACCACCTACCACCTTACCTAAAAGAGATGAACTGCTCTCCTCAAATAAATAGTAATCTTTATAATAAATATCAGAATCATCAGTAAGTAGTAAAGTTCCATGGTCTTCAGATCGCAAAAATTGTTTTCAACAGTAAAATACCTATGCACAGATTTCAGGCTCCATGATGTGGATTTGGCCCTGCTAACCCACAGAGGATCCAACCTCTGCCAGACACACATTTGTGGAAATCATTTCACATGTGCCACCATTTAGTTGGATTCAACTAAATGCTTTCTTGTAACCCTGCATCCAGAGCATTTGGATCTTAGCAAC
Source organism: Rhineura floridana (assembly GCF_030035675.1). Lineage (NCBI taxonomy): Eukaryota > Metazoa > Chordata > Lepidosauria > Squamata > Rhineuridae > Rhineura > Rhineura floridana. The sequence continues at coordinate 131,875,945 of NC_084481.1, read as the reverse complement.
TGTCCTGTTCAGTATATTGCCTTTCCTATCCCTTAGTGGCCTCCCAAATGACTCCAAGGGGCAGTAAGGAGGGATCAAACTATGCTGTGGAGGTCATAGAACTGAGATACACCGCTCATAAGGCCTTTTCAAAGGCTAGAAAGGACTTCAGCTCATCTTGACAAATTCAGGAACTGAGCAGGTCTGACGGATGAAAAATCCTAAAATCTGTGGAGTGATGCACCTCAGCAGAAATCAAAATATTTTATTGTGTGTGAAATGTGGCAATACCTATTTTCATCCCATTTTGAAGTTGATCACAGGAACTTAAGAAGATGCCTTAATACCGAGTCAGGCTATTGCTTCATCGTGCTCAGTACTGTCTACTGACTGACATTATCTGTCCAGGATTTCAGACTTGAGTCTTTCCCAGCCCTACCTGGAAGTGTGGGGGTCAGTTGAATTTGGGGCCCTTGCATGCAAAGATCCACTGAGCCACAACCCTTCTCATAGGTTAAGGCCAAGGAGTTATTGTTATGTCCCTTCAAGTCGATTACGACTTATGGCGGCCCTATGAATCATTGACCTCCAATAGCATCTGTCATAAACCACCCTGTTCTGATCTTGTAAGTTCAGGTCTGAGATAGATGCTAAAAGTATGTCATCCAAAACAGCAAGAAGGAAACAAACTGAGACTATGGACCACTTCTTGGGGGGGGGGAATATGTGTTTTCTAACATATGTTTATTTGTCTTTGTCAGCAGGTACACCGACTAGGCTAATCTTTACAAGTTAGGAGGGGAAATCTGTCCAGAAATCATCCATGTAGGAAAAAGTGCTTTATGGAATGGTCCTAAGACTCATGCCAAAATCAATACTGACTCAGCCCTTCTCTAGCCAGAACAAGGCTTTCTTTTAATGTAACATGGCTTTGTGTATATAAACTATCATTGATTCAATGTAGTGTCAGGCCACCTCCATCACAGTCATCCATTAGATTGTGCATTTCTGTGCCTAGAGTAATAATGAAAATTCAATGGCTTAAAAGACTGAAATCTAGACTGGAACTCATACTGATTTATTGTAGTGATTTTCTAGCAAAGAACTATTAAACATTACCAAAAATCATATAAAATTTAGCACTTATTACATTATGATAGTTAAGTGCTGCAGTGGATTTATGTACTGTGAATGTAGCCTTATTACTACTGAACTTTAGTCCCCCAAACCACCCCTGGATCTTACTATCTAAGCCAGGGGTTCCCAAACTGTAGTCATGGACCACCAGTGGTCCATGAGCTTCATTCAGGTGGTCCATGGCATATCTGCATTACGTTGTTACATCGATTTTTATTGTTTCTTTTATTTTTTATATTGTATTTTATTGCATTACAGTTTGAATTCTATGGAATACAAATTGTAATACAATAAAATACAATATGAGAAAAAAAGAAACAAATAGAAATACAATAAAAAGCATACAGCATCTAGCATAGGGCATTATAATTGCTGCAGAAAAATCATTAAGTGGGTGGACCAAGACCATCAGCAATTTTCAAGAGGTCCATGGGAGAAAAGGTTTGGGAACCACTGATCTAAGCTGTATCTTATATCGTTCTAGGGAAAACTTGGAAAACACTGTCAGTTACACTGTGAAGCTCCTTCCTTTACCATAGCCCTACTCAAGCATTACAGCAATTGCAATCACGCGATATGGGGGTCCTTTTCATGGTCCTGACCATCCACATATTAGAGGGCCTATCTGTATCCATAGGCTCCCCCTCCATTATTTCAAACCCTGATTTTGGTAGATTCTAAACCACAATGGGAGCCAAATTGCGTAGAGCAGGATCCATTTTATAGACATGACCCTCAAAGACATGGACAGTGGAGAGGATGGAACTAGTGCGGATGTGATGACAAGGGCAGGGTCAGGAAGCATACAAGATTATACCCCAATAGGGTTCATGTTATGCAGCCTGATCCTATGCATGTTTACTCAAAAGTAAGTCTCACTGAGTTCATTAGTAAGTGTGCATAGAAATGTAGCTTTAAGCACCAATCTCAAGCATACTACTTTGGAACTCATTTAATCTCAGTAGTGCTTATCTCTCAGCAAATAGGTTTGCGATTGGCTGTTAGTATATATTATCATTGTTCTCATGAAACATTTCCTGTGAAATTCTCAGTTAAATGAACAGGAATCACTCAATACTCTTGGTAATTCCCTTTCATTCCAATGGATATTAGCCAAGATGTGTTCTTGGCAGGTATATTCCCTGTAAACAAATTCATCTTATGTTAAATAAAAACTATAAATATTCTGAGGGTTGTCTGTATTCTGTAATTCCCCAGTTGCATCTTGGTACTGGGCACAAAATACAAGTATCCTGAGAATCTTAGGTTCCACTGTGTTATTTTGTTTTAAAAGCAAGTTTCTAGCCATTATAAATCCTGGTTTGTTTTCATTAACCAGAGTTTATACAAACCACAGTCCCTAAATTCAGCTGTCAAGAGGAATTGTCGTTAGGTTAAAAGTTTTTTTTTTTAAAAAACCCTTCTTCTCTGGCATGCAAAGTGAAGAGGGAGACCAATGAGCCTCAGGTTCATATTTCACACTTTGGGAAACTAAACCAGGCCATTATCTTGATGGATTATGTCCTATAGACAGAGAGCCAGATTCTCAGAAGACAATAGAAAAAAAGTATAAGCTGTGTTTAAAACTGAATTAAAGGAAGTGGAAAACCGTAGCTACAGTTCTAAATAATACTTTCTGATCAAGGTTTCAGTGCTTTCACTGAGATTACACTGGTGTGAACGGTGAAAGAACTGTGACATTTCTGTAAATTGAGATTGTATCAATCTAGCCAAATTCAGGATTCTCCTAATTCTAGATGAGTCAGAGTTGGCTTAATACTTGCTCCTTAAGAGATTCAAGTAACTGGAGCCTACAGCTGGCTGTAATTTGATTGAAAGGAAATGGAAAAATTCTGATTAGACATCTCCTTTGCCTAGCTTCATTATGCATTGGAACATGCAAGTACATTTGAGTACAGTAGTAAATAAATCATTACCTACAGACAACTCCAAACACAAGCAATATGGAGGGCTTTAAATACCTTTCTCTCACTTTTTCTAGAAATCGGCTACTCTAAAAGAAGCTTTAAGGGTCAACACAAGTTAATCACCTACCCTATGGATTCTGATGACAAAGAAGGGCAATGACCTGATGCGTGTTCCATCATTTGGATATCTGTCTTTTGTGTTGCTTCCTACTATGATAGCTTCCTACATGTTCTATGTGTTCAGTATTCTAAAAGGCACCCAGTGCCTGGCCCCTCTGAAAGCCATGGAAATGCATGCAGAGAAGTTGCTGGTTGGACTCAACTTACATCAGGGTTTCAACTGGGAATGGTGTTACCCTAAGAACATAGAGAAGAGAAAGAGAAATGAAAGCAAGGGTGGTGCAGTGGTTAGAATGTTGGACTAGAAGCAGGGAAATCTAGGTTCAAATTCCCACTCAGCCTTGAAACTCACTAAGTGACCTTGGGGACATCATTCTCTCCCAGCATAATCTACCTCACAAAGTCATTGTACGGATAAAATGGAGGAGGAATAAAGAACCACATACACTGCCTTCAGCTCCTTGAAGGAAAGACAGGGTATATATAGTAAATAATATTAATAAATAACTTACAATATTACTTCAAATCTCTGCTGTGACTCTGCTGTGTACATGGAGTTTACATGACCCCTTCCATTATTTTATTGCCTGGAATGTTGTTCCCATGCAATGGGGAGCCCCTACTGGATTGAGGTGTGTGGTGCAAATAAATAAATACATAAAGGACCCCACATTCTCTTGGTTTCTGTTTTTCTTCTCTGAGTGCCAAAGGGAAATGTCAGTTCATGCATAGACCCTTTCATGCTTACAGAAGAAAATGATAGGGATGCATTCAACGTACCACTAAGTCAAACATTCTGTCATGAAGGTTCCATATAGAGATGGGGGAGAAACTGGATCACATTGAAAGCTGAATTGATCAAATTCACACTTTCCGAAACAATATGAGAACTGAAACACAGCCATCTTTTGAAATTCAGACTAAGGCAAATTTTGTGAAGCAGTTCTCCAGCCAAGCAATGCTTACAAATATGCATATGTTAAGGGGGAAATGTGCATAAAATGAATATATCAGTGAAAATAACATAATGCATTATATTGGGAGAAATTCACACCAAAATGCTAAAGAATTTTCATGAGGATGTTTTTTTAAAAAAATGTAAACTGTTGCAGAGACCCAACTTTAAAATGAGAGACTAAGAGAACTGAAATTTATAGATCTTTCCATCTCTAGTTCCACATATACATTCACATGCACATATCCAAATACACAACATTTTCCTCATACCAGAGGTCCATAGCTGCACTCATGAGCATACAGAGATCCTTTGCATGTATGCAGATCAACTGAGTCCAAAACTGATCTTTTGTTGACATCAGTTGGGAATCCTTGGTTATGCAAGAGATGGGTGTGTGCATGTGCTAACGTGCACAAGGAGGATCTGAACTCATGTGAGAACATACAGCTCAGATTACCCTGCCCCAAACCCTTTGTTTCAGTCTCTTAAAACATTATACTGTTGTTTCCTTGGGGCATGTGGGAATCATATTTCCCATCCCCACCCCCCAGTAACAGCTAGCAGCTATGAGTCTTAACATATTATTATTATTATTACTCTTTATTTTTACCCCGCCCTTTTTCCAAAACTGGAACTCAGGGCGGCTTACAAATAAAAACTACACATAGATAAAAAACATACAAAAATATACAATTAAAATAGAATTAAACTATTCGTAACATTAAAACCATGAAACATACACTTAAAATACTAAGACAATTTAAAACATTAAGAATAGGACCATAGAAAATACAACTGACCTTATGAGGTCCTATCTTAAACATCTTCTAGTCCAAAAGCCTGTCGGAATAAAAAAGTATTTGCCTGCCGACGGAAGGATAGCAAGGAAGGGGCCATTCGTGCTTCCCTAGGAAGAGAGTTCCAGAACCTGGGGGCAGCCACCGAGAAGGCCCTATCTCGCGTCTCCACCAATCGCGCTTGTGAAGGTGTTGGGACTGAGAAAAGGGCCTCTCCTGAGGATCTCAATGCCGGGGCAGGCTCATATGGGGACATACGGTCTGACAAATAGCCTGGACCTAGGCCATATAGAGCTTTATAGGTCAAAACCAGCACTTTGAATTGTGACCGGAAACAAACTGGCAGCCAGTGGAGCTGTCGCAACAGGGGGTTGTATGGTCCCTGTAACCAGCTCCAGTTAGCACTCTGGCTGCAGCTCTTTGTACCAGTTTAAGTTTCCGAACAGTCTTCAAAGACAGCCCCACGTAGAGCATGTTACAGTAATCTAAATGGGATGTAACTAAGGCATGCATCACTGTAGTCAAATCAAGCGTCTCCAGGAACGGGCACTGCTGGCGCACCAGTCTTAGCTGGGCAAAAGCACTCCTGGCCACTGCAGAGACCTGGGCCTCCATGTTCAAAGCTGAGTCCAGGAGCACACCCAAACTGCAAACCTGTGTCTTCGGGGGAGTGTAACCCCATCCAGCACAGGCTGAATCCCTATTCCCTGATTTGCCTTTCGACTAACCAGGAGCACCTCTCTCTTGTCTGGATTTAATTTCAATTTGTTCGCCCTCATCCAGTCCATCACTGATGCCAGGCACCGGTTCAGGACCATGACAGCTTCCTTGGCTTTAAGTGGAAAGGAAAAATAGAGTTGGGTGTCATCCGCATACTGATGACACCGAACCCCAAACCCCCGGACAACCTCACCCAGTGGTTTCATGTAGATGTTAAATAACATGGGGGACAAAACTGAGCCCTGAGAGACCCCATATGTCAACGGCCAAGGAGTCGAACAGGAATCCCCCAGCGCCACCTTCTGGGTTCGTCCCTCCAGGAAGGAGCCAAGCCACCGCAACACAGTGCCCCCAAATCCTATCCTGGCAAGGCAGCCCAGACGGATACCATGGTCGATGATATCGAAAGCTGCTGAGAGGTCCAGTAGAACCAACAGGGACACACTCCCCCTGTCCAGCTCTCTGTGTAGGTCATCCACCAAGGCGACCAAAGCCGTCTCTGTCCCGTAGCCAGGTCTGAAACCAGACTGAAATGGGTCAAGATAATCCATTTCATCCAAGAGTCTCTGGAGCTGGGCAGCCACCACACGCTCTATTACCTTACCCAGAAATGGAATGTTGGAGACTGGCCGATAGTTATCCATTATAGAGGGATCCAGGGAGGGCTTTTTCAACAGAGGTCTTACAACTGCCTCTTTTAGGCACATTGGAATTCTGCCTTGTTGTAAAGAGGCATTTACCACTCCCCTCACCCAGTCGGCCAGTCCCCCTCTGGCACTCTTAATGAGCCAGGAAGGGCAAGGGTCTAGCAAACATGTGGTGGCTCTCGCCTCTCCAAGGATCTTGTCCACATCCTTGGGCTGTACAAATTGAAAAGAATCCACTGTTATTGGACAAGCAGGAGCCAAAGTTACATCCCTTGAGACTGTATCAATTTTAGCGTCCAAGTCAGAGTGAATCTGAGCGACTTTATCTGCAAAGTCCCATGCAAATTCTTGACAGCGGGCTGTTGAGTGGTCTATATTACCCTCTCGGGGGCCTGAATGTAAAAGACCCCTGACCACTCAAAACAGCTCCGCTGGACGGCTCCCTGCAGACACAATGGCAGCAGAAAAGAAAAGTTTCTTCTTTACCCGCACTGCCACAGAGGAGGCCTTCAAATAGGCTCTAACCCGTGTTCGGTCAGACTCGTTCCGAGTCTTCTGCCAAAGTCGCTCTAGTCCCCGTCTTATTTGTTTCATAGCCGCCAGCTCCCTGGTAAACCAAGGAGCTGGTTTGGCTCCACTCCATGAGAGGGGATGCTCTGGGGCGATCGTGTCCACCGCCGTGGCCATTTCCCCATTCCAGAGGTCAACCAGGGCTTCGACAGAATCGCCTGCCGAGGTGACAGGAAAATCCCCAAGAGCCATCAGGAAACCATCCGGATCCATCAATCTCCTGGGGCGGACCATCCTAATCGGTCCCCCACCCCTGCAGAGGTTCTGAGTCCCAGTGAGTCTAAACCCAACCAGGTAGTGATCTGTCCATGACAACGGTACTACAGAGAGTTCCTCCACACCAAGATCACCATCATCCCAACCCGCACAGAAAACAAGGTCCAAAATGTGGCCAGCGGCATGAGTGGGGCCAGATAATACTTGGGACAGACCCATGGTTGTCATGGAGGCCATGAAGTCCTGAGCCACTCCCGACATAGCAGTCTCGGCATGGATGTTGAAGTCACCCAATACCACAAGTCGTGGGGACTCCAACACCAACCCCGAGACCACCCTGGCTAGCTCAGGAAGGGAGACTGTTGAGCAGCGGGGTGGGCGGTACACCAACAGAATCCCTATTCTGTCCTGCCCACCCAACTTCAAATATACACATTCGAACCCTGAAGACTGTGGGAGAGGGCACCTGGTCAGGGAGATGGCATCATGATAGATCACTGGAACTCCACCTCCCCGTCCCCCAGGTCTCACCTGCTGTTGCACGGAGAAACCTGGCGGGCAGAGATTAACCCCCCCCAGCTTCATCCAACCAGGTCTCCGTGATACAAGCCAGGTCGGCGTGCTCATCCAGGATCAAATCCTGAATGGCCAATGTTTTACCATTCACCGACCTGGCATTCACAAGCAGCATTTTCAGCCCAGGGGAACTGTCACCACGGCTGTCCAGACTATTTGAATGGGGAAACAGTTTGGGGGCAACCAACACCCTATTACGCTTCCATCTCCCCCGATGACATAACTGTCTCCCCACTCCATATCTCCCTCTGCCCTCCAAAACATGAATGGCAGCCCCCTGGTTCCCCTCCCCTACCCACTTATATTGAAAACACATCCTTCCTTAACAGCAGGCGAGACTATACTCTTAAAACCAACACCCTACAACCGACAGGCAAGTATCAAACAAATTTAAAAAACCATCAAAATAAAATGGCTGGATAGCAAGTAAGTAAAACAGCTAATTCGGGTCACGATCCTAATCCTACAAAAAGCAGGGAAGCTCGATGGAAAAGCCAAGTCCAGGCAGCAGCAACAGAGCACTCCAACCTCTTCTTCTTCCTCCTGCAGCCTCCAACAAAGCGACTATAGTCCTCCTTTTCTACTGGTATTGATCCATACCTTGCAGGATCGTGAGGCACTGGGGGGGTAATCGTGGGGTGGGGTGGAATACAGTCTTCTTCACGCTTGTGGTGAGTCTCACTATGTCAGAACCAACAGTTTTCCTTTGTGTCTTGGTGATGACTTAATAACTTGACTGCTTCCTTTTAAAGGACTTCCTCTTCTATAACAGCATTACTGTTAGAGTACTGATGTTATTGTCATTGATATTACTGTTGTTTCTGAACACTCAGCGGCGTCTCTTCCAACTGTGGCGTTCTGGAGAGATGTTTAATTTTCCTCTGTCCAGCACACTCTCAAACAGAGCTTGTTACTGTTGTTACTGGACACTTATTGCCGTTATTACTAGTCACTCAACGGCATCTCCTTCTCTCCCCCTCTGTTAACGCCCTTTTGCATACACGCCACTGCTTTTAGCATAGCTCTGCATAGCTCTGCCATGCCTCTGCTCAGTTTACTCTTAGGCAGAGCTCTTCCCACTACAGCGTACTAAAAACATTCTAAAAGATGTTAGCTCTCCACCAGCTGTTTTTATCTTACTTAGCTTACTTAGCTATTACTACTGCTGTTACTAGTGCTGTTGCCGGCGTCCTTATCTCCCTTATACATAACATATCCTTAACATACTAAGTATAACTGCATAATGAATAGTTTGAATAAAAGGTACTTACATTTTAAAGTGGCATAACAATTTGTTTTCTAAATTATGGCAGGTGACGTTATTCATAATTAAAGATTACACCATTAAATACAGTTCTACGACCATGACAGAAATACAGTTCCATGTTTTAGGTTTACAAATTTAAAATAAGTGAGTTAAATCAGTCACTTTTCCCCCCACTAGCCTCACAAATGGATCTGTATGGTTTGAAAATATCTATTAACCCTAAAGAAGAAAGGCCAAACAAGTCTTAGGGCCCTAGAAAGAAAAGATGCTGTACGTACCAAAAGCAAGGACCATACCATGTGTTAATAGCATCCTAATTTGTAAATAAGTCTCATTGGATTGCTGTTAAGAGAGGCCTTTAATAAGAATTCTTGCAGTGCTGGACCAGCCTGCTTATGTTTTGCTAAACAGTGCACATCTTTCCCCACCTCTACCCAACATTGTTTCTCAGAGTGAAATTAATGGAAAGCCTTCCACAAAACCAGCACCACCACATATAGTCTGAGAAGCACAGCATGTTATTAAAGAATTACAGATGGGTGATTACAACATGGCTGATAGGGAAAAAACTTGACTCCAGAGCAGCCGGACATCTCTCAGTAATGCCAGCTCAACAAGTGCTTAGAAATGTGAATGATTAAGTGGTATATAAACGCCTTAACTAATAAATAAATAAAACCCCAACAGCTGTAAAATCTCAAATTGTATTTCATCAAAAGTTAATTTCTACCTCTCCTGATTACAGAGGAAGTTATGACAGAGAAAGATGTGCATTCTGCAAGAGAATAGTTATACAGTCCATTTTGCACTTGAAATCCAGTCTGAAATTTTGATATTATGGGCCTAGGGGGGCACTTAATTCAGGTGTTTCACCTTTGCCTTCTTCATCTTTTCACTATAGTTTTTTACAAACTTTGGAAATGGCTGCTGTGGAAATTCCTATTCACATATGCTGAGAGAAAGAGGGAAATCACATAATTGATGACCAACTTTCAGTTCTGGTATACTCTGTCCAGGTTAGATTTAACATAGTAAGCATACCATAGCATTGCGTAGTGTAATTTGCAAACTGGGGAAGCTGTTGTGGGCATCACACACACTCAGCACAATCAAGCACATACCTCAACCTATTCTATTGGCTATAACAAGATACTTCTTTCAAGCCTTATTTCCTCTGGGGGAGATACTGGGTGAGGTGACCCTGCAGGCACCAGGAAAGACCTCTGTGGGCACATCTGTGCCTGTAGGCATCAAGTTGGCAACCCATGGTATAATTGGATGAATGGAAAACTTTTAATTTAATATATTTTAAAGTTTGTTTTTATGATGTTTTAAAGTGTTTTTGGTGCTTTTGTTTGCCGCCCTGGGCTCCTCCTGGGAGAAAGGGTGGGATATAAATCAAATAAATAAATAAATTTTAATCCATTCCATATAAGGACATGAGTCAGCCACAGACCGTTGTGTGGGGAGGGGTATTTTAATGTTCTTCTTTTAAAATACAATTTGCATCAAAACAGACATTTCCATAGTCTGGCATGATACAGGACTTACAAACTTTGGGGAGGATTCTTAACTCATTGGAAGAGCTCGTGCTTTGTGCTCAGGAGGTTCTGGGTTCAATCTTGGCATCACCAGTGAAAAGGTTCTCAAGTAACAAGCATGGGAAAGAACTCCACTGCTTTCAGACAGTGTAGACCGAGCTGGACCAAACTGATCAATCATCTGGCTATATATGTCAACTTCAAATGTACAAACTTAATTAGCCCTTATGATGGCAGGCAAAGTTTTAATAATTTACAGACAAAGGCCTAGTTCATATATAATATCAAAAACCGTAATTTGCATTGAGCTCATGCACTCCCCCCCCTTCACACGAGAGGATGAGATGCATTGCTTGCGTTCCGGATTTGTTCTAAACCACAGTTCCCCTGTTGTGTCCAAACTTGCAGAACTGTGGTTTGTACAAACCACAACCAGCCAAGACATCAAACCAGAATATGAATAAATAATCATAACTTATTTGAAAGCCTGTTGTGAATTTTATAGTCTTTACTTTTCCCTTTCTTGATGGCTTGAATTGGAACAATATTTGGAGCCCTCTTCATATATTTCTCATGTGTAGGGGCAAAACATATTGAAAGTGGCAGTGGAGTCCCACCCCTTATGTCATACAGCTCCTCCCAGCCTCCTCCTGATGTTGTCCACATGTTGGGAAACGTCTGAAAGGAAGAAACCAGTCTAGGCACATTCAGTAGGCCTCACTTTTCAGATCTTGCCTCAACATGTGGACAGCATTGGGGTATGGGACAGCAAGGGGTGCAACAGTGAGGGAAGGACAAGCATCTCAAAGAAGGCCTGAAGGGCTTTCATGGAACAGTAATTAATAAACAAATATTATAGACTCAGCACCAACCCTTACCCAGATCATATGCCTTGTGCATGAGATACATTAAAAAGAAATAAAATTCCAGCGTTAATAGCATCCTAATTTGTAAATAAGTCTCATTGGATTGCTGTTAAGAGAGTCCTTTAATAAGAATTGTTGCAGTGCTGGACCAGCCTGCTTATGTTTTGTCAAACGGTGTAAAGATAAAAAGATAAATTGTTTGATAATGGGGTAGAAGTTACGCTATGGTCTTTCTATAGACATCTCATAAGAGCAGGAAGCAATCTGGTACTTGCAATGTGGGGTGGACATTTTTCCAAAACAGAAAATTTGCTTTATATTTCCATGGAAAATTTTCTACTTCCCAAGTCCATTAGTAACAATGAATGGATGCCTACTGCAAATACAATGTGAAGCAAGCTTGGCAATTTCAAAGTTTTTGGCTTTGTTTACTAAACACACATAAAATTAACATCCTAAATCAGAGCACTTTCTAGGGCATGTATTGCCACATGACTGCAAGAATCTTGATGTACAAGGAGATTAGAAAAGGCATGTGAATGGCCTCTGTCCCCTAATTGTTGCCCCTAAACCTCTGATTTATGGGGGTGCTGATTGCTTTTGTACTCTGTTACTGCTTAGAATTGGAGTCTGGGAAGCTCAAAATGCAGGCTCTCTGACACAGTCACAGCATTTGGGAAGTTTCCCTATGCCTCTGTGCTCAGAACAACACAGGGTCTGAGAAGTTTTTGTTCAGTTACCAAAACAATGCAGTTTGTCCCACACTTTTGCTCTGTCAGGTAGGTTTGTTTATAGTTTTCCCAAGCTTGAAGATGTGAAGAGCTAATTGGCTTACGTGTGTTCTCATTTGGCTAATGTAAACAAGTAGTCTGATAATCAAAACAAGCAAGCAAGCTTGAGAATGCAGCTGCATTCTCAAGCCCAAGATGTCACGAGGACAGGATCAGGAGACATCACTAGAGGGGGAAACCAGTTACCTGAATGATGGGAAGATAGTGATCGAATAGGTGTAAGGTGCCCCCACCCAGGGGGTCTTTGAAGGATAAATACAGGACCCCTAGATTATGGAGATTAAGCCTTCAGGGCACTAACAAGGCCCCAAGATACCAGCAAGATACCATCAGCAAGAAGAAGAAGCTTCAGCTTAAAGCAAAGTTTCCAGCAAGAATCCACTGCAGCTTCCAACTGCAGGGCAAACGTAAGACAAAAGGTGGGAGACAGAAACCCATTTGCCATTTGCTTCTGTTTAGTGCTTTATTACTTGCAAAGGATAGCTGTTTGTAACTCCTGCGTTAATAAACCCTTTATTTCCCCACAGCCAGCTGTGTTCATGATCTCTTTGAAATTCCGAACTCAATAGTCTAATGCTTGGGGAGGGGCTAAGCATTTGGCTACAGGGAATCAGACATTTTTCCAATGCATATTAGCCTAATTTGCATGGGATTCCCCCCCTGAATTCAGAAAACCCACATCACCATCTGGCATACAGAACAAATGACAAACTAACATTTTAGAAAACAAGTTTCCCATGAATGGTCCCTAGCAGCAGCAGCAATGGTAGTAGCACTAGCTGACACTGTTTTACAAACCTAGGCAATACTCCTGAATACACTTACTAGGTAGTAACCCCTGTTTGATGCCATAGGAATTTATTCTGAGTAAGTAAACATGCATGGGGTTCTGCTGCTTATCAGTAATCCCAACCCAAAGGACCACACCAGAAGGATGGATGTCTGCTGATATGCTTCTGGCTCCTCCAAAGGAATTAGAATGTGTGGTAAAAAAGTTCACAAAGCTACTAGCACAATAGAAGCCTGCCCACACATATATATGAACAACAGTTATTAGTAGCCTTAAAGACAGAAAGGGTTGTATTCAACACTGCATGAATAGAGTTCCACTCGTGCAATAAGACGTCTCTTTCCTCTCATCTCCCTTCACACAACCAAAATATTCTCCACTGGGGAACCCCCCGGAGCAGATTTTGAGGGTGTGCAGGAAAGATGGATAACTGTGATGGATGGGTGTAGGGATGGGTGAATCTGTCAGTCCTAGTTTCACTCAGTTTCTCATTTTTCCAATCTCAGGTAAATGCATTTGAAAAACAGTAGTCGTGAACATTCCTCAGCATTTTTATGCAAGTGTTTCCTAATATACACGTTTGTGGGTAATTATGCCTAACAAATACATTTTTGCAAAGCAATTTCTCCTAAAATAATGCACTTTTATATGTCATTTTCACAAACATATGCATTTCAAGGACACTTTACCCCAGCAAATATATGCATTCTCATATACATGGCATGCTGGAGAACTGCACTGCAAAATTCAAAGAAGCACAAATTTTGAATATGGCTGTTTTTCAGATCTCTTATGGTTTTCAAAATGGTGAATTAGATTCACCTTTAAATGTAAACTGAATTGAATTTCTCCCCCATCTCTAGCTGCAGGTAAGAGGAGAGGAGGAGGAAGTTCTTTTGGGCAAGGGGAAGTCTGCTGCTTGAATCGAATGGCAACACTGGATACAACCCAAGGGCTGTAAAGCTTCCCAGCCCAATCATCTTCAATAAAATCTATGACTAAAATATCAAACGCAACATACCATAAAACCCTCAAAGCTGACATTGCTATATGTGGTTTGGAAAGGGTAATTGCCACATTTATTCAATTAAATGAAGCATCCACAGTGAAGCAATTCATATTATTAATTCATATTTCTGGGATTTCAAGCAATCTGCTACACTGACTGAGGTTCTGCCCACACAACTGGCTTCTTTGCACGGCAGCTGCGAGATGAAATCATGTTAGTACAAAACACCCATCAATATTTGCAGAATTAAACAAATGTCAAGAAAGTAAGATTCTTGGTGAGTTCTTTCCCCCAAACCTACAAAAGATTACTACAAAATTCCAGTTATGCGGAAATGTCACAGTGACACCAATATCATGTGACTTTAGAAGCATGCAATTAAGCACAGAAATTTCCAACAAGCTGCAGAGTATGAGTTCCCTCGTCTTTCTTTTACAGGAACAAAGCATTAAATGCAGGTAAAAGCCATTTTGTATAGATACTTCCCCTTGAGCAAAAAAATGTAGCATTTCAAGCACTGACCCAGTTGCCAAAGCCGTATCTCATTTTAAGAGCATGATGCATTTGCCATCCAAACACTTCTGTCCATGACAAAATTACCTCCAAAAAAGAACATTTGCATGAAGAAAAAACACATTAAAGTAGAATTAATTGTTTTTTCCTCTGATGATACAGACCACTTCTATCAGATGTGAGGAACCTTTGGCCCTCCAGAAGTTGCTGAATTACGGGAGTTGTAGTTTAGCAATATTTGGAGGGCCATAGGTTCCCCACACCTGATTTACACTGTACATTTTAATTGCAAACATTTATGTTAGCTTGCCAAATATAACCTGCCTAGGAGTTCATTTCTACAGGCAACAATGGTTACTGCTTATAGCCCCCACTTCTTACATCAGATAAAAGGAGGAATGATTCCCTGAAAATGTGTACCAGTGATGAGACAGTTTCATAAAACCATCTCCATGAACACTTAATATTCCATCTAAATACCCTCCACTTTTAGAAAAGAAGGGGTGATATGCCCCCTCCTCAGCCGATCTGCACAGATGAGTTGGAGGAGGGGGGAGGAGTTTGTGCCTGTCAGTGTCCCTAGTGTCTCTCCGTGTGTATTAGGGATGAGTGGGCAATTAAATTCAGTTCACACTGAAAAACAAATTTATCAAATCCACACTTTCCAAAACAACATGAGAACAGAAGCATTGCCATCCTTCTAAATTTGCACTTATCTGAATTTTGTGATGCTTGCCAAAATGTGTACATGAGTCAAAACCGCATACAAAAACGTGTTTAGTAGGATAAATTCTCACTAAAATGCTACAGAATTTTCATGAGGATTTTTTTTTAAAAAAATCACATATTGCTGCAGAAATGTACAGAACTAAATTTAAGATTGGAGAAATGAGAAACTGAGAGAACCAAAATTGGCAGAGCCTTCCATTCCCTAGTGTATATGCAAGCCTGTGAATGCAAAACTGTGGGATAACCACTGCATTCACCTTTGGCCAACCCTCCAGGGGCTGCATACCAGCAGGGTGTGTGGATGTGTAAGGGTACGGGGTGGCTACACCAAATTCTGGCCACATACTTCACTGGCACTTTAAACTGTACCCAGAAATGAATTGGTAGGAATGCAACTTGTTCAGAAGCAGAATTTCTGGCCTCTACAAGCATCATAGTTTCACTCAGTTTGTCATTTTTGCAATCTTAAATTCAGTTCACCACATTTTCACTCAATATGCAATTTTTTAAAAAAAAAAAAAGGTCATGAAAATGCATCAGGATTTTATTGTGAATTTCTCTTAATAGCATAACATTTTATGCTATTTTCCCTAATATATATGCATTTTATGCACACTTTACCCTAGCATATGCATTTGATTGGCTGGAGAACTGCATTACTTGGCTGCAGAACTATGCTGAAAAATTCAAAGAAGTCGAAATTGTGAAGGATGGCTGTGTTGCAGTTCTTGTATTGTTTTGGAAAGTGCAAATTAGTTAGGTTCACCTTCAAATGTGAACTGAATTGAATTTGTCCCTCATTCCTATTTCCACCTCATCCTGTTCAGCCTTAGACTATAGTAGCAGAAGAAAACTAGGCTTGCCCCCATCTGTCCTTGCATCATAAACATTCTTCCTCCAGGTTTGCAGCAACATCCTGGTGGAAGGACAACATATGTATCCAGCAAATATGTATCCAGCCATACGCTGTGCTCTGCTCCACACTAAATAACTTCAACGTAACTTTGGGGCAGTTTGTGGATGCTTCTGTGCAAGTGTTCACCCAAAGAAATGCTCCTAAGGTAAAGGAGAACTCAGGGAGCTCTGACTGCTAAAAGACATTGCAGACAAAAGCTCCTGCTAGCCTCCAAGGAGAGATCCTCTGTGGCGCAGAGTGGTAAGCGGCGGTAACACAGCCAAAGCTCTGCTCACGGCCGGAGTTCGATTCCAACGGAAGGAGGAAGTCGAATCTCTGGTAAAAGGGGTCGAGGTCCACTCAGCCTTCCATCCATCTGTGGTCGGTAAAATGAGTACCTGGCATATGCTGGGGGTAAAGAAAGACCGGGGAAGGAACTGGCAATCCCCTCCCCATATATACCGTCTGCCTAGTAAACGTCGCAAGACATCACCCTAAGAGTCAGAAACGACTCGCACTATAAGTGCAGGGACGCCTTTACCTTTACCTTTTTAGCCTCTAAGAGCTGCAAAGAGATCAAATCCACACTTTGCTTAACTACACCCAGGGCACAGGAGAACTCACTGCATAATACCCAACATTCTGTCTGCAAACCTTTTCTGTTGCTGCAGCCAGGGGTCTGCTGCTGCAACCAGGACTGAAATGGCAGAGTTTGCAGCTAAGGAAAAAGTCATAGTGATCTAAGATTAAAGATCAGCTGGGGGGAGCATGCAGGGCCGCGTTATGACTTTCGTGGGCCCTAGGTACTTTTGCCTTCGTGTGCCCCTCCCACCATAATAATATCAATATTAAAAAATATTTTTGATATAACTTCAAATGCTTCAACATTTTATTTTATTTTATGTTTTAGGCAAAATTTAATAGATTTTTGTGGGCCCTAAAAATTTCATTTTTTTTCTGATGTGAGAAAAAAATTAAAACATTTTCTTCGACCCTAAAAGTTTGTTTTTTTTCTTCTGATTTTAAAAGAAATTAAAACATTTTCATGGTCCCCTAAAAGTATTGTGGGCCCTAGGCACTATGCCTACTGTGCCTAATGGATAAGTCGGCCCTGGGGGCATGATAGCTGCAGGAGGCTGGGCCAAATGTGGCTACAAAGGGGGTAAAAGAGGCCTGAGGACAGGAACATCTTACAGTTTGGCTAATTCTTAAAGGCTACCCAAATTGCTAAAGTAGGTCATGTTTTCCACAGACAAAAACACTTAATTGATCAGAATAATACATTCTCAAAGCAGAGGAGTGGTATGTAGAAAAAACCCTGTTTTTTCATACAGTTCAGATAGTTCTTACAGTTTAGCAAAAATCATGACTTTAATCATGACTCTGGAATTTAGGGGAGGAAACCATAACAATAAAGCTAAATAAATTTACCTTTTCTGAGACCATAGCACATTATTTATTTATTTATTTATTACATTTCTACCCTGCCTATCTTTTTCATGATTGAAACCCAAGGCGGCTTACATTTGGTTCCCAGGCAACATTTTAGTCGACAGTCTCATCTATCTCTCTACTCAAATAATTGTATACGGTAGTGTAGTGGCAAATTCAGAAGTGCAGGGTCCCTTCATGATAGTCACACAATGTACCCTCACAGCTATGCCCCTCACTCATTTGCTTGTTCTCCATCATAATCTCCACACTCCTCAGTCCTTCCTGCATTGTTTTCTTCCACAATGGCAGACATCCCTAGGAGCCAATCAGTATGAAAGGGGAGTGTGTTAGCTACTGAGAAGAGTCTTCCCAGTGGCTGATTCACTTCCTTCCACTAAGATTTGCTCCAATCAGCAGGAAAGGACAAGGAAGCATGTTAGAAGATTCTTCTCAGTGGCCAACATACTCCCCTTTCATGCTGATTGGCTTGTAGGACGCTGGAGACATAGGGACCTGGCTGAGACCCTGCTCTCAAAAAAATAAGGGGGGGGGGTCTAAGACGCCTATATATATATTGCTCATGCCATGAACTAAGATCCTGTCTCCTGCTCAGTTTTGCTTCTCAGCTAAATGCGGTTCAGGGATACTTGCCTTTTTCTGGCATAAGTCTAGTTCCACCACATGTACATTAATGAAAGCTCTCAAGTTAAGTTAAAAATTAAGTTCCTGATGTCTAGCCACTTTAACTGGGGGGGGGGTAGTTGAGACACACAGACAGACAGATATAATGTAAATGTACTGCTTTCAAGTCGCTTCTGACTTATGGCAACCCTATGAACAGGGTTTTCATGAAGCTGAGAGGCAGTGACTGGCTCAAGGTCACCCAGTGAGCTTCATGGCTATGTGAGGGTTTGAACCCTGGTCTCCCAGGTTGCAGTCCAACACCTTAACCACTACACCACACTGGCTGGTTATCATAAAAACACCATGCATTGTATCAGAAAAAATGATATGCTGATAGTTTTCTTTCCTTAAAATCATTTGAGCCATTTTAGCTGGTGCATTTGCAGGCCCAGTTCAAGGTGCTCACATTAATCCCTAAACAAGACTGTCTCCTCTCCTAGAGACCCTGTCAAGTGCTAAGCTCATCAGAGAGGGGCCTCTTGGTTGTTCCATTGCCATCAGAAGTTTGGAGGTGTTAGCCCAGGAGAGACATTCTCTATGGCAGCTCCTAAGTTGTGGAATTCCCCACAGAGCTGCATCTGGAGCCTCCGTTATGTAGCTTTCACTGGATGCTAAAGATGTACCTCTTCACTCTGGCCTATGACCTGAGGTATATATTTTATGCCACCCTGGGCTCCTGCTGGGAGGAAGGGCAGGATATAAATCAAATAATAAATAAATAAATAATTTGGGACCCACCCAATTCCTGTGATTGTAATCTGTTCTGTTTTAATATTGCATTTTTACATTGCATTTTTACATTGCTGTACCTTGCCCTGTGGGACCTTCAGGCGAAGAGCAGGTAAGAATTCTAATAAACAACAACAGGCACACCATTTCAATTCTGCTAAGTCAAGTAAAGACTGGAATGTCACAAAAAAAGAGAGATAAATCTTTTATATTTTATCTCTGATTTAACACCCTAAGAGTTGGTCATTAAACGCGGGGGGAGTCTTTCCTTAACTCCCAAGTGTGTGAAAAAGATTAGCAATATTAGACAGATTACCATTTGGCACGATCTCATGCAGCTACAGAAATCTAACCCATGGTGTTCTCCATATACAGAATTGTCTGGCTGAAATGCCTGGCAAATAGATGCTGCATAAAGCTGAGCAATGCAGCCTATGTGGTGTCTCTGAACTAGGCAACAGCATCTGCAAAAACCACCAAGATCCAAACAGTATCAATAAGCTGTATGTCTAAATACACTTCCAAAAGACTTTATTGTATCCTTATTATTCTCTCTTAGGACTGTAGACACATGATATTGAGCACCAACACATCACTCACTGCTGCATTAATGACAAGCAAACATATGGGTTAAACCACCTGATGAAACAGTCTGCCATCGAGACAAAGAGATTTGAATTCTTTACCTTCTGAAAGGTCAGCCCATAGAAATGTAAAGGCCCAGGGTGTTATGGTTCATGGAATTCAGAAGCATAATAGAACAATCAGTACCTGAGCAGAACAACAGCAGGGTTCTGATCCACTCCTTTGCTTATAGATCATCCCTGGCCCTGACTCCACCTGCAGCTATGACATACCCTAGCGTAAGTTGATTTCCTTTTTCCTCAAAATCCTACCACATCTTTTTCTGTTTCATTCCTGGCTACACGATTTAATGAGGCCTTAGGTAAAACACGAGAGCCAGTGTGGTATAGTGGTTGAGGTATTCAGCTACGACCTGGGAGACCAGGGTTCGAATCCCCACACAGCCATGAAGCTCACTGGGTGACCTTGGGCCAGTCACTGCCTCTCAGCCTCAGAGGAAGGCAATGGTAAACCCCCTCTGAATACCACTTACCATGAAAACCCTATTCATAGGGTTGCCATAACTTGGGATCGACTTGAAGGCAGTCCATTTCCATTTAAGTAAAACACACAGAACAGGCAACTTAACTTAGATATCTGCAGGTAATATTTAGAATAAATCAAGCAAATGACATACAATAAGAGGATATTCACTAACAGGCAAAAGAAATGCGCTTTAAGAACGTACCTATAGTCCACAGATATTTCTATCAAACTTTAAAAAGCAGGAAAATTGGGCAGCTATAGTGAATGCACCAGGGGAGCTGGAGACCTGACCTCCTCTCTGAGATATTGGACTGCCCTACAAATTTGTCAAAATGCAAACAGAATTTGGGTTGGTCTTTCACAGTCCAATCCACTTCCTGTGTAGCTTGGAAGAATTTGGTAGCATGTGCCTCTGCTCATATGGTGAGTGGTAGCAACACCTACAATCAGCCCAAATAATAGAAACAAGACATGCTCCCGTTTAATTCACTATAGCTGCCCAATCTCCCCAGTGTGGTGTAGTGGTTAAGGTGTTGGACTACAACCTGAGACCAAGGTTCGAATCCCCACATAGCCATGAAACTCACTGGGTGACCTTGGGCCAGTCACTGCCTCTCAGCCTCATAAAAACCCTATTCATAGGGTCACCATAAGTTGGAATCGACTTGAAGGCAGTACATTTACATTTTTCGCTGCTTTTTAAAGTTTGATAGAAATATCTGTGGGCTATAGATATGTTCTTAAACTGCAGGGATTTTTGTCTATTGGTGAATTTCTCTGCTTTTTAATCCGGGAGGTAAGAAATGGGATCCGGTACAAGCTTGCTGAGAATGGATTGATCATTTGCATGCTTACTGAGTTCAGTGGGATTTACTCCCCTGCAATCATGCTTAGGATAGGTGAAACTGACCACAGGGGATGGGGAGGGGAGGAGGAGGAGGGAGGAGAGGAAGGGCGGAGGAGAGGAGGGGGAGGGGAGTAGGAAGAAGAAGGAAAGGTTTGATCATTTGCATGTTTATTGATTTACTCCCGTGCGATTTACTCCCGTGCAATCATGCTTAGGATAGGTAAAACTGACCAGGGGGAGGGCAGGATGGCTGGAGTGGGCAGGGAAGGAGGAAGAAGAGGGGAGATGAGGGGAGAAGGAGGAGAGGGGAAGGAGGGGAAAGCCAGGTCTGATCATATGCATGCTTATTGAGTTCAATGGGATTTACTCCTAAGTAATCATGGTTAGGATAGGAAAAACTGACCATGGGGGAGAACTAGGGGGAGGGGAGGAGAAGGAAGGAGAAAGGGAGAGGAGAAGGGAGTGGAAGGAGGGGGAAGGAGGGGATTGGAGGGGGAAGGGCAAAGGAAGGGCAGGGGACAGCAGGTTTGATCATTTGCATGTTTATTGAGTTCAATGGTATTTACTCCCGTGCAACCATGCTTAACATAGGTAAATCTGACCATGGGGAGGAGGAGGGGGAGGGGAGGAGGAAGGAGGGGATTGGAGGGGGGATTGGAGGGGACAGAAGTGGGAAGAGGGAAGGGATAGGAAGGAGGAGAAGGGAGGGCAGGTTTGATCAGTTGCATACTTTTTGAGTTCAATGGGATTTTAACAGTATTCAGAGGTGGTTTTACCATTGCCTTCCTCTGAGGCTGAGAGGCAGTGACTGGCTCAAGGCCACCCAGTGAGCTTCTTGGCTGTGTGGGGATTCGAATCCTGCTCTCCAAGGTCATAGTCCAACACTGACCTGGGGGAAGGGCAGGGAGGGTAAGAGGAGGGGGAGGGTAGGAGATTGAGTGGGTGGGCACTGGGCAGAGGGGAAGCCCCTTTCCAAAAGGAAAACATTGTGAACACTATCATTGCTTTTCAGGGTTTCCCCCACCTTTTTATTCTACAGGAGGCACATATAGTCTCCCACCCAAATTTAAACCAAAGCTGCCCCTGGCCATGTCCACACCATACCTTTATTTCACTTTGGACAGTCATGGCTTCTCCCAAAGAATCCTGGGAAGTATAGTTAGTGAAGGGTGCTAAGAGTTGCTAGGAGACGCCCTGTTCCCCTCAGAGACCTTCAATCAGAGTGGCTGACTGTTAAACCAGTCTGGCCACTGAAGCTCTGTTAGGAGAATAGGAGTCTCCTCTCAGCACCCTTCACAAACTACACCTCCCAGGATTCTCTGAGGAAAGCCATGACTGTCTTACGTGAAATCAAAATCTGGTGTGGGTGTGGCCCGATTAGCCAAGCCAAGCAGCTGTGAGTCTGGCTTTCAGAACACTGACAGTTGATTTTTACTGAGCATGCCTGACATTATCATTCAATTCAATGCAAAATTTCTTAAATTATTTAAAAATCAGCCAGGTATTTTTTTAACTTTTAAACTGCAGAAGATGAAGGTCAGCATATGGGGCAAGGCAGTAATAGGATTACGAGTACTCTGCGAACATGGCTGATTTTTAATGAATTTCAACAGATTATGAGAAATCTGAGAGGAAAAAGTCCAAAAGGGCTCTGGCGTTTTTTTCTCTCTCTTTAGATCTTTGAACTCTCAGTTCTTTCTGACTGGTTGATCGCCATAAATATTGACAGGGTTGTTAAGCAAGCGTTCCTGAGTTCAGGACTATAAGTTTTGTAAGGTTTTGTTTTCAAACAAGCTTATGGGAAGCATCAGAATGGGAAGGGGGGTATTTTCAATTGAACATTGCGGAATGTGAAAAATCCACACTGGCTATAGTATACAGCCACTCTTGTGGCTGTATAATGAGAGACTATTGCTAGAAATTAACTTTCCCTGTAGGGATGGAAACATCTATCAATTTCAGTTCTTTTAGTTTCTCATTTTCCCAGCCTTAAATTTGGTTCTCCACATTTCTGCAGCAATTTGCAATTTTTTTAAAAAAAATCCTCATGAAAATTCTTCAGCACTTTAGGCCACATCCACACCAGACATTTATTCCACTTTAAACAGGCATGGCTTCCCCCAAAGAATCATGGAAACTGTAGTTTGAGAAGGGTGCTGTCAGTTGCTAGGAGACACCCTTTTCCCCTCACAGAGCTACAATCACCAGAAGAAGGGCTAACTGTTAAATCACTCTGGCCACTGGAGTTCTGTCAGGGGAATAGGAGTCTTCTAATAACACTCTGAACATTTCACAAACTACACTTCCCATACTTCTTTGGGGGAAGCCATGCCTGTTTAAAGCAGAGCTTGGAAAAGTTACTTTTTTGAACTACAGCTCCCATCTGCCCCAGCCAGCACCATGCTGTAGTTCAAAAAAGTAACTTTTCCAAGCTCTGGTTTAAAGTAGAATAAATGTCTGGTGTGGATGTGGCCTTAATGTGAATTTCTCCTCATAAACGCATTTTTGTATGCAGTTGTTATTAATGTACACATTTTTACAAGATATTTATCAGAATATAATGCATTTTTGTATGATATTTTCACTAATATATTCATTTTTATGCACACATTCCCTTAATATATGCATTTTGTAAGCATTGCTCAGTTGGAGAAATCACAAAATTCGGGTAAGTGCAAATTTCGAGGAATGGCTGTGTTTCAGTTCTCACATTGTTTCAGAAACTGCAAATTGGCTTTAAACATGAACTAATCAAATTTGTCCCCCATCTCTACCTAAAACCAAATGCTAACTCATTTTCTACCTTGGAAATGATATAATTCAGCTCTACTATAATTTAGGCAGTATGCCTCTAAGTAACAGTTGCTGGGGATCACAAGTGACAAGAGTGCTGCTACAGGCCTCCCCTGGGCATCTGGGTGGCCACTGTGAAAACAGGATGCTGGACTAGATGGGCCACTGGCCTGATCCAGCAGGGCTCATGTTATGTTCTCACTGCTGCCCATATGAATATGGCTGAAGAAGCCAATCTTGTGACAAAGCAGTTCCCCCGGTTATGATGGGTAAGAGCAGGATTGTTAATTGGAAGTATACAGGCTTTTTTATAGTCCCTGGTTCAGAATTTGGACTCTCATTTCAGAGGACAATGCAGAAACAAACACTTGCCCCTAAAACACAGGGAGTTGCTCACAGTAAGAGTAACAGTTCTGAGCCAGATCAGCCAATGGACTGGTCCACTGCAGAGCAGATTCTTATATACCATTTCATTCTTTGCCATTACCCAGTGAGGATGCAAGGGGATCGTGTGAGCCCAGTTTTTAGCCTTGCACCCTATCTACATCAAGCAGTGTTTTGTCATAAGGAATGCTACTTCAGAGCAAGAGACTGGATTTCATAACCATCAAATTGCTTCCTGCCCTGCAACTGCATCATTCTGTTTGGGATGACCAAAAATAAATCCCTGTATTAGGTCTGTCCAGACTTCATTTTCTTTTCTTTTCCTTTTCCTAAAATATTATATAAATCCACAGCACCATTAAGGAGGTTTCTATGTCTTCTAAGTAAAACAAAACCATCCCCCCCCCAGTAGCATGAACATCACCCAGATAAAGTAACAATGTCCCAGTGGAATTATTTTTCTAACCAACCCTTCTCCACATTTTCAAATCCTAATCATTTACAGAGGGCCAAACAAGATATGATAGCAGCAAACGTGGAGGTCCGAATCACATCTCAGCCAAATCCCTATAAAAGAGG
This sequence comes from Rhineura floridana, assembly GCF_030035675.1. Classification (NCBI taxonomy): domain Eukaryota; kingdom Metazoa; phylum Chordata; class Lepidosauria; order Squamata; family Rhineuridae; genus Rhineura; species Rhineura floridana. Next base: position 131,851,336 of record NC_084481.1, on the reverse strand, counting down.
GGATTGGCAGCACAATCAAAATCCTGCATCTGCCAGGATGGGAGAGTTTGGATTCAGCTTAACTTGGCACCTTGCAGCTGAACTGGGACTATGTCAGCCTAAATCCCTCACCCTGGTTGTGCTGGGGATATGCTGGGGTAACTTAAGCCAGTGTAACATAAACTGGTTTAAATCCCCCAAAGGGGCTTTCCAGTATGTGGAATGACAGGGGAAGGACAGACATATGCCTATTCCAAACCTGCTTCATATATTAATTGCCATACCAATTTCTGGCTCAAACACTAATTAGCATGTTTTGAAGGGTTAGCCTTGTTAATTCCTAGCGTCAAAGAATTGCACTTTAGTAGACCAAGAAGACAAAAATTTACTAGGGGCTTTGCCCCTACATGCTTCATGTGTCATTCCACCCTCCCAGGCACCCCCACTTCCCTTGCCGACCCCCTCCCACAATACCTTCCAGTGCCTTCAGACAGTGATGCACATCAGCCTCCATGGGCCTGCTCATGCTTGCCTCACCTGTTCCTGCACTGCTGCAGCCCCGCACCACCAGCTCCCTTGACAAACTGCCTAGGCCACTTACTGGCCTCTTGGTTGCCCATATTACTGCCGCTGCTGCTGCCGCTGCCGCTGCCACTGCCGCTACTGCTGCCGCTGAGGCCACTTACCAACTTCCCATCCAGGCTGCTGCCACTTAAGCCACTTACCAGTCTCCTGCCCGCCTTCCTCCCCCCACACTTGCTTGCTGCCTTCCTTCCTCCCTCCCTCCCATTGCCTTGAGCCCAGCATGGCTCAGTCATGCTGCAGTTTACAGTGCCACCTGTCTGTGGCCAAGCAAACTTCAGCATGATGGGTTAGGGACTTACAAAAGTATAGTATAGAGAGATATGTACTGCAAATGCCAAGAACACAGTGCAGGTTCCTGTGTTTTGAATGTAAACAACAGTTGAATTAATGAACAAATCAAATGCTAATAATAATAATAAATAATAAATTTTATTTCTAGGCCGCCTATCTGGCCGCACAAGCGGCCACTCTAGGCGCCGTACAAGATAAAGTAAAATACAACATACAAACTACATAAAAACCCAAGAACTACAATATAAAACGAAACCGAACCCACCCATAGCTAAAACCAATGGCACCCAAAAGAAAAAAGAAAAAGCAGCAAAACAAAAACAAAACAAAAGACAAAAACCCAGGCCACCTCAGCCAGCCGGCTTATGTATCCCTCCAAAGAGGGACAGGTGATAGAAATTAGTCACAGCTGGCTGGGTACCTGGGACCTGGTCCTACAGGAGGCACATCTGCCAGGCAGCAGTCCCACTGGGAAGGGTGGTGGAAATGGTGTTCCAACAGCAGCAGCAACAGCAGGCTCTCCTTCCCTGGGTGGCGATGTTCTCCTTCTTCCTGCAGGCACTGGGTCTCCCAGGCCACCTCAGCCAGCCGGCTTATGTATCCCTCCAAAGAGGGACAGGAGATGGAAATTAGTCACAGCTGGCTGGGTACCTGGGACCTGGTCCTGCAGGAGGCACGTCTGCCAGGCAGCAGTCCCACTGGGAAGGGTGGTGGAAATGGTGTTCCAACAGCAGCAGCAACAGCAGGCTCTCCTTCCCTGCTATTCACTTTGTTCCCTTTTCTTCCCCGCCCATACCCCAATGCTTCAGGTGGGCTGTCTGCCTTTTTTATTTTTAGTTTGCTGTACATATGATTACATTCATTCATCCACTTTTTTTTAGAAAAGCTCAATTAGTTTTAAAATAGTTGAAAAAACTATTCTAAGGAAGAGGGCAGATGGTTTGAAGCCAAGCAGAGCTGTGCACAGACAGCTTTGCTGCCAACATTCAGCAGAGCTGTGTACAGACAGCTTTGCTGCCAACATTCAGAACTGGTTCCACTGAGCCTGATCTAGGAGAAAAGATGGCATGTTTGAACAAACCCATGATGAGTGGGCTTCCACAGTGGTTGCAACTTTCTAATTATGTACATTTCTGTTTACCATAAGGCAACAATCCTGAGACTTAGGGTGTGGGAAATTGGAGGTAAACTATCTCTGCAATCAAAGGTAGATACTATTATTATTGAACATTTATTACCTGCCCTTCACTGAAAGGTCCCAGGGCAGGTTACAACAATTTTAAAATACAGCATTAAATATATTAAAAACAATCTAAAATCACAAAATAAGGTGGGCCCTAAAAATATACATTTCAGGTATCAAAGGCCAGGGTACAGAGGTGCATTTTCAGCATTCACCTAAAACTGTACAATGAAGTGTCAGATGTATCTTAGTGGGGAGGGAGTTCCACGACTTAGGAGCCACCAGAGAGAATGCCCTCTCTTGGGCACCCCCTCTGACTTCTATGAGTGGCAGAACTACCAAAAGGGCCCCCTCTGCTGATCTCAATACCCAAGAAGGTCTGTAGGGAAGAAGGTGATCTTTCAGATATTTGGGACCTAAGTTGTTTAGGGCTTTAAACTCTAGCATGAGCACCTTAAATTGGGCCCGGAAACAAACTGGTAGCCAATGCAGCTGTTTTAAAACAAGGGTTATATGAGATCGAAAGGGAACCCCAGACAGTAATTTGGCTGCTGCATTTTGGACCAGTTGAAGTTCCTGAGTCATCTTCAAGGGCAACCCCTCCTAGAGTGCATTGCAATAATTCAATCTGGAAGTTATGATGAGGGTTGGGCTGCATGCACAATGGATTTATTGTGGCATAACATCTTACTTCATCAAACACATGAAGAGGACTGAGATGGTAGTTGGCATACATCCATAAGGATTATGACAGTACATAATTAACTAATTCAACAGGGAGAGAACTGAACCCTGATAAATTCATGGAGAAGATCAAAATATCATTCATAACCACCACTCCTCTGCCAACATTTTGTTATTCATTTGCAAGGTTTCCAAGTACAAATTGTAGCATTTTGTGAATCACATTATTCATTTCTTTTTACAATAATTTTTATTCAAATTTTCATAAAACAAACAAAACAAAATCATAAAACATTCAAAGACAAAAAACAAAACAAAGCAAAAATGATTAAACAAAAAAATAAAATGTTGACTTCCCATTTGTCGCAGATCAGTTATAGGTCTACAATATATAACAATCCTGTCTCTTAAATTATATTATAAAATCACTGTCCTCCAGTAGTTATCTTAATTAATCATCAAATCTCATAGATATTACTTTATTCTTTCCACAAAAAGTCAAAGAGAGGTTTCAATTCTTTAAGAAATATATCTATCAATTTTTCTCCAAATAAACATGTCGATTAATCCATCTCATTAATAATAATAATAATATTATTGTCATAACCATAGTCCAAATAAACATATCAATTAATCCATCTCATCAAATCTGTTAAATCCAATAATTTCAATAGCCATTATTCCATTATCCATATTAATTCCATCTTCCATCTTCAATAGTCCTGTTAAGTCCAGTAATTTCAGTGTCCAATCTTCCATTATCAGTATTCCATAATAATCTTGCTGTCATAGCCATAGTCATATAATAAGAGTCTGATGGGAATTTCCTCTATCCCAAATATTTTCTTGCCATCGATTCTGAATAAGTTGCTGAAATATTGTTGTAAAGTCATATCTCTGTTCTTTTTTACAAAATGCACTGGCTCATCTCTTGAGAGTTTTTCCATTGTCACATGGCTGCAGTTAATTCCATAGATTTTCTCTATATCAAGCTCCATCATGTCATTCCAGTCCAGAAAATTATCCAAGCCATTGATAACTTTATCTCTAATATCTTCATTAATTTCTTCAGAGATAACGTTAAATTCCAAATAGTAGATTTTATTTCTAATATCCATAAACTCCAGATCTTTTTCCAATTCCACATTTGTTCCAATCTCCAGGGCTTGTATCTTCCCTTTATTTTTTCTTTTCTCATCTCTGATCTCATTCTCCTCTCTCACAGGATCCCCTATTTCTTTAACCTCCTGCGTCATTTTGCTCAGTTCAATTTTCAGCTCCTTACTGCCCTGTCGCAGGGTTTGTTTCGTTATCTCAATCTCATCCATTATTTTCTGAAACATAATTACTTCCAGATTCTCAGCCACTTTCTTGATTGCCATTTTTAAAACCACGAAAACAAAACAAAACAAAAATAAAGAAGAACCACTTCTTATTTCAGCAACAATTAGGTTAATATTCCAGGCTTGATGACATCACAGTATAAACAGAGCAGCCTGCCTTATCTCTCTATGTTCAAGAATACAAAACAAATTTAGTTCCCAGCATCAAAACAGTTAGTGGCGTCGTGAAGAAGCAGATTCGTCAAAATAAAATAGACCAAAAAGAGAATAGTCCCAGACAATATAATGTTCCTCGGAATAGAAATCCCTCTTCTGTTTATATCTTCAGAATGCACTTCCAGGACAGCTTTTTGCAATAGAAACAGAGATAAGCTGTTAATTTCGTGAATAACAGAGAAGAGTTATAGCTCACCCAGAAGTTCTTTAAAGCTGATTCATTTGACAAATCTCTTTTTGCTGCAACAATTTAAACCAAGTAGAAAAAAAAATAGAAAGAAGGGTAGCTTGCCTGTCAGTCCGTTTTCTCTTTGAAGAAAAGATAAACGTATCGCATTAATCAGATAGAGCTTGTTCGGAAGTCCATCTGGCATTGCTGGCTGGACCTTTTCTCATAAATTAATGAATTAATGAATCCAGTCCTCCCAACAAAAACAGGCTTTTGAGGTTGATCTCTATGTTTCTCCCTGCCCAGGAGAAATTTCATCAGTCAAAAAAAAAATGTTCTGACTGATTTATATCTGAATAAGCTTCTTCTGAGGCGGGAGCCCGTCTCAAAAGCAGGCACAAGTGAAGTCACCCTTCCCAGAAGTTCCACATTATTCATTTCTAAGCAACAGAAATCTGTTTTGCTTTGTGGCATATCATTACAATGACCCAAACGGCAACAAATCATGACAAACTTTCACGACTACATAAGCATTTATAAAGAAAAAAGGGTGCCATCAGGGAAATGAGGAAAGACTTAAATAAAATATTACACAGGAGCCACTGAGACAACCCATAGCTGCACTGATAGTTTCTATCACTGCAACTACTGAATGTCAATCAGGGACAGATTTGACCCCATACATTTTAAAACTTACATAAAAACTTTTAGCAGATACACTGAAATTTCAAAGCAGTGCTAAGGAAGGCTTTAACTAGCATTCCTTAGCATTGGAAGTTTTTATTAACTTCATAATATAGACTTTTAGACAGTACACTGGGATGTAGCAAGAGTTTTAAAAATGTGTAGGCAAAGCTTACTGCAGAATGTTCATTACAAGACAAGATCTTATCATTAAATAAGAACTTACTACCATTTGCCAGAATTGGACTCCCCCCCTCATTTTATAGACTATGGGCAGTAGTGGTGTGGCAAATTCAGAAGTGCAGGGTCCCTTCATGGTAGCCACATCACAACCCATCACAGACATGCTCCCTTTTCCACTTTCCCTTGTCTCCCTTGTTCTCCCTGTCATCTCGTGAGTTCACACTCCACTACAACAGACATCCCTAGGAGCCAATCAGCATGAAAGGGGAGGCTGTGTGTTAGCTACTGAGAAGTCTTCTCTGTGGCTGACTCACCTTCTTTCACTCTCATTGGCTCCAGCATGATAGGACAAGAACGCTTCTCAGTGGCTAACATGCTCCCTTTTCATGCTGATTGGTTCAAATATGAGAGACCTGGTTGGGACCCTGTTCCCCCCAAAATAATGGGTTTACAACCCCCCCCCGTGACCCTGGACGACTACATCTCTGACTATGGGGCCCGATAAGGCACTTCCCCCTGACTCTCCTCATTTGTCTTCTCCCGTTTTTTTATCCTTCTGACACACTCACACTCTAACATACCCTCTCCTTGTAGGCAGTTCATCCACTGCTACCTTACCCTCTTTACTGGAAACTATTATTTATTTATTTATTTATTTATTTATTACATTTATACCCCGCCTTTCTTTCACCATGGAACCCAAGGTGGCATACATGTGGTTCCCAGGCTGTCTCCCATCCAGGCACTGACCAGACCCAGACCTGCTTAGCTTCAGCAAGGTGGTGGCCTCATGTGCCTTCAGATGATAGCCTGGGACCAACTACCCCCAGTCATCTAAATAAATCTCCTGTCTCCACCATCACAAGCCCTGTAACCATACAGACACTGATCCTTCTCATTGCCATTGCCTCAGAGACACCACATCCTGCCTCTGCCAATTCAATATATTTGTGAATCCTTATGCAAGTCCCTCAACCCCCATTCCCATTCTAATGTCTGGTCTGGTCTACTTACCACATTGTGGACCCTGAAACCAGCTTTCATTTGGCTGCTGAACCCTGCTTTGGCTATAACATCTAAAAATGTTCAGTGCTGTATGGGCACTGTATGGGCCACAAAAACACCATCTATTCCTTATCCCAGTTTGTGTCTCTGTTGGAATTGCTTTTTAATATGTTTTTAAACTTTTTTTAAAAAAAAAACCAATATGTTTTTAACCTTATTTAAAAAAAGATGTCTTGAAAGCTATTAAAAATGTTTTGTTTTAATGTATTTTAAAGTCTGTTTTTATGATGTTTTAAAGTGTTTTTAGTGCTTTTGTTTGCCGACCTGGGCTCCTGCTGGGAGGAAGGGTAGTAGAAGAAGAAGAAGAAGAAGAAGAAGATTAATAATAATAATAATAATCCTGGCAGCAGCTGGCACTAGCATGAAAATTATCTGTACATTTCAGGGGCTCTAAGTGGTACTGCCACAACAGAGATCAACAGTCATGGGGAAGCTGTTTCAGTACCCTCCACATGGTAATTATAATGTGTTCAGTAGGCTGACCACTTGTATTCTTTTGAACAAGACCAACATTATCATCATTTTGAAGAAAATTGAAACAAGCATCCCCTGATGAAGGCTAGATTTGATTAGCCGAAACGCGTTGGGCTTTTTACATATTTTAATTGCAAAACAGAATAAAATTGTGACTTTTTATCTTTTTGTTTTGTCATTCTGGGCACCTCCCTCCAACCACTTGTTATATTGAATGACGTCCACCTTTTTCCACCACCTTTTTTCCCTTTCAACCAAGGCAATATTTGTTGATGCTTTTATTATTGTTTTGAATGATATTTGTTATTGGTTTTTAATTGTATATTTGTGTATGTTGTAAAATGCCTTCATGTACTTTATGAAAATTGTGGCCTATAAATACTTTAATATATAAACAAATAAATATTTTTTTAAGCCAGGTGCAATTTGTTAAAGAACAATGAACACATTAGAGAGCATTGGCATGCATTTTGTTCACTTATTTCTATTTGCGTCTTCCAGTCAACGCTGTTAAGTCTCTTTAGCTAAACATTAGAAGGACAAAAGTCAAAGTCACCAAGCAGCTTACAAGAATGTGGAAAACTCAGACAGGAGCCCAGCATCTTGACTAGAATAGTCCCAAAGACTATTTTTGTAGCCTTAGCTTTTAGACACTGCAATTAAAATGGATTGGAGATATCTGGTTTTGTTTTCTTATCTTGCTTATTTTCCTCAAAAAATATTTACCCACCTTTTTATTTTGGAAGAAAATGACACCAATTGGCATTTTTGTTGGCCAGCCTTTGAATCCACAATTGCATTTGATAATAATATTTATGCATACCAAATACTATAGAGTTAGCCATGTTGCAACAAAAACAACAAGAACCTTGTGGAACCTTAAAGACTAGTTACTGTCAGTTTGTATCATAAGTGTTTGTGGACAAGAGCCCGCTTTGTCAGATGCATGATGAAGATCAACATATATTGCTCACCTCCTGATAGGTATGTAGTTGGCATTCTTTCACTTCCAAATACACTTATTTGTTCATTCATTGATCCTAACATTCAATATTCATTCTAAAAGATTGAGGCTCCAAACTAAAGTGCTATCATTAGGAGAAATAAAAGCAGTTCCTGCCGTTTCCACTCATAGAAGCAGAAACCAAAATACTAGCTATGTGCACCATTAGCAGTGTTGTTTCCCTTGCACATTTTGATTTTCCACAAGAAAATCTCTTTTGAGTGAGGTGCTTGCATGGGGAAAATAGCTGTTCCATGTGCAGAAAGTGTTTCTGCATGCAAAAGAAGAATGCTGTATCTCAGCCTTAAATCGTCAATGGCCTCTATTCAACTGCAATTTTTGTGGCTTTTGGTCTTTAGCGCTGTCTGAGCCATATATCCTTGATCATAATGATGCCTAGAAATACCTAATGGAAGTAAATGGATGCAGAATTAAATCCTCAATTGCCGCATAATACCTACACTACATAACTTGAAATGAAGGAGGATTATTGCCAGAATAATATTTGTCAGAAGTGTAATATTTTACAAATAATGAAATATGATGGCACATATGCTGTCAGTCATCTTTTTCCATATCCATTCAGTTTTCTTGCATCTTTTCTGACTATAGAGCTGTACAGTTCATATTTCATGAATGCAAAAAGAAAAAAAACCAACCAAACAGATTATACTACAGTATTTAGTTTACTATAACCCCCAGATATAAAATATGCAAAATTCAGCCTTCTTACGCAGAACTGATACGGCAATCTCACAGAAGGCTCAGATCTTCTGCTACAAAACTCTTATAATCTTAAACTCCTTTGCTTTTTAGCATGAAGTAAAAAGTCTCAGCACCAGTCAGGATGGAGACCATGAAAAGCATAAAATGTAGCCTGGAAAATAGGAACTTATTTCTAGGGCTTATGATTTCATCTGCAGCTACACAACTCTGAAGCACACAATCAAAGTTCTGGAACCTTTCTTTCTTCCAGCAAGTATGTATAATCATAAAATGAAAGGTACCTTTGGCTCAAATCACTTGTCCTTTGCAGGTTTCTGTTATGCATGCTTCTCTATACAGGTGGGAAAGTGCCACTGATTGAGACTCTGATTTCATTAGAAGCTGTATTAATATGAAGAAAACAACAAAAGGAGCAGATTAGTGCATGCTGATTACTGCTACATCCCACCCACAAATCCCCATGGAACCAATAGTAAAATCACACACAGCATCTTTCAAATTATTATCACAGCTGTCATTTTGATAATCTGAAGAGACTATACTGCTTTCATAGAGATTTCGTGGATTATTATTCTCTTATCACAGCAGGCAATCACCTAACAATGGGAGGCACAACACAAACTGATAAGTATATCACTTTTGCCATCTCTGACATTGTATGAACTCACTCAGGCCACATTCACATCAGACATTTATTCCACTATTATTCCACTTTAAATAGCCATGGCTTCCCACAAAGAATCCTAGGAAGTAGTTTGTGAAGGGTGCTGAGAGTTGTTAGGAGACCCTTATTCCCCTCAGAGACACAGTTTTCAGAGTGGTTTAACAGCCAGTCCCTCTTCTCAAAGAACTCTGGCAATTGTAGTTCTGGGAGGGGATAAGGGTCTCCTAACAACTCTCAGCATCCTTCACAAGCTACATGTCCCAGGATTCATTGGGGGACGCCATGACTGCTTAAAGTGGAATAATAGTAGAACAAATGTATGATGTGAATGTATCCTCACTCTCGCATACTGTCTCACACAAGCACAGCTTTAGTTTGATGAAAAGGTGGTATTTCAGAGTCATAACATATATAAACCATAAGGATACAGTTTTTCCTCACATTCTGTAACATGGAAACAGATCCCAGCCTCTTCGAAGCTCATGGGAAGTTTCCATCCTCTTCAGCTTGGATGAAGGGCCATGTCTCATATGGGGTTGTATAACACAGTCATCCCACTAGCATGTGGATTTCCACCTGCACAATGGAACTTCCTTTCCCTATACACTCCCTGCATGTCACCATGTCTCCCAACAAAAAAATCTGCTCTGGAAGGCTGAAGGAACCCCCAGAACAGTTTGAGAGAGGTATGGGAGACACAGGGAAAGGAGAGGAGGTACCATTGCTTAAGCCGAAGTCTTTGCATTAACAAGATGACTTGGTTGGATACAGTCAATTAAATTTGAAATTCAAGGGTGCATTCCTAAGACACCCACTAGTTTCTAAATCATAGTGAAAACATAGGGTCGGATCCAATGCTGTTGTTCCATTCACAGAAGGCTCATGGAGCCTGTTGAGGAGAGAAGAGGCAATCTTTGCAAATTCTCCCTTTTTTCCTGCAATCCCCCCCCCCCCGCACATCACCTCTCTCCTGGAGATGAGGGCACAGTTAGCTGCAGAGAGAGGGAGAACTTCATAGAAAATTAACTCCCCCACTCCCAATAATGGAAGCATCCACTGGATCATGAACAGATTACCACAGTACACATGCATAGTATCAGAACTATAATAGGTCTTCATTTAAAAGAACATGCACAACCTTAGAACTCTCTTCCATATTTTTAATCTAGCCAGGCTTTTCCTGTGAGTCAAATGCATCCTCGTGAATCTGTTTAGACATGGAAGCAATTTCCAAGGTATCCACCTCATAAAGCTAAAAGAAAAGCAAGTCGCAGTTATAATATTGCCTCTATTTCTAATGGTACAGAATACCTTATTCTGAGAATGATGCAATCATTTAAAGTGGGCCATTGTTGAAAATATTCTTAGCCATTTGTTTGTTTGGCAATTGATTTTTCAATCCTCTTTCACCTAGTCACAGAATTCTTAGGGACTTCAAAAGATGTGCTGCTCCTGCACTGCTGCTACTACATCATTGTCATCCTCATCTTCATCATCATCATCTTTTCTAGTCATTACTTGACATCTCACTGTTTTACAGCCATTATGTGATAATATATTTCTTGCTGCAGAAAGTCTTATTTGCTGGCTCTTCAGTAAACATCACTATGTGCATTCTTTTAGGCAACCATCTTCAGTGCACTGATGCACCATCATAACGTAATAGCAACAAGCAGTTATAACTGTCATGTGGCAATAAGCTGTGTCTGTTTGTTGAAAGTGTACCCCATCCCTAAGACCTAATGGGTGCACATCACAGTCACAACAAAATTAAATTAATATACCACAACAATCTAAACACAATATAAAAAATCCAATTAAAGCACAAACTAATTCAAATAATAATAGTACATCTATTTTAAAGATTCAGATTCCAGAATCCCAGCGGCAACAACACCACTTTCAGGAAAATCAGCATGCAAACATTTATCTTTATCCAAAATTTCATTTTGCAACTTTCAGTATAAAATAAGATCCAAATTAATTACAGCCTTTGAAGATACAACTATTTAACCATTTAGAACACTTTGGATTTCTAGAGAAGATTCACTAAAGGTTTAAAAAAAAAAAAGCTCTCAAATTTACTTTTTAGAAATCCAAAATGCTAAATGGAAGGATTTTCTAACTCATTTCCCCTATAACTTTTGAATTACAGGACAGTTTCATTCACTTTAATAGGACTATTCTTCTGCAGCAGCCTTGTAGGAGAAAAATCAATAAAAGTAAATTCCAGTCAACACTCAGCAAAAACTTTACCTATAATAAATTCATACAAAAGAAAATAACTAAATTAAAACCTCCAATTTTGGCCATACTCAGAGTAGAATCATTGGAATCAATGGGTTCCTGCATTAAGCAGAGGGTTGGACTTGACGGTTATATAGGCCCCTTCCAATTCTATGATTCTATGACTAATTAGTTATCACCTTATCACGTATGGGGAGCCTTTGGCCCTCCAGAAGTTGCTGAACTTCAACTCCCCTTTTCCCATGCTATTGGCCATGCTTGATGGGACTGATGGAAGTTGTAGTTGAGCATATCAGGCTGGCCAAAGGTTCCCTAGCACTGCCGTATAGTCATAATCTAGCTAAATGTAAAATATTCCACTTCCCATTCATTTCAGTTGGAGATCTGTACCTTTGTATATTGAAACTTTCAAACATATGTACAACAAAAAGAGCAAATAAAACAAAAATCATACTTACCTACTTTTCATCAGCCAGAATGCTTTACCAGATTCTGAACAGAAACTCAACAGGTTTCTTTTTCAGTAAGTTTTATGTAGCAGTTTCTAGCCAAGAATCTGCAGATAAAGCCCCCAGGGTGTGTTCTAATTTTAGAAGAAAAGAGTTACAGATAATAGTTAATTCAAGCATCTAAATACACAGTGCTTTAATTGTTGTTTTTTTTAAGTAAGCCTCTAATCAGAAAGCACAGTAAGCATGGCAGGAAGATGTAAGGCTTTGCATTTGTTCCTGATACCATATCAAATTACAAACATTTTAATTGTTATCCTGAAAAGAATGTGATATTATTATCCGCCGATTTGTGTGTGCGAATATTCATTTTATGCACACCTTCACAAGTGATTATTGTGCAAAAGTGAAAAGCATTAAAGCTGTTGTCCAGTCCCATAATTCTTAGAAACTGCATGTTTCTCGTTATGGAGGATAAGGCTATCAGTGGCTATTAGCCACAACAGCTACATTCTATCTCCACTGTTGGAGGCAGTATGCCTCACAAGATCAGTTGCTGGGAATTGCAGGCGGGGAGAGTGCTGTTGCGCTCAGGTCCTGCTTGCAGCCTTCCCATAGGTATCTGGTTCACCTCTGTGAGAACAGAGGGCTGGACTATGTTCTTATGCTCCTAATCCAAGTTCCAGTGCAATATTAATGACCCATTATTTTAATATATTAAGAATAGCAAGAATGAGGTAAAAATGATATGGCTAGCAGGTTTTCTGTGCTTCTGCTGGCTAAAATGTAATAAACATTCTTCTCCACAGAAAAATATAATTTGGAGGCATTCTTTTTCTGTTCTTTTTAAAAACTTCAAATAAAAGCAAAATACAAGTAACACTGTTCTGCATCTTGTAAGCTTTATGTGTTGAATCATTGAAAGGCAACATTTCTAAAACTGTATGCAAGTTCTCATGAACACAGCATTCATTTCAATACAAAAACTAGTAGGGGGAAGGACAGAGAAGGAAACTTGAATACTGCTTTCCATAAACCAACAGATGTTGAGTTCCAACATAAATACAACAAAGAAAAGGGGGTGGACACTTTTATCAGTAATGAAATGGAGAATGAGTCCCTTTGGTCCATTAGTAAAACATTCGTAACCAAACCTTTGGGAAGCTATTGCCTTCCAAATACACCATTTACTGAATGCAATTTTGTTGTAAATGAAAGATCAGTGCTCAAATTATGTGGGGGCAGATGTGGGGTATCCCCTCCTTATATTTTGTATGGCCCCTTTGCAGAGCTTGGAAAAGTTACTTTTTTGAACTACAACTCCCATCAGCCCCAGCCAGCATGGCCACTGGGTTGGGCTGATGGGAGTTGTAGTTCAAAAAAAGTAACTTTTCCAAGCTCTGCCCCTTTGTGTTATACAGCTACTGGAGGAGGCAATTTGACTCCCTGTACTTTCTCCCCATAATTCAAGCCCTGCAGAAGATAGGACACAATCCTTGCCAGAACTCAGCACTTTTCAGTCCCTTGGATTTCAGTAGCAGAGTTAAACATGTGCTGGATTCCCATTCATTCAGCAGGGCTTTTAAAAGTGCTTAATTTTGACTGGATTGTGTCTATAATTTAATATATTAAGACATTTTTAAAAATTAAGAAACCTTAATTTTGCACTAGCAGATGTTCATGTTTTTTGTAGCAGAGCAACTATGCCAGGACAACAGGCTAGCCTGAACAAACTGATTCCTGCTCTAATTTCATATGCATTAGTTTAGCCATCTCAAAGACCCTTTATAAAATGTGGTTTGTAATAATCTTAAGAACCACAACATTACAAAAGACATGACTTTTCTCTGGAAGACAGTAGTATTAAATAACTTTGAGAAAGAATAGTTTAATAGCATGATTTTAATGAAGATGCCTATACGGTATTTCTGAACAGCTACGGCCAAGTAAAGCAAGGGAGGTTTCATCCCACTACCCTGATGACCAAAATAATTCTACATAAAGTCATTTATCTTATTCAGGAAATCATCATAGGAAAAACTTCTTGCTACTCAGCAGTGAAAATATGCATAAGAGACAAAGAAAGCAATCCAGTGGCTGGCCAGATCATAGCCACACTCTACTTTTTGATCACATATCACGGGTACCATTATAGCTCCTTTATGGTCTTGTGCTGGCTGAACCTCAGAACTCCTCACCGTACCACTGAGTACTTAGGAATTGTTTACACAAGGAATGGGGAACCTGAGGGCCTTCAGATGTTTTGACATCAATTCCCATTAGCCTCAGCCAGATGGCCAATGGTCAGGCATGATGGGAGCAGTCATTTAACCACATCTGGAGGGTTATAGGCTCTGCGTCTCTGGTTTACACATCACTGAACAGCTCTTTTCAGACATCAAATCAGGAATCGATGAATGTGGGTTAGAGGGAGTGACACCAGAGTGGCAGGCTCTTCCCTATGCTTATTCATTATAATGTTTGTCAGGAGCAACTCACATGCACCTGCATGTGAATGTGCGTAGGGAGGTGGAAGAACCTGCCCTCCCCTGTGTTGACTGAGCCCTGATCAAACATCTGAATATGGCTACAGATTTATTTATGTTTATATGTCTACCCCAACTTTTAGAGCAAGCCCTAGCAAGGGGACTTACAATAAAAATGTTTCAAACAGTTGAAAAATAGAAATAATTAAGAAAAATCAGGTAAAATTATATATAGGGAGCCAATAAAAAGATCATTTAAAAGATTGGCAATATAGAAGTATTTATGGGCTGCTTAAGGGCCATAAAAGAGGCCCAAGGATAGTTTTCAGGAAAAAGAATGCCAGGAGTGTAGAGTCACCACTGAAAAGGCCCTGTCCTGTTACCTGCCCACTTAATCCACCTCAGTGGCAGACCAGAGAACAGGGCCTCTGAGGCTGATCTTAGGTCCCAAGCAGACTCATGTGGGTGGCTATGCCTGTCTGAAACAACTATCACAGATCAAACAATGCACACAGCTTTCATATCACTTCACATCACCTCAAATTACAATACTTTTCAAATAAAGCACTACACACATTCAGCTGTGTGTCACTAACAGCTGATCTACACAGTCAGAAATAGTACTGTCATCTTAGGACAATGCCTCTTCAGAATGCAGGTAAAGGGAATGCTTGTTTAAATCTCCCCCATATCAAGACGAAAAGCTCACATATTTAGTAGAACTTAGTTTAATCCCTGATGTGTTAATTCTCTACATGCAGGGATTTTTAAAAAAACACAACTGAACATTTAAACATGAAGTCTCTCTTCTGCATTTGGAAGTGGTGCTGTCCCAGGATGGTTGTACCAGAAGTTTCTTCTGTATGTGGTCAACTCTCAGTTATAGTAAGTCAAGTAGTGATGAGCTATGAAGTGATACCACATGCAAGTACCACCACATGCTTTTTGCATTGCTAAGGGAGGCATAGCTCAGGAAACATGTATATGGTTCTTAATTATTTGTCACACCAAAAGCATATTGTTTAGTTCTGCACTGAATTTTCAGTTACAGCATGGCCATTGCAGACTGTGTTTTGCTGAACTTACCCTACACGTGTCATTGTGCATTTGTATTGGCTCCTATAATACTCCATAATCCATTCATCTCTCCTGGCTAGGACAAATCATTTTTTCAGGAATAGCGGATGGACAAATAGTTAAGCTTCACATCCCTTCTATATAAACTACAATTATATAAATCTAATTTTCACATGCTCATTCATACCTCCAGCTTTTTCAGCTGTTGCAGAATTTCTGTTGCCTGCTTCCTCATCCTGAAAAGTGAGCAGATTAATGACCATGCCCTTGAATATTATGAGGTACTTTTTTCCCCTTATTTCCTACTTTAGGGTTTTCTACCAAAACATTTCAATTAGATGTCATTCCCTGCTTTTCACAATGTAATTTGTGTAAGCATTTATTTTCCACCTTGCCTCTACACCCAGTCCACGGCCTTCACTGGCATCCATTCTGCCAATTGAGAGAAAAAAAATCTCTCAATTTCCTCCAAATGCTGAATTTATCTTTATTGATCTCTTTCAAAAGTTTTCCCATAGGTATTTTACCTTCCATGTGCCTGGCATACAATACCTGTACCCAGACTGAACCGTCCTTCGTTACATGCTTTAGTACTAAAACTGCAGATGTGAAAGGCAACACCATTTTTTTTAGAAAAAGGTACAAGGTTGTATAGACTTTTCTACAACAATTCTGCAGCATCTGTATTTAATTTGTACTATGCCATCCATGACAGCCTTACATTTTTCCCGATCAGGCATTTTTAACAGGGATCAGTAGACTCTGAACCCCCTCCCCCAATTTTCCACATTAAAAAGCCCTATCACACAGCATTTGTCTATAAACTAATATAAAATAGGACATGGGCAGTTCTAAAAGTCAGTTTTTGGAAACTGTTAGAAAAATCAGTCCATTCATACCCTCAATCCTCTTGGCTATACAACAATGCTCAAAAGTATGCCTGGCAGAATCCTCTTTAGGGGAATAATTGTTTGACTCGGGTCAGGACCAGAGTAACATAGAAGAATTGTGCATTTCACTTCAACCAGAGATTTGGATTCAGTCGCCATCTCTCAGGCTAGTCTACCTCACAGAGATTTTGTAGGAATAAAGTGAGATGCTACCAGAAGCAGCTTGCTGGGTAAGGCTGAGCCACTATGTTTCCTGGCAGTTGGGTCACTGTTGCTTACCAGGAAGAGAAGGATGAGGTGGCAGGGAGCTCAGTGTGGTGCAAATGTACCAGCAGGAGCACCAGAGTCACTCTGCCAGTGTGTTTTCCCCACGCTGACCTCTCTGCTGTCTCCCCTCACTTTTCTTGGTAAGCAACAGTGACTCATTTGTCAGGAAGCTAGCAGTGGCTCCTTCTGGATGCTACCATGTAACCTCTCTGAGCTCCTTCATGGGAAGGTGGGGTCCGAATAGTGTAAGCAAATAAGGCATCAAAATGAAAAGCAACTTTGTTCCCTGTTGGTTTTGAAAGACTGGCTAAATGTCATATAATCAGGACCGGACTAAAGCAACATCAAAAAGTGGGTAAAAGGTGTTCATCTAGACCACTTAAGTCCCAAAGAAATGCTTGCTGCTCTTTCTAAGGCTCCATATACATTTAAACAGTCATGGCTTCCCCCAAATAATCCTGGGAACTGTAGTTTAAGGGTACTGAGAGTTGTTAGACCACTAGTACCCTCACACGGCTACCATTCCTAGAGTGGTATAACAGTTAATCCAGGGAACTCTGGGAATTGTAGCTCTGGGAGAGAAATCCCTTAACAACTCTCAGCACCCTTAACAAACTACAGTTCCCAGGATTATTTGGGGAAAGTGGTATAATAAAAGTGGTATAAAACTGCTTTAAATGTATAGTCGAGATAGGGCCTAACACTTGGTTCATATGGTGAAGCATTACACTGGAAGAAATGTCTTGGCTTTGCCAGCAGCCCAGCACACACCTCAAAGCCCATCTACAGGTTAGCCAATATGCAGCCAAATGGATGCCTGCTGAAACAGTTTTGACTTCACAATACATACAGTAACTTACCAGATAGATTCTTTGCATTGCATAGGCAGTTTACACACTATCCCCAACAGTTGCAAGTGACACAGAAATTCACAGCATGATGCAGGGGAATAGGGGGTGGAGATCTATGTGGTGAGCCGCCATACACGTTCTGCAACAAGCAGCACTCATCACTTAGATGTTTCAGGCAGCATCTATGTGGCAGAAGCAATAAGACTATAGGCAGAATTCAAGCTGTCATTCCACTTTTGCAACAGATGCAACTCCATCCTTCTTTTCTCTCACCGGTAGCCCCTTGTCCACTCTCAAAATCTGCCCCTGAGGTTTGGGGGACACTCCAGAACAGATTTTGTGAGTGTGCAGGGACAGGACAGGAAGGGGAATCCTATTGTGTAAATGGAACTCTGCAAATTAGCATTACACTACAGCCAAAAGCAGTTTGCTCACAAAATTCTCCTCTGTGAATGTTAAGTATTTACAGTGCAATCCTAAAGTTTGCGTGGAGGGGGATGAAACAAACTGCCATATCCTATATGCTGCCTACTTGCAGTTCATCTATCCATTTTTATTATTTTTTCTTTTTTTTCTTTTACATTTTTTCTCTCTTTGGAAACGGGAGAAGGGAGGGACAGATTTAGTCATGCTCAGAAGTTTGTCTAGATTTCTTCCAGGTGTTGGCAGGGGATTGGGATGGCTTTGGATCCACTGTCACACCTCTGGAGCAATCCTTTTTTTACCCTACCAATGTCGGAACTCCAACATTAGTTGGGCTGTGGAGAGGGATTTTTTTTCCTGCAAGCCCATCCAGATATGTAATTTAGTTATCTATATATGTTTCTAAAAAGTTTTCTTATGTATACTTATTTTAAATTGGTTTATGGATTTTAATTGCTTTATATACAATTTTATTTGTACCCTACTTGGAGAGCTCTTTGATCAAGTGATTTATAAATCTTCTAAATAAATAACAAGTTCCGACATGGGATCTCCCTCTCCAATGTCAAATCTCTGTCTTCACTGTCAGAGGAAGAAATCCAATCTATCACATCTCAAGGCCCAAAGGATTGTACCCTATCTGGATATTCTTTTAACATTTGCCAGACATTGATTATTTAGTATCTATATTCAACCTCCAATGCTGTCTGACTTCAGCATTTGATATCTGACAGTACTGAATAGTGGGCATGCAATTGTTCATATCTGACAGAATTTGATAACTGGCATATACAATGGCATTTAGCATTTTGTAGTAAATGATAGCTGACATGCAATGGCATTTAGTATTTGACAATATCTGTTAGATGACATAAAGTGGTGACTAGTATCAGATATGATTTGATAGATGACATGCAATAGTTTTTAGTATCTGATGGGTGACAACTTATGGGATTCCATGATAAACTTGGTCAAGAGATGCTGTACCTAGAGTATTCTAACTTTTGAGGTAAAATTTCATGTTCAGAATATGAATTCAAATTTGGTGAATATTTGTTTCAGCTCTACATCCCATCAGGCGATTACTGACAAAGGCTGCAATCCAATGCACACTTACCTGGGAGTAAGTCCCACTGAACCCAATGAAACTAGACATGTATTGGATTGCAGCCTTAGTGTCAGACACAATGTACTAGTAGTAGCAAACTGTTTCAAAAGGTTTGATTAATGTAGAATAGGGTATGGGAAAAGTTAGTAAGAAGTTATTTCAGTTTTTAGGATTAACGCATGAGAGGATCTGTCCCATGCTGAATCAAATTCATTATTGTTATTATTAAATTAAACTTTTACTCGATTAATTGTAGTTTTAAGTGATTGATTATAACTTGTATGTGACTAAAACAGTGGTTCTATTTTTTTTTTTAAAAAGCATTTTGTTTCAGACCATTGCAGTAGGCACCATATTAAAAGAAACATTCCTTCCTGCATGAGGAAGAACAAGATGGCACCTATACCCATGATAAATGCTTCTTCTAAGATGGCACCCATACCCATGATAAATGCTTGCAATAAAAATAATTAATTATATATTGGTCTTAAAAAGAAAAGGAAAAAGATCAGTCAGTATAAGAAGCTCCAGTCACTATGAGATGCTGTGACTGAAAAATGTAAAGTACCTGCTTGGGTAATTGTTTTTCTTTTGTCTGCCCCAAGGAAACTATTTTCTCTTTCAGTACTAGAACTTTCAACCATGCCCTCTGTCCAGATCATATACTTCTTTTCTGTTCCACAGTTGCATCAGTACATGCGTGGTTTGTAAATGGACTTTGCTTCTTAGAATTCCATGTCCAGGCCACAACACACCTTTATAAGTAACATGAAGTTACCTGCATAACTGGAAATTCCACAGGGGTTCTCCCAACTCACATTGCCCATCACCAATATTGCTAGATTCAGCATTGCTCCTGTTCTTTACCTCTACAAGAATGCATTATGTTTAAGAAGACTCACTCATCACACTCTTGAATGCAAAGCATAATTCATTGCGGAGCCATTGCAATGCCTCAGCTCCCACTGTCTATAAGGGATATTTGAATCCGAAAAGGTTGTTGCATTGGAGGAAGATGGGATGAACACATACTTAGTTGTTTGCCTACTCAGGCTTAAGGATGGCTATTACAAACCTCACACTTTTCCATCTTAAAATCTGTTTCAATACACACAAGATGATGCATGTGCAATGAAATGTGGGGGAGATATCCTGAACTGCTAGTAGCCCATTTGCAAGTTAAAGATTGCCAATCCCAACTGCCAGTTCAACAATGTTCAACAAAAATTACTATTTCAGTCCATTTCTGGTCCAGAAAAATATTTAACCAGCATCAAAGTGCATTCTATTACTCATAAGACTCTGATTGTTATATTACATAGTAAAAAGTACAACACATTATAACCTCATTTACCTGACCCTATATTTTCTGCGCTGGATATGTTTATCTATGGCTAATGCTATATTTGATTCCCATCCCCTGCTTCTCCAGCCCAAACATATGTCTAGGCACGCACACACACACACACACACTATTCAGAATACATTTGCTATCCCTTAAACAAACTAGATGAGCTTGTATATCATTATTATTTGGTATGATGGTTTGAAAAAGATTGATTTAGGGGAGAAATGATTATAAAATTTTACTTCACAATGCTTTTTTCCAGATAACAGATATTCATAATTAAAAGACTGTGGAATTCATGTAAAGTTAGCTGCTTAGCCAATCAGCATCACGCAAAGAATAATACAAGAAAATAAAGATGCAGGATTCACCCTTCCAATGATTGTCATTGAACATTAGTAAACATTCACAGTATGAAGTCTCTGTCAGAATATCTCCAGCATATAAAGTAGTGCAAAAAAAGCAATCCTGTCACTTTTTCACTGCATCCAGACCATGTTAAATAATTTTCTTACTTCAATTCTTCCACGTATTACTCAACAAATGCCACAAGTCTCCAAAAAAGTGTTATAAAAATAAACCTTTTCTGGGGGTTTGGTAGTATCTTCAACAATTAGGTATCCAGTTTTTTTAAAAAAAATATCAATCAATCTTTAAACATTTTAAGGTCAAATTTGAACTTTCCATATAATAAATTTCCCCACAACAATCTTTAGCATTTTAAAATCAAAGACTATGGAACCCACTGAATTATGGTAGCTGTTCTTAAAGCGTTAACAAATGAATACATGGCTACTGAACTTCATTGTTTCTTACATAGTAAATACCTTGAAATGCTAACTTTTACCACTGGGCAGTGAGTGAGGTGGATAGTTAAACACATCCTCCTAAAAAGTAAAATTGTCTCCCTCATGTGCAAAACACCTGCATTCTAGTAAAAATATAAACTTTGAACTACTTCAGGTAAACCCCCTCCATAAGGTATATCATTTACTTGATCTGCAATACAAGTTTACTAATGCTTTGTAATTCCTATTTAACCAGTAAAGGGCATATTTCTATATGCTTGTTTAAACTCCTGTTTGCATATTTCATTTTTTTAAACCAATGCATACTTTAATGCATAAATAAGTTTGGAAACAGTCAAAGTTAAACATCTGTTTCCACAGATTTTGCATTTACACAGTTCTGTTTTGCTGTCTCATTCCCATTCCCTGTGACCTGACACTTTTTCTCCTTTACACAAAGAGACTCTTTAACCCCTTCCTCCATCTCCAAATACTCTGATTTGTCCTCTGTGGATGAAGATGATGAACTTTTGAATTTCTTGAGTATTGTCGGAAGGTACGGACAACTGACTGCATTTTGTGTCAGCTGGGTCTGTTCGTCATTTTCAGTCTCTCTGTGATAAAAATAGTTGAAGTTGGAGACAATCACTGGCACTGGTAAAGCAATGGTTAACACACCTGCAATGGCACAGAGGGACCCAACAATTTTCCCACCAACAGTTATGGGTTTCATGTCCCCATAACCAACAGTAGTCATGGTCACAACAGCCCACCAAAAGGCATCAGGGATGCTTTGAAAATTGGTATGAGTTTCATCAGCTTCTGCAAAATAAACAGCACTAGAAAACAAAATGACTCCAATAAAAAGGAAGAAGATCAGGAGCCCCAGTTCCCTCATGCTGGCCCTGAGAGTGTGACCCAGGATCTGCAAACCCTTAGAATGTCTGGAGAGCTTGAAGATGCGAAACACCCTGACGAGACGGATGATCCTCAGGATGGCAAAAGACATAGCCTGTTGACCATTACTGCCCTGCTGCTGGGCCATGTCTGTACCCAAGGTAATGAAATAAGGCATAATGGAAACAATGTCTATGATGTTCATGATGTTCTTGAAGAAGGCTGCTTTACTGGGGCAAGCAAAGAAGCGCACTGTAAACTCAAAGGAGAACCAAATAATGCAGACGGTCTCAACAATGAAAAAGGGATCATTAAAGATTGTGTGCCCCCCACTCTGCAACTGCAGTGTCTCATTTACATTCTCCAAGTTATAGGTCAAAAAAAGTTCCTTTTCATCTCTGAACTCTGGCAGTGTTTCCAGGCAGAAAATGACAATGGAGATCAAAATGACCAAAACAGAGACTATGGCAATGATTCTGGCGGGGCTGGAACTCTCAGGGTACTCAAAGAGCAGCCACACCTGTTTCTTGAATTCATTTTCAGGCAACACTTTATCATCTTCTTCCTTGACAAACCCTTCGTCCTCTCTGAACTTCAGGATGGCCTCTTCCCCAAGTTCATAGAATTTCACCTCCTCGCTGAAAATATCAAAGGGCACGTTGACTGGCCTTTTCAGACGCCCACCGGACTGATAGTAGTATAAAATCGCATCAAAGCTGGGACGATTCCTGTCAAAGAAATACTCATTCCGGAGTGGGTCAAAGTACCTGCCCCGCTTTGCCGGATCGCCCAGCAGCGTCTCAGGGAACTGAGCCAAGGTCTTCAGCTGAGTTTCAAACCGCAGGCCAGACACGTTGATTACAACCCGTTCACAGCACTCGTACTCACTGTAGCGGACTGAGGTGTAGCCCCCAGGCCCAACGCCATCCTCAGGAGGCTGATCGGAAAATGAATACTCATCTTCGCCATCTTCATCACTGCAGTAGAACCTCCTTTCCTCATCTTCTTCATCCTCCCCATCCTCTTCCTCTACTTCTTCCTCCTCCTCCTCCTCCTCCTCCTCACTCAAGTCCTTCAGAATCTTCTCCTCTGAGCCACTCAGAGGCAGCAACTCAGAGCAAGGGAAAGAGGCGCCAAACTCCCTGCTGCTGAGACAGTGAGGATTTTTCCTCATCTGCTTTCTTCTGCTGCTACTCTGATGATACCCGCCGCGTGATGTGTTCCCACAGCAGGAGGAAGAGGAAGCCCCACGATTCTGTTCCTGGTGATAGTGATGATGAGGTCCTCCTCCTCCAGAAACCCCTGTTTCTACAGCTGCTGTTGCAGCTGCCACAGCTGCCGCTGCCGCTGCCCTGGACTGTGCTAGTCGCTCCCTTTCTCTGGCTCTTGCTTGGGCTGCGTATCCATAGGGCATGTGGCTGTTGCACCCAGAGCTTTCTGCACTTACCATGGCAACCTCCATGTTGAATGTCTTTGTTTAGAAGACTCAAGAAGGAAAATAAATGTCTGGGTTCTCAACAGTCATTACTGGGTGTTTTGCGCGGGAACAGCAAGACCACTGAGGTTTGGAAAACAGTATCTTGGAAACATCGTTCCATCGTGTTAGCATAACCTGGTTTTTCACTCTGCATATTTCTCAAAGAGGAGAGTTCCATATCTTGCTGCCCAAAAGGTTTGACACAAATTAAGGGGGCGTGTTTGTACAAGTTCTTTGATGTGATCAAGAGATATTCCTGGACCATCTCCTTTTACACTTGAGATCTCATTGCTTAAGGTATTCTTCAGTGGTTCATACAAAATCCACAGATCTGAGTTCATGATTTTCGGTGGAGACTTTGAATCGAACCAGGAGTGCACCTAAGCAAAGTAAAAACAACAACTCTTCAAAAATAAATAAATAAATGCGTTCTTCGGAATAATCAAGTACAAAATAGCCAGTATTCCCAGAATTGCCTCCACATGGTGCTTTGGCCTAGCAATGGGAGATTGCTGATGAATATGGTTATTTAGAAAGTTGAAGGAACTTCCAGTCTTCACTTTGTTTACACAGTGCAGAGGTCTTAGCACACCCACTTTTACCAGTCTGTCAACAATGTCTTAAACTTGGGAAAACATCACCCAATGCAGCAACAGCGACTGTGGCAAGAGAAGGATGACAACAAGAAGGCTGAAAAGCTGGCTCTGTGTCCCCCATTGGAAAGGAGGGAGTGGATCACCCTTTGGTTACTCTCATGCAGCAGAAGCACTTCACCTGAAGCACATGCATGCACACAGACAAAAATAGGGGGAGGGGGACAAAAGAAAAGGATGGGTCATATGCCATAGATGCAAACAACGGTGTTTCAAATCAAAGGGTTCTGGTTTGCCTACTTGCACTACACATCATTCTCTATCATTGTACACCCACCCACAGTGCACACAAATCTTTTTTCTGTGTCTATGTTCATCTGTCTATATATAGATATGGTTGAGGAACATGAAGGCATACACACACCCACATCTCACACAGAGTTCTTTTATCTCCAGGGAGAGGTTTGTGAATGTAAATTTCTATTGCAATATGCACATAGCTCTGTATTACACATGTATATGGAAATATACGTATGCATATCATTATGTAGGTATGAATGCAGAATATACACAACACAGCACAATGCATAGCTCTGTATGATTTGTGTGTCTATACTATTTCACACAGAGAGCTTTTATCATTGTGGAGAGAATTTGACTGTAAATCTATACTGCAATGTACAGTTAGATTGACATATATCTCGGAATAGTAGAAGTACATATTCTCTCACACATACACACACATGTCTGTATTGTATATGTAATAGATCAATCATGGATTGCATATATCTAGGTAAGAAACATTTGCAGGTATTTACCATGGTCACAAATGAATGGATATATGAATATAATGAAAAACTGGATAATGAGAATAACACATATAGATTCTACCCAACCTCCACAACAATACATTGCATTCAAATATATAGTAAATACATAATTCAACTACTAGTTTGCAAGCTACATCTTTAGAACTCACTAGGTAAAGGAATACTCCAGCTCCTGCTAAAATCAAATTATGTATTTGAAAATTAATGATGGATTCTTTTTTTTCTAAAAAGGCAGATATATGGAAATATTAAAAAGAGGAGAGGACGGTTGTGTTGAGTGAGGAATAATCGGACAGCAGGGGCCATGAAGCGCTAACCTGCGTACGCACACACGCTTAGCATTTAAAAACATGCTTCAGAGACAATCTTAAGAGAGCGATAGAGCACATCTAAATGTGCGCTAAGCATCATGCAGAGGGATAAAATATTCCCGGCTACTTACCGCGGTAGGCTGAGAAAAGGCAGCGCTGAGGATCTGCAAAACGACAGAGAGAGAGAGAGAGAGAGAGAGAGATTTGGGGTTGGGGTGGGGGTGGGGGTTGACGAGCAACCTGTTTTCACAGGTGTAACGCGCAGCAGAAGAAAGGTGTGCGGAGCGACGGGTGAGAGAGAGGCATAAGGCAGAGAGCGATGGATTTTCTTCGCCTTTTTTCGGCGCGAGGCGAGAAAAGCTCCTTTAGGCTTTGGCGAAAGAATTCAGGTCACAAAGCCCGACTATCATTTCTTTCAGCTTTGATCTTGACAAAATGCAGCCATTAACGAAGAAGAAAATCCAGAAGTAAAAAAAGAGGGGGGGCTTTGAGGGGGGGCTAAACTGTGGTGCTTGTCTCCAGTGGTATGGGATCAGATTATGGACGTTGCGTGTGCAGCTCGCTGTTCTTTTCCAAGCCCAGCCTTCCCCCTCCCCCCCCCGCTGAGCAATTGTTGTAAATCACCCGTTCAAAATAATCCCTCGCACCAAGACAGACTGTTGCTCTCGCTATCAACAACGAAGATGCGCCGCGCTGCTGCTTTGGGGCGCTTCCTGTCCCTCCCCGGGCTCGCGCGTGCTGGAAGATGCAGTCCCCTCGCCTTTTTCTTTCACTGGTTTCTCTCCCCAATTTCGGTGTCCAAAGTCAGTCGCTGGGCTGCCGGGGTCCACTTGTTGTTGCTCTTCCTTTGGACATCCCCCCGCCCCGCTGTCCCTAGACCCGGGACGTGGGAAGAAAAGATCTATAACGATTTTTGTTTGGGTTTCCCCTCCCAGAATTCTCCCTCCAAGCACCCAGTGCGCCTCAATTAGTTCAACATTCTTATGGGAAGGACTGTTGCTCGCGCTCTCGCGCTGGCTCTTTCGCGCTCCCCCGTTGCAGAAGTCTCCTACCCAGTTCTCATTTGTGTTTACGGATCCACTGAAGGACAAACGGCGGGGCTAGGTCTGATTTATTCGCCCGCTTTTCCAGCTCTCTATCGGCCCCTAGTGTCCGGTACTCTCATTAACACCTTTTTTGTTGTTTCCTTCTCCACCCCCCCCCTTTGCATTTACTTTCGGTATCCGCGCCTCTCTGAATTTGCAATGCCAAGTAACGTGTGCAAAGATATATGCAAAAAATGCATTTACTTGGGGAAAGTATGCGCATATTAGGGAAAATAGCATACCAAAATGCATGATATTACGGGGAAATGGTTTTGCAAAAATGTGTACATTGCAGAAAAATGCACACAAAAGCGTGTATATGAGGAGAGATTCGCACTAAAATGCTGGTGAATGTTCATGAGGCTTTTACTGATGTGGAAATGTGGAGAACTGAATTTAGGGCTGAAAAAATGAGAAACGGAATCCCAAATGGAGAGATCTGCATATCCCTACTGCTGGATACCTCTGTACCAACTGTAGTGTAGTGGCAAATTAAGAAGTGCAGGGTCTCTTCATAATAGTCACAGCTATGCCTCCTCACAGCCATACCCTCTTCTAAGGTTATACAGCTTTTTAAGATTACAGAATAATCTGGCCAGGCTTGAATACTGCTTTCTGCTTCTCTATCACTGTCGCCATTTGACAGTCCTTTTTCACTGTCAGAGATATTGCTTGAATTATTGAATTCACTGTCTACATATTTATCTCCTGCTGCTTGTTGATGTAGATGGGATGCCATCATCAGGTTTCACTGTCTCTTCTACTACAATTACAGAAACCTCACTTTCCACAACATAGTTTTGTGAAGTGGGAACTAATAGGAACTCCTTTCACTCTGATTGGCTTTAATCAGCAGGGAAGCAAGTTAGAAGACTCTTCTCAGTGGTTAACACACTCCCCTTTCATGCTGATTGGCTCATAGGATGCTGGAAACATAGGGACCCTGCTGGGACCTAGCTCCCAAAAACATAAGGGGTCTAAGACAGCCCCCAAGTCCCTGGACAACTACACCCCTGTCACACACACACGGCAGGACTTTGGGGAGGAAGTCCAGGGCCCCACTCAGCAGAATGAGCAGGAGGGGCCCCACATGCATCAATGGTAGGTTGCTACCATGTATAGATTACATCATCTAGTATGACTATTACGTCCAAAATGTGCTCTGCTGCATCTCCTGCCCAGTACTTTGAGGATCATTGGCACGTGGCTGTGAAGCTAGATTGTTGAAAAAATGCACCACACTTTGGACCCTTGGGAAATGTGCAATATGAATTAATATTCCTTCCTGCTGGGAGGAAGGGGGGATGTAAATCAAATAATAAATAAATAATAAAAATACTATTTATTTATTTGGAGCATTTATTATTGAAAATACCTGAATGTACAAGAACTGAACAGGGTGGTTCATGACAGATGCTATTGGAGGTCGCTGATTCATAGGGTTGCCATAACTCGTAATCGACTTGAAGACACATAACAACAATATATAAAAATGAAAATGGACGGCCTTCAAATCGATCCTGACTTATGGCGACCCTATGAATAGGGTTTTCATGGTAAGCGGTACTCAGAGAGGGTTTACCATTGCCTTCCTCTGAGGCTGAGAGGCAGTGACTGGCCCAAGGTCACCCAGTGAGCTTCATGGCTGTGTGGGGATTCGAACCCTGGTCCCCAGGTTGTAGTCCAACACTCTAACCACCTCCCCACACTGCCTCTCATATATATGTATATGTAAAATCTCCCAGTTGCAGCAGACAATGAAATTAAAAAAAAATTCACATCCCCAAAAAACCCACAATACAAAAAAAAAGCCCCACACAAAACACTTAAAACAACACAATAAAAGGACCAGGATTTTTAAAAGTAAGAGGTAGTTAAAACGTTTGGAAGAATAAAATCATTTTTTGCCTGGTGCTGAAAAAATAGCGGTGCCAGGCATGTGCCTTTGGGGAGACAGTTCCACCACTGGGATGTCATTGAAAACATCCTGTCCCTGGTCACCACCAACCATATGACTGATGGCAGAGAGGGCCCACAGAAGATCAGCCAGGTTGGCTGATATGCGATATAAGGATTCCTTAAGCCACATATTACTTTGAAAGATAGAATCAGCACCTTGAACTAGGCTCAGGAGTGAACAATACTCAGTGATCTCATTCTAAGTTCTGATCCTTATGTAGGGGGACCAGAATGGCTGCCACGCCTCCATGGCACCAACCCATGGTACTCCTAAAAATACCATGGAATATAAAGTGGTATTCAATGCTAGTTTTACTCACAGTAGACCCAGTGAAGTTAAGAGGCATGACTAACATAGATTCATTAATGTCAGTGGGTCTACTTTGATCAGGACTTACAGAGCAATCCAAGTCATAGGAAGCCAGCGGGAGGGGGCATGGCAAAGGAGAAGCCGACAGGAAGCTCCACGGCATCCACTCGCCTTTTGGGAGGCTGAATGCCAGCTCAATCAGGAGCTGCACATGGGGACCAGGAGACAGAAGCCAGCTTTGACAAATACTCCTACCAGAGAGTAAGCACTCCCCATTGACCACCATTGTAATTATTTACCTACGCCAACATTTTGCTGGTAGAAATTTTGGCTGGATCAGGACCAGCAGGAGCACTGCAAAGGGGAGTTGGATATAGTGGAAGTACTCTCCCCTCGGCTCCACCTCTGTCACGCCCCTGGAATGCCCCATTTTCAGGCCTTCCACCAGCTCTCCATCTGCCGGGCTGAGCTTCCCCGGCAGACCCCCAACTAAGCCAGCAGGGTCCCGGCCTCACTGAGCTCAACTGGGACAAGGGGCTTCTGCTGGAGGTCCTCCACATCCAACTACCCCCAGTTCGGTACAAATACAAGTTGAATTGCGCCCTTGAATACAACCCATGGAGACAATACAGAAGGGACAGGATCATGTGGGGAGAACCACCCTATAGTGCTGCTCCCCTGAATCATCTAGACTCTGTTGTTCAGATGGATCTTCCCTTCTGATCCTTCCCCTCCCATATGATCTCTTCATTCTTGCATTGCTGGGAACAGAGTTCTAGAGGAATAATATACTATAGCCAGAATCGAAGATTTACATAATTCTAAACATGTAACTCCCACCACAATCAATGGTGATCATGATTTTGTGACAGATTTGGATCAACATATATACTGTATATTACTGTGTGTATATGTGCCAATGTGTGCATTGCATATTACTCTCTCTCTCTCTCTCTCTCTCTCTCTCTCTCTCTCTCTGTGTGTGTGTGTGTGTGTGTGTGTGAGAGAGAGAGAGAGAAAGAGAGAGAGAGAGAGAATCAATGCGCATATCGCATATTAATGTGCTTCACAAAGGAGTACATGTACTAAGTAGCTCTAGGGGCTGTACGGAACCCTTCTTGCCCCATTTGTCAACATCATCCTTTCCTTGATACTTCCTAGGAAACATGTGCTGGAAATGAATTTCTCTACTCAGGCTCATAATTAGAAAGCCATTCCATTAAATCTTGGCCTCCAACCAACAAAGTCTAAAGCAAAAGACAGAATACCTGACTATGCCTAATGTGCCTTAAAAATAATCAAAATTGTGACACATCATGATTGATGACAACCATAAAAACCAAGAATGGCATACATATAGTACTGGGTCTCTCCATTTTTGGGCTTTTGCTATCCACAAATTACATTACAAATGATAGGAGGAAAGACAGCAATTTTTACTTCTCGGAACATTCCTGCTCCTGATGCATCCAAGTGGATGAGTGCTGAAATATCCCAGACACTGTTAGTCATCCTGGGCATGATCCAGCCATGCTTAACGTTTAACTCCCATTGATTTCCGTGGAAGAGGGCATTTGACTTAAAGTGCTTAAGCATGAGCTTGAAATACCTGCAAGGAAAATCAACTAGCACATTAAAGTACTTAAATTTGGCTTTGAATGTGTCCTAAACTTGTAATCATCATGATAATAATCATTAGTAGGAACCATGCCTTTTTGAGTGGATTATATCTGCTAAGATCAATGAAGAAGCAGAAGAAGCTGAAGAAGTTGTTGAAGAAGATGATCACGGCTTCACTTAGCAGGAAAAGCTCCAAAGCAGCAGTCTCCAAAGCAACTATGATATTTTCAGGTAAATAAAAGTTCATGTGCTTACTTCTCCTGAGATTCTGTGATTGAATGTAAGGCAGAGGTGGGGAACTGGATCAGGGCAGCAGGCTGGATCCCAAATTCTCCCACCCCCACAGGCCACTTTGACAAGTGAGTGGGAGGTCACCCACCTGTCAGTTGCCTGGTGTCACATGGCATCAGGTGATTCCACTTCAAAGGAAGAATCAAGAGCACACTCTAAGGGTGGAATCTAACATAGCACTCTCGTTCTTCCCCTCTCCTCCTCCCAAGACCCCCCCAAATCTTTTCTAGGGGTTCCCCCAACCCTCTGGAGCAGATCTGGGGAGGGAATGAAACACATGCAGGGGGATAAGGGGGGAAGTCCCATTGCACAAGCAAAAATCCTTGCACTGATAGGATGCAGTAGCTGAATACCACGGTAAGTGCACTCCTAATTCTTCCTTTCTTCCTTTGCACCCACAGTTTGAATTGAGAAATGTCTTATTTACCATTCTTTGACTATCGTGATTCTGTGAACAGCAGAGTAATCCTATGGGGCTAGAGAAGCACAGAGCAGCAGCTTGTCCATCACATTTGCAGCTTTCCATGCAGAAGGTCCCAAGTTCAATCCCCAACATTTCCAGGTAGGACTGGGAAAGACTCCTGCCTGAAACCCTGGAGAGCTGCTGATAGTCAGTGTAGACATTACTGAGCTAGACGGACCAATGATCTGACTCAGCTTAAGGTAGTTTCCTGCGTTTCTATGATCAAACTTATGTGTAAAACCAACACACATATTAACTGTGTATGTATGTATGTATGTATGTATGTATGTATATATTTATAAGTCTATTTATAAACTGCCAGCTCATTTAAAAAAAGGTGATGTACAGTAAAATAATTAAAACATCATAAAACTTTAAAATCTTAAAATTATAAAATCATAAAATAACAAAATCAAACTAATTATCTAAAAATGCTTGGCAAAACAAATACTGTTTCAGAAGGCAATGTAATATCAGGATTGTCTGATTTCAATAGGAACAATATTCCAAATTACTAGTGTCACTATGCTAAAAGCCTTGGTTCATGTAGAAACTAAATAAATATGTGATAAGTGTGGCAGGCACTGTCAAGAGGGCTTGTCCAGATGATCACAGTTATCTGGCTGGTATACAAGAAACAAGGGACGACATGTGTAACGTTAAGTGAAGGAAACAGTTAATACCCTCATCAGTAGGTGGTAATGATATATAATTGAGATCAAATGCCTACATTGCTTCCAAGAAAAATAAATAAATGATAGTGACCATATTATTGGCAGAATTAACATAGAAAATGATGTTTATCCTTCATATGCTGAAACAGCCTTTGTCTATCTGATGTCCCCCAAATATTCTGGAGTACAACTCCCAATGCTAATTGTGGCTAATGGAAGTTGTAGTTGAAAACATGAGGAAGGCACCAGGTTGGGGAAGGGTGCTCTGAAAGAACCTTGACATCTGCACATTTATCTATTACTTAAATTCTCTATACTGTAGAATCTATGCCTTCACTTGGTAGTTCATCCTGTGTGCTTTGTGTCGGAAGGGATGTGACATGGTAACAGGACTGATTCCAGGTTTATGGGCAACTTGGTAAAAGTTCAGTCTGACATCATTCCACCACCCAGGGTGTGACAGGCAGCTGTGTTATGATCTGTGCTGGGCAGCTTCAAACCACCCACTGTTTTAATTACTCACAAGGTCCCAAAGTAGCATCACTTCAGGGCATCGTGGAAAATCTAAAATTGTGGGCATTTTATTTTTGGACAGTGAACTATGTTGCTAAAATGGATTCTAAAGTTTTGTGCAGTTTCAGCTGGAAAGAAAAATCAGTACAAACTGTCTCTTTTTGGTTATGTGTTCATACAAAGTCCATCAACCCCCTTTTCTATCAAATAAATTGCCATACAGCCTTGTAGGTGTACAAATGGCAAACCTAATAGCAAAAATGTTCCTGACTTGAACAGCAGAATTAGCCATTCTCAACCATAGCCAAAAAGTTCCACACGAGGATGGATAAAATAAAGCATAAACATCAAGGCCAGCACACTTGATTCAAACATACCTGGAGACAGGTTTGATCTACCACAGCTTTATTTTTGTATTGATAAATACTAATTTGATGTATAGGACATAAGGTTTACACCCAAATCCTAAAGACATTGGATGGGATCCAGAGAATTGCAACTAGATTTCTGTACATGCTATGGAGCTTTACTGACCCCTTCCTGCTGCAGACCTCTACACATGCAAACGCCCCACCCTTTTTCTGAGGGGCAAGGAACCCCCTGGAACATTATGCAATATGGCCCAGGCAGCTGCGAGGGAAACTGTTAGAAATTAGAGACCACCTTTTGCACAATTTAGAACTGCCTTGTGCTCACACTAGGGCAACTTTAATCCAAGCCATTGATCATAATCCTGCATGTTAAATCTCTGGTCTCTCAAAAATACGGATGGGGGAGAAATTCAATTCAGTTCACATTTAAAGAAGAATCCTACCTAATTTGCACTTTCCAAAACAATACAAGAACTGAAACACTGCCATCCTTCAAATTTTGCAGTGCACTTCTCCAGCCAAGCAATGTGTACAAATATGCATATGCTGGGGTAAAAAGTGCATAAGAATGCATAAATTAGTGAAAATAACATGCAAAAATGCATTATATCAGTGGAAATTTTGCTTTGCAAAAATGCATCTATTAAGCAAAATAGCATACAAAATATGCATGTTAGGAGAAATTCACAGTAAAATGCTGTTGAATATTTAAAAAATGCAAACTGATATGTAAATGTCGACAACTGAATTTAAGATTGGAAAAATGAGAAACTGAGAGAAACTCAAATTGTCAGATTTGCCCATCCCTAGTCACAAACAGCATCTTGCCTTTGTATCTGTTTGCGTTCGTCATAGGTATGTGGTGTTGTTGTTATGTGCCTTCTCTCTATAGGTATGCCATCTACAGGTATGTGTAGGGGAATGTATATGACCAGGAACCTGTTCATACACTCACCCAGCTGTTGCTTGGATATGGGCATTCTGCATTCTTACGAAGCACACTGGTGACCACTGTGCCTCAGCTTGGCGGCCTACATCATCAAATTGCTGCAAAGCTACAGTGGCATCCTGAACTCTTTAGTGAAAGGGTGGGTTACTGAGGAAATCAACAATAACTTCCTTCTGCTTGGAGAAGGGAAGTATAAAAGAATAACCTGCAAACAGATAATTCTCTGCTTCTTGCCCATCATGATGATACAGCACTATTTCACTGCAGTCAGAGGCAAGATAATAGGTCTGCCTCATAAGCAGTGGTAGCACATGCAAGAGAGAGGTGGGCTGCATTTTTTGGCTGCCATCAGCAAGTGGCAGCTATGAGGGGGAGTGGGCTTTCTTAAACAGTAGCAAATGAACGAGAGCAGACCACAGGCAAACTCTTAGGTATCAGGGCATGCTTGCGTAATGGTCCTCAGGACCGGAACAAACTGATTGTCATTGGTTTGCAGTGCACCAGTGGGTAGTCTCTAAGGGCCACTGCGTAGGTGAAGCCTAATATTACCTTTGCTTCTCACCTGCTTTCTCTCCACTGCTATCACTCTGTGGCAATCACTGATAAACAGTTGACTGGTACCGCCTTTTTTCTTCTTCGCCCTGCATTCGCCTCTTGTGGCCTTATGGCACACGCCTGCCATGCAGGATGTCAGAGGTTTCTTTTCTGTTCTCTCAGTCCCCTCCCCGGTACTCACTAATCCATTTAATTAAAGGGAGCCATTGCAGATGCAGTGTTTAGTCCTGTCCCTGGCACAAAATGCCCACCTGCCCAGTGCCACTAGCAGAGTCAAAACTGATTTGGTCAAGAGAATATATAGGAAAGAACAGGGGGAGAAATTAATACTCATTACCATTTGCTGTGTGGAACCCAGGAGAACACTATCTTTTTAAACGGCCACCTTTTCACTGTCCTGCTGTGTATCTACCTTCATGGGTAACCTAGAAGTGTAATCATTGGTTTTTGAGGTCAACTGAGCCATTGGAAATGGTCCTGACATAATACTGAGTTATCAGAAGCTTGCAGACATTTTTTTTAAATGACAACAGTGACTTACTGGCTTTGCTCTTAAGTCTTATGCATGCTATTAATGAACTAAAACAACCAGTCAGAATATAACATTTTAAATTAATTAGGTTACATAAAATGCATAGGTTGAATGCAATGGGTTTGTGTTAAAAGCTATAGAATCAGGTATGGACAGCAGCTGCTACATTCAGTCTCCCAAAGGCTTCTTAATCTTTAGAAGCAATAGGTAAGATGAAACTGTATGTTTATATATGTTGTTGTCATATGCCTTCAAGTCGATTACAACTTATGGTGACCTTATGAATCTTTTTGGATACATTCATAGGGTTTTCATGGTAAGAGGTATTCAGAGGTGGTTTACCCATTGCCTTCCTCTAAGCCTACAACACCCGATATTCCCAGGCGGTCTCCCATCCAAGTACTAACCTGACCCTAATTAGCTTCCGAGAGCAGACAAGATTGGGCATGTTCAGGATAGTATGGCCGTAGGCTATATATATATGTTAGAGTTACTGACAGATATTCATCCATCATTGATGTAGCACCTGAAGATATCTCAAACAAAAAGATGCAAAAGCTGCCTGGGAGATATTAAATCATATTTTCCCCTGGCCCCCATTCTTCCATGTGTGAAACTGATTAACTTCCAGTGTAATCCTAACCACGTCCATTCAGAGTAAGTCCTGTTGAATTCAGTTGGGGCTTACTCCAAGGCAAGTAGAGTTAGGATTGCAGCCTCAATCAGTTTTAACTTTTCTGTCGGGGAGGGTCTATGTCAAGGACTGTAGTTGTTGGCTGTTGGGTAACCCATGGGGAGGTGTGTCCTAAATGGAAAGGGCCTTGCCTTGTCCAAGGACACTTACCACACAGGTGCCATATAGCACAGCATCAGTCTTACTCATGAGTATCTGAGGGAGCCCCAAATATCTGACAGACCGCCTCCTTACCTACAGATCCTCTTGGGTGTTAAGATCACAGATGGGGACCTCTTGGGAGTTTCACTGCCTTCAGAAGTATTTTTGGCCTGGGAGACGGCATTCTGTGAGAGGCCCTAAGCTGTGGGATTCCGTCCCCACAGAAGTTAATCTGGCACCTCCATTATGTTGTTTACATTCTATGCTGAAGGCACACCAATTTACCCTAGCTGACACCTGAGATATGTATTTTAGGACACCTTGCCCCCAATTTTCTTGACTGTAACTTGTTTTAAACTAGTTTTAATGCTGGTTTTAAATGGTTATAACCTGCCTTGGGACCTCATGGTGAAGGACAGATTTTAAAAATCTAATAAATCATCAGCATATGCATGAACTAAGTGAATCCTAATGTATGAGCTATATTATTTACAGTTTTTGTATATTCATAATTTTGGACTGCAAAAGTTCGCATGATAAGGGTGTTACAGAGAGCAGATGGACAAATAACGCGTTGTCAAAAATGCACTTCTCTGTGGTTGGGAGGATCTTCCCTGAATAACACTGTCTTGTGCAATACTGGAAAAGCAAAGGGACATGAAATTGAGAACTGAAACCATATGAGTCCTTCATGATGCTGAAACTGTGATTTACAAAAACTTCTATAACAATTCCTATAATTAATTGCTTTAGGGCAGGACAGCTAAGCTTATGCGCATTCATTTAATCATCTTTTCCTTCACGCTTTTACTTTTCCTTCCTACATTTTTTCCAGTAGCTCTTTCTTTTTAATTAAGATAGCTTAATTAAACATTTAGCTGACTGCTGACTGATGCCAGCCTTGGTAAAGGATATGTTTAAACTGCCCCATGTGTTGACTAATTCAGCAGCGGGTGTGATCAAAGTACCTTCTCCCAAGCAACAGAGGGTGTAAGCTGAGGGCCAAACTACACTTTACACGGAAGCTCTGTGTTTGGAGCTCTCGATGTAATTGTATTTTTTGTACAGGTAACTGTTGGGGATCGCCAATTGGACTGAGGTTGCTGCATGTGAGCCAGGCCTCTTTCTCTCACATCCAGACTGTCTTCCCCCCCTCAAAAAGCAGCAGCTAGTCACAGAGGGGAGAAACTTACAGGCTTACAAATGTAGGCCCTGTAAGTATGTTCCTCCATGACTCAGACTAGTTTGAGGGAAGCAATCTGAATTGGGACTGCAGCATGGGGAAAGGGTTAGGGCCACCTGCCCCAGCACACCACAGCCCAATTCCAAATTGGGGGGGGGGGGTGTCTCTGCAGCAACTGATAACCAAAACAAAATTAAACCGAGAGCTCCAAACACAGAACTCCAACATAATAGGTAACGTGGTCCTGAGGTTCCCTTCCTTGCTATCAGAAGCAGGGCAAATAGAGAAATAGGCTTGTTTTGCCAATGATTCCTACATAAGCAAATGTATGCAGCCAGGACAGAATGCCATTTCAAGGAGCCAGTTCCATGCACAGTGCTTTGGATCATGTGTGATTATGCCTGAAGAGCGCTACCTGGCAACTTGCACGTTCGGCAGAATAAACAGTTATTGAGCAATCAGTGCTTCTCCATGCATATGTCCGCTTAAGGCATATTCAGATCATCCAATCAAACCAATAAAGGCCAGGTCAGGCAGTTCATCTGTCTCCCAACTAGTGGGGTGCATGTTAACAATATGTATGTTACCTGGGATATTGTGTGTGTGTGTGTTGTGTGTGTGTACAGAGGGGGAGTGTACAGGTCCGTCGCATATCTGTTACAACATTTCTCAGTTTCAGTTGTGTGGATTGGTCCTCTGCTTTCATATCTAACCCTCTTTCTTATATTGATAACACACAACCTCACTGGAGCATTTCTTATCAAGTTGTTGCTTTTGAAGGCCCTAAAAAACAATTTTGACGATGAAGAGTCACCCTTGAGAAAGCAATATGACAGGATTATAGATGTAACTGTTGCACTAGCAGCCTGTAATATGCAGAACTGTAATTTTTCACAGTTGTAGATTCAATATCTGGCAGCAAAAGCACATCTGACCATCACATTGCTGCATTGCCCATCACCAGCAAAATGGGAAAATGTTGGTAAGCAAGATCTGTTGCCCACTGCTGATGGGAATAAGAGCCCAGGAATAGATATTGTGACAACCTTTTTCAGCCTAAACTGAATTCCTGTCCTCTTACAAATGTTTTGACATTTCAGTTATAGCTGATGTTTACTGCATAGTGACCAAAAAAGGTTATTTTTCCCGCACATCATCACTTTGCTATCGAAAGTGCAATTCAGTCTGGACAACAGATTGGCAACAGAACTTTTGAAGCACTCACAATTCCATCATTCCTTGCATGTAAAGCATTTTTAAAAAAAACAAAATTGAAGAATTCCTTTATACAAAGTTATAGCTATTTTGAGATAGAAAACTGTCAGAAAATCATCACCACAAATGCTTTTGAAATACACTGTTTTCAGAAACAGTTGCTTAGAGGCCTTTCAAAAACAGCAACTTGCAACTGAAGAAGACCAGAAATTGCAGGGAGAGAAAGGCCAAGAACTGGAAGTTGTCACTATGGAGAAGGAGGTTTTAAGTGTAACACCCTTACTTTCTATTTAGCTTTCTCTGGGATGTTTTGCATTTGAGACATTGAACAGCAATCAAAGTTTCCCTGTGCTCCAAAGAGCTTAAGCATTTTCTGCTGTATATGCAGTATCCAACAAAGGTAGAACCTTGTGTCTGGTCTGATTCAGCATCTCAGGCCATGGACTGCTGACCTTCTTGGGAAAGGACAGTTGCTTGATATTTGAGCAACAATGGATGCACAATGCAGACATTCTGATGGCTTCAGAGTTCCTTCCCTGGCTGCCTTGTCTCAAGAAGAACGCACCTGACCCTTACATCCCTGAGGGCAGCACAAAGGCCATATGTCAAGCATCTACAGCTAAGCAAGAACATTGCAGAGATTCAATGGTGGCTGCCCTGGGAGACATTTCTCCAGTTGAACAAGGCAGCCTAGCTGTGGCTCCACCTTCAGACCACCACCAAGGAGCAGATCATGGACTTAACCGTCGTGGGCAGTTCCTCAATCTGCTATCTTTGGAAATGCAGGCCTGGGTAAGAGCCAAGAAACCAACACCAGGAAGGAGGTAGCTTAGGTTGCTGAGGCCCACTGGAGGCTGTTGTTGACAGCTAAGGAGCTGCCAGTGGCTCCCAATGAGGAATCTGCAAATTTCAAGGAGGTGTTTATAAGTTTCATTCATGAGGAGTAGTCTCCCTCTCTGAGGGAAAAGGAGTTTTATTGGGATCTCATGAGAGAGAATTCTGAAACCGTGGCATCTATTGGAGATTATACTGGCAAACGAGGATATGGAGCTACATTTTCAACAACAAAAAACCCTAAAAGCAGCAAAACTATGGAAAGCTTCAGTGGGTTTGCCAAAGGAAATTTAACCTAGAATCCTGGGCAGAGAGATTACAGTGAGAGTCAGCATGAGGCAGAGAAGTAGTCTGGGGGAAGCCAGCCAATGGAAGAAGAGGGGACCTTGATTCGTACTGAGGAAGTAAGTTTGCTTCATGATAGAGAAAGGGTAAATATCAAATGAGAATATGCCTTTTGTGTCCAATTTGGACAATTATTGAATCTTCTTCTTTGCTTATTGCTCATCAAACAAGCCACACACAAAAATCCTTGTCCGCTATGTGGGAAGAGCGTCATTCTCTGTGCAAGCTACTTTGGGCACCTGAAGGCAAATCCACAATAACTTTTATCGATGCCACAAGCACATGGCAGCCTTCAATTACTTGTCTGGGCTGTCTTGGAGAAAACAAAGGCCATGGAGAAAAGCTTGGTACCCCTGCCTAGAATGTCTATTTTATTGCACATCAGAACAACCACAAGAAAGGGATTGTGGCAAAAGTTTCCAGTTGAGATCTGTCTTGGGACAGCATCAGTAGTTTTGCAAGGCAAAGAGAGCAGGCTTTGCAAAGTCAGTGTTTTACATAAAAATAGCTCGCACATTGGGTGAATGATGGGTAATTAAAGGAAAAGGTACATAGAACCACTACAAATCAAGTATTTCTGGTATCCAAGTCATGGTTACAAGATGGCAAATCGGGAAACAGCAGCATGATGTACTCTGTCCTTTGTCTCTCCCTCTCACATGAGTCACAAGAATCCCTCTGTCCTGCCTTAACTGTGGTTTTGTATTACATTAGCATCAATGGTAACCACAGTTGCTAATGTGGTTCCCTCTGAACTATAGAAGCAGTCTCAGATCCTGGTTTCAAATCTTGGCTAGGAGAAAACCCTGGTTAAGACTGCCAGGAGAAACTGAAGCCGGAGGAGAGTATATTCCCAGGCTCCTAAACTTCTATTGTTTGGTCTGCTTTTAAAACTGCTGCTTATTTGTTTTTATCTGCTCTTGGCTTAGCTTGTTTTTAGGTTGCATTTTTATCTTATTTTGTATTGTGTCAATTTTGCATAAGTTGCCTTGGTTACAGCTGTAGAAATTCAATGATCATCATCATCATCATCCTTGAATGAATTCACATTGAGTCCTTACTGAATCTTCTTCTCCGCCACCACCCCCATCTCCACCATAAAAATGGAAATAAGTTGCACTGACTAGTTTCCTAGTCAGAAGAGGGGAGGTGGCAGCAGGAACTGGGAAGGCAAGTGAGCAGGGAGGATGAAAAATGACATCACATGCAATACACTGATATGCTGAAGACGGTCAATATAAAAGCAGAGCAGACAGCATCTTCACAGCATTTTGAGCTCCATTCTTATATTACTTCTGTCTTCACTCTTAGAATGTTAAGGAAGAAGTACCCTGAATAGGCCCATAGCACCATTTTACCTGTGTTACCTTAGCTGTCATTTGGGTAGTCCATCATAATGCTGGCAAGCATCTTTTGGGCACCCCACACATTCATCTAAGCCTGATATAAAGCATTCCCATACCCATAATCTAGATATAATCAGCCCAGCTACCAATTTATGCGCACAACAACCCTAGAGAGTAAGTTAAGTAAGTTAAGAGAGAATAGTGACTCACCCAACAGCAGTGGCTGACTGAGGCTACGAAGCCAGATCAATCTATCTGGTCCAATTCCCACGTTCTATGCCATAATTTACAGCCGGATGGTGAACCTGTGACCCTCCATGAATTATCAAACCATAGCTCCCGTCATCCCTGATCATTTGTCATGCTGGCAGGAGCTATGGGAGTTGCAGTCCAACAAATATCTGGAGGACCATAGATTCCCCATCCTTGCACTAAAGTATAGCAAGTGCCAGGCTGTGGCTCCCTCTAGAGTGCATTTTCCTTGGAAGTGATTCTCCTTGTGATTTCTTAATTTTGTGTCCACTAAGAAAAATATCAAACAGCTAGAACTGCTACTGTTGAACGCAGAATCAGGACGGCCATGAGACATCATGGTGACACTGAAAAGCCCAACATGAGACATAATAAGAAACAGCAGAAGTGTGCTGTTGTCCCTTGAAAGGCTAGTCTTTCCTGTCTCATTCTCCCTCAAACTAATCTGACAGTTTTTCAGATCACATAATAACAGAGGAGAATGACTACACATTAAGGGTATTTTCCTTTGCAAGGGGGCGGGATAATCATCATCATTTTGCCTAAACTGAAAACATTGTTAACAAAAAAATACATAGAAAGCAAAAGAGGCACTGTAGCACATTTGCATTTTAATCCTAATCCTGTTAAACAATGCAATTATGTCAACAAGAGTTTGTGACTGATAGCTAAAATTATATGTGCCAAATCCCTTTTACAAACAGTGATATGCAATTATGAGTGCTAAACTTACAAAAAGGCTAAAATAAGAGCCCATGTGGTGTAGTGGTTAGAGTGTTGGACTACGACCTGGGAGACCAGGGTTCAAATCCCCACACAGCCATGAAGCTCCCTGGGTGACCTTGGGCCAGTCACTGCCTCTCAGCCTCAGAGGAAGGTAATGGTAAAACTACCCCTGAATACCATTTACCATGAAAAACCTATTCATAGGGTCGCCATAAGTCGGAATCGACTTGAAGGCTGTCCTTTTCATTTCAATGCTGGTACACAAGGCTGGTCCTCATTCTGAGCCAGTAATTATTAATTTTGGAAATAGAGTATGAAAATCTATCTGCACAGTGCTAAACAAACCTAGCGTATGTAGTCAAAGAACATAATGACAAAGCTACAAGTATTCAGAAGCAGTTATACTTCCAGTCATTCCACAGTTATTCTGGCTTCGCTTTAAAATACTTCATTCATGCACATCTCAACCAGCTACTAAGATATGCTCTCATCTAGCAAAAAAAAAACTAGACAAAGGCATGGCTTTCCTAGCAGCTGGGTATGCTATTTTATTGTTACTAATTTATTATTACAATACATCTGCTTCCTTTTCTCCAAAGACCACAGGGCAGTATATATGGGGGTCATCTCATTTTATATTCACAATAGCCCTGTGAGGTAAGATAGGTTGAGAAATAGTGACTGGCTCAAGGTCAGTGAGCAGGGGATAGGATGATCAGCTATAAGACAAGCAATGGTCACAATCGAATATTTGGTCAAATCCAAGCATTCACCTTGCACTCTAAATCAGTCCCTGTTCTGGATGCCGTTACACAAGACAGGGATTATCAGAAAGAAGTATGTGACTTTCCCAGAGGAATGAAAAGATGAAGAATCCCAGCTGTCATGGGTAAAGAGGTATTAAGGCTTGGGCAAGAGCAAAGGGGTATGTGGAATGCTAGAATGAATAAGGATCAAGACAGCCTATTAGAATAATGTGTTGA
Source organism: Rhineura floridana (assembly GCF_030035675.1). Classification (NCBI taxonomy): domain Eukaryota; kingdom Metazoa; phylum Chordata; class Lepidosauria; order Squamata; family Rhineuridae; genus Rhineura; species Rhineura floridana. The sequence continues at coordinate 131,809,004 of NC_084481.1, read as the reverse complement.
GAGAGAGAGAAAGATGGTGTAAACTGATAGGGCAGCATGGAAAAATGCTTAAAGTCAGCACTGGTTGAAGACAGGATAAGCCATTGATCAGTCCTGTTAATACTTATCTCATGTTTCTGTGAGTCCTTTGAGAATGGCAATTTGAATCACACCACAACTTCAAACAGACAGATATACTATGACATTGAATTTTCAGGTGTCTAGAAGGCCTTTGCATTCAATGAGATCCCAGGTGTCTATGGGACAAGCCTGCACAAACACACCTGGCATTCATAAAGCTGAACATTATAGTCCATTTGATGTATAATGTGGTCAGTCACAAGAAGGCAGCAAAATCAAGAGTATCAAGCCACTGACAAGCCACCACACATGGCTAATGGGTCATATATGTCTAGGTGTGTTGGATGTTCCACAAACCAGCTCTGAGGACAGCTTTGTTCATCACACGAAAACTGAGAGAGAGGAAATACTTCCTCCTAGTGCATGACTTGTTCATTTTCCCTATAGTGCTATGTGTGAGTTCCACATGCATTTTTATGTTGCACGTCTCACTGCAGGGAATGTGCAATCCCTCATTTTCGTGTCCTCTCGACCCTTGCCCTTCTTGGCTTATTGAAGCTTGCCAAGGGGGTCTGACCAAGCTTTTAGCGCTTTGTTTGCCGTCCTGGGCTCCTGCTGGGAGGAAGGGCGGGATACAAATTAAATAATAAATAAATTTGTCAGGGAAGTTATTTCCCTTATTTGACAATGCCTGATCAAGACATTTCTACTTCCCTGAGGTGTTCATTTCTGACTGCTCTGATGATGTGCATGAATGGAGCCTTTTCTACAACACTATTCATCAACATTTTGCCAAAGTTCATCTTTGCTGAGTGTTCCCTCACTCTGACCAGCAAACCTATGGCTAAAAAAGAACAAGCCACATCTCCCCATATACATGAAGCTGTGACATGATTTCTGCATTCTATTGTTGCATGAACCCCAATCTCTGAATAGTGAGAGTCTTCCAGGGACTCCAGTGCTTACCCAAGATGTGGTTTCCTTAGAATGAAAGTCAGCAGAGACTGTGGTGTCTTTATGATATATGGTTTATTTACACATATTTACAATCTGAGCATAAAATGGAAAGGTTCTCAGCATTAACTCCCCAACAGATCTTGCTTCCCCATTAGATTCTAAAAGACCCCCCCCCAAAGCTTGGGTTTCAGCACACAGAGCAGTCAAGCCTCTCTGTGTACAGCTTCACACCAGACTAACATAAAATCTATCTTCTGACCCAACCAGGTGAAGAGGGGTGGCTACCCTCATTCCTATGGCAATACACCTTCTCTTGGCCAAGTCTTTTGACATGTAGATCGAGAACCTGACAGACCCATTCACCTAACAAAGAAACTGGCATGACCAGCCCGACAGCTTTCTCTGCTACAATTCCATCTCTACAGATTCAAAATCAGAGGCTGGAAAGGGGACCCAAAGAGGCTGGAAAGGAGGCCCAAAGGGGACCCATCATCTGTACCAACTCCCCCAATCCTATAAAATTCTTTAAGCAGGGGCTGTGTTTTACCCCCCACACACACATCTCCTTCCTAACCATAGTATGGAATCTATAAACCATGAACTAGTAGGGGATATCATCCATTATGAAGAGCCTACAGGACTGAACTACAAAGTTATATGCCCTTACCAAACACCTGTTGAATAAGCAAACTTGCATGCTTAGTAGGGAGATGTACCTTCCAGCCAGAATTTGGGGACACCTCTGTGCTTGTTTATTGTGATGTAACTTCCTTGACCAGGTGGTTCCCCCCCCTTCTCTTCCTCTTTCTTCATTAAGACAGTTGTTGTTCTTTTTTGCGTAATCCTCCATTAAGCCACAGGAGAGAGAAGCTTCCACAGGTTTCTCTCCCAGATGATCCCAATCATGGACTGAAATATACCTATTTTGATATTTTCTGTCCAAGCTAGAGCCTATGTTTCCCAAACACACGAAAGGTTGTGAGTAAACATTCTTTATACTTTTTACCACAGAAGACTGTCTCTGTTGCTTTTATTCACCTATAAGGGGCAGGTGGGCTGGTTAATTCTCATTCCACTTTGCAGAATATACTCTGCTTAGCGACAGAGACAGAACTCCTAAACTGTTTCGGTTTCATTTAAACTCAATAACAACAGGGCAATGTGTTCCACTCCAGGATATGATGCTATGTTCCTCCTCCTTCTTCAACAGCTGCAGACCTTTGAAGTCAGGTCCATTTGAAGCAAAGACTAGTTAAGAACATAAACAAATTCCTTATACTGAGTCATTATTGGCTCATCTAACTCAGTACTATCTACAGTGACTGGCAGCTGCTCTCTGGGATTTCAGGCAGCAACCTTTTCCAGGCCTACCTGGAGGTGCCAAGGACTGAACTTGGAGCTTTCTGCATTGCAAAGCAGATGCTCTACCGTGAACTACTATAACCCTTCCCCATGTCCTAATGTGAATTCTGCAAAACCAATGAAATCTTTCCCAACTTGAATGGGATACATTCCCTAATATTAGCCCTTTTCAGACTCCAGAACTGGGTGCCCTGAATGTGAAGAGAGAGAGAGAGGGATCAGAGCAGAAGATTCCATCCTGCTCTGACCTAGGCATGTTCAATGTGTTGTCTTAGACCTTACACACATACAAGCTGAATTGTGCATAGAGTTGCCATTTATGTGATGATAGATGTTGATCTTTCCAGGGATCCTGACCACATGTAAAGAGTGTACGTGCATAGTTTGCATGCAAAACAGGCTCTGGTCAGATGACCAGCTGAATATGGATAAGCCAGGGACTTCCACCATGATCCTGCTTCTCCCTCTGTACCCATTCATTGCACCCACTTCTGTTGCCTGGAAAGACCCATAGATGCTAGCACCAGATATGGCTCTCTCCATGCCAGTCCCATCTTATGCTCAGTAGGCCTGTGTTCAGCTTGGTGGGCCACAAGTTACGCAGCCCGAGCCTAAACTGTTCCTTCATGACATTCATCCGTGTTCCCCAAAAGGGACCATTTAATGTAAAATTGGAATTTATGTACATAAACTCTACTTTCAAACACCAACAGACTGTAATATTATTTAGCACATGGATCTTCTGCACATGAGCAGAGGTGGTTTCATCCTTTTTCCCTTTTTTAACTTGGGATATATTATCAGAATGAGGCAGAATATTTCTGCTTGTTGAATTCTCTTTTTTTTAAAAAAAAGTGATGCAAAGGTCAGACATACCTTGCACTAAAAAGGAAAGTAGTGAATTACAACAATCCTTAGATCCAGTAAAATGTCTTTTCAACATCCTTATCCAGCTCCCGAGAAAGCTCTCTCTTACATAAACTCTGCTTTCATGATACCAATAGACTGTATATTATCCAGCATGTTGATCTTCTGCAGTGCTGAGTGGAGATTGGTTAATCCTTTTTCCCCTCCATAGTTTGAGCACTGTGCTTCTCCAAACCAATAAGCTGAATGTCAAGCAACCAATAAGTTTGCTGGGCACAAAGATACCTGCCTTCTATTTTTATCTGCAGTGTGGAAAATATTAGAGGTTTATCAGCTCTAAATTCTTTCTTTGTTGCTTCTTCAAAAGAGTAGCTTCTGTCTTGTGAAATTAACTATGGTTTGTCATCAATTCAGTGTAAAACAGATGTCTTGATCCATTGTACCATCAAATACGTGTGTAAGGTCTGTGAAGGAGGACTCTCCTGGTACTACATTTCCATTTGTCCTATTGCATCAAACAGTGTGAGCCAATCATGTATACTGCAACATGGAACTACTATTCCAGCAACAACTGCCATCACCAAATGATTCCTAGAATTATTATGCAACAAAGAGAGGGAGACTGGCAAATTTTGGATAGTAGGACTCGTCGATGCATTATACACTGTAATGGGAAAAACCACAAGGTGGAATTCTCCCATCCCCCTGCACAACTTTTAAAGATACAGAAGACCTCTTGGTTGTGAAGCACAGCCTCCAAGAGGTCTTCTGTATCTTTAAAAGTTGTGCAGGGGGAAGGGAGAATTCCACCTTGTGGTTTTTCCCCTTACAGTGTTGCAAGAACACCTGCACTTGGCTGACATTCTCTTCTCCTAAAGATACAGGATCAGTCTCAGGCCCTGAGCCTGGCAACCCTAATTCCCACATAGTTTAAAATAATGCTGCAGGTATATAAAGGAGAGGGGCTGCCTGAAGTTGGATGAGTGTGTGTTTGGAAGGACTCTGTGTGCTGCTGCAGCTGTTGCCATTTGCTCACAACTTTCTTTCTTTATTATTTGATTTATATTCCGCCCTTCCTCCCAGCAGGAGCCCAGGGCGGCAAACAGAAACGCTAAAAAACACTTTTAAACATCATAAAAACAGACCTTAAAATACATTAAAATAAAACTTTGCCATATCTTCTTTCTGCTCTCTATGAAAAGGTATATAAAAGGAAGGGGCTGCCTGAGGTAGCACCTCAGTGTCACACTAAGTGCTTGCTTAGTGTTGCTCTTGGAGTTGACTTGGAGTCAGTTTGGAATGCATCCCTCGCCAAGAAAAATCCTCACCACAAGTGCTGGACAGGGACTGAAAGTCTGCCCCTTTTTAGGGTGTAAATTTGATACTTGAATGGTTTTTGTTCCTTAGTTGAGAGATGAGGGAAGGAAGTGTCATTGCCTACTATGTTAGAAAAAGTTGTTTCTATACCCCCAGGGTGAGAGCCTGGAGGGGAAAGTTTCTGCCCCCTTGAGTGAGAGGCAAAGGGGAATGTTTGTTTGATATGAATGTTTTGTGTGTGTGAGTGTGTGTGCTATTTCTTTGTATGTGTTTAGATTTGAGTGGTTCTCATGGTGTGGACATGTGAGTGTGCTGTTTTTAGGATGTGAGTGCTTGTAGAGTGTGACTTGATGTGTGCTCAATAAGCATGCAAATGATCAAACCTGCCCTCTTCCTCCCCCTCCCCCTACTGCCATCCCCCCTCCTCCCGTCCTTCCTCCTCCCCTTCCCTTCTCCTCCCTCCTCCTATCCCATGGTCAGTTTCACCTCTCCTAAGCATGATTGCATGGGAGTAAATCCCATTGACCTTAATAAGCATGCAAATTATCAAACCTGCCCTCCCCTCTCCCTCCCCTCCTCCTTCCTCCCTTCTTCCACTCCTCCCTCTCTTCCTTCTTCCTCCTCCCCTGTCCACTCCAGAATGTTGATATGCTTATGAACATGAGTGTGTTGATCTTATAAGGGTGTGTTTGAGTAAACTGCTTATTGAGTTCAGTGCAATTTATTCCCATGCAATCAGGCTTAGGATAGGTAAAACTGACCATGGGTGAGGAAGAGAAGGGGGAGGGGAGAGGAGAGGGAAGGGAAGGAGGAAGGAAGGGGAGGAGGGGGAGAGAGGGGGATGGCAGGTTTGATTATTTGCATGATTTAGTTCAATGGGATTTACTCCCCTGCAATCATATTTAGGATAGGTGAAACTGACCACGGGGGAGAAGGAGAAGGGGGAAGGAGGGAGGAAGAAGTGGTGGTGGAGGAGGGATTAGGAGTAGGGAAGAGGAAGGGAGAGAAGAGGGGGAGCAGAGAGGGAGAAGGAAAGGGAGAAGGAAAGGGCAGGAGGGGGAGAGGGAGAAAGGAGGGGCAGGAGGGGGAGGGGAGGGGCAGGAGGGGAAAGGGAGGGGGAGGGGGAAGGTAGGATAAGTTTGATCATTTGCATGTTTATTGAGTTCAGTGGGATTTACTCCTGTGCAATCATGCTTAGGATATTTGAAACTGACCTGGAGGAGGGGCAGGGAGGGAGGAGAAGTGGAAAGGGAGAGGGAGGGGGAGACTGGGTGTTTGGGTAGAGGGAAATCCCCTTTCCTTTCCAAAAGAAAAATATTGTTAACGGTAGAGAGCCAGTGTGGTGTAGTGGTTAAGGTGTTGGACTACAACCTGGGAGACCAAGGTTCAAATCCCCACATAGCCATGAAGCTCACTGGGTGACCTTGGGCCAATCACTGCCTCTCAGCCTCATGAAAACCCTATTCATAGGGTCGCCATAAGTCGGAATCGACTTGAAGGCAGTACATTTACATTTTACATCATTATTTTTCAGAGTTGACTACCCTACAAATTTGAAAAAATGGAAACACAATTTGGCTTGGTCTTTGACAGTCCAATCCAATTCCTGTGTAGCCTGGGGGGAAAATCATAAATATTGGATGGGTGAGCACTGGGCCAAGGGAAACCCCCCTCCTTTCCAAAAGGAAACCATTGTTAACAGTATCATTATTTTTTGGGTTTTCCGCCACCTCTTTATTTTACAGCAGACATATGTAGTCTCCCACCCAAATTTAAACCAAAGCTATCCCTGGCCACATCCACACCAGATATTTATTCCACTTTAAACAGTCATGGATTCCCCCCAAAATCCTGGGAAGTGTAATTTGTGAAGGATCCTGAGAGTTGTTAGGAGATGCCCTATTCGCCTCACAGAGATACAGTCACCAGAAGGGTGACTGTTAAACCACTCTGGATACTGGAGTTCTGTCAGGGAAACAGGAGTTTCCTACTAACTCTCAGCAAAAGTGTCTGGTGTGGGTGTGGCCCCCTGATTAGCCAAGCCAAACAGCTGCGAGTCTGGCTTTTAAAACACTGATAGTTGGTTCTTACTGAACATGCCTGCACTATCATAGACTCCAATGTTAAATTTATTAAATTAATTAAAAGTCAGCCATGCATTTTTTTTAACTTTTAAACTGCAGAAGATGATTGACAGAGTATGAGGCAAGGTCAGTAACAGGATTATAGGTCCTCTGTGAATATGGGTGATTTTTAATTAATTTCAACAAATTGTGAGATCACTGCCAGAAAAAAGTCTGACAGGGATCTGGATTTTTTTGTCTTGTTTTACATTTTGAACTCTAGATTCTCTCTGATTGTTTTGTGTATTGTCATGAAAACTTAGAGGGTTGTTAATCAGCATTTCTGAGTTCAGCACTATAAGTTTTGTAAGCTTTTGTTTTGAAATAAGCTTATGGGAAGCAGCATGGCGGAATGTGAAAAACCCATGCTGGCTATAGTATATAGCCACTCTCGTGGCTGTATAATCTTAATGAATTGGTAAATAGCCAGTGGTATATTGCAATGCTAATGTACTAGAGCTATTGTGGTAGTAGTATGTGCTGATATTGTATGCAGATTATTGCTATTAACTGCTCTGTGCACAATGTATTACTGAGAAATGAAGTATATAAATAAACTGAAAATACACACACATAAGGGAATGAAATACAACTGTGTTACAATGAACATTAGGGACACCAGGAAGGCATTTTCAGGGAATGTTATAATGATGATGATATTTATAATAGCAACTTTCAGTGCTCCAAGTGCTTCCAGAGCTTGGAAATGTTACTTTTTTAAACTACAACTCCCATCAGCCCCAGCCAGCATGGCCACTGGATTGGGCTGATGGGAGTTGTAGTTCAAAAAAGTAACTTTTCCAAGCTCTGTGCTTCACACATATTATATCCATAATACTTAAAAGAGCACCATAAGGTAAGTCGGTATCATCACCCCCACGTTGCAGAAGCGGTGACTGAGGCTGAGACAACAGCTCAGAAGTTGATGACTGAAATAAGATTTGAACTGGCTACTTAGCATCACAAAGAGGAAAGAAGAGGAAACAAAGAGAAGGTAAATATATATATACTCAAGATGTTCATCGCAGCTATTTAAATTCAACAAATTAAATGCTAACATAACATAAAAGAATAAATTAAAATTCTCAGAGAAAAACCTGTTGTTCTGTTACTTATGCTGAATTCTCAGAGCTAATATATTAAACATCTCATATTCCTTTAAAAGAGAGAGAACAAAATCATGACTTTTGTGCTCCCAAAATGTTCCTGATTTTTCAGGGAATTCTGGCTTTTTGCATCCAAAATATTGCCTCTTCTGTCTTCAGTCTGTTATTTTTCTCTTTGGGAGCAAGTAAACAAAATGAAGAGCCTGAGAATATTGCATTCTGAAGTCATATGAAATGGAATTAAGCTCTCAGGCTTTTCACTGCAATTCAAAGAATGTAGAGGATTTCCATTAATATCATCCCCAGCAGACTTTAGAGGCATGTGAGTCTGACAGATTTCAAAGTACCTGCCTGCCAGTGGTTTATTACACGTAGTATAAAATAGAAGATCACATCCATTTATAGGTTTGTATACAGGTAGGGTTTCTTCATGTATAGGAAGGATGGAAGAGAAACATCTCCTCGTTAAAGAAACAGCAACAATAACACAAACAGTGCCCACAAGATCTTTTTTTTTTTTTACAATAATTTTTATTCAAATTTTCATAAAACATACAAAACAAAATCATAAAACATTCAAAGACAAAAAACAAAACAAAAATGATTAAACAAAAAAATAAAATGTTGACTTCCCATTTGTCGCAGATCAAATCAGTTATAGGTCTACAATATATAACAATCCTGTCTCTTAAATTATATTATAAAATCACTTTCCTCCAGTAGTTATCTTAATTAATCATCAAATCTCATAAACATTACTTTATTCTTTCCACAAAAAGTCAAAGAGAGGTTTCAATTCTTTAAGAAATATATCTATCAATTTTTCTCCAAATAAACATGTCGATTAATCCATCTCGTTAATAATAATAATAATCTTATTGTCATAACCATAGTCCAAAAAAACATATCGATTAATCCATCTCATCAAAATCTGTTAGGTCCAATAATTTCAATAGCCATTATTCCATTATCCCTATTAATTCCATCTTCCATCTTCAATAGTCCTGTTAAGTCCAGTAATTTCAGTGTCCAATCTTCCATTATCAGTATTCCATAATAATCTTGCTGTCATAGCCATAGTCATATAATAAGAGTCTGATGGGAATTTCCTCTATCCCAAATATTTTCTTGCCATCAATTCTGAATAAGTTGCTGAAATATTGTTGTAAAGTCATATCTCTGTTCTTCTTTTTTACAAAATGCACTGGCTCATCTCTTGAGAGTTTTTCCATTGTCACATGGCTGCAGTTAATTCCATAGATTTTCTCTATATCAAGCTCCATCACGTCATTCCAGTCCAGAAGATTATCCAAGCCATTGATAACTTTATCTCTAATATCTTCATTAATTTCTTCAGAGATAACGTTAAATTCCAAACAGTAGATTTTATTTCTAATATCCATAAACTCCAGATCTTTTTCCAATTCCACATTCATTCCAATCTCCAGGGCTTGTATCTTCCCTTTATTTTTTCTTTTCTCATCTCTGATCTCATTCTCGTCTCTCACAGGATCCCCTATTTCTTTAAGCTCCTGCGTCATTTTGCTCAGTTCAATTTTCAGCTCCTTACTGCCCTGTCGCAGGGTTTGTTTCGTTATCTCAATCTCATCCATTATTTTCTGAAACATAATTACTTCCAGATTCTCAGCCACTTTCTTGATTGCCATTTTTAAAACCATGAAAACAAAACAAAACAAGATCTTGTAATATGTGCTCATTTTTTACAGCAGGGATAGCACCTTAGGCCCAGGGCCAAATGCAGCTCCCTGAAGCCTCTCTGTCTGGCTCCTGGAACTCTCCCAAGGTCACAAGTCCTCCCCAGCCACACCATCTCTCACTGGCCTTGCTTCACACCCTTCCTGAGGTCTTTGGCCTGGCTGAAATATATCCTTGATTTCTGATCATTACTCTCGCTTGGCTGGATGGAGGACAGACAAGGGACTGTGAGGTTGTGTAGAAAAGAGCCTGCTCTACAAAGGTAAAATCGGCATCCATTGGAGCGTTGCCAGCTCTCCAGATTTTACCTGGAGACCCCGGATTTTGGGGGTCCTCCCAGGGTCTCCAGGTGATTCACCTCAATCTCTGGGGCAGGCAAGGGGTTGCAGGATCACGAGAGGCCATTGGGTTGTTATGTGGGAGGTCACGGGGTTGTGAGAGAGGTGGCCATGGTGGCAACAGTGGCAGCAGTAAGTGAGCCCAGGCCTCCCCAAAGACTGAGCAGGAGGGAAGACTGTAAGCACCCAACACGGAGCTTCAACAAAAGAAGGTGGAGGGGGTAGGAAAGAAAGTGCCTGGGGAATGTGTAGGGTGGGGGGTTGAGGGGGTGGGGGTAGGAAGGTGCCTGGGGAAATGAGGGGGTAGGGTAGGAAGTGTCTGGAGGAGTGAGATGGGTGAGGGGAAATGTTTTTTGATGGGCGATGTTTTTTGGGGGAAATTTCGTCTTGTTTTTAATATGTGACATGATAGACAATGACAACCTCCATTTTAAAGAATGACAGCTTGTTTTAAGAACAGGAGAAATTTCAGAATAGGACCATCTGAAAAATTCAGTGAATAAGGCAGGATGAGTGTACAATGAAAGCCTCATCTGGAAGAGCTCTCAAAAGTTTGCTCACTCAAGACTTTCGCTGATTGAAGGTGGATTTTTCATGAACACAATCGCCCCGTAATTACTTAAGTGATCCTGAAAAAAAAATCTGTAGAGTAACATGACCCTTGAAGAGTTAAATATTAGAACCTTCTATTATGGACTAGAGTCTATCATTACCTAGCTACACCTCTGGCAAGCTACCATATACCATAGTGCTGATAGCAGCTTCCCAGAGCTAGACAGATTCTTATTTAATGTACATAGGCATCAGGTCTCCATTTGATTATACCCATCTTTGCATTTTCTCCTCCTCTGCACCAGATACATCCCTGCTGTGGCCACTTCTTACATTCCTACCCTTCCCACAAGAAGTCTACATGTGGGAGGCTCTGCTGTATTGATTAATTACTCTCCAAATGGTGCCTGACAATACTGCATGTGATGGATGGTGTTTCGTTGTGTAATATCAAAGGATGTAAGCATGTGAGATTCAGGGTCAGAACATCATTCAAGGTGCGTGAGTCTTCTCCCTGAGCAGAATATCAATTAGGCATCTCCTCAAGGCTGGATCATAATTTGTCTCAAGTAATTTAGTCCTGATAAAATCTGATTTACACATCACATTAGTGAGGGTACAAGTGTTAAGGGGTATATTCATTTATTTATTCCCTATCACAGCTCATTACTGGGATGACTGTAGTCCCTGAGTGAGCTCTAGTCACAAAACATCCACCATGCAAAGCAAGCTATTTCTGTGGCTGATTATATGCCACTTCAGTGACTATTGCTAGCCCTTTAGTTATTATTTATTGGGGTGGGGAGAGAGAAATTCTAAAACAATCCTCTTTGCAATCTATATATAACTATACTTCCTGCTCAAATGTTTCCCTGGGCTGTGCATTTCAAAGGAAAGAAAGCTCCATCTCAATGCCAACAGCTGCTACTGAACCCGCATTTGAGTTGGGTCTATGTGTCACTTGCCTGTCCATCATCCTTCCAAAACTATACTGAGTCAGACACACTTCAAGATAATCAAAACATTGTCCTAGATCTCACTGGTTTCGGTTATATACCATAACTCTGGAAATAAATTCATTTACATAATTTAGATTCAGCTAATGGGTTCAGATTATTGCCTGTCTGGATCTGGATACAGATGGCCAATTTTAAGCACAGCAAAGTTATTAAAGACTGACAACAGTCATTGCATGGTGAAACTACAAAAATAATGGATGGCTTAACAGTAAAATCCACAAAAGTTTGTCAGCTTCCAAGCTGTATCCAATTGGTCCCTCTATTGACAGAAGGCTCTTTGATCCACTGGAGGCTTCCATGAGCAGAAAGAGAGAGAATATGATTTTTGCAAATTTTCCCTTTGCTGCAGAGCCCTGCACCACTTCTCATGCTGTTCTAAATTATTTCTCAATCATCTGGAGCAGATTTGGGGGAAGGGGTACTGTAGGCTGCAGAGAGGACAACTCACAAAAATCATCTCCACACACCTCATCCTTTCCGCTAATAAAAGCTTCCACTGGAACTAAGAGGCTTCATTCAGCAGAGGGACATAATTGGATCCAGCCCTCTCTGTTTGACAAGGTTGGACGATACTGCTTGCTTCACTACTTTCTGGCCTTGGACCCAAACATGTTTGACTCTTTCATTTACCTTAGTTCTTTGTGGGTCTTTCTGTATGGTGATCACAAAATTTGTTGTTGTTATGTGCCTTCACGTCGATTACAACTTATGGCGACCCTATGAATCATTGACCCCCAAGAGCATCTGTCATGAACCACCCTGTTCAGATCTTGTAAGTTCAGGTCTGTGGCTTCCTTTATGGAATTAATCCATCTCTTGTTTGGCTTTCCTCTTTTTCTACTCTCTTCTGTTTTTCCCAGAATCATTGTCTTTTCTAGTGAATCATGTCTTCTCATGATGTGTCCAAATAATGATGACCTCAGTTTCATCATTTTAGTTTCTAGTGACAGTTCTGGTTTAATATGTTCTGACACCCAATTGTCTTTTTTTCAGTCCATAGTATGCGCAAAGCTCTCCTCCAACACCACATTTCAAACAAGTTGATTTTTCTCTTATCCGCTTTTTTCACTGTCCAACTTTCACATCCATACATAGAGATCGGGAATACCATGATCTGAATGATCCTGACTTTAGTGTTCAGTGATACATCTTTGCATCTGAGGACCTTTTCTAGTTCTTTCATAGCTGCCCTCCCTAGTCCTAGCCTTCTTCTGATTTCTTGACTATTGTCTCCATTTTGGTTAATGCCTGTGCCAAGGTATTGGTAATCCTTGACAAGTTCAGTGTCCTCACTGTCAACTCTAAAGTTGCATAAATCTTCTGTTGTCATTACTTTAGTCTTCTTGACATTCAGCTGTAGTCCTGCTTTTGTGCTTTCCTCTTTAACTTTCATCAGCATTCATTTCAAATCATTACTGGTTTCTGCTAGTAGTATGGTATCGTCTGCATATCTTAAATTAATTATATCAATTGATATAAAAATAACAAAATTTATTCGACAGTAAAGTTACTGGTCATCTGCACCCACTCTAAGAATGTGCACTTCAATGGTAAGTATTTGCAAATTCAAGAATGTGTTGTTTGTTTTCGTACCATCTCACCCCCAGGTGCTGGGTGAGGCTGGAAATCAGAGGCTGGAAGGGGACTCATAGAAATCATCCATCTCAACCCCAAACCCATAACAATATGTTTTGGTGGAGCGCGCCTGCTTCATTGCCTACACCAATATCAATTTCGATTCACCTTGGCAAGCCCATCACTATTTTTAAGCATTTTCTTTCCCAGATAATTTAGGAGGATTTGTTCCATTGAAATGCAATGCATGTCTCTTATAAAATGATCTCTGAAGTGTAGAGCTTAAGTGTGTTTCTTGTATAATCATATGCACTCCATTAAGCTCAGCAAAATGTGTACTGTAAGTATATGCTATTAAGAGACTGACTTGCTCCTTCTGTTTCTCTGTTGAAAGATGAAGTATCCTTCAATAAGCCTCGAGTGATTCTGCTAATGCTGCTGCCATTAATTTTCTGACAAACTATTTCTGCCCTGGATCTTAACCATAAGATTATGATGATGACGCCCAGGTTACTTGAGCCTTATGGATGGAGGTGGCATAAAATCATACACATTAATCAGTGTCAACACAATTAGGCATGAGCATGGTTAATTAAACAGAAGGAATCATCCTATCTTCCTAATTAATTATTGTTGAAAAGAAATATTGCTGCAAGGTAAATAGATTTAGGAACATAGAAATCTGCCTGGTACTGAGTCAGACCATTTGTCCATCAGGTTGAGAAATGTTTACACTGACTGGCAGCGGCTGTTAAGGATTTCAGACAGGGGTCTCTCCTAGCCTGCCTGGAGATACTGGGATTGAACCTGGGACCTTCTGCATACAAAGTAGATGCTTTACTATTGCGCTTTAGCCCTTCCCCAAATAACAGGGCTATCTGCAAAGGGGTTAATAGCAGCTATCACAATAATGTAGAAATGTATTAGTATGTGCTATGTAGAAAATATACAAAGAGGAAGGGAAACATTGTAAAACAGCAGCACCAGTGATCCTGATGAAATACAAAATGACATAATAAACAAAAAGAATTAATGCAGGCTATGATCCTTCTGAACAAAAATGGGGAAAAGATTTTGTTGGTGTCATACTGGGGTGCTGCAATTCTAATACTAATGCATTCTAATACTTCAGAACAATCAGTTATCATTTTTAATACTATGTCACAAGGTATTTCTTAATCAGCACTGTCAACACAAACCCTTTTAATGTCCATCCCCTCTTTGTTGCTTTTGCAACAGACTGACATGGCAACCACTCTAGAAATTGTTTAAAGTCACGGACATACTGGTAAAGATGTGCCATAGTAACATTCTGAACCAGCCTTTGATGTGACATACAAACATATTTCTTTACCCAGATGTGGTTCACATGTGCATGCACTTGATGTGATTTCTCTATTTAGCCTCCATGTGTACTTTACACATGCAGCAGAATGAGGTGGTAGAGTGAACTTCAGACTACAGGTGGTAGGTGTCATATTTAAATTCTCTCTAATAAAAAGACTGGATAGCATCTTAACCTGCTCCTGTCTTTGGTGACAGTAGTGACTAGTGGATGAACCTCTCAATTTCTATTTCTCTCCATTTCTCACTTTCCCAAGGCTGTAAACAGACTAGTCACGAGATCAAAGGATTTCCATTAGCTAGACCTGGAGGGAGAATGGATTGATCTGCCAATCAGGTGTGAAATCTTTTTGAAGCTGAATCTTAAAAAGTGCACTCAAGCTGCTCCCACCAAGTTTTACAGTGACAAGGGGTGGGGTTTGACTAGCGTCTTGTGGCCCCATTTTCAGAAAAGAGAGGTGGAGATGCCCTGGAACCAGCAGAACAGTGAGTCTGATAGAATATTGGGCATTGGCTTTTACAGAGAGACAGGGAGCCTCCATTGTAAGGTTTGTTAAGGTCCAAAAAGCAATGCGCACCTTTTGGTTCTTTTGCATTAATTTTGTACTTCTCAAATAGAAATCTTTCTTATTCAGATTTGATGAATCACTTCAGGAAACATGATACTTAAGCTGCTTTAAGAAGCCCCACATATAATTCCACATAATGATGTGATATAATTTGCTTAACTAAAGCAATTTGAAGTGATTCATTCTAAAACAATGCATTATTCAGGCATTTTTTAAAAAGCTTGTCATGGGCATGTGGCTTAAGAAACAATGGTGTGTGAACAGACAAAATGTAGTGAGTTTTTTTTTTTCTTCCTGTAATGTGGAAAATGTATCAATGAAGGGGTAATATTTCAGTTATTTTTAAAAATAATCTAGGAAAAATAAATACAAAAAGATAGCTGCACCTTGTCTCTTCTTTACTAAGAAATAAACTGTTGCTTCTTTTGCAACAGTTCACCTGTGTTTTTATTGTATTTTTAATGTTTTTTATTCTGTGGTTGTTGTCGCTTAAAGTGCTGTAAACTGCTTTAATGTTTTTAACAAAACAGCGATATACAAATATTTTTATAAATAAATAAATAAAAACAGAACACTCCAATACTTTTTAAATATAAAGGTAAGGTTAAAAAAATGTTCTGTTCCAGTCTCCATTCAATAACAATGTCATATCAACATATAAGCAGAACATTAGGAAGAAGATAATGCAGACATCATTAATGGGGTCAGGTTTATGTTGGAACATCTAACAGATTTTGTTTTCCAAAGGTCTCTGCAAATCTTGAATAGCCAAAGTTGCTGATACAAATCCAGCAATTCTGGAACAATAATTTTATCTGTGCTCTACAGCAGGGAACTGAGCTCTTTTCAGATCTGCCTGGGCAAAAACCTGAGCAGGAAGCAAAGAAGGGTAAATGTAAAATGAATTATGACATGATTTTGCATTAAGACCAAGTTATAATCTCATGCCTCTGGCCACACAAGATGAGAAACGGTCATTTTTATATATTGTTTTTTCATTATTCCACCTCCCTCTAGAATATTCTGGTGGATAATTAAATAGTACCACTTCACTGGATTGATTTATTTGTTGATGCTTATATTAAAACTGTGCTTTTTCAATGCATTAATGGTATTTGTGTTATAATTTTATTGTTGCAGAATGTACTTTCCTTTTGGGGGAAAAACCCCTGTTAGCTGCTTTGATCCTTGGAAATTTGGGAAGCATATTACTATCTCTGCAGAATTGGGGGTCCCCACTGCCACAGCTGGGAAGGATCCAGATGACTCTCCCTGGCCTTGACCAGCAGAGCAAAAGATGCTATCTCCCCACTGACAATGACAGCAGCACCATCGCCTTGCAGGAAGCACTGGGGAGGAACTCTCAGATTCCTCAGCAGTGGCTTGCCTCAGCAGTGGAGACTTAGCCTGGCCCCTCTGACTGCCCAGAGGCCTTGTCCTTTTTATTCTGAGCCAGAGAAGAATCTGGGAGCTTGTAAAGCTCCTTTCAGTTTGGCTTGTATGAGTCCCTGAAATTTGTCTCCAATCCCAGATTGGGAGAGCTTCACTGGCATTTTTAATGAATAACTGATTACAAGATGTGTTGTTGTATTTTATGGTTTTAACGTCTATTTTGTGAACCACCCAGAGAGCTTTGGCTTCAAAGCATTATAGAAGTATAGTATGTAAGCAAGCTATATGTACAGAAAATAAGTGTCACTTCTGGCCCAGTCTAGTATGTTTTTGTATTCCTTGCCTCGATACCCTCAGCAAAACATAGGGACCCTATGTAGGGAAACATAACCAAACCTGAGGAGATGCTCTTTAGGGAAGGCAGAAAGGAAAGTTACATTGGTCACCTCCATTAGTTCAGACCGCATGAGATAATTTCTCAGAAGAACCAGTACTTTGAGTGATTATGAGGTATAAAAATGACCACAATCAATTCTTTTAAAATGTACTGCTGTTTTTTGCAGTTTAAACTTGACCAGGTCTTTGACCCTCACTGTGAATCTTGACACGTATACACACCCACATTGAAGCTTAGGAAGATAGGAAGCTGCCTTATACTGAGTCAGACCATTGGTCCATGTAGCTAATTATTGTCCACTGTGACTGGCAGTGCCTCTCCATGATTTTTGGCAGGAGTTTCTCCCAGTCCTATCTGGAGATATTGGGAATTGAAGCTGGGACATTCTGCATGCAAGGCTGATGCTCTACCACTGAGCTACACCTCTTGAAATGGCATCCCTGCCTTCTTTGTGTGGAAAATGACTGCCTGATGGGAAAGTGAGAAGAAAATGATTACCTCATGTAAGAAAAAAAAGTGGCCGTGGGAACTGGCTCACAACATAACTAGTTGTGGCAGGGAATTTCCCAGAATAACAGCATGTTCATTATTTTTTGCCTTTGATTCCTTATAATCTGCAGGGGAATGAAAAGTTTCATAAAAAACCCCTACTTTTTGCACATTTTGGTCCTTCTTTATGGCCATTGATCCCTGACCTGCTGTGCCTCTACAACAATTGTTTTTACAACAGGGCTTCTTCACTACATGATCCCAGACAATCAGAGATCGTGGAGCAAACATGATGTCATCTATGTAGCCAATCAGACATGACTTTGTCCTGGTCCTGTGGAAGAGTCCGCAGGGCAAGGGGGCAAGGCAGGTCAGCTGTTATACTCCCATGGAGAGCTCCCAGTGACCAATTTACTTTACAAAGGTTGGAAGTAAACTGAGGCCTTTTGAACCTTACCCCCCACGTCACCTCTTCGTGGCTGTGCACCCTTTGTATAATTTTAGTCTCTTAAAGGGCCAACCTTCTGGCCTGGAGAGGGGCATGTCTTCTGCTTCTGTAGCTTCTCACCATTGAACTGGCAAGGTAGTGTATGAGGCACTCAGTTCCTCAGACCCAGGGGAAAGTGCCTGTGAGGGGCATGGTTCCAGTTGTATGAGCTCTGATGCCGTGGCATCTGGTTCAGTGGGCTCCTGTCTGCTTAAGGTTCAGTGTCCCCCCTATCACCAGCATCAGGTTCACAGCCAGGAACCCACTCTGGCTCTCTGAGCCAGTGACACTGTATATTCCAGCTCAGTGTCCTGGTTACTCCTGGACGTGAGGACCAAAGCAGTAATTATGCCGCTGAGGACAAGGTAAACCTTTCTACTTCTCTCAAGAAGGGTGTAGCTGTCCAGGGTCCCAGGGAGTCTTATACCCCTTACTTTTTGGGTAGTCAGGCCCAGCAGGGTCCCTATGTCTCCAGCATCCTATGAGCCGATCAACATGAAAGGGGAGTGTGGTAGCCACTGAGAAGAGTCCCAGTGCATGGCAAGCAAACTTTTAATGGTTCCTACTTCAAAAAGCCAAGTCAAATTATGGAAAGTGAGAATTCTGAAACTGCAGAAGAAGAGATAGTGAATCCTGATTATAACTTCTAATCTACATCATCAAGCAGTTTGGTAGCAGCATAAGATAAACGTGTAGACACTGAATTGAATAATTAAAGCAATATCTCTTGACAGTGAGAAGGTGACAGTGTCCAATGATCCAATGGTGACAGTGAAAGAGATGCAGGAAGCAGTATTCAAGCCAGTCCAGATTATTCTATAATCTTAGAAGGTTGTATAATCTTAGAAGGGGGCATGGCTGGGACTATCATGAAGGGATCCTGTACTTCTGAATTTGCCACAACATTACTGACTGTGAATAATGAGAAGGAATGCATCCCCATTGTTGAGGCAGTCAGGACAAGACTCTATACTTTGCCACACAAATACGTGGGAAGTTTCATTACATGCCAGGGCTGAACAGTAAGGCTTTTGCACAATCCAGTTCAAGTCATGCATAGGTGGGGTAGAATGTGAACAGATATGTGTGTCCCTGTGCTCCTACTGCCCAATTGGTCACAACTGGAATGGAAGGAGGGGCCATTGTTGCAGGAATGCAGGTTCCTTCTAATGTCCAATCTGAATCTACGCTCCTGCAACTTAAAACCATTAGACCTAGTCCTACCCTCTGGGGCATTTCTAGGAAGGCCTGGGAAAGAGTCCTGCCTGAACTCCTGTAGTGCTGCTTCCTGCCAGTGTAGTGCAGACAACACAGATCTAGACCCAATGTTCTGACTTGGCATACGGCAGCCTCCTGTGTTCCTAGACATAACTATTTTGCCTGCTCATATTGATCCATGGTTTTCTTTCAAGCTGAAAGAAATTTGGTATTTGTTTCCCTTAAAACCGCTGACTGAAAAGCATACATACAAACAAAACATAATGTCAAGGTGAGCACCCAGTTATTCCAACGCTGGAAGGTTCTGTAAATGGAAATAGCAAGTACTGAGTCCAGCATATATCATCTGGACCACCTAAACACCTGAGTGCAAGTCAGCATTTTTGGATCTTGTGGAGAATAGAGCTGTTGGGGGGATAAACTTTCCTTCAACATTGCTGCATGTGCAGTTTTACCTTTTGGATATTTTACTGCATTTGCAATTTGATAGTATGCAAAGTCTCAATGGAATAATGTAGAACTATTATCTCCATCTGGTTAGGACTTTACCTGCATAAAGAGCTTTCCAAATTCTTATTACATTGCCCATATGCATTTTTCTATCATTGTAACTAGAGTTTTTCTTTTAAATGTAGGCCCTGGTTAATTATGTGGTGCTTCTGTCATAGGCAAGGAGAAAACAACCTTGCAATGTGACCTAACTCAAAATAAAATGGGAATTAAGGTCATAGCCAGTGCTAGCCCTACTCAGAGTAGACCAATTGAAGTCAATAGACAGAACTAAGGTAGGTTCATTCATTTCAATGGGTCTACTCTGCGTAGGACTCAGTTGGCTACAACCCTTACTATTTGTCTTCTGGTTTCTTTTCCTATACCTGCAAATATAAATGCAGAGCTTGGAAAAGTTACTTTTTTGAACTACAACTTCCATCAGCCCAATCCAGTGGCCATGCTGGCTGGGGCTGATGGGAGTTGTAGTTCAAAAAAGTAACTTTTCCAAGCTCTGTATAAATGATGCAGATCATTCCCATGCATAATTCCACCACAAAGTGAATCTCAAGGAGTAGCAGTATGTAAAGGGGCCTGTGTCTGGAATGACCTCCCATCAAGGGTACATCCAGAGCTTGGAAAAGTTACGTTTTTGAACTACAACTCCCATCAGCCCAATCCAGTGGCCATGCTGGCTGGGGCTGATGAGGTTGTAGTTCAAAAAAGTAAATTTTCCAAGCTCTGCATCTAGCCCTGACATTGCTGATTTTTCATCAGTTGATGAAGAATGCATGTCTTTGCATAGGAGTTTGGGAGCGGGTAAGAACTATAATGAGCCACACAGTTTAAAGCTATACCTGCTGCTAGTTGATCTTGTGTATTTTAAGGATGTTTTTTGGAGTTTTAATTATTACAGGCTCCTCCAGGTAAACTGTTTGGGGAAAACCTACATGGTGGTTAGACTATTTCCAGCCTTTCTTGAGCATTTGTTCTGAGGGGGTAGTTATGTGACAATGAGCATTCATCCTAATTTGTTTGCAGGGTGTTTACTCATCTTCCTGCTAATGATTCATTCATCCCACCCTTTTCAGTGCATTTCCCCATCACTTTGCAAACTGCAAAAAGTCTGTTTTGGGAGGGAAGGGGATTTGTTGCACTACATCAACAGAGCACTTTAATCCACTTTAAAAGTGAAAACCTAAAGTTCCAGTATGTGTTTGAATCCCTCTCATAAAGAACTGACAGTCTGGAGGCACCCCATGTATGCTGATTTGCTGTTATTTTGTTGTTGCTTTCCCACCCTGGAACCAGAGCAGGTTAGTAATACCATAAATAAATAAATAAATGGCTACCTCCATCATTTTCTTGTGTCAACTGATTAATTTTTTCTTTGATTTCAGTCCTCTATTTCCACCTGGCCACCACTACTACCCTGTTGAGAGCAGGGTGTTATGAGCATGCATGAATACGTATTTGATTCAGTGGGCATATTCATCAAAACAACCATCATATTATGTAACACATATGGACCACCAGCAGTCTGCGAGCTTCATTTAGGTGGTCCGCAGCATGTTTGTGGATTTGTAGTTGAAGATGGGAGACAGCACATCCATTGCACCAAATGTTCATATTTATTTTAATTGCATTTTTATTTCTTATATTGTATTTTATTGTATTTACAGTTGTAATTATATGAACTCAAATTGTAATACAACAAAATACAATATATAAGAAATAAGAGTAAAATATTATTAAAAATTGTACAGCATCTAGCACAGGGCATTCCAATTGCTTCAACAGGCAGAAAATCCATTAAGTGGTCCACCAAGGCTCTCTGCAATATCCAAGTAGTCTATGGGGGAACAAAGTTTGCAAACCACTGACATATGGCATTGTCAATAAGCTTGTTAGAATTATCTAACATGGCAATGAACAAGTTGAAAGATTTCATTTCAGTAGCAAGAGCAAGTACCAGTAAAGTGGAGACCAGAAGCAGAAAGGGACAGAAGTCAGGAGAAGGTCTCGACATGTTTGGGAAGTATATAGAATTCTACATAAAGCCATGTGCCACAGTTCAGTGGCAGAGCACATGGTTTGCATGTTGTCCTCCACTTTGAAGGAGATGGCAGCCGTTTATGTGAAAGCCCCCTCTGTGATACCCTGGAGATCCTCTGCCAATCACAGAAGACCAGAGCTTGGAAAAGTTACTTTTTTGAACTACAACTCCCATCAGCCCCAGCCAGCATGGCCACTGGATTGGGCTGATGGGAGTTGTAGTTCAAAAACGTAACTTTTCCAAGCTCTGCAGAAGACAATACTGGGCTAGATGGACCAGTAGCCTGACGTGGTCTAAGGCAGCTTTCCATGTTCCTAGAGCTGGTGTAGCCGCATTCGACACTATCGATCATACCATTCTCCTAGACCGCCTCTTTAGTATGGGATGCCAAGGAACGGTACTACAATGGCTCTGCTCCTTTTTGGAGGGCAGACTATAAAGAGTTGTCCTTGAAAATTTCTCATCCAAGGTTTGGCCATTACGATACGGTGTCCCCCAAGGCTCCGTATTATCCCCAATGTTATTCAATATTTATATGGAGCCCCTAGGAAGGATTATCCGTGAATTCGGAATACACTACCATCAATACGCAGATGACACCCAACTCTACTACTCTTTCCCTCCAGATGCCGTAGAGGCGGTTCGTCCCTTAAACCAATGCCTGGTTGCCATACAAAACTGGACTAATAGGAATAAACTAAAACTTAATCCAGAAAAGACGGAGGTTCTGTTAATTGGACAAAAACCGTCCCATGAAATCAAAAACCTACTTACCTTAGACAGGGTCTCACTCCCTTTGAAATCCCAAGTTCGGAGTTTGGGCATTATCTTAGATTCCGCTCTGACCCTTGAACCTCAAATTGCAACAGTATCCAGAAGTGCTTTCACTCAATTAAAACTAGTCCGTCAACTCCGTCCTTTTTTAGGAATGTCGGACTTGAAGCAAGTGACACAGGCTCTTGTGACCTCAAGACTGGACTATTGCAACTCTCTTTATATTGGACTATCTGCAAGATCACTTCACCCGCTTAAGCTGATACAGAGAGCGATGGCAAGAATGCTGACCAGAGCAGGTCCACAAATACACACCACACCTCTTCTTTATCAACTTCATTGGCTTCCGATCTCATTCCGTCATCAGTTTAAAATTTTAGTATTAACTTTTAAAGCTCTAAATGGTTTAGCACCAATATATTTATCAAATCGTATTCTGGAATTTAAACCTCAGCGACCGACAAGAATACATTTCGAACACTCTCTCATCATCCCATCCACCTTTATAGTCCGCCGTGCCAATACTAGAAATAAAGCCTTCTCGACCATAGCGCCCATCCTATGGAATAATCTTCCACCAGAGATCCGACGTTCTTCTTCACTCATGGACTTTCGCCGTCAGTTAAAAACTTTTTTGTTTCTTCTAGCTTTTAAACATTTAATAGTTAATTGATTTTTTAATGATTTTATTGTACTCTTATTATTTTATATTAGATTGTATTGGACATTGTTTTTTGTTCGCCGCTCTGAATTCTATGAACTAGGGCGGGGTATAAATTATTAAAATAAATAAATAAATAAATATTGGCTAAGAATGTGTGAGTTCTGAGTCCAGAAGCCATCAGTGTAGATATCATCTCATACATAGGAAGCCTTAGACATGAAACTCATCAAACAGTTAAAATATGTCTGATGACTATTATAATGAAAATCTGATTCACCAATAGCATGTCACAGAGATAGATGATTCCATAAACCCAGTGATGGGGCATTATTAGCACAGAGACTCACGGTGTGGGAAAGGCTATGAGTATCCTGGAAACAAAGAATCCAAAGAGTTTATTCTGCATCATATTTTATTGATTTACTTGCTGAGTGTGATATATTACTCACACCAAACAAAAAAGCTTCCTTCCACGGAGAAATTATATCTGCAAGTTATTTGAGTCATCCTCTCTACCCATCCTACATGGCTTCTGTGATGGTCCTTCCCTGGCTCTCCCTGTCAGGTTCCTACCTGCTCGTGGTTACTGCCTGTCACTAGGCACCACCAGGGACTCCACCAGTCCGGACTGTCCTTTTTTATGGTTTCTCTCCCCGCTCTAGCATAGACCTCACCAGATCCCCCTGCTAGGCAGCACCACCAGTCACATCCTATAACCCGTATTCTCAGAGACTCTGTCTGAGTCTCTCTATCAGGTTACCTCTGTGACTGCATGCTTAAGCTGTCCCAATCCCTTTGTATCAATGCAGATAATCCTGGTTTGCTCTGAATACTTGTGGTGTTATCTTCCCTTCCCCGCTGCCACCATTTGTCACTCTTCAGCCTTGGTATTTACCTTACCCTCCCTTCTGGTCTGTGAAACCCCAGCCAAGGATCAGGCCTTTGGTAAACCAAAAGTATTTATTAAATAACAAAGATAACAAGATTTCTTTATAAAGGCACTTAAGCATATGGTTTCATCTATTCCTGAGGTACTGGTCTTAGTATTAATCCGAACTCCACCCTCTCCTCACATCCACCAACTCTCCACACAATCTCCTCTCAAAACCCACCAAAACAACCCTCTCAAGTCCACCAACGTCCACCTCACATCCACCTTCCACCTCACATCCACCAACTCTCCACACAATCTCCTCTCTTAAACCCACCAAAACAACCCACTAACATCCACCCAGATTTACCTGACATCCTTCCATTTATACTGTCAGCCATTTTAAACATTCAGCCAATCATCCAGCATTCTACTGCCCATTCACTCCCCCTTCCTCTTTCATTCCACTTACCATGTATCTCCTATACAAACAGCACTTACCATATTTACACTAATACAGGATCATCACAGCTTCCTCCGGAATCTCATTCACCTTGTTCCTATTTATATAGAAAGGGGAACCAAAGTGTCCTCTGTGACTTGGACCACCTTTCACCAGCTGAAGCTGCTGCACCACCTGCAACCCCTCCTGAGCAGTCTAGTCACAGAGGTCCATTAATCTGCTTGACCACTGGGGGAAACAGGATGCTGGATGAGGCAGTTCCCTGGAGATCTGTATTGAGACCTGTGCTTCTCAACTCATTCATAAATGTTTTCAGCAATAAGGGTTGGTCAAGTTTGCTGAAGACACCAAATGGTTCCAAAAGCGATCATAAGGAGCTCTGACAGGATCTCTCCAAACTGTGTGAATGAGCATAAAAATGGCAAATCTGGTTCAATGTAGCAAGTGTAAAGGAATGCACTGGGGGGGAGGTACAGGAATCCTAACCTCACATATTTGCTAGTGGGGTCAGAACTGACAATGACTGACCAGAAACTTGGGGTTGTGCTGGATGGCTCAATGAAAATGTCAAGCTAGTGTATGCCAGCTGTAAAGAAAGGAATATTCTGAATTAGGGATCATTAGGAAAGGAAGTGAAAATGAAATTGCCAATGCTATTATACAATTCTATGGTATGGCTACAATGGTTACCACACCATACAGTTCTGTTCACCACACCTCAAAAAAGATACTGTACAGCTAGAAAATATACAGAAAAAGAACAAACAAAAATGATCAAAGGGCTGGAGCCACTTCCCTATGAGAAATGGAATGAACACATTGGAGTGAAATACTGGTCTTCTCTCACACCTTCCTTGGTGCTGCAGTATAAAGAAACAGAAATAGATAAGGGAATAACCTTTTGTCTCCTTTACAAATTTCAATACAATTGGAATACTTTACTTTATGTGTGCTGCTAAATTAAGGCCATCTATATCCAGGACATTTTGTCACAGGTCAGAGAGAGAGTAGGCTCAGCTGTGACAAAGCTCATGAAACCTTTAAGTGTTGTATTCCAAATTAAGAAACTTTTAGCACTGCAAGATGAACACTTATGCCAAAGCAGCTCACTGGTGAGGTTCATGAATTCTACAAGACAATAAAATGGGGTGATCTTTTGTTTTTGCTTCTACTATTAAATGCCATTGACATTACATGAAAGCACAGAGTGGCAGATTTTTGCCAATGCCCCTGGAAAAACCAAAAAGGAGCAGGTGAAGAAACTATCAAGATCCAGTGCACACATGGAGATTTTGCATGTACAGGCTCATTCACTTCGATTCATAGGCACAATGAACAGATCAAGCAGGCAGGAAATTTATATGTCTATTGGTGTTCCCAGGCGAATAAGAAATCACCGAAATGAGACCATAGTTTTTTGTAGCACTGGATTTGAACAAGTTCATTTGAACTGTTCTTTATATTATCCATAAAGAGAATTCTCTGAAGTGTTAATGAAAATATTGTCCTTTGCTGAAACATAACTGCTATATTCCCACCACTACAACTCAGATACAGAAATAGTGTGGAATCTGTGATCCTTACCTACCATACTCCAGTGAAACTCTGCAGATTTCTACATCAATTTATATTGCTGCCAGTGTAAACTGATGTCTAGAACATAGGGCAAATGGAAACAAACCCAGTTTGAAAAACCAATGTACAGAGTTTGAAAAAGTAATGCACAGAGTTAAATCAGTCATATGGTAGACGGCTCACATTTTGCATGTAGCTTTTCTGTCTGTTTCTTTAAATGCAATCACCATGAGTTAATTTTAATATAAACAGGTGGTATAGTGGCAAAAGTTCAATACAGGTACAATTTTTCTTTCAATTTAAAAAGATTATGTTTCAACAGCAACTCAGTACTCTCAGAAAGATATTCAAATAAAGTGAATGCTGTTAGAAGAAAAGAAAAAAACACAAACCAAATGTGAAGATTTTTCATAATAGCTTGAACAACTAAGACAGCCTTCACCAACCTGGTGCCCTTCAAATTTATTTATTTATTTATATCCCACCCTTCTTCCCGGGAGGAACCCAGGGTGGCAAACAAAAACACTAAAAACACTCTAAAACAGCTTCAAACAGACTTTAAAGTATATTAAAACATATTTAAAAACATAAAAACAAAACATCTTTTAAAACATATTAAAACAAAACATCTTTTTAGAAAAGCTTTAGAAACATCTTAAAAAGCAATTCCAACACAGATGTAGACTGGGAGGCCTCTACTTAAACGGCTAGTTGAAAGAGGAAGGTTTTCAGTAGGCGCCCAAAAGATAACAGAGATGGCACCTGTCTAATATTTAAGGGGAGGGAATTCCAAAGGGTAGGTGCCTCCACACTAAAGGTCCGCTTCCTATGTTGTGCGGAATGCACCTCCTGATAAGATGGTATCTGCAGGAGGCCCTCACCTGCAGAGCATAGTGATCAACTGGGTATATATAGGGCAAGACGATCTTTCAGAGATGAGATGGGAGTTGCAGTCCAAAACACCTGGAGGACATCTGAAGGACAAAGAAGATGACCCTGAAAGACAATTAGTGTCATTTAAAAACTTCTGACAAACACTACAGAGATTTTTAAATTCCACCTTGTATTTGTATTGTATTTATTAAATTGCAGGGCCGAAGGCCATCAGCATTAAAAATAAAACAGGAGACATACAAAAAATATTTACAACTGCATAATCAGATTATTACAATCATTTAGATCATTTAAATCATTAAGATCCAGGAGAAAATAAGTTAAAATTAATTATAAAATAACTCAATTACTGTCTAAAAATATATCGGGCGATTGAACTCTTTTGAAATTAACTCTTAAGTTACGAGCAGCTATAGTAAACAGCGAAACGTTGTAGGTTACGTCAGGAATAGAATCAAACATTAAAATTTTTATTTTATCCTCAGTTGAATTCAGCCGATAATTATCGAGCCAGTTCCTAAGAAATCTATGACGAGGATGATTATAAATTGGACAATAAAACAATATATGGGGAAGGTTTTCCTGTACAAGGGAGCCACAGATGCATTGCCTTTGATCTTTGGGAACGCCGGAGAGCCGACCCTCTCTGTCGGCGTTAGGCAAAGAAAAAAAGCGCAATGCGGTGAAGGCATGTCTCAGGGCCAGTGGAAGGGGGGATGTAAGGTAGAATGAACAATGGTAATCTAACTTAAATCTCCAGTACCAAGGAGCAACCTTTGAATTGATGAAAGATAATCTATCAACTTTCAGAGAATGGAGAACTATTACTTCTCGAAGGCGGTTATTACTAGCAAGTAGTTTGAAGTCCCCTTGCGAAATATGGTAATTGTGAATCAGATCCGCTAGATTGCATTTCCATAATTTAATGGCCAAAGGAAGTTCGCTACAGAGTTTTAAAAGTATTTTATCATGGGGATCCTCTAAAGATTTCAAAAACTTCATAAGTATGAGATGAATGCGAGCAGACAGCGGAGGGAAACCAGTCTCAGATCATAGCATAGCTGCTGATGTTCCTTTAGGCAGGCACAGTATACGCCTGAGAAAGTCATTTTGTATCGTTTCTAAAAGCTTTATGTTCTTATTATCCCATCCCCATAACGTTGCACCGAATGAAATCTGCGGGACCACTTTGGCTTTATAGATTTTCAGGACTGGCAAAATCTGATTACCACCAGAGGTGCGATAGAATTTTAAAATCGCTCCAACTGTTTTAGCAACTAAGGATTTAATATATTGTAGATGACGATTCCTTGACAAGGTATCTGAGAAGTAAATTCCCAGATATTTATAGGGGCGGGTCTGAACGAGCTGAGAACCTGCCATCTGCCAACGATGGCCTTTGTATTTCTTACCGAAAACCAGGATGTTTGTTTTCTCATAGTTTATTTTTAAATTTTCTTTTAAGCAGTATGACTGTAAGCTACTTAATAACCTCTGAAGGCCGAGAGGGACTAGGGAGAGAAGAACCATATCATCTGCATAGAGTAGAATTGATATTTTTCTACGTCCAATTGATGGTGGATAGAATTGCGGACTGGATAGAGCAGGAATGGCATTATTCAAAAATAGATTAAAGAGAAGGGGGGCTAATAGACAGCCTTGTGTGTCCTAAACAATGATTGGGCGGTTTAAAGGCAAGAAAACAAGCAAGGATACTTTGGGGATAAGATCATAAAAGCATCCAGACTTGTAAACAAACATCAGCTTTTAACAACACTGCTGCTTTCTCATTCAGCTGCAATCTCTGAGTCCCGAACCACCAGAGAGACAAAGGTGGTATGTTTGGAAAAGGAAAATGTATACTATTTTTTTCCATTTAAAAAATATTATCTTTCAGATGCTGTTCAGTTTCCTCACAAAGAAATGCAAATAAACTGAGTGTCATTTTTTAAAAAAAGCAAATTTGAACATTCTCCTTTACAGCGTCTATATGCATAAATTAATACTGAGAATTAAATGTAGAGAGGGTCACGGTATGAATATAGACCTGTTAGAAAAATGGCTACCCTCTAAGAATGTTTGGAATAATTATTATGAGGGGGAAAATTTAAGATATATCACTGTATAGATAGACATCTGTCAATGATTAATTATCTTTTGTCATTTTAAAAAAATACAAAAATATTAGAAAGCCCATAAAATGTGTACATTTATAACAAACATGCAAACCTCATAGGCTCATACACTCAAAACAAATATTCAGTGGATTTACAGACTCATAACAAATAAATAGTTCTGTAGGTGCATTAGATATAATAGTAAATCTAATATTTTAGAACAGCAACAAGACAGTCTCGTATGTATTGCTGTCCATTTCAAAATATTGACTCATGTAGGAAATATAGGCTGCTTTCACACATGGAGCTGATTGCGTTAGTTAAACGGATTAAAAAGGAAGCGCTTCTGTCCCGATTTCTAAAACCCCTTTCACACTGCAGTACCTGTTATACCGGCATTTCGCTCAACAGCCTTTCACACACACACACACACACACACACACACACACACACACACACACACACACACACACAGAGCTACAATGAACAGAGCAGAGTTTTTCTCCCCTCCCTTCATTTTAGGGGGTTGGGTGTATTTCCCCCAACTTGGATTTTGAGGCTCGTGGAGGCGGCCCTGGGGGATGGGGGGCGGCGCCTGCTATTACGGCCACCAGGATTTCACAGAGGTGGCTATCCTTATTCTTAATTTTTATTTGGGGGGCTACAGGCGGCGGCACCAGCATCAGCAGCCATTGGTAGTTCCTTTTATCCTTGCTCTCCGCCAGAGCTTGGAAAAGTTACTTTTTTTGAACTACAACTTCCATCAGCCCAATCCAGTGGCCATGCTGGCTGGGGCTGATGGGAATTGTAGTTCAAAAAAGTAACTTTTCCAAGCTCTGCTCTCCGCATCTCAGACTATACCGGAGCTAGCGGGTGTGGCTCCAGTCGATTGATAACGCACCTCCCTTCAGCCCCAGTCCTCATTTCACCCTTCTATTTAAGGTGGCCCTTGCTAATTTCCCCCTCTGTTTTAAGGTGGCTCCTGCTTTTTTTCCCTGTTCCACACTGCATGCTGGGATGCCTGTCACGTGAGCAGCGGCAGCTAGTGCAAAACTCCTGTGATCTTCCAGGTTGCCAGCCTTGCTAACGGATTATTTCTGGTATCATTTATTGCGGAAATTAGCGCTATACTTGCACTACATTCCACCAGAATTCTGGAGCTACCCGTTATGTCATGTGAAAGCTCAAATATAATGCGTAAATTACCAGGTAAGAAATCGTCAGAATAACAGAATAAGCTGCAGTGTGAAAGCACCCATAGAGAGTCCATCATATAAGCACACAATTTATGTACATGTTACAATTGGGGCTAAATGCCATGCCTTATAAAACCACTCATTAACAACAGGTATAACTAGAACTGGTATAATTTAGAAGCAACTAATTTTATTTACAACAATAAGTTCCACATCAATCTGAAATGCTCTGGCAAATTGCATTCTGTAAGTATCCCCATAATATATGATAAGGGCTTAATTGTAAAGGATGTCGATCCAATCACCTCACCTATAAGTAAGGAGGACCCTAAGGATAAATCTCTCTGTTTCACATTTTCCAAAATAATACAAGAACCAAAACACCAGCATTCTTCAAAACTGACATTTCTCCAGCCAAGCAATTTGTACAAAATGTATGCTTTCATGAAAATGACATACAAAAGTGTATTATAGCAGGGGAAATTGCTTTGCAAACATGTGGATATTAGGCATAATTGTATGCAATCATACATATTAGAAGAAATGCACACTAAAAAGCTAATTAATTTTCATGATGACTTTTAAAAAAAATAAATTGCAAACTGATGTGAAAATGTGGAAAACTGAACTTAAGATTGGGAAAAATAAGAAACTGATAGCAACCAGAATTGACAGATTTGTCCATCCCTAAGGTAAGTGATGCAATACTTGTCCACCACATATGTATGCAGTCCATTCCTCACATATTATACAGCCATGAGAGTGGCTGTATACTACAGCCAACATGGATTTTTCTCATTCCGCAATGTTAAATTGAAAATACCCCTCATGCCATTCTGATGCTTCCCATAAGCTCATTTCAAAATAAAACTTTACAAAATTTATAGTCCTGAACTCAGAACTGCTTGCTTAACAAACCTCTAAGTTTTCATGGTGATACACAAAACAGTCAGAGATAATTGAGAGTTCAAAGTATAAAACAAGAGGGAAAAAATCCAGACCTCTGTCGGACTCTTTTCTGTCAGTGGTCTCATAATCTGTTGAAATTCATTAAAAATCAGCCATGTTCACAGAGTACCTGTAATCCTCTTACTGACCTTATCCCATACTCTGACCTTCTTCTTCTGCAGTTTAAAAGTTTTAAAAATGCCTGGCTGGTTTTTAATTAATTTAAGAAATTTAACATTGGAATCTGTGATAAGTGTGGGCATACTCAGTAAGAACCAACTATCAGTGTTTTAAAAGCCAGTCTCACAGCTGTTTGGCTTGGCTAATCAAGTGGCCATACCCAAACCAGTCTTTTATTTCACTTTAGACAGTCATGGCTTCCCCAAAAGATTCCTGGGAAGTATAGTTTGTGAAGGATGCTTATTGTTGTTAGGAGACACCTATTCCCCTGAAAGAACTCCAGTTGCCAGAGTGGTTTAACAGTCAGCCCCTCTTCTGGGCACTGTAGGGCATCTCCTAGCAGCTCTCAGCATGCTTCACAAACTATACTTCCCAGGATTATTTGGGAGAAGCCATGACTGTCTACAGTGAAATGAAGGTCTGGTATGGATGTAGCCAGGGGCAGCTTTGATTTAAATGAGGGTGGGAGACTACATGTGCCTGCTGTAGAATAAAAAGGTAGGGGAAACCCTGAAAAACAATGACATTATTCACCATGTTTTCCTTTTGTAAAGGAAAGGGGCTTTTCCTCTGCCCAGTGCCCACCCACACAATCTCCTCCCTTCCCCTCCATCCCTCCCCCGCCCTTCCTCTCCTTGTCTCCTCCTTTCCCCTCATCCCTGTCCCTAACCCTCCCCCATGTCAGTTTCACCTTTCCTAAGCATAAATCCCACTGAACCCAAAGAGCTCAAAAAGCATGTAAATTACCTAATCTACCCGCCTCTCCTCCTCCCCCCTATCCCCTCCCTGTTGTCCCTTTCCTCCCACTTCCTTCACCCCCTCATCTATCCCACTTCCCCTTCCAATCTCCTCACTCTACTTTTCCCTCCCCTCTCCCCACTCCTCTCGTCTTCTCCACTTCTTCTCCACCCCCTTGGTCAGTTTTACCTAACATAAGCATGATTGCACGGGAGTAAATCCCACTGACCTCAAGGACCTGACCTCCTCCATGAGCCTCAAGTGACAGAGATGGTTCTAGGAGAACCCCTAAGCTACGAACCTGCTCTTTCAGGGGGAGTGCAACCCCATCCAGGACAGATTGGACATCCACCATCTGGTCAGAAGAACCACCCACTAGCAGCATCTCAGTCTTGTGGGGTGTGCATGGGAGGGAGGCGGAGAAAGTTCTGTTACACAAGCAGAAATCCTTGCACTGATGGGGCCATTTTAGATACAACCTTTAGTAACTCTGAAGTATGTGTCCAGTGAGACTTACTCCCTAGTAAGTGTGTTTAGGATTGCAGGCTTTGTTTACCTTTTCTGATAGCCTCACATTGTTACAATGCTGAAGCTTTGCTAAGAAATACAACACAGAAATGATGGCTGAGGATCCTGAATTGTGTACAATATACCTAAAAGGTTGCAAGATTAACTCCTGATTGGCAATAGTTCACTATAACTTTGACAGAGAATCATGTTGCAGGTCCAGGCAAAGGCCTCAGCTGGTTGTATATCAATGCCAATTATATCCTCCAAGGAACTATCAAATGGAACAATTTACAGACTTGCCTCAGAAAAGCTATCCATGTGTCAAGGATGTACATGTTTCCTATATGACAAGAATGTCTGTCTCCTTTCTGTTTCTCAACACACAAAGGCCAAAATTGGGCACAGAGTTGAGCGAACTTAAGGACACCAACTTCAATGGACCTAAGGATTAAAAAAAGCACCTTCAGCTGGAACAGATAAAATATTGATGAGCTCGAGTCAGCATTTCACCCTTTATGTCAATGGGAAAATCAATACTGATTTATAAGTTATCTCTTCAAGCACATTTTCATTGAGTTCCAATGAGAAAGAGTTGAGGAAACTTTCATTCTAAGAAACCCTTAGATCACATACTGACAACTAAGGAAGGCATATGGAATGAATTGCAACAATCAGCCCAAGTGGATAACCAGTCCAAGATAACACTTCCCAGTTGTTCACTTTCATTGATGTCTGAAAAGTCTCCATAAATGTGATGGTTATTCAGTTTAGCTTAAAAGCAATGGGGGAAAATGCAGTACAGCCCTTGGTACACTTCAGAAGAACTCCTTGTCAGACCCCCACCTGAGGTCTGGTCTCGTAACGGATCTCTCACACTGGACCCAACACAGGTCTCTCACAATCCCACTACTAGACGCCACCACCTGACACCCTGTAACGCAAGGCCCTGAGACTGTGCCTTAGTCTCCTCCTCAGATTGCTACGTAGTGTTTGGGTGCACTTACAGGCCACAACCCCCCTGTATCTTTCTGCCTTTAAAGTTTACAGCCCTGGGTTGCTTTTGGATACCTGCTGCTGTGACACTATCCCTTCACCACTGCCACCATTGACACTGTTCCCAGCTTTGGTATTAGCTCTGCCCACCCTTCTGGTCTGTAATATCCCAGCCAAGGATCAGGTGTGTTGTTAAACCAAAACTATTTATTTTATAACACAAGGAATAAACAAGATTACTTTAAGATCAGTCAACATGCAAGTGGTTACATATAATAGTTTTCTCTTTATAAATCTAAAACCTGCCTCACTACCTGGCTAAGCACACATCCACCCCCCAGAACCAACAATCAACCAACTACCAACCACTCTCCAACTGTCATTCTCTCATTTATACCTTCAACCACCCAGAGCTCAGCCAATCACAACTCAGCATTCTTCAACATTCCAACCCATGTACTCTCCCTTCTCACTCACTCTGCTTACCACATTTACAAAACTGACACTTACCAGAATTACTGTACAACATTTACAGGGACATCAACTCCTCAGTTTGTGTTTTTTGGGAGGAAGGGCTGTGACTGTTTTTAATGTGAGGGTCTTTTCAGATTTCTCTGGAATTAGCCTTTGAAAAAACTGCAAGGGAACAAGGTGGAACATAATTTAAGACATCCACAGGCCAAAATAAGACAGTACTGACTGGTTTAGATTTGCCCATCCCTAATTACTCCATCTCTCTTTGCCATGGAAATGGAGAACGTGACGAAGCTGTTGTTGAGAAATGATTTGGCGGGTAGTCTTCAACTTTCCAGCAGGGAAGAGGAAAATGTTCCAAGGCAATGCCAATAACAAGAACAACAACAAAAATAGAATTCATACCCTGCCTTCCCCCCGAAACAAAACAATTCAACGACAAAAATATAAGCATTCTAAAAACAGTTAACATATTCTTTAAAAAATAGTTACAGTTATAGTCAACATTATTATTTCATGCATTGATCTCAAGGTTGCCAGGAACAGTCTCTTTCAGCCATCAAATGCCTGGTTAGACAGGAATGCTTTCAAATCCCTCCTAATAGCCAATAGTGACAGAGACAGATGCAGCACACTGGGGAGGGCAATCCACAAATGGGGAGTCACCACTGAACAAGCCGTGTCACAAACAAAACGCCCTCTGGGCAGCCCTGCGGTGGCACTACCAACATGGCCTCAGTTGCCAATCATAGGGTCCAAGATGGTTGATAACAGAAGGTACTCTTTTAGGTTCTTTGGTCCCAAGTCATGCCAGTACTCACAGCTTGAATTGGGCTGAATAGCTCACTGGCAGCCAGTGCAGTCATTTCAGGACCAGTGACACATGGTCCTATTTGACTGCCCCACTTACCAGCCTAGCAGCCACATTCTGCATTAGCTGCAGCCTCCAGACTGTCTTCAATGGTAGCCCCACATTACAGTAGTAATGGTACAGTAGTAATGGTAGCCCCACATTACAGTAGTCCAGATGGGAAGTCACCAGAGCATGGACAATTGAGGCCCGGCTATCCTGGTCCAGGAATGGCCATAGCTGACAAGTCAGGCTATGCTGGGCACAAGTACTACTCCCCACAGAAGCTACTTGAGACTCTAATGACAAGTTGGAATCCTTGAGTATTTCCAGACTATTAACCTCTTCCAGAACAGGTCATACACCTAATTCCTGGACATGGGAACCACCCATCCACAGGACTTCTGTCTTATCAGGATTCAGCCTCAGTTTATTGGCTTCCATCCAGTCCATCACTGTCTCCAGACATTGGATGACAGCTCCCAACAGATTCATATAGATGTTAAATAGCACAGGAGACAGAATGGACACTTGTGGAACCCACAGCCCCAAAGCCATGCAGCCGAGCAACAATCTCCTAGTACTACTTTCTGGTAGCTGCCCTGCAGGTAGGAGTGGAACCACTGCAATACAGTACCTCCAGCTCCCACCTCCTTCAGCCATGAAGGACACCATGGTCAATGGTGTCAAAAGGTGATGAGAGGACGAGGAGAACCAACAGTGTCACATTGCCCCTGTCTCTCTCCCAATAAAGGTCCTCAGTCAGGGCCGCCAAAACTGTTTCTGTGCTGAAATCAGGCTAGAAACCAGCATAGAATGGATCTAGATAACCTGCTTCCTCCAGCATGCCTGCAGCTAGCCATCTATCACCCTTTGGAGCACCTTGCCTAGGAAGACAATATCAGAGACTAGATGGTAATTTTCTAAAACCTCTGGATCCAAGGAGGACCTCAAGAGGGGTCACACCACTGCCTCTTTCATAGGGTTGCCATATTCCAGTTCCACAAATCCGGGCAGGTTAATTTGCATATTATGCAAATCATTTGCAAATTATTTGCATATTATGCAAATATTTGCATATTAATATTTGGATTGTCCAGTTGTTTTGTTTTTGTGCCTAGGAATTACCACCAAAAACGGGAAAGATGTGAGAAATCTTTTTTTTAAAAGCAACATTTTCAGCCTTAAATGCCTAGACTCTAGTTTCCAACACTATGGAGTATTTATTGATTGATTAAGAGAATTTATATCCTGCCCTTTTGCTGTTAAAAACAGAGCTCAGCACAGCTTACAAATATAATAAAAACAATAAAAATACACAATCAATATAAAAACATAATAAAAACATAAAATAGCAACAAACATAAAGTAAGTCAGGGCAGCAGCACGGTTAACCATAACATATACAACATATTTCAGAGATGTGGTGGGTGGAGAAAAACAAGCCAAAATGTTAGGAAAAGGAGTCTTTCACACCACATGCTCGGTTCTAAATACTGTTGCAGCAAGTTTTACAAGTTCCTCCAGTATTCCACTGGTGCAGGCACTCAGACATTCAAAGTATCTGTATGTTTCTTAGGTTTTATAAAAGCAGAGCTTTGCTTAACTCAAAATTTCTCAACCACATCTACACAGGTTCCACCTCCATACTCAAAATGAAACTGGGCCTGGAAGTGTGCAACAACCCCACACATACCTTGCTAATTAGATTACCAATGCCAGCATGTCTGTCTTATCGACTACTCTCCTGCTCCCCCCCACACACTGGGCATCATGAAAGACCCAGTCCTCAGAAAAATATCTGGTCGTCTTCAAAGTATTGATAAGCCTCTTGTTTTAATTGAAATAATAATTATAAATTCTTGTTCTTATCACTAATGGGAGTTAATTATCTTGCATATGCTACTGTTGCTTCTATGGCTGTAACCGAGTGTTAAAGATAAGTGAAATGCAAATAGGAAAAAAAACACAGAAGGCAGTAACACTTTCCTAAATGTAATACCATACCAACCACAACAAGATTCCTATGAGTAAGGCAAAAAACTAAGCATCTCACAACCAGTCAGGATTCCTAACCAAAAACCAAAAATATGATAAATGAAGAAATATGTATATAAGCATGACTATCAAATATATTTATTATTTACACAAACTGTAAAGATATTTATAGTGCAATCCTAAGTTTATTTATTCAGAAGCAAGTCCCAGCGTATTCAGTGGGGCTTACTCAAACAGGGACAAAACTGCAACCTCAAGTGATAAGCAACTTCATTCACACAACCAAAATTCCGAATCATGCCACTTTACGCTGTTTTGCAACTGTTTATACTTGTTTTTATGGTTATTGGATTTTAAATGGCTTTATTTCTTGTTGTGAGCTGCATTGGTTTCCAACCCTACCTCACAGGGGTGTTGGAAAGACTCCATACATGCACACACACACACAGCAGATGTATAAATACATACAGCCCATATAATAGTTTATTGTCAAACCAGTTGGTCATTGCAGAAAAACCAGTATTAGTTTTTAAAAAATCAGTATTACTTTCCTACAGAATAAAAACTGTAATACCTATGTAAGCCCTGCCTACTTGCTTTAAAATTGGACTGGAGACTGAACACAAACATAATTCTTTTTTACATTCACTCCAAAGTCCCATTGATTTTCAGCACATTCATAACCATGTCTACTCAAAGTAAGTCCTATTGAATTAAATGGGATTTACTTTGGGCATATGGGATTAGCATTGCTTTTACAAAAAGCAAGTATTGGGAAGGTTTTCAAAACACTGCCCAAGCTCTGACTCCTGCACACAAGAGGAAAAAAAACCTGAAATGTATATACTTACCCAATTTATGAGATTTTCAGATAAATGGGGGTGGGTGGTTGAAACCACCATTTTGTTTTCTAGACACTAGGTCAATGAAACTGAAACACAATCCCTGATTGGCTGCAATGCTGAACGGGCGGGGTTAAAGCTACAAAGTGCTATAGTACAGTACTGTTTAAAGAAAGATTTAACAGTCGAGGGGGTGGCTGACGTTTTATCTATATCTCGAGAACCGGACCACCTAGAAACTTAATTTTTTTTTAAATTAAAGCTGAGAATCCGGGCCATGTAAGGGGCTAGCCGGGCGCCGGGAGGCATGCATAGAATCCGGGTAAAACCCGGCTATCCGGGCAATATGGCAACCCTACTCTTTCAAGGCAGTAGGCATTACTCCCTCCTGTAGTGAAGTATTGACCATTCCCTGGACCCATTCAGTCAATCCCCTCCTACTAGCTTTTACTAACCATGGTGGGCAGGGATTGAGAGGGCATGCACCTGGCCTCAACACCACACCCACAAGAATTCTGTCCCCATCCTCAGGCTGCAACAACTGAAACTGATACCACAAGCTGTAATTCGACAGTGGTCCCAGGAGCTCCAACAAGACTGAACCAATTGTGGCACCAAGTTCAACATGGATCCAAGTAATTTTACCCTCAAAGGGATTTGCAAATCTCTCACAACTGACTATTAAGCGGTCTGATGTTAATGATGTTGTTAATGACTGGTCTGGACCAGCCGGTTTACCATGGAATTCACATGATGAACGTGCAGTACAGTTAAGCTTAACAGAACAGTTAGAGATTACCCAGTGTATGTACCCTTGAGCAAGGGCAGATTGCAAGTATGACAAATAAATTTATGGATATAAACCCTGTTTAATATGTCACATTGGTGGATATATTTACCCTCAAAGATGCAGTTTATAGAAGCCACTTTTCTGTTGAACACTTGGTACCATACTTGTGGCTTAAATTGTTGCTTGTAATAAGTAGATAAGCTTCTCCTAAGCCTGCTTTCACTTCTCAGTGGCAATTTAGCTTGGGAATCCAGGATCTCCTTTAGCCATGTTGTAATTCTTTTTTAGAACTAAAACGTATCTTTTCCTTTGAATATGCAAGCTCTGGTGATGTCCTGTGATTGCATTTTTTTTTTAACAGAATCTGTGTCTCTAGGTGATACAACGCCAAGTGTCTCAATATATGCAATAAAATGATCTTCAGTAGGTTTGTTGTCTCTGAAAGAGGAATAATCTATATTTAGCAGATGAAAACATTTTTTTTAAAAAAAAGCTGTGATCAGTTAGACCTCTATTCAGCTAAGTAGGTCATTCTAGACTTAAAATAATCTCTAGGAATTTGGAAACAGGTAATGACGATGGTGGGTAAGTAAGAAAGAGGAATTGGATGCTTGCTTCACTGTAGATGGCAAGAAGCGAAATGTTCTCTCACATATTTGCTCTTTTGATACATGATGAAAAATGCTCAAAGAGTGCCTAAAATCTCATCTTAAGGTAGTTTGGTTCTTATTTCAGCTGCATATATAGTCAGGAGTCACTAACATAGTACCTGTGGGCACCAGTATGATATTCAGTACGTCTTATGGCACCCACTAAAAGTCTCAGTGAATATCTATTTTGTGTTTGCCTACACACTCCGCGGCATCCATTTGATGATATGTCAGGCCGACATGGCAGCCATTTCACAGCTAGCACCAACAACACTTTCTCAAAATTCTAAATGTGCCCACTAGTTCAAAAAGACTGGCAACCCCTGTATTAAGTGTTGGTTACAATCCCCGTTAAGGGGCTGGTAATTCCATTCATGCAGTGGAACGTGGATCTGGTCGCTCCGCTCCACCATAACATAATGTGAGATGGGTACTCCATAGAGAAGCATGCACAGCATAAATTTGCACAATCTCCTCTTCCTCTGGATTAGCAAGGGGTGTGGGGGAATCACACAAATCATCCTTCTCTGCAAATCAGTCCTCCATATGGAACCCATGCTTCACATTAATCTATGTGCATGATGGAGGGGAAGGATGTGCAGCCATTTATCTACCATATGAAGCAAAGTATATGATCCAAAGCAAGGAATCCCACTTCAGAAGACAAGAAAGGTGACCTCTGCCCCAAACACAGGAAACTGCTGAATACTTTGTGACGCTACTGAATTTCACAGGCTATTGGTTTTACATGCATTAAGATGATTTCTTATAGGCTGCTGACAATCTGAATCAACTGTTTGCCCTTTATGGCAACATCACTCAATGTAAACACCATTTCTGGAATATTTTGGATGCTCTCCCAGCTCTGTGATAAATGAGATTACAGTTTACATATTTAAAACATGAAGAACACTGCTGCTACTACTCCAGTTTAACTTTTATTGAGTGCAAGCACTGTACAACCTCTTTTGTTTAATTGCCTGCTTTCATGTTCCATTTCCTCTGTTTTCAGTTCTCATTAACACTTGAAGCGTGGACGTGTGCATCTTTCCTGCAGAGAGAAACATATGGTAAAACCGCATGTCCCATGGGAGGGATGGACTAGTTCCCATTGGGGGACTAATGACTTTGTCACACTTCCCGCATTTCCACATGTCTTGAATGTCTGAAGCCATTCCTAGAGGTGTTATCAATTTCATTTTCTCTAGACTTCTTCAGAATCCCCAAAACCTACAACTTCACCGTCTCATATCTTCATTTCCCATATCCATTTAGCATTATGTCTCAAATTTATTTATTTATTTATAAAGGGGGTGGAAACACAATTGTCCAACATCACAATTCATTAGAAAAAAATAATTAAAACTAATCTCACACTTGGAGGAGAAAGTCATTTTTTTTCCCTCCTGGGCTTTTAATGGATTTTAACTGTATGTTAACTTTGCTGGATGTTGTTTTTTGTTTGTTTGTTTGTGGTACTTTTGATGTTCTTAATTTGTATCAGGATTGTGTTTTTTTTACTGTCATGAAGCACCTTGGAGGCCCTTATGGGAAGTGAAAGGGGGCAAATAAGTGTTTAATTAAACAAACAAACAATTAGATTGCTACAAGACTGGTATACATTCTGAAGTGTCGATGCACCCCTAAAATTAATTAATGTTGCCAAATCAACCTATAAGGTCTTCTGGGAATTTTTGTCCCAATCCTCAGTTTTAGTTACAGTTAAGTCTACAGTCATTTAGGGATGGAAAGATCTGTCAATTTTGGTTCTCTCAGTTTCTCATTTTTACAATCTTAAATTCAGTTCTCCACATTTCTGCAGAAATTTGTGATTTAAAAAAAAATGCTCCAGCATTTTAGTGCAAATTTCTCCTAAGAAATACATTTTTGTAGATAGTTTTGCCTAATGTGCACATTTTTGCAAGCCATCTCTCATCATACAATGCATTTCTGCATGTTATTTTGACTCATACATTCATTTTTATGCACATTTTCTTCTAATATATGCATGTTTGTTAGCTGGCTAACTGCATCGCAAAATTTGAATTAAATGCAAATTTCAAAGGAGGGCTGTGTTTCAGTTCTCATATTGTTTCGGAAAGTGCGGATTTGATCAATTCAGCTTGAAATGCAAACTGAATTGAAATTCTCACCCATCCCGACTGTCATTCTCATTTTATCTAGAAGGTGTCAGAAATATTCAGGGAACCAGTATGTTGAATGCAAAGAGGAATGCCTTCTCAAGTTCCACTGTTATAGGACTACATGCAATTTTAGACAAGAGGACGTTTCTGAGATTTGCCTAAAGGATATTGTTCTGCCAGCTCTAACAGGTGTTGCTATGCTAATATTCTTCTTGTCCCTGGATTAAAAATCACATGTATTTTAATTTGGATGACAGCTGCAGTGCCAATGTGAAAATTTGGTAAAGAGTTAATTCAGACAAAAAATTAAGAATCTGAAGTAGTTGGGAGATCACAGTCTCTTTCAGCTCGATGTTGCACATTGAGTCTCAGGGTTTAACAAATAATGATAATATACAGAAGAGGGAATCAAGCAGAAGATATCAAAGATATCAGCAAAATGTGTGCATGCAGGGGGGGATTATGGCTCTGTGTTGGAGATTCCTCTCTGTTCAGAATGGGAAAGAGAAACAGTTGCCCAGAGAATACAGCAATTCCTTTGCTGCCTGCTTTGTCTATAATTTCAATATTAAAAGGATGTTTTCATAAAATGATGCATTTAATGAAGAAGCCTCTTGCCTTCACGCCACAATCAAATTGTTAGTTTTTAAACCATGACAGGATTCTTTGCTGCACACAATGTTTCTTTCCATTTTCACATCAAATGTTCCCCTTTTCCAGCATCACTGACGTGGGCCTTAAAAGAATATCTAACTGTAGTACAGAATGTGGCTTCTCTCTCTTTTTCTGCTGGACACTGTACATGTCTCAGCAGAAAAGTGCCAAGTGTAAGCCTGTGAGTATGACCCCCATAGTGGATCCCTACAGAAAAATGTTTTTGATCCTGAGCCAGAGTAAGAGGAGTATAAGGAGACTTCTCAGAGGAAACAAGGACAATTTGCTGAGATGCCTACTGGCCTCAGTCATACATACAGGCTGCATAGGCACCATTAATGAGAAAGCCCTTCACTTACATGAAGGGTTAAACCCACCCTTTCCCTGTGAAACACTGTCCTGATCCTTATCCCTAACGGACAAGGGATGGGCAAGTAATGAGCTCATTTGTGTGAAAAGGCCCTTAGAGAGCAATATTAAAGGCAATGTGATCCAGAGCTTTGAAGTACTGTTTAAGAGCCAATTACTATGAAATGTTAAAAACTGGAGTGGAACAACTATTTGTAACATTTTCCCAGCCCTCATACAGTCACCGTTAGATGGCACTATAACAGTCAGTAAAAGTCATTGGTTACAGTTGTCGTTGTAACCAATTAATTATGATGGGTATACACTGTCAAACACAGAAAAAGTAACCCCACTGCTTTTCAATGGGTGATCATGCATTACACAGGCATAGCTGGAATATGTCACAGCCCAGTACTCAGACTCTAATATTTTCACATCAGATGAGGCATCCTGGGCATTCAAGAACCCTGATAATGGGGGAGTCCTTCTTTTTGGAGAGGACCAGCTCAGGAGGAGCCACAGAGTCAACTCCTCTTGCAGAGAGTTCCATAGAAGAGGAGGAATAATGTGCTTCCTCTATATCTTGCTCCCAGTAATGTTTCCTTACCAACATCCTCAGATTTTTATGAATTCTCTCTAGAAACCTACTAAGGTCTGGAGATCCCACCCTTGCCACTAGACCAGTCTCAGAAGGAGCAGGAGATATGCTGGCAATGATAGAGTGCACACCTCAGAAACAGATCACTGAGACCAAATCTGCTCCAGTCAAACATCACACACTCAGTAGGGTTCAGTCTAGTGTCGGAGCAAATGATTATCTGATGTAGACCCTGTTTGCTAGCTTAAAGTTAGAAGATCTTTGGGGATGATCACTCATCCTTATTCTCCACCCCTCTCCCCAACCGCAGACTAAGTGTGGGCTAGGTGGCTACTTAAGCATCACCAAAAAAGAGCACAAAAAGGACACAATTTGCATAGAATGTGCACATTCGAATGTATAAAAATAGATGGAAAATTTTGGGGGGGGAATCTGATGGTTTGTGTGCCTGCTCAGTAAGCTGACCAAGTGTTTTATTGATGGGCAACTTCAAGGCTTCTTATTGTTCTTTATCTTTAAACCAGACAGTCCTTCAAATAAATGACTCTTTCAAGTAGAGGACTGACAGTTCTTCATATAGAGGACTGCCCAATGTAAAGCAAGGCACATGGCCACCATAGGTGGGAGTAAGTAACCATGAATAGCCCCCCAGCTGTTTTGTACTATAACTCCCATCAGCCCCAGCTACCATGGACAATGGTCAGGGATGATGGGAAATATAGTCCATTATCTCTGGTGGCTACCCCTGGTGGAAAACAATAGGAGCATTTTGTTAGACAGACTGCAGCTGGAGTGAGGGAAGAAATACAAAGAGTGGGCTAAACTGAGTTTTTGGGACCCTATAAGCTAACAGCAAATGGGGCTATATGGTTGCCTCTCTGAAGATCTAATGTGAGGCAGCAGAACTTGCTTTACTAGAGTGTTTGGGGTGTCTGCCTCTACCTATGCTCAACATAAATATTTGTAAATAAACTCAAATATTACAAAACACGGTAAGTCTCCAGTAATCCCTCCTACCAAAAGAAATGATTTTTTTTTATTTTTAAAGGATGCTAATAAATTCATTGATTTTGACACTTTTCAGAAAATGAAATTTTCCTTTTCTGAAAGGCTGCCTTCTCCAGTAAGATTGTTCTGAAACAAGACTTGACACAAATTCTGGTCCATGCCCATGTTAATCTATAACACAGCATGGGGGTTGGCACTTCTTTTGCTTTACTAATTCCATTCACTGCTTTCCTTGACTTTTCTCCTATGAAATCCAGAATTAATAACTTCATTAGGACATGAGAATATTGCTGCATTTAGCCCAGATTCTCTAACGGTTTTATCTGGAGATGTGTCATCTATTATTTGTCCGGTTTTGGTCACATTTGTGCAGAAAGCTTGCTGACAATCCTAATAAACGAATTAAAAGGTTATTTTCATAGCTAAATGAACAATGCTTGCTAGCAT
The DNA here is from genome assembly GCF_030035675.1 of Rhineura floridana. Taxonomy (NCBI): domain Eukaryota; kingdom Metazoa; phylum Chordata; class Lepidosauria; order Squamata; family Rhineuridae; genus Rhineura; species Rhineura floridana. Next base: position 131,764,845 of record NC_084481.1, on the reverse strand, counting down.
TCAGATTGATTTTAGGAAAGAAAAATTCTTGTGCCACACTACCCCCCCCTCAAAAAAAAAAAGATATAGAGAGACCATCCACACAAATGAATTATTTTTAGTTAGTGGAATCTTGGGAGAAAATAAGCAGACAGAAACACAACTGTGTAGCATACAAAATGTGGTGATGGCTGCCATCTTAGATGGCTTTAAAGGGGTGTTAGACAAGGCAATCAATAGTAACTCATCATGATGGCTTTCATGCTATCACCAAGAGCAGAGACTTTGAAATCTAATCACTAGGGAACAACATCAGGAGAGGACTGTTGTTGTCTCCTTGTACGCTTCCTAGAGGCATCTGGTTGGTTGAGGTGGGAAATGTTATGCTGACTATTTAGGCCTTTGGTTCAATGCAGTAGGGCTCTTCTCAAATGGCATGGGGGGGTCTATACATTCCAAACCTTGAAACTGGATCCACAAAAAGTTGTGTCAATAATATGTGAGGCAGGCATCTTCTGCCAGATAGACTAGATTGTTCCACATGCGGCACAGGTTCCAGATTTTAGGCACTTAAATAGCTTTTCTGTGGCTCCAGTTCACATTGTCAGAATGCACCTTGGTTCTCAGATCCTTTCCTTGTTGCATGCAGTGTTGCTGTAGCACACATCACTTCCTCCTGAAATGTGGGCTATAGAAACTGAATCACCAGGTTGATGAAATGTGAAAATGGGCAGGACTCCTGTCATTTTCATTTGAGAATTCTGTTGAAAATGATATTCTTTTCAGGATTAGAAAACGAGCAGTTACCACAATTCCCTTTTCTAAAAAATGTATAAAGATAGAGGAACTCTGCACTCCTTTGCATCTGTACAATCAGACAACTATTGGGTAGTGTTCCGAGGAAACTGAAAATCCATGGAACATCATGAAACCTAAAGCTGAAGATCACTGCTGACCATAACTGTAGGAAGATGACAAAGGGCCTGGAATGAACTCTTCTTACATCATCAGTAGTATAGTGGCAAATTCAGAAGTGCAGAAACCCTTCATGTTAGTCATCACTACATCCCCTCCCCTTTTTGCTGTGGGGTTGAGAATGAGATCCTTGTTAATGCTTTCTCCCACATTAGACATCTTTAGCAGCCAATAAGCATGAAAGGGGAGAGTGTTAGCTACTGAGAAGACTCTTCTCAGTGGCAGACTCACTTCCCTTTCATTGGCTCCAATCAACAGGAAAGGTCAAGGAAACATGTTAGAAGATTTTTCTCAGTGGCTAAGACACTCGCCTTTGATGTTGATTGGGTCACAGGATGCCGAGGACACAGGGACCTTGCTGGGACTCTGCTCCCAAAAAAGTAAAGGGTCTAAGACCCCTGAGACCCTGGACAACTACACCCCTGTACATTATGACTCTAAACATGTTTATAGAGAAATAATTATAATTATACAGAAACAGTGGATTCCATGGGACTTTTTCTACATAATAATTTGTCTCCACAGAATTATACTCCTAAGAATTAAATCCACAGCGATTGACATTGACCCATAACAGGATTGGTGAATATTCCCATTTGTGGAATGCCCTTCCTGGTGAAGTGTGCCTGTCTTCTTCATTACTGAGGGCAGTATTCAATTAAACTCTTCCACTAGTGGAACAACACCAAGGGGATTTCGTCCCTCTTCTTCTTCCATGTGAGTCCCACTCCTTCCCCAAACCTGCTCCGGAGGGGTTGGGGAATCCCCAGAACATATTTAGAAGGTGCACAAGGGGAAGAGTGGGGAAGAACAATCCATTGCACAAGAAAAAAAAGTCCTTGTGCTCACAGAATGTTCAAGTTAGCACAACATTGAATACAACCCTTAGTTTCAGGAAAAATTTGAAAACATTCCTGTTTAACAAGGCATTTGGTGGCTGAGATACTGGCCATGGCAACTGTGAAATTAATAACTGTGAGGGCATGTGGCTGCTTTTAACATCTTTAAAGATGTTCTAAATGTTTTTAGATGACTTTAATTATTTTTAAATATGTTTTCATTTGATTTTAAATTGTACTGTTTTAACATTTTGCTGTGTGCCGCTCTGGGCTCCTTTGGGAGGAAGGGCAGGATACACATTTAATTTAAGTTGTTGTTGTTGTTATCATCATTATTTAAATAATTAACAGTGAATTCAGTGGGATCAGTTAGAAGGAAATCTACAAAGATTTGCAAATGAACAACTATATTACTCCCTGCTCCACCCAGGGTTCTTTTCTTGAAATTCCACATGAATTTTACATTCTTATTTAACACTTTCATTATGTATTCCTCCACAGAGCGAAAACATTAAATTGGGCATCCTGCAGAGTGATTTCCACAGGGAATGCCATTCAACAAAACAGTGAAACCACTCACATTATTCCTGCAAAAGGCCTAAGTTACACATTTGGGAATCAGATAAGAATCCTGATTGCTCTTTTTTATGGAAAGAGGCTGTGCATAAGAGGCAGAAATAATTAAGGAAAACATTGTCCATCCTCATGTCAGGAAACATTTCACCTGTTGATTTCTATCTGTTACACAGCTCTTTAAAGACACAACAACTGTCACCACATAATGATGCTATAAGAGGATCCCAGAGTGCAGGACACAGAATAATGGGCTCAACTTACAAGAAGCCAGATTTCAGCTGAACATCAGGAAAAGCTTCCTACAACAATGGAACCAATTACCTAGGGAGGTGGTGGGCTCTCAAACACTGGAGACATTCAAGAGGCAGCTGGGCAGTCATCTGTTGGGTATGCTTTAATTTGGATTCCTGCATTGAGCAGGGTGTGGACTCAATGGCCTTATAGGCTGCTTCCAACTCTACGATTCTATGATTCTGTGATTCTAAGATGCTTTCACCCCTGTGGTAAACCTAATTCAATTCCATTATTAACATAGCAACATTGGCTCTTTTAATGTTATTTTTTAATGTTAAGCAAACTGATCAGAATCAGGCAGCCAAGACACAGACCCAACATTATAACCTCAGACAAAAGCTTTCCTTTGTTACAAACCTTTGAAGCATCTCTGATTTTTTTTTTTTTTGAATGCATGCTCTCCACCAAGGTGCATCTTGGAGACATGGTATGCATAATATGTCATTCTTTTTCTTCCACGTGCTTCCCAACATCATGCATCAAAATGCATCCTTTCTGAAGGGCTGTTTTGTGTTTTGGTTACTTCCTTGGGCTTCTTTGGGGAAGAAGGGTAGGGTATAAATTTAAATTTAATAAATAAAGAGTAATAAATAACACAGTGATGAGTAGATTGGCATGGAGCCACAGGCAGAGGCTGTGGAAGACATCCAACAAACGGGAGTGGTTCATTGCCTCTACCTGTTCATCAGGGGATTCTGCACATTCCCACCGTCAAGGTGAACACTGCTGCCTCAAGTTGTGGCACCATCATGACGCAAGCCCCAGGAGATGCAACTGCATCAGAGGCAGAGGCAGTAAGGCAGAGACAAGGCAAACAAGGCAGAAGCTGCCGGCACACTGTGAGGTATGCTGGCTGGCACATTCTCTGCAAGATTCAGGGGCCTTAAGGAAGCTGACCGGTCTGGTCCTGTTGCTAGCCTTGCCTCCTCTGAGGAGCTGTGCTCTTACAGGGCCGTTGCTCCTTTCTGCAGACATTGGTTCCTACCATGTGGGCTGGTGAATACTGAACCAGGCACTTGTCTTCCAACTCCAAGCAGCCCAGCAAGGCTACATCTTCCAGCTTGGAAGACCCTGGGCCCCGTGTGGCACTTCTTCCATGTCTTCCTCAGAGCTTGGGGGGGTCAATCCCCAGTTCCAGCAAGAAAAGCCCCATTCAGCTAAGTGTAAGAAACACACGAGGCTGCCTTATATACCAGGTCAGACTCTTGGCTCATCTAGCTCAGTATTGTCTACACTGACTGGCAGTGGCTCTCCAGCATTTCAGCTGGGGCCTGCTGCATGCAAAGTAAATTGCTCTGTCACTGAGCTATGGCCCTTCCTGTTGCGGGAGCTGGGAGAGAAAGGATGGTCACAGGGGTGGGAGATTCCTTCACTTACTTCTGCTGTTTCACCCATGCATGCCAGTCTCCCGCAGCACATATGGGTTCAATAGAAAATGTATGTTACACAGGGTCACCTCTGTTATTCATTTGTCCTCTACCACTACCCTCAAACACTAATTTTAAATAGAAAGGTTTATCTGGGTTATTGTACTCTTGCTGGGAAAAATGTGGGATGTGGGAAAAAACCCACAAACACAACCTTGATCTCTTTGGAGGAAGAGTGTGATAGGCAAATATAAATTTTATTATAATATACATTAATAGGTTATGATTAATAATACATATTAGTTGCAATTAATATAAATATTTATGTTTTGCCCATCTCTCTAGCATCTCAACTGAGTGAACCCTCCTTCCCCTTTTTTATCTTCACACACAACAGCGCTGTGTGGTTATTAAGCCTGAGAGGCTGTGATCGATCCAAGAGCACTCAGTAGTTGAATGGATATTTGAACCAGGGTCTCCCAAGACTGGAAGTCCAATAGTCTTCCCACTAGCTGATCTCCCTCCTATTTTATTGTAATGGCAAACATCTTATTGATAAATCAGGACCACCTAACTTACTGCCTAATGGCCAGGGAACTTCCAGAGAGGCCACTGGTGTTAAGTTAAATTTTTGTTGGATCAAACTCAAAGTCATTATACATATGAGGAATATGCTAAATTCAATGTCCGAACTAACTAATTACAAGCTCTTTCTGACGCAGAGGGGTTTGATTATGCTAATTTAATCAGCCACTAGGTGGCAGTGGTGGCACATTTAAGTCAAATGTCTAAGTCCTATGGGTCAAATTCCCTTAGTGTGTCCAAAGCATACTCAAGATTACCACTATTGGAATCTCAGTAAATATGTTTACTCTGAATTCTAAGTCCAGCTGATTTCTTGTAGACTTTGATTTGAAGTAAAGTGCATGTGTGTGTCTAATGTGGACTCCCACAGTCCAACATAGGAGGAAGTCTAAAGCATCATCTGGAAGATTATACAGTAGGGCCCCGCTTTTCAGCATTCTGCTAATACGGCGGCTTTCAATTAGAGTAAGGCCCCACTCATACAGCGCTTGTTCAGCTTTTATGGCATTTTTCAGGCGTCAGGCTCCATTTTATTGACAGAGTTCCACTTTTCGTTGGGTTTCGCTTTTAGGTGGGTGTCTGGAACGTAACCTGCCATATGAGTAGGGCCCTACTGTACTTTTCTGAAGAAGAATGTTAGCCTACAATGCCCCTGCAGCAGTTAATATGCCTGACAAAAGGTGACTACACCTGTGCACTTATCACACCAGGATAGTCATGCCCTAAATTTCAAAGTACCATACATGGGTTTATCCCATTAAGCACAACCCCATGAAATACAGTGTAGGCTCAGAGAAAGTCCCTTGCCTAACACTACCCAACAAACTTCACAGATTATTTATTTACTTATTTATATCCCATCCTTCCTCCCAGAAGGAGTCCAGGGCAGCAAATAGCTGAGCTGCCTTCTCCTAAACCATACATGCCGACTGTACCACCCTGGTTCTCCTGAGCATAGAGTTCCAAATCTAGGCTAAAAAGTTTTCATTCTGCTGCACTGCATGGAAATGTAATACAGCCTTCTCCCGCCCGCCCACCATTTCACAAATCCACACAAATGCTCTGAGCTACATTTTTCAATGGGGAACAGCTTTCAAACACTGCCACTATTCAATTTACCCAGAAACATATCAATTTAACAAGACCTAAAACATGAAGCATTGCAGCAATAATAAATCTCTAAGGTCTCAGCATGAATCCCAGGATAGTTCATTTTAATATACTAAGAACCTTGAGCTAATATGAAGTTTGAAGAAGTTGGAAACAATATTACATTACTTGGTATCAGGCTTGGTGCTTATGCTAGCTGAATAACAAGTGCTCCGTCTTGCCATATATGATGAGAGTTATAATGGAGCACCACACATTAAACCTGTTCCACAACAGAGTGTGGCTAGCTTTTCTAACTCTTTATTTTAAAAAAGCATGATTCCCTTCTGGAAAAAAAAATACAGTGAAGCCAAATTAAAATAAGACTGGAAAAGTGCCATCTGAAAATCACATGATTTTTAAAAATGTATCATTATCTTGGAAGAACCAACACAACTTACTGGATGATTTAACTTATTATGATGAAATGGTTAAACTTAGTGAAAATTAGAAAAGGTGGTTCTATACAGAATAATTATTTTAAATGTTAAATCTTACCAAATGTTTTCACCCTCTGTGTTTCTGACATCTATTTGATTATCTTATTGACAAAAGGTTTTGGAAAATCTTTTTTTAAAAGCATTTCAATGTTTGTAGCTACATTTATAATCTATATGAAAAATGAATGGCTTTTTTTCTTGTTGAGTTGAAGTTATGAAAATCTGCAACTGATCAGAGCTCGTTGACCACTGGACAGTGTTATTTTTGGACATCGGTAACTTAAGTTAAATTGCTGTGTCACCCAGTGCCTTTTTAGGAAATTCCTCTCCCCCAGTCTCCTTACCAATCTATGAAATGACAATCATGTGGCTATTGTAGAACAAAAGGGCAATTCAGAAACCCAATGAAAAGGATACAAACATATAAATGCATGAAGCGCTCTAGGAATCACTTGATGCATTTTAATTGATAGAGATCCTGAAGACTGATCATTTCTCAGGGGCATTAGGGCCTCAGTTTCATGAAATGTTATGGTGAGTCCAGTTCCCACTCTAATTTAGGGGAGCATTCTCAACAGTACTCTCTCAGTCAAAGGCTTCCTTCCCACCACCATTGTCACCAGCTGTTGTTGCTCTACTTTCACCATTGTTTCAGGATATGTTCTTGCCAAAGAGCCAATGAGCAAGCAGGTGATGGCAACAGCTGCTGCTCCTTCTCACTGTAACCATCATTCGTTTACTCACTCTTCCTGGGCTGGAGGGAGAGGGAGGTGAGCAAGCAGGTGAAAATGATGAAGAGGAGCAGCAGCAGGTCCAGGGGGCTCCTGGTGGTGGGTAGGGATGGTGGAGAATATCTGCTAAATAGGATTTAGTACTAGATTCTGACTGATTTTGACAGTCCGCTATCTTTTCAGACTGGCACTGATTTCTTGTGGTGGGCCACAGCTGCAATCAGCACAGATTTCTTTTTTTGAATTTCCTCCCCCCCCAATTTTACTTAATTATCTTCATAATTTCCTCCAAGTTGATGCATTCATAACAGCATTTAGGCATAATAAATAGGAAAAAATAAACCAAGTGGAACACCATGATCATTTAGCACTTAAACATTTAAGTTTAAAATTGTGCAATTTTTTTCACAACCAAAAAGAAAACAACAACAGCATATTGAATCGGCAAGCACCAAAGCAAGTGAGAACAAAAAAAGGGTGGATCAGGATCAAATGATGGACTATCATAATACAAGAGTATCAGAACTAGGCAGGGAACCCCATCCCTAGTGGTGGAGAACCACCTATGCCAGCCTCTGACCCCAGTGGCTCATCACGAGGTTAGGAAATATCCCTTTTGTTTGCCCTAAGGATGGTGGCAACAGAAATCCTCATGCTGCATCTGCACTATAGATTTAAATTGGTTTAAGAGGCATTCCCTTTCCCTGTAGAATACTGAGAACTGTACTTCATGGGTTCTAGCAGAGGCTTTTGGCATCCTCACCAAAGTACAATTACCAGGATACTTTAATGGGGAGCCCTGACAGTTGATCTGCTCTAAAACCAAAATTAATCTTTGCGTTGTGAAAGGAGGCATTGCTATTTTATTCACATGGAATTTTATTTTGAAAGAAAGTTTTAAAGAACAGGCAAGAAAAAAAGTAGAACAAGATCACTCCAGTAAAATAAGACCACTAATGATCCGAGATAGACAAGTCTGTCGATTTCAGTTTCTCTCTGTTCAGTTTTCCACCTCAGTTCGTGAATTATTTTTTTTTAAGTTCTCTTGAGAATTCATCAGCATTTTCATGCAAATTACTCCTAATATATGTATTTTTTCTATACAATTTTGCCTAGTATACACATTTTTGCATAGCAATGTCATCTAATGCATTTTGTATGTTATTTCCACTATATGCATTTATATGTTAATTTTACCCTTTTGGGTGACCATTACTTGGTTGGAGAAGTGCGTTGCAAAATGCAGAGAAGTGCAAATTGTGGAGAGTGGCTGTGCTTCACTTCACATATTATTTCACAAAGTGCAAATTAGGTAAATATGACCTGAATTTAATTTCTTCCCCCATCCATGCTACTGAGACAATGAAACCCTCCGTTTACAGTCCATAGTATATTTATTTGTTTACCAAAATTTATACATTGCTTGATTATAACAAAATCTCTACACAGTTTACAAGAAATGTTAAAATTATCAAGAAAAACTGATAAAACATGTAATTAAAGACATTTAAAAGGCAATTAAAATCAGAAGTAAACTAAAACAAGATTAAAACACATCATCATCCATGTGTCAGGATAGGCTTGCCTAAACAAAAATGTTGTAAGCAGGTGCCAGAAAGGATACAGCGAAAGTGCCTGCCTGATAGGGAGGGAGTTCCAAAGTGTAGGTGCTTCTACAGTAAAGGATCTATTTCTTACAAGTCCAGAACAAGTATTATGCAGCACCGGTAACAGTGCCAGTTCCGCAGATTGGGCACATATGGGGTAAGGCGGTCCTGCAAGTAAACTGGTCCCAAGCTGTTAAGGGCTTTATATACCAATAGTAACACCTTGAACTTGGTAACAAATCACCAGCTGGTGCAGATTTCTGAGCAGAGGTGTAACATGCTGACAGTGTCTCAATTCTGTCAGCAACCGTGCTGCGGCATTCTGCACTTACTGCAGTTTCCAGGTCAACCACAAGGGAAGCCCCAAATAGAGTGCATTGCAGTAATCCAATCCTGAAGTCACCAGTGCCTGAACTACTGTGGTCAAGATATCCTGGTCCAGGAATGGTCACAGTTGTCACACCAATTGCATCTGGTAAAAGGTGCTTCTAGCCACTGAGGCTACCTGGACCTCTCGTATATATCATGGATATGCTTGTGGAACAGCTATAATAAAACAGCCTAAGGAGAAGTGCACTAACGCAGCAATCCTAGGCCCAATCCACCACACTGGAGGGGTGTCAGGATGGGGTAGATATCTTCCTCCAGTCTGCTGGGCTGTGGCAGTGGGAAGAGAGGTGCCACAGAGGACTACCACTTTGGCCACTGAAAACACAGTTGGACAGAAACTACTGGTGGTGGTAGCCAGTCTAAGACCCCAAAAGTGGGTCTTTGGGGGGCAGGGAGAGGGTGGAGTTAGGCCAGCCAAGGATTCTCTGTATCTTAAGCTAGATTGACTGTGCCCCACCTTCCACCCCAACTAGCGTGAGCAGCAGGGATTCAGATACAGCCATGGTTCCAACGCTCCTTCATCCCCAGTGCTCTCCAATGGGGAACTAGGATTGCAGATAGGGAGAAATCCCCACTCCCATTCAGAGTTACATAGAGAAAGAGCATATATACACTTTTATATATCATAGTCAGAAAAAAATAGGCTTCTGTACTCCTTTGGAATTTGATCAGAAGCTTGAAAGACTTCCATATCAACAAAAATAAACTGGAACAATGATGCCATATCTTTTCAAAAACTTGCTGCACTCGGCAAGTCAGTATTGCTAATTTGACAGGGGGGAAAAGGTTGACATAAATGTGACGTCTCTCCAGGGAGGAACCTTATTGTTCCGGGGGGGGGGAGGGGAATAGAAAGAGCAGAGGCCAGTCATTTTGCCCCACCAACCTCAGTCTGTCAGCCTCCACCTCCCTGCCTTCTTACTTACAAGGAATCCTAGAGGTGGGCCTGGCTTCCTCCTCCTCGGCCTCCACTTTGCCCCTGTTGGCTCTGCCTGACATTAGCTTTGTCTTCTACTTGGGCTCCCTGCTTTCCACCCCACCAGTTACAATGGGCACCAGCAGCAACTGGGTCGAGAGCTAGGGCCCCATGGAGAAAGAGCACAGGGCAAAACATTGCAAGTTTATGTTGTGTGGAAGGGGTAAATGAAGGCTCAATGTTTGTCTTTCACAGCAAGGCAATACTGTGAACAGCAACAGGAGAAGGCTGAGTGACAAGAGAAAGGGGCAGAGGAAGGAATTATTTGATTCCTGAGAGTATGCGGCAACCTAACACAACAGGCAGCCTAGTAGCAGTTAGGCTTCTGAGACAAAAGTCTCTATGTGTATTCACTGCTTGCTCCGAAATAAGGCTACTGAAGCATATCACAGCTCTTTTGGCTGGAAGCAGAGATTAGGAGCAGCCATGCAGACTTTCCCCGCTGCGGGTGCACAAGCAGTTACACGGAGATGTGACAGCAATAGGACAGGCAATAGCACTGCAGCTAAAGCCAGGCAAAGCCAAGCCAACAAAGAGGATGAGAAAAGACTTGAAAATACTGTACTTAACCATTGATAAACAGTAGGCTCAAAGTCCAAAATTATTTGGGTTCTTTGAAACAGACTATGAACCTCTCACTCGTCCAAAATAGAGAATCCTTATCTAGAAAAAATGATTGTTGTTCTCTTTCTGCCCATGCTAGTTTACATCACCAGTAGTATTCATTTAGAAGCATGGCCTTCTGACTTTTCCGGCCTTCTAACTTTTCCAGCAAGGCTTGGTTAACATTAGCACAGATACTTTTGTTATGCCCTTCAGTGCTCTGTTGCCAGGCCCAGGGAGTTATAAGAAAGATTTGTATGTATGGTTTGATTTGTATGTTCCCCCCCCCCGCCGCCGCCGCCGCCAGGATTGTATAGAGTAGTGGTTTCTTTGGGAATTTCCATTAGTTCTTATTAACTTGCTTCATTATCTCCAACACCTTATTCACACAACCCATTGGGGGTAGGGAACTTGTTTTCAAATGGGGTTGAGCTCTTCCCATCAATTTTGTTCTGTTTTTTGGAGAGGGAGGAGGCAGAAGCAGAAGCAGTGCATGTGGTAGAGCAGAGTCACCCACCTAATACTGCTGTCGCTGCTGCTTACCTAAACAGGACGGGGGAAAGGGGGCAACAAGGTTAGGACAGAGTGGGTGTCACAGGAGGAACAATGTCACCAATGTAGCACTCCCATCAGTGCATCCGCAACACCCCAGCCATGCTGCCACCCCAACCCCATCCAGGTAAGCAGCAGCGGCACTGGGGGGACAACTCTACTCCACTGCACGTGCTGCTATTGGGCACAAAGTATCATGCTGAATAGTTCAGAAGCTGTGGGGAAGGGATTGGAAGCAGGGAGTGTCAGCAGCTGGTAATGTGTCACTGAGAATCAATCCAGCAGGCATGCACTGGTGTCCTCCTTATAGTTCTACCACTGTGAGAATACTCATGGGGACTTCTTGTTTGACAGCATTACCATGACAGGGTCCCTCAGTTCAAGGAGACTGAATACGTAACCCTATGTGTTCAAATTTGTGTTAACTGACCCAATGACAGAGCATGAAGAAACTCCAAAGAATATAAATTATGCAGCACAGAAAGCTGGGAGCTTGGGGGAGTGAGTAGGCGAAAAAGCAGAGTAAAACACGGAGTAGCAACCACATTGTCATATGGCTTTCAGAACAGAATGCTTAGGGTTACGTAAGCTGGACCAAATCCATTTTAAAAGAAACAAGGCTGTTGTTTCTGGAGTGGACTTACAATGGCCAGCTGATTTAGTTGATAGGCATCAAGTTTTCTGAGGACAACGAGGACTACAGGTACATTTTAGCAAAGATAGACATCCTGTCTCAATATGCCTGGGCTTTGCCTATAAACCACAAAACAGGCAGAAAAAAGTGTCCAGAGCTTTAATGCATTTCTCAGACAATGATGGAAGAAACCCTAGAATGCTCCAGACAGATTGTGGTAAATCGTTTCTAAAAAAAACAGCCTGTAAATAGTCTGTTTACACAACGTAGGGTTCATCACTTTGTCACCAATAATGATGTGAAAGCTGGTATTTTGGAGCAGTTTAATAGAACATTGCACACAAAAATGTGGAGGCATTTTATATCTTACAATGCCTTTAGCTACACTGACATGCTGCCACAGTGTCTAAAATGTTATAGCCAAAGTTACACAGAAGTATCAGAGCCAGGCCTGTGAATGTGAAGCATTCCAAGGATCTGGCAGTGCATGAAAATGTTTATGGAGATTTTGTTAACAAAAACAAAGCAACTTCAGAAAAGGAGACCTTGCGAGAATATGATAAAAAAAGAGGAGTATTTGCTGAGGCTTATGAACAGAATTTCACAATGGAGTCATTTATAGCGGATCAAGTTATCAGAAGGGCAGACACGCCTGTATTCCTATTCAAAGATTGTGTGGGTAGGGTTGCCATATTGTCTGGTTAGCCAGGTTTTACCCGGATTCTAGCCATCCTCCCCAGTGCTCACTTAGCCCATTAGGTGGCCCAGATTCCCAGCTTTCATTTAAAAAAAACACAAGTCTCTAGCCCTTGTGGATCCAGAGATACAAGGCAAATCATGGAGGCAGTTTCTTGCCCATTTTGTGAGAAATTAGCCTATTACCGCCTTCCATTGTTCTTAGCCAATGAGGGACACCACAGCAGTCCTGGGAAAATCAAGAATTTTAGTCTGCCTGCCTGCTGCATATGCAGAATCTAGCAGTTTAGAAAACTGCACATGCTCATTTGATCAACATATGCAGCTCCACCTCTTATCCATAACTTTCTGGTTGAGTCAGCAGAGAAGCAGCCTTCAACTCAGTTGCCTCTGCGTCTCAAGATATGTGTCTTAAGCGGTGAATGCAATGGGAGGGTCTGCCTGCCATCATGGAGGATGGAATAAAGGGGTTTGAATCCACCAAACACTCCCTCCCCTGAACAAATACAAGATATAAAAGCATGTCTCTCTGTAAAAAAGGCCGAGGTATCAGCATTTGCATTTTTCAGCCCTGCCCCCACCCTGTTAATTGGTGTTTACTCCAAAGTAAAGTTGTGTTGGAATGCAGCCTCATTCATCCTGTTTCCTGGAAGAGCCTCTGTTCAGCAATTCAGAAAAGGCTAAAAAGTATTTTTAATACATATTCTTCAAAATGACTGGCAGGCATCTTCCCACCAAAGATCACCCTACTTCTTTTCCTCCCCAGGGATGGATGGATGTGTGTGTATGTAGATAGATAGATAGATAGACACACACACACACACACACACATGTATACATATATAGTTACACACAGACTCAATATATATTCAGTGCAGTGCACGATGCAACCTCCCCCCCCCCTTAAGACCAATAGGAGTGGAACAATCCACCCCTAGGGTTGCCAGGTTCCTGGCCTGAGACTGATCCTGTATCTTTAGGAGAAGAGAAAGTCAGCCGGATGCAGGTGTTCTTGCAACACTGTAATGGGAAAACCCACAAGGTAGAATTCACCCTTCCCCCTGCACAACTTTTAAAGATACAGAAGACCTCTTGGAGGCCAGGCCTAGTAACCAAGAGTTCTTTTGTATCTTTAAAAGTTGTGCAGGGGGGAAGGAGAATTCCACTTTGTGGTATTTCTCATAACAGTGTTGCAAGAACACCTGCACTTGGCTGACTTTCTCTTCTCCTAAAGATACAGGATCAGTATCAGGCCATGAACCTGGCAATCCTACCCCACACTCACCAGCTTGGGAAAAGTATTTATTTACTATGTGGTATATTTTGCTCTTGGTGCTACATGTCTTCCCCCTGACAGTGGCTGAAATCCCTTATTCTTAATGCCAAATTAATAGGGGCAAGCTCAGAATTTAGTGCTGTAGAATGCACTCAGCACATATTAAGAAGATCCATTTTCTTCATTACTGTTTCACATATTCAAAGCACAATTCTTGTTTTTGCAAGGACTGGGAGAATTTCCTTTATTTAAAATTTGAAATGAAAAAGATTGTTTGTAGCTATCTTCTTTTATACAGCCAAATTTCAAACATTATTTTTGCTATGTAAACCGCCGTGGGAACTTTTTGTTGAAAAGAAGTATATAAATAATTTAACACTACTACTATTTTTGGCAGGACTCCATGTACATTGTATGCTCAAAATACTCTGAAGTTCAGGCAAACCTTGCTGTACACCGAGGTTCTGTTCTTTCTAGTGGCATATTAAATACTCTAAAGATACAATACATTATTCCTATTTACTTGCTGGTCTTCAGTTTACTGCTCAGCATGAGCATAACTTGGGTGTCTTCAGGTACTTCAAATGTGTGCAGGAGTATAGTCTGGTGTTGGAAAGGATTCTATGACAGCACTGCTTGCTTTGAAGCTAATTAGCTAAGATTATTGACTGAACTGATAATCTTGAAATCTTGATTTCTATCTGTAGGTTGTAGCATTCATTTCACATTTCATCTAATTGTTGCTAAGACAGTCTCTCGGTCACAATATTGCTTTTAATTGACTGATTATGTATTTTTATTGTTTTGTAAGCTGCCCTGAGGGCAGGATATAAATCCTCTAAATAAATAAATAAATAAATAAATATTCTAAAGTGTTGGACACTAGAGTCTAGGCATTTAAGGCTGAAAATGTAAGCTTTTTGAAAAAAATTCCTCACGTCTTCCTCCTGTTTTCAGTCATAATTACTAGACGCAAAAACAAAACAACTGGACAATGCAACCATTAATATGCTTAGTCTGCATAATTAGCAAATAAATTGCATAATATGCAAATTAGCCTGCCTGATTTCTGCAACTGGAATATGGCAATCCTATGTGTGAGGAAGGCAATTATAGGGGCCTTCTATCCTGCCAGTGTGGTGTAATGGTTAAGGTGTCGGACTATGACCTGGGAGACCAGGGTTCAAATCCCCACACAGCCATGAAGCTCACTGGGTGACCTTGGGTCAGTCACTTCCTCTCAGCCTCAGAGGAAGGCAATGGTAAACCACCTCTGAATACCGCTTACCATGAAAACCCTATTCGTAGGGTCGCCCATAAGTCGGAATCGACCTGAAGGCAGTCCATTTCATTTTCTATCCTGAAGAATTGCAGGAGGTTAATGCTAAGGAGGACAAAGTGCAGAAGCTGGCAGGAAGGACAAAAGACAGCTGTAGGAGAAAGTATCAACCTAGTGATTAGGCTGGCCTAGCAAGTTCAGCAGTTAAGTACTTGCTTCTGAACTTTGTGAACCTGTACAGAAGGGAACAAAAGAATGGGGGATAACAAGGTTTTACACTAAGAATTTAACAAGACCCCCACTGAATCAGGCCAAAGGCTCGTCTAGTCCAGCTTCCTGTTCTCATATCAGGAAAAAATTACATATAAAATATTAGGAGATATTTGCACTAAAATGCTAGTTGATTTTCATAAGGGCTTTTTTTAAAGCAAACTGATGCAGAAATGTTGAGAATTGAACTTAAGATTGGAAAAATGAGAATTTGAAGGAAACCAGAATTGACAGATTCATTCATCTCCACCTAGAGGTAGCAGGTGTAAACACTTTTTTTAAAAAAAACTGAAAAGCACAGCAGAAATACAGGCTTTTAAGTGAGTTTGAAGCCTTGTGAGAAAGATCAGGTGAGTGAACCAAGAACTGTGTAGCACTGATGGTAAATTTCTCTGTTTGCAGAATTGCCCACTACAGAAATCAGCCTCAAGCCTCCTAAAAATATCCCAACTTTATGGGATTCATTTGGCTGGTACTGCAGGAGACTGAATGATCTCCTGGACCAAGTCCAGCATGTTGAAATCGGTTATAGGTCTTCCCTTGCACAAAAATGCCCCTTTGCTATCTCATGAACGCTCATGCGCACTCTTGTTCTGCATCATTCTAACAGCAGCCTTGTGTGATTCTTCTGTCTAGCAGGCAGTCTGCCCAGTACTTCTCAGAAGATTGTGTCACGATTTACAGATGCTTTTGCAGAGGTCTGCCGTGAGGCTGAGGTAGAAACAGATTTAGTTTTCGTTCCATTCCTTTGCTCTGTTTTACATAAGTTTTAGATTATTTTTTTTAAGCAGAACGTGATAACAGTTCAGTCACTCCCGTTAACAATTCCCTCCATTTCAGTACCAAGGGAATAGATTGGGATGCTTTTGGTGTTTTCTTCTTTAGGAAAAAAAAATGGAAATGGCCTGCCTTCAAGTCGATTCCAACTTGTGGTGACCCTGTGAATAGGGTTTTCATGGTAAGCGGTATTCAGAGGTGGTTTACCATTGCCTTCCTCTGAGGCTGAGAGGCAGTGACTGGCCCAAGGTCACCCAGTGAGCTTCATGGCTGTGTGGGGATTCAAACCCTGGTCTCCCAGGTCATAGTCCAACACTCTAACCACTATGCCACACTGGCTCTCTCTTCTTTAGGAAGGCATCCCTTTACCTGTTGAAGTTGATGGCTAGGGTCCAATATGTCTCATCAGCATATTCCATCTGCACATCTTTTTTTACACATACACCACACACACATCATCATCATCATCCAACCTTCACCAGAAGATCCCAGGGCAGGTAACAGCAGTCTAACATTCAATATCAAAAGCCATTAAAACAAATTACACTTACAATAGAGATGCATCTTTAGCATTCACTGAAAACTGTACAGCGAAGGTGCCACATGCATCTCTGTGGGGAGTTCCACAACCTAGGGGCTCCCACAGAGAATGCCCTCTCCCAGACTGTCATCCCCCAAACATCTGAGGGTGGTGGAACTACTGAGAAGGCTTCCTCTGCTGATCTTCACACCCAAAAGAGTCTGTAAGGAAGTAGGTGATCTCTCAGGTATTTATACATGTGTACATACATGTACATATGTTCCTTTGCTTCCATTAACCTCACTGTAGCTGGAGAAAGAGTGTCTACGGCTCCTTATATGGGGAAAGAGAGTCTAAGTCTAGGAAGAAAAAAAGCAGGGAATGAGGGTGAAAGACTGGAAGTGCAAGAGAGAAGTGGGAAGTGGGGAGGAAGAAACAAGGGGGAGAATGGTGTAAGGGGGAGAAAGAAGTGAAATAAAGAAGAAAATGAAAAAATGCCCCCCTCTCTTATGCAGGCACACACAGTCACACACACACACACACAAATAAAAATCACAAAAGTAGTGTACCTTCTTTCCTGCAGTTTCCACTGCTTGCTTTCAGGTTGCTCTCTGCTTGTTGTGGTCTCAAGGAGGGGTGACTCACTAAGGTCACTTCCAGGTGACTTGTTTATTGAGCATTCATTCTGATTCATTTGCACAAAGTTTGTGGCGAGGTTATACAAGGTCCACTGTTTACTGAGCGTGCACTCTGAGTTGTTTGTGCAGAGGGTATATGGCATTGCTTCAAGCAATTGTCCCACACTTTCCCGTACTTTACCCCATCACTTTCCTTACTGCAAATAGTCCAATGCTGCCCCCGAACTATGGAACACCCTTCCTGACGAGGTACGCCTGGCGCCTACTTTACTATCCGTTCGGCGCCAGGTGAAAACCTTCCTCTTTGCCCAGGCATTTTAATATTTTTAATATTTTTAATATTTTTAATATTTTTAATATTTTAGTATTTTAGTATCTGTAATTGTTGTATATGTCAGTTACATGTTTCATCTGTTTGTTTAATTGTTGATTTGATGATTATGTGGTTTTAAAATTGAAATGTAAATTTATATTTTTATTGTTGTACACCGCCCAGAGAGCTTTGCTATGGGTGGTATAAAAATTGAATTAAATAAATAAATAAATAAAAATAAATTAAGTGGGTTTGTTGTGTAAGAGCACCAAGTCCATTTTAACAGCGCAACCTGCATTTGCCACGGGTATGTGATTGAATACCACCTGCAAAACAGCAACAACCTGTAAGCACCCTAAGAAGAGTCAGGCTACGCTGAAGTAGAGCAGCTGCCCTATGCAATATGATTGGTTGGGGGTGTCCTTACAAAACGGCCCAATAAGAAGCAAACAGCAGTCAGAACAAAACTGGGGGAAGTAGTGACCTGTAATCCAGGATACCCTCCTGGAGGCACAATATATTGAAAACCACAGAGGTTTTGGGTGGTATTCAATACTAGTCCTACTCAAAGAAAAGACATCAACATGAATAGGCATTAAGTTTGTTAATTTCAATGGATCTACTCTGCGTAGGACATAGCTGACTACAACCCACTGTTTTGATTTGATTTGATTGCGATTGGTGGGTATAGAAGCCACAGAATGTTCAATTAATTGAAAAGACACTGAGTTCCCTGGGTAGCAGCCAGAAGAACAAACTTCTGAAGTTGCCACTGAAGTGATGTGTGGGGCAGGTAAAGACCTGGCTGCAAAGGAACAATTGGGAGCCTTAAAATGTGCTCCTGGTTGTTCCTTAGCAAGCAGGGCTAGTATTCAGCATCTTTTAAATTTGGCAACAATGCAAACCCCACTGTGAATGGTTCCACTCAGGCGCTCTCAAGTAGAGGCAATCCCTGCTGAAAGCATGGCTTGAAGACGGCAGTGGCTTCAAGCCCCGCTGGGATTGGCTCCACTCTGGAGTTTCTGATTGGGATCAGTGGATTGGCAGTGAATTCAAGCCCCACTCAGATGGGCTACAGTTTTGAATTTCTGATCAGGAACTTTGGAATGTAGCTGATCCAAGCAAGACCGCCAGTCAGCTGATTGGCAATGACTTCAATCCCTGCTGGGGTTGGATGGGATCTTCCTGTGTAGCACACCTTGAGTTCAAGCAGCACTGCAAAGAAAAAAATAGTCATCTGACATCATGGTGATGTCAAGGGATTCACAGGTGTCAATCAGGGCAGCCTTGTCAAACTGGCCTATCTGGGATGAGATGGCTAATGATTCAGCCCACCATGCCGAAATGCTTCCCCAACCCTGATGAATTTTAAGATCCCAGCCATATTTTGAAGCTTAAGTGTGCGTGGGAATTTCTTGTTGAGCAATATCAAAATACTGAGTCAGACTATTGGTCCATCTAGCTCAGTAATGTTTACATGAGATCTGTTTTTAATTGTGGGTATCAGGAATTGAAGTTGGGATCATCTGCATGCAAATCATGTTGAACCATGCAACCATGGCTACTGGGCAATCCATGGAAACTAGAAAGAAATTCCCAGCAGATGGGAGAGTGATACACCTGTATTCAATAAAACTCCCAGTCCATTATGGCCTCATTCAGTCCTTGCCTAACAGTTTCCTTAAGGAGGTCTCTAACTGAACAATAATATTGCTGATAACACACATTACAATATGTAAGCAAGTCCCAAGCCAGTTCCTTCTAATGGCATTTTTTAAAACAGGCAATTTTGAAGACAACAATAAAATCTATGGCCTTCTTTTTACAAGGTTTCATCTCAGTGTCTGGCAAAATATTAGTTCTTTTTCATCAGGATTTAAACTAATGCGAGCTGTCTTAATACCCTGCAAATCCTCCAGGTGTAGATTACATCTGATTTTGTATAAAAGGACAACGTAAGGCTTTCCTCTCTTGACAACTAATTCCAGCAAGGCAGGTCTAATACAGGTAACTTTTCATCAGAATCTTAAGCAGGACTGTTTTGGAAATGGCAAGGTCTCTGTAAAACTTTAGATATTAAAAAAGTAGCAAGAACTAAAAAAAAAAAAGAATCCCAGAACTTATTTGTAAGATCAATGGGGATATCTTCCTATTCAGTGGATTTTTTTAAATTATTATTATTTCATTATTTTCTGTCAAGTGTAACTGGATTAACACTCCCTCACACTGAATAAATCTCTTCTCTTCTGACAGCAACCTTAGAGCACTGTTTTGCTGACTTTACTGTATGAATGTATGTATAAGTATCTCTACCCTTTATTTTCAAATGCTATCTTTGTATCAGGGTACGAAGAACGGTAATTTTGTCTGTTTCTAAAGATATGTTGAACTCCAGTGCCTCTGAATTCCCTGCTTTGCACTACAGGATGAAGACAGTTAATTTCTATGTCCTGATGCTTTTCTGGGAAACAGTTTGTTGCAATCACTGCCAGCTGTCCAATGTCACACTAGCAGTGGAAAAGGAAGAGTGTGGCTTTTGCATCAGCATCAATGCAACTTGGTGCTCTGGCTACTGCTTCACAAAGGTGAGGACCCACCAGGATTTGTGTCCTTCATTTACATGACAGTAACATGTACATTTAAGGATGTCTTCTGCATCAGGCTGCACTCAAGGCTGCATTCAGCAGATTGTTGGCTTCGATACTCTCAGTACCATACAGGATTGAACCCCAAAGCAATATGGACTCTGTCTGGAGGTAGTTTATGTTCGAAACAATAAGCAAATTATTGTTTCCTCAAAAAGAAATTGTACATACTAAAATCTTGTTTCAGTTTATACAGTTCCAGTTTATGCACTTGCCTATTTTGCTATAGTGCAGTGATGCAATGAATACAAGGAGTCCTATAATAAATGTTTCAGATTTGATAGGTCTTAAAATAGGAATTGATTTTAGTTTAACAAGCTGTCCAAAGATCACTGAAGTCAGGGGAGGACATAATCAATCACCATAGTTTGGGTTTTGATCAGGTTCTTTAAAATAATAGAAAGCTATAGTTGAACACTGCTATAAGGCCATTGTTGGCATATGAATTTAAAATTCAGTCTCTCTTTTTCTGTCATGATTAGGATCTAGTTGATAAGAACCGACCAGTGAAATATGTCCAGACCGTCTGTACGTTCAAGACAGTTGTGTATGAGACTGTAAAGATCCCAGGCTGTGCCGGTCAAGCAGAATCATTTTATTCCTATCCAGTGGCAACAGGATGCCACTGTGCGACCTGCAACACAGACATCGCTGACTGCACCAGGAGAGGCTTGGAGCCAAGTTATTGTTCATATGATCAAAATCAGATCAGGGAGTGAGAATTTATAGAGTTGTTCCTTGTTATTTCTTCTGTTGCAAAAACTGTATTGAGTGTAAGGGAACGGAGCAATGGGTGGAGATATTACTGCCAACTTTAAAACAATTCTGTGTGCGAGGATTCTTACCTACGGCATTCATCTTAAGTGGCTTCATTGCGGCATCTGAAGCAAAAATGTTTTCTCTTGTTCAACAGTATGGTGTCTTTCAAATCTCGCTTTCCCCAAGCTCTGTTCCCAATTAATCCCCCACTCCTTCTAGTACCGTCTTCTCTTTGGCATCTATTTAATAAGTTTCACGCGTTTCTCTACTATAAGCAACATGCTTGTTCAACATTACATGGTTTCTTGTCTATTATAATTATATAACACTGCAATACTATGTATGTCTACTCAGAAGTGGGGATGGAAGGATCTGTCAGTTGGGGTTCTTTCAGTTTCTCCTTTTCCCAGTCTTGAAGTTCTCCACATTTCTGCAACAGTTTGTATGGTGTGTTTTTTTAAGTCCTCAAGAAAATTCTTCAGCATTTTAGTGTGAGTTTCTCCTAATTGACACGTATTTGTATGCAGTTTTGACTAATGTACACATTTTTGCAAGCAATTTCTCCTGATAAAATGAATTTTTGTATGTTGTTTTCATGAATATATTCATTTTTATGCACATTTCCCCTAATATATGCATTTTTGTAAACTTTGATTGGACAACTACATCACAAATTTGAATAAGTGCAAATTTCAAGGGATGGCAGTGTTTCAGTTCTCTTCTTCTTCTTCTTTTTGAAAGCATTTATTTTATAGAATCAGCTTTAAATGCAAACTGAATTTAATTTCTTCCCCAGTGCCAGTGCCAGGCATGAGGGGGCCCTTGGGCACCAACCCTCCCCCCATGCAGCCAGCGTGGGCTTAAAAAGGCTTGGTTGTGTCATTTCCCATGTTGTCACATCAACATCCTATCACACTGCATGGGCATGCCTTCACATGGCAATGTGGGGAGACTGGGCGGCGGAGCTTATTTAATCTGCCCCAGCATCAGGTCATGAGGTATGATTTGTGGCCTGGGTAAGGGGTTGATATGCATCACAAACCATGACCCATGACCCAACACTATCCCAGGGCGGGAGCTCCACCCTTTGGAGCCCCAGGGGCCCTTGGGCCTGTGCCCTACCTGACTTCCTCCTGGTACCCAGCCTTTTTTTCCTCATCCCTACTCAGAAGTAATCCCCATTAATCTCATTTCTAGGTAAGCATATGATTGCACTCTATTTAGAGATTTGCAATCCAGCCTGCAGATCCATGTTGGCACATCACTTTGATTTCAGCTGGAATCCATTGTGCATAACTGTGTGCAGGTTTGCAGACTAAGGAAGTCCCATTAGACAGCCCCCTAATGTTTGAATTGTACAGCATTTTATATAATTAATTATGCTCCTAGCTTTAACTAGAAGACAGATCCATGGCTTCAGGGTTGTTGTTAGAAGGTGGCCCTAAATTGTTGGTGCCAGACCCAGATCTCCTAACTCTTCCCCCCCTTTTACATTTCAAAAAAGTTTTAATTTGCTGAATACATTGCATACCATAGTGCTGGTGAGACCCCAGCCACCTACCATCTTAATTTGTCCAGGGGCAAAATCCTGTTGGAATCCCATAGCTGAGAGCAAGCTCTGACAGCAAGAGCTAGAGTTGTTTTCCACTCTGAAACTTGGCCTCAATTAGCCTAAATTTGCATCTATTACTGTAAATTAGCATATGCAACTTTTATGCAACCATGTGCCTTGAACTGTGTCCTGAGTCTTTTAAGTACCTGTCAACACCCCCTGCCTGGTTTCTGTATGTTGTTCACAACATGGCAAGTCTGGAATAGTGTGAAATAGTGCAGAGCATGCATGTATTTATTTAGACAGAGTTTATTCTGTTATTGTGGGTATCTCTGTTAAATCGCTCTGGTAACCTATTGTATTAAAAATATTATTTTAGTACATTCATTCCTCCAATAAACTAAAAATAGAAACGGGGGAAATGGGACAGAGAGGTGCATTTTCAGTCTGATTATGATTGTCCTGATAGAAGAAGCTCAGCTTTTCTAATGTGAAGAGGCAGGCCTAATGTGAATTCTGGAGCCCTGTTAGCTTCCCTTGATCTGTCAGAGACACTCTGCACAAGCAAGGACTGTGAGTTTCAAGACCCATTCATTATGGCAAAAGGACACAGTTTCGTGTGCATTCTAAACTGTTTCTGTAAATGCATGTTTCTTTGAAATAATAAAAATGTTTTATTTTCTTGCACTTATACTACTTGATTTTTTTCATGAACTTGTAAATTAGTAGCAAGTCATCTGTTCATGTATTTGTAACACAGGTTTTTTTTCATACTTTACCCCCAAACAACCTATTTCCTTTATCGTCTTTAAAGAAAGGGCTCATCCACTCAGCACTTACCCACTTCATTTCACCCTGCTTGCACTTTTAAACAGTGTGTCCTAGTCTGCTCTTATATAAATTGAGTTCTGGCAGATCGGTTGGCCTTTCCATAGAAAACATAGAGGAAAGAACAAAAGGGGAAAGAGGACAAAACAGCTTCTCCTGTGCAGTCCATAGGTATCAGAAGTGATGCAAAGGCACACAACATTAACGGGCACAAAGGAGTTGTGGATTTGCCACTTTGAGCTATGGTAAGAATTGGAGAGTCAGCATCAAGTGCAGCAGGCAAGGAGAGTGAAGTGCTATTCCTGCCCACACCACAGCTCTTGTCAGATCCCCAGTGGAGTCCAGATGTGGAGTACCTGCCCACTTAACAGCTCTGCCTGCACTTTTGCAAGCAAAGGACAGCGAAAAGACCCTCCAAGACCCTTGGGAAAGGCTTAGGGGGAGGGCTGTAGCTCAGTGGCAGAGCATCTGCTTTGCATGCAAGAGGTTCCAGATTCAGTCCCCAGCATCTTCAGGCAGGGCTGGGAGACACCACTGTTTGAAATCCAGGAGAGCCACTGCTGCCAGTCAGTGTAGACGATACTGAGCTAGGTGGAGCCATGGTCTGACTAAGTATAAGGCAGCTTCCTGTGTTGTTATGTTAAGTTGCAAATGCACCAGAGAGGGAAGAAGAAATACTACCGGTGCAATTGACCAGCCATTTGCCCCATGGAGTAGCCTTTTTGTGTAGGATTAAGTGCTAATGAATCCTATATGTGTTTACTCAGGAGATAATGCCACTGAGCAAAGGGAGACTTGTTCCCAGTTGCTTTAAACACACACATTTGTCAGCTAGTTGCTTTCAATCAAGCCAGGCAATTCAAACCTGGGCTGCTTTGCTTACAGCCCGACTACAATGGTGGTGCTGTAGGAATTTGAACTGGGGGCTTCCAGGACTCAACTCCACTACCTCTTTTCAGTGCCAGGAGAATCTGAAGCAAGTGTAGAGAGAAGAGTGCATGTACAGGGTTCATTCTCTTTACCACATAAGCAGAGCTACTCCCATTCATCTCAGCATTCCTCAGACATAGAGCTGTCAGAGGATCCATGGACTGAGCATCCATCATACTGCAATAAAGGTTTTTGGGGAGCAGGCTGCATTTGAAGCAGGGGTGCATGATTATGTATGCACTGCTGCTTGAATTCTTGTAATGCAGGCCTTGTTTGCTATAAATAGACCTCCTCCCTGGATTGTGTTTGCACTCTAATTTTATCCATGACTTGCTACCTCTATTACCATATATTAATTTGGTGGTCTTTATTGGCAACAAGTGTGTGCCACAAACATTATTGCAATGGATAAGATTACCCTAGCAAACACCAGTAGTATCTTGCCTATGTCTGTACAATTTAACTAGTATGGTTTTTTAAATTGTATATTTGTTTTTAATGTTCAGTGTTTTTAAATTTTGCAAACTGCCCAGAGAGCTTTGGCTATGGGGTGGTATATAAATGTAATAAATAAATAAATAAATAAATAATGGCAATATTATCTATCTTGCCTAGGGGAATTAGCAATGATCACACAATTCAATACAGTTAGAATATTTATTTACACAAAATAACTAACATAAAGTAAAAAATGGTTTTGTGGCATGAAGCACTAGTCTGGAAAACAACTAAGTGATACATAGTGATACAATATGGAACTGATACACTATGGAAAAGAGTTAACTGATACACTCCACATGGAGTGTTGGGTCTACTGCAGGACTGAAAGGAAATACTGTACACCACCAGATACTGGAAAGAAATGAAAGCTGGAGATTTGATTCAGCTACATTGTAATGAAATAATTCCTGCTGATATCTTGAGGCTTTCTTCAAGTGACCCTGATGGCCTGTGCCAGATAGAAACTGCTAATCTGGATGGGGAGACCAACCCGAAACAGAGACAAGTTGTGAGAGGACTTTTAGAGCTGGACTATTTTTTGTGTCAACACACAAATGGAAGGAAGAAGAGGCCACACAGCACTCACATGCCTCCACTGACTAGAGACCTGCAGAGAGTACCCACAGCCTTCCTTGGGTTCAGACCCAGTGAGGGAGGAAAAGAATCTTTTTTAGAGAAAGGAAGGGAACAAAATACCAAACAGGGGGAGGCCATACCCACACAATTACAACAGCAACATCCAACCTACTCTGGCTTTTATACTGTGTTTATGTATATGGATATTGCTCATGTATTTTGCTTTGTAAATTATTTTTTATTGTACCTTGTGTATTCCATTGTAAACTGCTTTGAGATCTTTCAGACAGTAAGCAGTCTATAAATGGAAATATAAATAAATAAAATTACACAGGTTACTCACCCGGTGTTGTGTGGATTATATACTTAAGCAGTTGAGTGGGTGGTGGCGAAGCAGTTGCAAGTGCATTTGGAGGAATCGGATTATCTGGATCCATTTCAATCAGGCTTCAGGCCTGGACATGGGACTGAAATGGCCTTAGTCACCTTGGTGGATGATATGAGGAGGGCATTGGATAGGGTCGACTGCACCTTCCTTGTCCTCCTGGATCTCTCAGTGACTTTTGATATCGTTGACCACGGTATCCTTCTGGACCACCTGAAGAGGCTAGGCATAGGGGGCACTGTACTGCAGTGGTTCCGTTCCTTCCTCTCTGGTAGGTACCAGAGAGTAGCATTGGGGTATGAGGTTTCGGATCCTTGGCCTCTTACTTGTGGGGTGCCACAGGGCTCCATCCTCTCCCCAATGCTGTTCAACATCTATATAAAGCCGCTGGGGGCTATCATCAGAAGATTTGGGCTGCAGTGTCACCAGTATGTGGATGACATGCAGCTCTATCTCTCATTCAAATCTTCACTGAGGTTGGCTGTAGAAACCCTACCCAAGTGCCTGGAGTCGGTGAGTGGCTGGATGGGAAGGAATAAGCTGAAGCTGAACCCTGACAAAACCGAGGCACTGTTTGTGGGAGACAAAGGAGGGTTGGGGGATGTTGACCTGGTGCTTAATGGGGTACAATTGCCCCTGAAAGACCAGGTCTGCAGCCTGGGGGTCATTCTTGACTCCCAGCTGTCCATGGAGGCTCAGGTCTCGGCTGTGAGCAGGGCGGCACTGTATCAACTCCATCTGATACGGAGGCTGCGCCCCTACCTTCCCAAACATCTGCTCCCATCTGTGGTACATGCCCTGGTCTCCTCTCGCCTAGACTACTGTAATGTGCTCTATGTGGGGTTACCCTTGAAAACGGTCCGGAAGCTGCAACTGGTACAGAATGCGGCGGCTTGCCTGATTAAAGGCAGCCACCGGCGAGATCACATCACTCCAGTGCTGAAGGAGTTGCACTGGTTACCGGTTGTTTTCCGGGCCCAATTCAAGGTGTTGGTTCTGACCTTTAAAACCCTATGTGTTTTCGGCCCAGTCTATCTGAAGGAATGCCTCCAACATCATCAGGGACGCTGCTCAACAAGATCAGCCTCAAAAGGCCTTCTCTCTAGCCCATCAGTTAAAACAGCTAGACTGGTGAGTACTAGGTAGAGGGCTTTTTCAATTGTGGCCCCCACTTTGTGGAATTCCCTCCCAAATGATCTCCACCATGCCCCCTCTATGATGAGCTTCCGCTGGGCCTTGAAGACCTGGCTCTTCAGGCAGGCTTTTGGGGTGGGTTAGGTTTTATTATTGTTTTTGAGATTTTCAATGTTTTAATGTATTTGTATGCTTTTATTTTGTACGTCACCCACAGTGGCTGGACAGCCAGCCAGATGGGCAACTAATAAATTTAATAAATAATAAGCAGTTCCAAATTCAGATATAGAGACTGGTGGAAATATGTCATATATGGAACTCTAGGATGAGCATTAAACCCAGCAGAACTGAATGGAGACTAAATAAACTAGGGGCGGGGGCAGTTCTCATGAGAACAGTAGATGAGCAAGGCCTGTGAAGTAAGAAAAGTAGAGAGAAGTGAAAAGAATGACAGACCATAGTTACCTGTCCTGAGGAAGACAGAAGCAAAAGAGAAGTTACACTGAGGTTTCCGGGATCTTCACTACAACCAAATGGCTGATGACCATGACTGAGTTCAGAAGAGCCAGCAGGGTTCTGTTATATGAGAGCTTAAGATAATTTGTCTCTTGCTGAAGGCCTGACAGGGATGGCCAGCAAATCAACCCCAGGGCCAAACTTTAAATGTTCCTTTGGGCTCCTAAGAACCATATAGTTAAAAATGGCAAACATTCCTTGTTAGAAAGCTGCTGCCCTTTACAAAATACTCTGACTTGTACTGGCCATGACAACAAAAACAGATCAGGGGCGAGAGAACGGGTGTATGTGTGGGAGAGAGGAAAAGAGGGAATACTAACTAAGGTGACAAAAAAAAGAGGTAGGCTCCTGCCACAATTAATGGGGACAGATCATCTTCAAGGAGAAGCACGGAGCATACCTCTGGGCACATCCCAAAAGCTGAATGAACTGGGATTGCTAAAGCTGTCTAGAAGCCATTTTGGCATGTAAGTGGCATATTAATTAATTAATAATTATATGGGAGGGGATATCTATGGATGCTAACCTAAATTGGCAAGGTGATCTCATTAGTGTCCAGGATGGACATATACGACATTAAATAACAAAGGGCACAGGTACTGCAATTAAGTTTCTTGCCAAAGAATTGTGGCAGAATCACAAAAGTGTTTAAGCCAATCAGATCATGTTTCAGGAGTGATGCTGTGCTCCTGGTGAAGGCTGAGCTTGGATTTCTCAGCAAATGCAAACTGGGGGGGGTTTCTCCTTGTTGAATTTGTTTGGTTTTTATGTATGCTGTCCTGTCCTTTGGGAGAAAGGGCAGGATATACTGTAAATTCAATAAATAAATTAAGGCAGAATATGCTTGCTGGGGGGAGGGTAATCAGTGGCTGAACTGAAGGCATTACTTGCATTAGATAGGCCACTGGGTTCTGGGGTTTAACGAGGTTTATGCAGACCTGCTCATGTTCATGGCTTGCCAGTTTTCATTTCTTAGTAGCATCAGGGTTGGTTTATGCTACACTTGCTTTCTCGTGATGACGCTTGCACTTTTGGCTCAGGGCAAAACCTAAATTCACACACAGAGTCTCAGGTTCATACAGGGGTGTAGTCTTTCAGAGTCTCGGGGGTTCTTAGACCCTTTACTTTTTTGGGAGCAGGGTCCCAATGTCTTCAGCATCTTATGAGAAAATCAGCATGAAAAGGGAGTGTGTTAGCCACTGAGAAGAGTCTTCTAACCTGCTTCCTTGTCCTTTCCTGCTGATTGGAGCCAACCAGAGTGAAAGGAGGTGTTAGCCATTGAGAAGACTCTTCTCATCGGCTAACACTCTCCCCTTTCATGCTTATTATCATCATTATGGAAGAAGGATCTAATTCTCAGCCCAGTAGCAAAAAAAGGGGGGCATGGCTGTGGCTAACATGAAGGGACCCTGCACTTCTGAATTTGCCACTATACTACTGAAGTTCTGACTGAACCAAGCTTCTAAGTAACACTTGTCCCCATCTTCATTGGGGGGAGACCTCATCTTGGGGAAGGGAGTCAAGGTAGCAGGCAGCAGAGAGCTCTGCTGAAGTTGTAAGAGGCCCACGGAGCCTCTCCTCCTTCCCAGAAACAAGTGATACTAAGTGGCAGTATCATTTGCTTTATTGGTAAGGAGGAGGAGGAGATGTAATCCCTGACAACATATCTGGAGTTCTTAGGCCCTGAGTGCAAGTCTGTCACAAGATCTAATAATATCAATGATATCATCAGGGGCTCATCCTGCAATGTGATATATGCCATCATCTGCCAACAATGCCCTTCTGCTGTCTTCCTAATATCTTGATATTTGTCTGACTGTATACCCAGTAGCTGGTGGGTGTGCAGAGTGCTAACTATCAGAGGACACACATGTTCTCTCCAATAGCTTGGCTGTCATTAGGATTATCCAGTTCTGTCTGTGAATATGTGGGTGTTATATCTTCTTCTTTTCCATTTATTGTCCTGGCAACCTGGCCTTGATCTTATAACTGGCTCTGCCAATTATGATTAATGCTCTCCAGACACCTGGATAAGAACCTGATGTAACCATCATAATATGCCTTGTTAAATTGTTGGCTTAACCCTAAGCTTCTTGAGTATAGAAAATGCACCCTAAACAACCTTCATTTCTTATTCTCACATTACAATAAAATAAAAGGATGAGGCAGCATATGAAGTAGAGAGAGATCTCTGTCTAGGATGCCGGAGAGCTGCTGCTAGACAGAGTAGAGTAGTCATCACTGGAGATGAACAAAGTGCTCTGGCTCAATATCAGGAAGGCTCCTATTTTTAAAATGTGTCTCTTCAGCTACGGTGACTGATGAAATAAAAACAGGGAGTAAAGCTCCATCTGTGTATATGCAATTAATTTCCACACAAGCAATTCTTTTCTTTGGATTTTATCCTCGGAACACAGCACGTTTGATTAGAACACCCCAGAAGATGTGTGAAAAATCCTAATTTGTCAGGTGCCACCACTGAATCCCTGATAGAAATCATTTCCCACATTCTCCATTTCACCACTTTTCTTGCCACATTCTTGCTCTGTAGTGAAAGAGAGAGAGTGGGAACACCTCAGCCTTGATAGCTGCATAAACATAAATCTCACGTGTCCATGGATGACACAAATCCCAGCATTTTTGTTTTAAAGATGTTCCTCCTCACCTTTGAAAACTCTTTCTATTCTCATCCTATTGTGATGTTCTTTTGGATTTGCATGCCGTGGTGTCTAATGAATCCAGAGACTGTTAAGGTGCTCATTAAACAAACAGTTAAGAAGGTCTGACTCAGCTGCTTTATCCTTTCAAATGCCCTAGAATTCTATTTTGTCAAAAGGACTACCCTCTGATCAAAACTTCCAGAAACATCCTTCAAAATAGTTATCAGGTATTACTTAACTTTTTTTTTATTAAATTGTTATCCTCCCCTTCCTCACAGAAGGAGCCCAGGCGAGCAAACAAAAACACTAAAAGCAGTCTAAAACATCTTAAAAACAAAAGACTTTTAAAAACATATTAAAACAAAACATCTTTAAAAGCATATTAAAAACAAAAAAAGCTTTAGAAACATCTCAAAAACCAATTCCAACAGACAGGGATAAGGTCTCTACTTAAAAGGCTTGTTGAAAGAGGAAGGTCTTTAGTAGGTGCCAAAAAGATAACAGAGATGGTGCCTGTCTAATATTTCAGGGAAGGGAACTCCAAAGTGTCAGTGCTACAACACTAAAGGTCCACTTCCTATGTGGAACAGAATGGACCTCCTGATAAGATGGTATCTGCAGGAGGCCCTCACCTGTAGAGCATAGTGACTGACTGGGTATATAAGGGGTAAGACGATCTTTCAGGTATCCTGGTCCCAAGCTGCATAGGGTTTGTACATCAAAACTAAAATCTTGAACTTAGCCTGATAGCTGATAAGCAGCCAGTGCAGTTCTTTAGCAGCAGGGTAACATGCTGGCGATACCTTCCCCCAATGACCAGTAGCCCCGCCGCATTTTGCACCAGCTGCAGTTGCCGGACGAACCTCAAGGGCAGCCTCACATAGAGCGCATTACACTAATCCAGCCTGGAGCTTACCAGTGCATGGACAACAATGATCAAGCTAATCTGGTCCAGAAACAGCCACAGCTGTTTTACCAGCCAAAACTGGTAAAAGGCACTTCTAGCCATTGAAGTCACCTGGGCCTCTAGCGACAATGATGGATCCAGGAGCACCCCCAGACTCCGAACCTGCTCTTTCAGAAGGAGTACAACCCCATCCAAAGCAGGCAATTGACCAATTGTCCAAACACGGGAACCATCAACTTCCAATGCCTCCATCTATCTAGGGTTCAGACTCAGTTTATTGGCCCTCATCCAGCCCACAACCAAGTCCATGCACTGGTCCAGGGCTTGCATGACCTCTCCTGATTCAAATGTTACAGAGAAATGGAGCTGGGTATCATCAGCGTACCGCTGACACCTTGCCCCAAATCTCCTGATGACAGCTCCCAAGGGCTTCATATATATGTTAATAGCATTGGAACAAGATGGTACCCTGTGGCACCCCACAGCACAATTGCCAGGGGGACAAAAGACAATCACCCAATGCTATTCTCTGAAAATGACCCTGGAGATAGGATCAGAACTGCTGTACAACAGTGCTTCCAATACTCATCTCACCAAATTGGCTCAGAAGGATTCCATGGTGAATGGTATCAAAAGCTGCTGAGAGATCAAGTAAGAATAAACAGGGTCACACTCCCTCTGTCCTTCTCCCAATAAAGGGCATCCATCAGGGCAACCAAGGCAGATTCAGTCCCATAACCAGGCCTGAACCCAGACTGGAATGGATCAAGTTCAATGGAATAACTGTAATCCAGTGGACTTCCCATCATAATATTAGTCCTGCTATTTAACTGACCGAGATGAAATAAAAGGAAGATGGAAGCAATACACTGAAGAACTCTATAAAAGAGATGCCAGGATGACAGATTCATTCACGGAGGAACTGTATGATGAAGAACCAGAAATTTTAGAATGCGAGGTGAAAGCTGCTCTTCAAATATTTGGAAGAAACAAATCACCAGGAATAGATGGCCTACCAATAGAGTTGCTACAAGCTACTGAGACTGAATCTGTCCAAATTTGGACAAAAATCTGTCAAGAAATATGGAAAACTAAACAATGGCCCACAGACTGGAAACGTTCCATATACATCCCAATTCCAAAGAAAGGGGATCCCAGGGAATGCAGTAATTATCGAACTATTGCCATAATATCCCATGCAAGTAAAGTAATGCTCAAGATTCTACAACAAAGGCTCTTGCCATATATGGAGCGAGAAATGCCGGACATCCAAGCTGGATTTAGAAAGGGAAGAGGCATCAGAGATCATATCACAAACATATGTTGGATAATGGAACGGAGCAAGGCGTTTCAGAAGAAAATCACCCTGTGATTTATAGATTACAGCAAAGCCTTTGGCTGTGTAGATCATGAAAAACTATGGAATGCTTTAAAAGAAATGGGGGTGCCACAGCATCTGATTGTCCTGATGTGCAACCTATACTCTGCACAAGAGGCTACTGTAAACAGAATATGGAGAAACAAATTGGTTCCCCATTGGAAAGGATGTGAAACAGGGGTGTATTTTATCACCCTATTTATTTAATCTATATGCAGAACATATCATATGGAAAGCAGGATTGGACCAAGATGAAGGGGGTGTAAAAACTGGAGGGAGAAATATCAATAATTTAAGATATGCAGACGATTCCATACTACTAGCAGAAACCAGTAATGATTTGAAATGAATGCTGATGAAAGTTAAAGAGAAAAGCACAAAAGCAGGACTACAGCTGAACATCAAAAAGACTAAAGTAATGACAACAGAAGATTTATGTAACTTTACAGTTGACAATGAGGACATTGAACTTGTCAAGGATTATTAATACCTTGGCACAGTCATTAACCAAAATGGAGACAATAGTCAAGAAATCAGAAGAAAGCTAGGTCTGGGGAGGGCAGCTGTGAGAGAACTAGAAAAGGTCCTCAAATGCAAAGATGGATCATTGAACACTAAAGTCAGGATCATTCAGTCCATGGTATTCCCGATCTCTATGTATGGATGTGAAAGTTGGACAGTGAAAAAAGCGGATAAGAGAAAAATCCATTCATTTGAAATGTGGTGCTGGAGGAGAGCTTTGCGGATACCATGGACTGTGAAAAAGACAAATAATAATTGGGTGTTAAAACAAATTAAACCAGAACTATCACTAGAAGCTAAAATGATGAAACTGAGGTTATCATACTTTGGACACATAATGAGAAGACATGATTCATTAGAAAATATAATAATGCCTGGAAAAACAGAAGGGAGTAGAAAAAGAGGAAGGCCAAACAAGAGATTGATTGATTCCATAAAGGAAGCCACAGACCTGAACTTGCAAGATCTGAACAGGGTGGTTCATGACAGATGCTCTTGGAGGTCGCTGATTCATAGGCTTGCCATAAGTCGTAGTCGACTTGGAGTCACATAACAACAACAACAGGTTCTCTCAGGTGATGTCTGTTCCATTAAATATTCACCAGTGCTTTCATGGTTGGTACAGGTGTCAGATCTCAACTTGCACGGGGGGGGGATCTTTTAATGTCACTAATTTCTATAGGATCTTTTCAGGTTATTTGCAGCACATCAAGATAGGATATTAATAGCATCTAGAAAACAAGGTTTCTGTTTGTAAGCAGAGCAATCATGCCAACTAAGAGTGAAGAGATAGGCAGGTATGGTTTGGGTAAAACCCATGCCGCCCTGTAGATGTCATTATTGTGAAATGAGATACAAAGAGGTTGAATGACTCGCTCAAGGCTGCAAGGTGAATCCCAAGATTACAACTCAGAAACATGCAAGCTTATTAGCCATGACTTTTTAATTATTTGACCAATGTGCATTATAGGCACTCCTGAAAAGAGTTCATAATGAAGGGCAGATCCTGTGAACTCATTTGGTCATACAGTCTCATAGTGCCAATTCAGACATTCAAGATGATCTTAGAAAATGTCATGGCTATATCACATGGCTAATGTCTCCCCATATGGATCTGTGAACACAGCCAAGTTCCCTGTCACCTCAAAGTGTTTAATTGGCTTGGACAAAAAGGATTCAGGCAAGCATTCCTTATCTTGGGGCTACCAGTCTTTTGGAGCCTGTAGCACATTTGAAATCTGAATAAACTGTTGTGGGTACCACATGAACACACTACAGCCAAGCACACACCATGATGTGTTCGCTTAGTTACAATGGAATGCTTCTTTCAATCCTAATTTCAGTGCACGGAGGGACCGTGTGGGTACCAAGGAAGGCCTCTACAGGTGTGTCCATGGGTGCCATTTTGAAAACCTCTGCCTTGTGTAATGCCCCCATTTATAGGCACTTGTGCAAACCTTCTCAAAAGCAAATCGATTAGTATAAAATGCTACATAAGAATAAATTCTTAAGAGTCAACAAGTGAGGGAGCGGGGAATATTAAACAAGTTGTCCTAACTTGTATTTGCTTGCAAATATTTATTCTGATTTATATTTTTCCCAATTTGAACATTTTACTGATTAGAATTCAGAGGGTTTTTGGGGGGAGTAGAGAAAGGAAAAACAAGGGGCCATATTAACTACCTTGTTGACTAGCAGAAGCCAGCTGAAGGATTCCCATTAGAGCAATGGGACTTCCCCCTTTCTCCTCCTCCCATGCACCCCCAGTGCTCTCCCCAAATCTACTCCAGAGGGTCAGGAGAATTCCCAGAACAGCACACAGGTGAGGAGAGGTGAGGTCATTCAGTCAGGCAAGCAGAACTGTTTCTGCTGACAGAACAATCTCCTAAGCGCTACATCGAATACCAACAATAGTGTAAAAGTACAGAATTGAGCAAGTTCACCTTTAATTTTATTTCCTTAAAATAAATCAGTATGCACTATGATTTTGGTTATTTTTTAAAATCCCTCAAAGCCAAAATTCAAAAGCAAAATTTGAATGGTTTGAAATTCTAAAAACAAAATTCTAATTCTGATATCATGTGTCAAACTAGCCATTTCAGTCATTCCGTAAAGTGGATTTTTAAAAAATCATTATTGAACCAGCATCACTGTGTCACAATAGTAATAATCTAGAAGATCTAGTTATTTTTAGGTTATTATGTCTAGAATTTGACACTGTGCTGTACATGATGTTGTCTGCTTCAGAGTCAAAGCAAAATATAACAGAAAAAAATTCCTCTTCCTCATCACAGCTACTCTGAGGTATCTACCTGCATAATCAAGCACACAGAACCTTGGCTTTTTCATAAATGTCAGCATTAGATTATAAGCCAGGGTGAGACTATCTTTTGTTTTCCTGGAATTTTTTATGATGTCCCCATGTATGTATAATTTGTTATGGTCTCCTTATGTAGGAAGAGACCACCACATATACCTTTGCCACAAGGGCAAGTGTTTCTCTGTGATGGATTCCCTGGTATGAAATAGCTCCCCTAGGACCTGCAAGACTTCTTCACAGTTTAACTCTAGGTGCACTATATATAGTGGCAATATATATAATTTCCTCTGAGACTTTAACATATATATAATGCTGATTTGAAATTGTAAATGCAGTGCTGTGCTTTAAGATCAGAGTTAAACTTCAACCTCTTGTGGCCTTGGGTGCTTTTGGACAGAAGGAATAGTTGTGGGTTAGTGGTAGAGTATCTGCTTGGCATGCAAAAGGCCCGGGTTCAATCCCCTGCCCTTACAGGTAGGGCTGGGAGACACTGCTATGTGAAACCACTGCTGCCAGTTGGTGTAGACAATACTGAGCTAAATGTTAAAGGCATTATATGTAAAAAAAATATACAGTATATTCCTGCACAGAAATACATAAAGATGAGCTTGTCAGCCTCACTGAGAGTATCTGGATTAAAATAAATGGGGCAAGGAGTCTACTACCAATTAAGGAGAAGACGTGGATTAAACTTTTGAAAAGCAAATTGCCAATTCATTCATTCATTCATTCTGTTTCAAGGATATTTCAGGGATATGTTTCAAGGAGGCATGATATAGTAGTATGGGGACTTCAATTACCTGAATATCTGTTGGGAGACAAATTCTGCCAATACAGCCCCTCCAAAAAATTCCACCTGGAGGAGGGCTGTTGTCCCTATCTTCAAAAACTGCACAAAGGAGGAACCTAGGAACCACAGACTAGTTAGCCTGACATCAATCTCTGGGAAAATTCTGGAGCAGATTACAAAGTGGCCAATCTGTAAGCACCGTGAAAACAATGCAGTAATTACCAGAAGGCAACATGGATTTCTCAAGAATAAATCCTGTGAGACTAATTCTTTTTATTTTTTTATTGGGTAACCTCCCTGGTAGACTGTGGGAATGCTGCAGACATAATATATCTTGACTTCATCAAAGCTTTTGACAAAGTGCCCCATGATATTATGATCAGCAAGCTAGGCTGGATGAAACAACTATCAGGTGGATCCACAGTTGGCCATAGAATCATATTCAAAGAGTGCTTATCAATGGTTCAATCTCAAACTGTGGGGAGGTAACAAGCAAGGTACCACAGGGCTCAGTGCTGGGCCCAGTGTTCTTTAACATATTTACTAATGAGGAGGTGCAGTGAATGCTTATCAAATTTGCCGATGATACGAAGTTGGGATGGATAGCTAATACCCTGGAAGACAAAAGCAAAATTCAAAGTGGTATTGATAGGCTGGAGCACTGGGCTGAAAACAACAGCATGAAATTTAACAGGGATAAGTGCAAGGTTCTACACCTAGGAAAAAGAAACCAAATGCACAGTTACAGGATGAGGGATACGTGGCTCAGCAATACTGTATATGAGATGGTTCTTGGGATTGTTATTGATCACAAGCCGATTATGAGCAAACAGTGATGTAGCTGCAAAAAAAAGCAAATGCTATTTTAAGCTGCATTAACAGAAGCATAGTTTCCAAACTGCATGCAATATTAGTTCCCCTCTATTCAGCACTGGTGAGGTCTCTTCTTGAATACTTCCTCCAGTTCTGGATACAGCACTTTAAGAAGGATGCAGGCAAACTGGAATGGGTTCAGAGGAGGGCAACAAAGATGATCAGGGAACTGGAAACAAAGCCCTATGAGGAGAGACGGAAAGAACTGGGCATGTTTAGCCTTGAGAAGAGAAGACTGAGGGGAGATATGATAGCACTGTTCCAGTACTTGAAAGGTTGTCACACAGAGAAGGGCGAGGGTCTCTTCTCGGTATTCCCAGATTGCAGGACACAGAATAATGGGCTCAAGTTACAAAAAGGCAGATTTTGGCTGAACATCAGGAAAAATGTCTTGTTAGAGCAGTATGACAAAGGAACCTATTACCTAGGGAGGTGGTGGGCTCTCCAATACTGGAGTCATTCAAGAGGCAGCTGGACAGCCACCTGTCAGGTATGCTTTAATTTGGATTCCTGCATTGAGCAGGGGGTTGGACAATGACCTTATAGGCCCCTTCCAACTCTACTATTCTATGATTTTGTGAAATAGGCCACTATTCTGACTTGGTATAATGCAGTTGCCTATATTCCTAGGTGATACATAAATGCTATACATAAACAGATGTCACTTCCTGTGGGTCAAGAACAACTAGTAAACCTCATATTCCCCTAATACCGTATAACCCTTTAACTAGATTCTCATTGCTATCAAAACTCCAGGTAAATGCTAATGTTTTCTTGAATTAGTCTGGAAATGAGAGTTGTGCCAATCCCTCTCAGAAACATGAAGGCACTATGCAAGGGTGCTATCCTAGTTTGTTAACTGACATTAAGTCAGAGTTCCTGGTTCAAATTTAATAGGGAACTTTGGCTTAATGCAAGCCAGGAATGAAGTGCTGAATCCTGTGTGCAAGGGCAATGGAGGAGGATGCAAAGCCCACTGCTCAATGGTTGTGGAGTTGGGAAAGATTATCCAAAACCTGCCTCTCTGTCTGAATTAGGCAAACAGAACTTGAAGCTCTTCTGCTATTGCATCCATGAAGGATTTTCTTGGGGGTGGAGGTGGAGAGAAAACAACATTTTAGAAATTGTCCTGGAAATGTGCAGTCACATCACAATCAACAAAACATAAAATAATGAACCTGTGCCATATGGCAGTGTCATTTAGTGCACACGTCTGGAAACAGAGAGCTGCAAAGCATCAGCTAAAAAATGCAACTTGGTCTTGCAACTCAATGTCTGCAGCTGCATGACATATAAGCCAGAATTAAATATGGTTTACTGGAAATGAACAAGTGTGCTGGTGCATGGTGCTCAAATCATGCATGCCCTCCCCATTCCCTTTGCTGTGCTGAGAGGAAAAACAAACCAAAGCACTGCCTTAATGTTACATGTAAACCAGTGCTCATGGTTTGTTTCCCTCAAACAAACCTCAAGAACCAGCCAGGAATAAACCATAGATTGTTCTTGTGGTTTGTTTGCATAGAAGGCTTGTTTGGTTTTTCTTTTTAAAACCAATGAGAAATTAGGAACATTGTGTAGTCCTATTTCCTAAGCAGAAGTATTTAGTAACAACAGTGGATTTTTGAGAATAAACCAGCCCACCTTTTCCTCAGACATACTAATTAGTCAAATAACTCACAGTCTTCTTAGGTAAAAAGAGATAAAGAATGTTTATGCACGGCCTTTCATATGTTCAGGAAACTTAGGCTGTAGCTTAAATGAAAAAGTAGGAGTCTTAGTCCATTTAGTCTTTGGTGATGATGCTCTCAGGAAGAGCATCTTCCATGCTGCCTCTGCTAGAGGCTAACACTGAATAAAACGTGGATATGCAGCAATCTACAATATCCCCAGACAAAGGAGGAGGAAGCCAGGACATTACATCACTGTAGACAGATGCATAGAGATGTTCCCCAAATATTAGTTAGAAGGAACATCTCCCTTTTTACAGGGGGAACATGCAAGTTTGCTTATTCCAACAAGGCTAAGCCAATGTTTGTTTTGGTGTGTTTCCTCCAAGTGCGGCAAAGAGAAGAGGGGATGGGTTTCACTCAGTGTACACCAGCATGCTTACTCATTCCCAGTTTGTTTAACTCTGGCTTACCATTAATTGCAAACCGGGCCAGTATGGAGGAGTAGGCTGAAACCATAATGGAATTCTCCAAATGCATGTTAACACAAACTCCTATTTCATGGACAATCATGGGACTGAATGAGAAGAATGCCTCGTGATATCATGCTAAAGGAAGATTGCGGGCAAAAACAGCTCTGAGGCTGCAGAAATGGGGCATGGCATAGCGAGGACACCAGCAATGCCCTGGATGTCACAAATGATACTATAAAAAGCAATGTAGGGCCCAGGTGAGAGGTCCGGTGAAGAAAATGAGGAAATGCAAGACAGCAGATATTTCTGCGCACAAGAAGACTCAGTCAGGTCTATAACCCCACATATAGCAAGTTTGTCAGCTCCAGTGCAGCATAGGACTATACCTGAATTCTACTGAATTTGGTTCAAAACGTGCCGTTCCATTCCAGTAGAAGAGAGTTACAAAACTACTAGTGGACTTATAAAATATGTGCAGTTTGTAGTCAATTTGCAGCAAGTTCATTCATCTAGAAAGAGCTCTAGTGTTTTTAGGGCCAACCTACATGTTAAACCTCTGTGTCTGGACCTCTCATTGTAAATTTCTTTTCAGTAAAAGCAGACTTGGGGGCGGGATTTAGAGTGAGGCCATAATGTGCAGGAAGGGGAGAACTTGCTAGATTATATTTTTAAACCCGCATGTTTTCTCCTCAAGACTAATAGCAATTCAGGGAAGCTATCTGGATTAGGGCTGTGGTGCAGTGGGGAAAGGGCTAGATTCCCTCTCCTCTCTGTACTGTGACCCCAATCTAAAATGGAACAGCTCACAGCTGCTTTTACAAAAAAGATTGTTTTGGGGGCTCCATACATGAAGCTCCAGCATAACATGTAGTTTGACCCTTATCCCCATGGCAATGGGATTCTGTATTTCTCAGGGTCCTTGTTAATGAAATACTCAGCTCTTTCCCCCCTGAATTATTTCCTGCAATCATCATACTAGTACTGAACCAGAAGGACTTTTGATCTGATCCACCAAGACAAATTGTTCTCTATATGGTACTACCGCTGAACAGAAGTGGAAAGAGAAGCTTGATGCAGTGAAGCCGTCTGTACACCTGACCTGTCTGATGAAGGGATTATGCAACTTTCGGATTATGAAACCACTATGCTGTTCAGTTAAAAGCAAAATGCACATGAGGTAGAATTTCTGACATCTTTGTGAACCTTAAGATTACAAAGCCCATCACAATATGTGAATGCGAGAGAAGATTACAAGTGTGAGAGAAAGGCACATCCACTCTTTATTTTTATTTTCAGAACTGATAAACTGCTTAAAGTGGTGAACAAGAGCATATAAAAATAGATAAGATAAAATCAATCCTAAAACAAAATTAAGAGCTTTTTTTAAAAAAAATCCTTCATTGTAAATTATATAGACTGCAAACTAAAAAAAAAAATTAATATATCTGAGGCTTTATTTGAAACATGCAGTTGATAACCTAGAGTAGTAACCCTTGTAGAACAGGCTAGAACTGCAACAAACAGATGGATTTTCCATGGGAATCTGCAGCTTAGGGCTAGAAGAGAGATTTGATAATAAATCCTTCTTGAGGGTTTCACACATATCTAGTCAAAGACACTGCTGGAATTTCTCTGTTTCTAAATCAATTAAATCGGCAAAGGCTCTGTTTCTTTCAGATGGAAGTACCAGGAGATGAGATTTTGTTCATTTCCATTGCAGCCATGGACAGGTGTAGGGAAGCTTACTTTTTTCCTGTCTCAACTCTTGAAGTAAATAATTCACGAACTATAGAAGGCAAGAAGAAAATGAACTCTTACTTCATTTTGCAGGCAAACATGCACCTGTATTGCTGGCCAGGGAGAGAATGCAACAAAGCCTGAAACTGAAAAACAGAGCAAAGGAAGGGCCAAGGGATAGGGTCGAAGTCTAGCCCATAAGGGAAAATTTGAATATTTAACTCTTCACGGGTCGTGTTGTTACAAAGGCTGGCATTTTTTAAGGATTACTTAAGTAATCAGGTGATTGCAATCATGAAAAATCCACCCTACGGGGAAATATTGAATGAACAGATTTTGGGAGTCCTGCTGCACTTCTAGTGGGAGCACTTGCACCACATCCATCCTTTATAAACTATTATTGCTCCGGCTGTTAAATTTCATTTAAAAAGACAATTAAAAAATTCACTACACAGGGCAATGTACTGCTCTAGGTGGGACGAGGCACCCACAGGCCCTACCCTGGCTACAAGAACGAGTCACACTCAAATGAACCAGAGAACAATCAAACAATCTAGCACATTAAAACAATGTGGTAAATACGTTATCTCTGATGGTTACCACTGAAATCTCCCATCTAATGGGAAACAACACACATCTCTGTGCACTGAATGCAATCAGAGATAGCTTTGTGTATGGAAAAAATATTCTAATGAATTTGTTTTGCATAGTTCACTGATTCAGATCTTTGTGAAAAGCATAGGACTTCATCAGTGTTTCTTATCTCACTTAGTAAAGATTAGAGTAGAACCTTTTCTTTTTTTTAAAAAAAAAAGCAGAATACAAATACTGATTCATATCAGCAAAAAGCCAAATGAGCTACAGCTTCAGCAGCAAATGCATTCAGAGGACAGGGAAATTACTCATTATTGTACACTATACTGTGTTGCTAGGCAAATGCAGATCCAAGCTATGGTGTTCTACTCTAAAGTCAATGAGAGATAATGAAGATATAGTATCAACTCTATCTTCAGTATGAACAATCCTTGAAGAATGAGATTAGCTTTGGAGAATGGAAGTCAAAATGTGGAATACATTTGTATCCAATTAATAACGATGATCAGGTTTGCATTACTAATTTAGGCTGCAACCCTATACACACTTAACTGGGAATGTGTCACTGAACTTAATGAGACTTTCTTCTGAGTAGACATGTAATGGATTGTAGTGTTCCAGGAAGGGAGGTAGGGATGCCAATGAAGGCAGTCACAGCTAAGCATCAGGAAGAGTTCCCCCTAGGTCAAGAGTGATGCATTAATCACATGGCAAAGAACAAAACAGGTCAGAAGCAGACACTACAGCACTCCAGGTAGATCTTACCAATCAAACATTGATTAGTTTGCCAAGAACTAGGAGCCTGTGGAGTTTGGCTTTCTATTTTCAGAAAAAAGAGGATTACATATTCTGGAATTTGAGCTTTGCTAAAATAATTCTGTCTAAAATAATTCTATTCATTATTACTACTACTACTACTACTACTACTACTAATAATAATAATAATAATAATAATAATTCATTATTAATAATTCTATCTTTTTTTTTCAATTAATTTTTATTCAAATTTTCAAAACCAAAACAATACAAAAAGAAAAAACACAAATCAATAACTAATACAATAAAAAAAGAAAAAAATATATTGACTTCCGATTTGTCGTAGTTCAGCTATAAGTCTATAATATATAACAAGCCTGTCTCTTAATAGATTATAAAATTACCTTCCTCCAGCTGTTATCTTAGTTGGTTTCAAATCTCATTAACATCATATCATTTTATTCTTCCACAAAAAGTCAAAGAGAAGTTTCCAATCCTTGAGATATATGTCCATCAATTTTTTTTCTAGATAAACATGTCAATTAATCCAACTCATCAAGTCTACTAAGTCCAGTAATTTCAAATCGCTCTTCTTCCATTATCCGTGTTGGTTCCATCTTCCATCTTCCATCTTTACGCACCCAGTAATCTTGCTGTCATAATCATATAATAAGAGTCTGATAGGAATTTCCTTTATCACAGATATTTCCTTGCCATCAATTCCGAACGTATCACTGAAGTATTGTTGCAAAGCCGCATCTCTGTTCCTCTTTTTTACAGAATACACTAGCACATCTCTTGAAGGTTTTTCCATTGACACAAAACAGGGATTAATTCTGTTAACTTTCTCCATTTCAAGTTCCATCAAATCCTTCCAATCCAGGAATTTTTTCGAACCGATAATATCTTTATCTCCAATCTCTTCATCAATTCCTTCAGGGACAACGCTGAGTTCCAAACCATAATATTTGTCTCCAGGATCCATCACAGCCAGGAAATCCAAATCTTTTTCCAAGTCCATATTTAATCCAATCTCCATAGTTTGAACCTTGCCTTTAATTTTTCTTTCATCCTTTTTTGGTTTTCCAGATCTATCTTTATTCTCCTTTCTCATAGAATCCTGAATTTCTTTCAGCTCCTGTCTCATTTTGTCAAATTCAATTCTCAACGCTTGTCTATTATTTCTCAGTTCTTGTTTTATTGACTTAATCCCATTCATTATTTTCTGAAACATATCTAAAGATAAAGTCCCTTCTTGTACATCCATGATCTTCTTAATTGTCATTCTTAAAACCAAAGGAACAAAACTCCTTCAATTTTCAATGTCCCAAGCAAAGAGCAGTTTATTTCTTTATCCAGTTACAAAGGAGTTAATCTTTCAAACCAACTGACGTCACACTCTAAACAGCACAGATTTCCTTATCTCTTATATGCCCAGAAGTGCAAAAATAGCTTTAGTTCACAGCATCCAAATAACTAGTAGCAGAAAGAATGAGCAGATTCGTCAAAAAAAAAAGTAGACCAGAAAAAATAGTCCCAGACATATATTACACAAAAGTCTTATAAATAAATAAAAAATCCTATCAGAAACCCCTCATCCGTTGTAATCTTTGTAATGCTAATTTCCATGCCAGCTTTTTGCAATAAAAAAAAAAAGATAGGCTATTTTTATTTTCTTCCCCCTTAGTTCCGTTAGTAAAAGAGAAGGTTTTGACTCACCCAGGTTTTCTTAATTGCTGGTTCTTTGACAAATCTCTTTAGCTATATAGATAACAGAATAATGAGCATAGACAGGAGAAAACTTGCCTGTTAATCCGTTTTTCTTTGAAGAAAAAAAAAACGGCTCACTTATTCAGCTGAGCTAGCTAGAAATCCTAGCTCCGTCCGAGCTGCTGGAAGACCTTCTTTCACAGACAATTCTAATGAATTCCAGTCTCCAACAAACACAACAAAGCTGTGTGGGAAATCTCACGTTTCTTCCTTATCCGGAAGAAATTATCCCCAGTCAAAAAAAACCCTTCTGACTGGATTTAAAACTGAAAAAGTTTCATCCAAGACAGGAGCCCGTCTCAGAGGCAGCACAGGCGGAGAGATCCTCCTGGGAAGACATTATTAATAATTCTATCTGAAATAATTCTATCAACAGAAGATTTATGTAATGTTAAAGCTGACAACTAGGACATTGAACTTGTCAAGGACAGAGCTTGGAAAAGTTACTTTTTTGAACTCCCATCAGCCCAATCCAGTGGCCATGCTGGCTAGCCCCAATCAGCCCCGATGGGAGTTGTAGTTAAAAAAAAAGTAACTTTTCCAAGCTCTTCTTGAAGGATTATCAATACCTTGGCACAGTAATTAACCAAAATCGAGACAATAGTCAAGAAATCAGAAGAAAGCTAGGACTGGAGAGGGCAGCTATGAGAGAACTACAAAAGGTCCTCAAATGCAAAGATGTATCACTGAACACTAAAGTCAGGATCATTCAGACTATGGTATTCCCGATCTCTCTGTATGGATGTGAAAGTTGGACTGTGAAAAAAGGGGATAAGAGAAAAATCCACTCATTTGAAATGCGGTGTTGGAGGAGAGCTTTGTGCAAACCATGGACTACGAAAAAGACAAATAATTGGGTGTTAGAACAAATTAAACCAGGACTGTCACTAGAAGCTAAAATGATGAAACTGAGGTTATCATACTTTGGACACATAATGAGAAGGCATGATTCACTAGAAAAGACAATAATGCTGGGAAAAACAGAAGGTAGCAGAAAAAGAGGAAAGCCAAACAAGAGATGGATTGATTCCATAAAGGAAACCACAGACCTGAACGTACAAGATTTGAACAGGGTGGTTCATGACAGATGCCCTTGGAGGTCACTGATT
Organism: Rhineura floridana; assembly: GCF_030035675.1. Lineage (NCBI taxonomy): Eukaryota > Metazoa > Chordata > Lepidosauria > Squamata > Rhineuridae > Rhineura > Rhineura floridana. The sequence goes on along the minus strand of NC_084481.1, from coordinate 131,719,997 downwards.
CATAGGGTCGCCATAAGTCGTAACTGACTTGGAGTCACATAAGAACAACAGGTTCTCTCAGGTGATATCTATTCCATTAAATATTCACCAGTGCTTTCAAGGTTGGTATGGGTGTCAGATCTCAACTTGCACGGGGGGGGGATCTTTTAATGTCACTAATTTCTATAGGATCTTTTCAGGTTATTTGCAGCACATCAAGATAGGATATTAATAGCACCTAGAAAACAAGGTTTCTGTTTGTAAGCAGAGCAATCATGTCAACTAAGAGTGAAGAGATAAGCAGGTCTGGTTTGGGGAAAACCCATGCCGCCCTGTAGATGTCATTATCGTGAAATGAGATACAAAGAGGTTGAATGACTCGCTCAAGGCTGCATGGTGAATCCCAAGATTACAACTCAGAAACATGCAAGCTTATTAGCCATGACTTGTAGACAGCAAAAAGAACAACCTGACCCCTCTTTGGCACCAATTCTTGATACCTTTCACTTATGAGCATTGTGCCTTAATACTGAGTGAAGCGAGACTACTTGTAAGTGAATAACATTATCCTCTGGCTTTTGCTGGCTAAAATAAAAGAAAATAGGCTGAACGAAAGGAGAGATCCAAGTGGTTCCAGTTCTAGTTTAGATCCCTGAAGCTGAGTCCCATTGAATGATTTATTCTCCTTTCCCCCAATATTCCCATAAGGCAGACACAGAAACAGACAGCTATGGGTCCTCACATTGAGCACAGGGACAGTGTATATTTTGTCTTAGTTTTCATATGCTGTTAATGCTTGATTTTGAATGTACATATATTGTTTGTCCTGAGACGTCAGGAAAAGGGGATATTATAAATGCTTTTAATAATTTAAAAAAATGGATAATTTTTGGGGAAACTGGTATGAGCTTTCTCAGAGAAATTTTCCATATTCTCAGGGCCTTTCTAATGGGCAGAACAACTGGTATATGCAGTGGTTTAATTTGAAAATGGGTTAATGAAGATATCACAAACAGGTCATTGGCAACAGTTGTTGTTTTTTTAAAAAATCTGATTTTCCTCTGGCAACCTACCAGAAATTCGATTCGGTTTCCATTTAAAGCCAAATCTATCAAATTCGCAGTTTCCAAAACAATATGAGAACCAAAACACAGAAATCCTTCAAAATTCACACTTATCCAAATTTTGTCATCCAGTTCTCCAACCAAAAAAAAGTTTACAAAAATGCATTTATTAGAAGAAAATGTGCATAAAAATGAATATATTAGTGAAAATAACATACAGAATTATATTATTTTGGAGAGCTGGGGGTTGCCGCCCCTGCTCGCTTCACTCTCCAATCCCACCACTAACTTCTCCCCACCCCTCACCAACAACAAATCCCCCCATGGTAACTCGTTAGACTAGCCTTTCCCCACTAGTGGGCCACCAGATGTCGTTGGACCACAATTCCCAACTTTCCTGACCATTGGCAATGCTGGCTGAGGCTGATGGGAGATGTGGTCCAACAACATCTGGTGGCCCACTAGTTGGGAAAGGCTGCCTTAGACCTTCCTCTTTCACCTCTTGCAACTGCTAAACCCCTTCCCTTCCCCCATGTAGACCGCACTAAGCCCCCTCTTTTTCTCCTTCAGACCTCACTAAGCCTCCATCCTTTTGCCTCTTAAAGCTTCCTCCTCTGCCATTCCTCCCCTCATGGATAAACAAACCTCCTTCCTTCCCTCCCCACAAGTCACCAAAGCTCCCCCTTCCCCCCACATAGGTCACCAAAGCCCCACCCCTTCCCCCCAAGTTGCCAAAGCTGTTGCCTGGCCTCCCACCTGGCCACCAAGCTGCTGCCACCAGCCTCCTGCCTAGGCTGTAACTGCAGCATAGCCCACCCGCTTGCCTGGTAATCGTCTTTGCTGCCGTGCCCCACCCCATCATGACAGCATGATTGTGCAACAGCTTAGCTTTTATGAAACAGGAAGAAATTGCTTGCAAAAATGTGTACATTATTAGGAGCAATTCACATGAAAATGCTGAAGCAGGGTTTTTTAAAAAAAGAAAATGGCAAATTTCTGCAGAATTGTGGAGAACTGAATTTTAAAATTGGAAAAATGAGAAACTGAGAGAACCGAATGTGGGATGTGGGAATTTCCTATGAGTTTGTTGTCATTTAATGCACATAGTAGGTCTGGAATTCAGAGGTGGGGAGGGAAAGCAAAGAGCCCTGACTAAAAAGGGAGGCCAAAAAGCTTGCAAAATGGAAGGAGAAGGACTGGCCTTGTTGACATTCAAGTTGTGTTATGATTTAAGGTTGTTGTTGTTGTTGTTACCTGTTTACAAATGTTAATACACTACCCAAGCACTCCTGCTGGAGTGTTCACACAGTGGGGAGACTCCAGCTCTTCTGAAAGTGGGAATACACTAGACAGAACTGAGCTTTCAACACTGAGAATATGAATGTGAAAATTTTTCCAAAATGGTATGGGAAGAAGAGACATATCTCTAATCACTGCTGTGTTTATGACCATCAGCAAATAGGCATGCACAACAGTTGTGCAACCACATATATGCCATGCTCACAATGAAAAGGAGGAGGAATACCACATTTTCTCAGCGTGCCATTTGTGCAATTGAATGGTTTCTAGAAAGGCCCAGATGAGTGAAGATCTGCATTCTTTGAAGTACAGAGTAACATTTAGCAGTTCTTCCTCTGCTCTAGGGGTGGCTAGTCTTTTTTTGGCTCACAGGCCACATTCACCCTTAGTTAACCCTCTGGGGACCACACATGTCATGTTCTGGGCCAATGCTGGATTCCAGGTAAAAACCATCTGGAGATAAGGCTAGAGAACTATGAGGAGTTCCAAGTGAGACATTTCCATGTTGCTATATGTGCAGTACTGGACAGCATGGCAGGGTGGTGACACTCCCCTGACCTCCCAACAGCTGAGTCACTGCTGCTTACCAGGAAGGAGGGACAAGGCAGTGGGGAGGGCACCATGGTGCACTAGTGGATCCAATCTGGCACTCCTGCCAGTGTGTTTGCCTCTTGCAGACCTCCCCACCACCTCACCCCTCTCTCTCTCTTTCCTAGTAATCAGCAGCGACTCAGCTATCAGAAGTCAGGTGAGCTCTGCTGCCCTACTGCTGCCATTTGTCACTGAGTAAAAAAATAAATCAGAAAAATCAAATAAAAGTATAGGATCTCACACATTTATTATTTGCAAAGAGTAATGTAGTTGTACATGATTTTGAACAAAGATGCTGAAGGAACCAACAGATTTTTTTTCACTGCGCTAATGAGGAGAAAGAGTGTGAGGTGAGAGTTTATCTGTTTTTCTCTCTAGATAACCACTAGCAGACTGCATCTATCTGACAAATGACGACAGAAGGAGATACTGCATAGATGTGATAAATAGGTGCTGGTCAGATTTGCAAAAGAAAGCAGAGGAGAGACGTGTAATAAATTTGAGAATCAAAACTGAAATGCAGTGCTGTAACAATGTCAGAAATTGAAACTGGTGAAACCATAGTTAATAATACACTAGAAAGTGTAAAATGCCTGGGGCCAAAAGACTAAAATGCCACGATTGTGGAAAAACACAGAATCCAAATTGCCTTGTGTAAATACAGAAAACAGCAAGATCTCTGCAAGCTGTCAAAGTGCAGCCAGGATTTTCAGTTATGGCCCCATCTTTGCAGAACTCCCTGTCGTGGAGCCTCTGCATGCGTCCACCCGGCAAAGAAGTCAACTTGAATCCACAATTACAGTAATAGGCTGTATTGCCACTACCCTACTTGGAAGCCTCTATACTAGTGGGGTTGCAGGGATACTCCCCAGACTTTCAGACGCTTATCCTGAGAATTGGGAAACTACCAGCAGACTCTCTCAGTCACTGCTGGACTTAAGACTAAGCCTTCATCTCCTTGGAGCAAGTTGCTAGAGCAGATCACGTATAAAGGATCAGTGGTGGCTGGTGCCCATTGGGACTGGTGAGGCGGAAGGCAGAGAGCCCAAACAGTAATTGGAGCCAGAGCCAATGACATGGAGAGACAACTGACCTGCTTTGTCCTCATCCTCCTTTATTTTATTTTATCATTTTATTTACACCCCGCCCTTCCTTCCAGCAGGAGCACAGGGCGGCAAACAGAAACACTAAAAACACTTTAAAACATCGTAAAAAGACCTTAAAATACATTAAAACAAAACAACATTGAAAACATTGAAAAAAAACTTTAAAAACATCTTTTATAAAGGGTTAAAGATATTAAAAGACATATTAAAAGCAATTCTAACACGGACGCAGACTGGGATGGGTCTCAACTTAAAAGGCTTGTTGGAAGAGGAAAGTCTTCAAAAGGCCCCGAAAAGATAGCAGAGATGGCGCCTGCCTAATATTTAAGGGGAGGGGATTCCACAGGGTAGGTGCCGCCACACTAAAGGTCCATTTCCTATATTGTACAGAACGAACCTCCTGATAAGATGGTATCTGCAGGAGGCCCTCACCTGCAGAGCGCAGTGATCGACTGGGTATATAAGGGGTAAGACGGTCTTTCAGGTATCCTGGTCCCGAGCTGTATAGGGCTTTGTACACCAAAACTAGAACTTTGAACTTGGCCCGGTAGCAAATGGGCAGCCAGTGCAGCCAGTACAGTTCGTGCTGTGTTCTAACAATAGGCAACACTGAGACTAAGTCAGAGGAGCTGACAGGCATTATCACCCACTGGTCTGCTCAAAAGAAGGCAGGGAGGTGGGGGCTGGTGGAGAATAGACTGATGTTGGGAGGAGGAGTGCCCAATTGCTCTAATGGACCAGCCTCCACTTTGCAGGATACCTTCAGGGATGGGCGCTTGGGGCACCAGAGAAGGGGAAGAGATGTAAGTTGGACAGATCCCCTCTTGGGTTCCTGTCAAACATTAAACTAAATAGAAAACACTATTGTGTATTATGACGGGGGAGGGAGGAATGCTTGAAACATGCTTATCCAGTGTTTGCGCAACCATCTATGGAAAATTGAGGATAGATAGGTAGAGGTTTGTGCAGTCCATCATGACACCTGTCATGGAATGTAGGTTTGGCCTTGTCTTTATCTCTTTTCAAATGTGCCTTAAATACTTTTTTCAGTTTGTTTGCTTTTAATTAATGACATTGGGCCAAATTTCAAAACTGCTGCAGGTTTTTATTATTATTTTATTGTTTTTATTGTTTGTTTATCATTTACTACTGTACCACCCATAACCAAAGTTATCTGAGCAGTTTACAATAAAGATTAAAACTGCAAAGCAGAACAATGCCTAACTCCTAAAGCAGAATAAAACCAGCACCAGGGGATAACAGCAGTTTTAAAGATCTAAGGAACACTAAAACATTTTTTAAAAAACTTGAGAGAATGGCAACGCTGGTAGAGTCAACTGCAAATCCCTCAGGGCTCCTTGTTCTCCTGGTAGCAAAACATCCTAAGGCACTAGCCCTGTATGTTTGAGGGGGTAGCATCCAGAACCTTGCTGCTCTCAGCCTTGGTGATATGGTGCCTTTTATTGCCTCAGAGTCGGCTGAGTTTTCTTGTCCACCTTTCATCTCTGCTCCACCTCACCCTCCAATAGGATTTTAGAAATCTCTTTGATCAACTGCCAATTTCTTTTTTGAGACAACTACAGTTTAAGTTTGGAGTGAGAAGGAGACCACATCCTGCAAAGGCTTCAAGTAGGATATTCTTGCAGATTGATTTGTTTTATTCTGTTATTTGTGTGTGTGTGTGTGTGTGTGTATGTGTGTGTGTGTGTGTGTGTTGTACTTGCAATTATTCTGTTATCTCTGTAAGCTGCCTTGGGATGGCCTTTCTGCCTTGAAAGGAGGCATAAAAATACCTGCCCAAAACACAAATAAATAATGCACAGGATTGGCTACATTTCAGTTATGCTTAATCAGACTATCTAATCCAGAACTATCTACACTGACTGGCAGCAGCTTTCCAAGTTCTTCCCATCAGCAGGCTAACAGAGATACCGGGGACTAAAGTTGGATATGTCCAGGCCCTGCTGGCCACTGAATCGCCTGCACTGTCCAATCCTGGCCACCCTTCTTTTGGCAACCAAAATAATCAGAAGGATAGAGCACCTTTCCTATGAGGAAAGGCTACAGTGACGGGGGCAACTAAGGAGGGAATATGATACAGGTCCATAAAATTGTGCATATTGAGGAGAAAGTGGATAGAGAAAAGTTGTTTTCTCTCTCTCAACATTCTAGAACTCAAGAGTCATCCAAAAAACTGACTGGCAGGAAATCTGGGACAGATGAAAGGAAGTGCTTCTTCTCAAGAGCACTGACGACTTATGGAATTCTCTGCCACAAGATGTCGTGATGGCCACGAATGTAGATGGTTTTAAAAGGGGATTAGTTAACAGCAGCATCATACGCATATTTCCTCAGAACTACATTCCACATTGTCCCATAGGACCCATTCCCAGAAAAGCAGCCTAAGTCTATCAATGGTTACTACCTATGATGGCTGCATAAAACCTCCATGTTCAGAGGAAGCATGCCTCTAAATAAACAGATGCCTGGGAGAGGGCTCTTGTTGGTTTCCCAGAGACATCTGGTTTATTGCAGGGCTAGATGGTCCATTGGTATGATCCAGCAGGGCTACTTTTGTTCATCAGTGAAGACCTGGATTTTCCTTCTTCCTCTGGAGAAAGCAGTGGCCCCTGCTCAATCACACAACTATGGTTATCCATTGAAAAGCATTATTATGTAAGCTGTTGACATTTTTATGTATGACATTTTGATCTGTGGTTGCGTTGTTTTCTGTGAAGGCTCATTCTCGCATTCTATCCAACACTTGATGCTGCAATAAAGTGATGATGAGGCACGCATGAACTACCTCTAAATTCCAACAGTCCCCTCAAGAATCCTGTACCCATTCTGATCTGATCTCTCTATATCCGTTATCCATTTATTCTTCCCACAAATGGATTTTTTTAAATCTCCTTCACTGATCAGGGTTTTGGCTGCTGTTTTAGGTTTCCATTTCAAGCGGTTTGAGAATTTTCACAGATGATGTGGCAGTGCACACAAAAATTGCCCTGTTCCTATGCTGTGTTCTTTGCTCTTGGGCTGAGATGAACGTGTGTTGCAGCAGGGACGTGTGTGCTAGCTTTGGCAGTCTGTACAGCTCCTGTCTGCCTGCTCTTCCCCATTCTAATTTTTTTAAGACTTCCATTAAAAAAAACAGAGAAAGAAAAGCAAAACTTCACGGTAGTGTAAACATTTGCTGTTAATATGTACATCATAAGAACATAAGAACATAAGAACATAAGAAGAGCCTGCTGGATCAGGCCAGTGGCCCATCTAGTCCAGCATCCTGTTCTCACAGTGGCCAACCAGGTACCTGGGGGAAGCCCGCAAGCAGGACCCGAGTGCAAGAACACTCTCCCCTCCTGAGGCTTCCGGAAACTGGTTTTCAGAAGCATGCTGCCTCTGACTAGGGTGGCAGAGCACAGCCATCACGGCTAGTAGCCATTGATAGCCCTGTCCTCCATGAATTTGTCTAATCTTCTTTTAAACCCATCCAAGCTGGTGGCCATTACTGCATCTTGTGGGAGCAAATTCCATAGTTTAACTATGCGCTGAGTAAAGAAGTACTTCCTTTTGTCTGTCCTGAATCTTCCAACATTCAGCTTCTTTGAATGTCCACAAGTTCTAGTATTATGAGAGAGGGAGAAGAACTTTTCTCTATCCACTTTCTCAATGCCATGCATAATTTTATACACTTCTATCATGTCTTCTCTGACCCGCCTTTTCTCTAAACTAAAAAGCCCCAAATGCTGCAACCTTTCCTCGTAAGGGAGTCGCTCCATCCCCTTGATCATTCTGGTTGCCCTCTTCTGAACCTTTTCCAACTCTATAATATCCTTTTTGAGATGAGGCGACCAGAACTGTACACAGTATTCCAAATGCGGCCGCACCATAGATTTATACAACGGCATTATGATATCGACTGTTTTATTTTCAATACCTTTCCTAATTATCGCTAGCATGGAATTTGCCTTTTTCACAGCTGCCGCACACTGGGTCGACATTTTCATCGTGCTGTCCACTACAACCCCGAGGTCTCTCTCCTGGTCGGTCACCGCCAGTTCAGACCCCATGAGCGTATATGTGAAATTAAGATTTTTTGCTCCAATATGCATAATTTTACACTTGTTTATATTGAATTGCATTTGCCATTTTTCCGCCCATTCACTCAGTTTGGAGAGGTCTTTTTGGAGCTCTTCGCAATCCCTTTTTGTTTTAACAACCCTGAACAATTTAGTGTCGTCAGCAAACTTGGCCACTTCACTGCTCACTCCTAATTCTAGGTCATTAATGAACAAGTTGAAAAGTACAGGTCCCAATACCGATCCTTGAGGGACTCCACTTTCTACAGCCCTCCATTGGGAGAACTGTCCGTTTATTCCTACTCTCTGCTTTCTGCTTCTTAACCAATTCCTTATCCACAAGAGGACCTCTCCTCTTATTCCACGACTGCTAAGCTTCCTCAGAAGCCTTTGGTGAGGTACCTTGTCAAACGCTTTTTGAAAGTCTAAGTACACTATGTCCACTGGATCACCTCTATCTATATGCTTGTTGACACTCTCAAAGAATTCTAATAGGTTACTGAGACAGGACTTTCCCTTGCAGAAGCCATGCTGGCTCTGCTTCAGCAAGGCTTGTTCTTCTATGTGCTTAGTTAATCTAGCTTTAATCATACTTTCTACCAGTTTTCCAGGGACAGAAGTTAAGCTAACTGGCCTGTAATTTCCGGGATCCCCTCTGGATCCCTTTTTGAAGATTGGCGTTCCATTTGCCACTTTCCAGTCCTCAGGCACGGAGGAGGACCCAAGGGACAAGTTACATATTTTAGTTAGCAGATCAGCAATTTCACATTTGAGTTCTTTGAGAACTCTCGGGTGGATGCCATCCGGGCCCGGTGATTTGTCAGTTTTTATATTGTCCATTAAGCTTAGAACTTCCTCTCTCGTTACCACTATTTATCTCAGTTCCTCAGAATCCCTTCCTGCAAATGTTAGTTCAGGTTCAGGGATCTGCCCTATATCTTCCACTGTGAAGACAGATGCAAAGAATTCATTTAGCTTCTCTGCAATCTCCTTATCGTTCTTTAGTACACCTTTGACTCCCTTATCATCCAAGGGTCCAATTGTCTCCCTAGATGGTCTCCTGCTTTGAATGTATTTATAGAATTTTTTGTTGTTGGTTTTTATGTTCTTAGCAATGTGCTCCTCAAATTCTTTTGTAGCATCCCTTATTGTCTTCTTGCATTTCTTTTGCCAGAGTTTGTGTTCTTTTTTATTTTCTTCATTCGGACAAGACTTCCATTTTCTGAAGGAAGACTTTTTGCCTCTAACAGCTTCCTTGACTTTGCTTGTTAACCATGCTGGCATCTTCTTGGCCCTGGCGGTACCTTTTCTGATCTGCGGTATGCACTCCAGTTGAGCTTCTAATATAGTGTTTTTAAACAACTTCCAAGCATTTGCGTGTGATGTGATCCTCTGGACTTTGTTTTTCAGCTTTCTTTTTACCAATCCCCTCATTTTTGTGTAGTTTCCTCTTTTGAAGTCAAATGTGACCGTGTTGGATATTCTTGGCAATTGGCCAGTTACATGTATGTTTAATTTAATAGCACTGTGGTCACTGCTACCAATCGGTTCAACAACACTTACATCTCGCACCAGGTCCCGGTCCCCACTGAGGATTAAGTCCAGGGTTGCCGTCCCTCTGGTCGGTTCCATGACCAACTGGTCTAGGGAATAGTCATTTAGAATATCTAGAAACTTTGCTTCTTTGTCATGACTGGAACACATATGCAGCCAGTCTATGTCCGGGTAGTTGAAGTCACCCATTACTACCACATTTCCTAGTTTGGATGCTTCCTCAATTTCATATCTCATCTCAAGGTCTCCCTGAGCATTTTGATCAGGGGGACGATAGATTGTTCCCAGTATTAAGTCCCTCCTGGGGCATGGTATCACCACCCACAACGATTCTGTGGAGGAATCAGATTACATTGATTTTTCCTACCAGCATTTTCACTCTGTTGTGAATTATTTTGCACACGCCTGGCACAGGAACCAAAGGAATTCATCGATTTCTTTTCTTTTCAATTGCACCATACAGAGTGTTTCTTAATCTGGCACTGATATTAACATTCACTGCTTGAACTAATTTCTATTAAGCTACCAGCTCATTTTAATAGCACAGTCGTACGATATATTGTAGCAAAATGAACCCCCTACAGAAAGGGAGAAGTATTCTAATGAACTAAAATAAGCAAAAGCTATTGAACTTCCCCTCCTCTACTATGCCATCAGAAATATACAATTTAAGACTAGAGCCACCATCCAGATTGCTTCTTTAGACATACCTAGGGATATGCATTTGTATGAATGGAAAACTGAACCAAATGGAGCCCATTTTAGTTCGATTTCCATTTTTACCAAAATGAATACAGAGGGGAATGAATGGGATTCCTGTTTGGGATTCCCATTCATGCCCATTTATTTGACTCAGGATGGTGGTACATTCTCCTCCAGCAGCAGTGACTGCTTCTAATGACCACCATTTTGTTTTTCCTTAAATGTCCTGAATGTTACATCATTAGGGACACTGAAGGAAAAATCATTACAGTCAGCATCAGTGTGAAGGAAGGGTTACCATTTTTCCCCACAGTGCCCTGTATGCCCCTGGGAAAATCAAAATGATGTCATCCAGGAGGCAGCTGATATTGTGAGCACTCCTACTGTGGGGAAAACATATAAAAAATTAGGGGGGGGACACCAGAAGATAAATATGAGGTGTTTTTTTTTAAAAAAAATGAATAAATAAAATGACCTGGGAGACCAGGGTTCGAATCCCCACATAGCCATGAAGCTCACTGGGTGACCTTGGGCCAGTCACTGCCTCTCAGTCTCATGAAAACCCTATTCATAGGGTTGCCATAAGTTGGAATCGACTTGAAGGCAGTACATTTACATTTTTAATGCACAAAACATGGAAGGAATGAGGCTTTCAGCAATGAGAATTAATGGAGTCCCAAACCAAAATAAAAAACCCTTGACAGCTTTCCTTTTCTTCACCAAGCAGCCAACTCCCATGCCACATTGCAAATGCTTTAAAATAAAATTTGTTTTCATTACAGATATCTGAGAAAGTGCCATGCAATTAACAGAAGAATTACTGCATAATAACTTAACTTATAAGGCAATAAAGGATTAATCAAACAAAAGATTAAGTTAACATTAAAGGGACTTTCTTGGAGGAGGGCTCCACCTAGCACAGACTGGTTAGCTCTTGAGTCAATCACAAAGCCATCTCCTCTGCCTTTTCAGAATAGTTTACAGAATAGTATATATATAAAAAGCTAGATCAGTTGTTCTTCAAAATAATTAAGCATTGAACAAATGTTTCAGCAGATGAAGATGCCTGGTGCTCAAAAATGAAAAGAGAGCAGACAGCCCTCCTGAAGCACAGGTGATGACTAACAAGAAGGCATTTTGAATTCCATCTGTAGCTGAGTGTGTCTCCCAAGGCTCAGGTTGCCTCCGGGCTGTCACTGTTTTGAGGGAGGGATTCAAGCACATACCGGAAATTCAGGTTTGTGCTATTAAAGTGGATTAAAGCTCCCTGTTGTCCTAGGGCTCATCCAAACAGAGTGGGATAATCCACGTTTTCCATATCCGGCTCGTCACCTGACAGTCCTCACTTTGCCTGTTTGTTCGCTCTTTCCCGATTAAAAAAAACGCTGTTTTTGTGCCCACACATGCAGCGGGAGGACCCATACTTCTTCTCGCTTTTTCCCAGCTCTGTCCATAACACTCCCCCCTATCAGCCAATTGGTCCGCAAAATATGACGTATGCTCCTCTCCCCTTTGCAAAGAACACAATATCGCACATGCACTTGACAGTAACAGAGCAAAAGTTTGAATTTCCTGTGGGCGTAATGGAGTTCCTTGCCGCTGGCCACTCTGGAGCAGTGGGGTGGTAGTGCTTATATGCCAATAATTCCTGTATTTTTGTGTGCTTGTATTTGCGATATAACACAAAAACGAATGTATGTGTTTTTGCCTTTATGCATAGTAAACATTCTGGAGATAGACAGGGCTGGCAAGTCTCAATCAGCAGAGAGAGCAGAAGGCTGCAGGCAAAAATGAAATCCTGGCCTGGAGCCAGGGGTTCCTAGCCAAACGATGCTGAATGCACTCTGGAGAGGGGGAAGGGGCGCTGGGGCGCCTGACATCCCTTCCTTCTCCATCGCCTGCTGCCCCTTTTGCTCGGCGCCTTGCCTGGCAGCACCCCCTGCCAGCTGCTGCTGGGCTGCCTGAGCTCTCCTCCCCTTTTCACCACTCTGGCTGCCTTCTCTCTGATTCACCCCTGGGCTTCCAGGGTGCTGTAGCCCATGACTTCGCCATATGAGCATCTGGAGCGAAGGGGTGGCAAAAACGATCTCCAGCTCTCCCAAGGAGGGGGCCATGGGCTCCAGAGGCTTCGCAGGGGATGGGGCATCCCTCCGAGAGCCCTCGCAACTCCCCATCTCCACCTCCTCCCCAACAGCCAGGCTTGCACTGCAACCGCCTGCTTCCTTCCTTTGCTCTCTCTCTGCTCCGGCTGCTCCACGTTAGGCAGCCGTCCCCCCCCCTTCACCAAGCCGCCAATCTTCTGGGCTGACAGCTGAGCCGTCAGAGCGCCCCACAGCTGATTTGGCAGCCCCCTTCCCTTGCCGCTCAGCTCTCCCTCAGGCTGGCGAACATAGCTTCAAGCAGCCTGTGGGAGAGAGGCTCCTGCGAGGAAAGGGATTGCCTGGGAGCCTCCCTGGGGTCTCCCCCCCCCACGTGGGGATGGCCTGGCATCACTGCCCGCTCACTCCCCAGCTGGCCTTTGCCACCAGCGACCCCTTCCTCCACTCTTCTTCCACAGCCTCCTTAGATGGTTGTGGGTGGCCATCTAGCAAACCACTTATATGCCAATAATTCCTGTGGGTCTTTTGGTTGTATTTGCGATATTTCGCAAAACCAAATGTATGCTTTTCTGCATTTATGCATATTAACGTTTCTGGAGATACACACGGCTGGCAATTCCACTTATTTCTCCAGAACAGCTCCTCCCCATTCTCTCTCTCTCTCTCTCTGCCTGCCTCCCACTCTCTGTGTAGGCGGCGGCGGCAGCATAAGGGAAGAGCCACCGTGAGCTGGCTAAAGATTAATGGCTGTTGAGCTTCTGCGCAAATGCGGTTTTTTGCATCTGCACAGTAGAAATTGCCAAGGCCTCCCCAACACCACACCATTGCTCTGATTGGTTCCGTTTTCCTGGGCTTCCCCCAGACATTCGCGCACATGCGCAAAAGTGGAAATACATGATTGGCTGGGGATGCGGCAAGGGGTATGGGGAAATGCCCAATGACCGCCCACGGAACACCTCCTGCTATAAAGTCCATGGTATTGCATCCGAGCCCCTAATGTTGCAGCGGATAATTCCCGATTTAAAAAAGCAAATCGCATTTTTTGCGGTAATGCCAAAGCGGATTTAACTGCACGAAAATGCAGAAAAGCATGCGATGTCATATGGACAACCAAAAAATAATGAATACACAAAGCGATCATGTCACACATTATACAGTCATCTGGATGAGCCCCTAGTGCAACAAATCTACTTTTTAAAAACAAAAACCTGACTTTATGTGATTAGGCAAGTGATGGGGAAATACTGTACACTGAAAAGTGTGGGATGAGTGAATAATGAATGGGAAGATGTGTAAACAACTTGCAAGCAAATCAAAGTAAATGTTTATTGTCATATGACCGCTCCATAAACAAATCAGAACAAATGCCCAGGAAAGATTGGATGTAGTCTAACCACCACATAAGGTTTGTGCAAGCAAATCAGGAAGAATGCTGAAGAAACAGATTGTCTGGAGGATCCTTTAGAGAAGTAAAGGTGGGGAAAAGCAGAAGAATGCACCCTAACAATACCCTAACAATATCAGGGTGGCCCTTTGACACACGTTTTATGGGAACATTGTACATCTCGAGTGACAGTACATTCTATTTTGACTTTATTATTATTATTATTATTATTTCAATTTATATACCGCCCTTAGCAGAATAGCTCTCAGGGCGGTGAACAAACAAGATAAAATACAATATATCATAGTAAAAAATCACAAAAACATGTACAAACAAACAACAGAAAGCACAACAAAAACGAAATACAACACAAATTAAGAAGGATACATGTTAAAAGTAGAAAGATTAAGAAAATTAAAAGATTAAAATGCCTGGGAGCATAAAAAGGTCTTTACCTGGCGCCGGAAAGATAGAAGTGTAGGCGCCAGGCGTACCTCTTCTACTTTAAAGGATAAGGATTCTGGCTTCTACCATTGCATACAATATTTTATCATTTATTATGTTTCTGCCTTTTGGACAATAAGGTATCAGAGTTATATGCAATCTGCTAATTCTCAGCAGCTTAAAAAATGGTTTCTCTCAAGAGATCCCAAGATGAATACTTACATTCTGCTTTCTTTTGTGCCACTGAAAGCTAAAATGACAATATCTGTGATAATTCGAAACTCAGAACGATAATTCATATTTCTAAAATGGCTTTTAAAAGTCTAAGATTGTTTGACTGTAGGATAATTTGGGTTGTTTCTGCATAATAAGTAGTCGTCAGGCTTTGATATACACACAAGCTAATGAGCCTTAAAAATTAGGAAATGGAAATGGACTGCCTTCAAGTCAATCCTGACTTATGGCTACCCTGTGAATAGGGTCTTCATGGTAAACGGTATTCAGAGGGGGTTTACCATTGCCTCCCTCTGAGGCCAGTCTTCCCCAGCTGGCTAGGGCCTGCTCAGCTTGCCACAGCTGCACAAGCCAGCCCCCTCCTTGTCCACAACTGCCAGCTGGGGGGGGCAACTGGGCTCCTTGGGACTATGCAGCTTGCCCACAGCTGCACAGGTGGCAGGCCATGTAACCCCTGAGCCACTCACTGTGGGGGTGATCTTGAGCTGGCCCTTTACACCCAGGAGACACGAGCAGGGATTTGAACTCACAGACTCTGGACTCCTAGCCAGGCTCTCCTTCCCAATGTGCTATACCAGCTATTAGGAACCATTAGGGATGTCACCAAATCTCCAAGTGAATAATGGTCTTGGGGAAAAGCGTTCTTTGGGGTGCTAGATCAGTAAACAGCAATAACAGAATCCTCAGAATAGCGACACCAAGGGGTGTGTGTGTGTATGTGTGTGTGTGCACACGTGTGTGCACACGTTAATTATATATATATTTAAATGACTGCACTATTGTGCATGTTTCATTCTGAGGTAGACATCTTTCTTGCAGGTTTCACTTTCTTTGTGGATAATCCAGCCATCAAACTACATTTAAGCACTGCTGATCAAAGCAATACTCCAGCAGAAGCTTCTATGCAACTATCATTTATTTATTTATTTATTTATTTATTTATTTATTTATTTATTACATTTATATACTGCCCCCTAGCCAAAGCTCTCTGGGCGGTCATAGCATCTCAGCCTTCCCCCTTCTCTTCCCCATGCGATTCTGTTTTATTTATTTAGTGGGTGGGGAGTTTGATAGTTCCAGAATATCCACCTTGTGCAATTGGTTCCATTAGTGCTTGTTCAGTTTTCTTTTCTTAATTAAAAAACAAAACAGCCACAACACTATGGAACTTCCTACCTCAGGGAACCCAGCTGGCACCTTCTTTTGACCTTTAAGCGTACTGTGAAGACACTTTTGTTGCACCAAACATTTGTGTGGATGTACTTGTTTTTCTTCTCTGCTGCTATGAATGCTGTTGCTTACTTCCAAGTAAACTGAAAAGAGTGAGCTGCTACACAGAAGCCTAACAGAATGGTTGATAATATGACATGCTGAAGGCTTGAGCTAGCTTATTTCTAACAGGAAGGAGCAGCAATGTGAAATTAAAAAGAAAAAGAAACTGATGCCTTCTTGTACTGTGTGCAAATAACATCCTCAAAAATTTTTTTGATGTGTGTTCAGAGGCAGACACTCTCTCATGCTACTGCTACATGACATCGTTGGTGTGCTTTTCAGATCTGAAATCCAGGGCCATTTATTAGGTTTCTATCTAAAGCCAAATTCACAGCCCTAGCCTGGACGAGAAACACGCTGGCTGCAGTCGATAAATCACTTGAGGTAGAAGAGTTTTGACGCAATCCCAAAAACATCAGAGGAAGTTGTCTACCTTGGCCCTTGGCTGCAACAGCCCACTGCTTTGCAAACCATGCAATTGACTAAAAAGATACGCTACTTGCTATAGAGCTGGATGTGTTTCACATTTATTTAACCTTTTTGTAAATAAAATAATTTCAGAATTATCCGATCATCAATACTTTCCCCCATCTTTTGGGCAAAGGAAAGTATCTACATTATTCTATGCAGATGATATGGTTTTACTTTCTCTGGCCCCTATTGGCCTGAGAAGGATGATAAAAAGATTACAGGAATTCTGCATAGCAGACAGGTTGAATATAAACTATAAGAAGACAAAAATCATAGTTTTCGGTAAAAGGCCTGCAAGTCATCGATGGTTGGCAGCAAACCAGCAATTAGAACAGTGTAGAATATTTAAATATTTGGGGGTGACCTTTTCGGACACCCTCTCTTGGAAATTTCATGTCCAATCTGTCAAACAATCAGCGATAAAAATGGTGGGGGCAATTTTAAAATTTTATCGCTCCGATGGGGGCAATCTGATTTCACCAGCCCTAAAAATATTTGAGGCGAAAGTAATCTCGCAGGTTTTATATGTTGCACCAATCTGGGGGTGGGAAGCTACAACAATCTTAGCTTTAGAGACCATTCAGGCAAATTTCCTCAGGCGCTTGTTGTTTCTTCCCCCAGGAACTCCTGCATCTATGCTCCGGGCGGAGACTGGAACTGCTCCATTATGTGCTCACATACACCTAGCTCTTTTGAGATTTGTGAGGACTCTTGCATTTAAACAAGGCAAGGATCTATTAAACTGTTGCTTAGGCCATCCTTTTCCAAATAAAATTTGGGTTAATAGAATAGATGAATTATTGCATCGATACCATCTCACCACTCAGCAATTTTATAACATAGGGTCAAATAAAATGCTCAGAGAGGTTATTTTTAATCATTGTAAATATTTAGATCGGCTTACCTTACTTAGCACTCGTGTAGCCCCTTGGTATTGGAGATTTAAAACCGACTCTACTTGTGCTCATTCTCTCTTGCAGCCATTGCATATTAATTTAAGACATGCTTTTACGGCTTTTCGCTTTTTTACGATCCCTAATGCTGATAGATCGGGCAGAATGACCAATGTTCCTAAAAACCAGAGAAAGTGTGTCTGTGATTCTAATGAGGAGGATCTCTCATATGTTTTGCTTTACTGCCCTATCTATCAGAGTCTTAGGCTGCACCTTTTGCAGAATTGGCTGGATACAGATGGGATGTTATCGGATGCTGATAAAATAGTTTTTTTAATGTCAGACAAAAATTTTCAAGTAACTTCTAAGGTAGCTTTATTTGCTCTAGCAGCTCAGAAATTGAGAACAAAATTTATTTCAGGATTATCTTCTAAGCAAAATAAATAAATTATTACACATTTTTATGAAAAAGTGATCTTTATTAATTCACATGCGTGCTGTACTTGAATAATTTTAAAGTTGTTACTGTAGAAACATTGTATACTTGTGTTGGCCTATGGCCCTGCAATAAAGATTTGTATGTACATTAAACTGGTGTGATGTTTAAAGTGTGGTCTTGGATTAACAAGACTTCAGTTCAAATCCCTGGTCAGACTTGAAGTTCACTGGGTGGCCTTGTTCAAGTCACTATTTATCAGCCTAACAAGATGGCTGTAAAGATGAAATAAAATGGAACAGCTGTTATATGCCTCTCTGAACTCCTTGGGAAAAGGGAAAGATAAAAATGTGACAAATAAGCAGATATCATTGAAGTCTTCTGCTTTCCCATCCAGCTTGGCATTGGATTAAATATGAAAAAGCCACCCATTTACACAGAAGTACTCAAAGTACACATTTATTTTTCAGACAGGTAATACTTCTCCCCTGACCTAAACACTCTCAGTCCAGGAAACCAATAACACTTCAATGGCTTACATCCTTTTTTGAATAAATATCTTCCTTAGAACCTCAGAAAGAAAAATATGACTTGCTAGTATTGTTATATTTATAAGGCCCAAATATTTCAATTGTGTCAAATCACAAGAAGCTGTAAAATTCAAATATAAAAAGACCTATCTAGTGATGATGAATTTTAAAAGCCAATTACAGGCATGCTGTGTCCAGGCAACCAAGTGCAAACATTTATCCAGTAGACAAATTAGTTAATTTCATGTAAATTCTATAAAAGCTAGAACATTTGAAAGTGAGGCATATTAAACACCTGCAATTTAAGATTTCATACCTAATTCCTAATTCCTAATTTAGGCTGCTTGGATATGAAAATAGTTATGGAAATCCTAGAGGACATACGGAACCACCAGCCTGTGGGGCAAATGTGGCCCATGAACCTCCCCACTCAGCCTGTAGCCAAAACTGGCCTCCCATTGGAGGAAATGGAAAGCTGTTTTCAAGCCTAATTGTCATGTGGGATGCATTTTGGGAGTCAGCCTTTCCCTTCCCATGCACTGTGACCCTACCACCCCCAAAAGTCAACTCTACATGGCACTAGAGCAAAGTTTCACTAAGAAGCATTGTCTGCAGGAAGTTCTGTAACATCCAATCCCACTATGGCTCTACGCTCCCTTCCAGATAATCTATCTCCTAAATCACCATATAATATTATATATTCTAATAGCAATGTCAGCTCTCCTAGTGCCAATCCTTATTAAGAGAAGCTGTACAATTCAGCACCAAAACAGTACCACCCACATCCAAGGGGGGAGGTATTAGCAGTCTCAGTTAAGCCCT
The DNA here is from genome assembly GCF_030035675.1 of Rhineura floridana. Classification (NCBI taxonomy): domain Eukaryota; kingdom Metazoa; phylum Chordata; class Lepidosauria; order Squamata; family Rhineuridae; genus Rhineura; species Rhineura floridana. The sequence continues at coordinate 131,701,035 of NC_084481.1, read as the reverse complement.
AAGGTTTGCAGACAAAGATGTTTTGGGGGGAAACTCAGGGGGGAGGTGTCACAAAGCAACCCAATAAAAACTCTACACTGCAGCATTTTGTTGCAGATCCCACTAGTTTTTCCTATATTTCCACTCTACTGTCAAAAGTCAGATCAACACCATACATTTAAATCACATGATGTCCTCCAAAAAACCCTGGGAACTATAATTTACCCCTCACAGAGTTACAGTTCCCAGCATCCTTAACAAACTACAGTTCCAAGAATTCTTTGGGGAAGCCATGTGCTTTAAATATATGTGTGAATGTGACCAAAATGTCTTAAGTCAAGGGTGGGGAACCTCTGGCCTCTGGGCCAATCATATTCCCCAAAGGGGTCCAATTTGGCCCATGAGGCCATTTTCCCCAAATCACATCCACCTGCCCACCAGCTGACTTCACTAGTGAGGGCTGGGGTTTGAAGGTGCACTCCCATCCCCTAGCAGCTGATGGGCAGATCAGAGTGCACCTTCAATCTCTTCTGTGCTTCTCCATGTGGCTGGGGGGGTCATTTGAAGGCATGGTCCCATCTTGGGCAGATCGGAGTGTGCCCTTAATCCCCTCCACATTTCAAAGCCCCACAGTTTGCTTTGAAGTCCAGAAAATCAGGGCTTCAAAGGGAAGCTTCACCTGATGTCACTATGACTATCACATCAGGTGATTGACAGGTGGTCAGCTCCACCCACCTGTAAACCTAGGCCCAACAGGGAGTTGGGGAGATGAAAAACCGGCCCTCTGGTCAGCAGCAGTTCCCTACCCCTGTTCTGCTGGATCAGATCCTTCTCAAAGAGCCTACATTATTCTGACCAGAAAGGTAAGCTTATTTTTTGTTGTGGTTGGAAATGCAAACTGAGAGGTGCCCATTGGATTCCCCTCCCCTGCCCCAATATTTATACAAAGATGGATAACATCTTCAAACAGGAAAGAGAGTTAATAGTTTCTACCAGTCTGTTGGAGGAAAAGTCAGAGGCTGCAGCTCACTTCTTCCATATCAGTGTGTGAATGTGTAGTGCTCAAACAGTTAATGCACTTCTGTCAGTCAAATGAGAAGATATGACTCAAAGGCACATGGGGGCAGATAGATTGAGTGGGAAGGTGACATTTTTATCTAGTCACTTTTCTGACAGTAACAACACTTTGGGATTATTTTGATGTTAATTATTTCATCTTGAGAACATTCTTCCCCTACAGATGATACTAAAAGTTGTTTTTCAGACTTTTCACTCCTGCCCATTGTAGAGTACAAACAGTAAACACTTATGACTGTTTAGCAGGAAGGCATAGCATCTTCAATGCTCCACTAGACGAAATCTCTTTACATTAAAAAAAAATGAAAAAGGAGAAAACAATGAAGGAAAATAAGCTGAAGCCTTCTGTTTTCAACACATGAGATCAGTCAGAGTCTATAGTGGCCTGCAGATAGGAAAACAACTGACAATCCTTTCTCCTAGATGTTCACTTAATTACATACATGCAGCAACATATCCTTTTTTTCCTTAAATAATGATAGGCATGGCAAAGCTCAGTTCCTACTAGGAAGACAGCTCACGGGGAAGGAACTTTTATGTCTTTACCCTGTTCCCTCACAGTCAAAATGGATACTCCTACCATAGCTTAGAGCACTGGGAAAAAATCCCCAGGGGCACCATGAGGGATTTCTTTTCTAATGCTCCTAGCCATGCAAGGGAGCATGTGTGTGCTGAACTTCCCAGTAAGTATCAGGCTAACCTACACCTATAATTAATTAAGGAAAAACAAATTGTTAACTGCACACTATATGTTAAGCAAACATCTAGTTTATCTCATTAATAAGAATCAAAACTTGGCTGGGGGGAGGTGGGAGCTCTCTTGCCACATACAATTTCAATCCACTCCTAACACACTTCCCATGTTATGCACTCACCTTTTTCCTCAAGAAGTTCTGAGGCTGTTTAGTTTCCTTTAGGTGAGAAACTCTGGAGAATTAGTGTCTTTGAGAGTAGGAACTAGCACTGGAGAGGGCCCAATTTCACCCCTATTTGGTTACCCTCACAATACACAGAACTGCCCATAGTGAGGGTGCTTCTCCATATTGTAATCCCACACCACTTGACATTCCAACTTCAGGAAAAAGGGGCAGTTGAAAAGACCCATGAGACTGACCTTTATTCAGATAGTTGGAATATTCATACTCATTCCACTGTGGCATGCTAGCACATCATGGGGAAGCAGTTCCCATGCCCCTGGATGTATTTTATGAAAGGGTATTGACTGAGCAGGACTCTCAACAGAACACCTCTCACTTGTTTATTATATGCTGTGCCTGCAGAGATTGAAAATGGTAAGCACTGCAAACACCACTTTCCTTGGCATTAAATATACCAGCTATTGCTATTTTTCAGACCTGCATTCTACATGTTCTGGAGAGTGGCAGCAGCAAAATAACTCCAAGAATTTCCCTTGGTGACAATGACTTCCCCCAGGAAGCTGGCCATGTCTTGAAGTTGAGACCTTCTTGCCTTCCATTCGTTGCTCCCCATATATTGCAGAGAGTCTCAGACATAGACATTTTCTCTTCCCTTTCTTTGCACTGCAGGCAAACACACAATACTATCCACTCACTCACAATCCACACACATCTCATTCACAGCACAATTGCATCCACCAGCAGGATGAGCACCAACTTCAGCTCCTAAGAGAGTTCCATTCCCCACCATCACCCTGGGCTTTTCTTCCTTGTCTCTGGATTCTACTGCAGAGAGGAATAGAGAAGGCAGGATCCATTACTTAGAAATCCTAGGGAATACTTAGAAATCAGTTCTCACAGGCAGGATATAAATAAATAAATCTTGCTGTTGGAGCAAATTGTTTTTAGCGAATGTTAACTACATCTTTTTATTTGTAGCTGAAGCATTTTACTGGTTTTACAATGGTGTGTGTTTATGCATGTCAAAATTAACAGCAAATGATAATACTAATTCCCAATAGAGGAAGTGTAGAGACAGCTGGTAGCATTGCACAGTATGCACGGTTTTTTATTTTTCTTCAAAAGGCTCAGGAAGTAGAAATTTAATTGGTAGGACTGGGACATCTCTTCCCACCATCCAGCTGGATCAGGCATTGCCTTCCATGCTTGTAAAGGCTGCTCACTCTGAAAATGGCAAGGCAGGAGCACAGTCTCATCTGCTTGTTATGTGTATTTCAGTTGCAGTGTATTTGGAGAGAGAACCGAGTGCAAACTTTGTACACATAAACATGACAAGAGACTATCTCTAGCTAGAACTACCTACCCTTTACATTAGCAGTGGGCTTCTTCATCTGCAATGAGAGCTGTCATTTGATAATCATGAATTGGATTCTTCTACTGAAATTTCATTTCTACTATATCATTATGTGGTCATGGCACTATATGTGGAGCGAATGTTTCCAGCACAGAAGCTCTCTGTATCAGCTTTGCTTAGTTCAACAAGAGGAAGACTACTTGAACCCTACCTGTGTCCAGGGTTATTTCCAAAGTAATTCCCAGGCAAGGGGTGGTTGTTCTGTGTTGTAGCAACTCCCCTTGTTATAGTACACTTCATATTAGTTGTATTGGGTACAAGATCTTCAGGAAGGTAGGAGATCATGCACATGACTTTCTACCAGCTAACCAATTCCTGACTTCTCCCCTTCTGCACACTATGCAGTTGCAGTGCATAAAGGGAGGTGCCCCCCTCCACTGAGTGATACCAGAGAGGAAGAGGAAACTCGATTACAGTTGCTCTGGATGGCTGTATTCGAGAGTGGGGGTGGGGCGTTGGCCACTGTGGCCGGATACAAGCAAACAAAAACAATAAAAGACATTACAAGTTAACACATTCACAGCGCAAGTTAGTCTCCACTGTGAAAGACTAGCCCAATTTTTTAAAGTTGCTGATGCACTGATATTGGTGAATCTCTAGTGGAAAAGAGATTCAAAGTTGTGGGGCAATCCCAAAATGTATTTTTCTATGTGCACAAGATGTTCTTTCTTGAGCTCCTGAAGAAGCTGTTAAGAGAGTGCTCTTTGTCAATCCACGAGATCATGATGGGGCATTAAAGAAGCCTCTGAATTATTACACACACACACACACACACAGACACACACACAGACACACACACACACACACACACACACACACACACACACACACACACACACACATTGGATTTCATCTGACATTTTGTTTCCCTCAGGGGAAATCCTTCTATTATTCTTTATTGTCCCCTATAAAAGCAACCATTTTAATATCTCCTTTCAGGCAATTCCTGGATGATGATGGTTGACAGATGCCTTTCTCAAGCAGACCCAAGATGATTTATAACAATATAAAATAATATATATATAAAAGCAAAGCAAAACACAATAATTTATCCATACAGTATACAAAGTTTAAAGCAAAGCAAAACAACTGTTTTATCTATAGCACTCTTAACACCACATGTCTCTGTAAAATGAACAGGGCAGTAGCAACGCAACAGTCGATTGTTGCAGAAACCAGTCAGAACCAAACATTACTGCAACAGCCTGTCACCTGCCATCCAGTACCATGAAACACAATCAAATGTCTAGGAGCAGAGGAAAGTTTTTACCTGGCACCAAAGAGATAGTACTGTCAGCACCATGTTGGGGAGGGCGTTTCACAAGTGGGGGTCCTCAACAGCAAAACCCCTCTCCCTTGTTGCTACCTTCTGACCTCTCAGAGGTGGCATGCACAGAAGGACCTCACATCGTGATCTTAACCTATGGGTAGGTTCATGCCAGGAGAGGAGTTCCATCATGTACTGGGGTCCCAAGCTGTGTAAGACTTTACAGGGTTAATACTAGTACTTTAAACTGGAATGGATGATATCAGATCACATGGGCTTCTAACAATCATGGCAGAAGTGTTAACACTCGCTTCTCAATCAATTCTGAAACATTCACTCACTACTCTATCCATTATGCATTCACCTTTTAAATACCCTAACATTTTTACCATGTTAAAAATTCTGAACTGCCATCAATAGGAATGCTTGCCTTAAAGTTTACTGAATGAATGAAACTGGCAAAAAAAAAGAGTATAAGTTGTAACTATTTCTTCTGTTATTTAATATAAATTGATATTGGTTAGCCTGTGTATCGATAAGACTATATCCCATTAATTATTTATTAATTTCATCACAGATTATACTCTGTAAGGCAAGCCTTGCCGCCTTCCTTGACAGATAGCACTTCACAGCTTCACTGTTTGACTTGGGCCAATGTATAATGGCAGTGTTATAAATTGACTCTAGAGAAAGAAATGGCAAACAAAATATCCTGAATCCAGTAAGTAGCGCATTGTCAGTTCCACAGTGCTTTCCAGCCCCCTGAATTGCTCTGCAGTTCACACTCACCTTTATAAACCTTTTAACCTGATTCAGATCCACATTTACATACACTAGCAACTGCAACAATCACATATTTTAATTTTTGAAAAATAATTTTAAAACTGAGTTATTAATATATAGTTCACCTTTTGTTCAAGGACCAAAAGGCAGCATACATGACTGCCCCTCCCCCTATCCCCATTGCTATCCTCACCACAAGGGCCGGCTATATCATTAGGGAAGCTGCTGCCTCATGGGTATCATGAAAGGACAACAAATTGTTAATGTACAGTTAATGTACGGGAGACATACTTTTGGAATTTTCTTCCAGATGTCAGAAAAAACGTGACTGGCTTTGGGTACTATGCATGTTGACTGGAATTGGGGGCATTGCTTGCTGGTCTGCCTCAGGCAGCAAAATGTCTTGGAAGGTTAGGCTGAGAGGTGATGACTGGCCCAAATCACGTTCATGGTTCAGTGGGGATTGGAACCTGGGCTTCCCTGGTGCAAGCCTGCCACTTTCAGCACCACCACATTGGCACTCCAAATCTGCAAATTTGGTACACTGTGCAGAATAACCAATCATGCAAAATACAAATCTTCCTCTGAAAAAGACAAAACAAAATGAAGCAGCCATAGCAATTACTTTGCACTCTTTATGACAGTAACTTTGTATTTCAATATTCTGTTTTTTTTTCAATAATTTTTATTCAGATTTTCATAAAACATACAAGACAAAATCATAAAACATTCAAAGACAAAAAACAAAATCAAAAATAGTTAAACAAAAAGAAAAAAAGAAAAAAAAAACAAAAATAAAAAATAAAGAGTAAAATATTGACTTCCCATTTGTCAAAGATCAAATCAGTTATAAGTCTATAATATATAACAATCCTGTCTCTTAAGTCATATTATAAAATCACTTTCCTCCAGTAGTTATCTTACTTAATCATCAAATCTCATATACATTACTTTATTCTTTCCACAAAAAGTCAAAGAGAGGTTTCAATTCTTTAAGAAATACATCTATCAATTTTTTTTTTTCCAGATAAGCATATCGATTAATCCATCTCATTACTAATTATGATAATCTTATTGTCATAACCATAGTCAAAATAAACATTTCAATTAATCCATCACATCAGAATCTGTTAGGTTCAGTAATTTCAGTAGCCATTGTTCTATTATCTCTATTAGTTCCATTTTCCGTCTTCCATCTTCAGTAGTCTTGTTAAGTCCAGTAATTTCAATATCCAATCTTCCATTATCAGTATTCCATAATAATCTTGCTGTCAAAGCCATAGTCATATAGTAAGAGTCTGATGGGAATTACCTCTATCCCAAATATTTTCTTGCCATCCATTCTGAATAGGTTGCTGAAATACTGCTGTAAAATCATATCTCTGTTCTTTTTTTCAAAATACACTGGGTCATCTCTTAAAAGTTTTTCCATTGTCACATGGCTGCAGTTAATTCCATAGATTTTCTCTATATTGGGCTCCATCACATCATTCCAGTCCAGAAGATTATCCATGCCATTGATAACTTTATCTCTAGAATCTTCATTAATTTCTTCAGAGATAACATTGAGTTCCAAACAATAGATTTTATTTCTAAAGTCCATAGACTCCAAATCTTGTTCCTGTTCCACGTTTGTTCCAATCTCCGGGATCTCCTCTCTCACAGGGACCCCTGTTCCAGTCTCCAGGGTCACCTCTCTCACAGGGACCCCTGTTCCAATCTCCGGGGTCTCCTCTCTCACAGGGACCCCTTCCAGGGTCACCTCTCTCACAGGGACCCTTATGTCTTTAATCTCCTGCTTCATTTTACTCAATTCAATTTTCATTATCTCAATCTCATCCATTATTTTCTGAAACATAGTTATTTCCAGATTCTCAGCCACTTTCTTAATTGCCATTTTAAAAGAAAAATATAGGAAAACCACTTCTTATTTCAGCAACAATTGGGTTAATACTCCAAACTTGGTGACATCACAGTATAAACAGAGCAGACAGCCTTATCTCTCCATAGTTAAGTAAACAAAATGCAGTTCCCAGGAACGGAACAATTAATGGCAATCGTCAAGAAACAGATTCGTCAAAATAAAATAGACCAAAAAGAGAGTAGTCTCAAAACAGTATAATATTTTTCAAAATAAAAATCTGGAATAGAAATCCCTCTTCTGTGTATATCTTTAGAATGCAAATCCAGGACAGCTTTTTGCAACAAAAACAGAGATAAGCTATTAATTAGTGCGTAGCAGAGAGAAGTTATGGCTCCCCAGTGAGATGTCAAAAACCGATCAATCTGGCAAATCTCTTTTAAACAGCAACAATTTAAGTCAAGTAAAAGAAAAATATAGAAAGAAGGGTGCTTGCCTGTTAGTGCGTTCTCTCTTAGAAGATAAGATGAACGTTCGCTTTAACAGATAGAGCTTGCTGTTGAAAATCCGTCCCACCTTCGTCGGCTGGACCTCGTCCCATAAATTAATGAGATCTGGTCGTCCCAACAAAAATAGGCTTTGAGGTTAATCTCTTCGTTTCTCCCTACCCGGGAGAAGTTTAATCAGTCAAAAAAAAAAGAAAAAACTGACTGATATATCTGAATAAGCTTCTTTTGAGGCAGGAGCCCGTCTCAAAAGCAGGCACAGGCTAAGTCACCCTTCCCGGAAGTCCTATTTCAATATTCTGGAGGGGCTCTAGTTCGGGTGTAGAACACATGCTTTGCATGTCCCAGGTTCGCCCCGGCATCTCCAAGAAGGGCTGGGAAAGTCACATGTCTGAAACCCTGGGAAGTTGTTGCTAGTCACCATTAACAATACTGAGCTAGGAGGACAGATGTTCTAATCAGCCTAAGGCAGTCTCCTTTTTTTCTTTGTTTCAGCCATGTTCATCATACTGGTGCTGTATTTAAAATTTGCTCTTACCCTACATATCCAGAACACCTTAGGAATGTTATTATAATTTGCACATTTCTGTTCCTAGTTTGGGGACAGTAGCTGCATACACACTAACCCATTTGTATCATAAAAATGGAGTTTTTTCTGAATCTGGAATCATTCATGCTCAGCCTCAACATATAGCTTTCAATCTAGATTTATTCTAGATCCTGCTGTCCACAAAGGTCAGTGTGGCAACCTGATATGTATTTTATAACCGTCCCCTTGATTAGGTTATCCATGTCTTATCCTCTCTGCAGATGCCCTAGGAGGTGAGTGAAGAAGAAAGTGGTGATTGCGATCTTCGTATATGTCCACCCACACATCACTGGGCAGGTGTGGATACACCCCATATTGTCAAGACTACCTACATCTGTTTCCTTCCGTTTTCAATTGGACACACTGAAAAGTAATGCAGAATCAATCTGCACTGAGCTTTTATTTTCAGAATGAACGTTTCTCAAGAAGCGGTTTTCAAGGGCAAAAAATATGCACTAGATTTACATTGTGGGTGGACTATGTAGAAAAAACAAGCACTCAGTTTCCATTGGTTCTAGAATAAAATGCTGTGTGTATGCAGCCTGTGTATCTCTTAGTTCTAAAACAGATTTACATTGGGATATGGCCTATTTATCTCAATGGAACACTCCTAGGATTTAGCCTTTTTAATTCAAAAAAGGCAGGATGGATTTCCATCACAGCCTCTTTCCTTCACTGACAAGCCTTTCATTGAGTTTTGTCTCACAACTGCTGATGAAAGCAAAGGCATTGTTAATTTATACAGACCGAGCATGTGGTGTCATCTGCTATCATGTTCCACATCAACTCTATGGTACTGGAGGTGAAAGGCATGCTGTTACCCACTAGCCTGTTTCTAATTTAAGTTTGTTGGGTTCATTAAAATGATTTCTTAGATTTGAATTGTGAGTTGCTGCATTTGTTTTGATCTCAATTCAGTTTTTCTTTAAAAAAAATCATATTCTTAGTGCCTAATGAAAGCTGCAGCAGACAGTTAACATTAATCAATGAAAGATTAAATAACAATAGGAAAACCAAACATGGAGGTTCTGCAGTCTCCTAAGCAAATGGCCTTGTCTCATTTATAACTACTTTGATGCTGTGGCAAATGGAGGGGGGGGGCGGGGGGATCATTCAGTAGTACTATCTAGCCTGAGTCCAAAGCTAGCAAAGGGGAAACAAACACATTATAGAAAAGAGATGAGCACCACATAGAGGCACAATACAGGAAATGCATTGCTTGTGACTGCTGAGGAATATCACAGACTGAAAACTATTCATCTCAGTTCAAGCAAAATAGCTATTAGAGCGCTAGAGCTCATGTTATCCATACAGCACTGCTGTGTTCAGTGCTTACACACATAATATTATGTTTATTACACATAATAAACAAAAGGGAAAACAGGGTTGCCAGGTTCAGGGCCTGAGACTGATCCTGTATCTTTAGGAGAAGAGAAAGTCAGCCAAGTGCAGGTGTTCTTGCAACCCTGTAATGGGAAAAACCACAAGGTGGAATTCTCCCTTCCCCAGATACAGAAGACCTCTTGGTTGCCAGGCCCAGCCTGTCTTCTGTATCTTTAAAAGGTGTGCAGGGGTAAAGGAGAATTCCACCTTGTGGTTTTTCCCATTACAGGGTTGCAAGAACACCTGCACTGGGCTGACTTTCTCTTCTCCTAAAGATACAGGATCAGTCTCAGGCCCTGAACCTGGCAACCCTAAGGGGAAACCATCTGTCCCGCACAAATGCAGCAGTCATGTCCCAAAGCCACTGCAATCTAAAAATGAATCAGCATTAGATGGCCAGAAAACAGTTGCAGCTGGTACTGCTGGAAGTTGTGGTAGCCAATCAATGTAGAAGAAACAACAGTTGGACAAGCCGCGGAACGCAGGAAGCTGCCTTAAGCCAAGTCGGACCATTGAGCCATCTAGCTCAGTATTGTCTACAGTGGAGATGCCACAGGCTGAATCTAGTACCTTTTGCATCCAAAGCATAAACTTACCACCAAGCTATGGCCCTTCACCAGTTATTTTAACTTTGTTTTGTTTTAAAGATTTAGAAGGAAACTAGCTAATTTATATGCAACAATGAATTCATATTTTTTTAAAAACTGAAGAAAAAAGTATAAAAATAAAAAGGATCTAAGGCTATAGACTGCAGTCCATGGGCCGATGTACAAATTACATCCATGAAGGGGAAGCCACAGCATACACACTATACCTTTAAAGCAGGCTGAAAGCACATCATTTCCCCCCTCCAAGAATTCTGGAAACTGTAGCTTATTCCTTACAGAGCTATAATTTCTAGCACCTAAAAATACTACAGTTCCCAGGATTCTTGGGGGGGAATAATGTGTTTTCAATGTACTTTAAATATGTGGGGTATGTGCAGCCACATGGTGGTAGATATCATTTGGTGAAACATTTGTGTGTGTTAGCATTTATTGTGCTAACAATATGAGTTGGAAGTTTTCTCGACACCATTGCAAGTCCTACAGGCATGCTACTTGCAGTTGCACAAAGAAAGCTGTGCAATCCACACAATGAGGTATGGGTAGCACACCTACAACTCATCAGATCGTACCAGCACAGTGTGGTTAATAGCATGGAGCATTTGTGCAGCAGTCACACCACACAAACTACCTGTTAGGCTACAATCCCGCAACTCTGCATGTTCCTACTGCAACATACATCACAGCAAGAATACTTGACAGATGCCAAATGACATCAGGTATCTTAGTAGTGCAATATCAAGTTGTATTCAATAGAGGAAGACACGAGGGGACAGCTGCGCTCACCTGATCTCCTGACAACTGAGTCACTGCCACTTAGTGGAGGGGAAAGGGAAAGGGGTAAAGCGACAGGAACGTCTGCATGGTGCAAATGCACCAGCAAGAGTGCCAAATTGGTTTAGAGAAAAGGCGGGTCAGAGGAGACATGATAGAAGTGTATAAAATTATGCATGGCATTGAGAAAGTGGATAGAGAAAAGTTTTTCTCCCTCTCTCATGATACTAGAACTCGTGGACATTCAATGAAGCTGAATGTTGGAAGATTCAGGGCAGACAAAAGGAAGTACTTCTTTACTCAGCGCATAGTTAAACTATGGAATTTGCTCCCACAAGATGCAGTAATGGCCACCAGCTTGGATGGGTTTAAAAGAAGATTAGACAAATTCATGGAGGACAGGGCTATCATTGGCTACTAGCCATGATGGCTGTGCTCTGCCACCCTAGTCAGAGGCAGCATGCTTCTGAAAACCAGTTGCCGGAAGCCTCAGGAGAGGAGAGTGTTCTTGCACTCGCATCCTGCTTGCAGGCTTCCCCCAGGCATCTGGTTAGCCACTGTGAGAACAGGATACTGGACTAGATGGGCCACTGGCCTGATCCAGCAGGCTCTTCTTATGTTCTTATGTGTGTTTCCAGTCAACTGCAGACAGGAAAAATGAGAACTTAACATATTCGCCCATCCCCATGTGTGAAGCAGCCCCTAAGATAACAGAGTTATTATATACAAATGCAGATGCTGCAAAAGAATAAAATAGACTCCTCTGATAGATATCCTCCCCCCTTCCCCTAAAAAAGGAATGCTATTAATTACAAATATTTCAGTATCTTAATTTCCCCATATACACCCTCCTTTTGTTTTTAGTCTCATGTGAGATAATGGCAGCTTTGGATGAAAATTATTCTCAAGTCATCAACATTCTCTTTGTACAACTCCAAGTTTAAATCTCTCTCTTTTTAGGGCTGCATCCAGATAAAAATACAAAAATATTCAAAAATAAGACTTGGGGTGCCCTCTGCTGGCTCTTCACTAGTACTAAATTCTGCACGTTGAAAAGTATTCCAGATTTAACCTAGAAAAATCACAGAAAAAGTGTTTATGACAGCACACAAGTCTGTATGCAGCCCAGTTCTGAAAAATACATGGATGTCAGTAAAAACTGACTATGGTGTGTACAGAACGATGACTATGAAGCAATACGAGCAACTTTACCCAGTGCAACTGTGATACAGCATCAGTAACTTGATAACTGTCCAGAACTATGGGCAAGGGGAATGGGTTTTTTTTAAGTTTTTTTATTTAAAATATTTAAGTGCCACCTTTAAGTGTAAAACTCTGAAGGTGGCTTTCATAAAAACACAAATATATAATACAGTCACCAATCAAAAATATGAATAAACCAGCAAATAACAAAACAGCCCAGACTTCAAACATAAGTATAACTAACCCAATAACAGCAAGGAAGCATATCTCTCTATACATAAACGTAAGCCCTCACGCCATCACAGCATGATGGTGGGGGCTGGGTGAGCACTAGCAGCTGTGGCCCAAAGAGGATGCCGGGCAATAGGCCAGGCCTGGGAGCGAGCAGGCCAGCCCCACCATTTCACCCCGAGAGAAAGAGAGCAAGTGAGCAGGCAAAGATGGTGACTACTTCTCCAAGCAGCAATCCCTGCCTCCTTTGCTTGCTTGCTTGCTCAATCCTTCCTGCTGCACCACCCAAAAGAGAGGATGTACAAGCAATGAGAGGCACCAGCAGCCATTTCCTGTGCTACCAAGAGAAAGAAAGGCTGAGCAATCACTTGGAGGAATGCTCCTATAGATACCAACATTTTTCCACTGTGGGGCTAACAGCATCTTGTATAGGGGTGCTAAAAAATAATAATTTGAGAGGCACATAGCTAAAAACATAAAGGTCAACAAAATTCTTTAAATACAATAATAGCAGGAGATCATAGGGAGGCAGTTGGACCTTTGGATGACAAGGGAGTCATAGGTGTGCTAAGACCTTCAGAGCCAGTGTGGTGTAGCAGTTGGAGTGTCAGACTAGGACCTGGGAGACCAGGGTTCAAATATCCGCTCAGCCATGAAACTCACTGGGTGACCTTGGGCTAGTCACTGTTTCTCAGCCTTACCCTAGTCTCACAGGGTTATCATGAGGATAAAATGGGGGAGGGGAGAGAACTTACTAGGAGAAAGGGTGGGATATAAATTTAACAAATAAAATAAAACAATAAATAAACCATGTTTGTATGCCACCTTGCGCTCCTTGGAGGAAAGATGGTATAAAATGTAATAATAAATAAATAAAATGAAATAAAATGAAAAAAATAAAGGAACATAAGGAGATTGCAGAGGAAGGGCTGTAGCTCAATGGTAAATCATCAGCCTTGCATACAGGAGGTACCAGATTCAATTTCCAGCATTCCAGATAGGGCTGGGAAAAGACTCCTGCCTGAAAACCTACTATTGATCATGGCTCTGAATTGCTTTGGACGTACATTTTTTTTGGAACTAGGCAAATGTTCTTTTTGTTCTTTGGCAAATGATGAAGCCTCTGACAGTGACTGGCTGAACTGTCTTTGGTGGGACAGGATTTGCAGCGTCCTTGGCTGCCAAAGGCTGGAGATCGTAGACTGGAGCGTACCAGTCTAAGAATGGAAAAGAAAGGAGCCTAAAAGGCCTAACAACACTGGGAATGGGTTGGAACAGGGTGTAGTCCAGAGGAATGACAGCAAGAACTCAGTGGTAGAGCATCACTAACTCAGATCATCCACATGGTGATTTAGTGTGTGTCTGGTGCTGTTTGCATCCCTTTGTAATCCACATGGTTCACATGATTTTGCAGGCAAGCAGAAGATATAATGCAGTTTCCCCCTTTAAATCCGTATTAACCCAATGCTGATAATGCAAAAAGGAAAGGAAAAACCATCTCAGTTGTGCTGCGCTCCTCCTTGTAGGCACTTTGCACCTATGTTTTTGTAGTGGGTGATTGTGATCATGAGAAATCTACCCTCAGTCAGGTAAAGTCTTGAGTGAGCAGCCTTTTCTGGGCTCTTCCAGATGAGACCTTTGTTGTGCTTTTGCTCTGCCTTATTTACTGAATTTTTCAAAGGGTCCTATTCTTAAATTACGCCTGTTCCTAAAACAAGCTATAATTCTTTAAACGGAGATTGTCATTGTCTGTCACATCACAAAATAAAAAGACAATTTTCCAAAAACAATCCTAGGGAGAGTTAAGCACATCTGGGGGGGACATGCACCAATCTACCCACCCTGCCTACAGGGCTGCACATAGTAAACTATAAACTATGGAATACATTTCCACAAGAGGCAATGATGGCCACCAAATTGAGTTGCTTTACAGAGGATTAGGCACATTCATGTAGAATAACATTATGTGTCTACTAGCCACAATGATTTGGCTCTATCTCCACTGTCAGAGGTAGTATATCTCTGGGTACCAGTTGCTGGGAATCACAGATGGGTAGAGTGGTGTTGCATTCAGGTCCTGCTTGTGGGATTCCATGAACATCAGGTTGGCCACTGCTCTACCTCCACGATTAGAAGCAGTTTGCTTCCAAATACCAGTTGCTGGAAACATCAGGAGGGGAGGGTGCTCTTGTAGTCAGATCCTGCTTGTGGGCTTCTAATAGGCATCTGGATGGCCACTGTGAGAACAGGATGCTGGACTAGATTACCATTGGCCTGATCCAGCAGGCTCTTCTTATACTCTTTTGTACATCAGAGAAAAAAGGTCAACATCATTCCCACTGCAGCTTCAGTAGTTTAGTGGCAAATTCAGAAGTGTAGGTTCCCTTCACGATAATCACAGCCACGCCCCTCATAGCCACACCCCTTCTAAAATAAAATAATCTGGCCAGGCTTGAATACTGCTTCTTTGTTACTTTCATGATTTGACTGTCCTTTCTCACTGTCAGAGTTATTGCTTGAATTACTGTATTCAATGTCTACATGTCTATCTCCTGCTTCTACCAAACTGCCTGATGATGTAGATGGGGATGCTATCAGCAGGATTCACTGTCTCTTCTTATGCAGTTACAGAATTCTCACTCTCCGCAGTTTGTCTTAGCTTTTTGAAGTAGGCTTGCTTGTACTTGACACTCTTTGGGGCCTACTTAGCTAGGGTTGCCATACTCCAAATCCGGGCAGGTTAATTTGCATATTATGTAAAGTATTATTTGCATATTATGCAAATATTTGCATATTAATATTTGGATTGTCCAGTTGTTTTGTTTTTGTGCCCAGGAATTACCACCAAAAGCTGGGGAAAGATGTGAGAAATCTTTTTTTTAAAAGCAACATTTTCAGCCTTAAATGCCTAGACTCTAGTTTCCAACACTATGGAGTATTTATTGATTGATTAAGAGAATTTATACCCTGCCCTTTTGCTGTTAAAAACAGAGCTCAGCACAGCTTACAAATATAATAAAAACAATAAAAATACACAATCAATATAAAAACATAATAAAAACACAAAATAGCAACAAACATAAAGTAAGTCAGGGCAGCAGTACGTTAACCATATACGATATATTTCAAAGATGTGGTGGGTGGAGAAAAACAAGAAGCCAAAATGTTAGGAAAAGGAGTCTTTCACACCACATGCTCAGTTGTAAATACTGTTGCAGCAAGTTTTACAAGTTCCTCCAGTATTCCACTGGTGCAGGCACTCAGACATTCAAAGTATCTGTATGTTCCTTAGGTTTTATAAAAGCAGAGCTTTGCTTAACTCAAAATTTCTTCTCCCTTTGATCAACCTACACAGGTTCCACCTCCATACTCAAAATGAAACTGGGTCTGGAAGTGTGCAACGACCCCACACATACCTTGCTAATTAGATTATCAATGCCAGGATGTCTGTCTTATTGACTACTCTCCTGCTCCCCCCCCAGGCATCATGAAAGACCCAGTCCTGGGCTCAGAAACAAAATAAATATCTGGTCCTCTTCAAAGTATTGATAAGCCTCTTGTTTTAATTGAAATAATAATTATAAATTCTTGTTCTTATCACTAATGGGAGTTAATTATCTTGCATATGCTGCTGTTGCTTCTATGGCTGTAACGGAGTGAGGTTAAAGATAAGTGAAATGCAAATAGGAAAAAAAAACACAGAAGGCAGTAACACTTTCCTAAATGTAATACCATACCAACCACAACAAGATTCCTATGAGTAAGGCAAAAAACTAAGCATCTCACAACCAGTCAGGATTCCTAACCAAAAACTAAAAATATGATAAATGAAGAAATATTTATATAAGCATGACTATCAAATATATTTATTATTTACACAAACTGTAAAGATATTTATAGTGCAATCCTAGGTTTATTTATTCAGAAGCAAGTCCCAGTGTATTCAGTGGGGATTACTCAAACAGGGACAGAAATGCAACCTCAAGTGATAAGCAACTTCATTCACACAACCCAAAATTCCGAATCATGCCACTTTACGCTGTTTTGCAACTGTTTATACTTGTTTTTATGGTTATTGGATTTTAAATGGCTTTATTTCTTGTTGTGAGCTGCCTTGGTTTCTAACCCTACCTCACAGGGGTGTTGGAAAGACTCCATACACACACACGCACACACTGCAGATGTATAAATACATACAGTCCATATAATAGTTTATTGTCAAGCCAGTTGGTCATTGCAGAAAAATCAGTATTAGTTTTAAAAAAATCAGTATTACTTTCCTACAGAATAAAAACTGTAATACCTAAGTAAGCCCTGCCTACTTGCTTTAAAATAGGACTGGAGAAGGGGGCAGAAAGAGTTAGAACACAAACACAATTCTTTTTTACATTCACTCCAAAGTCCCATTGATTTTGAGCACATTCATAACCATGTCTACTCAAAAGTAAGTCCTATTGAATTCAATGGGATTTACTCTGGGCATATGGGATTAGCATTGCTTTTACAAAAAGCAAGCATTGGGAAGGTTTTCAAAACACTGCCCAAGATCTGACTCCTGCACACAAGAGGAAAAAAAACTGAAATGTATATACTTACCCAATTTATGAGATTTTCAGATAAACGGGGTGAAACCGCCATTTTGTTTTCTAGACACAGCCTCAGGTCAATGAAACTGAAACACAATCCCTGATTGGCTGCAATTCTGAACGGGCGGGGTTAAAGCTAGGAAGTGCTGTAGTACTGTATACAGTACTGTTTAAAAAAAGATTTAACAGTCAGGGTGCAGCTGACGTTTTTATGTATATCTCGAGAACCGGACCACCTAGGAACTTAATTTTTTTTTAAATTAAAGCTGAGAATCCGGGCCACCTAAGGGGCTAGCCAGGCGCCGGGTGGCATGCATAGAATCCGGGTAAAACCCGGCTAACCGGGCAATATGGCAACCCTATACTTAGCTGACTCAAAAATGCTATTGCACACACCCAAATCTCTGAGTGGTGAGAGGCTTCCGGGGGTCCAAGTGCTTACCCATGATTTGGAATGAAAGTCAGCAGAGACTGTGGTGTCTTTCTGATATACGGTTTTATTTACATATATATACAACCTGATCATAAGATAAAAGGGGCTTACAACATTAACACTCCATCAGATTTTGCTTCCCCATTAGGCTTATAGGGAGGCTTCTGAAAGCCATGGTCTTGGATTAGGCACAGAGAGCAAGCCTCTCTGTATCTTTCCAGCTTCCAGCTCCACATCAGACTAAAAACACACAGGCATCTTTTGGCCCTTGGATGAGGGGGGGGGAGGCCTACCCTAGTTGTTTCTATAGTAACACATCTTCTCTTGGCTAAGCCTTTTGACATGTTGATCTGGTACTTGACAGACTCATTAGCCTAACAAAGAAACTGGTTTGACCAGTACAGCAGGTTTCTCTGCTACAACTCCATCTATACAGAGACATCATCCTTACCAACCCGCCAATCCTACAACAATGCATTCATTTTTGTTTTCATTTCCTCCATGGACTCTGGTCAAACTAGTTTTGCATGCTTCTTTTTTACTTATTTTTTACTGTTTTTAAATGGTACATCACACATATAAACATTACAATTACAACCAAAAATCCCAGTTCCTTCCCCATTAGATTCAAAGTGCAATTCTTGCATGCTTTTGTCTAGCACTTTCCAATAGCTGGTGAAAAATTGAAATGAGGTATCAGGAAGCATAAGCAACAATTAAATAAATGTATGTGCCTGTCATAGCAATTAAATAAATGTACGTGCCTGTCATTTGGCACCAAGTGAAGCATACAGTTAGACAGAGTACTGTGCCACTTATACTCACCCCAAGTGTTTGAATTAGGCCATCTCTAAGAGCTAGATCATGTAAATATTATCTATATAATTTGAATGGTTAGTTCTTGAGAGGACCCACTTATTATTGTAACTGTAATTTGTTTCACCCTCTCCAGGATGCACACCTTAATGTGGTGAGGGGGTTTGAGAGTGTTGAAGAAGCTGAGAGCAATGCTGTCAGGAGTCTAGGCTGTTGTGTTAAAAATGAGCCTGTTCTTTGCTCTGGTCATAAGAAGGAGCCAGACAGCAGTTTTAAAAGTAAAATATAAAAGGTTTATTAAAAGGCACTCACAAGAAACAACTACAATGTGGGTGCGGTCGACACCCACCTGCCTTTGTCCCCAAGCTTATATACTCTTCAGTAAGCATCTTACAGGAAGCTTTACAATAGGAACTCCAAATAAGGCAGCACTATACTACTTCACATTCTGAATGGCTGATTTCCAGTTTACAACAGTACAACATTCCCTGATTACGCTTCCGGCCATTCCCTGATTTCTCCTTTGGTCATACTTCTGGTCATGTCTGGATCATGCCCTGACTGCGTGCTCAGCTTACTCTACAGAGGCGGCGAACGCACATCATCCGTTGTCTCATGGAGGTGCTAAGCCATAACAGTAGATAACTTTCAAGGAGATGTTAAGCTGTACTGTTACAAAGGAATTAACCCTTAACAAGGCCAAGAGGCTAGATTCCTAGCAGGGGCACCCAAGGCGGAATGGTCAAAGCTGAGACACCAGACTAAGATGCATCCAAACTCAGAGGGAGGCAATGGTGAACCACCTCTGAATACTGCGAAAACCCTGTGAACAGAGTACCCAAAATGCAACACGAGATAGTGCTGGAATATGAGACCCCCAGGTCAGAAGGCACTCAACAAGCTACTGGGGAAGAACAAAGGACAAGTAGCGCTGTGACTAATGATGCAGCTGGGTCAAAGCCGAAAGGAAGCCCAGAGGCTGATGCGCACAGATGCAAAAGGAGAGTCTGGAGTTGTACGACGCACACAATAGGAACATGGAATGTGAGAAGCATGAACCAGGGAAAGTTAGAAATTGTCAAGCAAGAAATGGAACATATCAACATTATAATACTTGGCGTGAGTGAATTAAAATGGACAGGAATGGGACATTTTCAATCTTGTTGTTGTTATATGCCTCCGAGTTGACCACGACTTAATAAACAAGTTAAAGAGGAAAGCACAAAAGCAGGACTACAGCCGAACGTCAAACAGACTAAAGTAATGACAACAGAAGAGTTATGCAACTTTAAAGTTGACAATGAGGACACTGAACTTCTCAAGGATTATCAATACCTTGGCACAATCATTAACCAAAATGGAGACAATAGTCATGAAATCAGAAGGCTAGGACTAGGGAGGGCAGCTGTGAGAGAAAGAGAAAAGATCCTCAAATGCAAAGATGTATCACTGAACACTAAAGTCAGGATCATTCAGACCATGGTATTCCCAGTCTCTATGTATGGATGTGAAAGTTGGACAGTGAAAAAAGCAGATAAGAGAAAAATCAACTCATTTGAAATGAGTTGGAGGAAATGTTGGAGGAGAGCTTTGCACATACCATGGACTGCGAAAAAGACAAATAATTGGGTATTAGAACAAATTAAACCAGAACTGTCACTAGAAGCTAAAATGATGAAACTGAAGTTATCATACTTTGGACACATAATGAGAAGACATGATTCACTAGAAAAGACAATAATGCTGGGAAAAACAGAAGGGAGTAGAAAAAGAGGAAGGTCAAACAAGAGATAGATTGATTCCATAAAGGAATCCACAGACCTGAATTTACAAGATCTGAACAGGGTGGTTCATGACAGATGCTCTTGGAGGTCACTGATTCATAGGGTCGCCATAAGTTGTAGTCGACTTGAAGGCACATAACAAACGTTGTCCCTGTGTTATTTTATCTGTAGTGGCTCATGTGCAAACACAAGACATCGTTTGACAATGAAGTCACCAAGTGGAAATGCACACTGAACCTCTCCAAACTTCTGTGTTTCAGAGGCTGCAGTCTCTGAAGCTGCAGAGCAACAAAGAACTCTGTAAAAGCTACATCTGGTTATTGAGCTGTACCCCTTGCAACCCAATCCCATGTATGCCTACAGAAAGCAAGTCCTACTGAGCTCAGTGGGGTTTGCTCCCATCTAAAAGTGCCATAGGGGTCACATTCACACCATACATTTGTTCTGCTATTATTCCACTTTAAACAGTCATGGCTTCCCCCAGAGAATCTGGGAACTGTAGTTTGTTAAGAATACTGAGACCCCGTTCCCTTCACAGAACCACAATCTGCAGAGAGATTTAACGGTCAGTCCCTTTCCCCAAAGAACTCTAGAACTGTAGCTCTATCGGGGAAATAGGTATCTAAGTCCTAAGAACTCTCAGTACTCTTCACAAACTACCCTTCCCAGGATTCTTTGGGGGAAGCCATGACTGTTTCAAGTGGGAATAATAGTAGAAGAGAGAGCATTGTCAGGGGACGGTGTAAAAGCTGGAACTGAACATAACAGGCCGGAACGGGCCCTTTATAAAAGAACTTGATGCCAAAAACACTGGGATGTGTTAGAGACACTTGAGAACAACATTTAGGAACAAAAACCATTCCGATAGGAGTTTTATTAACCCTTTAACAACCAAAATGCCCTCCGGAATGGAATGAAACAGCCCGGAACGGCAACTTCCCAGCGAGCCAGAGCTCTGAAATTCACCAGTCCCACATGACTACATGGGATGCATGCAATAAGACACAAAACTTCCACACAAACCACGTTCCGATACCCGTTCCGGGCTATAATACGCTTTTACGTAAAACAGCCCAGAACGGTGTTTTCCCAATCAGCCAGACCCACCAAATTCACCAGTCCTACATGACTACATGGGATACATGCAAAAAGACACAAAACTTCCATGCAAACCACGTTCACTATATTAGAAGCTCAACTGGAGTGCATACCGCAGATCAGAAAAGGTACTGCCAGGGCCAAGAAGATGCCAGCATGGTTAACGAGCAAAGTCAAGGAAGCTCTTAGAGGCAAAAAGTCTTCCTTCAGAAAATGGAAGTCTTGTCCGAATGAAGAAAATAAAAAAGAACACAAACTCTGGCAAAAGAAATGCAAGAAGACAATAAGGGATGCTACAAAAGAATTTGAGGAGCACATTGCTAAGAACATAAAAACCAACAACAAAAAATTCTATAAATACATTCAAAGCAGGAGACCATCTAGGGAGACAATTGGACCCTTGGATGATAAGGGAGTCAAAGGTGTACTAAAGAACGATAAGGAGATTGCAGAGAAGCTAAATGAATTCTTTGCATCTGTCTTCACAGTGGAAGATATAGGGCAGATCCCTGAACCTGAACTAACATTTGCAGGAAGGGATTCTGAGGAACTGAGACAAATAGTGGTAACGAGAGAGGAAGTTCTAAGCTTAATGGACAATATAAAAACTGACAAATCACCGGGCCCGGATGGCATCCACCCGAGAGTTCTCAAAGAACTCAAATGTGAAATTGCTGATCTGCTAACTAAAATATGTAACTTGTCCATTGGGTCCTCCTCCGTGCCTGAGGACTGGAAAGTGGCAAATGGAACGCCAATCTTCAAAAAGGGATCCAGAGGGGATCCCGGAAATTACAGGCCAGTTAGCTTAACTTCTGTCCCTGGAAAACTGGTAGAAAGTATGATTAAAGCTAGATTAACTAAGCACATAGAAGAACAAGCCTTGCTGAAGCAGAGCCAGCATGGCTTCTGCAAGGGAAAGTCCTGTCTCAGTAACCTATTAGAATTCTTTGAGAGTGTCAACAAGCATATAGATAGAGGTGATCCAGTGGACATAGTGTACTTAGACTTTCAAAAAGCGTTTGACAAGGTACCTCACCAAAGGCTTCTGAGGAAGCTTAGCAGTCGTGGAATAAGAGGAGAGGTCCTCTTGTGGATAAGGAATTGGTTAAGAAGCAGAAAGCAGAGAGTAGGAATAAACGGACAGTTCTCCCAATGGAGGGCTGTAGAAAGTGGAGTCCCTCAAGGATCGGTATTGGGACCTGTACTTTTCAACTTGTTCATTAATGACCTAGAATTAGGAGTGAGCAGTGAAGTGGCCAAGTTTGCTGACGACACTAAATTGTTCAGGGTTGTTAAAACAAAAAGGGATTGCGAAGAGCTCCAAAAAGACCTCTCCAAACTGAGTGAATGGGCGGAAAAATGGCAAATGCAATTCAATATAAACAAGTGTAAAATTATGCATATTGGAGCAAAAAATCTGAATTTCACATATACGCTCATGGGGTCTGAACTGGCGGTGACCGACCAGGAGAGAGACCTCGGGGTTGTAGTGGACAGCACGATGAAAATGTCGACCCAGTGTGCGGCAGCTGTGAAAAAGGCAAATTCCATGCTAGCGATAATTAGGAAAGGTATTGAAAATAAAACAGCCGATATCATAATGCCGTTGTATAAATCTATGGTGCGGCCCCATTTGGAATACTGTGTACAGTTCTGGTCGCCTTATCTCAAAAAGGATATTATAGAGTTGGAAAAGGTTCAGAAGAGGGCAACCAGAATGATCAAGGGGATGGAGCGACTCCCTTACGAGGAAAGGTTGCAGCATTTGGGGCTTTTTAGTTTAGAGAAAAGGCGGGTCAGAGGAGACATGATAGAAGTGTATAAAATTATGCATGGCATTGAGAAAGTGGATAGAGAAAAGTTCTTCTCCCTCTCTCATAATACTAGAACTCGTGGACATTCAAAGAAGCTGAATGTTGGAAGATTCAGGACAGACAAAAGGAAGTACTTTTTACTCAGCGCATAGTTAAACTATGGAATTTGCTCCCACAAGATGCAGTAATGGCCACCAGCTTGGACGGCTTTAAAAGAAGATTAGACAAATTCATGGAGGACAGGGCTATCAATGGCTACTAGCCATGATGGCTGTGCTCTGCCACCCTAGTCAGAGGCAGCATGCTTCTGAAAACCAGTTGCCGGAAGCCTCAGGAGGGGAGAGTGTTCTTGCACTCGGGTCCTGCTTGCGGGCTTTCCCCAGGCACCTGGTTGGCCACTGTGAGAACAGGATGCTGGACTAGATGGGCCACTGGCCTGATCCAGCAGGCTTTTCTTATGTTCTTATAATATGCTTTTACGTAAAACGGCCCGGAACGGCGATTTCCCAATCAGCCAGACCCACCAAATTCACCCAGCCAACATGACTCGATGGGATTCATGCAAAAAGTCACAAAACTTCCACACAAACCACGTTCCGATACCCGTTCCAGGCTATAATATGCTTTTACGTAAAACAGCCCGGGACGGCGACGTCTATTAGACAAGATCATATTATAGAGGAAAGCATTTTTGCCTGTGGCATGGATTCTTCATTTGTCACAACACTTTGGACATTTGAATATGCCACTAGGAGCTTGATTTATCTCAAGGCAGGACAGATGGTACCAGTCCTGACAGACTCCCTGGCAGAGAATCATTGTGTCCTCCTTGGGTTTCTTGCACAATTACCCATTAAACACAATGACCAAGATGAATTATAATACTGTTGTACTGCTGAAAATAAGAACGCAATTGTAGACAATGATTCTTTAGGCACATTTCTTGAGACAGGAGTGTTGAAATTGTTCATGACTTTCTGATTTGTTTCTTTGTTCTCTGCTGCTGTCTCTGAGTTGCACTTGGTTGTGGAAGTAATGCATTCTTGCTGAGCACTTTACTTTCAATTTGTGCAGCAATTTCAGAAACTCCTCTTCACTCTCACTATCCAGAAGCTGAAGAATATTGTTGGTGTAAACTTTCCGATCACCTTTCCCTCCTTCATGTGCAGAGACCCAGAATTCTACATCTTTTATAATATGGTTCCAGCAAATGACATGTGCACAGCCTGGAATAGCTTTCTCAACAGCCACAATGGCTGCTTCTCTGTCTGTGACTATCACAGTGGAATCATTGTTGATCTTGGGCACACGTCTTCCTATAAATAAAAAAACCTGCTCATGCACATTTGTTGTGCGCTTATCATGGATCAGTATGGCCAAAGGGATTGCTGGGTTCTCCTCAAACAAAGCACACTGGAAAATTAAAGGTGACACATAGAAGTCTCCAAGCTGCAAGGTTGTGTCATAAGACAAAAGTGTGTTTGGCTTCAACATTATCACCTCTTCAAATATGCTAATAATTTCTGGAAGTGCCAAAATTACAGACACTTCAGGGACAAGAGTGAATTCACATACAAACCCTTCCAGAGCATAGTGAAGCTCATACACACCATATAAATCATCATGGCTGATTCTGTTTTTCTGTTTCTCATACTTCAGTTTATTTTTTATTTGTTGTGTATCTTTAGGCAGCATTACTTTCATATGTTAAGCTGAAACTATTGTTGTTGCTATTTTACGCTGGTAAATTTTGCACGGGCCAAAGTGTTTCTGCCCCATAGCTTCTGACAATACAGAAGGCATGGTACGTACATGACATCTCATGGGATATTTTTTCATATTTTCATAAGGCACAGATGGTTCAGGTCTCTCATCCTGTCCAAGGTAATGGACAATTACTCTGCCTACACTTCCATCAGGCACTTCATATGCGTATCTGTGAAACAACACTTGCTCTGCATTAAATAGTCTTTGAAAGTATATCTTTCGTACCAGAGGATCCCCCCTTGGCAACAAATGCCTTCCTTTTTGAATCTATTTGTACTTATCACATCTCCAGTCATCTTTTCTATGTTGGTGGCCTTCGTAGCTATAGACAAACAGCTGCCCACATTTTGGCTTAGCAGCTGGGAGAGTTGATATTTTCCCTGCTACTGGGTTTTCCAAAATTTCAAGAGTTTCAAATGGTGAAAGTTGCTCAAACGTATGCATGTATACTACACTCATAGCTTTTCTGCTGTATGTAATGAGAGAAGACACTACTTGCTGCCACTGAGCCACCTCCACAGTACAAATATAGCATACCTGGGCTGCTGCCTTTTTGGTCTGAAAAAAAAAGGGATCATCCTGTCTCTGCAGAGACCAACAGATCTTATAGTAGCCCTAATGGGAACAAGAGTAAACTGCAGCTATTCTCTAGCACCAAAAGCTATCTGTAGTTGCATTCAATACTAGTACTAGTATAGCTTACTACAAAAACCTTGCTAGGAAAGTAAAACAACAATGTACTATATTGTTTATAGTATTATAGCCCGGAACAGGTATCGGAATGTGGTTTGCGTGGATGCTTTGTGTCTTATTGCATGCATCCCATCGAGTCTTGTGGGACTGGTAAATTTGGGAGGTCTGGCTGATTGGGAAGTTGCTGTTCCGGGCTGTTTTACGTAAAAGCGTATTATAGCCCAGAACGGGTATCGGAATGTGGTTTGCGTGGACGTTTTGTGTCTTATTGCATGCATCCCATGTAGTCATGTGAGACTGGTGAATTTCAGAGGTCTGGCTGGCTGGGAAGTCGCCGTTCCGAGCTGTTTCATTCCATTCCGGAGGGCATTTTGGTTGTTAAAGGGTTAATAAAACTCCTGTCAGAATGGTTTTTATTCCTAAATGTTGTTCTCAAGTGTCTCTAACACATCCCAGTGTTTTTGGCATCAATTTCTTTTATAAAGGGCCCGTCCCAGCCTGTTCCGTTCCGACTTTTACACCGTCCCCATTGTCAGAACAACTGACACAAAGAAGCGGCTATATTCTTAGCGCGGGAAGAGAGGGAGTTCTTTGCCGCGCGTGGGTACTGGCTAGATTATTCTTTAACATTTTCGAGTTCATTCACTTGGGCAGAAACAGAAAAGGGGTCTGTTGAACAAATATTTTAGAGAACAAAGGTACACGCTTGATATTTTAACCCTGGAGAGAAGGCATGATCGTTTCAATGTACGCAGTGCGACCATACGGACCCTCTCACTTTGCTTTATTATAAGGTTTCACATTAATTCCTTTGTCCTTCCACTGCTTTCGCCCCGCACATGGTGGATTCTGCCAACAAGCTATCGGGAACCGGAAGTCTAATTAAGGGATTATTACGACTGCAACCCCTTCGGCTGTGGCGTCTAGCGGACGTTTCCTTCCGTTGACGAGCGTCCGGAGCCCTTCGGCTTCATGGCCGCCACGGGGGAGGTTACCTCTGGAGTGGGAGGAGGACTTGGCCGCAGAAAAAGCTACGTTAAGGTAAGCGCCGGCGGGGAAAGCAGGAAGAAGTCAGTGACCGGGAGCCGCTGTCGTTCCCATCCCCTCCGTCGAGCTTCGGGGGATGTGCGCAAATCACGCGCCACGGAAGGTCTCTTGCCTGTAAAGGAATGAAAGCGGAGAAGAGAGGGTTTGTTTCGTTCTTCAGTTTCCAAGTGCGCAGGCTCCACGCCACCATAAGAAAATGACTCTCTCTCTCTCCTCCCCCCCCCCCCATCTCCAGAAAGCAAAGGAGAGGTAGGAGGAAGAGAACTTACGGCCTCGTGGCTTTAAAAGAGTGTCGTAGGAACTTGATATTCTGATTTAAAACGTAAAAGAAATGAAAGTCATAAGACGGAAAGGAGCTCAGGGAAGGGAAAGTATCCTCACTGGTGCTATCAGGAATGCGCAAGTAGCACTGTGAAAGATGCATATATTTGCATGTGCACTTTAAAAAAAAAGGTTAAATGCTCTACTCATTCCCATGTAGACAGCTACAGGAATGTCTCATGGAGCTTTTCCCTGTCATTAAATCATAATTTGGGGAGTAGCCTTGGTTCTGTGCTATGGTAAGTTGTGAAAAGTGAACCAAAAGTAGAAACTGTTGATATGCATAAGGAATTCCACTACTTTGAAATATTAGCAGTCAGTAACTTTTCAGAAACTTGAATACAGTATTGTAGTATTGTCATTGACACATTCAGTTGTTTCTGCATTTTCCACCATCATCTGTCATTAAGCCTGTTTCTCAGGTTTTACAAAATAAGCTTTCGGAACTGTGGCTGACTCGTGTGTGTTTATTTTGAGTGCAGAAATCATCAGCCTTGTGTATATGTGAAAGTGTGCCTATCCAAATTTGTTTGCATGTAGACCTTTAAAAAGAGGTGGCGGTTCTGCAAATTTTTATGCATACATTTGAGACACTAAAAGATGCTTCATATGGTTTAGTCAATTTTGCCACCTCACTTGTGTGGAATTGTGACAGCCAACCTACATTTTTGGTACCAATAAATACCACTTTTCCACATCTGGGGTGTTTTAATTATAAATGTGGCAAGCTCGGGTTTGCAAATGTGTTTGCCAGATAGGCATACTGATCAGGAAACTGGTACTTATAAACTGTTTAGAAGCCACCTTGGTAATTGAACAATACTCACATACTGCCATTCCATTTTCATAGCAATCAAGCTACTGATAGGACTAGTGCCCTCAAAGTTGGACCACTCCTGTTGCAGTACAAAAATATGTATGCAGCCGTATGTTCTATTAGGGTTGCATCTTTGTGCTATGAAATCATGTGCTTTATATGCTTTCTGCCTTCTGTAAAACATTTTGCACATGTAATGCCTGCTTTGCTTTAATATTTATGTGTTGTAGCACATATGCTATAGTTGCCAATTTCCAGGTTGACTGCGATGAAGTGAAATATGAAATCTATCCCAAACGTATAATTAGAGATACAATCAGTAATTGGTGAAGAGCTTCTCTCACTTTTCCTTTTGTGCATGTGATTGCCCTGTTCACAAATGTTTGCTGGCTCTTTCCATTCCTCTTCTAAGCAGTCTTCTGATGCTGCTCCATCCTCTTGTGTGTCCCTAGCTATGGTCCAGGAGGCGGGCCTGCACAGAACTGAACTGCACTTTGTTACTGGTAATTGTTTTACTAGTCAATGGCAGGGTATTAAAAGTGCCTCTGAGCAAATGCAGAGCCTCTTTCTCTTTCTGCTGAACAAATGTAGTTTGCCTCAGGAATGAATGAGAGGTGGCATAGGTTTTGGAGGCGGGATATCTTGTACTTTTTTCTTTTTAGAAACGGAATCTGCCTCTCTCTCCGTTTTCAAGTACACAACACAGCCTGCCTCACCAAAAAAATAACAATCCTACTCTTTCAAGCAACTCTTTACAAAAATGCTTACCCACCCACCCCCTTGGATAACTCTTCTCTTGTTTTAGTCTGGTTCCCCGTTCTTTGTATCTATGCCTATACAGGGCTTCAGTTGGAACCCCACCCCTTTAAAAGGAGTGCTTCTGTTCAGGTTACCAACTAGTGAGCCATGCTCTCCTCCACGATAGTTTTCTTTGTAGAGCAGAGATGAAAAGCCTGTGGCGCCACCAAATCTTGTTGGACTGCATTTCCCATTATCCTTGACAATTAGCCAGCTGATGGGAGTTGGAGTCCAACAATATCTGGAAAGCCACAGGTTCCCCACATCCCTGCTGTAGAATCAAGCAGCCCAATTCACTCTCCTGCCATTTATTTATTTCATTTATATACCACTTTTCTGACAAGGCTGTTGGCAATTTTAAAATACTAAAACAAATTATATAAAAATGTAACATTGGTCAAGGGTGGTGGAGGAAAGAACAGTCCAGTTAGAGCAGATCTTGATGTTCTTTGGCTGCCTCCCTTGCTCTTGTCTTTCTTCCCACAGGGTAGTTGGGACTAAGGGCCTGTCTGCAGTATACATTTAAAGCAGTATCATACCACTTTAAACAACCATGGCTTTTCCCAAAGAATCCTGGAAAATGTAGTTTGTTACGCTGCTGAGGGTTGTTAGGAGATCCCTATTCCCATCACAGAGCTATAATTCTCAGAGTTCCCTGGGATGAGGGATTTATTGTTAAAGCACTCTGGGAATTGTAGCTCTGTGATGGGAATAGGTGGTCTCCTAACAACTCTCAGCACACTGTTTTCTCAACAGTCTGTAACCCTAGGAAATCACTGTTGTTTCTCAGGCCATCATGGAATTTTTAAAAATATTTTTTTCTTATGTGCAAATGCCATGGGGATTCCCGAGTATGTAGAAACCAGTGCTTTGTTTTTTGGTGGCCCCGCTTTGCTTCTGAACCAGTAGGTACTCAGTCTCACAAGAGGCATTGATGGCCACCATCTTGGATGGATTTCAAGGAGGATTAGACAAATTTATGGAGGAAAAGGCTGTCAGTGGCTATTTGCCATGATGGCTGTGCTCCGGCTTCATAGGTGGAGGCAGTATGCTTCCAAATACTAGTTGATGGAAACCGCAGGAGGGGAGAGTGCTCTTTGCATTCAGGTCCTGCTTGAGGGTTTCCCATGGGCAACTGGTTGGCTGCTGTGAGAACAGTTGGCCCATTGGCCTGATCCAACAGGCTTTTCTTATATTCTTAATCACCTATGTTTACTTTTAGAGGGGAAAAGTGGGAACTGCAACAAAATGTTGCATTGTGTTGGCAGTCAAGCATGTCTTCTTCTGAGATACTCAGTTCCATTCTGTAGGAACTCTGCATGCTTGATCCTAATTGGATTGTTTTTAGGTTGCTCCATAAGGCATTTTTCTCCCCTAAGGATTCTTGTACTCCTGCAAGTCTTGATGTTCCCTCATGCTGGTATCTCACGCCTGTTTCTCAGTGGCTATTAGCACTCACCAGCTGAGTTCAATGGTAAGAATTGCTGATGTTGACAATTTTTTGAAATGGCAAAATGCCACTGCTACTACTTGTTGGGTACTGTGCCCCAGTTCACCTGAATTAATTTCATAGTTTCAGTGGCAACTGTATATGTGGAATCTTGGCTATGGGATAACGATGTCGGAGTCATCCAATAAGGGGCGAAGTGCTTGCTTTGCAAATAACTGGTGTAGGAGTTTTATCAAGGTAGTTAAAACCCAGGTGACAAGTTCATTTCATTGCTAGCCATGAGATGTAGCTGAATTTCCCTGCATAATGCTTTTCTGCTCCTCTGGAAGTGATACTGTCTTTATAGATCCTTTACAGATAGCTTGTTGCCAGTTTCTGATGCTGTGGCAAGGCTCTGTTCTTGGCTGATAACTGCTTTCCCTGCAGGTTACCAGGCCTGGCTATTCTTCATAAACAGATACTTACCAGAGACCAGCATCAAGTTCATCTTTTGGGGGGTAGCCTAACCAGTGGTAGAAAGTAGGAGGAGCTGATGGTTCCCCCTTCCTAACACACACACACTTCAACGTACTGTTAAAATTTAGTGTGGTGTGAACCATTTAACATTGTTTTTATTTAAATGCTATTTTTCCTTCAAAAGGATCTTAAGTCAGCTTCACTAATAAATAAAAATACAATTGACTGTTGAAAGTAGTCAGCTACAATACTACTATGAGCGCTCGGCTAACCCCACTTTGGTTCATGTGGAATCAAGGGGGTGAAAGGCCCTGGAGCATTCTGGATTATAATTCCCACCCCACACCCCCTGTTGTCTTACTGGTTATGCGTTCCTGAGGTACTGTGAAAAGGGCAGCACAAGGCCATCCTGTGAGCAACAAAAATAACCAAGAGAAACTGAAATAAACGTTATCTTCTTCCTTGGCAGACTTCCCTCAAGCCCAGCAGAACTATTCCATTGTTCAAAGAAAGCATTAGAAAGTAGCCTGAGTTTCTCAGGGTCAGCAAGAAACATGCATGCACACACACATACACACGAAATCACCTCATACCCAGACCCCTTCTTTTTCAGGGGAGTTGGAAGACAAAAAGTGTCTTTAAGAAAGCAAGGCTTGAGATCTTAGAGGGGGGTAATGGCGATCTGAGCTCCAAAACAAGTAACTACCTCTCAAGAAACAACATGGGACTGCAGGCCACAACCAGAAAGGGAGTCTGTGTCTCGGCATAAGCCTTGAGGCAAACAGATTCCTTCCTGCTTTTGGGACAGATCTCCTTTACATCGCTTCAGCTGTATTCCACTGCCCTCTCCTGGGCCTAGGATAGGCAATCTCATGGGTTGCTGAAAGTTGTCCTTTGGCTGCTCATGTGCCATCCTTTTCCTATAGTTCACATTCATATCTTCCCTGGCACTGTTTCTGCCTTGCTCCCTACAGCAAACCTCTGCTGCTACAGAGGCCAGGAAGGGGGACAGGTGGATGATGAGATCATGGGTGTGAGAATTGACAGTGGCATCATTTTCCTAACACTGATCTCCCTGTTTTCAAAGTCATAGGGCAGACACAACTATACTAGCATAGTAGAGGGAGGGGGCAACTGTGAGTAGAGTGCAGAGGTAAGCTTGATACAGTCAGCTATTTGGCTAGTTTTCTAAGAATAACTGCTACACATTCTGGGCAAGTAGATATGAGGCAAATAGCATCTGTCTGTTAGAGTTAATTCCCACAGATGCTTCAGCACTTACGTGATGCTGAAGTGGTCAGCAGAATATCCACACACATAGTAAAGTATCTGAACCCTTTTGGTAATCTGTGGAATGCACACTCGCCTGCTGCTGTAGCAAAGCATTTGTGTAGCTTGTTCTACACGGTAGTTTTGCCTTTGGTGGTGAGTGATACAGACCACACGATTCTCTACTAAAGAACACGGACAATTTCAAATGCAGAAAAATCTGTCCATTAAAGATGAAATTCTAGATGTCTGGAATTAACATGCCTGTTCTCAACAGTGGAAAACATGATCCTGTAGCTGTTGGTATTTCTCCTACTCTTCCATCTTGTTACTCTGTCCTGCTGCTGAAAGTATGGTGCCTCCTCTCTTTTTTAATTCGTTCTGTAAACACCAGCAGTTGTTGCTTGCTTTCTCTCCAGCACCACCTGCCATGGTTTTAATGAGCATTTAATGGGGCGTCAGCAGTTTAGTTCCACGCCAACAACAAATTAATGCAATATTCTTGGCATCTTCTGTTATTACAAAAATTTGCCCACTGTCGTACCTCACTTAAAATGTGAGCAAAACTGAAGCTTTAGATGTTGTAACATTAATGGTAAAATATTGCCAGTAACAACACTGTTCAAATCTTGAGCCTATCATTTTAAACAGGGTCTGACTTTGCATACACCCTATACATTTAAAGCACATGACTTCCCCCAAATAATCATGGGGACTGTAGTTTTTAAGGGTGCTGGAAATGGTAATTCTGTGAGGGTTAAACTACAGTCCCCAGGATTCGGGGTGGGGAGGATTTGTGTGCTTTAAATGTACAGCATAAACAATTTTGTACATCTGTTTTTCTGTTCCAAATGGGACTAGGTCTTCAAACTAGGAAGGTCAATTAAAAGTAAACTAGGAAGGTCAATTAAAAGTAGTAATATAATTAAGTAATTTTCTGTTTTGAATTGTTAAATTCTGATAGAATTTGTGGTCAGTTTGTGATTATGTAACAAAAACAAAAGCCTATGCTCAATGTTGACCTGCAAAAGTGAAACTGTTGTGTGTCCATAATGCAGACACTTGCAGAGAGCCAGGAATATGTGGTTCTTTGTGACAAGTTGCTACAGAGGCTTGAGCCAGAAAAGAGAATGCAAAATACAGTGTTGCATGAGAAGAAGAAGAAAAATTAAAGCATACCCAGATAAAAGGTCCTCATATGATTTCTGATTATATATTAAGAAAAATTCTTCAAGAAGACAGAGGAATAAGTTTAATATTGAGACTCTAGCCAGGATCTATGCTGCTGCTTGCAAGTTTACACACATTTATTGGGACTTTTGAGGGCAATACTGTCTTGCCCCCTCATAACAAGCTGCTCTAGAAGATTAGGAGGCATTTAGTGCAATGTGAGGGACTGCCGCTGGAACGGAAATACGGTGCAGATAATGTGCATAATACAGAGTTCTTTGGATCCTGGCATAAGAAATTGTTTGAAAAAAGCCCCATGGTTGTGTCAGTATTAGAAGAACCACCCTAGTTCTGAGTAAAAACTCAGTTTGACTTTAAAAAAAAACAATTTGAACATGGATGGACACATGCACAATTCATGGAGAAGAAAAGCAGCAGGAGATTTTTGTTTGTTTTTTACTGCTCTCATTTGGAGCTTGTCTGCACAATTTAGATATCTGCTCTGTTGCTTGTGGCTTAACAGCTTCCACATATTGGCTTTGCTTGTGTCATTCTCCTTGCAAATTGCTGGCTTTTACTTCTGCTTGAACATGAAATTCAGTGACCTGCCGTTAGAAAATCCATACTTTCTTAAGGATGCTTTTCCCCACTGCCCCTACTTTAAGATAGATAATGGATGTGGTCTGAAGATGCACCTCTAATGTGGGAATAGTCTGGAGCATGTCTTGCTAGCATATTCAGCAATGCATGTGTGAGATGTCTGGCTGATGTACAGCGACAACGCATTCCGGCTGGTTCCATGCATACATCTTAAATTATATACAGGAAAATTATGAGAGGTGGACTTTAGAATATTTTCCCTAGGACATTCTTTTGAATACCAATATCAGTATAAGTTTTAGACCAGTCTTTCCCTCTCCCATCAGCCCCAGCCAGCATAGCCAATGGTCAAGAATGATGGGAATTGTAGTCCAGCAACATCTGGGGACCCAGAGGTTGGTAAAGGCTGTTTTAGATTAAACTAATGCTCTGAAGATTAGGAAATATCAGGATTTTTCCATCAGTAGACTGTTAAGTAGAAGACTAGTTTTTAGAACAGTAAAGTTTTTTTTTGAATTTGCTAACAACTTGACATCTTGGGTTTTAAACAAATAGTTGAACATTTTCATGAAAGTCCTGGATTCATAATGCCAAGAACCATACAATACAAATAACTATTATTGGTTTGTCAATCTTACCAGTGAGCATCCTAAAGTCTTTGAGGAAGTCAGAGGCTTGTGCCACTGTAGCTACTAAAGTACCCTTTCATTGGCAAGGGAGGCCAATCCATCTGGCTTAGCTTTCAACTAGGCTAACCTTTCCTTCGTATCCACTTCTTGAGGCTG
Source organism: Rhineura floridana (assembly GCF_030035675.1). Lineage (NCBI taxonomy): Eukaryota > Metazoa > Chordata > Lepidosauria > Squamata > Rhineuridae > Rhineura > Rhineura floridana. The sequence continues at coordinate 131,666,778 of NC_084481.1, read as the reverse complement.
ATCATAGCCTCTGGTATTGCTTTGGTTTGTGAAAGCCTATCAAATGCTTCTTAATTGGTATGGCAGTTGCATCATCATGCCTAACCACAGAATGGAAGCTGCTGTGCTAGTGTACTCCGGATGCAAGTTGGGAGTCTATTACCCAGATGTATACATTCTGGTAGCAGAGGTTAGGCCCCCAGTTTTCTTCTGTGCCCAAAACGCTTATGATTGCTTGCAGATCATAAGATAAAGACCAAAGTGGCCTGCAGAATGAACTGCATCATATAGTTCAGCTGAATCATTAAACATTCATGTTAGGGTTGCTTTTGTATTGGATCTAATTGAAAGTAAAGGTATGCAGCATGAATCTCACTTCCTTCACTGCTTTCTCCAGGATAATCCTCATAACAGCTGCTAAGGAAGACAAAGACAAAATATAGTCATTCAGATATATTGTTCTGGTCAAGTAAAATGGATCCATGTTCAGTTGGAAATCAGCTGCAAGTTAGCAGCGATTGCCATAAAACATACTTTACCTGTCACACTGGCTTCAAGACTAAGCAAGAATTATCATCAACTGATCTGTTACTCCTTCAGCTTAGGACTGGGATAACTCTTTCAGAGAACAATACAATCTGCTTCCATCATGCTAAAGTTTACCTTGATAGGTATGAAGACTTGCAAAAGTCATGCTGTGATCCGTTTAATATGCACAAAAAGCTTTCAAGCAAAAACTTGCATGCAATTGACATAGATGATGCAACTTTTCTAAGTGCCAAGTTTGGACGGCAGTTTATACCTGGCTGGAAACTTTGTCCAAAATGTACACAGATAATAAATGGAAATACAGAGGTTGATTCTGAAGACCGTCAGCGAAGGAGACTTGATTCAGACGTATGTATATGGGACCATTTTTTTAAACCTATCTGTTGGACTAAGACTGCAATCTTATGCACACTTACCTGAGAGCAAGCCCCAGTGAAAATGCTGGTCCTTACTTCTAAGTAAATGTGCCTGTGGTTTGGGCTGCACAAACAGTAGAGAATCACTAAGATAAAATGTTTAAATAAACCCTCAAGTACTAATTGTGTGCTAGTTTTTGTACAGTTCCCACATATGTGGCCATCACTTAATCGGTGCAATATGAAGGGTGATGTGCATGTGTGAAATAGCCATCATAAATCAAAACACCACAAATGGAACTTTCATATAACCTCACATCTCAAATGTAATAACTGTCAATGGAGCATTAGTAGATCCAGCAGCAGTTCCTCACACATTATGCATGTATTAATAAGCCCTAAGCAAGTCTAACGTTAATATGGAGACCAGGGCTTGAAACAAGAACGGGAAAACTGTGGGCATAAGTGGATTAATTCATAGTAGTGTATTCAAGAATCATGATAATCTTTGTGAAGCGAAGCAGTGAGGCCTAGTCTACACATGCAACTGAGCAAAATGTAAGAGTTTTGATGGGATTGAATGGATTGTACTACTTCATTCTGGCCCCTTAGAACTAGGTAAGTAATAGATAGGGAAGAGTATCTATTCCATGCATAAAAAAGCAGCATAATGGAAGATTTACATCTTTGAAACTGAAGCTGTTTTAATGAAAACATACAACCCAGTTAAATTTTAGAAACATGAAGAGAGAACTGAAAAGGTGTCATGTTTACTTGTTAAATAGCAATTCACTATTTCTGTTTCCATTAACGTGTCATTGGAGATATACTCATATCCAGCTTATCATCTGCTCCACAAGAAATTGCCACTGTTTTTTTAACTTAGTTGTTTTTTTAACTTTCGTTACTACTGTTACTACTCATTTAGAGAGACCTCATAAACAGTCAAGTGGCAAAGATTTCATGAAACAAAGACTTTGTGTGTTTTGGGGGATTTGGTGCTTGGTGCCACAACATATAGAAACCACTTGTTCACATTTTTTGTATGACACTGTAATAATGTTCCTGGATCAAGTGCAATTCCTGATAGGTGCCCTGTTAATGTCGACAGAGCTTGAGGGCATCTCATTTAACCTTATCCCCTTCATAGTCGTACTGAGCATCTGAAAGAAATGACACTTAATAGGAGTTTTTACATTTGGCTCCAGCTGCGTGCCTGTTTTTTATCTGAGATGTGACAACCTTCTAACTTGATTAGCAAACCTCTGACTGTACTCATTAAGCTTTGTATTGGTAGCTCAAATGAAATTGTCTGAATTTGTTCAGGGACGTACAGCTAAGGCCTTGAAGTCCTTACAGTTTGCTAATCCAGGACGACATACTGAATTTGCTCCAGAAGTGAACAAAAGAGAAAAGAGAAGACTGCAAACAAAAAGCACATCCATTAATTCAGACAGGTGGGCTGTTTTTCTGCATTGATTACACTTATCCTTGCTTTCACACCCTTAGGAAAAAGTCTTTATTTGCATCTGGACTGTACTTCAAATCTGCTTGAGTAGATAGAATCTCTTTTCATTCAAATGCATAGAAATGGTATGATAAAAATGCAATGGCATTGTGCAGCCAATCTGGTATTCCAAGGAAAAAACTCTGCAATATACAAAATTGTCACACAATAGTGCTGTTGGAGCATGTGGATTAATCCACAGAATAGCCAAAAAGGTGACTGAAACTACATTTTCAAAGTGGGCTCTGAACAAAATCCTACATGTGTTTGGGGGGCAATATAGACTGAATCAGGGAAAAGGTAACTCCTCTACTGGGAAGGAAAATGAATGCAGTAGACTGTATTTGGCTATGGCATGTGACATCACCCCTTACTAGTGTCTATGTATTCGTGCCCTTTCCCAAATTAATGTTGCCTAAAATATTGTGCACACCCTTGGAAAGGAAAGCGGAAGGGAAACAAAATTTTGTAGCCTGTAGACAGATGGAACAACCAAACCCCAAATACTAAAACAGTTGGTTTACTAAGAATAGATAAAAGTATATAACCAATTACAATATGAAGAGGCATCACCAGCCCCTTCTGTCATTCAGTCAATTGTTTGAACCCATGAACGACATCAAGATGAAGTCCTGAATAGCAGCAGGACTTCATTCATAGGTCCAAATACTTGACCGAATGACAGATTAGCCAGGCTCTGATTGCCATTATGTTGGCTAGTTGCCATTATGTCTTGATAGCTGTATTGGGGCAACAACCACCAAAGTAGTTCAGAAGACAGAGCTCTGAAAATATTAGGTCTGTCTCTAACATATATGGATCCGTGAATATACATTTGTTTTTTCTCCTGGCAGTTGTGCATCACCTTTGTGCCCATGTGGAACTCCCCCAAGTAATCTGTGTTCTGTGACAGTGGAGCCATTTTGCAGCATAGACTGATCGCATAGCTTGGGTTTCCATGTCTTGCAGCAGCGAGATCACTGCTGGCTGATCTCAGCTCATGATACTGCCATTTTTTGTTTCTTTTAAATTAACAAGGTGGATATGACTGCTGAAATGCTTATCCAGGGATCAACTATGGAACCTCTGTTTGGTCTGCAGAAGCTGCAGTGCCAATAAGGTGAACAAGGGGTGAAGTTGATTCAGAACCGTCACAGCAACAAGTGGGGTGCAGACACATTGAGTAGCCTTCTTGGGTAGGGGTAACAAGAGGATTAAGACTGCAGTTTATAAGCAAAGTATTTGTAGGCTTTGTCATAGGAAGATGACTTATCCTGAATCAGAGCAGTGGCTCTCCAGGATTTCAGAGTTTCAAACTCCTCCAGGGTTTCCCCAGCCCTATCTGGAAATCCCAAGGATTGAACCTGGGACATTCTGTATGCTATACTACTGAGTTCTACCAAGTAATGCTGACTTTGAGCAAAAGAGGTTCTCATTGTTGGATGTTATCAAGCAATGTTTCTTGCATCACCTCTCTCCTCTTAAAAGTGTCATTGAAACAGGGGTGGGGAACCTGTGGCCTGCCCATCATTACTGACTATTGGCCACGCTGACTGGGGCTGATGGAGCTGGACAACATCTGGAGCACCAGAGGTTTCCTGTCCCTGTTTTAAAGTACTGACAGACAATTGAAAAGCCATTTTTTTCTAATGGCCGTTTGAATCTCTGAGCACCAAAAACAGATCTACAAGGAGAATTGTTTTGTTGTTTTTCTAGATTGGATCTGATTAAATACTTAACAGTACTAAAAAATGAAAATATTTATTTAAAGGTCTTTATAGATTTTATCTGAACTGTTTTGTGCTATATCACACTTAGTCCTAAATGTGTTCAGGACTGCAGCCACAGGTTCTATATTTTGGTTGTGGCTTTTTTTAGGGCTTAACAATTGGTTACACAGACCTGTCTTGAACTCTTTATTCCTATGCCAAAATAACCTGGATTAGATATTATTCTGTTAATACTTGCATGTTTGTTTGTGATAAGGAAGACCTCTGCTTTGTTCTACTGCAAATAATATAGATCTAGCTATATTAGCTGGGCTCTGCAAATTAACAAAAAAAACTTTTCACTGTATCTTTCTCATATTTTTTTTAGTATATGCAAATGTTTTCCTGTTATATAAATTAATTTAAAATACAGATGTTTGGCAAATATTCTGTCTAGTGAGGCAGAGCTGCTCCTTGTGTTCCAGCAACTGCGTGGAAGCTGCCAAAAATCTTTTCATGAGGTAAACTGTGAGCAGCCTGCCATGTGGATCAGGCCTACTGAATGGACAGACTCCCCAGGTACTGTGACTGATTTAATATGCCAGACTGTTGCTATATGCAGTGGCATGAACATAGTCACATTCTTGCAGAAATTTCTTGGCAGTCTCTGTTTCTTGGCATAGGTGAATTTACTCCAGCTAATTTTCTTATCAAGAGCTTTAAATGGAATTGCCAATGACTTAAAATGGAGTCTAATGTTATAAATTGCTGTTAATTGTGCCTTTTTTCTCCTCCAGGCAACTAATACCAGCAAAGAGCAAAGTGTATGATAGCCAAGGACTTCTGCTTTATAGTGGAATAGACCTCTGTGATTGTCTTGATGAAGATTGCCTAGGATGTTTCTATGCTTGTCCCAAATGTGGCTCCAGCAAATGTGGACCTGAATGCCGCTGTGATCGCAAGTGGTTGTATGAGCAAATTGAGATAGAAGGAGGAGAAATTATTCACAATAAGCAAGTGTGATAGCTTATATGTTGAATTTAAGTCATGAGTTATGTGGGCCTGTATTCCAAATATTTTAAAGGCATACATTTTGATCAGATTTCCAGTTAGTGTTTGATGTGGTATGTGAAAGGTGTGGATCAGTTAATTTCCCCGTGTTGGCAACCTTACAAAAAGAAAAGAAAAGCTACAACAAAGATTATTAATGGTCAAGTTGATTAATAAGAACAGTATTAGCCATTTTATACCATGTGCTCTGTTGGAAAAATATTTCCCAAGTGTTTCCCCTCTTATCACATAGGGAAAAATCCAGTATTGCCAATTTCAGAAATGTGAACACTCTTTAGTCACTGTAACCGCTAACCATGAGCAGTATTAATACTTGGTAGATTTGCAATTTGATAAAAATATTGCATGGTGGGTAGAAAATATGAATGAGGCTTTTGAGAAGATGATTCCTTTTTGTTCTTTCAATAAGAAAAATATTGGACTGTTTTGAAAGAAAAACTATTCTGGGTTTTTGGTCTTGATCTGAATAGAAATCTGTCCTGTGTTTTTAACAGTATTTTACTGCTTGTGATGAGGGACAAAGAATTAACCAAAGATGTAACATCAGGTAGCATTTCTGTTATGAATACGTTATTTGAGGACCCCACATTTGAGTCTCTAGGCAGTCTTGACAGAATTTGTGGAATGAAATACAACATAGTCTCCTTAGCTTTTTAAAATATGTGCAAGTTATTTGAGTATAGACAATATGAGCACAACTAGGGAGCCAGGAGGTTTTGTATTTAAATTTGTAAATGCTGATGCTCTGCACAAAGCCATGATGTACTGCACATCTACAGAGTTTCTTTTGAGTAGTAATTAAAAGGCTACATCTTCTTACCTGCTAAGGCAATTTGAGAATGTTGCTAAGAAAATCTAAGAGTAGAACAGGACCATTTTCGTAGTCTTGATGCTCCATGCAGTAAGGGACCATATCTGTGTAAATGAAGCTTAAGTGGGAGGATAGTTGACTTGCCATTTGAAATTATGGCTAGGTTCCAAAATGTGTGAAATTTAGAAAGTAACTGTTAAGTATTAAGCTAGGAGCTTCATTTGACTTCACCTATGTGGAGGAATTTATGCTGTTATCTGTACAGTCCTAGGAAGGCAAATTGTGCCATGCAAAGCAAGCAAGCTGCATGGGAACTGGTGGGTGTTCATCACTAAATTCAGAAAGAAATGGAATTAAATCCATAGCCCTGAACCTAGAGTTCCATAATTACTCTAATGTGCCCATCTGGAGCTATTCCCTTGTTTGACATGTAGATGTTTTTTGAGTGTCCATGAGTTCTGAGAACCTTGGAATATATTCAAGGAGTTGCTGTATTAAGGCAATTATGCTTTTATTTGTATATGTGTGTTTACACGTACATGTATAGAATCGTTTCATTATCAATTCTGTAACAAAACATGACCAGTCATATCATTTGCGATTATTTCTATTTTAAATTACTTAAATATTATTCCTTTGCTGGAGTTACATCATATCTGACTAAATCTGTTGTGAATTTTCTTACAAACAGAAGTTCACAGTAGAAATAGTTGTTTAAAATGGCTCAGCTTTGCATCTTTTTTTTAATCCAAGCATTTTGTTTCCTATCTAAATCAAGAAAAAGTTGCGTATAACTTAATGGGACCAACCAAAATTACATAGTCATTTTGGCTAGTCCTAATAAATGTATTGCCATACTGTGACTTTTACGTTGTTTTCTAATGTATGAATCAATATAGGCTGAATTAAAATAAAACAGAAATAACTTTAGAATGTTTTATGCTACTTTGCTCATGTTGATAGATTGTATATGTTATGCAGTAGAGGTCTTGTAGATAGGTACAGAAAATTGGCCGTCACCTAAAACTGTTTAAGAGCTTGCCTAATTGCAGACAAATTATTTGATCTGATGGAATTTTTACTTTCCCTGCAAAGTGGCATTCTGCAAACACTTCAATAATATTTAAAGGAATAATTTTGGCAAGCAAACACTGTTTTTTAAAAACGAAGTGTTTTATCCAAAACTGTCCATGTGGAAACAGAATGGAGTTCCACTTATGCAATGGGACTGTGACGCCCTTCCCTAGCTCTCCCTGTCAGGTTCCTACCTGCTCGTGGCTACTGCCTGTCACTAGCACCACCAGGGACTCCACTAGTCCGGACTGTCCTTTTTTATGGTTTCTCTCTCCGCTCTAGCACAGACCTCACCAGATCCCCCTGCTAGGCAGCACCCCCAGTCACGTCCTATAACCAGTATTCCCAGAGACTCTGCCTGAGTCTCTCTCAATCAGGTTACCTCTGTGACTGCGTGCTTAAGCTGTCCCAATCCCTTTGATCTATATAGAATGCATATAATTCTGGTTTGCTCTGGATACTTGTGGTGTTATATTCTTCCCTTCACCGCTGCCACCAATTGTTACAGTTTCCCTTCAGCCTTGGTAAGTACCTTGCCCTCCCCTCTGGTCTGTATATTCCCCAGCCAAGGATCAGGCCTCCGGTAAACCAAAATAGTGTTTATTAAATATTAGAAATAACAAGATTACTTTATAAAGGCACATAAGCATATGGTTTCATCTATTCCTGTGGTACTTGTCTTAGTATTAATCCGAACTCCACACTTCCCTCACATCCACCAACTCTCCACACAATCTCCTCTCAAAAACCCCACCAAACACCTCTCAAACAACCCACCAACGTCCACCCAGATTCAACTGTCATCCTTCCATTTATATTCTCAGCCATCCAAACACTCAGCCAGTCATCCAGCATTCTACTGCTCATTTCCCCCTCCTCTTTCACTCCACTTACCACATATCTTCTATACAAACAGCACTTACCATATATACATTAATACAGGAACATCACAGGGACCACCTTCCTTCCCGCCCCCATGCAGCTTTTTACATTCTCTCAAAATCTGCTCTGCAGGATTGAGGAACTCCTGAGCAAATTTAGGGGAGGTGTAAGCAAAGATGAAGTTCCGTTGCAGGAGCCCCACTATCTGTTAAATTTTCTTATATTGGCAGATACATAGTTGCGAGTTGCATTGCAGTATGCTGTAATACAAAATCCTCTTGAACTTGATTTTTTTGTGTTGACATCTACTCTTACTAAAGAGTAAAACAATTCAGATACTGTGTTTGATTTCATCAACAATTTTTTCCCTTGAATGCTTAGACTTGAATTTCAATGACTGATCATTGTTAAATGTTCTTCAACGTGAAGGGTAGCATGTATTGGTAATCTGTTCCTGATTAAAACAAAGATTGCAATCCTGTAGACAGTTGGGAATCACTTCCATGAATGTTAACTGATGGTGTGAAGTGCCTACTGAAGAAATGATCAAGATTATGCAGAAAAACTTACTCCACTGACAGTAAAATGTTACTGCTAATACTAGACAACTTTGCAAACAAAGATGCACTATTGACTAAATATCAAGATACTTGTTTGTGAACCCATGTCTGCAAGAGGAATAAAGCTTTCTATATTTGTTGTCATTTATCAAATCATGCTAATAAATACATTTGATTTGAGCTAAAGCTTTTGGTGTTTATTACTCTATTAAAATTCATCCTGATAAATGTTCTTCTGATCCAGCAAGGCTATTATGTTGCAGGCAAGCGGAAAGGGGCAAAAATGGCTACAGTGTAGTGATCACATAAGCTTTTTGTAAATTACTGGGTAATGAATTTAATTTCTGCCATTTAATCCTAATAGGAAAATATGAAAATTGAGACCAAGACTGCATTCACGTACATTGGATTGTACTGTAAAATCCAACACCAATTTTATATGGTGTGCTAAGATTTATGGATTTCCAATGAGGAAAGGGTATTAATTTATCTTCAGGACATAACTTGCACTTCTGGGCTGTTGGATTCAATAGTTTTCAAAAAAAAAAAAGGAATGAAGAGTAAACAGCAGTATCTATAACCAGCTGAAGGCTTCTACCTGTTTTCTATGAATTTAGTTAGCAGTTGCTTCTCCTAACACACTTTGAGCATAGATTCAGATGACTGCTACTCCCATCACCTTGTTCTCTTGAACTTAGCACTGCCTGTTAAAAAGACTTATAGCTGTCCCCCATACAGTGTGACACTTGAATCTAAATCAGAAAATCTGTGGTTAACAGATGGAAATGGCCTTATAACTCTAGAATGAATGAGGTTCTTTCCTATGTAGAGGAGTGGATTTCATTGGGGAACATATGGGAATTTTATCATTAGATGGCATCAAAATGTTTAGGTGGGCTTTAATGCCCTTGAGGCAGGAAAACGCAGAGGGGGGACCACAAAATTTATTGAAGGCATTTATACCCCACCCTTAGTCAAAAAAGCTTCTCAGGATAGCTTACAAAAATTACCATGAAGATGGACACTGTAGCCAGGTGGGGCAAATATGTGCATGCCCCCCCCAATTTTTTTAAAACATGTCCTTTTAATTTGTGACATGGCAGACAGTGATAGTCTGCATTTAAGGAGTGACAGCTTGTTTTAAAAAAGAATAGGACCCTCTGGAAAAAACATCAGTGAATAAGGCACTGAATAAAATGAGTGCACAACTAAAGCCTCATCTGGAAGAGCCCCCAAAAGTCTGGTCACTAAAGACATTCTCTGACTTGAGGATTGATTTTTCCTTATCATAATCACCTTACAATTACCTAAGTGGTCCTGGGGGGAAAACAGCCGGTATAGTAACATGACCCTTTAAGAGTTAAATATTAGAACTTTTTATTTTGGGCTAAAGTTACACTCCACCCCTTGGACTTTATTTTACTCTGCTTTGCTGTTTGTTTTAGTTGTGTTCACCCAGTAAGAGTGAGCTTATTCTGCAGTTATTAAGATATGTAGAGCAGGATTGGGTGATTATTGTTAAAGAGTGAAATAAAGAGATATTTACCCTAAGTTATCCTTTACTCTTTTAAAGCACTCCTTATACTCACAATCATAGTGGCTATTTTTTCTTGAATAATTGATGGCAAAGAATGAAAACAACCCTAAAGGAATAGAAACACTGCTGTGCACACTACAGTAAGTTGGCTGGCTGGCCACCAGGGCTAGTTTCTGATTTTCCCAAACTCTGTAGCTCAACAGGAAGCTTTTTTAGGGTTTGTTGTCAAAACCAAATCCAGCTTCCCACAATTAGTTTACAATTGCTTAATTTGTCCTTTTAATAGTAACCAGTTAAATAGTTTCCCCCTGATTGTCCAACAGGACAGATGTCAGCAACAAGACTAGAAGAAGGTATCCTCAAGGAGTTAACACCTCTTGGTGTTATGAAAGAAAACTTAGGCCACTCATTTAATTTCCTGTCTAGTGTTCATACTAAATTTTCTGTTAACTTGACCTTTACATAGTCCATTATGTAAGTTAACACAGAGTCTGCATGGAGGAGGAGTAAAGGAGAAGGTCCCTGCTGTTCCCTCCCCTGGCCTGGACCTCACATCCTCTCCATCAATGAGTGGGGGGCAGATTGGCTGGTGCTATGTGCCCCCCCTGGAAAAATACCCCACTTAGAAATGTGGCTGCCCCACCTAACAAGGAAGGCTGGCTGTAGGGCTAGGCCCCTGCCTTCAAGCTCACAATCTAAAAAGACATCGACATACGAGAAAAAGAAATGACAGGGAAAAGTAAGCTCAGGCATAAGTTCTTATTTCATTATCTGTAACATAGTTACATAATTTTGGCTATGCAGGTTATTTCTGTCCAGAAGAACAGCAACTCCTTGCCCCCGTCCATCAGATCCAGAAGGGCAGGGCTGCTCTAGCCACTCAGCTGATTTGATGAAAATAGGAACATGTAATTATGCTGATATTTTCCTAATACAAGTCAGTTGAAACTCCCTTTCCCAAGTTTAAAGAAATACTGCTTTGAAATTGCAGTTCAGGCTTGTGAGTAGGAAATAGAGATTTAAAATTTCCAGAAATTTTAAAGCCATGAGGGAAAATCTTTCAATTTTTTTCTAGAAAAAATGGAAATTTGGGGGGAAATTGAAAAATATGTGATACTTATTTCTTTTAGGACTCTGCAGATCAAAAGGCACTTTGTTACTTTAGGAACATAAAATATATTATGTATAATTTGGTTTGCTTGTGAAATTAATCATGCTTGGTATATTAAAAGTACAGTTTATTCAGAAAATAATTACAAATGAATTTACTTTTTTAATGTTTTGTTACAAACTGAGCAGCAAGCTGCTGAACTGTAAGGAACCTAGCATATATTTGTTTTTGTCAGTTTATGAGTAGCAGCAAAAACAGAAGGAACCTTTACCATCATATTTGTTTAGTTACTACATTTTTATCCTACCCTTTCTCCAAAAGGAGCCCAAGGAGGCAAACATACAAGCGATAAAACGTCTAAAAACATATTTTAAAAAGTAAAACAGGGAACAATGGTGGGGAATCAGTCTCATTTTCTCTATTGCTTTCTGCTTCTTTGTGTTGCTCTGTACTTTCTCTCACTCCCAGTCCTTTGAGGCCTAGTCAAAAGGACAGAAACAGATCCACCAACTATGCCAACAAGAGGAAGCCAATAGGCAAAAAAAGGCACTGATTCCCCCCCCCCTTTTCTTGTGCCAACGGCAGTGTCTTCTAGTGGCATCTTGCTCTTGCAATTGACAGTTGTGCTTTCAGTGTGCAACTCAGGACTTGCTGGTCCGCAGTGTACAGGAATTGTAATGATCGGATACTGTACACAATAGTCTTTCAAAGTTTTCCTTTTACTTCTGGAGGAGTAAATATATGAACACCTTGTTTTAAACATTTTATTCATCATTCTAAAAGAAAATATTTCATATTCCAAAAAGAAAATTGGTGGGGGGAAAGCTTGGGAGAAAAAAAAATGTTTTTTTCTAGGTTTTTTCCAGGCCTTCGCATCTCGAGTGGGGAAACAATTGCCTTGTGCCTGACCATCAGCAGAGGTCAAGGGGACAGGAAAACAAACTTGTATTTGAATGGCAGGTAACTCAGGAGTCTCTTGTTGGTTACTGATGAGAGTAAGACATTTGTATTTTGGTCAGATGAGCAACTCTTGTAAGAGATTATATTGAACCATCTTGCTGGTCTGGGGAAAAGAAAATATGTTGCCATTGCTAGTGAGTGTGCTTTCCTCTTTAACTTTCATCAACATTTGTTTCAAATCACTTACCTGTAAGTAAGTGCCACTAAACACAATTAGTAAACATGCATAGTATTGCACTGTAAGGAACTTCCTATGGGATCAATGGGTTGTATTCAGCTAAGGGCCCATCTGCATTATATGTTTAAAACAGTATCATACCACTTTAAACAGTCATGGCTTCCCCCAAAGAATCCGGGGAACTGTAGTTTGTTAAGGGTTCTGAGATTTAGGAGACCACCTATTCCCCTAAGAGCTACAGTTCTCCAAATGATTTGAGAATCAACCTCTCGTCCCAGGAAACTGAAAATTGTACCTCTGTGATGGGAATAACTCCCAATACCCTTAACATACAGTTCCCAGGATTCTTTGGGGAAGAAACTTTTTCTGTTTAAAATGGCATGATATTTCTTTAATTGTATAGTACAGATGGGGCCTGTGTCTACTCAGAGCAGACCCTCTGAAATTAATGAACCTAAGTTTGTTGTGTCTATTAACTTTAATGGGTCTCTGAGTAGGAGTAGCACTGAATACCACCCAATTTCAGTGGGTAAAAGAGTGCAAATTTCCAATAGGCAGGCAAAATACAAAAGGTGTAGCTAATTACAGTTGCTTAAATTTGAGCTTGGGTACTAAGTTTATTAATGTAAATATTTAACTTAATGGACTGAAAACTGACAAAACAGTTTCTAGGATGCTAATTGACTGAGTTATTTTTTACACCATATTCTTACAGTTTTTAGGTAATTGACAAAGGAGGGGGGGAAATCTATTTACGCATGCGTCTGTGTTAGAATTGCTTGTTAATATGTTTTTTAAATAATGCTTTTAACCCTTTTTAAAAGATGTTTTAAAGCTTTTTTAAAAAATGTTTTTAACATTTTGTTTTAATGTATTTTAAGATCTGTTTTTATGATATTTTAAAGTGTTTTTAGCACTTCTGTTTGCCGCCCTGGGCTCCTGCTGGGAGGAAGGACTGGGTATAAATCAAAATAAATAAATAGATAAATGTGGGAACAAAATGAGTTGTGTATTGTACAGCCCCTTGGCCATTGACTTATGTAATTAATAATAAATTTAAAGAATAGTATTGTTCCCTTCAACATAAATACTAACGGCTGCCTACCTTTTTCTTGTTTTTTCTTTCCCAATCTAATTCTCAAGTACTGTGGTTGGTCTTTTCAGTCTGTTGGCTTTTCAGACTCATGAAAAGTAATTACTGCTAACACTACAGAAAGCCAGGCCTGCACACTGAATCAGCTTTTATCTCTGCGTTTCAAATGTATCCCAAGTCTGACCTTCAACCTCTCTCACCACAGAAACCTGGAAATGGGAGAACAAAGGCTCCCTATTTTAAAGAAGTTCGCATTTTTTAATCATATGGATATATTTTTACATGGGAGCAGGCTGGAGGTCATCAATCTCATTTTGACATATGCCCTTAGCGCAACTGGAATCCAGTTTCCTGAGGTGAAGGTTAAGCAGGATGCACACAAACCTTGGGGAAATGATTAACCTCAACGGTGCAGCCCCCTAGTGGTGGGAAACACTTCAGCGATTGGGAGCCCCAGGAGCAATCAAGGTTCTAGATCACATTGTTTTTTCATTTTGAGTACAGATGCCTGGTGAATAGCGTTGCCAGGTGTCTGGATACTCCTGCTTTTGGGGGGTCCTCTCCGGGTCTCCAGGTGAGTCACCTTAATCTCCAGACTCTCAGCTTTAATTTAAAAAAAATTAACTTTCTAAGTGGCATGGTTCACAAGATATACACCAAAATGTCAGCCGCTGCTGCCCCCCCTCAACTTCCGTGAAATGATCTCTTAGCTGGCTGCTCTAACCCCTCCCTTTCAGGTTGTAGCCAATAAGTGAAGTCAGGGTTGTGATTTGTTGACCTCCAAGCAGTGCCTAGACCTCACTGCAATGCCAGAAAATGGTTGTTTTTTTCTTGTTTATCTGAAAACCTCATAAATTGAATAATAAGTATACAGCTTCCAGGGGGGGTTTCTCTTGTGTGCAGGAGTCAAACCCTGGGCTGTTGAAGAGGGCAGTGTTTTGAAAACCTTCCAATATGAAGCTTTAATCCAATACACATTTTTTCTGGGAGTAAAGCTGCAATGCTAATCCACATACCCGGAGTATACCCTCATTGAATTCAACAGGACTTACTTTGGAGTAGATATGGTTAGGATTGTGCTTTAAATTGATGGGACTTTTGAGTGAATATAGCAAAGAAATGTGTTTGTGTTATAAATCTTTCCCCTACCAATCCTATATTTTAAAGCAATTAGGCAGGGTTTACTTAGGTATCACAGTTTTGATTATGCAGGAAACTAATACTGACTTTAAAAAAAAATGTTCTGCAGTGACCAACTGGTTTGACAATAAACTATTATATGGGGTGTATGTATTTTTACATCTACAGTGTGTGTATATGGAGTCTTTCCAACAACCCTGTGAGGTAGGGTTGGTGATTGGAAACCAAAGTAGCTCACAATAAGAAATAAATCCATTTAAAATCCAATACCCATAAAACAAGTGTAAACAGTTGCAAAACAGCTGAAAGTGGCATGACTGAAGTTTGGGTTGGGTGAGTGAAGTTCCTTATCACTGAATTGCAGTCCTGTGCATGAATTCCTATCTGACTAAGCCCCATTGAATACACTGGGAATTGCTTCTGAATAAACATGCATAAGATTGCACTATAAATATCTTTACAGGTTCTGTAAATAACACCTTTGACATTAATGCATATATAAATAGTGAATGAAGTGTATTTATTATTTATTAATTATTTGATTTATATTCCGCCCTTCTTCCCAGTAGGAGCCCAGGGTGGCAAACAAAAGCACTAAAAACACTTTAAAACATCATAATAACAGACTTTAAAATATATTAAAACAAAACATCTTTAAAACATTTTTTAAAAAGCTTTAAAAACATCTTTTAAAAAAAGACTGGGATAAGGTCTCAGCTTAAAAGGCTTGTTGAAACAACAAGTTCCTTATCACTTGAGGTTACAGTTCTGTGCATGCTTCCCTGTTTGAGTAAGCCCCATGGAATACATTGGGACTTGCTTCTGAGCAAACAAACATAGGATTGCACTGTAAATATCTTTACAGGTTGTGTAAAATAAATAATGAACATATTAGATAGTCATGCTTATATAAATAAACATATTTGAATCATAGAATAGAGTTGAAAGAGACCTATAAGGCCATCGGGTCAAACCAATGCAGGAATCCAAATCAAAGCATTCCCGACAGATGGCTGTCCAGCTGCCTCTTGAATGCCTCCAGAGTCGAAGAGCCCACTACCTCTCTAGGTAATTGATTCTATTGTCGTATGGCTCTAACAGTTAGGAAGTTTTTCCTGATGTTCGGGCGAAATCTGGCTTCCTGCAGCTTGAGCCCATTATTCCGTGTCCTGCACTCTGGGACGACTGAGAAGAGATCCAGGCCCTCCTCTATGTGACAACCTTTCATGTACTTGAAGAGTGCTATCATATCTCCCTTCAGTCTTCTCCATGCTAAACATGCCCAGTTCTTTCAGTCTCTCCTCATAGGGCTTTGTTTCCAGTCCCTGATCATCCTTGTTGCCCTCCTCTGAAACTGTTCCAGTTTGTCTGCATCCTTCTTGAAGTGCGGAGACCAGAACTGTACGCAGTATTCAAAATTAGGCTTAACCAGTGCTGAATAGAGGGGAACTAATACTTCACATGATTCGGAAACTATACTTCTGTTAATGCAGCCTAATATAGCATTTGCCTTTTTTTCAGCCACATCACACTGTTGGCTCATATTCAGCTTATGATCAATGACAATTCCAAGATCCTTCTCACATGTTGTATTGCTGAGCCAAGTATCCCCCATCTTATAACTGCATTTGGTTTCTTTTTCCTAAGTGTAGAACTTTGCATTTATCCCTGTTGAATTTCATTCTGTTGTTTTCAGCCCAATGCTCCAGCCTATCCCCTTTGAATTTTGTTTCTGTCTTCCACGGTATTAGCTATGCCCTCCCAATTTTGTATCATCTGCAAATTTGATAAGCATGCTCTGTACCTCCTCATCCAAGTTGTTAATAAAGAGCACTGGGCCCAGGACCGAGCCCTGTGGTACCCCACTCGTTACTTCTGCCCTGTTTGAGAAGGAACCGTTGATAAGCACTCCTTGAGTATGATTCTGAAGCCAACTGTGGATCATGCTTATATAAATATTTCTTGATACTGTGTGCTAATAAGTATTTGATTTCACACAATGGTTGTAGATAATTTCCTCTACATTGTAAGTGGGGTGGTCATGGTTCTCCATTGTTTTCATCCTGAGGGGCAGATAGGCTGAGAGATAGTGAGGAGCCCATGGTCACCAAGTACACTTTATAACTCATTTCCATTTTGAAAAATTAATTAAAATGATTTTCATACAAGCAGGGTTTATTAAGTAGATCCACCCAATACATTTAAAGCACATCCAACATACATTTTAAGTGCATGACCTCTGAAGAATCCTGGGAAGTGTAGTTTCCCCCTCACAGTTCCCATGATTCTGTGGTGGGATTCATGTGCTTCAAATGGGTGTTGAATGTGCTTTGAATGGTGTGGATCTGCCCTAGGTATGATGTGCATTCAAGAGTGAATTAAAAAGAACAATTTTAAAAGATACTTTTTTAAACAGGAAGGGTTGTAGCTCATTGGTAAGGCATACGCTTTGCATGCAAAGGTCTAAAATTCAATTTCTGGAAGAGACTATTGACTGGAATCCTGGAGAGCCAATGCTAGTCCATGTCATCAGTACTGAGCTAGATGGTACCAAATAGCCTGAGTCAGTATAAGGCAGATTCCTTTGTCCATAAAAGTGGGTAGAGACCCAAGGGCTACAGTGAATCCAAAATTTATTTATGTATTTTATTTACAACATTTATATACCACTTTATTGTAAAAAATCTCAAAGTGGTTTACAGAAAGAATTAAAACAAAATTACTGGCAAAAACAAACAGGTATTTACAAACATTCAAAATAATAAAACCAACAATGAGTTAAAAACAGATTTAAAAACACAATAGCTTCTACAAGCCTGGATAGGCTTGCCTAAACAAAAATGGTTTTAGCAGGTACTGAGAAGAGGCATCTGCCTAATGTCAATAGGCAAGGAGTTCCAAAGCATAGGTGCTGCCACACCAAAGGACTGATTTATTACAAGAGCAGAACAAGTACTATGTGGCACCCATAACATGGAAAGCATACCTTGAACTTGGCCTGTTAGCAAATCAACCAATGCAGATTTCACAGCAGAGGTTTTATGTGCTGATAGGACCTCATTCATGTCAGGAATCATGCTGCAGCATTCTGCATTAACTGCAGCCCCCTGGTCAGGTTGTGCTGCATGGGGATTTCTTTGACGTTGGCTGACTGGCTGCCAGGATTTTTCTAGTTTTGGGTTTTGGTTATGAATCCTGACTGGTTGTGGGATGCTGAGTTGTCTGCCTTACTCATAGGAGTTTTATTGTGGTTTGTATGGTATTGCATTTAGGAAATCATCACTGTTTTTTGTTTTTCTTTTCTGTTGGCATTTCATTTACCTTTAACCTCATTCCCTTACATCCATAGAAGCAACAGCAGTGGTTCCATGCGCTCAGCTCAACTCCCTCAAACCCATTGATGACGTACCTTGTTGTTTGCATGTTGGTTTGTTTCTTGCCCAGTAGTGGTAAAGAAGAATCACATTCTGGGAAGTGGCTTCAATTGCTGTTGTTCCCAATCTACTGCCTGTGAAGGTAGACCAAACCATGTGTGTTTTCTCTCTGTCAATTATTATTCACTTGAGTTGAGTTGGCTGTCAAGGTGAGTTTATAGCAGCCCGTGGAGTAGGCAGGAAAGAGTAGAGAATCTTCTTAACTCTTACTCATTTCTCAAAACTCTCTCTGCAGTGAAGAGTCAAGTCTGTAAAGAAGTTTGGAACAGCCATATTAAAAGATAGGAGCAGGGAATTCCAGGCAGGGGGTTGCCAATCCTGCTTGAATATGGATATCTTTGCAGAGGATCCCTAGTCAAGCTTTACCAACAGCACAATCCAAACCATATCTACTCAGAAGTAAGTCCTGTTGAGGTCTATGGGGCTTAGTCCCTTAGTATGTGTGTTTAGAATTGCAGCCTTCAGGGGCATCCATCTTTACTCCCGAGTGCTCCTGTCTAACTCTTCCACATCACTAGGCTCCTTTTTTCCCTACAACAGCCTTCTGGTGACTGGCCCAGCCTGAGGGCACTTAAACCCTTCTTGTGAGAAGCAAGTAGGCTAGATTAAATGTTCCCTACCCAGGCTCCATCTTTTAGCTAAGATTTCTATGTTAATTCCAGAGAAATGTTTTTTGTTTTAATTGTATGCTCCAAGCAACTGTGATCAATGCTTAATGTATCATGCTTAATGACATCACTCAGGCCCACCCCCCTGACATAATTTGGACCCACCTCCCTGATATCACTATGGCCCGCTCCTGAAATCTGAGGGTTTGGGATGCTTCTGACCTGGCATCCCTACTGGGGGAGATGCTACACAGTATGACCCTGCTTCCCACTCGCCATTGTTACCTGGCAGCAAAATGCCCACACAGAGCTAGAGTCACTTAGTATTTACATGTTTAGTAATAAATATTTTCTTGACATGCACAGAAAATACAATAAAGTGGTAATGTCAGAATTATTCTTCCAAGCTCTTGCTCCTGTGCCTCAGCAATAAGAGGAAGAAATTAATTGCCCTGAAAGGTGCTGGAAATATGTGGGAGGGGTGCAAAGTTCTGAAGAGAAATGCCAAGAAAGGAGGAAGATTCCCCCCCCAAACTAAGCAGTTTTAGTTTTGAAGGTGCTGTAAGGCCTGGGGGATAAGAGAGCTCTTGAAGGGCTATAGATTCACTTTTTGTAAACTGTGGACGCTATTGCTATTGCTGCAGACATGTTTGCTAATTGTTAGCTGAAGAAAGTGGTGCTGGTGCTTCCATTTTGCTATATTATCACAATTTGACTTGAATTCCTGGCTCATGAGTAGAAGTCACTTTTCTGGCAAGGCCTCCTTCCCCCAGTCCTTTTGCTGAGTTCACTTACTGAGAAAGATGGCTGTCTGGCTCTAGTTCACAGGGCTCCAAACCGTAGGTGAGAAACAATGTGTTTGTTGCTTACATTTTTATCCCACTGATCCTCCAAGGAGATCAGGGTGGTGTACATGGTTCTGCCTCACCCCTCTTTATCCTCACAACAGCCTTGTAAGGTGGGCTAGAAAGTGACTGATCCAAAGTCACCCAGTGGGCTTCGTGGCAGAGTGGGGAGTTGAACATAAGTCTGTCTGGCCTGACCCTGGCACTCAAGCATTACACCACACTGGGTCTCCTGTGCCAGCCCAATAGCTTCTGATCAAGAAGAACAATCCCAATTTCAGAAGCAAGGTGTGCAAGTATAAGATATTTGGCAACAGCTGCAGCTCAGGAAAATTGTGAGTAGAACTCAGAAGCATAGGTTTTCAACTGGAGTAAAGCTTCCTTGGACTTGTGGGGCACCATTATGTGAAGAAGCTGACAGTTCTGTCACTGAATAAAAGTGTTGTTTTCATGATGGTCAGGGTTTGCAAACTATATGGCACCAGTACGCACATTTCCAAACCAAAGAAACTGTTATGGGCACTACTCACACATGTTAACCAAGCACACACCGTAACCTATTCTATTGGTTACAATACAATGCTTCATTCAAGTCTAATTTCATTAAGAGAATGAACCTTGTGGGAGCCAGGGAAAGCACATGGGCACCTATGAGTACCATGTTGGTGCCCCTGTCTTAGGTATGTTTGGGGACCTGTTTACCCAGGCATACAAATTGGGACCTCAGGTTTCCTGGGCAGGGGCTTGAGCCAACAGGATAAGGAGAGAGAAAAGCCAAGCCCTAGATCTGTGAACTTTGCCCTTGATTTGGATACCAAGATTACACTCATTCTGCTTCCTTCTTGCCTGGAGTTAAAGGGAAGGCAATGATAACATGGATGACTCAACAGTAAAAACAAAACCTTCATGAAAGGAAGATGAGAGGTGGATCAGTGTGGGAGGATTTGCATTCAAACAATCTCATTAATTTACTTCAATAGGGCCCCTCACGGTGGGGGGGGGGGTAGCGCTCCCATTCCACAGTCTGTAGCACTGTCAGCTCCCAACTCTGCCACAGATTGCAGAGAGGAAGCTCCCAGGCACACACACCCAATATAGTCAGTACAGGCTTCAATAAGCCCGCATGCATACTCCACCTACCTCTCCCATCCATGTGAATTTCATGTGTGCTGTGCACACATGATTACCATTAACAATGGGGCTTCCCTAAGGGGTTGACACCCCTGCCATCATGTTGGTTGACATGTCATTCACAGGAATGGGAGGTGGGGTATGCCAGCAGGCTTATTAGCCCCGTGCCACCTGTATGGGGGAGTACAGCACCACGGGCCCAGGACAGGCTGGTGCCTAAGGGCCAAGTCATGCCTGGCACCAGCCCTTATTCTATATATACAGTTAAGTATATAGAATGCAATTATGTTTCTTTCCAGTATTTTGCAGGTTGAATTAGGAACTGCTGCGCTACTGGATATACAGTGCCTTGCAAAAGTAATCAGACCACTGACCAATGCTCTCATATTACTGAATTACAAATGGTACATTGTAATTTTGTTCGGTATGAAAAATTATTTTGAAACACTGAAACCCAAAATCAATTATTGTAAGGTGACATTGGTTTTATGTTGGGAAATGTTTGTAAGAAACATAAAAAAACTGAAACGTGTTGCTTGCATAAGTATTCAACCTCTGTGCTGTGGAAGCTCCCAGTTTACACAGATGAAAGAAATTGTCCTATCGAGGACACAGTTAGCTTATCATTGGCCTTCACCTGTGAACCATTAAAGTTGCTGTCACATTGTCAGGATAAAAACCCCACTGTTGAAGGATCATTGGTCAAGCTGTGGATCTGAAGGAAAATGAAGATCAAAGAGTATTCTACAGAAGTGAGAGATAATGTAATACAAACGCATAGATTAGGGAAAAGGTACAAAATAATATCCAAATGTTTGGATATCCCAGTGAGCACAGTTGGATCAAAAATCAGGAAGTGGAAGCTACATCATACCACCCAGGCACTGCCAAGAAAAGGCTGTCCCTCAAAACTCAGTGCTCAAACAAGAAGGAGACTTGTAAGAAAAGCCACAGAGAGGCCAACCATCACTTTGAAGGAGTGACAGAGTTCAGTGGCTGGGAGGGGACTAATGGTGCACCAGTCAACCATATCAAGAGCTCTGCATAACACTGGCCTGCGTATGGGAGGGTGGTAAGAAAGAAGCCATTACTCAAAAAGTACCATCTGAAAGCACATCTGGAGTTTGCCAGAAAGCATGAGAGTGCCCCAGCTGCGATGTAGGAAAAGGTTTTGTGGTCAGATGAAACCAAGATATAGCTTTTTGGCAAAAACTCAAAGTGCTATGTGTGGTGCAAACCTAACACTGCCCATGCCTCAAGACACACCAACCCTACAGTGAAGTCTGGTGGTGGCAGCATCATGCTGTGAGGATGCTTCTTATCAGCAGGGACTGGCTATCTTGTTAAAATTGAAGGAAGAATGGATGGAGCAAAATGCAGGGAAATGCAGGGAAAACTCAAAGTGCTATGTGTGGTGCAAACCTAACACTGCCCATGCCTCAAGACACACCAACCCTACAGTGAAGTCTGGTGGTGGCAGCATCATGCTGTGAGGATGCTTCTTATCAGCAGGGACTGGCTATCTTGTTAAAATTGAAGGAAGAATGGATGGAGCAAAATGCAGGGAAATACTGCAAGAGAACCTGCTTCAGTCCACTAAAAAACTGAAGCTTGGGAGGAAATTCACTTTTCAGCAGGAAAATGATCCCAAGCACAAAGCCAAAGCAACACTGGAGTGGCTCAAGAACAAAAAGGTGAATATCCTACAGTGGCCCAAAGTCCTGATCTCAATGCCATTGAGAATCTGTAGCGCTATTTGAAAATTGAGGTCCACAAGCGACATCCAACCAACCTGAACGATCTGGAGTGAATCTGCCAAGAAGAATGGGCCAAAATCCCTCCAACACTGTGTGCAAAGCTGGTACATAACCTACCCCAAAAGACTTAAAGCTGTTATTGCAGCGAAAGGTGCCTCTACTAAATATTAATGTGTGGGGGTTGAATACTTATGCAAGCAACATGTTTCAGTTGTTTGTTTCTTACAAACACTCCCCAACATAAAACCAATGTCACCTTACAATAATTGATTTTGAGTTCCAGTGTTTCAAAATAAAATATCATACAGAACAAAATTACAATATACCATTTGTAATTCAGTAATATGACAGCCAGTGTGGTGTAGTGGTTAGAGTGTTGGACTACGACCTGGGAGACCAGGGTTTGAATCCCCACACAGCCATGAAGCTCACTAGGTAACCTTGGGCCAGTCACTGCCTCTCAGCCTCAGAGGAAGGCAATGGTAAACCACCCCTGAATACCATTTACCGTGAAAACCCTATTCATAGGGTTGCCATAAGTTGGGATCGACTTGAAGGCAGTCCATTTCCATTTTCAATATGAGAGCATTGGTCAGGGGTCTGATTATTTTGCAAGGCACTGTATGTGACCATACATTCCACCTATAATGGAATGTCTATATTGGAACATTTTCAAACTGCACATCTACTCTTTGTGCCAGGGAATATTCCCACTGTACACTTTCATTGGACTCAACTTGTCACAAAGAAGACCCACAGTCGAAATGCATTCAGCTAGTTGTGTGAAGTGATTTTATGACGTAATAATTTTGTGCTAGAAATTCAGACATTGATAGCTTGTGAAAATTGATGTATTGAAATGTTTTTTGCTTTTGAAAAGTGTTGGGTATATAATTACTGGAGTATGATTTACAATTGACCCTGGCTCTAAATTTCTTTGGCCATAAATTCTTGGAGCTAGGCAATTGTCCATTTTGTTCTTTGACAAATAGTGAAGTCTCAGACAGTGAGTGACTGAACTATCTTCATGTCACCAAGTGGGACAGGGCTCGCAGAGTTTCTGGCTGCCATTGGCAAGCTGCTAAGATCCTAGACTGGAGCCTACTGCTCTAGGAATAAAACAGAGGGGAGTCTAAAAGGCCTAGCAACATTGAGAAGGGACAACGGTTGGAATAGGGCATAGTCCAGAGGAATGAAAGCAACAGCTCACTGGTAGGGCATCACCAACTCAGTGATACTCCATCTGCTTTGCATGCAGAAAGTCCCAGGTTCAGTCCTCAGCATCTTCAGATAGGGCTAGGAATGTCCTGGAGAAATCCCGGAGAGCTGCTGCCAGTCAGTGTAGACAGTACTGGGCTAAATAGACCAATGGTCTGACTCAATATAAGGCACCTTCTTATGTTCCTAAACTGAGAGAGAAAATAGGCAAGGGGAAGGGATGAAAATGGCAAGGAACAGCATAGGTGAGAGCCTGAAGTTCCCATATCAATTTGAATTAACCAGCAAAAGCTTTGAATGAAGACTTCTAGTTTGATTTTAAAAAATAAACAATTAAATTGCCCATTTGAATATGTTTATTAGTTCAACAGGAACTGTTTTATAGATTAATAACCTGATTATCCTGAAGATTTTCTGGAATATTACATTATTAAATCCAGCAGAGGGCATCACTTTACTACAAACATGCATTGTAGTATTCAGAAAGCTAGGTTCATATTAGATCCTAGGCACCCACTTGGGCTTCTTATGATTACAGGGATTCACACTAGGAGTTCACAGTGTCCAACTGGGTAATAAATCAGAAAATAATATTAAATAAACCAAAGCTATACGGCCAGGAACATTTTAAATAAATGTTAAGGATAAAGACAATATTCTAATTATAAAATAAATAAATCATTTGTATCTGCTTTCCTCAGTTGCTTTATGAGCTTTGTATATTTTTGCCTTTTTCCTACATTTTCTAGAGCTTCATAGTTCTGTTTGCTAATGAGCCAGAACTGAGAAACTGCTAGATTTTTATATTTTAAAAAATGGGAGAACAACCATTTTTTGTTCTTTGTCTCCACAGTCTTGAGTGATCCTTGCACTTAGTGAAGCTAATAAATTACATCTGCAAAATTCACCTTCTCTCCGTTTTAAAACTGTTGCAAACTGCAGACTAACAACATGTCCAGCTTTTGGCCCCTCCACTTGTTAAACATCCAACTTGATGAAGAGTTCTGGAGAACTTGAAAATTTGCTTACACTTAACATTTTGATTGGTCCTAATGAAGGTATGGCCACACTGAGACTAATAAGGTAAGCAAATTCTCATTTGCAGTCCATGTTACACTATTACAATAAATCTATAATTTATACAATAAATTATAATAATATCTATAATTTATCAGGGCCGGCTTTAAAGGGTGGCAAGGTGGGGCCCTGACCGAGGGCCCCACAGCCTACAGGGGCCTCTGAAGGGCCCCTCGTATGGTGGGGGAGTAGTGCTCCCCTTCCATGGCAGGCTCCCTGCCATGGATCGCAGGGAGGGAGCTGCCCACCCGCTCGCCGGCCCTCCCACACCTGCCCGCTCACTCTCCCCCTGCCCCCCACCTCACTTGCCCTCCCCCCTGTTCGCTCGCTCACCCGCCATCCCGAGGGCTCCTTGTTATGGTGGGGGAGTAGCACTCCCCTTCCATGGCAGGCTGTTGTGGATCGCAGGGAGGGAGCTGCCCGCCCACTCGCCTCCACCCCTGCCAGCTCCCTTGCTCGCCCTCCCCCCACTCGCTCTCTTGACCTCCCACTCCTCCGCCTTCTTTGTAAGTAGGTGGGGCGTGCAAGCATGTGCCAGGGCCCAGGGCAGGCTGGTGCCCAAGGACCCCAGCATGCCTCGGGCCGGCCCTGTAAATTATAATCTGGTAACCTCCAGTTTGGATTACCACAATATACTCTGTGTGGGACTGCCTCAAGGTTGGGCCAGAAGCTGCAGCTGGTGCAAAATGTGGTTGCTCAATTGCTCACTGGAGTGGAATATTGCCATTATGTTACGCTGCTGCTAAAAGAGTCACACTGGCTGCTAGTTAGCTACTGAGTTAAGTTTAAGGTGCTGGTAAGGTAAAGGTGTCCCCGCACTTATAGTGCGAGTCGTTTCCGACTCTTAGGGTGACGTCTTGCAACTTTTACTAGGCAGACCGTCTATATGGGGTGGGATTGCCAGTTCCTTCCCTGGTCTTTCTTTACCCCCCAGCATATGCCGGGTACTCATTTTACCGACCATGGATGGATGGAAGGCTGAGTGGACCTCGGCCCCTTTTACCGGAGATTCGACTTCCTCCTTCCGTTGGAATTGAAAGCGCTGTACAGCATGGGACCAGAATATCTACAAGAATCATCTCACCTCTTATATACAAAACAGGTCACTGTGTTCTGCAGGAGGTCCATTCCATAAGATGTAGAAATCAGACCTTTAATGTGGAGTCAACTACTCTTTGGAACTCTCTCCTATTATATATCAGACCTGTGTAGTCTCTATTGTCTTTCTGACACCTATTGAAGACCTTCCTTTTTTGCAAAGTCTTTGAAGAGGAGATTTTTATCCCAGTTTATAACTGTATTGGATTTAAAATTATCTCGTCCAACATGTTCTCACAGTGGCCAACCAGATGCCTATGGGAGCATACAAGCAGGATACGCAGAACTCTCCCCACTTGTGATTCCCAGCAACTGGTATATATAGACATACTGCCTCCAACACTGTAATATTCACGCTGATTCAAATTTTACAGTATTTCCCACCAAATGAAATGTTTTCCCTTTCTTCCTTCAAAAAGGCTGTGAAGTTCCACTGATTTCATCAGGATTTAAGCATAGCTAACTTTGTCTAGATTAGGACCCATGCAGCTCATTCATTCTGACAGGGTTTTTTTTCAGTTTCAGTTTAGGGTGGGCTCATGATGGGCAGCTTCTCTTCATGTTTTGTTAAATGTGACACACTATATATCTAATAAATAACAGACCAGTTGATCACCTACTCCAGCTGCTTCAACATGATAGGTCCTGCTTTTGATGATCTTATTGAAATAAAACCCACACTTGCTATGCTCCCTTTTTTTTTAAAGGTGCTAATTATAATTGTCAATTCATTTGCTAAATGCTGCTAAATTTCTTTGAAACGTTATTAGGGGTTTCAGAGGAAGATTTTGATAATATCACTTGACAATTATTCCTTCACAAAAATGTTTTAAAATAAACATTCAAAACAGATTGAATTTACTAAGCAGAAAGGAAGATTATGTGAAAGCTTTATCTGTATTTAATTTTATTCTGCAATAATCCCAGAATATTGTCTCTTTTACTTTCTGTACTGGGCACACAAAACAGTTACTGGGAAGGCAGAGGATAACGTTGGCCTGAGCCTTTTTGTATATTTTGTTTGATGGTCAGGCATAACAAATGAACTTGACTAACGTTGGAAGAGAATCTCTCTCTCTCTCGCTCGCTTTACCTATCATGGAGAAGTGTTTCCATAGAAAACTTGCTTGCCCCCACAGTCCACTGTCCAGGATCACTGCCTTTGGCTACTTGAAGAAAAAGGCACTTCTTTCATACAAATTGTAACTGCATCAGCAGTTTTTGTGTCAGCAAGTAAATAAAGGGATGCAATTTTAACATGCATTTTAACGTACTTTTATGTATAATGGTTTTAAGATTGCTGACTTTATGTTAGCTTGTTTTTATTTGTATTTTCAATTGTTATTTTAGATTGCTCTTTGCAAACAGTTTAGAGGGCTTTTTAAACTCTTATTTATTTATTTATTAAATAAATAAGATAAATTATAAACTGGAAATTAAAATAAGGCTGTAATCCTAAGCATGTTTGCTTGAAAGTTAATTCCATGAAAAGGATTTACTTTAGAGAAAATATGTTTAGGATAGAACTGTTCAGGGGAAAATTATTTCAGATATCTAACATACGGGGCAAAGCTTCTCTCCAACCTCAGAAATGCTCGGTGCTCCATCTGCACTGCCATATATGATATGATATGATATTATGGCTTATTTATATACCGCTTTTTGGCTCAAAGACCTCCGAAGCAGTGAACAGAATATTAATACAAAAAGTGCAATAAAACAGTCAAAACAATAACATTTTAGCTGCAGCAGTAGGCAGTACTGGAACTAAATATATATAGTGGTGCCACCAGTTCCTACATACACACTGACGGCCAGCTGCAGATGGGGAGGGGAGAGCTGTCCACTGAGTCTTTCCATATGGGGAAGGGCTTTGCCCTGACACACAGTAGGTGTGCAGCAGAACAACATTAAAAGCACTCCAGTAAATGATGCCTCTAAAAGCTGGACATAAGTTCTTAATTAGATGTCAGGAAAATCCGTGTCATTTCGCGCTATATATGTACAATGTAATTTTATTCCCCAGTGGTTTGGCAGGTTTCTTGTACAAAAATAATGTAGTTACAATAGAACACTTTCATCCAATTTGTTTCATTTCTATGTCCTCGTTATCCTGTGGGGCATGAAGGGTAAAATATGTTAATTCCAATTATGGTTATATAAAAAAGAAACAGTAAATTTAAATATCCCTTTCCATACTCAGAAATAGACCACTAAATGTCTGACAAAACAATCAGATTTTACACTGCTTCTGAAATGTTTTCAAACCAGGACTTCATGGCAAAACTAATTCAGCTCACTCTCTTTCTTTGAATGAAATTGATTTCAGATGCCTTCTCATTCTTTGTTTAAATTAATTGAATGGCTCTGTGCTATGGAAACAAAGTAAACTAGCTGCCTATTCTGATTTCAGCTCTTTAGCTCTATGGTGATTTTCTCCCATCTTTCAGACCACCTAAACTCTCAAACCAGTCTAATCAGAATCTAAACCAGTTTTAATCACTATGCTTAAATGCACTTATTTATTTATTTATTATTTGATGTATATCCTGCCCTTCCTCCCAGCAGGAGCCCAGGGCAGCAAACAAAAACGCTAAAAACACATCAAAACATCATAAAAACACCTTAAAATACACCAAAACAAAACAACTTTAAATACATTTTTAAAAGCTTTAAAACATCTTTTAAAAAGGGTTAAAAACATATTGTTTAAAAAAATATATTAAAAAGCAATTTCAACACAGACGCACGCTGGGATAGGTCTCAACTTAAAAGGTTTGTTGCAAGACAAAAGGGTTGTTGTTGCCAATGCCACTAAGCTGAATTACACTGAGGCATCACTTCTTAACTGGTTTGTTGAGTGAAACTTAAAATCTCAGCTCTAAACATTTGTTTGCTTTCAGCTTGCTTCCAAGTAAGGCCAAATACACTTTGATAGCAGGCCTCCATTTGTTACCTCCAGTGATGTAGCTCAGCTATCTGCTCGTGGTGAATGGAACATTTGACTTTCTTACTATATTAGCCCAACCTGCTATGAGTGTTTGCATATGAAGCAGGACACTTCTGCTCATGGGGGGTGGAGGAGTGAGGTGACCTATCTACTATCCACGAGAAGGGAATGAATAAACAGAAGGAAAAATTAAAGCCAGTAATCAAGTGACATTGGCTGTTCATGCTTAATGTTGTAGCAGTGAAGGCCCAAAAGATCCATTTGTATATCAAAAGTAGAAACTGAACTGTGACAAATGTACAATGTTGACATGGCATCAGTCACTTACACTCGGTTCCTAAGCACTCACCCCTGGAGTCAACAGGAATTAAGCATATATAAATCGTACACTGGATTACAGTCAACACATGGTGGTCAAGCCTATTGATATCAGTGGAACATATTTTCACAGAATGTGCTGGGTTTTTTTTTTATGAACAAAATTTTGGCTGACCTTTTTACCACCCCTCTAAAAGAAATCCACTAACTGATGAAAGAGAAGGGACAGAAGAACAAAATTCACAAAAGAAGATGGAAAAATTTTCTTGTTAATCTCTGTGGGCTTTCACTAGAATAACTGTAAAGAAACTAGATACCGACTAATCTGCAGCTGAAAACTCTTGACATGTGATATGGGAAACAAAAGGATAACCCAAGCCTGTGAACACAGTTATATCTGAGGTAGGACTTTTTCTTTGAATTTCATGGTGATATTTTAAAACCCTGAAAACTGAAACCTCACATTCTTAGTAGAATCACTCATAACACCTCATCTATATGTTGGAGAGGGTGTGAGAAGTCAGGTACCTGTTTTCATATCTAGTGGACCTGTTATGTAGTATAATTATTTTGGAAAAGAGTTTTTGCAGGAATTAGTATAATTACTGGACAACAAATTGATCCAGATCCATTAATGGCGCTCCTATCAATATTTCAGAATAATAGTATATCACTGCATTCTCAGGAGTTGCTTATTACTTTTTTGGTGGCTGCTCAATAGGAAATTATACACAATTGGAAGCAAAAAGACAAGGATTTTATGGGAGAATGGTATCACAGGTCTGGAATTTAGCTTTGATGGAGAAATTAATGCAGCAGAGGTGGCTGAGGAAAGATCTGAGTAAACAAGATAAATTTCATTTAAAATGGTTTATGTTTATTAGTTATATGGCAATGCAGGAACATGATTTCTCTCCATTGTCTAATCAATCTAACCATCACCGTAGCCTCGGTGGTTAGGAATGCGTTCTACCAACTTCGGTTGGTAGCCCAGCTACGTCCCTATTTGAGTAAAGAGGACCTTATATCAGTGGTACATGCTCTGGTAACCTCACGTTTGGATTACTGTAATGCGCTTTACATAGGGCTACCTTTGAAGACAGTTCGGAAGCTACAACTAGTGCAAAATGCGGCAGCCAGATTGCTGACAAGGACCAAGCGGTCCGAGCATATAACACCTGTTCTGGCCAGCTTGCACTGGTTGCCAATATGTTTCCGGGCTAGATTCAAAGTGTTGGTATTAACCTATAAAGCCTTATACGGTGCGGGACCACAATACCTTGCGGAACGCCTCTTCCGATATGAACCGGCCCGTGCACTACGTTCTGCTACGAAGGCCCTCCTCCGGGTTCCAACTCACAGGGAGGCCCGGAGGGTGATGACAAGATCTAGGGCCTTCTCAGTGGTGGCCCCCGAACTATGGAACAGTCTCCCTGAGGAAGTACGCCTGGCGCCGACTCTGCTCTCCTTCTGGCGCCAGGTCAAAACCTTCCTATTCTCTGAAGCATTTTAAGTTACACTGATTTACTTCTTAAAATGTTTATTGTATTGGATTGATGATTGTATTTTAGTATTATTTTGTTATTCATTGTATTTTTATGCTATTTTATGTTCACCGCCCAGAGAGCTATTGCTAAATAAATAAAAAAATAAGTTTTGTTTCATTCTATTTACTTTTATTTACTATTTACTTTTATGTTTTATTGTTTAATTTTTTTTATTTTCATGCATTTATCTAGTACTTACAACAGCTTTGTGCATGCTCTTTGCCATTCCAGGTTACATAGGTTGGGTTGGGTTTGAGTTTCATTATATAGCACTTTGGGTGATGGTTAGTGATGGGTGATTATTGGTTAATTTAATGGAGTCCATATGTACACTGTATTTTCCTTTGTATGCTTTTTCATTCTCAGTAACTACTTTTGGTCTATTATTTTATTTTTAGGGATTTTGTGTTGTAGTTTTTTCTTCTTTGCTTTATTGTATGACTGATTGTGCTTGTACACTGCACAATTTTTAATAAAAAAAGAGGGTGGTGTTGGTTCAGCTACAGCAGTGGTGGGAAACTAGATGTGTCCAGTGGGCTGGATCTCCAATCGCCTCCTTGGGTGAATTTTGACCAATGGATGGGACACCCACCTGTCATAATGATGCCAGGTGACTGACACTTGTCAAAGTTCAAAGGTGGGTGTAGTATCCTTTGAAGCAACCTCTCCGTTGAAGACGTGCTTTCAGCACCAGTCAGCTAGGAGTGTGTCTTCAAAGTTCAGTTTCTATTTGAAGCCTTTTTGAAAGAAGTTGAAAGGATTCAAAGTATCTCATCCAAATGGAACATTTTTTCCCCTCTGTAGGTCCCCTTTAGAGGAAGCTTTTTGAATCTAAACTGCTTCTTCCAGTCCCCGCGGTTGCACTAGGGTCCTTAGTGCTGCTGATTCCAGCTGTGCTTCCAGTCAATGCCAACCAGTGGATTGGTGCTGACAGGGAGTCTTGCTTGCAAAGGAACTATGAGGAGTTCACTTTAAGCTCGCAATTGTTCCTTTGTAGCCACATCTGAACCTGTCCCCCCATCTGACTTTGAACAAGCAGGAGATATGGGCAGATGGACATGGTTGTGGGGAACGGCCTTGTGGACCAAATAGGGGTCTCTACTGGAACTAATTAAGCCCATGGTCCAGAGGTTCCCCACTGCCAAACTACAGCCATGCTTGGAGGGAGCAGATTATCGAGACCCATTTCAATCTGGCCTCAGGCCTGGGCATGGCATCAGAGTTGTCTTGGTTGCCCTGGCTGATGAACTTTCCCAAGAGAGAGATGGGGGAGTGCAACTTTATTGATTCTTCTCAGCCTTTCAGAGATTAGAGATGTAAAATTTCTGGAAATTTTGAAATCATGGGGAAAAAACAGTTTTTTTCCTGTTTTTTTCAGGAAAAATGGAATTTTTTGGAAAAATTGAAAAAATGCAATATTAGCACTTTTTACAGATTGAAAGTCACTTTGTTACTTCATGAGCATAAAATGTAATTATGTACAAGTTGGTCCGGCATAAAATTATCACATTTGGTATATTAAAAGTACATTTTATTCAAACAATTATTACAAATCGAATTTACTTTTTAAAGTTTTTACTTTTTTTTTGTAACAAATGGAGCTACAAGGTCCTGAACTGTAAGGAACACCTGTACTGTAAGGAACTTCTTTCATTTTGCAAGTTTATGAGGAGCAGGCAAAATTAAAAAAAACAAAACCCGGAAGGAACCATCAACATTAATAACAAAGAAAATCATTTATGTCTCCGCTAGTCCTCCACAGTGTTAACCAGACATAAAGCACCCATTCCAATAAAAAGAATGGAGAAAAAGGAGGGACCAAGATTCAATGAAACATTTTATTCATCATGCTAAAATAAAACATTCCATAATCCATTTTTTCTTAATTTTGTTCATTTTTTCCCATTTTTCAGGGGGAAAAAACAAAAAAGGCTTCAGAAAAAAAGGGAAAAACTGTTTTTTTTTTCAATTTTTTCTGGTTTTTTCCAGGCCCTCACATCTCTACTATTGATACTGTTGGCCATTATATACTCCTGGAGCAGCTCTGTGGGTTTGGAGTGAGGCACACTGTGTTACAGTGATTCCGTTCTTATCTCTTAGGCCAAGAGTTGCCAACGGGATATGGGGCGAGGTACCATAAGTATGCTGATGACATCTAGATTTATCTCTCTGTATAAAGTGAATCAGGAGACACAGTTCAGGTACTGCACCATTGCCTTGAGGTGGTGATGAGTTAGATGTGAGCCAAAGTTCAGTTTTAAATTAAAAACTGAATTCAGACAAGATGGAAGTGCTGTGTGTTCCAAGCTCTTGAGTTCAGGAAGTGTGAAAATGGCCTGTTCTTGATGGAGTTGCACTCTCCTGCTATACTGTTTGGTTCAGCTATGTCACTGGAGGCTCAAATAACTTCAGTGGCCAGGAGTGCCTACTTGCAGTTTTGGCTGGTTTCCAGCTATGACCTTTTCTGGATAAGGATGTCATCGTTACAGTAATCCATGCTCTGGTAACTTCCAGATTACTATTGTAGTGTGTTCCATGTGAGGCTGCCCTTGAAGACATTTCAGAAGCTGAAACTGGTGCAGAACACAGCATACAGGCAATACTGGCTGGACCATTGCACTTGGCCTGAAAAGATCCTCACAATATAGTCCCAAATACATAAGATATTGAAGGACTGCATACTCCCATGCAGACCTACCCACTTGTTAAGATCAGGAGGGGAGATCCTGCTAACAGTGTCACCACCCTCTGGGGTCTGTGGAGCAGTGACCTGTGAGAGGGCCTTCTCTGTGATGGCCCTCAGGTTATGGAACTCCCTCTTCTTTGAGGTGCATCTAGCCCTGTTGTTGTATGTCTTTCACCAGCACGTCAAGCCACACCTCTTTGCCCAGGCCTTTGGGGGGTGAGTGATATAAAGATTATGGTGCTTCCCCCTCCTGCAATGCTGGTTATTGTTTTAACATAAGTTCTAATTGCTATATTAAATTGTATTATGGAATTGTATGTGCCTCACCCTGAGACCTTATGGTGAAGGGTTGGTTACAGATTCAAACAAACAACAAATGCATAAATCAGGTGCTACAGTGGAGAAGTCTCTTTCCATCATTTCCATCAAGTGGAGGGACTTAGTGCAGAGCTTTCATTGAAGACCTAAGTGGATGGGCAGGATTGCACTCTCTCACCTCTCAAGGAGTCCTAGTATTGCTTCTCTACCAATAATGTCTCTTCAGCATCTTTCACATTTGGTTGGTGAGTCAACAGTGTACATTCAGCCACCTGTTCTGACTCAACTTTCCTGCAGTGCCTATTTTTTTAACAGTGTATTTCCTGGAAAATGTATCTGTAGTTCAAAAGAGATCATTGTATGTCTCCAGTCAGTTCCAGTCTTTGAGAAGGATGGGGCTGAGCCATGTTTGCTCAGGAGACCATTCATATTTCCAAAAGTCCACTTGAGAAAAATTCATACTGTGTTGCCAATATGTAAGCTGTACATGGAGGAACAAACAGGGTCACATGTGATCCTGGGACCACCAAAGCAGAGACAGAGAAAGCGAGAGATGGGTAGATTGCATCCTGGATCATGTCCTGTACACCATGTTACTTTTACACAAGGCTGAGACTTGCTCCCATGTTTTTCTGCATGTGTGAACCATTATCTACTGGCAAGTCAATCACTACTATACTAGGCTTGTTTTTTAAACACATCATGGAAATATCTCAATAGCAAAGCATTTGATTGGAATCCTGTGATAACTGAAAATTCTTCTTTCATTTTTATTGCTCCGCTAAGGCTCATTCATCACACAATTTCAGCTGGTAGGTTGTTCGATATTTTGATAGTTTGGTACAAAACTGACATGTATCCCTAAGAAAGGGAACTGCAGGCTTTCCCACCTCTTTCCCTTTCTGCTTATGCTCATTTCACATTTTGATTTTTTAAATGCTGAACTGCAAACCTTGCCTGCTATCCTGCACTTGTGGCTGATGCTCTCTGTATGTCAGAAATTGTTACTGACATTTCAATTTTGCTTCCTTTCTCCCCTCCTTTTCCTTTGACAGTATTATAGAGAAAATTTACATTTGAATAAAAAGCAAATAGCACATGTCAGAGAAAGCATCAGGGAATGTCAAATTGTTTTTTTCCAATTATGGCTCTATTTCAAATAGTGTAATGCAATTAAGGGATAATTACTTGAAGTGCAAAGCCAAGGTTATGATCAGAATTGGTTGCCCTTTCACTTTAAATTCTGTCTTTCTGTATAACATATTCCAGTGGGACAAGTTAAAGGGTTAGCAAATACAACGCACACGTTCGGGAGTGTTCAGATGTTTACTTCTGGTTGGGGTGCCCTTTTTTCCTTTTTTTTTTTTGTATCATGGGCTGTGTTTTGAGTTGACTGTAGGTAAGCTTACTTCTCTTCAGCATTATCACTCTGATTAATAATGTGATAAATTAGCTGGAGGACATGATATTAATTAACAGTATATTAGTCACATTTTATTGCCAGTCACAAGCCTTGAAATAGGAGCCATTCTAAGCCACTGACAGGTTATCTTCTGAATAATAAGCTGCGCTTGATCTTTCATTTGATGAAATGAGGCATCAGCAAGAAAATACTGATGGGGTGGGGAAGCCCCTCCCCCAAAAACCTATTGAAGCTTTCAGAACACTCCAGCATGCTGCTGCCTGTCTGCTCACACATTACACCATACATTTAATGTAATGAATACCAGATTAACCATATAGCCAAATATGCTGCGGTATTCTTCCTCCCCTTCCACACGGTCATTT
Source organism: Rhineura floridana (assembly GCF_030035675.1). Taxonomy (NCBI): domain Eukaryota; kingdom Metazoa; phylum Chordata; class Lepidosauria; order Squamata; family Rhineuridae; genus Rhineura; species Rhineura floridana. Next base: position 131,631,486 of record NC_084481.1, on the reverse strand, counting down.
GTCTCAACAGTGTGCCCGTATCCCAACACGCGGAACATGACAGTCATTCCTTTATCACATCTCAGAAAACTAGTAGCTACATTTTAAACTTAGTAGCACAATGCTAAGATAGTGTCACCATCTTTTCCATTTCAAATGTCAACCCCAGATACTTTTTTCCCTTTCAGCTTGTCTTTGTCTGAGCTCCCCTATCCATCATGCCCTTCCTTCATCAGTGTTGCAACTGCACTCCCTTAGAAGAGTTGCAATCACAATGCTGGTTTTTTTTCCTGTTGGGGAAAGTGAATACTCAGGCTTGTTCCAGGTATCCCTTCCCACCCACATCCATCAGTTCAGCATTAAATAACAACACCCCCAAGAGCTTATTCCACTACTCATGGGTTTTCTTAAGGGGGGATGCTTGGACCTCTTCCAGGCAACTTCTTTTGTGCCTTAACCCATCAGTGGTATGACAACTGTTGACAGGTCTGTGTTGTTATATAGCACAGATCTGTCAGATGGGACCCAACTCAATATTGCCTTCCAATATTGCCTTCACTACTTTTAAAGCATTTTAGTTTTAGGCTACTATTGCAGTGCTAAAAGATACACACCTCCTGTAAACAGCCCAAATGAGAGAGCACACATGCCACTGTCCTTCCACATGGCTTTACCCCTGCAGCAAGGCTGTCCCCACCCATCATACACTTGCTAATAGTAGGGGAACAGCTGTAGCTCAGTGGCAAGGTATCTGCTTTGCATGTCGGAGGTCCCAGGTTCAATCCCTGATGTCTCCAGACAGAGCTGGGAGAGTCCTTTGCCTGAAACTCTAGAGAGCCACTGTCAGTCAGTGTGGACAATGCTGAGCTAGATGGACCAATGGCCTGACTCAGTGCAAGGCAGGTTTCTGTGGTCTGTGTTCAGTAGTGGATCGTGACTAGGGTAGAGCTTTTCAAAAACATATATTTTCTCCCTTTCATTAGAATGACTCTGATACCACATTCTGGTTCAAGACACTTTTTGAAGGATCCATGGTCAATATAATTTCAGTTTTCTGACACTTTCATAGAGCAGGGAGGGCAGCTTACAGGCTTCCCTTGGTGAATTCTGACTTATATACTGTGTTTATGTATATGTTTATGGATATGGATATTGCTTATGTATTTTGCTTTGTAAATTAGTTTGATATGTTTTTTATTGTACCTTGTGTATTCTATTGTAAACCGCTTTGAGATCTTTTAGATAGTAAGCAGTCTATAAATGGAAATAATAATAATAATTTATTGGGACATGTTGATATGGATGTATGTTCAACCAATTACAAGATGAGTTTAGTACAAGCAAATCCTCTGTAAAAGTTAGTGCATGTTCCTGTAAATAGTTGCATGAATCAGCCTTCAAAACAATTTTAAAGTATCATGTAAAAATGATACATCAATCAGGAGTAGAAACATGTACAGTGACTCTACACATAGCAACATGAAACAAAATATACAATAATTTGAAGACTAATGCTAGCATGCCTCCAGTCCTGACCACTCTTTTTTGAGAAATCAGATTAAAACACATGGACTGTGGTGCATCGTTCCATGACAAATTCCATGTGCAGATAAAGCTCTCATTGCCAGCAATAGGAGATAGAGCCTCACTTCAGAATACGGGGCTGATTTGCTGGATTGTGGCCATAGAATGCACTCCAGCATACAGCTAACTAAGACCCATTGATTACAATGTAGGTATGTGCATAGGCATACAGCCAAAATTTTATCATGCAAAAAGATAAAGGCCAGCATGGTGTACCATATGGAAATAATGATCCATCAAGAGTCAAGGCATGAAATGAAGCTTCTGCATTAATTAGCTTATTCCATCAAGTAATGGCCCTTGTCCTATTAAATGGATTTTTTAAAAAAGAAGTGAAAAATATCTCCCACAATTTTATTGCTGGAATCTTTGACCACAGCAAGTTGCAAAAACAAAACAAAACCCCACCTTCAGAATTGATCAGGAGTAGACAAGCCCCAGGTTCTATTAAAGTGTATTAATGCCAGCCTCTGTGCAATTAGTGAAAAGTCAATTCCCATTACTAGTTAACACTATTGAATATCTGCTTTCTTTAATAAAAAGCCATGTCCAGTATAAAGAACATAAATCAATAAGAAGCAGCACTTTAAATTTATTCTGCCTTCTAAAACACAGAGATGAGCACTGTTCTCTTAAAACCTAAATGTCTGCCAAATGCCTGTGGTCTGTTACGCTTCTGGATAATGCTGTGGTAGCTTCACTGATCAGCTATTCAGTAACCAATTTGTAAGATATTCCCATCTAAAACCTGAACATTTGTATGTTTAGTAAAAAACAATTGTGTTCGTTCATCAGAGATGTCAGGCTTCCATAAATCATTGATGGGATTAAGGTAGCAATCGTTTAATCTTGAACAGTACCACTGCATTCAAAGAGAAATCCATGTAATTATTCGGAAAAGCCTGAAAAAATGCAATCTCTGTCATAAAACAATTCAATCCAGATGCAGATTTATGTCATTTTGAGGCTTCTCTGGAGTAAAGGGTCTCAGAAACACAGTTTTAAAACCCAGCACACAAACCAGTTAAGCATTTCCCACTTTCTATGTAGCCAATTCAAAATGATTTGCACTATCATCCTGTCACGTCCTTTCTGGCTTCCTCTTATTTCCTACATCATGTTCAAGGTCCCAGCTCTTATGTTTCCACCATAATTCTCTTCTGTTCTTGACCCTTACCTCCCATTTTTCCTTCTTTCTTGCTCAACCTCATCCACTTTCTCATTCTGTTTCCTGCTCCTTGTCCTGACTTTCTACCTCCTGCCATGCCAGAAGTCACCTTCTGTTCACCTCCGTACATGGTCAGATCTCTGAACCTATTAAGTTTTGGCAAACAATGTCATCCACTTAATTCCCAATGGGTGACTTGGGTTGCTACCATCCAGTGGCACAAGCAGATGTGGAAATGAGTCCATGGCCATGTGTAAATAACTATGAGGGAATGGGATACCCAAATTGCTTGTTAGGTCATTACACGTAAAACATGGAGAATAAACACATATGTCACCTGTCTTCCCCTTTGGTTGTAACATCTGAAGCCATCTGAGGTTTAGAGTACTGGCATAACATTTTAGGAGTTACAGAAAAGCTCATAATCCTTTCTCTTCACAGGGCAGGAAACTTCAGTTCATACTAGGTGAACTTACAAAGCACATTGCAATGTGATGGTGTGGATTCTCTCTAGTGATGGTTGATAGGCTCACAAGAAGGCTTTGAAGCCTTTAAGGTGGGGGTATTAAAACGGGTTTTGAACCTACAGCTTTAGTTCCGTTTGTATAGCTGCTAACAAAGAAGGTCCCTCTTTCGGTGCCTGCTGATGGCCTATGTGCAGCTGCTTTAACATTGCCTTTTTCATCTGATCATTCAGATACACAAAGTTTTATGAGTTATGCTATCCAACTGCCCACAAATCATACCCAGAGTTTGATCATGTTCAGTGACAATGATGATTGCAGACAGCTCCTATAATGTAGCACTTGAAAAAGAAAGTTTTCTCTCCATGCTTCAGAAGGCTTCTGCAATACCCTATCCTGGAGAGGCTTTTATCAACGTACAAATGTTTCTCTGCGTATTTGAAGTTATGGGTTTCCAGCCACAAAACACAGCAGTTTCTCCTGCATGGACAGCAGCACTGCTAAGACAGACTTCAGTTGTCCTGATATAAAGGACTAGCTAGGAGCAGTTGTAGATAATCCCAGTAAAAAACTAAAGTGCCAGAAATTTGCTGATTAGATGTTTTGGATTTTTTACTTTGGAAGGAAGAAATATTTCTGCCCATTACTGAAGGTAAGTTCCTTTGACTTTTCAGTTGGATTAATTGGCAAGATTACCTAGCTGTTTGTGAATTTATCACCAGATAAATTAGCAGCAGAAAATCACTACATAAAAATCCAATCCTCAACAATAGCAAGTAAGTGAATTAATGGAAAATTCAGTATCAAATCTGAATTGGGTGGAATGCTAGCCCATTCCTGCTGGAGAGGCCATACAGGAAGCTGCAAAGACAAAAGATTTATCATGCAGCTGGTAACTTGATATTCATACAAAGGAACCAAAGCAGCAGCAACAGCAGCAAAAATAATCAAGAGTCTTTGGGCACCTCAAAGACTAACATATTTAATTTTTAAGGTGCCACAAGGCTCTGCATACCCCTCTGGAAAGCAGAAGAAGAAGCACCACACTCTTCCAACAGCAACTTTGTTCTGACCATGCTTTTACTTTAATATGTCAACATGGGCCAGAGTACAGGGAGTGAACAAGGAGCTACAGAGAAAATAAACACAACTATAAAATAATCTTAAGGTAATGGTAAGCCAAACATGTCATTGAATGCATTTGTCTACTCTGAACCATTTGAAGTTTTTTCCTTCTTTGCTTTTAATTTAAAGCCAAGTGTCTTGATCCAAATTTTGCTGCTGCCATAAACTCACTATCTGGCTTCAGGTCAGCCTCTCAGCCTAAGCACCATCACCCCTGCCTCTCATCATATGATCTACCTTATGGAAAGGCTATTGAAACAATGCATGTGAGGTACTTTGATATCTTCTGAATTTCATAAAAGAGGAAGACATTCTAGCTCCTCATTAAGGCCACTAGGGGTCATCGTTTTTAAATCCAGAATCCATGACATCTCTCTCCTTAGTAACACCTGATTACTTTCCCCATTTATTTTTTCTATTTTTTCTAAAACCAAAAACTTGAAATCGGCAATGGAATGATGACTGCTGATAAAGTGGTCCACTAAGGGTCCTAGTGGCCTTAATGAGGAGCTAGAATTTCTTCCTCTTTTATGAAATTCAGAAGATATCCAGGTTCCCTTACATGGTCTCTACCTTCAGCTGTCTGTGATCAAGTAATTCTTAAGTGGTTTTACGGTCTTTATGTTCTTCGGTATATATATATGTACAGGCCTAGTTAACTCTTTTCTGAGGCGTTTGCATCTATGAAAGCAGTTTGCTTATTGGAAGATACTTCTTGCCAGCCCTTATTGTAAGTGAAAAGATTGTTTATAGATAGATTTTACATGCATTATTTTATTTTATATGCTCATGGAAGTAAATTTGTCCCTGCCTTTTTATCTACAGCCCCTGATGAAGGCCTAAATATACAAAGGCTGAAATGCATTGAGCTTGGATTAGAAATAAATACTTATTTTTCTAGCATTTTGGTTTTCCTTCCTCCTATTCGCCCAGTTTTACATGCTAGCCACTTTCTGTTGTTGAATTTCACATCAAACCTCATCTCTACCATGAATTCACCAGGTGGCCTTACCTCCTTTCAGTGAAACTCTGCTCATGAAAGAAAAAAATTATCCACATTAAAAACTCTTCATAGACCTCTCACCTCTGCACTTTGATGGCTTTGAAAAGGGATTAACATAAAAAAGATAAGAGACAGGCCTTTTATAAACAAAACCCCAAGGGCTAATTACAAGTTTACAAAAGTAGTGTATCATTCATACAACAAACACATTGCAAAGTAATGTAACATACAATGTAACAAACAAATTGTCAATGTCACAAATGATAATAGATTCATTTCTATACTGTATTCTTTATTTACAATCAAACATTATCTGGACAGCATCCATGTAACAAGAGACAGATGAAATTGCATTGTGTGGTTCAGATTAACAGGTAAATATATCCCAGCTTGATCACTGAGATCATCTGCAGGAACGGCCTTGGTCTCCCCCCAAGTTGGTGAGGCTCGTTTAACATCAAAACACAAAATTGAGCATTCAGTGTCATCAGCCCAGTTCTCTGGAGTGCTCTGTCAACAGAGATTCAGCCTTGCTGGTCTATGACTGTAATACATTTATTGTACTGTATTGTAACAGAGATTCAGCAGGCGCCTTCTGTTTTAACTTTTAATCACCTGCTGTTTCTGTTCGGCCAGGCGTATGCAGGCAATCAAGAAGTTGTCTTTTTGCAATAGTTGACCTTTGTTTTTATTGTATTTTTAATGTTTTCATTGTATGGTGGTGGTTTTTTTAACTTGTAAACCACTTTGATGTTTTTAATGAAATGGCAGTATACAAATATATTTGTAAATAAATAAATAAATAACAATTACAGGTAAGTCCTCCTCTTCCACCAGGTTCACCAAAATTGCTTGAAATTACAAGAGTCTATTTTGCTTTCTCTTTTACTGAATGTGATTAATATTTAACTATTGTCAATTCCTATTTTTATTTCTGATTTCAGGGAAGTTTTAGAGCTTATCCGAAAGAGTGACGAACACATTTGAAATGTCCAACAGCTGTCTGCAAATGGATTAAGTGCACAATGAAACTTGCATTTACGCCTGGCTGAGGGGAGTTGGATACAGGGGATCTCCAGCTAAGCCGGCTGGGTCCCACCTGAGCTGGGCTATGCCAGCACATGTCCCTCAGCCAGGGCTCAGCTGGCCAGCCCAACTCAGCTGGGATCCAGCCACCTCAGCCAAGTCTGGCACACGTGGAACCCCCATAAGACCAGAAAAGGGGGCATGTCAGAGGTGTGCCAAGGGAGGGGCTGAGGAGACTTTGGCCATATCCAACTTGTGTTTGGAGAGCTCCTGCAGCTCCCAATCCAGGCAAAAGTTACACTGGGAAAATAATTGCAATAGAAGTCAATGGAAGGGCTTACTCCCCAGTAGGGGTATTTGGGAGACCAGACTTTTTCTTTCTGGTCCATGCACACAGCTCCTGGCTGAGCCAGTGTTCAGCCAACCCAGAGGCTCCTGAATGCAATTGGATGTAGCGGAACTTTACGCCAGCTCAACTTACGATGACTTCCCCTGAATTGGATTGCTCTGTAAATTATTAAATGAAACAATACAGAAAACCAATTATTTGTATTTGTGTTATATTTCATGTCCCATTAGTCTGCAATAAGTATATGTATGCTTTTTTTCATTTATAAATTACTTTTGCATATTTTAACCGCTCCCTTTTTTTTTGCTTATGTTTAAAAGGAGATTAGACAAATTTATGGAAGATGAAAAATAATAATGAATTTGAACCTCCAGAATCAGGGACAATATACCACTGAATGCCAGTTGCTGAGGAACAGCAAATGGAAGATGGCTGTTGCCTTTGTTTTCAGCTCATTGGCCATTGTAGGAAACAGAATGTTAGATTAGTTGGACTTTTGGTCTTATCTAGCAGGTTTCTCCTTACATGGTACCTCAGTGCAGATCAGCAAAGACAGGCCATGGAGTCAGGAATGTTTATTCACACTCCTAAAATAAGCAAGCTGAAATAGAAGCATTATACAAGCAAGCTGAAAGAAAGCAAAACCCCACAGAAAAGAATGCATTGTTCTTTATTAATTCTGCCTTGTTCAGCATTTGTGCAATATATTTTTCTACCCTCCATGGAGGTGTAAAGAAATGATCATCATTGTATTGACTCTGGGAGCTTTAGATCATGCTGGTAGTGCAGCAGTTTCTCAATGCAAAATGCTGATGTGATTCTATTTCTGATCAAATCATGACTTCACATATTGGGGTATTGCTTCTGGAACTGTAACATTGCCAACTAACCAGAAAAAATATATGTTCTGCTCCTGTGCCTTTGATAGCAGTTTATTTGAAGGAATCAGCAGGTGAAGCTTTTCTTGGCATGGAAGTAAATATTAGCAACTGATGTATGCATCTCATGCTGCTCTTAAGGGCACAAGAGCAGGGGTGGGTTTTTTTAAAAAAAGTTGGAAACCCTTGCAAACTCTAGCTATCAGGATGAGTCCAGTTTCCTACCAAGTCTGTTTTCCCAAGGCCACCCTGGATTCATAGAAGAGAAAGGGATGGGGGTGGTAGACAAGCAAAGAGGAAAATGATGTAGATACCAACAACTGTTCTTACTGTATATTCCTGGTGTGTCCCTCTGACAGTGTCATGTGGAAAGGAAATTGTTCTATCAGTGACTATGCTAGATTCATGACCCCACCACAACCTTGAATTGGCCTTTAGTTGTCGCTGATGGGAACTGAAGAACAGCTCCTGTCGACATGATTGCTGCTCTCCAATGAATCAGAACATGCAGGGCACAGAGCAGCACATTAAACTAGCAACAGAAATATATCACTGTATTTTTATATAGATGTATTGCTTTTGCCCAGGCATATAAATGATTGGGCTATCCACTCTTTTCCCCCCCAAGGACTATAAATTAAAAATAAGCTAAGGATTTTGAAATTATGTTCTCTCTCTTGGCCTCTCTCTCTTAAAATCCAGATAGATATTTCAAGTCTGCAGTAAAGTATTCCTAGGCATTCTCAGAGTGCACGGATCTCTAGTTGCCCTTTTTTAAATAACAATCACCTTCTATAGTTCTTCACTTGCATTTTATGTAGCATGTATAGGATAAAATCATCATCATCATCATCATAATTCTTGGTATTATTTAGCTCTTCAGAATTTTCAAAGCACTTCACACAAATTATCTAAGTTGTCCATGCAATAACCCTGAAAGGCAGGTCAATATTATTAGTCCCATATTGCATATAGGTGCTAAGACTAAATGATGTTTGTTTCCTAAGACCACCTAGCTGGTTAACAGCAGAGGCAAATTTGAACTAGAAACTTAGTTTACAGCTAGTACTACACCAAACAAATGTATTATAAAACAATATATAGTAGATTTGACATGAAAGTTGTAGCTTGAGCTCAAGCTCAATAGCACATGTGCCTGGTAGAGGCAGGTGCTTGATAAATTACTGTCTCAGACCCAGTTCCCCATCTCTCATAACAGAAAAAATAGGGATTCATTTCACTGACTTGTGGCAATTCTAGAGAAATTGGCTGCAGGGCAGACCTGAATCTGAATAAATCTGTATGTACTTTCCAAAGATATATAAAAAATATACCATTCTGTGTATCTATGTAAGGATACCAGATTAAAATGGAAATAATTATAGATCCCTCTATTGCAGAGGTTCCCAAACTGTGGTCTGTGACCCACCAGTGGTTTGCAAACTTCATTCAGGTGGTCCATGGCATGTTCATATTAAATATTCAATTTTATTTTGTATTTGTATTGCTTCTTTTCTTTCGTACATTGCATTTTATTGTATTACAATTTGAATTCTATGGAATGCAAATTGTAATATAAAATAGAATATAATAAATAAAAGAAGTAATCAGAAGACAATTAAAAAGCATGCAGCACCTAGCACAGTGCATTGCAATTGCAGAAAAGTCATTCAGTGGTCCACCAAGACCCTCAGCAATTTTCAAGTGCTCCATGGGGGAAAAGGTTTAGGAACCACTGCTCTACTGCATGCATTTTGAGGGCAAACAATCCATCATATGAAACTTGTGAATGATGTTACATTTTTAATAGTGGAACAAAATACTGTGTCATCAAGCCAAAGGTTTATATGCAGCAGGATTCTCTGTTACCCAAACCTCAGGTATTCTAGACCTCTTCACTATAAAAGGCCACTGTGTCTTCCAAGGTAGTGTAATACTCTGGAACTAGAATAGAATACAGAAACAGAATATCAATGTCTCATTCAGATATATGGCCCCCAAAGCGGCTCAACCACAGGGAATTTTGATAGTGTTAATATAGCTATAGGCTTCCATGATTAAGCATTAAAAGTTCAGCTGGCTGCCATTTAATTTTATTCAATATTTGCAATTGTCTTTGATCCCTAATTACATCATCCGTATATATGTTTCTGGTTACCAAATGAAAAGCAAACATTTCTGATGGAACTCTGTACTTTCTTCTGGCAGTGCGACAATTCCTCAGTCTCTAAAAGAATAGGATCCTGCCTTTACATCCCTATTACGTGACACGGCATGCTATCTTGCTCCTCTTCTTCAACATTATTTATTTTTTTATTTATATTATAGAAAATCTCTAGATTCGTCCTGCAGATAAATCGCTTTAATGCATAGACATTAATTAGCTGTGATTATCAATACTACAACCATGGGGGAATTAAACTTGATCTTCTGACCAATACAACACAAGCATTAATTTGGATGTGCAACAACCCAATAATGTGTGTCATCTTTGGCTCTGATACAGTATGTATGTATACAGCATGTAAGCAATAAAAAGCTGTAGATATGCTGTTATCCTTGTGCTTTTCCAGGGTCAGTTGTGGAAACTGAAGGTTCTTATAGTATCAACTATTCACATAGTATCAACAACCCACTATTAGTGTGGGTGCAATCTGGTGAAGGGTTGACCATACTGAATCCAGTCAATCACTTCTTTCCATCCACAGCAAATCAGCACTGTGAGAGGTTTCAGAGCAAAGTAACTAAGATTTAGCTGAGGATGGGTGCATTTAACCTTCACCCCCATCCCAGTGTTAATTAATGGCAACAGAGGTTTTTGCACTGTTGGTTTACTTGGCGGGGGGGGGGACACCAAAATTCATTCCTTCTCCCAAGAGAATCCTGGGAACTGTAGTTTGTTAAGGGTGCTGGGAATTGTAGTTCTGTGAGGGGTAAAGTATAGTTTCTATGATTTTGGGGGTGGGTGGGAATGTGCTTTGAAGGCATGGTGTGAACACAATCACATCATAAAACCTACATACAAAAACTTGTTTCAGTCTTCAGACAATGGTTTCTGAAATTTAGACTTACTAACTTCAGAATGTATGCAGACAGAACTAGCTGAAATATAAATTGAAATACAGAAACTAATGGCTAAAACAGGTATGATATAGGGGAACTGTGATCAGATCTGCTGGTTTTTTTAAAAAACAACTTTATAGTAGCCGTGGGATGTGGGAACTCTGATTTTGATCTGACCCTCATGAAAGAATCTTTAAGCTTTTCTCTACCCCCACCCCAAAAGTGCTAGTGCTGCTGATGGGGGAAACAGAGACACAATATAAGTATTATTTTCCAGTGGGGCAAATGAGATAAGACAGCAGAGGAAACCCCTCACAAGCACCACCACTGGGATCAAAATCAGAGCCTTTTGTGGCTCCTTAAAGTAAAATAAATAAATTGGATGACCAGTCATAAATCCTCCATATCAATTGTCAAGTATGTTTCTAGCCTATGATTAAGACCATGGCAGTGCGCATGGCTGTCTGATCTCCAGAAACGGGGAGTAGAATGCAATTTCTTTGTGATGAAGTGGTAATGTTAAGTATTCTACCACAGGGCTAGATTATGCTTGGCTAAACTACCATAAATCTTCCAGAAGTGAGTGAAGGAATGGCATATGAAAGTGGCCAGTGTATGTCAGCAAACCTTCACATAGCTCCTTCATCACAAACTGCAATAAAGGCCAACAGTGTGGCTGTCCCTGTGTTCACTGGTCATATGTACTAGCCCTGTCTAGGACAGAAATTCACTAAGTTATCTGTGACAGGAAACCTTTGGGCATGTGCTCAGTCTGATATAACTTCTCTAAAACAACTACACATCCTGTGAGGTATAAAAAAAGTCACATTTTTTAGATAAGGTATGGATGCTAGGCCCAGGGAAGTAAGGCGGTCTTATGAAAAGCATCACATGTAAACAAATTCAAAGTCAGAACTCCCTATACTGGATACAATACTTTGGAAACCCAGTGGGGGTCTCTAAAAGAAACACTTTCCTCTATAGTTTATGAAGAAATCACAAAAAATACATACTTTAGCAAGATTAAGCTCAAGATCAAGGAAAGTTCTTTAATTTTGTTGAGCAGCTTTTTACATAATATTCAAAATGCTTCAGAGTGAGGATTGGTCAATTATAATAGAATTGTTTTGCACTTTCTAACTACATGAAGAAGTCCACAAAACTTCAGATGAAGGGAAAACAGTGGAATTTGAAGGACACATGGAAGGCCATTACTAAAAGGTACTAACTTTTGTAGTCATAAATTAGCTTTTTGAGCCCTCCAGCAGTTTGTCAGGTGAGACAGTAGATTGTTTTATAATGGGAGTCTGGCATGTTCCTGGCTTACTGATATCACAAATGTGTATGTTTTATGTAGAGTTTAGTTTATCAACAGATGTTGAGCGTGAGGGCAAGGGGAGGGCACCGACAGTATGTGTGTGAAAACACAAAAGGCTCTCATTTGAGTCACTCAACCATTCATCCAACAGCCCCCAGGAAGAAAGCTAACAAATTTCTGATATCAAAAACAGCTGTCACAACACAGGGTAATAACTGTCCTTGTCAACTCCATCAATTAAATCACCAGACTGTCAATGTGTCCATAACTGATATATACTACAATCTGAGTTATAAACCACTAAGGGTGGCTAAGACTAGTTCACTTCCTAAACAATTTCAGAAAAAACAAAGCTTAGCTCTCCATTGACGCAAGAAACCCTGTGAAGGTATGGGGAGATTTTTTGGTGGGGGAGGAAATGGGTGTGCATTAATTTCTGTCTTGTGTCATATGTAATACTCAAGGAGCTCATTCAGTGTTACCTTCCTTTTCCAAAAGGTCTTTTCATAAAAACCAGTCTTCAGAGGCACCATTTCTGAGGGTCAGAGAGAAACAGCTCCTCCCCACACACTTCATGTTCCAAACAATATGCCATTACTCTTCAGGAGCATCTGTATTTCTTGCCAACTTATTAGCTCTATACACTAGCTCAGGGGCGTTGAACCTTTTTCAGCCCAAGGGCCCCATTCCTTTCTGAGGGCCGGTCAGTATATGGATGTAGCCAGAGATAAAAGTAGGCAGAGCAACAAGTGTAAATTTTACCCTTCTACAGTAGGCTCGTTTCTACCCATGCTTTTCTCTGTCCCCAATCCACACAAGTAAGAGGCAATTGCAGATTTCAAGGACACATTCCAGCCAAGCAAAAACATTTGGGGTGCAATGCAGTGTCAGTGAGGGGTGTGGCTGTGGAAAGTTCTGAGGGCAAGATAATTGGCCTCTGGGCCTGAGGTTCACCAGCCCTAAACTTTAGTCAAACCAAAGAATAAACAGTGGGTGGAGGGGTGGTACCAGACTCCACCATTCTATTCTTTCATTAAAGCAAGTGTAGACAGTCCTTGTGCATATGTATTCAACAAATTCAAATGGGCACATGTACATTGGACAAGGAGCCTGCTGTCAGGCAGTGTGTGTCCCCCACACATTCATTTCGGGGCATGATGCTGCCTCTCCCCCACACATTCCCCCTACTTTAAAGATCTGAAAAGGATTACTGAGTGACAATTGTTATTTGGGAGGGTAACATTTTTGGCCAACCCTCTGGGGACCACATGTCAGTGGTGGGTGGGTGCACTCCTCTCTCTATTACACATGCACGCACACCACACATGTATAAGACATACAGTCCCACTCCTTAACTATCTGTTCAGACCCTAATAAAAGATTGTTTTGTTGACTAGGGACGGGCAACTTGCATCCCATCAGGTCACTAGCTTTTTAGGTTTTTTCCCACCACTGCCAAAATTGGTGGTGGTTTGTGGGGAGGGTCACAGAAAAAAAACTGCTTGCAGACCTGATTAAGTTCCCCAGCTGGCGGTTACCCACTCCTGGTTTAAACAATTGAATGGGCCTGAAAACCAGGTATGCATGCCCGCCCGCCCGCCCGCCCACCCGCCCGTCTGTCCGTCCGTCCATCCATCCATCCCACCTTTCCTCCAAAGAGCTCCAGGTAGCTTACAGGTTCTCCCTCTTTCCATATTATCCTCAAAATGGGCTCCTTTGGGAGAAAGGAAGGGATGTGGATTTAATAAATAAAACAAACCTGTGAGGTAAGGTTAGGCTGAGAGTTTGTGACAGATCTAGTGGGCTTTGCTGGCAAGCTGATATACAAATCTCTTTGCTTTCCCCACAGAAAGATGATTAACCTGGATGACAACATTGCAATAGCTACTCTGAGGTACAGAAGATGGCCACAACAAATATTCTTGAAATTCACTTTTTTGAAATTTTATCTTGCTTTATCAAGATTTAATTAGTGTTTTGTTAAATCTAGCGTGAACCATGCCCTTCCAACTGTCTCCTGACCGGTTCCTCCCAGTAAAAACTGAAGTGACAGGCAAGGTTGATCTTGCTACAACACGCATACATTGCAATCACTGTTGCCTCTTCTGAATTGTGTATAGGCTGTGACACGACAAGAACAGGGTTAGGTGCTTCTAATAATGAATAAAACTCAGAACCTTTGAGGAGGCAACTGCTCACTGCAGATTTTAGTGTAAGTTGTAAAGTTTAAGTACAGTGGAAAGAGTGAGAAAAGGATAATGGAGAAAACAGAGCTATTCCCTGGAAGGGTGCCATGTTTTTAGTAGAAAAAATTGTTTAATTTTTTTTTTTAGGATTTCCTATTAAGAAACATGATATTCATCATGTGCTCAAGCTTTGTCTTTTCATTGCCTTCAAAGTCTCATAGTCTTGGACTGTTGTAGGTGGGCATAGCAAGAAGGTTATCAAATATTTCTGCTGATAGGTTTTCTTTTTACCAACTTCTCTGCTCTTGAGAGGACTTAAGGCTCGTTCACATGGTGACTTACTGTGAGATTGGTACTATTTGCATCCCCATTTAATTTGCATGGGTCACATGACGTTTCAGACAATCAGCAGCTATCAATCCAATTCTAATCTGAAAAGGGAAGGGAAAAAGTCTGTATCTCTAGGGCTTGCAGACTCTTTGATCTGATGCTTTTAGGTGGGTGTGTCAATCATTCCCCTCTCCATGCCCACTCCCTCCTCTCCCCTTTCTTCATGTCATTTCCTGCTGGCTCCCATTCTGCAAGCCTGCTGCAAACAGTGCTTTATTTTTCTTTTCCCTCGTAACCTGTGCAAAAAAGCATAACACTGTTCAAACTAATATTTGTGTTTCAGCTGGATTGTGAAAATACAAATAATCGCACTTCAGGGTTTTTTCTTTTTTTATGAAACTTACTCTGGAACATATTGAGCATGTTTGTTTGCAAAGATAACCAGAGGAAATGAAATTTTGACCTTAAGAGGGAGTGGTCATTAGGAAGTTGCATGATTGATCCTTTCCCTTCAGTGTGAATGGAAAACAGTGGATTGGAAGGTAGGAATGTGAAGCTTGATAATCTATCGCGATGGCAAAAGCTGCATCTTTAATTTGATGCATAGCTCCAGTGTGAACCAGCCCTTACAAGGCAGTTTGCAACACATCAAAACACAAAAGCATTTTAAAACAACCAAGAGGTTTGTGGCATCTTAAAGACTAGCACATTTGTTATGCCATAGGCTTCCTTGGTCTAGAGTCTACTTCAAAACAAATAATGCCATGGTTTCCCCCCCAACCTTTTTCACTATCCTTTTAGCTATGAGTTATTTCTGTTAAGTCAGAGCTTTAGAGCCATCAAGTGAGGTTAGTTTTGCCTACATACTCTTCTAGCACATTCCTAAACTTAGGAAAACTATATATGGTACAAAAGAAGTCTAGCTGATTAGCTAGTAAAATATTGTTAGTGTGCAGTGCTATGTTAGAAATGAATGAACATATAGAATGAAATTGTTCTGATCCTAGTAGATGCCTTCATTGTTTGACTCATGATTTTACTATATTCAAGGCTGCTCTGTTAACCTGCCTTTGTTAATCTAAATGGTAAGCAAAGCTGAACTTTTGTCTGCCTAAATTCAGGAGAACAAAACATCTGGCTCACATAAAGATGACACTGATCTAGAAATTAAAGGAAGGGGTTTTAATTATGACCTGAAGTTGAAAGTTTTATTTTGAAGTTTAAAAGGAATATGCTGGAAAGATACTGTTCCCATATCAGGGCTTTTCAACAAGATGAAAGAGAGCTTGATTAACTGTCACATACTGGAGCATCTGGGATGGTATAAATCTAAATGGATTTTATCCATTAAGGCTGCAATCCAATACCTGGGATTTTACCTGGGAGTAAGTCCCATTGAACCCAATGAAGCTTACTTCTGAGTAGACACGTATTCCATTGCAGCCTTAGTTAGGTTCCCCCACCAGAACCTCCCTGACTCTTTGGGTCAGGACAACTACTTGCTACTACCTCCTTCTCTTCTCTATTGGGGCAGCTCAGTGAGGTCATTTTGTGTTATACTTTTAAAGAAAGGGAAGCTCCCTAAGAGTCTTAAGAAAGCTTTTGAAATGTGTTTGTGTTTCTTTTGATACAACTGTAGTTTTTAAGCTATGTGCTATGATACCATATCTTGCTATTATGTAAATATTGTTTGATATTTTGAACTAAATTTGTTTTTATAAAGACCTTTTATCAAGTCTTTTTTACTGTTATTTGTAAGTGTGATACCTGTGAATCCACAGCAAAGGAGACGGGGACACTTCGCAGTGGAGACTGATGGCTTCAATGTCAGTGGGGCAGTGAATCTGCTCTGGGGTTTAGCCCAAACTTTCAGCACCTTTGACAGGTCTTTGAAAGGTCAGACTAAAACTCAGAGTGAATTCACTGTCCCACTGACATCGGAACCACCAGCCTCCACAGACACTTCCTTCATAAGAGATCTATATTGCTGTTAAGATAGTGTTGTCTAAATACCAAGGGTGTGAAACTCTCCTGGGGAGGTGGAAACACAACAGAACAATTAGCTCAACTGCAAACACATAAGGCTCAGCAGTAAAATCAGTATTAAACACTCAATCATCAGTTCACCCTCATAATCTTTGGGGTGGGGGAGTTTTAACTAGTCTTCTGAAGGATAAAAGGAAACAGCCTGGTGACTGAGCACCCTGTATGAAACAGCTCCACAAAATGGGTGCCACCACAGAAAAAAACCTGACCACTGTTGCTGTCAATCTCACTTCAGTGCAGTAGCGGATGGCATGGGGGGTCAGAGATGCTTCCCCTGGTAGGTTTATCACTTTTGCTTACTCAGAGGGAGAGGAGGAGGGGCAAGGCAATAGATAGGACAGCATAGTGGAGATGTGCCAGCAGGAGTGTTGGGTTGGCTTGGCCAGTACCTTTGCACCATGCCAACCTCGCCACTGACTCGCCCTTTCCCCTCCCAGTAAGCACCAGCAACTCACTGGCCAGGAAGTCTGGTTGGTGCCTCTGCCCCACTATGCCATCTTCTACCGATTCAATGTCTCATACAGTTACCTAAACACATGGTGGGGAGTGTCATATGGGGTCACACAGGAGAGTATTGCAACATATTGTCAACTTGAAATTGCAATATGTAATCTCTGATGAAAGGGTCTCTGATGCAAGGATGGTGAACCTGTGGACCAGAAGTTGCTGGACTCTGATCCCTGACCTTTGCATATACTGGCTAGGGATGATGGGAGGAGGAATCCAACAGCACCTGCAGGGCCAACATTTTCTGTTCCCTGCTCTAATGTCTGTATCCCAGACACAGAAAGAAAATCCATCCAATTGGCTTCGAAAGTTCAGTATGTTGTATATAGTACTATGACGGAAGGAAATATTGTTCTCCCAACAAAATTCCACTAACCCAGACTATTTATTTTATTTATGTACTGTATTTTTAACCTGTATTTCAGACTAGTCCTCTGGCTAAATCAAATGATAGCGATATACCATCATGCAAAAAAGAAAAGCTTTAGCAAGGATATATCTTCTAAACCTCTTGTTTTCCAAAGTGAGAGAAATCATATTGATCTCTCATTCATACAGTTATTGGAGGGCGTTACACTCTGAGGCAAAACAGGCAAGAGAAAGGCAACTACGTATGATGGGCGGCTCTGCCTTCTCATTTTAGGATTTATGTATCTATAAAGGAATTTAATACATAATGATCAAAAAGGTTCAAACAGATAGAGGCCATATTAATGATTTCACTGTGACCTCTAAATCCCAGTGTAGCACTAGATATTTGCAACCTGGTCTTAATCTTCCAGCAGATTTTATTAAGTGTTTAGATTAAGGGCTGTTGCCTTCGGATAAAGATGAGTTAGATTTAGAAGTGGGTGAAATGTAACATTATCATGACCATGAATACTGGCTAGCTAGGGGAATAGGAGGCTGTTTCTATGGCTTAGAAGAGCCTCTCAGAGAATGGTTTCTAAAGTATAACTGTCTTTGTATTGATTGTGCACCTGTTATTACTGCCAGCCAAGCACTATCTTTCCTATACAGACTTTAAGGAATTAACCACAGCAAGTAGCCATTTTTATCACTGTCCTGTCACAGAAAGGAAAAACAGAGGTTCTAAAAGGGAAAGGTTTGGTGTTTTCCCTGCAAAGGAAGTCAAATCCCAATAAGATAAGCAATGCCAGTATTTCCATTGCCATACATTTTATGAGGGCATCCTTAAATGTCATGATGATGACAGTGCAGAAGACCTTCTACCACAGCACCAAAGCCCAGAATCTAAATCTTGCCCATAGTCTCACTGCTGGATTGCTAGCAAGAGAGATGGGACAGGATCCAACACCAATGTCCATTTGGACTCCTATGATTGTTCCTGGTATAGTAAACAAAGCAGTGGTACTGTCATGAAGCTGTAATTTAGCATATAACAATTTAGCATATATCTGACTGGTTAATAGCATATATCTGACTGGTATAGCTGACAGTATGTATATCTGACAGCATATATCTGACTGGTTAATAATCAGCCGATACTACAAAGTGACCAAATGAGTATGATAGGAGGTATGGCTAGAAGGGAATAAGGGAACTGGGCAAGAAAAAGGCATCTTGGGCCATAAATGAATCAGATACCTTAGTCAGTGGGACCATTAGTCATGTACATGTTACTCAGATTGACTATATGCTACACTGTTTTGAGTATTTATTGCCCTCATCTTTCTTCTGAAAAGGATGCATCAAAACTTAGACCCCTTGTACACTGAGCCTTTGCTGCTGCAATAAGCTGCAGCTCCACATAGGTATCTTTTACTATGTTATATGGCTGGGATCCCTGAATTTCATTCACAGGGCTGGGAGTGGGGATGAGGGCAGGGCCTTAGGTGACTGGGAGCTAACATAGGCTCCATCATATATTTCTCACGTGACTACTGCAATGGGATTTCATGAAAGCACAAGCCATAATAAATTTCTTAAGTTTTTACGACACTTTGTTTTCTTATTTTGTTGCAATAGACAAACACAATTCTATGTGCAAACCTCCTGGTCACTGGGCTGTGGAGACCTGTGTGCATGAGAAAGATGTTGTGGGCTCTTGTTGGCAGCATGCTCATGCCCTGTATCTAGGAGGGATATAGGGTTGCCAGGTCACAAGCATCCCAAACCCTCAGATTTCAGGGGCAGGCCCTAGTGATGTCATAGGGGTGGCTCAGAGTGATGACAAAGGGGCGGGCCTGAGTGATGCCATAAGCATGATACATTAAGCATCAACCACAGTTGCTTGGCACATACAATTCAAACAAAAGCATATATCTGATTGGAAATTAACATAGAAATCTTAGCTAAATGTGGAGTCTGAGTACGAAACATTTAATCAAGACTACTTACTTCTGGCAAGAAGGGTTTAAATGCCCACAAGCCAAGCCAATCACCAGAAGGCCATTGTAGGAAAAAGGAGCCTAGCATTGTGGAGATGTTAGATGGGAGCACTTAGGAGTAAAGATGGATACCCCTGAAGGCTGCAATTCTAAACACACTCACCAAGCCCCATAGACCTCAATAGGACTTACTTCTGAATAGATATGGTTTGGATTGTGCTGTTGGTAAAGCTTAACTAGGCATCCTCTGCAAAGATATCCATATCCAAGCAGGGTTGGCAACCCTCCTGCCTGGAATGTCCTGCCCCTACCTTTTAATGTCGCTGCTCCAAATTTCTTTGCAGATTTGACACTTCAGAAAGCGGTCTGAGATATGAGTAAGAGTATGAAGATTCTCCACCCTTTTCTGTCTACTCTGTGGGCTGCTATAAACTCACTTTGACAGCCAACCCAATTCTAGTGAATAATAACTGATGGAGAGAAAACACACATGGATTAATCTACCTTCATATGCAGCAGCTTGGGAACAACAATTGCAGCACACTTCCCAGTATGTGAATTCTCTTTTACCCCTATTGGGCAAGAAACAAACCATCATGCAATCAACAAGGTGCATCATCAGTGGGTTTAAGGGGGTTGAGTTGACCACATGGAACCACGGTTGTTGCTTCTATGGATGTAAGGGAGTGATGTCAAAGGTAAATGAAATGCAAATAGAAAAAGAAAGTGATGATTTCCTAAATGCAATACCATACCAACCACAACAAGCTTCCTATGAGTAAGGCAGAAAACTCAGCATCCCACAGCCAGTCAGGATTCCTAACCAAAAACCAAAACTAAAAAAATCCTGGCAGCCAGTTAGCCAAGGCCACAGAAATCCCCATGCAGCACAACCTGACCCAGGGGGCTGCAATTAGTGCAAAATACTGTGGCATGATTGCTGACATGAGTGACACCCTATCAGCACATAATACCTCTGCTCTGAAATCTGCAATGGTTGCTGATTTGCCACCAAGACATGTTCAAGGTATGCTTTCCATGTTACGGGTGTCACATAGTACTTGTTCTGCTCTTGTAAGAAATCAATCCTTTAGTGCAGATACCTTCATTGTACTCTTTCCAGCATCTGCTAAAAACATTTTTGTTTAGGCAAACCTACCCAGCCATGTAGAAGCTATTGTGTTTTTTATCTGTTTTTACCTCATTGTTGGCTTTATACTTTTGAATGTTTGTAAATACCTCTCTTTAACTGTTTTGCCAATAATTTTATTGTTTTAATTCCTCCTGTAAACTACTTTGAGATTTTTTTTTACCATAAAGCGATATATAAATGTTGAAAATAAAATATATTAAGAAAATTTGGGGTCACTGTGGCCCTTGGGTCTCTTTCCTGTTTTAGGAACAAAGGAATCTGCCTTATACTGACTCAGGCTATTTGGTACCATTTAGCTCAGTACTGAAGACATGGACTAGCATTGGCTCTTCAGAATTCCAGGCAATAGTCTTTTCTAGATATTGGATTTTGGATCTTTGCATGCAAAGCATGTGCCCTACCACTGAGCTACAGCCATTCCTCTGTTTAAAAAATTATATTTTAAAATTGTTCTTTCAATTCCCTAATGAATGCACATCACACCTAGGGCAGATCCAAATCATTCATTTAAAGCACATTCAACACGCATTTGAAGCACATGAATCACACCACAGAATCCTGGGAACTGTAGTTTGTTAAGGGTGGTGGGAACTATAAATGTGAGGGGGAAACTACTCTTTCCAGGTCTTTAGGGGAAGTCATGCCCTTTAAATATGAGTTGGATGTGCTTTAAATGTATTGTGTAGATTTACTTCATAAACATTGCCTCCATGTAAATCATTTTAATTAATTTTTAAAAATGGAAATAAGCTATAAAGTGACTCTGTTGATTCTCCTTGATCTCTCAGCGGCTTTCGATACCATCAACCATGGTATCCTTCTGGGGAGACTAGCTGAGTTGGGAGTGGGAGGGACTGCATTGCAGTGGTTCCACTCCTACTTGGCAGGTTGCCTCCAGAAGGTGGTGCTTGGGGAACAATGCTCAGCACTCTGGACTCTCCAGTATGGGGTTCTGCAGGGGTCAGTTCTGTCCCCCATGTTGTTCAACATCTACATGAAACTGTTGGGTGCGGTCATCCGGAGCTTTGGAGTGCGTTGCCATCAGTATGCTGATGACATACAGCTCTATTTCTCCTTTTCATCTTCTTCAGGTGAGGCTGTCAATGTGCTGAACTGGCTGCGACTATGGACTGGATGAGGGCTAATAAATTGAGGCTCAATCCAGACAAGACTGAGATGCTGCTGTGGGTGGTTCTTCTGACCAGATGGTGGATGTCCAACCTGTCCTGGATGGGGTTGCACTCCCCCTGAAGGAGCAGGTTAGTAGCTTGGGGGTTCTCCTAGAACCATCTCTGTCACTTGAAGCTCAGGTAGCCTCGGTGGCACGGAGTGCCTTCTACCAACTCCGGTTGGTGGCCCAACTACATCCCTATCTGGACAGGGATAACCTGGCTTCAGTTGTCCATGCTCTGGTAACCTCCAAATTAGATTACTGCAATGCACTCTACGTGGGGTTGCCTTTGAAGACGGCTCGGAAACTGCAGCTTGTGCAAAATGAAGTGGCCAGATTGGTAACAGGGACCAGACGGTCCAAACATATAAAACCGATTCTGGCCCGCTTGCATTGGCTGCCTGTATGTTTCCGAGCTCGATTCAAGGTGCTGGTTTTGACCTATAAAACCTTACACAGCTTGGGACCACAATACCTGATGGAACGCCTCTCCCGATACGAACCCACCTGTACACTACATTCAAGATCAAAGGCCCTCCTCCGGGTACTTACTCCAAGGGAAGCTCAGAGGGTGGCAACAAGGGAGAGGGCCTTCTCAGTGGTGGCCCCCAAATTATGGAATGATCCCCTTGACGAGGTGTGCCTGGCGCCAATACTGTTATCTTTTTGGCACCAGGTCAAGACTTTCCTCTTCTCCCAGGCATTTTAGCTTGTGTTTTAAATTGTTTTTATATTGTTTTAAATTTTAAAATTGTGTTTTAAATTGTTTTAAAAATATGTGTTTTAAATTGTATATTTGTTTTAATGTTTTTGATTGCTGTAAACTGCCCAGAGAGCTTTGGCTATGGGGCGGTATACAAGTGCAATAAATAAATAAAATAAATAAATAAAGTGTACTGGGTGACCATGGGCTACTCACCATCTCACAGCCTAATCTGCCCCTCAGGATAAAAACAACAGAGGGGAACCATGACCACCCCAAGGAAGAAAAATGGAAATGGACTGCCTTCAGGTCGATTCTGACCCTATGAATAGGGTTTTCATGGTAAGCGGTATTCAGAGGTGGTTTACCATTGCCTTCCTCTGAGGCTGAGAGGCAGTGACTAGCCCAAGGTCACCCAGTGAGCTTCATGGCTGTGTGGGGATTCACACCCTGGTCTCCCAGGTCGTAGTCCAACACTCTAACCACTACACCACATTGGGTCTTCCAAGGAAGAAGGGCACACTTAAAATGTAGATGAAATAATGATGTACAACCATAGTGTGAAATCAGATACTTATCGAGACATAGCATGAAGAAATATTTACATAAGCATACATGTCAAAGATGTTTATTATTTACAGAACCTGTAAAGATATATATAGTGCAATTCTATGTTTGTTTACTCAGAAGCAAGTCCCAATGTATTTAATGGGGCTTACTCAAACAGCGGAGCATGCACAGAACTGCAAGTGATAAGGAACTTCACTCACCCTACTCAAAATTCAGAATCATGCCACTTTAAGCTGTTTTACAACTGTTTATACGTGTTTTTATGACTATTGGACTTTAAAGAGATTTATTTCTTATTGTGAGCTGCTTTGGTTTGTAGTCGGTAACTCTACCTCACAGGGTTGTTGGAAAGACTCCATATAGGCACACACAGTGGAGATGTAAATATACATACACCTCATATAATAGTTTATTGTCAAAACCAGTTGGTCATTGCAGAACATTTTTAAAAAGAACCAGTATTCGTTTCCTACATAATAAAAGCAGTGGTACCTAAGTAAGCCCTGCCTAATTGCTTTAAAAATAGGATTGGAGAGGGAGAGAAAGATTTACAACACAAACACAATCCTTTGCTATGGTTCATTCAAATGTCCCATTAATTTACAGCACAATCCTAACCATGTCTGCTCAAAAGTAAGTCCTATTGAATTCAATGGGTTTACTCTGGGTATGAAATGTGGTGTTAGAGGAGAGCTTTGCAGATACCATGGACCACAAAAAAGACAAACAATTGGGTGTTTAAACAATTAAACCAGAACTATCGTTAGAAGCTAAAATGATGAAAATGATGTTATCATACTTTGGACACATCATGAGAAGACAGGATTCACTAGAAAAGACAATAATGCTGGGAAAAACAAAAGGGAGTAGAAAAAGAGGAAGGCCAAACAAGAGATGGACTGATTCCATAAAGGAAGCCACAGACCTGAACTTACAAGATCTGAACAGTGTGGTTTATAACAGATGCTATTGGAGGTTGCTGATTGATAGGGTCCCCATAAGTCGTAATCGACTTGAAGGTACGTAACAACAAACTCCGGGTATGAGGGATTAGAATTGCAGCTTTACTCCCAGAAAAGTAGGTATAGGATTAAAGCTTCATATTGGGGAAGGTTTTCAAAACCTTCAACAGCCCAGGAAAATATACACTTGTTTGACTCCTGCACAAAAGAGAGAAAAAGACTGAAAGCTATATACTTACTCAATTTATGAGATTTTCAGATGAGCAGGAAAAAACAAGTTTTCTGGCCTTACGCTGGGGTCCAGCTACTGCCTTGCCAATCACAACCCTGACTTCACTTATTGACTACAAACCTGAAAAGGTAGGGTTAGAGAAACCAGTTACGAGCTCATTTAACAGAAGTTGCAGGGGTGGCAGCTGATGTTTTGTTGTATATCTCTTGAACCAGAGCACCTAGCAACTTAATTTTTTAAAAATGAAAGCTAAGAGTCCGGAGATTAAGGCAACTCTCCCAGGGACCCAGAGAAGACTCCAAAAATCCAGTCTCTGGTCAAAAATGGAGAACTGGCAACCCTAGAGGGATATGAATTGGGTTTCATGGTGTGTGTAAGAGGGCTCAGTCTGCCATAATTGCATGCATATTAGTGACTTCTCTGCATGGGTGTTGGGATGTCATCAGTGAGCATCATTGTGACTGGGGAACGGTAATGAATTCCTATGGATGTTATAGATTGAGCTACTGTATATGCTCTTTTTTCAATTACTTTTTTTTTTTTTTACTTTGCTGCTGTGGAAGCTTAGGACCTTAGCTGTTATGCCAGCATTAGCCCTGGCATACTAGCTGCTATTTTCCCCCAATCAGACTCTCATCTTTTTATATTTGTTTGTTCTGTGAGATCTTTGGGTAGAATGTTGAGATGGTATTAGCTCATTCTTAGAGCTCATTCTCATTCCTACATCAATTACTTAATAATTTCATCTGGGAAAATATAAATGAGAGATGGAAGTTAACCACACATGATGTGTGATAAGTCAATACCCTGGCTTGCCTCAGCTATAAGGCCAATAACAATTTAATGAAAGGCCTTCAAAGGACACTTGGTGTAAGATTACTCTGAGGAGAAGAGATCCATAAATTCAGATGCTGATGAGTGGTTGGCAGTTTCACTTTAATCTTGTCATGAAAATTAATAGTTTCCCCCAAGGTCATACATCAGTGACAAACGTGTAAGAGGCCATACACATTACTGGTAACATCTCTAACAGATAATTTTTTAAGTTGATCTTTCCTTGGTTGTTCTAACCAGACCATTGGAGGTGGATGGTCCCAAGCCTGGGGAAGAAGTGGTAGAGAGAACGGTTACAATCTCAGCAGAAGTGCAAGAATAAAGTATTGTGTTCTGTTGGGCACAATGGAAGCTGTTGTGGTCCCAGCTGGTGACTGACAGTAATTTAATAGTCCCTGATGGAGCCTTAGGGATGATTTGATATTTAAGGCTGGTAGCCAAGGCCTGCTTTGGAACATTCCAGCTGTTGCATTGTGCTTGTTCTTCAGAATGGAAAAGGAGTAGGTGCAGTGCAATAAAGGAACTGATCTGTTAGAAGATAAGCTGGGAGGAAAATAGCAGAAACATCCAGAATCCCCTTAATCTAACCCCATGTTGCCATAGATGATCACTTTGGCAGTGACAACAGTTATCTGAAGGTCAGAATTGTTTCAGCTTAAGGGACACTCACTATGTCCATTAAGTTGAAAGACATGGCTCCCCACGCTTAGCAAACTGGGTGATTATAAAAAATTCAATCATATTTGTGCAGCATATGAACAAATGTCTGTATTGCTTTAGATTTACATACAGTGATGAATGTGACCAATGATATCTGTGCAACAAGATTTATGCATGGAGTGGGGCAAAATGGGGATGAAGAATGCAGATGATTGTATTCTAATCCCCATGTAAATGACTCCAGTTTAAGAAAATGGAAATGGACTGCCTTCAAGTCGATCTGGACTTATGGCTACCCTATGAATAGGTTTTTCATGGGTAGCAGTATTCAGAGGGGGTTTACCATTGCCTCCCTCTGAGGCTAGTCCTCCCCAGCTGGCTAGGGCCTGCTCAGCTTGCCACAGCTGCACAAGCCAGCCCTTCCTTGTCCAGAACTGCCAGCTGGGGGGCAACTGGGCTCCTTGGGACTATGCAACTTGCCCACGGCTGCACAGGTGGCAGAGCACATAACCCGAGCCACTCACTGTGAGGGTGATCTTTAGCTGGCCCTTTACACCCAGGAGGCATGAGCAGGGATTTGAACTCACAGACTCTGGACTCCCAGCCAGGCTCTTCTCCCCACTGTGCTATACCAGCTGCTTCCAGTTTAAGAAGGAATGGAACATATCCCATGTGGTTGATTGCCAGCATGGTTTAGAACAATGAAGGTGGATGAGCAATGTAGTGAACTGTCACCCCTGTTGTTAGAGTGTTGAGTTAAACAGTAAATGAGTAGAATCTTGGGAGGGGGATTATTAGTATTATTGTTATGATTAGTAGCAGTAGTTTAGTGGCAAATTCAGAACTGCAGACTCCATGATAGTCACAGTCATGCCCCCTCTTTTTGTGCTGCTGGGTTGAGAATGAGATCCTTGGTAATGCCTTCTTCCACAACAACAGACATCCCTAGGAGCAAATCAGCATGGGAGGGGAGAGTATTAGCTACTGAAAAGAGTCTTCTCATTGGCTGACTCACCTCCTTTCAGTCAAATTGGTTCCAATCAGCAAGAAAGGACAAGGAAGCATGTTAAAAGACATTTCTCAGTGACTAACACACTCCCCTTTCACACTGATTGGCTTGTAGGATCCTGGAGACAGGGGCTCTGCTGGAATCCTGCTCCCAAAACAGTAAGGAGACTAACTGCCCTCCCTCCCAAGACTCTGGATGACTATAAAAGATATTCTGGGTTATGCTATTTGGGTTTTTTTATCATATTTTGAGTGGATTGCGGTTTTGCAGAAGACCATCCACTGGGTAGAATTTGAACTCAGGTTTCCAGGCTTAAGAGCCAATTTTCATCTTATGTTTTTGGTATGGATACCTCAAAAGGAATGCAAGTAGTGAAATCTCCTAAATTAGACGTGCCCTTAGTTGATCTGCTAAAGATGATCTATGATTCTACTCTGGCTGTTATAAAGATGATCAAATACCATTTTGTAAGGCTCTTGCAGTCTTCAATATGAGCATATATGATGTTTTGCATCCAATATTGCCACAGATTTGCCTTAAAGGAAAACCCAGTATTTTTTAAAATGAAAACTGACAACTTGTTTCCCTTCAAAAGCTCTGATACAAAAATAATCAGAACAAGCAGGAGTAGTTAAACTCCTTTGGCAGGTCTCACTAGTAAGATATAAGGTAAAAAAAAGAAGCCAGAGAGTAGGAATAGGTAAATGCCAAATTCTTGTGGAAAGACATTCTAGCAGCACAAAGAACAAAATAAATGGTATCAGAGATCACAGACTGGGGGAAGCTGACATCACACAAAACTACCCAGATAAGAATAATTAAGAAACAGGAGGAAACCTGAAACAGGAGCTCACAGCTATCACAATGGAACGTAAGAAGAAAGTCCCTTTAAAGTCTTATTAGTTTTGGCCTGGCTTGCCTCTAGAGATTTGTCATCTGTTCCTACTCATTTCAGAGCTTCTGATTAACCGGTTTCAATTTAAACTAGTCTTCACCACAGCTTTTCCCCCCTATGGTACCAGTAACAGAGCCTCTTGCTCAAGATGATCTCAGTCTTTTGGGTAGACCTAAAATAAGCGCATTTCCTTTGCTATGGCAGATTGATTTTGTGTGTGTATTTTTCTGTTTCTCTAGGGAATTGGCTGCAGTAAATCAAATTAAGAACAAGCTAAGCTTTTAATAGGGCTCCTTCCATACAATGAACTTTGATTCTTTAAAGTTGAAGTTCATGATCATTATTTATCCTGACAGTGTCTTCACAAGCAATAAAGGAAGGCAATTCTTTAAGGGTACCAATTTCACTTGGACAATAAATTGCAGTCTGATGCTTCTCATACATTCCTAGATGTGAAAGATGCAGATTGCATGTTGTCATGTGACTAATTTTGGGGGGCACTTTTCAAGTACCTTCATCCATGATTATTAAGATAATTGCCAAATCCTCTAACATAAAAATAAAAACTGAATAAAATACCTAAAATTTCTATGGGCAGATTCACTCCAGAACAGTGTCATCGAGTTCTGATTAAAGACTGTTGGTTGAAGTAATTTGGTGGCAGTTATTTATTTATTTATGAGATTTGTTAGATGCCCATCTGGCAGAGGTTAATCTGCCACTCTGGGTGACTTACAACCAACCACAAGTACATTTCGTACAAACATAATCAAAATCCTAAAAATTAGAAATTAAAAATTAAAAGCTTAAACATTTAAACCCCCCAAGATCTGCAATCTGCCAGCCTAATTTGAGTTTAAACCCCCCAAGAACTGCAGTCTGTCAGCCTAATCCCCTTCCCACACCTGGGTAAAGAGCCAGGTCTTCAAGGTCAGCTGAAAGCATAACAGGGAGGGGGCCTGACGGAGATCAGTTGGCAACAAATTCCAAAGCGTAGGAGCCACGATAGAAAAGGCTCTAGATCTTGTCCTCACCAACCTTGCCTCTTTTACTGGAGGTATAAGAAGTGAGCCATTCAAGGATGATCTTGTAAGCTGGTGCCCCTGGTGCGAATGAAGGCGACTCTTTAAATAGAGTGGGCCGGCCCCATGAAGGGCCTTATAAGTTAAAGCCAGGATCTTAAATTTGGCCCGTGCAACCACAGGTAGCCAGTGCAATTCCTTAAGGACTGGGGTGATATGGTCACGGTGGCAACTGCCCTTAATCAGGCGAGCCGCCGCATTCTGCACTAGCTGCAGCTTACGAACCGTAGTCCAGGGAAGACCAACATATAAGGCATTACAATAATCCAGCCGGGATAAGACCAGAGCATGTACTACTTTGGGAAGCAAGTGGCTCGGGAGGTAAGGGCGTATCCTTCGGACGAGATGTAGTTGATAAAGCGCCGCCCGACTGACGGCCGCTACCTGCGCCTCCATAGATAGCTGGGAGTCAAGAATGACCCCCAAACTCCAGACTTGATCTCTTAGGGGCAATAATACCCCGTTGAGCATCAAATCAGTAATCCCCAATTTCTCTTTATCACCCACCAACAGAACCTCAGTTTTATCAGGATTCAGTCTGAGCTTACTCCTGCTCATCCAATTCCTCACTGACTCCAGATACTTAGACAGCATTTCTATCGCCGCTGGTGGGGAAGATTTAAATGAGAGGAAGATCTGGGTATCGTCTGCATATTGGTGGAATTGCAGCCCAAATCTCCTAATGACATCTCCCAGGGGCCTGATATAAACATTGAATAACATTGGGGAGAGGATAGAGCCCTGTGGCACCCCACACGTGACAGGCCAGGGCTCTGAAACCTCATCCCTCAGTACCACTCTCTGGTATTTCCCAGAGAGGAAGGAGCGGAACCACTGTACAACGGTGCCTCCAATCCCTAACCTCTCTAGGCGATCCAGCAAGATACCGTGGTCGACAGTGTCAAAGGCCGCCGAGAGATCCAGGAGAACAAGGAGGGTATATTCCCCTCTATCCAGTGCCCTCTCATATCATCCACCAGGGCTACTAACGCTGTTTCTGTCCCATGTCTGGGTCTAAACCCTGATTGAAATGGATCAAGGTACTTCACTTCCTCTAAGTATGTTTGGAGTTGGTTCGCCACTACCCGTTCGACTAATTTACCCAGGAATGGCAGATTTGAGACTGGGCGGAAGTTGTTTAAATCCAAGGGGTCTAAGGAGGCCTTTTTCAAAGTTGGAATTATTACCGCCTCCTTGAAGGCAGATGGCAGATGACCTTCATCAAGGGACGCATTAACCATTGCCCTGATCCCCTCGCCCAGTTTGTCTCTGCAGCTCACAATGAGCCACGCTGGGCAGGGGTCGAGAATACAAGATGTTGGTCTCAGCACAGACAAGGTCTTGGCTACTTCCTCAGAGGAAGGGAGCTGGAACCTGAAGGTTATGAATCTATATCATATGGTTACACGACATGATGTCTTATAACTGAATGCAAGAACTGTCTCTATTGAAAAAGTATTGTGTCTGATGTGAGAGGAATTTTCTAGCTGTGGTCTTTTATATGTGTGACATATAAGTTCCCATTTGATGCTGCAGATAGCAAATGATGAACATACATGTATGTACCAGCCTTAACCTGGTTTCTCCAGTGCCATAGCAACCTACTCTAAGAACTCTGCAACTGTAGGGGGCTTTTACTCTGCCATTATTGTGATTGATGCACACTAAATGTAAGGCACTTGGCATTTGCCATTTATTACATTTTCAAAGTGCTTCTGCAGATGTAAAGTAAACAGAAGAGATGCTATACTATGATTCAGTGTTATCCCCTTGATACGTGCACTATCTTCCCTACGGCTATAGGAATGTGGTACATTCCCTAGTTAAGCCTTGGAGAATGCACTAGATTCTTTAGAAACTGATAGTACATGTTAAGAGGCATCAAAATTCACAAGGGTGAGTGCATGTGAATTCATATCAGAGGGAACTCTTCAGGGAAATGGGGGACCTGGCCTTTGAGGAAGTATGCCTTGAGTCGTGCATATCCCAAGGCCTATCATTCCATGGCATGCCACAGGCTAAAAAGTCTCTGGCTTTCCTTTAGCCACCTGAATTCTCAGTTCTGGCCAGAAGCGGGCTATAACCTATGACTGCTCTTTGTCGTCTGAAGACAGCACAAATTTGCAACCCTTAGCCTTGCCTGTTTTGTGGGGTTATTTTTCTGCAAGTCCCTATCCTCTTCCGTTCAACTCTTTTTCTCAGCTAAGGCACAGTGGATGTGTGAAGGGCCGTAGCTCCGTGTTTAACCATCTGCTCACAGCTTGAAAGTAATTAGTTACAAAACCCCGAATTCCTTGAAATTTATTACTTTTTTGAGGAACTGGAAGGCAGTTTCGTTACATTTTGATTGTAATAGAATGAGTAATTTTATTACTTTTGAGGAATAATTGTAATGGTTCCAGCATTACTTTTGGGTGTTATGGGGAGGGAGCAGGGGAAGTCTTCTCCTCCTCTGATTTATGGATGAAAATCAAATGACTCAAACTGGGCTTCTATGCAGCGTCGCTCTTCCCTCATGCTCTGTGGGTGTTTAGGAGGCGATGAGGAAGGTGGTGGAGAGTGAGGTGGGGGCGGAGAAAACAATTGTTTTTAAAACATGGACAGAGGTGGAGAAGAGTGGAGTGGAGGGAGAAAGGAGCCAAGGGCAAGGACGTGGATGAAGG
Source organism: Rhineura floridana (assembly GCF_030035675.1). Lineage (NCBI taxonomy): Eukaryota > Metazoa > Chordata > Lepidosauria > Squamata > Rhineuridae > Rhineura > Rhineura floridana. Next base: position 131,600,175 of record NC_084481.1, on the reverse strand, counting down.
AAGAGAGGAGGCAGCAGCAGAATGGAGATAAAGAACTGTGGAGGTGACAGCCGACAACATGTGTGTGTGTGAATACTGTGTTTGCACTTGGCATGCAAAGTAGCCTCTGCCGCCCTCTCTGGCTACTTCGCTGCATTTGCAGTGTTTTAACTTTTTTGCATCTCAGGGGAAAATGTTTGCTTGGGTGGGTCTGCCTTAGTTGGTAGCAGGGCAGGGTTTGGGAGGTGGTTGAGTGAGAGAGATGACACTTGCTGGCTGAGAGTATGGGGGAGGATTGCAGTTGGACTGATACACAGAGATCTGAGTGGTGGTCTCTGCCTCCCTCCCCAGTAGGGTTGCCAGGTCAGAAGCATCCCAAACCCTGAGATTTCAGGGACAGACTCTAGTGATGTCATAGGGGGTGGACCCAGGTGATGTCATAAGGGGCAGGCCCAGGTGATGTCATTAAGCATGATACATTAAGCATCAACCACAGCCACTCAAACAAAAAAAAATTCTATGATTGGAAATTAAGATAGAAATGTTAGCTAAATAAGGATGTTTCCAGGTCCAGCTGAAGTGATGGGATCATTCCTTCTCACCTGCTTAGAGACCCTGGGTAAGGGGCATTTAATCTAGCTTACTTGCTTGTGGCAAGAAGGGTTTAAGTGCCCTCAGGCCAGGCAAGTCATCAGAAGGCCATTGTTGGAAGAAAGCCTAGTGTTGTGCAGATGTTAGATGGGAGCACTCAGGAGTAAAGATGGATGCCCCTGAAGGCTCCAATTCTTAACACACTTACTAAGGGACTAAGCCCCATAGACCTCAACAGGACTTACTTCTGAGTAGCTATTGTTAAGACTGTGCTGTTGGTGATGCTTGACTAGGGATCCTCTACAAAGATATCCGTATCAAAGCATATTTGGCAACCCCCTGCCTGGTATGCCCTGACTGCCTTTTAATATGGCTGCTCCAAATGTCTTTACAGAGTTGACTCTTCACTGCAGAGAGTTTTGAGAAATGAGTAAGAGTTAAGAAGATTCTCTACTATTTCCTGCCTACTCCATGGGCTGCTATAAACTCAGTTTGACAGCCAACCCAATTCCAGTAATAATTGACAGAGAGAAAACACACATGGTTTGGTCTACCTTCACAGGCAGTAGCTTGAGAACAACAGCAATTGAAGCCACACTTCCCAGTATGTGAATTCTCTTTTACCACTATTGGGCAAGAAACAATCATGCAAATAACAAGGTACATTATCAGTGGGTTTAAGGGGGTTGAGCTGGAACCACTGTTGTTGCTTCTATGGATGTAAGGGAGTAAGGTCAGAGGTAAATATAATGCAAATAGAAAAAAGAAGAAAAGACAGTGATGATTTCCTAAATGTAATATCATATGAACCACAACAAGATTCCTATGAGTAGGGCAGAAAACTCAGCATCCCACAACCATTCAGGGTCCCTAAGTCACAGTGGCCCTTGGGTCTCTTTCCTCTTTTAGGAACAAAAGGTTCTGCCTTATACTGGCTCAGGCTATTTGGTACCATCTAGCTCAGTACTGATATGGGCTAGCATTGGCTCTCCAGGATTCCAGGCAATAGTCTCCGTTACAGAGAAATAGAGCTGGGTATTGTCAGCATAGTGCTGACACCTCGCCCCAAATCTCTGGTGACCACTCCCAAGGGCTTCATATAAATGTTAAACAGCATGAGGGACAAGATGGTATCATGGGGCACCCCACAAGCACAACTGCCAGGGGGCCGAAAGACAGTCACCCAATGCTATTCTCTGAGGGTGACCCTGGAGATAGGATCGGAACCACTGTAAAACAGTGCCTGCAATACCCATCTCACCAAGTCGGCCCAGAAGGATATCATAGTCAATGGTATCAAAAGCCGCTGAGACATCAAATAAGAATAACAGGGTCACACTCCCCCTGTTCTCCCAATAAAGATCATCCATCAGGGTGACCAAGGCCAATTCAGTCCCATAACCAGGTCTGAACCCAGACTGGGATGGGTCAAGATAATCTGTTTCATCCAAGAGTACTTGCAGTTGCTGCGCCACAACCCTCTCAATCACCTTCCCTAAGAAGGGGGTATTTGCAACCGGTCGGTAGTTGTCACAAACCAATGGGTCCAGGGTGGGCTTTTTCAGGAGGGGTTGGACCACCGCCTCTTTCAAGGTGCCTGGAACCACTCCCTCCCGCAATGATGCGTTGACCACACCCTGGATCCACTCGGTCAAACCCTCTCGGCAAGCTTTAATAAGTCAAGGGGGGCAAGGTTCGAGAGGACACATTGCTGGCCACATCATCGCAAGCACCTTGCCTACGTCATCAGTTGTTAACCTGAAAGAATTTTAAATGAACAAAAACCATGAAACAAGGTGCAGCTCCTTGGTATACACCTGAGCTCAGAGTGATTAAGCAAGTTGAAGATGCAGAATCTCTGTTTACCCACAGGGTGCATACTCATGATCACTGAGGCTGTAATCCTATAGCCACTTACATTGGAATGAGATTTGCAGGGCACTCCCCTACACGTCTACACAAAAGTAACCTCTACTGAGTTGAATGGGACTTATTCCCAAGTAAGTGTGTACTTGATTGTAACCTTAGTTACCGTCATGTATTATTTTATTAAATACATTTACTACCCACCCTTCACCAAAGGTCTCTGGGTGGGTTACATCATAATAGAAAAGTAAAATGCAATACAAACATAGTGAATCACTAACACAACAGTACAACTAGTAAAATCATTAACAGAGGATGAACAGTAATTAATTTTTTCCAAAGCCTGGTAAAAAGGTGTGCCTTTGAGTGAACCACTCTGCACATTCACAGATACCTTTACCTGCCCTGCCCCCCAAACATTAACCAGCTTGGTGGAGGGAGGAGTGGATTTAGGTTGGGAAAACAGGGAAGGGTGAAAGAGTATCCCCCAACACTGCTGTTCAGAATTGATTACATCTCCAGTTGCTTTTAAGAAAAAGGTAGAAGATCTGATTACGAGTCTCCCATGTAATGTGTAGTTTGGCCCTAAGGAACAGACATGATCCTTGTGTGATGGAACAGCACAGTCCTCGGTGTATTACATTGTTATAGGCTCAGCTAAAATGATGGAACTTGTTCTAATGAAGTAGTAAGTTTGGAGTTTTAGTTCTGAGCACCTTAAAAATGAAATTAGCCACTCCCTGGAAAATATTAGTGATATCTTTTTAACTAAGTTTCAGTCTGATCCAACTCCCTTTGAAGTTAGCAGAAAACTCTCTGTTGTCCCACCATTGTCTCCAGTAAGATCAGGTCATGCCCTTTACCTTGTGATAGATTCCCAGCAGCAGTTCTAAAAGCTTTGGCATCACTGAGATTTTTTATATCCTTGACAATATCTTAAATCTATCGTAATCATTGGAGTATGTCACAGGAATTCTCCTGTTACAGTTCTCTTGTCTTCATGAAGAAATTTATCTGACACTGGTAAAGTTGCAGGAAAAAGAAACCCATTATCATCAACAATCATTTTACCCATATATGTCTCAAGGTGATGTATACAATATAATAAAAACAGCCAGTAGTGTCATGGCAAATTCAGAAGTGCACGGTACCTTCATGATAGTGACAGCCACGCCCCCTCCCATCTTTTTTTTCCTGCTGTGTTGAAAATGAGATTCTTGTTAATGCCTTCTCCTACAACAATAGACATCCCTAAGAGCCAATCAGCATGAAAGGGGAGAGTGTTAGTTACTGAGAAGAGTCTTCTCAGTGGCTGGCTCACCTCCTTTCACTCTGATTGGCTCCAGTCAGCAGGAAAGGGCAAGGAAGCATGTTAGAAGACACTTCTCAGTGGCTAACAAGACCCTTATTTATTATTTTATTAAATACATTACCCACCCTTCACCAAAGGTCTCTGGGTGGGTTACATCATAATAAAACATCATAAAACAGTAAAATTCAATACAAACATCACTAACACAACAGTACAACTAGGATGCTGGAGACATAGGGACCCTGCTGGGACCCTGCTCCCAAAGACCCTTCCCCGAGACTGTGGACTACTACACCTCTGAAAACAGTTTAAAAAACAGTTAAAAGCCTCATAGCAAATAACCACAAATGAATTTAAAAGCAATAAAAAAGAGACACCCATGGCAGAGACCTGTTCATCCAGCTGGGAAAGCTTGTCAGAACAAAAACGTCTTCAATTGTAATCAAAATTCTCAGTCCCAGTTAATTGTGGGACTCTGTTTTGTACCAATTGCAGTTTCTGGGGTCATGTGCAGCACTTTGCAATAGTCTAAGAGGGAGGTTACCAAAGCATGGATAACTGTGGCTAAGCTATCTCCATCTAGGTATGGGCACAGTTGGCATATCAGCCACAGCTGACAAAAAGGTGCTTTGAAGCACAGAAGATACTTGAGCTTCAAATGCGAATGTTAGATCCAAAAGTACCCCAGTCTTTAAACACAAGCCTTTGCGAGGAATGCCATCCCTTCTAAAACAGGTTGAATTCTATTCACATTGGTGGACAAACCACTCACCAACAGCACCTCATCTGGATTGAGTCTCAGTTTATACATACTCATCTAGTCCATTGCTGCACCAGTTTTGGACATGCACAGCCTCACCTTTGACTGATAAAAAAAATAAAAAGGGATGAGTAGCATCCGCGTACTGGTGACACTTCAGCCAAAAACTGCAATGACCTCTCTCAACAGTTTCATGTAGATGTTAAGGGGCACATGGGAAAAAACAGATCCCCAAGACATCTCAAATCACAACTGCCAAGGGGTTGAACAATCATCTCCTAATCCCACTTGAAGGATTGCTTTTTCCCATACCATCCTGCTTGCTCTCTCAATGCATCAGTTGAAGTCCTTACCTCTGTTCCTTAGAAGTTAGTGGTGAAGCAGTTGAAAACCTCAGAAATGACCTTTTGGACATGGTGCTTATTTTTGGAAGGCCCTCCCAAGGGAGTCTCACTGGGGATAACATTGCTATCTTTTACATAGCAGGGGAGATCCTCTTTATTCTCCAAGATGAAAATTTGAGACATTCTTAAGTCTTGACAACTGTCTGTTTTATTCTGCTGGTTTGTCGTGATCATGCAGTGTTTTTTGTTTTATTTTAATTGTGCAAACCACCTGGAACCAGTTCCATCAAAGGCATATTAATATTTTAAATAAAATAAAAGTGGTTGAGGGAGAGGTTGCAGAGGAAAGGTACCATCTGCAAATAGCTGTGTCCCTCCCTCTTGCCACTTTGTGCATTGACAGAAAACAAAGGGTTGACAATTCCATGTCTGTGGCCATATATGTCGTTCTGGTCTATGTATACACAAGTATTCTTTTCTGGCAGGATATATCATGAACATATGAAGCTCTCTCTAGCCTACTTTGGTCTGCTTCAACTCACCATGGTTCTCCAAAGCCTTGGGAAGAGGTCCTCCCCAGCTTTGCCACTTAAAGTCCTTTAACTGGAGAAGAGAGGGATTGAAACTGGGACCTTCTTCACACAAAGCACATGCCCTGCCACGGGGCTATGTCCCCTTCCCAGGTATTCTGACTTATTACTTACTAAAGCTATAGTTTTACATTATAGATGCAATAAAACCATGTATAATGGATTTCGCATGAGAGCCCCTGTTGGCTCCCTATTTTCCAGACAAGGAGAATCAAGAAGGTCTCAGGCTGTATAACCTAGATTCCTTTCCAAGATGTTTATCCAAGAATGGTGTTGTGTGAGAAAAATGATTATGTACATTGGTCGTGCCTTTGTAAGTAACCTGATTATCACACTGTAGCACGGTAGGACCTATAATGTGCTATGCATCCAACTCTAGGAAATGAGCCTGTCATTTTAAGAGGTGCAAGCTGTCATAGAAAATGAGAACTAGAAAAGAAACTATAGGGAGTTATCAGGAAAATGAAGTTGTGCTTGTGCTTAAAGATTTCTGAGCATGTGATCATGAGCAACAGGTCAGCAGTGTCTTTACTGTGTGGCATACAATTGGCTCATTCACTTACTGGGTTGGTGATGGCCTTCACATGGAGAAAAAGCAGAGAAACATCCCTTTTCCTCCACCCCACACATAAAATGTATGATGGGCACTCCACAGAGAGATCTGTATGTGCTGAACCACAATTTGTGCAGTTTGTTGCGCATAATGTGCCTCTCATCCATGGATAAAGCCTTCTCGTGTTCAGATGGACACCTGTACACTAAACCGGTGTGGTACTGTGGTTGACCAGGGAGACCTGGGTTCAAAATCCTCCCTTGACTATGAAGCTCAATAGGGCCAATCACTCTCAGCCTAACCCACCTGTAAAGATAAAATGGAAGGAGGATGAACAATACACACTGTATTGAACTCCTTGAAGGAAAGGTTGTATATAAATGTAGTAAACTGAATAAACAAATAAACTAACAGTCAGAAAAACCCATTTTGTGCATGCTGTCATTTTCTTGAGTATCTGTTTTTTTCTGTTGTTTTTTTTTTTGCAGTGGGTAAAAAGGAATCATGAATTCAGCCCAGTCTTCATTTAGATCTAATTTACTAACTTGACCATTTCCCCATCCACTCCTCCCTATTCAGTTGCATTCAGCTGCCACTGATGATATTTCTGTGTTTGCATTTGGCAACTCCCTTCCTTTCAGCCCTCAACCTCATATTCACCGGAGGATCTGTTTTGTATAACCTTCACTTAATACTCCCTGTTCAAATATCTCAGAGGAGCAACAAATTTCACATGCTGGGTTAAAGCCAAAATTAAGATGAACTTATTTTCAAAAGTGTCTTTCCAAGAATCCTGGCAAGCTGGAAGGATTTAATATGAAAAATAATGCTGTGTGAAACAGTTCAGATCTTTTGTGTTTGGAAGCTGGTACTCCTCATATTTGGGACAAGCGCCTAGGAGAAAAATATGGAAGTCCTGCATTCTCTCTCTTATGCTTGGGTTGATATTGATTTGTTTTCCCTTGTAATTTTCTTTGGTGACTGCCGTTGGTTTAAACGATAAATCTGAAAACTCTCAGCTCTCTGCAGTGGAATAATGTTTATGGGCTTAGAACATGGCTGGGCTGGCATGAAATAAATTTGAAGCAGCAGTCACTGCGTTATTTATCATTTCTATAGCTCATCTAACACTACAAAGTACTCTGCCATTCTCATCTCACGCTCTCAACAAACCTGTAGACTAGGTTGGACTGAAAGAGAAGCCCTCTTTAGGCTTTATAAAGTGCACTATAAAAAAATAAATAAATTTTATTTTTCAGCCGCCTATCTGTCCGGGTTAGGGACACTCTAGGCGACGAACAACAAGAATAAAAATGATACATATATATCAACATAATCAAATTTTAAGCTAAAAAACCATTCATTAATTCAATTGTAACATAAGTTAATCTGTCCCAATCTTGTAGGCCTGCCTGAACAGCCAGGTCTTCAAGGCTCGGCGATAGCTGGACAGGGAGGGAGCATGTCTGAGATCGAAAGGGAGAGAGTTCCAGAGGGTGGGGGCCACAACAGAGAATGCCCTCTCTCTGGTCCGTACCAGCCTAGCTGTTCTCACCGGTGGGACCGAGAGAAGGTCTTGCGAGGCTGATCTCGTCAGGCGGCACAATCGGTGATTCTGGAGGCGTTCCTTCAGATATACTGGGCCGAAACCGTATAGGGTTTTAAAGGTCAACACCAACACCTTGAATTGGGCCTGGTAAACAACTGGTAGCCAGTGAAGATCTAATAACACTGGGGTGATATGATCCCAGCGACGGCTATGCGTAATCAAGCGTGCCACCGCGTTCTGTACCAGCTGTAATTTCCGGACCATTTTCAAGGGTAACCCCACGTAGAGCGCATTGCAGTAGTCTAAGCTGAGAGGAGACCAGGGCATGTATCACCTGAGGGAGCAGGTGAACAGGAAGATAGGGACGCAGTCTGCGTATCAGATGTAATTGATACCAAGCTGCCCGGCTCACTGCTGTAATCTGAGCCTCCATGGACAGCTGGGAGTCAAGTATGACCCCAAGACTGCAGACCTGGTCCTTCAGGGATAAACTTACCCCATGAAGCATCAGGTCAGTAATTCCTAACCTCCTTTTATCTCCCACAAGTAATACCTCAGTCTTGTTGGGGTTCAGCTTCAGCCTATTCTCTCCCATCCATCCACTTACGGATTCTAGACACTTGGACATGGTATTCGCAGCCAACTCCGGTGAGGACTTAAAGGAGAGGTAGAGCTGAGTGTCATCTGTGTACTGATGGCACTGCAACCCAAAACTCCTGATGATTGCTCCCAGCGGTTTCACATAGATGTTGAATAGCATGGGAGAGAGGATAGAACCCTGTGGCACTCCCCAATGAAGTGGCCAAGGGTCTGAAACCTCATCTCCCAATGTCACCCGTTGCTGCCTATCCGAGAGATAGGAACAGAACCACTGCAAGACAGTGCCTCCTATTCCTAATCCCTCTAGGCGGTTTAAAAGGATACCGTGGTCAACGGTATCGAAAGCCGCTCAGAGGTCCAGGAGGACAAGGAAGGTGTATTCACCCCTATCCAATGCCCTCCGCATATCATCTACCAGAGCGACCAAGGCTGTTTCCGTACCATGACCAGTCCTAAAACCCGATTGGTATGGATCTAAATAATCCGTTTCCTCCAAGTGTGTCTGTAAAGTGTGTCTGTAAAATACACTGTAAAGTGTATGAGTTGCACTGTGTGGGAGAGGGTAGGGATGCACTAAGCCCTGCTGCCCCAATCCCCGTTGCCCTCCATGAGTTGGAGGGTGAACTTCTGAAGCAGCAAGCTTCTTGCGGTTATGGAGGCTCTCTGCATTGTTTATTTATTTATTATTTTATTTATATCCCGCCCTTCCTCCCAGCAGGAGCCCAGGATGGCAATAGTTTAGTACCCTGGATAGAGGCAGCAATTGGGGGGGAGGATGGAGGTGGCACACTTATCCCTACTCTTCCCCTTCACTTGTTAAATCAACACAGATGTAGAATGCCCTGATTAGGGCTACACAGAAACTTTTTAATGGCCACCATGGTTGTTATAGATTTGAACTTGGTAAACTAAGTCTGAACAGGAAAACGAAGTTTACTTTTTATGGAGTCCTTTAATGATACACTTGTGCTTGTTTGGCATCGATTAATTCCTTAACGTTGGGCTGAGCTGAAGAAACACCCAGCAGCAGGTCATTCTCCACAGATAGTTTGTTTCATTGCTTTGTTTTTATTGCAACCATTGATGAGAATCCCAGCTCCTTAAGTGTGCTGTTGCAACAGAATTAAAATCCTAAAGCTTTGGTTACAAGTTAGGATATTTCTGTCTCTGTGTTATGATATGCATGCATTTTCTAACAGGAATGAACACCTAAGCACCTTCTTCCATAGGCAGTGACATTCTGCCCAGCAATTTCCTTCTTTTGAGATATGGGCCCCCTTTGTATTGGCATAACTTCTCAGGCGGATCACTCTACATCCTGGAATGCCTGAGTAAAAAGAAGTGGCTTCACTCAGTATCAGAATGACACAGTTGGTGCCAGATGAGCATTCTTTGGGAGAATATTCCAGAGATGGGCCACCATGACTGAAGACCCTCTTAATTTCAGGTGGTGGAGAGACCTAGAGGAGGCCCCCAGATTACGACAGCAGTGTCTGAGCAGACCGATGTGATGGAAGGTGGTTCTTAAAGTATCCACATTTCAAGCTATTTTAGTGCTTCAAAGGTAATAAGATAATACTGGCTCACTGCACAGACTTGCTTTTAAGACTATAGAGATAATTTAAGTGAAGCACTTGAGTACATTGTCAAGATCCAACTTAACCTGGGTCACATTAGGGGTGCTGGCACCATTTCCCCCCTTGTTTTTTTTTTTTTAAAGAGAAGAAAGACAGATAGCATGTGAGAGAATAGGAGAAAAGACAGAAAACAGGCATTACCATTAAAAATGTTAAAATAAAAGTGGATTTTGCTCTGAACTAAATGCTCTTACAGTAGCATTTAACACTACTATATTTAAGATGAAAATAACACCAGACTATCTCAGTGGGGTGATGAGATTATTGTAATTTGAGTTAATGAGAGATCCAATGGGGAAGAGGAGGAGCAAGAGGGCAGCAGAGAATGCAAAGAGGTAAAAAAAATGTAGGCATGTTTCTTAGCAGCAAGATGAGTTGCCATTAAAGCGTACGTGGAATTAAATTTATAATCAGGAATGAAATCCTCTAGTGGAAAAAGCAAAGTTGTGTCCCTTTAAGAGACTGTTCTGGCTGCTCAGCAGTTCATGCCATTAATACCAAGTACTGTAAAGTTTCCAGTAATACTGAACTCTTGGTGACCCTCACAGGCAATAATTGCTTTAGCATAGGATTGACAATAACAGCAACAAACTCCCCCCAAAATAAGCACAAGCTTAAAATACAGCTTAACCCTCGAGACCTAAGCATGTTAAGAATACATTGTCTTTCTCCTGTGTTGTTCCATGATTAATAATATAAGCTGGGACAGTTGGGAGGGTGGGGACCCCCAAAGTTGTTTTTCCCCTAAAAAGGTTTTTAAATGTCTCGTGTTCCACTCTGTAAGCTGGCACGGAGCCAAGCAACCACTGTGAATAGACTGTCCCGCACAGAGATTCTGTTCTCAATTATGCTGCTTTCCACTGTGGTCACATTTTAGTAGGAAGTTCTCCTGTGCATTAAAATGAAATAGGCACAATTACTCAGAACTTTTAGTGCTCTTACTCATTTTAATAGGGTTTGCACAGAATAAGGCCAATGAAGTGACATTCTGGGCTCTGAGACTCCGTCTGTGAGATTACTCCCGTTCCTTACTCCAAAGTTGACCTCCCTAAAGCTCTGGGATTTACCCTGAGCTCTCCAACTTGGGTTTCCACCTACCTTGGCAGAAGTCACTGTTTTCTTTATAGAGGTGCTTTATGCTTTAGTAGTAACCCTGCTTGATTGCTGAGACAACCAGTGGGAAAAAAACTCCCTTGTCGGACTAGTCTCCAGCTTACCAGCCAAGCATCAAGTCTCCTGGGCAACATCATTATAGAACTTTCTTCACCAGTGGCTTCCTGCATATTTAAAAAGCTCACACTATCCACGTTTTTAACAACAGCGAAACTCACAAAGCCATTAAGAGGCACAACAACACCTCCGCAATGACTAAAAACTCTTCACCAAAAGTTAAAATATTTGCAGAGGCACGTCTAAGGGATTTCACATGTGCCCTCAAAAGCAAACGGACAATACAGATCTCCATTACACACACACACTCTCTCTCCTCCAAAATCCTTGTGGATGCTGTAATGTATAGTCAGGCGCTATTATGCCTGAATAATTTGTATTTAAACTAACTTTGCTAAATCTGTTTGTTAAAAGTCATTCATACAAAAGACAAAGGAACATAATTTTAAGCAGCCAAAACATTCCAGCTTTCTAAACACTAAACAGGAGAAGATGTGCTCCCTTACTTAGGTGGCTGAGAGGAAACTCACTGTTTCCCATCGGATAAAAGCTATTTAGAAACTGGGAGTAAATGCTATAGTGCTGGCTGGGCAGCTTTGCCAGACATAATGTGCTATTATAGAACAGCATTTCCTCCAGCTGCAATCGGAAGCAGCTAAAAGACGAAGGATTCTAAATATAGACAATGAAGTCTGCAAGATTGTATAGCTTTTTTATTCATTAAAAGCATCTCTAATATTTCTAAAAGGCAATCATTATTAGTTCAAAAAAGGTTTTTTTTTAACCCTATGGGAATAATCCTTCCTATTTCAAAACTTGCTGTTCAAAAAAAGAAGGAAGCCTTCTTGCCTCTATATTACGTTCAAAGTTGGATAGTATGTCACTTGGTTTGCCCCTTACAGGCTTGTGTGTGGTGACTGCCAAATTAACAGAGTAAAGGTTTTGTGATGGTGATTGATGGAGATTACAAAGCTATTGGCACTGTTAGTCCTGCTTATAGCAGTCTTGAGAATTTTTCCTACACTCACCACCTCCATGAGTAGGAAAATGTAATGGAGTATTTCCACAAGGCCAGATGTGAGCCATATGGTGATCTACGGTTATAGGCATGAACAATAAGTCTTGGCTGAATCATGTTGGATAAAGGGCCCCAGCGGAAAGGATATCATCAAGTCATTAGTGTATGACCAGAGAAGGTTTCCGGAGTCTAAAGGACACAAATTGGAGCTAAGGAACCTGCCTAGATCACTTTGTCCCTCTGGTTTGGCAAAAGATTGCTGGTATTTCACAGTTTTAATTGTACATGTGATTTTTCTCTGGTAGTGACTGTGCTAGACAGCCGAGGTCTTGATATTAATATTGGTGAAATTTAAAGTCTGAAAAAATCATAACAGCAACATATGCATTCAACCCCCCTTCCTGGTAGTCCCTAGATTTCATAGAGCAGCTGCGACCCCAGCTGTAAACAGGAAGGAATGTTCTGATGTTTTCCATTCATGGCCAGCGCATAGTAAACACCAGAGAGCTCCTTCCCTGTTTTTGAGTGCTTGGCATTCCCAACCAAGTGGGCTGTGGCTAGGAATCAGCCTCTTAGATTGTTTTAGGAGCTGTATTACACCCTCAGAGTAGTGTACACTGTCAGATTCCAATCAAGTGCCATCCATTTCATCAACGGATGAATGAAACCAGAGTGGGACAGAGCTTAAGGTGCTCCAAAGACTGTGGCGTCGCAAAGGCACTTTCAGGGACAACAAAAAGAGGCAACACAATCAGTTCCCTTCAAAGTCAACTTTAAAACTATCTGGCACAAACCCTCACATTTCTCTATCTGAAATTTGGCAGATTTCAAACAGTGAGAAGAGGATACTATGCCTGTAAATTTCATCCAGTTCTGCCCCCCAAAAAGTTATGTCCCGTTTGTTGATTTTGACATTATAATTATGAGGAGACATCCAAAGCTTCAGAAAACCAAAGCAAGGTTCCGCCTCAGATCCAAAGCAAAGTGCTTCTCATTCAAAGTGGTCCAAAGTGGTTCCCTGCTTGAAGCATCAAAATAAGTCCCAAAGCTTACCACCACCATTTTCTTTTCTGTACATTCCTCTGTTTAAACCTTCAGAGAGGTGAGTCACTGTTTCTCCCTTTTTTTCTCCTCTTGGGCCACAGTGATTTGCTCAAAGACAAACAAAAGAATTAAACAGAGAGAACTGAACTTCAGCACAGATCTCCAGGCTTTCTTTCCAATAGATGGTCCATATCCAAACGGCACACTTTGTATGAAGTGTCTTCATTCCTTATTCGTACAGTATGTTAAAATAGCTTTAATGAGGAGAAAAGCTTTTATTCCTTCAGATGATAATAATTATAAAATAGCTCTAACTCTGGGTATTAAGTATCATTTTTTGCAGAATTCTTGTATATTTATATTCCTGAATTCTTTCTTTCTTCTTTTGGTATTGATTGATTGATTTGATTTGATTTATATCCCGTCCCAGCAGGAGCCCAGGGCAGCAAACAAAAGCACTAAAACACTTTAAAACATCATAAAAGCAGACTTCAAAATATATTAAAACATATTTTAAAACATTTTTTAAAAAGCTTTAAAAACATATTAAAAAGCAATTCCAACGCAGACGCATTGTTTTAATGCATCTGTTTCTTTCTTTTGGAGTGCATGCAAAAAGCCTGGTTGGTTGTTGCATAATGAACTGAACTGAACTGCCTTCCTTATAATTATTTGGACAGGCTTCCACCTTTCTTTTTATGTACCCATCGAGCAGCAGACAATGCGATACACCTTGATAAAGTCCTAGGCTGAACACACACTTCAGACCTGTGGAAGATATCCTTTGTGACCTCTACAGGAAGTAATGCTTCTCTAGTTTATCTGGCACTTATTTAAATATTCATACCAGCAAAAAAAAAAAAAGATATTGCTGAATGCACCGCTCCAGTTTGGGTTCTCTGCATATTGTTATGGCTGTTGAGATACATAACTCATTCTCCTGGAAAAGTCTGTTTTCATAGTAGTCTAGTTACTAAGCAATCTCTCAGGTGCCACTGTGGTGGGAAAGCACATCCCAGACAGATTGTAATGACTGCTGACACCAGGCCAGCTTTCCCCCTCGTTCCATATAAAAAGCTAGCAAATCCTAAATCATCAGTGAAGCCATGGTGCTTACTTGCCCTCATCATTCAAGCATGTCTTTACAACAGGGACTAAATCCATCATGACACAGTTTAAGCAAGAAATTTATTACATGGTGTCTAAAAGCCCTTGTGAGTGGGTCTGAAAAATTAAAAGTAGGATTAGGCTTTCAACACAAAGCATGTGCATCCCAAGGAAATATTGCTGAATAAATAACACTGCTTGCTTTTTTCCCTTTTTTAAAAATCATTATGATATATATTTATACCCTTCCTACATTTTATGTTTTAAGAGCACATAGTCTAAATCACACATTTGCACCATACGGATGTTAATGTCACAAAACAAATGCATTTGAGTAATGAAAATTTGACAGGGTGTAATCCTGATTTATCATAATCCATCTAATTTTTTCCCTATTGCCTCAATGATCTCTAGACAGTATCCTCTACTTGTAAAAAAAATGTCTGTTCTGGGAGTTTATATTAGTTTGACAAAACTGACCTTATTAGCAAATCTGGCTGGACTACATTATTCATATGCAGACTAAATAATAATGAGCTTCATTTTCTGATGCCTGTTTTGAAAATGCTCTGAATGCAAGTCATTATTTTCAGTGGACAAATCCTTGTGGATGGTTGCTACAATTCAAAGTAATGTTGTACCAGATGGAGCAAATATATTCAAGCATGAAAGGTATGCAATTTATTTGTATCAGTTGTACAAATTACAGTTCCTGCAGGGGGAAAAATCATTGGAAAACCCCAATCCAACACCATCACCCTCAGTTACCTTCTTTCACAACAGCATAATATACTGTTAACAGTAAGCAGGTAGATCTTATATTGGCTTCTGCTGCTCAGATTATGGTCCCTGAACCCTTTCTTGTCAAACTGGACCTTCCCCATCTCTTCCCTCTCTGGAAGCAGTCGTGGGGCTGCCTGGACCTGTTAAGAAGGAAACCTCCCCAAGTATGATTTAAGTGAATGGACATGGAATTCAACAACTCTGCTAAGAACATTCATTTGCCCAAACTGACAGCAAATCTGACACTTCCTCTCTGGCTATAGCCCCTTATTCTCCAGTGGCAAAAATAGCCAGAGGGTGTCATGTATTGCCAATTCCTATCTCTCATCCCAGTGTTTCTACTCCTTGTGCCAGAGTAAATATTTATGCTGCTACAAGGGATGGGATCCCCAAAATGCACAGGTGTTCTTGTTCAAAAACTGGAGATGCTCACAGATCACCTAGATTTACAGCATAGTATGCCATTTTGATGGATTTGGGGTGTTATGTCCTTGGATGCTTGTCAAACACATAATAACAACTAACATCATGGCAAAAACTGAATGAATTGTGGGTTCTAATTTGTACATCTAAACATAGCTTAGAGGCAGGGAGGGCAATCCTGTGTAGCATGGTTTGCTACCAACTACCAGATTTCCAAAGGAGGAATCAATCAATCAATCCTTATTCTATCTATATAGAAAAAAGCACAACTTACTGCCTAGGTTCTAATGAGAAATGCATCAGAAAACAAGCCAGATGTTTGGTTTTCTCTAAAAGCCTTGTCTACTATGGAAAAACTGTTCCAAACACTTTACACTTACCTTATGAAAAGATCTCCAAGGACTAATGTTATTGTCAGTGGAATTTATCCTTGAAACAGCAGTAGTAAACCACGTCCACTTTAATCTGACTGGTGCAGATGAACTGGGTGAAACACAACTGAGTGTTTCCTTGAACAGACATATTGAGAGTGTGGGATATCTATTAGGTAGGCAAAATATGCCTTCCTGCATATCTGATTTGCCTTGAGTAAGACAAAGACAGATAATGAAATGTGCATTGGAGTATTTCTCTATAAATTTATAGTCTTTGTGAAAAGACTATGTAGCACATTTTAGAAATTTTAAAGAAGCCACATATATAATAAGTTAAATAATTCCTCACACTGGCCTGCAGGAAATAAATAATAATAAAGTGATGAGGTGTTAGAGTTCAGAGTGATTGGCACTGATGGTATTGGGTAACTTGAGGACAAAATGATACCTCTAACATCTAACGTTTTTTAAATATTATGCATTGTAAGTCACCTAACTATCCTTCACTCTCTAATCAGCCTTTCCTATGCAAGGACTTTTAACTTCAGTCACTTTAAGGAAATGATGAACTACTATCAATCTATTTCAGTTAATGTGAGAGTTAGTGATGGAAACTTGTTACTCTCTGGCACATCAGATGAAAGAAATATGGCAAATATTTTCTTACTCAAGAAAGCTTGTAAAAGCTGGAAGATCTCTGATGCACAAAGGTGTAAAAACACATTGGGTTCTGACCTTTGGGTCTGAACCCATAGAGTCTATTTTGTCGTCCCCCATGCTGTTCAACATCTACCTCATTGGGAATTTGGAGTTCAGTTGCCATCAGCATGCAGATGATACCCAGCTCTCTCTCTCTCCTTTCCATCACATTCTTGGAAGTCTGTAGAGATTTTGAACCCATCCCTGAAGGGAGCAATGGACTGGAGTTTAAACTTAATTCAGAGGTGCTTGTGATCAGTAGAGCTAACTCAGGAACTGGGGTTCAACTAGTGTTGGATGGGATGGCACTCCCCCTGAAAATGCAGTTGCATTGTTTGGGGCTTCTGATCTGGCCATGATCCTGGATGTTCAGCTGTTGGCTGTGGCCATGTGTGCCTTTGATCAGCTGAGACTGCTGTGCCAACTATGCCCATTAAGAAATACAGATCTGGTCTTGCTGATTATACAGCCACGAGAGTGGCTGTATACTATAGCCAGCGTGGAGTTTTCACATTCTGCAATGTTAAATTGAAAATACCCTCCATGCCATTCTGATGCTTCCTATAAGCTCAAAACAAAACAAAACCTTACATAACATATAGTCCTGAACTCAGAAATGCTTGCTTAACAACTGTCTAAATTTTCATGGTGATACACAAAACACTCAAAGAGAATCGAAAGTTCAAAGTGTAAAAAGGGAGAGAAAAGCTCTAGAGCCCTTTTGTACTTTTTTCTGTCAGAGTTCTCAGTCTGTTGAAATTCATTAAAAATCACCCATGTTCACAGAGTACCTGTAATCCTATTACTGACCTTGCCCCATACTCTGACCTTCATCTTCTGCAGCTTAAAAGTTAAAAAAATATACCTGGTTGATTTTTAATTAATTTAAGAAATGTTGCATTGAACTGAATGATAGTATCAGGCATGCTCAGTAAGAACCAACTGTCAGTGTTCTAAGAGCCAGACTCACAGCTGCTTGGCTTGGCTAATCAGGGGTCCACACCCACACCAGACTTTGATTTCACTTGAGACAGTTATGGCTTCCCCCAAAGAATCCTGGCAAGTGTAGTTTGTGAAGGGTACTGAGAGAGGGCTCCTATTCCCCTGACAGAGCTCCAGTGGCTAGACTGGTTTAACAGTTAGCTGCTCTGATTGAAGTTCTGTGTAGTTTGTGAAGGGTGCTGAGAGAAGGCTTCTATTCCCCTGACAGAGCTCCAGTGGCTAGACTGGTTTAACAGTCAGCTGCTCTGATTGAAGCTCTGTGAGGGGAACAGGGCGTCTCCTAGCAACTCTCAGCACCTTTCATTAACTACACTTCCCAGGATTCTTTGGGAGAAGCCATGACTGTTCAAAGTGAAATAAAGGTCTGGTGTGGATGTGGCCATGGACAGCTTTGGTTTAAATTTGGGTGGGAGGCTAGATGTGCCTGTTGTAGAATAAAAAGGTGGGGGAACCCCTGAAAAGCAATGATACTGATCACAATGTTTACCTTTTGGAAAGGAAAGGGGCTTTCCCACTGCCCAGCACCCACCCACCCAATCTCACCCTGTGTCAGCTCTACACTGCATCAGCAGTGTCGGGGGGGGCTGGAAATTCCTGGGTCTTTGGCAGGGAAGGAAAGTCCTTAGCCAGCAGTCGGGTTGTAAATCTGCCAGGCCTATCCGAAGCGTACTTGCCGAGTCAGAAGTCCAGAAGCAAGGTCAGTGGAGGTCCGGGATCAATTGCCAAGGAGGTCAGTCAAAGAGATGCTGCAGGGAAACTAGGTCTACACAAAGCCACGCCTGACGTTGCAGTCAGCAACAAGCTGCAGCCAAGGTGTGCCTTATAAAGAGCAGGATGGACAGCAGGTGTGAGCCCTCAGCGTTTGGGCCTTAAGGAGACAGGCCTACCTCTCTTCTGCCTGACCTTCTGCTGTCTCCGTTCTGCAGGTGAGGGGGGAGTATCCTGTTCACTGTCTGTGTCTGGCTGCAGGGCCTCTGCTGTCCCTGGGGTGCTCTGCAGCTGAGGGGCAGAAGGAGCTGGATTCTCAGGAGGCTCCTCCGTGTCTCCTGCTGCTCCTGGGTCTGCTGCTGTTACTCCTGAGTCGTCCTCATCTGAAGAGTCCTCTGACGGGGCCATGACACCCTGTCCTCCTCCTCCCCCCTCCCTGCCCCTCCCCCGGCTCAGTGTTGGACTACGGCCTGAGAGACCAGGGTTTGAATCCCCACACAGCCATGAAGCTCACTGGGTGACCTTGGCCAGTCACTGCCTCTCAGACTCAGAGGAAGGCAATGCTAAACCCCCTCTGAATACTGCTTACCATGAAAACCCTATTCATGGGGTTGCCATAAGTCAGGATCGACTTGAAGGCAGCCCATTTCCATTTTCAAACATGATTGCACAGAAATAAATTCCATTGAACTCAAAAAGTATGCAAATGATCAAACCCACCCTCCCTTCTCCTCCCTCCTATCCTTCCTCTTGCCACTCCCCTCCCACTTCCTTTGCCCCTCCCTCCACATTCCTATCCCCTTCCAATCCTCTCCTTCCCCTTCTCTCTCCTCCCCTTCTCCTTGGTCGGTCTTACCTATCTTAGGCATGATTGCTAGGGTTGCCAGATTCCTGGCCAGAGACTGATCCTGTATCTTTAGGAGAAGAGAAAGTCAGCCAAGTGCAGGTGTTCTTACAACTCTGTAATGGGAAAAACCACAAGGTGGAATTCTCCCTTCCCCCTGCACAACTTTTAAAGATACAGAAGACCTCTTGGTTAACAGGCCTGGCCTCCAAGAGGTCTTCTGTATCTTTAAAAGTTGGGGAGGAGGGAGAATTCCACCTTGTGGTTTTTCCCATTACAGAGTTGCAAGAACACCTGCACTTAGTTGACCTTCTCTTCTCCTAAAGATACAGGTTCAGCCTCAGGCCATGGACCTGGGAACCCAAATGATTGCACAGGAGTAAATCCCATTGAACTCAATAAGTATGCAAATGATCAGACCTGCCTTTCCCCTCCTTCCCCTCTCCTCTCCCTTCCTCCTCCCCAGTCAGTTTTACCTATCCTATGCATGATTGCACAGGAGTAAATCCCATTGAACTCAATAAACATGCAAATTATCAAACTTACCCTTCTCCTCCCCTCCCCCTCCTGCCTGCTCTCCTCCCCCCTCCTCCCCTCTGCCCTTCTCCCCTCCCTCCTGCTCCTACTCCCCTCCCCATCACCTGCGATCAGTTTCACCTATTGTAAGCATGATTGCAGAGGAGTAAATCCTACTGAACTCAATAAGCATGCAAATGATCAATCCATTCTCAGCAAACTTGCACAGGATCCCATTTCTTACCTCCAGGATTAAACAGCAGAGAAATTCACTAACAGGCAAAAATCCTTGTGGTTTAAGAACATACCTATAGCCAACAGATATTTCTGTCAAACTTTAAAAAGCAGGGAAATTGGGCAGCTATAGTGAATGCATCAGGGGAGCAGGAGACCTGACCTCTTCTCTGAGATATTGGACTTTCCTACGCATTTGTCAAAATGCAAACACAATTTGGGTTGGTCTTTCATAGTCCAATCCACTTCCTGTGTAGCTTGGAAGAATTTGGTAACATGTGCCTCTGAGCATATGGTGAGTGGTGGCAACACCTGCAATCAGCCCAAAGAATAGAAAGAAGACATGTGCTGTGCTGATCTTGTTTTAGCAGGGAGGAAGCAACATTATTAAGACAGTTGATATAGTTCAGATCGTCACTTTAAATATGTTTGATTTGCTTTGCGATTTTAGTGAAGTTTCCTGTAGGAAATCATTTACTTTTGTTTCTGTTTCTGTGAATATGTGAAGTACAGCAACACTTTGCAAATTTACACTAAAAAAACTCCAAACATAATTGTGGAATAATGGCACTGACTATTCTGCAGAATCATCTCCAGTGGACATGAGGAGTGTCTCAGTTTGCACAAGATAAAACAGTGGGAGATGAAATATATTCTCGCAAAATTCCAGGTGTTTTTAATTGGACGTGCCCACGTTGCCTTAAATGAAGTGGTTTAAACATAGCAGGCTGAAAACATGCATCCTCTTTTTTCCAACAGCTAGAGTCATGGCTGAAGTAACAACATATTGTAATCAGTCTAATTTCATATCAAACTGCAGTTTCAGATTCAACCATTAATGCACCCAAAATAGAAATAAAACATAACCTCCAATTTGAAACACAAAAGGCTGTCTTCACCATCATATGACACTGACCAATAAAAAGGCTTTGAAATTAATCAAAATAAATTTGACACAGATTTCTAGGATGAATAATGAGGGAAATAAAATTTTCTAGTTTAGGTTCTCTGTAGAAACAGTAGTAACACAGGAAAGAAGCAAAGTAAGACCAACAAACATACAAAAATATAATTCACCATCTTTGGAGATGGCAGGTGTTGCCACCACTCAGCATATGCTCAGAGGCACATGTTACCAAATTCTTCCAAGCTACACAGGAAGTGGATTGGACTGTGAAAGACCAACCCAAACTGTGTTTGCATTTTGACCAATTTGTAGGGCAGTCCAATATCTCAGAGAGGAGGTCAGGTCTCCTGCTCTCCTGGTGCATTCACTATAGCTGCCCAATTTCCCTGCTTTTTAAAGTTTGATAGAAATATCTGTGGGCTATAGGTACATTCTTAAATCACAAGTTTTTTTGCCTGTTAGTGAATACATGCCTTAGTTACATCACACCTGGATTACTGCAATGCACTCTATATAGGGCTGCCTTTGAAGAGTACTCAGAAACTACAGTTGCTCCAGAATGCAACGGCCAGATTGTTAGCAGGGACTGCATATAGGGAGTATACGATTCCACTATTAAAACAGCTGCACTACTTTCCTAGTTGTTTCTGGGCACAATTAAAAGTGTTGGTGATGACTTTTAAAGCCCTAAATGGCTAAGTGCCAGGGTATCTGAAGAATCAGGGCCTGCCCACCTATAACAATAATCTTCAGATTCCATCCTCTGTATCTCGGCATGCCCTGGAATATCTTTGGTTGGGACTAGGAATAGGATAGCTTAAATTTAAAAAAACTTCCACATTGAAGCAGACGCTTGTATTCCAAGGGGGGCTTCAACTGCCCACATCCTCCCCTTAATCTCCACTAAATCACCACTCATTGTCTACTTCCCTGACAAAGATCCCTATTCCAAAGGTGCTAAACTGATCTAAATCCCCCTTTCAAATTTTTATTCATTGGAATTTGGTGCAGCCTGGAACTTCAGCTACATCCTGTGTTTTTCAGACAAAGTGCTCCTGATCTAAATGGCCAGGGCAGCAGCTGGGGGAAACTAGCCAAGGCTAGCAAGGAAGCCCACTCTGTGAGCAAGAAGGAAGCCCCAGATGATGTAGTGTTTTGGGTCAAGTGACAAAGTGTGAAGCTAACAAGTGAGTTAGGCAGCTGTGCAAGTTTGGTAGCAGGGCAGAGTCGATGGCAGACAGTTTCCCCCTCAACTTTTTGACCTAACAAATCCCAGGCTTTGTAGATATGCAGGTAGAACACTTGGGTTTTTTTTGGGGGGGGGTATCTATTGTGATGTACAGGATGTCACATGAATGACTGTTTACCTGTTTGTCAGAAGTTGTTCTTAGTGCAATTGGCTCTGGGCACTAAGGGAACAACTTTGTTCTTTTGAGGCCAAGTTAGCTGGCATGGAGAAACTGAGACAGTCAGAGAGGTTTGTGTACTTGGCCTTCAGGGATGTCATAGAGCAGCTTCCCTACTGTCATAGAGAATGAGGGTCTAGGGCAGCGGTGGAGAACTGGATATGGCTGGGAGTCAGATCCTCTTGGTGTATGGGTGGAACTTTCCACCTGTTAAACACAATGACACCACTCCCCCCCCGGGATCTTCAGAAGTGCCTGTCAAAGTACTATCCTATCAGTACTTTGCATAGCAGTTTGCAGGGACCGCCTATCTGGCTGAACCAAGTTTTTGCCTACTGCATACCTGATAGGCCAGAGATTCTTCAGCTCTGATTTACGGGAAAGAGGGTGTCGCTTTAAGGAAGAGGGAAATGATCCCCTAGGACGGACCTATTCCTTGAGGGATGAACAGATATCCTCTTGTGTTGAGGATATCCCTCATGGGACTAGTGAACAATTTGATCATTAGGCACATAAGACAGCTGGGTTTGTGTTTTATGGTAAAGTTATCCCATATTACTGTATAGCTATACGCATTTTAGATTGTTTGTCTAATCAATTGTATATTGGGTCTGTGACCGCATAATAAAAATTGATTTGATTTGGTGGCAAGCAAGAAGACTGCATGGTGACTTGCCTGCCTGATGCAAAATTTGTAGGTAGCTGGGGAGGAATAAATAGTCATGGTGCATATTGGCACAATTGACATAGGGAAATGTAGTTGTGTGGCCCTTGAAGCAAAATTTAGGTTGCTGGGTAGGATGTTGCAAGTCAGGACCTTCAGTTAGCTTTCGCTGATATGCTACCTACTTTCAGCTTCATTTGAAATGCTACATGCAGAGCCAACTGGAGGCAGAACTAGGTAATCTCAGTGTGTGGATGAGACTGGTGTTGGGATTTGTGAGACACTGCAGAATATTTTTGGACAAACTGGGCCTGTAAAAAAGGGAGTCTCCACTTGAACCAGAATGGAACTAAACTGTTGGTGAACATCACTGTAAAGCATGTAGGTCCCCTTGGTATTCCAGTGATCTGAGTGTGATGAAACAGGAGGGTCAGTGGCTGGAGTGCAGGTTCTCAGTCCGAACCTCAGTGAACACTGGTAAGGCTGCACTATCGTGCCTACTACTTGGCAGTGGTGTCAGTGAAGAAAGACTACTTCTCTGTCACCATTGAGTCTGCAAGTAGCTGGCCAGATGAGCTTTTCTGAGTGGTGAATGGGCTTTTATCATCTGGCCAAGATGCTCTGACACCCTCAGAGGCCTGCTGTAACAACTTTTCAAGGGACTTTGGGGACAAAATCAATCAGATTTGGACAGAGTTGGATGCCACAGTTACAGTAAGTCCAACGGAGGCATCCAGAGCACTATCTGTTGCACATCTATTGGATCAGTTTTAATTATTGTGGCCTGAGGATGTGGACAAGCTGCTTGAAGAAGTGTGCTCCACCACTTTCCCCCTTGACCCTTGCCCATTCTGGTTGCTGAGAACTAGCCATAGGGGACTGACTGGCTGGGTCCAGGGAATAATTAATGCTTTGCTGGAGGAGGGGGAGATACCATCTGCCTTGAAGGAGGCGGTGGTGCATCCCCTCCTGAAGAAGACCTCCCTGGACCTAGAAGTGTTAAACAACTATCACCTAGTGACAAATATGCCCTTTTGGGGCAAGGTGCTTGAGAAGGTGGTGGCGGTCCAGCTTAAAACATGCTTGGAGGAAACTTATTATTTGGATCCATTCCAGTCTGGCTTCAGGCCTGGCCATGCACTGAAACTGCCTTGGTTGCCCTGGGTGATGACATTTGTCAAGAGAGATAGGGGGAATGCAACCCTGCTTGTTGTCCTCGATCTCTCAGTGGCTTTTGATAGTGTTGACCACGGTATCCTTCTGGAATGTCTAGAGGAGGAAGGTGTTGGGGGGCACTGTGCTTCAGTGGTTCTGCTCATACCTCCAGAGCCACTTCCAAAAAGTAGTTATGGGAGGCTACTGTTCAGCACCATGGGAATTATCCTGTAGTATTCCACAGGGTTCTATCTTGTTCCCCATGCTATTAAACATCCATATGAAGCCACTCGGAGCTGCCATCAGGAGATTTGGAGTGAGGTGCCATCAATATGCAGATGATGCCTAGCTCTACCTTTCTATTCCACCTGAATCAGAAAAGGCAGTTGAGCTGGTGAACCAGTGATGGACTG
This sequence comes from Rhineura floridana, assembly GCF_030035675.1. Taxonomy (NCBI): domain Eukaryota; kingdom Metazoa; phylum Chordata; class Lepidosauria; order Squamata; family Rhineuridae; genus Rhineura; species Rhineura floridana. The sequence continues at coordinate 131,575,927 of NC_084481.1, read as the reverse complement.
GATCTGGGCCAATAAATTGAGGCTGAATCCTGAAAAGACAGAATGTGTTTGGAGTTCTCATCTCCAGAAGGTGAGAAGATGGCCTGTTCTGGATGGGGTTGCTCTTTCCTTGAAGGAGCAGGTCAGCAGCCTGCGGGTACTCCTTCATCCAACACTGTCACTGAAGATTCAGGTGGCCTCAGTGGCTAGGAGTGCCTTTTTCCAGCTCTGCCTGGTTCATCAGCTTTGGCCCCTTTTGGACAGAGAAGACCTGGCCGCATGCTCTGGTAACTTCCAGACTGGATTGTTGCAATGCACTCTATGTAGGGCTGTCCTTGAACTTGACTTGGAAACTTCAACTGGTCTAAAATATAGCAGTGAGATTACTGGCTGGGGTTCCCTTTAGAACTCATATAACCCCTATTTTAAAACAGCTGCATTAGTTTTCCATTCGTTTCCGGGCACAGTTAATAGTTAATGACTTAGGTCCCCAATATCTGAAAGGCTGCCTCCTTCCCTACAGATCCTCTCGGGTGTTGAGATCAGCAGAAGGGGGCCTTTTGGTAGTTCCACACCCTTGGAAGTTCGGGTGGTGGTAGCCTGGGAGAGGTCATTCTCTGTGGCAACCCCTACGCTGTGGAACTCCCTCCCCACCGAGGTGTGTCTGGCAACTGCATTATACAGCTTTTGGCAAATGCTGAAGATGCACCTCTTTACTTTGGCCTTCCACACCTGAGATGTATATTTTCACAATCCACCCTATTTTCTGTGATGTTGTTCAAGTTTTTAGCTGTTTTTAATGATGCGTTTTAAAACTGTTGTAACTTGCCCTGGGACCTCTGGTTGAAGGGCAGGTAATAAATTCTAATTCTGATCATGATGATGTACAGGTAGACAGTACAAGAACAGATAAGGTTAGGACTAAGGGTGAAGGTTTAGGTAGAGGTCAGAATCAAAGAAAGACTGAGGTAAAGGACACATAGGTTCGAAGACGGTACATCAGACAGCTGAATAGCCCTACAAAGAATAGACCACGACAGCAACCAAAAGCCTGATGTTTTCAGCCTGCTATCTGATTTGTTTCTGAGATTTATTCCAGTGACCCAGCTGACATAATTCATACATTGCCTGATTGCAGATAGCTTGGAGATCAAACTCTGAGCCATCTTGAGCCATCAAATCACTAACTACACACATCCAATACTAGCATCAAGCATGCAAGGTGAGAGAAAGCAATGTAGGGAAAACATAATGAAGAGCATGTCAAGTGAATTTGAATGTTTTCAGCTGTTGACAAAAGAAATGACCAATCTATGGACTGGTCTAAGATAATGGATAAAGACTCCAGAGCTTGTCAAGATTGAATCTTTAACAGGTTTGTCATCGTGTAACAGGTAAACTTAACTAAAGAACAGGAATTGTGTGCAGGAAATCTATTAATATGGACAAAGAGTCCAAATGCATATTAAAACTGAGACATCAAAATAGAAAGGTGCTTATGCCTATTCACACCTCTATTCTGCAGTCTTTCTTATGCAGGAATTTTTTTAACCCTTCCACACCTAAAGTGCCAGACTGGCTTAAGGGTGAAAAATTGTTATATTTTAAGAGAGACACTGAAAAGACAAGGGCAAGGGCTGTAGCTTAGTGATAAGAGCACATGCTTTGCATGCAAAGATCCCAAGTTCGATTCCTGGCATCTCCAGGCAGGATTGGAAAAGATCCTTGGCTGAAATTCTGGAGAGTCATTACCAGACAGTGTACAATACTGACCCAGATGGACCAATGGTCTGACTAGGTATATCTTCTTGTGTTTCTAGACATTTATTCCAAGTATCCATAATGGCCATAGTTAGGTACATAATTGTTCAGAGAGACTTGTGGCATAGAAATGGTTTGTGGAGAGTTATGAATTGTGTTTGTGTACAATCTAAATTGATATCAAGTATGTTAGCATAGTTTCATTGTCTATTGAAACAAAACACTAAGTCTCAAAGGTTTGAAAAGTAGCTTATGCCCAGAAAGGATTTAATGGCTTGTCCCCTCTATAGAGTATCTTCTAGTTTTATGAAGCAAGACTTAGTGTTTATCTGCATGACATATATTGTAATAAGAAATCTGCTTTTGGCCGTGGTAACTTTAAATATAATGCAATTAGCTACAAGTAGGAGCTAGTTATCTCATCAGTCTTTCTTTTTAGACACTATTTTGGCATAATCCTGGTAGAATTTGCCTGGAGTAGATCAGATTGATCTGAAAGTCTCTTACTCTAATAAATGCTTGACCTCTAGGTCTACTGAATTCACTAGACACAGAGAACTGGGGAACCAATTGCCTTGGTGGAACATCCTGTTCTGCAGCCCTCATTTGATAAAGGCCTTGACTGCTTTCAACCTTTTCAAGATGACTAGATGAAAGCTGCTCTCTCAGAGTGGAAAGGTTAATAGACTACTGTGTTGTTAATCAATCACTTGAAAAGACTGAGTACTAGTAACTCCTTTTCCCAGCCACAGGTTCTTGCATAGTCATATGGGACCTTCTCATTCAGTTTAAAGGAAAGACAGAGATAAACATAGTCCATTGAAGATTCTGGATGCTGGATCTTAACCCTTTTGAGAGAGTGGTAACTTTAAACGGACTTTGTACAAGGCTGTAAAGGTTTGAGAGGGGAAGACAGTAACAAGTTTTAAACACTTGTTAAAGACATATATACTTACCTAAACTTTCCTGGACTGAGACTCCTAATTTTTAAATTCTTTTTTTTGTTTGCTACTCAGTCTTACTTATGATAACCAGTTTTATTCCATTTTTACTTACTTGTTAGAAAGTCTTATTAGAATGTTGCTGTATTTCATGAACTGATACGGCTTTTCTTACTGTATCGTATGCAAACTGCTTAGAGGTTTTTAAAAAATATTAACAGATATACACATTCTATAAACCAATACAGTTGTTGCACTCTCCCTAGAGGAGCAGATTCATAGTTTGGGTGTGTTCTTAGAGTCAGCATTGTAACTTGAAGACACAAGAATCATGGAATGCCTTTTAGCAGCTTTGACCAATATATCAGCTGCAACCCTATGTGGACAGAGATAACCGTGCAAGTTATCCATGGTCTGGTAACCTTCTGGCTAGATTACAGTAATTCATTATGCATAAGATTGCTTTTGAAACTGGTCTGCAAACTCTAGCTGGTCCAAAATAGGATAATATTAATGGGGACTGGTAAATATAAGCATATCATGCCAGTGGTTAGTCATCTGCACTGGCTTCCAGTCAGTTTCTGGGCTCTATTTAATTTTTAAAGACCTAAATAGTTTAGGCCAGATTATCTGAAGGATTATATCCTAAATATATCTCCCCAGACCTTAAGATCTTCATTGGAGGTCCTTCCCCAGCCTAAAAATGTGAGGTGGGTGACCACTCAAGACAGGGCTTTTTCAGTGGTGGTGCCTTTCCCAATAAGGCTCACCTGGGGCTTGTGTTAAGGTACTTTCAGTGCCAGATAAAGATATTTTTATTCTCATACATAGTTTAGAACCATGTTCTAGTCCTTGGAACAAATTATTTTTAGCTGGGTTTTATATGCTGTTTTTAGAATGATTTTATGCTGCTTGTACTGTTCCTTATCTATTGAATTTGATATTATTTGTTGATTTTTGTGAACCACCCAGAAAATATTGTTAATGGGTTGTCAATATATGTCACAATAAATAAACACTAAATACACTAACTCTTGGCTGAAATTGTAATATATTTAGATGGTGCACAGTTTCATAAAGGTGGGAAAACATTGCACTAAATATAGACCAGGGTTCGAATTCCCACACCACACTCACTGGGTGACCTTGGGCCAGTCACTGCCTCTCAGCCTCAGAGGGAGGCAATGGTAAACCCCCTCTGAATACCACTCATCATGAAAACCCTATTCATAGGGTCGCCATAAGTCGGAATTGACTTGAAGGCAGTACATCATCAAGCTATCCAGAGAGAAAAAAGGAGTGCCCAAACAAAGTATTTAAAAATCTTGCAATTTTATTTGCATATAAAGGGTGCTAGATATATAATATCGCAATAAATTTAAAGAAACAACTGCTTTCCTAAATTCCATTAAGATAACATAAACAGAATAAAGCTCAATAGCATTTACAGTGGTAGAACAGAAATAACTATTTGCAACAATATTTTGTGCTAGCAAGATTGCATTTACACACAGTGCAAAATAAGGGAAAAAAGAAATGGAAAGACAATTCAAGAATATTTAAATAAAAGGACAACAAAGCCTTATTTTAGTTAGGCTTGATTGTATTCATTTGATTCTATACATGCCTGAAACTGCACAAAGATTTTAAACTCAAGCTCCTGAAAGCCTTGAGCACTTGGCGAGAAAAAATGTGTCACATCCTTCATAATTTAGATGTGCTGTACACCATAAATTTGCAGATGCTACACTGGCAACATTAAATGCCTAGCTTAGTTATAATGCACAAAAAATATATATAAAATCCATATTTAAAAGGAGTCCGCATTTACATGTTTTTACTGCATGGAACACCTGCTCATTGCAGTTTTCATCCCCGTATTTTTAAAGCCAAAATAATTTAAGAAACCCAAACAGTGACAATTTAGATAATCACATACAAGATGCTGCTATCTAATTGTTCATTAAAGCAGGCAGAGACAAACTAAACTAAAAGGCTATTTTCCCTTCACTGATACATTACCATTTAATAGGCAAGAAATTACAGTATACATATATATCAGTGGACAAATAGACTATCATGTGATCTAGCTGTCTGTTGTGAGCACAGGAGCTCTAATAGGCTGAGTGTTTTCTTAACCAATAATGGTTTCTTCATTCTTTTCAATGGAGAGACCTGATCCATGCACTTAAGTCTAGATCAGTGATCTGTTGAAATGAAAGGGAAGTCCTGTGTAATGGCGCCTTAATAACAATCCAACACAGTGTTAGGCGTGCTTTAGCCCTTTTACTTCAACTGGCATAAGCACATCTTACTGTCTGTTGGATTATGGCCCATATTTGCGAAGGAGCATATACAAAACTCTGGGTCAGAAAACTTATGTGTAATAATAAAAATGAAAGAAGAGGAGAGGGTGGCATTTTATCATTAGAAATATTTATTTTAAAAATCAAACAACAGTTGTGCAAATTTGGGTTTTTTTTAAACACTGCCTTTTAAAATCTTATTTAATAATATTAAAATAAGGTGTCTCACTCATTAAAAGAAAGCTTGGCTGTCCTTTTGAGAACACTAACAATTTACAATGGCAAGTTAATTAAGAAAACATAAAACTTCATTTTACAAATTCACAATGGTTTATCAATTTCAAATGGATGCTGCATTTCCAAAAAAGCACAACCTCTATTTTTTTGTACCAACAATTTACAAAAAAAGCCCCACATCATTTGTAAAGAAACATGTTAAGAGAATTGATGTTTTTTAATTAGAAAAATGGCAGTTTATAGACCTTCCCCCACTCCAGTAGTGCTTCACGATCCTTGTGGGGTTGGAAGGTCAAATATAATTGGTGGGTTGGTTGGCTGAAAGCTGACTGTACATGTTGAGGCATTAATGTACGTTGTGTAACCGTCTGTCATAATGCCATAACCTGTAGGGAAAATGTGTCACACTTACTGTAATGTAAACAAACAATGCTGACCTAGTACAGTGCTTCAGGGTAGCAAAAAGAAAAAGCTTCCTGTCATCAGGCCTTTTGAATTGAGTTCAGCTAAGCCTTTCGAAATGTACTGCAAAGCCAACACATAATTTCCATTTTTTAAAAATGCAATAGGCTTTTGATATAAACACAACCTTTTTTGTTGTTTTTTGTTTAAGATTTTGGAGCAAAAGAAGTTAGTTTTACAACAGAACACAACACAAAAGAATGTGTGTCCCCCCACCCCAATAGTTCCTTGGATCTTTTGTAACCTGGAATATTTCAAGAGTAATAATGTGAAAAAGGTATTTTCCACCAAGACCCTTTCCTTTCAGACACTCTTTACAGTTAAACATTTTGTTCAGCGCAACTTATTTCCAATTAATTGTCCATAAGACCTTGTTTTCCTCTCATTCAGAGACAATCACACTAAGCAATGCATTAACCTGTACCTATTGTTACTGATAGTGTTAAACTTAGCTGCTCCATAGGCACTTCTTGTACCTCCATTCAGCCGGAACATATCCAGAAAGGATGAAAATGTACCTTAACAACAACAATAGATGTTACACAGGAGAGCCCTGTGCTAAAATCATGCCCTAGGATATGAGGTATACAAAGCTTCATCTGGCTTTGTAGTCACCCCAGATCTGCACTATGGGCAGGCTGGGATCCATCATTCTTTGAAGATTTGGGGCATGTATGGGCTGTGGGGACAGGATATGCATTTGGTGCACACCTAGTCTCTTCAAAACATCTGTATTAATGCACCTTTAGAGAGCTATCAGAGCTGACGTTCACAATATCTCTAGGGCAGCGTTTCCCAACTAGTGGGCCACCAGATGTTGTTGGACCACAATTCCCATCTTTCCTGACCATTGGCAATGCTGGCTGAGGCTGCACTAGTTGGGAAAGGCTGCTCTAGGGGGGAAAAACCCTACATATGTGTGTGTGTGTTTATTATATGCCATCATGCCAGAAATTGAGTGGTTTGGATGGGGTACAGCAACTACTGTGCTGGCTCAATGCAACGGCCTGTTGCACTGCGCCAGCATCAGGAACCCACCCAAATTCTCACTGTGGTGCAACAGGAGCGGTGAGAATGGAACAATTACCATCACTGATATAGCATTATATGAAAAGAGAAAACTTGATTGGATGCAACTGGGGACGCCTGAAGTACAGACCACCTTAAAAGGCTTTTTAAAATGGAAATAGAATGAGCTGCAAGTGGAACACAGCCCAGGAAGTACAATTGTCATACAAATCTCTTGCAAGATATTGCTCTATGCATAGCTGCATTTTTACTGAGGATGAATAAAAGTAAATTCAGGCAACAAAATTTCCTACTGTGGAGTCACTATGGGGTTTACATTGTATGAAAAAGTCCATTATACATATTCGTGTCAGAATGTTTTGTTGGGCATCAGGTTGCAAAAGGGAGAGAAAAAATGAGGTGTAATATGGTATTAGGGCTGTAATGAATATTTTCAAGAAAATATTTTCACTGCATAAAGCGGGATTGGGGGTGGGAATTTCAAGACCCCACTTACTGTTCACCTTATTTGCTACCTGTTTAACACCTTCTTTGTTTCACTTATTTGTTGCTTTTGGTTGTCTGTTTCTGTTTGGTAATGCAATCTCAGCTGAGGATCACATTATTACAGTAATTATGTCATTGCCCTCATTCTGAATTAGCTTAATGATTATCATCACATGGGCAAATCTGGCTACATGAAATATTATGAAGCCAGGTCATAGGAATGGGTGAAAACTTTCACTCTTTGTTTACTCCATCCAAAAATTTGGCCTCAATCTTAAGGTCTTCATTTGCAATTTGTTGTATTTCCCTCTATTCCCTTCCCTCCTTCAGCATTTAGTGGTTAAGCTTCATGGAGCAACAGCCCGTCTTTTGCTTATACTGCTCTGTAACTTACAGTGTCCAGTGAAAATAAATATTCTAATAATAGACTGAAAAATATTAATCAGGTCAGGAAACTAACACCTACTGATGTATCTGGACAAATGTGTCAATCTGTAGTATGAGTGGAAGTCATGCTAGCATGGCTTAGTTAGGCACTGTAAATGTATATAAAGATCTTCTGTGCAGAGAATCTTACCTAGAGCAAAGTTTTGTGTCTCCATTCCATACTGTTGACAGTGTCAGCATGCTGTTAATTCATTGCTTCTCTGCTCACTTTAGCTTTCACTATATTTTGTTTAAAGGGCGATAGATATAATCTGATCTATGCATCCTGATTTAGATCACTCCTCTCAAGACAATGCTTCAGTATGAGGAATTTGCTGTTTTTCTCATTAAAAAAAAGGGATAGGCCAGAGAGTTTAGTGACAGGATGTTTGAAAATGAATCTGGTCCCAAATTTCAGTATTGGTTTTTCACCAAAAATAACTATGTACTATTAGACTTTATCTGAGCCAAATCACAGGAAATGTTTTAGCTTGTGCAACTTTCCTTTTAAATATTTAGCGCAGACCTTCAGCACATGAGCATTAATAGTTAAGATATCTGTGCTATCTGTGAGAACAACAATCTCACAATTGCTGTGTGACCTCACTATAATCATTTTGGTGCTTTAATAGGCTTTTTGTTCAATGCTGGGAGATTTGTTTTGTTTTTCAATAAAATAAAAAAGGTCAACCCATAAATAGCTTGCGGACATATGCCCAAAATAACAGTTAACAAGATGCATGAGCTTCTGTATGCCATGTCTGAATTGCAAAAGGACAGTTTTGCCTTCATTAAACTAGATGCTACATTTTGGTTCTGATCCAAAATGGCTGTGCAGCAGAAAGGGCCTTTAAAAAATAAAGATGAAATCCCACCAACCAGTTGGAAAGAGGCCTGGCTATTAGACTGGGCTGGGGAGTCACACATGCATCACCAGGTTGTGGGCACAATTCCTCTTCGAGTGAGGAATATGTGTGGTGGAATCTATTTCTGCCTGTATAGGGTGTCTAAGTAAATAGAGGCATTAGAGTTTTGAAAATAATAATAATTTAGGCTAAATCTTGTACGCTTTGATACAGTGAGCTGTTTCTTAATGGTACAACTCATATGAAAAGAATTTGTATCATCTATCTGCTCTTCAATGCTTGTTAACTTCACTTAATACTTCCAGCGTGCATTACTAACCTGTTTGCAAACTTAAACTGCACAATCCTGTGCCTCATAGTAATTTTTCATAATGATCTCCCATGATCTCCCTTTGCTTTCCAGCCTAATGCCTCTGGAAGTTTGACTACTTTTGACTTGCAGTCCAATTACAAAAGCTGCAGGCAGTTTTCATGTTGCAGTCAAGAGTCTTCTTTGTCTTCTGGTATTCATTTAGCACTGATATCTGAACTTTCATATTCATAAAAAATGTTCAATTATTTCCAAGTTGCATAGGAACACTGCATGGGTGCTGCTATGGTTAAAGCTCTGCCAATGTTTCATTATAAAGTCCTTATTTGCATGACTTTATAACCCAGGCATAAAAACTAATTTGCTTTAAAGCTGTGTGGACTTGGGAAAAATCAACAATGTCAAGCAAGTGAGCCATGTTCTCTTCTACAAAGTTCTCCAACTCTATCATTAGAGACAGCAAAGAAATCTCGGGGTGGGGGCTAGGGAAATATAAAGCATTTAAATGTGTAATTTTTAGTTCTGGGGTCACAAAGCCTTGTTCTCTCTCTCCCAGACAGTACTTCTAGTATTTATCTCACTAGGATATAAAAGCTACTAAAGTTCATTAAATATTTAAAAACCCTACAGAATGTATTTTAAGTAATCTCTCATTATCTTATACTCAGCTATGGAAGCTTATTGCTCTACAAATTTGCCTGATTTGAAATTAACATAGAGACTGGATGTTTTGAAAAGCTCCTCTGAAATATCTACAAGCTATTTAAAAAACAAAACAAAACAAAAAACAAATCACAATATGAAATATAATCCAGAATGTTCTTGTTAAAAACTCCATTTTTCTTAAGATTTTATTTCTCTGTCTGCTTTAGTATTTGGGTTATGTTGTTCACACCTTGAACCTTTCTATAAGAAACATATGCAGAATGAAGCCACTTGCTGCACGTAAAATAATTATAGATGGGCTCTTTTATTTGATTGGCTCTAAATTGTTGAAAGATGTTCTCCACACTGCGGGATTATACAGGATTCTTGGTCAGGCTTCAGTGGCCAGAACAAAAATGAAATCAAATGGATTGTACTCTTATCGATTAAGCCTAGCCTAAGAGTGCATTAGGATGGTGTTTTGAGGGCAAGGGGATTGGAAAATGTGAAGACATTTTTATTTTGGTAGACATTTTATTCCTTGCCAGGAAAATCATGCTTTTAGCATTGTGTTTTAACTGCCATACCCGCCTCTGTTGTATTTTCTTTGAAGGTATTGTCTTATAATGATTAGTGATTTTAAGTGCTGTAATCCACCTTGTGTAACAAATGCCTTGGAATCTGAAGGGTTGGACAGAAATGATCATATAAATAAAAATAGATACAAATAAATATGTGCCCAATAGTTCCTTGCTCCTTGGACCTCCAAATGGCAGAACAAACAGATGGCACCAGGGCCACTGGAAGTACCCCTGCCTGCTCTGCATCATCTTAGTGGCAACACTGGCGCATGATCTCCGTACAACATATTGCCTCATCTTTTCTAAAGAACATCTTCCCCTTTTCTAATATTGCACTAAGCAATGATCCTGAAATATTAGAGGTCAGGGTATTAGACCCCCAACCCAATCCCTTTTTATAAAAGTTGTACCCCAACACATTTTCTTGGGCAAAACGTGGATGATACTAGATAGGGTTTACTCAGGCTGACTGATGACAGTATTTGAGTTTGAGAAGGAATAATCTATCACTATGGTGCAACTGTTCACTCTTCGGAGATTTACCTAAGGATGTCATACTTTAAAAACTTTTTAAATAGCTCTGCCTCCTTACCATACTTGGGCCCATTTTAGCCAATGCCCAATCCAGTGCTGGCCCAAGGCATTTTTGCTGCCTGAAGCAGAGCCCAATTGTGGTGCAAACTTGCTGCACCATTCAAACACCATTTTCTGCCTTCATATTCCCCCCCCCCCATGTCATCCAAAGGTTGCTTTGCTCCATTGCATGGCAGGGGCCCTGACTCAATTCCTCCTTTGTTACCCAGAGGACTAATAGCACAATCTATGCATGTTCACTCAGAACTAAGTCCACTGCAGTTTACTCCCAGGTAAGAGTGCATAAGACTACAGGCTAAATTAGCAAAGGAACACGATAATACTATTTCTCCCTCTTTAATGAATGTTATTCTCTATGGATCGGCCCTTTGGGCAAACTTTGTTCTGGTCTGTATGGATTGATATGTGGAAGCTAGGTAGATGCCTGTTCTTTCAATAGAGAGTTAGAGAACAAGGTCTTTTGGGTCCCTCCCAGTTCTGTGATTTCAACATTGTCCACCATTTTGCCACATAGTTAGCACTTTTTCCTCACAAAGATTTGGTAATGTGGGCTGATTTTGTGGTACAACATTGTAATAATTTGTATGGCCATTAGGGAAAAAAACCTGTATAAAAATCCTGATTAAACACCAAGTGATCTGCTTTATCTTCGAGTCTTTGTTGATTTTTTGAAAATCCCCTTCTAGCATAGAATACACAGAGATTGGTATTATCTTAGCCTATGTCATCATATCAAGCCGACTCCTTACCTTCGTGGATTCCACCAAAGACATGGAGTTTGGGCCTTACTCGCCTTTGTACTGTGTTTAACAGTTCCACACAGCCAACTCTTTGCAGCTCCTTTGGAACCCAGTCTCGAAAACCTGAAAGGAAGATGTAATCAATATTTTAATTTTCTCTGTTCAAGTAAGGTTTCATGTAGACTTTCAGGAAGCAATAATTCACTTAAAGTTTATTGCATTATCTGTAACCCTAACATCTCCATTAAAGCATACAATAGCTTTTAAGAAACTTTTCATTGTCACTTTGTCTCTTTTAGGTTCCCAGGTTTTTTTTCTTATTTGATGTCAGCACCCTCCTTCCCAGTTAACATTTTTCTCCACATAATTTGATTTATTAGACTACAGGTATAGATTCTTCTATATACCGAGAGGCTCTATGACGTTTATTCCTGCTCCCTCCCCTGCTCTTCCATAATGATCTTTGCCAAAATGGTCAGGTAATGACGCCTTGTCGTACAGAGCAATCCATGTCTACTCAGAAGTAAGCCCCACTGAATGTAGTGGGACTAACTCACAGATAAGTGTGTATAAAATTCAGCCATAGCTACTTTCCGCATACACTGTTTAATATCAGCCTTGGTACCTCATCTATGTCAAATATTTAAAATGAAAACAGCACAATGTAAAAACTCATACTGCACACAAGAAAACTCATGTGAGCCTGTTTTGTTCTGTGCAATCTTGAGAAATGTTCAGAATGTAAGTGTGTGCATATAGCATTCCAAACTGAAGAGAAAGGGTAGTCCCTCCTTGTGTACCGTCATGTGTTTATTTTGAATATCTAAATTGGAGAAGGTTCCCTTCAGTGATTATACTTTGGAATTGCAATGGGATGTTCTGCTAAAGAGAACTGAGCAACCCCGAGCCTCACACATTCACTGCAGCTACTGAATCAGGGCAATAACCTCCCATGAATTCTGCCTCTGGAATGAGGTCTGCCAATACCCATTTATTCCTGAGACCTGGCCATGAAGAAAGCAATACAGGGCAATACTGAAAAGACTCTTAGCAAGTTAGTATTAATTGACTACTTTTTAAAAGGCACTAAGTTTTACACATAATGCAGAAAATCCATAAAGCTTGACATCAATTATTACAAAAGTCTGTGGTCTGGAATAATGTGTTCATAAAGATCAGAAGAGTGGAAAGATCTGAGAGGGGCAAGAGCTAAATCAAATATGAATGGAGGCTGCACATTCATCCTTGGTGTTGCTTAATCAACTTGAAAGGTGTTACACCAAGGACAAATTTGGCTAATGCTATTTCAGCACTGTGGGACATTTGTTCAGTTGGTGCATGTAGTTCATTTCATGTAGAACACAGGAAGCTGCCTTGCACCAAGACCACTGGTCCATTTAGCTCAGTACTGTGGACACTGACTGGCAGTGGCTCTCCAGGGTTTCAGACAGCAGCCCCTTCCAGTCCTACCTCGAGACACTGTGGATTGAACCTAGGACCTTTTGATTGCAAAGTATCTGCTACCTCTTCCCCTAAATGGAGGTAATAAAGATATTGTGTAAATTATAACATTCTGGCACTGGGTTGTACTTAGGGCTGACCATCCTGTCATGGAAGGGCTTTGACCCAGCAGAGACTTCCATGAGTACAAGGCAGAGGGAAGCGATTTTCACAATTTCTCCCTTTCTCTTGCACCTCCCCTCTCTCCATGCCATCTCCCATGCAGTTCTGGAGCATCTCCCAACCCTCTAGGGCAGACGGGGTGTGCATGTGTGGACATGGAGGACTGCAATCTGCAAAAATCCCCTCCTTCCCCTTCCACTGGATCAAAGAGCTTTTCATGACGGGAAGGACAGCACCGGACACAACTCATTATTTTCAGCCATGCAGGTTAAGAATAATTTAGTAATTATATTAAACTTTAACTGAGGTACAATTCTACACTGTGGAACTGAAAGGTGACCAAAGTCTCCCCACCCACATATCCTTCCTTGGTTGTACATTGCAATGAATGCCCCTTAATGAATAAGTTAAAATGCACACCGAAAACCCTCTTAGCCTAAGATGTCTGTTCACTGTTGCCTTTTGTATCACGTACCAAGAGGAGGTCCATGAGTCATTAATATATCAATGCCTTCAGGAATAAGGTTCCACTTGTCCAACAGTGATTGACCTCTGGGTAGGTTAAAGCCCCATCCATTAAACCATGGTGTCCTTTGAAGAAAAGAAGATGATAAAATCTGTCAATATGAAAAAGCAAATCTGTGCAGTAGCGCAAATTAATTGTAGATAGTGCTTCTTCCAAGATTATGTACAGAAAAAAGATGAGAGAAACAGTCTGTTATATTGAAAGAAGTCTATACCACTGTCATAGTGATCCTACACAACTGGACACAGTTTCCAAGAGAAAGAAAAATGGCATGTTAAACAACTTTTTTGTCACATATAAGACAGAAAAGCTATAATTTGCTACATTACTTATTCAAATGATGATTGCAGGATTGATTCTTATGAATAATTGCTTCCACTGATGGCTTATTCTTCAAAAACGGATGTTTAGCTAAGCAAAAGGATGTTCTGAAATGCCTTCTCTTAAGGCAATGGATGGCTTCACAATTAAAGATCTGAGTTTTGCCATGGTATACCGATGACCAGAGAACTAAAAAACTCCACCCCTGACAACTACTGCCCGGTCGCAAATACTCCCTTTTTAGGAAAGATGGTTTAGAGGGTTGTTGTGCAGCAATTGCAAGTACTGTGGTATGACACAGATTATCTTGACCCATTCCAATCTGAGTTCAAGCCTGGTTATAGCACTGAATTGGTCTTGGTTGCCCTGATAGATGACCTTTATCGGGAGAAGGATGGGGAGTGCGACCCTGTTGTTCTTTCTTGATCTCTCAAGTATGACCATGGTATGCTTTTGAGCTGACTTGTTGAGATGGGTATTGGAGGCACTGTTTTACAGTGGTTCTGATCCTATCTCCAGGGTGTTTTCAGAGTAAAGCATTGGGTGATTATCTTTCAGCCCCTGGCAGTTGTGTTGTGGGGTGCCGCAGGATACCATCTTGTCCCCAATGCTGTTTAACATCTATATGAAGTCCCTGGGAATAGTCATCAGGAGATTTGGGGCAAGGTGTCAACAGTAAGTGGATGATACCCAGCTCTATTCCTCTGTAACATCTGAATTGGGAGAGGCTGTGCAAGCCCTGGACCAATGCCTGAACTCAGCAGTGGGCTGGATGAGGGCCAATAAACTGACTCTGAATCCTAGCAAGACAGAGGCGCTGTGGATCAGTGGTTCCCAAGTTCAGATAATTGATCAGTTGTCTGCTTTGGATGGGGTTGTAAGTCCCTCTGAAAGGGCAGGTTCATAGTGTGAGGGTACTCCTGGATCCATCTTTGTCACTAGAGGTCCAGGTGACCTCAGCGGCTAGAAGTGCCTTTTACCAGCTTTGGCTGGTAAGACAGCTATGGCTGTTTCTGGACAGGGATAGCCTGACCACTCTTGTCCATGCCCTGGTAACCTCCAGGCTGGATTACTGTAATGCGCTCTATGTGGGGCTGCCTTAGAGGTTGGTCTGGAAGCTGCAGTTGGTGCAAAATGCAGCAGTGTGACTACTCATTGGGGCAGGGTATCACCAACATGTTACCTCGCTGCCCATTAGCTACCAAGCCAAATTCAAGGTTTTGGTGTACAAAGCCCTATGCAACTTAGGACCAGGATAACTGAAAGATCGTCTTACCATTTATATTCCCAGTTGATCACTACACTCTGCAGCTGAAGACCTCCTGCAGATAGTGTTGTGGCACCTACCCTTTGGAATTCCTTCCCCTTAAATATTAGCCAGGTGCCATCTCTGTTATCTCTTCGGTACCTACTGAAAACCTTCCTCAATCTGATTCAAGATTTTTTTGGAGTGGCATCCAGAGTCATATTTTGAACCACTTTATAGAGAACCCTACCATTGGGCTCACAAGTATCTGCTCTTATGGCCAGCTATGTGCTCACCTTGTCAGTGTAATATGTGAAGGGTACAAAGCATCCTCTGCTATATATACAAGAATCCCACAAGCAGTTAATAAATACTATATATGAAAATAACTGAAAGCACCCCAGAGATAAGCTTAAACTATGCTCATTTGAGGTTGCTGTTAAATTATTGCTTCAATTGTATATCCTCACAAATTAAAGACATTTGGCCTTATGCCATTTTGCAAACAAAAATAAGCTTATTAGAAAGCTAGCACAATAGACCCCCTCGCCCCCAAGCCAATAAAATAGATTCAGGTTCCAGTGAGAATACGAAATGGGACACCCCAATCTTCACAACTGTACACAATTACTGTGTGCACAGACACATTAATAGCCATTTACTACCAACCAGTTTTAAGTAAGTACAGCAAGTAATATTGTTTTGGTTGCTGACGAGGTTAAATTTGGGATTACCTCTACCCCATTTTCCCAGTTGGAATGCATTGTATCTTCCAACATAACATGTTAAACATGTGTTGTGGCCTGTGCAAATCTATTGTGGAGGCTGGAGCATAGCCTGGAGCAAGATATTAAGCAACTCTGCTGCCTCAATTCCTACCCAGTGTCAGCAAGAGACCAGGCTGAAATTCCTTGCACGTGCAGCCAGGTTTTGTCATCTAGGAAACAAATCTTGACTGTGTAAACCAGTTCTGGCAGTAAGGTCACAAAATCTTTGAATTAATGCCATCCAATAAACCATGGTTTGTGAGTGGCCACCAAATCAGGTTCTGAAAACATAGTTGAAAGCATGGGCATCTACAGAAATTTTTCAAGTGGGAGGGCAAAATAAATAATTAAAACAACTAAACAAAAATACTCAACTAGTATCAGAGAACTATTTCTGGTAGATCTCCTGAATAAGCAGTAGTGAGGTCTGGATAGACTTGGCTTCTGAAAAACAAATATTTTAGATCTACCCCTTTGTTGCCTCCAGCACTGCAGATTTTCCAGAAAATTCTGAAGTGGAATATCTTCTGGATTTCTCCCTAGAAAAACTTCATACACAAATTAGGTAAATTGCATAGGGCAATTTGCACTAGAAACTTTTCCAATGCCCTAAAGCAGATGTGGGGAACCTTTTTATTCCGTAAGCTAGATCCTTATCAGCCCATGCCTTTCAGGCCAAATTTGCCAGGTGGGCAGGGTTGCCTATCTGTCAAAATCCTTTGTGCTTCCCTTTTAAGTCACCACAATTGGAAACTTAAAGGGAGAGGGAGGAGTCTTTCAAAAGACTTTTCCAAGGATCAGGAATTTAAAGGGGGGGGAGTTGCAAAAGGCTTTGAAACAGCCCCCATGCTCCTGTTTCAGCAAACAGAAGCACAGGAGCTGTCTTAAAACCTTTCAAAGAGGCACTTTGAAGTAGTTCATGTGCGATAGCTGCTTCAAATGCCACTTTTGCAGAGGGCTTTAAATCCTGCTGCCTTGGCTGTGTGATATTGTTCTGTACTAGAAACAGGATTGCATGGCCAATGCAGGATTAAACTCTGTACTCCTGCCACAACAGAGCAAATATTTGATTGACTGAGTCTGGAGACAAATAAAATAGAAAGGCAGAGCAATCCTAACTATATGAAAATGAAGTTAAGCCAGCGTAAGTTACCCCATTCCAAACTCCATCCAGCAGCAAGGATACTGGCAGAGAAAAAAACAAGCATTTAAAATAGAGTTTGACTTGCATCGCCCTTTTTCCCAGTGTAAGTTCCACCAGGTTGCCCGGTCATTTGACTGCTGAAAGAGGTTTGGATTAGGTGCAAGTCTTCCCCTCCCCTATCATGCCATGCCCCTTTTGGGGGACTTACGATGGCTTTGGCTAAGCCAATTTTCAATGAGCTGGGCTGTGGATTTATGACAGTATAACTTGACCTTGATAATAAGGTATAACTAGTGACATCAGCTGATGGGTGGGTGGGTATGGTTTGGGGAGAATGGCCTCACGGGCCAAAGTGGAGCCCCTGGGGGAGCTATGATTACCCCGAAGGCCAGAGGTTCTCTATTCTTGCCCTAGAGAGAGATCTAATTTAGCATGTCTATTTTTTACTTGTAAACAAAGCTAAAAACTTTGAAACTGCTAAGCTTGTTTAATATTGTATTTTCAACTGGCATCTATTTATTGTTACTATGACCTTATAAAGTGAAAGCTTTTCTGTGGAAAAATCAGGCACAGATTTTCTGCCCCATATCACTGGTTCTTTCTCAACAGACAGACATGTTGATCTAGGAAACGACATGCTGTTCAGCTATGAATAAATCTGATAGCCAGACAACATTCTTCCACCCACAGCTGAAACTCCCAACTCTTCCCTAGGGAGATGCACAACCTAGGATGTCCCTCTTCATAAGCTCTGCCCTGTTTTCTCTTTTGCACTGCTACAACTCTTTACTGGGTTTGCCTACTTTCCGTGGCAAGAATCAGGAAGACAGGGAGAAAACTGGGAGGCAAGCGGTCTGTTACATAGGGGCATGCACATGGCAGAGAAGGAGATGTAGAAGTGTGTGTAAACAGAGATTACCATAAGCTTGCTGCAGAGAATTGTGTGTGTATATGGGACAGAGGAGAGAGTGAAGATGCAGAGGCGTGAAGGTGTGATGGAACAGAATGACTGGGATAGGCAACCAAAAAAGCAGCGTAAAAAGAAGGCTGTAATGATCCTGGCATTGGCTTCCTCATCTTTTGAGGATGGGGGTGAGGACTCTGGAGCAGAAAAGGAAAGCCACCCAAGGCAGGCACCAGAAGCATGCCCACCAGCTGCCATCCTCGAAGGACTCCAGTGCAGAAGACCCAGTCAAACCAGAGGCTCTCCTACGTTGTCACAGTAGGAGACAGCTGGAGAGGGATGGGCCCCTTTAATGAAAGCAGCCTTTTACAATGTAGGTGAAGCTAATAATTAGGTTGCAGCTGTTGCTGCTCCTATATATTAGGCTCAATCTCAATTGATTTCTTGTTTAAACAACATCAGAGTTTTGCTCTCCCATAAGCATAGACTGAGCCCTGCCATGTTTTATATCCAGGCTGAGCCTGACTTTACCTGAAATCAGAGTTCCCCTCGGACCAAGGCCCAACGTGGATATATGTGAAAAGCTTTTAGTTTCACAGCCGGGGAAGGAACTGGCAATCCCACCCCATATATATGGTCTGCTTAGTAAACGTCGCAAGACGTCACCCTAAGAGTCGGAAACAACTCGCACTATAAGTGCGGGGACACCTTTACTTTAAGCTTCAGAGAAAGAATTTCCCCCCTTTTTTCTGAGCCTTGGTTTTTTTTAAAAAAGAGCAATGCTGCTTAAAAAGGCAATGCCAGTCCTGTAATGCAGAGAATGTGATATAATTAATGGGGTTGGGGGGGTTAAAAAAGAAAAAAAGAATGGATTGATGAGATGCATGCTTATGTGTGGATTTAGGAGGTTCCAATCACCACTGGTATCCAGAAGGAAATGTGGCCCTCAAACTGAATCCCATCCCATCCAAGGTTTATCTCTCAGTCCTTCCCTTCAAAAAAGAAACACAATTCCATCAGTCTGGGAAAAGCAAGCTTGAGGTTCCTTTTTTGGTGGCTATTATTTATTTTTAAAACACAGTGACTCAAAAAGCTATGAAACAAAAAGTATTGCAAAAGTCCCTTGGCGTACATTTCCTAGATGTGCAACTCTAGATGAACGAGCATGGAGCTCCCATATTGAGTCTGCCTATGAATGTATGCCAAGACAATATAGACTAAAAGCCTATCTGGCCAACTCCCGGCTGTCCTTCAGAAAATGTCTTGTTTACTATTGACATTACAGGTGCTTTAATTATTTATTGCTCTTTCTGGCACTTCATTGCTGCCATACTTTTAAGGCACTATGAGAATTCACTGGGTATACTATATTTGAGAAATAAGAAACTAATAGGAAAAAAAACTTTCCCCTTTGTCCACCCCATATATGTATTTATTAAATTATATCCTACCTTTCCTCCCATAAGGAGCCCACTTTTCCCTACCTAACTTTCCCCTGCCACTGGCAGTGTATTCTGATCTGGGCAGTGGAGAACTAAAAAGAAGCTCAGTCTAGTCTGCTCCTCACACACAGGTGCTAGCTTGCTTAACAGCATTCTCAGCCTGATTACTCACCTAATGATTATTTTACCCCACATGCTACCATAAATAGCTACAGTAGTTTCAAACAGTAGCACTCAAGACAAAATATAGACA
Organism: Rhineura floridana; assembly: GCF_030035675.1. Lineage (NCBI taxonomy): Eukaryota > Metazoa > Chordata > Lepidosauria > Squamata > Rhineuridae > Rhineura > Rhineura floridana. Next base: position 131,556,338 of record NC_084481.1, on the reverse strand, counting down.
TGAAGGGTTGCCATCTGGCCCTCCAATCATTAATCACACCCTTTCCTCTTCTGTTTGTTTTGGCACATTGTCTCAGTTCAGTCATCTGCCAAACTTTCTCTTCACCACCACACCTGCCTCCAGGTTTCTGATTTATCCTACAAAGCTGCCTTATTCTGAATCAGAGCATTGGTTCACCTAGCCCAGTACTCTCTACCCCGACTACCGGTGGCTCTTTATAACCTCAAGTCTTTCTCCAGAATAACTTCCAGAGTTAATTTAACTGGAGTGCTGAGGACTGAAGGCAAGGTGCTCGGTGCAAAACATGTACTCTGGCCTTGAGCTACGGCCCCGGAAAGCCTGCTGCACCTAAACACTGCAATTGGTTGGTAGGCAATGCGTGGGAAAAGTGGGGAGGAGCAGGAGCCAGAGAAAGGGATGACCTATTACCTAGACGAAGCCTTGTAAGCGGTATTATTGATTCCAGCAGTTAGAGAACAGGTAGGCTGTTTCTATGTGATAACGCTGTATGACTATGTGACCCCCTATCGCTCCCTTTGCAAAAATTGTCCTCACTGCCATGCCTACTGTGATGTTCCTATATTAATGTATATATGGTAAGTGTTGGTTGTTTAGAAGATACATGGTAAGTGGAGTGAAAGAGGAGGGGGAGTGAATGGGTAGTAGAATGCTAGATGATTGGCTGAGTGTTTAAAATGGCTGAACGTATAAAAGGAAGGGGGAGAGTGGAATCAGGGAGGAGAAGAGAACTGAGTGGGTTGCTTGGTGGGGTTTAGAGAGTTGTTTACCAGGAGGGAGGTGGAGTTCGGATTAGTATTGAGTAAAACCATATGATGTGCCTTAAGAAGAAATCTTGTTAATCTTGTTAGCTTTGTTATCTGTAATAAATACTTAATTTGGTTTACCAAAGGCCTGATCCTTGGCTGGGGTTTCACAGACCAGAAGGGAGGGTAAGGTAATGACCAAGGCTGAACGGGAACTGTAACAAATGGTGGCAGCGGTGAAGAGAATAACAGTACCAGTATTCAGAGTCTCTGGGAATACTAGTATTGGGACATTACTGGTGGTTGCCTAGCAGGGGGATCTGTTGAGATCTGTGCTAGAGTGGGGAGAGAAACAATAAAAAAGGACAGTCCGGACTGGTGGAGTCCCTGGTGGTGCCTAGTGACAGGCAGTAGCCACGTGCAGGTAGGAACCTGACAGGGAGAGCCAGGGAAGGGCGTCACATGTGGTGGCAGTAGCGGTGGGATACGAACAACAGTGAATCCAGATACGAACCAAAGAGAGTCCCAAAGACACGTGGTGACAAAGGAGACTACGTCACAGGTGTTGGCTGTAGCAGTGAGATACGAATACTAGACAATCCCTAATAGTTGTGTGGCAAACAGAAATAGCAAAACAAGATTACTTGTGAGAGTGACTGGCAAAGAGTGTGTGGCAAAGAGTGAGTGAACTCAAACACCATGGCTGAATACATAAAAATGAAAAGAGAGGAGCTGGTGGAGAAGTGCATAACATTGAATTTACCTCACGAGGGTAAAGGGGTAGATGAATTGAGGGTAGCACTTGTAGGATTTGCTACTGCCCAGCAAAAACAACCGGTCAGGGAAGAGACCCCAGAAGGATATTTAAGCAATCCCGCTTATATAGAGTACTTGAGAGAGAAGTTGAAGTTGGAAGCTGAGAGATTGAGGATGGAAGGTGCAGAGAAGGAAAAACAGAGAGAGTTGGAAGCTGAGAGATTGAGGATGGAGGCTGAGGAAAAAGACAAGCAGAGGGAGTTGGAAACTGAGAGATTGAGGATGGAAACTGTGAGAATCAGAGTGGATGCGGAGATACAAGGGGAAAAATTAAAATTGGAAAGAGAGAAGTTTCATTCTGATGAAACAAGAAAGGACAGAGATGGAGCAAAAATAAAAATTACTCCAAAGGACTTTGCTGTCTATGAGCCTGGTCAAGATCCTCAAATTTACCTCAGCACCTTTGAAAAAGCAGCTCAGTTGTGGGGGCTACCTGAAGATAAATACAGGCAGTATTTATCAAACCTGATTAAAGGGGAATTGGCTGAGGTATACCAATATTTCCCCTCAGACAGGCCCGTCACCTATGCTGAATTCAAAGAAGCAGTGTTTAAAAGATTCAGACTGGGGCCTGATTATTTTAGAAAGCTTTTCAGAAACTGCCAGATACAGACAGGGAGGTCTTTCGTGGAGCTGGGGGCAAAACTGATGGACATATTTGGGAAATGGCTGACAAGTGCAAAAGCTCAGTCTGTGGAGGAGGTGAAAAACCTCATGATATTGGATCAATTATACCATCAGTTACCACCAGAAATAAGGCTCCTGGTCAAAGACCATTCCCCTACATCGGTGCAGGAGGCCGCAGAGATGGCGGATCACTTCGCCTCCAACAGAACCGGCTGGGTGGGGAAAACATCAAGAGATTTTAAACCCAGACCATATAATGCTGGCAGAAGGGATGTGGTACCACAGCGAGTGAGTCCTCCATTAAAATCTGAAGGGCACAGGACACCCCAGAGTGGATCTGTGTACCCTAAAAGTGAGGAGAAATTATGCTACAAATGTGGTAGACCGGGGCACCTACGTTTTCAATGTGAGGTTGCCAACCCTATTAGTAATCCTGCTCAGACAAGGGCAGTGAAAATAGAGCCCAAGGCTTTAGAAACAGCGAAAAAGGTTCAGTTCTGCCAGATAAACTGGACAGAAGTAACAGACCTTGATTCAAGTCTGAGAGAGGAAGTGAGTGTACAGGGGCAAATTATTGGGCATTGCTTGATACTGGTGCTGCTCAGACATTACTGAGGCCAGATTTAATAAAATCTGAGGTAATATTACCTCAGGAAACTGTGACTATCCAAGGAGTGAGGGGTCAACCAGAAAGTTTGCCTGTGGCCCTGGTGGAAATGACTTGGAGAGGCCGAGAGGGCCGATATAAAGTAGGCATTAATGCCCAGCAACAAGAACCAGTAATACTGGGAAGAGATGTAATGGGAGCTCAAGGAAAGATATATGTAGTGACCAGACAGCAAATTGGCAGAAAAAAAGAAGCCATATTAAGGGGGGCTGAAACAAACAGGGTGGAATCTGTTAACCAGCCTCAGGTCACCATAGCAACCACTAGCAGGCCTGCTGAAGGAGACAAACTGTATCAAGTGGTCTCTGGGGAAGAAGCAGATCAATTCAGGGAAGAGCTGCATAAAGATATAAGTTTGAAGCAGATAAAGGAACAAGCCCTGACCCAACAGATTCCTTTCACTGACAAACTGAGGAATCAAGTTGTGTGTGAGAATGGGATTTTATATAGACTGTGGATGCCTGCTGAGAGAAAGTGTGAATGTGAACCAGTGAAACAAATGATGGAAGTGGTGAAAGAGAATTTGAGTCAAGCACAGGAGAAGCAATGTTACTGGTATGACAGAACAGCCAGGGAACGTGTGTATGATGTGGGAGATATGGTTATGGCGTTCATACCCAGGAAACATGACAAATTACAGGCTAACTGGGAAGGACCATATACCATCAGAGAAAGGCTTGACACAGTGACGTATGTAATTACCACAGACCAATTAAACAAAAGCAAAGTGGTTCATGTAAATATGTTGAAGCCTTACCATACCAGGGATGCACAGGTGTTGCAAGTTACCTTATTCCCTGAGGGAAGTGGGCCTGAACTTCCAGATTTGGTACAGGAAAGCAAAGACAAAGAAGGGGTAGATCAAGTGGAATGGTCAGAGGAGGTGAAGGAGGAAGTAAAAGAGGAGATTCTGAGAGTTTTGAAAACCTATAGGAATCTCTTTAGCAACAAACCTGGCCGAACCAGTATAGTTATACATTCCATTGATACTGGAGATCATGCCCCAATCAGATCTGTTCTGTACCGTGTGAATGGGAAAGTTTTGAATGAGATCAAAAAGGAGGTGGAAGATATGCTGGAATTAGGAGTGATCAGGGAATCCATCAGTCCCTGGGCCTCAAGTATTGTCCTGGTTCCGAAAAAAGATGGAACGACAAGGTTTTGCATTGATTATCGGCTAATCAATAAAATTACTGTCCCAGATGCGTATCCTATGCCTAGGGTAGATGCAATGTTAGAGTTATTGGGGGCAGCAACCATTATCTCTACACTAGATCTCTGTAAAGGATTTTGGCAAATGGAACTAGACGAGCAATCCAGAGCCAAAACTGCCTTCAGTACACCAGATGGGTTATATGAGTTTGTGACCTTACCCATGGGACTAAGAAACTCACCAAGTTCATTTCAGAGGCTAATCAATACTGTGTTGCGAGGCATGTCAGATTTTGCAGTGGCCTATATCGATGACGTGGCCATTTTTAGCAAGTCGGTGCCTGAGCATGTCCAACACCTGACAACAGTATTGGAGGCCTTAAGAAAAGCAGGCCTCACAATAAAAGCTAAGAAATGCCAGCTTGGACTAAAGGAAGTAATCTATTTAGGACATAAGGTGGGGAGTGGGAAAATCACCCCCTTATGGAGCAAGGTGGAGGCAATACAAGCGTGGCCGATCCCCTTAACCAAAAAACAAGTAAGGGCATTTCTGGGTGTGGCTGGATTTTATAGGAAGTTTGTGAGAAATTTTGGGGAAATAGCAACCCCCTTGTATGAATTAACAAAGAAAAAGTGTTCTGAGCGTGTGGTATGGACGGATGAATGTCAGAAGGCTTCTGATCTACTGAAGCAAGCCTTGTGCCAAGGACCCATATTAATAGCACCAGACTATGAGAAACCATTCATTGTGGCTACAGATGCGTCGGACCTCGCGCTGGGAGTCGTCTTGCTACAGGAGAGAGAAGGCACCAGACATCCAGTGGCGTACCTGAGTCGCAAGCTGACGCCGAGGGAGAAAAACTATTCGTCGGTCCAGAAGGAGTGCCTAGCGGTCGTGTGGGGACTGAACAAGTTGCACCCATACGTGTGGGGACGAAGATTCACAGTGACTACGGATCATCGGGCCTTGTTATGGTTGCAGACTATGAAAAACCATAACACTATGCTGCAGAGGTGGTCCTGGGCCCTACAGGACTATCAAGTGGACTTCCAGTTCATCAAAGGCAAGGACAATGTACTGGCCGATGGACTTTCCAGGCAAGTGGCTGGGACTGCACTGACGTGACCAGACAGAGGAACAAAGAAAGACATTTTCCCCATAGAGACTTTTATTTGTTAACGCGACGTATAAATCCTGGAACAGGAATAATACTCTGCTGTTGTTTAAGGGGGGGGGGAAATGTGATGTTCCTATATTAATGTATATATGGTAAGTGTTGGTTGTTTAGAAGATACATGGTAAGTGGAGTGAAAGAGGAGGGGGAGTGAATGGGCAGTAGAATGCTAGATGATTGGCTGAGTGTTTAAAATGGCTGAATGTATAAAAGGAAGGGGGAGAGTGGATTCAGGGGGGAGAAGAGAACTGAGTGGGTTGCTTGGTGGGGTTTAGAGAGTTGTTTACCAGGAGGGAGGTGGAGTTCGGATTAGTATTGAGTAAAACCATATGCTTATGTGCCTTAAGAAGAAATCTTGTTAATCTTGTTAGCTTTGTTATCTGTAATAAATACTTAATTTGGTTTACCAAAGGCCTGATCCTTGGCTGGGGTTTCACAGACCAGAAAGGAGGGTAAGGTAATGACCAAGGCTGAACGGGAACTGTAACAAATGGTGGCAGCGGTGAAGAGAATAACAATACCAGTATTCAGAGTCTCTGGGAATACTAGTATTGGGACGTTACTGGTGGTTGCCTAGCAGGGGGATCTGTTGAGATCTGTGCTAGAGCGGGGAGAGAAACAATAAAAAAGGACAGTCCGGACTGGTGGAGTCCCTGGTGGTGCCTAGTGACAGGCAGTAGCCACGCGCAGGTAGGAACCTGACAGGGAGAGCCAGGGAAGGGCGTCACACCTAGCTCCTATTAAAGAATGAAGTCTCATGAAGACTGTATGGTACCATGAGATCACTCCCCAACAAGAAAAGGAAAAAAAAATTTCTGGTCAGATTTGTCCTAAAGGTTGACACAGTGACGTGCATCCACACTGTTATTTACTTCCTCACCCTTTCTCTTTTGGAGCTAACAAAGGAACAGCTTTCAATAGTTAACATATATATAAAACAAACATGTCATGGTATCTTTAAGATGAAGCTGCTGCTTAGATGTCAAATTGAGTGGGATCCAAATCACTTTAAGAGCAGTGTGTATGTTTGGCTTCATAAGAGCCACACCTCACTCTCATGGTAAGATGAAAATTAAACCAGTGTAGTGTAGTATAGATGCACATAGCTAACTAAAGAACGTAGTAAAATTAGCAGCAATTGCATCACAAAGAATTAGCCCACTCACAAGGACAAATTTGGGTTTTGAAACCCTTTTCATATTCACCAGTTTATATGGCTTTTTGTTATGTAGAAACCTTTGTTTTGTTTTGTCATATATATACTTGTTTTAAAAAAACAAAGCAAAAAATAAATGGAGAGTAACAGATTTTGGCACAAAACAGTTCTTTTTCTTTAATACAATGAACAAAAAGCTTGGGGGCAAAAATTTTAAACAATATTCTTTCCATAGCCCACACGCACCTCGAATCAATCTCAAAAGGAAACACTCTCAAGTAATAAACAGTAATGAAAGCCTTTTTTATTTTTGTCGGCACTCAAAGTAAAACGCACAAACACCCATGATTACTAGGGAGGGAGATCATTCCATTTGTAGAACAAAAATTACAGGACAGGGCATTAAATATGCATTCTCAGAATTGTTCAATTATAGGACTGCCCTGTAAATATGGCCTGAGAGTATCAATTTCAGTTTTACATTTGGGATGTAATAATAGAGACTATCCTGAACTGAAAAGGGAACAGGTGACCTTTTTGCAAAATAAAGAAGAGCCTTTCAATAAAACATAGAGTGCACAAATATTTGCATGCATCTGTGCCCTTTCTCCATTTAATGAAGTGAGTAGAAAGAGCATGCTGGTAAGACGAAAACTGTTGAAAGGCTGAACCTGTAAACACAAAACTGGTGAAAGCATAAGATGCATTAAACAGAAAGCTTTAATTTAAAAAAACAACATAAAATTGCTTTCAGTATATATAAAAAAATAGAGAACCACTTATAATGTTAAGGTTTAGCAACAAAGCTCCATGCTCTTGTTGCTACTTTGTTGCTATGATTCTTTTCCAAGGATATGGAGGAAGGCACTTAATGAAGACTGTGGTGTTGCAACTTATAAAGGTTAAACTCAAACTGATTTTTCAATGTATCTGGGATAATGACCACTAGGGTATTCAGGACTGATAGTAGCTTAATAACAGAGCTCAAGTCCCAGGTTCAACCCCTGGTATCTCCAGTTAAAAATCTTAGGGAGAAGGGCTTTCCACCTTTGCCTTTTATCCAGAGCTGGAGTATACAGTATGACAGAAAGGTAAGATGAGTCAACAGATACAGTTCAAAGCAGCTCCTAAGTCCTTTTTCAAAATCAGCTACTACTGTTCACATGACAAATGATGAACTTTTGCATTTATTTACCTGGCACATTTGTTCCCCACCTTTCCACCTTAGAGCTAAAGGTAGCACATATGGGGCTATCTCATTTTATCCTCACAACAATCCTGTCAGGTAGTTTGGCTGAGATTCAGGGCCAAACAACATTTTATGCCTACGCCACTTTGGGTTCAGTGATGGACAAAAGCTATGTGGGGGGGGGGGGGAACAAAACATGCAACATGCAGCCACGTCTCTTGTTTTTCTTCAATTGTCTAGAGCTACTACCTTCCCCCATTGCAGTTAGGGTTGCCAACTCTGGCTGAGGAAATTCCTCGAGGATTTTTTTTCACGGACCTAATTTCAACTCTTTAATCTGCCTTTACTGTTTAAACCCAAACTTGGAAAACCAGACCTTTAGTGGCCAGAGAGCACGCCCTCTTTTATTGTTGTGTGTTTGTTTTTATTATTTTTGTTATTTTTTGTGTTTTCTTCTCTCAGTGTAGTTTTCTTTCTGCATTCATTTTGTTGTCATTCTGTAAAATAAAGAGTATATATCTATATTTAAAAATATCTATATTTAAAAATATAAACCATGGGGAGTCTCCAAAACCACTAGCAAAGGCCATGTCTGTCACCCTCGTAAACTTGTTCTGTGCCACCTCTCTGCAGCTAGGTGGCCAGCATGACACCTTCATACTAAAATACTTGAAATATAATGTGATGTTTTTAACTTAAAACTGGGTTGGCTTGTCCTCAGCTTCCTGGTTTTTAAATTTATATTTGAGCTGGCCTCTTGCTGTTTTTAGCAGATCTGGGTTCTTTTTAAAGGAGTCTAGAAACTGTGCACAGGTCATGTTAATGTCCTGTTTCACCTGCAGCTCTGCCTTCACAACACTATCACTCATCCTATCACTCATCCTGTTTCTGTCATTGGTCCATGGTAGGAATGGATGAGAATTCTGCTGAATTCAGATTTAGCATCACATTTTTTCAATGGTCTGCATACTCTCCATCTTTGCGGAGCAATCCTGTTTGTGTTGGAATCTATGAGGTTCAACTCCAACTTGGTGGGATGAGGCTGCAGGGGGTTAATAAGGGTAGCTAGAGAGAGCTAGACCTCTTGCTAGTTGAGGCTATACCTATCCCTTTGATCTTGCCCTCTCTTCCCTTCCTGCTAGACTGATAAGCAACAGGATGTTTGATCCCAGTTCCTTCCCGCCTCTCTTTGTGTTCTCTTTCTCTCGAGAGGGGAGCAGACATCTTCTTTTTGTCTCTCCTCTCAACCAGGATGAGGGCGAGTACTGGGACCAGTGCTCGTTGCTCCAGCATAGCCAGTTAGCTAGATATAGAACTCTTTCCTATCAAGCATGTACTTCCAGAATAAAGTAGTTGTTTCTTATTTTAAAGCTTAAAGTCTCTGTCTGACTAATTTGCAGGGAAGGTAGAATCTTAGCAAAGATTCAAACACACACACATAAGCTCGCTCAATACTCTCTGTTCCGCAGCACTACACAACTCTGCTACGCATCTCAATAGAGAGAAATTCCGACAGTTTACTCTGAACTTCAGTGGCTTTCCCCCAACAGTTTCCCCCCTCTCAAATATTTCCTCAAATATATTGTTCTTTTACTGATTTAACGCACAGCACAGCACAGCACAGCAGTTCAGGCCTCTCTCTTTCTCTGCCACCTACACAACTCGAATAAACCAAACTTCAAGCAGGAGGAAGCAAGCAAAGTCTCACCCATGTTGACTCTACGCTTGGCAAGGTGGGGGTGGGGCCACTGAAATCCACTTTCCTCTTTTTCTTTCCAAAACAAAAACAGATGGTCTCTGCTTGCTAACACGAAAACTGACCAGCTTCAGCCACAGTGGAGAAGGAGGCGGTGAAACTGCTTTCCTTTCCTTTATCAATATTTTCTTTCAAATAGATATTTTCTTTCATTCGTTGACATTTATTTTCAAAACATCAATATTTTGAAAGAAAACATCAATATTAATATCAGTATTGTTGGAGATGGGAAAAATCAAGACTTCTAAAAGCAACGGATAGCAGACAAATAATTAACTTGAATAAATACTGCCTGTTAGGTTGACGGAATGCTTTCAAAGTGGCACCAGTTAACAGATTCCATCCACAATTGTATCATTAAACTGAAAACTGTCTCACAGTAGGAATTAGACACAGGAAAGGAAAGTGTGAGAAACCAGTTTCTTCATTTGGCTGCCACTTCCCTCTGGTATTTGTCTGAAAACCTCCCCCCCTACCCGCATTGCTGATCTATGTTCTGCTACTTGAAGACAATCTCTTCCCTTATTTGTTGTAAATCACAGCAGTCATCATACAGTTTGTCAGTGTCAATCTCAATGTGGAGTGCTGCAGCAAGAGTTGGGAAATCTTCCCATTTCACATCACTGCGAAGAGACAGCACTGACATTTGTTTTTGGTTTTTTTTAAAAGTGATGTTTCAACATCATACAATTTCTCCAGCTATCCATTGCACCATGTCAATGTTTTATATGCTTCCTTTCTGAATTTTCTGTTGGAGACACATTGTCCAAAATGACTTGTGCTGATCTTCCAGAGAATTTGTGCTCTCTTGTTCTCTTCAGTTTTGAATGGAGGTCTTCCATGACATCATAGAGTTCTGTGGAGCTCACATTGTCACATTCCAGTTTCTTCACAGCATCTTGAAAGATTACCATCAAATTGTGCAAAAAGTAAACACAGCAAAGAGGTAGAGATTTGTGTTCTTCCTCACTGAAAGCTGCTCACATTCTTCTTCCCCCTCTGAAAATAAGTATGCCCGCAACAAAGACCACCAGTGCTGTAACATGCGTTCAATAGCAGGTAGAAGTGACAGCTACCTTGTTGGTATGTGCTGAAGTACATCTTTGTATTCCATTTCCACAGACTCAAAAAAGGACAAAAAGCTACTCTGGCTTCTTAGCTGAGAAGCTAAATGTACTGTATACATTGAGGATATATTTTTCTACATAAAAACTCAAAGCCTTCATCCATGTTTGAGGCAATTATGAATTATGTGACATTTGCATCCCACTTGTATCAGGTGGTCATTAAACTGTTTTAATTTCTGATACTGTACACTGACTTGTGTTTCCCAAAAAACACACTATTAATGCTGAGACCATTCTTCTGCAGAATATTCGAGATCTGTGTTGCAATTGCCTCACTTTCTGATCATTGTAAATCATTTCTTATCATTGTCATTTTAAAAATCAAGCAAGCCATGCTTAATTCCCTCTGTCATAGAAAAGTAATACAGGTAATGGGAAGAATTTCATGTGTCCCTTGCTGGAGGCATCGGACTCAACTGAAAAAAACTGCATTTTCCAAGTCCTTAACCAAAGGTTCTAGTGACTACAGTGCCAAAATATTTTCTGCTATGCTTGTTGCTGTTGTCTATCTGCAAGAATTTTTTTTTCTTTTGCAATTTCAGAATCAGGCAACGTTCTTGGAATAATTTTGTTTGCACAATCTTTGCTTATGTAACGTAAATGGTAGGAAATACTGTGATAAACCTGCCCTATTTCAGCTACTTGCTGTCACATGATTTTCTTGGGATGTCTATCTTTTGATAAAAAAAAAGATTTGTGGCATTCCTTTCTGTTGTCTCTCTAATTCCTTGCATTTTATGCTTTCAGCATGGGTTCTTACTGTTTTTCTTCCCTCATACTTAACTGAAAATCCTTGATGGCATAGAATGCATTTTCCTGCAACTGTGTTGGCTTTGTGAAGCCAACTTTTGTACACATCTTCCTTGCATGAATCATAATTAAAACTACACAAACACCCTCTCTTTTTTACTGTGCCACTGTCTGTCATGATTTGAATGTTTTTGTTTAAATTTAAGAAAGAAAAATCATATGACTGACCAGTATAATGCAGAAGTATAGACTTCTCCTGGCTCAGTCAGCAGTCAGCTGCAACATGCTGAGCTACAAAGAAGTACAGGGAACTGTTCTTGAACACTCTGCTCCTCCTCTCTGTCACTCCTGGATGTCTCTGCACCTCTACTATTCTAACACCACTGTGCAATATTTACCCAGGACCCAATGTTTCCCCCTCTCTTTACTATTAACTCCACCACCACCACCCCTGGTATCTCCTGTAGCTTCCTGCTTAGGCCACTTGAGATAACAGGCTGGTGTGAGACCACAGTAGTGGCTTGTCACATCTCCAGTGATCGCTTCTAGAGGTTCTTGAAGATAGAGCTCAGTTCCTGGTCATTCCAGTCAAACCCTACAGGGTTGGCAACCCTAACTGCAGTGTGCAAGGGGCGCAGGTTTATCTCTTCTGTGTCCAGTCACAATCTCCACTAAAAATCACCCCATGTGGTTATGAAGTTTAGTTAGAAAGCTCCCACTGGCACCAATGAGAACTTTTGTGCAACGGTACTGACTTTTTTGTGGGGAGGTCCCAGCTGGGAAGATAGAAACCTCCCCTCCCTGCATGCTGTGATTCTACTATCAATCCCCCCACAGACACAACTGAAATTAAAGAAAAACAAGAGTAGTAACTACATATTATGCATTAAGTGTAATATGTTAGTTTTACCCTTAGTGATCACCTTGAGAGCATCTGGGGAGAATTTTTTTTTTTTGGTAAAGGCTTTGTTTTAAAAGTAAAATAAATAATGTGAAATGTACACAGTTAACTGTGTATACTATCTTGACCAGTTAGGAGCTGTGAAATATACAATGTATCTACAGTGGTGCTACTGGCTGAATTTATCAATTTATCTGCCAGTTACATTCTGAGAAACAAAGATGGCTCTGAGGGAGGTCCTGGATGTTTATATAAACAATGGATTGAAATTTGGCATGTTCTTATTGCATAATAAAATTCTGCCTTATCCCATTGGACTAGAGTTGTGGCTTGAGGAAGGGAGAATGCCACACAAATTTAAAATGATTGGCTGGAGGAAGATGCTGCTCAAGCATAAAAGGCAGGTCTCAGACCACAGTCAGGAGAGAATCAGTCAGTCTTCATGCCTTGTCACTGGCTGCATTCAGGCATGGGGCTTATTGTGTTAGTTTAACGGATTCTGTCCTGATTTCTGCAATTCCTTTCACACTGCAGTACCATGGCTTTTTCAGCTGATATACTGGCATTTTGCGCAACTGTCTTTCACATTGCTGCAACAAACAGCACCTAGTTTTCATCCCTCACCCGTTATACATATGCACACAGCACTTCCCTCATAATTCACTGCTTGAGTTACTGTCTGGACACGGGTGTGTGTGGGGAAAGAAGGGAGTGCTGCTGCCCGTGCCTATGCTGCAATACCTGTACAATTTTTGTTAGGCAAACAAATTTGGTATGCACCTAAAGGCATGAATGCATTGCATGCCAGGATGCCCGTTGCGTGAGCAGCTGCAGCTAGAGCAAATTTCCCAGGATTGCAGCGAATCATTTCTGGTATTATTTATTATGAAAATTAGCGCTAAACTTATTCCAGTAGATTTCTGGAACTTGTTTTTACGTTGTATGAAAGGTCAAATACAATACGCAAATTACCAGGTAGGAAATCATCTGAATAATAGAATAAAGTCTGACGGGTGAGTCTGACACTATCTCTACGCTTTCTATTTTTAATTTTTCTTTTAAAATTTTTATCTTGTGGTTTTTACTATTGTTTCTCCATATACGTACTCATATATACACATGTAGGTTTCTTGGTTTGTCTGTCTATATACTTATTTTAAATAATTGCGTATTTTATGTATATTTAACACTGTTTTGTATTGTGTTTTTATTCTGTATAATTTTATTATGTATGTGTGTGATTTTGTTGTAAGCCGCTCTGAGTGCCCCATTGTGGGGTAGAATGGTGGGATAGAAATATTCTAAATAAATAAATAAAGGACGAAAGGAAGAAGAGCAGTCTGAAAGCAGCCAGTGTGTGAAGCTGCAGCAGCATAAGAAAAATCTGGGATCCAGGCACAGCACATCATTGCTTCAAGAGGCCTGGGCAGTCTGAAGACAAGCTAAGAGCTGAGCTGAAATCACTGGCTGGAGAAGAAGGTCTGTGAGGGAGTGAAAATATCCCAAGAAGCAGCCTTCAAGGAAGCCCTAGAAGCCTGCATCAGCAGAGACTGAGGAATTTCTGAGGTAACAAAGATTGTTGTGCCTAGGTGAGGACTTCGGCAGGAATCTGGGTTGAAGCTTGAGAGTCTCCAGAGCAAGAGGACCAAATTGAAGACTCCACAAGTACAGCCCTCAGTGCCAAGTGGTTAAGAGTTAACAGGGTTGGTGTGGGTTCAGTAACTGGCTATTGGTTTAAATAGTGGGAAGAACTTATATTTTTTAAGTGATAGTAACACAGTAACCTGGTATAGTGAACCATCTTAGTAGTCAAGTTAAATCTATTATATACTAATCTTTCTAGCCAAGGATAACCATATATTTTTATTATTAATAAAAATACAACTTACATTTTTGTTTTACTTTAAGTAGTGTCTGTACTGTTTTGTGCCATGCTCACAGATATTAAGTAAATAACATATTAAGTAAATAGTAGTAGCAATAATAATCTTCTACATTTGGTGGGAGCTTTAGTCGGATAATAGAGAGAATCTTATTTGGGGAAGGGCCATGGCTCAGTGGTAGAGCATCTGCTTTGCATGGAGAAGGTTCCCTAGTTCCATCTTGGGCATCTTCAGGTAGTGCTGTGAATGTTCCCTCCTCAAACCAGTGCTCTGACTCAGTATAAGGCAGCTTCCTATGTTCGTATCTTTTCCAACTGATGGCAGCAAGTCAGGATAATGACCCTCTTCCACAAATTGGTGGAAGTGTTGGTGGGATAATAATGGAGGAACTCTCCTTCATAGCATCTACGGCTGAAAGGGGATTGTTAAGACAATTTGTAGCTAAGCAAATAATAAAATAATCATATATACATAGTTGTGAATAAGAGATGTACCAATGGGCCCTGAAAGTCTACATGAATTCAGCTTTCTATTATAGATTCCTTCTAGGCTCTAAGCATCATTTGGTTTAAAAGTAGTATTTAGTTCTTTTGATCACTGAAAAACAAAGATGAACACCCAAGGGAAGCATCTAGGTCTCCCCACAAAGTGAGTGTAGAACAGGGAAAAGCTACTAGATGTATGGCAAACCACTGTCAAGCACATGGTGTTCAAATGTTTCCATTCTGTTCCTCTCTACTGATAATTTTAAATACATGCTTGTTCCTGGCCTTCTCTTCGTGTAGGAAGCAAGTCAATTACCCACAGGTGTTTCCACTCTCATATAGAACAATCCTAAGATGGGAGATGGCATCCTAGTACCTTGAATCAATTTCCAGATGAGTGGCTTATCAAACCTATCCAAGTTGGTTCTTTCCCCACCTTAGGGGTTTCTGCAAAACACTGGGAAGCAAATTGGGTAGGCTGTAGGGTTAGGGTCAAGCGAATTCATTTTCTGGACAAAGTACATGAACTCAAAAAAGAAAAGCAGCCCCCCCAAAAAACGTAACTGAAAATACACACAGACCGAAACTAATTTAGATCCTTTCAACTAAAAAAAAATTAAATAGTTACTGAATTTGATGGGAACCAAACACCCTTAAACCCAAGACCTTCACCTTAACCAGATGGTGTATTGGGCTGCTTGTTAATGGTCACTAGAGTCTGTTATGCAAGGTTCATTCTCCCTCATATCCTCTCATAAGGGTCACACGTTGCAGATGTTTTGTTTGCTTGTTTCCTTTGGTGCAAAGGGATTTTCAGCCTGCTAAGAATTTATATTAGCAGAGGAAAGGTCGAAGAAGGGCACTTTGTACTTGGAACAGAGGGGAACAATGTTTAAGATGGTTTTTTTCTGTTTTCACAGAAGTGTTATAAACTCTTGAACAGGCTACTGAAACTGCTTCTGCCTTTCTTTGATGCAGATAGTTTATCCTTGGAAAACATTATTCCATTGTGTTTAAGGAATTTTTTTCAACAGTTGGCACACAAAGGTTTAAGGAGGGTTTTAAATATATATTGTATGACAAAACTAATTGAGTATTCTGTGAGAAGTACAGATGGACAACAGCTAGAACATTAATAAGTATGTGGTTCAGAGGAAGTACTACTGCAATACTGTGGATTCCTCAAAGATACTTCAGGACACAAGCAAGTTACAAAACCACACAGATCGGAAATTAAGAACAGCTTCTGATATGGCACTGATGTAAAGGAAACATAAAGCACAAATGACTTATGCTTCCCATTTTCACTCATCTTATCCAAAACAGAATTTCTGTCTCTGGTGGGAAGATATGGAAGTTGTTCTTACATCATGAATGTATATATTCAGATTTCATCACCCTCTCACTCAATCTAACTCCATTTCTGCATTTCTACTACTACTACTAAATTTCTATCCTGCCCTTCCACCCAGAAGCAGCCCAGGGCGGCAAAAAAGGGACAAAACACTAAAAACATCTTTAAAGCAAAACTTCTTAAAAATAAAACATCTTTTTAAAAACAATCTTTAAAAACATCTTGAAAAGCAGTTCCAAACCAGACACAGACTGGGATAAGGTCTCTACTTAAAAGGCTTGATGAAAGATGAATGTCTACAGTAGGCACTGAAAAAATAACAGAGATGGTGCTTAACTAATAATTAATGGGAGGGAATTCCAAAGGGTAGGTGCCACAACACTAAAGACCTGCTTCCTATATTGCGCAGAAAAAAACCTCCTGATAAGATGGTATCTGCAGGAGGCTCTCGCCTGCAGAGTGCAGTGATCAACTGGGTATATAAGGGGTAAGATGATCTTTGAGGTATCCTGGTCTCAAGCTGTACTGGGCTTTGTACACTACAACCAGAACCTTGAACTTAGCCAGGTAACTAATGGGTAGCCAGTGTAATTCTTTCAGCAGCGGGGTAACATGTAGGCAGTATCCTGCTCCAGTGAGTATTTTGCATCAGCTGCAGCTTCCAAACCAACCTCAATGGCAGCCCCAATAGAATGCATTACGTCAATCCAGCCAAGAGGTTGCCAGTGCATGGACAACAGTGGTCAGGCTACCCCGGTCCCGAAATGGCCACAGCTGTTGTACCAGCCAAAGCTGGTAGAAGGCACTCCTAGCCACTGAGGTCTCCTGGGCCTCTAGCGACCAAGAGGTATCCAAGAGCAGCCCCAGACTATGAACCTGCTCTTTCACAGGGAGTACAATCCCATCCAAAGCAGGCAATTGACCAATTATCCGGAGTCAGGAGCCACCTTCACACAGTTCCTCCATCATGCTAGGCTACAGACTCAGTTTATTGGCCCTCATCCAGCCCATCACAAAGTCAAGGCACTGGTCCAGGGCTTGCATGGCCTCTCACAATTCAGCTGTTATAGAGAAATACAGCCAGATACCATCAGGGTACTGCTGACACCTTGCCCCAAAGTTCATGATGACCACTTCCAACAGCTTCTTATAGATGTTAAACAGCATTGGAGACAAGATGGTACCCTGCGGCACCCCACAGTACAACTGCCAATAATATTCTCTGAAACCAACCCCACAGATAGACTGGAACCACTGAAAACAGTTGGCTCAGAAGGATACCATGGTCAGGGTCGCACTCCCCCGTCCTCCTGATAAAGGTCATCCATAAGGGTGGGTGACAAAGGTTGATTATCTGTTTCAGCCAACAGTAGTTGTAATTGCTGTGCAACAATGCTCTCTCAATCACCTTCCCTAAAAAGGGGTATTTGCGACTGGGTGGTTGTTATCATAAACTAATGGGTCCAGGGTGGACTTTTTCAGGAGGGGTCAGATCACTGCCTCTTTCAAGGCGGCTGGGACCACTCCTTCTTTAAAAGACGTGTTGACCACACCCTGGATCTACTTGGTCATACCTCCTCAGCAAGTTTTAATCAGCCAAAGAAGGACAAAGGGTGAGAGTACCCATTGCTGGCCATATCGTCGCAAGCGCCTTGTCCACATCATCAAGCTGCATCAATATCTGAGTACAATTCGAAATACACATAAATACTGGAGAAGGAGGGTAGCAAAAGAAGATCTAGAATTCAATATTCTAAAATAGCCTTTTCTAACCTCAGGTGTTCATAGAATCATAGAATAGTAGAGTTGGAAGGAGCCTATAAGGCCATCAAGTCCATCCCCCTGCTCAATGCAATGTTGTTGGATGACAACTCCCAGCAGCCCCAGCACCATGGCCAATGGTCAGGAATGATGGGAATTGCAGTCCAGCAAACTCTGGGGACCTAAAGGTTGGGAAAGGCTGTTCTAAAATGTATAAATTCTACTATTATATATAGCAGGTGAATCAAGCGGGGTATCCAGAGCACAGACTTGTCCCAATTTCTTGGATGAGTTTCAGTTGGTACAGCTTGAGGACGTTGACAAGGTGCTTGGACAGGTTCGTGCAACCACTTCTGTGCTGGATCCTTGCCCTTCTTGGCTAATAAAAGCTAGCAGGGATGGAACAGCTGGCTGGGCCAGGGAAGTGATTAATGCCTTTCTGCGAGAGGGGGTGGTCCCTGGCTGCCTGAAAGAGGCAGTAGTGAGACCACTCCTGAAGAGACCCTCCCTGGACCCTGAAAATCTCAATCACTATAGGCTTGTAGCAAATGTTCCATTCTTGGGCAAGGTCCTTGAACAAGTGGTTGCAGGCCAGCTCCAGACACTCTTGGATGAGACCGATTATCTAGATCCATTTCAGTTGGGTTTCAGGCGTGGTATGGCACAGAAACAGCCTGGGTTGCCCTGTATGATGGCCTCTGTTGGGAGAGAGACAGGGGGAGTGTGACTGTTGATTCTCCTTGATCTCTCAGCGGCTTTTGATACCATCAACCATGGTATCCTTCTGGGAAGAGTAGCTGAGTTGGGAGTGGGAGGGACTGCATGGCAGTGGATCCACTCCTACTTGGTGGGTTGGCTCCAGAAGGTGGTGCTTGGGGAACATTGCTCGGCACCCTGGACTCTCCAGTATGGGGTTCCACAGGGGTCAGTTCTGTCCCCCATGCTGTTCAACATCTACATGAAAATGTTGGGTGTGGTCATCCAGAGTTTTAGAGTGTGTTGCCATCAGTATGCTGATGACACGCAGCTCTATTTCTCCTTCTCCATCTTCTTCAGGTGCGGCTGTCAATGTGCTGAACCGGTGCCTGGCTGCGACAATGGACTGGATGAGGGCTAATAAACTGAGGCTCAATTCAGACAAGGCTGAGATGCTGCTAGTGGGTTGTTCTTCTGACCGGATGGTGGATGTCCAACCTGTCCTGGATGAGGTTGCACTCCCCCTGAAGGAGCAGGTTCATAGCTTGGGGGTTCTCCTAGAACCATCTCTGTCACTTGAAGCTCAAGAAGACTCGGTGGCACGGAATGCCTTCTACAAACTTCGGTTGGTGGCCCAGCTACGCCCCTATCTGGACAGGGATAACCTGGCTTCAATTGTCCAAGCTCTGGTAACCTCCAAGCTAGATTACTACAATGCGCTCTGCGTGGGGCTGCTTTTGAAGACGGTTCAAAAGCTGCAGCTTGTGCAAAATGCAGCAACCAGATTGGTAACAGGGACCAGCAGGTTCAAACATATAAAACCAGCCGGTCCACTTAAAACCCAATTTTATATATAACCATAACTCCTTTTCTCTTAGACATAGGAGGATTAAATGGTGTTCGGACATTTCTGCTAGGATAGCTGCTTTCCTAGAATCGCCCTCGGCTCTGGAGCTTAAAGAATGCATTATGAATGCTACTGATCCCCAACTTAAATTAGCTGCCTATTCCAACTTGGCCCTCGCCCTGGACCCTTTTTTAAAACACAACCCTCATCATTTAAAGTCCTCTGGCCCATTTCGCTCCTCCCGCTGGTTCAACAATGAATGTGTTGTTGCTAACAAAAATTTGAGGAGGATTTATGTCACCTATAGGAACAGTAATTCCAATCATCTCCCGACGGAATATTACACCGCCAAGCGATACTATAAATCCCTCTTGGTCTCTAAAAAGAGGCAAGCCACTCTTGCTGGGTGGATGGCACTAATTAATGCCTCCGATTCCAAGATCTTTTGGGCTCTGGTTACGGATGCCTTGTCCTCTTCGAACCCGGTCGCCTGTCATATTCCCCCCCCCCCCATGTCTGGGAAAAACATTTTTCTGACTTGTTCAAGGAGCCTACATCTTCACCACCTAACAAGTTAAACTGCCTTGACCGCCTGGACTTTCCCTCATGGCCCCCTGTCTCGCAGAACGAGATCATTTCACTTATCAAAGGCCTGAAGGCTGGTAAAGCCCCCGGTCCTGATGCTATCCCTTCTGACCTCTTGAAGTCACAATCAGCATGGTGGGGCCCCCTTCTTTCTAACCTCTTCACATGGATAAACACTTCCGGCCTTATCCCCGCTACTTGGCTCAATGCTATTGTGATTCCCATCTATAAGAAGGGATCCCAGGATAACCCCAGAACTTTAGGCCTATTAGCCTGCTCTCCACCGTTGGGAAACTCTACGCTAGGTATCTTAACGGTAGATTGACTTCCTGGATTGAGGAGGAGACCATCTTAGGCCCTGAACAGGCTGGTTTTAGAAAATCTAGATCCACTCTTGACCACTGTGCCCTGTTAAACCACCTTGCGGAAAAATACACCAGCCCCTTAGGGAACGGTCTCTATGTGGCCTTTATCGATCTCAAATTGGCCTTCAACTCAATCCCCAGAGACAGGCTTTGGGCAAAGCTTCTCCAAACAACTATTGATAAAAGACTCCTATTTCTCATTTTTCAATTCTACCAACCTTCCACTCTTCGGGTTCGATGTGGAACTGATGGCTCCCTCACCAACCCTATCCCAGTTACCAGAGGGGTGAGACAGGGCTGCATATTGGCCCCCACCCTTTTAAATCTTTATTTAAATGATCTTAGTTTATATTGCCATTCCGCCAATTTTCACCCTCCTAAAATAGCAGATCATGCCTGCCCTTTATTACTCTACGCTGATGACACGGTTCTTTTGTCTTTATCCAGAATAGGCCTTAGAAGGCTTTTCTGTGCCTATATGGCCTATTGTGATAAAAATTTTCTGACCATTAATTTTTCCAATTTTTTCCTCTCGGCTTTCTACCCCAGACTGGTGAATTAATGGACAGAGGATCTCCCAAGTCAGGGAATATAAGTACTTGGGGATCACATTTCATTCTTCACTCTCTTGGACCTCTTACATCCGTTCCTCCATTTCCTCGGCCAAGATTTTGGCTAAAGCGCTACTACGCTATTTTTTCTCCAAGGGTGGGCAATTTATACCTGCTGCTACTAGAGTCTTCGCCGCTAAGATTGTCCCCCAGCTCCTCTATGGAAGTCCAATATGGATTGCGAATTTTAGTTCTAAAATTGAGGCTATACTTTCCAACTTTCTCCGTTCCATCTTCGGTGTCCCCCGCTGTGTCCCTAACGCAGTCTTAAGACTCGAGGCTGGGTTTTCCTCCCTAGAATGCCTTTCTTGGTCCCGAACATTGTGTTTCTGGTCCAAGATGGCTTCTACTAATCCTGCGCTGGGATACCTTACTGCCATACAGTCCGACTGCTTTAGCAGCTCTTGGGCCAAAGTGGTGCAGTATAAATTTTCCTCCCTCGGCCTACCAATGGAATCTTTAACCTCATTTGACTCAGGTTCAGTTAAAACGACCATCAATAGGCGACTAAATGACATAGATCTCCAGTGTGACATAGCCAATGCCGTTTCAACCTGTTCCCCCCTCCATTCTGGATTGAGGTTTTCTTCCCCCTTTCCCGCCCCGTACCTTGAATTCTTAGATCTCCCGTGTTACAGATTAGCCTTCACCAGGGCTAGGTTTAATTGTTTAACGTCAGCCCGTCTCGAAGGTCGCTTTCAGGGCATCCCGCAAGCCAATCGTTTTTGCCCGTCGACTTAATGAAATCGAATCTTTGTCTCATGTGCTCCTCACTTGCCCTCTCTATTCCACTGCACGTGTCAAGCTCCTAAACCCCCTGATTGCAAACCTGTCTGGAGGCTCAACACCGGACAAACTGCAGCTCCTCCTAGGTGGCATTGATAAATCAATTTCGCTTGGGGTCGCCAAATTCCTCCACACGGCCCAATCCCTACGCAGCAAATATACCTCTAACATTCTGGGTTGATAGATGTACTTGCTGTATATCTTTTTATTTTTATTTCTTTTATTCCACTTTGTTGTTTTAATCTTTTATATGTATAACGGGTCTATGACCGCACAATAAATTTGAATTTGAATATAAAACCAATTCTGGCTTGCATTGGCTGCCTGTATGTTTCCGAGCTCGATTCAAAGTGCTGGTTTTAACCTATAAAGCCTTACACGGCTTAGGACCACATTAGCTGATGGAATGCCTCTCCCGATACAAACCCACCCGTACATTACGCTCAACATCCAAGGCCCTCCTCCGGGTGCCTACTCGGAGGGAAGCTGGGAGTCTGGCAACAAGGGAGAGGGCCTTCTCAGTGGTGGCCCCCAAATTATGGAATGATCTCCCTGATGAGGTGCGCCTGGCACCAACACTTATCTTTTTGGCGCCAGGTCAAGACTCTCCTCTTCTCCCAGGCATTTTAGCATGTGTTTTTAAACTGCTTTTTAAAAAATGTGTTTTTAAATTTGTATATTTGTTTTGAATGTTTTTAATTGTTGTAAACCACCCAGAGAGCTTCGGCTATAGGGCGGTATACAAATGCAACCAATCAATCAATATTAGATTATAGTACAGTTAGGCATATGTATCCAAACCATCTAATCTTCTCACGTTTAGCTGACAAACAAATCTTTCTTAAGAAGTGTTGAAGGAAATGAAACCCTTTAACGTTTGAGCTTAAGGTAAACTCTATATGATTTTAACTTCTCATTGCTTGTCTGGAAATAACAAACCTGTTGGCCTTTCTGAGGTGTCCCAGCCTCTAATTATACTGCAAGCTAGTTAATGATTTCTGGGATGTTTTTGAATATTGTAAAATCATAAAAATAATTTCAAACTTAACTCTAGGGCAAATGCTAGTTCATTTAAGAGCAAACACAAAGATGCAGTATTATTACATTTTATGTGCTTACAAATTTAAAGTTCCACAGATCGCTTCACATCCCTCTCATGTGACATAGACAAACACACACACTCATATGATGTAATCTCTTTCAAAACAAAATAACGACTAAACAGAACTTCACCCATTTTAGCAACTGAGACCTCCCAGTTAAAGAGCAATAGTGAAGTGAAAGGGAAAAAAGAATAGCTCCAAGTAGTAAGATGGAAGAAATTGTGGCTTAATGGCAGGGTTGAAGGCAGTGGCACGCCTGTGATGCTGCTGTGAGAAGTGCATGAACCTTTCTCCTTGCATAACTTTCAGTAATTTGTACATGATGTAGGAATAAACCAGTGTGAATCATCACACAGGCAATTTACTGGAAATAAAATTAATAGACATACTGAGAAAATTTTATTAGGGAAAGGTAAATGTAGCTTTTCCAAATGGAAGTAATGTTTTCCCAATCTATTTAAACTATTTGGTGGAGTCAATTGGTGCTCCAGTTAATGGAGCACATCCAGATTTTCCAAAAGTGTTATGACATTGTTTCTTTCGTTATTGTTTTATTATTATTATTATTATTATTATTATTATTATTATTATTATTATTATTATTTATTGTATTTATATATTGTGCTTGTTTTTATCTTTTTGTACACCGCCCAGAGAGCCTTCGGGCTTAGGGCGGTATATAAATTAAACTAAATAAAAATAAATAAATAAATAAATATTTCATTGCAATGTAGTATGAATTTCTAACCTTAGTGAGACTACAGAGGTACACTAAAAATTGGGCTGAAGACATAAGAGAAACACGAAATACACAACAAATAAATGCACTAATGCAGCTAGGGGCATACTCATAGAAGCAGATGTCTGCATATATCTCGCCCTGCATGATGAATCACATGTGCATGGTTGCTATTTATGTAGTTCCTGGCCCCTGCAGCACATAATAAACAAAGAGTCAAGGGCTGTTCAGGAATGTGTCCCTACCTCCCAATACTGTTCCCCTGGCCTATGCATTGTACATGGCAACCCCCTGTATCTGGATGGACATTGAGGCACAACAACAGCCCCTGTGGGTGCTGCTCTGCTCCATCATTCCTTTTCTCCTCTGCTCCTCACTGGCACTTTGAAATCTGCTGTAGCATTTTCAAAGTAAAGGGATCAGTGAGCTACAACAACATGTGGGAGCCCAGCACAAATACAAGGGGTATATATACTGATCTTGGAAATCAGACTGCACATGTGTGCCAGGAGTCAAAGGTGGCTCCTGTCTTCAGGTCTTGGGAAGACCTGTAGTTGCTGAGTTAAAGGCAGCATAAATTGCATTGTCTTACATTTGCTGCTATTCTAATGATAATAAGATAAAAGACTGAACGTGCCACTTCCTACTTGCTGTATTTACAGTTATAACTATTCAGTTATAATTATTCTCCATCTGCAAAACAATTCCAGCAATCTTGGTAATAAAAACCATCAGCAAGATTTTTAATCTTTTACTGTAAAAGTGAGTGGGAGGAAAAAGGCCTAGAAGGGGGAAGAGAGAAGCTTTTTACAAAAATGACTTCAAAACACTATGAAAAATAAGTGCCTTAGGGCAAATCCATTAATGATTAAAATAAATGTACAATTTAAAATGTAAATGTAACTGTCAAAGTATTTTGTTTTAATTATGTCTATTAGGAATGTGCTTCTCTCACACTCCATTCTAAAAATAGTTATGGTTTTGTGCAAAACGCTCTAAAAATTCATCCCTGAAATAAGCTGATCCCAGTCAATGAAATGGAAACAAAGATGTTATTGTCTCAGTGGCTGGGTTCTGATGTAACTGGAAACTATGGCTTCCACTATGACAATGAGCTGTGGCAAGCTCAGACCTGTGTGGTCCCTCTCCCTTCCCCTTTCACAAACCAGAAGAGCATTCTTTATTTTACATAAGCCACAATTCCTAGTGACATCTGAACTTAGGGAACTTCACTTTGTTTAAACCATATTTAGTCAAAACAAGCCATGGGTTCAATTTGTACAAAAAAATCCTGACTGAATAAGCTAGGATATGCATGGGCACTGTGCACTGAAACACAGCCCCTTTGCTTCCACTTTGTTCATTTGGGAAAGAGACCAGGAAACCACAGTTGGTACTAAGCATATTCAGATATATAGAGACATATCAGTGAGAGGAGTGGTGGGTTAGGGTTGCCAGGTCAGAAGCATCCTAAATCCTGAGATTTCAGGGGCAAGCCCCAGTGATGTCACATGGCAGGAACCAGTGATGTCATTAAGCATTAACCACAGTTGCTTGGAGCATACGACTAAAAAAACCAAATCTGATTGGAAATTAAGATAGAAACCTTAGCTAAATGAGGGTGTTCTCAGGTCCAACTGAAGTGACGGGATCATTCCTTCTCACCTCCTTAGGGAGCCTGGGTAGGGAACATTTAATCTAGGCTACTTGCTTCTGGCAAGAAGGGTTTAAGTGCCCTCAGACCAGGCCAGTCACCAGAAGGCCTTCGTAGGAAAAAGGGAGCCTAGTGTTATGGAGATTATGTCAGATGGGAGCCCTCAGGAGTAAAGATGGATGTCCCGAAGGCTGCAATTCTAAACCCACTAGAACTCTACAGGACTTACTTCTGAGTAGATAAGGTTAGGATTGTGCTGTTGGTAAGGCTTGACTAGGGACCCTCTGCAAAGATATCAATATGAAAGCAGGGTGGGCAACCCTCTGCTTGGAATGCCCTGCCTGCCTTTTAATGTGGCTGCTCCAAACCTCTTTACAGACTTGACCCTTCACTGCAGGGAGAAGTTTGAGAAATGAGTAAGAGTTAAGAAGATTCTTCCCAGTACGTGAATTCTCTTTTACCACTATTGGGCAAGAAACAAACCATCATACAAACAACAAGGTGCATCATCAGTGGGTTTAATGGGGTTGGGCTGAGCGCATGGGAACACTGTTGTTGCTTCTATGGATGAAAGGGAGTAACGTTAGAAGTAAATGAAATGCAAATAGAAAAAGGAAAAGAAACGACAGTGATGATTTTCTAAATGCAATACCATACCAACCACAACAAGATTCCTATGAGTAAGGCAGAAAACTCAGCATCCCACAACCAGTCAGGATTCCTAAGCAAAAACCAAAACTAAAAAAATTGTGGCAGCCAATCAGCCATGGTCACAGAAATCCCCATGCAGCACAACCTGACCCGAGGGCTGCAGTTAGTGCAGAATGCTGTGGCATGATTGCTGACAAGAGCAAGACCCTATCAGCACATAATACCTCTGCTCTGAAATACGTACTGGTTGCTGATTTGCTACCAAGCCAAGTTCAAGGTGCGCTTTACATGTTATGGATGACACATAGTACTCATTCTGCTCTTGTAAGAAATCAGTCTTTTAGTGTGGCAGCACCTACACTTTGGAACTCCCTACCTACTGACATTAGGCAGGCACTTTCATTGTACTCTTTTCAGCACCTGCTAAAAACATTTTTGTTTAGGCAAGCCTACCCAGGCATGTAGAAGCCACTATGTTTTTATCTGTTTTAGCTCATTGTTGGTTTTATTATTTTGAATATTTTTAAATATCTGTCTTTAACTGTTTTTGTGAATATTTTATTGTTTTAATTCCTTCTGTAAACCGCTTTGATATAAATGTTGTAAATAAAATACATAAACTTTAGAGTCACTGGCTCTTGGGTCTCTTTCCTCTTTTAGGAAGAAAGGAATATGCCTATACAGACACGGGTCATTTGTTACTAACTAGCTCAGTACTGATGATGTGGACTAGCATTGGCTCTCCAGGATTTCAAGCAATAGTCTTTTTCAGAGACTGAATCTTGGACCTTTGCATGCAAAGCATGTGCCCTACCACTGAGCTACAGCCCTTCCCTTGTTGAAAAAAGTATATTTTAAAATTGTTCTTTTCAATTCACTAATGAATGCACAGTATACCTAGGGCAGATGCACACAATTCATTTAAAGCACATTCAACATACATTTGAAGCACATGAATCCCACCACAGAATCATGGGAACTGTAGTCTGTTAAGGGGGAACTGTGGGAGGGAAACTACACTTCCTAGGATTCTTTGAGGGAAGCCATGCCCTTTAAATGCGAATTGGATGTGCTTTAAATGTATTATGTGTATCTGCATTATTTCATAAGCTTTGCCTGCATATAAATCATTTTAATTAATTTTTAAAATTAGAATCAGCCACAAAGTTTACTGGGTGACCATGGACTACTCATCATGCCTTAGCTTAATCTGCCACTCACAATGAAAACAACAGAGGGGAAAAATGACCACCCCAAGGAACAAGGACACAGTTAAAATGTAGAGAAAAGAATAATGTGCAACTATAGTGCAACAGAATGTTATCTGGAGCACGGCACAGGGAGCATATGACCCCTGTGCTTTATTGACTCCACTAGCTCCCAATTTGCTTCTGGGTCCAATTCAAAGTGCTGGTTCTGACCTTTAAAGCCCTAAACGGCCTTGGACCAATGTACCTGAGAGATTGCTTATACTCATATGTACCTGCCCGGGATTTAAGATCATCTGCCTCTGGTCTCCTCCGCGTGCCTGGAATGAAAGACAGCTTTTTCAGCTGTGGCTCCAAGCTTTGGAACACCCTACCCCAAGAAGTCTGCTCTGCTCCCTCCCTGATGGTTTTCCGGAGACTTCTGCAAATGATCTTGTTCTGGAGAGCCTTTGGGAGGGACTGAAGGTAGAGCCTTACACTGATTTTATGATTTTATGCCTTCTACACTAAAGTTTACCCTTTTAGTCCCCTTTAGTACCACTCCCTATATATATATGTATATATATATGTGTGTGTGAATATATTATTTTATGTATTTGAATTGCATTTTATGTATTTTAATTTAGTTTAATGTTTTTGTGATTTTATTGTTTACAATTTTATTATATACGTGTTCGATTTTATTTTTGTAAGCTGCCCTGAGTACACTATTACAGGGTACAAGGGCGGGATAGAAATATTTTAAATAAATAAATAGTGTGAAATCAGATATTTATTGGGACATGGTATGAAGATATATTTATATAAGTATGCATGTCAAAGATGTTTATTATTTACACAACCTGTAAAGATATTTATAGTGCAATCCTATGCATTTTTACTCAAAAAGAAGTCCTGATGTATTCAATGGGGCTTACTTAAACAGGGAAGTGTGCACAGGACTATCAACCTCAAATGATAAGGAAGTTCACTCACCCAACCCAAAATTCAGAATCATGCCACTTTAAGCTGTTTTGCGGCTACTGGATTTTAAATGGATTTATTGCTTCTTGTGAGCTGCCTTGGTTTGCAATCCTACCTCACAGGGTTGTTGGAAACATTCCATATGCACACACTCTTGCTATTTTCTGCCTTCAAATCAATTAGGACTTATGGCGACCCTATGAATCAACGACCTCTAAGAGCATCTGTCATGAACCACCCTGTTCAGATCTTGTAAACTCAGGTCTGTGGCTTCCTTTATGGAATCATCCATCTCTTGTTTGGCCTTCCTCTTTTTTTACTCCCTTCTGTTTTCCCCAGAATTATGGTCTTTTCTAGTGAAACAGGTCTTCTCATTATGTGTCCAAAATCTGATAACCTTGGTTTTATCATTTTAGCTTCTAGTGATAGTTCTACTTTAATTTGTTCTAACACCCAATTATTTGCCTTTTTCGCAGTCCATGGTACGCACAAAGCTCTCCTCCAACACCACATTTCAAATGAGTTGATTTTTCTCTTATCCGCTTTTTTCACTGTCTAGCTTTCACATCCATACATACAGTCTGAATGATCCTGACGTTAGTGTTCAGTGATACATCTTTGCATTTGAGGACCTTTTCTAGTTCTCTCATAGCTGCCCTCCCCAGTCCTAGCCTTCTTCTGATGTCTTGACTATTGTCTCCATTTTGGTTAATGACTGTGCCAAGATACTGATAATTCTTGACAAGTTGAATGTCCTTGTTGTCAGCTTTAAAGTTACATAAATCTTCTGTTGTCATTACTTTAGTCTTCTTGACGTTTAGCTGTAATCCTGCTTTTGTGCTTTCCCCTAACTTTCATCAGCATTCGTTTCAAACTATTACTGGTTTCTGTTAGTAGGATGGTATCATCTGCATATCTTAAATTATTGATATTTCTCCCTCCAATTTTCACACCTCCTTCATCTTGGTTCAATTCTGCTTTCCGTATGATATGTTCTGCAAACAGATAGGGTGATAAAATACACCCAATTCACACCCTTTCGATGGGGATTTTTGTCTGAAATTCCTTGGTCTGTTCTATTATTCAATGTATGTTTGAGATATGATCTCTGGTACCTCTTCCCTTTCTAAATCCAGCTTGAACATCAGGCATTTATCGCTCCATATATGGTAAGAGCCTTTGTTGTACAATCTTGAGCATTACTTTACTTGCACTGAGGTATTAAGGCAATAGTTCGATAATTACTGCATTCCCTGGGATCCCCTTTCTTTGGAATTGGGATGTAAATTGAACACTTTCAGTCTGTGGGCTATTGTTTTCTTTTCAATATTTGTTGACAAAAGTTTGTCAAAATTTGGTCAGATTCATTCTCAGTAGCTTGTAGCTACTCTATTGGTAGGCCATCTGTTCCTGGTGATTTGTTTCTTCTAAGTATTTTAAGAGCAGCTTCCACCTCGCATTCTAAAATTTCTGATTCTTCATCATACGGTTCCTCCATGAATGAATCTGTTATCCTTGCATCTCTTCTATAGAGTTCTTCAGTGTATTGCTTCCATCTTCCTTTTATTTCATCTCAGTCAGTAGTATGTTCCCCTGCTGATTTCTCTAATCTTTTGGAATAGGGCTTTTGTTCTTCCATTTTTGTTGTCCTCTTCTATTTCTATACAATAATTATTGTAATAGTTCTCGCTATATTGTTGCATGTAGGGTTCTAACCGTGTTTCTATCTCCTTTCGCTTTTGCTTTCCTTCTCTCTTTAACCATTTTAAGAGTTTCTTCAGTCATCCATTGAGGTCTTTCTCTCTTTTTAGCTAGAGGTATTGTCTTTTTGCATTCTTCTCTGATAATGTCTCTGACTTCAATCCATAGTTCTTCCGGTTCTCAGTCAACTAAGTTGAAAGCCTCAAACCTGTTCCTTATTTGATCTTTATATTCTTCTGGGATGTTATTTAAATTGTATTTTGGCATTATGATTGCTTTGTTCTTCTTCTTTAGCTTAATTCTGATTTTCAATATTACCAGTCCATGATCTGTACCACAGTCTGCTCCTGGTCTTGTTTTTGCACAAAGTATGGAGATTCTCCATGTTCTGCTACCAATTATATAATCAATTTGTTTGCTATATTGATCATCTGGTGATGTCCACATGTACAGTTGTCTTTTTGGTTGCTGAAAAAATGTGTTTGCAAGAAACAAATTATTGCCTTCACAGAATTCAATAAGTCTTTCTCCTGCTTCATTTCTATCACTTAAGTCCCATTTTCTCATAAGTTCTAGTTCTTCTTTGTTCCCTACTTATGCATTCAGTCCCCTATGATTGTCAGCACATCTTGTTTTGGTGTATGATCAATTTCTTCCTGTGAAAAATGTAAATGGACTACCTTTAAGTCGATTCCGACTTATGGCGACCCTATGAATAGGGTTTTCATGGTAAGCAGTATTCAGAGGCGGTTTACCATTGCCTTTCTCTGGGGCTGAGAGGGAGTGACTAGCCCAGTGTTACCCAGTGAGTTTCATGGCTGTGTGAGGATTCGAACCCTGGTCTCCCAGGTCGTAGTCCAACACCTTAACCACTACACTTCTTCTGCGTTTGCTGTTGGAGCATAGACGTGGATGATGGTTATGTTAATAGGTTCCCCATTAAATCTCATTGATATCACTCGCTCAGACCCTGCATTATATTCAGAGGTGGTTTACCATTGCCTTCCTCTGAGTCTGGATGCATCTTAATCTGGTGTCTCAACTTTGAGCATTCTGCGTTGGGTGACCCTACTAGGAGTCTATCCTGTTGGTCTAGACTCTTGACGGCATTGCTCTCAGCTTCTTCAGCACTCTCAATCCTCCTCACCACGTTAAGGTTTGCATCCTAGAGGGAGTATACACACACTGGAGATTTAAAAATACATATACCCACATAATAGTTTGTCAAAACCAGTTGGTCACTGAAGAACATTTTTTTAAAAGTAAAATCAGTATTCGTTTCCCACAAAATAAAAGCAGTGACACCTAAGTAAATCCTGCCTAATTGCTTTAAAAAATAGGATTGGAGGAGGAGAGAAACATTTACAACACAAATACAGTCCTTTGCTATGTTTACTCAAAACTCCCATTAATTTACAGAAAAATCCTAACCATGCCTACTCAAAACTAAGTCCTATTGAATTCAGTGGGGTTTACTCCTGGTTTGTGGGATTAGCATTGCAGCCAGGGCCGGTTCTAAAGGGTGGCCAGGTGGGGCAATGACCCGAGGGCCCCTGGAGCTACCTCCGCTCTCCTTCTGTGATTTGTGGAAGCATCCGTGGACTGCCATCCCCCCGCTATACCTACCTTTCAATTGTTTTTTGCGGCGCACATATTTGCCATCAATTAAAATGGCGGCCAAGGTTTCCTTAAGGGGCTGAAGCCTCTGCCACCATCTTTGCTGATGGCACGCATGCATGCTACATGCTCGCATTGCTGCCATCAACAAAGATGGCAGCAGAGGCTTCAGCCCCTTAGGGAAACCTCGGCCGCCATCTTGATTGATGGCAAACCTGCGCGCACTGCAAAAAACAACAGAAAGGTAGGTGAAGCGTGGGGATAGCGGGCGGCGTGGAAGCTCCTGTGTTGTGGTCCACGGATGCTTAAGTTCCATGGATCACAGAGGGGCCCAGGGCAGGCTGGTACCCAAGGGCCCCAGCATGCCTGGGGCCAGCCCTGATTGCAGCTTTACTCCCAGAAAAGCGAGTAAAGGATTAAAGCCTGGGTGGGGAAGGTGTTCGAAACAGGCTATGAATTAAGACAAATGAATTGCCCTCTTCAACAGGCCAGGAGAATTTAAACTTGTTTGACTCATCATAATTAGAAAAGCATAACACGTTGTAATGGCATTTAGATCTCCTATACAGAGACACTTGTGTTACTGCTGAAAGTTATAAACTTATTTATGAGATTTTCAGACAAGCAGGAAAAAACAACAATTTTCTGGCCTTGGAATGGGTTCTAGCAATTGCCTGAAGGTCAACAAATCCCTTGTCAATCACAACTCTAACTTATTGGATACAAACCTAAAAGGCCGGGGCTATAGCAGCCACCTACAAACTCATTTAATAGAAGTAGTGGGGGCATGGCGGCTGACATTTTGATGTTTATCTCTTGAACCAGACCACCTAGAATACATGGAAATTCTTACAGTGAATTTCTCTTCCCAGGGGCTCCTGGAGGGCATTCCTCAGCTTGGGATGGTGCCCTTCCCCCCGGGACGTGATAGGCAATCCAATCTTCAGATTATCTCACCCAGGGGGAGGGGCTATCCCACCAGACTTACAGGCAGAGCACGGATGACCCCACAACACCTCAAAGCGTTCCATCGATGGAGTTGGACTTTTGGCTCAACTGGCCCATCATTTCCACAGGAACACTTGGAAAGTTATGAAGCCTAGTGTGCATAGTAACCTTCTTTTAAAAAGGAAAGATCTTGGTGGAAAGATATAGGGAAAACCACCAGGAAAACAGACAAAGCAAAAAGCAAGCCATGAAATCCCCAGGAGACCCTAACTACCTCCCCCTCATGTATGGTGCTGGCTGAAGCCACTAAGATCCAGCATGACTCAGACCCTCAGCACTGGAATGAAGAGGGGGAATGCCCTCCAGGAACCCCTGGGAAGATAAATTCACTGTAAGAATTTCCATGTATTCCCCAGTGGTTCCTGGAGGACATTCTGCAGGTTGGGATATAACAGTGTATTACCACTTTCCTGGGCAGGATTCCAGTTGAGGAAAGGTCATGACGACCCCCTGCAAAGCCCTCCTCCCAAAGGTGGCATCTGCCGAGGCCCAGGAGTCAATCTGCCAATGCTTAGCAAAGGTATGCAGGGATGTCCATTTGGCTGCCCTACAGATCTCAGTGACTAGGAAACCTCCCATAAAGGCTGCCGAGGTAGAGGCTCCCCGCAAAGAATGGGCAGTAAGCCCTCATGGTGGTGTTTTGCCCGAAGTCTGGTAGGTCTGAATGATGACCTCCTTAAGCCAATGTGAAATGGATGAGGGAGACACCTTCCAGCCCATTGTCACCCCATCAAAGGAAATGAACAGTGCCTCTGACTTCCTAAAACTGGAGGTCCTATCCAGATAAAACCTGAGCGCCCTGCACACATCCAGAGTATGCCAAGCCCTTTCCTTAGGGAAAGATGGATTGGGGCAAAACGAGGGAAGGACAACCTATGAGATCTATGGAACACTGAATTGATTTTTGGAATAAATGATGGATCTGGCTTGAGAACTATCTTGTCCTCATGAAATATGCAAAGCTGCGGGTCAAAGGCAGGGCACCTATCTCCAATACCCTGCGAGCTGATGCAATAGCTACCAGGAAGACTGTTTTAAGTGTCAAAAGCTTTATTTCACACGTGGTGCAAGGGTTAGAAGGGCAGACCCACGAGAGCTAATAGTACCCATGTGGGGAACCAGTGAATGGCTTGGGGATTCCATAATCCCACCCCCTTGAGGAACCGCCGACATAAAGGATGAGCCAACAAGGAAGGTTCACCCTTAAAGCTCAGAGTGCTACCAACAGCCGATGCCTGGCAGTTGAGGGTATTCATACTAAGCCCCCTCCCTGTTCACCCCGGCCTGTAGGAATCCCAGCACATCCACTATTTGTTGAGAAGCTGGGTCGTGCCCCTGGGCTCGACATCACGTTACATAAACTTTCCAAGTGGAGCCATAGGTATTATGGGTTGATGTCTTTCATGATGCCAGTAGGGTATCTAGAACTGGCCCTGAAAACCCCAACTCTGTTAACCATTGCCGCTCAGCCTCCACACTGTCACAAGATCTCTGGGCAAGGGTGGAGGATCAGTCCCTGGATCAAGAGGTCTGACCAGAACGAATGCGCCATGAATTCTGCACTGACAGGTGTACCAGCTCTGCATACCATGCCCTTCTTGGCCAATATGGAGCCAAAAGAATCACCTCTGCTTTTGAGCGCTTGATGCATCTGACCATCTGCAGAATGAGAGGAATGGGTGGAAAGGTGTAGAGGAGACCTGCAGGCCAGTCCATCCACCCTGGGAGAAGAACCTGTGGAGCTGAGCATTGTGATGCATTGCAAAGAGGTGATTTGCTGAAAGACCTGAGGATGAAGATGCCATTCTGTATCCAAAAGAGATGTTCTACTCAGCAAGTCCGTGGTTACATTCTGGACTCCTTTCCCCATGTTCTGACCTCAAGGCAGGAGATGAGCCTCCGCCCAACTCAACAACCACTGGGCTTTCTTCGCCAGGGCAGCCAATTTTGTCTCTCCTTGATGATTGATCTATGCTTTGGTAATGGTGTTGTCAGTTCTCACCAAAATGTGAGTTACGGAGAGCTGTGAAGTGAATTCCCGGAGTGCCAGTCGCACTGCCCAGAGTGTCAGCTCTACACTGCGTCAGCAGTGCCGGTGGGGGCTGGAAATTCCTGGGTGGTTGGCAGGGAAGCAAAGTCCTTAGCCGGCAGTCTGGCCATAAATCTGCCAGGTCTTAGGAGGAGGGAATCTGATAAGGGCCAGGCTTGTCCGAAGCGTACTTGCCGAGTCAGGAGTCCAGAAGCGAGGTCAGTAGAGGTCCAGGATCAAGTGCCAAGGGGTCAGTCCGAAAGAGGGTGCCAGGAAACTAGGAACACACAAGCCACGCCTGACGTTGCAGTCAGCAACAAGCTGCAGCCAAGGTGTGCCTTATAAAGAGCAAGGTTGACAGCAGGTGTGAGCCCTCAGCGTTTGGGCCTTAAGGAGACAGGCCTGCCTCTCTTCTGCCTGACCTTCTGCTGTCTACGTTCTGCAGGTGAGGGGGGAGTATCCTGTTCACTGTCTGTGTCTGGTTGCAGGGACTCTACTGTATCTGGGGTGCTCTGCAGCTGAGGGGCAGAAGGAGCTGGATTCTCAGGAGGCTCCTCCGTGTCTCCTGCTGCTCCTGGGTCTGCTGCTGTTACTCCCGAGTCGTCCTCATCTGAGGAGTCCTCTGACGGGGCCATGACACCGAGCTCCAACCAGTTGATACTGTGAATCCTATTGCTGTCCTTCTGCACTCCTTATGTGGCACATGTTGAAAAATTTGTAGGGCAGTACAATATCTCAGAGAGGAGGTCAGGTCTCCTGCTCCTCGGGTGCATTCACTATAGCCGCCCAGTTTCCCTGCTTTTTAAAGTTTGCTAGAAGTATCTGTGGGCTATAGGTACATTCTTAAACCACAAGATTTTTTTGCCTATTAGTGAATGTAAGATTGAAGGAAACAATTGGGAGTTTGGAGAGAACAGTTCTGGGGCTCTACATGCAGAAGCACTTAGTTTAAGAGGAGGGTTTGTACGGTAATTGAAGGAAAAATCAGTGTAAATGTGGGTCGTTCATACCTTTTAGAGTCAATATTGTTAAAAAAAAGGTCACCTCATATGAGGATACGTTTATACAAAATCTAATTTTAAGCTCACCTCTCTTAGTTCTATTGACTGAAAGATTACCCCTTTAACCTTACAGTTTCTAGGAGAACCAAGAACCACTTATTTGATAAAAATCAGTATGGGACAGCTGTTAAGACTGAACTTGTTGTTAACTTATTAAGAACCACTGTATTAAGATTCTATTGGATGGGGTTGAGTCCATGACTCCTAATTTTCAACAATTGATAAAAAGGCAACTCTCTTTCTTGTAAACTTTCACCTTTGCTAGAAACTACCAACCAACATTGCAACACCATGCATGCTTCTTTCGGAAGCTGCTTATGGCTTATCTAGGCAGTACTGGGTGAGGTACAGGTGGACAAGCAGTCCATCAGAATGTCAAAAACATGTTTCCGGAAGACCCACACATTTTATGATTAAATTGCATTTTTCTTGGTGGTCAAAAAACACTCATTGAACATCTAATGACACACCCAGTATTCAAATCTGTTGTAATGACACACTCAATATTCAAAACTGAATTTCTGATTTATATATAAGCACACCCAGAGAGAAAAAGAGAGGGAAAATAATACTGTTTGATGTTACAATATTTGTATTCAAAACAGCATATAAAATAAGTGATCGTATAGAAAGAACCAATATGTTAAAATATGGTAGGAAATCTTAGAAACTAGAACAAAGTATAGAATGATTATCCAAACCAGGCCTATGTCTGAAATGTTTTCTGATTGTTAAAGCACAGAGCAATCTTAAATTCTACCGGCCAGGCTAGATGGTGCGACAGGCTTTTTTTTACTTCCCCCCCTACTTTTCTTTAATCCCCCACCCCCATCATTGGTTCCAGTGGGAGGGGAAAATAACTACACTAGGTCCAGGGCTGGCATAGTCCCCCATACTGGTGTGTGCAGGAAATGGATCCAAATGTCTCCTGATCTGTCCTAGAATCTGTTTACCCTTACGACCCACAAGGCACTGCCACTGGAGCAGCCATGATGGCAGAGCTTTCCAGTGCTAGTCAAGGGAGGACATCTGCATTGGACCTTCTCCTCTCCACAGTGGGCCTCTGTCTCTGCTTATAGAGGAGGTCTGCAGTATTATATGACCCCTCAGATGCCCTCCCAGAGACCATAGGATTGCCCCATAAAGTTCATTTTCCTTCCTCCTCCGTCTCTAATTAACCGTTTGTTAGTCAAAATAAACTGAATGGAACTGTTTTTCCCCCTAATAGCTGTAATTATATATGTCTGTTTTAAAATAATAAAATAAATTGAAAACAAAAATAATAGTATCAAAACTAAAAGTGGCTGACTCTTCTTATAGTGCAATATTGTTTTTTCCATTTTTTATTTTGCTGATTTTTGTTTTTACATTTTGCTTACTGCTAATAGAAAGGATCAACTTACACAACAACTGATTATTTATTTATTTATTACACTTGTATACCGCCCCATAGCCAAAGCTCTCTGGGCGGTTTACAGCAATCAAAAACACTAAAACAAATATACAATTTAAAACACATATTTTAAAAACAATTTAAAACACAATTTTAAAATTTAAAACAATATAAAAACAATTTAAAACACATGCTAAAATGCCTGGGAGAAGAGGAAAGTCTTGACCTGGCACCGAAAAGATAACAGTGTTGGCGCCAGGTGCACCTCGTCAGGAAAATCATTCCATAATTTGGGGGCCACCACTGAGAAGGCCCTCTCCCTTGTTGCCACCCTCCGAGCTTCCCTTGGAGTAGGCACCCGGAGGAGGGCCTTTGATCTTGACCGTAGTATATGGGTGGGTTCATATCGGGAGAGGAATTCCATCAGGTATTGTGGTTCCAAGCTGTGTAAGGCTTTATAGGTCAAAACCAGCACCTTGAATTGAGCTCGGAAACATACAGGCAGCCAGTGCAAGCAGGCCAGAATCGGTTTTATATGTTTGGACCATCTGGTCCCTGTTACCAATCTGGCCGCTGCATTTTGCACAAGCTGCAGTTTCCGAACCGTCTTCAAAGGTAGCCCCACGTAGAGTGCATTGCAGTAATCTACCAAATTTAATCACCAATTTTTGATTACCAAAATTAATCCCCATAAAAGCTGTTCACAGTAATTACTACACTAGAAATGGAATGCATCATATCATATACTTCCAGCTTTGTAGGAAAGCCTGGTCTGACAAGGATTGCCACTCAAAATGGGATTCCTTCTTTTCTTCCGTATTCCTAACCCTGTTTTGAGCTGTCACAACTGTAAAACAAGCAAATTTCATCAATTTTCCTTATTTCAAACTTTGCACAGCATAAACATAAAATTTTCCTACAGTTAA
The DNA here is from genome assembly GCF_030035675.1 of Rhineura floridana. Classification (NCBI taxonomy): domain Eukaryota; kingdom Metazoa; phylum Chordata; class Lepidosauria; order Squamata; family Rhineuridae; genus Rhineura; species Rhineura floridana. The sequence continues at coordinate 131,518,832 of NC_084481.1, read as the reverse complement.
GAAAATAATATTTTTTTAATATGACACATTTTTGTCTGAAAATGGTCACATGGGCTAAAAGACAAAGGTTCGTGGACCTCATAACAAATATGAGCCTGCTGTAATTTTTTACCGACATAATCACTTGAACTAGGAGCTCTACCTTTCTATTACAGAATGACATTTAACTATAGGGATAATCTACTTTGCTGTTTATAGGAGAATGCATGTCCAGTTACATGCTAATTTTTGCAATTCTTAAAAAAATGGAAGCCAAAATACCATTTTATTTGATAATGTAAAATGTAATTTACATTTATATTGTGAGCTCATGACAGTACAAACAAATATTTTTTAAAAAGAGCACAGCTATGGTCAGACTTGGTTTTATTTAATAGCCATGCTTTGTTTTAAGTTGTTGAACCATGTGATAAAGCTTTGCAGCTCAAAACCTGAATGCTGTGTAGTATAGATTTTATACTCCAGGTTCCCAGCCCCAGACAGCCTGATCTGATAAAATTCTAGAAACTTACAGTAGCCCATTATATGGACAAACTATTCATTTTATATTCACCTCCTTGTCATGTCAGTGCAGAGGTCATCTAAAGAGAGGAGCTAATTAATCAAGCTGTCAGAGCCAATGAGGAGGAGCATGTTAATAGGACTTTTATTTCACCCAGGAAAGTAGCAGTCTGACAGGAACCAGGAAATATAGCCTTGGTGTTGGTGTTTATTAGCAATGCTGAAATCAGTAGTAAGAGAAGCCAAGCAGTTTATGCTTGATAAAGTGCTGGGTGTCAGGAACCAGCAGCAGCCAGAAATGAGACTGACAAGCAGCAAGATTCTTATAGTATTGATAGCTGATAAACAGAAGTCAAGGTCCAAATATGCATCCAGATCAAAAGCATACAACTGCTGTAAAGGCAAGCAGAGAAAAATAACAGCTATATATATATATATATATCAGAGCTTGGAAAAGTTACTTTTTTGAACTACAACTCCCATCAGCCCAGCCCAGTGGCCATGCTGGCTGGGGCTGATGGGGGTTGTAGTCTAAAAAAAGTAACTTTTCCAAGCTGTGATATATATATATATATAACTGATAGGTTGCAATCATTGTTAGTTAAACATATCATTCTTTTCAGGGATGAAGATCTGGAGCTCAGTTGTCTAGTTCCTGACTCCCTCAAAGTATGTGGGTCACCTTTGCAGAGCACAAAAGTTGGGAATAGAACAGATAGCATTGCTGTATGCATGGCTATTCTGTTCCTCACAACACTGGCTGAAGGTTCAAGGAGAGAACAAGCTATGATGCCAGAGACAGGAAGTAGCTAGAATACTCATTCAAAGGTGAGGGGAAGAGAGAGACTCTGGCTGCCATTTAGGGCCGGGTTACTTCTACCTGCCTTGCTTGCTCCACTCGTCAGCTCCAAGAGCTTTCAAGAGGAAGAGGATTCTGGAAGGTTCTGCAGGAGAAATTAGAAATTCTGGATGTCATAAATCAGATGGTGACAGTGTTATCCCATTTTGTCTTGAGAAGTGCAGGTTAATTGGTTAATACTTTGAAAATGCCCCTGGTGTGTATGAGACAGGTTGCCAAAATTGTTTTTTGGGTTTTTGATAACTTCCATTACTGGACTAATTGTTGATTATGCTTTTGTACAGTTAAGACTTTGGTTTGATTGATTTCTGAATATTTTATTAAAACATTATTAATATAATATGCTATTAAGACATTATTGAAATGCAGATATTATGATGAAAAAATGGAAATGGACTGCCTTCAAGTCGATCCCGACTTATGGCAACCTTATGAATAGAGTTTTCATGGTAAGCAGTATTCAGAGGGGGTTTACCATTGCCTTCCTCTGAGGCTGAGAGGCAATGACTGGCCCAAAGTCACCCAGTGAGCTTCATGGCTGTGTGGGGATTTGAACCCTGGTCTCCCAGGTCATAGTCCAACACCTTAACCACTACACCTTATGATAGAAATGTATTTTTACTGAAATGCTTACTGATACATATTACTATTTTTTTGTTTACCTTGTACACTGTGGGTAGGGATATCGGAAAATTCTGATAAAAACAGAAACAGGACTGGAAATTGCCAATGTTTGCTTATTCATCTCATGACCAGAATGGAAATAAATCCTGTGAATATGATTGCATTTCTTGCTGTTTTTTAGTCCACAAACAATACTTAATGATACATAATTGAAGACTTTCAACCAATTTACACAAGTGTTTCCTTTGCATTGAAATGAATGGTGTAAAGTAATAATGTAAAATGATGTAATATTTCACTATAGCAGAGTGAGATGAATAATGTATTTTTTGTTGGATGCCGAACTGCACCAGAACAGGAATAGCACTGCATGTGACATACACGGTGGAATGGAAATCAATGCCTTCTTACATCCCTCTTTGTGAGCCACCTTGAACACAATTTCCTTGTGGAAAGGTGGCACATAAATTAAAGTCTAATCTAATTTAACCAAGTGTTATGGTGGGCTCTGTTCACCTGATTTACAAAAGTAACTGTGCCACTTAAAGTGATTCTGAGGACACCAAGTGATTTCAAAAGTATACCTAGAACTTTTAAAGAAATCTTGACCCACACTTGTAATTTATCTGCAATTATTTTGTAACTCCCTATTTCTCTCTTGTCAAATGTTCTGGATGCTGAAAAGAACAAATTACATTTCCTATTAAATGCATAGCTATGATGGCAATGAAATTAGATGAATGTATGAAACATCTGAAACAGGAAATTTATCATACCCTTGTGATTGTGCATTTTATACTTCAAGCCACAGTAGTTTTTTTAATTATCCCTTTCTAGAGTCCTTTAAAGTTCTTTTATTATGCCACAATTGCCAAATGAGTACACTGAGATGCCATGCCCTCTATTAACTTGCTTAAAACACTGAATTATGCTGACCAATGGTATGGGCTAAGTTGGGCAGTGTTCCTTATGCTGTTATTATATAATGCTATCAATGGTCAACACTAATTTTATTGCCAATGATGTTTGATTGATTTTAGGGTAACTTTGTGTTGCTGATTCCGAATATGGCATCGGTTTTGCTAGATTGGCTCTAATTTTTGAGATAATGAATGCCCCCATTGAAAAACATAACAAATTCAAAAAATTTAATGGTCAGGCATAGCCTACCCACAAATGACATGGAAACTGTCTCAAATCATACAAAAGTAAACACATGAAATACCTAATGGCGTTGTATTCAATTCAATAACATTAAAACAAAGTAAGCTGATTCAGATAATCACAACTAATGCATAGAAAAATGCTGTGTGTATGATTTTCTTTTATGTGGGGCATCAGGACAATCACGTTGGAGGCTCCAGCAGTAGTCTGCCATCATGTGTCTGTCCCATCTGCCTTGATACCTTTCCTCCATCACCTTTATATCCTGATGGAACATCTCCCCTTGTTCCTCACTAAAATCACCAAGATTATCCGGAAATCTGTCTAAGTGGCTATGGAGATAGTGTACCTTTATGCTCATATTAGTACCCAAATGTTTAAAGTTAGTGAGCATGTTTTGCACCAATTCTTCATAATTGTCTGCTTTGTGGTTACCCAATAAGTTCTTGACAACTGCTTTTAGTTTTTCCATAGTCAGTCCAAGGAACGATCTACGAATGTATTTGCAGCAATCACCATCTTCGTCCACGGCCTTAACAAATTGCTTCATCAGTCCAAGCTTGATATGGAGTGGTGGGAGAATGATTTTTTCTCTGTCAACCAATGATCTCGCTTTACTCTACTATCCCACAAGCAGATGAAACAAGGGTACTTCGTGTATCCATTTTGCTGCCTAATCAAGAAGTTCACCATCTTTAGATCAACACAAATAGACCATTGGTGCTGATGATAGCAGAGCTTCTGCAAGACCATTTTGATATTTTCATATTCTTCTTTAAGTTTTGTTGAGTGAGCAATTGGAAGAGATGCATAGCGGTTACCATTGTGCAATAAAACACATTTCAAGCTTCTGGTGGAGCTGTCTATAAAAAGCTGCCAATCTTCTGGTCGATATTCCGGTAGTCCCATTTGGAGAAGAAGTCCAGGAATGTTATTGCAGTATACAAGTTCTTCATCTTGGCTGAAGTATGGAAGAAGTCCCTCCTCTCTTGTCTGATAAGCTGTTATGTTAGCTTCCGGCTGTAGACAGTTCTTTTCCATTAGCCTGGATGCTAAAATTGTTCAGATGCTTGCTTTGACAGACTGAGGTCTTGTATCAGATCATTGAGTTCTTTTTGGGAGAACTGCTCAGGTGTTGAAAAGCTTCTTCATACCCACTTCCAGGGCTACCACCTGTGCTACACTCCACATCCAGCATTTCTTCAACATCTGACAATGGAAGGTCAGGCAGTGAGGTAAACACTGGTATGGGAACGTCTTCGCTGTGTGGCACAGGTCGCCTTGCTGAGTCCAAATCAGGATACTCCCACTTATGTTTCTTGTAGCGATTTAAGCCTTTCACATTCACAACACAAAAATAACAATAATCGTGATGGTTTTGCGGCTCTCTCCACACCATAGGCACACCAAAGTTTAAATGTTTCCTTTCTCCATTTTTCCACTGTCGTAGGCACTCTATACAGGTTTTGCAAACCTTATGGGGAGCCCAAGCTTCACTCCAAAATAAGCAAGATATGCTTGTTTTACAAAGTCAGTGATGTTTTTTCTTTGTTTTTGTAGAGTGTATTCGCCACAAATGTACAGTAGGGCCCCGCTTCCCAGGGCCCCGCTTCCCGGCGTTCCGCTAATGCAGTGGCTTTCGTTTTCAATTTTGAAGTCGATTTTGCTGCTTTTGCAGCATTTTCGCGCAATGTGCCCCATTAAAGTCAATGGGGTTCCGCTTTACAGCGTTTTCCGCTTTACAGTGGGGGTCTGGAACGGAACCCGCCGTATAAGCGGGGCCCTACTGTAGCAGAATGCATTAGGATTGTTTAAGCAGCCTCTTCGTGACGAACTCATATTCCTCTTCAAAAGAAAAAAGTATCAATATGATATTATATGCAATGGATAAACTTGCAAAACAATGTTCAAGAGTAAAAAGACAGACCAAACCCTGCTGCATATATCAGCAGCTACAGGTCGTATTGGGGTACAATCGTCATTTGAGGGGTATTCATTATCTCAAAAACTAGAGCCAATTCGGCAAAACTAATGTCATTTTTGGATTTAGCACCCCCAAAATACCCTAAAGTCATTTGAACATCCTTGGCAACTAAAAATTTTGTTGTTGTTGTTGGGCTGTGTTATATGTTGCTTTAAAACATTAAATAAAACAGGACCCTGCTAAAAGCTTTACTGCCTAAAAGTAGACAAAGGAATGACAATGAGAGGTATGTGAGAAGCAGCAAAGAAAAAGGGGGAAATGGATAAGGATAAAGGTAAAGGTGTCCCCACACTTATAGTGCGAGTCGTTTCCGACTCTTAGGGTGATGTCTTGTGACGTTTACTAGGCAGACCGTATATATAGGGTGGGATTCCTTCTCCGGCCTTTCTTTACCCCCCAGCATATGCCGGGTACTCATTTTACCGACCACGGATAGATGGAAGGCTGAGTGGACCTTGACCCCTTTTACCGGAGATTCGACTTCCTCCTTCCGCTGGAATCAAACTCCAGCCGTGAGCAGAGGTTCAGCTGCGTTACTGCTGCTTACCACAGTAAATCCTAACTTATAGTGCAAACCTATGCATGCTGACTCAAAAATAAATTACAAGATATTCATTTGACCTTACTTCCAAATATGTGTAAAGTTTAGTATATAACAACAACAACAACGCTGAGTGTGTGGGAGGGAGAGATCAAAATTCTACGCTAAGGAAAATCAAATGTTCTCAGAATACATTATCGTCATTGAGTCAATCTGATATTTCACAAACAATTCTGCAGTTACCACACATCAGAGAATCTCACATGCACCTGGATCACAGGTTAGTGTAAATCTGACAAACTTTTAAACTTGGGCTGGTTCATGTCTTCCCATGACCCAGTAGCCTCATAGATATATGCCAATAGGTGACAATAGAAAGTCATTTTGTGGCTGTAAGAATGTTTGTGCGAACCATCCAGAAGATGGGAAAACATTTAGCAACCGACAGTGATAGACAGAATATGAAAAAAAATGCCCTGGAAAGGGACATGTAAAGTTCGCAAGATGAAAGCAGAGACTGACGCTGGCTGAAAGCCATAAGTAAGAACATATGTGTTTATGTTGATTTGAAAGAAATGCAGTGGAAAGCCTTTAAGGGTATACATGTTTTGTCATCAAAATGATGGGCATGATAAATGGACTTAGCAGTAGGGTATCAAAGAGAAACAAAGGGGCTGAAATACAGCAAAGGAAAGCCAGAGAAGTAGATTAGAGTAAGCAAAAATGAGAAATAACAAGATCATGAACCAGGATTTTGACTATAAAAGAAGAGAGAAAAGGGAATCTTTTAGAAACATGAACGGAGAAGGGATAATAAAATGGGAGGAAAAGACAGGAGGCTAATCTAAGATAGTTCCAATGGTGCTTGATACTTAGATAAATGGTTGTCTTTGTTAGAAACAAAAGTAAAAAGAAAAACTTTGAGACACTTTATAGTTGGGAAACATTTATGAGACATCTACACTTACAGAGAAAGGCAACTGAAAATGTATGCTGAAATATCAAGAATACTATCCACATTCAAACCCACTATGTTGGAGAGGTTGCCAGCAACTGGGATCTTACTTCCACATGTGGTGGACCTGTGAGAAGGTCCAACGATTCTGAACCTTAATAATAGATAAAGTAAGTCTTATTACAGGTCAGTAGGTTCCTTGTGATCCCAGGCTAACATTACTGAATTTGTTTACTGGAGATTTAAAGAGCTTATTGTATAAAGAATTATTAACCCTTTTTATGGTAGCCGCCAGACAGGTCTTAACTCAAAATTGGAAGACAGCTGCTAACCTGACACTGGAGGCTTGGTATGAAAAAATATGGACCATTGCACTTATGGAAAAAGCCTCCAAGCAACTTAAGGCTCTAAAAGACACATCAAACAAAGATGACTTTGAGGAAACGTGGTACACTTTCATTCAATATATTAGAGGTAACATGTCTAGGACACCACCATCAACTCATGGCAATCTCTGGAATAACCTGCTGAGACAGTGAACATGACATTAACTAAAGCCTGCAATTGACCACAATACTTACAAATAACTTGTTAAATATCTTACCTCTTTGTGAATTACACACACACACACACACACACACACACACACACACACACACACACACATGGAATGTCTGGGGGGGAGGGGAGGAGTTAGGGGTTCTTTTGAGTAAGATTGTATTTATTATTGAAAATGCACAAATAAAACTATAAAAAAGAATACTATGAAAGAAATCAGTGTACAAAAGTATTTTCATCATTAATAGAATAAAATATTTTAGCAGGTAATCCAGAGAAAAGTTTTAAAATAAGAAAAGAAAAATAGATCTTTGATCAGAGGAACTCATGAAAGATAAGAGGCATCCTAAAGAATGGAAAGCAAGTGAACATAGAAAATGACAAATAATCAGAAAAATGGGACTACACTAGAGACCATTATTACCAGAAAGGTAAGTGGAGAGGGTACCTCTTAGCATATGAAAAAGAGACCAGGAGGACGGATTAGAGATGTGACGGAAAGGCTGCCATCACTTATCAAGCCCACCGACAGGTATCCCTTTCTTCTCATCCATGTGGGAACAAAAGACACTGCCAAACGGAGCTATGAAGAAATCACATCAGACTTTGAAGCACTGGGAAGGAAACTCAATGACTTTGGGGCCCAGATAGTTTTTTTCATCCATCCATCCAGTACTTAGAAGAGGAGTAGAAAGGGAAAGAAAAATACTGTGAATGAATGGCTACGAAGGTGGTGCAGACGTGAGAGATTTGGATTCTGGGACCATGGGCTATGGTTTCTGGAAGATGGACTGCTGGCAAGTGATGGGTTGCATCTCACAAGGACTGGGAAAAAGGTGTTTGGCCACAGCATGGAGAAGTTCATCAGGAGGGCTTTAAATTGAATCCTAAAGGGGAGGCAGACGTAAACTTGGTGGTAACGACTGATGAAGGCTTATGCACAGCAGCAGGACCAAAGAGATCGGCTCTAATAGGGCCCAGTAACAGCCCTCAGAAAAATGTAGTAAGGAAGCCAAGCCATAAATCACATGGTCTTCGATGTCTGTATACTAATGCGCAGAGCAAGGGAAACAAGCAGGATGAACTTGAACTCTTCATACAGGAGGGCAATTACGACTTGATAGGTATAACTGAAACTTGGTGGGATGACTCCCATGACTGGAATACAGCAATTGAAGGATACAACTTGTTCAAGAAGGACAGAAGGAATAAAAGGGGAGGTGGAGTTGCGCTGTATGTTAAAAATATATATCCCTGCACAGAAATACAGGAAGATGAGCTTGGTAGCTCCACTGAGTATCTGGATTAAAATTAATGGGGCACGTAACAAAAGGAATGTGGTGCTTGGAGTCTACTATCGACCACCCAATCAAGGAGAAGATGAGAATGTAACTTTTGAAAAGCAAATTGCCAATGTTTCGAGGAGGCATGATGTAGTACTAACGGGGGATTTCAATTATCCCGATATCTGCTGGGAGACAAATCCTGCCAAACACAGACCCTCCAAGAAATTTCTGACTTGTGTTGCAGATAACTTCCTCCTACAGAAAGTGGAGGAAGCAACCAGAGGATCAGCTATCCTGGACTTGATTCTAACCAATAGAGATGATTTGGTGGATGAAGTGGCAGTTACGGGAACTCTGGGGGAAAGTGACCACACCATACTTGAATTCCTGATTTTAACAGAAGCAAAAGCTGAGAGTAGCCATACGCACACCCTGGACTTCAGGAAAGCTGATTTTAATAAACTTAGAACAATTGTAAGTACAGTTCCGTGGCAAGCCACCTTAATGAGAAAAGGAGTCAAAGATGGGTGGCAGTTTCTAAAAAAGGAAATTCTAAAAGCCCAATGGCAAGCAATTCCAACAAGGAAAAAAGGGGGGAAATAGCAGAAGAAGCCAATGTGGCTTCACAAAAAGCTTAGAGATGACCTGAAAACAAAAAAGGATACATACAGGAAGTGGAAAGAAGGCCAGGCCACAAAGGAAGAGTACAGGCAGGTATCACGGAATTGCCGGGATGGTGTCAGGAAGGCTAAAGCTGAGAATGAGCTGAGGCTAGCGAGGGATCCTAAAAGCAACAAAAAAGCTTTCTTCAGGCAAGTCCATAGTAAAAGACAGAGAAAAGAAATGGTGGCACAGCTACTCAATGAGGGTAACAAAATGATAACAGATGACAAAGAAAAGGCAGAAGTGCTCAATTTCTACTTTGGCTCAGTCTTCTCCCAAAAAAGGGCCTATGACCCTCCCGGGAAACATGAAGTAGAAGGGTCAGAATTGGACCTTGAGATTGATAGACAAATGGTCAAGGAATACCTAATCACTTTGAATGAGTTCAAATTGGCAGGGCCCAATAAACTGCATCCTAGAGTATTGAAGGAACTGGCTGAAGAACTCTCAGAACCGCTCTCTATTATCTTTGCAAAATTATGGAGGACTGATGAAGTGTCGATGACTGGAAGAGAGCTAATGTTGTCCCTATCTTCTAAAAGGGCAAGAAGGAGGAACCGGGGAACTACAGACCAGTCAGCCTAACATCAATCCCTGGAAAAATTCTGGAGCATATTATAAAGCAGTCAATCTGTAAGCACCTTGAAAGCAATGCAGTGATTACTAGGAGCCAACATGGATTTATTTATTTATTTATTATTTAATTTGTATCCTGCCCTTCCTCCCAGCAGGAGCCCAGGGCGGCAAACAAAGCGCTAAAAACACTTTAAAACATCATAAAAACAGATCTTAAAATACATTAAAACAAAACAGCATTAAAAACATTTTAAAAAAACTTTAAAAAAGGGTTCAAAACCCATATTCTTCAACTGCAATAAAGTACAGTCTATATTACTAAAAAGGCGATTTCATTATATCATTTTGAACTCACTATCTGTTTAAACAAGTGTCACAGATGGAACATCTGAATTTGTAGCAATGCTTAAGAGTACAAGCTTGTATATATACTTTCCCTGGAATATTTCCTTTGGAACCAATTCCTGATTCCAACTGCCCAGCTCTATGTTTAATGCATCAAAATGTGCCTGCCTGTAAGCATTTGCTGCATGAGTCATAAAACAAAGAAAATATCAAAAGATTGCCACTTTAAAAATATATACCCTCACTTGTTTATTCTGTTTCTTAACAGATTTGTGGAGCTGGCACCTCAATACTATTTTAGTGATTTACCCACCAGTGAAAGCAAGACTATTCTGCAGGAAGAAATCAATCATTTATGAAGAACAAATCCTGCCAAACTAATCTCATCTCATTTTTTGATCAGGTAACCTCCCTTGTAGACAGTGGGAATGCTGTGGACATAATATATCTCGACTTCAGCAAAGCTTTTGACAAAGAGCCCCATGATATTCTGATTAGCAAGCTAGCTAAATGTGGGCTGGATGGAACAACTATTAGATGGATCCACAGTTGGCTCCAGAATCGTACTCAAAGAGTGCTTATCAATGGTTCCTTCTCAAACTGGGCAGAAGTAACGAGTGGGGTACCACAGGGCTCGGTCCTGCTCTTTAACATTTTATTAACGACTTGGATGAGGAGGTACAAAGCATGCTTATCAAATTTGCAGATGATACAAAATTGGGGTGCATAGCTAATACCGTGGAAGACAGAAACAAAATTCAAAGAGACCTTGATAGGCTGGAGCATTGGGCTGAAAACAACAGAATGAAATTCAACAGGGATAAATGCAAAGTTCTACACTTAGGAAAAAGAAACCAAATGCACAGTTATAAGATGGGGGATACTTGGCTCAGCAATACGACATGTGAGAAGGATCTTGGAATTGTCGTTGATCACAAGCTGAATATGAACCAACAGTGTGATGTGGCTGCAAAAAAGGCAAATACTATATTAGGCTGCATTAACAGAAGTATAGTTTCCAAATCACGTGAAGTACTAGTTCCCCTCTATTCAGCACCGGTTAGGCCTCATCTTGAGTACTGCGTCCAGTTCTGGTCTCCAGGATGCAGACAAACTGGAACGGGTTCAGAGCAGGGCAACAAAGATGATCAGGGACTGGAAACAAAGCCCTATGAGGAGAGACTGAAATAACTGGGCATGTTTAGCCTGGAGAAGACTGAGGGGAGATATGATACCACTCTTCAAGTACTTGAAAGGTTGTCACATAGAGGAGGGCCGCGATCTCTTCTCGATCATCCCAGAGTGCAGGACACGGAATAATGGGCTCAAGTTGCAGGAAGCCAGATTTCGACTGGACATCAGGAAAAACTTCCTAACTGTTAAAGCCTTATGACAATGAACCAATTACCTAGAGAGGTAGTGGGTTCTCCGACACTGGAGGCATTCCAGAGGCAGCTGGACAGCCATCTGTCGGGAAAGCTTTGATTTGGATTCCTGCACTGAGCAGGGGGTTGGACTCGATGACCTTGTAGGCCCCTTCCAACTCTACTATTCTATGATTCTATGAGACTTTGAAATGATTGAAACAGGTCTAGGTCAGTGAAGGAGCGTCTGTGGTTTATGGTTGTCACTGTACTGTTTTATATTCATTCTTATGAGCCTCATTGTTATTATTTTACCTGCGGATGTTTGTGCTTCTGTGTCCTCCATTTAGTAAGTCATAATGTTTTGGATTCAAATGCCTTAAAAAAAATGGTGATTCAGCTGAAGATCACCCAGTATTGGATTTAGAAGAGCCACTTTAAATCAAATACAGATATCCCATTCTTTGCACTGAGAAGTGCAATGGCATGACACACTGAAGTTATAAGCCAGTTTAAAAACTGACTGGGTGTTGCTGGACTGAGGACAACTTGGTGAAATTCTACTTTAGAGAAGCACATTTAAAAATATACCCTAATCCACAGCCCCATGCACACCCAAGATTGTGCACAGAGCTCCTATGTAAGTTCACTTCCCTATTCACAGAAAGGGAAGAGACTTATGGTGCAATGGGGGCCTTGTATCCACAAGGGCCCTCTAGATTGATAATTACCTTATTTTTAAAATCACATTAAATTGAAACTGCTACAATTAAAATTATCTTAGCACAAATTCCTCCTCCTTTTTAACACCCGAGAAAATCCTCAATAATAATAATAATAATAATAATAAATTTAATTTCTTCGTCGCCTATCTGGCCAATGGCCACTCTAGGCGACTTACAAAATTATTAAAATACAATTAATAAAATACAGTAATACAATAAAAACAATAGATCTACAACAACAATATTAAAACTGGGTAGGAGGCATTACAATTATATCGATTAACCCTCCCCGGATACCCCGAAGGCCTGCTGAAAAAGCCAGGTCTTTAAGGCTTTCCGAAATACATTTAGGGAAGAGGCATGCCGGAGATCTTGTGGGAGGGAGTTCCAAAGAGTGGGGGCCACCACTGAGAATGCCCTCTCTCTTGTACCCGCCAATCTGGCTGTTTTTGTTGGCGGGATTGAGAGAAGGCCCTGTGTGGCCGATCTTGTCGGGCGGCATAATTGGTGGCGTTGAAGGCGCTCCGTGAGATAAACTGGGCCGAAACCGTGTAGGGATTTAAAGGTCAATACCAAGACCTTGTATTGGGCTCGGAAAACAACTGGAAGCCAGTGTAGGTCGAACAACACTGGTGTGATGTGATCCCGGCGGCGACTATTCGTAATAGTCGAGCCGCCGCATTTTGTATCAGTTGTAATTTCCGAACCGTTTTCAAGGGTAACCCCACGTAGAGTGCATTACAGTAGTCCAAACGAGAGGTGATCAGGGCGTGTACCACCAGTGGGAGCTGATGAACAGGAAGGTAGGGTTGCAGCCTTCGTATGAGGTGTAGTTGGTACCAGGCTGCCCGGCTCACTGCCGAAATCTGAGCCTCCATGGACAGCCTGGAATCAAGCACAACCCCGAGGCTGCGGACCTGGTCCTTTAGGGGTAAACTCACCCCATTGAACTTCAGGTCAATGTCACCCAACCTTCTCTTGTCCCCCACAAGTAGTACCTCGGTTTTATCAGGGTTCAACTTCAGCTTGCTGCTTCCCATCCATCCACTCACGGATTCCAGGCAGTTGGACAAGGTCTCCACAGCCAACTCTGGTGAAGATTTAAATGAGAGATAGAGCTGAGTGTCATCCGCATATTGATGACACTGCAGCCCAAATCTCCTGATGATTGCTCCCAGCGGCTTCATATAGATGTTAAATAGCATGGGAGGATAGAGCCCTGTGGCACACCACAATTGAGAGGCCAAGGGTCTGATACCTCCTCCCCCAACGCTACCTGTTGGTACCTGTCGGAGAGAAAGGAATGGAACCACTGTAATACAGTGCCTCCAATTCCCAATCCCTCCAGGCAAAGCAGAAGGATACTGTGGTCGACAGTATCAAAAGCCGCTGAGAGATCGAGGAGGACAAGAAAGGTGGATTCTCCCCTATCTAATGCCCTCCTCAAATCATCAACCAGAGCGACCAAGGCTGTTTCAGTTCCGTGACCAGTCCTGAAACCCGATTGGTATGGATCCAAATAATCCATTTCATCCAAGTGTGCTGACAATATTGGTTGGCCACCACTCGCTCAATGACCTTGCCCAGAAATGGTAGATTCGAAATTGGGCGGAAGTTATCTAACACTTGGGGATCCAAGGAGGGCTTCTTTAAGATGGGCTTTACAATTGCCTCCTTGAAGGCTGATGGCATCACACCCTCTTTCAAGGATGCGTTTACCACCGCCCAATTTCTCTCTGCAGCTCACAATGATCATTTATAAATGCAGTGAGGTTCAAGTCATTATAATCTAAGTCAATGCATTAGTTACCAAATACATATACTTCCTTTCTGTTGGATACACTCATGTGAATTCATTTTGCCTAATACAGAGACATATGCAAATACAACAGCTTTAAACTATTCCATCTAAGTAAATGGCTACCACCATATCTTCAATACACTGGATATACTTTCCATTTATGGAAGAAGAGTTGTGATCACAGAAGGACTCCTCCTATGAGTACAACTCTTCTTCAGTGAACACAAGTGCCTTCTCATCGCCAACGGTTGTATTCAACGTTGTGCTGAGCAGATAATTCCATCAGTGCAAGCATTTCTCCTTGCACAACAGAATGTTCTCCTTCCTGCCCCCCAATCTGTTCTGAGAGGTTGCTCCAATCTTCCAGAGCAGATCTGAGGATGGTGCATGGGGGAGGAAGAGAGTGGGGAAAACCCTCTTACTTTTTAGTTGAATACCACCTAGGTGATTATACTAGATTCCACCCACTGTGGTTAACTTTTGGGGAGAAAGAAGTGCACATTTTAAAGAATACTTTAAAGACATATTGTTTCTCTTCTCAATTGATTTGGGATATTACTGGGTTTTAAGTAAAATTCAACCCCAGAAATAATGACATTTTGAGAAAAGTTGTATATTGTAGTTAAGCCAGAAGTCTTACATTTGTCTGTTTAACACTATTGACTTCAGTAAGACATTTTAAATCCTTATTTTGAATCCTTTTTTCCAGTTAACTAGAATGTGGACATTGCTCTCCCCGTCTGAATCAGTATGTTTACAGAAACAATTCTGAAGGTAAAATAGGCCTTTTAAAGAATTCCATACAAAAATTAGGTAAGGATAGCTGGTTGAAGGACAGAACGTCCTGCTATATTTTACATGATCCAACATGCACTCCATCCTAAGAATGTGGTTCCCCCCCCCAAACCTTTAATTACTTCCACAGCTAACAATTTTACTTTATAGTCTTCTACACTAAATGCTTACCATGGCTAGTGCAAATTTAAGTTAGAAATAGCATTTTATCTGATCTCACTGTCTGCAAAATAAACAACTGAGAATATGTGTAGGTACAGTCATGTTACTTTGCTAAACAGGGATTCACAAATGCACTTTCAGCAAGCCAGTGGCAGAAGCATTTTTCAGTCTGGCAAGAACTCTTCTCTGATCCTGACTAGGCTTCCAAAGCATTTGTGTATTAAGAAGCAAAACAACTTTCCTCTTTTGAGCCTTTGAAGCTCAGTCTCACATCATAGACCATATTCTTAAAGCTCAGGCAAAGGATGGGCTCCCCTGATCTCACGTTGGGCTTTAGAGACTTGCCACTTTTTTGAGTACCTATGAAACCCAACGTGAGGTTCTCCACCTTTGCCCTTCTGTAGGCCTACCATAATATCTGTGCTGAGACCCTGCCTTTCTACTGAGTTGAAAGAGGGGCAGGTTTCACATAAATGGGAAGGATCACAAATACTGGGTGGCTACTTCGGCCATAGTTACGTTTTGTTTTGGTTCCACTCATCACAGGCATGCAGACCCAAGTAGATTGTACGTTAAGCCTTTTGATTCCTCCCTGATGATCTTGCTCTTTTTGCTCTGCAATGGTTTTTCTGGAGTATACCTGCTTTCTACTTTGTCATATTGTGGTCTGAATTTTGCTGGGTTGAGGAGCAGGAGGAGAAGGAGCTGGTGAAAAGATGGCCTATACACAAAATAGTTTTTTATTCCATCCCATTTCTATGATTCAATAGAAGCAAGGTAACCTGCAGACATAGCCCTGAATTCATTAAACTTCTTCCCATCAAGTAGCTTTTCTGAATGTCTTCTGAAATCGTCTCAAATACAGAACACAAAGAATTAGCTTACTGTGTTATTTTGCTGGCTAAGTGAAACATATAGCAGATATATGCCATCTAATTTTGCGATGCTATATATATATATATTGCTTAACCTCAGTGTGACCAAGCAGACGAAGAACCACTGCTCTCTACAAAAACGTTGCAAGGAATGTTTCTTGGAATTATTTCCATACCTCTCCAGGAATAGCTGTTATCTGAATTCAGAAGG
Source organism: Rhineura floridana (assembly GCF_030035675.1). NCBI lineage: Eukaryota > Metazoa > Chordata > Lepidosauria > Squamata > Rhineuridae > Rhineura > Rhineura floridana. The sequence goes on along the minus strand of NC_084481.1, from coordinate 131,502,843 downwards.
GAACCTACATCTTAACCTAATAACATTGCATAGGAACTTTATTTACAGTATGATAAAAGAAACTATTTCTTTCTTACAGCTCCATTAAATCTAAGCCTCAGTTAACTAGTAGGACATTTTTACAATGGGTTTTCTGCCATACTGTGATAAATAGCTGTGTAACATCTTTCAACAATAGCTGTGGCCATAGCCCTCAATATAATGTATATAAACACAGCATCTTTTTAAACAATGCACAGCCCTCAATAGCAGGAAGTGTTCTCAACACAAATATTTTTACTACGGGTTGTTTTGTGTGTGCAGAGGGAGAGGGAGAGAGAAAGGAACAACTACTGAAAAGCATGAAAATTAAAAGTTTCTGTATAGTCCTGAAAAGTCTTTGAAATTGTGGCCCAGACAGAAAGATTTCCTGAAACCTAATGTTTTAAAGATAAAAGAGTTGGCAATAGGATGAAAGCTGCCCTACCTTTTTTTTAAAAAAAAGTAAGAGAAATGAATGGAATGGCTTATGAATATATGAGGCTTGCTCATTCAGGAACCCAAACTGGTGCCTATTTGTCCTGGAATATTGGTGTTAAATTACTGTGCAAATTTAAATAATCTTTAGCTAGCATGAACTTGATCCACCAGAAAAATGTAGGCCTGAAGATGGTTTTCTGAGGAGCCTTAACAAACTTTCAGAACTACACTTTCAAGGCTTTGAATGAAGGGCTTATTTTGAGTGCTTGAGCTTTTACAACACTAGGCAGCTTTTAAAATTTGTTACATATTACAAATGGCGCTGATATGGAAGGAATGCAGAATTGGCTAAATTGTAGGATAAATGGAAGTTTATGCAACAAGCTCAATGGTTTTCTTGCTCATAGCTAGACTCTAATATAATTTTACATAAAATGATATCATAAACCTGGACATGGTAAAGCTACAGTATTTACACTGGAGACTAAAGTCTGACATTCTGTCTAAATGAAATTTCCCAGTTGTCCAAAACACTTTTTATCTTGTTTCTATGCTAGCAGTTAGAAATGTCACTGCATATTGCCACTGTGACAGATGAGTAAAAGCACAAGAAAGCAACCTCTCTTAACTCGGCAGCATGGCAAATGTTGAAAAGCATTTAGGATTATGTTCCACAGAGGTCCAGGATTTGGGGCTCTCTCATTCTGTGAACTCTAGTTCACTCATTTAAACACGGATTCATGTAAAACAGCAAAAGAAGAGTATACTAATATGGGGAGAGGAAAGGCTGTCAAATTCAGGTCAGTCTGGATCAACTCTGCATACAGAACCCAACCTTGCAGGGCCACTGGCATTTGATATACCCCATAGGAAAGACGTGAAAAACCCGAAACCTCCAAGCAGAATACAATCCCTTGGGTACTTGATAAACTTCCAGTTTTTCTTCCATACATGGCTAGTAGGCTGTTTGGCTTGGCAGATTAGATGTTTTACAGGCTTGTGTCATGTGTTTCATTCTGCAATCCTGATATAATTACAGTGAGTTAATTTTTTACCCATTGAGTATAACTCTGAACAACTATGATAGGCAGGTCTAGCATCAACATGTGGCTTATTAAGGCAAGTGCCAGGGCCTAGTGCATTACTGAAGGATGCTGCATCATTTTAAAATGCAGTAACAAATTTTAATGAGCCAGCACTGCAAGAAGCACGAGGCCACACAGCTGCAGAAGTGACCACTTTTCTCTCCTCAGATGTCTAGGAGACCAGGCTTTTAGATGACAACATTGGTTTATAAACAATTTAACCGCAGAAAAGGATATAGTGGATTCAGACATTTCCTGTCACATTGTGGCTTTTGCAGTTACCATATGAAAGCAAGTATATCCATAAATCTACAAAAATAACTAGCCCACAAAAAGTACTTGCCCTCTCTTTGTTTCTAAAGACTTTTGCATGACTGGTGTTGACAGTTCTCAGTGTTTGCACAAAGGAAAAAAGGTCCCTGACACTTTTACTGGAAGTCCAGAGCATAATCAAAAGTTCAGGTTCCTAAAAAAGAAAAACTACATGACTATTTACTTGCATCATTTATTTTTACGATGAAATTTTGAAGGATAATGATGAGCACCGAATTTAAGAAACATTACCATCACAATTATCATACAAAATGTTTTTCCATTGTATCTCCCTTAGAATACAAATTCTCCAACTTTTTAGATTTTTTTTTGTACTAAAAATATACCGTGCTTATAGCCACAATATTGCTTTTAGGCCGCATTTTATAAAGAGGGGTTTTTTTACAAGCTTCTCATACAATATGTAATATTGCTACTTTCAAGTTCACAAGGTTTAACTTAAAAAACTCTCAGCTGTCAGTGCAGTCCATTCTACAGCCTGGGTTAACATAAAGGCTGAATGTGGGTCACACGCAATCTTTCTATTCTGCCATCAGAAAGTGCAGGAAAGTGAGGTTTCATCCTGTAGACCTAAATCAAAGTTTTTGATTTTTAAGAGTCAATGGGAAAAGTCATTTGGGCCAGGTTTTAATAAACACCCTATGTTTAACTATTTCAAATGGATGTGTTAGCTCAGAGCATTTTTAAAGGAATTGTTACTGGGTGTTCATTTTTTTATTCAAATTGCTTGCACGTGGAAATCTCTCTACCATGTAGAAGGCCTGACATGCGGATTGAGACAAAAGTCGTTCAGACTAAAAAGCAAACAAAACCCAGGGAGTGAATATAGCCTTGCAAATACATTTCAGCAAGTGTTTAGCCCAGCAAAATTCTTACTACCCTGCCTACCCACCTGTAAATATGTGAATTAAAAAGCAAATTAAAATCAAAAACTGCTGCTTATGATCCACACCCTGCTGTAGCAGAACTCTTATGAAAAAAGAATGAAGAGAACCAGACATCACAGAGATTTTGTTGAGACATTTTTCAGAAAGACTAGTAGCTTGAAATAAACCTAAGAATTGTATAATGTGCCTCCAATTTCTACTGTTTCGATCCAATTTCACTAAAATTACATACCTCTAAGTCAGTGTTTCAGTGGCTTCCAATCTGAATTTGTGTTCTTGGTTCATTGATTAAATTGTATGTGTCCATGTGCGTCCACTGGGTGTTCAAAAGCTAGGTTTGAGTGTCTATTTGGACACACAACTATTACTTTAAAATGCCTTGTGTTAGCTGCTTAAGAATCACAGAAGAGAAAGATGCTACTTCTGTCGAACTGACTTCTGTTGATAAAAGAGAATGCAAGCTTTACAGAATACTTCATTGTTCTTGTTGTATCAATTTAAATGATTATATCACCTTGACTTTTTTTTTAGTCTCTTTCAACTTCATGGAGTTTTTCCAGTCTACTTACATTCTAGTAATAGAAATTAGAAGCATACATAATCCCCAGTTGAAAAACTTTACAAAAAGTAAAAATATCAAACATGTACTTGTATATTTGTATGCAGCTTTCCCATAAGATTGTGCTCACTCATATTAAAACATGCCATGATTGTGTTAACAATATGGAAGACAGCAACATCAAGACAATGAAAAGAACATAGGAAAACCAACACTCCTAACAATCTAATAACAATTAATGTTAACCAAAGGAGTCTTTACACACAAAGTTTTCTTAAGCGCCAGAATCTTCTTAAGGGTTACAAATTCTGTCTTGTCTCCTTAAAGATTTTTAAAGGAAAGCTTCAAAAGTAAATTATGTGTTCCAGCTATAAAACTGAAGGACATATTTCAACCATGATCTGTTATATCCCAGTCTGCATCTGTGTTGGAATTGCTTTTCAAGATGTTTTAAAAACTTTTTTAAAAAAGATGTTTTTAAAGATGTTTTAATATATTTTAATACCTGTTTTTATGATGTTTTAGTTTTGTTTGCTGCCCTGGGCTCCTACTGGGAGGAAGGGCAGGATATAAATTTAATTAATTTAATAACAACAACAACAACAACAACAACAATAATAAAATTTGTGATTTATGATCAGTGGCTGCTCCAAAGCTATGGAGCAATCTTCCTGTGGAGACCTATCCAAAGCCCAACATTTTTAAATGTTGGCAAAGTGGCATACAACAAAAGTTATTTTAAAAGAAATATTGATTGACTGATACTGTGATAAGGATACATCACTTGCTATCGCATATTTGGCAAGGAAACTTGTAAAAGCATGGAAGACCAAATCAATCAAAAAGTTGCCAGCAGAGGCAAACACAATCCTTAGGATTTGCAACAGTGTTTGAAATATATGATTATTATTTCAAAATGGAAAAAGCTTCTATTCTAATTCTGGATCATATATGCAAGTAGTGAAAATGTTTGCTCAGGCTTTATAATAATACTAAAGTTCACTCTGAATAAAATCAGTTGACATAAAGGCCTTTAGGCTTTATCTCTCATCTCTTGGAATAGTATCAGTTGATATTAGTTCACTTTGAATAATATCAGTTGAAATAATAGCCCTTAGGCTTTATCTCACCTCAATTGGGTTCTACGCACACATTAACATAATTCATATCTGTGACTAGTTGTAGCTAAGTGCAGGTAAGCATTTAAACACACTTGTCACTAAAATGAATGCATTGTAAATAGACAAAAATCCACATTCAGAATTTCATCCAATTTTACATCAAACTTATCACGATGGTTTCTTATCTTGCTAGTAATACATGAGCGGCAGCCTCCTTCTACATGCAATCTGAACTGTATTGAGGCACTCATGTTTCTTGATTCTATTATTTCCTGTGGTGAAAGTAAAATGGAAGGAGAGTCTTATTTTAATTCAAATGGGCCAAAGCCCTAATCAGAAACTGAGTCCACTGAGCTAATTTGACTTTAAGAAATGAGCTAGTCTGTCTTAGATATTTTCAAATTTTTTTTCTTTCTTGTGTCTGTTTTATTTCTTCCACAAATTAACTATATGACAACAATGCTTCTAAGTCAAGTTCTCTATTAGACATTCTGGATATCATGATCAAACAGTTTCTCTCTCTCTCTCTCTCTCTGAAATTTACATTTATTTATGTTGTTGTTCTTAGACCCTAAAAGCCAGAAATCTGAGACAGCCGTCTTATATTTTGCCCCCAGATGAAGTGGAAAGAGGATTAGCAACATGATAAAGAGAAAACTAACATTTATTTAACTGAATATTTGGTAACAAAAAGTTAACAAAATGTTACTAGAAAATGTGCTCTGTTTCCATGATAAATCACAGGAGATGATGCATCAACACAATTTTAGGTATCAGATTTCAAATCAGTTCAAGCTTTAAAGTATTTTAGCTCCAAGTTCAGAGACACTAGGTCCAACACAAGGAAATACAAGGACAGCAAAAGGCTTGTCCTACCCCAACAATGTCCTGGAAAACAAATGTCATACTTACTGGAGAGGTGTGTTGCTAGTTCCCTCACTGGTGGGAGGGGCAGAGGCAGTGACAGCATCTTGATGGCAGTGATGAGGCGAGGCAAAACAATGGTGAGATCAGGGGAGCTCTGGGTTAACAGCAGCATAGGTACATGTATACCTGCAGCACTACTGCTGCTTCATCCCATCCAGATAACCACGGCACCACTACAAGGACACCACTGCCTCTGCCCCCCACTAATGGAAAGCATTCAATTTTAGCAATGTCTGAATTGCAGCATATGATCCCACAGGTCACTTCCAAATCAATGGCTAGGAACTGGAAGCATTATGGGTTGGATCCAGATATAGATGAGAAATCCATTTAAACAAGTGAGCATTCCTGGCTCTTTCTCCCACCCCATTACAGGCTCCTGAAAGTTGAAGGACCCTTTGGAATGGTATTTGATGGCACAAGAGGGATGTAGTATGGCAGGGAAATCAAAAGAATTTAGTGGGGCTGTCTTGCACCACAGAAAATGTCTTGCTGCTGGTGCAAGACATCTCTATGTCTGCACCAGACCTATATAAGTATATTCACTAACAGACAAAAAAAAAACACCCTTGTGGTTTAAGAACATACCTATAGCCCACAGATATTTCTATCAAACTTTAAAAAGCAGGGAAATTGGGCAGCTATAGTGAATGCACCAGGAGAGCAGGAGACCTGACCTCCTCTTTGAGATATTGTACTGCCCTACAAATTGGTCAAAATCTAAACACAGTTTGGGATGGTCTTTCACAGTCCAATCCACTTCCTGTGTAGCTTGGTAGAATTTGTTAATATGTGCCTCTCAGCATATGGTGAGTGGTGGCAATACCTGCAATCAGGACTCCATCTCTCAAGATGGAGAATTACATTTTTTTGGATATTGCTGGTGTTCTTCTTACTTTGCTTCTTTCCTGTGTTACTATTGTTTCTACAGAGAATCTAACCTAGAAAATTTTATTTCTCTCATTATTCATCGCAGAAATCTGTGTCATATTTGTTTTCATTAATTTAAAAGCCTTTTTATTGGTCAATGTCATATGATGGTGAAAACAGCCTTTTGTGTTTCAAACTGGAGGTTATGTTCTATTTATGTTTTGGGTGCATTAACAGTTGAATCTGAAACTGCAGTTTGATGTACAATCAGAATGATTACAATATGTTGCTGCTTAAGCAATACATCTAGCTGTTGGAAAAAACAAACTTGGCTTGCCCAAGATGCATGTTTTCAGCCTACTATGCTTAAACCACTCCACTTAAGGAAGGGTGGGCATCATCAATTAAAAGCGTAGAGCACACCTAGAAATTTGCTAGAATACATTTCACCTCTCACTGTTTTATCTTGTGCAAACTGAGACACTCCTCATGTCCACTGGAGACTATTTTGGACAACAGACAGTGCCATTATTCCACAATGGTTTTTGGGTTTTTTTAGTGTAAATTATGCAAACTGTTGCTGTACTTTACATATTCACAGAAACAGAAGCAAAAGAAAATGATTTACTATAGGAAACTATATGATTTACTGTAGGAAACGTCACTAAAATGGCAAAGTAAACCAAACTTATTTAAAGTGACTATCTCAACTATATCAACGGTCTTAATATTGTGCTAAAATAAGCACAAGTCTTGTTTCTGTTATTTGGGTTGACTGCAGGTGTTGCCAACACTCACCATATGCTCAGAGTCATATGTTACCAAATTCTTCCAAGCTACACAGGAAGTGGATTGGACTGTGAAAGACCAACCCAAATTTGTTTTCAATTTTACAAATTTTAGGGCAGTACAATATCTGAGAGGAGATCTGGTCTCCTGCTCCCTTGGTGCATTCACTATAGCTGCCCAATTTCCCTGCTTTTTAAAGTTTGATAGAAATAACTTTTGGCTATAGGTACATTCTTAAATAGCAAGGGTGTTGTTGTTTTTTGCCTATTAATGAATTTCTCTGCTTTTTAATCCGGGAGTTTGCCTGAGAATGGATTGATCATTTGCATGCTGATTGAGTTCAATGGGATTTACTCCCCTGCAATCATGCTTAGGTTAGGTGAAACTGACCACAGAAGAGGAGGAGAAGACGGTGGAAGGGCTAGAGTGGGCAGGGGAGGAGAAAGGAAAAGGGGTGGGGTGGAAGAGGAGGAGGAGGGGAAGGAGAGAGAAGGGAGGAGAGGAGAGGACAGGAAGGGGAAAGGCAGGTTTGATCATCTGTATGCTTATTGAGTTCAATGGGATTTACTCCCATGCAATCATGCTTAGGATAGGTAAAACTAACCAGGGAGGAAGAGAAGAAGGGGGGAGGGGAGAGAAGAAAGAAAGATGAGAAGGGAATAGGAGGGAGGAGGAGCGGAAAGCAGGTTTGATCATTTGCCTGCTTTTTGAGTTCAATGGGATGTATTCCTATAGAACCATGCTTACGATAGGTGAGACTGACCTGGGGGAAGGGGAGAGAGGGGAGGAAGGGTAGGGGTAGGGAGGTAAGTGGAGGGGAGGATATTGGGTGGGTGGGAAGCCCCTTTCCTTTCCAAAAGGAAAACACTGTGAAAAGTATCATTCTTTTTCAGGGTTTTCCCCACCTTTTTATTCTACAGCAGGCACATGTCCAAATTTAAACCCAAGCTGTCCCTGGCCACATCCACACCAGACATTTATTTCAGTTTAGACAGTCATGGCTTCTCCCAAAGAATCCTGGGATGTGTAGTTAGTGAAGGGTGCTGAGAGTTGCGGAGATGTCCTATTTCCCTCACAGAGCTACAATTCCCAGAAGAGAGGCTGACTGTTAAACCACTCTGGCCACTGGAGCTCTTTTAGGGGAACAGGAGTCTCCTAACAACTATCAGCACCCTTCATAAACTATACTTCCCAGAATTCTTTGGGGGAAGCCGTTACTGTTTAAAATGGACTAAAGGTCTGGTGTGGGTGTGGCTACCTGATTAGCCAAGCCAAACACCTGTGAGTCTGGCTTTTAGAACACTGACAGTTGGTTCTTACTGAGCATGCCTGCCCATATTATTGACTCCAATGTTAAATATCTTAAATTAATTACAAATCAGTCAGGTCTTTTTTTTAACTTTAAACTGCAGAAGATGAAGGTCAGAGTATTTGTGAACACTGCTGATTTTTAATTAATTTCAACAAATTATGAGACCACTGACAGAAAAAAGTCCAACAGGGGTCTGGATTTTTTCCTCTTGTTTTACACTTTGAACTCTCAATTCTCTCTGAGTGTTTTGTGTATCGCCATGAAGATGTAGAGGATTGTTAAGCAAGCATTTCTGAGTTTCTCGGAACTCAGGATTATAAATTTTGTAAGGTTTTGTTCTGAAATGAGCTTATGGGAAGCAGAATGGCATCGGGGTTTGTTTTCAATTTAATATTGCGGAATGCAAAAAATCTATGCTGGCTATAGTATACAGCCACATTCTTGGCTGTATAATTCAAGAAGACTATGCAGGATATTATTTTAAAAACACTTGTCATTATTGTTGTTAAATATTTTATATATATACATTACAAGGTTTGTTCTTGACTTCTATCTTCTTCTAATTTATTCTGTCAGCTGCTTTATAGTTCTTTGCAAGAGAACAGGAAATTCTCTTCTGCTTTGGTACAGCAATAATATGAATGTGTCTGTAAAGAATGAAAAGACTGTAATTTGGGGATTTCCCCCTTGGCTTTTCTCAGGAGAGTCTATTATACGACAGGCAATGCTGATTTCAAACCTGTTTAACTTAGTTCAGCAAATTGACTGCAGTTTCACCGCTTACTAGGATCGCAAGCTAGGAAACCTCAAGCCTTGGAGTTATTCAAGTTTGAACAGCAGGTCTTCTATATTAAATAGTTAAAAGCCGAATATAGCCAGGGGGAGTCATGGAATAGTAAAATTATATTTAGTGCTTGAAACCAAGGTTTTCAGCTACCCTTAGGGTTATTGTTTTGAAGAATTGCCATGCTCACTGAAGAACATAATCTTTGGAATGCGAAGCAGGAAATCAACAATTCCCATAAATTACTAAGCTTGCTCTTTAACAAAGCAGAAATTATTTGGATAAATACTGTCAACTGAAGAGCAATTATTTTATTTAACTACATATGTACACTATAATAAACAGGATACAAATAAGCACTAAAGGTTTGAATTGTATTCCCACTTACCTGGGAGTAAGCCCCATTGAATTTGATAGGTCTGAGTGTGTTGTAAGAGTTTTGCTTTCTTGTACACAAATATGTGAATATGTTAATGAAAAATAAATTCACGCTATTAAAAAAAGGCCAACTAACTATGTGCAAACTTATAGGATCAGGCCAAAGAACCAAACTGTCCAATTTATAAAAAGCACATTGGACCAGCTTCTTTGTCGATGTCAATACCAGATGAAGCTCAAAATGTATATTGAAACTATAGTGTACTGTACCCTGTTTTAAAAAGCTTCCAATTTAATAAAATTAACTAATTTTTCATGTCTGCTTTTACTGATTTGTTCTATGTTAAAGTCAATGGCTAGTTGTATAGATTACATAGGTGTATAGATTACATAGGTGTATAGATTTTGTGTTCCTAATGTAAAATGTAAGTTGGATACACAATGTTTAGGGTAGTATCCAAAGAAATATAACACCAAGACACTTGTAGCATTCTGTTTCTTCAACAGCTATTCCTATTCCTAGCCTAATGTAGTATGTCAAACCACTTTTGAAACAGATAGACTTTCCAAAGCAGTTGATGATATGGCCTGGGAGTAAGCAGTTAGAAAAAACCACAAATTTTACTGGAGTAGCACAAGCCCTTTGTATGACTGTAAGTAGCACTTGGATCCAAGCCAATGAGTGAAATACACTTCCATTGAAAGAAAGGGAAACTGCTAAGATGCCTCCACCCTATTTTTCACAACACTGATCTTTCTCTTCAGCTGTCTGCACCACATTCCAAACAATTAAGATGTAGTCCTCACCCTTAAAGGAACATTTCTGGAGAGCTCCTGGAGCTGACATGGAGAGGAAGAGACAGTTTCTGCCAGCCCCCTTCCATCGGGGATCTCCAAATTCAACCCCTAAGCAATTGTTTGCTGTAACACCAATGACAACCATACAAAATAAGGGACTAATACAAAATAATGAAGGAAATAGCAGCAGTGTGTATCTGTGTGCACACACATGCATGCACCTTAATATATTTTTGTCAGCAAGTTTCCCTTGTGGAAGGGCTGTATCTCAGTAGCTTCAATCCCTGGCAAATCCAGGTTGAGCAGGGAACAATCTCTGTCTAAATCCTAGACACTCAATGATAGAACTAGATGGTCTGATTTAGTATAAGGCAGCTTCCTGTGTCTCTAAGCTAGCCTTTCCCAATGTGGTGCCCTCCAGATGTTTTGGACTAAATCAGCAGCTCCAGCCAGGGGTTGGGGAAGCCGGTTCGAAATAGTGTGAATGCAAATGCACGGCTGTACTAGCCATAAACAGATGTTGTTTTTTAATTTGGGTTTCATAAACTATTAATCTGAAAATCTTAGCATTTATTATTAATTAGCACTACTTTTTTTGCTATCCTCTATGCAACCTGACCACTATATAACTGGTAACTGCCACTCATTGCTCTAGCTTGCACTGCACGTCCTCTTTCTACACCTTGCCATTGCTTGCCTCCATTATCAGTTCAGGAAGAAATTTCAACAAAACTCTTCCTCTGGTCACTGATATCTCTGGGAACCAAATCCATTAAGATATTTCTGACCCTGCTCATGCTACTTTAACTGTCTGGTGAACAGGAAGGAACTGATAAAAATAGGATTACAATGCCCTTACAGATGAACTAGCAAGAGACTTGATTGTGATTGATGCCTGAATAAACATACAATAGCAGGCCATACATCTCAACAAGGCTTTGATAGAAGTAGAAAAAGAGCCTAGGTTTTCGCTGCCTAGAGTATTGCTTTTTTCTCATTGAAACATTTGGGAAAGAAGCAATTCACTACAAAACCCCCGCAAGGGGATTCTGGTTTGTTTCTTTCATTAGAAGTAAACCTGAGAAACAAATGCTACAAGCTTGCTATTTATGTGACTCCATATGGCAACTGTAAAAGCACAAAAATGAATGAGAGTATTTTTCTTCAAAAAGATTCAGATTATAAGCCTGAATGAAGGCAAATTTAGCAATACATCATTGTTGTGTGAAAACTGTTGTTTCCCATATCAAATATGTAAAATGGGTGCACATCTTTAAATGCATAGGCATGGGCATCTAGGAAACCTGTCCAATCAGCATAAAGCATTTCCTATGTGTTACTGCTGCTTGTAAATATTCATTTACTAAATGATTCTTTAACCAAAATCCATTAAACAAAATGAAGACAATAGTCAAGAAATCAGAAGAACGCTAGGACTAGGGAGGGCAGCTATGAGAGAACTAGAAAAGGTCCTCAAATGCAAAGATGTATCATTGAACACTAAAGTCAGGATCATTCAGACCATGGTATTCCCAATCTCTATGTATGGATGTGAAAGTTGGACAGTGAAAAAAGCGGATAAGAGAAAAATCAACTCATTTGAAACGTGGTGTTGGAGGAGAGCTTTGCGCATACCATGGACTGCAAAAAAGACAAATAATTGGGTGTTAGAACAAATTAAACCAGAACTGTCACTAGAAGCCAAAATAGGACACATAATGAGAAAACATGATTCACTAGAAAAGGCAATAATGCTGGGGAAAACCGAAGGGTGTATAAAAAGCGGAAGGCCAAACAAGAGATGGATTGATTCCATAAAGGAAGCCACAGACCTGAACTTACAAGATCTGAACAGGATGGTTCATGACAGATGCACTTGGAGGTCACAGATTCATAGGGTCGCCATAAGTTGTAATCTATTTGAAGGCACATAACAACGACAAATGATTCTTACCACCTGAGTCAAGTGGGTGCTCCTGAAGGCAGATTTTTAAATCTGCTCCTAAGGCCAGTATTTTTTAAGTACTTAATTTTAAGAATTAATTTTTAGAATTTTGAAAATATTGGACAACAAAGATGTTAAGGTGTAGAATTTGGGTTAGGCTTTTGTATGCTGTGTGACAGCGTTTTCTGTGTATAACGGGCATGAGGATTATTAGCCAGAGATTATGTCAAAAGCTGGATAAAATGTTTTAGAATTGTTGCAGAAAAAATGGCTAAGGCAGCCTTTCACAACCTGATGCCCTCCAGATATTTTAGACTACAAATTCCATCAGCACCAGCCAGTATGCTGACTGTTGGAAGTTGTAGTCCAAAATATCTGGAGGTCACCAGGATAGTGAAGGCTGTGCTAAAGTCTCAAAAATAAGGTAGCAAGTGAAAATAAGATCAAATATATTTTTTTACAATGTCTCAAGATGTAATTCAAATGTCAAGATGTAAGACTTAAGATAAGAAGAACTCTGCTGGATCAGACCAAAGGCTCATCAAGTCCAACACCCTGTTCCCACAACGGCGAATCAAATGCCTGTGGGAAGCCTACAAGCAGGACAAAGTGCAACGACACTCTCCCTAATTCTGTTCCACAGCAACTGGAATTCAGAGGCACGTCACCTCTAATACTGCAGGTAGTATGCAACCGTCATAACCAGTAGCTGTTGTTATTAGCCTTATCCACAATCAATTTGTCTAATTCCCCTTTAAAAGCAATAGAAATTGGTACTTATTACTGATTATTACTACTGTGGCAGTGAATTCCATAGTTTAGCTATGCACAGGGTAAAGAAGTACTTCCTTTTAATTTATTCTGTCTCTCTTAAATATTTTAAAGGCATCTTTTTCTAGGGATGCTTGAGGAATGCGATCTTGTGAATTCCAAACTGATCTATTCCACATCTCTCACATTTATGTGTAGATCAGAATATCCATCCATATATTAACATGAAAACACAACAGTCTTTCTCATTTGTAAGTATAGATTTCAGGGAAATAATACTCTACAATCAGTGCAATAAGTCCACTAACTGTAGTTTGGAATCTGCCATATTTATGAAACCATATTCAAATTATGTATATTACACGTAATTAAAATTAGCCATGGTCTTCAATTTCATGATGCATTTCATCATTGCTCTTGACATCGAATAAAGTGGCCATGATAGATTATGCCTTGTTACCAACTAAATATAGGAAATGGAATATTTTTAAGCCAAGACATCCAAAGGCAGTTTATTGAAGTAATCCTGACAAAACTGGCTAGACAAAGCAGCTTTTTGTGAGGACGCTTTTAGTACAATATGCAAAGTCATCAAATAAAAGATAATTCAATATATAATGGGAGATAAATTGTGTAGTCCTTCAGGTCCTAATCCAACAAACAGAATTTAAGTGTGATCTTACCTTTTTATGCTACAGTGATTATCTTGACAAAACACTTGCAAATCACAGGAAAGTTATCCTACTTGCTCATATTTGAAAAAGTGGCACACAGAGAATTCAGATCTGATCTTCACGTCACTTCAAACACAGTGCATTTTAATGGAATTTGTTTACACAATCCTTTTCACCTGCAGATCCCCTTTAAAGCGATTCAATGTTCAGTCCCAGGGCTCTCTAGAAAGGGCTGGGAAAGGTTCCCTGCCTGAAACCCTGTAGAGCTGCTGCCAGTCAGTGGAGACAATGCTGAGCTAGGCAAGCTTCCTCCTATGTTTTCAGTTTTCCATGTTAACCTCCATCCACGCACCAAAGAAAAAGGAGAAACTAAAGTTGCTTTAGCTTGCAGGACGACAAATTATGTGAAGATGGATAGTGGATAATTAGTGGCATGATTTATTTAAAATACTGCAAGCACTGGAGGCTTGCTCACAGACATCACACTGTTGTATTAATTTAATGGCAACAGCTGACTAGGTCCATTAATGCGCCAGCCAAAGTTCAGCCACACCTTCAGGGTGTTGGGTATGAACAGTTCTCTGGTCCTTCCAGTGAAGATGTGTGTAAGTTACCTAGGACTCCAACAAACCTCAGATACAATCATTTATCTCCATGTGGCTCTCTGCCCCCCTTGAGCCAGTCACTGTCTGTCAGCCTAACTTACCTCACAGGGTTGTTGTGGTGATAAAATCAGGAGGGGGAGAACAATACTCATATGCCACCTTGAAGGAAAGGTGGGATATAAATGTAATAATAAATAAATAAAATGCCGCCAGAAATGCCCTTGCGAGGAAAGGTACACAGGGAGGTACTATTCCTCACACTGACTTTGGAAGGCAAAATGGCCCCATTTCAACCTCTGAGGCAGCTGCTGTTCTTTCTAGTGGCCTGATCGTGAAAAAAGAAAAGAAATTAAAGGCAGCCCTCGGACCATCTAATAAAATTCCAGAGCAGGTCACATTCCAATCCACACATTAATTCATATACTGCTAATTGGAGGAGTTTGTTCTGGAGTGCAGGATCACCCCCCACCAACTTCCCAAGCATATCTACTGCATGTAATGGGGCTTCCTGCCCCCTTCTCCTGAGAATAGCCCCCTTTAAAATGGGAAGGGGGGAGAGACACATGCAGATAAATGGGTTGTATCCAAAGTCAATTTTTATAAGCCTCTGCCCAATTCTTGCTGATTCACCCCCACCCCATGCACCACATTCCTCCACTCATGTAACTCTGGATACAATCCATTATCTCCATATGCAAATAGGAATATTAATGACCTACTATACTGGGTTGTTGCAAGAATGAATGTTATAAGGGCTATAAAACAATGATGCAGGTTCTTCAAACATTCTGAATAAAAAAACTTTCCAGAAAAATTGGTATCTGATTAATCATGCTTGCATTATGTATAGTTTTGTGTTTGTTTTTTTATTGAAAAAATATCTATATTTACAAAACAAGAATCAAAAAACAACAAATGATAAAGCTAAAAATCCAACAAATTGAAACAAAACTTCCAAAGATTACATAAGTACCTTTAAAGAGATTTTCTAATAAACAAAATAGTAATAAAATATGATTTTGAACTACTAAGCTAGCAAACAAAATAGAACTATATATAACAAACACAATCCTGAAGTTGAATGCATTCAAAATGCTGTAAAACCATTATTTATATCTGATTTTAAAAAGTGTTTTTCTTGCTATATTCAATAAAAGGGCACCAGTGTATTATCACCCCCTTTAGGATGCACACCTTAATGTGGTGAGGGGGTTTGAGAGTGTTGAAGAAGCTAAGAGCAGTGCCGTCAGGAGTCTAGACCAACAGGCTAAACTCCTAGCAGAGGCACCCAAGGCAGAATGGTCAAAGCTGAGACACCAGACTAAGATGCATCCAAACTCAGAGGAAGGCAATGGTAAACCACCCCTGAATACCTCTTACCACGAAAACCCTATGAACAGAGTATCCAAAATGCAACATGAGATAGTGCTGGAAGATGAGACCCCCAGGTCAGAAGGCACTCACCGAGCTACTGGGGAAGAACAACAGACAAGTACGAGTAGTGCTGTGACTAATGACACAGCTGGGTCAAAGCTGAAAGGCAGCCCAGAGGCTGATGCACACAGATACGAAAGGAGACTCCGGAGTTGTACGACGCACACAATAGGAACATGGAATGTGAGAAGCATGAACAAAGGAAAGTTAGAAATTGTCAAGCAAGAATTGTCAACAAATTGTCAACAAATATGGAAAACTAAACAGTGGCCCACAGACTGAAAGCATTCAATATATATCCCAGTTCCAAAGAAAGGGGATCCCAGGGAATGCAGTAATTATCGAACAATTGCCTTAATATCCCATGCAAGTAAAGTAATGCTCAAGATTCGACAACAAAGGCTCTTACCATATATGGAACGAGAAATGCCAGATGTCCAAGCTGGATTTAGAAAGGGAAGAGGCACCAGAGATCATATCACAAACATACGTTGGATAATGGAACGGATCAAGGAATTTCAGAAGAAAATCACCCTGTGCTTTATAGATTACAGCATAGCCTTTGACTGTATAGATCATGAAAAACTATGGAACGCTTTAAAAGAAATGACTGTCTTGATGCGCAACCTATACTCTGGACAAGAGGCTACCATAAGGACAGAATATGGAGAAACTGATTGGTTCCCAATCGGAAAGGGTGTGACAGGGGTGTATTTTATCACCCTATTTGTTTCATCTATACGCAGAACATATACGAAAAGCAGGATTGGACCAAAACGAAGGATATGTGAAAATTGGAGGGAGACATATCAATAATTTAAGATATGCAGATGATACCATAGTACTAGCAGAAACCAGTAATGATTTGAAAAGAATGCTGATGAAAGTTAAAGAAGAAAGCACAAACGCAGGACTACAGCGGAACGACAAAAAGACTAAAGTAATGACAACAGAAGATTTATGTAACTTTAGAGTTGACAATGAGGACATTGAACTTGTCAAGGATTATCAATATCTCGGTACAGTCATTAAACAAAATAGAGACAATAGTCAAAAAATCAGAAGAACGCTAGGACTGGGGAGGGCAGCTATGAAAGAATTAGGAAAGGTCCTCAAATGCAAAGATGTATCATTGAACACTAAAGTCAGGATCATTCAGACCATGGTATTCCCGATCTCTATGTATGGATGTGAAAGTTGGATAGTGAAAATAGCAGATAAGAGAAAAATCAACTCATTTGAAATGTGGTGTTGGAGGAGAACTTTGTGGATACCATGGACTGCAAAAAAGACAAATTGGGTGTTAGAACAAATTAAACCAGAACTATCACTAGAAGCTAAAATGATGAAACTGAGGTTATCATACTTTGGACAAAATGAGAAGACAGGATTCACTAGAAAAGACCATAATGCTGGGGAAAACAGAAGGTAGAAAAGTAGGAAGGCCAAACAAGAGATGGGTTGATTCCATAAAAGAAGCCACAGACCTGAACTTACAAGATCTGAACAGGGTGGTTCACGACAGATGCTGTTGGAGATTGCTGATTCATAGGGTCACCATAAGTCGTAGTCGACTTGAAGGTACATAACAACAACAGGTAAATACACACACAGGTACACACGCATTTCACACTGTTGACGATCTCTGCTAATATCTATACAAATTCACACAACAGGAATGTATAAAGTAATAATGCTCCAACTAAACTGATGCTAATTATCTATAGAGAAAATACAACAAGGAATCTGGATTTATGCGGCATATATATTATAGCCAACACAATCTGGCTAGTTTTAAAACTATATTATGAAAGCAATGTCATAGGAAATGGAGTAGACAGAATTTTGTATTGACTTTAACAAAGCTTCTGATGTTATACTCATGTAGATTTTATTTGAAAAGTTACCTTAAATTGGCTTGATAGGTGAAATGTCACATGAATTGACAAGAAACAGAACACTACAATAGGATGGGAGAGAGATGTGGGGTGCACTCTCAGAGTATTCTAACTGGGCTTACTTACGGCTCACTTAAACAAGGTAAAGGGTTCTACATGCTCCAGTGTCATGTTAAAATGGTTCTTAACCTGTGCACCCCCCATGCGCAGCATCCACATGCATATGGTCTATATAAAATCCTGCATGGGTAAATGTCATTTTCTGTCCTTTCGCCATTAAATAAATAATAATTAAATAGTCCCTCGGGATTTATGTTGGTGATCTGGAAAAAGAGATAAATACAGTCTTCATTACCTTTATAGAATTGAGAGGTATGAAAGCAAAACAGAACAATTCTGCCAAAGAAGCTAGTCATTGGTTTGTGTGTGTATACCAGCAGAGGAAAAGGATCACTCCTGGTAAAATGAAAACTAATAATGCTGCATCAAAATTATAAGGATGGAGATATTTATAGGAATGTAGGGGGAAACACAGTAAGAAACATTAACTGAAAATCTATTGATATGTTATGCATGATATGATATGGTATCACCTAATAGGGTAACTGTAGCCTGCTGCATCTATCAGGGAGAAGATGTTTAGAGACAGGGACTGGTGCTCCATTTTGGGCCTACATTCCTTTTGCAAATAATATTGTTTTAGCAGCTCCTTTTTAAGATACCAAGTTTCAGTTATCAGTACTTCTACAAGCTCTTCTAATCCTTTAAGTGGAATTGTTTTAGCTAAAGCAAGGGTGAGAGCATCCATAACACTGCTGAGCTATCAGAATCTCTTGCCCCACGACAACAAAGAGTGGTTTGTTTAATGTTTAGCATTTAACCCTGCAACATTTTATTTATTTAGATATTTATTATTTACCCATTAACCACATCATTTGGGTGGCTTCTAAATAAAATATATTACAATGAAATATATAGCAATCTGAATTTAAACAATCAAATCAACACCAAACAATAAATGTGCAGGTTTCACTGGCAGAGTGGACAAGTAGTGCAACCATAATGGCATGTTGCAAGAGACAAGGCTTTTGCCAGCCTCAGCAGAGTTGGACACCTGTTGATGGTCCTGTGACTCAGAAGGGCCCATTGGCAACCTTGCTCATCCCAACATTGTCAGTGCCCACAAGGGGCCAACCTAGTGCTGCCACTACTCATCCCTGACATTTAGTGGGCAGATCACACTTATGGATAGGAGGGGGCCGCAGGGGGTGGGTTTGCACCATCTTAGATTCACCATTGTCAGGCATTGTATTTCAGGGAATCTAAAATGGCCATCTGCCACAAATCAGTTGTTCAGCTCTTTCCCATCCAAAAGTGCTACCACCTGCTGGCTCAATATGTCCCGGGGTGGGGAGGTGAGTGACTGGCAGCAACAGCAAGTAGCACCAGTACTGGACAGGAACCACGATGGCAGTGAAGGCTGCAGCAACACCAGGCAGGGTTCCCAATGTCAGCAGGGGTGGCCAGTGCTTCAGTAGCACTGGGCAGAAGCCCATTGTCAGCATCATGCCAAGGGCCCACTAACGTTTGGCCCAGCCTTGGCATGAGGTCTAGATGATTACCCTTCAACCAACATATATTAAACAAAAACGTATGAAAGTGTGGGATAATGGGCCTTCCTGCAAAGATCTGAAAATATTCCAAATGACACAACCAAGCACTTAAATTTAATATGCACCTTAGCTAGATGAAGCCTTTTTTAAAAGTACAAATACTATACAATGCAGGGAACAGAATATGAAAAAAACCCTACAATTGCTAACATTCCTGGCACAAGTAAGAGGTGTATTAAGGCCAAGATGGTTATGAACATCATGTAGGGAAAGGAATTACTGCAAGCAAATTAAAAATTGTATTAAAATAACTCAATAATTGGGTGCTCAACAGCTCAGGATTCAGGGCTCCAAATTCCATAAGCATCCACAAATCACTCTGAGGAACTCTGACTGAGGCATGAAAATGTGGCTGGATTTGAATGGACATCATCCTCTTTAAGGGAGAGCATTTTAAGCTGCAGTTTGGAAGCCATTTCCTGGCCAGGGCTGGCTCTAGGCTGGCTCCAATTAAAAGCCAGGAATTGTAGGCTGTATATCATGTAAAATTTCTGTCAGTAATATTGATTACACAGAGCAACAGTCTCCAGGAGGAAATTACAGAGCCTCATTACTTGAGTTATTTAAAATTAGAATGGACAAGCACTCAAGATGATAGCACTGAGAACAATTTGGCACTTGCAAGACAGCATAATAGAAGTTTTCTATCTCTAATACCCCAATATGAGCTCAAAAGACAATAAGCAGAGAGACAACCCTCTGCAAAATTAAATCACTGGGAATCAACCAGAGAATGGAAATTAAATCACAGGAATGTATTTCCCTTTTTGTAAGCATTAGCATTAATCTCATGCAAAAGTAAAATATTAGTTAATTTGATTCCCTTTGCCTTCCAGACATAGGTCGAAATGAATCAATACATGAAGAATGATTTCTCTGATAACTGAGGGAAAGAACAGAAAGAAGAATCTGTAGGAAAGCAACCCAAAAGGAAATGACTCAAAAGAAGGGGGGGATCAAATTCTAGGTAAGAGCACTGCATGGGAAAACAGTATTCCAGTTGCTTATTTAATAGTAAAAGAGGTATTAAGTGGGCTGAAATATATTCATGAGGTACAGATTATATTTTGCTCCAAAATAAATACATTTTATTTTGAAAAACTGCAGAATGTACCTTCCTCATCTGTTTCTTATCCACTGGCATGTCAATTACTACAAAATTACTTCAGACTTATGGTGCAGCTGAAATAAATACAAACATGGGTTACAGAGGAGCTCTATGACTTTTTTTTAAATTGTGCAATCAAAAGAAATAATATTGTGAATAAGGTATTGGAAGAATTCAATCTCTACTCTCCCCCTTCCACTGCCCACCAACCCAGAAACTGGGGATTCAGCATGCACAGATCACAAAATAACTTCCCATTTGCTACAAAGTCAGACTATTTGCTGTGTAAGAATTATTGAAGAGCAGATCCTGTTATAACTTTCTTGACAGGTATTACGTCTAGATTGTGTTGAACAGAGGGATGCTGGTATAAGATTGTTATTTAACTTTGCTCTATAAAACATGAAATGCGAGTTTGGATAAAACACAACACAATGAAGCAGCTGTGACTTGATCATCCAACTGGCATTCAGCAAGAGAAAGAGTTTATGTCACCCCAAATCAGGCTGAGCAGGCAGCTCTGACTTACACTGCCCAAAAGGTTACCAGATTGACACTGCAGCACCCCAGTCCCTGCTAGCAACTGTTACAACATTCTCACAGATGTGGAGAAGAGGACTGAAGCAATTTTGTGCGTCCAGAAACAGTCAAGTCGCTACAAAAGGTATTATCCCCCAAGTGAGTTGAAAATAAACACACATGCCCTCACAAAAGTATAGTTAAAAAATCCGTATGTGGAGTGGAAAAGTGGCATTTAAATTGTATATTCAAATGCATCCTTAGCTGATATTTAACTTACGAGTGTGTGCGTTCTTGGTATGTATGTGCAAATTTATTTATTTATTTATTACATTTATATACCACCCCATAGCCGAAGCTCTCTGGGTGGTTTACAGCAATTAAAAACAGTAAAAACAAATATACAAATTTTAAAACACAAAAAACAATTTAAAAAAACATTTAAAAATTTAAAATTTTTTAAAAACAATTAAAAAACACATGCTAAAATGCCTCAGAGAAGATGAAAGACTTGACCTGGCGCCGAAAAGATAATAGTGTTGGTGTCAGGCGCACCTCGTCAGAGAGTTCATTCTGTAATTTGGGGGCCACCACTGAGAAGACCCTCTCCCTTGTTGCCAGACTCCCAGCTTCCCTCGCAGTAGGTACCCGGAGGAGGGCCTAGGATGTTGAGTGTAGTGTACGGGTGGGTTCATATCGGGAGAGGCAGTCCATCAGGTATTGTGGTCCTAAGCCGTGTAAGGCTTTATAGGTTAAAACCAGCACCTTGAATCGAGCTCGGAAACATACAGGCAGCCAATGCAAGCAGGCCAAAATCTGTTTTATATGTTCGAACCGTCTGGTCCACATTACCAATCTGGCTGCTGCATTTTGCACAAGCTGCAGCTTCCGAACCATCTTCAAAGGCAACCCCACGTAGAGAGCATTGCAGTAATCTAGCTTGGAGGTTACCAGAGCATGGACAACTGAAGCCAGGTTATCCCTGTCCAGATAGGGGCATAGCTGCCCACCAACCGAAGTTGGAGAAGGCACTCTGTGCCACCGAGGCTACCTGAGCCTCAAGTGACAGAGATGGTTCTAGGAGAACCCCCAAGCTATGAACCTGCTCCTTCAGGGGGAGTGCAACCTCATCCAGGACAGGTTGGACATCCACTATCTGGTCAGAAGAACCACCTACTAGCAGCATCTCAGTCTTGTCTGGATTGAGCCTCAGTTTATTAGCCCTCATCCAGTCCATTGTCGCAGCCAGGCACTGGTTCAGCACATTGACAGCCTCACCTGAAGAAGATGAAAAGGAGAAATAGAGCTGTGTGTCATCAGCATACTGATGGCAATGCACTCCAAAGTTCTGGATGACTGCACCCAATGGTTTCGTGTAGATGTTGAACAGCATGGGGAACAGAACTGACCCCTGTGGAACCCCATACTGGAGAGTCCAGGGTGCCGAGCAATGTTCCCCAAGGACCACCTTCTGGAGCCGACCCACCAAGTAGGAGCGGAAGCACCGCCATGCAGTCCCTCCTACTCCCAACTCAGCTACTCTACCCAGAAGGATACCATGGTTGATGGTACTGAAAGCCGCTGAGAGATCAAGGAGAATCAACAGAGTCACACTCCCCCTGTCTCTCTCCTGACAGAGGTCATCATACAGGGCAACCCAGGCTGTTTCTGTGCCAAAACCAGGCCTGAAACCCGACTGAAATACATATCAATTCTTACGACACTTGAGGGCTAGATTTTAACAGACTAACCCCATATGAGTGTAAACTATAAATAGTTTTTGCTGAAACAAATTCAGCTTGACACCCAAGTTACATAGCTAGACTATAAAGGCCCCCACAGTAAACTCCATGTGCAATCAGGGCTTCTGAGTCTCCTCCAGTCAACTAAGTTTCAAAAGTAGCCTTCCCAAGTACCCCAAAAACACAGGAACTTCCAAGGTGGTCTTGGATACAGCAGAGGTTTCCAGTTGGCAAACCACAGTGCTTGCATATCTCTAAGGGCTATTTCAATCCCAGATTTAGTGCTCATTGTATAACTGTTATTTAATATCTTATTTATGTAAGTAAATCAAAACAGCTACTTTCTTCTTCTTTTTATTTGTAAGGCAGGGGTGTCTACCAGATATTGGTGGACTCCAGCTTTCCTAATTTCCAGCCAGCATGGCCAATGGTTAGGGATAATAGAAATTTGGATTCAACAGCAGCTTGGGGGGGGGCACCAGTTACTACCCCTGATGTACAGGATCACAACATTTATCCTTATCTGCTTTAGCCTGGCTCATATCGTTCTCCCCACTCCAAAAGC
Source organism: Rhineura floridana (assembly GCF_030035675.1). NCBI lineage: Eukaryota > Metazoa > Chordata > Lepidosauria > Squamata > Rhineuridae > Rhineura > Rhineura floridana. The sequence goes on along the minus strand of NC_084481.1, from coordinate 131,479,607 downwards.
TGTGGTTATCTTCTAAAATACAACAGAGAATTTTGTGAACATTTTGTGAACATTTCCTTTGATTGGCTTCCTAGTTCCTGACACAATGATATCTCAAATTTCTTTAAACAGTAGATTTATACAGGCAACACAAATTCTATTATTGAATTTTTACAGAGTAATGACTGGCAATAATTAGAAAACATAAACAACAATGGTCAGTATTTTTATAAACTAGCGCAATTTCCCCTGCCCCAAAAATATAGGCTCTTGACTGTTCAACAGAATCAGTATATTATTCTCCAATATGCAAAAACAATTTGTAGCAGACAACTGATAGCAGTCACATTAAAAACATTCCTAACACCTAGTTCTGCACTGAGATGAGCCCATATTCTTATGACAAATCAAGTAGGCCTGACCTGCTGTCTGATTACAGAAACAAGCTCTGAGGACTGATCATAAGCCAAGGGCTGTTTGTCGATCAATAGAACAAATACACAAGAGAATGAAGAAGGCTATAGCACAGGAATATGAAGACAGGAAAAACTGGACTATTAGGACTATTATCAGCTAGAGGCAAACATGAGCTTGAAGTTACTCCATGCTAAAGAAATTTGATCTGTTTATTGCTTTATTGCTGATCTGTTTATTGCTGATCTGTTTATATGTTTTAGGATGATCAATCTGTACTTTGTCTTGTAGAGTAAAAGGATGAAAAAACCACTGTAGAATGACATGATTTTTTACTTTAGCCATTGCTATGTTCAGTTGGCACCTCCCCCCGCAAAGAATTTCCTGATAGCTATAGGCATTCTGAAATTCCATGACTCCTTAGCCATTGGTAATGAGCATATGTGATGTAAGTGAACACACTTGATTTGTGAAAGCAATAAGTGTGTCATCAACTGTGTGGGAATTTTAGCTGAGGAATAAGATTAACGACACAGGTTATTGCAACACAGAGGTACAATTCTAAAATCAGATGTGGTACTCCAGGGCTCCTCATTTCAGTTATTCAAACTGCAATTCGATACACACTTACCTGATAATAACTCCTATTCAGTGGTGGCCCCAGCATTTTGGAGGCCCTGGGAAAGAGAGTCATTTGGGGCCCTTTAAAGATATGAAAGCAAGTCAGGCATAAAATTTCACTTAATTCTATACATGAAGCTGCAGTGTTTCATTGTGGATACTTTTTATTACAACTGGAGTGGAGATTATATCAACACTATACTTTAAATAAATTAGCACAAGTCATAAACAAACAGGAATATGTCATTACCTCCCTGTGTGATGCTGTTATGTAAACAGAAACGACAGCAGCAACAACAAAATACCCTACAAAAGTATACTGTACAAATATCATAGTAGGAGGGACATATGGTGAATAGGTAGCCAGTTTCCTCATAAATAACAGTATAGTAATTAATCATTTATGAGTCAGTTCTCTATTTAAAGAAATGAACTTTTTGAGACTTTTTGGAAGCAAAGTCCTCAAGCAAATCACTGTAATCAAATCTCTCTCAATTTTATGTTCAACTGAAATTAGTGCTAATCCTTGTAGGCGTTCTTGCAAAAGTAGAAGAGGGCAGACATTCTTATCAATTTCAACTTGGAGTATGACCTTTCACCAGACGGAAGAGTTACAGAGGTTCCTTGAGAGTAACACAAAGTATTACACATAAACTGGGGTAAATATCTTGAATATTACACTTAAGAAGAAATTGAATGGCTGCCAAAGCTGTACTCTGCTACTAATCAGAAAAGAGAAGGCAAATGGTATAATGTTTAGTCTAAAGTAAGTCCTGCTATGTTCAGCATGATTTAATTTCAAGGGGGTGCATACAGAACTGCAGTTAAGTTTTCTTTGGGCAAAGAAGTTTGCATTTGGGGAGAGGGGGAGCTCTAGCCTTTTTCTTGCCTTAAGTAGATATTCTGTTCAACTGAGTTATCTTCCAGTGTCACCTTCTTCAGCTTCTAGTTGGAGGCAGCAGAAAAGGCTGAAGAACAATATGTTCTGGACTCTGCTAAAATGTCATTGTGAAACAATACTTGTGAAATTATCTTCTCCTACCCCTTTTACAAAAACAAAATGGCTGCTGCCTCCTCCAACTCTCCTGAGTGAACTGGGCGCTTGCAGAAAAAAAGGCATAAGGACAGCTTTCAGCCAAGGAACTAGTGTACTACTGATGTGGATGGTCTTGGTTTAAAGGGGAAAACGCCCTCTCCCTGCGTTTCTGTAGGAAGGGATCTGTTGGCTTGCAATGCTGCAGAGTTAAAGACAAGGCAGACTGACTATAAAGGAGGCAGGCAGGATTTTGTACAAGACTTTTTGGGGTGGCTGAGAGGGGTAAAGTGTGGGGCCCTGAGTAGTTGCTCAATTTGCCTGTCCCTAAAGCTACTACTGGTCCCACTGAACTTAATAAGACTTACTTCTGAGTAGGCATGCATAGGATTGTGCCGTGAAGCTATTTTTTCTGATAAGAAGATTCACCAAGATGAGCAAATAAAATATTTTAGTCTTGCCAAATATGACTAAGGCAAAGTAGAAGACTGAGAGTACCACATTTATCATCAATAGACTGCAAATGGCAACAAACAGGTAATATGAAGAAATGATAGCTGCAGGCAGCTGGGGAGGGAGTATGATGGGTAATAAAAGGCTAAAGTTGCAGAACAACGAACAAGGGAGACAGGCACTTCCATGCCCTAGCTGGTGTCTATTGTGCAATGGAAGTTGTGGTCAGGGCTGGCTCCAGGAATGCTGGGGCCTTGGGCATCAGCCTGCCCCGGGCCCCTCCGCTCCCCTTCCGCGATCCATGGCACAAGCTGCACTGCGGATCGCAAGACTAGAGCTTCCGAGCCACCCACCGCTGCCCTCCACCATCCCCCCGCTTCACCTACCTTTCTCTGCTGTCCTTTGTGGCTGCACGCACTGCGCGCGCAGGGTTGCCATCAATCAAGATGGCGGCCAAGGTTTCCGTAAGGGACTGAAGCCTCTTCTGCCATCTTAGTTGATGGCACGCAGCCGCAAAGGACAGCAGAGTGGCTCGGAAGCTCTTGTCTTGTTATCTGCGGCACGGTTCGTGCCATGGATCGCGGAAGGGGAGCGGAGGGCCCCTCAGGGGCTCCTGTAGCTGCAGGGCCCTCGGGCCAGTGCCCAACCTGGCCGCCCTTTGGAACCGTCGCTGGTTGTGGTGGTGGTGGGAGACCCTCTTCCCGTTGGTTGGCTGCTCAGAGAATCAAAAGCTTGGTAACAACAGAAACACCGATATGGATTTCCAGAGAGGCAGCAGTGTTAATCTGTTGCTGCAAAAAGTACAAGGAGACTCATGGCACTTTAAAGACTAACACATTTATTATGGCACAAGGTTTTGTGGCCTACAGTCCACTTCATCAGATGCATAAAATGTTATCGTTTGTTACAAGTATTATAAACGTGGGTTGAGAGGGGGAGGATAGAGTTATAAACAGCGAGAGAAATGCAATGGAGAAAAGTACAGATAGTGATAACTATATAATTGATTACCATTCAACTTCTTGTATGTTGCTTACTGGGAAGACACATACATAGACACTGCAAGAAAATCAGGAAGAACCTTATGCTCTCTTTGATTACTATCTAGATCCCCTAAGCAGGTCTATCTCACACCTTATACTCACTAAGAGAGGATGCTTGAATTTGGCATAAAATAATAAACTTCCAAATCATGGATTGCTGTATTTTGCTCATTCCAAATTAAGAGTATACATAAAATGAAATAATGTGGTGATCTCTTGGGAATGCAGCAGCCTTGCAACTTTGCAAGCACCAACATTTCTACGTTTCTATTAGCTACTGGGCGACGTTCAAGGTTCTAGTTTTGGTGTACAAAGCCCTATATAGCTTGGGACCAGGATACCTGAAAGACCGTCTTGTCCCTTATATACCCAGTTGATCACTGCCCTCTGCAGGTGAGGACTTCCTGCAGATACCATCTTATCAGGAGGTCCGTTCTGCACAACACAGGAAACTGACCTTTAGTGGCGGCACCTACCCTGTGGAATTCCCTTCCCTTAAATATTAGACAGGCACCATCTCAGTTATCTTTTCGGCGCCTACTGAAGACCTTCTTTCAACAAGCCTTTTAAGTAGGGACCCTATCCCAGTCTGCATCTGTGTTGGAATTGCTTTTTAATATATTTTAAACCTTCTTTAAGATGTTTTTAAAGCTTTTAAAAAAATGTTTTAAAAATGTTTTTAATGGTTGTTGTGTTTTAATATAGTTTGAAGTCTGTTTTTATGATGTTTTGGAGTGTCTTTGGAGCTTTTGTTTGCCGCCCTGGGCCCCTACTGGGAGAAAGGTCAGGATATAAATCAAATAAATAAACAAACAAATGTGTGTACCAGGGCCACAAAAGGACACTGACCTTAAAATCAGTATGAAAATCAGGGCTTGTTTTGTATTTCTGCAGTTTTAGGCAATGGGGCAGCTACGTTTTTATGCTTTTCTCAACAACCCTGAGAGCTCACAGCACACTTGCCCAATTTTAATCGCTAAAAACCTGCAAGTGACTCATGGAATATCTAACTAATAAATACAAAGCAAAAACACAAGGTTTTGATCCAACACTTGCTATTTTCATGGTTTTTACAACCAAAGCATAGCTTAAAAAAAACAGGATACATCTAGACTATTTCTAGTTAATGCATACATTATGCAGTTAGTGATAGCTAGTTCTACCTTTGTTTTCATCTTAATGGCCTTCGTGTAGTAACAGCTAATAGTTCCAATGTTTATGTTTTTCTTCCTCTGACTTCTATCTGGATCTATCCTTTCACGTTTGCTGACTGGCAATTCAGAAATGCCTGTGGTTGGTTCCATTGTTTTTCTTGGTATTCAAAATGGTTTGCTCTTGAATGCCTGTGGCTTGGTCTACATGACCAAAAATACTTAGCGGTGATGGAATAATGCACTAGGAGTATTTCCCATCCTCATCCTAGTATTTTTTGGTTGTGCGTAGCACAACCAAGGAGAGGTACTAGGAATGGATTTTGCTTGCTGTTAGCACCAGTGGTTTTGCTGTCAACTGTTAGGGCCTTTGCACTGCTAGTGTAACATTCTCTCACATCCATGGTAGTAACTTTAGAACCCCAAAGGAAAGACACAGGTACAATGGTTAAAGCGAACACAACTTTAGTTTTGACTTTACAGAAAATTAAAAAGCAGCTAAGTGAAGTTTATAGAATAAAGAGTAATAGACAGCCAACAAGTTCACCCCGACTGCTTTTCAAATTTGTGAAAACTGAGACAAAACCTGTGATCCACCTGTCCATCCACAAAAGTTTGTAGATGAAGTAGATCCAATTTAAGATTTGCAATGACCCTTGAGCTCTGTGTGATCATCTATTCAAACATAGATAAGAGAATTAAGTATTTTAGAGGAACAGACCCACTTACTGTAGTTCTGGATCCCAATTCAAGTGCTTTTCATTTATATAAATTCAAACCCAACCTTCCATCTTATGCTATACGGAAACTGACACTGTGGCAAAAAGCCCCAAATGCATTGAACATGCTTAAATAGGTAACATAAAAGGCAAAATGATGGAAAGCAAAATAGCCCTGACACCAGGTCATTGAACCAACTGTGAGTGTCAAGGGGGAAAGCCCTGCAACCATGCAAGCACGCAAGCAACTACATTAGAGCGTTGGACTACAATTGGAGAGACCAGGTTCAAAACCACTCTTCACCACAAAGTTTACTGGGTGACCTTGGGCTGGCCATCATCTCTAAGCCTAACTTACCTCACAGGAATGGTGTGAGGAATAAAAAGAGGGAGATAAAAAGCTAAAAGGTAAGCCCCACTGATATGGTGAATGAGGACTATATAGTCCCTCCTAATCCAACTCTGAAACCTAGCTAGTGACTAGTCAGTGTGACTGGCAAATCCAAGGGACAATCAGGTATTAGCATGATATTTCAATGTCTTGCCAGAATTGGAATTAGTCCTTCCTTTCAGCTTTCAAAGTGGGCCATTCCAACTAAATTGTGCCCTGCATACCATGAAATAGCAGCATGGAGCATGAAACAACTATTAAACTGCATTTTTAAAGGACATTAAAACTGCCAGTGGTGTACCATGTTGCAATTACAACAAACAATATTCATGAGAATGAGGCCTATTATTCTACCAACTGTTGCTCAGTTTCTGGACAACTTGGTCCTCAGAATGCTTGGCTGACAAAAGCCTTATTGAAGTCTCTAAGAACTGGAGTTTCATTTTCAACTGGTATGTTCATGGAAGAAGAGTTCACATATACACATGACGACACAGGTATACCAAAACTGTGTATAATGTGTGCACCATCATATATGAAAAACCAGACAAACATCTTACTACCATGACATGTGTTGGAAGCCATATGGTCAAAATAGAGGTATGTGAAAACCACCCTTCAGATGCCTAAAGTAAACCGGGAAAGAAGAATTGTCATGAATTTTTATTCTTTCTGAATTCTGTGAATTTCTGTGCAATGCAAATACAGTAGGGCCTCACTTCTTGGCATTCCATTAATACGTCGCCAGTGGGGTGATCAGCTGGAGGGGGGGCTGGAGCTCCCCGCACTCCAGCTGATTGCGCCGGAGGAGAAGATCAGCTGTAGCGCTCTACAGCTGATCTCCTCTTCTGGCACGATCAGACTCCCCCGCTCGAGCTAACCGTGCTGGAGGAGGGGAAGAACTTCTCCTCCTCGGGGTGGTCAGACTCCCGCACTCCACCTGATTGCGCCGGAGGAGGAGGAGATCAGCTGTAGCATGCTACAGCTGATCTCTTCTGGCACGATCAGACTCCCGCTCGAGCTGATCGCACCCGAGGAGGGGAAGATCTGATCTTCTCCTCCTCTGGTGCAATCAGCGGGTTAGGTTCCAGACCTCCATGCTACAGCTGATCCGCTTTTCGGCAGTTTTCGCTTTTCAGCATGGGTCTGGAACCTAACCTGCCATATGAGTGGGGCCCTACTGTACATTTCCATATTATCAGCGACAAGATAAGTTTTTTTTCTGGAAAACTGCCATATAGAAGAGTCCTGACATGCAGCATGAATTACTTATAAGAACAATTTTCATTTTTTTACATGGCTGTTGTTAAGTGGTGTCCATGCAGCTGTGGGGATCAATGACACCTTGTTCTATTAACAGTTTATGGAGCAAAACTGGACTGTAGAGTATTACATTATCTTTCATTTTAGAATAGCCTATATTAAATTCTAAAGAAATTGGGAGCATAACATAAACTAGTTAAGTGCACTTAATGCAGTCAATAAGTTCACATTCCTATCCCTATTGTAGTAATTATGCACAGTTACCTGCTTTTCAAGTACATGCATGCAGACTCTAGTCAGTCTAGTGCATGGCGGTGCACACATAGCCCACATCTGTTCAGTGGGTACATGTGTAATAAAAGAAGCAGGTTGACACCCTACCAAAAAGCAAAGGGGACAATTCAAAGGTAGATAAAACGAAGTTTATTATTGTTTCTTAGAAATCCAACATGCAAACATTTTCAGCACGTATTGTTCTTCAGGAACATTTTCATATTAAAGTCAGTATTTATGCTAATATGGTTAACAACAATTTAAAAAATATTATCTCAGGTCAGCTTGTAATAGTCATCTCAAGCAGACATCCCAATACTTTTAATTTCTTTCCATTTTGTCTCCTGGTGGATTCACAGCCAAAGACTTGGTTATTTAACCAAAAGAGTCAGAGTACATACTGACAACCATCCCAGTATGGCAATTGTACCAGACACACCCTGCAGATATTTGCATAGGGTTCAGTGCATATACCGTTAGTCCCAATTCAGGAAGCAAATGCACATATGCATTTCTTATACTCATCTAGTTAAATAAATGGAGCAGTCTATGTGCAGAGGAAGTCCATATGTACACCAGAGAACACACAGAACTCTGGATTGAGGTGAATGGCTTTTTTAAAAAGACACTTTATAATTTCTATTTTTTTCCCCATTTTCAAATAAATAGAAGGACTGTTAAGTTAGAAGTCAACTGATCTCAGCAAGATTTAAAAGGAGTCAGTGACATTTCCAGAGAGGCAAAAAATGTCAACAAACCCCAGTAATTTTAGACCTGAGGGAATAACATTTTTCAATTTTATAATGAGAGGGCTGAAGGACAAATGCCAAGAAAAATGAAATAAGAGCCTTTGCCTTTAAAACATAACTATGTTATGTTATGCAGTGTATGTATATTTGTTTAACACAGAGACACAAGACCTTATTCTTTCCAATACTTCCCCCCCGTCCTGAACTGCTGATTTCTACTAAAGAATGCCAGAGTTCCTGACAACATTGCACAGAACCAACATTATTCTCTTCCTCCAGTACTAACAGGCATGAAAAACTTTATTGCTGAACATGGTGATTTCTGTTCCTTTTTTTAAAGGCCTCAGTTAATTGCCAAGTAAGACTATGAAAATAAAAGAAATGAGACCCATTCTCCTCATCAGTATATCTGAAGCCTATCATGTGAGTTGCCAATTGGTTTTTCTAATCCTACCAACTCAATATCTGCTGTTAATTTGCTTGCTATTTCGAGAACTTGAAGACTGTCAGCAAAATCCATGATGCATTACACAACTTATAATTGGAAAAAAACATGATGCTTTACTGACAGTGTAAAGGGAAAGTATGAAAGCAATGGAAAGCAGTAACTACTTTATGGCCATTTGTACTAAAATATAATTGTAAATGCAGTAGAAAAAAGCAGTGCACTCCATTTCAGTTCCTGGTGCAAGAAACAATGTCCAGAATTTTGAAAAATGATTAAACGAAACCAACTATTTCAGACCAAGTTTTAAAGCAGGGAGAGAGAACCTCAGGCCTGGGGGCCAAATGTGGCCTTTCAAAACTATCTGGTCTTTGAGACTCTCGGCAGGCCACTTCCTTCACCAGCCCTGCTCTGTATTATAATTATTAATTTATATGCCACTTAATGCCCAAATAGGATGGATCCTCCTCAAGTGCTTTTACCTGTCTGCATGGAGGGTGGAGAGATTTCTGTGGGTGTATAGACACGTATAACTTTTCTGTATGTGTGGCTAGAAGGTAGCCTACTGTATAAAGTCAAGAGTCACATCCACTGATTCTCCTACTTTTGTATCTGGCCCCACCCATCCCTGACAGATGGCCCTTGGAAAGATGACTATGGAGGAATGTGGCCCTTGGTATGAAAAATGTTGCCCACTAATTTTATAAAGTGAGGAAAAGAGCAGGAAAGAAAAAGAAATTTAGGCTGCATTCTCAAACACACTTATAGGAATAGGTCTCACTGAAGACAGTGAAAGTTCCTTCTGAATAGAATGTATAGCCCTTTTCAGGTGTTTTGCTCTCCACATGAGTAATATCACATGAAGAGATAATGGGTCCACATGTGCTAGCCCTACCCTGCTTTGGTGTCCCCTGCTGACTCTATCCAGATACCATCCACACATTGGAGGGTGATCCAAAGATGGAAAGTCTGCCAGATGCATTAATGGCGTATGTGAATTCACTGAGCCCCAGGAAGAGTGTGTGAACATTTGACAGGCTTTCCCTTTTAGACCTTACTGCAAAGCATAGGCAGCATGAGGGCAGAGACATTATGTAGGGGATCTGATGGTAGGGCAGGACTACCATGCCCCACTGCCTCTCAGTGTGATGTTACTTGCTTGGACAGAAAAAACACCTGAACACAGCTTATATCAGCCATTCCAAGTTACCTATACCAAGTGACATTTTGCTTTTTCAAAAATAATTAACTTTTACCACAGAAAGATTATGGCCTTTTGATCATCCTGTATATTAAATTCCTGGATATAAGGTGGTGGGGTAGACCCAGCAGCATTCATTGGAAGAATCTTTTGGTTTCTATGCTCAAGACCTGAATAAGGTAAACTTCAGAAAAGTGGCACAGGATTTGATGAACAATCCTGTTCCTGTTGAGAAAAAAAAAGTTGCTCCCCCCCCCCCAGGTGCTAACAAGGCTACATAGCTGCTTCTTTTTTAAATTTATTCCTTACTAGGAAATGGTTGAGTTAAAGGGCAAATTAGAGTATAAAACCAGTATGTCTTGTTGACATCACAGTTTTGGTGACAGCCAAAAATATAGCAATGCTGGACACATGACAAATGCTGGACATGGGACAAATGAGGTGACAGGAGATATTATGTATCTTGAGGAAAGACACTGTTCTTGTAATACTTTATAAAGGCTACAAACCTATTTCCTCAAGATACATTACAAAAAACCTCATCGCAAGAACTGCTCAGATTTTCATGAGCCCACAGAAAAGCATAATGTATGCTGGAGGGATCCAACAAACCCCAGAGTAGCATGTTTGGTATATACTCCAAAGTGTCTCATTGCATACACTTTATGTGGGGCTGTACTTGAAGACAATCCAAAAGCTTCAATTAATTCAAAATGTGGCTGCCTGGATTTTCCTCCCATCAAGAACAATGGTTGCTATAGATTCAGCGATACTGGTTACCAATTTATTGCTAGGCTCAGTTCAACATGTCCTGGGACCAGAGTATCTCCAGAATTGCCTCTCTCCTCAGAAGCCTGCCCAAGAACTTCTCCAGGTCATTCAGCCATTGAATGTATGGCAGGTAAGTAGCAAAGTTAGGGCCTTTTCAGTTGAGGTGCCCAGGATTTTTAATAACCTTCCATGAGGTTTTGCCTCATTGCTGTTGGCTTTTAAATAGTGCTGAGTTAAACCATTTGTCCAATCATTTTTTGGCCACTGGGGGGTGAAGTGTGAACTGAAACTTCCCCTGAAGAGGGTGGAAAGAGCGTGTGTGTGTGTGGGGGGGATGAGGAGTAGGTATCCGTTTTTTAAACCTTGAGGTAATTTCTGTTTTAAGTTATGTAATTGTTATTTTATTGTTGTTTATTTGAAGGCTGCCTTGACTTTTTTTAAAGAACATGTGTGGTAAACTAACTAAATAAAGTGTATCTATTTGTCCCAGAAGCTAGCTATCCAGCTCCATTGACATGGAACACAGTAGAGAAACTCAGACTGTTATGACACTGTAGCCATCTTCATGCATTACGTGCTTGAGAGAGGTCCACACATTGAATATGAACATTTGAAGAGGAGCCCCTACAGGTTAAATCTCTATGTAGTTTATTTTATGCTGGGTTTAGGTTGAATGTTGAATTGCTGTGTTTAATCTAGTTTTGTATTTGATTGTCTACACATCACCTAGATAAATGATTTTATGAGATGACTGGGACAGATTAAATAAAAATATAAATAAAAATAATGAGCAGCTGCTTTCATGAAGAGATCTCTCTTCAGATGTCCATGTTTCAGGGGGTGTGGCCCCACACTCATCAGTCATGACACAGACCCCTCTTATTACATTGAGAATCAGATGGGGAGAATTCACAATTGAGATGTCATATAAGTGATATTTCACTTTGGGATGGATTCAGTACATTTCTAGATCCTTCTGTCTGCCCTGCCCTTCTTTAAGACCTGAGCAGCACAGTTAGTGAGCGGTTCTGTCACATTAGGCAGCTTAACCAATCACCATCCACTATAACATTCCCACTGCAAAATCCTTTATCACCTCGTAATATAGATGAGCAGCTTAAAATCAAAGGTAGTCTATGTTAAAGATGTCCATCTCTAGTTCAAAGTTACACTAACATGTGTGTTTGTACAGTATACAGCGCTATATTCTTTCCAATGCCAGGAAATATTTTTTTTATTTGTCCAGTTTTTTAAAATTATTATATTTTTAGCTAGTTGAATAATTCTACTCCTCTTAATTTTATTGTATTGTTGATTTGGGTTGTAATATTTTGCATTTTTAAATTTCTTTATATACCACTCTGATTAATTTTAAAAATGTATAAACTACCCTTTTTAAGGGTAAAATCAGGCTATACATGAACTCTAGAGATTCTTACTTTTTTCAGAGATTCTTTCCATTTTCAGCAACTCTGCATCTAATGGCATTAAATACTACTAGGCCCATCAGACAAAGCTCAAATGTTCTACACCTTAGAGACTGTAAACATGCACCACTGCACATTTCACTTGCAAACACACGTGAATGCTCTTGTGTACTGTAAATTATGTTCTATATACAAATTATACTAAATTGTAAGTTAGAAGGCACTACTTGAATTCTTTTAGGTCTTTAAAAAAGCTTTCAGATGTACCATGGGAAATCACCTGTAATAAATATGGACTGATATTTCTTTTCTATAGCTGCACTGAGTTGACAATTTACATTTTCTAAATATACGGGTTATAGTCAGTTTTCCCAATTTGATGGCAATTACTCTTTAGAAACCTTTTGACAGGCTGAAAACTTTGAGAACTGCAGCAGTTATTCTCAGCTTGATCCTTCTCCTTAAATGAAAACCACTAAATGAATTGGTAAATAAGGATTTTTCTTTGTTTCTACAAATTCCACATGAACTTGCCAGCGTCTCTCATTATTGGGGCCAAGAGTCTTTTCAGCCAGTGCACCTGCCTCACCCTCATCCCAATAAGATTCAGGACATCCTTATTATTTGAATAGGTGGAACACAGGTACACACAAACAAACCTTTAGAAATAAATTGGTTATAACCCCTCACAGAGAGTCACCCTGAGGACTTGCCTGATTCAGTAAGAAATCTGTGCATGTGTATGACTGTCCAATAAGCAGATTTTTCTGAGGGATGCCATGTGTATGCACCCCTATACATATATATACAAATATATACAAATATATATATATAAACATTTCTAAACATCTCTTCATCCTGGTGATTTTCAGAGTGGAATATAAGCCAATATAATAAAAGCAATATCCTTTAAACAATAAAACTCACAAATTAAAAACTAAAAAGGAGACAAAGGCCATAAAAGCGCTTTAAAATGCCTGTGCAAATAAATAAAAATGTATTGGCTGAGCACCAAAAAGACTGAAATGTCGGTACTAGTCAAACTTCCTTGGGGATGGTTTCACCAATTGATGGTACTCAGAGAATGCCCTCATCTGAAAATCTTTAGACATAGGCAGGCTGTTCTAGGAGAAGGTGCTCTTCACATATTTGATTCCATGTTGTTTAGGTTTTAAAAGGTAAGCACCAGTACCCTGAAAGCACTGTGAGACTCACTGAACTAGCTGTATATCTTACTAAATTGGCTGGATGAAATTTCATTTGGGGACACCAGTTGCCCATAACTACAGGCAGATAACAGCCTTGACATTTGTTGCAGCTTGTTTAATTTTTTTAATTAAAAAATCATGACCAAGAATTTAATTCTGACAGAATTGTGGATCAGTATCTAACAAGAAGTAACTATAATATTTTGCTCGTTAAAAACTGCATTTTCACATGCAAGGTTAGCTATCGATCAGCCTTTGGCGCTTTTATTGATTTAGCCCCATATCCCAGTACTCTGATTGAGCAGAGGCTGTCTGTGTCATTTTAAAACTCCTTGTGTAAGGCAAGGAGATGTTTGTGGGGAAAAAGATTTGGCGAAGAACTGCTAGAAATGGACTGGGGAAAACCAGGCCTGGATCTGTGTGTGTGTGTATTCTTTAATAGTAGAGAGCATAGGGAAGTTATGGAATTTATCCTGTAAGCCCTTCTTTTGGGGGTGGGGCAGAAAGACTGCATTTTGAAAAACAGAGGCACCCTGTATGTTTTCAGAGATACTTTTAGTATATTCCCACTGGCTAGTAGAAAAAACTATTGTCCACTAAGTCCAATTTGTGGATCCCTAGCAATGGACATGTCAATATTCTGGAAAGTGCAACATACTGGATCGGATTCAACCTCAGACAGGGCTTTCATGAAATCTCTGCACTTTCTGATGTTCCCTGACCCAATGCTCATCCCTCAGGCCCTCTGAACAGCCATTCAGAAAAGTTGGGGAACCCTCTGGAAAGGCTTCCAGTGCAGCACCAAGAGCTGCAATCAGAAGCAGAAAACATCAGTGTGCATACAGAAACATACATTTAAGATTATCTTGAGATACTGTAATTCTTGATAACCAGGATCCTGGAAACCTAGTGTTCACTCACTGGTTTTCTAATTTTCATAAAGGCAACCAAGTTTATTCTCTATCCAGAGAGCCTTATATGTGTAGCAAAGTACTGAGCACAAAACAAGCAGATCCATCTAACCTAATCTTGTAGGACCCATATCTAACCAAATGCTGTAGAACTAGACTATCTGGATCTCTCCAGGGTCTCAGACAGAGATATGTCAGAGTTCTGCTACCCAAGGTCTTTTAATTGGAAATATGAAAGCCATGACCTTTTGCATGGTAAGCCAGCTCTCTATCATATTTCATTCAAGACAAATCCTTCAACACGGCCCAAACCCGAAATGATTAGTCCAAGTGAGATTAAAGTCCAACTATACATTATACTTAATGGGTTGCTTGCAGCTAGTCTCGTGTTTTCCTCAAATTAATTGCAGCTGCATGTGCGGGGGGGGGCAGTTGTTGGATTTACAGTGCACGGGGAGGTTCATTTCTTCTCTCCCCCATCATGGCCTCCCCCCAGGCCTGGTGCTGGCACCGGCCTGAGGATCTCAAACGGGGTTCCAGGGGCCCCTCCCAGGATAAGCACAGGCCAGAAGCGGAGGAAGAAATCAGCAGGCGATGGCGCCTGGTTGCTAAGGAGCTGCCTGTCCTGAGTTTCAGGCATGGGAGGAGGGGCGGAGCTTACTGGCCTGTAGCAGCAGAACCAAGGCAATGCTAAGGAGAGGAAGCGACTGAAAAAGAGCCTACCTATGCGTATTCTAATATCTGCTCAGAAGTAAGCCCTGATGAATTCAGAAGGGCTTCCTCCCAGTTAAATCTAGTTAGAATTGCAGCCTAACAGTGAGATGTGGAGCTTAGAAGGAAGGTAAGAAGGCTTTCCCGGTTTTCTTAGGCTGCAATCCAATAATGTCCATTGGGTTCAATGGGACTTACCCCCATGTAAGTGCAGTTCCCTTTGCCCTACTGAGCTGATTGTGTGTGTGTGGGGGGGGTGAAGAGCTTCCTCTCTTCCCTTTCCTTTTACAAGCAAGTTTCCATTGTTCAGGTCTGTACTGGAGCTTTTGCATATGAATTGCCTCACTTACCCCCCCCCGCCTCGCCTCGCCTCCCCACCATCCCAGTTGTAGCTGGAAAGTTCCTATTACTATCTTCATTTATATCCTGAGTGTGGTGTAGTGGTTAAGGTGTTGGACGACGACCTGGGAGACCAGGGTTCGAATCCCTACATAGCCATGAAGCTCACTGGGTGACCTTCGGCCAGTCACTGCCTCTCAGCCTCATGAAAACCCTATTCACAGGGTCACCATAAGTCAGAATTGACTTGAAGGCAGTATATATTTTTTCGTAGAAGAAGCTCAAACATGTTTCTTCCCTTCCCCATTTTATCCTCTCAACACCCAGGTGAGGTAGGCTAGACTGAGAGACATTTACTGGCCCAAGGTCACCCAGCAAGCTTCATGGCTGAGCAGGGATCTGAAACCAGGTCTGGCAGGAGATCCTAGTTATATGTCTCCTTAATATGGAAATGTGTACATTTATAATGCATAGCGGTAACACGGCATGTTCAGAGACTGTTTGTCCCTAGAAAGGAGTGGGGCCACAAAGGGAAGAGGAATCTGGCTTGAGGAAGAAAGGAAGCAGACAAGGGCCCACTGATACCCTGTGCCTGAGGGTACCTGTGCGTCCAGAAACCTGGAGCCAGCCCTGCCTCCCTCCCCCCTCCTGGCACTGATGGGGACCTTTGTACAAAGGAAAGCCTTTTCCATTGTGGCACCATGTGGAATGCTCTCCCTGCTCCAATTATGCAGGCTCCAACAATGGGATGTTTCTACCAAGTGAAAACCAGGCACTTCCTCAAGGTTAGTACTGATACCAGATGTACTGGATATTATTGTTGTTCCCTGTGAGTCCCCTTCCAGCCTCCGATTTGGAATCCTGTGCCTTGGGGCTGGCTCTGCTGGCCAGATGAATTTCTTTTGTTAAGCTAATAGCTTAGCCAGGTTGCTAATGGGTCTTTAAAGTGCCCAGCAACTGATGAATGGACCAGGAAGATCCTTTTGTCACTGAAACTCTTCAGGAGAGCATCCCTACTTCCTGGCAGCTAGCAGAGGCTTTGTGTTATGAGTGTTTTGAGGTTGTCTGGAGAAAGGCTGGGAACTGGAAGCAGGCAGAGAGGCTATCACTCTGCAACATTGCTTTAGGATGCCTCCTGCAACCCAGATGGTAAAGCTGGATATTGGACTGCTGATGCCTTGAACTCCTCCATCCTAAGATCAGGTTGGAATGTGTGTAAATTGTTGTTGTTATGTGCCTTCAAGTCAGTTACGACTTATGTCGACCCTATGAATCAGTGACCTCCAAGAGCATCTGTCATGAACCACCCAGTTCAGATTTTGTAAATTCAGGTCTGTGGCTTCCTTTATAGAATCAATCCATCTCTTGTTTGACCTTCTTCTTTTTCTACTCCCTTCTCTTTTTCCCAGCATTATTGCCTTTTCTAGTGAATCAGGTCTTCTCATGATGTGTCCAAAGTATGATAATCTCAGTTTCATCATTTTAGCTTCTAGTAACAGTTCTGGTTTAATTTGTTCTAACACCCAATTATTTGTCTTTTTTGTAGTCCATGGTATGCGCAAAGCTCTCCTCCAGCACCACATTTCAAATGAATTGATTTTTCTCTTATCCGCCTTTTTCACTGTCCAACTTTCACATCCATACATAGAGATTGGGAATAACATGGTCTGAATGATCCTGACTTTGGTGTTCAGTGATACATCTTTGCATTTGAGGACCTTTTCTGGTTCTCTCACAGCTGCCCTCCCCAGTCCTAGCTTTCTTCTGATTTCTTGACTATTGTCTCCATTTTGGTTGATGACTGTGCCGAGGTATTGATAATCCTTGACAACTTCAATGTCCTCATTGTCAACTTTAAAGTTATATAAATGTTCTGTTGTCATTACTTTAGTCTTTTTGATGTTCAGCTGTAGTCCTGCTTTTGTGCTTTCCTCTTTAACTTTCATCAGCATTCTTTTCACATCATTACTGGTTTTTGCTAATAGTATGGTATCGTCTGCATATCTTAAATTATTGATATTTCTCCCTCCAATTTTCACACCTCCTTCATATCTTGGTCCAATCCCGCTTTCCGTATGATATGTTCTGCGTACAGATTAAACAAATACGGTGATAAAATACACCCCTGTCTTACACCCTTTCCAATTGGGAACCAATCGGTTTCTCCATATTCTGTCCTTACAGTAGCCTCTTGTGCAGAGTATAGGTTGTGCATCAGGACAATCAGATGCGGTGGCACCCCCATTTCTTTTAAAGCATTCCATAGTTTTTCATGATCTACACAAAGGCTTTGCTGTACCGCTGGCCTTCTTCCCAAAGGAAACCAAACCCTGGATGAGCGCAGGGACCCCTGAAATCTCACTGCTCGGAGATTGGGGAGGCGCGCAACATTATGTTGTTGTTTTTATTTTGCTGTCTTATTTTATTTTAAATGGACTTTATATTGTTTAATATATTGGAAACAGCTTTGGCATTTTACCATAAATGAAAAGTGGTAAACCAATGTTTATAATGAATGAACAAACGAACGAATGAATGACCACATAAATAAATAATTTTATATATGGTCGCTTTTCCACCTCTTTCCAAGTAGTAATTAAGACTTGCAGGAATGTATCCAGCTGGTTTATTGATTGTAAGTCACTTTGGGTCAGCTTTTGTGAAGAAAAGTGATTAAAAATAAATAAATAAATAAATATATCTCCTGCCCTTCCTCCCAGTGAGAGCCCAGGGCGGCAAACAAAAGCACTAAAAACACTCTAAAACATAATAAAAACCGGCTTTAAAATATATTAAAACAAAAATAATTAAAAACATCATTTAAAACAAAAAATCTTTTAAAAAGCTTCAAAAAGCTTTAAAAACATTTAAAAGCATATTAAAAACACAGATGCAGACTGGAATAAGGTCTCTATTTCAAACGCTTGTGAAAGAGGGTCTTCAGTGGGCACTGAAAAGATAACAGAGTTGGTCCTTGTCTAATATTTAAGAGGAGGTAATTCCAAAGCATAGGTGCCATTACACTAAAGGTCTGCTTCCTATGTTGTGCTGAAAGGACCTCCTGATAAGATGGTATCTGCAGGAAGCTCAACTGCAGAGCGCAGTGATCAACTGGGAATATAAGGGGTAAGACGGTCTTTCAGGTATCCTGGTCCCAAACTATATAGGACTTTGTACACCAAAACCAACACCTTGAACTTAGCCTGGTAGCTAATAGGTACAGTGCAATTCATTCTGTAGGAAGGTGATATGTTAATGATACCCTGCCACAGTGAGCAGCCTTGCTGCCGCATTTTACACCAGTTGCAGCTTCTGGACCAACCTCAAGAGCAGCCCCACATAGAGTGCATTACAGTAATTCAGCCTGGAGGTTACCAGTGCACGGACAACAGTGGTCAGGCTATCCCAATCCAGAAACGCAGCTGTCTTACCAGTTGAAGCTGGTAAAAGGCACTCCAAGCCACTAGAGTCAGCCTTGAAGTTTGTTGTTATCAACAAAGATGGATCCAGGAGCACCCCTAGACTACAGACCTACTCTTTCAAAGGGAGTACCACCCCATCCAAAGCAGCCAACTGACCAATTATCCAAACTTGGGAACCACCAACCTACAGCGCCTCCATCTTGCTAGGATTCAGACTTAGTATACTGGCCCTCATCTAACCCACCAGGGCTTACACGCCTCTCTCAATTCAGATGTCACAGAGAAATAGAGCTGGGTATTGACAGCATACTGCTGACACCTTGCCCCAAATCTCCTGATGACTACTCCCAATGGCTTCATAAACAGCATGGGGACAAGATGGTACCCTGCAGCACCCCACAGCACAACTGCCAGGGGGCCAAAAGATAATCACCCAATGCTATTCTCTGAAAACGACCCTGAAGATAGGATCGGAACCACTGTAAAACAATGTCTCACCAAGCCGGCCCAGAAAGATACCATGGTCAATGGTATCAAAAGCCATGAAGAGATCACATAAGAATAACAGGGTTGCACTCTCCCTGTCATTCTCCTGACAGAGGTCATCCATCAGGGCGACCAAGGCGGATTCAGTCGCATAACCAAGGCTGAACGCAGACTGGAATGGATCAAGATAATCTGTTTCATCTAAGAGTACTTGCAATTGCTGTGCCACAACCCTCTCAATCACCTTCCCTAAAAAGGGGATATTTGTGACTGGGCGGTAGTTGTTACAAACCAATGGGTCCAGGTTGGGCTTTTTCAGGAGTGGTCGGATCACCTGAGGCTTTCAGGGCAGCTGGAACAACTCCCTCCTGCAGTGATGTGTTGACCATACCCCTGATCCACTTGGTCAAACCCCCTCAGCAAACTTTAATAAGCCAAGAAGGGCAAGGGTTGAGAGGACATGTTGCTGGCCACATCGTCGCAAGCACTTTGTCCACATCTTCAGGCCGCATTAACTGAAACTGATCCTAAGAAGTTGTGGCAGACGTTGCACTGGACACCTCACTGGGGACTACAGTAGATGTAGATCGGCGCCAGGTCAAGACTTTCCTCTTCTCCCAGGCATTTTAGCATGTGTTTTTAAATTATTTTTGTGTTTTAAAATTTGTATATTTGTTTTTATTGTTTTTAATCGCTGTAAACCGCCCAGAGCGCCTCTGTCTCCAGACTACCTCCTCTAGGCTATGCCCAGTCATGGAAAACCAAGTCTTAAAGGGCCAACCCTCTAGTCTCTACTACTCCTGTTCCACAGCCTCCTTGTGCTGCTGGACTGGTAAAATATGATGGGAGGCATCTGGTTCCTCAGGCTCAGAGGAAAGCAGCTGTAAGGGTCCAGGCTCTGGCCCTGATGGTCCAGGAGGTTCTTCTCAAAGCTTCTGTCTGCCAGCTCAGTCACAATGTTCCCCTGATCTCCAGCAGCTGACAGCACCTTGAAATTGATCTGGTTCCTTAGCTGGTGCCTCTGCAGCCTCCGACTCTGTGTCGATCACTGCCAGATTCAAGGGTCATGATACCTCCCCACACTACAATCCTGATAACAGTCCCCCCCCCACAACATAGCAATTAATTTAAGAGAGGCTAACATCATGCTGTAAATTAAGTGTAATGTGTGGTTTGTCCCTTGGAACTAGATTCTTTCCTGGATGTTAGCTACTAGGGTTGATAAATGACAAGTTGATAGGAAGATAAAGGAGTTTCTTTGTTAAGACATTTTCATTTGGCAAACATCAACTAATAAACAAAGTGTTTTCATTTGAACAATAAGTATACTCCCACCTAGCTGTTTCAGAGGCAAAGACTGATATCAAGATGTGTTACAAATAGAAGATGGGTCTTTAAGCTAGAGGTGAGTTCAAAGACATTCAATTTTAACAACGTGTCACAGCAAACAATAAATCCCAAGAACTTTTCTTTGGGTTGGTCTACACAGGATGAACTTCTACTGGTTACGAAATTAACCACTATGTAGCATGCATCATTACATAGCATTTTAAAACTTCATTCTTTTTCTGCATTTCATGCTTTTCTACTGGAGTCACACAAACTCCATTCTTTTTCTGCATTTCATGCTTTTCTACTGGAGTCGCACAAACTCCAAGGGGCTGGAGGTTTAATCTGGATTTCATGATTGCCCTAGAAATGATCTAGAAAAACTGAACGCTGCCGTTAAGAGTATCAGCAAGAAGCATTTCCCAAACATGGTCACTATAGCCTCCTCATCCTAAAGGACAACATGAATTAAAGAACACTCACTTCTTCTCAATTTCCTCACCATCGATTGCTCTAAACATTAATTTATTACAATTCAGCTAGTTCTACACAAAACGGTTCACGTCAGATTAGAGTACAGGAGGGAAATCTCTAGCCTGCGGACTGGATCTGGCCTATAATAAGACTGAATATGGACCTCAGTGTCTCATCTTTTCTGTTAGCTGTTCAGTGGCGAACAGCACTTTGTCCTGTTCATCTGTTCCCTGTTCAATAGCTGATAAGAGGGTACAGGTCAAGGAGGGGAAGGGAAGCAGGCAAAAGCAGAGGGGGACAATAGAGCTTTTATTACCACTGAAAATTACTTTGCAATTTGTTTTGCAAGGAGTACAAATTGAAACTCCTTCCTCTGCAAGATCTGCCAAAGGAAGTAAGAAAATTAAACCCAGTGACATGAACACTGCACCTGTAGTTTGCAAATATGCAGAACAATCTTTCATGTATTTTGCAATTGCATTTGTGCTCGTTTTCAGGATACAACTGTATTTTGAAGTTTGTGACTTTGAATAGTTGTAAGGCAGAGGTTGCCTTTCAGCTGCCCATTGAGATTATTTGCCTTCTTCTGACTGTTACACGGGATAGAAAATGTTTTACAAACTTAGTATAAAACAAAAGTCTGGAGAAAATGGAAGATAAGACTTAATTGCTTTTACTAAATATATCTCTCTGCTACCATAGGACTTGCTTTTACTCTCTCTCTCTCTCTCTCTCTGTGTCTCCAGATAAGACTGTGTGCCCACTTCTGGTATGGCCCACCCTCCACTGGAATGCAGCCCTCAACAACGGTCCAGCACATAAATACATCCCTCAGTGCCAAAAAGGTTCCTTATACCTCTGGGTGTGGACTCTTTTGCTTTCTACAGTGCAAACCCTACCATGTAGGGGTTTTGCTAGGAAATCCAAATATCAACGGAATAGAAGAGATAATCCATTATGAGGCAGAGTTAAGAGTTCAAATTGCTTTTGCTGATGGAAGAAGGTCATGCTGCGGCCATCTCCAATGCTTACAGCCTCTAGTTAGGCGCATCTTTTCTGATTTGTTGTCACTTAATATTTCATAACTAAGACTCTACTTTCATGCATGCAATATGCAAAATGTAAAGGCCTCTGGATATAGTTTAAAAAAGTATAATCCAAGTTTCAGAGCTCAAGAAAGAAAGGAGTAAACTATGTATTTCCAAATGATTTTTTTAAAACTAAATTTTCAAACTGGTCGCCATCAAATTTCCACTTGGTTCAGCACCCATAATTCAGGGATAAATTTTTTGAAAACAATTGTCTCTATTTTTGCACCAAAATTGTGGTTTTCAAATGCGCTAATTAATCAGCAGCTCTCATTGCATTGTTATAAATCTGTCATAGACCAAGATACTAAATAAACACTACCTGATTTCTTTAAAATACCTCTTAGCCTTTCAGTGTGATCTAGTTAAATCAAAGTGCCTGGATTTAGATGCTCCCTTTTTCCTGTCTGCTGCCAAGTGAATACAATTCTGTTTAGGAGGGCTGACTGGTGGTTTTAATTTATATGCCATAATATCTCCTTTTGTTATTTTAAATTGTTCTTTTTTAAAATTATTATCATTCTTTCACTATCTTTTAAAAATGTGTTTAGCTGCTTTGAGCATTATATTACAGTGGAAAGGTGGGATATAAAGAAGTTCATATCTGATTTTTATAAATATATTTATATCTCATCTTTCCTCCAAGGAGCTCAAGGCAGCACAGATGGTTCTTCTCCCACCATTTTAGTCTCACAACAGTTTTGTAAAGATAATGAATGGCACAAGGCCACCCTGTGAACTTCATGGCAGAGTGGAGATTTGAACATGGCTCTCTTCAGTCCTAGTCTTGACACCTGAATCACTACATCACAGTGAATAAGAGATTTGTGGTGGGGTATTCTAAACACAAACACAAAAGATGCATCTTTAGATTAGAAAAGGAATCATAAAAGGGAAGGCAAAACTCATGTCACATTTTAAAACAAATCTAACCTAAATTTAGGCAGGCAAAAAATATTAAAATGAGTGGTTGATAACTAGCACACCCATGGGCCATGGGCCACCACTAGTTGATGGCATCATTTAACACCTTCACTGCCAGCAGCCTGTTCATAGACAGCTACAGCAAAATAATAGTTTCAGGCTAGCCACCCATATGACTGATCAATGAGGAAGAAAATTAATGACAGAAAATGAGCAACTGTATCTTATTTTATTCAAATTCTCCTTCAACAGGGGAAAAAATTAAATTGTACATAGACCATGGCCACTGAAAGGCACTGCTAATATCAGTAACAACTGTATATAGTATATATCATATCTGAACTGCTGCCGATCACTAATCTGGATTCTCTCTCGATGTAATGCCATTAGTCACAGACTTTGAGATGAAAGTTTGTAGCCCCACCCTGCTCTCACTAGAAGGGGACTGCTTTCCAGGTCCATATGCCTTTCACTCTGCTCCTCCCTCTAGTACTCCAGTCTCCTACTCCCTGCCCTGCCCAAGGAAGAAAGCTGGGTGCTGGGCTTCGCAATGCAGCCACTATAGCCACATCCTACACATATTACCATTAATCTGCCTTATATTCCACTTCAGACACAGATATACTGCAGACAGATGCCACCACAATTTCAGAACTATGACTGTCAGTAAGATCCTCACAGCTGCCGAAATAATTCCTATATGAGGTGGCACCAACACCATTCACACATTTATAGGGAAAAAATCACTTGTTTCTATTGACGAGCCAAACTACAAATGAAAGTGGCAGGCAAATATTTATTTTAATGTATCCATCTGACTCACCTATAAAATGGTTGTGGGGTAAAAGTAGTATAAAGGAGAAGGGAGAGCTAAACCCTTTCACAGGAGTTAGGAACAGAGAAATGTTGATGGAGCAACCAATCAAGGGAGGGTAAGACTCAGAAGAGGGGATGACTCAGCATTCCTTTTTCACATTTTTGTTTTACTTTTAAAGTAAGACTTTCTCTACACCACATGTATATGTGAATGAAGCAGGCATGTGTGTGACTCACATTTGGGTTGGACCTTATTCACAACAGAAACATGAATTATCATGAACTGCAAGCCATGAAGTCATGCTTCAGTGAAAAATGAAATGGACTGCCTTCAAGTCGATTCCGACTTCTGGGTGACCCTATGAATAGGGTTTTCATGGTAAGCTGTATTCAGAGGTGGTTTACCATTGCCTTCCTCTGAGGCTGAGAGGCAATGACTGGCCCAAGGTCACCCAGTGAGCTTCATAGCTGTGTTGGGATTCGAACCCTGGTCTCCCAGGTCGTAGTCCAACACCTTAACCACTACATCACATTGGCTCTAAAACAAGCTGTTAAAAAAGGATGTTATTTCACTATTTTTATTTGTGACATATTCTTTAATTCAAGTTTTTTGATGCAGGAAATGTTTACAGCTTTTTTTTCCTAACTGCTTTAAATTAAAGACCGGCAAAGATCATACTTCAATCATCACAAATAGCAAAAGAACTAAGAAAATATGTGTTTTTATTTAAAATACTGCAGCAGAAAAATTTGGTCAGCAGGTATCAGTCATATTTTCCTGGAAACATTAAACACAAGCATTTGATTTTAAGTTCACACTGGGTTAAATGAAGAGGACCTTAGCTGTAATCAGCAGAGTCATAGACAGTGTAACAGAGATCTCAAATATGTGCAGTATCTAATTAAAAATTACCCACAAAGTGTTAGAAAAACAAGCAGGCTTTCAATAGCTTTCATTAACAGTGCCTTTCAAAAAGCATAGTGTTTCATTTCCTTGCAGTGAACAGATCACATCGATCAGATGAGGTGGTCAGTCTGTTTTATGTGAAACCTGTTCCATAGCAGTAATGAGAATGGCATCATACTAAATCAGGTAGCCGCTTTGGCAGTTATACACTGATCAAACATCATGCTAGGTTACTATAAAAAACAGTGCTCCTTTTCTACTTACTCAGATAAATACAATCTTTACTACTGTGACTAAAACAAATATGTCCATGTTTCTACAGTGGCTCATATTTCATTATGATTTCATTTATTTTGAAGTTTAAAATCCCACCTTAGCATGCTGAAGCTGAGGTGATTTATGACATTTAAAACACAATCCTACAATTTCCTTCATAACACTGATGCACTTATCTCTGGCCCAAATCTTGGACTATCAAGTCTACAGATATACAAAACTAGAATTTTGGAATCCAAATCTGGAAATTGTTCATTATAAATCTAAATACCAAAGCACAAATATTTGATGTTTGTAACAGTCCCTTACCAAATTTGCTACCTTGGGCTCCTTTGAGAGGGAAGGACAAGGATATACATTTAATTAATTAATTAGTTAATTAATTGTATAAATATAGATATAAATTGCTCTAGAATTTGCCATGTAAATTTGGGTTACTTATAATTTATAAAATAAAATAAATCAAGCCAACCAACAAATACTGAGATTTTTTCATCATGGGAACAACTATTACACACCTATTTATCAATACTTTCCCAACAGAAATAACAGAATTTGTTGAGTTGGAACTTTTGCATACAGCTTAACTAATCACATATGCAAGCAAAGAAAGCTTAAAGTGAGACTTACCAAGGGGCGCCATATACACGGAATCCTTTGACTGTTACTTCAGAGTCTTGCAAGTAAATACTGTTTGTCAGAAGTGACTGAACATTGTCAAAGTCCTCTGGTTTCAATTTGGACACAGAGGGAAAACGGTAGTAATCCTGTTTAACAAGGTCTGCCATGAATTCTTTATCAAATGTCAGTTCATGATTCCCAGCAATCACTATTTTGTATTCATATGGCAAATTTCCTGAAACAACAACAAAAAGCATTTAATAAGCATACCTGTGCCCACATTAAAAAAGAAAAACCATACTTAAGGACACACTGGATATATTTGCATTCCTATGAGAAGCAAAATGTACTACTGCCACTCTGTGAAATAATATATTGTCGCTTAAGAAAGATATACCAAGGAAAGGTATATACAGCAACATTTGTTTAAGAGGAATTAAAAATCTGCTTTCCCCTTTCCCCCCCAATATTTTTAAAAAACCTGCTAGAAAAAAAAACTGAGTAAGTAATCCTCTAGACCACTTAATGTGGCTGAATTAGTTCTCTTTAGGCTGTAATTCTATGCATACTTTTCTGGAAGTAGTTTCCATTCATGGGGCTGACTTCCAATAGACATGCATACGATTGTTCACAGAACTATGAGTGGCAAAAGAGGAATATCTTCCACTCTGTTGCATGTGTTCCCACTAAAAACTGTGGCTATGGCCATAAGGAATGGCAAACTGTTTGATTAATCAACATGGTAACAGTGTTAATTGGTGCGTTGTCTATTGTTTTACACTCACTAAGGATCTGGTTATAAGTCAGTATCAACAAGAGACTGAGAGCCAAATAAGCACATTTCAGGCAGATTTCTAACAAGAACTTTATTAGAAACCATGAAAAATATTTTACCTATATTACTCTTTCTGTTTAAAGGTCCTCCAGCCCTTTGGTGCAGCTTTTCAGAAAGGACAGAGGCTGCAGGGGGAAGGAAGAATCAGTGATGTTTGTCTCCTTGCCCCCTGGATGCATCCCACAGTATTTCCTCGTGGCTCTTGATGGCTACACTTCATTCGTAACTGTTTTACTGATAAGTTTGATTTATTTTTTTAAAAATCGCTTAAAGGTTTTCATATTCAAGTGGTATATAAATTTTATTAAACAAAATGAAATAAAAATAAAATTATGTCTCTAATAATGTACGGGGCTTAGTATGTTCTAAATACTTAAGTGCTTTGATAATGCTGCCCAGACCTGGAAGGAAGAGCTGGCCTAGCCCTCTAGTTTCAATTTCTTTTTCCTTTTCTGGTAAAGGAAACATAAAATTAGTATTTCTGGCTTATTAAAGAAGAAACAGACAAACATACTTCTTTCCAAAGCCAGCTAAAAAGGGGGGGAAGGATTGAAAGAAGGCTTTGTTCATTGACTCTCAATTCCCTTTTGTGACTATGGCTGCTTTCACACATGGGGCTAATAGCGCTAGTTTAATGGATTAAAAAGGTAGCGCTTCATTCTGGATTTCAAAAATCCTTTTCACACTGCAGTACCTGTTATACCGGCATTTTGCACAACAATCTTTCACACTGGTGTATTTCCCCCGCAACTTTTCGAGGCGCTATTAGCCCCATGTGTGAAAGAAGCCGCACTACAGTGAACAGAGAGCAGAATTTTTCTCTCCCCCCCTCCTTCATTCGGCCTCAGGCAACACCAGATGAGCAGGTCTTCACCTACCTTTGGTTTGAGGCCTGTTCTTTCGGTGAGTGGGGAGGGGTTGAAAGAGGCGCGATCGCAATTGCGATTAGCTGAGGCGCAGCAGCGCAGCAGCAGAGGCGGTGGTAAGGGCGGGAACGCACTGCATGCTGGGATGGCTGTTTGTAAGGGCGGGAACACACTGCATGCTGGGATGGCTGTTTGTAAGGGCGGGAACGCACTGCATGCTGGGATGGCTGTTTGTAAGGGCGGGAACGCACTGCATGCTGGGATGCCTGTCACGTGAGCAGCGGCAGCTAGCACAAAACTCCCGCGATCTTCCGTGTCCCCAGCCTTGCTATCGGAATTTTTCAGGTATCATTTATTGCGGAATTTAGCACTATACTTGCACTACATTCCACCAGAATTCCAGAGCTACCCGTTATGTCGTGTGAAAGCTCAAATTTTATGCGCAAATTAACAGGAAATAAATAGTCAGAATAACGGAATAAAGTGCGGTGTGCATTAGTTATAAGAACAAAGTGCATGCAATCAAATTACAGAATGTGTGGATCATATTCATAATATCATATCCTGAAACTGAAAGAGCTCAGAATATGACATGTTCATTCTCTGACACCTTTATTAAATAAGCTGGTACACAATCTAGTTGGCACTAATATACTTTGCAAGGCTGACTTAGTATTTACAAGTATTAAGCATTTGCATTTATCAGGTAAAATATTTTAACTACCTCAGCATACAATATTTAAAACTGGTTTCATTAGGCACAATATTGTTCTTGCAAATATTTAGTGGCAATAATTGAAGTCAATTTGGAGATTCAATTAAAGGCTGAACTAATTAAAAAGTAAATCAGCCCTGGGTATAATACTAATGTAGACATTTATAATGTAAAATCTGAATATATAGCTTTTGTTGCGATATATTTACAAGCAAATTGTACTGAAAAATGAATGACATAAAATCTGGTAATCTAGAGCTGTAGTTCCCAATTTTTTTCCCATGGACCACTTGAAATTTGCTGAGGGTCTTGGCAGACCACTTAATGATTGTTCTGCCTGTTGTAGCAATTGTAATGCACTGTGCTAGAAAAAGCTGTATGCTTTTTAATTGTATTTTTATTGCTTCTGTGGAATTCAAATTGTAATGCAATAAAATACAATATAAGAAATAAAAGAAGCAATAAAAATACAATTAAAATCAATATTTAATGAATATTTAATGTGGACACATTAAATCAATATTAAATAAATATTTAATGTGGAAATGCCATGGACCATCTGAGTGAAGCTTGCAGGCCACAGTGTGAGAAACTCTGATCTAGACTTATGTACAACAATCCTAAACATATTTACTGATTTCCGTAAAATTTATTACCATATTCAAATTTGGAAAACCTGAGTAAAAGTATGTGGTCCACTGACTGGTATCAGTCACAGTTAGTTAGTGTTAAGTATTAGTGTTAAGGCTTTCTCAAAATAAAAGACCATTTCAGGTTTGCCTATGTTTTGTGTCAGCAAACTCTCAAATGGCTACAGCTTGCATTGACAGACTAGGTGGACAACAGACACTCCATGTGGCCCTCAGACTCACTCACTGCAGCCCCCATGCCCCTGACATCTCCTATACCTTCACCTGGAAAGGTGAGGTAAGAAAGAAGAGACACACCAGCAGGCGGGTTGGTGAACCCAGGGCCGGTTCTAAAGGGGGCCAGGTGGGGCACTGGACCGATGACTCCTGGAGCTACAGGGGGTCCCTCAGCCACCCCTCCACTCCCCTTCCACGATCCACGGTCCCCCCACCTACCTGTCTGCTGTCTTTTACCATTGCCCTTAACTAAGATGGCGGCCGCAGTTTCCCTAAGGTACTGAAGCCCCTGCCGGCATCTTAGTTGATGGCAGAGATGTGCGCGCATAGCACGCACACGTGCCATCAACAAATATGATGACTGAGGCATCATCCCCTTAGGAAAACCGCGGCCGCCATCTTCGTTAAGGGTAATAGTAAAAGACAGCAGACAGGTAGGTGGGGGGAATGTGCACACGCACACACACAGACATGCTGGGGGCCCAGGACAAGCTGATGCCCAAGGGCCCCGGCATTCCGGGAGCTGGCCCTGGGTACACCCGTGCTTTGAAAGAGCCAACCACAAAGTAGTGCTGCATCCTTTGAAACTCTAGGCACTGTGCTCTGTAGTTTAACCTCCAAGCTCACACATCTGTCTGAATGCCTGCCTTTTCCAGAAGCTGAAGAGCTTCCAATCAACTCTGAGCATTCCTGGACTGGAGTTGCAGATATTGGGACCCTCTGCCACCTCCTGAACCTTTTACTGTCATGCCAAATTTTGGGGCTCATTTGAAACTAGCTGCTAATGATTCAAGCTGTGCTTATATTTTGTGACATATTTCTTGCAGACGTAAGCTCCACTCTTGCAAGCTGCCTGCCTGTAAGTATATCTTCTCTTTCTGTTTGTGATGACAGCAGCTGCCTGATCAAATCTAAGGTACAGGAGATGCCAAAGGGGCTCTGAGTGTGGCCAAGTGTCTCCTCAAGAAGAAAGCTGGAACTGAACATGGCAAACGTCCCAAATGCACACAAAGAGTGTGTTATAACTACCTCTTGAGAGGGGGAACAGAGACACATGATCTGTTTTGCAATGAGGGGAGGGACAACAGGGTGATGACAAATGAATGGAGTACATGCCTGTGTTTGAGAGAGGTGGGGGAAGGATGGATGGGTGTGTGGATGGTGTAAGAAAGATAAAATGAGTGGAAGAGACTATGGAGAGATAAGAATATGGATGATTATGCTTGTGAGTGGATAGCTGTGTGTATGTACAAAAATGAATTGATAAAGAAGGGAGAAAGAGGGAAAGAAAGAGAAAAAGGGTGGCAGATAGAAAGTAGCCTCCAACATTTTTTTCTCCAAAAAAAATGTGGCCTTCAACTTCAAAAGTTTGTCCATCCTTCTGATAGAGTAGAAAAGCATTTTTATTCAGTTTACAATAGTATTTAACATTGCAGTTGATGAGTCTTCCAGAAGATGTCTTCATTAACTAGGCATAGGGATATTATCTTCATTCTCATGGTATCTTCAAAAGGTGAAGTTCTACTGTCAGAACATCCTATATTTTTGTTATTTTTTTGGGGGGGGAGGATGTAGCCATCCCCCACCCACAGGTAACAGCCATTACCTAATAAAATTTGGAAGAAAAATTTCAGAACCTGCTTTCCGATTTGGGTAGGTTTGGAATCATGATGGACATGTTATGAGGATCATTTCCTTTGGTGATATCCAAATTGAGTTATACTCATGCAGACCCCTTGAAATCGATGGATTCAAATTACTGACGAACGCTGATTTTGGGTCTACTCTAAGTATGTCAAAATTTGGATATCACCTATTATGTTTTGAAGACCTTTGTTTTTTGAATGCATCCTATATTATGGGAATCTTTTACATTACCTTACTGTTTCCAGACAGGTAACAGCACACATGTAGTGCTGTTCCATCCATGGGAATGTGGGGCTTTTCAAAGATTCACTCCTTTCATAAAATGCCCTAGTTCATGTTTTCAAGCAAACAGACAGACAATGGGTAAGAAAAGATAGTTGAAAAAGATAGTTGAAGTTCAAATCAATCAGATAGCAATCTAAATTATTATCTTGGATGGAGCCCACAGTTATGAATATATGAGAACCCTCTAATTATTTCTGTGAATATTTTTGATACACCAAAAGAGTGTTTTGTTAGTTTGTCAGGAATTTGTTTTATTTTAAAATGTATAGCACTTAGTGTAGCACTTTAAAAACAATAATAATTACATATACACTGTTTTTGAAGATAGGGTTTTCTGAATAGGTAGTTCATAAATTATTTCAGATCGTAGCTAAAACACACAATAGATGACCAGCATGCTGTTATGCTTAGTTCTGAACTATTGCTCAACTGAGTACTTCACTCAAACAGCTGAGCAGGCTGGTCAACACATATGATAATATTGTTCAATTTCCTACAAGTGAACATCTTTGGGTCATGCTTCCTTGTGTTTCCATAAAAGGAACTACTTCCTGGAAAATGTGTTTAAGTAGACAATGGAGGGTATCAGAATGTAGGAAATACAGCCTCCCTTATTGCTTGTGAACAAGCCCTAAGATTTCCCAGAACATAGCAAAATTGTGGTATTCAACTAAATAATTGCAATAGAACAACAGGACTTTCCCCCACTCCCCTGTGCACCTCTCAAATCTGCTCTGAAAGTTTGGGAAAATCTTCAGAAAGATGTAGGTACTCAATGGTTGAAGAGGGGAAGAAAATTCTGTTGTGTGTTGTGTGCTGACAGAACCAGTGATTATGTTGAATACAACCCATGATTATTTGCAGGTGAAAAAACAGCAACAAAAGTGTTTAGGATAATACAGGTAACCAAGAAATAAGGAGAAAGAAACTCCTACACAATATATGCTCTGATGTGCTCACAGACCCCCAACAACTGATTTCCACAGATTCATTTCAGTGGAACAATCAACCTCCCTTTACACATATTAAGATGCTCCCAACAACAGCTCCATATGTACATCAGAGCAACTGCTAGGAACATAATGTTTAATATCTTTGACCAAAGTGCTATAACTTGTTCATTATTTCTTCTCAAGATCCGTAGCTCTTAACAGATTTTCTGATGGACCCATTCAATTATTCTAACACATAGCAAGATCCACCTCTCAAACCATTTTGCCAAAACAACAAATATATTAGCTACACCATCCACATATAATTCTCACCTTTCACATATATATCTGGCAGAAAAAAATTAGCAACTCAACAGTGCAAAGATACTAACTTCATATACAGAGAGAGAGAGAGAGAGAGACTGCTGCCAAACACCAAGCATTCCTCAGAACTAAAGTGCAAATCTTTCTGATAAACAAACTCAGAATCACTACATCTTTAATCACTGAAGTTACCTTTCACAAAAATATCTTTCAAAAGTGGTATTTGAATTAGGCAGAGGCCGAAAGGAAAGGACATTCAAGCAGCATACGGAAAATCCATCAAGGCAGACAGAAGAGCAAACAGCTGGACTGTTTTGGTTTTATGCAAGGAAAACACCAGGCTACAGCATAGGGAAAAGCAAAGGCCAAGACCTACGGAGTCCTGCGATAAATCTAAGGCTCACACATAAAAGCTCTCCTTTGTTGAAAATGTTGTTAGACACAACAAAACACAAATGTTACGTAAGAGCAAGCTCTGCCTCTGACCTTTCACTCTGTAACCGTCAGGCTTCATTAATTTTCACAAGGCCTGACAGCTCTAGCGTTAATACTCACGCTTGCTGATCGAGCCACACAGCAGGTTCAGACTGCTACCTTCTCCTCTGAAACTCATGCATTAGGGTTCCTTCCATGCTGGCAATGGAAAACCAGGTCTAAGAAACATTAAACACAAAAAACTACGTTACAATAATGCCAGGGTTGAGCCATAAACCCATCAAGCAGGAAAAGTAATGGAGTCCCTCCTAATCTAAATCCCTGAGTGGGCGACAGCATATATGGATCTCCATTAGAATCCACAGCACCATGAGACATTAAACCAGTGTGGTCCTTAACCAAAAGACTGTGGTGGTGATGTCCATTGTTGTCCCTCTGCTGACAAAAGGCATCCATCCGTGGAAAAGGGAGGAGGCAATTTGGGTGATCTCCTCTCTCCCCTGCAACCTCTTGCCCTTCAGGATCTGCTCTGAAGGGTTTGGGGACCCTGCAGGGTCCTTGGGGGCTGCAGGAGGTGATGAAATAGCTGATTATCTACCTTCCTGTTCCACTGATGGATCTTTCCATAGTGAAGGAACACTCCAATTAGTTCCTGCCCATTGCCATTCCCAAATTAATGGCTTAAAACAGTACACATACCTATCTAATGGCAGGTTCATTAGAAAGGTGAAAAACTTAGCATCACCTACTGCAATAGGTGACTTGAAAATGGGCCATGTATGTGGGGGCTCATTTAAAGTTTCCATAGCAATTAACAATGGAATCATTTGCTGTACACATTTATGTCTCAACCATAACATTATTCTAATGTAACTATTTGTGACTGGTACCCTTTTTACTTCATTAAACAAAAGAAGGAAAAGATAAATACTATAAACATTACAAATTATTTTGCTCAAACAATTATTTGGTTTCTATTTTATATGATAGTTCTTTAATAATATATACCAGTTTCTAAGACCGCAATCTTAAACATGCTTTCTACAGAGTACATTTCACTGAACACAGGAAGATTTACTTCTCAGTAAACATGCATATGATTGCACTGTAAAATGCAATCCAGCTGATTCCAGCAACAAGTTTCCACTAGAATTTAGCAACTAGGGCTGATTATTTCCTTTCTTAAAATTATGTCCCAATTAAGCATTTACATCCCAATGACAGGGTACTCACACATAAACCCCACACTGGTCAAAGAGGCTTGGACATGAGAGTGTACAACACAGTGCAGCCTTAGATGCTTTCTGGACACAAAAATTGGAACTCCAACAAGTATCTAGTATTGTGTTGTCAGTCATCAGTGTTTTCATAGTTCGAATATTTAAAATAATCTGAATATAACAGATCATGGGTTGCACCCAAAGTTTCTCTTTCTACAACAGAAGGGGTCTTCAAATCCTTCTGTTGGAGGGAATCTTTTGATCCAATCCAGTATTAATGAAGTACAAATTGTTATTGTATCTCATATGTGAAAACAACAAAACAATCATGACTTGAGGCATGTATATTTTGAAAACATTTCCTGTTGCAACAGATGTTCCTAGCCCAGTCTTTACACTGGATTAGATTTTGACCAATGTGGGAAACATGGATCAAACTGCTGAAGTACCTGCATATGCAACTGCAGAAAACATTAAATGAAAATAATTACTGAAAAATAATATATATTTACTGAATATTACTGAAAAAGAACTAATAAAAACAATTAAAATAAATATGATTATTTAAATGAAGACACACAACTCTGATGCTAACTACACTGTGTCTCCTTTTGTGAACAAATGTAACTGTAACTTTCATATGTTTTAATTGTTTAACAATAAATTGAATTCTGAAACCTTTGCAAGAATGAATATAAATGAAACTTAACTTTCTTGAAATAGTCCAATAGTCTGGAGGCAGACAGCAAAAAAATGTAATATGTGGAATTAATATAGATCGTTTTGGCAGTCATTTCTTATTTACACAAGAATATTTTAGAATTAGATGCAGAGTCATGAACCTACAGGATTCCAGCACTGTTAGCTTCTTCAGTAGCTTGAAGTTCATTTAAAAAAAAAAACCATATTGAGGCACAATAAACACAGATTTATTGTGGCCTGAGCTTTTGTGGATTATACTCCACATCATCAGACATATAAAGTGTTATCCTCAGTTGGCACATATATATGTACACAGATATAAAGGGGGGGGAATGAGTATTGGGTCCAAAAGTTGTCGTGTTACCTAACAACAACAAACTTTTGTTCCTGTTGAGTCCTAAATGTATACAATCAACACTTGTGAAATTCTAGTTCAGTAATTTTACACTGGAGTCTTTGAAATACTTTTGATGAAGTATGATGACCTTCAGTCCTGGGTGAGTCTTCCTGCTTTCTGGTTGTTGCCGTTATTAATGTTAGTATTTGTGTTCATTTATGCTTTTGCATTGTGTTTAAACTGGCAGTTAGTGACTTATATTACATTGGAGGATGAGTGAGGGAATGAGCCCGATAGGTTGGCATCACTAAGTCCTTTAATAGTGCTGTCTGAGGGCCAAACTGCATGTGACATTTAAAATGCTATTTGTATGTTTCTTGTGAAGAAGCTTCCTTGGGAACCAATGTGAATTCCTCTTGCATTACAAATAATTGCTTTTGTGATACTTATAACAGCAGTGGTTAAAACTCTTTTTACTCACTCGCAGCAGTACCTATCATGATTCAGGGCTCAAACACCAGCTATTTCTTGTTCTTAAAACATATATGTAATGTTAAACCACAAATTTAATGTCATGTGTAATTTGGTCCTAAGTGGGCAGAGTGTGCATCCATATTTTTTGATAACAGTCATTCACTCCATAGCATTAAAGAATGATGAAACAGAGAAAAAATGTGTGAGATTTCTGTGTGACCTCAAACCTCTCCTGCCCCCAAAAAACTTCACGTGGTGGGGAATGGGGGAGAGAGACAGAAAAAGATGGGAGTATCCAGCCATGGCTTCCACACTGGTAAATGGGAATACACAGAAACTCCATATGTACATCACTGCACATATACAACTCATGACAGAAACTCAAACTTAGTTTTTTTAATGCAGCCTACAAGTTTTTTGTTTGAATTTTATGAAATATAAAATGCTAGAGTTAATCCAAGTATCTTAGTGTAATTTTAAATGGTTTTACTAGGGTATTTTTAAATTTTTTACTACTGAAACATGTATACAATGGAAATAATCTCACCCTTCCTACTGCCAATGGGCCTGAACAGAAATGGATGTCTTTGAATTTGATTAAAGCCAAATTGAAAAAGACCGTTTTTGCCTAATACTGTATTAGGCTAAAATACAGAAATGAATCCTCACACTATCTAAATCTAATAAGAAAGCCCATCTCAATTTCAAAACTTTCAAAGCCTTTTCTAGAAGCGCATCACGTATCAATTTAAATGGTACCTTTGCTGCTAAGCAAAACCAAATCACAGGTTTCAATTGGCTTAACTTATATTGGAAAGTGAGAGAGTGAATGCTTGGAAATTCAATTACTGCAAACAAACTCCATTTTCTCCACTCAGAAGGGAATTTTGGAGGCCATTTTATTGCCATCAAATAATATTTCTAAAGGCATCAATACACACATCTATTTCTTTGTAGAATCTTCTTTCACTGTATAACCTAATTTCCAGATTTTGAACAAATTCCTCAGAAGTGGATATTACCTTGCACAAAGACATAGAGTCAATTTTAATCATTTGTACTGAATGAAAATTAAAAAACCTAATACAAACATCCCTGGAAATACTTCTAACATCATCTGCCGTTATTTCTGCAATTTACAATTGTAATTAAGGGGTTTCTTTTTCTTAATAAAAAGGAAAATAGAATATGTATATAAAGAGGAAATAAGGTCATCTTGTAAAATAATTGTTCTGCCTATAATTAAACTAATTATTAAACTAATTCCAAAATGGAACCAGACTGCTGGCACTTAAAATTAAAAAGGTAGCAGAGCAGCTTTTAAACTGACTGAGGGGGGAAACCCAACAGGAGCTGAAAAAGGTCCGGTTCGGAATAAACCTCCCCCCTGGGATAAAAACCAAAGAAATGATGAAATTTTAAAAGGGGTAGGCCTAGAAGTAGGCATTGTGAGAGCAGGGGCACAGCATATAAATTCAGAAGAGCAAAATTACCACAGGCCTAACCACAAGTGCCAAAGACACTTGAAGAGAGACACTGCTTACAAGTGCCTGTACGCTAATGCTAGGAGCCTGCGAACCAAGATGGGAGAACTGGAGTGCTTGGTCTTAGAGGAGAGCATTGATATAGTGAGCATAACGGAGACCTGGTGGAATGGAGAAAACCAGTGGGATACGGTTATCCCTGGATATAAACTATATCGGAAGGACAGGGAAGGACGTATTGGTGGCGGAGTCGCTCTATACGTGAAAGAAGGCATTGAATCCAGCAAGCTCGAAACCCCAAAAGAGGCAGACTCCTCCACAGAATCGTTGTGGGTGGTGATACCATGCCCCAGGAGGGACTTAATACTGGGAACGATCTATCGTCCCCCTGATCAAAATGCTCAGGGAGACCTGGAGATGAGATATGAAATTGAGGAAGCATCCAAACTAGGAAATGTGGTAGTAATGGGTGACTTCAACTACCCGGACATAGACTGGCTGCATATGTGTTCCAGTCATGACAAAGAAGCAAAGTTTCTAGATATTCTAAATGACTATGCCCTAGACCAGTTGGTCATGGAACCGACCAGAGGGACGGCAACCCTGGACTTAATCCTCAGTGGGGACCGGGACCTGGTGCGAGATGTAAGTGTTGTTGAACCGATTGGGAGCAGTGACCACATTGCTATAAAATTAAACATACATGTAACTGGCCAATTGCCAAGAAAATCCAACACGGTCACATTTGACTTCAAAAGAGGAAACTTCACAAAAATGAGGGGATTGGTAAAAAGAAAGCTGAAAAACAAAGTCCAGAGGGTCACATCACTCGAAAATGCTTGGAAGTTGTTTAAAAACACTATATTAGAAGCTCAACTGGAGTGCATACCGCAGATCAGAAAAGGTACCGCCAGGGCCAAGAAGATGCCAGCATGGTTAACGAGCAAAGTCAAGGAAGCTCTTAGAGGCAAAAAGTCTTCCTTCAGAAAATGGAAGTCTTGTCCGAATGAAGAAAATAAAAAAGAACACAAACTCTGGCAAAAGAAATGCAAGAAGACAATAAGGGATGCTAAAAAAGAATTTGAGGAGCACATTGCTAAGAACATAAAAACCAACAACAAAAAATTCTATAAATACATTGAAAGCAGGAGACCATCTAGGGAGACGATTGGACCCTTGGATGATAAGGGAGTCAAAGGTGTACTAAAGAACGATAAGGAGATTGCAGAGAAGCTAAATGAATTCTTTGTATCTGTCTTCACAGTGGGAGATATAGGGCAGATCCCTGAACCTGAACTAACATTTGCAGGAAGGGATTCTGAGGAACTGAGACAAATAGTGGTAACAAGAGAGGAAGTTCTAAGCTTAATGGACAATATAAAAACTGACAAATCACCGGGCCCGGATGGCATCCACCCGAGAGTTCTCAAAGAACTCAAAGGTGAAATTGCTGATCTGCTAACTAAAATATGTAACTTGTCCCTTGGGTCCTCCTCCGTGCCTGAGGACTGGAAAGTGGCAAATGTAACGCCAATCTTCAAAAAGGGATCCCGGAAATTACAGGCCAGTTAGCTTAACTTCTGTCCCTGGAAAAATGGTAGAAAGTATGATTAAAGCTAGATTAACTAAGCACATAGAAGAACAAGCCTTGCTGAAGCAGAGCCAGCATGGCTTCTGCAAGGGAAAGTCCTGTCTCAGTAACCTATTAGAATTCTTTGAGAGTGTCAACAAGCATATAGATAGAGGTGATCCAGTGGACATAGTGTACTTAGACTTTCAAAAAGCGTTTGACAAGGTACCTCACCAAAGACTTCTGAGGAAGCTTAGCAGTCATGGAATAAGAGGAGAGGTCCTCTTGTGGATAAGGAATTGGTTAAGAAGCAGAAAGCAGAGAGTAGGAATAAACGGACAGTTCTCCCAATGGAGGGCTGTAGAAAGTGGAGTCCCTCAAGGATCGGTATTGGGACCTGTACTTTTCAACTTGTTCATTAATGACCTAGAATTAGGAGTGAGCAGTGAAGTGGCCAAGTTTGCTGACGACACTAAATTGTTCAGGGTTGTTAAAACAAAAAGGGATTGCGAAGAGCTCCAAAAAGACCTCTCCAAACTGAGTGAATGGGCGGAAAAATGGCAAATGCAATTCAATATAAACAAGTGTAAAATTATGCATATTGGAGCAAAAAAATCTGAATTTCACATATACGCTCATGGGGTCTGAACTGGCGGTGACCGACCAGGAGAGAGACCTCGGGGTTGTAGTGGACAGCACGATGAAAATGTCGACCCAGTGTGCGGCAGCTGTGAAAAAGGCAAATTCCATGCTAGCAATAATTAGGAAAGGTATTGAAAATAAAACAGCCGATATCGTAATGCCGTTGTATAAATCTATGGTGCGGCCACATTTGGAATACTGTGTACAGTTCTGGTCGCCTCATCTCAAAAAGGATATTATAGAGTTGGAAAAGGTTCAGAAGAGGACAACCAGAATGATCAAGGGGATGGAGCGACTCCCTTACGAGGAAAGGTTGCAGCATTTGGGGCTTTTTAGTTTAGAGAAAAGGCGGGTCAGAGGAGACATGATAGAAGTGTATAAAATTATGCATGGCATTGAGAAAGTGGATAGAGAAAAGTTCTTCTCCCTCTCTCATAATACTAGAACTCGTGGACATTCAAAGAAGCTGAATGTTGGAAGATTCAGGACAGACAAAAGGAAGTACTTCTTTACTCAGCGCATAGTTAAACTATGGAATTTGCTCCCACAAGATGCAGTAATGGCCACCAGCTTGGACGGCTTTAAAAGAAGATTAGACAAATTCATGGAGGACAGGGCTATCAATGGCTACTAGCCATGATGGCTGTGCTCTGCCAGCCTAGTCAGAGGCAGCATGCTTCTGAAAACCAGTTGCCGGAAGTCTCAGGAGGGAACAGTGTTCTTGCACTCGGGTCCTGCTTGCGGGCTTCCCCGAGGCACCTGGTTGGCCACTGTGAGAACAGGATGCTGGACTAGATGGGCCACTGGCCTGATCCAACAGGCTCTTCTTATGTTCTTATGTTCTTATCAACTTCATGTGGTGCTGAAGGATGATCCTGGGTTTTTCATTTATAAATACTTTTTTCCACTTGAAAGAACAGTGACTACTGCTATTAAGAATTTAAGAACAGTAGTGCTTAGAAAGAAACACATGAAAGAAATCTAACTGCCTATCTTGCTCAGTCAAAATTTGCTTTGAAAGCAACGAGCATTTTGGAGTGGATCAATCAAAAAACAGATGGTATGATCCATCCAGTGTTAAGCACTTCTATGTCCTATTGCTGTTGGTGAGAGAGCCAATAATGTGCTTAACCCTCACACTGAAATCTATGCAAGTTTCAAGTGATTAGCTTGGGATGGATAAAGGCCAGAAACTGTTCAAACACAAACCTGTCTATTTCATAAAAGAAAGACTGGAGCAACTCAAAGATTTATATAGCTATTTCAGGAAACTGGATACCTGAGACTTTCAACCTCACCAATATGCAGTGTCACCAAGATAGAGCTATCTTTCGTTTAAATCTTCACCAGACCCTTGGCCTCTACATTGTGGTGTGCCACAGGGCTCTATCCTCTCTCCCATGCTATTTAACATATATATGAAACCGCTGGGGACAATCATCAGGAGATTTGGGCTGCAGTGTCATCAATATGCGGATGACACTCAGCTCTATCTCTCGTTTAAATCTTCACCAGAGTCAGCTGTGGAGACCTTGTCCAACTGCCTGGAATCCGTGAGTGGATGGATGGGAAGGAACAAGCTGAAGCTGAACCCCGATAAGACCGAGGTGCTACTTGTGGGGGACAAAAGAAGGTTGGGAGATGTTGACCTGAAGTTCAATGGGGTGAGTTTACCCCGAAGGACCAGGTCCGCAGCCTTGGGGTTGTACTTGACTCCAGGCTGTCCATGGAGGCTCAGATTTCGGCAGTGAGCCAGGCAGCCTGGTATCAACTACACCTCATACGAAGGCTGCAACCCTACCTTCCTGCTCATCAGCTCCCCCTGGTAGTACACGCCCTGGTCACCTTTCGTTTGGACTACTGTAATGCGCTCTATGTGGGGTTACCCTTGAAAACGGTCCGGAAATTACAACTTATACAAAATGCGGCGGCTCGACTACTTACGAATAGTCGCCGCCGGGATCACATCACACCAGTGTTGTTCGATCTACACTGGCTTCCAGTTGTTTTCCGAGCCCAATTCAAGGTCTTGGTATTAACCTTTAAATCCCTATACGGTCTCGGCCCAGTTTATCTTACGGAGCGCCTTCAACGCCACCAATTATGCCGCCTGACAAGATCACCCACTCAAGGCCTTCTCTCAATCCCGCCGACAAAAACAGCTGGATTGGTGGGTACAAGAGAGAGGGCATTCTCAGTGGCGGCCCCCACTCTCTGGAACTCCCTCCCACAAGATCTCCGGCATGCCTCTTCCCTAAATGTATTCCGTAAAGCCTTAAAGACCTGGCTCTTTCAACAGGCCTTTGGGATCTCTGGGGAGGGTTAATTACTGTGACTGAAATGCCTCCTACCCTGTTTTAATATTGTTGCTGCTGTATTATTCTCATACTGTTTTTTATTGTATTATTGTATTTTATCTCATTGTGTTTTAACTGTTTTGTATGTCGCCTAGAGTGGCCTTTGGCCAGATAGGCGACACAGAAATTAAATTTATTATTATTATTATTATTATTAAACTTTGCCAAAAATATTAAAAATAAAAATGAACTGGTAAACACTGCCAATTGGTAAACACTACCAAATAAATCAACTGTTATTTCAATTCAATTCATTCTGTTTTATTTATAAAACCAGAGAAATACATTTGATAATATAATGATGAAAGTGCTTTCTAAGGTACAGTAACCTCTGAAAAACAAGATCACATGCTGCTTTGATGAAATAGGCTAACACAGTTACCCCTCAAGAACTGTAAGTTTACTGAGCATACATGAAATGGT
The DNA here is from genome assembly GCF_030035675.1 of Rhineura floridana. Classification (NCBI taxonomy): domain Eukaryota; kingdom Metazoa; phylum Chordata; class Lepidosauria; order Squamata; family Rhineuridae; genus Rhineura; species Rhineura floridana. Next base: position 131,438,048 of record NC_084481.1, on the reverse strand, counting down.
AATGCCATTGTTCTCTCACTTACATGTACAAAGTTTGGTAGAACAAACTTTTGAAGTTCTTTAATAAAATTCTGGTTGTCTTCATTTGAGCACAAACTATATAATTTATTAAATGTAATTTACACAGTACATTTAAAATTCTGGTTGTCTTTGAAATCTTTTACCCAGTGCACAATTAAAGTATGAAATTCAGTGCCTCAAGATGTGGTGACAGCCATCATCATAGAGAATTTTTAAGAGAGACTGCACAAATTCATGGATGATGAGGCTATCAATGGATACTCACATATATACTGCTATATGCTACCCATCAGGACAAGAGGCAGCAGACTTCTGAATACCTGTTGCTGGGAAACAGCAGCAACTAATGCCCTCATGTGCTGTTTGAAGGCTTCCTAGAGGCATCATATTGCCCACTGTATGAATCAGGAGGCTGGATTAGGTAAGCCTTTAGTCTCGTCCAGGAGGGGGTCTTCTTATAATCTTACATTTATTAAGGTGTGCTTATTTGCTCTTCCATGAAGTTTCTCACAAAAGCCTGAAAGTTCAGATACTAGCATGCGTTTCCTTTTAAACGGGAGTTAAATGAATAGCTTAGTTGCCTTTTGGATAATGTTGAATTAAGGATACAAGAAGTTTGAAAGCTAATAATAACAACTCCTCTGGGATGCACGCCTTAACGTGGTGAGGGGGTTTGAGAATGTCGAAGAAGCTGAGAGCAATGCCATCAGGAATCTAGACCAAGAGGCTAGACTCCTAGCAGGGGCACCCAAGGCGGAATGGTCAAAGCTGAAATACCAGAAGCATCCAGACTCAGAGAAAGATGCATCGAGACTCAGTGGTAAACCACCTCTGAATACTTCTTACCAAGAAAACCCTACAAACAGAGTATCCAAAATGCAAATAACTCCATTATTGGTATTTCTATATTAAAATTTGTGCTGGGCCAGAGAGACAGACTGGGAATTTTGTTGGTGTACCGCCCGCCCTGCTGCCCAACAAATTCCCTAACTGAGCTGACAGAGGTAGTCTCAGAGGTATTGTTGCGGTCCCCTAGACTTTTGGTACTGGGGGACTTCAACGTCCATGCCGAGACTGCTTTATCTGGGGCGGCTCAGGACTTCATGGCCTCCATGACAACCATGGGGCTGTTTCAGGTTGTTACTGGCCCAACGCATGTGTCGGGACATACTCTTGATTTGATCTTCGCCACTGGGCATGGAGATGGTGATCTGGTGGTCGAGGATTTTTCATCTACCCCATTGTCATGGACAGATCACTGCTTGCTGAAGTTTAGGCTCACAGCGACCCTTTCCCTCTGCAAGGGTGGGGGACCTATTAAATTGGTCCGCCCCCGGAGACTAATAGATCCTGAGGGTTTCCAAAGGGCTCCGGGGGATTTTCCGACTGAGAAGACTGGCGCTCCTGTCGAAGCCCTGGTTGGATTGTGGAATACGGAGATGACCTGGGCGGTTGACACAATCGCTCCCATGCGCCCCCTCCTATGTAGAGCTCGTAGAGCTCATACAGCTCCATGGTATACCGTGGAGCTGAGAGTGATGAAGCAAGAGAGGAGGAGGCTTGAGTGCAGATGGAGGCGAACTCCTGACGAATGCAATTATGCTTTGGTAAGTGCCTCTTCTAAGCGGTATACAGTAGCGGTGAGGGCAGCAAAAAAGAGATATTTTGCTGCCACAATTAAGGCATCTCTCTCCCGCCCGGCGGAGCTTTTTAAAATTGTACGAGGGTTTTTACATTCTGGCCCTTGGGATATTATGGATTCATCTGTAGCCCGCTCTGATGAGTTCGTGAGGCACTTCCAGGATAAGATCGCATGCATTCGCCGGGACTTAGACTCCAATGTTATGGCAGTGAGATCTAATGAAGCATCCAGAACACGGTCTTGTCCTTATTTATTAGATGAGTTTCAGTCTGTACAGCTTGAGGATGTTGACAAGATCCTTGGACTGGTGCGGGCAACCACATCTGTTCTGGACCCTTGCCCCTTTTGGCTGGTGAAAGCTGGCAGGACCGGAACCGCCGGCTGGGCCAAGGAGATAATAAACACCTCTTTGAGAGAGGGAGTGGTCCCTGACTGCCTAAAAGAGGCGATAGTGAGGCTCCTGAAGAAACCCTCCTTGGACCCAGATAACATGAACAACTATAGAGCTGTGGCGAATGTTCCGTTCTTGGGCAAGGTACTGGAACGGGTGGTTGCCGGCCAGCTCCATGGGCTCTTGGATGACACTGATTATCTTGATCCATTTCAATCCGGTTTTAGGCCCGGTTTTGGCACCGAAACAGCCTTGGTCGCCCTGTATGATGACCTTTGTCGGGAGAGGGACAGGGGGAGTGTGACTCTGTTGATTCTCCTTGATCTCTCAGCTGCTTTTGATACCATCGACCATGGTATCCTTCTGGGAAGACTCACGGAGTTGGGAGTTGGGGGTACTGCTTGGCAGTGGCTCCGCTCCTACTTGGTGGGTCGTCACCAGAAGGTAGTGCTTGGGGAACATTGCTCGATACCCTGGACTCTCCATTGTGGAGTCCTGCAGGGATCGGTACTGTCCCCCATGCTTTTTAACATCTACATGAAGCCGCTGGGTGCGGTCATCAGGAGTTTTGGGGTGTGTTGTCATCAGTACGCTGATGACACGCAGCTCTATTTCTCCTTTTCATCCTCTTCAGGTGAGGCTGTTAACGTGCTAAACCGTTGCCTGGCCACGATAATGGACTGGATGGGATCTAACAGACTGAAGCTCAATCCAGACAAGACCGAGACGCTGTTGGTGAGTGCCTTCTCTGCTCAGATGGTGGATGTTCATCCTGTTCTTGATGGGGTTACACTCCCCTTGAAGGAACAGGTTCGTAGCTTGGGAGTTCTTTTCGATCCTTCCTTGTCTCTTGAGGCCCAGGTGGCCTCGGTGGCACGGAACGCTTTTTACCATCTTCGATTGGTAGCCCAGCTACGTCCCTATCTGGACAGTGACGACCTCGCCTCAGTTGTTCATGCTCTGGTAACTTCTAGATTGGACTACTGCAACGCGCTCTACGTTGGGCTGCCCTTGAAGACTGTTCGGAAACTACAGCTAGTCCACAATGCAGCGGCCAGATTGTTTCGCGGACCAGAAGGTCCGCTCATATAACACCTGTTCTGGCCTGTCTGCACTGGCTTCCTATTTGTTTCCGGGCTAGATTCAAAGTGCTGGTTTTGACCTATAAAGCCCTACACGGCATGGGACCGCAATACCTGGTGGAACGCCTCTCCCAATATGAACCTACCCATACACTGCGCTCAACATCTAAGGCCCTCCTCCGAGTGCCATCCCATCGAGAAGCTCGGAGGGTGGTGACTAGAGCTAGGGCCTTTTCAGTGGTGGCCCCCGAACTGTGGAACAGTCTCCCCGATGAGGTGCGCCTGGCACCGACGCTACTATCTTTTCAGCGCCAGGTGAAAATCTTTTTATACTCCCAGGCATTTTAAAGTGTATTTTAACAGCATTTCTGTATTTTGGACGTTGTTTGGTTCTTTTGTTGTCTGTTTGTTTTGTTTCTTGATTTATTGTATTTATTGTATTTATATATTGTGCAGGTTTTTATCTTTTTGTACACCGCCCAGAGAGCCTCCGGGCTTAGGGCGGTATATAAATTAAATTAAATTAATAAAATAAAAATAAAATTTGATTTTTTTTTAAATTGGCTTCAATATTATGATTTAAAACATTCTAGTTAGCCTGTTATAAATTTCTGTCATAAACCAACTCAATCTGAGATTTTTGTGTTATTCACTTATGACAGGAGAATTATTCAAAAGTATTTTATTACTGTAACATGATATACAATGTTACCAGAGTTTGGTTTATTTTTCATAGATAATTAGGAATGTTCAACAAAATCATATCGTATCATTCTTCCTAGGCTATTTCATTTCCAGTTGCAGCTTGAGTGTGTATATTGATTTCTAAATGCTATCCTGTGTTTAAAAGACAATCTCTTCATGTACGAAATTAGCACATGAAGGCACACGTTAAAACTCTTCCACTCAATGATGATAAACAGTTTCGGCTTCTCCCTTCTGAGGAAGTGGACAAGGTGCTTTCATCTGTAAAGCCAACCACTTGTCTTACTGATCCTTGCCCTTCGTGGCTCCTTATGAGCTGCAGAGAGAAATTGGGCGAAGGGATCAAAGCGGTGGTAAACGCATCCTTGAAAGAGGGTGTGATGCCATCAGTCTTCAAGGAGGCAATTGTAAAGCCCATCTTAAAGAAGCCCTCCTTGGATCCCCAAGTGTTCAATAACTTCCGCCCAATTTCGAACCTGCCATTTCTGGGCAAGGTCATTGAGCGAGTGGTGGCCAACCAGTTGTCAGCACACTTGGATGAAACGGATTACTTAGATCCATACCAATCGGGTTTCAGGACTGGTCACGGAACTGAAACAGCCTTGGTCGCTCTGGTAGATGATTTGAGGAGGGCATTAGATAGGGGAGAATTCACCTTTCTTGTCCTCCTCGATCTCTCAGCGGCTTTTGATACTGTCGACCACAGTATCCTTTTACTTTGCCTGGAGGGATTGGGAATTGGAGGCACTGTATTACAGTGGTTCCATTCCTTTCTCTCCGGCAGGTACCAACAGGTAGCGTTGGGGGAAGAGGTTTCAGACCCTTGGCCTCTACATTGTGGTGTGCCACAAGGCTCTATCCTCTCTCCCATGCTATTTAACATATATATGAAACCGCTGGGGACAATCATCAGGAGATTTGGGCTGCAGTGTCATCAATATGCGGATGACACTCAGCTCTATCTCTCGTTTAAATCTTCACCAGAGTCAGCTGTGGAGACCTTGTCCAAGTGCCTGGAATCCGTGAGTGGATGGATGGGAAGGAACAAGCTGAAGCTGAATCCTGATAAGACCGAGGTACTACTTGTGGGGGACAAAGGGAGGTTGGGCGATATTGACCTGAAGTTCAATGGGGTGAGTCTACCCCTGAAGGACCAGGTCCGCAGCCTTGGGGTTGTGCTTGATTCCAGGCTGTCCATGGAGGCTCAGATTTTGGCAGTGAGCCGGGCAGCCTGGTATCAACTACACCTCATACGAAGGCTGCAACCCTACCTTCCTGATCACCAGCTCCCACAAGTGGTACACGCCCTGGTCACCTCTTGTTTGGACTACTGTAATGCGCTCTACGTGGGGTTACCCTTGAAAATGGTTCGGAAATTACAACTTATACAAAACGCGGCGGCTCGATTACTTATGAATAGTCGCCGCCGAGATCACATCACACCAGTGTTATTCGATCTACACTGGCTTCCAGTTGTTTTCCGAGCCCAATTCAAGGTCTTGGTATTGACCTTTAAATCCCTACACGGTTTCGGTCCAGTTTATCTCACGGAGCGCCTTCAACGCCACCAATTATGCTGCCCGACAAGATCGGCCACACAGGGCCTTCTCTCAATCCCGCCAACAAAAACAGCCAGATTGGCAGGTACTAGAGAGAGGGCATTCTCAGTGGCGGCCCCCACTCTTTGGAACTCCCTCCCACAAGATCTCCAGCACGCCTCTTCCCTAAATGTATTTCGGAAAGCCTTAAAGACCTGGCTCTTTCAACAGGCCTTCGGGGTTTCTGGGGAGGGTTAACTGCTATAACTGTAATGCCTCCTGCCCTCTTTTAATACTGTTGTTGCAGATTTATTGATTTTACACTGTTTATATTGTATCACTATATTTTATTAATTGTATTTTCGTGATTTTGTACATCGCCTAGAGTGGCCATTGGCCAGATAGGCGACACAGAAATTAAATTTATTATTATTATTTATTAAAATTAATTTTATTACAGCCTCATGCAAACAGTGCTCCAAATCACTCTTTGTCTTCCCCACTCTAACATGCAAATTCCTCCTCCTCACCATGGTTTGATTCAACCATGGTATAGTCTCGTATCTCCATCAGCACTAATCACAGTTAACACTAAAAAGTATGGCCCTCAAAACCAGAGGTTGAAACCAGGGTCTGATGGCTAAGAAGAGTGTGATACAGCTCAATGGGAGTTGTAGCTTGTTTAAGGGCTCTATCAACTGCTGGAGCTCTTATGAATGACCCAGAATCCTCAGCATCCAGCAGTAGCAGAGGGAGAAAGACCCTCTTTTTGGCTTTTTATCACTGCTGCTGCCACCACTACTCCTGCTTTTAATATATTGGAATGAGAGAAAGAGAAGGGTGGCAGTGTGTATTGGCATTGGCTGCAGCAGAGGGACCTTGGGAGGGATGGCAAGAGGGCATGGAAAATCCTGGGAGAGGAAGTTCGGGGCTAGAGGGCAAGCAGCCAATTTGTAGTCAAGTCCTCCAGAGTCCCTGGGTACAATTCTGAGCCCGGCTCAGATTAATGCTCACATCATCCTAAAGTTGAAGCAAGAGAGTACAGTATGTTATTTTTTCAATAGTTCGCAAATGGGAGTCTAGCATGGTTTGCTGGTGGATAATGTATTCTGTCAATGGCTACTGCCTGTTCATTGTGCAATAGAATGTAGACAACTAACGTTACCATTATTCTAATACTGTTATAATTTCTGCCAAATACAAGCACATACATACTTGTACAATGTATATATATATGCCTTTGCAGTGTGTACAGCATAGGTATAACAAAGTTCTACACAACTTTGTAGCAGTAGTGCATGGGGACCGTTACACCACCAGTGATGAGGAAATATGTCCATATATATGACTACATATGCTGATGATATAAAACCACTTGTTTTACCTCCTGTAAGGGAAAGTACCCGAAGCATATAACTGTTAGCAGTAATATGCCACCAATGTATTAGAAAGGGCTGTAACTCACCTAGTGTACTCCTCAAGAAGCAAATATACAAGTAATGATGGGGAAATGCCACTACAGCATGTGTGGATTAGTTAAAGAGGTGCTAAAATGTAGTATTAGGAAAACAGATTCCTGTGTTCAAATTTTAGTTAATTATAAGATGAACATAACTGAAATAAACAGCCAAACATGCTGTTTATTGGACCTGCACTTGTGCCTCTAACAAAAGACTGGGACACAGAAAATAAGTGAATGAAACTTTTCCCAATATTTTATGAACAAGACAGGACCTTTTCCTTTTGTGCACATTGGGTTGTTTTTGCAGAGACAACAGTTGGTGTAGCATGTCAGAAGATACTTGTATTAAGTGCCTTTGTACATTCAAATCATTTGTGAAATTACTACTTTGGCAACAATAATAAGCCAATGCAAGCAGCCGTTTTAACGAACAACCAACAAAGTATTCATTGATTTCCTATCAAGTTCTATCATTCTGTTAAAACACATGCTCCAGTTACAAGGTGTTTGAAAATCTCAAGCACCATGATATAAAAAGACAAGTACCCTTCAACAGAACTGGTAATTAGCAGAGAAAGTTAAAATAATTCCCACTTCAGTCACTTAAAAGCTTTAACAGTTTGTATCTTATTTATATTCTGCACCAGGAAGCTTTTGCTACCTTTATCTCAAAGGCTGCCATCACTGTTTTTACAGCTGGACTTATGGAAGCACTTGTTTATTAATGGTACCATGCTTCTGATACAGCTGTAATGGTGTGTCTTCTAGTCAGTCAGTCAGACAGATTCTGCAAATCATTTAAACATATCTAGGTAAAGAAGCCATTTGTCAATGTAAGAACTCCCCAACCATACATTCTCATTTCTAGATGTTCTATACTCTTCACTGCTAATCTCCACTCTTAAGCAAAAAGGAAGGAGGGAAACAATATTTTACTGGTGACAGATGTTTTTCCCACAAAAAATAACTTGTGCTAGTGCTTTCCAAAAATTATTTAGCATTAATTTATATGCATGATAAAGAATTCCTTTATTCAAATGAAATTTCAACATATTTCTCTACCAGCACCAGACAGTCCATTGGGGAAGTCTAGAAAAAGAAGAATATTTAATATACCCCCCCCAAAAAAGAGCAATAGGTCTTTACCATACAAAATCTGACTGTACTGTAAAAAATGGAATATTCTGGAGCATCAGCAACACAGAAAGAAACCTCTGCCAATACTAAGGTATAACCAAGGACTCTTCTCCGCTAGAAAAAAATGTTTCTGTTTATACCTAACAAAGAAATGTCACTCTCAGTTTGCAGATTGGCAGAGCAATCCAACTCAGGGGAAACTGATATAAGTTGTGTTAGAGCAAGAGAAGCTGGTATAAAGTTCCATCGCATCCAACTGTCATTCAGGAAACTCTGGGTAGGCTGAATGCCAGCTCCGCTGGGAACTGCGCGCAGGGACCAGAGAGTAAAAGCCTGTTCTCCCAAATATCTCTAGCGGAGAGTAAGCCCTCTTCATTGACTTCTAGTGCAATTACTTTCTTAGACCGATCTTTTTTCTGATGCAGCTTTTGCCTGGGTTGGAACCTGCAGGAGCACTCCAAACACAAGTTGGATGTGGCCTATGTCCCCTCACGTCAGCCCCTCCCCTGACATGCCCCTTTTTTACACCAGCGTGGTTAAGGTGCTGGACTATTACCTGGGAGACGAGGATTCGAATCCCCACATAGCCATGAAGCTCACTGGGTGACCTTGGGCCAGTCACTGCCTCTCAGCCTCAGAGGAAGGCAATGGTAAACCCCCTCTGAATACCGCTTACCATGAAAACCCTAGGGTTTTCCATAGGGTCACCATAAGTCGGGATCGACTTGAAGGCAGTCCATTTCCATTTATCTCAGCTGAGATGACTGGGTCCTGGCTGAACTAGGCTGAGGGACTTACACTGGCATAGCCCAGCTGAGCCAGGACCCAGCTGGCTCAACTGAAGATCCACTGCATCCAACTCCCCTCTGGCCGGGGTAAATGCGAGTTGGATTGTGCCCTAAGGGTGATAGCCAGTGTTAATTATACTCAGAGTAGATCCACTGAAATTAACGGCCTTAAGCTCATGGATTTCAATGGGTCTACTCTGAGTTGGGTATCACCAAAAAACCCAGAGCTTGGAAGATTACTTTTAAAAAGTAATAAATTACATGGTCCAAAAAAGTAGTAATTACCGTTACAATTACAATTGCTCTGAAAGTAACTGATTACTTTTCCTCCAAGGTAATCATTACAATTGCATTTCAGTTACTTAAAAAAAAGGCCTACAAGGTGCTGGCCTTGGCTGCTGCACATCTAAGTAGCCTAAAACAACATTAAAAATAAACAAACACATACAGAGGTAGTAGAATAATTATTTTTATTCATAAGATAGCAATGGTGGTCTCTCCACTGGTAAGGGTGGTGCGGAGGGAGGCTGAGGCCACTACTCAGATCTTTGCATGCCAAACCAAGTGCAACCCCCCCACTCAGCCAGCCAGCATAATCTCTCTCACTTAACTACCTCTCAGACCCTGCCCTGCCACCAACTAAGGGACACTCACTCAAGCAAACATTTTCCCCTGAGATGCAAAAAAGTTAAAATACTGCAAATGCAGCACAGTAGTCAGAGAGGGTGGTGGAGGTCACTTTGTGTGCCAAGTGCAAACACAGTATTCACACACACACACACTGTCATCTTTCACCTCCACAGTTCTTTATCTCCATTCTGATGCTGCCTCCTTCTCCTCCTTTATCCATGTTCTTGACCTCTGGATCCTTTTCCCCTCCACTCCATTCTTCACCACCACTATCTGTTTTTTTAAATAATTGTTTTCTCCACTCCACCCCATCTCACTCTCCGCCTCCTCCCTCGTTGCCTCCTGCCCATCCACAGAGCATGAGGGAAGAGCAATGCTGCACAGAAGCCCAGTTTGAGGCACATGATTTTCATGCACAAATCAGAGGAGCAGAAGACTTCCCCTGCTCCCCCCCCCAAGTAATGCCCAAAAGTAATTCTGGAAATGTTACAATTACTCCACAAAAGTAGTAAAATTACTCCTAGTTCTATTACAATCAAAATGTAAAGGAATTACCCACTCGTTACTCAAAAAAGTAATGAATTACAAGTAATTCATTGCTTGTAACTAGTTACTTCCAAGCTCTGAAAAAACCCTTCAGTGTCCTCAAGCAAGCAATTGGGTTATATATGAAGACTCCTCAGGCCAAACTAGAAGTGATGTTAAATGCATCTGTGGAAGAGGTTTTTTTTTTAAAAAAAATGCAAATAGAACCACAGAAAACTGCCTTACACTCAGCAGTGGTCAGCATGGTGGAGCAGAGCCGGTCACCCAACCTCTGTCTGGCTGCAGCATACTGGCACATGGAGGGGGAGGGGCATGGCTGCAGCAACGTTCACACAGTGCTAACATGCTGGCAGGAGCATAGGAATGGCTCCACTGAGGCATTTGCATCACTCAGCCTTGTCGCTAAATTTGAATCAAGAGCATGACTTTTAAAAATGTGTACCTATGACAATTACACTGTTTCATTTATCTCAGCAATTTAAAACTAAACAAAACTGAAACGTTGGTTTTACACTTGTTGCCTGGGTTAAAACTGCAGTCACAAAAACTGAGTAGCAAAATACTCAGCTGAACAGCAATCAATAAGCTGAATTCATAAAAATCAAATAGAAAATCACAATCCTGGAAACAACTTTTGCACTGCAAGTTACGTTTGCAAATGTAATATGAAACTCTAATTCTAATTTTATGTTTCCCCCTCCCTTTCAACTTGAACAATTCAGCTCTAACTTCCAACTTTAGCCCTTTGAATTTCAACAATTGCTTATTTGACTTTTGGTATGGCCAGCTGGGTATTTGTAGACCTCAAAGTTGGCTGCAGTATGGGTTGGTTGTGTTGGTCTGTTACAGCAACACAACATAGAGGCCTGTTGTACTTTAAAAACAAGCAATTTTGTTACGGCATATGCTTTGTGGACTAGAACCTACTTCGTCAGGCACATCTTCAGCAGGAAGCGTACATATACACAAGAGTGTAAGGGAAAATGGGGTAAAATGCCAATGAAATGCAAATAGTAGCGTTCGTAATAATTCAATTAAAGTGTAAATGTATGCCAAAAAAAGCTCAGTAAAAAAGCAGAGTATCAGTAATTGGGGATAACAAAATCATCCAAACACTATTAAGTTAACACCTCTAGTGGGACAGCAAACCATTGTCTCTATTCATGTTCAGAAAGACTAGAATCAAACCTCAGTTCGCACTCTTTGCATTTCACTGCCATTTAACCCTTTCTGTTCTTTTTTCTTTTTGCCCTGTACTCATGCATATACGTATACAAACAATTCCTGCTGGAGACACTCCACGAATCTGGAAAAATTATGCCATCATGAAAATTTGTTAATCATTTAAAATGCTAATTTTTTGTTGATTCAACCTTGTCTATGAAATGCAACTGATGTTTTTCCACAGTACATCACTTTGTCCTGTTATTGAACCAACCTATCCCTGTATTTCAACCCCATGGGTACTTTCTATGTCTCATCAACACAATGCACACTTCGCAAAATTCACTTTAAAATACATTCATTCCACAATCTCCAACAATTTTCTAAAACAGGCTTCTAGTCAACAGAAGATTTATCTGCATCACTTTTCTATATTCTTTAGGGAAAAGCCAAGCATACCCAGTGTAATAAACAAAAGCAAAAAGGACTTAGATGCTGGCTACTGGCCCAGTGAAATCAGAGGATTAGTTGGCAAATCAAACTGAACCCTAATGCCCAGTACGAAGCATGGCTCACAAAACTACCTATTTTTCTTGTATAGACCTCAATTCTAGGAAACCTGATTAACCCTAAGTAGGGGTTGTGATGTTCCTGTATTAATGTAAATATGGTAAGTGCTGTTTGTATAGAAGATATGTGGTAAGTGGAATGAAAGAGGAGGGGAGAGTAAATGAGCAGTAGAATGCTGGATGATTGGCTGAGTGTTTGGATGGCTGAGAGTATAAATGGAAGGATGACAGTTGAATCTGGGTGGACGTTAGTGGGTTGTTTGAGAGGTGTTTGGTGGGGTTTTTGAGAGGAGATTGTGTGGAGACTTGGTGGATGTGGGGAGAGTGTGGAGTTCGGATTAATACTAAGACAAGTATCACAGGAATAGATGAAACCATATGCTTATGTGCCTTTATAAAGTAATCTTGTTATTTCTAATATTTAATAAACACTATTTTGGTTTACCAGAGGCCTGATCCTTGGCTGGGGAATATACAGACCAGAGAGGAGGGCAAGGTACTTACCAAGGCTGAAGGGAAACTGTAACAATTGGTGGCAGCGGTGAAGGGAAGAATATGACACCACAAGTATCCAGAGCAAACCAGAATTATATGCATTCTATATAGATCAAAGGGTTTGGGACAGCTTAAGCACGCAGTCACAGAGGTAATCTGATTGAGAGAGACTCAGGCAGAGTCTCTGGGAATACTGGTTATAGGACGTGACTGGTGGTGCTGCCTAGCAGGGGGATCTGGTGAGGTCTGTGCTAGAGCGGAGAGAGAAACCATAAAAAGGACAGTCCGGACTGGTGGAGTCCCTGGTGGTGCCTAGTGACAGGCAGTAGCCACGAGCAGGTAGGAACCTGACAGGGAGAGCCAGGGAAGGGCGTCACATGTGGTGGCAGTAGCGGTGGGATACGAACAACAGAGAATACGAACACAGGTGTTGACAACAGAGTCCAGATATGAATACTAGAGAATCCCTAACAGTGGTGTGGCAAACAGAAATAACAAATAAAGATCACTTGTGAGAGTGACTGGCAAAGAGTGTGTGGCAAAGAGGGAGTGAACTCCAACATCATGACTAAATACATAAAGATGAAAAGAGAGGAGCTGGTGGAGAAATGCATAACATTCAATTTACCTCACGAGGGTAAAGGGGTAGATGAATTGAGGGTAGCACTAATAGGATTTACAACTGTCCAGCAAAAACAACCTGTCAGGGAAGAGACCCCAGAAGGATACTTAAGCAATCCCGCTTACATAGAGTATTTGAGAGAGAAGTTAAAATGGGAACGTGAGGAAAAAGATAAGCAGAGGGAGTTGGAATTTGAGAGAATGAGAGTGGATGCTGAATTACAGGTGGAAAAGTTAAAATTTGAAAGAGAGAAGTTTCATTCTGATGAAACAAGAAAGGACAGAAATGAAACAAAGATAAAGGTTACACCAAAAGACTTTGCAGTGCTTGAGCCTGGACAAGATCCACAGATTTACCTCAGCACTTCTGAAAAGGCAGCTCAATTGTGGGGGCTACCAGAGGATAAATATATGCAATATTTATCAAACCTGATCAAAGGGGAATTGGCAGAGGTATACCAATATTTCCCCTCAGACAAGCCCGTCACATATGCCGAGTTTAAAGAGGCAGTATACAAAAGATTCAGACTGGGACCTGACTATTTTAGAAAGTTATTCCGAAACTGTCAGATCCAAGCAGGGAGGTCTTTTGTTGAACTAGGAGCAAAGTTGATGGATATATTTGGAAAGTGGATGAGTAGTGCCAAAGCTCAGTCAGTGGAAGAGGTGAAAAGCCTCATGATACTGGATCAATTATTCCATCAGTTACCACCAGAAATAAGGCTCCTGGTCAAAGACCGTTCCCCTACATCGGTGCAGGAGGCCGCAGAGATGGCAGATCACTTTGCCTCCAATAGAACTGGCTGGGTGGGGAAAACATCAAAAGAGTTTAAACCCAGACCATATAATGGCGTCAAAAAGGATGTGGTGCCACAGCGAGTGAGTCCTCCAGTAAAATCTGAAGGGCACAGGACACCCCAGAGTGGATCTGTGTACCCTAAAATGGAGGAGAAATTATGCTATAAATGTGGTAGACCGGGGCACCTACGTTTTCAATGTGAGGTTGCCAACCCCATTAGTAATCCTGCTCAGGCAAGGGCAGTAAAAACAGAACCAAAAGAGCTAACAATGAAAAAGGTTCAGTTCTGCCAGATAAACTGGACAGAAGTGAAAGACTTGGATTCGAGTCTAAGAGAAGAAGTGTGTGTTCAAGGGGCAAATTATTGGGCATTGCTTGATACTGGTGCCGCTCAGATGTTACTGAGGCCAGATTTAATAAAATCTGAGGCAATATTACCTCAGGAAACGGTGACTATCCAAGGAGTGAGGGGACACCCAGAAAGCTTACCCATGGCCCTAGTGAAAATGCAGTGGAGAGGCCGAGAGGGAAAATATAAAGTCGGTATTAATGCCCACCAACAAGAACCAGTGATACTGGGAAGAGATGTTATGGGGGCACAAGGGAAAATATATGTGGTGACCAGACAGCAACTTGGCAAAGAAGCAGAAGCCATGTTAACACAGGCTGAAGAAAACAGGGTGGAATCTGTTATCGAGCCTAAGGTCACCACAGCAACCCCTAGCAAGCCTGCTGAAAGAAACAACTTGTATCAAATGGTCTCTAGTCAAGAAGAGACAGAGCAGTTCAGGGAAGAACTGAATAGGGATACAAGTTTGAAGCAAATAAAGGACCAAGCCCTGACACAAAAGATTCCCTTTACTGACAAACTGAGGAATCAAATTGTGTGTGAGAATGGGATTTTATATAGACTGTGGATGCCTGCTGAGAGAAAGGATGAATGTGAACCAGTGAAGCAATTGATAGTACCTAGCAAATACAGAACCAGATTGCTAGAGGTAGCCCACGATGTCCCATGTGCAGGACATCTGGGAATAAAAAAGACCAAGAGGAGATTGGCTGCACACTATTATTGGCCAAATATCTCCAAAGATGTAAAACAACACTGTCTATCTTGTGGAATATGCCAAAAGGTGGGAAAAAGTGGAGTAAAGACTAAGGCACCCTTAAAGCTCCTTCCTATAATTGGACAACCCTTTTATAGAGTGAGAGTAGATTTGGTGGGCCCTTTTTCCAAACCCACAAGGCATGGCAAGAAATATCTATTGGTGGTGGTGGATTTTGCCACCAGGTACCCAGACGCGGAAGCATTAAGATCCGTAGAAGCCCCTGTAGTGGCAGAGGCTTTGTTAAAAATCTTTATGAGGCTGGGTTTCCCTCATGAAGTGCTGACAGATCAAGGCAGTGTATTCATGGGAGAAGTGATGCAATGTATGTGGAAGTGTTGTGGTCTAAAACATCTAAAGACCACCACTTACCATCCAGCCACTAATGGACTGACTGAGAGATTTAATCGGATTCTGAAGGGCATGATAAGAAGTTATGTTCAAGATCACCCACAAGACTGGGATGAACATTTGGGGTGCTTCTTATTCGCGTACAGAGAAGTCCCTCAGGAGTCAACAGGCTTCTCACCCTTTGAACTCATGTTCACTAGAAAAGTGAGGGGACCTTTGGAACTGTTAAAAAAATCATGGGAAGGAACCCTGGGAGAGTACAAAACATCTGTAGTAGATTTTGTACTGGAATTCCGCAATAAATTAACATCAATGATGGAAGTTGTGAAAGAGAATTTGAGTCAAGCACAGGAGAAGCAACGTTACTGGTATGACAGAACAGCCAGGGAACGTGTGTATGATGTGGGAGATATGGTTATGGCATTCATACCCAGGGAACATGATAAATTACAGGCTAACTGGGAGGGACCATATACCATCAGAGAAAAGCTTGACACAGTGACGTATGTAATCACCACAAACCAACTAAACAAAAACAAAGCGATTCATGTAAATATGTTAAAGCCTTACCATACCAGGGATGCAAAGGTGTTGCAAGTTACCTTATTCCCTGAGGGAAGTGGGCCTGAACTTCCAGATTTGGTACAGGAAAGCAAAGACAAAGGAGGGGTAGATCTATTGGAATGGTCAGAGGAGGTGAAGGAGGAAGTAAAAGAAGAGATTCTGAGAGTTTTGAAAAACTATGGGAATCTGTTTAGCAATAAACCTGGCCGAACCAGTATAGCCAAACATTCCATTGATACTGGAGATCATGCCCCGATCAGGTCTGTTCCGTACCGTGTTAATGGGAAAGTTTTGAGTGAAATCAAAAAGGAGGTCGAACATATGCTGGAACTAGGAGTGATCAGGGAATCCATCAGTCCCTGGGCCTCAAGTATTGTCCTGGTTCTGAAAAAAGATGGAACGACAAGGTTTTGCATTGATTATCGGCTAATCAATAAAATTACTGTCCCAGATGCGAATCCTATGCCTAGGGTGGACGCAATGTTAGAGTTGTTGGGGGCAGCAACCATTATCTCTACGTTAGACCTCTGTAAAGGATTTTGGCAAATGGAACTAGACGAGCAATCCAGAGCCAAAACTGCCTTCAGTACACCAGATGGGTTATATGAGTTTGTGACCTTACCCATGGGACTAAGGAACTCACCAAGTTCATTTCAGAGGCTAATCAATACTGTGTTGCGAGGCATGTCAGATTTTGCAGTGGCCTATATAGATGACGTGGCCATTTGTAGCAAGTCGGTGCCTGAGCATGTCCAACACCTAACAACAGTATTAGAGGCATTAAGAAAAGTAGGCCTCACAATAAAAGCTAAGAAATGCCAGTTTGGGTTAAAGGAAGTAATCTATTAAGGACATAAGGTGGGGAGTGGGAAAATCACCCCCTTATGGAGCAAGGTGGAGGCAATACAATCGTGGCCTATCCCCTTAACTAAAAAACAAGTTAGGGCATTTCTAGGTGTGGCTGGTTTTTATAGAAAGTTTGTGAAAAATTTTGGGGAAATAGCAACCCCCTTGGATGAGTTGACAAAGAAAAAGTGTTCTGAGCGTGTGGTATGGACGGATGAATGTCAGAAGGCTTTTGATCTGCTGAAGCAAGCCTTGTGCCAAGGACCCATATTAATAGCACCAGACTATGAGAAACCATTCATCGTGGCTTCAGATGCGTCGGACCTCGTGCTGGGAGTCGTCTTGCTGCAGGAGAGAGAAGGCACCAGACATCCAGTGGCGTATCTGAGTCGCAAGCTGACGTCGAGGGAGAAAAACTATTCGTCGGTCCAAAAGGAGTGCCTAGCAGTTGTGTGGGGACTGAACAAGTTGCGCCCATACGTGTGGGGACGAAGATTTACGGTAACAACGGATCATCGGGCCTTGTTATGGTTACAGACTATGAAAAACCATAATACTATGCTGCAGAGGTGGTCATGGGCCCTACAAGACTATCAAGTGGACTTCCAGTTCATAAAAGGCAAGGACAATGTATTGGCCGATGGACTGTCAAGGCAGGTGGCTGGGACTGCAGTGACGTGAGCAGACAGAGGAACAAAGAAAGACATTTTCCCCAGAGAGACTTGTTTTACTTGTTAATGCGACGTATGAATCCTGGAACAGGAATAATACTCTGCCGTTATTTTTATATGGGGGAAATGTGATGTTCCTGTATTAATGTAAATATGGTAAGTGCTGTTTGTATAGAAGATATGTGGTAAGTGGAATGAAAGAGGAGGGGGGAGTAAATGAGCAGTAGAATGCTGGATGATTGGCTGAGTGTTTGGATGGCTGAGAGTATAAATGGAAGGATGACAGTTGAATCTGGGTGGATGTTAGTGGGTTGTTTGAGAGGTGTTTGGTGGGGTTTTTGAG
Organism: Rhineura floridana; assembly: GCF_030035675.1. Classification (NCBI taxonomy): domain Eukaryota; kingdom Metazoa; phylum Chordata; class Lepidosauria; order Squamata; family Rhineuridae; genus Rhineura; species Rhineura floridana. The sequence continues at coordinate 131,420,577 of NC_084481.1, read as the reverse complement.
AGGAGATTGTGTGGAGACTTGGTGGATGTGGGGAGAGTGTGGAGTTCGGATTAATACTAAGACAAGTATCACAGGAATAGATGAAACCATATGCTTATGTGCCTTTATAAAGTAATCTTGTTATTTCTAATATTTAATAAACACTATTTTGGTTTACCAGAGGCCTGATCCTTGGCTGGGGAATATACAGACCAGAGGGGAGGGCAAGGTACTTACCAAGGCTGAAGGGAAACTGTAACAATTGGTGGCAGCGGTGAAGGGAAGAATATAACACCACAAGTATCCAGAGCAAACCAGAATTATATGCATTCTATATAGATCAGAGGGATTGGGACAGCTTAAGCACGCAGTCACAGAGGTAACCTGATTGAGAGAGACTCAGGCAGAGTCTCTGGGAATACTGGTTATAGGACGTGACTGGTGGTGCTGCCTAGCAGGGGGATCCGGTGAGGTCTGTGCTAGAGCGGAGAGAGAAACCATAAAAAAGGACAGTCCGGACTGGTGGAGTCCCTGGTGGTGCCTAGTGACAGGCAGTAGCCACGAGCAGGTAGGAACCTGACAGGGAGAGCCAGGGAAGGGCGTCACAGGGGTAATTACAATAAGGTGAGGGTCCAGTGGCGTCCAGTGGACAGGAGAGAATACGAAGAAGTTACTTCTGAAAAAATGCAAACGCGGGCCTGGGAGTGCAGGTGGGGAAATAAGATTAGTTAACTGTCCTTAATCCAGGTAATGTTTGCTCAAATTATTGCTCCACCAATGTTAATGGAATCATTGAAAAACCTGCTGGATATAGAAGCAACAAAACACCTCCTATGCATAAGTTGCTGCATGTTGGTTTTTAGTGACACAGTTATTCCTCTGATACTGTGAATAAATGCTAACAAAAGAGTTTTGAGGCTCAAGCCCTGTTAGCAGCAAATGGTTTTAGAAGACCTTCACTCAGTGGTTGCTTGATCAGAGAAAATTCATTTTCTACCACACAGGACATGCCTAGGAGAGATTCAGTTGAGCAAGCATTTTCTTAACTCATTCTAACATAATGCTCACATTCGGCAACTATTATGGCTAAGTCAAAGAAAAAGAAAGAGAGCAATGACAGAGCCCTAAATATTGTCTGCCGCCTAGCCTGGGCCTTATAGCTGTATACAACAGAAAATAAAAAGGCTTTTTAACAGAAGGGGCACTGCCAACCAATTTTAAATTGAATTACACAGCCTGCTAATTTTTATGATGAGATAACATTTCTTTGAACGCTACACGTTATGCTAAAATTGGCAGGGCTTTCTCCACCAGCCCAAACACTTCTCTGTTTCAGGCTGTAGCTCCACAACACTGAAAAGCTGTGCAGGAAAACCCTCGCAAATGCAAAGGATTCTGTGTTTTGTTTTTATTGTGTACAGGCATGGATACATTCAGTAGAGGGATAACCATATATAAACTTGCTTATATGACTAACCTCATGGCTATTCATCAGTCATCTAATTTTGCTTTAAAAAATTCTTTTAAAATGTTTCCATTATATATTTATTTTAGTTTTTCAAACAAGTTTATGCAACTTTTAAACAACCAACTCAAGCAAAGTGTTCCAAGAAATTCAAGTGATGGGAAAGATAATGTTCATAATCTGTGGTCTATTTCCCAAACTGTCCTCTTCCTTTTGTTTCACTGGTACTTACCTTTAGCTATCTGCAGTAGTTATTTTATAATTTTAGAAAGATCTGGACAGGAGAGAATCCAAAGAAGTTACTTCTGAAAAAATGCAAACACGGGCCTGGGAGTGCAGGTGGGGAAATAAGATTAGTTAACTGTCCTTAATCCAGGTAATGTTTGCTCAAATTATTGCTCCACCAATGTTAATGGAATCATTGAAAAACCTGCTGGATATAGAAGCAACAAAACACCTCCTATGCATTTGAAACAGAGTTGCATTTATTTACATACCTGCTGTGATTATATCATTGGCTGAATGTTGGTAGCCAACAAATATCAACAATATAAAACAGATTATAATGTAATGTTTTTTAAAATATGCAGAATTAAATTATTTCTATGTCTATATGCATCCTAATACCTGCCTGGACACAACAGCTTCTGGGCTTGGATTTTAGAGATCCTCCAAAAGGATGTAATCCAGGAGAGGAAGTAAGAACACACTAGCTGTTTTTATTTGTTGCACAGTAAGCACTATCAAAAGTTCTTCTGAAAATTCTAATTATTTGTTTCTTTAAAATATTTCTTGACACCCAATAACATCTACCATTAGAAGGTTCCAGGTGTGGTGTACCTTTGTTAAAAAGGTTATTAGAGAAGGGTCTCTACAGAAGATTATAAAACACAGCCAGTTTGATATGGAAAGATGCACTTCCTCAGGTATCTGAGTCATAAGGATCAAGTCCTTCAAGAGTTGAAATTCTTCAAAGTGAGAAGCTCTCTGTCAACTCAGTGAGTCCTAGAAAGAGGTCACTTCTTTAAAAGGTCACTTCCTAAAGATGTAATAAAACTAACCAAGTCACCCAGGATATTTAAATCTCCATTTTCATTCAATCACAGCTATTGAATGCATGTAAAAATTGTAACAAGACCTAAGAGTTGAGTGCCACAAAATGACACTTTACAGTAAATCTTCATTCTGGATATAACAAAATGAAGCAATATAGACTAAAATGCCAGATGATAAGAACTAAAATGAGATAAATCAAACTACTAAGATTTGTTTCCTATTGTAGTTATTTCACCAAAGGATGTTTTCATACTGCCCTTAACTTATAGACATTTAAAAAAATGAAAGGTCAAGCACAGGATAACTAGATGCTGCAAATTTTGAAAGCTGTGCCTTATTTTAAAATATTTTCATTCATTATAAATTAAGCAGCTTCATAAAATTGCATAGATACCCCACATTTCAGAAAAATTCAGCTCTGTAGTATCCTGCACTTTGCAGTGCTGTGTCTTCAGATTTAAGCAAACATACTATGCCTTTACTTTTGAGAATAACCAAGACAAAATCCTGGATTTACTGCCTGTAATTGAATTTTAAATAGAGAAAATACAATTGGTGATAAAAATAAAATGAACTATTATTAAATACTTCCTGAAGACCAAGCATTGATTCATATTATAATCTTTAAGTGAAAGAAATATGATTGAGTTTTCTACATTTACTCAAGCAATACATATCATGAGGAAAGCAGATGCAGGTTTTAAAAAAAAATGGAAATGGACTGCCTTCAAGTCGATCCCGACTTATGGCGACCCTACGAACAGGGTTTTCATGGTAAGTGGTATTCAGAGGGGGTTTACCATTGCCTTCCTCTGAGGCTGAGAGGCAGTGACTGTCCCAAGGTCACCCAGCGAGCTTCATGGCTGTGTGGGGATTCAAACCCTGGTCTCCCAGGTCATAGTCCAACACACTAACCACTACGCCACACTGGCTCTCACTACACCACACTGGCTCAGTTGAGAAAAGTGTCATAGAATACTATATTGAAGAGAGGGAAAATAATACAGAAAAAAAGGAAATGTCACAGACAAATATAAATAGATTTCTTACTACTTAAAAGACATATGCCCCAAGAGTAGGGTTGCCATATTGCCCGGTTAGCCAGGTTTTACCCGGATTCTATCCATTCCACCCGGTGCTTGCTTACTCCATTAGGTGGCCCAGATTCTCAGCTTTCACTTTATATATATATATAAAAAAGCTAGTCTCTAGCCCTTGTGGATCCAGAGACAGAAGGCAAAACATGGAAGCAGATTTCTGTCCATTTTGCCCAGACCTCCAATGCAAATTATTTAGAGTTTTCACCATAGAGATGACCAGGGCTGAGCAACACCAGTCTCCAACCATAAAGCCCATAAGCCTACATAACTTCCTTACTTTTTCTTTTAGAGCTTTGGCGAGTGCACATGCTGCCCAGAAGTAATTTTTTGTTGTTACTGCAGCCGCCCTTTGTTTGGTCAGGTTGCTATGGTGAGTCCAGGGGATGGTGTTTCTCGTGTGCAAGCCAAGTTGTGATGCGGGCCCTTGGGGGGGTAAGACTGGCATCTCCTGAGTCCCAGGCAATGTTCAAACCAAAGGGATCAATGTAAGAGCATACTTTAGTCATAGAGGAAGTCCTGCTAATCTCTTGTCTAGTCTACAAAATCAAGTCTAAAATCCTTTCACAATTTCTGTAAAAGATTTAAAACTTTATCTTGGGTAACTAATATCACACCAATGTTCTACATAGATTTTGATTCGTAATTTATAATAACATTCTCCTGTGTAGTACACTGCTACAAACTGTATAGCCATTCTGCCCCTGTGTTATCCTATAGGTTTTTTTAAAAAACAGAGCTAAAAAGATGAGAAGTAAATATTAAATGTAGAGGGACAAAATATATCTTTTTAGAGAACCAGAATAAGTGTGTTGATTACTGTAGTAGAATATATGATCAGATTGTCTCTTTAGATGTACTTTTAAATATACTTTAGATGTGCTTTTTGAGACTAGTAAACTTGTATCATTTACAGTGCAATCCAATACATGTCTACTCAAGTAAGCTCCATTGGGTTCAATGAGATTTACTTCCAGCTAAGTGTGTGTTGGATTGCAGCCTTAATTATTTTTTGTTTGTTAGATTTTCTATGTATATATTTTTTAAAAAGAGATATGTGGAGTTAATTCAAATAGATTTTGTTCGTTTTCTTTCACTACCTCATACTGAGGATATGATCAGAATTTCCCATAGCCCTGCAATATATTGTTATTGTTCCCAGTTAAGGCTATTCTGCCTGCCTCATTTAGCATAGATGTTCAGTGTAAAGTTTCACAAGTCAGGGAGAGATATTTCATATATTTTACAGTCTTCTGTACAGACCAACATCACGGTATTGCAATACAGAATGAGTAAGCTACATCAGATGTTAAAGAACTATAAGGAACAAAATCAGCAGGGAAATATTATTTACTAAGTTGGACCAGTGGCGTCACTAGGGGGATGCGGGGGGTGCGGACCAAACCAGGTGACACCATCAGAAGGGGGTTACTCTCAGCTTTAATTTTTAAAAAATTAAGTTTCTAGGTGGTCCGGTTCTCGAGATATACATAAAAACGTCAGCCGTCCCCGTTTTTAAACTACTGTATAGAACTTCGTAGCTTTAACCCCGCCCATTCAGGATTGCAGTCAATCAGTGAAGTGTTTGTTTGACCTGTGGCAGTGTCTAGTAAACCTCATTGCAAGGCCAGAAAATGGTGGTCCCCCCCCCGTTTATCTGAAAATATCATAAATTGGGTAAGTATATATATTTCAGTTTTTTCCCCTCTTGTGTGTAGGAGTCAGATCCTGGGCAGTGTTTTCAAAACCTTCCCAATACTTGCTTTTGTGGGGGTAAAAGCATTGCTAATCCCATATCTCCAGCGTAAATCCCATTGAATTCAATAGGATTTACTTTTGAGTAGACATGGTTATGAATGTGCTGAAAATCAATGGGACTTTGGAGTGAATGTAAAAAAGAATTGTGTTTGTGTTGTCTTTCTGTTCCACCCTCCTCCAGTCCTATTTTAAAGCAAGTAGGCAGGGCTTACTTAGGTATTACAGTTTTTATTCTGTAGGAAACGAATACTGATTTTTAAAAAACTAATACTGATTTTTCTGCAATGACCAACTGGTTTGACAATAAACTATTATATGGACTGTATGTATTTATACATCTGCAGTGTGTGTGTGTGTGTAGTCTTTCCAACAACCCTGTGAGGTAGGGTTGGAAACCAAGGCAGCTCACAACAAGAAAAAAAGCCATTTAAAATCCAATAACCGTAAAGCAAGAATAAACAGATGGAAAACAGCCTAAAGAGGCATGATTCTGAATTTTGGGTTGGGTGAATGAAGTTTATTTATTTATTATTTGATTTATATCCCGCCCTTCCTCCCAGTAGGAGCCCAGGGCGGCAAACAAAAGCACTAAAAGCACTTTAAATCATCATAAGAACAGACTTTAAAATATATTAAAACATCTTTGAAAATATTTTTTTAAAGCTTAAAAAAAACATTTTTTAAAAAACAAAGAAAAGGCTTAAAAACATTAAAAAGCAATTCCAACACAGACTCAGACTTGGATAAGGTCTCAACTTAAAAGAACAAGTTGAAAGAACAAGTTCCTTATCACTTAAGGCTGTAGTTCTCTGCACACTTCCCAGTTTGAGTAAGCACCATTGAATACATTGGGACTTGCTTCTGAGTAAACAAACATCGGATTGCACTATAAATATATTTAAAGATTGTGTAATTCATAAACATATTTGAGAGTCATGTTTATATAAATATTTCTACATACTGTGTCCCAATAAGTATTTGATTTCACACTATGGTTGTAGATGATTTTTTCCTCTACATTTTAAGTGTGCCCTTCTTCCTGGGGGTGGTCATGGTTCTCCGTTGTTTTCATCCTGAGGGGAGGATAGGCTGAGAGATGGTGAGTAGCACATTTAAGGTCTTTTCACACACACCCCTTTTTTATTTGTATTTATTTTATATTTCTCCAATATCTTCCCCTGGCTGTTTTTATGTATTTTAAATATTTTTAGATTAAATAAATAGGAAATCATAATTGTGAACCTCCCTAAAAGCAATTTACCTATCCTTATGTTTTGGCAAAGTGATGGTGTGAAGGCATGCTGGTAGAACAAGAGACCATGTTTGAGGCATGTTATAAGGTGTTTGAGGACTTTGTCACACATTACTTTTTGAGACCTGTAGATTCATGTTGGAAAGAACACGGGCACGTATTGAATGGTGGCTTGGGTGCTGTTTTTTCAGTCTACGCTGCATGCGTAGCGAAGGTGATACATCTTCTGGTAGCTAGCTTCATAACGTGAGAATGAAAAACATTTGGATCACCATTCACTTGTTTACTTTTCTCACTATTGAGACCACTTCATATATTACTTTTTCATACACAGAAATTTAATCTTTGTATAGGAAAAAGTATTTTGTAAAATGTGAAGGACAGTGGCTGCCCAGTCAGTATAACCACTGTACAAGATCTACTCAGCCACTGTAATTACCTTTTTGTTTTGAGTGCCCTTTTGTCTGGGTCTTGGTTCAGGTGTGTATCCAACTTTGATGTGCTTATGGAAGGGGTGTGCAAGTAGTGCCCCCCCCAAGTGTGGAGGCTTGGACAAACATTGTGTTATGGAAAACCAAAGTCTGTGTGAAAGTACATATTTGGGAATGCCATCAATGTAATCCTAAACACAATTAATAAATAATGTCGAACTTGCACGTCACAAAATATATTACGGTCATGTCCATAAGCACCAGGAGGGTAGTCGCCCAGGGGATCTTAGTCCCTCTGCTTTTTTGGGAGCAGGGTCCCTATGTCTCCAAGCATCCTACAGTCAGCATGAAAAAGGAGTGTGTTAGGCACTGAGAAGAGTCTTCTAATAGGCTTCCTTGCCTTTTCTGCAGATTGGAGCCAATCAGAGTGAAAGGAGGTGAGTCAGCCACTGAGAAGACTCTTCTCAGTTGCTAATGCTCTCCACTTTCATGCTGATTGGCTCCTAGAGATGTTTGTTATTGTGAGAGAATGCATTAACAAAGATCTCATTCTTAATCCAGGAGCAAAAAAGGGTGTACGTGGCTGTAACTATCATGAAGGGTCCCTGCACTTCTGAATTTTCTACTAAACAACTGATAAATACCTATGTAACTTTGTGTCTGGAGACTTATTATTAAGAATCACTTTCCATAACTGTAAGGAGGTGTGTCCACACGCATGCATCCCAGGCACCTAAATGAGGGGAGAGAGCAGCATAGGGACATAAGCAGGTGTCTTACTCCAGGGCTTCCCAAACCTTTCTTCTACATAGACCACTTGAAAATTGCCGAGGGTCTGAAAGCATCTGAAAATTTACTATGGGCATATGCAAGATAATTAACTCCCATTAGTAATAAGAGCAAGAATTTGGGCTGTGCGTATGATATTGTAATTTAAAGGTGTAATTTTAATTTTGCTAGTTGTTTATGTCACTACTATTGCCATTACATTCAGTGATATATGGGAATTACGATTTACGAGTAACATTAGTACAAAAAACATTACTAAGGATTTTGTGTAGTCTGATGTGGGAGGAGGTCCATGGGGTGACACCATGAGTTACCGCACCGGGTGACACCAACCCTAGTGACGCCACTGAGTTGGACCAGTAGCACAATGGATTTAGATCTAGAACTTATCTTATAGTATTTCTAAAATTATTATCTGAATTTTGACTTGTTTTTAACAGTGGAAGGGCGGGATATAAATCCTCTTAATAAATAAATATTCCATAGTATTGGAAACTGAAGTCTAGGCATTTAAGGCTGAAAATGTATGTTTTTTTTAAAAAAAGATTCCTCATATCCTGCCCCAGTTTTTGGTGGTAATTACTAGGCACAAAAACAAAACAACTGGACATTGCAACCATTAATATCCTTAATTTACATAATTGCATAATATGCAAATTAGCATACCCGGATTTGTGGAACTGGAATATGGCAACCCTACCCAAGAGCAATGTGTGTAAGGAAGCAGAATTTTGTTATGTGCATGTTTCAGGAACTGCATACACCAATAGGGTATAGACACTACATATTTGGCCAGAGCTGAATTGCCAAATTGAGCATCTGGAACCATATGCATGGTTCTTTTTGCTGGACTGATTCCAAAGTGTACAGTCCCAAACAGTGTCACCATCTATGATCTTTGATAGCATTGATCACTTATTGGGTAAATATGGAGAACTGAAAGCAGTTCCCTCTTCCCTGCCAAAGAAGTGATCTTTGCTTTCAGATCAATCAGCTATTGCTTTACTCTAATGCATTAGATATAAATTATCTCTACTATTGCTTTACTCTAATGCATTAGATATAAATTATCCCAAGTAAACATTTTAAGCAGGAAATTCTGCTAAAGCATCACAGATCCTGAATGTGTTTTCAAATTTCCACATGAACTAACAGATACAAATTTGGATTAAAACTGGTCATTTGTTCCTAACTGTTCTCACAGTAAACTGCCACCTTATCTTTGCCCCCCAAGGGTTATCAGCTACTATAGATTAGTCAAAAGGTTAAAACAAGCACTTCTGTTTTCTCTAATCCCAAAAGTCACATATCACTGTGACCCACAAGCTTTAGCATACACAGACACTCTGCTTGAGCGAAGTACTAACTATATCAGTGTCTAAACATACAAACCTTTCTCCAGAAGGAGCTCAGAACAGCAAACAAAAACACAAAAAGCACTCTGACACATCTTAAAAACAAAATATTTCAAAACATACTAAAACAGCTTTTTTAAAACAGCTTTAAAAACATCTTAAAAAGCAATTCCAACACAGACACAAACTGGGATAAGGTCTGTACTTAAAAGGCTTGTTGAAAGAGGAAGGTCTTCAGTAGGCACTGAAAGGTAACAGAGATGGGGCCTGTCTAATATTTAGGGGGAGGGAATTCCAATGCCAACATTGGAACCAATGTGAGAAATTGAAATTTAGCTAAGATAGCAGCTCTAAAAATTTATTTTGATTATGTCTCAACTCTACCAGGCAGAAAAATTGTATTGATATTGTAGTAATAATGTACAAATGAGGAGAAACATTATTTGCAATTTATTTGTTTTTAAATTGCTTTTTTTTAAAATGTGTTTTTAAATTTGTGTATTTGTTTTTAATGTTTTTAATTGTTGTAAACCGCCCAGAGAGCTTCGGATATGGGCAGTATACAAATGCAATAAATAAATAAATAAATTCAAATGCAAATTATCATTAAAAACCTAAATTGGCCAAATTCTGCAGTAATTCCATTGACATACACAAGAATTCACCATACTGGAAAATTCTTCAGAGCTGTAAATTTATTCCCACTGCAGCCACTTGCATCACCGAAGAGACAGGTTTCAAGTTTAAAAATTTAAATGAAAAGCAGTTCGACTCTTCAGCAGTGTAGAAATTTGAAAGAAGTCTCTTCAGAGTTTTACTGCTTTTTGTTCTGTTTTTCATGCAAAGTTCTGAGCAACACAAGAGCATGCCCAAATTTAGCAATTCATGCACACCTCTAGCAGGGCTTTTCCTTTGCTTTCACCTTGCATGCTCATTCTGCACTGGAATGTATAAGAATATGTTTTAATTCAGATGTCTTTCAAGAAACATACCATACATTAGGCATAATTAATAAAATGAGTGCCAACCCAACTGTATAAGCAATGCAAACTCTTACTAGGGGCAGGAATATTTTTAGGGGCGTTAATGAGGCAGAGTGCAATGCAAGAGGTGTCTTCCCAGATCCAGTGTGATGTTGTAGCTATACTAGGTGCAGCTTTTGGATTGCACAACTCAAGCATACTGAAGCCAAGCGCAGCTCCTTGGGGTGGCAAAATGTTTTTGGACAGCACTGAAGAAAATGTGTTAGTGAAGAGAAAACCAGAGCAGCTATCTGTGATTCATCAAAACTAATGAATCTCTGATTTATACAACAGTAACAGTAGTAATCTTCTTTCCACTGAGAGTTCTACATGAGCTAATAAAAAAAACCACATGGAAAGCCAACATTACTTAATAGGAACTAACAAGGGTGATCCTGAATATAAAGATATTACTCACATTAGCAAAGGATTACCATGTTAAACCCATTCAATCACAATAAATTTTCACCCTTCACCCTACACAGTACCTCTAAGCTCATCTCAATAAATTACCTATAGATTTCACATCCACTTTGGAACCCATTGATTTTTCAGCTTCTTCCTAATACACAGCATATATGACTATGTATTTTGTATTATACCACAACTGCTATAATTACATACTTTATAGTGTAATCAAGTCCAAGGCTACTCATACATAAGTCCCACTATGTTCAATGGGGTTTGCTCCTAGGTAACCGGATATAGGGCTGCAGCCTTAAAGTTTTGCTTGTTCTGTATACAGCTATATATAAAGAAATTGTGCTATAATTTTCTGAAGAATGTATGCGAACAAAAATGTGCTGCCTATCACATCATAATTTTAATTCTTCCCTCAGCCTGTAATACTGTGTTTACTGCAAGGTCAGTTAAGTTACTATAAGGGATTTTTAATGAAAACAATTATAAATTTAAAATAACTGTGTTTAAAGCATTTAACAGTCACTAGGGTCAAGTGATTACAGCAGTTACAAGACCCCTGGGATATGTTCACACCAAAACAAAGTGAATAAATTTCCTCAGCAGGCGTGTGTAATCACTAAGTGACCACAAAGGTCATGCAGTGTACAAGCCCAGATGACTTTCATGCAAAACCAATAATGAAAATTTATCAGTCAAGGAGAAAAAAAAAGAAAAAATGTAAGGGCTGCATTTCTATTCACACTTACCTAGAAGTATGCCCCACTGAACTTAATGGGACTTACTTCTGAGCAGACATGTATAGGATTGTGTGAAGAAAGAATAAAAGTTAGCTGACAGGTTAGTGAAAAGCAAAGACAGGAAGAAAGAATGTAGAACACCAGGCTTGGATAATAGGATATACAGATGTCAAAGGAATACTTGCGGGGTAAGTGGAAGGGGAAGGAAGAAACATGGATTAGCTACATTGAAGACCAGATTCTAAACTGTTTGCTCAGCTCCTAAGAAGAGTTTTCAAGTGCACACCTATTGATGAAAACAATCCCAAACATCTATGAGAAAAAAACAAGTATTAAGAAAATAAGTGGAAAGTAGATGATTTGTAATAGATGGATACAGAAGACAAAACTCCACTGGGAGCTCTCATTAGGAGTTTTGGAGCATCAGTATACCGATGACACACAGCTCTATTTCTCCATAACATCTGAATCAGGAGAGGCTGTGAATACTCTGGATCAGCATTTGCATGCCATAGTGGACTGGATGAGGGCCAATAAACTGTGCTTGAATCCTGGGAAGATGGAGGCTGTTTGTTCCCATATTCAAGAGACAGGTGAGTTACCTGTTACTGTTCTGGATAGGGCCGCACTCCTTTTGAAGGAGCAGGTCCATAGCTTAAGGGGAATTCTGGATTCATCTTTGTCACTAGAGGCCCAAGTATCCTCTGTGGCTAGGAGTACCTTTTACTAGCTTTGTCTGGTTCATCAGCTACGACCATTTCTAGACAGGGATAGTCTAACCACTGTAGTCCATCTGTTAGTAATCTCAAGGCTGGATTACTGCAATGTGATCTATCTGCGGCTATACCTGACCCTGGTCCGGAAGCTTCAGTTGGTGCAAAAAGCAGCCAGACTGCTAATTGGGGCACATGGCTGACAACATGTGACACCACTCTCAAAACATCTGCACTGGCTGCCCATTCACTACCACGCCAGGTTCAAGGTCCTTATATTAATTTACAAAGCCCTGAACAACTAAGGTAAAAGGTATCTTAGGACTGCCTGAATCTTTATATCCCAGCTTGATCCCTGAGATCATTGGTCATCCTGAGCAGCCTTGGTCATCCTGAGCTGGTGAGGCTCATTTAACATTGACACGTAATCGAGCCTTCAATGTCATCAGCCCAGTTCTCTGGAATGTTCTGCCAACAGAGATTCAACAGTTTTAACCTTTAAACACCTACTGAATGTTGCGCTGTGTGTGGTTGTGTTGCTTAATTTCGTTTAAAAGCAGCAGCACAGCAGCAGAGAGTAACAGCAGATGTTGAAATGCGAGTGTGCCAGCGTGTGCTTGCATTTGCCTAAGAAAGCAGGCTTTTACCCTACATCAGCATCACTGAGACTTGAGACTTAGTAAAATAAGAAAAGCTACTTTATTTATAGAAATACATAGTAGATAGAAACGGCATACGTAGTTCTAACTAACTAGCTAAGTTGGAGGCATAACACCCAGGTGTGGGAGTCAGCCCCATGCTCGGAGAGAGCAGAGACAAAGGGATGTCTCCTCTCTCCTGGACAGCCAGAGAAGAAAGGAATGGAAAGGGCAGAAGGAGGAGGGGCAGGTAAGCTTCCCTAAAGGCGTCACAGTCTAGCGACAGAAGTCAGTCAGTCAGAGCATCACAGGTGAAAGGTAAACAAAGCCTCTCCATCTGGAGGACCCTAGCCCTATCTTCCCTCTGGAGCTTAAACAGAAGAACAACAGGAGTTGCTCTTGCCCCACTTCCAACACTGAAAACCCTTCTGTTCCACCAGGCTGTTGCAGGCAATTAAGATGATCTCTTTTTACAATAGTTGACCTTTTGTTTTCACTGTATTTTTAATGGTTTTTACTGTCTGGGCTTTTATTATTTGTTGCAAACCTCTTTGATGTTTTTTTAAAAAATGAAATAGCAGTGTACAAATATATTTATAAATAAATAATATATTTATCCTACCCTTCCTCCTGAAGGAGGCCAGTAGTAGTAATCATCATCTATGCCAAACCTTCTAGGAAACTTACAATTTAAAACCGATAAAAAATCCAATATAACAAATAACACCGTAGCTAATCTTCACAAGTCAACAACTAACAGCAAAATCTGCTACTTAAGCAAAAACACAAATACAAGCACAAGTGCCCATCAGATTAAGTAATCCCTATAAATAATGTTAAAACAAAAGATATTATTAAAAATGCTAAAAACTGTTTAAAGGCTTGGGGAAAAAGGCCTTTCCCTGCTGCTGAAAAGATGGTAAAGTGTGTCATCTACATATTGATGGCACAACTCTCCAAAACTCTGAATGACCCCACTCAGTGGTTTCATGTAGATGTTAAATAGCATAGGGGATAAGATCGAACCCTGCAGAACCCCATACTGTAGATTCTATGAGCCCAAGCAAAAATCCTCCAATTCCATCTTCTAGGATCAACCATCCAAGCAGAAGCAAACCTACTGCAAAGTAGTACCCTCTACCCCAACCTCCAACACCCATCCCAAAAGGACACCATGACTGATGGTTCTGAAAGCAACTGAGAGATCAAGGAAAGCCAACTGAGCTGCGTTCTAGCTCTCAAATTGGCCCTCCCAATTCTACTATTCTATGGTTTTATGATTCTCTCTCCATATGTTATCCCCCCCCCCACAAAGGTGCTCTTGGTACAAAAACTGTGCTTAATCGCTAGTTGAAATGGATTAAAACAACAACAAAAGAACCTTGATCAGTGACAAAGAGCTCTAGGAAGGGCACATTTGCCACTGGTATGTAGTTATTTAAATCTTCTGGGCTAAGGAAAGTTTCTTCAGGTGTGGTCACACTAAGGGCCGGTTCTAACGGGCGGCCAGGTGGGGCACTGGCCAAGGGCCCCTGGGGCTACAGGGACCCCTGAGGGGCCCTTGCACTCCCCTTCCACAATCTGTGGCAGGATTGCTGCTGCGGATAGCAGGACAGGAGCTTCAGAGCTGCCTGCCATTCCCCCGCTTCACCTACCTTTTTCTCTGCTGTTTTTTTGCGGCTGCACACACTGCGCACACAGATTTGCCATCAATCAAGATGGCGGCCGAGGTTTCCCTAAGGGGCTGAAGCCTCTGCCACCATCTTGGTTGATGGCAGCAATGAGTGCATGTAGCACTCATGCGTGCCATCAACCAAGATGGCAGCCGAGGCATCAGCCCCTTAGGGAAACCTCGGCTGCCATCTTGATTGATGGCAAACTTGTGCGTGCAGTGCACGCAGCCAAAAAACAGCACAGAGAAAGGTAAGTAGAGGGTGGAATGGCGGGCGGCTTGGGATCTCCTGCCCTGCGATCCGCGATACCAATCCTGCCGCGAATTGCAGAAGGGGACTGCCAGTGCCTGGGGCAGGCTGGTGCCCAAGGACCCCAGCATGCCTGGAGCTGGCCCTGGTCACATTATCACCTCCGTCAGGCAGTTCAGGCTCTCTCTCTCTCTTATAATGAGGGATTCATAACAACTTAGCCCAAACAGCATTCCCCTTCCTGCTGGATTTTATAAGCCACGAGGGTCAAGGATCAAACACACATATGGTCATACACAGAGCTTGGAAAAGTTACTTTTTTGAACTACGACTCCCATCAGCCCCAGCCAGCATGGCCACTGGATTGGGCTGATGGGAGTTGTAGTTCAAAAAAGTAACTTTTCCAAGCTCTGGTCATACAAGCCCAGCCAACAACCTTGTCTACATTCCGAAGCACCAACTAAAACACATCCTTCAGTACTGGACCAGATAGTGCTCTGGACATCTCCATGAACTGACCTGCCACAACTGTGGAATCTAACTCGTAATGAATGCAAGAAATTTGTTTAAATAAGTAAATAGGATGGCAAGTTTGATACAAAATGTCTGTCTTTCATGTGACTGAATCAAGCATGATATATACAAAGTATATGGTATACTAGGAAAGAACTGCACAGAACAGGGCTGGGGAACCTGTGACTCTCCAGATGTTATATACTTCCAACTCCCATCAGCCCCAGCCAGCGTGGCCAGGATGGCTGGGACTTGCAGTTCAACATCTAGGAACAGAGGAAACTGCCTTATACCGAGTCAGACCCCTGGTCCATCTAGCTCACTATTGTCTACACTGACCAGCAGTGGCGCTCCAGAGTCTCAGGCAGAAATGTCTCTCAGCCCTACCTGGAGATGCCAGGGACTGAACCTGAGACCTTCTGCATGCAAAGCAAATGCTCTACCACTGAGCTACGGCCCTTCTGGAGGGCCATAGGTTCCCTAGCCCTGGCAGAGACGCAGACTACAGCTCTATTCTGCGGATTCCAGAGATGATGGGGAAATTAGTAAACCTTTGAATCCACAGCCTTGAAGACGAGCAATTAGAAGAATAATCTGTGTTGTGATTGTATTTTATTTTAACTTTGTAAAATGCTCTGTAAACAAATTTTGATGAAAGGTCAAATGTTTTAATGTTTTAAATAAATCAATATTTAACAGTAATTTTCCAATTCAAACTCAGTTTAGACAGTTTTCCCCTACATTATATCAGAAAACTCACAACAATAATACTAATGAAGAAAGTGTTGTCTTTAAATTATTCTAACTCTGTACCCTTTTCAGTTATGAGACAGACACTATCAGCACTCAGACCCAGTGCACAGCCTTCAAAGACAAGAAAAATGAAGAAACAATGTCAAAAATAAGACAAAGAGTTTACAAAATCAAATGGGAATAGAGATGAAGCTGGAAGATGGTCAATAGAGATAAGAGATAGAGGTAAAGGGCAAAGAAAGGCCAAAATGTGGAAGAGCAACTATTTCATTTTATTATTTTTTTGCAAACCCCCCCCCCCCGCCCCAATCCTTTTAAGAACTAAAATTTCCCTTCTCTCATCTCCCCAAGGGCTTTCCAAGGGAATCCAGTGGGATTTAATGATGCCATTAGGGGCCTTTAGCAATAGTCACTAGACATAAACTGTAAGAGTGCAATGTCAAAGCCATGCTTTAAAAGACTTTTTATATAATGATGCAGTTTCATTTAAACAAGTAAAAAAGTTTTTAGAAAGCTAGCACATTCTTCAGGGTCATCCTGCCATTTTAGTCTTCTTACTACCCCAACCCCTTTTCTAGCTAATCTCTTCAAGTTACCTAGACACATACAATTGGCCTCAAAATTTCTCACAGGATAGTAATACCCAATACCTTGATTTAGCACCATCCCTGCTGTCTTTCATTTTACTTGTTGAACTATTATGTCAACTTATTAGAAGCTCACTAAGATCAATGGGCTGTTAGGATATACTTAGCAAAATTGAGTATTGCAATAGGTGCCTTGCTCCTTGGAGACCACGTAAAGCATAAGAGCCATCAGTCATCAGGAGGTTAATAGGCTTGCACCCCTTTATCTGAAACATATGTTCATCTCACAGCATTATGTTGCTCCACAGAGCCCCTTTCAAGCCACTGTATAGAGTAGAAGTAGTTGTATTTTTGCTATTCCTCTTTTGTACATGAACAGAAACTCAGGTATCCTTCAGGACATGCACAGCAGGGTGCTCACGGTTGCCACCCAACTATTTAACTTTTGTCATCGTGCAATGCCAGATGACTGAGCACCAGGTACTAAAAACGTAAGAACACACATATAAATCCAAGCTTATTTAACAGAACCATATTTGGATGAGACAGAGAACATAACAGGATGACAAGGCTATGGGCTGAATGTTCTTCAAAGCTTTAACACAATTAGGAGGCTGTAAATGACACTTGGATAGCAAAGGTTAATTGGGGTCACCAAAATGCAGTAATTCCTTACCTAACCAGTCATTAAACTTCTTAACCTCAGAAGGCAGCCCCAACTCAGTGAAATCGCCTGTATGAAGCAAGATGTCCCCATAAGGCATCTGGATTCCATCTGTTCTGGAGTGTGTGTCTGAGATGCAGACAAACCGCGTGTGGCCTGCTGGTTTCGGGGTGTCGTATGGAATAGGGTCGACCCTAAAGCAAACATAAGAGATCCCATCAAAATTAATACTTCTACACATGTTGAACACATTGGGCATAGTCCACGCAAAATGTAGGTGCAACATCTATGTGTGGATGATTTCCACAACCATATAGGTCCCTGTTTTTAAATGTGTGCATGCACAAATCCTTGTGTAGATGGCACAATGGAATGTTGGGGGAAATGGGCAATCTATACCCTCTTCACATGTCTCACTCAGCCATCTCAGCCCAATACAAGTTACTTATGATCCTACTAGAAGTAACATCTGTCAAGGCAAGAGAAAGACTAGATAGCAATATAGGGAGCCATGTACAGATTTCTATTTCCCTATTGCCCTATCATGCCTTGCACACATATAAATGGGGAAGAGAGAAAACAGGCCTATGCGAATCCTCTGCATGTATCTACTGCACCAATAGTATGGATGTATTGTTCCAATTATTTCAAAATTATGTCAAAATATAGATGATAATATACCATATACAAACAACATGTGTGTGTGTGTGTCTGTACACATACACATCCAGCATCATACAACATTTTTCTTGTTAAACAGTACTATCACAGTGAAATCCTATGCATGTGTACCCAGAAGCAAGTCCCACTGAGTTACTCCTATGTAAGTATGTATAGGATTGTAGCCTTCATTGTACCAATGAAATGCTTTAGTTTTACCTTGCAGCAAACTAAATGTTTACCAGCAGCATCCTGAATTCAAAATATATACCCAAACTTAACAACCTTGAAAGTATTTCAAAAATTACAGAATGAAAGGTGGACCCTTATAATTTAATGCAGGTGACAATAATTATAGAGACAAGCAATAACATGAATTTGGAAAGTGCTGACTCCAGATCTGGATCTCTCTTCAGTTATTACTGGGCATCATATGCTTTATGAAGTGATTAGAAGCATGAGCCATTAACTCATACATGCTATGAAACCCCTCCCCGCAACTTCCTTCACACAAGGTTTCTTAATCAGGCAAGACTTTTAATCATTGACTGACCTACTAAAATGTTGCTTATACAGACTAAACAACAAAGATTATAAACTGCATATGCAAAGCCAAACACTTCTAATTAACCTGGAATATCTCCCACCCTTGGTTTCAAACTCATGATTACCAATGCAGATTCGAAGCATCTTGGAAATGTTGCTGCAGAGGAAGAAGTGGCAGGATTTAGCAACTGTTTACATATGGGAAAAGAGAAGGGAGGATTCACACAATAGACACCAATGTACAAAAATAAACCAGGATCAGAAAAATAATCCATCAGCTTTGTTGCAAGATCATATTTTTGTCAATGTTGTACTTAGAATTCATTTTACTTCTCTTTTTAACTAACGTTTTCCAGCTGTACCTGGCTTGGTGGGGAGGTGCGGCGGAGCGGGCCTCCAAGCAGTGGCTTCACTATCACTTAGCAGGATGGGGCAGGGGCAGGCAGGCAGCAAAGTTGATGGTGCGCGGGTGCACCACAGGAGCCAATCCAGCGCTCCCGCTGGTGTAAACTTGCTGCCCCATTCTCACCGCCACCCTGACCTATTCCAGGAATAGGGAAGTTCCAAACTGGCATTCCACCAAGCCAGCTGCTTCTGCTTTATATTAGTGCCTCAGGCAGAGTGTTCCCAATGAGGAGATAGGGAGATACACAGAAGTGGATTGCCCTGCTGGCCAGGATAGAAGGCGGGCTGTTTTCCTCCACCATATCACCTCCAGGCTGGCATAGCTACAGGGCCCAAGGACTGGATTCCTCATGGGATCTGTAGAGTTTCGGATCCAGCAGATCCCGAGCCTCTGGTGTCCTGCCCTGAAATGTCACAGATTTTGGCTACTCCCACCAGCTGTGCTCCTCTCTGCTAGTGGAAAAGTCACAAGGCTGCATCCTAATTCTCTCTCCCATAGCCATCGATGCCAAGGGATAGGATCAGAGCCTCAATACAACACAAAAGGTTGACAAATATAAAACGTAGTCCCCTGTGGCCAGAATGTGTGGTACAACCATTATGGCAAATCCTTAAATAACTTCTGTATTTTGTTTTGGTTTTGTGCTTCTTTCTCCTTTAGAAGGCAAAGGTTATATCTGTACTTGTTATATATCTTGAAGCAAAAAACCAAAATAATGGGTAGAGTGAATAATTATATGGCCCATATAATTGTTTTGCAAATCTGAATTCTAATTAAACGGATTTTCCTATTAGCCATCAGCTGGTGCTGGTGAGCCAAGTTCAAGATGCTGGTTTTGGTGTACAAAGCCCTATACAGTTTGGGACTAGGGTACTTGAAAAATCATCTTACCCTTATAATAATAATAATAATAATAATAATAATTTTTGTGTCGCCTATCTGGCCGAAGCCACTCTAGGCGACGTACATATTAAAATTCAATAAAATACAATATAATTACAGAATAAAATACAATGCAGTCAACACTAATGCAGGCATAAAACTATGTAGGGCAATCAGTAAACAATTTTCACAGAAACAATAAACAATCACAGAAAAATTAGCCCACCCCGGAGATCCCAAAGGCCTGTCCAAAGAGCCAAGTTTTTAAGGCTCGGCGAAATGTATCCAGGGAAGGGGCATGGCGAAGATCAAACGGGAGGGAGTTCCAGAGAGTGGGGGCCGCCACTAAAAATGCCCTCTCTCTAGTCCCCACCAACCTAGCTGTTTTCGTTGGGGGGACTGAGAGAAGGCCCTGCGTGGCTGATCTAGTCGGGCAGCTTAATTGGTGGTACTGGAGGTGCTCCTTCAGGTAAACTGGGCCGAGACCGTATAGGGATTTAAAGGTTAACACCAACACTTTGAATTGGGCCCGGAAAACAACTGGAAGCCAATGTAGATGTAATAACACTGGTGTGATGTGATCGCGGCGGCGGCTGTTTGTAAGCAACCAAGCCGCCGCATTCTGCACCAATTGTAGTTTCCGGACCGTTTTCAAGGGTAACCCCACGTAGAGCGCATTGCAGTAGTCTAATCGAGAGGTGACCAGGGCATGTACTACCAGTGGGAGCTGATGAATAGGGAGGTAGGGTTGCAGCCTCCGTATGAGGTGTAGTTGATACCAAGCTGCCCGGCTCACTGCCGAAATCTGCGCCTCCATGGACAGCCTGGAATCAAGAACAACCCCGAGGCTGCGGACCTGATCCTTCAGGGGTAAACTCACCCCATTAAGCCTCAGGTCAACATCACCCAACCTTCCCCTGTCACCCACAAGCAGCACCTCGGTCTTATCAGGATTGAGCTTCAGCCTGTTCCTTCCCATCCACCCACTCACGGATTCCAGGCACTTGGACAAGGTCTCCACAGCCAACTCCGGTGAGGATTTAAAAGAGAGGTAGAGCTGCGTGTCATCAGCATATTGGTGACACCGCAGACCAAAACTCCTGATGATAGCTCCCAGCGGTTTTATATAGATGTTAAATAGCATGGGAGAGCGGACAGAACCCTGTGGCACTCCACAAGTGAGGGGCCAAGGGTCTGAAACCTCATCTCCCAATGCTACCTGTTGATGCCTGTCAGAGAGAAAGGAATGGAACCACTGTAAAACAGTGCCTCCTATTCCCAATCCTTCCAGGTGATCTAACAGGATACCGTGGTCGACGGTATCAAAAGCCGCTGAGAGATCCAGGAGGACAAGAAAGGTGAATTCTCCCCTGTCTAATGCCCTCCTCATATCATCCACCAGAGCGACCAAGGCTGTTTCAGTACCATGTCCAGTCCTGAAACCCGATTGGTATGGATCCAAATAATCCGTTTCACCCAAGTGTGCTGACAACTGGCTAGCCACCACTCACTCAATGATCTTGCCCAAAAATGGCAAATTTGAAATGGGGCGAAAGTTGTTCAAGACTTGGGGATCCAAGGAGGGTTTTTTCAAAATGGGTTTTATAATTGCCTCCTTGAGGGCCGGTGGCAGTACACCCTCTTTCAAGGATGCATTTACCACCGCCCTGATCCCTTCGCCCAATTTCTCCTTGCAGTTCATAAGGAACCATGATGGGCAAGGATCAGTCAGACAGGTGGTAGGCTTCACCGTTGAGAGTACCTTGTCCACATCCTCAGAAGGAAGAGGCCGGAACCGATCCCACTGAACCGGATTGCAACTGGTCAACTCTGGATCCTCTACTGCATCCACAGCGTACGGAATCTAGTTCTTCAGGTGTTCGATTTTATCAGCAAAGTGCCTTGCCAATTTGTCACAGGAAGCCTTTGAGTGCTCCAAGGGTTCCTGAGCAACTGGACCGACCAGGCTTCGGACCACTTGGAACAGCTTCCTGGGACAGCACTCTGCAGATGTAATAGAGGCAGCAAAGAAATCATTCTTTGTTGCCTTTATTGCCACCTGGTAGGCAGCTATTGCTGCTCTAACCTGTGTCCGAACATCTTCAGAACGGGATTTCCGCCACCGGCGTTCTAGTCGTCTCACCTCCTGTAAGTCAATCAATGTGCTCTGCAGGTGAGGGCTTCCTGCAGATACCATCTTATCAGGAGCTCCATCCCGCACAACATAGGAAGTGGACCTTTAGTGTTGTGGCACCTACCCTTTGGAATTCCAGCCCTTTAAATAATAAGACAGGTGTCATCCCAGTTATCTTTTCAGCGCCTACTGAAGACTTTCCTCTTTCAAAAAGCCTTTGAAATAGAGACCTCATCCTACTCTGTCTGCTTTGGAATTGCTTTTTAAGATGTTTTTAAACTTTTGAAAAATATATTCTTAATATGTTAGGAAGAGGTTTTAAGATGTTTTTAGTGTTTTCTCCAGGGCTGTGGAGTCAGAGTCGGAGAGTCGGAGTCAGAGTCAGGAGCAATTGTGGGTGGAGTCAGAGTCGGGAGCAATTTTGGAAGGGGGAGGAGTCGGTAGAAATGTACCGACTCCGACTTCCAAATAAATTTTGATTGACAAGAAGCAATTTTGGGTGGAGTCGGACAGTAGAAAAATAGAGGAGTCGGAGAGTAGAAAAACAGAGGAATCGGAGTCGGAGTTGAAGGTTTGGTGTACCAACTCCACAGCCCTGGTTTTCTCCTTTGTTTGCCACTGGGCTCCTTTTAGGAGGAAGGGCAAGATAGAAATTTAATTAATATCAATAACAAAAGTATTCATAAAATAATAAGGCATTTATCACAGACAATATTCACTTACTGGGACCATACTGGAAACCTGGGTATAACTGTGATTATGTACAGTAGAATATATTTATCTAGTGCCTTCTTTCCTATGTAATAACAATGAGTATTTGTTATTACAATTTGCTAGAAAAATATCACAAAGTAAATATCTGGTTCTTTATGGCTAGAATCTTAATGGCCTCACATCACTTCAAGGAGTGCTTCTTTTAGAAAATGAACTTCTACTTTCAATGCTCTAGAGTACCTTGTTTGAGTCTGTCTGCATTAAGGATGAATACAACCATCAGACCTGTGACACTCCCTTTTGCTTATATATGTTCACTATATTTCCCTAGCTTCCTCCAGCTCATTCCCAAACACATTTACTATTTTCAATTTTCAAACTCTTTCCCTACCGGGATGATGGCAGAAAGGAGAGCAAGTATATTAGAAGCAGTAGCTGAGCAAAGGCAGTTTTCTGCTATGTGCCACAACTAACCCAAACAGGGTAAATATTTCCTATATATTTAAGTGTCGGTAGCTTTTGCACATTTTTTGCACTGGCCCTGATCCAGGCTCACGTGTAGAAACACCTCTTTTTAATCTATTATTTGACAATATTTCTATACTGTTTACATTAAAAGAAACCTCAAAGCGATTTGCAAAAGTAAAATAACATCTTAAACCAGTATCACAGATAGTAGAGCAGAAGGATACAGTGATGGTGTTCCAGGAAAGCCCAAGCAAACAAATACATTTTTACCACATGGCAGAAGCACTCAACAATGAGTGCTTCCAGAATAATGGGAAGTGGGAGAGTAGGCAGCATCATGGTGAAGGGCCACTTCTGACCTGTTGCCAGATAACACTCAACAGATTGTAGTGTTATTAGCAAGGTTTCCTCTGACGATCTTAGTAATCTTTGTAAGATCCACCAGGCCTGCAAAGGTACCATGGCAGGCACAAGGAATGAAGACAGCCTCACACTGAAATCTACAGTGAGGCCTTCATGACAGTGCTGCTTGGAGGAATAAAAGCAGGGTGGGGTAGGGTATAAGAGTTCATAGTGATGTTGTAGGGATTCTGCAGTGGGTGACGGCAGGTGCCATGCTCCCAATGACATCATAACTGGAAGCACCATGAGATCTGCATTTAGTATTCTGATTTCTTGTGAAAATAGTGCAGTTTGCCATACTAAGAAACTTAGTATGTGAAGTTTTTCCTGGCATACAAATAAAGGAACAAGAAAAACTTCATCTGATTAACATCTGTATGTCAAGCTACATTTAAAGGCACAATTATAAAGTTTGCAACCCTAACATTCCCTCTCTTTTTCTCATTCTCATTCTCACTAAATTATCTAGTTTGCAGCCAGGGCTGCATCAGTTCAGTTGATGGAACATGGTGCTCTTGGATCTCAACTCAACTATATAGTGAGAGGCAGGGCCTGCAAAGGGGGAATTTGCAAAAATCACTTCAACCACTTCCATTTACAATGCCTCCACTGGATTTGAGGCCCTTCAGTGAAAATGACATCTGTCACTAATGCTAGGGCAACTTTTGATCCAATCCAATGCAAACTGCACTTAATCCTAAACAGGCACACACAAAGTAAAGAATTGTGCTTCTGTTTTTATATCAAAAGTTCTATCTCTACAAGCCCTTAAAAATGTTTAGAAAACCATTTTTGGGGTCATTATAGCCTCAACTTTTCTTACTCTCAGTTATGCTGACCTCATCCACACCCTATTATGCCCTATATCAGCCTGTCTTTGTTGGATTAAACCTTGCCATTGTCTTGTGTCACATACAACTCACTAAACAAATTCTTAATAGCAGCTAAAGTGATCCCTTGGGACTCACCTCTCCTTGCAATGGTACTACCACAGAAAACAATGCAGCAAAATTCAAGACATGCAAAGACACTGAGGGCCAGAGAGCTTCTCACTAAGATACATATTTATCTGCCTATAAATCTGGCTACAGAAGAAAATATGCAGGGACACACCCAAAGACACAAATCTGGTCTCTTTCCACCAGCAATCCTGCCCATATTGCACTAATGTTAAATAAAAAGCGTTCCAGAAAAAAGCAGTTAAACAGTTGCAAAACAACAAAAAATGTAAGAATAAAATCCCATGCCTTGAAAGTGTCCTGTATTGTTGTTTACATACAGAAGACACACAAAATGGTTAATTGGGGTGAAATGTTGCCAGACATGCAAGAATTCTCATGCATTTATTGAAGAGGCCCCAGTATTTGATACAAAGTTCTATATACTCTTGCAGGCAAATATGTGAGAATTAAAGAGTTGCCTGGTGCAGCAATAACGTGGGAATCATGGCAGCAGTTCCCAGAAAGTTCTCAAGCAAGAATGTGAGTGGGGAAATATGCTGGATGGAGGGTCCCCCCTTCCCAAGCTGCTAATAAGCATGGACAGAGTTCTGGTCATGAATTCTGCCTTTCCCCACAGCAGCACTGACAACAGACCTGTGTAACAGAGGGGGTTTCCTTTCCTCTTTCTTCAGCTTGAACTGAAGACAGTGGGATGGAAGACTAAGGGTTCTGTGTGTTTTCAGTAAGGGCAATGTTAGGTCTGACAGCCAGCCAGGAAGTTTTCAAAACTCTGAAAGGCCCAGTGTGTGCGTGTATGTGTTAAACATTCTTCTGAGGCTTACCTTCCTTCTTGTCTGTCAGTTGTACTATACTACTGGCCAGTGCTGATCCCGTCCCATGCAAATGTATGAAGCTTGAAGCAATTGGCCCCTGTGCCTAGGCAGCTGATATGGCTGGGAATATCTGCCAAAACTTTGATCATGGAATAAACTACAGGCATTGAGAGCTTAATTGACTTCCTCAATATTACATGGTATGCCAATAGCACAGCTGGAAACAAAATCCAATAGCAATGACCCTCAATCTCCTACTATAGTATCCCTTGATGTAATTCAAACATTTGTTCTGAAATACACAGTATGTTTACAGAATTTTTCAGGCCACTAAGCCTGAAGTCAAAGCCAAGTTCTTAAAACTCTATAAAATAGAAGAAAAAGCCCATCCCTGGTGTAATTCTAACAATATGAAATAAGTGTAAGAGGTTACAGCAAGAAAAGGATTTCCTTCCAAGAGGGTAAGCTTAATCCTAACCTTGTTGGCAAGTATCAGTCGTAACAGTGTCTTAATGAGAGAAATAAAATGGCACTGGTTCAGACCTTGTCACAAACACTGCTGGGAGGGAGTGGACAGACGAGAATGAAGCAGAGGAGGACTTAGAGTAGGATGTTTGAGCTGGTGAAGGGCCAAGCGGAGAGTGGGGCCGAGAAGGCATCCCAGCTCTGGACTAGGACAGTTCAACCCCAACAGCTCCAGATACCCCTGCGGAGAGTCAACCTGACCAGCTGGTTGTTTTCTCTCTCCCTGTGTCTATGTCACCAGCAGGCAGCCCCCTCCCTTGGGGGGGGGAAGACAGGATGGTGATGGAGGCTCTGCCTTTGCCTCGCACCAAGCAAAAGATTCAACAGGGGGAGATTCAACAGACACAGTCGAGGCGAAGCCTTTGGCTGTGAGCATGCTCCCAACAGTGACAGTTGGCACATGCAAGCAGGGTGCCCCCCCTCAGCCTTACTTAAGCCGTGGAGGGGGAGTAGTTGCTGTCAATGTCTTAATGCCGCGAAGTTGTGCCTAGTTAGTACTAGAGAGATGCTGAGTTAATACTAGAGAGATGCTGAGTTCTGAGTAAGCCATAGATAGATTCATGAAGCGCACTGAATTGAAACTGTCTCTACTACAATAAAAGAAACAAACACAGCCCTGTCTGAGTTCTTTGAGTTCTGGCAGAACAGCCCCTCAGGATAATGAATTGAACTTCATTTGTCATGTTATAGGATGGCACTTGAAGATGGCAGTTTTCACAGTTCCAAATGAACTGACGATAGGAAAGGGGAAGAACAGAAAGGATTCTTAGTGAGATACTGATGGTTTCATTCAGAACATGATTTAAAGTGAGGCAGCTAAGAATTAACTCAGAATTGCATCTGCACTCTTCATGCAGGAGAACCTGGAGCTGGTGCATATATAATGCCCATTGTGTGAATGCTGATGAAAACACTAAACCTGAGGTGAGAAGACGTAGATCAGTTCTTACATTTACTTGTGGCTCATGAATGTGTGGCTTCCAGTATCTGTGAACAACACAGGAGATATTCACGAATCACACATTCCAAAGTGACCCTGAAAAAAAGTGAACTTGCCACAGTGTGATACAGAGTGGGATATCTTCTGAGCAAGATTTTTTTCCCTCCCAACAGATGTTCTGTGTATAAAACATAAGCATAAGAGACAGAATTTGAACAGATGCAACTTCCCTCCACTCCCAAAAAAGATGCTGTGAGGTGGGAACAGCTACACTTGCTGAATATCCACCCAACATCCAGCAGTTCAAGGCATAGTATTTCTATTAGGAAAAGGGGGCAACCTTAGGCTTATCTCCAAACTTACAAAACTATTACAACGGCAAGATATGTAACGGCTGCACAGTAATGTGTACCTTAAATAGTTGTGTAATTATACAGCCACAAGATTGGCTGTATATTACAGCCAGCATGGATTTTTCACATTCCGCAACATTAAATGGAAAATACTCCCCCCCATGCCCTTCTGCTGCTTCCCATACCACATTTCAAAACAAAACCTTAAAAATCTTATAGTCCTGCACTCAGAGAGCTGTTAAGCAAGTGTTTCTAAGTTTTCATGGTGATACACAAAACAGAGAGGATCGAGAGATCCAAGTGTAAAACATGAGGGGGAAAATCCAGACCCCATTGGACTTTTTTGTCAGGGATCTCATAATTTGTTGAAATTAATTAAAAATCAGCCATGTTTACAGAATACCTGTAATCCTATTACTGACTTTGCCCCATACTCTGACCATCATCTGCTGCAGTTTAAAAGTTAAAAAAATGCCTGGCTGATTTTTAATTAATTTAAGAAATTTTACATTGAAGTCTATTATAATGTGGGCATGATCAGTAAGAACCAACTGTTCTAAAAGCCAGACCCACAGTTGTTTGGCTTCATTAATCAAGTGGCCACACCCAGGCCAGGGCTTTATTTCATTTTAGACAGTCATGGCTTCCCCAAAGAATCCTGGGAAGTATAGGTTATGAAAGGTGCTGAGAGTTGATAGGAGACTCCTGTTCCCCTGACAGAGCTCCAGTGGCCAGAGTGGTTTAACAGACAGCCCCTCTTCTGCGGAATTTAGCTCTACAAGGAAAATGGGAAGTCTCCTAGCAACTCTCAGCATTCTTCACAAACTGCACTTTTGATCTGGTGTGGATGTGGCCAGGGGCAGCTTTGGCTTAAATTTGGGTGTGAGACTACATATGCCTGCTGTAGAATAAAAAGGTGGGGGAAACCATGAAAAGCCATGATACTGTTCACAATGTTTTCCTTTGGAAAGGAAAGGGCTTTCCCTCTGCCCTTTGCCCACCTACCCAATCTCCTCCCCTTCCCTTCCCCTTCCTCTTACTTCCCACTCTCTGCCCCTCCTCCAAGTCAGTTTCACCTATACTAACCATGATTGTACAGGAGTAAATCCCATGGAACTAAAAAAAATGCAAATGATCAAATCTGTCCTCCTCCTCTCCTCCCACCTGCTCCCATCCTCTTCCCCTCCCTCCTCCTTCCCTACCCCTGCTCTTCCTCTGCCTCCCCTCCCCGTCCCCCCATGGTCAGTTTCACCTATTCTAAGCATGGCTGCAGGGCAGTAAGTTCCATTGAACTTAATAAGTATGCAGATGATCAATCCATTCTCAGCAAACTTGCACAGGGGTCCCATTTCTTACCTCCCAGATTAAAAAGCAGAAAATTTCACTAATGGGCAAAAAACCCTTGCAGTTTAAGACCGTACCTATAGCCAACAGACATTTCTGTCAAACTTTAAAAACCAAGGAAATTGAACAGCTATAGTGAACGCACCAGGGGAACAGAAGACCTGACCTCCTCTCTGAGATATTGTACTACACTACAAATTTGTAAAAATGCTAACACAATTCTGGTAGGTCTTTCACAATCCAATCCACTTCCTGTGTAACTTGGAAGAATTTGGTAACATGCACTTCTTGGGCATATGCTGAGTGGTGGCAACACCTGCAATCACCCCAAATAACAGAAAAATGACTTGTGCTGTGCTGATCTTGTTTTAGTAAGCAGAAAGCAACAATATTAAGACAGTCACTTTAGATAGGTTTGATTTACGTTGCAATTTTAGTGAAGTTTCCTATAGTAAATCATTTTCTTCTGCTTCTATTTCTGTGAATACATGAAATACAGCAAAACACTAAAAAAAACCATTGTGGAATAATGGCACTGACTATTCTACAGAACAGTCTCCAATGGACATGAGGAGTGTCTCAGTTTGCACAAGATAAAACAGTGGAGGGTGAAATATAGTCTAGCAAATTTCTAGTGGTGCTCTATGTTTTCAATTGACCATGCCCACCTTGCCTTAAGGTTGAAGCATAGCAGGCTGAAAACATGCATCTTGGACAGGCCAAGTTTGTTTTTGCCAACAGCTAGAGTCATTCCTGAAGTAGCAACATATTGTAATCAGTCTGATTTTACATCAAACTGCAGTTTCAGATTCAACTGTTAATGCACACAAAATATAAATAGAACATAACCTTCAGTTTGAAACACAAAAGCCTGTCTTCACCATCATATGACATTGACCAACAAAAAGGCTTTGAAATTAATAAAAATAATTTGACAGAGATTTCTACAATGAATAATGAGAGAAATAAAATTTTCTAGGCTAGATTCTCTGTAGAAACATTAGTAACACAGGAAAGAAGCAAAGTAAGAAGAACACCAACAAACATGCAAAAATGTAATTATCCATCTCTGGAGATGGCAGGTGTTGTCATATGCTCATGTTACCAAATTCTTCCAACCTACACAGGAAATGGATTGGACTGTGAAAGACCAACCCAAATTGTGTTTGTATTTTGACCAGTTTGTAGGGCAGTACAATATCTCAGAGAGAGGTCAGGTCTCCTGCTCTCCTGGTGCATTCACTATAGTTGCCCAATTTCCCTGCTTTTTATAGTTTGTTAAAAATATCTGTTGGCTATAGGTACGTTCTTTAACTACAAGGTTTTTTTTGCCACTTAGTGAATTATTAGTAACATCAAATAACCCTTTTGCAGTGCTGAGGAAATTATGCGAGAAGATTATGGTTGTTATTAATCATTAACAGGGAACCTTTAATCATGGATGCCTGTATTCTGTTATTTCACTGTGGAAACATAAATTTTGATGCTAGGTCAGGTGTTAGGTTTCACCTTTTCTTTAAAATAAAAGTTTGTATTCCCTAAGAATGCAAAAGATACACTTGAAAGTATGGTAAGCCAAAGAATGTGATTCCACTTATATAAGATGGCAACACTACTTAAGCTACTAGCTCCTAATGCATTTTAGAATAATCATAATCACTCTTCATCAGAGTAATATTAAAGACAGTGGCATACCAAGGGCAGAGTAGTGGGAGTGGTCCGCCCCGGGTGCAGGCAATAAAGGGGGTGCACTGTCTGCCCCTGAGCCTGATGCAGGTGCTGGAGCGGCGCGAGATGGATCTAAGCCGCGTGGGAGCCTCCATTCGGGCAAGCGCCTTTTCTTCTCCACCTCCAGGACGTGCCGCCACTGCAGACACTTTGGGCCGTACAGAGCTGAGCAGCATGACAGGCATGTACTTGGTGGGCTCCAGCATCACCAAGCTGGTGCTGAGGGCTGATGTGCCACTCAGCGGCAGCGAGGTCACCCTCAAGTCCATGCACTCAACAGGCAGCGACGTAAGCCGCTGCATGCAACGCTATGATCACCCGAGAGGTTGCTACCGCCTCGCCGCTTACAAGCTGCTCAAAGAGATTGTTTCCTTGCAGAGCTTGGAGCATCCTGGCATCATCAAGGCACGTAGTACCAGTCTCAGGCGGTCAGGCATCCAACTACCAACCTAGTCTGCAATATTGAATTATTTGGGGGCGCAACCCAGTATGTGCCTTTATAGCGCAGTCATGTCTATCTCTTAGGATTGCAGCCTAAATCCCACTGAAAATAATTTATGCCGTAATTAAGGTTGCCAGCCTTAATTTTGTGGCTGGAAGCCCTATTGAGCGGAGTGGGGATAATTTTTGAGGAAGCCTATGTGGAAACCGTACATTTAACTCCCCACCACCCAGTAACTTCAAGTGTGGGGGAGGAAAATGATGTCTGTACACGCTTAACTGCACTTTATTTTTCATTACAATTTTTTCACATGTCCTAGTACTTGATTCATCACCTCGAAAAATGTTATAGGATTGCATACAGCGCTGACCTCAAACTAACAGCACAGTCCTATGCATGCTTACTCAGAAGTAAATTTCATTATGTTCAATGGGACTTACTCTCTGGTAAGTGTGTTTAGGATTATAAACTTTCACTGGTGCAGTTTTTCCTTCTTTGTAAGAGGATCCCAAATGTAACCCTAAACTTGTTTACTTGGATGCAAGTTGCACTGGGTTCAGTGTGGCTTGCTTTCAAGTAAGTGGGTCTAGCGTTGCAGCTTGAAGACATGTGTTTAATCACTGCAGCGGTGGTGTGCATTATTTTGGCTTTAAACTGATTGCAACTGGATCCCAAATAGTTAATTTTATATACCGTAATGAAAAGTGGGATATGAACTTTAATATTTTTTAAAGTATTTAATAAGAAATCTCTTTTAATTTAAGTAAAAGAGATTGGGTTCAGAGTCTAAACTGATATAATTCCCAGTATTTCTGATTTTAGCAGAGTTTTGGAGTTGTTGGGGGCTACTTGTCCCAGCAAAGTGCCTTTGGTAGCTTCAGCTGCTGTTGAAAGGTGTATTTTTCATTTACCTGGGACAAGCCACTGATAATTGCTGGAGAAGGTTACCAAGACCATGTTGTATGCCATGATCTGCCACTTTCCTTGTGCCTGCTTAGAAATCCACTTCCTGGTTATTTCTTTTCTCTCTGCCCCCCCCCACATCTTATTAAGGAGGAAAAAAGCTTTCCCATGATTGACAACCTTACTATCCTATAATGACTGGACAGAGGTCCAGTGTAGCCTTTTTTTCTTAGCCATTTTCCCTCATCCTTCCAAGGGTGGGCAGATGGCAGATCAGGATCTACTAGTAGATATCTGGGGGAGTTGTACTAGATTGGCAAGGGTATCTGGCTCCCAGTAGTTTAACAATGGAAATGGACTGCCTTTAGGTCGATCCTGATTTATGGCGACCCTCCAAAAATTCAAAATGAATTCATTCATCTTCTGGGAAATTACATCAAAGAAAAAATAGTGGCGGATAGTAAAAAAGCAAAATACTTTGGAATTCTTTTTGATAGCACTCCAGATGTTTCACACACTGATCAAATGTGTGAAGTGATTAGATACGTCCATATTGAAGATGGTAAAGTTGAAATAAAGGAATCATTCTTGGGCTCCTTTCCTATTTCCAGGAAGTCTGCTGCTAAACTCACAGAAGAGATCTTGAAACAACTGGATAGTGATGGACTGGACTTATTTATTTATTTATTACATTTATATACTGCCCATAGCTGAGCATAAACCTGTCGTGGTCAAGGATATGACAATGCTGCAACTATGGCCGGTATTCACGGTGGTGTTCAGGAAAAAAGCAAAGAAATTAATCCCAAGTCCTTATTTGCGTCAGTAAAGACAAATTTTGGAAAGTTAATCTCAACCTTTGAAGTACTATGCAATCCAAAAGAAAATGTGGACACAAGAGGATCAGCTCAGATTTTGCTCTCTGCTGTATGCAATTTTTCTTTCCTGAGTTATCTTTTTTTCTGTTAAGTTTACATGAGGTTAATCAGACACAAAAATATTTGCAAACAGCCGGAATCAGCCTTGAACAATGTACAGTGAAACTCCAAGCTTTAAAATTGTTCCTTGAAGATCAGAGCACAGAAATTGCGGAGAAGGCCATTAACTATGCAACAACAAAATGTAAGGAAATGGACATTTACATAGAAAAAAGAATCAAATTTCGAAGAAGAATGCTAGGAGAAATGACAAATGATGCTGGTCTTACATTGTCAGAACAAATCAAAAGGGCAATGTTTGAATGCCTCGATCGTTTTCACCAAGAACTGGACACTCATTCTAAAGCAATGGATCAAATAATGTCAATATTCTCTATCATTCAGCCATTTTCTCTGATTTTTGCAGAAGAAGAAAAACTTTGGAAGTTTTTACCAATTATAAAAGAAATTTATGATGAATTTTCTAGTGAATATATTTCAGTGGAAATTTTTCGACTGTGGAGACATTTGAAAGCAGTTAGAATCGATCCCGAAGAAACAAAGACATGGACAGTATTGCAATTTCTGGAATTTATTGTGAAATGAGATTTTTACAAATCTCTGCCAAGCTTATCCTTATGTTTAAGACTTTTCCTAACCATTTGTATACCTGTTGCTTCATGTGAAATAAACTTTTCAAAATTAAAATTAATAAAAAGTCTTCTTCAATCAACTATGAGCGAAGATAGATTGACAAATCTGGCTATACTGTCTATTGAACATGAATATGCAAAGAAGATTAATTTTGACGAAGTCATTGACAAATTTGCCGAAGTTAAGGCTCAGAAACAGAAACTGTAATGTTATTATTCATTACTGCGATAGACCAATATGTAGGTATAAGTTTTTTTCCCTTTTTTCAAAAAAATACATTAATGTAATTAAAAAGTATTGATCCGTTACTTTTTTCCTTTTTTGTACTGTAATATTTATTTTATTCTTTATTTTTTTTACTGGCATGATTATATATACAAAGTTCAATAAACGAAAATTTTCACTGTCTGCATTTCTTTTCTGGCCATTATTATTATTTATTTCATTTCATGATTATTACTGAAAATAATTTTGTCATATAGAGGGGGGTGTTAAAAAATGGTCTGCTCCAGGTGTCAAATACGCTAGGTACGCCACTGATTAAAGAACCTTTGCTTTGACTAATTTATGTCTGTCAGTTGTAGTGATTATGAGCTGGCTTCTAATGGCCATGCATTTAAATATTTTAAAGAAACAAAGTTACCCTCCACAATTAAATAATTTACAAATATTTTCTTAGTAAGACAATGATTTACATGTGATTACCTATGGGCTTTCTACTATCTATGGTTGGGCAAGATTACAAACTCAAGTTTTTAAAAACGTTTTAAAACATTCAAACATTTTTATCAATGACTTAGATGAGGAGGTTCAGAGAATGCTTATCAAATCTGCAGATGATACAAAATTGGGAGAGATAGCTAATAACCTGGAAGAGAGAAACAAAATTCAAAGGGATCTTCATAGGCTGGAGCATTGGGTTGAAAACAACAGAATGAAATTTAACAGGGACAAGTGCAAAGTTATACATCTAATGCATAGTTATAAGGTGGGGGATACTTGGCTCAGCAATACTACATGTGAGAAAGATCTTGGAATTGTTCATCACAAGCTGAATATGACCAACAATGTGATGTGGCTGCAAAAAAAGGCAAATGCTATTTTAGGTTGCATTAACAGAAGTATAGTTTCCAAATCATGAGAAGTACTATTTCCCCTCTATTCAGTACTACATCCAGTTCTGGACACCGCACTATAAGAAGGATGCAGACAAACTGGAACAGGTTCAGAGGAGGGCAACAAGGATGATCAGGAGACTGGAAACAAAGCCTTGTGAGGGGAGACCCAAAAAACTGGGCATGTTTAACCTTGAGAAGGGAAGACTGAGGGAAGATATGATAGCACTCTTCAAGTACTTAGACTGTCACACAGAGGAGGGCCAGGATCTCTTTTTGATCATTCCAGAGTGCAGGACACAGAATCTGGCAGGAAGCCAGATTTAGAGCAGTTAGAGCAGTATAACAATGGATCCAAATACCCAGGGAGGTAGTGGGCTCTCTGACACAGGAGGCATTCAAGAGGCAGATGGATAGCCACCTGTTGGGTATGCTTTAAGCAGGATTCTGGCACTGAGCCTTAAAGGCCCCTTCCAACGCTACTATTCTATGCTTCCAAGTCTCTCAGATTCCAGTCCAACAGTTCAGTTACTGGACCAAAAGGACATTGCATCCTTTTACAGGAGCTACATCAAGGTTTAAATTTTGGAAATAATATTTAAATTATTTACTAATTCTCTTCTATATTGTCAAAAGACTACAGGATAGTTTACAACACAGAACATAATAAATATGTATATATAAATATATAACACAACATAACAATATATAATAATGGTATGTATAAACACATAACAATACAAAACAAACAAAAGTTATATAAAAAAACAATTCAAAGTGACACATAGTAATAGGTAATACACAATAGTACATAACACATAATAAACAATAAATACTAAGCAGTGATGTCAAATTATATACAATGCCTATCCAGCAATAAACTCCACAACTCAACCCCTGAAAAATACTGATAAATTATGCTAACTACCTAACTACAAAGCTGATGAATGAGCACATAGAAGTTAAATTCATATCAAATTTTCATTATATCAAAGCTATTGCTTTGTTTCAAACTTACATGATGATGTCTACAAACCTAAGAAGTTCCTGCTGCATCAAGCCAAAGGCCAATCTTGTTCAGCATCCTGTTCTTACAGTGGCCAGCAAAATGCCTATGGAAAGCTTGCAAGAAAGACCTGAGTGCGATAGCATTCTATCCATTTGTGATTCCAAGCAACTGGTATTCAGAGGTAGAACATAGCCATCATGGCTAATAGCCACTGGTTCTCCATGAAACTATGTAATTCTATTGTAAAGCCATCCAAGTTGGTGGTCATACTATACCTTATGGAAGTGAATGCCATAGTTCAACCATGGTGTATAAAAAATGCTGCTAAAATAACTCTGAAATTCAAGCTAATTTTTACTTCACTAAATATTTGGCCGGATGATAACTGTACTTCTGTTTTGCTGACTTGTGCTGTGGGAAAGCTGCTGTTCTCCTACAAGCAAAACATACAGTGCAAAAAAGAGCTTCTGTATAGTTTTTGCAGAGCTTTCATTTTCTGACCTAAAGGCATCACCCTCTCTGGGGATAAGATGCAATTCAACCTTCATTCCATCACAGAACTACTACCCTTCTTCACAAAAGATACCAGTCATGCACACTGCTCTCCTTTTTGTTTAAGCTCTCCTTCCACAAAAGACAGGTAAGGCCAAAAAAACCCTTTAAAAATTAAAGTGGATTCTTGCTGAGTAAACCACAGTTGCCTCCATTTTCACTTAGTAAAGGCCAAGATTCAAAGATCTGTACAAATAGTATTCTCAATAGAAATAGAACAAGTTTCCTCAATAGCAACTGCTCCCCAGGCCACATGGTGAACCACTTTCAAAATGTTTGCAGTACAGCAGGACCCCAGGGTTCAAAGGGGTTAAGTCAAAAATTCCACTGAGCGTGCACAAGCTTTTGGGCATCCCTAAGTGGCAATCCTGATAAGGGTTTGAGAGGTGTATAATGTAACCATTCTGTAACACAGTAAATAAGTAACCATTATGTAATGCAATGAAAGAGCTGGTACCTGAATATGACTGGTTTCCTCTACACCAGCCTTTCCCAACCAGTGTGCCTCCAGATGCTGTTGGACTACAACTCCCATCAGCCTCAGCCAGCATTACCAACGGTCAGGAAAGATGGAAGTTGTGGTCCAACAACATCTGGAGGCACATTGGTTGGGAAAGGCTGCTCTACACTCTCCCCTTACTCCTTTGCATTGTATCTATTATTTTCTATTATAAACTTCCTACACTGCCTTGGCAGGAATGTATGTAAATGTAGCAAGTAAAAATAGTAAGTAACAGGGCAATTCTACCACTCCTACCCTGATGTTGATGGCTGGGGGGAGGGTTCAGGATGGTGCATCGATGCATTTTTACTGGCAGACAGAAGTGCTGCTGGCAGAGCAGGGTCTCTGCCTTGGCAGCGCTTCTCCCACTACAGGTAGCAAGTAGAAAGTCCTGAAACTAGGCTTTTGGAGTGGGGTGTCGGTAGCTTTGGATGTGCTGGATTCAAACCCTCACTAATTCCTTGAGATCAGAGTCGAGCTGGTGTACCAAAATTTAAGCAGAGCTGCCCAGCGCTTTCTGCCTGGCCAGGAAAAGTTGACAGGGCTTGAGATGTGGCGGTGGATCTGACGTTAGGGTCCTTCCCAGGCTCACTAAGAACTGCTTTGTAAGTAAGCAGATGAGTAAGAGATACATTATCAGAAGGGGGGCAGGAAATCATCTTTGCCGATGGGAACAATAAGCAAATTCCAAGGCAAGAAAAATACAGTACTGTAAGTGGTTCCCTGGAATAATGACAGATTCTTTCCTTGTCTATAACCTTGAGTGAACTGTAGGATCAGATATTCCTCCTCCCAGAGCCTCACCTTCTGAGAACAAGCCCCCCTTCTCTCCCTGAGAGATATTTTATTATGTACTTAGGGACAGATCAATCTACCCCTCTCCCTTACGTTGGGCTGGGAGGATGGACTTGGAACAAGCAAAGGTATTTCTCCACAGAGCTCCCCATTCTAAACCAGCCTTCTGCTGGTTGCCAATTGTGTGAGTGTGAGGCCTGCTAGCCAGCATAAAGTTCTGAAATCGGCAATCGGCTAAATCCCAAGACGGTCTCACTGCTATCACCCAACTGCATGGGGCCCAATCCAAGCCCAATCACTGCAGTCAAGGGGCCCACCAGGATTACAGATGCAGCAGTGGCCTCACCGCTCTACAAAAACCCTCTGGCAGGGGGATGCTAGCATTGCACCCTTAGTTAGCTAGGGCTTAGTGCAGAAGCTGCAGCTGGTGCAGAATGCAGGAGCTATGCGAGTGACAGGGACATCCCATCAACACCATACCACTTCTGAGAGAGCTGCACTGGCTGCCAATATGCTACTGAGTACAGTTCAAGGTTTTGCTTTTAGCATTTAAAGCACTTGGGACCAGGTTACCTAAGGGACCTCCTCACTTCATAAATCTCTGCCTTGCAGCTGTGTGCACCTCAGATGGACCACTGCTCAGAGTACCACATATCCCAGAGGTGCACTCAGTATGCACTAGAAAACTGGGCTTTCTCTTTTGCAGCTCCAGCTGTCTGGAATCTGACATGAGACAAGCTGAAATTAGACAACTAAACTTAGACAAGTGCCTAGCACAGGGAGCCTTTTTCAGCTTGAGGGCCACATTCCCTTCTAGGCAACTTTCTGGGACCATATGCCAGTTATGGTAGGGGCCAGAAGCTAAAGTGGGTGGAGCAATGAATGTTCTTTCTACAACTGAAAGCTTTTTTTTTTGTTTAGGAAGGCATTCCCTGAAGTGAGACGTAGTCATTTTAAGGAATTATAATTGTAGAATTGTAGAAATGTTTCTATTACTTTTAGCTTTCTGAGTTTGTAATCTTTTGTATTTTATCTTATTTTGTTTTATTGTACACTGCTGCAATAATCTTTGATTATGTGGTTTATAGATCTGCAAATAAATAAATGTAAATAAAATTTAAAAATATTTTTCAAACACTGAACTTTTCAAAAATTTCATCATACCCAAATGTCATAGCCACACTTATTCATTATATATTCTGCTCCCTCTTAATAATTAATATAATACTGAAACAGTTTTATATATTTATTCGATTTGTAACATAGCCCCTCAAATATTCCTGGACAGCTTATAAATAAAGCCACATTCAAAATATAATAGACACTAGTACAATAAAAAGTAATAGCTTATTTCCCTAGTCAGAATCAGCGTCTATAAGTTCAATTGCTTCTGAGTCTGAATGTAAACTTTGAGCTTCATAGACTTTTAAAAACCGGGACGTTTCCGTGAATGTACACAAATTTCTTAACTATTTTGAAATATGTATTCATTTGCACCACATATTAAATAAGAGAGCACTTATATAGGATTCAGTGAGCAATTCAACCAGTGGTATCTGAGTATGAAGTGTTTGTTAGCATAGTTTATTCCAAAGAGCCCACATCTGAACTAACACCGATAACTGCATGACAGTTGCATTTAAGTGCCACTTTGGCAAGATCAGCTAAATCTAGGATGTCAGATATAAGCAATTTTGTAGATATTTTCTAAGCAACTGGTGGCCTGTTTTTGTAAAAATCCAATTTTGTCCCTCAAGAACAAAAACAAATTAATTAATAATTTAATAAACAAAATAATCATGAGAACAGCTTGACATTCCCTTTGATAAAGCCTTTCATTGTGATTTCAGAACCCTGACTCTTCATTTAACACATATTTATAGCCCCTTCTTCATTTGTGTTTCTCAGATTTTGGCCTTGAGCAATGAATACTGTTACTAACCATTCCTTTCAGCAATAACAATTCCACAGAAATTGTTTTTCCTTAGCATAAAATAAAAATATAGTTGCCCATGAATATTGTTGTGCCTTTATTACAACTTTTTAGCAGTGTTTACTTGAAGTACAACAAATACAACTCAAGAGCATTGTGAGAAAGGTCTGCTACATGAAGAAAAGGGGCCTTTACATTAATAATGTAGTAAGCAAACATTTTGCGGCCATCCACACTGAAGGTTATCTATGAACACTGTGCCTATGCTTCCATCTTCAAAAATTAATGAATTAAGACATTCTCAGAGGGAATACCTGGGACATTCCCATTTATCATCAGTTCTACCGACTTTTCCTGTCAACAATTATCCTTCCCATGTTAAATCATTTATTTTTCAATGAGTTACAAAAATGAATTATAGTCAAGATAAAAATATGCCTTAAGGTTACTTTTAGAAACTCAATTTAAAAATTTTATATCAATTTTTTATCAGTAAAACACACACAGAGAGAAAGACATGGCAATAAAGTTTGCAATTATAACACAAGTCAGTTGGGAGTGAAATCTACTGAAATGCCTCATTGTACACATCCACAAATCAAAGTTAAAGCCTTACTACTTATTGAACAGAAGCTGCCACTAATGAGAAAATCAGATTAACAAACACTTCATATGTAACAGCACATAAGATTCTGAATATATGGCAATTCTCTATGTTTGCCTTCTGAAAATCTAGTTTTTGTTGGTTTGCTTGCAAGACAGAT
This sequence comes from Rhineura floridana, assembly GCF_030035675.1. Taxonomy (NCBI): domain Eukaryota; kingdom Metazoa; phylum Chordata; class Lepidosauria; order Squamata; family Rhineuridae; genus Rhineura; species Rhineura floridana. Next base: position 131,380,961 of record NC_084481.1, on the reverse strand, counting down.
GCCATGCACTAGAGAATGCCCGTTTCTATACCTAATAAAGTGAATACACACTTCCTTGCTCTCAAGTGTAGAAGAAAATTGTCAGCATATTAGAAGCTCCAGAACTGAGAAAGAAACAAAGCTGCATGACATAACATTTTATGGTGCAGAATGAGATGCAGACATTGTAATTTCACTTATGTGGTTGACTTAAAAGCAATACAAATGCAATCTCACTGATTACATTTTAAGACAAAAGATTGAATCTATTCGTTTAGAAATGATTCCGGAGCCATGGTAAAATCACGGCATACCGTGTCTACTGTAAAACTTACAGAACAGCTTTTTATCCAAGGAGCTGCCCACTAGTATAAGAGAAGGGTATGTTATTTTTGCCAATTCCTACATCCAGCTGCAGTTCCCTGCTTGGTCCCCAAATCTGTTCCAAAGGGATGAGGGACACTCCAGAACAGATTAGAAGGGGGGGGATGTAGGGGAATGGGGAATTTGCAGAAAAAGAAGAAGCTTCCATGTTAACAAAGGAAGGGATGAAGAATTCAATCCTGAGTGGGGAGGAAGAAGGGAAAGGTAGTACACATCCAAGATAATGGCTCCCAGTTTGTGAACCTTGGCTTGTAAGGGGCAAGGGCTATGTTCAGAATAGCTCTCAGCCTGACAGCAGATACATACAAACAGTTTGGTAAGGTGCTTTCTGTAAACACCCTGTTGATAAGAGTGACATGGAATTCTATTGAGGGCAGAATCTCAAACAAAATGGTGGGATCATATGCCAACACTGACTTGGCAAACTACAAAAATCAGGTTGCCCCTGCCATGATCTGAAGGCATCCTAATATACCCTATTAGAAACAAACCATATAAATCTATTCTCAGTTGCTGAAATTTATTTCAACATGTCTAGTTAAAATGATACACAATTAAGGAGTATACCGCACAGCAGCTGGCTTCCCACATTCTCCCTATTGGCATTATTACATTAAACCAGAGATGCGGGAAGTGGGCTAGAACAAAACTACAGCCTTTTTGTGCAGGCTGGGCTTGAAATAAATGGCTCCCGTCATGCACGGTGTATAGGGTTCGCTGATTTCACAACTATTGCTGTCTGTGGAAGGGCAGCACCAAGTAAGGAATCAGCATGGGCTGAAAGTGCTAACTAAAACAAGTATATAATGTGGGTTAGGTTTGTGATGGATTTGTTTATATTCCCAACTGTAGTACTGATCTGAGGAAAAATAGGTGGTATTCAACAAAGCATCTAGTCAGTGCAAGGATTTCCACTTGTGCAACAAGACTTTATTTATTATTTGATTTATATCCCACACTTACTCCCAACAGGAGCCCAGCAAGACTTCCCCCCTCCCTCCCATGCGCCCCACACCCTCCCCAAATCTCTGGAGGGTTGGTGGAGCCCTTAGAACTGGTTTAGGGGATGCATGGGGGAGAAGAGGGGAGTTTCATTATGCAAACAAAATTAGTCCTTCATATGCTGATGGGACCATGCTTTAGCACTATGTTTAATACAACCTTGCAAGCAATAGCATCACATGGAAAATATCAATTATTGAATGTTCATACTATTTTATTTATTAACTTTATTTCCTGCCCTTCTTCCCAGAAGGAACCCAGGGCGGCATTACCATCACAACTGCTCGCTCTTACAAGCAATTATTCACTATCATAAATTACACTATTTTAACAGAAAATTTAGAGCCAGTATGGTGTAGTGATTAGGGTGTCAGACTAGGATCTAGGGGACAAGGGTTCAAATCTGATTCAGCTATGAAGTTTGCTGGGTGACCTTGCACCTATCAGTCTCTCAGCCTAACCTACCTCACAGGGTAGTTTTGAGGATAAAATGGAGAGGGGGGAGAACCACATACACCACACTGAGCTCAAAGATGGGATATAAATGCAATAAAATAAAAATAAATAAATAAAGTAATATTGTCTTGAAGTAGGTTAGGTTGCTTCATCTGGATCAGAGGTTCTCAAACTGTGGTCCACAGACCACAGGTAGTCCATGAGCTTCATTTAAATACTCCACAGAAAGACTACATTTGGACCCGCAGCACTTTATTTTTTCCCTTTGACTACAGGGATCAAGGATATTTTGACCAGGGCTGGATTGATCAAACAGGCTAACCATCCTGGCCTACAGTCCATGATTTTCATAATAGAGCACTGGTTTTGACAATGATGCATGCACTGAAGTAAAAAAAGGGTTACTGTGGTCTACCAAAAGCCATAGCAATGTTCAAGTGGTCCACAAAAAAAAGTGTAACAGCTGGTCAAGATGGTACCAGTTAAGTTTAAGGAAGATAGTGAAAACCATCCTGTTTCAACAGGACTTCAGTATTAGATTATTTGTTCCTTTGGTTAGTTTGTTGTTTGATCTTGTTGTGTGTTTATGTCAAATTCTGTACTTTTATTGTCATTTTGTAAATCACTTTGGGGGTCCTATGAGTAAAAGCATCTAATAAATGTTTATATAAATAACTCATGGCAGGTGATATTTTCGTAAGTTTAATGAAGATAGTCTTATTTTACTTTGTTGGATAAAAAGAGTGGGCAAATTCTTTATTTGACCATGTAGTGACAAGAGTTTCAAATACCACTGCCTCATCAAAGACTCACATATATTTGTTTAGATTAAGACCATTAACAAAGCAATACTGCTCAATGGTAAACTATTCCAAAGTCTGAAAATTTGTCTTATTTTGATTGGAGAACATACCATACATGCCAGGTTTCCCCCAGTTCCCCCAGTAGTGTATTAGGAGTTCCAGTGCATTACTTTCCCCTTCGTGAACCAGTATGCCAAGAAACAAATACCACTCTCCCATCAAAAGGAGTGCACCCATATTGATGCTAATGAAAACTTTGTTTGTGCTGCTCCATTCATTTCCATAGAGTAAACCAAGTTATGAAATCCTTCAAAAGAAATGTGATAATTGAACTTCATTGAATTAATAGGGCAAGTCTTGTTGGCAGCAAATGTTCAAGTGTGCACTGGAGGTCCTATAAGAAATTATGTGATAAAGTCACATGGGCTTGTTTCCAACCAATAGCAAAAACTATTTTAAATGTATTTTTTCTTTCAATTTATTGTTTTTGCTTTTAGTTTGCTATAGGTGACTATTTATTTACTTTGATTTCTAAAATAAATAAATAAAACAGAACATTAGGAAACGTTCATCAAGGCTATTTCCTCTACCCAGATGCAAGTACTTACATTGTGAAGATTTCTACAGGGTCTGCAAGCATATAATTGGATGTAGGACTTCAGCTCAATCATTTCTTAGTGCCTCTTTGTTCGCCTTCATTTTATTCATTTTAGTGACATCATTACTGATTATTTGCCAGGCTCTTTATAAAATCCCTAGCCATCCAGTCAGAGAACAGAAACAATATGAGGTGATTTTCGCAACCATCACACACTTAGAATGGTCAGAATAAGGATTTTTCTGAATAACCATTGACCAGAAAATTTCACACTACTTGGTCAGCAAATATGAATAACAAATGCAACTGGAGAAATCAGAGTTGGTTCAAATGTTCCATTTACAGAACAAAGGGCTAAATTGGCAATGAATAATTCAACCAACTCTAGAAGTCTTTTTAAATTCCTTCTACATTGAAATATTCAAGAATGTAATAGCTACAGACATGCGTATGCTAAAAATGATGAGTGATAATACATTTTGGAGTTCTTTAATGGTATGCACCCATTTAAAACTTCCCTTCAATCTCCACTAAAGCTGTAGTGAAGGAAACTATATATATATATATATAAGAACACTGCAAGAAGTATTCCACTTTAACATTCTACTAATTACTTCTACCATATAATAGAAAGTATAATAGAAAGTAATACAATGTGTTTTTTAATTGTATTTTATGTATTTTAATTTATTCTAATGCTTTTGTGGTTTTTATTGTGTACAATTTTATTATGTATATGTTCGATTTTATTGTAAGTCACCCTGAGTGCCCTATCATAGGGCAGAAGGGCGGGATAGAAATATTTTAAATAAATAATTAAAGCGGAGACATTCAACTATCTATCCCAAACTCTCTAGCTCTTGAAAGCCTTTTATGCACTGTGGTAGATTTCTCAAGTAAAGTAATTAATCTTGTGATTATTTGTATTGCAAGAAAAATGTGAAGTTTCTAAATCTGTGCATCTTCTCTGAATATCAGGTAATCCCTTTTTTTGGAAACTAAAAATAACAAAAATCATGGGCTGATGGAAGACATGCAACTTCAACTGAAGCTAACACTAAACATAAAATCTCTACAAGTTGGCTAACTGGAATATAATGCCACCAACAGCATGCCCGACAATCACTCATGTAGAGCGTGGTGACAGAAGACATATACACATGATCCAGTACATTACTTTCTCCTTGACCTTTGATAAATAAACTATGACCATGGCATAGCAAGGGTTGCAGACTTTCCGCCTTGTTATTCAACTGTCTGCTGAGCATTTGAAGTATCAAGCCGAAGATGTTAAACAGCATTCAGCCTGGATATGCTCCCACCAGGCCAATTGCTTTGCAAAAATCTAACATCACTGAAATTTAACATGATGCCACTGCACATTTTCCGTCACAAACAAATTGTTTTTAAAAAGCAATTGTACACAAAACAACATGGGAACACAATGATTTATTTTGTTTTTTGCACTGTACAATTGCACAAACTGCAATTGCTACAGGAGTATTAGTAAATCTAGTCAATTTATATACCGCATTTTCCACAAATTGTGCTCATAATACATATGAACAATCACTACAACACTAAAAAAAAACATGTAATATACATCAAAATATAAAGCATAAAGTTCAACAATAAAGCTCAAGCCAAAATATCCAAAAGCACCCCCCAAAGCTGATATAGCAATCTCTTCTATCTCCCTGCACCTTCTTCCTCAACCCCAAAGGCAAGAAAGTCTTCTGGAAGCAGCTCCCTTATGAAGACTACTAGGGCTGGCGGGTGGTGCAAGGCAGATGGAAACAGCCATCCCCTGATGGCGAACACCAATATTACCTGTCAATAAGCCAATGCAGAGGGAACTATAATTCTGAACTGGAACTTTCGTGTTTGATTAACTCTTTAACAGGTTCATCTTTTGAACCTGTTAAATGCCTTTGGAATTTTTGACAGTATTGTTGTTGCTGTATACTAGAGCATGAAAGCCAGTGTGGTGTAGTGGTTACAGTGCTGGACTACAACTTAGGAGACCAGGTTTGAATCCACACACAGCCATAAAGCTCACTGGGTGACCTTGGGCCAGTCACTGCCTCTCAGCCTCAGAGGAAGGCAATGGTACCTCCTCTGAATATAGTTTACCATGAAAACCCTATTCATAGGTTCACCATAAGTCAGGATCGACTTGAAGGCAGTCCATCCCATCCATACTACAGCATAGACACAAAGATTAAGAAGACTTTTAAATCACAAGTATCTGTTTACTTTAAACAGCTAAACCCTTGACGTTTGGTAAAAGATGCAATTCTATTTGGCTCTGACACTGGAAATTAAAGATTTACAATAAAAAGAGCTGGTGTTACTTTCCCCCATAATTTATTCCTCACTACTTCTGTATTTGGGTTAGCATGTAATTGAATTTAGTGTTAATGAATAATAGCTGAACACAGACTTATAGGGTGCTGTACTTTGCACCCTTCCCTTTCTGATCCTAACACTTATTCCATTGCTACTGTACCCGTGCCTTGTTTTTGTTCTCCCAGCAAAACCACCTGGCCATTTTTTATTCTTCAGCTTAAAAATAGCTTGAAAAGCATACACTTGCATCAAGAATGAAAGGTGGAGCTGTGCAGTGTTAGCTTTGCAGTCTCCGTTCAGCAGAATCACTCCACAATTGCTTGATTTGTTCCCCCAGGGACCGTGTGACATGAATGTCACATGAACTGCCAAACCTGGGAAAGGAACATTTCAATCAACCGCTACAGTGAAGAATCAGACCTCCAATGTCCATTGGCCAGTTTCCATGCCCTATTAGCAACCCTACAGCATGACTATTACTGCTACTTCTTATCTTTTGGCCATTTCAAACATCATCTGCCATGATCAGACAAAATGAAGGGTTTGAAAACTAAAGTGAATATTTATCCCATGTTACTCTTGCTAATCTAGGCTTGGTTAATGTAATGACACAAAGGATAACACTGAATTAGAATAAAACAGTAACTAAAACGGAGAAAATGTTTATCTGCATACAGTTCAAAAGGCATTTTGAGATTAAGAAATCAGCATTGGAAACTAACCTTGTCTGTCATCTATCAATCCGCTGCTCCAATGAAGAATACTACATGTCTGCAACATCCCTAACAAAGGTATGGCCAAATTATATATGGGATGGACATTTTTCAGTGGATAAATGTTTTCAGTGGAACATTTTCCATTGCTAGGTGCAAAGACCCACCACCCAAAACACATTGGTCTGCAAAAAAGTTTTTTTCTCATTTTTTACTCTCTGCCGTTTACTGGTTTGGTACCTTATTATTATTATCATTATTTAATTTAATTTATATACCGCCCTAAGCCAAAAAGGCTCTCTGGGCGGTGTACATAAAAGATAAAACAAGCAAGATATAAAAATGCAGTAAATGTAACAAAATCAAAATCAAAACAACAAACAACAAACAACAAAAACCAAGCAACCTCAAAATATAACAATAATGATACTATTTAAAATACACTATAAGATATAATTTTTTAAAATACATTTTAAAATTTTAAAATGCCTGGGAGTATAAAAAGGTTTTCACCTGGCGCCGAAAAGACAGCAGCGTCAGCACCAGGCGTACCTCATCGGGGAGACCATTCCACAATTCGGGGGCCACCACCGAGAAGGCCCTGGTTCTAGTCACTACCCTCCGAGCTTCTCGATGGGATGGCACTCGGAGGAGGTCCTTAGATGTCGAGCGCAGTGTACGGGTAGGTTCGTATTGGGAGAGGCGTTCCACCAGGTATTGCGGTCCCATGCCGTGTAGGGCTTTATAGGTCAAAATCAGCACCCTTGAGAGTCCCCCTATCTCTGGCTGGAGTATTTTGGGGCATTTCCCTCCTTGCCTTTTTGCTGTGCAGAGACCCCCCTATCTGCCCTGTGGCTCCAATCTGGAGCGGATATCAGGCCGACCCTCCCTGGGAACCACCCAACTGGAGCCACTCCCAAGTAAGTTCTGGGTGTGGATATTATGCTTAATTAGGGTAAAAAGTCTCTAACTAAACATTTGATGGGAAGGGGCAGGGGAAAAAATATGTTGCAACTCCCCCCCCCATGACCTAAAGCAGGGTCAATTTATCCTTGGTGATGCTGCTTTGCAATGAGTTTTCCTGCAGGAAAGCCAAACAGCACCTGCACCCCCAGAAAATCAGTGCCTCTCCTCATCAGGCAGGAAGGAGAGCTACATCTCCTTCCTGCCTGATTCCCTGCCCCGACAGCCCTGAGTCGCTTTATGTCATCAAATCCAACCCATAGCAATCCATAGTTGTCAGAACCAAACTCAACCGAGGCCCAAAATGGCCTCAGACAAATCCAATGGACAGACCTAACTGCTATATTTTTCCATGAAAAACATCCCACTTTTAGAAATACACTGTTTCATAGAATTAATTAGCCTGCAGTCTTATAGGCACATACTGATTGGTCTTACTTCTGAGTAGACATAGGATTGTGCTCTAAATAACATAATACATGAACAGAATATAAATCAAACTGAGCAACTGGAACAAATACACTAGTTAACTGTAATCAACTTATTCAGCTGCTCAGGCATGTTAAAATTATTATTTTAACACTTTCCAGTGCATTAATTTCCACACCTTAAAATCAAAATACAAAATGGAAGTATATGCTATTGGGTTGTCATGTCTCACAATATTTACAAGTATTCTAATATAAGATGGAATTTGGATTTGTTGGACTGTAACACGATGGCTGCAATTCTATAAGTCCTGCTGAACTCAACATGGCTTACTTCTGAGTAGACATTATAGGTTTGCACTGTAAGTACACGTTGTATTCTTTGCTCCTAATCAAATATTTCAGTTCAATTATTTGGGGGTCCTGGAAAAACTTTTTATTTATATAGCATGCAAAATTAACATGACATACTTTTTTTTAACTCATTTAAACTGAAATCTTGATTTAATTTTTAAAAATGTTATTGTATTGATTTTAGATTGCATTATTTTTGTACTATATTGTGTCATTTATTGTATTTATGTTATTGTATTGCCATGTTCACCACCCAGAGAGCTATTGCTAGTCGGGCGGTATATAAATTTAATAAATAATAATAATATAATAATCTTATGCATATGTAGACTCCCTTTACAGATGTCACACTGAACATACACACATTGTGTGTGGGGGGGGGGAGCTGGCAGGATGTACAATGGTGGGGCCAGCAGGCACAGTCCTGATTCCTTTTCAAATATAAACATGTGGAGGGCAACATGTAAATAAGGATTAACTACTGGATTAACCTTGCTGCAAGAAAATGATCTTACTTAGTGTCCTTCACACGTACATAGAGAATCAAACAGAAATCCATTCATTTCAAAATTACCTTTGCCTCTACATATGTATATTGTAAAGTATAAAAGTCATGTGGACTGCATGACCAAAGGATTTAGATTAAGTTCTTAGATCCCCAAACATTTTACCCATGGACCACTTGAAAAAATTAAAAAATATATATAATGGGGAAAAGAAGTGAAAAACAATCCAGTCAGCAAAACATAAGTTAAGTGTTTCACAGTCCTCCCACAAACCACAGGTACACAGAGAAAAGTAAGTGAAAAGAAGAAGATGGCATCTGATTCAAGTTAAAGTCATCAGGCACTGATAGCAGTTCAAATCAGATTGAGGTAAAAGTATATAAAAAAGAAATCTAGAGGGCGGGGAATCATGTGTTCAGTAGGGCTTACATCTGAGTAGTCATGCATACAATTGTACTGTAAAAAAGTATGAAGTTATGTTGTCCAAAAATTTGGACAGTGAAAAAAGTGGATAAGAGAAAAATCAACTCATTTGAAATGTGATGTTGGAGAAGAGCTTTGCGCATATACCATGGACTGCAAAAAAGACAAATAATTGGGTGTTAGAACAAATTAAACCAGAACTGTCACTAGAAGCTAAAATGATGAAACTGAGGTTATCATACTTTGGACACATACTGAGAAGACATGATTCACTAGACAAGACAATAATGCTGGGAAAAACAAGGGAGTAGAAAAAGAGGAAGACCAAGCAAGGGATGGATTGATTCCATAAAGGAAGTCACAGACCTGAACTTACAAGATCTGAACAGGGTGGTTCATGACGATGCTATTGGAGGTCACTGATTCATAGGGTTGCCATAAGTCATAATTGACTTGAAGTCGCATAACAACAACAAAACAAAAGTAAAGACAAACAGCAATGCAGAAACTTTGCTCAGTAGATTGTGTATAGGTGAAAGATGCACACACAGCATAACTATAAAAAGGAAAAAACTTCAAAAATGCAAAGAAGAGAGACTGTCTAAGGTACGTTCAAGTGCACACATTGACAAAAGTGGAACTGGGGAAGCATTGTGAAATAAATATTATTATAGGGAAATAGAATAATAAAAATGCTTGCTGAACAGATGTGTATACATCAGGCAAAAATAAGAAATAAAAATATAGCTTTTGACAAAGTATTTTGAGATAAATGTCACAAAGTGTCACCTCAAATTTGAATCTGCTTGGCTTGGAACTGTAAAAAGGAGAACAGAAGCACTGGAAGAACTATATAGTAACTAAAAATATGGTTAAGATTTAAAAGACGCAAAAATTAGGTACATATGGACAAAATGCTTATGCTACATTCATGCTTTTAAAGATTTTTTAAATTATTTTATAAAAAGTTACAAAAGAAAAAGAAAGATTACAGAACCCAACTCATACATTATACATTTTCCCCACTCCACCCCATTTAAACCATTATTTGGTATGTTTCACAGTGGCAGAAAGGAAGACTAATTGTATATTCACCTTTTCTACTTCTGTCTTGATCATGCACACAAGATTAGAATTGGGATTTCTAGGTAACCTATATCCTATGATTTCCAATACATTGTTCCAGAATTTTTTTATTTCAACATATGACCGAAAAGTATGAACAAAGTCTATTCTGACTGCTCTTCAACTTCTTGTATTTGTTTTTTAAATTTTGCTTATCCTGAAATTAACTTGACTTTTTCCCTTAAAGTTGACACTTATTAATAAGAATGATATTGTATTGAACAATCAAGTTTATGTTAATAGATACTTTTCCCACTTCTTTCTGAATGTTGAAGATAGCTTGTTAAAGCTGATATCAGATAGCATTTGATACATCTTTTTTCCCCAAAAATTTGTCAAAGGGACTGTATACACACAGAAGTCAATATTCGGATTTTAATTATAGAGTAATGTGTCTTAGCTGAAAATATTGAAATAATGGTGGTTGGAATGTGTCTAAGTTTAATATTACTCGTTCATATGAGATTATTTTGAACAGGGTGGTTTATAACAGATTCTATTGGAGGTCACTGGTGAATAGGGTCGCCGTAAGTTGTAATCGACTTGAAGGCACATAACAATGAGATTATATACCTATTAATAAACCAATTTGAAAAGTACTTTTAAAAAAATAAATTGTGGTATTTTGAACAAGCATTCCTGCAGACTCATTTGTTAACAGAAATGTAACGGAAGAAACACCTGTGGCCAGTTTTTTCTGATATTTACACCAAACTTTCAAAACAGACTTCATTATTGACAAGCAATGGAAGTCAAGGGTGCATGTTCTTGATTTGTATCATAGTAATTCCCACAACTGTTTATTCTATAGTTCTTGCCTTAATTGCCTCGTCTTTTCTAAACCATCCTGAAATAGATGCAAGTTTTATAGCTTGTTAGGTCAGGCATTTCAACACCTCCTTTGTTTATTCTTTGATATGAATTCTCATTAGTATTTCTCTGTGGGTTTTTTTTACCAGACAATTTTTTTTCTTTTTGCTAAATTTGTAATCTAAAATATTCAACCTCTAAAGTCAGAGGCATTAACAAGATTTTTGGTAGGATCAGCATTGTAGCTGCAGATATTTATCCAAGCCACAATGGTGGTTATGATTTCCATTTTGCTAAATATCTTTCTATTTTTCTCATTTTTATTATTATTATTATTAAATTCAAAAAGGCAAAGAAAAATCTTATTGAAAAATGCTAAAATTGCAATCCCATACGTCCTACCTGGGAGAAAAGTGCACTGAGTTCAATGGGACTTACTTCTGGATAGATATGTATACGGTCGTATATACGTTGTGTATACAAAAAAGGCAAAGGATGAAATGGAAGGATTTTGATCCAGCAAAGGATCCCACTAGTACAAAGGGTGAGAGGTGATGTTTGCAGATTGCCCCCTCACTTTGAAGCCCTCTCACATTATTTCAGAGGGTTCCCCAATTTTCCAGATTTTAGGTGAGTTCAAGGGGCTGTAGGGGTAATTAAAGAAAGTCACCTCCCCAGTTTTGCTGACACAAGCATCCTCTGAGCACAGGTCTGTTCAAGAATGCTCTCCAGCAGTTTTAGAGTTGGCAGTAGCAAAGTTGGGATCCAAGGCAATGTGTTTACTCTCACACGCATGTATGTGCATTACAAAAAGAACTTTAATTTGAAGCACTTTTAAAAATATCCTAAGCATTATTTAAACTAGCCTAAGCATTATTAATCATTTGCATGGGTAGTTTAGGACAGTAGTCTGTGGATTAGCTTAAAGTATACATTGTTACGTTTCCAGCCTGCTATTTTATTAATTTCATAAATATACAGTCAGAAATTCAATGAGGTGTCAAGGGAAGCATTTCTAGATTCAGTGTGAATGTAGTCATTGCAAAGTAGCAATCTTAAAAATATAATGTGAAGGTAGGTCAAACTGTCAATAAAGCCGAGTTGCCTGTATGAGTTATTACTTTTTAATAATATAGCTACTGAAGAGCCTTACTAGCCTTATATAAGCCTGGCTTCAATGTTAACAGCAAGTGCAATGGGAAATAAATAATAAGTCAAATAATATATTATACCAAAATAACGCCAATAAAATGCTAAGCAGCAAGGCTTAGCATAAAAATGAAAAACACTAATGGAACATAGTGCAGTTTGCTCATACTATGAGCAGTCTAGAATCATGCATAATGTAACAGTGCAACTGCTAACAGCAGGCTCACACAAGATAATTTACACTTGTTTTTATGGACATGCGGAACTGATCTTTGAAGTTGTCCCTAATGAGATTCTGCTTGGCCCTAACAACATCCTGAGAAAGCATACTGGGTTTTCTCCCCTACATCCGGTGCATATTTAAAGTGGAATATATGCCTATTTACACTTCACATGTGGATTGATTCCTTTCCCCTCCCCATTATGCAGGGGTAAAGTTTCACACAAGGGGAAACACCAGTATCTCTTACCTACCGAGAGTTTTAATTGCCTCTGCTGCTTTTGCAAATGACCATTAGTACCTGGAAGTAGAACAACTTTTCTGCCGACATTTAACCGGCCTGAACTCTTAGTTTGGTGCTGTAGTGCCTTGTGGTGTTGTAGTGCAGTAATTTCACAAACACACATGATGAAGACTAGAAAGCTCACACAGTGTCTTAAATATCTGATGCTGACACCTTCCCAGGAGCAAGATGTGCAAGTGCCCAATGTGGCAATAGCTTGTACATCTCAATGGGATGATGTAAACAAGCATGGGGAACTGGAAGCATGAGGTACTTGTACTTTCTAATGCTTCTCTTTTCAATATTGTGCAGAACTGTATAAATGGAAGTAAATGTGTTCAGGCATAGTTGCATCAGTAGGATATTCTCTACATATTTAGGGTTGTATCTAGGATTTTGTATTACTTAGAGCAGAAAATTGTAGATATTCCTCCAAGTAATACAAATATGAGTTTATTTTGGGTTCACCCCAAAATGTTAGAGGATATGCCAAATTTTATTGAGATTTACCCAGATAAGTGATATGCCACATTTACTGATGTAACCATGTCTGTTTCTTCAAGGCAAAAATGAGTGAAGTGTTGCCTTAAAGTAATAATTTTGTTTCATATATTTAACATTAATAATATGTAAATTCAGGAACTATGTGAAGATTTATATTTTAACAATACAAACTTTTACATGGCAGAAATCTGTGGAAAGAGGGAACCTGAGAAATCTGTGTGTCACCCTCAGCACTTCTGATGTGTATATACTACATAGCATATAGCCTCATGCCAACACAAAACTATGGAAACAACAACAACAACACCCACCCCTAGTTATCTGGATCACTGACAATCCAAATAACATTGATGGGGCAGTTACTGATATACTGGAAATGAATCAGAGTAAATTCTACCCTTTTAAAATAAGCATACAACAAAAGAATATAAAATAAGTATAACAAAATAATAGAATCATAGAGTTGGAAGGAGCCTATAAGGCCATGGAGTTAACCCCCTGCTCAATGCAGGAATCCAAATTAAAGCATACCTGACAGGTGGCTGTCCAGCTGCCTCCTGAAGGCCTCCAGTGTTGGAGAACTCACCACTTCTTCCACCACTTTAACAGTTAGGAACTTTTTCCTGAAGTTCAGCCAAAATCTGGCTTCCTGAAACTTGAGCCCATTATTCTATGTCCTGCACTCAGAGATATTAGAGAAGAGATCCCGGCCCTCTTCTGTATGACAACCTTTCAAGTACTTGTCGGCACACTTGGATGAAACGGATTACTTAGATCCATACCAATCGGGCTTCAGGACTGGTCACGGAACTGAAACAGCCTTGGTCACTCTGGTAGATGATATGAGGAGGGCATTAGATAGGGGAGAATTCACCTTTCCTGTCCTCCTTGACCTTTCAGCGGCTTTTGATACTGTTGACCACAGTATCCTTTTATGTCGCCTGGAGGGATTGGGAATAGGAGGCACTGTATTATGGTGGTTCTGTTCCTTTCTCTCTGACAGGTACCAACAAGTGGCATTGGGGGAGGAGGTTTCAGACCCTTGGCCTCTCAATTGTGGTGTGCCACAGGGTTCTATCCTCTCTCCCATGCTATTTGACATCTATATGAAGCCGCTGGGGTCAATCATCAGGAGGTTTGGGTTGCAGTGTCACCAATATGCGGATGACACTCAGCTCTATCTCTCGTTTAAATCTTCACCAGAGTTGGCTGTGGAGACCTTGTCCAAGTGCTTGGAGTCTGTGAGTGGATGGATGGGAAGGAACAGGCTGAAACTGAACCCCGACAAGACCGAGGTACTACTCGTGGGGGACAAGAGAAGGTTGGGATCTGTTGACCTGAAGTTCAATGGGGTGAGTCTACCCCTGAAGGACCAGGTCCGCAGCCTCGGAGTTGTACTTGATTCCAGGCTGTCCATGGAGGCTCAGATTTCGGCAGTGAGCCGGGCAGCTTGGTATCAACTACACCTTATACGTAGGCTGCAACCCTACCTTCCTGATCATCAGCTCCCACTGGTAGTACATGCCCTGGTCACCTCTCAATTACATTACTGTAATGCGCTCTACGTGGGGCTACCCTTGAAGACGGTCCGGAAACTACAACTTGTTCAAACTGCGGCGGCTCGACTACTTACAAACAGTCATCGCCGGGACCATATCACGCCAGTGTTGTTCGATCTACACTGGCTTCCAGTTGTTTTCCGGGCCCAATTCAAGGTGTTGGTATTAACCTTTAAATCCCTATACGGTCTCGGCCCAGTTTATCTAAAGGAGCGCCTACAACGCCACCAATTATGCCGCCCAACAAGATCAGCCACACAAGGCCTTCTCTCAGTCCCGCCAACCAAATCAGCTAAGTTGGTGGGAACTAGAGAGAGGGCCTTTTCAGTGGCGGCCCCCACCCTCTGGAACTCCCTCCCACAAGATCTTCGGCACGTCTCTTCCCTGAATATGTTCCGCAAGGCCATAAAAGCCTGGCTTTTTCAACAGGCTTTTGGGACTTGAGGAGGCTTAATGTTCTTATGTTTGAAATGCCTCCTACTCTGTATTCTCCTGTTATTATAATTTATAATTTATATTGTTATAGTGTATTTTAGTGTATTGTATTTCGCTGTATTTACTATATGTACGTCGCCTAGAGTGGCCATTGGCCAGATAGGCAACACACAAATTAAATTTTATTATTATTTTATTATTATTATTACTTAAGCAATGCTACTATGTCTCCCATCTTCTCTTTTCAAGGCTAAACATGCCCAGTTCTTTCAGTCTCTCCTCATAGGGTTTTGTTTCTAGTCATCCTTGTTGCCCTCATCTGAACCCATTCCAGTTTGTCTGCATCATTCTTAAAAAATGTGGTGTCTAGAACTGGATGCAGTACTCAAGATGAGGCCTAACCAGTACCAAACATAGGGGAACCAATACTTCATGCGATTTGAACACTATACTTCTGTTACTGCAGCCTAAAACACCATTTGCCTTTTTTGCAGCCACATCACTGTTCACTCATATTCAACTTGTGATCAACAACAATCCCAAGATCCTTCTTGCATGTAGTATTGCTCAGACAAGTATCCCTTATCTTATAAATGTGTATTTGGTTTCTTTTTCTGAGGTGTAGAACTTTTCACTTATTCCTGTTAAATTTCATTCTGTTGTTTTCAACCCAATGCTCCCGCCTATCAAGATCACTTTGAATTTTGTTTCTGTCTTCCAGGGTATTAGCTATCCCTGCCAATTTTGTATCATCTGCAAATTTTATAAGCATTCCCTGCACCTCCTCATCCAAGTCATTAATAAAAATGTTGAAGAGCACTGGACCCATGACCAAGCCCTGTGGTACCCAGCTAGTTACTTCCCCCCCGTTTGTGAAGGAAACATTAATAAACTCTCTTTGAGTACAATCCTGTAGCCAACTGTGGATCCACCTGATGGTTGTTCCATCCAGCCCATATTTAGCTGGCTTGCTAATCAGATATCATGGAGCACTTTGTCAAAAGCTTTGCTGAAGTCAAGATATATTATGTCCACAGCATTCACACAGTCACCAAGAGAGAAATCAATGAACAATAAAAAATAGTTCAAAAACTCAGAACTCATCTTCCCTTTAAATAATTGTGACCTAGTTTTGATTACCTCCAATTACATAGGGAGGTGGCAGGCTCTCCAACACTGGAGGCATTCAAGAGGCAGCTGGACAGCCACCTGTTGGGTATGCTTTAACCTGGATTCCTGCATTGAGCAGGGGGTTGAAGTTGATGGCCTTTATAGGCCCCTCCCATGATTTAGCAATGTTAAACTCTAGACAATATTCTCATTCTAGTTTGCTCTCCTTTGTAGGAAAACCTGGATAAAGGGACAACTTGTGGTCATGAGTCCTCTTATTAATTTCGGTCTCTTAGTAAACAGTTCATACCAAACAGACTATGATATATTACAAGCTGTTTATTGCCCTGCATAAATTATAGGTATGTACAGTTGGGACAAACCTGAAGATTTTTTAGTTTATCTTGCCACATTTCTACACTCAAATACAGAATGTAGCCTGATCATTCTGTTTAGACCAAGCATGTCACAGAAGTGAGAACAACTTGATCACGAGCTAATATCTCTTCCCTACAGCAGACACAGATATCAGATAATGAGAGAACATTCCATACCCTAGCTGAATAAATGACAACATACTTGAATGATTTATTTTCCTCTACGAGTGTTCAAACTAGGTCCATCTCTCAGGTGCCTCCAAAGAAAGTTTTGTAAACATTTTATCAAATATATTCCCATGAATATATACTCCACTCATTGTTCCAGTTGCAGTTTTGTCAGTTTATTGATGATCTATATGTATTGTTTTTATTCTTGTTGTTCGTCGCCTAGAGTGTCCCTAACCCGGGCAGATAGGCGGCTGAAAAATAAAATTTATTATTATTTATTATTATTGTTGTAAGCCACCCAGAGAGCTTCAGCTATGGGGAGGTATAGAAATGCAATAAATAATAATAATAATAAGTTTATGCTGCATTGGCAAATGGGAAACTCACAGAAATCTTAGGAGACAAAATACACTTCCAGTCCCAATGGGTAGATAGACCAATGTTCTGGCATGGAATAAGGTGGTTGCCTATGGTCCATAGTGGAACCCAATGGAGCACACATGGTGTTCCCACGCGGTCTCATATCAATGCACTGAGCCAAATCAAGCCTGCTTAGCTTCAACAGTGTTGCTGCGTCAAGTGCCTCCATCACACATTCTACCAGCATACCTTGAATCAGTATGGCATTTTACAAGCCTGATGAACATTCTGAGACTTCCTTGTGTGTAACTTTAAGGCACATTACCTGGGGGTTGGGCAAAGGATTAATAGCGGAAAAGGACTTTTGTTGAAGACATAATAAACATGCATAATACTGATCAGTCTGTGATACTACAACCCCAGTAATAACAAGTCATATTCATTTGCTCAACTGTACTGCAAGCTTGCTTTCAAATGCATATGTATGTAGACAGTAAAACCAGGCATTAAATGCAGGATATTTGAAGAGAGTTAAATTCAAAGCCTGTTTTCTTGCAAGTTGCTTTCTGCTTCTTTCAAATGAACTGCTCGTCTTTCATTTTCTACTCATTTTGTTTCCTGCCTAATGTCCCCATTGGCACTGTTCACCTGCAATTTTATTACATTCTTTTAGTGTTTTATTAGACAGGAGGTGTGGCTGCCTCTCTTGCCCTCCATATAGTACCAAATGAAACAGCATTATTTCTTTCTAATGTGACACAGGGTAAAACCATCTTCCAAGGTGATGTTAGTTACATTTCCTGGAAACATACTTTTTGTCTTTTTTTACACTGCATAGTGAATGGTAAAAATTTTACTTAATGCAAAGGCTTTGAGATTAAACTCTTTAATTCTGCCTTTGACAAAACAAACATCTCATAAAATATAGGGAGCTAAAGTCATTGCATTCGAAACTGGAAAAAAAGTCTTAACCTTTTTCTACAAATAAATTGGCTCATGGCAAAAGCTTGGGCACATGCAATACATAATTATCATTAAAGAAGACCAGTATGTATGCATCTCATTACAAGTGAATTTTGCATTCAAATAGTGATGCATTTCTTTAATCTTGACCATGCCTAAATTGTAAAGAATCTTTTTGCAAACTCCTCTTGCAACTCCAAGGCTGAAAATGTTCAGAACAGTTAATGGAACCAATGAGAAGTTGATTTTTCCCTTTTGCCCAGAGAAAAAAATGAATGCTCTACTTATGAACACGCATCAGAATAGTCCCTTTTCCCCAAGGCACAGAAATTATAGTAACAGATAATTAACAACAAATGGTGAAAAATCTATGAGTTAAAGGTCTTAGTTTTGTTGCCAAGCTGATGTATCAAAATCAGAGATAATCAATGAGTGTGCTTTCCCCCCCATTAACACAGTGGCAGTGTCAAGATGCAATAATGCAAAGTAGTCTAGCAAAACACAATCAAAGGTCACAGTGCAAAAAATAATACCCCTAGAGGATTATTATCTCCCTTTTAATTCTCATAGGGTGTCTAAAAACTTGTATTGCTGTATTTGATCCGTACTGCCTCATTATAATGATAGCATCCCTAGTAGACAAAATAGTCTAGAAACTTTGCACAAACAAGTAAAACAATCTCCAAAGGATCCAAAAGGTTGTGATGGCAATCTGATCTCTCATTAAATGTGTGGAAGTGCTTGTTCTAAGAAGAATTCTAAGAAGAATATTTTTTTCAGTCAATCGTGATATATTTGAAATACAAATTGCTATGTAGTGTTTACAAAACTACAAAATAGCTCTTTCTCAAGACAAAGAGTCCAAATGAATTAGTATTTAGAGAGACATGGCCTTCAAAAGTTTAAGTTTCAAAAGCTTCAGTAGCAGTGTGTGTGGTGGAACAGAGACCCCTCTTTATAATGCTGCTTATCTAGATGGGGCTGGGCAGGGTGGTGGGAAGGCTGTGGCTACACAGTTACACTGACAGGGCTGCTGCTGCCAATCCGACACGCCTGTCAGTGCATGTTCGCCGTCCTGACCTCACACTATCCCACTCAAGGTAACCAGCAGCAGGGGTTGGGAAGGTGGCACTGCCCCACCATGCCCATCGCTACTGAAACACTCATGTTAATATGTGGGCTCCTCATGCATTTACGGGATCCACTACTATATCAGTGCCAAGCCTCAGCCCTCGAGAAGAACAGAGAGTTAGCAGAAAACCCCTCAGCTTTACTGACTGACTAGGGCTGCAAAAACAAGGCAGAAAGTTGTCAAGCACCTGGCAAGGCACAAAACATGACTTGGAGTCTGTATTTGAGCAGGTTAAACACCAGTAAGCTTGGCCTTGTATCCTCTGTATTATAGACTGAAAGCTGATATACAGGAATAATGCTATTACTTCTCCACAAACTTGATATAGTGGTTAACATTTCAGAGTGATGTGCTGACCCTGCTGCTCCCAGTCCCTGCATTCAATTCTTTACACCACTCAAAAAAACAAATGCGGTAAATACTTTAGCAAGGTCTTTTGTTACAAATACTGCATGTAACGTGCCTCAAACACACACACACACACTCCCCTACCTCAGTCTTCCTCCAAACCAGTACCCAACAAGAGGGAAAGCTGTCTAGCAGTGTCCTGAAAGAATATATCTTATTAGATCTATGGGCTTGATGATTGAATCGTGATGCTCTGCAGCGAGAGAACGGTGAACCCTTTATCTACTTGTCAACATCTTCTCTATTTCAAAACACACAAACAATACTCAAAACACAACAGTCAACATCTTCTAGACTCTTCATTGCTCTGGTTTCAAGGAAATGCTGGGGAATGATAAATCCAAAACTGGGACAAAAATAAATCTCAAAAGATACTATATACAGACAGATTAACAAGGAACAAAATGAGATCACACTTCAAGTTGAAAGTCATTCTCATAGCTGCCAAGGCTACTCCTGACCTCTTGAAAGGCACCTGGAATTTTTTTTAGCAGTGTTCATGTTTCACACCTAAAAGAATGATGCAGACTGCTAGAAATTTAAAACATAAACCCAATCCTGACTATTAAGAATTCCAGCTTTTTAAGATGTAAAAACAGTGATTTAAAAATGACTTTCACTTACATACACCTGGTTTCCCACCCTGTGTATGTCTATTTTAGCCTACTACACACCTATTTCTATAAATGTGCCTATCACTGTAGGTCAATTTGTGCTTCTGTGTGATTCCACTTTGTCTATTGTTCGTATCTTTTACTGTATCTCTGCCTCTATGTGGCTTGTTTCAAGATGAGTACCAAAGACCATAGTCCCAGAATCCATAATTATCAAACTAAAAAATTATTGAGACTACCACAGGGCAGGCAAAGGAGATGAACTGTTTTCTTGGGCCACTCTCTCTAGGATGCTCAGCAATGTACTTGAAGATTTACCTGTCATCCCTTGCCATGCCAAACAGATTGATGATGATGACCATTATTATTTACATCCCATTCTTGTACTAAAAACACCCAGGGTGCATACATCATCATCATAAAATCATCATATAATCAATAAAAAGTACAAACCCAATAACCAACTTTGAACATCAGTATCATGAAAGCATGAACTATTTTAAAATTATCTCTATTATTCAGACATGAAATAAGAAAGGCAAAGATGTACTATAGTCCCATGGATTAGAAGAATAGTAAGACAGAGGACTGTTAATAATCAATTTCAATTTATTTGTTTCAGCCTTTTGCCATAGCAAAATCAATTTCAGTCCGGTTTCAGGCCTGGTTTTGCCACGGAAACGGCCTTGGTCGCCTCTCCGTTGGGAGAGAGATGGGGGGAGTGTGACTCTGTTGATTCTCCTTGATCTCTCAGCGACTTTTGATACCATCATCCATGGTATCCTTCTGGCTGAGTTGGGAGTGGGAGGGACTGCATGGCAGTGGTTCTACTCCTACTTGGCGTGTCGCCTCCAGAAGGTGCTGCTTGGGGAACATTGCTCGGCACCCTGGACTCTCCAGTATGGGGTTCCACAGGAGTCAGTTCTGTCCCCCATGCTGTTCAACATCTACATGAAAACGTTGGGTGCGGTCATCCGGAGCTTTGTGTTGCCATCAGTACGCTGATGACACGCAGCTCTGTTTCTCCTTTTCATCTTCTTCAGGTGAGGCTGTCAATGTGCTGAACCAGTGTCTGGCTGCGACAATGGACTGGATGAGGGCTAATAAACTGAGGATCAATCCAGACAAAGACTGAGATGCTGTTACTGGTGGTTCTTCTGACTGGATGGTGGATATCCAACCTGTCCTGGATGGGGTTGCACTCCAACTGAAAGGGCAGGTTCGTAGCTTGGGGGTTCTCCTAGAACCATCTCTGTCACTTGAGGCTCAGGTAGACTCGGTGGCACAGAGTGCCTTCTACCAACTTCGGTTGGTGGTCCAGCAACGCCCCTTTCTGGACAGGGATAACCTGGCTTCAGTTGTCCATGCTCTGGTAACCTCAAAGTTAGGTTACTGCAATGTGCTCTATGTGGGGCTGCCTTTGAAGATGGTTCGGAAACTGCAGCTTCTGTAAAATGCAGCAGCCAGATTGGTAACAGGGACCAGACGGTTCAAAAATATAAAACCGATTCTGGCCCACTTGCATTGGCTGCCTGTATGTTTCCGAGCTCGATTCAAGGTGCTGGTTTTAACCTATAAAGCCTTACACGGCTTGGGACCACAATACCTGATGGAACGCCTCTCCAGACACGAACCCACCCGTACACTACGCTCAACATCAAAGGCCCTCCTCTGGGTGCCTACTCAGAGAGAACCTCAGAGGCTGGCAACAAGGGAGAGGGCCTTCTCAGTGGTAGCCCCCAAATTATGGAATGATCTGGCTGACGAGGTGCACCTGGCGCCAACACATCTTTTCAGTGCCAGGTCAAGACCTGTCTCTTCTCCCAGGCATTTTAGCATGCATTTTTAAATTGCTTTTTTAAAATATGTTTTTAAATTTGTATATTTGTTTTTAATGTTTTAATTGTTGTAAACCACCTAGAGAGCTTCAGCTATGGGGCGGTATACAAATGCAATAAATAAATAAAACAACAATGGAATCCTACACATGTCTACTCAGAAATAAGACCCATTGAGTCTAAAAGGGTATAATATTGCAGCCTTAGGGGGCAAACTAAACCCTTGGCTAGCACTCCTGGCCAGCTTAACGGAGTGGCACAGCCACCTCCATGGACTTGCTGCTTGCAGTGGCCAGGGTAGAAGATGGGGAAGGAGGAAAAATGCCCCCTTCACCCTGCCAGTTCCCAGGCTGGTGCAGCAAAGAGGCCTGGATCAAGCCTGTTACAATAAAGCAATGACAGAAGGGACAGCTGGGAAATTGAGTCCTGACACCTCCCTGACCCCAAACAACCCAGATGCTCTGGGGTACTCCTTGCCAGCAGGGTTTCTTCCCTGGCATCAGAGCAGATCCAGCAACAGCTGGCTGGCAAAACACTTCTACTTCATCTAAGGGAGCACAGCTCCAGCACAGTGGATCAGGGATTTTAACTGCTCTGCCTATGTAAGTAAGTATTGGGTTTTTCTAGGATCCTTGAGGAATCTCAAGGTACAGGAACCTTCATTCTACAGGCAACAGTCTGAATCTGTGTTGGAATTGCTTTTAAAGTTGTTGTGTTTTTTTAAAATATGTTTTAAGATGTTTTAAGTATGTTTTGTTTTAATAGGTTTTAAAGTATTTTAAGATGTTTTAGAGTGCTTTTAGTGTTTTTGTTTGCTGTATTGGGCTCCTTCTGGGAGAAAGGGTGGGATATCAATTTAATAAATGAATAAATAAATAATAAACAACAATAGGTCTATTTCCGAAAGTCATATCCTAACAACAGAGGACAGTAGTCCAGATCACAATCCTAGCTCTGCTTTGCTCAGCCAGAATGGAAGAACCAATTTTGGTAATTGTTCAATTATCTATTGAAGTGCATGCAAACAAGATATATTTCCAAGGTTCCAGATGTCTTGGCCTTTGACCCTTCAAAACCATATTCTGCAAAGAAGTATGACAGAGCTATTATGTCAGCTCTACAACCCTCTTGGAAATCTTCCCCCATAGTCTTCAAGAAAGGCTGTTTTAATAATGGTCACATTACACTAAGAGGTTACATAATACAGGACCTGGAGCCAGAAGCTTCAGAGTTTTTAACACTGAGTGCATCTTACGTTTTATTCAGTTTCCACTATTCATTTCCCAAAGGAGATAACATTCTTTTAAACAGGCTAGTTCTTGTTTATTCCATAAGGGCTTTTCTTGTCATACTTATGCATCCTTGTTTTATTAGTTACTCTATCTGTCGAGAACAATTATACATTTCAAAAGGGTTTGAAAAACTAATAAGGTCATTGTATTGGTTTATGTAGGGGCATCATCATCATCATCATAGCAGCAGCACACAGTACAGTTTAGTTG
Source organism: Rhineura floridana (assembly GCF_030035675.1). NCBI lineage: Eukaryota > Metazoa > Chordata > Lepidosauria > Squamata > Rhineuridae > Rhineura > Rhineura floridana. The sequence continues at coordinate 131,357,443 of NC_084481.1, read as the reverse complement.
CTTGACATGAAACTTGTCTACTTCACAGGAAAATGAAAAAGTTACTAGGCTGGCTACATGTCCTCCTTTGCAGATGACAGTATTTTATTTGAAGGACATCCCTTTCTGAAGGAGCCTTCTTTCTCACCCAAGACTGGTTCAAAGATAACGAACCCGAAGAAAATAGCACAGGGGCTCTGAAGTTACTCATCAACAGTTAGTACCTGGACAGCAGACTGAGCAGGCACACAGGCCACCATGTCATGTACAGTAGGGCCCCACTCATACGGCAGGTTAGGTTGCAGACCCCCGCCAAAAAGCGAAAACCGGATCAGCTGTAGCGCTGGGGGTCTGGAACCTAACCCGCTGATTGCACCAGAGGAGGAGAAGATCAGATCTTCCCCTCCTCGGGCGCGATCAGCTCGAGCGGGAGTCTGATCGCTCCAGAAGAGAAGATCAGCTGTAGCACACTACAGCTGATCTTCCCTTCTTCCAGCACGATCAGCTGGAGTGCAGGAGTCTGACCGCCCCCAAGGAGGAGAAGATCAGCTGTAGCATGCTACAGCTGATCTTCCCCTCCTTTGGCACAATCAGCTGGAGCGCAGGGAGTTCCAGCCCCCCCCTCCAGCTGATTGCCCTGCTGGCGCCGTATTAGCAGAATGCCGAGAAGCGGGGCCCTACTGTATTCACATTGTGGTGAGATGTCTTGTGTGCTGATGTCAGCTCCGCCCCGATGTTCACATGATGAGCATGGACTTCTGAGCCAGGGAAGCCTGCACAAGTATAGCCAATTAAGAAAATCAATATCCTGGAAACACCAGCAGAATATCTTCCTCTCTTACAGGGCCTTGAGAGGGAGTCCTGTTTTTGCTTACAGTCAACTCCTGAACCTAAAGCAAGTACTTATCAGCAACAATGGAGGTTACAGACTCTAGACAAATTAACCCCTGCCGCAAACTCCAGTCCTAGCTCTGTCCTCATATATACTCAAGCAATTCTGTGACAAGACTACACAACACCAGTCATACCTTCAAGGGCTCATTCACCTGCACATCTTCTAATATGATACATGCCAGCATGCAACAGGAATCCACCCCTTTTACCTTTTGCCTTGGCTAAACCAGACTTTCTGTAAGCACATGCATATGCACAGGCCTTCTCCAGTGCCCAGATGGTCCCCTCCCACTTCCCAATGAAATTAGGATTAAAATAAACATTCCAGTGTGTGTGGCACCCACATCAGTGTCTCTGGTCTGCAAATGTGCCCATAGGGCCAAAAAGGTTGGCAACACCTGCAATACACAAACCACACATTATAAATAGTAACAGAAACCAAGATCTCAGTCTTCCTGAGCTTTCATTAACAGACTTGAAAGGTGCCACACATCAGCAAAAAAAATTTTTTTAATTAAAAATCAAAGGAAATATCCAGCATGAACCTATGAATTCATATGGGCTGAATAGTAACTAGGAATGGCTATCTCCAGGAGCGGCTGGTGCACTGGGACAGTGTTCTGGAGGCACCTTCACTGCTGCTTATCAGAAGAGGGGTGAGGTCAAGACTGTGCAAGTACACTGGCAGAACCAATCTGGCTCTTTCACCAGTGCACCTGCACAGCCCCAACCTCACTACTGCCCCACCCCATCCTGGTAAGCAACAGTGCCCCCGTGTTGGGAAGGCGACTCTGTGATACAGCCCCACCATGCTGACTGCTCCCGGTATTCATTTGCATTTGTGCTCTGCACGGTAATATGACACACATCTCATGATGCAGCAGCAATACCTTAAACAAACTACTTTTAGATTGCAATCCTATGCACGTTTACCCCACTGAATTCAGTAAGAATTGATTCTGAGTAAGCATGCATAGATTAGGCTCTTTAGAGTCACTTTGACACAAACACTGCTGATACTGAGATTCATTTGAGGATAAGAAACACACACACACCAAAGGTGTTTCCTGATCCAAAACTCTCATGACATAGGAAGCTGCCTTATACGGAATCAAACTCCATCTAGCTCAGTACCGACTGTCAGTAGCTCTTTGGAATTTCAGACTGGGGTGTCTCCCAGCCATATCTGGAGCTGCAGGGCAGTGAAGCTGGGGGCTTCTGCATGCAAAGTTGATGCTCTATCATTCATCTACAGTAGGGCCCCGCTTTTCGGCAGCCCGCTAATATGGCAGTTTTCAATTAGTAAGGCCCTACTCACACAGAGCTAGTTCCGCTTTTACGGCATTTTTCAGGCACCATTTTATTGACAGAGTTCCGCTTTTCGGTGGGTTTCACTTTTAGGAGGGGTCTGGAACGTTACCCGCCTTATGAGTGGGGCCCTACTGTATAGCCTTTTCCTTTACAAACCACTGAACCCCTGTTTGGTGTTTGTTGCATGGAAGAGAGTTGCTGTTAATGATGTGCTCAAAAATAACTATGCTGCACATGAACACTACCATATTTCACTCATCATATTTTGGGACTTTTACTGCGTATTTTATTCACTGATAAAACAAGATTGTTACTTTAGTATCATTACATGCCTCAAAATATGGGAAGGACTTAGAAATAATAAATAAATAATTTGCAAAGCTGAGAAGGGGAAGAAGAGAAAGCCACAGAGTTAAACTTCGTTTAAATGAGAATAATCAATTAAATTGATTTTCATTCCTATGTCATGAGTTGAGCTGGAGTGTGATGGATTGAATTGGATTTGCTCTTTTATCGTATTAAGGAGCCCTGGGCTCCTACTGGGAGGAAGGGCGGGATATAAATCTAACAATAACAATAATACTGGTGAGTGTTTTAGGCTGTTTTTACTCTTGTTTTTAATGTTTATTTTTGTAATTCACTTTGAGTTCAGTTTTCTGAAAAAAGTGACTAACAAATATTTCAGTGTGAGAATGCTATATAGTGAGTCTTTGTAAGAACTGAACATATTGAACTGTTTTCAATAAAATCCAAGAGACATTCCATTCCATTGGTGCTATTTCAATTTTATACTTTAAAGCTGCAATCCTGTACTTGCTTATTTAGAAGTAAGTCCCATTGAACTGAGAGAGACTTACTTCTGAGTAGAAAGGTGAAGGACTGCACTATAAATCTGCTAGTCTCAAAAATAGGGAAATTTGTTTATACTATTTTTTTTTCTATCTTCCAAAAGAAACTCTTAATTTCTGCAATCAAGATGTTTCAAGAAGAATATGGAGAGGTATAAAATGTAACTATATCTTCACAAGTTGCTGAATGGCTGCTACACAGCTGGCTCAGCCACGCTCTGTTTATTTTAATTTCCATAAATGCTAGTAAACTGAGAATCTAAACCGCAAATATGATTGTCATTGTCAAAATCATAGACTAAACTGACCTATTCATCAAAAATGTTGACAGTACTCACACAGTCTTGTTCTCCATTGTTATATTAAATAAAACCACAAGTTCAATAACTTTTTTTTCAGGTCTTTCTTAAAATATCGGATTTTGGTTTCTTTTGGCGGAAAGCTGGAAACTGGACAGAAAAGTTAGATTGGTGCAGGTGAAGTAATTTACTGCCAGATGTACATGCTACAAAATAAAAAATATATAAAAACAGAAAGTGGACAGACATTTATGTGCATATTCACGAAAGTATACAGTGTAACACACATGCAGCTATCTGATGAACATTATGTAACAATGGATTACTAGTATTCACTACACAATATAAGGCATGAATTATGCTCCATATATCATTCTTATTTTACCAATATTCCTCTAACACATCCCCTGACCAAACAGGCTTGCATCCTGATTTTTTGATCCATGATCTAAGAAAACTCCACTCACGGAGGGAGCTCTTACATGAGTGCAACTGTCTTTCTGTGAAAGGAAGAGCTTTCTATGAATGGAGCAAAAAGTTAGGATTCAAGCCATATTTTTCAGTAGTATAATTGGCTTCATTAAATAATATTAATTGGGACTGAAATAAAAATTATTTGCTCCAACCAGTATTAAATTGCCACTGAAGTGTACCTTTATGTAATGATCCTAACAGCTTCTTTGCCTTTAAGCGACTGAAAACACAATGGCCTTGCTCCTACATGCTGTTCTACATGCACCCCCCAAAATATGGATATCCTTACTGAAGCTTCAGACAGGCTGTCCATATGAAACAGCTTCCAGAAACAGATTGGAGCATTAGCATTATAATATTGAATCCTTTCATAATGTCATCAACAATAACAGTTCTTATCTCAGTGGCCTCAATGCAAAGATGCATGAGAGAGACTCTCATGAATGATAAGGGTGTGTGTTTGTGTACAGTTTTTCTGAAATACACCAGAGTTTTTGCATTCAACTGAAGGGAGGGAAGACTATTTGAGAGGATATGTAACTGAAAACAGTATCTCACTTGTCTGATGTCTGATAAGTTTTAATGTATTTTGCAAGAAAGACTTTTTGACATTACTCTAAAAATAACTCTCACAAGTACATCATTTTGTTTAAAATGAAGATGGTTTTAACATAAACTTACAACAAAAACCCTGCACAAATGTGAAAAAATAGATTAATAAAAAAGAGAATGAGATATAGTCAGAAATGTTATTAATTATTTGGATATCAGCAATTTATTTTTGGCTAGTTAGATTGGTTGGGTTTTTGTTTCATTTTTAAAGAAAAGAGTTCCCCAGAACATTTTCCCAAAGCTGCATAACAGCTAGCATTACAGCCAAGATTAGAAGGCATAACTCTTTGACATAAACAACTAGGGATGGGATGACAGGACATAAGATGCACAAAACAATTCAGATCATCATTTAGAACTATGATTTCCCAAGAATGAGATACGATCCACCTGTGGGCTGAGGACTTTGTGGATGAGCTGCCAGACTTCTCTCGGTGTTGGGTGTCAGGTTGATGCAGTATAGGAGGTTAATGTGAATTCACTTCCGGATCAGGAATTAACGCATGTGGGCCCTGTTCACATTAGTGGCTTTCCCTCAGTAAAACACAGCAGTGACTTGCAATCTGAACATACATATACACCGGCTGCAGAAGCTAATGCAGGACAAGATGGAAAAGAGTAGTACCAGATAAGTAAAAACCCTAAGCGGAAGGCACATCAAGCAAATCCTCATCGTGACCATCTTCCATCTGGAAACCTATGTCCTCACTGTGGGAGGCTGTGTGGATTCAGAATTGGCCTCCACAGTCACTTACGGACCCACTGTTAAAGACCTTATCTTGGAAGACAATCTTACTTGGCCACGAGTGATCGCCAATGATGAATGACTTTGCCCATATTTTTTCATAGATCTACAACTACTCTGCCTCATGGGCAAATCTTATTTCAGAAGGGAAAAAAAATGAATTAAAAATTGATCTGCTTGGCTGCAAGACCAAGCAGTCAGATGGCCATTTGACCATGAAACAAGCTGTAACTCACTTTAAATTCACCACATGCTCAACTTATTTTAGATAAAGGGAATCAGGGACAAACTAAACACAATGCTAAACACAAGACTGGCCCTTGTGTGCTTGGTTTTAGTTTATTAAAGAGAAGATGCAGGGGTAACTGATCCAGACTGGGGCTCAGCGTGAGGAATTATCCCTCCCCACCATAGACTCAATCAAGAGTGAAGGGGAAAACTGTCCTTAGTATCAATGATAGCTTTCTTCCAGGCACAAATACCAGCCAGAGGGGGCAATTCATATTGCAACCATGGCACAGACAAAAGGTTAACTCCCCTTTCTGCACACATAAGCTATGGAGCTCCCCATGGCTGCTATTTAGTAAACAAATAAACAAAAAACACATGATCCCATCACATACTTAATGCCATGTACAGTTTGGCCCTTAGTCTCTCTAATTTCAAAGCCCAGTTATGATTGATTATGGTTCATCCCTACAGCACATTTCCGGCACTCTCAGCTTGTACATCAGTGTACAAGTAGGAGACTATCCAAGGGAAACCAATGTATCATACAAGTTCATGCCAACACTGAACATACCTGAGTGCAGATAATGGCACCCACGCAGAGCCCAAAACTTTCTGTATCTGCCATGAGATTAGGGCCGTCTACAGTTGGACAACTTGAAGCTTACAGATCTCATGCACTCACTGAACAAACTGTACAGGAATACCTCGCATTAATGTTCGCAATGGGTCCAGAGCGAGTACGTAAACCAAAAATGTACATAAAGTGAAGCAATACCTTTTTTCATTTGTGCCGCCACTGTGCCACCTCTCCTTCATGCAGAGCCTCAAAGCCCCGCACTAAAGCCTCTGCTGCTGCGCTGCCCGCCTCTCAGCTGATCGCGATCGTGCCTCCCAGCTGATTTGCGGTCACGTGATCGTGTCTCTTTCCACCACCCCCCGCACCAAAAGAACAGGCCACAAGCAAAGGTTAAGTGTCCGTTCTTGCAAAGCAAGCGTAAGTAAACAGGGGAATGGTGCTACTGTAAGTATGTCCGTACTCGCGAGTGTCCTTAAAGTGAAGGTCTGTATAGCAGGGTATTCCTGTAGACTCTGCACTAAAGTCAAAGGGGCTTAATAAAGTTGTGGATCAATCACACTATTAGAAACTTTCATTACTCTGGTTATCACTCAGACACTTGCACAGCAAAAGTATTACATCAGTTCAGCCATGAGGCCAGTTATTTCAAGGGTTCTTTTCACATTATCCCACACCTCTCACCTACACACAGAACAACATCTACATAAGCCAGAAAGGACCCTGAGTTTGGATGTTCCAAAGAAACTTAGACATTCCCTTTACTAGTATGCTGTTTTGCACTCAGAACTTAGACAAGAAAGCAAAGAAATAAAAAGACCTAGCAACCCAAAGCTTATTGATACTGTATGGCAGTGGATGTTCTGTTTATTTAAGTTCTTCTGAGTTTTATGTTATCTATCTTCCCCAAATCCTTCATCAACCAAAATCAAAACAAAAAAGCATCTGAAATGTTTGTATCTCAAAAAAAAGAAGTGATGCCATTTTAAATTAGGGAAAATGAAGGTATTTTAAGATCTTGTCAGATGCAGTAAAATTGTACTAGTATAGGCATTACATGGTAGAAACAGCAAGTGCACTTATGGAAAGAAATATCCTTAATTAAAGCTTAAGCTCATTTTCTTCTTCACTCTGAGACCCAAGTGTTTTCCTAGACAAGTTATAAGAATTGCTAAACAAGGTGCACAATATTAACAGTTTTTATGATTACATCTCACCCTAAAATACACCCCCCAAAATTGATCTCATCCAAAGGGAAATGTCTTGTGTTTAAATATAGTAGCTCTGCAATCCTAGCCCATGGACCATAGGATACATCAGATTTCCCTCTCTGGGATTCATCAATAGGGGCAGCTCCATAACATACATTTAAAGCACATGACTTCCCCCAAGGAATCCTGGGAACTGTGGTTTTCTCCTCACAGACCTACAAATTCCCAGTACCCTTAACAAACTACACTTCCCATGATTATTTGGGGGGGAAGCCATGTGCTTTGAATGTGCAGGTGTAAAAGGGAAGCAGTTTGAAGGCATGCTGTAGACAAACCAGGTGAAGGGTTGGATCTAAAGGATCTAGCATGCATCTTCCCAGACCTGACATAACCCTAAACAGGAGATTTAGCTATGTCAGTGGAAGAACTAGGACAGCCCAACCCTATTTATTTTCCTCCCATTGTTTCCAATAGTTTTTTTTAATGAAAAGTAGCACCATTGGATAAGGTGGAAGAACTGCCTTTGGTTACTCCTCTACACCCTAATCTCAGGGCTGAAGCTTAAGCTGAAATTTAGTTATTATAATTTATCTCACCTTTCCAGCTCCAGGTGCCCTTGGGGATGAGGTTATCCCATTTTATCTTTACAACAAGCCTATAAGGTAGGTCAGGCTGAAGAAAAGTGACTCATCCACTAAGTTAAATTCAGTCCACCAGCTGCATATTACGGCCTGCCTGGTGCTTGACAACCCTTCAGTCTTTGCAATCCCAGCAAAAACAGGAGGCTATAATACATGTGCTTGGGGCTGCATTTTCTTGATGGGTCCACAAGTTGTGCAAATGTACCCACAGCCACACATAGAGGTCAATGGATGTTGGAATTTGAATCATAGACCCTTCAGTCCAAAATGTTTTCCATCACGCAAGTTAATATGACAAAAAAAATCCAGATCCCTATGAAACATGATCTTGTTCCGCAAGAGCAAGAGTTTAGTAACCAAAAAAAGTGAGTATAATTTATACAAGACAGCCAGTGTGGCATAGTGGAGAGTGTTGGACTATGACCTGGGAGACCAGGGTTTGAATCCCCACACAGCCATGAAGCTCACTGGGTGACCTTGGGCCGGTCACTGCCTCTCAGCCTCAGAGGAAGGCAATGGTAAACCCCCTCTGAATACCACTTACCATGAAAACCCTATTCATAAGGTTGCCACAAGTCGGGATCAACTTGAAGGCAATCCATTTCCAATTTATACAAAATAAGCACTTAAATGTACAAAATGTATGGGTTTTATTCAGCTGACAAAGAAAGTCATTTTTAGGCTAAGGAAGACGATGCCTGCAACGCTGAAGAACCAAACCCAAGACCCTTGAAATGTGAACAAAAACACATTTTCTTGACTTCTAACTGTACTGCCTCTCAGCATCACTAGATTCAGGGAATTAAGAAAGCGTTTTTCAGTGTGGTGCTGGGCATAGGAGCAAAAGCTTCACATTACTTGCAAATGCATCTAATAAACCTCTGACAGACTTTTTTAAAAAAAATAACTTTGGAGATGAGTTATTTTGCATGGAGAAGGATGCTTAACTCTTTGAACACCATCTGGTTTTAGCTGGATTTGCCCCCACAAATTGGACTGTACTTCACCCTTTCAGGATTCTACATTTTTTCTTTCCCAATCCACAGCATTGATCAGGGCAACTTAACTGTATATAAAAAAACAGTTGCTGTAGCTGGGTGCTAGGAACGTCTGCATGATCAATGGACAGTGTAAATCTGCATCTCACATACAAGTTTACACTGTGCATCAGAGGGAAGAGGAATACAGTACTCTTAATCATTTCTTAAACCAAATGTTCTTGTTACAATAGCTGGAGATGTAAAAGTCAGCCTCTCCTGTTTCTAAAATGATGGCCGGAAACAGCCACACTTTCCCAAAATGACTTCTTCATTTACAATTATATTACAAATGCAAACCCTTTGCAAAACATGTTGAATTGCTGTTCTGTCCATTTCTGCACAACGAATGTACCAATAATCAGATACAACAGCTAAAAATGTTTTGTTATTACAACAGTCTGGAATTCTTTCCTGGTTATTTCATTGTTGTACAAGCCTATTCAGTCATGCAAAAGGATAACCATGAAGAGGGGCTTAAATTTTCTTTTCTAAACTGTTTTGCCTAAACTTCCTATTACGCTCATCACCAACTCAAACTGCTTTTAAAATTTACACAACTTTCAAAGTTTCTTGCACTACAGCATGAGAAGGGAATGTCCTTTTTCAGGGTGCAAAGCAGAACAAGTGCCTTGCAAACATACTAAACTAACTGCATGGCTCTGTGGAGAATCATCAAAGGTTTTTTTAATATTCTATAACAAGCGATTAAAATATTTGCATTGGCAATTCCCTTTCTTTGTGGCTAAAAAAAAGCTGCCTTTCCATTCTGATTAACAAAGAGTTCTGCATAACTCAAAGGCTTGCACATCTTACCTGATGCAATAAGAGTTAATGCTATTTTAAAAAAAAACTTATCTATTATCTAAGAAACATCTCATTGCTTAGCAGTATCTCTCTTCAAAGTAAGAATATTAGATTTCTCACAATGCAAATGCAATGAATAAAAGACCTGACTCGCTTTGGGTCAACATGAGGTCAAGAGGTGACTCTTTTGTTTTATAATTTAACTTATCCTTCAAACCATTAGGAAAAAAGGAGTTTAAGTAAAAACAGCTGATGAAGATCACTAAACAAGCAGAAGGAAATCTGGATTTTAAGTCTTCACTCACTCTTAAAACACGTGAATGTATATGTACATGTACAGACACACAAACACACACACAGTGTGCCTATGTAAATCCTTATATTGTCAGTGTGATCTCACAATCCACAATACCAAAACATAGCAGGCTAAGCAAGGGACCTTTTGCTCTGCTTTTGTTGGTTTAAGTTCAAGCTATAAACATTATTTTAATGCAGTATTTGTATTTCTTGGTACTAATAGTTCAGCAGCCTTGAAATCCTTTGTCTTCCTTGTTGCAAAAGGAATGCAGCATGCGGCACACGTTCCCCTTACAACAAGGAGGACAAAGGATTCAGTGATCAGGAGACAATTAGTCCCAATTAGGCCTATTTCGCAGCTGAGTACAAAGGGTGGGGGGAAGGGTGCTCACATTTTCAAGAAATATGTCCCTCTGGCAAGTTCCAGTGAAATCAATAAAGCTACAAGTCTGTTACTAGGCTTGCAGCTCACATACAAAAACTGTGCTGAGCTTTACCAAGCCTCTGACATCTGGAGCTCTTTGAAAACTATTTTGTCCAATAAGCCATGCAACACATTTGGGAATTTTTTGTCACCTAGTTTATAACAGGAATAGCAATACCTCTAATAATTCCATATTGACAATCAAGTCAGGGGTGGGCAATATGAAATTCCAGGCCACAATTTATACATCCTCCAGGCTAACATTTCAACTCTTTTTTCTTTTTTTCAAGATGTTTGAAAATGTTAAGAAGCCCAAATTCTTTGTTTTTCTTATCTTGTGATTACTAAATCATTGTGTTAAGACTCTGAAAGGGATCATCTGTTTTTCACTACTAGGAACAGAATACTATAAAGTAAGTGTACAATATCCACCAACCCAGATTTTGCTTCCAGCACATGTGCATAATGGCAGGCAAATTATGTATGGCTGTTCCATATCTTGGTATAATTGCAAGGTGCCACTCAATTCTGAACAAGTTTTCAACCTGTAAATTCCACTACATAAAGTCAAAAAATCAGTAATAGTACTTACATGTGTACATGTGGAGGCTGGAACCTACTCTGGTTAATGTTGTAGTGTGTGAATGCCTGGGTTGGATTTGAGCTGTATTCATCCACTGAAATAGTAACTTTGCCTTGTGAAGGAATTCCATGAGCCATCCTTCCTCTTTATAGACATGAGCAACTTACAGCTTTCCAAAACAAATGACGGGGGTGGGCATTGTGTTTCAGCCAACTTCAGAACACAAATGTCTCCTCATGAACTCTGTAGACTTCTGGAAAAACAGAATATGGAGACATTTATCAGTTTGCAATTCCACTTAGGATTTGAATTCAGCCTACCCTGTTCTGGTCTCCTATGGAACTATGTATTGATCTATTCCTAATAACATACTAGCATGTCCACTAATAGTAAACTCATTCTCTGAGCGAAGATCCTCATGTAGCCAAAACAAAACCATCCTAGTTTCACAGAAGTAGAAAAAAATATTAAAGAAAAACCCTAAGGAGGGATCCCAAAAACAACTCCTTAAGGACTAAGCATGCTCAGTGCCATGGAATGTTGGCTCACTGTTGGGGGAGGGATGGAAAACACTGGTGAGGGACAATGAAATGGAATTTCATGGGAAAGGGCATAGACTACTGGCACCTTGAAAAGTAGCACTCCACACTGCAGCATTTTGTTGCAGGTTTCAGTTGTTCTATGCAAGTGTTATTTAGCTCTGCCATGTTTAAAGTACATGAAGACTGCATTCCTATGACCCTTTGAGCACAACACAGGGGACATAGGATGAACTTAATGTCCATCTCTGACACAGGAGGCAGAGTTCTGCTGCTAGATTGGGGGATTCGACATCAAACCTCCCTTCCTTGCCACTGCAGAAACCTCCAAAGCCCTGACAGAGTTGATGCTGGAGCACCAATGTCACTAGGAATAGAAAAAGGAGGGTGGGCTGGGGCAGTTCAGGGGTGGATAGCTTAGTTCTGAAGCTGTCTCAAACCTTGAAACAAATTCAGAGACTTTTAGACCAGCTCAGGACCCTACAAAACAGACAAGGTGTGCAAGAGTGCTTCTCCAATCTCACTTCTGCCCTGGGCAGTTAAACTACCTTCAGATTACACATAACACACTTCAGCCTTAGCACAGCAGATTTAGACAACTAAATCTACGTTAAATTACAAATAATGTGCAACTCTTCACAGGTGTAAGGAAAAAACTACTGTGCTAATTACAACTGTAAAAGTTTCTGGTACTTTTCGAAATCCCCAAAGTTCAAACACCTTTGGTCCAGCATTCTTCCCTTCCTGCCCCTCCCCCAAGCATGCATTACAAATGTAACTTGATGGCTTTTGATTTGATGGCTTGCATAACATTCCATAAAAGCCAGCTCATCTTGCATTTCCATAAAACAAAACAAAAAATTCCAACCAGTTCATTAAGTATTTCTTAAAATATAAAATTAGTATTTTAGCATCATTGCAACATAACTACGTTCCACATTTCACAAGGTCAATGCTCAGATGACAAAGAATAACATTATATCAATCTATCACATGGCCACATTTATAATACTGTGCACAATATACTGTGTCTAGTACTGTGTACCATGCATAATGGACCTGGTAAAAGTATAAAAAAGGACAACAGAAATGATCATGGACTTCAGCAGTTTCTCTACATGGATATGCTGAAGAGAACTGAGTGTTCTAGTTTAGGAAAAAAATACTATTCATATGCACATGACGGGTTTAGAAAATTATGAATGACATCAAAATGGTTAGAGAAATGTTTTTCCTCTCTCTCTTATAATACTAGGATTCAAGGTCATACAATAAAATTAACTGCCAAGAATTATGCATTCTTAATGCAATGAATAGATAATTCATGACAGCTAAATGGAACATCCATGTTCAGAGGCAATATACCTCTAAATACGAGGTTTTGGAGACAAACAAGACATAGCAATCACCACTGTGTCCCAGTTCTGAGCATTTAGAAGCATCTAGCAGCCCATTCTTGGAAACAGAATGCTGGAATAGATGGACCTTCCGATGGTCCATCCACCAAGCCAATCCGTATGGTCTAAAGGAAAGGAGCTACTAAAGAAAGCATTCTATCTACTATTTTGTATTCCACCCAAGGATGCCCTAATTTCCTTTTCTTATTTAATCCAAAGAGATAAATAAAAAAGCACAAAAATCCCTAGCGGAGGGATCTTGGTATTGTGCAATTGTCCCATCCCCCTGCTCAAAAACAAAATAAATCATAATGCTGTGAGCTATATACTCTCCATTATTTAACCTAATCTGTAAGTTTCTAGTCAGTTGCTTCCCTTCCATTTCTTAGGATATATCTATTTAGGTTGTTATACTAGTACATGTTTGCTAGCACTTTTGATGAGTTACAGCCATGAAGGGGCAACAGGAACAGAAATCTGTAGCCTGTATTTCTAGTTCCACCCTCTTCGTCATACAGATCATTCCACCTACCCCATGTTCATCCAGTGTAACTACTGCACCAAGCAACCTTTTCTACTTGTGAAGGGTTCCCATGAGAACTCAGGAAAATCAGGATTCATACTCACACAGGAAGAGACACAAACAGAAAAGTTCTCCCCACTGAAGAAGTTACCCTAGAACAAGCAGAAGCTGAAATGAGGTATGCAAAGATGGGGACAGGGCTAAAGGCATAGATAGCCCCACAATCCTTTTCTGGCTCTGTTGCCCTTCACAGCTAAGACAACGGGGAAAGGGTGTCATAGTGTTGTGAAGCACTTCTAATCATTCCACTATGTCAAATTGCTTTCTGTATCCTGAATTTCTCAAAATAATTCTAATAAGAAGAAGAATCCTCCCCATCCGAAGGAACATGTTATTCTAATGCACTTTGTGCACCCCTCTGTTTACACACACATTTCTCGGCTAGTCCCGATCATTTACACAAATGTTTCAAGTCCACACACACAGCTCTGCCATCAGAAAAAAATGGTTATCTAACCTTTAGGTATGTGCTCATGATATACTCAAGACCAACAGAATGAGGGCAAACCTAAAAAGCAAAACTTGTAATTCCAGCTCTAACACAGGAGTAAATTACATCTTAACACTGAAAAGATCTTAAATGGTTTTTTTAGAGAGCACTGTGAAAACACTGAACAGATGTTCAATATAGGAATATTTTTCAACTTTTGGTCATGATCCACCTTCTCCAAATGGCTAAATATGTGTGCGCGCTCTCAGTAGCAGCAAAAGAGGTAATGCTTGCATTTATATACTTGCTGTACCTATAAATCAGTGCTTTCTAAAACTGGTAACATCCCTTGTGGAAGGATCTTGGTATTGTGCAATTCACTATGCACAATTTTTTTCCCTAGAACAATGCTGCATTGGTTCTAAATAAAGACAGGATTTGCTAGATGTAAATTCAAATGGCTGGAACCTCTAATTTGCATGAATATTAGGATATCAACTCTAAAACCTAGTTCAGCACCAAATTCTACAAAAGGCCTTCCAAATGGCAGATAGCCTTCCATGGCGATTTATTTTATTATTTTACAACCTCAGGCCTACGTAGGCTTCCATATGTTAGGCAGGTTACGGAATCCCACAACTTCCTTTTTAGGAATCAGGTCCTCTCTTTTCTTCATCTTGCATATTAGAAAAATCAAGAATGAAGAAAGATAAGATCCCACCAAGTGGACCTTGCTCAAAACCTTTACTACTTTAAATATGTTTCACAAAGGGTATTGTTCGTCTTTCTCTCAATCTCTGGCTGGGTGTATATATATATATATATATATAGGAAAAAATCACCAGAGTACAACTCACTATATCAAATCTTTGCCCAGTTTGCAGTATAAGATAACTGCCTACAAATTGTAATGAAGGGTCTTCCATACCAACTTTGCAGCTGTTTCCTTAATTTCCCCCACAATTATATTTTACTGTTATTTTGCATAACAGTAAAACACAACACCTGCTTCCAATTGCAGTTCTGTTGTGAAGACTGTAATTCTCTTTTGAGATACTAACTGTGAAGACAGCGTACAGTGCGGAACTGCATAATTGCACTGCACTGAAAAGTAAATACAAATGAAAACATCTTCCTGTTACATAAATGACTGTCATTAAAAAGAATGTGAACCCTGAGAGTTTAGGGATTGGGGAAAAAAGAACACACTTTGTATTGGGAAAGTTTTAGTCTTCTAGATTAGGTAGCAGTGTTAAAAAGGCATGGCAAATTCCCCACCCCAGCCCCAAAGCTGATTCTGTTAAGTAGAATACAGCATTAAAGAAACACAATCTCATTATTTTTCTGTCATTAAGGAAAGACAAGCAACTATATTTTAATTTAGTGAAAGCAAAAGGCAATATTTTACACTCTACAGCCCACAGAACTTTTTTAAAAAATCTCACTAATCAAATATCTATAGCTGATCCCATGGATGGGTTAGAAAATATTTAAAACTTTAGCTATGACAAAAAACATTCTGCAAACAAAAAGCCAAAGCCAAATATTGACAGGCACGCAGAATTCCTTGAAGTTCAGTTTCTCTGAGTTTTTAAAGTGGAAGATTGCACTTGGAATCCTAATTCTACATAACTCCGTATATTAAAATGCAACAGTTACACAAATGGCTTTTAAAATGTCAATCAGTGACTATCAAACTAGTAAATAAAGGTCATATATTATGTCTGAGTAGACAGATTTTAGTTCCATTTTATTAATTTTCCTTTCATGCTTTGCCAGTGCAATACAGCTCTCATGTCAGAACAGCCTGATTGTGATCTGCTCTATTATTATTATTTTTATATTTAAGGGACACTTTTCTCACATGGGACCCAAAGTGACATGCATAACCTTTAATGAGCAGCACTTTGCAGAAAATGTAAGAAAATGTAACACAGGACCCAAGTACTTCAGAACTTTCACAAACAAATTTATATGAGCCTAGACTTGTATCTCAGTGGTACAGTTCTTCCCTTCCATTGACACCAATTATTCTTTAAGAAAATTGTACGTCCACAATGGAATAGCTGAAGTGGGGGGGGGTTTCCCACAGTGTTAAGCGACTTCCTATGAATTTTAATGCTAGAATTATGCCAACAGAAAAAGTACCATCTTATACCACGTAATTCTGCAAAACTCAGGGAGGTAGCCTGTGACTGACAGTAAGCATCCGTTGTTAGGTTCATATATTTTCACAATGGAAAAATATCACAAAGGCACATGAATCTGCAGATTCTAGCTGAAGTCTATAAAATACACAAAAATAGGGCATTTTATATCACATTTTTGCCACATACATTGGCAAACATTTCTAGCATTACTGGGTCACACACACACACAGAAATTCTCTTTTACTTTTGACTGGCTTTAGCTGAAGGAAATATAGAAGCTCCCAAAGACTGAGAAATAAGGTGACAGTCAAGTAAGATACTGATGCTTTAAGATACTGATGCTAATACCTCCTTGTAGGTAGAATCTTTGTTATTCTTGCTTTGATTAAGAGCAAAACTACACTTAATGTACAATCCTGGGCATATTGACTCAGAAGTAAGTTCCGCTGTTTTCAATTGGGCTTACTCCCTGGCAAGTGTTTTTAGGACTGCAGCCTAAATAAATCTAACAATTCAAAAATTTAAACCCTTAAAGTCCTAAATACCTAAGTATTAAAGTAAAATATGTATGTCTGTTTAGTACTTCCTAGAGCCTCTTCTAGCATAGGTTTACCCAATCACTGCAAACCATGTGCAAGGCAGAACAAGACCCGTTTATATCCAACCATCCCAGCATACAGTGCACATATTTTTAAGGTAGCCATAACTCATTTTTCACTCTGCTCCTATCTCCAGGTAAGCTCTTTTTGTCCCTCTTTTTTAAAAAAAACAGAGTGGTGTATAAAAGTTACACCAAACAAACGCTGGCAAGATAAAATCTTATCCCCAACACACAGCTTATAAATGAAACCAAGCCTGTTTCCCATTCATAAAAACCTGATGTTACACACACACAGAGAGAGAAAGAGAGATCCTTGGGGACCCTTCTTTTTATAGATGAAATCCTTAGAGCAAACTCCCATCCCTCGGTGGAAATTATCTATTTTCCAAAGCACCTTTAGTTCAAAAGGTGCAGAGGAGCAAACAAGAACAATCGTTAAGACAGGTATCAGTTTGCACACACTACCTCCTCGTGGCAGTCAGCCCGTGCCCATCTAAGCGGCGCTGGTTGGAGATATCCCCCCTTGTCTCTGGGTAACTCTCCCGAGAAGGTGGCTGCACTCCTCTGAATCCACGCTGGGTGTTTGGTCTGTTTCCTTCTCTGCTTCTCTCATTCCCTCTTTCCCAGTGCTCGGAATGATTGATCACAATCAGCGGCCAATAGCTCTGACACCGCACCATCCTGGCTTTTCTACAACATTCCCCCTTTCCCAGCGTCACTCATCCCAACTGATCTCCCCCCTCCCCTTTCCACTCAGGCTGGCATTATAACCCAGCTCAAACACATACAAACTCACTCCCAGAAAGCTTCACATTTTTCAGCTGCTGTATCGTTGCCCCCCCCACCTTTCTTAATCCCTTTTCTCTGCATTTTTTTTTATGTGCGTGGTTAAAAGTTTTCATCCTGTCCTCGGCTCAGGTTTCTAGAATTGCTGTAAAAAAAAAAACCCACGACATACTCCCATTCTTCTGGTTCACGTTTCGCACTAAACTGCAATACCTAGCAGGAGGTGGGTTGCGGGGGGAGGGAGAGGGAACTACATAATCATGCAGCAAGGGGGGAAATAATTGCAACTCCAGGCATAACCAGCGTGGGCAATTTTATATTTCTCTATCTCTCTACCCTCCCCACTTCACCACCCACACCCCGCCACACCCCAATAAAATGTCTAAAGGTGTCCAAGTGCCCTTAGGCCTCGGGGGTCACGGATTTCAAAGCCTGTTTTGAAAGAGAGAGGGAAAGAAAGAGAAATGTAGCTGTCTTGCATGTGAAAGGACATGGAAAACTCCAGCTCTGAATAGTAAAGAAGCCCATTTGCAAATCGTTACTTTTTGCAAGGCTCTCTCCCTCTCCTTTTCTTTTGCTTTGGGAAGGAGGGGGTGACAAAAATGCCTCTTAGAAATGCAGAGAGTATGGCAAGAAGAAACCATTTCTCTCCCCCCCTTCCTCCCCACACCTTCCTCCTCCCGCCAGGCACACGTTTCAGTTTTTAATGCTAACTGTACTTTGCATTTCACTCCCTCGACCTGCCGTTTCGCCTGGCTCTCTCCAGCAGCCCTTGCACAACACAATGCTCCCTTTGGCCTACCCTCCCCCGGTCGTGCTCTTACATTATACCCCGATCACCCGAGACTTTCTAGTAAACAGCCAGCAAATTAATCTCCGCTGCCAAATCTATTCCCCAGCCGCCGCCGCCGCCCCCAGTCTCGCCCCCTCCGCAAGGCAAGAAATTAACGCAAAAGCGGGGAGGGAAGTAGAAGGAGGAGAGAGGGGGGCATCGGGAGCGGGGCGGGGTAGAGGAGGAAGAGAGAGGAGGAAGAGAAGGAGACACTCGCGCAGATCCGTAAATTAACCTTCCCTTTTGAAACAATTTTTTTTTAAAAAAAATCCAGCTGTTTCCACACGATCGTCTTGGCGATTGGCAAAATAAGCAGCCCGTTTGAATCTGATTGTTTCGCCGCTGTTTGCCCTCTCTGATCCCCTTGTACTTGTACATGACAAGGCACCTCTAACCCAGGGCTTTGTGTTTTATTAGTAATTTTCTCCCTCTCTTTCTCTCTCCCCCACCTTTTCCTTCTTCCATTTGATCCCTCTTCTCTTCTCTCTGGCCGGGGCGGATGATTTACCTTCTCTCCCTCTTTTTTATTTTCCTGGATGTTGTTGTGTATTCCTAGGGATGCCTTCAGTGCTGGGGAAAGAGCCGATCCATGAGGGGAGGATGGTGCCGAGGAGAGAGCGAAAGAGCGAGGAAAGGCTTTGCCAAAGGTGGACGGCTGGTGCAAAGGCTGGGCAGAACCTTCGACCCTCAAGGGTCCCTGGAGTGGAAATGAGAGGCAGACACAGACAGACAGACAGAAGAAGACAAAGAGCAAAAGCAGCCTCGATCTGGACTGGAGAGAGAGACAGAGAGAGAAGAAGGAAGAGAGCTGAGCAGTGCAGTGAGTAAGGACTGCCACTGGGGTCAGGGAGCAGAGCACCAGGAAACGGGGCGGCCAAGGCACTCTACACACACACACACACACACACACACAGAGCCACCTCCTCCTTGCTGATGGTGATCCTTACTTCACCCCCTCCCCAAGCAAAAAGGAAGGCTAGGAGGAAGAGTATCCTCTGCTAAATCGCTGCAAATCTTTTGACCTCCCCTGAAAGCTGAAATATTAAATTCAAACGGAATGTTGGGTCACGGGAGACCTAAGGCACAGTGTGGTGGTGTGCCATCCAAATGATAAGTATTCCTCAATTTGTTAATCGTTATGTCATCATCATAATGTTAATCAGCAGTAGTATGAGGGTTGTTTTCCTTTTTTTAAAAAGCAAGGAGGTACTTTTTTTAAGTGTTCATGCTGTAGGGGTAAAATTAAGATTAGGATGGGGGTAAATAGTCAAATAAAATTAACAAATGCTGAGTCTAAATGATTTATGTATGGGATGATGGATGTAATGTCCCATTGATATCATAAATCCATTTAATGAAGATAAGTCCCTTTGTCTCTGTATGAAGATGTATGTAGGACTGGAATATGCACCTACCAAATTCAAGGAGTTTTTCAAGGTAAAAAGAAACAGACAAATGACAACTGTAACATTTCCACAGACCCCAACCACTACACAGAATGGAATGAAAAGACTATCACTAGGATTTACTATAAAGAAAATCAGGAACCTTCTTCGGGAGGGGACACCTGTAAAAATTACTACTTCTCTCTCTTTTTTGGTAGCCTCGTGGCTTAAATAGGAGGAAATTTGCAACTGAATGCTGTTGAGAATACTATATAGGTGTCCTGTGCTCAGTGGGGCTTACTCCCAGGTAAGGGTGCATAAGATTACAGCCTAAATTTAACTGGTCTGGGGTAAAAACCAGTCAGCCAGATTTGGGAAGAATATGAAGTAACGTGCATGTCCACGATAACTGAAGGGAAAAAATGAAACAAAACCAGAACTATTTGAAAGCAATAAAGAAAAAAAATTAGATTTAAGCTTCTAAAACTCTGTTAATGTGGAGAGACAGAATATCACAACTTTCAAATAATGCCAATAATGCTTCATGCCAGCCTAACTTTCACAAAATATCCAGGGGAGGTCCAAGTATTTATAAGGATAAAATGGGAGAAAACTCCTGAGGAGGAGATGGGGTGGAAGGGGGCACATAGGCTCATGCACATAACCTAAATCATACTGAAATATTATGTCTGAACTAGGCCAATGGTTATTCCCCACCCCCAGGGGTTGGATGCAGTTTGGACACATCCAATTTTTGCCATTCATAACTATTTTTCCGTTTTTTCATTGTTTCAAAAATCTTCAAAACATATTTGTACAGATGTGGTAGCGGGACTAAAATATGTGTGCACACCCAGAGTGGTAGAAATATCTCTTTTAATCCACTTTCAACTCTAAAAACTTTCACGTCTCTCTATAATTCAACATCAAACAACATGTATTACTTTCTCAAGAAAGCACGCTAATAATTATTTTAAATAAATTATTTAAACTCATATATTTGCACCTCATATAATTTGCATGATTTAAAAAGGAGCACACATTTCTCTGCTAAGAATTATGCACAATACTCAAGAAAGTGATGGGATTTTCTGCTCAAGGAATTTAATTTAACAAAATGTATGGATGATTACTGCGCAATACCAGATAGTAGGCTAAGGCTGCAATCCAATACATGTCTAGTAAAAAGTAAGCCTCATTGGATTCAATTGGACTTACTCCCAGGTAAGTACATATTGGATTGCTGCCTAAATTAGTAAGATATCCATAAACAACTCACCCATAAGCAAAATCTGAATTAAAACCACAGTATATTGAAATAATTATCAGAAGCATAGATGGCAGAAAGCAAGATAATAGTAAAAACCTATCTCCCCCAATTCTTCATGTGTGGATGAACATCTGCTCATGCAGTGGAACTTCAACTTCCTTTCTTCTCTGCAGTCTCTCTCCATGAGCCCTCAAATTCTGCTCCAGAGATTCAGGAGACTGCCCCACAATTTTAGTCTTCATTGTAAGCCCTTTTTGTGCCCACCTAGGCAACAATTGTCATCTACATTTCTTAAACCAGCAGGGTGTAAAAATAAAAGTTTGGCGGTTGAATTAAAAAGTCCTACCCCTGCCCCAAAAAAGGTAACGGTACAATCATATGCATGACTATTGAGAAGTGGACTTACTGCCAGGTTAAGTAATATAGGACACCTACTCTGGATCCATCCCATAGAACAGGACATGTACAGCACAATCCTACGCAGGCTAATACTTCTGAGTAAACATGCATAGAATGGCACTATACAGCTGTTAATACACAGGTGACCTGCCAGATTGAAAACATAAGCATAATATATTCATTGATTTGTTGACATTAGCATAACAACCAGAAACTAAAATCAAGTTCAAGCTGCAGATAAGAGATTATTTTTGTGTAAAAGTCTTTCCCTCTATAAGGAAGATAGCCATCAGAACAGGAGTGTGGGGGCTGGGGAGACAGAGTCAGGATATTTTGCTGAAATGAATTATACTATGCTTATGAAATGTATTGCTTTGAAATGCTGTAGTTATGTATTGTTTTATTATATATTTATTTAATTTCCCCAAAAATTATTCTGTTCTTCATTGTAAAAACAATCTCAGGGCACACTGTAATACTCATAGTAGTACAACATTCGTAACAGCATAAAATCAACAATAGTGACTAAATTTACACATTAAGTGCGGTGTAACCGATCCTTTATCACGTATTACTTCACCAGACAATAATAATTACTGTTATTGATTATTACTGTATGAATTTTATTAGATTTATTTGATGTGCTGAGGATGAATTTGTTACAGATTGTTTATTATTTTGTTTGTTAATTAGCCTGCTTATGGGAGCAAAAAGCTTTCACAAAGCAGCTTATAATGTTAAAGTGACAGAAATTAATTATTATTATTGCATGTATATCGCACCTTTCTTCCAAGAACTCAAGAAAGCATACACGATTATCCTTTCCACATTATCTCCTGTGCGGAAGGTTAGGCTGAGAGAAAGTGGTTAGCCCAAGGTCCCAAAATGAATGTCATAGCTGAGTGGGGATTTGAACCTTGGTGTGCCCAGTCCTAATCTAACATTCTTAACGACTACACCACACTTAAAGCCATACAAATAAATATAACAAACAATAATATTAAAACTGATTTTGTTTAAAACAGTTTATTGTCAACTGCCTTGTTGTTGCCATTATGTGCCTTCAAGTCAATTACAACTTACGGCGATGCTACAAATCAGCGACCTCCAAGAGCATCTGTTATAAACCACTTGTTCAGATCTTGTAAGTTCAGACCTGTGGCTTCTTTTATAGAATGAATCCATCTCGTTTGGCCTTCCTTTTTTTCTACTCCCTTCTGTTTTCCCCAGCATTATTGTCTTTTCTAGTGAATCATGTCTTCTCATTATGTGTCCAGAGTATGATAACCTCAGTTTCATCATTTTAGGATCTTGTTCTAACACCCAATTATTTATCTTTTTCACAGTCCATGGTATGTATGCACAAAGCTCTCCTCCAACACCACATTTCAAATAAGTTGATTTTTCTCTTATCTGCTTTTTTTCATTGTCCAGCTTTCACATCCATACATAGAGATCGGGAATACCATGGTCTGAATGATCCTGACTTTAGTGTTCAGTGATACTTTTACTGTGAAAATATAATAAAGATAAGTGAGTTATTGATTCAGGGCCTCATAGTATCCATTTAATTTCTCCATAGTTGTTTCTTCTCCTGATCACTGTTAGAATAAATCCCACTATTGTCAGTTAAAGGGCTCCACTGGGCTGTCAAATACACTCACATATTTTGTTAGGAAGCAGAAGGTAACTACAGCCAATGTAATAGCCAAAACTGATTATTTGTTCCCTTTTGAGTTGGCCAGAAGTTCCAGATACAGGCTGTTAGGCTGGGGGGCTACCCCTTAATTTTTCCTACCCCCCTAAAATTGTTTACAATAAATAAATTTATTGCAGCAAGAAATTATCTCTCCTACTTTTGGTTGCCCCCCCCCAACTTTTAGCTTGACTGTGGGCTTGTCCAGATATACAGAGCAAGGTTATTTCTAGGCCCTGATCTTTGTCCCTGTTCTATATTTTTCTCAGATAGTCTGTATCTGAGCAAAAACGCATGGTCATCTGTATAAATGAACTGGACATACAAAAGATAAGGCCAAGAAGGAAAAGGACTCAGAGAAGCCTTGAAAGCAAGATATCACTTCTTGTGCCCCTAGAAGTGCTTTCAATTAAGAAAATAATCAAGGGCAGAAATGGCTATTAGAAACACTGAAAAAAAGAAACTGAATTAAACTAGTTTTTGCAGTTTCACATTTTGAAATGTCAGCCTCTTGTCTTTAAGGTGCCACAACACTCTCTCTCTCTCTCTCTCTCTCTCTCTCTCATAAATGTAGTTTCTTTAGATATACATATTCCCACCATCCTCCAATGAGGGATAAATGGTAGATAAACTATCTCGTATGCCAGGAACTTCCAGACTTAAGGAAAGAATCCAAAATCCATCTATCTTCATGATTTTAGAGAGAAAGGATCATTTTCATTAGGATGTGACTTTTGCATCATCCAGCCCTTCCTAGAGAGAGAGAGAGAGAGACAGCTGATCATGATGCTGATGGAGCAGTAAGAAGGAAGAGTGAAGAACAGTAAGAAGGAAGACTCACCAGATGTCCTCTGGGCCTTTTCTATTCACTGGGTCAGAGCACTTTCACAGGATGTTGGTCATCTGCTGCTTTATTCCTATTAAATTAAATTAGATAGCTGATTGGAACATTCCCATTTGGCCTCTGTAGATAGAGAAAGTGATACAAAAGGAGCCAGTGAGGAGGCAACATTTGGGATTTTTAAACGTTTAACTTAGTACTCAACACATTTAATTAAGAAGCCATCTCTGCTAGTTCTACCACTTTGAGATAATTATATATGGTATAATGTGAAAACTGCCAATCACATCAGACTAATTGGTAGGTTTTCATTAAATAGTCTAAATGGACATTCCAGCCATAAAGCTGAAAAAGTAACATCTAAATTCTATGCATGCATATAGTTCCTGTATATTACACATACTGCACAAAGGCTGACACTACTATATATTTATAGATAATATATTTATATATATTTATTCCATGGAAGAGTGCTTTACCATTAACAATGAGCCCCAAACAATGTGAGAGAACCAGGTTGGCTCTCAGAGAAAAATATTCAGGAATCAGCAGCCTGCCACAATACACATCAAATAAAGGAAGACCAGTTCTTGCTTTATCCATATTTACATGGATATTTATTCCAGTTTTATGTAAAAAGTCCAGAATCCATAGTTGGAGAATACCTTTATTAGGACCAACTGAAATGCCACAAAATAGTAGTAAGGTTTGAGTTCTCCAGATTCGGGCAAGATGCTACACAAAGCAGAGGGTAGGCTTTTTGTGTAAGTACAGTAGGGCCCCCCTCATACGGCGGGTTACATTCCAGACCCCCGCCTAAAAGCAAAACCCACCTAAAAGCAGAACTTCAATAAAATGACGCCCGAAAAATGCTGTAAAAGCGGAACAAGCGCCATATGAGTGGGCCCTTACTCTAATTTTAGCCGCCGTATTAGCGGAACGCCAAAAAGTGGGCTTCCGAAAAGCGGGCCCTACTGTATTCAGAGTTTACATAATGATATATTGTTATCTTTTATGAAAAGTCCCCCTTTAAGTTACGTAGCTTGTTTTCTACTTCCACATCTGCTTCCACAATTTAACAACTGTTCCAAATTTGTAGCCTTCAGTAAAATCACACTTGTGGTAGTTACAATATTGTTGGAACTTATGCACATCACCAGCACCTTACTTTTTATAATGGAATAACATTGTTGGTGTTGAAATTTTTACAGTATTCCCTGTTGCAGCTCTCCTTATGTTCCGTAATTATTGCTATCTTACATTGCCTGACAAATTTGAAAGGTGACCTAAGCTATTTTCCAGTATTCATGCAGCTTCTCTCTTCCCTTGACAAAATCAAAACATATCCCCTTCGTTAAAGAATGCAATTTCTCTAAATGAAAGGGGGAGGGAGCATGGACACAGGGATGTTTTAATCTTTTCAACCTCCCCACATTGCTCTTTAAATCACCCCACACCACTGGCACCATCACATTTAGTTTGGGCCAAAAAGAAACAGGCTATACAGGATTACTTTTAATGTTTTTACAACCAGACCTAAACAATGCAGTTGTCTTTGTTTATGGAAGTAAACTTTAATCACTGCTGCCACTGACATTTTAAAAATTTAAGTGTTGTAGTAGTTCAGTAATTCCTGCCAAATCGAGTTAATAGTCCTATGTTGGGCAACACAGAATCATACAATAATAGAGTTGGAAGGCCACTGAGTCCAACCCCCAGCTCAGTGCAGGAATCCAAGTCGAAGCATACCCAACAGGTGACTGTCCAGCTGCCTCTTGAATGTCTCCAGTGTTGGAGAGCCCATCTCCTCCCTAGGTGATTGGTTCCATTGTCGTTCTGCTCTAACAGTTAGGATGTTTTTCCTGATGTTCAGCTGAAATCTGGCTTCCTGCAACTTGAGCCCATTATTCCATGTCCTGAACTCTGGGATGATTGAGAAGACATCCCGGCCCTCCTCTGTCTGACAACCTTTTAAGTACTTGAAGAGTGTTGTCATATCTCCCCTCAGTCTTCTTGAGACTAAACATGCCCAGTTCTTTCAGTCTCTCCATGTAGAGCTTTGTTTCCAGTCCCCTGATCATCCTTGTTGCCCTCCACTGAACCTGTTGTCTGCATCCTTCTTAAAGTGTGGTGTCCAGAACTTAACAGAGTACTCAGGATGAGGCCTAACCAGTGAACTAGTACTTCACATAATTTGGAAACTATACATCTGTTAATGCAGCCTAAAATAGCATTTGACTTTTTTGCAGCTGCATTGTACTGTTGGCTCATATTTAGCTTGTGATCAATGACAATTCCAAGATCCTTCTTGTATATAGTATAACTGTGCATTTGGCTTCTTTTTCCTAGATGTAGAACTTTGCACTTATCCCTGTTAAATTTCATTCTGTTTTCAACCCTATACTCCAGACTATCAAGATCACTTTGAATTTTGTTTCTGTCTTCCAGGGCATTAGCTGTCCCTGCCAATTTTGTATCATCTACAGATTTGATAAGCATTCCCTGCACTTCATCATCTAAGTCATTAATAAAAACGTTGAAGAGCACTGGGCCCATGACTGAACCCTGTGGTAACCCACTCATTCCCTGCCTCCAGTTTGAGAAGAAACCATTGATAAGAACTCTTTGAGTACGATTCTGTAGCCAACTGTGGATCCACCTCGTAGTTGTTCCACCCAGCCCACATTTATCTAGCTTGCTAATCAGAAGAACAGATATACGTAAGATGGCGTCGGTGACGGCAGCTGCTTCCACCCACCCCGTCTCCCACAGAAGACGCTGCTGACGCGGTGACACGAAAATGGGTTGCGAGAGACCGGAAGATAATGGAGTTTTGACCCTTACCTCGGCTGAGTGGCAGCTGCCTCCTGTTTGCCAGCGAGGCCACCGAGGTAGTCTTTCCCCGCAAAGAAAGCCGGCTGAGGGGCGTCTGAAGGCTGACCTAGTTTCAGCCACCGCGGCCATGGCTCCACTTTCTGGGAGGCTTTTTCCTTGTGGAGAGGGGGGATGCAAGGGAGACCAACCCACAGGTACGCCGTTCCAACACGTGAGGGGAGATAGTGACAGCGGCGGCTGTTCTCGGCCTGCCCCCCATGCTCGTTTTCATCGCCTATTGCCCAGCGCCACTGAGGAGCTTCTTTGCTTCGGTGGACTCACAAGCAAGACTTCCCCAGAGACGTGCCGGTGCCATCAGCCACTCAATGCCACTTGACACCGATGCTTGTGATCGGGCTGCCGGGAAGAGCTAGGGCGGCGACTGGTGGAGACTAAAAGTTGTTAGAAAGAATGAGACTGCGTATAACATCATGGTTGGAGTGCTCTAGTAGCTAAGTTGAAACTGCTTTAATTTCCTTCTACTCTTGTAATATTGATTAGACGTGTAATGCGGCCTCCTTTAATATGTTATGTTATATTTTTAGTTTGAAAATAGGTTTTGTGTTGTTGTAATATTTGCTATTTGTTATTTTTTCTATTATGGTTGTATTATTTTGCTCGAAATTGTTTTGTAATTGTTTGCTTTTGTTGTAAGCTATTTCAATTATAATGTTTTTGCTTCCTTTTTGTAAGTCGCTTTGAGTTCTATTGTTGAAAAAAAGCGACTAATAAATACTAGTAATAAATAAATAAATAATATCATGGGACACTTTGTCAAAAGCTTTGCTGAAGATATATTATGTCCACAGCATTCCCACAGTTTACGGGGGGGGGGCTGTACCTGATCAAAAAATGAGATTAAATTAGTCTGGCAGGATTTGTTCTTGATAAATCCATGTTGGCTTCTAGTAATCACTGCATTGTATTCAAGGTGCTTACAAACTGACCACTTTATCATTTGCTCCAGAATTTTTCCAGGGATTGATGTCAGACTGACTGGTCGGTACTTCCCAGGTTCCTTTTTTTGGCCTTTTTGAAGACAGGGACAACATTAGCCTTTCTATAGTCATCCTGCACTTCACCCATCCGCCATGATTTTGCAAAGATAATAGATAGTGGTTCCAAGAGTTCTTCAACCAGTTCCTTCATTACTTTAGGATGCAGTTCATCAAGCCCTGGAGATTTAAACTCATTGAAAGGGATTAGGTATTCCTTGACCATTTGTCTGTCAATCTCAAACTGTAATCCTGCCCCTTCAACTTGTACTTCATGTCTACCAGGAGGGACAAAACTGAGCCAACATAGGAATTGAGCACTTCTGCCTTTTCTTTGTCATCTCTTATTTGCCATTCTCATTGAATAGCTGAACCACCATTTCTTTTCTTTTCTCGGTCTTTTACAATGCATACATCTGAACAAAGGTTTTTGGTGTTTTTAGCATCCATAAGAACATAAGAAGAGCCTGTTGGATCAGGCCAGTGGCACATCTAGTCCAGCATCCTGTTCTCACAGTGGCCAACCAGGTGCCTGGGGGAAGCCCGCAAGCAGAACCTGAGTGCAAGAACACTCTCCCCTCCTGAGGCTTCCGGCAACTGGTTTTCAGAAGCATGCTGCCTCTGACTAGGGTGGCAGAGCACAGCCATCATGGCTAGTAGCCATTGATAGCCCTGTCCTCCATGAATTTGTCTAATCTTCTTTTAGAGCCATCCAAGCTGGTGGCCATTACTGCATCTTGTGGGAGCAAATTCCATAGTTTAACTATGCGCTGAGTAAAGAAGTACTTCCTTTTGTCTGTCCTGAATCTTCCAACATTCAGCTTCTTTGAATGTCCACGAGTTCTAGTATTATGAGAGAGGGAGAAGAACTTTTCTCTATCCACTTTCTCAATGCCATGCATAATTTTATACACTTCTATCATGTCTCCTCTGACCCGCCTTTTCTCTAAACTAAAAAGCCCCAAATGCTGCAACCTTTCCTCGTAAGGGAGTCGCTCCATCCCCTTGATCATTCTGGTTGCCCTCTTCTGAATCTTTTCCAACTCTATAATATCCTTTTTGAGATAAGGCAACCAGAGCTGTACACAGTATTCCAAATGCGGCCGCACCATAGATTTATACAACGGCATTATGATATCGGCTGTTTTATTTTCAATACCTTTCCTAATTATCGCTAGCATGGAATTTGCCTTTTTCACAGCTGCCGCACACTGGGTCGACATTTTCATCGTGCTGTTCACTACAACCCCGAGGTCTCTCTCCTGGTCGGTCACCGCCAGTTCAGACCCCATGAGCGTATATGTGAAATTAAGATTTTTTGCTCCAATATGCATAATTTTACACTTGTTTATATTGAATTGCATTTGCCATTTTCCCGCCCATTCACTCAGTTTGGAGAGGTCTTTTTGGAGCTCTTCGCAATCCCTTTTTGTTTTAATAACCCTGAACAATTTAGTGTCGTCAGCAAACTTGGCCACTTCACTGCTCACTCCTAATTCTAGGTCATTAATGAACAAGTTGAAAAGTACAGGTCCCAATACCGATCCTTGAGGGACTCCACTTTCTACAGCCCTCCATTGGGAGAACTGTCTGTTTATTCCTACTCTCTGCTTTCTGCTTCTTAACCAATTCCTTATCCACAAGAGGACCTCTCCTCTTATTCCATGACTGCTAAGCTTCCTCAGAAGTCTTTGGTGAGGTACCTTGTCAAACGCTTTTAGAAAGTCTAAGTACACTATGTCCACTGGATCACCTCTATCTATATGCTTGTTGACGCTCTCAAAGAATTCTAGTAGGTTACTGAGACAGGACTTTCCCTTGCAGAAGCCATGCTGGCTCTGCTTCAGCAAGGCTTGTTCTTCTATGTGCTTAGTTAATCTAGCTTTAATCATACTTTCTACCAGTTTTCCAGGGACAGAAGTTAAGCTAACTGGCCTGTAATTTCCGGGATCCCCTCTGGATCCCTTTTTGAAGATTGGCGTTACATTTGCCACTTTCCAGTCCTCAGGCCCGGAGGAGGACCCGAGGGACAAGTTACATATTTTAGTTAGCAGATCAGCAATTTCATA
Source organism: Rhineura floridana (assembly GCF_030035675.1). Classification (NCBI taxonomy): domain Eukaryota; kingdom Metazoa; phylum Chordata; class Lepidosauria; order Squamata; family Rhineuridae; genus Rhineura; species Rhineura floridana. Next base: position 131,327,629 of record NC_084481.1, on the reverse strand, counting down.
TTTGAGTTCTTTGAGAACTCTCGGGTGGATGCCATCCAGGCCTGGTGATTTGTCAGTTTTTATATTGTCCATTAAGCCTAGAACTTCCTCTCTCGTTACCACTATTTGTCTCAGTTCCTCAGAATCCCTTCCTGCAAATGTTAGTTCAGGTTCAGGGATCTGCGCTATATCTTCCACTGTGAAGACAGATGCAAAGAATTCATTTAGCTTCTCTGCAATCTCCTTATCGTTCTTTAGTACACCTTTGACTCCCTTATCATCCAAGGGTCCAATCGCCTCCCTAGATGGTCTCCTGCTTTGAATGTATTTATAGAATTTTTTGTTGTTGGTTTTTATGTTCTTAGCAATGTGCTCCTCAAATTCTTTTTTAGCATCCCTTATTGTCTTCTTGCATTTCTTTTGCCAGAGTTTGTGTTCTTTTTTATTTTCTTCATTCGGACATTCTTCATCCCTCGCTAACCTCAGCTCATTCTCAGCTTTAGTTTTCCTGACGCCATCCCTGCAATTCTGTGCTACCTGTCTTCACTCTTCCTTTGTTGTCTGGCCTTCCTTCCACTTCCTGTATGTGTCCTTTTTCTTTTCAGGTCATCTCTAAGCTTTTTGTGAAGACACATTGGCTTTTTCTGCTAACTTTCACCTTTTTTTCTTGTTGGAATTGTTTGCAATTGTGCCTTTAGAATTTCCTTTTTTAGAAACTCCCACTCATCTTGGGTTGCTTGCCATGGGACCTTATCATTGTTCTGAGTTTATTAAAATTGGCTTTCTTGAAGTCTAGAGTAAGCATATGGCTACTCTCAGCTTTTGCTTCCTTTAAAATCAAGAACTCAAGTGTAGCATGGTCACTTTCCCGTAGAGTTCCCGTAACTGTCACTTCATCCACTGTTGGTTCGAATTAAATCAAGGATAGCTGATCCTCTCATTCGTTCCTTCACTTTCTGTAGGAGAAAGTTATCAGCAACACAAGTCAGCAATTTCTTGGAGGGACCACATTTGACAGAATTGGTCTTCCAATAGGTATCTGGGTAATTGTAGTCCCCCATTACTTCTACTGTACTACATTATGCCTTCTTGAAACAATGGCAATTTGCTTTACAAAAGTTTCATCCTTGTCTTCTTCATTAGGTGGTCAATAGTAGACTCCAACCACCATGTTCCTTTTATTCCTTGCCCCATTTTATTTTAATCCAGATACTCTCGACAGGACTACCAAGCTTATCCTCCTGTATTTCTGTGCTGGGATATATATTTTTAACATATAGTGTGATTCCGCTTCCCCTTCTGTTCTTTTTGAACAAGATATACTTTAATTGCTGTAGTCCAGTCATGGGAGTCATCCCATCAAGTTTCAGTGGTAGATGATGCAAAACTAGCAAGGGAAGACTTGCCTCTGTCAAGGGCTGAGTGAAGTCCAGCTTCCAAGGCTTCTCACCCTTACCTTAGATATCCTCAGGGGGAGCTGTTGTCTGCCAACTACCATCATGGGTCGTGCAAGGTCCTCGCCTCAGAGATCCTCAGTGAGCCTGCTGGCTAGTGAAATGAAGAAAAACCAAGAATGGGAGGGGTTGTTGTCTGAATAAACCTAGTATCATATGATTTCTGATTATACAAATCTTGGATGTGGTTGTATTCTGCAAGTACTTCGTAAGCCACATACAACCTCCTGAGGCTGTAAAGTATTCTATCCTGAGGATACAAGTATTCTAAATGAAGGAATGAATGAAAACTGCTTTATCATGAAAATCCTAGAGAATCAGTTTCGGATATTTTCACAAGTGATACTAATCTGAAATGTGCAACTTACAAATATGTTACATCCTAACCAGTATAGGTTTAACATGCAAATAACAGGTTCAGGGAAAGTATCATGTATGAAAACATTTACTGAGTGAGTGTCTGCAGAAAATACAGACTTAAATTTGTGACCATATGTTCTGTCTTTTCAGTTCTCAATACTCAGATCAGCAACATGAGTACTTGCTGAGTACTAGGTGAGTACTAACACGGCCTGCCCAAGACCTTTTGCAGCCTGAGGCAGAGCAGCAAATGGCATCCCCACCCCCCTCATCCCAAGGTAGACAGTACCAAAGACTGGCCAAATTATTTTAGCACCTTATCTGAGACAGAAAATCCCTCAAGCACCTCTCCTTTCCCTGGAAGTAAGAATACAACACTAATAAATTAAGTAACCGACTGTGTATTGCTCTTTCATGATGCTCAAAATCAGCTGGCCAAGGTGGTCACCTCTCTCTGTCTTATGGTAGGGTGGCCCCAACTACTAGGAATGCTACAATAATGTTAATGAACTTACATGGTATTCTCCATCTCCAGTACCTGTATTCTTTCAATATTACTAATGAAAATAAAGTTGTGTATATTTCTGTGTACGTACAAAGTAAGAGAAACCTTAATTTAAGTAATAGGGGAAATCTGTTCATTCTGAATCTCTTTGTTGCATTAATTCCATGTATAAAGTTCCTGGCCTTCTCAGTGAGAGTTTCACATGGAAAACATGTCCAGGTTTACATCTGGCTGATACGTAAAACCATAGTAGGTCAGAAGACTATTTTAAGGCATATTCTTAAGGTGATGGGAGAAAATTTACCCTTGCAGTCAACAATTGTCAACTTAATCTGTCCCTCTAGTTTGGACTTGGAAACTGATGTGACTGGGATTTTCAAAAGGCAGATAGATCAGTTCAGCTATAATTCATCCGACTCCCCACGATCTTAATTGAAAATGTCACCCTGAGGCCCATATTCAAAACAGTTACATGGAAATGAGGTCTAATTCTGATATTAATTTCTAATGGGCTGAGGTTATCATGAGGAGACTTTCTGCTGTATTTTATTATTGTTATTAGATTTATATCCCGCCCTTCCTCCCAGAAGGAGACCAGGGCAACAATACATATACTTCAGTGTACAACTGGGGTCATCAGTGTTCCCTCAGACACTCCCTTGGCATCTACCAAGGCCCCCTGCCCCTCTCAATTTTACTTTTTAATTGAGGTTTTCTTTTACCTTTTGTTGTTTGTTTGAAGGGTTGCCTTTTGGTAGTGGTGGGCTGCCTGCTTTTTTGTCTGTTTTACTTATTTTGGAGGGATGTAGGTGCGCTACCTGTTCTTTGTGTGGAGGGGTCAGAGATCACCAGTCGTTCTGTGAAATTGGTATTTTGTGGTGACCACAATAGTTTCTTAGATTTCCAAATGTGCCACCTGGGACTAAAAAGGTTGAAGATCTCTGATTTATGTAGTGAGATCTGATGTTTGCCATGTCTTGAAAAAGCAAATTTCAATTTTCTCTAGCATGCAGCAGTGACAGGAAATGTCATATCAAAAATATATCTCAGGATTGCACATGGATTCATTGTTTTCAAACTATGTAATATCAAGAGCCTAACACATTTGTTAGAAGTAAGTTACACTGAAATCAATGGAACATTAAACACGGGCCAAGTCCTCTTTTTCAGCAGTTTTTGCTGAAGTGGTACATTAAACACACCAGTTTTTCAAACTTGGAGGGGGAGGTAGAAACTAATTCATTGAGGGGAAGGAGTACTGCCAAAATAAAAACGACAAGAAAACATACATAACAATGTGCTAGCTCTTAGGCAGATATTGTTCTCTCTTAAAACAGTCTAAATGTTTAAATTTTAATTCTAAGTATGTATGTTTTTGCCCTGTTTATATAACTATGCTGAAGATTTCATATATAGACCAACTGAACAAAAAAAAATGTGATTAAGGATTAACATAAGTATAGAAAAATACCTGAATTTGACAGATGACAATACTAGTATAAATTGAAAAATGATAAATTACAAACTAAGAGGACAATATAGGGTTGAAGTTCCATTGATTTTAGTGGAAAAGTTAAGCATATACATAATACTCTCCCTCTGGAATCAATGGTACATCAAAGTGATCATATCTGTATGAAACATACTTTGCATAAGGGTCTCTCTGGCATTTTTGCTGGCACATAATTTGATTACCTTGTGTCCTTTGGATGAAATACTTGTTTATGAACTGTAAAGTATCTTTATCTTTATGAAGTGAAAATTAGTTTTCCAAAACTAGTTTTAGAAAGCACTGTGTCAATATTTATATGAAGCTATTTATGTCAGAGCAATATCCAGACTGATTTGTAAAAGGGTCTTATTTTTCATATATGATTATATTTTGGCATGTTTGTGGCCTGAATTCTGTTCTATGTGCAGAGCTCACAAAAAATGAAATTTTGGAGCACATCTGGAATTTTCCACGGAGCTAAGGATTTTCATTTTATTAAGGATATACAACTGGCAAAAGATTGTATGCTGTATTTGGAATTAGGAAGTAGAACATCACACTTCTAGTCAGCTTCCACATAGTGGCTTGTAAGGTACTGTGGCAGTGCTATGCTGGGCATCCATATGAACCTGCCCAGGCACTGAGATTTATTTTTATTTATTTATTTATTTATTTATTTTATTGCACTTTTAGACCGCCCTATAGCAACAGGCTCTCAGGGCGGTGTACAACAGGATAAAAACACATTTAAAACCAGCGAATGTGAATACAACATATAAATATAAAACACATTAAAAACAGATTAAGACAAAATTAATAAAAAATACAATTAATTAACTATAACATTAAAATTAAAACAAGACTAAAATGCCTGGGCAAAGAGGTAGGTCTTTTCCTGGCACCGAAAAGATATCAAAGAAGGCGCCAGGCGTATCACGTCAGGGAGGGCATTCCATAATTCGGGGGCCACCAGCGAGAAGGCCCTAGATCTCCCTCAGAGACCCTGTTTGTGTGCCCATCTGTGAAGTCAATCCAGTGGGCAGGCCTGAGAGACAGGTCCTTTTCTTTGGTGGCTCCCAGACTCTTGCACTCTCTCGTCTCAGAGTTCTGCATGGCCTCTGCACTAAATGGATTATTAAAATCCATATTTTTCAAACTGCCTTTTACAAAAGACTTTTTCTGCAGAGTTTTAAGATACCTAAAGTTATCAACAAAGGGAAGTTTTTAAGACCTTTCCATATGTTCCCTCTGAGCACCAAACTAGACTTTACAAATGTGTATGTATTTAACATGGTGTTCAGAGGAAAAAACTACATCAACTGGATAATTAACTGGATCGGAGCAGGTATGGATTTAACCCTTTCCTCCCATGCTGCAGCAGTTCTGAGAAAAAATCCTGTTCTGAAGCTGATACTAATTTTGCAAAGAAATTCCCCATTAGTGCCCACAAGTCCCTTCTCAATGGCAAAAAAATCCCATCTGAATTTCATCCATGGGTGGTGAGAGGGAAAGGCAGAATAGCTGTTTGCCATTTATACTAAGCTTCAAGATACTGTTGTATCTGTCTGTCTACCAGCCTTCCTGTGGACAAACCCTGCAAAAAAGGGGGGAACTCCTTATTTTTACATAGCTTATGCTCTGGATAGCGTCCTTCTTTATCCTTTGACTTTGACATGAAAATTAATGTTTATAGCAGCTACAATACCTTGGAAGTCCTCAGCTAAAAGCAATTGTGAGGTTTTAAGTGTGTTGTTTCAGACAGCTTGGTTCTACTTGAAAACCATTCTCCTCTCATTATTGTCTAGCCTTTGAATTCAGAGTTGGCAAACTGGTCGCTTTATGTCTTTGAGGCATATGGAAATTGATGATGAAAGTGTCTAGTGTAACTCGAAATATAATTTGATGAAAACTGAAGCAGTGAACTGTGAGAAACTGCTAAATCAGTGTCATCAAACAGTGGTTGAAAAATAATGAAACAGAAATACTACCAGGACATATGAAGAATGCCAGGCAAAGACTGTGAAATAACATGGTAAATGCAAAAATTAGGGGAATGTATAACATCTATTTTTAAACAAATGCCAATCGCCCTTCCGCACAGAAAGCACAACATAAAATTCCATTCCATGTGACATCATGACTTGAGTAAATTATTGAGACCCAAAGTTGGATACCAGTTATTTATAAGGAACTCCATATTTGGCCCTGCCACTGGAAACAAAACACATAACCACTTGTCTAACAAGAACACTTTGTCAGGGCTCATTCAAATTCTAGCAATGCATCTAGTCTTTCATGGAAAAGAAAGAAATCAAAATAAACCATGCCCTACAGTTTAAGAATAACATTGCAAATAATGGCGAAACCTCAGCAATTAAAAGATGCCACTTCTATAGAAGTTAGCAAATCATGAAGCAATTGTAACTTTGTAAGCTGATACGGAGACTGCAGTAAGCGGCCTGGGAGACAGCTTTGTTTTTGTTTCTGGATGGAGTCAAGATAAACTGGAACTATCCACAAAACTAAAAATAAAGGAATTATGGCAAATTTCTGTTGTGCATGTTTGATTATATTAGTAAAATCACCGAATATACTTTTTAGAAAAAAAAGTTAAAGAGTCTGTTCTGCTGTATCAAGAATCAGCTGGCAACATACCTCAAGAAAAAATTGTGAGCCTGTATTTTCTAAGACATGCCACAAAATGTCTTCCTGTAGGTTATAGAAAGACAGAGACAGCTGGAAGAATTTGAGCTCAGATTTTTATGTTAGTTCTACACCTAATGCAAAGGGAATGCTGATGATTAATCATGAGCTATGTGTGTTATTTCATTATTGTTTCATAATGCAGTCAAAAAAGTAATATTCAGATCTTAAGAAAATAACCCTATTATATGAACAAGAGAGAAAAGCCTTAGCACTGGTTCAGGAATTAGATTACCACCAACTTTTCCACAAAAAACACCATACAATAAATGTATGAATGTCATATAAATAATATTCCCCACTTTTCTTTTACATTTTCAAAACAGTATTTAGATGTTTATCATTATGTCATGAATATCATGCCTAATAAAACTGTAAATGCATGTCTCATACCAAAGTCCAACAGTTTACAGCAAAATTATATAGCCACAAGATTGGCTGTATTCTATAGCCAGGGTGGATTTTTTGCATTCGGCAATGTTACATTGAAAATACCCTCCATGCCATTCTGCTGCTTTCCATAAGCTCATTTCAAAACAAAACCTTACAAAATTTATAGTGCTGAACTCAGAAACACTTGCTTAACAACCCTCTAAATTTTCATGATGATACCCAAAACAGTCAGAGAATGCAGAGCTCAAAGTGTAAAAAGAGAGGGGAAAAGCAGACCCCTTTTGGACGTTGTTCTGTCAAGAGTTCTCATAATTTGCTGAAATTAATTAAAAATCAGCCATATTCACAGAGTACCTGTAATCCTATTAATGACCTTGCCCCATACTCCCCATGAGGGGAGACAGACTTGGTTTGCCATCAGGGAAGGCTGTTTCCACATGCCTTGCCTCACCCTCCAGCCTTCAAAAGGGAGCTGCCTTCAGGAGAAGGACTATGAGGGGAGAGAGACTCAGTTTGGCATCAGGGGAGGCTGTTTCCACCTACCTTGCCCCACTCTCCAGCCCTGGAGGCTTTCAAACACAGCTTCTTTCAGAGGAGTTTCTGGCCCTTTGGGTTGAGCTTTGGGGGATGGAGGGAAATTTTGTATCAGCTTGGGGGTCAGTTTTTAAATATTTTTGCTTTGGCTTTGTTGAGCTTTATGCTTATTTTGTTTTGATGTACTGTATATAGATATATTTTCTTAATTTAGTGATTATACTCTTTATTATGTGTTGTGTTATTGCATTGGATTAATTGTGTGAACTGCTTTGAGCACATGTATATTTGTGGAAAATGCGGTATATAAATAAACTTAATAGTAATAATAATACTCTGACCTTCATCTTCTACAGTTTAAAAGTAAAAAAAAAAAGCCTGGCTGATTTTTAATTAATTTAAGAAATTTTACATTGAACTCAATTATAATGTTGAGCATGCTCAGTAAGAACCAACTGTCAATGTTCCAAAAGCCAGACTAACAGCTGCTTGACTTGCCTAATCAGGGGGTCACACCCACGCCAGGCCTTTATTTCACTTGAGACAGTCATGGCTTCCCCCAAAGAATCCTGGGAAGTGTAGTTTGTGAAGGGTCCTCAAGAGGAGACTCCTATTCCAGTGACAGAGCTCCAGTGGCCAGAGTGGTTTAACAGACAGCCTCTCTGACTGAAGCTCTGTGAGGGGAACAGAGCATCTCCTAGCAACTCTCAGCACCCTTCACTAACTACACTTCCCAGGATACTTTGGGAGAAGCCATGACTGTGTAAAGTGAAATAAAGGCCTGTTGCAGTTTAAAAGTTAAAAAAAATGTCTGGCTGATTTTTAATTAGAGCCAGTGTGGTATAGTGGTTAAGGTGTTGGACATTGAATCCCGACACAGCCATGAAGCTCACTGGGTGACTTTGGGCCAGTCACGGTCTCTCCGCCTCAGAGGAAGGCACTGGTAAATCCCCTCTGAATACCACTTACCGTGAAAATCCTATTCATAGGGTTGCCATAAGTCGGAATCGACTTGAAGGCAGTCCATCATCATCATTGATTTTTAATTAAGAAATTTTACATTGAAGTCTATTATAATGTGGTGCATGATCAGTAAGAACCGACTGTCAGTGTTTTAAAAGCCAGACTTACAGCTGTTTGGCTTGGCTAATCAGGTGGCTAAACCCAGGCCAGGCCTTTATTTCACTTTAGACAGTCATGGCTTCCCCCAAAGAATCCTGGGAAGTGTAGGTTGTGAAAGGTGCTGAGAGTTGATAGGAGACTCCTGTTCCCCTGACAGAGCTGCAGTGGCTAGAGTGGTTTAACAGACAGCCCCTCTTCTGTGGATTTTAGCTCTGCGAGCTGAATACAGAGTCTCCTAGCAACTCTCAGCATAGTTCACAAAATGCACTTCTGGTTTGGTGTGGATGTGGCCAGGATCAGCTTTGGTTTAAATTTGGGTGGAAGGCTACATGTGCCTGCTGTAGAATAAAAAGGTGGGGGAAACGCTGAAAAGCCATGATACTGTTCACAATGTTTTCCTTTTGGAAAGGAAAGGGGCTTCCCCTCTGGCCAGTGCCCACCCACCCAATCTTCTCCCCTCCTTGCCCCTCCCCCAGGTCAGTTTTACCTATCCTAAACATGATTGCACAGAAATAAATCCCACTGAACTCAAAAGGTATGCAAATGAACAAACCCACCCTCCCTTCTCCTCCCTCCTTCCCCCTCCCTGTTGCCCCTTCCCTCCTCCTTCCTTTGCCTCACCCTCCCCATCCTCTTCCAATCTCCTCCTCTCCCCCATGGTCAGTTTTACCTATCCTAAGCATGATAGCATGGGAGTAAATCCCACTGAACTCAATAAACGTGCAAATGATCAAATCTGCACTTCTCCCCTTCCCCTCCTGCCTGCTCCCCTCCCCCTTCTCCCCTCCCCATTCCCTGTGGTCAGTTTCACCTATCCTAAGCATGATTGCAGGGGAGTAAATCCCACTGAACTCAGTAAGCATGCAAATGATCAATTCATTCTCAGCAAACTTGCACAGGATCCCATTTCTTACCTCACGGATTAAAAAGCAGAGAAATTCACTAACAGGCAAAAAACCTGGCAGTTTAAGAATGTACCTATAGCTCACAGGAAATTAGGCAGCTATAGTGAATGCACCCATGAGACATGGCCTCCTCTCTGAGATATTGTACTGCTGCCCTACAAATTTGTCAAAATGCAAACACAATTTGGGTTGGTCTTTCACAGTTCAATCTACTTCTTGTGTAACTTGGAAGAATTTGGTAACGTGCCTCTGAGCACATGGTGAGTGGTGGCAACACCTACAATCAGCCCAAATAATAGTAGACATGCGCTGTGCTGATCTTATTTTAGCAGGGAGGAAGCAATATTAAGATACAGTTGATATAATTCAGATAGTCACTTTAAATATGTTTGATTTACTTTGCAACTTTAGTTTCCTACAGTAAATCATTTTCTTTTGCTTCTCTTTCTGTGAATATGTGGAGCACAGCAACACTTTGCAAAACATATACTAACAATTGTGGAATAATAGCACTCACTATTCTGCAGTATAATCTCCAGCGGACATCAGGAGTGTCTCAGTTTGCACAAGATAAAACACTGGGATGTGAAATATATTCTAGCAAATTTCAAGGTGTGCTTTATGTTGTTAATTAACCATGTCCACCTTTCCGTAAATGAAGTGGTTTAAACATAGCAGGCTGAAACCATGCATCTTGGACAGGCCAAGTTTGTTTTTTCTAACAGCTAGAGTCATTGCTTAAGTAGCAACATATTGTCATCAGTCTGGTTTTACATCAAACTGCAGTTTCAGATTCAACTGTTAATGCACCTAAAGTAGAAATAGAACATAACCTTCAATTTGAAACACAAAAGCTATCTTCACCATCATATCGCATTGACTAATAAAAAGGCTTTGAAATTAATAAAAATAAATTTGACACAGTTTTCTACGATGAATAATGAGCAAAATAAAATTTTCTAGATTAGATTCTCTGTAGAAACAATAGTAACACAGGAAAGAAGCAAAGTAAGAAGAACACCAACAAACATACAAAAATGTAATTCTCCATCTTTGGAGATGGCAGGTGTTCCCACCACTCTTTGCTTCCAAAAGTAAATTTGGCCCCTGAATGCATAACTAGGTTTACTGGGTAGCTTGCACATGAAGAATGGAGTATATGGCACTACCAGGAGATCTATCTAGGGCACAAAAATTGCTTGTTATTATACCACTCACACTCATACCTGCAGCTATTATGTCTTACTTTCATGAGATTCTTCTCCCTGTCATAGAGCTTTCTATTCACGTGAACAGAATACCCACCCACTATATCCAGGCAGGCTGGCTTATCTGGTCATAACATTACCAGTTGATTAATAGCTACACATTGCATGTGGTTGTCTGATCTGACTCTCAAGTGCCTTTCTAGAAACATATCTCATTTGGCAGACTTCCAAGGTTAGAAGCTACAGGGCTGTGGTGTAGACACTGAGATCAGCTCTTTGCAAGCCCTCTTCATATTTGATACAGAAAGGCTGCTATTAATGTCTCCTCAGCTGACCATACAGGGCTCAGTAGAAGTAATGGAGGAGGCATTCTAAAATTATGTAAGAAAATCATCCCAACTGTTATTATCATAGCCTCATAAATATAGATGGTCTAAAGGGCAACTCAACTATACCTGCTGCTTCAGAGGGAGGGCCATCAACTTATTACTGTCCACTGAAGTTCTGTCTATGTAGTCCAAACCATAAAGTGCCAAAATGAGCAATTGTATTATAGGAAGTACTTGCGGAAAAAACTTCAGCATATGACTTGAGACGCTGAGCACAATGACACACAACACAAGAAGACATAGAATTCTCTTTTTTAAAAAGAATAATGATCTAAAAGTCAAGAGATTTGAACTCCAATACATTACATGTCCTGTTTTGTTTTGTTTTGTTGTAGCTGTGGTTTTAAATCCTGGAAAGATTATGGGTTGTATTCAACATACAGCTAAGGCTAAGATTCCATCAGAACAAGGATTTCTCCTTGCTCAGTGGAATAATCTCCCTTTTTCTTCCCCTGCACATCCCATAAATCTGTTCTGGGTTTTCCCCCATCCCCCCCAGAACAGATTGGGGATGATACAGGGCAGGTCCATGGGAAGGAGAGGGGGAAATCTCATTGCACTAGTGCTAATCCTTGCAGTGGATACTGCCCTGTGTATCTAAGATTTCATGTTGTTATTCACTAAAAGGGGGAAAAATCCTTGCAGTTTCAGAATGTACCTATAGCCAACAGATATTTCTATCAAACTTTAAAAAGCAGGGAAATTGGGCAGCTATAGTGAATGCACCAGGGGAGCAGGAGACCTAACCTCTTCTCTGAGATATGTACTGCCCTACAAATTTGTCAAAATGCAAACCCAATTTGGGTTGGTCTTTCACAGTCCAATCCACTTCCTGTGTAGCATGGAAAAATTTGGTAACATGTGTCTCTGAGCATATGGGGAGCGGTGGCAACATCTGCAATCAGGATTACATCCCCAAACATGGAGAATTACATTTTTGTATGTTTGTTGATGTTCCTCTTGCTTTGCTTCTTGTGTTACTATTATTTCTACAGAGCATCTAACCTAGAAAATTATATTGCCTCATTATTCATCCAAGAATCTGTGTCAAAATTATTTTTTATTTCAAAGCCTTTTTATTGGTCATTGTCATATAATGGTGAAGACAGCCTTTTGTGTTTCCAGCTGAAGGTTATGTTCTATTTCTATTTTGGGTGCATTAACGGTTGAATCTGAAACTACAGTTTGATGTAAAATCAGACTGATTACAATATGTTGCTACTTAAGCAATGAATCTAGCTGTTAGAAAAAACAAACTTGGCCTGTCCAAGATGCATGGTTTCAGACTGCTATGCTTAAACCGCTCCACTTAAGGAAGGGTGGGCATGGTCAATTAAAACATGGAGCACACCTAGAAATTAGCTAATATATTTCACCGCCTACTGTTTTATCTTGTGCAAACTGAGACACTCCTGATGTCCATTGGAGACTATACTGCAGAATAGTCAGTGCCATTATTTCACAATTATTTTTGGAGGGTTTTTTTAGTGTAAATTATGCAAAGTGTTGCTATACTTCACGTATTCACAGAAACAGAAGCAAAAGAAAATGCTTCACTAAAATTGCAAAGTAAATCAAGTATATTTAAAATGACGATCTGACCTATATCATCTTTCTTAATATTGTTGCTTCCTCCCTGCTAAAACAAGATCAGCACAGCACATGTCTTGTATTGTGTTATTTTTTTAAAAATTATATTTCTATACCGCCCCATAGCCGAAGCTCTCTGGGCGGTTCACAACATATAACATCCAATATACAATTTAAAAACATATATTAAACTTTAAAATTATACCAAAAATACCTAAACATAATTAAACACATAAACAACTACAAAACTCAGTACTAAAATATTAAATGTAAAATGCATTAAATCGATTGAATATTAAGATGTTAAGATGTAAATATTAAATATTAAATATTTGGGCTGATTGCAGGTGTTGCCACCACTCACCATATGCTCAGAGGCACATGTTACCAAATTCTTCCAAGCTACACAGCAAGTGGATTGAACTGTGAAAGACCAACCCAAACTGTGTTTGCATTTTGGCAAATTTGTAGGGCAGTACAATATCTCAGAGAAGAGTTCACGTCTCCTGCTCCCCTGGTGCTTTTTCATGTATGATAGAAATATCTGTTGGCTATAGGTACATTCTTAAATTGCAAGGGCTGGGGGTTTTTTTGCCTTTTAGTGATTTTTTTTTAATCCGGGAGGTAAGAAATGGGATCCTTTGCAAGTTTGCTGAGAATGGATTGATCATTTGCATGCTTATTGAGTTCAGTGGGATTTACCCCCCTGCAATCATGCTTAGCATATGTGAAACTGACCATGGGGGAGGGCTGGACTGGGCAGGAGAGGAGGAAGGAGGAGGGGAGGAATAAGGGGAGAGGAGAGGGGGAATGAGGGGGAGGGGAAAGGCAAGTCTGATCATTTGCATGGTTATTGAGTTCTATGGGATTTACACCCCTACAAACATGCTTAGGATAGGTGAAACTGACCACAGGGAAGGAGGAGAAGGGGGGAGGGGAGGGAAGGAGAAGGGGGAGGGGAGGGAAGGAGAAGGGGGAGGAGATTGGAAGAGGAGGAGGTAAAGGGGAAGGAAGGGAAGAGTAGGTTTAATCATTTGCATGCTTATTGAGTTCAAGGGGATTTATTCCCATGCAATCATGCTTAGGATAGGTAAAACTGACCATGGGGGAGGAAGAGAAGAGGGACAGGAGAGGAGAGGAGATGAAAGGGGGAAGGGAGGGGCAGGAGGGGTAAAGGAAGGGGGAGAAAGGGGCAGAGGGAGGGGATAGGTGGGGAGGAGGGAAGGGCAGGTTTGATCATACACAGGTCTTTTTAGCTCAGTGGGATTATCTGCTGTACAATCACACTTACAATAGGTGAAACTGGCCTGGGAGAGGGGGAGGGGAAAGAAGGGAAGGAAGGGGAGGGGGAAGGGAAGGGACGAGATTGGGTGGGTGGGCACTAGGCAGAGGGAAACCCCATTTCCTTTTCAAAAGGAAAACGTGAACTATATAATTGTTTTTTAGGGTTTCCCCCACCTTTTTATACTACACCAGGCACATGTAGCCTCCCACTCAAATTTAAATCAAAGCTGTTCCTGGCCACACCCATACCAGACCTTTATTTCACTTTAGACAGTCATGTCTTCCCCCAAAGAATCCTGGGAAGTGTAGTTTGTGAAGGGTGCTGAGAGTTCCTAGGAAATTCCCTGTTCCCCTCACAGAGCTACATTCCTCTAGAAGAGGGTCTGACTGTTCAACCTCTCTGGCCACTGGAGCTCTGTCAGGGGAATAGGAGTCTCCTAACAACTCTCAATACCCTTCACAGACTACATTTCCCAGGATTCTATGGGGAAAGCCATGACTGTCTTAAATGAATTAAAGATCTGATGTGGGTGTGGCCCCCTGATTAGCTAAGTGAAACAGCTGTGAGCCTGGCATTCAGAACATTGACAATTGGTTCTTACTGAGCATGCCTGTGCTTATCATTGGCTTCAATGTTAAATTTCTTAAATTAATTAAAAATCAGCCAGGATTTTTTTAAAATTTTAAACTGCAGACGATGAAGGTCAGAGTATGGGGCAAGGTCAGTGATAGGATTACAGGTACTCTGTGAACATGGCTGATTTTTAATTAATTTCAACAAATTATGAGACCACTGACAGAAAAAAGTCCAACACTGGTCTGAATTTTTTTACTCTTGTTTTACACTTTGAACTCTGAGTGTTTTGTGTATTGCCATGAATATTTAGAAGGTTATTAATCAAACATTTCTCAGTTCAGGACTATACGTTTTGTAAAGTTTTGTTTAGAAATGATCTTATGGGAAGCAGCAGATTGGCATGGGGTATTTTCAGTTTAACATTGAGGAATGCAAAAAAGCCATGTTGGCTATAGTAAACAGCCACTCTCGTGGCTGTATAATAAAAGAAAGCCTTTTACTTGGCTCATAGGCCAAATGCAGCCCTTCAGGTCCCTCTCTGGCCCTTTGGGACACTCTCCAGACCATACCCCTTATTGGCCATGTTTCACACCCTCCTTGAGTGTTTTTGCCTGACTGGAATATGTCCTTGAACTCTGATAATGCTTCTTGCTTGCCTGGATGGAGGACAGAGTGGGGTGTGTGGGCGAATATAGAAACTAGCCTATTGTACAAAGATAACATTCATATGATTTACTCCACCCACTTTTGCCTCTGGACATGCCCCTTGGCATATGGTCCCAAGAAGGTTGCCCAGAAGAGAATGTGCCCCTCAGGCCGAAAAACTTCCCTGCCCTTCTGTACAGCAATATCCTTCCATTTCTATAAATTTGTGCTTTATATGCTAAATAACATGTATGCCTCTGTGAATTAAAGGCAAGAATGCTTTTTTAATATCTGGAAAAGCCCTAAAAAAGCTGAAAGCTACGACACAAATCAGGAGAGTGGACAACGGTGGAAAAGTTAAATAGCAAGTTAAGGTTTATAATGTAAACCAGGAGTGGACATGCGGTAGTGGGCAGGACTGGAGCTGACAGTGGGTGGGGCCTGGTTTTTCTCTCCCTCTCACATACACCCACACACGCACCATTGGCCGACTCTCATACACTAGCTATTTCCTCACCCCTCCTCCACCTTCCTTTTTTTATAGCACTACTGTCTGAAACACAGATGACATTTAAAAGGACTGTAACTCTATTCCATTTCCTCCTCCTCCTCCTCCTTCGACAGAACATATGAAGATGTGAAGGCCCAGAACACACCCACCCATCCCCTGGAAAAAATTAGGGGGAAAGTGTTTTTTCCCCAAAAACTTTTTCCATGGGCCTTATCCTGGGCCTTCACATCTCAAGGACCTCGCACGCTCGGAGAAAGGACATGCAATGTCATGCATGCAGGAGGGCTCTTTGCATTTGCACAGTCATAGGGGAGAGACAGAGAGAGAGATGGAATCGAGGGAAAGGAGACACTATCTGGAAACAAAACAAGCCTAATTGACACCACATCAGAGGGGAGATGCATCACCCTCTTCCCTCCACAGCAGGGGGGAAATGAGCATGGTGAGAAGCTGCATGGACTCTCAGTGGATTGAGGCACCTATGGGGGCAACTTCCAGTAGCGTGGAGAGCTGCATTGAGCTGGGTTTTGGGAAGTGTGCCTCCTTTCCAAGTCTTGCTTCTGAAAGCAAAGCCTTTCTCTCTCCTTCTCCACATAGCTCCTGCCTCACAGCCTAGCCCTTAAAGGCATAAAGAAGCATTTCAAGCACTTCAAGGTTTTGTTTTGTTTCTTTGTTTTGGAAGAGGAGTGATAGGATTAGGTCTAGCCACCCCTTCAGCACACTGAAATGGACTGTTTCCTGCTAAATAGGGATGTCAGTAGAGCATACTCTATGACTGGCTGCCGGGAAATGACAGGAAACAGCCCATCACAGGGCTCATCCAGATGACTGTATAATGTGCGATATGATCGCTTTGTGTATTCATTAATTTTCGGTGGTCCATGTGACGTCTGTTTTTGAGCATTTTTGCGTGGTTAAATCCGCTTTTGTAGTACCGCAAAAAATGTGATATGCTGTTTTAAATCGGGAATCATCTGCTGTACCTTAAGGTGCTCGGATGCAATACTGCGGACTTTAGAGCTGTGGGCAGTCCATGGGCATTTCCCTATACCCCTTCCCTCGTTCCCAGCCAATCATGTATTTCCACTTTTGCGCATGTGCACGAATGTCCGGGGAAAGCTTGGGAAAACTGAACCAATCAGAGCAATGGTGTGGTGTTGGGGGGGGCTCTGCAACTTCTACTGCTCAGCCACAGCCATTTATTTTTAGCCAGCCTGCGAACTGGGTGGCCGCTCCGGGTGAGATCTGCAATTGTGGTTGTTTGTAAAGCCCCCCTTTTCCTGGCTGGTCTCACTCAAGTGCGGCTGGTTGGTGCAGAGAGCTCGCTTTGCTCTTTCCTCCTCGCTCAGAGACAGACAGACATGCACAGGCACACACAGCGGAGAAAAGCGAGAGCCTGGCGCTTTGCAAACGGCCACAGGAAGGAGAAGGAGGGGGGTGAAGGCAACAGAGCATCAAGTTTTGCCCGAAGTGGTTGGGAAGCTGCTGGGAAGCCTCTCTCGGTGGCTCTTCCCTGACACTGCCTCTGCCTCCGCCGCCTATGCGGAGAGCAAGAGGCAGGCAGAGCAAGAGCAAGAGCGAGAATGGGGAGGAGCTGGGAGCCGCCACCAAGCACTGCACTCGAGAAAAGCTTGGGGGTCAGGAACCTTGCAGTGGAGCCAGAGGTCCCAGCTGGCATTCCTGCGTGGTATTCGATTTATTGGACATTTGGGGGGGAATGAAAGGTACAAGGACAACTTGAATCGAGAACGCACCTTGGCGGGTGTGCGCAAATACGCAGAGTCACAAGCTGCCGTGCCACCCCAGAAAAAGTTCATTCTGCAAGAAAGGGGGTGGTCCCCATTTAACGCTCAGCTTTCCTGCCATTCTTTACAAAAGAAGCAAGTAGTAGCAGCTCCTCAGTGCGCCAATACCTCCCCTTTCCGTTCTGGAGAAATAAGTGGAATTGCCAGCCGTATGTATCTCCAGAATTATTGGCATATAAGTGGTTTGCTAGAGCGTCTCGGACGCCCGCAACCATAGAGACTGGTGGTCTACCTTCCTAGACATGACGCGTCGTTACTTGCAGTTCTGGAGAAATAAGTGGAATTGCCAGCCGTGTGTATCTCCAGAAATTAATATGCATAAAGGCAGAAAAGCATACAGTCGTTTTTGCGAAATATCACAAACACAAGCAAACAAAAACACAGGAATTATTGGCATATAAGTGGTTTGCTAGAGTGTCTCGGATGCCCGCAACCGTAGAGACTGGTGGTCTACCTTCCTAGACATGACACGTCATTACTTGCTTGCAGTTCCATGAGAAATAAGTGGAATTGCCAGGCGTGTTTACCTCCAGAAAAATTGATATGCAAAAAGGCAAAAATACATACATTTGGTTTAGCGAAATACCGCAAATGCAAGCAAACAACAACACAGCAATTATTGTCAGATAAGTGGTTTGCAGTTCCCTTTTATCAGAGGGAACACTTCAAAGCGGAGAAAGAGGAAAGGATGTTTAGCAGCTCTAACCTCATCCCCCCTGCATGCATTCCTATTAGAAATTGTTCCTGGAGAATATGTCCAGCGCGCGCATGTGTGCAAAAGGGGGGAGGGGAGGCCCTGGACTCAGCACCACCACCAGCAGCCCCCAAGAATCGAGGGATCCAGCAGCCGCATGGGGTTGCTTAGCTAGGAAAGGCTGCTGGGGGCTGCGAGGGGGGGAGATGGAGATCCCCCTCCCCCAAGCCCTGGCTTGTGAACAATGTTACCAGAAGGGAGGAAAATGTAGCTGCCGCCACCTCCCACCACGCTGAGCTCGCTACATCGCGGCGCTCCCTATCCTGAAGCTTTGCCAGTGCAGCTGCTGTGAAGTAGCCTCCTCCACCACCACCCTCCGCATGAGCCGAGGAAGCTCAGCATGGCTCCGGCACTGCTGGGGCTCCTGCTGTTCCTGGGCTCCAGGGTGGCACACGACCCTGTCCAGGCACCCGTTGGGCTCCGGCTGCCCTCAACTGCACAAGGCAGAAATTTAATAGCTGTAAGTGGAGCTGTACAAGAGCCAAAAATTCGGTGAACTCCATTACAGCCACTATTACCAAACCAACAGGAAATTCAAATTTTCGCGCTCTTACGTTCAAGCGCATGCGCATTATTGTGCTTCGGTGCAAAGGGGGAGAGGAGCATACGTCATATTTTGCGGACCAATTGGCTGATAGCGGGTGGTGTTACAGGCGGAGCTGGGAAGAAGCGAAAAGAATGTACGGGTCTTCCATGTGCGGGCGCAAAAACAGCGTATTTTTCAGATCAGAAAAGAGCGAATTTCAGGCAAAGTGGGGACTGTCAGATGACAAAGCGGATATGGAAAACGTGGATTATCCGGGTCAGTTTGGACGAGCCCTTAGTGCTGCAGGAGAAGGCAGATTAGAAGCAGCAAGATGCAGGGAAGGCGAGATGAGCAGAAAGGAAGTTACTAACTAGGGAGATAAGTAGGGGAAGAAACTACTGAGTGCCAGGCTAGCAACAAATTGACTGCAGGGTGGAAGCAGCAAATTCAGCAGGGTAACCAGCAGGCCGCAGAGGATAAGAAGGGCCACATGTGACCTGCAAGCCCCAAGTTGCCCACTTGTGAAGCGAACCATTGAAGGAGCTTGGTAAGCAGGTTTTTACTGAGTTTTGAAGACAGCAATATGAGATAATATGTTTTTCACTCAGGAGCATTATACAACAAAATTATTTTTGTAGCCTCATTTTGGCAAATTCTGCAGGCAAAATGATGTGAGATTAAAGCTCTTTTTTAAAAGAAACAGACACACAAAAGAAAAAACCAATGCCATAAACAGATATTAGGTGAAGGGACAATGGGAATTCCTACACCAGACTTAAATGGATTTTTGAGTGATTTCCCTATCATAAGAACTGCACCAATGTCTCACAAGAAAATAAAAAGAACCCTGCTGGATCGAGCCAAAGGCCCATCCAGTCCAACATCTTGTTCTCACAAAATACCTATAGGAAGCTTTCAAACAGAACATGAGCATAACAGCGCTATCTCCACTCATGTTCCTCAGCAACTGGTATTCAGAGGCATACCACCTCTGATACTGGAGGTAATGCACAGCTGTCATGGCTAGTAACCATCGATAGCCTTATCCTCCAGGAATTTATTTAATCCCTATTTATTTATTTATTTATTATTTCAATTTATATACCGCCCTTAGCAGAATAGCTCTCAGGGCGGTGAACAAACAAGATAAAATACAATATATCATAGTAAAAAATCACAAAAACATGTACAAACAAACAACAGAAAGCACAACAAAAACGAAATACAACACAAATTAAAAAGAATACATGTTAAAAGTAGAAAGATTAAGAAAATTAAAAGATTAAAAGATTAAAATGCCTGGGAGCATAAAAAGGTCTTTACCTGGCGCCGGAAAGATAGAAGTGTAGGCGCCAGGCGTACCTCTTCGGGGAGGCTGTTCCACAACTCAGGGGCCACCACAGAAAAGGCCCTGGATCTAGTAACCATCCTCCGGGCTTCCCGATGAGCTGGTACCCGGAGGAGGTCCTTAGATTCTGAACGAAGTGAACGGGTAGGTTCATAGCGAGAGAGGCGTTCCACAAGGTATTGAGGTCCCACGCCGTGTAAGGCTTTATAGGTCAAAACCAGCACCTTGAATCTCACCCGGAAGCAAATAGGGAGCCAGTGCAGACGCGCCAGAATAGGTGTTATATGCGAAGACCGACTGGTCCTCGTCAATAGTCTGGCAGCCGCGTTCTGCACCAGCTGAAGCTTCCGAACTGTCTTCAAGGGCAGCCCTACGTAGAGCGCATTACAGTAATCCAATCTTGAAGTTACCAGAGCATGAACAACGGAGGCGAGGTCGTCCCTGTCCAGATAGGGGCGTAGTTGGGCTACCAGACGAAGATGGTAAAATGCATTCCGTGCCACCGAGGCCACTTGGGCCTCGAGAGACAAGGAAGAATCGAAAAGAACCCCCAAACTACGTACCTGTTCTTTCAGGGGGAGTGTAACCCCATCCAGAACAGGGTGAACATCCACCATCTGAGCAGGGAAGGCGTTCACCAGCAGTGTCTCGGTCTTGTCCGGATTGAGTCTCAGTTTATTAGCTCTCATCCAGTCCATTATCGCGGTCAGGCAACGGTTCAGCACATCAACAGACTCACCTGAAGAAGATGAAAAGGAGAAATAGAGCTGCGTGTCATCAGCATATTGATGGCAACGCACTCCAAAACTCCTGATGACCGCACCGAGCGGCTGCATGTAGATGTTGAAAAGCATGGGGGACAAGACCGATCCCTGAGGGACTCCACAATGGAGAGTCCATGGTGTCGAGTGATGTTCCCCAAGCACTACCTTCTGGCGACGGTCCGCGAAGTAGGAGCGGAACCACTGCCAAGCAGTGCCCCCGACACCCAACTCCGCGAGTCTCCCCAGAAGGATACCATGGTCGATGGTATCAAACGCCGCTGAGAGATCAAGGAGAATCAACAGAGTCACACTCCCCCTGTCCCTCTCCTGACAAAGGTCATCATACAGGTCGACCAAGGCTGTTTCGGTGCCAAAACCGGGCCTAAAACCGGATTGAAACGGATCTAGATAATCGGTTTCATCCAAGAGCGCCTGGAGCTGGCCGGCAACCACCCGTTCCAAAACCTTGCCCAAAAAAGGGACATTCGCCACCGGTCTATAGTTGTTCAAGTTATCTGGGTCCAAGGAGGGTTTCTTTAAAAGAGGTCTCACTACTGCCTCCTTGAGGCAGGGAGGGACTACTCCCTCCCTCAAGGAGGCATTAACCACTTCCTTGGCCCAACCGGTGGTCCCAGCCCTGCTAGCTTTCACTAGCCAAGATGGGCAAGGATCCAGAACGGACGTGGTTGCCCGAACCATTCCAAGCACCTTGTCCACTTCCTCAAGCTGCACCAACTGAAACTCATCCAATAATGAAGGACAAGGCCATGCTCCGGACACTTCAATGGATTCATCTGTCGCAACATCGGAGTCAAGATTCCTGCGGATACATGCGATCTTATCTTGAAAGTGTCCAGCAATTTCGTTGCAGCGGGCTTCCGATGTTTCCGTAGTATTGTGGGGGCCAGAGTGTAAGAGCCCACGCACGACTTTAAAAAGCTCCGCTGGGCGGCATAGGGATGATCTAATAGAGGCAGCAAAATAAAGCTTCTTTGCTGTCCTTACCGCTTTTGTATACAACTTATTGGTGGCACTTACCAAGGCATGATTGTATCCACTGGGAGTTTTCCTCCATCTGCACTCCAGCCTCCTCCTCTCATGTTTCATCGCTCTCAGCTCCGGGGTGTACCACGGAGCTGTATGAGCTCTACAGCGGAGGGGGCGCGCGGGAGCGATCGTGTCAATAGCCCGGGTCATTTCCGTATTCCACAGTGCGACCAGGGCCTCGACAGGAGCACCGATCCTATCAGCCGGAAAATCTCCCAGAGCCCTCTGAAAACCTACGGGATCCATCCGGATCCATCCCTATCCAAGTTGGTGGCCATTACTACATCTTACTGTGGCAAATTCCATAGGTTAACTATGTACTGTGTGAAGAAGTAATTCCTTATGTCTGTCTTGAATCTGAACATTCAATTTCACTGGATAACCCTGGGTTCTAGTATTATTGGGGGGGGGGAAGATTCACTTTCTCTATTCCAATAGTCTTCAACCTTTTCTGACCCGGTACCCACCTTTAAAATAAACATGCTTTTGGAACTTTTATCTATCCACTTTCTCCCGCCATGCATAATTTTATGCACATCTATCATACCTCCCCTCACATGCATTTATTTCTAAAACAAAAAGACCCAAATGTTGTAACCTTTCCTCACAGGGGAATTACTTCAGTCCGTTGATCATTTTGGTTGCTCTTTTCTGAACCTCTCCCAGCTCCACAACATCCTTTTTGATGTTCAGCAACCAGAACTGTATACAGTATTCCAAATACAGTTGCACCATAGATTTGTATAATGGGATTATGATATTGGCAGTATTATTTTCAGTCCATTTCCTAATAAACCTTAACATGGAATTTGGCTTTTTCACATCTACGACATATTGGATTGACATTTTCATTGAGCTATTCACCACAACCTCAAGATATCTTTCCTGGTCAGTTGCCACCAGTCCAGATCCTATAAGCATATATGTGAGGTTAGATCCCCCTCCGCCCATGTGTATCACATGTTACTTGCTTGTGTTGAATCACAATTGTCATTTTAATACCCTTTCACCCAGTTTGAAAATATCATTTTGAAGCTCCTTGCAATCCCTTTTTGTTCTTACCACCCTGAGGAACTGAATGTCATCAGCAAACCTGGCCACTTCGCTGCTCACCCCTAACTCTAGGTAATTTATGACCAGGTTAAAAAGCACAGGTCCCAATACTGATCCTGGGATCTCCATTGTAAGAAAGCTCCATTTATTCCTTCCTTCTCCTTCCTGTTCTCTAGCCAATTACTGACCTATAAAACAAATAAATAATAAATAAGTGGCTCTGTAATCTTATCCAATGACTGCTAAACTTACACAGGAGTCATCAGTGAGGAACTTTATCAAAAGCTTTTTGAAAGTCCAAGTACAGTATCTATTGGATCACCCCTATCCATATGCTTATTGACACTCTCAAATAACTCTAAAAAATTAGACAGGAGTTACTTACCTTTGTGGAAACTATGCTCTTTTTTCTTCAGTAAGACTTGTTCTTCTATGTGCTTAGTAATTCTGTCTTCAATAATGCTTTCCACCAGTTTTCTTGGTATAGATGTTAACTGGCCTGTAGTATCCCAGTTATTGTCATTCTCAACATCCTCACCATAGTAGGGATATGTGCACAGTACTGTTGGTGCAAATTCAACATATTTATTGTACAGATCTTTCCAGAGACTGTGAACAAAAGAAGCTCAGATTGAGAGTTGAGGCATATGTAAATTAAGAGATGTTTGGATTCCCAGTGCCCATTTGCAAACTGTAACTTGGGTGTGGCACAGGTGCAGAATTCTATCCAAATGTGCCAGATGTTGGATCCTATCTATATGAGTACAGTTAACACATTTCAGAACTATGGATCAGTCTAAAGTGGTGGTATCTATTCTTAAGACTACTATACCACTGCTGCAATGTTTTCTGCATTCTGAATATATTTCCT
Source organism: Rhineura floridana (assembly GCF_030035675.1). NCBI lineage: Eukaryota > Metazoa > Chordata > Lepidosauria > Squamata > Rhineuridae > Rhineura > Rhineura floridana. The sequence goes on along the minus strand of NC_084481.1, from coordinate 131,303,810 downwards.
TCATGTTCTATATACAAGTCTGTACATGGCTTCCAGACTTATGGGCAGTAGCAAATTTTGGAGAGAATAGAAGAGTTATTAGTTAGTGTTAATTTTTAAAAATGTATTAGTCAGATTATTGCCCCTCTGGGGAGATGGGGAAGTGCATAAAAAGATACTACAGCTGGTGTTCAAGCTTGACATGGATCACATAGACTATTCAGAGGTATACTTTTTTATGCTATGCTAGTCCCAGCTAGATTTCTTCACTGTCTCATGGCTTTTGTGTGGACACAATTGGAACAAATAAAGAAATGTTGTGTGGACACAATTGGAACAAAAAAAGAAAGAAGAAAAGTGAATTCACTGGCAATAAGGATCCTAAAAAGAGAGTTTTCCTCACTAGCCAAAGCAATACAAAATTCTTTATATCAGAATAATATACTGAATAACAAAATACATCCATAAATGCAATTATCTTATATTCATAAAGCAGCACAGAAACTTAGAAATATACAAGAAAAGGTCTAAATAAATATACAGATATGGCTTAAGACAGGGATGAGGACTTGTGATCCTTCAGATGTTGGACCACAACTCTCATCAGCGCTAGTCAGCATGGTCAATAGTCACGGATGATGGGAGTTGTAGTCCAACAACATCGGGAGGGCCACAACTTCCCCATCTCTTTTTATAGAATCCAGTCTAGAACAAGAAGTTTCAATTGAATAAAAATTCAAAGATTTGAAATCACCTGGAGGCTATCCCCAGTGGGAATCTAGTCCAATAACCAGTTTTGGTCCTTTATTCTGAAATATTAACCCAACAGAATGTTCTCTTCCTGCTACCCTTTCCAAAGCCATGTAGAGACTGCGTCTATTATAAATTGGGGCTTGGAGAAATTTTTGGACCTCCCTTTATTTAAGATTCATAGACATTTGTATCTATACTATTCTGTATCTTGGTAACTCTAATTTTAAATAAATATGTATAAATGGAGAGACCATAGAGTTGGAAGATAACCAATGGATCGACTAGCACAACAGATAGCACAGCAGGGGATCACAAAATGTGGCATTTTGCCTAGTTTATCAGAAACGTCATGGGAGGGTAAAACATTTATTTGTAGAATAAGCGGGGGTGGGCTGGTATAGCCCAAACAGATGTGTCTTAAATCATTAGAACCTAAATAAGATGTAATGATTGGGTTGGTAGGTCTTTTGTGTTAAGGTTGGGAAGATATCAACCAGAGGTTTTCTAAGCACACAGGGTTCTTTGCAGCTGTAGCTTGAATATCACTGATTGCATTGGGAAGGGCATACTATTATGCAGGGGGAGGATTTGATCTACTATCTGCATCTCAGGAGAATTTCACAAATACTACCATTAAAGAAGATTTTGTAAGATAACTGCAGAACAAAAAAGCAGGCATATTTATGCATTTTTGCAATGAGTTAAGTAGACCAATGGCATGACATACAAGCTGTTCCGTATCAACGAAATTCTAATCTATTTTGACTTTGTTTTGACCCATTTTTAGAATGAGATGCACAACACAGTTGCAATGAAAAATACATGCAGAAGTACCAAACCTGAAATCTTTATTTATCCTGTGATTTAAATTGATAGTTTCAGATGCAAGTGCAATTCAGTTTTTGCATTTCAATGAAAATGCAATAATTTTTAAAATTAAAAGGCAGATCCTGATATTGATACATTTACCTAGCTGCAATCCTAACTCCACTTGCTTGGGAGTAAACCACATTGAGTCCAATAGGATTTACTTTTGAGTGGACATGGGTAAGATTGCACTAAATAGGAATGAGACCATAAACTTCATTCAGACATCAGTTTATTCTGTTTTCCCAGCATTTCCTTATCTGATAATGTCTGCATTTTATTTGATCTTCTAGGACGACATAAAAGCCACTTCTGGAAACCCAGTGGAATACAGTGGAAGTTTTGCACTAATTTCTGTGTTAATTGCTTCCAGAAAAAAAATCAATTTGCAACCCCATTAACTCAGAAAATTACAAAAGGAAAAGAGGCAAAATTTGGGCTGGTATTCCGGCATACAGTTCTTTCCTGCCATTTTCATGGGGGAATCATGGGAGAACAGAAGTGCACATGTGCATTAACGGTGGAAGAATAGTGACATGTCCAATGACGTTCATTATTGTGTCACACCATGTCTGCTGATATGAATGAAATGTAGTGCAACATGGCAGTATATTAGTCAGAGAGCCACAGTTCCATATAATGCAACAGGTACTGCAGTGTGAAAGGAATGTTAGAAATCAGGACAGAAGAGCTGCCGTTATAATCAGTAAAACTAGTGCAAAAAACCCCATGTCTGAATGCAGCCATAGAAACACAGGATGCTGTCTTATACTACTGGATCACCAAGCCTAGTACTCTCTACACTGACTGGCAGCAGCTCTTCAGGGTTTCAGGTAGGGGTCTCTCCCAGTCCTACCTGGAGGTGCTGGGACTGAACCTGTGAATTTCTGCATGCAAAGCAGATGTTCTTCCACTGAGCTACACTCCTGAGTTCTAGCTTTATAAGTGCATTCCTACTGAATATCTAAAATCTGTTCCTTCATATTAATTGATATGAAGGAACAGCACAACAGTATTCTCACAATGGCCTAGATTCACTGATCAGAGCAAATGTTGGTTAATTTTTTAAAAAATCTCAGTTGCCTAGTCAAAAATATATATTTTGCCAGAGCTCTTGCTAAGCTGTAGCCAATCAGTACTTGGCCTGCATGAGTCATGACAATTGGTTTTGTATACTTACCTCCTCAGGTCCTGAACGCCTCTCCTCCACCAGCTCCTTCTAAAGTCATAAAGAAATTTCAGCCACCAGAATTGTTCAGGTAGTTGCTATTGATTGCCAAATGCCAACCTTTGTCAAACAGAGCTATGCTGTTGGCAATCATATTGCCATGGGTTCAAGAGAGTTTGTAAGGCTTACTCAGAAGCCATGGTAGGAATCATTAGATGACTTTATTATCCCATCCCAATTCATATATTTATGTACAGAGAACAGATAATCATGTCACCTACATGCAACCATGTTTTATTAATTAGGCAAGCCTTCATTTTTAATAACCCATTTCTCCATATTCATTACGTCATTATCATATGGTATTTATTTAACACAATGGTGTGACAAGTGCTATGTTCTAAATATTCCCCAGTTGTTGTTTTTAATGAATATTAGACAATTTTACATTTGGTTCTACCTAGCAGAGGTCATCATAAAGTATTTTTTTTAAAAAATAAAATCCTGAAAGCAATAAATGTAGTTTATCCAGTATATTAATACTGAGCTGTGAACTTTTATCCTCTGCAGCAAGATTTCCATCCAACTGACACAGAAGTGACATGCGGCAACACTTACAACCAGGGGGATCCAATTTAGACAGAGTCCAAATGGTTTCAAGCCACTCGTAGGTCACAGAGGTAAAGTATGCATAAGAGAGCTGGCTTTAATCAGTAGGTTTTCAGTAATGTCATACCAGAAATGATGGACCATATTGAAAATGAGCTGGATGTCAGATGGGAGAATTAAACCCCTGGCTATAGTTAAACACCCTAACAGCATTTACATAGAGATTTCCACATGTGCACAGATAAGATTTTATTCTACTGGAGAAAGAAGCAGGGAACAGATTCAAGCCAAAGCAGGTAGATTCCATATTGAAATTGGTTGGATTTCTTCTCATTAATACCAGTTGTGCTATACCTATGTGAACAAATCTTGCAAATAAGGAAATCACACAGCCACATATTTACTCCTTTTGTCTATCTATATAGCATCTTTTGTTTTTGTTTTGCTTAGCCCAAACAAGCATCCAGCTGTTCTACCTTGAGCCCAGCTTCCAAGCTAGCATGTTACTGAAAATGGTTCATAAATGGGGAGCTGCATCCATGGTAGCTGTCTACATGTTTCTCTAGCTATACAGATATCATTGATAAGTGGGGTTCCTGTGGCAAAGTTTTCACCCACAGTTGTAATGTGAAGCAACACTGTTACCAAGTAGCTCAGTCTCAAAGCCATTTTAAGTTTGCCCCAGCAGTTTCACTCTTAGTTCATCTTGGAAAGTGACTTAAGCTGAAGCTTGGGGAACCAGGAAAAGACCATCCTTCAACAAGAGTGACTCATATGAAGCAGAGAAGCATGAGAATTCTGGAATATGCAGATGCCTTACTCTGCCTAGTTCCTGATGTAATCAAACCATTGGATGCATATCCATTAACTGATCATCCTAGAGACCCGGCAAAGTAAAGCTCCATGCCTGAGGTGCTGCAACCATTGGTAAACACTTGCATTTATTAGCATGCATTAAGATTAGTAATGTCCACCCAAAATGTGCATATGAAATCCCTCTTGCACTACATACATGTCGCACTCATTGCCCATGGTAAGAAAACTTAGATCCTATAAGTTCTCTAGCTACCTTTCCTCTCTTTTGATCTAGGAAAAACCCTCTCTTATGTAAATGAACTTATAAGAGAAGCAATGAACTAGAATGTGAGGCTCAAAACAGTCCATGTTAGTCCAGCTTTGGACTCACCTTAAGGTTTCCACCAGTTCTCCTTCCCCATCTAGACAGTTTTAGTCAGGATTCCAAGAGAACATAGAGCCTTGTGCTCCTCCTCTAGCTTTCACCCGAAGAGCCTTGTAATACACAAGGCTTACCAGGCCTACAAAGACTCTGCTCACCCTCGGTTTCCTTGCTGCAGATTTGAAAAGGACAATCCCAGGGGTCTGGCATCAGAAAAATCACAGCATCCACATGAAGAAGACATTCCTTTTATCCTCCATCATGGAACAGGTAACGTCTGTGCTCTGGTTCTTTTCGTCCTCTAATTCTACTTTATTTCTCCCATTTTTGAATCTCTCAAGCAAGTGTCACACACTGTCTTCCCGGGAAGTGTCATTTCCTTTCTAACTCCTAACCCAATTGGATTCCCTATATATGTATCAAATATCGCCCTCCCCGCTTCTTCTTTTTTTTACCTTTAAGGTTAGGTCTGTGTAGCTCAATGGTAAAGCATCTGCCTTGCATGCAGAGCAGGTTCAATCCCCAGCATCTCCATGTAGGCCTGGGAATGCTCCCCATCTGAAACCCTGGATTGCTGGTGCCTGTCAGCATAGACAATATTGAGCAAGATGGACCTACATTCTGACTCATTACAAGGCAGTTTCCTATGTTCCCCCTGAAAATATGACACACTGCTGTTACAGCTCCCTCCCTTTGTTACCATTTTCAAATGTAAATATGGGACTTCAGGCTCCAAAAAACATAAGTGCAAAGGAGGAAACAGTTCAGAAACTGTAATAAATACTATGTACCCATTCTGTGAAATGGAGTGAAACGTTTACTGTAATTATAGCAGCTACCCATTTTCATGTCCTGTCAAGTCTCTTTAACAATTTCAATCTACCTTTCATATATTTAAAGGCATGAACACATCATCATGCTCTTCTCGCCACCTATTTGATTCTCCTTTATTCTTGTTGCATCTGTTTTGTTCCTATTAACTCGAGCTGTTTCAGAACATGTCACAATAAGTATATATACCAGACTTTCCATCTCAGGATGTAAAGGCTGGGCAAACCTAGTTGTAGATGCTGGTGTTCCTGCAGCCAGGTCTCATCTGTTTGCACCTTAGCATTTTTCACTGAAATCTTCTGCTATTTTTAAAAATAACCTTTGTGGACATGCATCCTTGCCTGCTTCTGTTTGATTGCTCTGTTATTCTTCCCTTATCTAAAGGCAATTTAAGGCAGTGTTTTAAAACACCATCTCTTCCCCCACTGGCCAAACATTCACAAATGCTGTGGTTTGGCATATACCTTCAGCAAAAGTTAGGTTAGGAGGTGCATGCAGTGGAGGTGGAAACACATTTACCTATTTATAAAAATATTTATATACTGCCCTCTCACAAAACATCAGGGCAGGGGACGTGGCTTGCTGAACTGTGTGATGGCTGCCTAATCTCCCTGCTCCTCTTCCCCTCGGAGTAAAAAAAAACCCAAATGGTACTAAAGATGCTAAATATCCTCACTAAAATCTCTCAAATCCCTCTGGGAATGCTTCTGACCCCTCCTAGAAACAAACAAGAAGATTTGATGGGCTATTTCAAGCCACTGGATGCGGATGGCCACGTACAGCAAAAAAGCCTGCGCTAGACAATATGGCACCTGGCCAATCAAGGACAACCAAGACGACACCTCGAGGTAGGAGCTAATGGTCCGCTTTCACAAGAAGATTTGGTAGCTCAATTAAAATCCTTCAAAACGTATCTGGAAGATAGCTGGAATGTTGCCTTGAAACCTTTGGAAGATAAGATTGAGGCACTTGGTGAGCGACTCGATAACATAGCAGCTTCAGAGGCTTTAGATTTGGACCTAATGAATGCGGAGGACATTTTAATTCTAAAACGGGAAAATCAAATTATTAAAAATAAACTTGAAGAACTGCAGAATCATGCACGTTGGTCGAACACTCATTTTAGAGGAATTAAACAAGGGGTGGAGGAACATTCCTACTCAATGACATCATTTGTAGCCGCCTGGCTGACCACCACCATCCCAGAATTCAAATTTGCTCTGTCGGATGTGGAGCGTGTGCATCGGGCAATAGCAGCTAAACCTCTGGACAAACCCCCTCCAAGAGACATCATAGTATGCTTTGCAAGTACAACAAAAAAGAACTCATGCATAAAGTAAGAAAAATGAAGGAACTATTTTATAACAATAAAGCAGTCATGGTGTTACAAGATTTGTGCCCTGAAACTTTGAAGAGATGCAGAGACTTTCGACCGATAACAACTGCTCTTCAAAAAGCAAGCATTAAATACCATTGGGGCTTCCCATTTAGGCTGCTAGTAACACGTAATGGCCAACTTCTCTCAGCATCTACATTGAGAGAAGCTCGGGGTTTGCTCACAGCATGCAACTTAGAACAACTGGACATTGCAGAACTGGAAGAAACAACAGATGAAGGATGGCAAGGCTTCCGCACGGCTAGAGGGATGACATGGGAAAAACAACATGCAAGGGGAATGCAGCATAAGTATGACATTCTGCAAGAGGACTCATCACGTCTTCCTCTTCCACAAAATCACAGCTAGAGTCATCACTCCGTTACTTATATAAATGACTCCTTCTCATCACAATTTCTCCTTTTTGGGGAGGTCGCAGGAACAAGAGATAAAAAGGGGATAACTTTAATTATTTTCAGATATATATGTTTGAGTGATAAAGGGCCAGACTAAGGGTTCATGGGGGGGACAATTCCTCATACCATGGACATGAATTTAGTTTTATTGAATGCTACTCCGGGGGGAGGGAGGGGGGAAATAAGATATTGACAGTATTTGTTTTGATCTATTTGTAGCCATTACCTGGTAATACAATGCTTACAGCACCTTGGGCCAAAAAGCATGAGCCAGTTGGCACAAGGGCTAGCCAGACTTTTGTATCTGGGCTAGCCTAATTTTGACCCTTTTTGGAAGGAGATTTGTTTAGCTGAGATTTTACTGTTGTAAAGAAATGGTTATTAGTGATGTTTGGCAAAAACAGGCTAGGGGATGTTTGGGGGTAGGGGTGGGTACTTTGCTTCAGATGGAAGTGTTTTTTCAGTTAACCAGTTGCATCATTTTAGATGTAGTTAAACCGCAGATACTCTTCAATGAAAGTCCAGTGAGATGAACAATACAAAAGTAGTGACCCTGAATGTAAAGGGTTTAGGACATGTAATTAAAAGAAGATGCATAGTCTCATATGTTAAGCAAATACACCCTTCTGTTTTATTTTTACAAGAAATTCATAACCCCCCAAAATCAGAGACTCTACTAAAACATGCCTATTTAGGAAAACAATATTTATTCAGAGGCACATCCAAAGCATGAGGTTTGGCAATAATTTTTAAATTTAATTTTCCTTTTGAAATTAAAAAGATTCTGAGAGACCCTGAAGGCAGATTTATATTCGTAGCTGGGTTATTGGATGGAAAGGAGTTATGCACTTTTGGTTCTATATATGCCCCTAATAAAGGACAAAAAAACTCATTTTTGCAAGTCTTTTCAAAAAGCTCTTTAAATTCAAATTAGGAAATATAATTTTGGGTGGCGATTTTAATATTAATTTGAAAGCCACTAACTCAGCCAAAAAATGTTAAAAAATTAAAACTGGACTGAAATCAAACAATGCCCAAACAATGAGCCAAACCAAAATGCAATTTCTACGCATTTTGCATCGTCCTAATTTGAAAGAGGTGTGGTCAGATTATGCCCAACTGATCATAGTCACACCTTTTTCTCATTAGTTTATAAAACTCATTCACTGCTCCATGGTGCAAGATACCCTCCAAGCTCTCAGATACCCTGCTTCCTCTTGTGCAAAATGCTGATATAGGAGCAATAAGGATTACAGATCATGCCCCAGTATTGGTCACATTGCAGCTGGCTCAGTCAGAAGCCACTATGCCTTCATGACGCTTTCACCCTTGGTTGCTTACCACCCAGCAGAGAAAAAATCAGAGAAGCACAAACAAATTATTTTAAAGAAAATGAAACCCCAGAAACTTCTATAGGCATACAATGGGAAGCAATGGAGGCAATCATCAGGGGAATATACATTAAGGAACTCTCAGAGGTTAAGAAATCAAATAGGGCACAGACCAGTATGCTGGAACAGGAAATGGCACTGCTACAGAATCAATATGGTCTCACAGGGTCACAACAGACATATAAGATGCTTACATTAAAAAGAAATGAACTAGACTTGATTGAAACAAACAAAAGTTTAATTGGTATGCGTCAGGACCCTTCCTGTCAGGATCCAACCTCAAGCGCCACCTGCTAGGATCCCGCCTGTGGTCACCGCCTTGTCACGGTCCCACTTCAGGGTCCTGGTCTTTAAACAGTTCTCTCACCGGCTCTAGCAAAGACCTCTCAAGATCCCACTGCTAGGCAGCACCACCAGACACTCCCTGTAAAACAATATTGCCTTGAAACTGTGCCTTAGTCTCCTCCTGGCTTATTGCTACTTTGTGTCTGAGTGCACTTGCACGCCACAACCCCCCTGTATCTTTGTGCCTATAAAGAATACAGCCCTGGGTTGCTCTGGATACCTGATAATGTTACACTATCTCTTCACCGCTGCCACCATTGATACTGTTTCCCAACCTTGGTATATGCCCTGCCCACCCTTCTGGTCTGTGTAAACCCAGCCAAGGATCAGGCGTTCTGGTAAACCAAGAAATATTTATTTATATACACAGGGAATAACAAAATTACTTTAAGGTATAGTCAACAAGCGTGTGGTTTCATAAGATGCGTTACTCTTTATGTTTCTTAGTCATCAATAACCTGCCTCACTACCCACCTAATTCAATCCACCCTCCAAAACCCAGAACCAACCAACGAACTCCTAAACCCACCAACTAAAACCAACCAAAACGAACTCTCAACTGTCATCCTCTCATTTATGCCTTCAGACCCTCAAGTGCTCAGCCAATCATAATACAACATTCATCAACATTCCAACCCATGTACTTCCCCCTCTCACTCAGTCCACTTACCTCATTTACTCTAATAAACCCACACTTACCATATTTACAATATTATAAGTACAGGGGCATCACAGTATGCTGTACACAAAACATTTTTTTTTTTAGAATTGGCAGTATCAGCTCAAGATTATTAGCAAATTGATTAAAACATAAACATAAAAAACGCATAGTACATGTAATCCAAAAATCAGATGGCTCCAGAGTTTGAACAAACTCGGGTATAGGACAAGCTTTCTCAGAATTCTTCTCAAATCTGTATGAAGACCGTCAGGTAGACCATTCAGCAGTAGAAACATATGTAAATGTGGCTGGTCTTCGCACTCAAACAGAGGAGAGAGAGACCCTAATAGAAGAAATACAGACTGATGAAATATCTACAACAATTGACAAATTAAAATCCAACAAATCCCCCAGGCTTGATGGTTTTACTAATGAATTTTATAAAAGTTTTAAAGAGATTTTAACCCCAAAATTGCTACAGTTAGTTAATGGTATTCTTCATGGAGACCCCTTCCCTCAAACATGGAAAACAGCTAGAATTGCAGTGATTCCAAAATGCTTTAAAGATCTTTTAATTGTAGAATCTTATAGACCAATAGCATTATTAAATAATGACTACAAGATATTTACATCCTTGTTGGCAAATAGATTATGGCCACAAATCTGATTAATGAAGATCAAATAGGATTTATACCCAGAAGGCAAATTACAGACCCGATACATCAGATACTAAATTTAATCCATTGTAGCAAATCTAATAGCAACCCTATGGTCTTTTTATCTCAGATATATACAAAGCATTTGACTGTGTACACTGGCCCTTTTTAATTGAGGTAGCAAAAAGAATGAATTTTGGAAAGCGATTTGTGTGTGTGTGTGTGTATATACTTATTGAATTTTTAAACTTTTATATACAAACAAACAAAAAAGAATTTATACAATAGAACTCATGGGCACATCGAAATACAGAAACCATAATATAGTGTGGGGTGCAGTCTAACCTCTGTCACTTTACTTTGCTAGGTTGTCAGGGATAATGATTGAAATTAAGTATAAAAAGAGGGTGAAGGGGGGAGAAAGATGGAGTGACATTACAAGATCCATTGCTGCACATAGGCCAAGGGTGGACAGCGTTCATGTTCTGGCTGGTTGGTATATTCAATAAAATCACACCATGTTCCAAAAAAGTTGTCAGTCTTACTCTGACCTCGAGCTGTCCTCAGTTTTTGTGTTAACTTCTCCAAAAGAGCAAGATGACATATGCGGTCATACCATTTATCCAAAGAGATGTTATTTAAAGTCTTCCATTTTGTCACTATAACTGCCCGAGCAGCAACCATAAGCTCTTTAGATTTAAATTTTAAATAAGCTCTTTAGATTTAAATTTTCTATTGGGTCCTATACATAATCCAAGGAGTGCTATTTGTGGAGTTTTCTCTATAGCCTGTTTTGTAATGGATTCAATTTCAGTAAAGACCACCTGCCAAAAGGATGTTACTTTTGCACATTCCCACCACATATGAATATATGATCCAATATTAGCACATCCACGCCAACGCGTGACAGGGTCTAACACGGGAAAGGCTTCTAGGAGTGAGGTACCACCTATGCAACACTTTGAGTGACGTTACTCTATGCTGAGCAGAGATGGTTCGGAAGGGAGGTTTATCCCATAGTGTATTCCAGTCTGCTGCTTCTATATTGACCCCTAAATCCCCTTCCCAGGTTAATCATATAGCCTCAGGGCTACCTAAATTGTGTTCAAGAAGCATCTTGTGTTTGGGAGATCAGCCCTTTAAATTGCACTGCATCTGAGGCTATCAGATGTTACCATTATGTGAAATTTCTAGTTGCAGCAGCCCTCACTGCAGGAGCACAAAGAAATGAGTTAATTTGATTCCAGATTAACCATGATAATTGCACCCCTTGAAGTTTCTGTCTGACCTCTAGCTCCGTTAGTGATCCACCCCCTTTATAAAAGTCACAAAGCCTATAAAGTTGCTGTGTCTTCCATTTCACCTTCTCATTTGACCTATATTTACTATAAAAAGTGGGGTGGAATGCCAAGGGGACTAGAAGAGACAGACCAGGAGTTAACAATGGCGCTCTCAACTTCCATATCCGAAACATGGTAAGAGTAAAATCATTGTCTAGCCAAGTGAGAGGCCTGAACTTATGTTTGTAGAAAGGGAGAACACTAAGTGGAACCTCATCTATTTCTTTTAGGTCCAGATGCTCTCATTGTTTCATTGGGTCTTCCAAAATGAATGAAACCATATGACTAAACTGACAAGCCTCACAGTACACTTTCAAATTTGGGATCCCCCATCCTCCCTGACATTGATATCCGTATAGCAGAGATTTCAACATTCCTGATTTTTGAGATTGAAATATAAATGCCATCAGTTTCTTTTGCCAAATTGCCAATTGGGAAGGGAGGACCCAAACTAGCAAAGTCTGAAAGAGGTATGGCAGCTTAGACAGTGCCGTCATTTTGATTGCCACTACTTGGTCCATAAAGGACAGATTCAACTTTGCCCATCTGGTGAGATCATGACAGATCTGCCATACCGGCCCATAATTTGCTAAAAAGAGACTGCTGAGCTTCTTAGTGATGTTTATACCAAGGTATTGAAACGCTTTGTGGTTTCTGGGAATAGACAACCTTTCTGAGAGGGTTTTCTGCATTTTGGGGGGCATATGGATTCCCATAAATTTGGATTTTGTCAAATTCACCTTCAAGCCAGCCATTGCTTGGAATTCTGGCAATTAGGCTTGTAAAGCTGAAACAGCATCTAGTGGGTTTGATAAAGTAAGTACTATATCATCTGCATATAGACCAAGAAGGTATTACTTTCCCCTCATGACTATGCCCTTGATCTGGGGGTTTGTCCTTAAGTGGCATGCTAGTGTTTCGATGGCCAAGATGTAAAGCAATGGCAAGAGGGGACATCCCTGTTGAGTCATATCCATTAAGCCTGACTTTGGCATAAGAAGTTTTATATGTTTGATGCAGACTGTGTTCAAGATGCAGGCCAAGCTTCAAAGCTTTGAATGACTCAGCCAAAAAGCCCCACTCCAAACAGTCAAAGGCCTTGAAGATGTCTAAAGCTAACATTGCTAAAGGAGACCCAGACATCTTACAATGCCTGAGAATGTTTAGGAGCTTACGAACTGGATCCATTATGTGTCTATTGGGGAGGAAACCAGCTTGGTCCTGGTGGTTATGCTTGCCTACTATACATTTAAGTTGGGAAGCGAGGACAGCGGTAAACAGTTTATAATCTTGGTTCAATAGAGAAATTGGTCGATAAGATTCAACTAAGAGGGGGTCTTTGAAAGGTTTAGGAATAGCAGTAATTCTAGAATGTTTCCATGTTTCCAGTAGGGGGGCACCAAATAAAATATTATTAAAAAGTTGGAGAAGGGGCAAGAGCAAAATATCACTGTACTGTTTGTAAAAAATGCCTGTATATCCATCAGGACCCGGGACTTTATTGCCTTTAACTTGGTTTAATGGCTTCCAAAAGTTCTTCCTGTAGTATTAGCTCATTTAAAAACTGTCTTTTGTCATCAGATATATGGATAGCGTGAGAATCAGCAAGATATTGTCGGATGCGCTCAGAATCTGGTTGTTGAGACCTGTACAGAGATGTATAAAACTGTACAAATTCTGAGCACATTTGAGGTGTATCCCTAACTACCTCCCCACTTTGTCTCCAAATTCCGATTACTTTAGTGGCATCTCAACACTTCTTCAGTTGTCTTGCCAACAATCTAGAATTCTTACCTTTGAACTAAAAAATACACTGCTTAAATATAATAGGCTTATCATTGTTTTGTTAACCTCAAGCAAATCAAGTTCTCTCCTTTTTGCTTCTATCAGTTTATAAGTTCAGGGGGAACCAGTAGATTTGTAATACTGTAGCAAACTTTCTAGTTCAGTAGATAATATTGCAAATTCTAATTTGCTCCTTTTTTTCAATCCCCATTCCTCTTTCATGCAAATACCCCTGATAACTGGTTTCAGAGTTTCCCAGCGCAACGTGCTAGAGATTTCAGGGGATTTGTTTTCATTCAGATAATTAAGAATTTCTTCTTGAATCTTTTCCTTGATGTCAGATTGTGTAATCAACACTGGGTTAAAACACCAGGAGAAAGTGGAAGGAGAAGGTTCCAATAAATTAAAGGAAGCCATAACAGGGGCGTGGTCAGTGATACGAATATCCCTGATATCAGAAAAAATGGCATGTTGCAAAAGAACTGGGGAGACAATGCTGTAATCGAGTTTTGAATGTAATTGATTCCTGGTGGAGAAAAAGGTGTAACTGAAATCAGCTTGATGTATCTCTCCCCAGACATCAATCATTCCATGGTTTTGGAGCAGTTTATACAGCTTCAGTTTGGTTTATGATTCTTAATGCCTGAATGGCGTGAGTGATACTCTGTTCCTTGTCCCTGTATGTCTTTCCATGTGACCCCTCTAGTATCCCAATTAAAATCCTCTCCCATTGCCAACTCTCCTTTGGTAAAGTTTCTTGCCTTTTGCAACACTTCGTGTAAAACATTGTAGTTGATTCTTATTTGGGGCATAAATTGAACAAAATGTTGCTAGCTGTCTCCCTTCTAATATGCCTTCCACAAAAAGATACCGGCCGTTTCTGTCCTTTTAGACTCTAGTCACAGCAAATGCAAGATCGGCCTTAAGGACAATGGCTATCCCACGAGATTTAGGTGACCCTGGTGCAGTAAACTGCTTACCATACCACTTGTGTTTCAGCAATACTTCTTTTTGAGAGGACTTGTGCATTTCCTGGAGAAAAACTACACTAGGTTGCATGTCTCTGAGATATTTATTAATATGCTACCTCTTAACCACCTCCACCAAACCCTTAATATTTAGGGTAACTGTCTTAAATTCTGACAGAATAAAGCTGGATATAGTTGTATATATCTCCCTGACCACCTATATTTGCGTATCATGCCCTTAGATTCGCCCAACCATAACAAAAGAACATTACAATTGTAAGTTGGTAACCCCAAACCATAAACATTGCCAGTATACTGGCTGAACTGCAGAACACAAAAACTCTGTGCACTACACCTAAGTGTCACCCCATGGCAGCACACTCCCAAACTATAGCACCCAGGAGTCATGTAGTGCTATAATACCAGACTGTACAAGGCACCTAGTGGGGGGGGGCAGTAAGGTAAGTATATCAACATAAATACTCCTATTAAGGGCTATCCTGTTGAAAAGTCAGAGCAAAGAAGGTAACTCCACTGGATTAAGCCAATATTCTTTGTTTCTGAAGACAGGGTGATACAGCTATGATATCAATGGTGCTTCCTTGAGGTGGAGCGGAGTGCTCCGTCAGACAATTGGGCTAGACCTCCTCTGAGTAGCTGGGACTTCTGACAGTTCTGTTTCTTTTGATTCCTGCTGATTTCCCAGCCTCCATCAGATGCTGTTTCCTCTTCACTGTCAACCTCAGAATTCTGATCGGATCCCGGAGGAGGTCTGGGGTTCAATGTTCAGTGCAACTAAGAGCTCTGCACCTTCCCCTTTATCAGTTGCACTAAACATGGCATTGCCTTTTTGTACAATTAATGTAAAGGGAAAGCCCCATTAATATTTCACTCCTGCATCCACCAACTTATTGGTGAATGGTTTGAGCTCCCTGCGTCGCCCTCAGGTTTCTGGTGACAGATCTTGCAGTATCATCACAGGTTGGTTGTTGTATGTAATGTGTTCAAGGGCACATAGATGTTGCCTCTTTGATAGCATATTGAGTAAAACAGAATAATATCCAGCCGGGGGGGGCGGTTCCCTTAGTTGAAATGACATAGCCCTGTGAGCACGTTCTAAGTCTGTGGGAGAGATCTCTAAGCCAGGCAGCAGTGTTTTAAACCATGAAACCAGGAATTATTTCATGTTGTCTCCTTCCTCCCTCTCATCAATCCCACAAATGTGCAGATTCTGTCTACGAGTCTGATTCTCAATCTCCTCCCCTTACTCTTGAGTAAATCATTGTCTTGTTTTAATCTCTTAAGTGCTTTGCTGTGGGCCATACTTAAATCAAAAGCAGCAGTTACTGTATCCACGACTCCATCTACATGTTTACTAACCTCATCCAGCTTAGCTTCTAGGGGCTGCATAAGTTCTTTCCAGGTGTCTCTGAGGCCCTTTTGCAGGGAGGTCAGTTGTAAATCGAATTCCTCACAGAGATTTACCCCATCACTGGTCAGGGTGAGGCCTGCAGATGCCATTTGGAGGGGCTATGACTGGGCAGCCGTCATTTGTTTCCTGCCGGTTGCAGCTGCTGCGTATCTCCGTCGTTCTGATCGCGCGGGTGAAAAAATGCTGTTCGGCTTCTGTTTTTATTTTTTTTGTACTCTGCAAGCATTCCCCCAACTTGGGGAGGGGAGAAATCGTGAGTGTGGTCTCTCGATCCGCCCTTACATGGAGCTCTCTTAGAAAGTGGCCATTGCCATCGCACCTTGGCCACGCCCCCGGAAAGTGATTTTTAACCATTTTAATTCAAATTTACTCACCTTGTACAGCAGTGATTAGGATAAATGGCAGAGACTCTCCACAATTTATAATCCACAGAGGAATGAAACAAGGATGCCCTCTCTCTCCTCTCCTGTTCTTGATGGTGATGGAACCTTTAGCACAACATCTGAGACAAAACCAAAATACTAAAGGGATACAGATAAATCAGGATATGCATCTTCTCAGTATGTTTGCTGATGATATGGCATTGACAGTGACCAATCCTCTGGAAGCAGCACTCTCATGAAAGACTTAATTAGAGCAATTCATGGGGGTTTCTGGCTTACAAATTAATCTAACAAAATTGGAAGCAATGTGCTTTCACTTACCTCCAAAGACACAACGTCAATTGTCAACTGCTCTGGGTATTTGTTTATGCCCAAAGCAGTTGTGATACCTGGGAGTGCAGATACATAGAAACCTTAATAAACTATTTATGGTTAACTATAAACCAACTGGTATGCATTAAAAGCTGATATGAATAAGTGGGTTAAGTTGCAACTTTCACTATCAGAAAGGATGTCTGCAATAAAAATGACATTGTTACAAAAGTTAACCTTTTTATTTCATGCACGCCCTGTTTACATTCCAGAAAAACAAAGATTTGGCAAAAAGAAATCAAACAATTTATTTTTAATTAAAAAATTGCCCAGAATTAAGATTAACATTATTATACTGACAGTCCAAAAAGGGGGGATGTGGAATTCCACATTTAAAACATTATTTTGAGGCCAATCAATTATATTATCTTATCTATATGATATTGGATAGAAAAATAAAAAGATGTGTTCAACTAGAAAATATTTTAGTGAAGGATATTCCTTTGGGAGCAATACTCTTTAGGAAGCCCTCAAAAGCTTTGTTGCAACAATGAAAAGAAATCCCTTCACTAATACACTACTACAAAGCGGGCAAAGATGGAGAAAACACCTTTATCTAATCTATGACACCACTTTTCTTTCACCCAGAATTTTATAATAACAATAGATATTTACCTTGGCAGCAGTGGAGAGAGAAGGGGTTTTATCATCTTCGTGATTTTTATGTTAACGGTTCTCCAATAACACAGCAGGCCTTTACAACAGCACTGGAGGGACAAAATCTTCAATGGTTACATTGGAGACAGTGAGCAGGTCTTATCCACCGTCCTAACATTAAAAAAGCAGGAAGGGCAAATTTATCCCCCTTTGGAAATGTTATATTGGCAGCAAGAGACAGGGATAGGGGTATTGCTTCAAAAATTTATCAACTTTTATTAGATAAAGAAGGAGATAACTTGTCTGGATGAAAGAGAGTATGGGAAGGTGATTGGGGAGTAGAAGTCAAGTTGGAAGAATGGAGAAAGTTTTGGAACAAACCTTTGCTGAAAACCTCTTCCAATCAAATAAGAGAAACCATGTTAAGAATAGCTCACAGACGGTATTTAACACCAATACATCTATCTTGAATTAACCGGGTACACTCCCCCAGATGTTGGAGAAGATGTACAATGGCTGGAACTTACCACCACATGGGGGTGGAGTTTGCCTCAGTACAAAAAATTTAGACTTTAATATTTAATGAAATTGAAATAATCATCTCCAAACAAATAGACAGAATACCACAATTGGCGGTGTTGAATCTATTCGAAGGAGCAAACAATGCTATAATCTACAAAATTCTATTAGGTCACTTATTGATGGCCACCAGGATCACAATAGCGGCACATTGGAAAACACTACAAGGAGCTCCAGTAGATTATTGGTATAGGAAAATATGGTATCTTGCTTCCATGGAAAAATTAACAATCCAATTGTGAGTATCCCAAGGTATGACCAAGAAAGGTAATTTCTATGAAACTTGGTATCCATTTATAGTTTATGTAAATAATAAAAAAAACATGGTAGAAAGCCTCCACCACGTTGTGCTCGAATCTGAAACTCCTAAAACTGTATGTGGTTAATGGTATATGTTTTAAAGATTTATATTGATATGCGCATGTGCCCTCTATTTGGTTGTTGTTGTTTTAACTTTATCTCAAGAATTTCTTGATTTTTACTATATACAGGCTTTAAATTCAATATTCTGCAGCAAAAGGGGAGGAGGTTTCAGGTTTGTTCTGGTTATATAATTTTCTTTTTATGTCATGCAGTACTAGTGTTTGGAGGCTGTAACTGATGTATAATTTGTTCACAAAAAGTTAATAAAAATTATATATTAAAAATAAAAAAACATCAGGGCAGTGTACAGCAACATAAAAACATTTAAACTCATTAATTAAAAGGACACGTGGAAAAGTTTGTTAACATACGCAGGTGGTACTGTTATTTCCACCCTGTCTTCAGATATCCAAGAGGCTTTAGTGGCATGAAGTTCTTTCCACCAGCTACCTCTCTTGAACAGGCAATGATGGATTGCCTGGCCATCATTGTCCATGACTTGGCAACCTCCAGATTGGATTCATTAATAGGCAAAAAACACACACACCAAAACCTTGTGGTACGGTATAGTAGCCACTGAAAACATCTCTTCCATGAGTGGGGCTCCTCGATCACATTTGTGAACCTTCTGGCTTGGAATTACTGCAAACCAGTAGTCAGGACTGGCAACATATGTGTAAAAATGCCCAGGGGGCACCAGGGCCCCCAGACTTTTAGCTTTCATTTTTTTAAAAAAAGTAAGTTCCTAGGTACTCTGGATCAAGAGGTACACCAAAATGTCAGCTTCCACCTCCCCCACTGCAACTTCTGTTAAAAAAAATGAGCTAGTAGTCCACTGCTCCAATCCCTGCCCTTTCCGGTTATTAGCCCATAAGTAAAGTCAGAGTTGTGATTGACAAGGGATATTGACCTCCAGGCAATAGTTAGAATCCCTTGCAAGTTATTTTCCTGCTTGACTGCACATCATATGAGTTTAGTAACCTTTTAGCAGCAGTCAGCCCAAACCCAGTTTTCTCTGTGTGTGCACACATTGAGCATGAGGTCCAGAACAGAAGATCACAGTAGAATCTTGGTATGCATTCACGGTACAGTGTCAGTGATTATGATAGTAAAAGTGTACATGCAGGGGGTTTTCAATTACTTGCAAAAAAAAGCATATTATACATTTTATCTATAAAATAATTTTTGAACAGAAATAAAAAGTGTACTTTCAGCACATGATGCCATTCCAGTGTGTTACTGTTTTCTAAATATAAGGAGTCAAACAAGTTTAAATTTTCCTGGGCTGTTGAAGACGGCTCATTCATAGTTTGTTTTGGAAACCTTCCCAATAATAAACTTTAATTCTATGCTCACCTTTCTGGGAGTAAAGCTGCAATGCTAATCCCACATTGAATTCAATTAGACTTACTTTTGAGTAGACATGCTATAAATCAGTGGGATTTTTGCATAGACATAGCAAAGGATTGTGTTATAAATCTTTCTCTTCTCCTCCGATCCTATTTTTAAACAATTAGGCAGGGCTTCCTTAAGTGTCATTGCTTTTATCTGGTAAGAAACTATTTTTTTTAAAAAAAAAAAAGTTCTGCAATGACTAACTGGTTTTGACGGTAAACTATTATATGGGGTATATGTGATTTTATATCTCCAGTGTGAGTCTCTATGGAGTATTTCCAACAATCTTGTGAGGTAGGTTAGGCTAAGAGTTGATTCACTCAGGTTGCATATGTTCAGCGTATTTGTGTGTGTGGGCTGGCAAGTTTTGTGGGGTTTTTTGGGGTATTTTGCTGTAAAAATATCAGAACTGTAGAATGTTGCAGTGAAAGCAATGGGGGGACTGCCTTTGTACATGTTTTCCCCCCCTCACTGCACAGTTTGTGAATATGACATGATGTATTTGCACATTGCTTTTCTTCCTGGGTCCTCCCCCCCTTTTATCTTTGCAACAACCCTATGAGGTAGGTTAGGCTGAGAGTTGATTCAGTCAATGTGCATAAGACTTTTTTAGTTGCTCCTATCTTTTCAATGTTATTTAATAATTATATGGTTATGGTTTTTGAACTATTTATAGCTGCTGCAAAATGCCTTGTGAGGGTAGGAACTCTGAAAGGCAGATTAAAAATCTGTTAAACATATACATCTTAAATCAAGACTCTGGATTCGCAATAATTGTTCATGTTGGTAATGTATGTACATAAACAGTGGTTCTTGCCAACAGATTGTGGGGAGATGGGTGGTGGAAGATGGGAATGTAGGGGGGCCAATCTATATACAGAGTACCGGGCCTAGGAAGTCCTGTTGGTACCCCTGCCAGTACCACACACTTATGCTTTTGTTGCATTAGAGTATTCCACAGGATACTACTGCACTACATAGTTTACCATTTACAAATTCCTAGCTAAGGACAACCCCTCCTGGCAGAGGCAAGTGGCTGTCACATCAAATCTCATTTTGAGCTATACAAGAAGATGAAGGATAGGACAAGTGCAAGAATTCTCCTTCAGTGGCAAAGTTGGAGTAGTCCAAGTGAGCTTGGAGGAAACTTGCAAGATGCCCTTGAAATTACAGGATATGACCAATTAAAAATTTAGAAGTACATTAAATAGATATTTGTAATGTTATGTATACAGTATACAAATACAGTCTCAAGGGCAGAGCTTCTTAATGTTGCAAAAATACAAAGATCAAAAAGAAAGGTGCTCTTGAACATAAGAACATAAGAAGAGCCTGCTGGATCAGGCCAGTGGCTAATCTAGTCCAGCATCCTGTTCTCACAGTGGCCAACCAGATGCCTGGGGGAAGCCTGCAAGCAGGACCCGAGTGCAAGAACACACTCCCCTCCTGAGGCTTCCGGCAACTGGTTTTCAGAAGCATGCTGCCTCTGACTAGGGTGGCAGAGCACAGCCATCACGGCTAGTAGCCATTGATAGCCCTGTCCTCCATGATTTGTCTAATCTAATTTTAAAGCATGATTTGTCTAATCTTCTTTTAAAGCATCCAAGCTGGTGGCCATTACTGCATCTTGTGGGAGCAAATTCCATAGTTTAACTATGCGCTGAGTAAAGAAGTACTTCCTTTTGTCTGTCCTGAATCTTCCAACATTCAGCTTCTTTGAATGTCCACGAGTTCTAGTATTATGAGAGAGGGAGAAGAACTTTTCTCTATCCACTTTCTCAGTGCCATGCATAATTTTATACACTTCTATCATGTCTCCTCTGACCCGCCTTTTCTCTAAACTAAAAAGCCCCAAATGCTGCAACCTTTCCTCGTAAGGGAGTCGCTCCATCCCCTTGATCATTCTGGTTGCCCTCTTCTGAACCTTTTCCAACTCTATAATATCCTTTTTGAGATGAGGCGACCAGAACTGTACACAGTATTCCAAATGTGGCCGCACCATAGATTTATACAATGGCATTATGATATCGGTTGTTTTATTTTCAATACCTTTCCTAATTATCGCTAGCATGGAATTTGCCTTTTTCACAGCTGCCGCACACTGGGTCGACATTTTCATCGTGCTGTCCACTACAACCCCGAGGTCTCTCTCCTGGTCGGTCACCGCCAGTTCAGACCCCATGAGCGTATATGTGAAATTCAGATTTTTTGCTCCAATATGCATAATTTTACACTTGTTTATATTGAATTGCATTTGCCATTTTTCCGACCATTCACTCAGTTTGGAGAGGTCTTTTTGGAGCTCTTTGCAATCCCTTTTTGTTTTAACAACCCTGAACAATTTAGTGTCGTCAGCAAACTTGGCCACTTCACTGCTCATTCCTAATTCTAGGTCATTAATGAACAAGTTGAAAAGTACAGGTCCCAATACCGATCCTTGAGGGACTCCACTTTCTACAGCCCTCCATTGGGAGAACTGTCCATTTATTCCTACTCTCTGCTTTCTGCTTCTTAACCAATTCCTTATCCACAAGAGGACCTCTCCTCTTATTCCATGACTGCTAAGCTTCCTCAGAAGTCTTTGGTGAGGTACCTTGTCAAATGCTTTTTGAAAGTCTAAGTACACTATGTCCACTGGATCACCTCTATCTATATGCTTGTTGACACTCTCAAAGAATTCTAATAGGTTACTGAGACAGGACTTTCCCTTGCAGAAGCCATGCTGGCTCTGCTTCAGCAAGGCTTGTTCTTCTATGTGCTTAGTTAATCTAGCTTTAATAACACTTTCTACCAGTTTTCCAGGGACAGAAGTTAAGCTAACTGGCCTGTAATTTCCGGGATCCCCTCTGGATCCCTTTTTGAATATTGGCATTACATTTGCCACTTTCCAGTCCTTAGGCACGGAGGAGGACCCGAGGGACAAGTTACATATTTTAGTTAGCAGATCAGCAATTTCACATTTGAGTTCTTTGAGAACTCTCGGGTGGATGCCATTTGGGCCTGGTGATTTGTCAGTTTTTATATTGTCCATTAAGCCTAGAACTTCCTCTCTCATTACCACTATTTGTCTCGGTTCCTCAGAATCCCTTCCTGCAAATGTTAGTTCAGGTTCAGGGATCTGCCCTAGATTCACCTTTGCAGGCATTCCCTTGATCTCTTGGCCTGAGTCTCTTGTTTTATGTGCTGTGTTTTAATAGGATTATTTTATTATGAATTTTAATTATTTATTTATTTTATATTTATTTATTACTTCAATTTATATACCGCCCTTAGCGAAATAGCTCTCAGGGCGGTGAACAACAAAATAAAATACAATATATCATAATAAAAATACAAAAACATATACAAACAAACAACGAATAGCACAGCAAAAACAAAATAAATACTACAAAAATTAAAATACAGATTAAAAGATTTAAAAAGTTAAGAAGATTAAAATGCCTGGGAGCATAAAAAGGTCTTTACCTGGCACCGAAAAGATGGAAGTGTAGGCGCCAGGCGTACCTCTTCGGGGAGGCTGTTCCACAACTCAGGGGCCACCACAGAAAAGGCCCTAGATCTCGTAACCACCCTCCGGGCTTCCCGATGGGTTGGTACCCGGAGGAGGGCCTTAGATTCTGAACGAAGTGAACGGGTAGGTTCATAGCGAGAGAGGCGTTCCACAAGGTATTGAGGTCCCACGCCGTGTAAGGCTTTATAGGTAAGAACCAGCACCTTGAATCTCGCCCGGAAGCAAATAGGAAGCCAGTGCAGACGCGCCAGGACAGGTGTTATATGCGAAGACCGACTGGTCCTCGTCAATAATCTGGCAGCTGCGTTCTGCACCAGCTGAAGCTTCCAAACTGTCTTCAAGGGCAGCCCTACGTAGAGCGCATTACAGTAATCCAATCTTGAAGTTACCAGAGCGTGGACAACGGAGGCGAGGTCGTCCCTGTCCAGATAGGGGCGTAGTTGGGCTACCAGACGAAGATGGTAAAACGCATTCCGTGCCACCGAGGCCACTTGGGCCTCGAGAGACAAGGAAGAGTCAAGAAGAACCCCCAAACTACGTACCTGTTCTTTCAGGGGGAGTGTAACCCCATCCAGAACAGGGTAAGCATCCACCATCTGAGCAGGGAAGGCGTTCACCAACAATGTCTCGGTCTTGTCTGGATTGAGTCTCAGTTTATTAGCTCTCATCCAGTCCATTATCGCAGTCAGGCAACGGTTCAGCACATCAACAGACTCACCTGAGGAAGATGAAAAGGAGAAATAGAGCTGCGTGTCATCAGCGTACTGATGGCAACGCACTCCAAAACTCCTGATGACCGCACCCAGCGGCTGCATGTAGATGTTGAAAAGCATGGGGGACAAGACCGATCCCTGGGGGACTCCACAATGGAGAGTCCATGGTGTCGAGTGATGTTCCCCAAGCACTACCTTCTGGTGACGATCCGCGAAGTAGGAGCGGAACCACTGCCAAGCAGTGCCCCCGACACCCAACTCCGCGAGTCTCCCCAGAAGGATACCATGGTCGATGGTATCAAACGCCGCTGAGAGATCAAGGAGAATCAACAGAGTCACACTCCCCCTGTCCCTCTCCCGACAAAGGTCATCATACAGGGCGACCAAGGCTGTTTTGGTGCCAAAACCGGGCCTGAAACCAGATTGAAACGGATCTAGATAATCGGTTTCATCCAAGAGCGCCTGGAGTTGGCTGGCAACCACCCGCTCCAAAACCTTGCCCAAAAAAGGGACAATTACTGTGTGTTCTTAATAATTGTATCATTGTACATTTTAATAACATTGTGAAATTGACTTTTGTATTTTGTAAACTACTTAGATGTCTATTTCGGCATTCAGTAGTAAACTTACAAGCAAACAAAACAACAGTAGCAAACAAACCCTGAAGTTACATGTAGTTCACATTTCATTCTGTAGGAGGCTATGTGTACCCTCCCATTTTGCATGAGACCCAGAAGCACAACAATAGGCAGTATAAGTCCACAATCAGGCTGCAAGGCTAAACACATTAATTTTTGGAGCAAATCCCACTGTATTCAGTGGCTATATCTGTGTACATAAGTAAATATAGGAGCAGGCTGGCAGGCTGCTATTGCAAGCACACTTACTTGGAAGCAAATTTCATTGAAACAAATGGAAATTGTTTTCAATGAATATGTTTAGGAGGGGATGCCAGATATGTTGCCCAATCTGTATTTAAAACCTCAAGTTACTTTACTTCCTTTCTTGGCTTGGCCATCAATTTCAATTTCCCTCATCAGTTTACAGTTAAAAAGTATATCTTGATATGTCACCTAACCCTTTTTTCTCTCTAAATAAACCTGCATTATTTTGTTCAACCTCGGTGGCCATGGTAACAATTGATCTCTTTGCACTGAAGATGAGCTTTAACATGCGAGGGAAAAAATGTGTTCATTTTCTGTTCTCAAGATTAGAATGTCCCAAAAGCTTGCTGTTCTCTCCATGTCCCTATCTCTATGCCTTGCATTAAGTTCATTAAGCATATCAGTTGTCAATTGCTGATAAGCTGTCTATCAACAGGTCATAGGTTAAGACATAGATATCTTGTAGCTTTCCATGCTTCTCCAAATCTTATGACTTCCATAAGAGATGGGTATTAATAAGAACTTTAAGGGGAGAAAATTATTCATAGGTCTCAGAGGGGACAGAATATCAAATCTGACCCCTACCTCTGAGGTTGGATTCCATATCTAACAGCAACTCTCAGATAATCCCACAGTTCAGAAGTACACAACAAACACAGGGCAGAACCGAACAAGGTGGACTAAAGCAGATGGACTAAAGCAGATGGACTTGACCTTAGCAAGTATGGAATGAACGCATGTACAAAAGGGAAAGACAAAAACTGCACATGGCTGCTGGCTAACCCTACTCAAGGGAAAGTTCTTCTCTGATCCTAAATGTGATGATCCATGAGATAAATCTATTAATGCGTGTCAATAGTCATCTGCCAAACTTCCTCAAAAGGAAATTATATTCAGGCATATGTCCTCCTCAACAAGTTGTTGCAGTCTGTAATACCTCAATTAAAAATTAGGACTCATAGTTAATACTAACTTTACTTATAGCAGACCCATTAAAATTAATAGACATTTCTAAGGCTGCAATCCAATACATGCCTACTCAGAAGTAAGCCCCATTGGGTTCAATGGAACTTCCTCCCAGGTAAGTGTGTATTGGATTGTAGCCTAACTTAGTTTCATTAATTTTAATGGGTTTACTCTGAGTAACACTTAGTTCAATACAATCCTAATTTTTAAAAAATGTGTGTTTAAGAGGTGAGATATAGCTGAGACAGAAAAATCAAAAGGGTAACATACCATTCATAAATTTATCCACCTTGAAACTAGTGGTATTTTGTGTTCCCATACCATGTTCTTCAGGATTGAAACCTTCAGTTCTTGGCCATAAAAAAAAAAAAGCAGACAGCCAACTTGGTCTCCCAATGTAAAATAAAAATCCAAACTGCAGTATTAGGATCAACTAAAAGTCACAATATAGTAAGCTGCCTCTCCAATTTCACAGAACTCTTCCTCTAGTTAAATGTGAAGTTAGAAGGGGGGGGGAGAGGGAGAAGAGAAAAATATTGTGCTGAATTAGGGCATGGAGAAGAATATTGTGCTGAATTAAGGCAGCTGCAATACATTACAGTCTTAAGATGCTACACTTTAATCTGTGCCCAGCATAAAAGGTCTCATGTTGTATGAAAGTGTACTGCAACAGAGAAGCAGTGACCACTCTTCCATGAAAGTTGTACAAGTGGTAGCCAATCATCTTTGAACCTACTCAACCAAAACTTGTGGCATGGTACCAGGACTAGGAGAATATCCCCATGTTAGAAGAACTGCCTCCATTGGGTCTGCTATATGCCAGTAGAGTACTTGGTCTCTGTCATTGAAGATTTCTTGCACACAATGGCCCAGAGTGGGAAGGAGGAAGAGCTGCAAATTACTCCTAGTGAGATATTCTAAGAACCTTTTGCTCCTATTGGAAGGATGGAAACAGATAAATACTGTGTCTAATTTTTCTGGTAGTAAGTGGTAAACAAAAAAGTCACTGTCCATGGTTTGATCATGGAGGAGTGCCAATCTAGCTGGATCTGGAAGAGGTATTGACCCAACATGCTCCAGGAAAGTACAGAGTATCAGTTTAGTGACAATCCAGTGTTCATACATTTGCAGCTGCAAGAGCAGGATAGGATCGGCCTGCCAAATTGTTTCTAATCCAGTTATGCCTGAAGCCTTTTTCTTCATTTCCCTCAGTGCAGATATGCAGATTCTTAATTTTTTTGTGAATTTTTATTGCTCTCTCTGGTATTCAGCGGCATTCGCTTCCCAGTCCCCATCCAACTTTTTTCACTAACTAATCTTCTCTCCATAAAATCTGCTGCTTACAAATCAAATATCTTGCAGTTTGTGGTTCCAACTTTTCTTCCAATTTAATCAAACTGGACTAACTCATGATCACTTCATCCAGGGTTATGTCCAACCACCCAGTTCTCAATTAGCTACTGGCCAGCATCAAATTGAACACAGCCTTACCCTTTCTAGGCTGAGTGACAACTTGGTAAAAAGATGTGGTTTCTACCACATCCGTTCATACCTAAATTATACTATTGTTAGCAGCATTAAACAGATAAATTTTGATATAGAAATCTGAGCTTAGAAATTTTAGCAAATGCTCAACAGCATCATATTATTGATCCATATTCAATGCATGATATTTAAAAATGTATTGGCCATGTTATCTATTGCCCAAAATGATAATTCTGTGTTCCAAATTAATTCCTCCCTTGCACTGGTAAATGTAACTTGTGGAAGTCACTAATAAAACCATTGCACAGCAACAGAACCAAACAGGGTTTTTAAAATTATTTATTTATTTATTATTTGAATTATATCCCACCCTTTCTCCCAGTAGGAGCCAGTTCATGCTGAAAGGGGTTGAAGAAAAGAAAATAGAAAGAAACCATTACCCAAAACCAGTTTTTGTTCTTAACAATTTTTTTTATTCTTGTATAACTTCTACTTTAAGTCCTAACTGTTCACGTGGATGGAGAGCCAAAGGAACCTTTTTTTTCATTTGTGGTAGGGTTGCCCACCTGCATAGGACTTTTGGAAAATAATGTATTTAGAAATTTATTGTATATTTGATTGCACTATCATCAGGACTCCACACCTTTCATTATTAAATCTTTTGGATGATACAGTTCGGTTCAAAAGAATTTTTGACATGGATGTTGATATCTGCGAAGTTCTAAATAGTGCAGAAGTGGAAAACTGCAGAAGACTTGACTGATCCTACAACTGTGGTATAGGAACTTGTGGAATCTGGCTATTTCAGGAAAAATTACTTATGATATAAGAGTCTCTCCTAGGATGCAGTTTGGTGGGAATTTATTTCTTATGTTACTTTTACTAGTGTTTTGGATTTGCTCCCTGCACCAATGCACAAGATATGGATGTCAAGATATTGTTAACAAAATTGCCTCATTCTGTTTCAAAGTATATATATTTTACCTTGCTGATGCACCCTGCTGATTGCATTATCCAGACTGGATTGTATTTCTGTTATTTTGTTTGTTTCCATTTTATAATAATATAACACACACAAAACAAAACAAAATTTGTATAGTGCTTAATTGTCAAGATTGCTAAGCCGGTTCGATAAAATATAAAATATACACTAAAGTTATCAGTAAAAGTCAGAAGTAAAAACAAGCTGACCCCCCCAAAAAATCCAGGTATTAATGAAACCAGCAGTTAAAAGTATATATTACAAAAAAATAAAATTACTTATTAAAATGCATATCAACTTGACATATCTGGGTAGCCTTGCCTAAACAAAAAAGGTTTTAATGGATGCCAAAAACAACACAGTGAAAGTGCCTGATGTCAATGTTCAGGGAGTTCCAGAGTGTAGATGCTGCCACACAGAAAGCCTGATTCTTTACAAGTGTGGAATGGATATTGTGTGACATTTCCGCAGATCAAAGCAGTTGAGTGGGCTGGGCATATATGGGGCAAGGCAATCACTTCAGTACATTGCTTACATTGATAAAAATGTTATTTACTTAAGACATTTGTACACCGCTTAATCATTCACATTTCTAAGCAGTGTACATAAAAATAAGCCATACATAAGAGATTTTACTATGCATTACCAGCAATGCCTTGTTTATAAGAAGCAACCCAGCCCTCAGATCATCCTTCTAGCTTCTATATTTTTTTAGCGGTTCAGCTCATTGGAGCTGCTTTTTTCCCTACCAGTATAACTTCCTGTTTGTGGTGAATCACAGCAACAGCTAGTAACTCTAAAAAGTGGCAGTAGCACAAGTCCCATTTAGCCTAATAAACCAGTCCCATCATATTTTATCTTGACTGCATCACTCAATGCTCTTCCTATCTAATATCAAAAGTCCACCTATGAAAGCATAGACAGCTACATGGAACCTCCATATTCAGAAGGAGTATATAACTAAATACCTGATAATTGTGAGGGAAAGAATGTTTCAAACAGCTGTTTTATCTGCTGGACCTATCTGCGGCTTGTTTTTTTTTTCTGCTGATGATATTTTGATAATATTTGTAATCTTATTGCATATTTATTTATATATGTACAGTGTATGTTACTTACCTTGAACATTTTGAGAAAGATAGTATGTAAATGTAAAGAAATATAAAGAAACAAGCAACCAATGATGTAAGATGTCAGCTAGTGTGTTTGTGTCCCTCAAATTTGGAGATCTGTTAGCAAGACCAAGGCACCTTACAGCCTGCACCATTTTCGCAGATTACAGGCAGCAAGAATTGCTGTTACCATTTCTGCAGCAGTGCCACCCGTGCAGATAAGATGGCTGGAGGATGTATTGCAGCTTCCAGGCCAAGCAGGATCAAGTGACCTCAGAAGCCAATAGGCCTTACACTTGCACTTATGTGCACTTATGTGTTTTTCATTTTGAATAGCGCTTAGAAAATTTTAAAGTGCCTTAATAATTGAACAATACAGCAAGTGCCTAAAGTTTTCTAGGTGCTGGACAAAGATGACAAAAACAACAGTTCTGTTAACAGGCTTATACCTAGTAAAAGGGGGAAAGAGCTGAGGGAAAGCAAGCAAATTCAGGCACCAATGGAAATTCTTCATGAAGTTACAACTGCTGTCAACATGGTAGGGAGTAATGTTCCTCAGTCCTGCCACCAGATTCCCCAGTTTAAGGTCCCCTGGCACCTTATACGTGATGGTGCTGGAGAAGGCGTGTTTCACTCTTCCCCTTATGCCTGCTCCCTATCAAAGCCCCCCCCAAGCTGCTATTGACCCCGAAGCAGAATAAAAGACAATATTATACAGCCACAAGAGTGGCTGTATACTATAACCAGCGTGAATTTTTCACGTTCCGCAATGTTAAATTGAAAATACCTCCATGCCATTCTGATGCTTCCCATAAGCTCATTTCAAAACAAAACCTTACAAAACTTATTGTCCTCAACTCAGAAACGCTTGTTTAACAACCCTCTAAATTTTCATGGCGATACACAAAACAGTCAGAGAGAATAGAGAGTTCAAAGTCTAAAAAGAGGGGAAAAACCCGAGAGCCCTTTTGGACTTTTTTCTGATACAGTTCTCATAATCTGTTGAAATTCATTAAAAATCAGCCATATTCACAGAGTACCTGGAATCCTATTAATGACCTTGCCCCATACTTCATCTGCTGTTTAAAAGTTTTAAAAAATGCCTGGTTGATTTTTAATTAATTTAAGAAATTTTGCATTGAACTGAATGATAGTGTTGGGCATGCTCAGTAAGAAAGCAGAAACAAAAGGGAAAAGCATCACGCAATGGACAGAAAAGAGAGGCAGGCTCTGGTGCTTGGTAGGTTTATTAAGGCTCAACGCATTTCGGAGTAATCCTTCCTCAGGAGCAATGGAGATCTGTTTCCTTTTCTCTGCCTGCGCAGTTCAAATTCTTTATCCAGCTCCTCACAAAACGAGCACCACAGCCTTAATAAACCTACCAAGCACCAGAGCCCGCCTCCCTTTTCTGTCCATGCTCAGTAAGAACCAACTGTCAGTGTTCCAAAAGCCAGACTCACAGCTGCTTTGCTTGACTAATCAGGGCCACACCCACACCAGACTTTTTCATTTGAAACAGTCATGGCTTCCCCCAAAGAATCCTGGGAAGAGTAGTTTGTGAAGGGTGCTGAGAGGATACTCCTATTCCACTGACAGAGCTCCAGTGGCCAGAGTGGTTTAACAGTCAGCCACTCTGATTGAAGCTCTGTGAGGGGAACAGGGCATCACCTAGCAACTCTCAGCACCCTTTACTAACTACACTTCCCAGGATTCTTTCAGAGAACCCATGACTGTCCAAACTGAACTAAAGGCCTGGTGTAGATGTGGTCAGGGACAGCTTTGGTTTAAATTTGGGTGGGAGGCTACATGTGCCTGCTGTAGAATAAAAAGGTGGGGGAAACACTGAAAAGCAATGATACTGTTCACAGTGTTTTCCTTTTGGAAAGAAAAGGGGCTTTGCCTCTGCCCAGTGCCCACCCACCCAATCTCCTACCCTCCCTGCCCCTCCCCTGGGTCAGTGTTGGAATACGACCTGGGAGACCAGGGCTCGAATCCCCACACAACCATGAAGCTCATTGGGTGACCTTGGGCCAGTCACTGCCTCTTAGCCTCAGAGGAAGGCAATGATAAAACCACCTCTGAATACTGTTTACCATGATCAGTTTTGCCTATCTTAAGCATGATTGCACGGGAGTAAATACCATTGAACTCTATTAGCAAGCAAATGATCAAACCTGCCCTCCCCCTCCCTTTGCCCCCTCCCTCCTGCCCCTTCTCCTTCCCCCCCTCTCTCCTCCTCCTCCATGGTCAGTTTTACTTATCCTAACCATGATTGCATAGGAGCAAATACCATTGAACTCAATAAGCATGCAAATGATGATCTGCCTTTCCCCTCCTTCCCCTCTCCTCTCCCTTCCTTCTCCCCTCCCCACTTTCTTCTTCCTCCTCCCCTGCCCACTCCACCCCTCCCTCCTCCCCAGTCAGTTTTACATATCCTAAGCATGATTGCATGGGAGTAAATCCCACTGAACTCAATAAACATGCAAATGATCAAACCTGTCCTCCTCCCCCTCCTGCCTGCTGCCATCCCCCTTCTCCCCTCTGCTCTTCTTCCCCTCCCTCCTCCTCCTCCTTCTCCCCTGTGGTCGGTTTCAACTATCCTAAGCATGATTGCAGGGGAGTAAATCCCACTGAACTCAATAAGCATGCAAATGATCAATCCATTCTTAGCAAGCTTGCAGAGGATCCCACACAATCTCCCAGATTAAAAAGCAGAGAAATTCACTAATAGGCAAAAACCTTGCGGTTTAAGAACGTACCTACAGCCAACAGATATTTCTATCAAATTGGGCAGCTATAGTGAATGCACCAGGGAAGCAGGAGACCTGAGCTCCTCTCTGAGATATTGTACTGCCCTACAAATCTCTCTGAGATATTGTACTGCCCTACAAATTTCTCAAAATGCAAAGACAATTTGGGTTGGTCTTTCATAGTCCAATCCACTCCTGTGTAGCTTAAAATGAGCTTAATTCATCTTCAGTTGAACCACCAGTTATGGGAACTACTTTCAGATATAGTTTAGAAATTTGTGAACTAGTTCAGTAAATATCGTTCAACTAAACTAGTTCATTCGAAGCAGTGGAAATGATTAAGTTTAACTGATTTCAGTGGAAGATATTCAAGCATCTGCTTGTCCTATCCAGTGAAATCAGTAGCTCTCAAAATTGATTAACTTTGGCCCTACCACTTTAAGGCTACAATGCTACATTTAATTACTCAGGCAGCCAGTGATATTTTATGAATAATTGTCAGTAGATTTGCACTTGCACTTAGGTCATGCATATCTGATAGTTTGTGGCCTGGTGCAGCAATTTCTTGTTAAATGTATGGCCAGGTTAATCTCTTAAACAGTGCAATGCACCTTGTATATTTCATGCTGGTGACCTACTATAGAGTGCTTTTGTTTATGCTATCCCCATCTACAAGAGTTCAGGGTATTTAGTGCCCGTCTCCAGAGTATTAAGGTGAAGTGTCAGGTCACAGGTGAGAGCTGTGGAGACTCAGGAAAGACCAAAAGTGAGTGGTTCTTAAAAATATTCATTCTTATTTTCCTATGAAGGGAACAGAAAAGACAAAAATCTGCATTATTGCAACAAAAACAAAAGCCAAGCATTAGAGATCTTTTGTGTTACTACACAGAGTCTATCGGCATTGTTTAATTGCTATGTGAAGTCTGAAAAACCAGAACAATCCAATTGCTTTCACTGATGAGAACAGTGTTTGTTTGGTATTATCAGTGGTATCACAATTCTTAAATAATTAACCTACAGCCAATATGTATAGAATTGTCTTAGTAAGCTCACTGTCCAAGACGGCTTGCAGTTTAATTAGTGGAATAAATAATTTACACCCCAAAAGTATGCACAAGATGGTACCAATAAACCTGATAGCAGTTGTTCATTATTTGAAGAAAATTGGATGAAGCGCACAATTCCCTGAGTACAAGCCACCCTGTGGTGTAAGAGGTGTGTTAGTGTTATTGTATCCTGTCGGGAGTTGATGAGAATCCCAGAATGGTTCAGTTAGTGGTACTTATCTCCCTCCAACCTGATTCATCCTTCGAGCTGGAGTTATGATTAGAATTTTAGACATGAGTCACACATTTGAAAAGGAGAAATGTTTCTTTAATACAGGAAGAGGGGATCTCCAGCTTTATTTTCTCATTTTGGATAGTCCTATTAAAGTTTAATATAAGTGTCCAAAGTCATAAAATAAGATAGGGGCATAACAGACAAGAGTTCAGCAATGGTAGGAAAGATCACACCCAGACCCTCTTTCATACACTGTCCAGGATTAGATAAGCAACAAAATCTATAAGTATTAATCAGTCTAAGGAAATTACAATTTGGTATCTTTTAGAAATCCAGAATTCCTTCTTCAAAATATTAAGGTATTGATTGATTGCTTGGATGAAAAGATTGTGCAGTTTGAAGAGATTTACAAAGTGTTTTGTGCACACCTAATTTGGAAATACATGGCCGTATGGCAGGTCCTATGTAAAATTCTAATGTAAAAGTTAAAAATCACCACATCCTTGTTTTGTATATTTATTTCAAGTTAATTTTTGAGTTAAAATGTCTCGATCTTGGATTAGCACAATATGCCATAGGCATGCAAGCCATACAGGTGGTCCAGGGTCTGGGGTGTTTTGGGCTCTGACCTTACATTAGACTCTGAGCCCTCAGTCGCTCACTGTGACATGTTTGCAAGGCACTTTGCAGATAAAATGGCTCTCATTCTGACTGACTTGGACTCCTCATTAGCTACAGTTGTGCCAGATGTCCCCGAAGCTTCCTCTTGTCATTTTTCTATGGATACTTTTCAGCTTGTAAAGCCTGAGGATGTGGACAGGATTCTGGGAGAACTGAGGGCAACTACTTGTTCCCTTGACCCTTGCCCATCCTGGTTAATCAAATCTGCCAGAGTGGGAGTGGCTGACTGGTTGGCATATTTAATTAACACCTCCCTAAGGGAAGGTTCTGCTGACGATACCCAGCTCTATTTCTCTGAATCGGGAGAGACCGTGCAAGCCCTGGACCGCTGCCTGGACTCGGTGGTGGGCTGGATGAGAGCAAATAAACTGAGTCTGAATTCTAGCAAGTCAGAGGCGCTGTGGGTTGGTGGTTCCCGAGTTCGGATAATTGGTCAGTTGGCTGCTTTGGATGGGGTCATACTCCCTCTGAAAGAGCAGGTCTGTAGCCTGGGGGTGCTCCTGGTTACATCTTTATCGCTAGTGGCCCAGGTGACCTCAGTGGATAGGAGTGCCTTTTACCAGCTTCGGCTGGTGAGACAGCTGCGGCCGTTTCTGGACCGGGATAGCCTGACCACTGTTGTCCATGCACTGGTAACCTCCGGGCTGGATTACTCCAGGCTGGATTACTGTAATGTGCTCTATGTGGGGCTGCCCTTGAGGTTGGTTCCGGAAGCTGCAGCTGATGCAAAATGCGGTGGCGAGACTGCTCACTGGGACAGGGTATCACCAACATTCACCCCGCTGCTGAAAGAATTGCACTGGGGTCCCATTTGCTACCAGGCCAAGTTCAAAGTTCTAGTTTTGGTGTACAAAACCCTATACAGCTCAGGACCAGGATACCTGAAAGACCGTCTTACCCCTTATATACCCAGTCGATCACTGCGCTCTGCAGGTGAGGGCCTCCTGCAGATATCTTATCAGGAAGTTCATTCTGCACAATATAGGAAATGGACCTTTAGTGCGGCGGCACCTACCCTGTGGAATTCCCTCCCTTTGAATATTAGGCAGGTGCCATCTCTGCTAGCTTTTCAGCGCCTTTTTAAGACTTTCCTCTTTCAACAAGCCTTTTAGGTTGAGACCTATCCCAGTCTGTGTCTGTGTTAGAATTGCTTAATATGTTTTTTAATAATGTTTTTAACCCTTTAAAAAAATTTTTTTAATGTTTAAAATGTTGTTAATGTTGTTTTGTTTTAATGTATTTTAAGATCTGTTTTTATGATGTTTTAGAGTGTTTTTAGCGCTTTGTTTACAGCCCTGGGCTCCTTCTGGGAGGAAGGGCGGGATACAAATTAAATAATAAATAAATAAATAAAGGTTCTATGCCAACATTGTTGAAGGAAGCTGTGATAAGACCTTTGTTAAAAAAGCCTTCGTTAGACCCTGGTGCTGGGAGACTACTGCTCGACCCCCTGGCCGTTGGCCTGTGGGGTACCACAAGGTTCCATCCTGTCTCCCATGCTCTTTACATTTATATGAAACCGCTGGGAGAGGTCATCATGAGATTTGGAGTACAATGTCATCAATATGCTGATGACACTCAGCTCTATCTCTCCCTACCACCTGGTTGCAGGGAGGGAGTGCTCATCCTAAACCGGTGCCTGGAGGCTGTGAAGGGCTGGATGTGGGCTAACAAACTGAAACTTAATCCAGACAAGATGGAAGTATTGCTGGTCAAGGGAAAAACTGCATCAGGGATGGGGTTGCAACCTGTTCTGGATGGGGTTGCACTCCCCTTGAAGGAGCAGGTTCGCAGTTTGGGAGTCCTCCTGGATCCTGCCCTGCCGCTTGAATATCAGATAACTGCTGTAGTCAGGAGTGCTTTTGGCCAACTCAAACTGGTCTACCAGCTGCGTCCATTCCTGGAGGCAGTTGACTTGGCCACAGTGATACATGCATTGGTGGCATCGAGGCTTGATTACTGTAACACACTCTATGTGCGGCTGCCTTTGAAAACGGTTCAGAAATTGCAGTTGGTTCAAAATGCAGCAGCCAGAATGTTAACTGGAGCACAGCGCAGGAAGGATATCACCCTGGTGCTCTATCGACTCCACTGGCTCCCAATTTGTTTCCGGGCCCAATTCAAAGTGCTGGTTCTGACCTTTAAAGCCCTAAACGGCCTTGGACCAATGTACCTGAGGGACTGCTTATGCCAATATGTACCTGTCCGGGATTTAAGATCATCTGCCTCTGGTCTCTGCATGCCTGGAGTGAAAGATGTTAGATTGACAGGCACATGGGAGACAGCTTTTTCAGCTGTGGCCCCCAAGCTTTGGAATACTCTACCCCAAGAAGTTTGCTCTGCTCCCATCCTGTTGGTTTTCCAGAGACTTCTGAAAATGATCTTGTTCCGGAGAGCCTTTGGGAGAGCCTGACACTGATGTTATGCCTTCTGCATTAAATTTTACCTTTGTAGTCCCTTTAGTATATGTGTGTGTGTGTGTGTGTGTGTGTATTTTATGTATTTTAATTGTATTTTATGTATTTTAAATTTATTAAGTTTTTGTGATTTTACTGTTTACAATTTTATTATGTACATGTTTTGTTTTATTTTTGTAAGCCGCCCTGAGTGCCCTATTATAGGGTAGAAGGGCGGGATAGAAATATTTTAAATAAATAAATAAATACAGGGCACATAACTAAATGTAAAGAACAAAAGTTGGAAATATAATTATCTTGAATTAACTTTGTTGTGAAGTATGCCATTAGTATGAATGTGCATGAGCATGTGTGCAAACACACATATCTCAAAGTGTGTGTGTGTGTTAAAAACGAAGTATATGAACTTCACGTTTTCTTGTACGGCGTCTTCTATGAAATCTGTTGTTGAAACCGGCCAAATAACTGGATGTTATCAATATCCTATCATTTAGCAACAATCTTCCAGATGCCAATTTGACAAGAGAAACAAAACAAACGCAAAATCCACCCATAAACTTCTGGAGTTAAGAGTGCATCAGTGTAATTTGAACATGTTGGGATCAGATGAGCAACTGGTTGTTTTATCTCAGAAGAAAGCTTTATCTAAATAAAGCATGGGGCATTTTATCATTCCATAATGGAAAAGACCTGTCATTCCTTGAATATCATCATATGGTCGGTGGCCAGCAGATAATGGACTGCTAAGAGTCAAGGTGACTGGCTTTGAATGCACACAAAACTAAAAATTATAGACCTGTCATTCTGTGGGCAGGCCGCAATTAGCAGTCTATGCAACTTGGAATTTCCATTTTGCCAGCTGAATAATCAATTGGCTGCAGTTTTCGGCATTTAGTGACATTTTAAACTCTCTCTTTTAAAAAATAAATACTCAGAAGGATTTTCAAATAAATATGCAGTGCACTTAAGCAGATGGAATCATTTTCACAACAACCCATTCCCTAGAATGTATACAAACAAATACATCCCGAAATCTTATAACTATCCCCCCTTATATTAGTTCTTCCTGATTGTTCCTACATTTGCAATGTTTAATAAGGATTGTGTGCTAAAAGGTAGTAAGCAACATCAAATTCCTATTAATGAGTCAACCCCAAATTTATTGGGTGAGAGAAGGAGAACTGGAAGACAAAGAAACTGCTAAATCCAAAACCTGCCAGCCTTGCAGTGGCACAATGCAAGATGGAGGGGCAGTATATTGTTGATTTTTTATTTTTTGAGCAGACCCACATATCTCCTTCTCTGTCTGTGCAAAATCCTATGGTTCCTGGGATGCCCTTCCACGAACCATAGGATTGCATCCTAAACAAGTATAGACGTTCAGATATTTTTCACCTGCAATAGGTAAGGAACCATACCACATAAATACATATAAAGTTCTTGAAGCAGGAACCGTCATGGCTGGTGAAATCCAGTAGGGGGGATTGGCTGGGTGGGTCCAGGAAGTGGTGAACACTTTGTTGTGTTTGGGGGTGGTACCCACCTCCCTTGTAAAAGTTGTAGTGTGGCCACCCTTGTAAAAGTTGGCCCTGGACCCAATACATTGATAACACCCAGCTCTATTTGTCCATTACATCGAGTCAAGAGAGGCCCTCCTGACTGAGCCAGTGCCTGGATGCAGTGGTGAACTGGATGAGGGTCAATAAGCTGAATTTGAATTCTGAAAAAATGGAGGCCTTGTAGTAGATAGGTCAATTGCCTGTTCTTGACAGGATTGCATTCCCTCTAAAGGAATAGATTCACATATTGGAGATATCCCTTGATCCATCTTTGTCACTAGAGGCAAGTGACCTCTGTGGCTAGGAGTGCCTTCTACCAGCTTTCGCTGGTATGCTACCTACAACTATTTCTAGACCAGGATAGCCTGACCACCTAGCCAGTAGAAGACCAGGAGGAGTCATCCCTGCTTTCATTTAGATATTTTTGGAAAGTATACTGTTCAGACAGGCCTTTGGGTTTTATTTTTAACCAACCAGTTTTTATTGACATTGTTATTATTGTTGTTTTATTTTTTTATGTTGAAAGTGTGGTTTAGAAATATTTAAATGAGTATTTACATGAATAAATGCCAGGAGCCTGTGCAGTCAGGACATACAGGGCTTTCACCAGTATATATAACTGCCTCCCACACCATGTCAGATGTGGCACTGGAAGTTTCCAAAACTACTACCAGGAAAGAGATACTTATAAGCCAAAGCATGCATGAAGCAATCTTGTATTTCCTAGGTCTTCCTTTCTTAGCCTATGTGGCTCTAAAAACTTTTGCACAAATATAAGAATTGTCCAAATGTAACAAGACATGTACTAACCCTGACTGAAGTCCAGTATCCTTTTTTTTTTTTTTACAGTGGTCAGTCGTGCATCATAATGAAACTGGCTATGTACATTGTTCACACTAAATATTTTTGTAAAGTTTTTTTCCCCTCAAGGCCTGGTTCATGTCAGCTCTGAGCTTTTCTTTTTGCCCAGAACCTTATTGCCAAAGCACATCTGAAATGGCTGTTTCACCATGGTTTCTACATGAAACAATAAATATTGTTTAAACCCTGGCTCTACTATAGTTTAAGGTTTGAGAACATTTTTGAATCTGAGCCAAGGAACAGAGCACAACATGAAACCCAGTCAATTTCACATAATTTGGGGTGGCAATGTAAAAAAAAAAGCCTCCCAAAACTCAGCAAAAAGCAATTCTGTTTTGTATTTGGCAATACTTGAATCCTACAGCTACTACTCATACAAATAGGGTTGCCAGATCAGAAACATCCCAAACCCTGAGATTTGGGGGGTGGGCCCTAGTGATGTCTTAGTGTGCCTGAGTGATGTCATGGGGTGGGACTAAGTGATATAGGGATGGGATGGAGTGATGTCACAGGGTCGGCCTGAGTGATGTCATTAAGCATGATACATTAAGCATCAACCACAGTTGCTTGGCGTGTACAATTGAAACAGAAACAATCTCTGATTAGATATTAAGATACAAATCTTAGCTAAAAGATGGAGCCCCCTGGGTAGGGAACATTTAATCTAGCCAACTTGCTTCTGGCAAAAAGGGTTGAAGTGCCCTCAGGCCAGGCCAGTCACCAAAAGGCCATTGTAGGAAGAAAGAAGCCGAGTGTTATGGAGATGTTGGATGGGAGCACTCAGGAGTAAAGATGGATGTCCCTGAAGTCTGCAGTTCCAAACACTTACTAATTGACTAAACCCCATAGAACTCAGTAGGACTTACTTCTGAGTAGTTATAGTTTGGATTGTGCTGTTGGTAAAGCTTTACTAGGGATCCTCTGCAAAGATATTCATATTCAAGTAGAGTTGGCAACCGCCTCCTGTAATGCCCTGCCCCTATATTTTAACATGGCTGCTCCAAATTTCTTTACAGATTTGACCCTTCCCTTCAGAAATAGGTCTGAGAAATGAGTAAGAATAAGAAGACTC
This sequence comes from Rhineura floridana, assembly GCF_030035675.1. NCBI lineage: Eukaryota > Metazoa > Chordata > Lepidosauria > Squamata > Rhineuridae > Rhineura > Rhineura floridana. The sequence goes on along the minus strand of NC_084481.1, from coordinate 131,264,094 downwards.
TCTACTCTTTTCTGTCTCCCCTGTGGGCTGTTTTAAACTCACTTTGACAGCCAACCAAATTCCAGTGAATAATAACTGACCGAGAGAAAACACACATTTATTTATTATTTATTTTACTATTTGATTTATATTCCGCCCTTCCTCCAGCAGGAGCCCAGGGAGGCAAACAAAAGCACTAAAAACACTTTAAAGCATCATAAAAGCAGACTTTAAAATGTATTAAAACAAAACATCCTTAAAAATATTTAAAAAAAAAAAAAAGCTTTCAAGACATCTTTAAAAAAAGTTTAAAAACAAATGGTTTTTTTAAAAAAAGTTTAAAAACATATTAAAAAGCAGTTCCAACACAGACGCAGACTGGGATAAGGTCTCAACTTAAAAGGCTTGTTGAAAGAGGAAGGTCTTCAATAGGCGCTGAAAAGATAACAGAGATGGCACCTGCCTAATGTTTAAGGGTAGGGAATTCCACAGGGTACATGCCGACACGCTAAAGGTCCGTTTCCTATATTGTACAGAACGGACCTCCTGATAAGATGGTATCTGCAGGAAACCCTCACCTGCAGAGCGCTGTGATCGACTGGGTATAGAAGGGATATATAAGGGATAAGACGGTCTTTCAGGAAGACAGTCTTTCAGGTATTCTGGTCCCAAGCTGTATAGGGCTTTGTACACCAAAACTAGAACCTTGAACTTGGCCCGGTAGCTAATGGGCAGTCAGTGCAATTCTTTCAGCAGCGGGGTGATGTGTTGGTGATACCCTGTCCCAGTGAGCAGTCTCGCCACCACATTTTGCACCAGCTGCAGCTTCCAGACCAAGCTCAAGGGTTCCATTGTAGGAAGAAGGGAGCCTAATGTTGTGGAGATGTTAGATGGGAGCACTCAGGAGTAAAGATGGATGTCCCTGAAGGCTGCAATTCTACGCACATTTACTAAGGGCCTAAGCCCCATACAACTCAACAGGCTTACTTCTCAGTAGATATGGTTAGGATTGTGCTTTGGTAAGGTTTGATTAGGGATCCTCTGCAAAAATATTGACATCAAAGCAGGGTTAGCAGCCCCCTGCCTAGAATGCCCTGCCTGCCTCCTGCAAACTTCTTTACAGGCTTATATGCCCACCCAGGCATATAAAAGCTATTTTTAATATGTTTTTAACTCATTGTTGGTTTTATTGTTTTAAATGTTTTAAAATACCTGTCTTCAACTGTTTTTGCCAATATTTTTATTGTTTTAATTCTTTCTGTAAACTGCTTTGAAAATTTTTAAAATAAAGTGGTATATGAATGTAAAATACATAAATGGATTAAAGCTTCATATTGCAAAGGTTTTCAAAACAGTGCCCTCTTCAACAGCCCAGGAAAGTGTAAACTTGTTTGACTCCTGCACACAAGAGAGAAAAAGACTGAAAGCTATATACTTACTCAATATATGAGACTTTCAGATAAGCAGGAAAAAACAAGTTTTCTGACTTGCAAAGAGGTCTACCTACTACCTTGTCAATCACAACCCTGACTTCACTTATTGGTTACAAACCTGAAAGGGCGGGATTAGAGTAGCTAGCTACGAGCTCATTCAACTGAAGTTGAGGGGAGGTGTATCTCTCATGAACCAGAACACCTAGAAACTTTATTTATTTATTTTTAAAAAAGAAAGCTGAGAGTCTAGAGATGAAGGTGACTCACTGGGAGACCCGAAGAGCACCCCAAAAATATGGAATCTCTGGGCAAAAACTGGACACTTGGCAACCCTACATACACACAATTTTTATTACAACATTTTTTTGTGAGATGGTGTGTGTGTTATGTATCTTCAAGTCTATTACGACTTGTGGCAACCCTATGAATCAGCTGCCTCCAATAGCATTCGTTATAAACCACCCTGTTCAGATCTTGTAAGTTCAGGTCTGCGGCTTTCTTTATGGAATCAATCCATCTCTTGTTTGGTCTTCCTCTTTTTCTACTCCCTTCTGGTTTTCCCAGCATTATTGTCTTTTCTAGTAAATCATGTCCTCTCATGATCTAGTAAATCATGTGTCCAAAGTATGATAACCACAGCTTCATCATTTTAGCTCCTAGTGATAGTTCTGGTTTAATTTGTTCTAACACTTAATTATTTGTCTTTTTCGCAGTCCACGGTATCCGCAAAGCTCTCCTCCAACACCACATTTCAAATGAGTTGATTTTTCTCTTACCTTTTTTTTCACTGTCCAACTTTCACATCCATACATACAGATTTGGAATACCATGGTCTGAATGATCCTGACTTTAGTGTTCAATGATACATCTTTGCATTTGAAGATCTTTTCTAGTTCTCTCAAAGCTACCCTCCCCAGTCCTAGCCACCTTCCGATTTCTTGACTATTGTCTCCATTATGGTTAATGACTGTGCCAAGGTATTGATAATCCTTGACAAGTTCAATGTCCTCATTGTCGACTTTAAAGTTACATAAATCTTTTGTTGTCATTACTTATTCGTTTTGAAGTTCAGCTGTAGTCCTGCTTTTGTGCTTCTTTAACTTTCATCAGCACTCTTTTCAAATCATTACTGTTTATTTATTTATTTATTTATTTAATTACATTTCTAGACCGCCCTATAGCAGAAAGCTCTCAGGGCGGTGTACAACAAATAAAATCACAATTAAAATATGAGCAAGTGTGAAAAATATAATACAATTATAAAAACATTAAACATGATAAAAATCCAAAATAGAATTGCCATTGAGTTTATAAATTAAAATCCATGTTAGGTTTAAAATTAAATTTAAAATGTTTAAAAAGCCTGGGCGAAAAGGTAGGTTTTTACCTGGCGCCGAAAAGATAACAAAGAAGGCGCCAGGCGTATCTCGTCTGGGAGGGCATTCCATAGTTCAGGGGCCACCACCGAGAAGGCCCTAGATCTAGTTGTTGATCTCCGGGCCTCTTTATGAGTTGGGACCCGGAGAAGGGCCTTCGACGTCGAGCGTAGTGTTTTCTGCTAGTAGTATGGTATCGTCTACATATCTTAAATTATCAAAAGTTCTCCCTGCAGTTTTCACACTTCCTTCATCTTGGTCCAATCCTGCTTTCTGTATGATATGTTCTGCTTATAGATTAAACAAATAGGGTGATAAAATACACCCAGGTCTCACACCCTTCTGATGGGGAACCAATAGGTTTCTCCATATTCTGTCCTTATAGTAGGCTGTTGTCCAGAGTATAGGTTGCACATCAGAACAATCAGATACTTTGGCACCCCCATTTCTTTTAATGCATTCCATAGTTTTTTCTGATCAAAACAATCAAAGGCTTTGTTGTAATCTATAAAGCACAGAGTGATTTTCTTATGAAATTCCTTGGTCCGTTCCATTATCCAACATATGTTTGCAATATGATCTCTGGTACCTCTTTCCTTTCTAAATCCAGCTTGGACATCTGGCATTTCTCGCTCCATTTATGGTAAGAGCCTTTGTTGTAGAATCTTGAGCATTACTTTGCTTGCATGGGATATGAAGGCAATGGTTCCATTACTGCATTCCCTGGGATCCCCTTTCTTTGGAATTCGAATGTATATGGAATGCTTCCAGTCTGTGCGCCATTGTTTTATTTTCCATATTTGTTGACAAATCTTTGTCAAAATTTGGACAGATTCAGTCTCAGTAGCTTGTAGCAACTCTATTGGTAGGCCATCTATTCCTGGTGATTTGTTTCTTCCAAGTATTTTAAGAGCAGCTTCCACCTCACATTCTAAAATTTCTGGTTCTTCATCATACAGTCATCCTTGCACCTGTTTTATATAATTCTTCAGTGTATTGCTTCCATCTTCCTTTTATTTTATCTTGGAAAGTCAGTGTGTTTCCCTGTTGATTATTCAGCATCCCTACTCTTGGTTTAAATTTCCCTTTCATTTCTCTAATCTTTTGGAATGGGCCTCTTGTTCTACCTTTTTTATTATTCTTTTCTATTTCTATGCAATAACTGTTATAATAGTTCTCTTTGTCCCTACGTACTAGCTGTTGTATTAATGCATTTAGGGTTCTAACCTGTGTTTCTCTCTCCTTTTGTTTTTGCCTTCCTTCTCTCTTTAACCATTTTAAGAGTTTCTTCAGTCATCCATGTAGGCCTTTCTCCCTTTTTAACTAGAGCTGCTGTCTTTTTGCATTCTTCCCTGATAATGTCTGTGACTTCACTCCATAGTTTTTCTGGTTCTGTGTCAACTAAGTTTAAAGCTTCAAATCTGTTCCTTATTTGATCTTTATATTCTTCTTGGATGTTATTTAAATTGTATTTTGGCATTATGATTGCTTTGTTCTTCTTTAGCTTTACTCTGATTTTTGATATTACCAGTTCATGATCTGTACGTCAATCTGCTCCTGGTGTTGTGTTTATGGAAAATATGAAACTTCTCCATCTTCTGCTCCTAATTATGTAATTGAATTGATTCTATTGCCCATTTGGTGATGTCCACATGTACAGTCGGTTGCTCAAAAAATGTGTTTGCAAGAAACAAATTTTTGCCTTCACAGAATTCAATAAGTCTCCTGCTTCATTTCTATTGCCTAAGTCCCATTTTCTCACAAGTCCTAGTTCTTCTCTGTTCCCTACTTTTGCATTCTAGTTCTCCATGACTATCAGCACACCTTGTTTCGGTGTATGATCAATTTCGTCCTGTACTTCTGTGTAAAATCTCTCCAATTCCTCTTCTTCTGTGTTTGCCATTGGAGCATATAATTCATTCATTGGCGATCACTCGTGGCTGAGTAAGATTGTCTTCCACGGTAAGGTATTTAACAGTAGGTCCGTAAGTGACTGTGGAGGCCAGTTCTAGATCCACACAGCCTCCCACAGTGAGGACATAGGTTTCTAGAAGGAAGATGGTCACGATGAGGATTTGCTTCATGTGCCTTCCGCTTAGCTCATTTGTCCCTTTCGCCCTGTACTCATGCTTCAAAGTCCATAGCACCTTTGATAATGGCCAACCTCCAATTGGGACGCTCATGGGCCAAAGCTTCCCAGTTCTTGATGCTCATGTTACATTTTTTTAGATTAGCTTTGAAAACATGTTTAAACCTCTTTTGCTGTCCACCGATATTCCGTTTTCCATCCTTAAGTTGGGAGTAAAGTAGATGCTTTGGAAGACGGTGATCAGGCATTCGAACAACATGGCCGGTCCAGCAAAGTTGATGTTGGAGGATCATTGTTTCAACACTGGTGGTTTTTACTTCTTCCAATACGCTAACATTAGTCCGCCTATCTTCCCAAGTAATTTGCAGAATTTTCCAGAGGTAGCGTTGGTGGAATCTTTCAAGAAGTTGGGAATGGCGTTTATAGATGATGCATGTTTCACAGGCATACAGTAAGGTCAGTAGTACAATGGCTTTGTACATAAGCATTTTGGTCTCCCTTCAAATATCCCGATCCTCGAACACTCTGTGCTTCATTTGGGAGGATGCGGCACTCACAGAGCTCAGATGATACTGAATTTCAGCATTGATGTCAGCTTTTACAGAGAGATGGCTGCCAAGATAAGAAAAGTGATCAACATTCTCCAGCATCGCACCATTAAGCTGGATTGATGGTGCTACAGAGGGATCGGTTTGCACCTGCTGATGAAGCACTTTGGGGTTTTTATGTCATGTTGTCATGGAGGAGTCGCAAAATATTCACAAATTTATCAGGGCATCCAGTTTTCAGAAGGATGGTCCAGAGAGCAGTTTGATTTACAGTATCAAAGGCCTTAGTCAGAGCTATAAACGCTCCCTGCATTATTATTTTTTGAAGCTGTCATGTAGTGAAGATCATGTCCACTGTCCCCCTGGAAGGGCGGAAACCATTTTGGGATTCATGGAGGATGTCTTCTGAGATAGGTAGGAGGCGATTTGCAAGGATCCTTGCAAGGATTTTACCTGGGGTAGATAGAAGAGAGATGCCTCTGTAGTTCTCACAATCTGTTCTATCACCCTTCTTGAAAAAAGTAATAATTATGGCATCCCTAAAGTCTTCTGGGATCTCCTCCCTCATCCAGATTTTCCCAATGAGTTTATGAAGTTTTTGTGTAAGTTCAGACCCACCTTCTTTAAAGACTTCAGCAGGAATCCCATCAGATCCACTAGCTTTGTTATTCTTCATTTGATTGATGGCTTTACTGACTTCATCCAAATTAGGGGATACTGCAAGTTCATCTCTAATTCGTTGTTGTGGGAGAAGATCTCACCAGCCACATAACAGTTACGATTAAGGAGGTCGTGGTAATGCTCTTTCCAACGCAGTGCAATAGACTCTTCATCCTTTAGAAGTTTGGTACCATCTATTGAACGTAAGGGATTTGTACCATAATTTGTTGACCCTTAGATGGCCTTTGTGGCATTAAAAAAGCCCCGTGCATCATGAGCATCTGCAAAATGCTGGATTTCCTGAGCTTTCTTTATCCACCAGGCGTTCTTAAGTTCTCTAGTTCTTCTTTGGACCTCAGCCTTTGCACTGGCATAGATGTTTTTCTTAGCATCCCAGTTAATGTCTTTTTGCCATATCTGGAAGGCTTTCCTTTTCTTGTCAATGATATGTTCAATCTCACTATCATTCTCATCAAACCAGTCCTGATGTTTCTTAGTTTGGTATCCAATAGTTTGTTCACATGCTGCAGAAATGGAAGTGTTCAGTATAATCCAGTGTTCCTCGGCGTTTTCAGGGAGTTCCGTAGGTAGATGTTTCTTGAGAGTTGTTTGAAAGCAAGCTCGCTTAATAGGACCTTGAAGGGCGTGGATGTTCATATTAGGCCTTGGTTTTCTTCCTTGCAGCCTACGTTGAGGAACAATATTAATGGCCATAGTGGATCGAATTAATCAGTGATCTGTCCAGCAGTCATCGGCACTCGTCATGGCCCTAGTGAGGAGTACATCAAGACGATCTCTGGCACGGACAATTACATAATCCAGGAGATGCAAGTGCTTCGACCGAGGGTGCTTCCATGATGTTTTAAATTTATCTTTCTGGTGAAAGAGTGTGTTTGTAATAACAAGATTATGCTCTGCACATTTAGTCACAAGTAGAATTTCATTCAGGTTGCTATTGCCAACTCCTTCTTTCCCAATGGTTTCTGGCCATAAATCAAAATCACACCCAACTCTTGCATTGAAATCGTCCAGGAGGATAATTTTATCCTCCTTAGTTATCTCTCATAAGATGGTGTCCAGCTGAGTATAAATATTTTCCTTGATGTCACTGGATGCAGTGATCCAGTCAGGGAAAGAAAGATGAGAGGTGTTTAGAGCACCTTTTCTAGCCCCCTTCCCTAACAGGGTGAGCAAAGTGGATCTTGAATAGGACTGCTCAGTCATGGATATATCTGCCAAACTACTCAACTGCCTCATTCCTTGAGTCAGGACAACTGAGTCTGTATCCACCACCCATGTGCCGGCATGACTAGGGGCTTCCAGATTTCACAGTCCTGCCCCCGTCGCCATTCGCCGGTCTCCATGGGGCTTTTATTTTGTTTTGTTTTGTTTTGGTTGGAAGATGCCTGTGCATGTATTTGGTTTATGTGGGGAGATCGGTGCCCGACGATAAACACACAATCTTGACAGAAAAAGGCTTTGATCCAATGGCATGGATACTACGACAATTGGAAGTCTTTTATCTGCTGCAGCCTTCATCCGCCTTCACGGCCATTGTAACATACTGTCGTATCCAGGATGGGACTCAGGAACCAGGCCAGTTGGTGAAAGCTATTCAGTCTTTATTAAAGTAATATCCAGACACAAACTATGTCTTCTCATGAAGTTGCACTACAAAACATATCCTGCGACATACAAGAGAGTTGACAGAACAAAGGAGCCACTATCTCTCCTGTCTTTTAAGAAGGGTGAAAACGGGCGCGAATTCTCTCACTCCGCCTCAACGTGCTCTCATCCACTGCCCTCCTCTCCACCCTCGTTTGCCTTCGCTTTAGCTGTCTTCTGGTACGCGGGGAAGGGGGAAGCACAGCCCCCTCCCCTTCTGAAGACTCTGACTCAGGTATGGGGGAAAGCGGGTGGGGCGTCTGGTGGTTTCTCTTTGCTTTTCCCTGCCTCAGGAGGCCCTCCCTCCTTCTCCAACTGCTCTGAACTCGAAGGGGGAGGATGCATGGGAACTTCCAGGGAAGGGCCAGTGTCTGTGAGACTTTCAAGGCCTTTGCTGCTAGACAGTTCTATCTCTGGGATTTCCTCCCCCTCCTCTCCTGCTTCTTCTTCCCACAACTCTGGCCAAATGATTCCCTCTCCCTCCTCATCTTCTGAAACCTCAGGGCCCCAATCCTGCATCCTGACACATTCACATTGTTATCCTCCGCCTGTTCTGCCATTGAGAACATTCTTGGATCATTCTTTGTCTTGTTCCTCTCCCTTGACCTTACCACCATGGTTGACCCTGCTAGGAGTACATGGTTTCCAACGGCATCGCTCATAGGGTTCATTGGAACACACAAGCCCACTCACCACTGCAAGGTGATGATCCATCGAGGGGTATTGGAGCATTACTTGGATGATGGTTATGTTAATAGGTTTCCCTTTAAATGAGAGAAGGTGGTAGTCCAAAAGTCATGGAAGTGCAAGAAAGATGTTGGTAGGCATTGTGGAGCCTGCCAACACTTATTAGTAAAAAACCTCTCACAATCTGCTAATGAGGCATGTTGATAACTATGAAATACAGCTGATTATCAGGTCTATGGAATGTTTTGGTAATCTGGACAAAAATATCTCCCTCCCTTCTCTCCACCTCTTTTTCAATAGTCACTATATTTCTAGCCATTAAAAGAGGCAGTTGGAGGTGAAGCCAAGTGGTATCCTGAACACTTTCTGTGAGGATAAGGAATTTTTCATTAAGAAGGCTGTGTCAGTCAGAATGAGCCAACTCCATCTTTGGAGGCATTTTCATCCAATCCAATGACAGGATAGGATTTGTCCCACTATGCAGTTGTGCTAATATGATTTAGTATTCTGTTGTATGACTTTTGCTCTAATAATCTTTTGCTCTAATAATAATTGCACTGCTAGAAATAATTTTAGAAAGACTGGAGTTTCTCTCTCTTCAGGAAGTATGGTGCCAAGTAGGGATAGTGTAGAATATTCACAAAATCAGATTTGGTATCGAATTCTGGGATAATTCACAAGTTCGTCTCATCGTTGAACAAGCTTCCATTCTTTGTGTGCGTTTGTGGCTGTTAGCGACACCATAATTTTTTAAAAATCCATAGCAAGAATTATGTAATTATTTATGTAGTTATTTTTGTAATCTGCTGCTGCTGTATACATTATATAAATATACAGCAGAATAAGGGAAAATGGAGAAAATTATGTAATTTTTCAGAAAAAATAACAGAAAAAAAAGGAGAACCATGAATGGCAATAACTAGCAGAACACAATTTATAGCGAATAGGAAGTGGCACCCATTTGAAAAATGGAACGGAGTCAGATAGCGAACTCCATCACTAGTGCCAAGCTATTTTAGTTAACAACAACCACCACCAGGCCCTCTTTCCTGTTCAGTTTAGTTTTCTTTACACATCTTGGTGAAGTATTTGGATAACAATGTAATTCTTAAAACAGTTATGCTCTCATGTGAAGCAAACTTAAAATCAGTGGTTGCTGGTGCTAATTGGGACTGGTGGGGCAAAAGGGAAGAAGCTCAACAATAGGTGAAGCCAGAGCCAAAAACAGGCAGACCCAGCTAATTCTAGTTTCATCTCCATCCTCCTCCTCCTCCCTGCTGCATTCTACAAGGGGCAGCACTAAAACTGACAAGGTGGGAGCTGACAGCCAGTGCCACTCCTGGAGTGGGCTTCCCACTGAGTTTGGTGGGCCAATGCCCCATCCCCCTTAATGGACCAGCCTCTACTACTTGAGATAGCACTGCTGGTATTTAAGTCCCTGGATGGTACAGATCACAACCACAATCCGTGCATCCATGAATGAAAAGCAAGTATATGAGCATGAATGGCTGCCATTGTCCACAAGAGACTGCTGCAAAGGTTCAACCAGTGCATTCTTCAGGCTTGCTTGTATGTGCAAAGGGAACCCCAATCGATAGATCTGTACACACAACAGGTTGCACTCCTGATTCTGCACACTTTAAGCTTTCCAATCTGCCTTCCCCACTGTTGTGGGAAGGGGTCCAAACACACTGGAATCCATTTCCTTCTTCCTGTGTAACTGTCTGCACCCAGATACCATTTGCTTTTTGAAGACTCCACTATTAATCCTTAATTCAGAAGGCAATCAGCCCTTTGCTGTGGGGAGCCCCTTGGCATGGAATGCAGATGTCCATCAGTTCCACAAACAGGTCAACCTACATAATTCAGACTATCATCTTCCAGTCCACAATTAGAGAGCAGGTGCAATCCAGATTGGTGATTACATCAGTAAACCAAGTCACCTGCTACAGCAGAAGGGGCGGGGAGGAAAACATGTATGGTTACTGCCAATCTGACCTGAGAAAAGATTTCCTCCTAACTTCGGATATGGTAATCAGTCAGTGCCCAAGTACAACTGAAGCTGCAGTTGTCTCTGCATTGCTGGCTAATTCCCATCTACCCTGTCGTACTCCAGCTACAAAAACAGCAACTGCTGAAAGGGCGAGGAGCCATCTTGCTACTAGACCTGAAAGACCTGCTACTCAGGATGTCTATAGGCTATTGGGGATATTTTAAAGGAGTTCTTTTTGGGGTCAAGATTTAATTTTAGAGGTGCACTTTTGCCATTTTAGGGAGTATAGCTTTGTATTGTTAGACATTATTGTGAAGTATGTGGAGATTGCTTAATTTTATTGTATATTTATAGAGATGTTTTCATTAGTTTATTGCTTATGGCTGCGGTTTGACTATATTTTGTTTTATTTTTGTAACTGTTAGAATGAATCAGGTAATTTTTTGACGTTGTTAGCCGCCTTGAGCATGGCTCAGCTGTGGAAAGGCGGAATACAAATAAATGATGATGATGCTTACTTGAGAGTAGGCTCCATTGAGCTCAACATAGGAACAAGATATGCAGTCCATTCACCGATATCCCAAGAGAAATTTCATTGTCTGCATATCCTCATCACTCCTAAACGTCATTTTCCTGGTTGTGGTAGTAGTCCTATGTATTCCAAGACGAAAGAATGTAAGTGTTATCATCACTAACAAAACTTCTCTAGTTTACAAAAAGAGCAACTGGTGAGCGGGGTTGTCCCTACCATGTTTGAAACAAATAGATAAATCAGTACACATCTCTCTTGGGTGGGCACAGACATAGAGTATAGATACAAAACTATGTGGAGTTCCAGAAAAATATTATACATGCATTCCATCATTGATCATAATGGTCAGCAAAAATTAAGGGAATTCTAGAAAAAACTTGTAACTCAGCAGTAGTACAGTAACACCTTGCATTAATGTACTCAATGGGACCAGAGTGAGTACATAAACCGAAAATGTCCTTAAAGTGAAGCACTACCTTTTAAAACTTTTTTTACCTCTCCTTCATGCGGAGCCTCAAAGCCCCATGCTAAAGCCTCTGCTGCTGCGCTGCCGCGCCTCCCAGCTGATCGTGATCATGCCTCCCAGCTGATTTGCGGTGGTGCGATCGCGTCTATTTCCACCCCCGCACGCTAAAGCCTCTGCTGCTGCGCTGCGTTTCTGGAGAAATACAGGCATATGGAGCATGTACATTATAGTGAGGCAACGTTAAGTGAAGCGACGTTAAGCGGGGTATGCCTGTATTTAATGTCTGTGTGCATCCCAGCCTTGCACATGATTCACCTCATGTTGAGATCACAGGCCAATTAAGGTATTCAGAATTTAGTGATTCTGAACACAGGCAATTCTTAGAACATCATTCATAACTGCAGAATACATTCAGGTATCTGTTACTGTAAACAATGCTGACTCATGATGATAAGAAGAAACAGTCTATGTGAATTATTAGGGAGCCATGCATGACTTTTCATTTATTAATTGTTTTGGCATGTAGTCTTTTCCAGAGATTGGAGTTTGGACCTTTGCATGCAAAGCATGTGCCCTACTATTGAGCTACAGTCTTTCCCCTGTTTAAAAAAGTATATTTTAAAATTGTTCTTTTCAATTCACTAATTCTGGGAATAAAGCTGCAATGTGAATTCCCCATACCGGGAGTGAACCCCACTGAATTCAATAGGACTTATTTTTGAGTAGACACGGTTAGCATTGTGCTGTAAATCAATGGGACTTTTGAGTGAACATAGCAAAGGATTGTGTTTGTGTTGTAAATCTTTCTCTCTCCCTCCAATCCTAGTTTTTAAAAGCAATTAGGCAGGGCTTACCAAGGTGTCACTGCTTTTATTTTGTAGGAAACTAATACTGATTATATTTTTTAAAAAATGTTCTGCAATAACCAACTGGTTTTGACAAACTGTTTTATGAGATATATGTGTTTTTACATCTCCAGTGTGTGTGTATATATATGGAGTCTTTCCAACAACCCTGTGAGGGAAGGTTGCCAATTGGAAATGAAGGAAGCTCACAATAAGAAATAAATCCATTTAAAATCCAATAAAATAAGTATAAAACAGTAGCAAAATAGCTTAAAGCGGAATGAATGAAGTTCCTTATCACTGGAGGTTGCAGTCCTGTGTATGCTTCCCTGTTTGAGTAAGCCCCATTGAATACATTGGGACTTGCTTCTGAGTAAACATGCATAGGATTGCACTATAAACAATCACCTTCTTTGACAATCATGTTTATATAAACATTTCTTCATATTACGTCCCAATAAGTATCTGATTTCACAATATGGTTGTACATTATTTCCTCTACATTTTAAGTGTGCCCTTCTTTCTTGGGGTGGTCGTGGTACTCCTCTGTTGTTTTCACTCTGAGGGGCAGATTAGGCTGAGAGATGGTGAGTAGCCCATGGTCATCCAGTAAATGTTGTAGCTGATTTCCATTTTAAAAAATTCATTAAAATGATTTACATGCAGGCAAATTTTATGAAATAGATCCACACAATACATTTAGAGCACATCCAACTTGCATTTAAAGCCCATGACTTCCTCCAAAGAATCCTGGAAAGTGTAGTTTCCCCCTCACAGTTATCGTTCCCACCACTCTTAACAAACTACAGTTTCCATGATTCTGTGGTAGGATTCATGTGCTTCAAATGTGCTTCAAGATTCTTTTGTTCCTAAAAGAGGAAAGAGACCCAAGAGCCACAGTGACTCCACCATTTATTTATGTATTTTATTTACAACATTTGTATACCACTTTATTGTAAAAAAAACTCAAAGCAGTTAAAATTATTGGCAAAAACAGTTAAGGACAGGTATTTAAAAACATTCAAAACAATAAAACCAACAATGAGTTAAAAACAGATAAAAAATATAACAACTTCTACAATCCTGGGTAGGCTTGCCTAAACAAAACATTTTTTAGCTGGTACCAAAAAGAGCACAATGAAAGTGTCTACCTAATGTCAATAGATAGAGAGTTCCAAAGCATCAGTGCTGCCACCCTAAAGGATCAATTTCTTACAAGAGCAGAGCAAGTAATATGTGGTACCCTTAACATGGAAAGCACACTTTGAACTTGGCCTGGTTGCAAATCAACAACCAGTGCAAATTTCAGAGCAGAAGTATTATGTGCTGATAGGGTCTCACTCATGTCAGCAATCATGCCACAGCATTCTGCACTAACTGCAGCCCCTCGATCAGGTTGTGCTGCATGGGGATTTCTGGACCTTGGCTGACTGGCTGCCAGGGTTATTTTAGGTTTGGTCAGTAATGCTGACTGGTTGTGGCATGCTAAGTTTTCTGTCTTACTCATAGGATTCTTCTTGTGGTTGGTATGGTATTGCATTTAGGAAATCATCACTGTCTTTTGTTTTTCTTTTCCTATTTGCATTTCATTTACCTCTGACATCACTCCCTTACATGCATAGAAGCAACAACAGTGGTTCCATGTGCTTAGCTCAACCCCCTTAAACCCACTGATGATGCACCTTGTTGGTTGCATGATGGTTTGTTTCTTGCCCAATAGTGGTAAAAGAGAATTCACATTCTGAGAGTGTGGCTGCAATTGCTGTTGTTCCTAAGCTACTGCCTGTGAAGGTAGGCCAAACCATGTGTTTTCTCTCTGTCAGTTATTACTCACTAGAATTGGGTTGGCTGTCAAAGTGAGTTTAACGCAGCCCACAGAGTAAGCAGGAAAGGGTAGAGAATCTTCTTCACTCTTACTCATTTCTCAGACCTCTCTGGATCAAGTCTGAAGGGTCTGTTTCTCAGACCTCTGAAGGGTCAAGTCTGTAAAGAAGTTTGGAGCAGCCACGTTAAAAGGCAGGCAAGGGCATTTCAGGCAGGGGTTGCCAACCCTGCTTTGATATGGATATCTTTACAGAGGATTCCTAGTCAAGCCTTACCAATAGCACAATCCTAATCATATCTACTCAGAAGTAAGTCCTGTTGAGTTCTATGGGGCTTAAGCCCTTAGTAAATATGCTTAGAATTGCAGCCTTTGGGAACACCCATCTTTATTCCTGAGTGCTTCTATCTAACATCTCCACAACACTATGCTCCCTTTTTCCCTCAGTGGCCTTCTGATGACTGGCCTGGCCTGAAGGCACTTAAACCCTTCTAAGTAAGTAGGCTAGATTAAATATTCCCTACCCAGGCTCCCTAAGCAGGCGAGAAGGAATGATTTTGTCACTTTAGCTGAACCTGGGAACACCCTTATTTAGCTAAGTTTTCTATCTTAATTTCCAATCGGATTTGTGTGTGTGTGTGTGTGGTTGATGCTTAATGTATCATGCTGAATGACATCACTAGAGCCTGCCCCATGACATCATTAGGGCCTGCCCCTGAAATCTGACGGTTTGGGATGCTTCTGACTTGGCAACCCTACCCACGACTGGAGTAAGAGGTAGGTTTGTGACTAGTTTTTGGGTGCATGGCAGCTTTTCCATACTTTTATGGAGATATTTACAGATGTGACTGAACTTTATCAGTTCTCTACACATCAATAAATCTCTACATGGACCACTTTCCTCTTTACACATGCATCAGGCAAAGGAAGAAAGGATTCACTTTCATTAGTCCCTCACTTTCACTAAAGACTTCAGACTCTGAGAGCTGTTTGGTATTTGCCACAACAACCTCTCCTGTAATGGTGTTTCCCACCAGATTCTAGAACTGCAACAGTGCCCTGACCACAGAGTGCAATGCTGATATGAACAGCAACAGCAAAGAAGTCTAGCCTAGCCTTTGCAAACCTGGTGCCTTCTGGCTGTGCTGGTTGGGCTTCATGTGTGTTGTAGTCCAAACATCTGGAGATTACCAGGTTTGTGAAGGCTGCTCTAGCCCACAGTTTGACAGTGTCTGATGGCATACATGGTATGTAACCAGAATATTAATGCAACATGAGCAAGAATCTGCACATCACCAAAATAAAACAGATGTTCTTGAAAGAATGACACACGCTAAACTGAATTTTTAGCAAGTGCCATAGCACACGAATAATATTCAACACATAGAAACCATCAACCTGTGGTAAATCAGTCATACAGCTGCACCCTCAGCTGTATTTTAACCTGTGTAACCCTTTTCATGGTAAGCGGTATTCAGAGGGGGTTTACCATTGCCTTCCTCTGAGGCTGAGAGGCAGTGACTGGCCCAAGGTCACCCAGTGAGCTGCATGGCTGTGTGGAGATTCGAACCCTGGTCTCCCAGGTCATAGGCCAACACCTTAACCACTACACCACACTGGCTCTCAACTATATATCCTACATTAAAACAAGTATTGTTAAAATAGTCCTGACTCCTGACACATGTCAAGTTAATATTAAAAAATGGAGGCCCTTGAAGTGCTTATCAAGTATGAATATTTTTCATAGTTTCCTAATAAAATGATGATGGTTTAAAACTGAGAAATTCACTCAAGGCATTTTACAGGAAGACATTCTGGGAATCTGATTCTCTCATATCACACACATGGATCTTTTTATTTTACCTATGCTTCACAGTGTATGTGTATGTGTATATATATGTGTGTATATGTATATATATATATTCCAGGTTTGCATTAGATGTGCCACAATTTTTGTTCCCATGCATCACCATACTTGAAATGTAACCTCAAGCCAAGCATGCTGACAGACTCCATTAGCATTAATGCTGTTCTCTTATCTTGTGCTCTCTCTCTCCTTCTCTTCTCTCTCCCCCTTTCTTGTCTGATGGTTCACTGACACAGTTGACAAGGCTGACACCGCCAATCAGCTTCTACTCAGCAAGGTCACTGTTCAGACTTGACTCGTGATTGGCTGCTGTGCTTCAGTGTGTTATTACTGTCTGATTTGATCGGAGGCAGGGGGTGGTCTCCAATCAAACAGAGAAAAGGTCCTGGAGAAGGTAATTAAATCCTGTCAGAGGCAATTATCGGTTCCAGGGCCGTGACTCTGGCACTGAATGCAGATGATCTGAAGCTCTATTCTTGTAGAAATTCAAGAGGGCTTCTGGCACAGATCAGTTAGACATAAAGGAAACAGCAGGCTTTTTGCAAACAATGCAGGTCTGTATTTTAACCTTTCTACCCAGCTTTTCTCCCTCTGTTCTCCTTCCTTCTTATTCTTAGAGTCTGGCTACTTCTGAATACATTTTTCCCCACTCACATTCTAATTAAGTTACTGACAGGGTTTTCTTTCCAAAATATACATAAGGACAAATTACAGACGACAGTGACTTTCTCCAAACAGTGGCCACTGAAAGTGCTCTTCATCAAGTCAAAATGGCCTTGAGCGTTTGCCATCTTTGTGATTTTGGATCATGTGCCTGAAGAAGCGACATCTGTAAGCTCTTGAGGATTCAAATGAGGAGCTTGCTCTTACTATATGCAAATTGCAATCCTCTGCACATTTACCTGAGAGTAAGCCCCACTGAAATCAGTGTGTGTGTGTGTGTGCATGCATGCGCATGCATATTTCTGAGTTAATACTACTAGGAATAGGGTATAAATTTACTTATGCATTCTATTAATGTGACATAAAGAGCAATGATTTTATCTTCAGACTGCCTGAACACATTTTTAAGGCTGGCAAATACAGCAAAGGCCACCCTATTCAAATGACCAAGAATCTGTTCAAATCACAAATTGTCTATTTGTTTTAGGAAAAGTATTATAAAAGCTGAAGCTCAAAAATGCCTTACATATGGGATTAAAAAAAAGGGGGGGGGGAGATTTCTTTATACATACCTTTCTTTTCCTTTTAATAAATACATGCCTAACTTTCTTCTTCCTGGAGATAACACAGCTATTGTAGCTGTAAAATGCCTTTACACTTAATTATTACTTTTTAACTTCCTTTTTTAAATGGCTCCAACACAGTCCATCAGAGACTGTGATGAAGAGAATGGGCTGGATTCAGATTTAGCCATACTTAGGTAGAATAGGGCCACAGAAATCAATGGTACTTAAGTTAGTTATCCAATTTAAATCCCATTGATTTCAGTGGGTCTACTCTAAGCATGGCTAAATCTGAACCCACCCGAACAGATATAAGTATGGTGATGGCTTAATTATGCAGCAATGAATATAACAGCATTGCTAAATCAGACCAAAGATCCATCTAGTTGAGTATCTTGTTTCCCACAGTGGCAATCAGATGTTTTTTGGAAAACTCACATGCAGGGTATGAAGGCAATAGCTCTCTCCCACTGTTCCCAGCAACTGATGTTCATTGTCATATTTCCTCTTAACATGAAAGTTTTATATAACCTTTGTGAGTAGTAACTATTGATAAACCTATCCTCCATGAATTTATCTAATTCCCTAGCTAGTGATCACCCCACATCTCATGGAAGTAAATTTGATAACTTATTATGTATTGTGCGTAGGGATGAAGAAGAAATTTGATTCAATTTGCATGTAATGCCAAATCTAGCAAATTTGCACTTTCCTAAACAATATGAGAACTGAAACACAGCCATCCTTCAAAATTTGCACTTATTCATATTTTGTGATGGAGGTCTCCAACCAAATAATGTTTACAGAAATGCATATATTAGGGGAAAGTGTGCATAAAATGAATATATTAGTGACAATAACATACAAAATACATTATATTAGGGGAAATTACAAAAATGTGTACATTAATCAAAACTGCATAGAAAATATGTCTATTAGGAGAAATTTGCACTAAAATGCTGAAGAATTTTAATGAGGATTCTTTTTTTAAAAAAATTGCAAACTACTGCAGAAATTTGGAAAACTGAATTTAATACTGGAAAAATGAGAAACAGACAGATCCTTCCATCCCTAGTTGTGTGAAGAAGCACTTCCTTTTGTTTGTCCTGAATTGCATCGGCCTGTAGAGGAGGTGAAATATTCTATGGCCCACCAACTGCCCAGATCCACACCCACAGGTCTGTATCTCACCATATGTCTGTCCTCTCCCTTTCCCCTTGCCCAAAGTCCTAAGGCAGACCATATAGCAAAAATGCAACAGCTGGGAGCAATGGCTCCTGTCAAGTACCTCCTCTAAGTCATGGCACAGTGCCTAGTTTTAGCCTGAGCTGGTCAGCCTTGCAACCTGACTCTTCAGATTTCATATAACTAAAATGCATTATATAATCACTCCTTGCACAAATCATTTTGTATTTGGTTGTATTTTAAAAGTGTTCTAATTCTTACTGATGTCTACTGCCTCCATTGAGAAGGGAAATCAAAGCATTTCTTTGTGCATTAATTCATGATCTGTATATAATTTTATGAACGTTTCTGCCAATAAAATATGATAAAACTTAAAATTAAAGTTAACAAAAATGTCAGATACTACCTTGTACTATTTACATGGTTCAAATCAATATCCACAAACCGCCTTTGCCTTTTATGTAAGAATGAAGGAAACAAATGAAATAGTTGTTTCTATCAAACATGACGATCTTTGATTTTTTTCTCTTTTCACATAAATTTCAAGAACCCACTATCCAATCTTGTGCTGTTTTTTTGCTTCCCATACATGTCACACATCAAATTCATTTTGACAGCTAAACAATGTTTCCTTTATTTCATTATAGTTTTCTTATCTGGAGTCAAAGCTTCATGACAATTTCAAAGAAAGGAAAATAAAGAACGATCTTCTGGCAGATAGGTACCTTATTTTAAGAGATCTCTTGCAGATATGTTGGTAAACACTCTAGCTGTGTTTGATTTGCTTTGAAAGCAATATCCAATTCTGATTGTTTTGTTAGCAAGTCCCACAGCGTTTTGTGTTTATATCTTCTATTCACCCACTTTGCCCAAAAATAGAAAAATGAAATAAAAAAACTTGAAGTAAAGATAGCATAGATTATTTGGAGCTTTCTCTTTCATTTCTATGTAGTCTTGGATCACAATAGGCAGCTTAACTAATTATCATGCGCCAGCAGATTTGAACATGAGGCTGCCTTACACTCTAGTTCTCTTGGTCCATCTAGCTTTCTACACCAGTTGTCTTCAACCTTTGCAGACCCAGGACCCACTTTTGGCCCAAACACACATTTGGGGACCCACCACTTAATAATGATAACACTGCTGTCACGACCCATCTTAGGTCAGGCTGCAACCCAGTAGTGGGACCGAAATCATTGCTCTCCACCAACTGGCAACAGATCTCTTGAACAGGTCTATCACAGCTTTACTTCTTGAGTATCTTTTGACTGAAGATGCTTAGGACTGAGCCTGGGGTTTTCTGTATCCAGCATATGTGTTAAGGGGAATGTAAGTTGAGCAGCTAATGTGCATAACAACTGACCATTATGCATATTCACCATGCCTCATGGAGAATGTGCACATGACTCTTCTGAGTTGGTGAGGTTCATTTAACATTGACACAAAAGTGAGCCTTTAGTGTTGATTGGCCCAGTTCTCTGGAATGTTCTGCCAACAGAGATACAGCAGACACCTTCTGTTTTAACTTTTAAATGCCTGCTGAAAACCTTTATTTTCCACCAGGTTTATGCAGGCAATTAAGAAGTCTTTTTGCAATAGATGACCTTTGTTTTTATTGTATTTTTAATGTTTTTACTGTATGGTTTTGTTTTTAATGTGTTGTAAACCGCTTTGATGGTTTTAAATGAAATAGCAGTATACAGATATATTTATAAATAAATGAATAAATGAATAATCCTTCAGTGAAAAGGAAATTGTGCATATTTCCCTGTAAATATGCATAATCTTCAAGAGTTCTTGGGATATGTGCATGTATCAACGGAATTTTGTACATTCTCCAGCCAATATGCACAACACCCAACAGCTCTTGGGGAATGTGTATACTGTCCTTGAATTTTGTAGATTCCCCAGCCATTATGCATAATCTCTATCAGGCCTTTGGGAATATGCATATCCTGACTGCATTCTGTGTGTTCTCTGGGCAATATGCTAATTCTCTGGTCAATATGCATAGTCTTTCAGGAATATGCATTTTTCCCTATCTCTTGTTCAGAAGTGTGCAATCTGTGCCCTCCAGGCTGCTGCTAGCCTAATGTTATGTTGTCCACAACATCTCCTCCCACTGAGCAGCACAGCAACAGGAAGGGGGGGCAGATAAAGATACACTTTTTTCAGCAGTTCAGCCAACTTTTCACCACTCTAACTTGTTCCCCAGTCAACTAAGCAGCACAAGGGAGCTTCAGGGGGAGGAAAGTTGTAAACCTTCCTTCCTCCTCCCACACTTCTGATGGAAATTGCCCCCCCATGCTGCTATTACACTAAGAAGGAAGCATAATTGGTGGAAAATGTACAAAATTCAGTTGACATATGTACATTTCCCAAGGCCTGCATGGATTATGTATATTGACAGGGAAATGTACACAGTTCATTCTTTATGGAAAGATTATGTGCACATTCTCCATGAGGCCTGGTGAATGTGCACAGTGACTGGTTTTTATGCACATTAACTGCTCAGCTTAAATTCCCCTTAACATGTGAACATTCTCCCACTGAGATATGGCTGCTGGCATGAGGGAAGGTGGGATTACTGTGGCTAAAGTACATGCTGAGGCATGAGGTTGCCCTCTTCTGTGCCTTTGCAGGAATAGCCATCAGTCTCTTTAGCGGGCACATTCAGATTCCCTTCAAAAAAAGTTATCCTTTTATTTTTCCACAGGCTTTCCATGGATATTTGTGTCTTAAACTGAGCAGTGTCTATTCTTCATCATGACCATGGAATGCACTTAAGCAGACTTACTTAAGAAATCTTGAGTGTTAGCAACAGCTTTCCACCTTGCCAGTCCTATACATTGCAGAAATGGGCTGGGTCTAAAACTTAGCCCTGGTATTTAAAGCACACCAGCCCAAGTTCAGGCTGTAGGCTCCATGCTAGGAATATTGCGCTAGTCCACAACAAAAACTGCATAGAGAAAATATGTCCTTTGTGATGGAATGTTTCTGATCCACAACACCAGCTGAAGTATTTGGATAAAAGCTGCTATATATGGGTGAAATAGGTCCCATTGGAATCAGTGTGCCATGATGCATGCTTAGATACATGCTTGGACCTAAACAGTTTTGACTTACGACATGAAGATCAGTGAGACCAGCTTCCAGATAAACAAGCTTGTTCTATTCCTAATCAGACAGGCTGCAGTTCTTTGTGGAAGTGGGAGCAGCAGGTGCTTTTGAGTTAACATGCATAAGGCTCCACATTCTAAATAAAAATGATGGGTATTTTTTTTTTAAGAAAGAACCAATGGTTAGTTTCATGTCACTGGCTTAAATGAGTCCTTACTTACATGGCAGTTAGCTACCTAGTTTATTAAAACACATGGAACAGCCAAAGTTATTACTTTTCCCCATCTCTGCCTGAGTGTATGCTCTCAGCCATAAATATTTGGTGGTAAAAACTATGAGTAGAGGAGGGAGACATAGTAAATCAACATGAAACAACAGAAGCCTAAATAAATCCAAATTGTAGTAGTCTGACATGTTAAATAAAGTGTTACATTTAAAAACATGTGCTAGGAGTCCAAGTGCTTCTTAATCCTCCTAGAGAACCTTTGTTTTCATTGGGCAGAACACTGGCAAGCAGGAAGTGGTTCACTTTTTAATGAACAATCAGGTAGAATACTGCCTGCTGATTAATTTTATATAGATCAATAAAAGGACTAGAAACTTAATTAAAAAGGAAAACAGAACATTCAGAAAAAGAGGCTTGAAATATCCCTGAGGGTGGTAGGTCCCTGCTGCTCTAGGCCCTCAACATGGCTACAGACCTGCCCTACTATGATTGTTGTTGTAAAGCTTTGGTGCCTTGTCTGTTCAGGGAACATATGGTATTATTTTTCTACCAGATAAAGTCAGGATGCTGCAGCAACAGACATTCCCGGAATACACTGTGTTGTACTGGATCAGGATTGCTTACATTGCTATGCAAGAGCTGCACTGTTATGTTCTTTTTATCTCTTCCTTCAAAAGAGTTGCTTTGGTCTGGCTGTCAAGGCTATCGCAAGCATTTTTTCAGCATTGTGACAGGTTTTCTGAGGTTATTAGCTGACCCTACTATTCTTTAGTAGTGCTATCTTGCTGTAGGTAGTGGTTGTTCTAACCTGGGTTTGACTGAGGAAGAGGTAACACCTGCAGAGCCTGTGAGAGAGGGTCATAGATGGAAATTGTTCCTCTTAACTTCCTGCTCTAGGAAGCCTTCTCTTTCTCAGTTGTGATTCTCAGGTCAAGACTTTCCTCTTCTCCCAGGCATTTTAGCATGTGTTTTTAAATTGTTTTTTTTAAAAGTGTTTTTAAATTTGTATATTTGTGTATTTTTTCTAATGTTTTTAATTGTTGTAAACCGCCCAGAGAGCTTCGGCTATGGGGCAGTATACAAATGTAATGAATAAATAAACAAATCTACATTTTTGAGAATGAGATCAGATTCACACAAGCAGCCTGCATTAGCTTCAAGGCTATTTCACAGCATCCTCTTTAAAAAGCTTTGCTTTTATGGAAAGATTAGTTCCCAAGCCTGAAGAAGACTGAATTGAAGAAAAAAAGAAAAGAAAATCTTGTTCTACAGGTTTTGAAATTTATTCACTAATAGGCAAAAAACCTTGCTGTTTATGAGGGTACCTATAGCCAACAGATATTTCTATCAAACTTCAAAAAGCAGGGAAATTGGGCAGCTATAGTGAATGCTCCAGGGGAGCAGGAGACCTGACCTCCTCTCTGAGATTGTACTGTCCTACAAATCTGTAAAAATACAAACACAATTTCGGTTGCCTTTCACAGTTCAATCCACTTCCTGTGTAGCTTGGAAAAATTTGGTAACTTGCTTTCGGAGAGGAGAGGGGGAGGAGAAGGGAAGGGGGAGGGAGGAGAAAGGCCGGTTCGATAATTTGCATGCTTATTGAGTTGAGTGGGTTCTACTCCTGTGTAATCATGATTAGGATAGGTGAAACTGACCACAGAGGAGGAGGAAGAGGGGGGAGGGAGGGCTAGGAGGGGGGCCAGGGCAGGAGGAAGAGGAGAGGAGGAGAGGAGGGCTGGTTTGAACATTTGCATCCTTATTGAGTTTAATAGGATTAACTCTTCTGCAATCATGCTTAGGATAGGTGAAACTGACCTGAGGGAGGAGTATTAGGGAGTAGGAGGGGAGAATGGGGAGGGAGGCGAGGGGGAGAAGGTAGGCAGGGGAGGGGAGGGGTAGGGAAGAAGGATGAGGGGAGGGGGAGGGGGAGAAGTATGGGCAAGGGAGGGGAGGAGATTAGGTGGGTGGGTACTGGGCAGAGGGAAGTTCCTTTCCATTCCAAAAGGAAAACATTGTGAACAGTATCATGTTTTTCAAGGTTTCTCCCACCTTTTTATTCTACAGCAGGCACATGTAGTTTCCCACCCAATTTAAACCAAAGTTGTCCCTGGCCACATCCACACCAGACCTTTATTTCACTTTAGACAGTCATGGCTTCCCCTCTGATATTTAATTAATTTCAACAATTATGAGACCACTGACAGAAAACAGTCCAACAGGGGTCAGGATTTTTTTAACTCTTGTTTGGGACTTCAAACTGACTATCCTCTCAGAGTGTTTTGTGCATTACCATGAAAACTTACAGGGTTGTTAAGGAAGCTATTCTGAATACAGGACTATAGGTTTTGTAAGTTTTCGTTTTGAAATGAGCTTATGGGAAGCTGTAGAATGGCATGGGGGTATTTTCAATTTAACATGGCTGTTGTCGTTATGTGCCTTCAAGTTGATTACAACTTATGGCGACCCTATGAATCAGCAACCTCCAACAGCATCTGTTATGAACCACCCTGTTCAGATCTTGTAAGTTCAGGTCTGTGGCTTCCTTTATGGAATCAGTCCATCTCTTGTTTGGCCTTCCTCTTTTTCTACTCCCTTCTGTTTTCCCCAGCATTATTGTCTTTTCTAGTGAATCATGTCTTCTCATTATGTGTCCAAAGTATGATAACCTCAGTTTCATCATTTTAGCTTCTAGTGATAGTTCTAGTTTAATTTGTTCTAACACCCAATTATTTGCCTTTTTTGCAGTCCATGGGATGCGTAAAGCTCTCCTCCAACACCACATTTCAAATGAGTTGATTTTTCTCTTATTCACTTTTTTCACTGTCCAACTTTCACATTTATACATAGAGATCAGGAATACCATGATCTGAATGATCCTGACATTAGTGTTCAATGATCCATGTTTGCATTTGAGGACCTTTTCGAGTTCTTTCACAGCTGCCCTCCCCAGTCCTAGCCTTCTTATTTCTTGGCTATTGTCTCCATTTTGGTTAATGACTGTGGCAAGGTATTGATAATGAGTTCAATGTCCTCGTTGCCAACTTTAAAGTTACATAAATCTTCTGTTGTCATTACTTTAGCCTTCTTGATGTTCAGCTGTCCTGCTTTTGTGCTTTTCTCTTTAACTTTCATCAGCATTAGTTTCAAATTATTACTGGTTTCTGCTAGTAGCATGGTATCATCTGCATATCTTAAATTATTGATATGTCTCCCTCTAGTTTCCACATCTCCTTCATCTTGGTCCAATTCTGCTTTCTGTATGATATGTTCTGCGTATAGATTAAATAAATAGGGTGATAAAATACACCCCTGTCTCACACCCTTTCCGACGGGGAACCAATCGGTTTCTACATATTCTGTCCTTACAGTAGCTTCTTGTGCGGAGTATAGGTTGTACATCATGACAATTAGATGCTGTGGCACCCCCATTTCTTTTAAAACATTCCATAGTTTTTCATGATCCACACCAGCCTTTCCCAACCGGTGTGCCTCCAGATGTTGTTGGACCACAACTCTCATCAGCCTCAGCCAGCATTGCCAATGGCTGAGGCTGATGGGAGTTGTGGTGCAACAACATCTGGAGGCACACCGGTTGGGAAAGGCTGATCTACACAATCAAAGGTTTTGCTGTAATCTGCAAAGCACAGAGTGATTTCCTTCTGAAATTCCTTGGTTCGTTTCATTATCCAACATATGTTTGCAATATGATCTCTGGTACCTCTTTCCTTTCTAAATCCAGCTTGGACATCTGGCATTTCTTGCTCCATATATAGTAAGAGCCTTTGTTGTAGAATCTTGAGCATTACTTTACTTGCATGGGATATGAAGGCAATAGTTCAATAATTACTGCATTCCCTGGGATCCCCTTTCTTGGGAATCGGGATGTATATTGAATGCTTACAATATGGGCCATTGTTTTATTTTCCATATTTGTTGACAAATCTTTGTCAAAATTTGGACAGATTCAGTCTCAATAACTTCTAGCAACTCTATTGGTATGCCATCTATTCCTGGTGATTTGTTTCTTCCAAGTATTTTAAAAGCAGCTTCCACCTCACATTCTAAAATTTCTGGTTCTTCATCATACAGTTCCTGAGTGAATGAATCTGTCATCCTTGCACCTGTTTTATATAATTCTTCAGTGTATTGCTTCCATCTTCCTTTCTTGGTCAGTCAGTGTGTTTCTCTGCTGATTATTCAGCATCCCTACTCTTGGTTTAAATTTCCCTTAGGGCTCTTTTTCTACCCTTTTTGTTGTCCTCTTCTATTTCTGTGTAATAACTATTGTAATAGTTCTCTTTGTTCCTATGTATCAGTCACTGTACAGTTGCATTTAATGTTCTAACTGTGTTTCTATGTCCTTTTGCTTTTGCTTTCCTTCTCTCTTTAACCATTTTAAGAGTTTCTTCAGTCATCCATTGAGGTCTTTCTCTCTTTTTAACTAGAGGTATTTTCTGTTTCCCTTTGCTGGATCGTCACCTTGCAGTGGTGAGTGGGCTTGTGTGTTCCAATGAACCCTATGAGTGATGCCGTCGGGAGTCATATACTCTCATGAGGGTCACCCATGGCGGTAAGGTCAAGGGAGAGGAACCAGACAAATAACGATCCAAGAATGTCCTCAACAGCAGAACAGGTGGAGGATAACAATGTGTATGTTACAATGGCTGTGAAGACGGATGAAGGCTGCAGCAGATAAAAGACTTCCAATCGTTGTGGTATCCATGCCATTGGATCAAAGCCTTTTTCTGTCAAGATTGTGTGTTGATTGTCGTGCACTGATCTCCCCGTATAAAACAAATTCACGCACAGGCATCTTCCAGCCAAAACAAAATAAAAGCCTCATGGAGATCGGCGAATGGCAACGGGGGCAGAACTGTGAAATCTGGAAGGCCCTAGTCATGGACCAGCACATGGGCAGTGGATACAGACTCAGTCGTCCTGGCTCAAGGACCAAGGCAGTTGTGTAGTTTGGCAACTATATCCACGACTGAGCAGTCCTACTCTGCTCACCCCATATGGAGAGGGGGCTAGAAAAGGTGCCCTAAACAAAGTCTGCCTCATCTCTCATTAGTGGTCGCAAAAGACAAATGAACGTTGGAACATGGAATATACTGACATTGCTGGACAATACAGATAATGAACATCCTGAACGCAGGACTGCTATCATCTCGAGGGAGTTGAGACATTTTAATATTGACATAGCAGAACTCCAAGAAACTCGAAGAGCAGGAGAGGGACAACTGAAGGAAGAAAAAGGAGGTTACACCTTCTTCTGGAAAGGACTGCCTGAACAAGAATGACAAATACATGGAGTAGGCTTTGCTATTAAAATGATCTTGTGAAGCTCTTGTCAGGAGTTCCTACTGGCATTAATGAACGACTCTCAACTCTCCAATTAAAACTCGCCCCAAACCAGCAGGCAACTATTCTAAGTGCTTATGCATCAACATTAGATGCTGATGAAGACATCAAGGAAAACTTTTATACCCAGCTGGACACCATCTTATTAGAGATATCTGAGGAGGATAAAATTATCCTCTTGGGTGATTTCAATGCAAGAGTTGGGTGTGATTTTGATTTATGGCCAGAAACCATTTGGAAAGAAGGAGCTGGCAATAGCAACTTGAATGGCATTCTACTTCTGAGCATAATCTTGTTATTACAAACACACTCTTTCACCAGAAAGATAAATTTAAAACATCATGGAAGCACCCTTGGTTGAAGTACTGGCATCTCCTGGATTACGTAATTGTCTGTGCCAGAGATCATCATGATGTACTCCTCACTAGGGCCATGACGAGTGCCGATGACTGCTGGATAGATCACCGATTAATTCGATCCACTATGGCCATTAATATTGTTCCTCAATGTAGGCTCCAAGGAAGAAAACCAAGGCATAAAATGAACATCCACGCCCTTCAAGATCCTAGTAAGCGAGCTTGCTTTCAAACAACTCTCATCTACTTATGGAACTCCCTGAAAATGTCGAGGAACACTGGATTAAACTGAAGACTTCCATTATTGCAGCATGTGAACAAACTATTGGATACCAAACTAGGAAACATCAGGACTGGTTTGATGAGAATGATAGTGAGATTGAACATATCATTGACAAGAAAAGGAAAGCCTTCCAGATATGGCAAAAAGACATTAACTGGGATGCTAAGAAAAACATCTATGCCAGTGCAAAGGCTGAGGTCCAAAGAAGAACTAGAGAACTTAAGAACGCCTGGTGGATAAAGAAAGCTCAGGAAATCCAGCATTTTACAGATGCTCATGATGTACAGAGCTTTTTTAATGCCAGAAAGGACATCTATGGACCAAGAAATTATGGTACAAATCTCTTACATTCAGTAGATGGTACCAAACTTCTAAAGGACGAAGAGTCTATTGCACTGCGTTGGAAAGAGCATTACCACGACCTCCTTAATCGTAACTCTTATGTGGCTGGTGAGTTCTTCTTGCAAATCCCACAACGATGAATTAGAGGTGAGCTTGCAGTATCCCCTAATTTGGATGAAGTCAGTGAAGCCATTAATCAAATGAAGAATAACAAAGCTAGTGAGCCTGATGGGATTCCTGCTGAAGTCTTTAAAGAAGGTGGGTCTGAACTTACACAAAAAATTCATAAGCTCATGGAAAAAATCTGGATGAGGGAGGAGATCCTGGAAGACTTTAGGGATGCCTAATTATCACTCTTTTCAAGAAGGGTGATAGAACAGATTGTGGGAACTACTGAGGCATCTCTCTTCTAGCTACAGCAGGTAAAATCCATGCAAGGATCCTCGCAAATCACTTCCTACCTATCTCAGAAGACATCCTCCCTGCATCCCAAAATATTTTGCGACCTTCCACGGGGACAGTGGACATGATCTTCACTGCACGACAGCTTCAAGAAAAATGCAGGGAGCAAAAACAACCTCTGTATATGGCGTTGATTGATCTGACTAAGGCCTTTGATACTATAAATCAAACTGCTCTCTGGACCATCCTTCTAAAAATTGGATGCCCTGAAAAATTTGTGAATATTTTGTGACTCCTCCATGACAACATGAGGGTGACAATTTTGGATAACAATGGCTATCAAAGTGATCCATTCAAAGTGGGATCAGGCATCAAACAGGTATGCATCATTACTCCGACCTTATTCGCTATTTTCATTGCCATGATTCTACACCTTGTTGAGGGGAAACTTCCCACGGGCATGGAAATCACATACCGAACAGATGGAAAGCTTTTTAACTTCAGCAGACTGAAAGCAAAAAGTAAGGTAATTACAACCTCTGTTGTAGAACTTCAATATGCCGATGATAATGTAGTCTCTGCACATTCAGAGGAAGATCTTCAAACTATCCTAAATGTCTTTGCAGAAGCATATGAAAAGCTTGGCCTCTCGCTTAACATCAAAAAACTCAAAGTGCTTCATCAGCAAGTGCAAACCAATCCCTCTGTAGCACCATCAAACCCGCTTAATGATGCGATGCTGGAGAATGTTGATCACTTTTCTTATCTTGGCAGCCATCTCTCTGTAAAAGCTGACATCGATGCTGAAATTCTGCATTGTCTGAGCTCTGCGAGTGCTGCATTCTCCAGAATGCAGCGCAGAGTGTTCGAGGATCGGGATATTCGCAGGGAGACCAAAATACTTATTTACAAAGCCATTGTACTACCGACCTTACTGTACGCCTGTGAAACATTGACCATCTATAAACGCCATTCCCAACTTCTTGAAAGATTCCACCAACGCTGCCTCCGGAAAATTCTGCAAATTACTTGGGAAGATAGGCTGACTAATGTTAGCATATTGGAAGAAGCAAAGACCACCAGTGTTGAAACAGTGATCCTCCAACATCAACTTTGCTGGACCGGCCATGCTGTTCGAATGCCTGATCACTGTCTTCCAAGGCAGCTACTTTACTCCCAACTTAAGGATGGAAAATGGAATATCAGTGGACAGCAAAAGAGATTTAAAGATGTTTTCAAAGCTAATCTTAAAAAATATAACATGAGCATCGAGAACTAAGAAGCCTTGGCCCATGAGCGTCCCAATTGGAGGTCAGCCATTATCAAAGGTGTTATGGACTTTGAAGAAGCATAAGTACAGGGCGAAAGGGACAAACGAGCTAAGGGGAAGGCACATGAAGCAAATCCTCATCTTGACCATCTTCCATCTGGAAACCTATGTCCTCACTGTGGGAGGCTGTGTGGATCCAGAATTGGCCTCCACAGTCACTACGGACCCACTGTTAAAGACCTTACCCTGGAAGCCAATCTTACTCGGCCATGAGTGATTGCCAATGAATGAATGATTGTCTGTTTGCATTCTTCCCTGACAATGTCTGTGACTTCATTCCATAGTTCTTCTGGTTCTCTGTCAACTAAGTTTAATGCCTCAAATCTGTTCCTTATTTGATCTTTATATTCTTCTGGGATGTTATTTAAATTGTATTTTGGCATTATGATTACTTTGTTGTGGCAGAATGTGAAAAATCCATGCTGGTTGTAGTATACAGCCACTCTTGTGGCTGTATAATTTTCATTATGTGTTATGTGTTATTCTACTTGGCAGCATGCACGTCCCTGTAGTTATTTAACTGCTTAAGATATTAAAAGTAAAGGCCATTATGATCCTTTGAGTAGCCCATCAGTTCTTACTAGAGCAGGGATGGCTTACCCTTTAGGGTCCAAGGGCCATGCTGGCTTATTGCAACCCTTTCTGGGGGAGAAAGGGTTCCACGTACCAAATGTGGGTGGGGCCAATGTGAAAAAGTGGGTGAGTCCAAAGCCAAATGACTATAAATGAAATGGATTTGAATTGATTTTTGCAGCAAATTAATGAACATACACTAACCTAAAACAGCACTAATAATTAAGTTAATTTTTATTACTTTTGATAGCATTTGAAATTCACTGAATTAATTGACACTAATTTGAAGAAGCACTAATATGAACTTATTTGATTGATGTGGAGTCATTTGGGGTCTTTTGCTGCATTCATAGTTGCATGAACTATTTCCAAACAGTACTGCACTGGGTTCTTTGCTGCACTGTGATAATTTAAGACACCCCGACATATACACTCGTATGAGGATGCTCTTGCACACATGCACGCAGACAAGCACGCACAGGCATACAGAAGTACTATCACGTGCACATATACAGGAAAATCACTTGGAGACAGAGTGATATTCATCTTGATCTCATCGCCCCATCTCTGCCTTGGTGCTATAGAACTCCAGCAGGGAGGGGACTGCGGTGCTGGGCTGGGTGGAGAAAATCTTCCCTCTTCAGCCCTGGATCTGGTATTTGTTCCCTTGATGATGGAACTGAAGAGCAGAGAGAACAGATTATCTGTACTCCCATTGTGCACTGGGCTGGATGGTACCCAGCTCACTACCATGATGAGAATGATAAATCTAATTGCCTTGAAAAATCCAGTGTTCACTTTTAAAAAGCTTTTAGTTGTCATGCATTCAGAATTTAATAATTTTGAATATGTAGTGGGAAACATTTATTGTAGCATCCTGTGCTGAGCAAACTCCTTCATCTCCCACCTGCTTTAAAGCTTTAATGTAACTAGAAGCAAAATGTTTGCAGAACCTAGGTTTACATTCAAATTTATGTATGCCAATAGCTTGAGCCAACCTCCAAATAAGAACCAGAAATTCAGATACAGAATGTCTTTGACAACTGGAGAGAGTATGTGAGGGAGCAAAGTGAATTCTGGGTTTGCATTTACTATAATAGAAAAAAGAGAACCAGATGTGACTGTCATCAAAGCCCTGGAAGATTATTATTAGCTTTATTTATATAGCATCCTTCCTCTAAGGAGATTGTAGTCTCAGCCTCATAACAAACCTGTCATGCACACTGGGCTTCAGGTTAACATAACTGCCCAATATCACCTAGTTAATTTCATGGCTAAGAGCCAAACTGCACATTAAACAGAAAATCCTTGATCAGATCTGCTGCCATCTTTGCATTTTCCTAAAAGCAGCTGTGAGGGGGAGCCATTTGGATGAGGGCCATGGTGCTGGGGAAAGAGGGCTTAACTCTTTACTGCATGCTGATTTCCCGGTGCAACACACACCCAAAGCTGGCAGTAACTATTAAAATGATAACTTAAAGTGCAACATGAGTACCTATATATGGTTCTCCTCGATGTCTGACTTATGAGGGCCATTGGCACTGGCGTGGGATAAAGGGTTAAAGCCCTCCTTTACAAAGGCCATGGCCCCCAATCCAATTTGCCCCTTTCCATGACTGGTTTTAGGAAGGCAAATCTCCTACATAACATTTTGTTTGGCCCTAAGCAGGTATGTCCCATTTATCCAAACACAAAATTCTAGCCACAGCACCACACTAACCTCCCTCGGCTCTAAACTTTGGTCTGCAAGAGCATGACACTAAGTCTATTCACTACCATCAGAGGTTTATTTTTCTCCCTCTGTTTTCCAAATTATTTTTCAACTTTGCTGATGTTATATTCCTTCTGTATTTTTTGCTTGCTAAAAGTCCAGAGAGATCAGAATAGCAGTGGATATTGAGACATGTGCTTCTTTCTGCATTTTTGACTCTTGAAGACTTGTGTAACCTGGAATGTATCAGCTAGGCTTCTTGTCTAAATGCCACAATTAGCTACATGGTGAGTTCCTTCTTTCTTTTTTTATAAAGAACTGTAGGCTTATCCAAGTATTTCAGCAGCCTGAGCATGTAATCAGAATATGAAACAGCATATGATTTTAGTCAGGCTTAAAAAGAATTCTTAAAGTTTATGTATATCAGCCATGGATATGCTATGACACTGTAGTATTAGACTCAGGGTAGCCAATGTGTCGCCTTCCAGAAGTTGTGGACTACAGCTCTCAGCATTCCTGACCATAGGGCATGCTGGCTAGGGCTGATGGGAGTTGGAATCCACAACATCTGAAGGGCACCATGCTGGCTAACCCTGCTAGACTATAATAATCAATGTGTACATAGTCTTAGGGAAATAGAAACCAAGGACCTAACATTAGTATTTAAATAAGCATGCTTAACCAGTATGATGGCCACTTGCACCTTGCCAAAAAAGAGAAAACCCATCACTAAAATCGGAATAAAATTTCCATATGCTAATTTATGCGTATAGATGCAATTTTAGAACAATTTCTATAATTAAAATAGCAACACAGTACATCTCACCATAGTGGAAAAGGCTGTGACCAGATGATTTGTGTGTCAGCTCATTCTGCTGTCAGGTGCTGTTGATGGGCCACTTCAAGGCTCTTGCTCTCCCTTCTTCAAGCCCCTCTTCTCACTTCATATGGTTCCTTATCTTTAAAGAATAGGACAACCTCAAATAGAGGACTGATGTCTGATAGCCCTTCAAATTAGAGGACTCTGTATATAGGACACATGGCCACTTTGTTAACTTGACCACTTTTATTTTGGACAAAAATCAACTGTGGGGCCCTAATCTAGAATGTGCTCTTGACACAGACTAGGGTCCCCACACCATTTTCCTGAGGATTCTTTGCTGCTTATTGTCCCCCAAAGTGTTGTTTATTGCAAATGGCCTCTTTGGGAGCAAACAGTAGCCAGGCAGGGGGAGATTTCCAATAGAAAACCAGTGTGGAGTCCCATTCTAGATTACAACCCACAAAATGGGTGCTTTTTCTCCAAAATAAAAGTGGGCATATTAAGCACATTTGTTACAACATATAACTAATGCCAATGTCATTTGGCCCTAACACCCTGATATAGAGATCCATGAATGCTCGTTAAGACACATATGGCTATCCTGCCTTGAATACCCCAACAGAGAGCATATTTTTTTCTTCTGACCAATTTTCTACAAAATAGGATATCAATTTCTGTAAGTAGGGTTTTTGATTTTTGTTTGGTCTCCACTAAATGTCCTTAGCTGGCATTTTCCAGATTTGTTACCAACTGTCTTTTGAGCATTATGCTTTACCTCATTTACACAAGAAACAAGTTTTTTAAAAAGCATCAACAATGTGTCTTAAGTTTGTTCTGGACAAATAACTGCAGCATGGGGCACTTCCAGACACCCTTTTATTGAACATTCATTCTGATTTGTTTGCAGAGAGATTAGAGCCATTGGCTATTTAATGAGTATTCATTCTGATTTGTTTGCAAGGAAATTAGATAATGTTGCATCAAAGCAAGTGTTATCCCATACTTTTCAGTGCATTTTTCTATCACTTTCTTCATCGCAAAAAGTCTGAACATTTGGGAAAGTGGATTTGTCATGCAAGACCTCCTAATCAACTATAATTTCACAACCTGAATTTGCCAGTATGTGATTTAATCTCACCCCAAAATAGTGATAGCCTGGTAATCAAAGTCCCTTAATTCTTGACAGTGACATCAGAGAACTTAAATACGATCTCAAAGTCCATTGTATTGAATTGTGTGTTGAATTCAGGCCCCATCTGAATTTAAGAAGGGAGGTGGGTTATGGTTAATGTGAAAAGTTAGGAATTAAAAGATAAAATTCTTCCTGAACAAACATTGCTCCCCTGGAAGTGATCAAGTATCATACCACTTTAAACAATCATGGCTTCCCCCAAAGAATTGTGGGAACTGTAGTTTGTTAAGGGTACTAAGAGTTGTTAGACAGCTATTCCCCTCACAGAGCTACAGTCCTTAGAGTTCCTTGGGAAGAGGGATTGACTGTTAAACCACTATGGAAATTGTAGCTCTGTGAGGGGAATAGGGGTCTCCTAACAACTCTCAGCACCCTTAACAAACTACAATTCCCAGGATTCTTTGGGGGAAGCCATGGTTGTTTTAAGCAGTGTAATACAGTTTTAAATGTATAGTGCACTTGGGGCCTTAGTCTCAACCTGAAAGAAAGACCTTTTACAATAATTTAACACCTTCACAGTGCTTTCTCCCTGACCCCCTCCCCAGGTCTGGTGGTCAAGTGTGTGTTTATGTATAATAATAATAATAATAATACACAGAAGCATGCTTTCCCCCCCTCAAAATTTAGGTAGTCAGCATTATTAATCACATGATTAATGAATGGATTGGATTACTGCAATGTTTTATACACAAGGCTGCCTTTGATTTTTTTCTCAGAACCAAAGGCTGCCAGATTGTTAAGTGGGATCAGATAATTTGAATATATTTACTCATATTTTCTTATCTACATTGGCTTCCAGATGGTTTCCAGGCCCAATTCAAAGAGGTGGTCTTGGCCTTTGAAGCTCTTAATAGCTTGGGACCAGGTTCCCATGTGACCATGATCACCTCTTCCCATGTGTACCTACCAGACCTTGAGATCATCTTCAGAGACCTTTCTCTGGGTGTCCTCACCAACTCAGTAGCTGTAGGTGGCTAGTGAAGGGATGACTTTTTTATGGTGGCATTCCAGTGGTGGCATACTCTGGGGTCATACTGGCGCCAGACAAAGACTTTTTTTATCCCCCCAGATCTTTAAACACCTTTTAAAATCTCTTACAGTCCTAGAAGCTCAAACTCAAAGTATGCCCCACTGAGTTTAGTGGATAAATGGATATAGGATGGCAGATCATTTAATGTTTTAGAATTTATTTAAACCTACTGTTTTATTGTTTTCTGGTTGATTTTTGTTGTGTTTTTTTTTAATCATTAATTTTATTCAAATTTTCAAATACAAAACAAAACAAAACAAAACAAAAAAGAAACAAATTAAACAATAAAATAAAATGTTGACTTCCGATTTGTCGCAGATCAGTTATAGGTCTATAATATATAACAAACCTGTCTCTTAATACATTACAAAATCACTTTCCTCCAGTAGTTATCTTAATTAATCATCAAATCTCATTAACATCACTTTATTCTTTCCGCAAAAAGTCAAAGAGAGGTTTCCACTCCTCGAGAAATATATCCATCGATTTTTCTCCAAATAAACATGTCAATTAATCCATCTCGTCAAGTCTGCTAGGTCCAGTAATTTCAATAGCCATTCTTCCATTATCAGTGTTAATTCCATCTTCCAACTTCCATCCTTGCACCCATAATAATCTTGCTGTCATAGTCATAGTCATATAGTAAGAGTCTGATGGGAATTTCCTTCATCACAAATATTTCCTTGCCATCAATTCTGAATGTGTTGCTGAAATATTGTTGTAAAGTCATATCTCTGTTCCTCTTTTTTACGAAATGCACTAGCACATCTCTTGAGAGTTTTTCCATTGTCACATATCTGGAATTAATTCTATAAATTTTCTCTATTTCAAGTTCCATCAAATCATTCCAGTCCAGAAATTCCATCGAAACATTGATAGCTTTATCTCTGATATCTTCATCAATTTCTCCAGGGACAACGCCGAATTCCAAACAGTAATCTTTATCTCCAGGGTCCACAAACTCCAAATATTTTTCCAGTTCCACACTTGATATATCTGTTCCAATCTCCAGGACTTGCATCCTCCCTTTAATTTTTCTTTCATCTTCTATTGCTTGTCCAGTTATATCTTTGATCTCATCTACCTCCTCTCTCATAGGATCCCCTATTTCTTTCAGCTCCTGCTTCATTTTACCAAATTCAATTTTCATCTCTTGTCTACCCTGTCTCAGCTCCCGTTTTGCCATCTCAATCTCATCCGTTATTTTCTGAAACATATTTAGAGAGAGGACCCCTTCCTGTACATCCAGGGTCTCAGCCACTTTCTTGATTGTCATTCTTAAGACCGAGAAAAAAAAAACCCTTCAATTTCCAATATAGCCACTATTCCCAAGCAAAGAGCAATTTATTTCTTTTTCCAGCAACAAAGGAGTTAATATTCCAAAAGAAGCCTTTAATTTCTGATATTAACCACTGTTCCCAAACATAAAGGCTTTTTTCCGACAACAAAAGAGTTAATATTCCATGCCTGTTGACATCATCTGGCCAGCACAGTTCTTATCTCCCGCACGTCCAAGAATTCAAAACAAATTTGGTTCACAGCGCCGAACAATTAGTAACATACACGAACAGCAGATTTGTCTAAAGAAAGTAGTCCAAGAAAAAATAGTCCCAGACATATGTCAATCAAATAATCATCTAAATCAGATTTTCTCTTCGGGTAAATTGCCCCTCATCCGTTTTAATCTTTATAGTTTCCAAATTCAGGCCGGCTTTTTGCCATAAAAAAATAAGATGCTTTTTTTTAAATTTTCTTTCCTCCTCCTTAATTCCTTGTATAAAAGAGAGAAGTGTAACTCACCCAGGTATCTTGATTGCTGATTCTTAAACAAATCTCTTTTGCTGTAGTAATTTAAGCCAAATGATAAGATTAGACAGAAGAAAGCTCGCCTGTTGTAGATCGTTTAAAAGAAAAATGTCTCGCTTTTTTCCAATCCAGCTTGCTGGAAGTCCTAACTCCGTCCTCGGCTGCTAGGTATGCCTTCTTTTCCCAGGGAATTCCTGATCAATTCCAGCCACCGACAGCCAACCGAAGTTTCTGTGGATAATCTCTTCGGTTCACCCTTGCCTGGGAGAACATTTATACCAGTCAAAGTTCCCTTTTGACTGATTTTAAACTGAAAAAAGCTTCCTCTGAGACAGAGCTCATCTCAGAGGCAGCCACAGGCGGAGCAATCCTTCCGGGAAGTCGATTTTTGTTGTGTTTTCATGTTTTGTTGACAATGCAAGCTGCCTATAGAAGGTTGTTGTTGGACAGCATATAAATGTTGTAAATAAATAAATCAATTTATCATCATCATCATTTATTACCTGCCCTTCACTCAGAGGTCCCAGGGTGGGTTACAACAATTTTAAAATAAAATTAGTCATGTTAGATAAATGGAACCTTCAGCTTTAGAGGCAGTATGCCACTAAATACCCATTGTTGAGACCAGGGTTAACAGTGGGGGAAAGCTATGCTTTCCATTCCACACTGTTGTTGTTGTTTGCAGCACTGTTTCTATTCCACTGCAGTTCATTTCCCTCCAAATACTACATTATTTGTCTCACTGTCCACTGTGGTGAAATTGTGTAACTTACATTGACATTATTTATTTATTTATAATTTGATTTATATCCTGCCCTTCCTCCCAGCAGGAGCCCAGGGCAGCAAAAAAACACATTACATTACTCCACCTTTCATTTCAATGAAAAGGAAACCAAAGGAAACACAATGCAAATGGGGGAAGATTATAATCAGTTACATCTGTGAACTGAAAGCAAAAACAACAGAGTATTCGCTGAATTGATTTTTGTTCTGGATATGGGATGAATAAGCGAATTATCACCAATTTCTGCTCCTGTTTCCATTTTTGTCAGAATATCCTTAGCTAGTACCTGGTTGGCCACTGTGGGAAAAGGTTGCTGGACTAGACAGGCCTCTTCTTATGAAAACTACAGTGTGTCACTCTCTGTATTCAATTTATTAGAAAGCATAACACACACACTTTTGTGTATATATATATATATATATATATACACATACGTATGCACACACACACACACACACACACTTACAGAGAGAGACCCTTGCTGTTCTTTCAAGAGAACAGGTCCTATCATGGATTATTTGATGTCTTACATGCCATAGACTTTAGCCTTCCAGTGGTGTTGTAGAGGAAGAATGCGGGGGAGTGTAGGCCTGAGATTCTTTTGAGAGCAGGGCCAACAGGAGTGCTAGGATAATTTGTGGACCTTCCTTCCTCTGGCGAGTGAATGCTATGATAATGAAGGTTTCAGATTTGACAGATTAGCCTAGAGGAAGTCAGAGGAAAATAATCAAGCAGAGGCTGGACTCTCCTTTCCTTTGATGGGGTTTCTACTTCATGCTACCAGTTTAAATAGGAACAACTCTTTGCAAGATTGTTTTTATTTCTAATTAAAAGCTAAATCTTGCATTTTAGCTGACTAAAGATATGTTAAAGCACAATGTGTCTTACAAGTTGAACTTACGCATTCAGATGTAAGCACCATGAAGTTAGTGGAGCTTTCTCCCAGGAAACTATGTACAGAATTTTATTCATACTGCCCCCTACGTATTATGCTTTATACTGCTGCTCTTTGGTGTTTTTGTATATATGTAGTAAATGAGGGGTCATTCACACAGGAGCTAAACTTTGTATTAAAGATGCAGCTTTTGCCATCATGATAGATTTGCAAGGTTACACTTCCTACCTTCAAATCTGCTGTTTTCCGTTCACACTAGTCTGCGTTCCTCTGGGAAGGATGTTTACTCCCTCCAGCTATTGCTATTGCTAAAGGAGAAGGGGATGGGGGTTTTTTTGGTCAGTTTCATTGTTTCTTGTCAGTTGCATGCCTCTCCCCAGGAAGCATTGGGGTACAATTGACATGAAACTGATAAGAGGGGGGAGTGAGTGAAGTAGGCTAACAGAAGGGGATGGTTGTTTCTTGTCAATTGCACACCTCTCCCAGCTAGAGTGTGGGGTGCAATTGACAAAAAACTGATTGGAGGGGTGAATGAAGTAGGCAAACAGAACTCCAATGAGGGAGGACAGAGTGAGGCAGAAGTGGCTGGTTAAGCCACTTTTCACATTATCAGTGAACTGGGTTGATACAGATTTAAAGCGGAAAACTTCGTTATAGCTTCTCCTTGCCTGCAGTGTCATGTGAACCATGTGAATGAAACGGGGATGCAAGTAGCACCAATCTCACAGTAAGTTGCGGGGTCAACAAGCCCCTAATGGATCAACACAGCTGCCTGCATTATTAGACTTTCCTTGGGGGTGTGGCTATGTGCGGTAGCTCAGCGGTAGGGCATCTGCCTTGTACGCAGAAGGTCCCAAGTTCAATCCCCGGCATTCTAGGTGGGGCTGGGAGAGACCCTTGCCTGCAACCCTGGAGAGTCACTGCTAGTTGGTGTAGACAGTACTGAGCTAGATGGACCAATGGTCTGTCTCAGTATAAGTCAGCTTCCTATGTTCCAAAATAATTCGTAATGTTCATAATTCACTACTGCCCATCACTGATACTATCAACTGATAGTGGAGACAGGCTGTATATATTATACACCTTACACTGTTTATAGATTGAATGCTTGGACAATGAGGACCAGTTTATGCATTACTCTGGCTCTGGGATAGCTCATACTTGTGGCCAGAATATACACAGGGAAAGTTACATTTTAAATAATCTTATCATGTGGACAGCCCCTACTATATGTATAATCTGCTCACCGGTGCAGCCACTGTGTATCCAGAGGGCTTTATGTGCAGCAAGGTTTTTAAACCGCTGCTGACCCTATATCATCCATCACCATCAGTAAGGGCTTTCTTTCTGTACATTTCCAGATCTTCTTTAGTAAGAAGACATGCATCTGCATGTGTAGGCCAGGGATACAGCAGGTGTTTTGCATGCAGAAGGTCATAGGTCTCCAGGTAGAGTATGAAACTCTGAAGAGCTGTGGCCAGTCAGAGTAGAAAATGCTGAGCTTGATGGACTAATAGTCTGACTCAGTATAAGTAAGGTAACTTCCTTACATTGCTATGTTTCAGACAAGAAGGGCCATAGTCCAGTGGTAGAGCAACTGCTTTGCGTACAGAAGGTCCCAGGTTCGAACCGCAGCATCTCCCGGTAGGAGTGTTCCTCCATCTGAAAACCTGGAGAGCGTCTCCCCAGTCAGTACAGAGAACACTAACCTATAAGGTCTGACTTGATCTAAGACTGCCTCCTATGACCTTCCTATGAACATTCAGAAGTGTGGAAAAAGGAAGCCCATCACCATCATTTCTTATAGCTTCTCTGAATTATTGAAAAAGCTGTTGGATATAGTAAAACATTTTGCTTTTGCCAATGCACTTTGACCTGATGATGACATCCGCCCAGAGACTAACTGAATCCATTGGATGCCTGAATGCCCTGGGGGAGTTCCCAGTAGTGCAGGTGACCCTGTTGAAGCTGTGGAACAGCTGTGGAACAGCGAGGTGCATCAGGCTCTTGACACAGTTGCCCCCAAGCGCTCTCTCTGGCACTGCGGAGCCTGGTCTGCATCTTGGTACACCAGTGCCCAGCTAAGGGCAATGAAACAGGCTGGACAACGGCTAGAGGGCAAATGGTGAGGCTCATGCTGTGAGGCTGATCGGGCACAAGTAAAACATCATAACTATGCCTACTGTGTGGTGGTGAGGGCAGCGAACAAGACCCACTTCTCTGCCTCCATCGTATCCTCAAGTAGCCATCCAGTGGAGATTTTCTGTATTGACAGGGGTCTGTTGACATCATCTCCAGGAAATGGCAATTTAGACCCCTTGGAGGCCCACTGTCAACTGTTTGCAAGGCACTTTGAGGGTAAAGTTGCTCGCCTACGTAGCAGTCTTTATGCTCCATCCACACCTACGGTAGTCCCCAAGTAGGTGTCCAGTGCAACATCTGCTGCAACTTCTTGGGAACACTTTCGATTTATGCGGCCTGATGACGTAGACAAGGTGCTTGTGATGATGGGCCAGCAACGTGTCCTCTCGACCCTTGCCCTTCTTGGCTTATTAAAGCTTGCCAAGGTGGTTTGACCAAGTGGATCCAGGGTGTGGTCAATGCATCATTGCAGGAGATTTGAGGCAAGGTGTCAGCAGTATCCTGATGACACCCAGTTCTATTTCTCTGTAACATTTGAATTGGGAGAGGCCGTGCAAGCCCTGGACCGCTGCCTGGACTCAGTGGTGGGCTGGATGAGGGCCAATAAACTGAGTCTGAATCCTAGCAAGATGGAAGCGCTGTGGGTTGATGGTTCCTGAGTCCAGATAATTGGTCAATTGCCTGCTTTGGATGGGGTAGTACTTCCTCTGAAAGAGCAGGTCTGTAGTCTGGGGGTGCTCCTGGATCCATCTTTGTCAAAAGAGGCCCAGGTGACCTCAGTGGCTAGGAGTGCCTTTTACCAGCTTTGCCAAGACACTTGCGACCATTTCTGGACTGGGATAGCCTGACTACTCCTATCCATGCACTGATAACCTCTAGGCTGGATTACTGTAATGTGCTCTATGTGGGGTTGCCCTTGAGGTTAGTCTGGAAGCTGCAACTGGTGCAAAATGCGGCGGTGAGACTGCTCACTGTGGCAGGGTATCACCAACATGTCACCCCACTGCTGAAAGAATTGCACTGGCTGCCCATTAGCTACCGGGCCAAGTTCAAGTTTCTAATTTTGGTGTACAAAGCTCTATACAGCTTGGGACCAGGATACCTGAAAGACCGTCTTATCCTTTATATACCCAGCCAAGCACTGCGCTTTGCAGGTGAGGGCCTCCTGCAGATACCATCTTATCAGGAGGTCCGTTCTGTACAACATAGAAAATGGACCTTTAGTGTTGTGGTACCTACCCTGTTGAATTCCCTCCCCGTAAATATTAGACAGCCACCATCTCTGTTATCTTTTCAGCACCTGTTGAATACCTTCCTCTTTCAACAAGCCTTTTAAGTTGAGACCTTATCCCAGTCTGCGTCTGTGTTGGAATTGCTTTTTAATATGTTTTTAAACATTTTTTAAGCAATATGTTTTTAACCTTTTTTTAAAAAAAGTTTTTAAGGATGTTTTGTTTTAATGTATTTTAAAGTCTGTTTTTATGAAGTTTTAAATTGTTTTTAGTGCTTTTGTTTGCCGCCCTGGGCCCCTGCTGGGAGGGCAGGATATAAATTAAATAATAAACAAACAAACAAACAAATAAATAAATATGCTGTGGAGTTCTTCATAATATGAGCAAGCATCTGCAGCTGTTCTGTCTCTTTCCTTTCTGCACATTTCTAGATCTTAATGAGAAGACATGCATAGTTCAGTGGAAGAGAGCATGCTTTGCATGCAGAAGGTCCCAGGGTGAATTCTTGGGGTCTCCAGGTAGGCCTGGGAAAAAGTCCTGTATGACACCCTTGGAATTTGCTGCAAGTCAGAGTAGAAAATACTGAGCTAGATAGACAAGGGGTCTGACTCATTATAAGGCATCTTTCTACATTCATATGATTCAGAGTTTTGGGTCACAACAATACATCAATATAATAACTGCATACGCTTTGTTTTAGAATGACACTCCACTCCAATGCAATTGTAACCACAGCTAGCCTTTTCACAAGCTATAATCTCAAAAAAGGAGATTAGTGTGTACTTGCTGTTGAATCTTCCTTCACCATACGAATCTCTTGATGTCTTAGTCCAGCCTTTCCCAGCTAGTGGGCCACCAGATGTTGTTGGACCACAATTCCCATCTTTCCTGACCATTGGCAATGCTGGCTGAGGCTGATGGGAGTTGTGGTCCAGCAACATCTGGTGGCCCACTAGTTGGGAAAGGCTGTCTTAGTCTTTGCTAGTGCTGTTTGTGACATACATTATTAAAGCAGCATAGAGCTATCCAGGTGTACTTTTGTGGATTCTTGCTTGTGTGTAGGTGCACATGGGAAATAGTGTCCAGTCAATAAATAAATGGCTGGTTGATGGTCAAGAAATGAAGGATATTCACCTATTTTCTGCCCACAACCACATACCGGTAGATTCAGGTCCCACACATTTAGTTTGGGAAATCTGTTTACCCAAAATATCAGACTTTTTGCATTAACGAAAGTGATGGGGAAATCCACTGGCACAACATCATCTAATTTCCTTGCAAATAAATCAGAGTGAATATTCATTAAACAGACAGTGTCATCTAATCTCCCTGCAAACAAATCATGATGAGTGCTCAGTAAACAGGTTGTCCAGAAGCACCCAATGAGACATTATAATAATGTGAGGAAGGGGGAATGCTAGTGTAGATGGACCTTCTTTTTGCTACACATCAGGTCCCCAAATGTAGAATTTTTCTACCTGGTAATCTGGGTTACATTCTCCAGTATATTTGGTCCCATTTACACAACCAAGTAACATCAGTATAAATGAACTACACTGAAGCTGCTTGGTCATATT
Source organism: Rhineura floridana (assembly GCF_030035675.1). Classification (NCBI taxonomy): domain Eukaryota; kingdom Metazoa; phylum Chordata; class Lepidosauria; order Squamata; family Rhineuridae; genus Rhineura; species Rhineura floridana. The sequence continues at coordinate 131,220,533 of NC_084481.1, read as the reverse complement.
TACACTCTGATCTTCCTTATTGTCTCTGGTATGCCATTAATCATAGGAAACATAGGAAGCTGTCTTAAAAATGGAAATGGACTGCCTTTAAGTCAATCCTGACTTATGGCGACCCTATAAATAGGGTTTTCATGGTGATCAGTATTCAGAAGTGGTTTACCATTGCCTCCCTCTGAGGCTGAGAGACAGTGACTGGCCCAAGGTCACTCAGTGGGCTTTATGGCTTCTGTGGAGATTTGAACCCAGTCCAGCACTTTAACCACTATACCACACTGGCTTTCTTATACTTATATATTTCCTAATAATAACAAAATATGGTCAGTTGAAAGGAGTTAACTAATGATAGAACTACTTAACATTTATTTGTTATTATTATTTATTTATTAAATTTATATCCTGTCCTTCCTCCCAGAAGGAACCCAGGGCAGCAAACACAACCACTAAAAGCACTTTAAAACATTTTTAAAAGACTTTAAAACATAACAAATCATCCTTAAAAACATATTAAAACAAAACTTATTTTAAAAAATATTTTAAAAACAATGTTAAAAACATCTTAAGAAGCAATTCTGGCACAGACAAGACTAGGATAAGGTCTATACTTAAGAGGCTTGTTGAAAGAATAAGGTCTTCAGTAGGCACCAAAAAGATAACAGAGATGGCTCCTGACTAATATTTAAGGGAAGGAAAATCCAAAAGGTACATGCCACAACACTAACAGTCCACTGAAAGTGGATAAGATGGTATCTGCAGAAGGCCCTCACCTCCAGAGTGCAGTGACCGAATGGGTATAGAAGGGACAAGGCAATCTTCCAATTGTATAGCAAGTTCAAGTGCTCAGAGCATTATCTGAAAAGATCTGTCCCTGGCCACCCTGAAATTATTAGTTTTGAGAGTAGGTGATTGCTTTTAGGAGGTTGTTTTTAATTGTTTTAGAAGTTTTAATTGTATTATTTTAGTATTGATATGTGTGCTGTCCTGGACTCCTTTGGAGAAAGGGTGGGATACTATTATTATAAATAATAAATATGGTGCTTGGAATTCTTACCACAACCCTGTAGGGTAGGGGTGTCTATCTTTTTCAGCCCCAAGAACACATTGTCCCATTACAACCCCTCCGAGGGCCACATCCCACAAAAACGGGCATGACCAAAAAGTGGCTGAAACCACTCACACTCTTGCTCACCCATGCACACACAGATCAGCAGATTAGAAAACTCCACACACACAATTCCATACAGCTTTGTGAAGCAACCATTTGCTCTGTGCTTTTAAAAAGTGTGCAAAATTAAATGGGCTGAATGAAACATCTTTCCTTTCCCCCACCAAGACTTTTCCCCCAACATTTTTCAAAGGCCAGCTGCAGCAGTCACCTCCCCTTCTGTATTCACTGCTTGCCTCTATCATCCCATCACTCCCACACCTCATTATCTGCTTCTCTCTTATCTCTCTGTCTAGGTCTCTACCTTCCCTCCTGCTAGAGAATAGAAAAATAAATGGGTACTTGATTAGTGATGCAGTTCGTGTAGAGTACTCCCTTGTGTAATCCTTCAGGGACTTCCTATCTAGCCATTAAACAACAACAAAAGTGGTGAATACCAGCAAGAGTGTGTTTTCCCTTGTAAACAACTGAGAATCGCCGGCTTTGCCCCATTATTATTGTTGTTGTTATCTTAAAACATTTCAAAATAAATCTTAAAGCATTTCAAAATAAAACATCTTAAAACAGCTTTAAAAAGATCTTAAAAACATCTTAAAACATATTTTTATATCTTTAAAATATCTTTAAAAACATCTTAAAAAGCAATTCCAGCATGTATGCAGACTGGGCTACTTAAAAGGCTTGTTGAAAGAGGAAGGTCTTCAGTAGGCACTGAAAAGATAACAGAGATGATGCCTGTCTAATATTTAAGGGGAGGGAATTCCAAAGGATAGGTGCCACAGCAATAAAAGTCCACTTCCTATGTTGTACAAAACGGACCTTCTGACCAAATGGTATCTGCAGGAGGCCCTCACCTGCAGAGTGCAGTGATTGAAAGGTTATAAAAGGGGTAAGATGGTCTTTCAGGTGGTCCTAAGCTATATAGAGCTTTGTACACCAGAACCAAAACCCTGAACTTGGCATGACAGCTAATGGACAGTCAGTGCAATTCTTTCAGCAGAGGGGTTAACATGTTGGCGATATTATCAGACCACTGCATTTTGCACCAGCTGCATCTTCCAGACCAACATCAAAGGCAGCCCCATATAGAGTACATTACAGTAATCCAGCCTGGAGGTTATCAGTGTTGTCCCGGTCCAGATATGGCTGCAGCCACTCTCAACTGTTTTGCCCTCTCTGCGGCTGTGCCTCTCTGCTAGAGTGCTCTAGTGGAGAAGGCACCATTTTTGTCTCCATCATAGTGCTGAGGTTGGTTCGTAGCAGTCTCATGAAGCCCAGAGCAGACAGGCAGAACTGGGTGCTCACTGTGAGGAAAGATGCAAGGAACACAGGCAGAAGACTTGGCCACTAGCTCTCTTCCGCTGGCTTCCCTCACCTCATGGCAGCTTCTCTCCACTTCTCTGACACTGGAGCAGTCAGTGGTCATTTTCAGTGCTCAGGGATGATCCAAAGTGATATTCCACTTCCAATAGTGCCTGAGCACTGGTGATGAACACTGAATGTGCTAGCAATGGGATTTCTATTGGGAAGCTGAATGAGAAATGCTAATTAATGACGAACAAGGCAGAAGGTCTTTCCCCCCTCCCCTGCTGCATACGCTGCTGACAAAATATGTGGGTGTCTGGATGCCAAATGAAAATGCTTGAAAGACTGGAGCTGGTCCACAAGCCAGGAGTTTGCTACTCCTTCCATAATGTAAATCAAGATTATTAGCTTCCATACCGCCTATGTGGGGGTGGGGGAGGAGTGAGTGCTCTGGGCACACTAGCCACTTGAAAAGCAGCCAGAATGGTTCTTCTGGCTGCATTTTGAAGTGACACTGCCCTCTGCTGCCCACACCTCCCTTCCCCACTGCTGTCTTCAGATCTTTCAGGACCACCAACAGCAAAGCATTGGGCCAATCACTGTCTCTGCTTGAGCCTGCAGCAAAGTGTTTCTGTTGGTCACACCTGGAAGACAAAGGGGTCGATCTACCAATCAGTTGTGAAATCTCTATGAAGCGGATTTTTTTAAAAAAAAAATGCACTGGAGCTAATCCAACAAGGTTTGACTGGCATTGTTTGCCCCCGTTTTGAGAAAAGAGAAGCAGAGATGCACTGGAACTGGCACAACAGTAACTGTGTCTCAGCCCAGAGAGCGGCTTGCCTAAGGCTATTCAGTGAGTTCATGGCAAAGGAGAGACTCAGACCAGGCCATCTGGATTTGCACCCCAGTCTCTTAACTGCTATGCTACAGCAGCTCCTACAGCAACTAGTCAAATCCTCTAATCAATCATGTAGATGCATTTCTGTCCTAATAGAAAGAAACTCTTAACATGTCGCTTGAGATAGTGAGATGTTTTCACCTTTCCTTGTATCTCCTCTGATATTGCAACCTTTCATCATGTCTCCTCTAATATCAGAAGTTGATGATGGAGTACTAAATTTGTAGTGCAAAAGCACCCTACACAATAAATCCAAGATTCTAGCCATTAGTCAGAATGATCCATAAACCACTTAAGGCAATGTACTTACTGTACATTGTAAAGCTAATTTAGTTCTACTGAAGCCCCAATGGTTCCGAGCTTGCTTAAGTGAAAGTACACCAATGTGAATGCATTGTGAACTAACTCTGTGTGGTAACTAAAAATCATAAAGGATTATGTGCAAAGTTGGTATATTAGTACAAGTGTTCATTCCCAATTTGAGTAATTAGAGTTCAGTGCATCCATTTGTCGAGCACTCTAAGCTGCATCCAGCAGTTCATTTAATGGGGAAGGGGGCAGAGTGTAGCTATGAGCTGAACACATTTGTTATGGTGGAAGCAAACTACAATCCATGAGGCTCCACAGCTAATGGAAAATGAAAGTCTGCAACCTTATTCTATTCTATTCTAACCCTCAACATGCTTGAAGTGAAGCATTTGTTTAAGCTACTTGCTAGATCAGGGCCTTACTTCTTCCTCTCTGAAATATCAAATGATTTCAAGTGCCTCTCACTTCTGTTCCCTTCCTGAGCTATCATGTGATATTGCTGAGGGCTGTTAAGTAGTTTACGCATGTCACTCCTGTAGAGGCTGAACACTACTAATGAGGAAGCAATTTTATGTGTAGTTTGTCTTCTCAGTTAATCTAAGTAGACACATGAATAAAAGACAGAAGCCACCATGGAAAACAACAATGGCACTATAGTGAACATTGGTATACAAACACTTTAGTTTTCATCTTGGATTTATGATGGAGTGGAAGGCTACTGGCATGAATATACTTATTAATTGTTCATCAAACCTGTGGACAGACTTCGGCTGCTTCGAGATGAGAGTTTATTTTGGAATTGGTGCGCTCAAGTTTTTTGTCACATCCACATGAAACTGTCAGCAACAAATTGCTAGCCCATATTCCACCCCCCTTTAATCCAGAGTTCTGCTTATAAAAAAAAGCATTCAGTAAAAATAACCATTCAGCAATATCACATGATAGATCAGGAAGGGAACAGAAGTGAGAGCCACGCATTATCACATTTTTAAATGGGTGGTTTGTCACATGTATGGTGATGTTTTGGTGGGTGGTCTCTGCCATAATGCTCCCATTTGCTCCTCAGCTGAGCACAACCCAGCCATTTTGTTTCCAGTGACACCAACAATACCAGCGTGCCTATTTCCACTGACTGGTGCATGCTGAAGGCACGTCCAAATTTCAGCAATCCAGTTCAGAGAAGCTATCATCTCAAGATCTCTACACAATACATACGGAGGATTATCTCAGAGATAATAATCTCAGTACATTGGGAGGCTTTTTTATTTTAAAAAACGTAATACAAAGGTGTTATATAAAAACTCCATATTAAACATTTTAAAAAAGGAACACCACCAAATGAAAATGGTGCCCCCTCCAACTCCTCCATTTTCATTTTGCATATTGTGAAACATGATAACTAAATCAGGGCCAATCTTGGTCCATGAGGGGATCCAATGTGGCCCGAGGCCATTTTCCTCAAACCACACGCATCCATCACCTGATGTCACTGGTGATGTCAGCTGATGGGTGGAACCTTCTTGGAAAGCACGCCCTGCCTCCAAAAAGGATCATTGTGAGGTGGGCTTTTAAAAAAAACCCAGTCTGTTTGTGCAGTGAAAACAAACAGACCCAGCTTTTTTCTTCATCACTGAGTGATGGAGCAGTCTGCAGCAATGGTGCAATCTTTCAAGGGAGGGGGAGACTGCTTCAAAGTGCACTTGAAAGAATTAGCACGGGGCAGACTTTGTGAGCACAAGGGATTTTGACAGATGAGCAGGACAACCCACTTGTCAATCATGTAATCATGGTTAATTGACAGATGGATTGCCCCACCCACCTGTCAAAGTTAGCCCACAGGATGGGCCCAGATAAAGATCTGAACCCTGGAGGCAAAAGGTCCTCCATCTGTAACTAAAGGTTGGTAACATTTGCTTTTTCCTAGTTGTGTCTAGTCATTTTATGTAGTAGAATCTTAATTTACAGATTGATATTTGAGGAAAGTGGGGATTCTCCTTTCATTTTAGATAATAGAAATAAAGAGATATTGGTTTTTGTGCAGCTACAGATGCCAAATGCAGTGTACCACGGTGAAATCATGCTATTGACAAATATGGACATATCCAAGTGACATTTTACAATGAACCTACTCTTAAATAGAAGCATATAAAACGTCGCTAACTAGTGAAAATTATAAGTATAAATATAAAGCTATTTATTAGAAATATTTATCAAAGTAACACTGTCAGATATGGCTAATATTCATAAAAATTGATGAGGAAAAAGAAGGTAGCTCTTTATTGCTGATCTGAAAATAAAAGTAACGTTGACATCTGCAAATAAAGAATTACAAATAAATTGAGGAGTAGTGACATAAGAAAAAATCCCTGAAAAGAAAAGTTTAATTTGTTATATAGTATTGAACCTCTTCCTCAACTCACAGGGTAGAAACACACTCATTGTTCTGCTGGTTCCAGTGCATCTCTACCTCTCTCTTCTAAAAACAGGGGCACAAAATGCTGGTCAGACCCTGTCCTTTTTTACTGTAAAACCTGGTGGGATCAGCTTTTTTAAATTCAGCTTCAAAGAGATTTCACTACTGATCAGCAGATCAATCCGTTCCCCCTCCGGGTGTGGCTAATGGAAACACTTTGTTCTGGTGAGTAGTGTTTTTACACTGCAGCCACAAACATGTCAAATATATTCTCTCCAAGCATTTCCAGCTGAACTGATCTCTGAATACATCCAAGCACCTAAACCAATTGTAAAGTCAGCCCTGTAAATACAAACAGCTTCAGTACTGATCTGCTTTAGCAAAGATTTGAGTTTGAACACCACTGCACAACAAAAAGAGGGGACAAGCTCAATTAGAAGCTTGCTTTTCTATTATATTGTTCTTGGGGTAGTAAGTTCAACTAAAAATGCATTGAAAAAAGGGTGTACATACAGCAAAGCTTAGAATTGCACAGAAATTAAAGAATAACTACAGGGGTAGAATCAAATCAGTGCCCTTGTGCTCACAGAAAGACTTTTGAGTAATGGCTGCCTACACTAATGGAAGAGAAGGGAAAGAGATTTTTGCCTGTTCCACTTCCACCCCCCAATAGCCCCCAGTGCCACTAGAACATCAGATCAAGAGAGTTGACAGAGACCCTCCAGTATGGGGTAAAAGGGGGCACAGCGAGGCTGCAGGGGAAGGAGGAGCAAATTGGCAAAAATCTCTTCCCCTCCTCTTCCATTAAAAAGGTGGATTTAAAGGCCTTCCCATGACCACAAGGGCATCAATTGGATTCTGTCTTATATTATATCCTCCAGCTTCCAAGTACGCCAGAGTATTCATCACTGGCCAAAGTGCTCAACTTTGCTGGGGATAATTCAGTATAAACCTGCCATCGCATTCATGCTGAAGAGACTTGAGCAAGTCTCTCTCACTTAGCAGCAATTCTCCAATTGCAAAATAGGGATAGTTACATCCTACTTTGCAAAGTGTTTGAGAGAGCACAAATGAAAAAAAGACCTGATCCAGAAGGATGACCAAGCAGTGCACCAGCCTTAGTTTTCCTATTGGACCCTCTTCCCTCATTGGATTTAAACACAGCTGGGAAGAAATCTTTGTGATGGTACGGTTGTAGCCTGCACTAAGAGGAAGGGAAGCATACAGCCAACCGAGTCCAGCCCCTCCTTTTCCTTCACTGTTGCCACCAAGTGGATATCTTTATTCCCTAGCTGCCTCCACTAAGCATCTCTCTGGAACTTACTGGCCCACATAGCTCTCTACTGCCAGGCAGAGGTCTCACCAGGGCCAAGAGGATGCCAGCATGATCAACAAGCAGAGTCAAAGAAGCTATTAGAAGCAAGAAGGCTTCTTTCAAAGACTGCAAGTCTTCTCTGAATTAGGAAAATCAAAAGGAACACAAACTCTGGCAAAATAAATGCAAGCAGACAATGAGGAATGCTAAAAAAGAATTTGTGGATCACTTTGCTAGAAACATAAAGACCACCACCACCAAAATCTTTAAATACAACAGTAGCAGGAGACCATCTTAGGGAGGTGGTTGGACTAGGGTTGCCAGGTCAGAAGCATCCCAAACCCTGAGATTCTGGGGATGGGCCCAAGTGATGTCATGGGGCAGGTCCAAGTGACATCATGGGACAGGTCCAAGTGATGTCACAGGGTGGGTCCAAGTGATGTCATGGGGCAGGTCCAAGTGATGTCATTAAACATACATTCATGCAACCCAAAATTCAGAATCATGCCACTTTAAGCTGTTTTGCAACTGTTTATACTTGTTTTTATGGTTATTGGATTTTAAAGGGATTTATTATTGTGAGCTGCCTTGGTTTCCAGACTGCAACCCTACTTCACAGGGTTATTGGAAAGATTCCCCCCACACACACACACAGGAGATGTAAAAATACATACACCCCATATAATAGTTTATTGTCAAAACCAGTTGATCATTGCAGAACATTAAAAAAATAAAATCAGTATTAGTTTCCTACATAGTAAAAACAGTGATACCTAAGTAAGCCCTGCCTAATTGCTTAAAAAATAGGATTGGAGGGGGAGAGAAAGATATATGTTATGTTAATGTTATGTTAATGTTTATTTATACCCCTCCTTTTGGCCAAACAGCCCTCAAGGCGGCTTACAGAAAAAGTAAACACAAATATAAAAATACATCAACAAGGCAATACATTAATAAAGCAGTACATTGTACAAAAAATTAAATTAAATAGCAAATAACATTAATTAAGAAAAAATATCCAGGAAAGGCATTCCATCTCACCTGAACTTACAACTATTTCAAAGGGCAGTACACCAGTCTGAAATGGCGATGCCCTGCAGCTCAGGCCAGCAGTAGTGCAGCTTAGCGCTGTGGGTCTCCGTCTGCAACACAAACATAATTCTTTCCTATGTTCACTCAAAACTCCCATCAATTTACAGCACAATCCTAACCATGTCTACTCAAAAGGACATCCTATTGAATTCAATAGGGTTTATTCTGGGTATGTTTATTCTGGAAAAGCAAGTACTGGATTAAAGCTTCATACTGGGAAGTTTGCAAAACACTGCCCTCTTCAAAATTTAAACCTGACTCCTACACACAAGGGAGAAAAAGACTGAAAGCTTACTTATTCAATCTGTGAGATGTTCAGAAAAGCAGGAAAAAACACTTTTCTGAGCCGTGGGCCAGTCACTGCCTCTCAGCCTCAGAGGGAGGCAATGGTAAACCCCCTGTGAATACCGCTTACCATGAAAACTCTGTTCATAGGGTCGCCATTAGTCGGAATTGACTTGAAGGCAGACAATTCAAGTTGACTCTACATTTTTGGCTCTATAATTCCTTGTCAATCACAACCCTGATTTCTTATTGGCTAAAAACCTGAAAGGGCAGGGATTAGAGCAGAATTTAGAACAACTAGGAAGTTTTGGGGGTGGCTGTTTTGGTGTATATCTCTGAAACCAGACCACCTAAAAACTTAATTTTTAAAAAATGAAAGCTGAAAGTCCTGAGATTAAGATGAGTCACCCAGAGACTTGGAGGGGACCCCCAAAAACTGGGGTCTCTGGCTGAAAAACAGAGGTCCGGTAACTCTAGGTTGGACCCATGGATGTCAAAGGAGTTGATAATGCACTAAAGGAGAATAAGGAAATTGCAGAGAAACAGAATGAATTATTTGCATCTGTCTTCACAGCAGAAGATATAAGACAGATCTCTATGCCTGAACTGACTTTTGCAGGAAGGAAGTCTGAGAAACTTGACAAAATAAAAAAATGACTACGAACCTTGACGAATATATTCTGTTGGAATATGTGGTTCAACTCAAACTCGTGGGTTGAGGCTGCATGGGGTTAAAAGGGAAGATAGAGAGGAGACCTCCTGATTGCTAGGCTAATACCTATCATTTGATCTCCTGCTGACTCTCCCTTCCCACTAGACTGATATGCATAGGATGTTGACCACATCTCCTTCCTCCTTCCTTTTTTCTTTCTTTCTCTTGAGAGGGAGAGCAGATATATTCTCTTTGTCTCTCCCTCTCCTCCAAGCATGAGGGCAAACACTAGTCTTAGTGTTTGCATCTCCATCTTAGCTAGTTAGCTAGATGTAGAACTCTTTCCTATCAAGTATGTACTTCCAGAATAAAGTAGTCATTTCTTATTTTAAAGCTTAAAGTCTCTGTCTGACTAATTCACAGGGAAGGTGTACAAAGCTCACTCAGACACTCAAATACCTAATTTTGCTACTCTGCAACGTATTCAACTTCCACAGTTGAAGGCAGCATGCTTCTGAATACCAGTTGCTCAAAACTGCAGGAGGGGAAGAGTGCTTTTGCACTCATGTCCCACTTTTGGGCTCCCCATAGGCATTTGATTGGTCTCTGTGAGAACAAGATGCTGATGGGCCACTAGCCTGATCCAGCCTGATCTTATGTTATATATTCTATATATACATGTTTATATTCTAAATATACATACAGCCCTGGATCCTGAGTCATCCTATTGTGAATGATAGCACTCCTTCCAGAGATAGAAGGGACTCCAACAGAGGCTCCTACTGGCAGAAGGGGCAGAGGTGGTGATATTTACCTTCCACCTGCAGTCTGATTTTCCTTTCTCCCTGATCTGGAGGCCTCCCCCCCCCCAGCACTCTGGAACAGATTTCAGGAGAGCACAGAGGATTGGAGGGGACAGGTGAATCAGAGAAAATAGCCTCCCTGTTTCTGTCAGAATTCTGCTCTTGGGAAGTTAAGATCCAAGCCATTATGTGCCAAAACAGGTAGTTAACAGATTAATAAATTAAAGATTTTAAATATGTCAGATTTTGTTTTTTCTCATATAGTAGATCAGTGAACCCATTCTTTCTGTAAATCAAATCTGCAGTGCAGTTATATGTCTACTCAAAAGTAAATCCTATTGCATTCAATTGGAGTTACTTCCAAGTAAGTGAATACAGGATTACAGCCTCAGCATCCTGGGGGGGGGATTAAAAATCCAAGCTTTGCCATAATAATTGAGAAGAAAGTGTTTATGTCTGGAAGATGCATGAAGATTCATGAATTTATTTTCACTCGCAAAAGCCTGCTTCATTTGTTGCAGCTGTTGTAAGAAGGCTCCTATGAAAGGTTGTACAAATCTCAGAAATGCCACAGAACATTTTCCTTAATTAATCCAAAATTTTAAAGGAAAGAAAGTATTGTTTTCATATGTTCTAGCTTAAAATCTACATCAGAAGGAACATCTAAAGAGTTCCCACTTTCAGATACTTTTGAGATAAGATTAAAAGTAAAACACTTTGAATCTAAAGTCCAGGAAGTCCAATATAATTGCACTTTTTATATCCTGCATAGCACTCCAGCCGCTGAATTCCATAGCTCCCAAGAGCCAACTTACAGAGATCCTGTGCTGTTTGATTTGGCACTGTTCAAGGCCCTTGGCAAATGATCAAATAAGGGGCACAGAAGAACAAGAACAGCCTTAAGAAACTGTCTGGGCTGCTGCTGTTAGACTTTCGTGGAGCGAAAAAATATCACAAAATAGTTGTGTCTATTAATGCATTTCTCTGGATTAACTTTTTATATCTCTGCAAAATAAATGTTGTGCAGCCTGACCCTCTGCTTGTTTACCTTTAAATAACCCCTTTGTGTGCATTGGGGTTTATTTCCCAAATAAGTGTGCGTAGAATGACAGCCTAATCAGATTTGTTCAGTGAACCTCCTTATTAGTTTTACTCAAAGCTTGGAAGATTACTTTTAAAAAGTAATAAATTACAGTTACAGTTACATGGCCCCAAAAAGTAGTAATTACCGTTACGATTACAATTGCTCTGAAAGTAACTGATTACTTTACTTTCCCTTCAAAGTAATCACTACAATTACATTTCTGTTACTTTTTAAAAAACCGCCTACAAGGTGCTGGCCTTGGCTGCTGCACATCTAAGTAGCCTAAAACAACATTAAAAATAAACACACACATACAGAGGTAGTAGAATAATTATTTTTATTCATAAGATAGCAATGGTGGTCTCTCCGCTGGTAAGGGTGGTAGGGAGGGAGGCTGAGGCCACTACTCAGATCTTTGCACGTCAAACCAAGTGCAAACTCCCCCCCACTCAGACAGAGCATAATCTCTCTCACTTAACCACCTCCCGGACCCTGCCCTGCCACCAACTAAGGGACACTCACTCAAGCAAACATTTTCCCCTGAGATGCAAAAAGGTTAAAATACTGCAAATGCAGCACAGTAGCCGGAGAGGGTGGTGGAGGCCACTTTGTGTGCCAAGTGCAAACACAGTATTCTCTCTCTCTCTCTCTCTCTCTCTCTCTCTCTCTCTCTCTCTCTCTCACACACACACACACACACACACACACATTGTCATCTTTCATCTCCACAGTTCTTTAACTCCATTCTGCTGCTGCCTCCTTATCCTCCTTTATCCATGTTCTTGACCTCCAGATCCTTTTCCCCTCCACTCCATTCTTCACCATCACTATCCATTTTTTAAAATAATTGTTTTCTCCACTCCACCCCGTCTCACTCTCTGCCTCCTCCCTCGTCGCTTCCTGCCCATCCACAGAGCACGAGGAAAGAGCGACACTGCACATAAGCCCAGTTTGAGGCACATGATTTTCATCCACAAATCAGAGGAGCAGAAGACTTTCCCTGCTCCCCCCAAGTAATGCCCAAAAGTAATTCTGGAAACGTTACAATTACTCCACAAAAGTAATAAAATTACTCCTAATTCTATTACAATCAAAATGTAAAGGAATTACCCACTCGTTACTCAAAAAAGTAATGAATTACAAGTAATTCGTTACTTGTAACTAGTTACTTCCAAGCTCTGGTTTTACTTGCTGTATCGGCTCTGGAATGCATGGACATTTGTTTCAGTGTTGCAGTATACTGCAACAGACCAAAAACATTTGCAGTTTACAATCCTACTGTTCTATGTAAATGTTTATCTTCAGATAAAATTCACCTATCTTCCTTCTTTTCTGTATAGTCCCTCAAGCTGTAAACCTTAGGTCTTGAAAGCATGCCATCTCTCAGTAACACAATCTGGCCTAGATATCATTTTACCTAATTTAGAACTCTGGGGAAGAATGCAACATGAATTAGAGGGAATCTTTTTAAAAAAGTTTTATGCGCTCATAAATATCCGAAAACAAAATATTGTGTTCAGTCCAGAGGGTCTCATTGCTCGACAAGCTTTTTAACAGACCTTGTAGAACACGTAATTTGTATACATAATACATAAAGTTATGTCAGATGCACTCTAAACATGTTCTCTTTGTCAGCAGAGGATTAGATAGTCCAAGAGTAAGAAGAAGATGATCCCAGAAGCAGAGAAGTCTCACTTCTCAGAGAGACTTCATACGTTTGCCAAGCTACACTCCCTGACTTTGGTTCAGCCAGCTTCGATGGCACAGGAATGAAAGGCCATATCTCAGCAGTGGAACTCATGGTCTGCCCTCCAAAGAAGCAAAGATCGCCAGTGTTGAAACAATGATCCTCCAACATCAATTTCGCTGGACCAGCCATGTTGTTTGAATGCCTGATCACCGTCTGCCAAAGCAGCTACTTTACTCCCAACTTAAGGATGGAAAATGGAATATCGGTGGACAGCAAAAGAGGGTTAAAGGTTCTCAAAGCTAATCTAAAAAAATGTAACATAAGCATCGAGAACTGGGAAGCCTTGGCCCATGAGCGTCCCAATTGGAGGTCGGCCATTATCAAAGGTGCTATGGACTTTGAAGAAGCACGAGTACAGGGCGAAAGGGACAAACAAGCTAAGCAGAAGGCACATCAAGCAAAATCCTCATTGTGACCATCTTCCACCTGGAAACCTATGTCCTCACTGTGGGAGGCTGTGTAGATCCAGAATTGGCCTCCACAGTCACTTACGGACCCACTGTTAAAGACCTTACCCTGGAAGACAATCTTACTTGGCCACAAGTGATTGCCAATGATAATGACCATGGTCTGCCCACAGAAGGTCTCGAGCCAAATCTCTAGCATCGCTTCTGGTCCAAACTAAATGAGACATGAATCACACATTTTTAGAAGAATATTGCAGGTGCAGAGTTGCTGATCAGATTGTGACCCTGGTACAGAGGGTAGAGGAGCTTTAATTCTTGGAACCCTGCAGCAGTCCCAATTCAGATCACACAGTTCACCACATTTCTGCATTGGTTTCCAATTTTTTTAAAAGCCCATAGAAATTTATCAGCATTTTAATGTGCATTTCTCATAATACAACATTTTTGCATTTCTTTAAAATAATGCATTTTAAAATGTTATTTCCACAAATACATGCATTTGTACGCATATCTTCTCCTAATCTATGCATTGTTGTTCACATTATGTGGTTGGAAAACTGCAAAACTTGAAGAATTTGGATTTTGAGGGATAGCTGTACTTTTATTTCAGGAAGTAGAATTAGATAAATTTGAATTCAAATGTGAACTGAGATAGACCAATGACGCTGTTTCAGGAAACTTCATATGCTCATTTGAGTGAGGACATATAGGCAGAGTGCTTGCCAGCTGTCATCGCCATTCAAGCAAAAGCTCTGGGCTGCCTCTTGTTATTACCCAGGCAACTATTGCAATCATATTGCCTCCAGCTAACTCAGAAATGATCCAAGTAATCTAGACCCCATTCATCTGAATCACTGTAGTTAGCTGTGTCTGCATTTGTCTGTAGGTACACATACGCACACACTGCTGGGTGTTGTGTTTAATCCGGATTGGCTGGAACCACATCAGGACATTTCATAAGGACTTTAAATTGTTAACAGGAATCACTAGCCACTGAGTCCTATCACTACAAGATTGCTGAAATTGTGTAAACAGGCCAAAGATGCATATAAAATCGAAGCGAACCAGTGAGCCACATGTGGAATAGGGATTTGAAAGTGTGGATCTCTCCCCCATTCTGACCCACACTTTATCTACATTAGCCCATGATAAACATAAGCTCTTTAAGCCCTGGGTAGTCAAACACACTGAGCAACCAGCCTCAACTATGGGTCATTATTATTTTTATAATAAGAATTGTGATGAGAAGCAAGAATGGGGGATTTACTTGCTTTCATTGTGAAGAGAAGGGATGTTATAAAAACTGCCCCAATACCAGGAAAATAATCAGCTCCTCTTAATCCCAGCCTTCCAGGGTGCATGGAATGGAAAAAATAGCCCGAGGGACTCCAACCCTTCTTACAGTACCTGTCAACTCCACTACTGTTCCAGCTCGCCAGAGCCTATGAACACAGTTGTAATTGCCTGGGTGGGAACTGATCTGTCTGATTCTAAAGCTATCCCAGCTAGTCATCAGAAGGAGTTTATTCTCAATGTGGCAATATAAATGGAATGGAGAGAGATGGGTCTGAATATCATCAAAGTCCATGAGAACGTTATTGTTCCAGCTATGCAGATTCCAGGAAAAAACTGGGTTATCATGCCATTTGAAAGTAATCTTACACAGTTGGATGTTCCTAAAATCTGAATAGCCTCTCAGCCCCATTGATATGCAAGAGACTTGGGGCTGGTTCACATGGAGGTTTAGTGTGAGTCTGGTGCTACTTGCATCCCCGTTAAATTCGCATGGTTCACATGTCATTGCAGGCAAAGAGAAGGCAGGATGCAGTTTCCCCCTTTAAATCCTCATTAAAGGAAGCCAGGGATAATACAAAAAGTGAAGGAAAAGCTGTCTCCGCTTCGCTGCCCTCCTCCCATGTAGGTGCTTTGCTCTGATGTTTTTTTTTGGGGGGGGGTCATCACTTTCAGATACTCTCCTTTCTCTGCCCACTAAACTCTCCATGAATTCCATTTTATTTCCAGCACTTAACAAGGCACTTCTGACTGACTGCTCCTGAACTCCTACAGTCCTCCTTTCTTTCTCCGCTTTCTCCCCCAGTAAAATGCCTTCCTTCATGCCTGTTCTTTCTTTCCTTTTTTTTTAAACTTTGGCACGGTTTGAACTCTTTCCACCCAAACTCCCTTGGGCTTTGCAAAAGTGAAGCAGCGCCACCAATCTGCAGGAAGGAAGGGAATGTTGGGTTGCAAAGTGTGTGGCGGCAGCGGCAGCAATGCCCTGGCATAATAGAAACGGGGCAGCCCAGGGTGCATAACGAGTTCTGCTGACATCACTTTTATGGCCCAGGCTAACAACTTTGGCAGCTGCACACAAGCGTGAACACATGCATAACCCATGCTGATCTCTCTCTCTCTCTCTCTCTCTCTCTCTCTCTCTCTCTCTCTCTTCCCTGCATCTCCCTTTATTTTCCCAGAGGAGGGGAGAGAGAGCGGACAGAACAGGAGGAGGAGGGGGAAATCATTGGCCTTCATGGTGAACAAGAAAGGCAAGTTCTGGCTCCACATGGAGTGACTGTCCCTTAGAAAATAATCCTGTGCACTGTGCAAGCATTTCTTCAGACCATAAGGCACTGCTTTTTCCTTCCAGTTGGCTGCATGCCACCCCAGTGAAGGGGGGAAAGGAGCAGCTTTGGGGAGCCTGAGCCACCTCCACATCTCCCCAAAACCACAATGTTCCCTAGCCCTGGACCATTCCGTAAGGGTTCCCCCCCTTGCTCATACGTAGGGGATCCTGCAACTCTTGCAAAGCAAGATAATTTTATCCCCCGATTACCGGCGATGTGAGAGAATGTGCACACACACGCTGTCTCCCACTATAAAAGTTGCATTTCATACATACTTAATACTTAATAATAAAAAAGGGGGTTACTATAAATATGTCAGGAGGAAATGAAACTGACAGAAAAGAGTTTTTCATATCAATTGCAACCCCCATGCTCAGGGCCGGTTCTTTTTTTTTTTTTTCCAATTAATTTTTATTCCAATTTTCAAAACCAAAACAATACAAAAAGAAAACAACACAAATCAATAACTAGTACAATACAAAAAAAAAAGAAAATATATATATATATATATAAAAAAGAAGGAATATTGACTTCCGATTTGTCATAGTTCAGCTATAAATCTATAATATATAACAAACTTATCTCTTAATAGATTATAAAATCACCTTCCTCCAGCGGTTATCTTAGTTGGTTTCAAATCTCATTAACATCATATCATTTTAATCTTCCACAAAAAGTCAAAGAGAAGTTTCCAATCCTTGAGATATATGTCAATCAATTTTTTTTCTAAATAAACATGCCAATTAATCCAACTCATCAAATCAAATAAGTCCATTAATTTTAAATCGCTCTTCTGTCATTATCCATATTGGGGATATGGACCGGTTCAGGGCCGGTTCTAAAGGGCGGCCAGATTGGGCACTGGCCTGAGGGCCCCGGAGCTACAAGAGCCCCTGAGGGGCCCCTGAGGGGCCCCTGAGGGGCCCTCCACTCCCCTTCTGCAATCCGTGCCCCCCCACACCCCCCACTTACCTGCCAGCTGGCTTTTTAGCATTGCCCTTAATGAAGATGGCGGCCGCAGTAAGGTACTGAAGCCGCTGCCACCATCTTAGTTGATGGCAGAAATGTGCGCACATAGCACGCATGTGTGCCATCAACAAAGATGGCGGTGGAGGCTTCATTCCCCTTAGGGAAACCGCAGCCACCATCTTCATTAAGGGCAATGGTAAAGACTAGACAGGTAGGGGGGCCGTGGAGGAGGAGCGCAGGGGGGCCTTGCACGCATGTGCATATGCATGCACGTGCACACACACACACACACACACACTGACCGGGGGGCCAGGGCAAGCTGATGCCCAAGGGCCCCTGCATGCCTGGAGCTGGCCCTGCCCATGCTCTCCGGCTTCAGCATGCAATTGTAAAAAATAAAAACCTCCCCTTCTCGATTAGCAATATGGATACTCTGGAAGGAGTAAACATGTAAATTTGTGGGTGGGGCCACAAGGAAACAGCTATACTAAACCTTTCCAAATGAACGTGAACGTGAACTAGTGTGAATGCAAAAATGCATCTTTAATCTGAAGTGCAGCTCCCATGTGAACCAGTCCTTGGAAAGTTGCAATCCGCAAGGAGCTACACATGCCAATGTGCATCAAAAATGATCTAGCACAACCCCTGGGTTTGTCTGCAACCATCAGTGCTCTCCTCTGAGGCAGCCACACACACACACACACCCTTTGGGGTTGTGGAACATAGGAAGCTGCTTTATACAGAGTCAGACCATTGGTCCATCTAGCTCAGTATTGTTTACACTGACTGGCAGTGACTCTCTAGGGTTTCAGGCAGGGTTCTCTCCCAGCCCTACCTGGAGATGCCAGGGATTGAACCTGGGACGTTCTGCATGCAAGGCAGATGCTCTGTCACTGAGCTATGGCTTTAAAGCATATTCAAAACACTCCTTCCCACAAGTATTCTAGGGACTGTAGTTCATTAAGGGAGCTAGGAATTGTAGCTTTGTGTTATGAGGATATTTCACAAGGTTTTGTTAGTTTCTCCATCCACTGTGCTTTGGGAACATAAATCCAAAGGTTCTTCCTTTGTTTATTTTCCCCTAGAACTGGGCTGAAGGGACTACCTGGGCAATAGAACTCAGAAACTCCCCAAGCAACTAGGGTTTGGCAAGAGGTTAATCCTGCTGGTGACAGCCTAATGTAATTCTTTTTGGGGGATGGCTCTTATACAAAAGAGGGGTCTGTCAGTAATGAAAAGTCCCCTCTCCTGGATCAATATGCTCTATTCCCACAGATTTTCAGTAAAGATAAATGAAATACAAATTGTAAAGCATTTGCATGCTAAAAAGTTCTACTGAGAGTGAATCTCCCTAAATATTACTCTGATTCTGGGGAATAAGAAGGTCAAAACACTTGAGCATCTATAAGCTGATGAAAGCCTCTGCAGGAGTGGTGGAAATGGATGAATCCACATGGATGTCATCAGCCCCATGGAAAGGTCTTGGAGCGATGAGGACAAGGAGGAGGAGACAGACTTGGACTTGGAGGAAGACACTAATGATGTGCATTTTGACGCAGCTAAGCTTGAAGGCTCCCGTGCCACTGACAGTGACAACTCTGCCCCCATAGATCCAATCACCACTGATGAGGCACTGCCTGATCAGGAAGTTGCCTCTTCATCTTCCCTTCACTCCTGTCAAGACCTTGTTCTCTGCTTGGAGATCCATAGACTCAATTACTCTCAAATGGCCTTGGTCTTACCACGGAGCCAATTCAGCTCCCTGATATATGAGGAACTTAAGGCAGTGAAGCAACTAGGTCAATGTCTGGAGTTCAAGTGGCAGAAATGTCAGGGCAAATGTGACCAAACCCAGTTAAGTATCTATCTTGGATTTTATTTAGTGGTTGTGATACTGGTGAAGAAAGTCTACTTCTCCATCATGACTGCACCTTCAAAGTACCATCTAGTAGCAATTCCTCATGTAGCAAAGGGACTCTTGAGTATAGGCCAAAAGCAACAACATCTGGAGCTCTCTAGGAGCTGCTATGACAAATGTTCTAATCACTTTGCAGATAAAATCGCTTGTATCCATACTGACCCTGGCGCTATGGCTATGGCAGAGTCAGTGATGGAAAGGACCAGGATGTCATCTACCTATGTTGTGATGGATAACTTTCAGTTTGTTCTGCCTGAGGATGCGGATAAACTGCATGGATGAGACCTGCTTACCTAACCCTTGGCCATCTTGGTTAAATGAGTTAGATTGGGATTGGGTGCTGGAACTTGGAGGTGGTCAATGCTTCCTTGAGGAAGGGAGTGGTGTGACGCTCTTCCCTGGCTCTCCCTGTCAGGTTCCTACCTGCTCGTGGCTACTGCCTGTCTCTAGGCACCACCAGGGACTCCACCAGTCCGGACTGTCCTTTTATATGGTTTCTCTCCCCGCTCTAGCACAGATCTTAACAGATCCCCCTGCTAGGCAGCACCACCAGTCACGTCCTATAACCAGTATTCCCAGAGACTCTGCCTGAGTCTCCCTCAATTAGATTACCTCTGTGACTGCGTGCTTAAGCTGTCCCAATCCCTTTGATTTACTCAGACTGCTTATAATTCTGGTTTGCTCTGAATACTTGTGGTGTTATATTCTTCCCTTCACCCGCTGCCACCATTTGTCACTCTTCAGCCTTGGTTATTTACCTCACCCTCCCTTCTGGTCTGTGAAACCCCAGCCAAGGATCAGGCCTTTGGTAAACCAAATAAGTATTTTATTATATAACAGAGATAACAAGATTTCTTTAAAAGGCACTTAAGCATATGGTTACATCTATTCCTGAGGTACTGGTCTTAGTATTAATCCGAACTCCACCCTCTCCTCTCAAAACCCACCAAAACAACCCTCTCAAGTCCACCAACGTCCACACACGTCCACACCACATCCACCCAGATTTACCTGACATTCTTCCTTTTATACTGTCAGCCATTTTAAACATTCAGCCAATCATCCAGCATTCTACTGCCCATTCACTCCCCCTTCCTCTTTCACTCCACTTACCATGTATCTTCTAAACAAACAGCACTTACCCTATTTACACTAATACAGGATCATCACAAGTTGTTCCCAAAAAGGATAAATTTAGATCTTAAGACACAAGACAATTACAGCCCAGTCTCCAACTTGCCATTTTAGGACAAGGTATTGGAGCAGGTGGTGGCTTCACAGCTCCAGACAATCTGGGATAATACTGATTACTTGGATCCATTTCAGTCTGGCTTCATAGCTAGTTATGAGATGAAAACAGCCTTGTACACCCTCAAGAACAACTTATGCAGAATAATGGATAGGAGGAGTTCTACCCTGTTAGTTCTCCTGGACCTCTTAGCTACCGTTGACCAAGGAATTTTTCTGGATCATCTGCTAGCATTTAGTCCTTCCTGGGTGGGCATACCCAGATGGTGCTGTTGGGGGACTCTTGCTATGTCCCATGCCCTACTGGATTCTAAGGAATCTATATAGTCCCCAGGGATTTAACATCTACATGAAACCACTAGGGTAATTCATCCAAAGATTTGGGCTGCAATGTCTACACTACACTGATGAACACAGGTCCACCTTTCTTGTCCATCTTCTGATCCCAGGAAGGCTGTTAAAAACTTAAGCCAGTGCTTGGAGGCAGTTCTGAAATGACTGAGGGAAAGCAGACTGAGGTTAAATTTGGGTAACACTGAATTACTGTGGGTTGGGAGATCCCTGGCTCCCTGGGGAAGCCAAGATGGCATTGGTAGCCAGGAATGTGGTCTATCGGTTTGGGCTGGTACACCAACTGTGAGAGGGCCACAATTATCCATACTCTGGTCTTGTGTAGGCTAGACTACTATAATGCACTCTACCATCTGTCTTTAAAGATGGTTCAGAAACTGCGGCTGGTTCAAAATATGACCGCCAGAGTCCTGATGAGAGTATCATAGTCAGCCTCAGTAACACCTACATCATACCAGTTGCACTGGCTTCCAGTGCATTTCCAGGTTGAATGTGAAGTTCTGGTTTTAACTTTGTAAGCCTTAAATTGTGGGAGCTATTTGTTGGACTGCTTACACCTCTACCATTCTGCCTGCATACTGAGATCTCAGTTGGCACTCCCCTTGGTGTTTCTAGCCCCTAGGTCTGTGAGGTGGGTGTCCAATAAGACAGCAGGCCTTCTCTGTACTGGCTTCATGGCTTTGGAACTCTCTCCCAGTAGAGCTGCAGGAGGCAGCTACACTCCTGAGTTTTCAGACGGCTGAAAAGACCTATTCGTTTTGATCATGGGTGTAGTCGTCTGGGGTTTCAGGGGTTTTTAGACCCCTTACTTTTTTGGGAGCATGGTCCCTGCAGGGTCCCTATGTCTCCAGTATCCTAAAAGCCAATCAGCATGAAAGGGGAGTGTGTTAGCCACTGAGAAGAAGCTTCTAACATGCTTCCTTGTCCTTTCTGCTGATTGGAGTCAATCAGAGTTAAAGGAAGTGAGTCATCCACTGAGAAGACTCTTTTCAGTAGCTAACACTCTCCCCTTTTATGCTGATTGGCCCCTAGGGACATCTGTTATTGTGGAAGAGGGCATTAACAAAGATCTTATTCTCAACCCAGTAGCAAAAAAGGGGTGGGGAAGGAGGTGTGGCTGTGACTGTCATGAAGTGACCCTGCACTTCTGGATTTACCACTATACTACTGGTTTTGATTGGCCTTCCCTGAATAATTTTTTCCTGTTCACTAAATCGGGGCTAGAATACTGTGTTACGGAATATTGGCTGTTGTTTTATTTTGGGGTGGGTTTTTTTATTTCTTTTGGTCATTCCGATTTCTTGTAATTTTTATTCTTTTAAGCTACTTTGGACAGATTGCACTTGGAAAAGCAGCACAGAAATATTTTAAAATAAAAATAAAGGGGTGAACTAACTCTCACTCTTCCCAGGTTTGTTATACAACAGAAGCAAATGAGATGTTTAGAGTAAAGATTAGTAATGCCTGGTGTTGTGTGAGTACTGTGCAGATGTAGTTCTCCTTTGGGTCAGTTCACATGTTACTTTTGGCTGCTTCCTTAATTCATGATTCTGGCTTATAATTTATTTGCTTAAGGATTTCTCCAAGCAATGAAACTCTAGGATGTAGCTTTCCATTTGCAGGCATAGCTCCAATACTTGAGCTCCTGGGATACGTGCTGCATTAATCATATGAGTAAATCATGCCTATGCATTGAGAAACCATGGCACAGTAGCCCAAAGCAAAGTGCTGCCACCTATTGGAAAGGGTGGTTGTGACTATCCAGGCATGCCAGTGTAAAGCAGCGAGATGTGTCTTGAAAAAATTAGAAAATGTTCTATTTTCAAAAACATTTTATCACCCACAGCAGCTGCACTGCTTGACCTGAGAGACATGCCTGATGATATTTTCTAATGGTGTGGGACACCCCCTCAGCTCGCATGCTGCTTCATTGGCACCCCTAAAAATATCACCCCTTCCTATCAACAGCTGGTGCTGCTTGTGTAGTCATCCTGGCCTGATACAATGTTAACATTATAATGTAGGCTGATCAAGGGGTTGAGTGCATCAAGTTTCCATGGCATTTTTTAAAATATTGCAGATTTTATTGTTCAGAGGTAGAACTCTATGACATTTTAGACATAGGCACCTCCCACATGCTTCTTTCAGAGGCAGAAGGATCACAGGGAGGCTGTAGGGTCAGTCCTGATTTTTTAAAGAAATTGCTTCTTAATGGAATTGACTTTCTTATGCATTAATGACTGCTGTTCCTCCTGAAATGTAACACGGATGACAGAGTATTCCTTGTCATTTTTGCTGCAATATGCAATATAGATTTTAATCTAATGCTGGATCTTTGATCTAGCTAAGTGCAATGTGAATCCACAGATCTTGTCCTGCAGCTCAAACATTTGCTCTCTGTTTTTAAGGATATTATATACACAAGCTCATTTGCAGGATTTTAGGGGCTTCCCTAAATAGCAACAGTTATTACAGATAGTTCACCCAGTTTGTACGGGAATAAAAAGGAACTCCCCAACTTTTTTCCCACATGGACCACTTGAAAATTGCTGATGGTCTTGACGGACTACTTCATTATTTCTCTGCCTGTTGTAGCAATTGTAATGCACTGTGCTAGGTGCTGTATGAATTTTAATTGTATTTTTATTGCTTCTTTTATTCCTTATATTGCATTTTATTATATTACAATTTGCATTTCAGAGAACTTAAACTGTAATATGATATCAAATACAATATAAAAAATTAAAGAAGGAATAAAAATATAATTAAAAATATGAATATTTAATGCAGACATGCTGTGGA
Organism: Rhineura floridana; assembly: GCF_030035675.1. Classification (NCBI taxonomy): domain Eukaryota; kingdom Metazoa; phylum Chordata; class Lepidosauria; order Squamata; family Rhineuridae; genus Rhineura; species Rhineura floridana. Next base: position 131,197,149 of record NC_084481.1, on the reverse strand, counting down.
CTGAATGAAGCTCACAGGCCACTGGTGGTCCACAGACCACAGTATGGGAACCTCTGCTCTACAGAGAAGAACTAGAGACTGGTTTAGCTCTCCTTGTTCTGTGATTGAAACATTGGAGTCTTCTCTGAGAGCTGAGCTACACAAACACAAGAATCATGTGGTACAATTCTAGTGGGCTGTGCCATTTCTCATTGCAGGTAGGGGATCCCATGAATGAATGTTCCCTCATTCATATATTTTGCTCATAGAAGTCAACAAAAAGATTAGGCTAGCAGAACACATATCCTTGGCCATAATATTTTTAATGTGCTGGATGTGTGTGTGTGTGTGTGTTTTAAAATAAATACAGGGAAACATTCAAATGATTGATCCCAGCAGAGCTTGGAAAAGTTACTTTTTTGAACTACAACTCCCATCAGCCCAATCCAGTGGCCATGCTGGCTGGGGCTGATGGGAGTTGTAGTTCAAAAAAGTAACTTTTCCAAGCTCTGGATCCCAGTAGTGTAAAGTGGCACTATCCAAAGTGAATCTGCTGTTCATGTAGAATGGCTCATCTGTTAGACACAGCTGCACTGTCACCTAATTCCATCTAACAACAATCTATTCCAGCCCTCTGATATGAAGTTTAGGTTTGGGGACAGAATCACTTCAGCCAACTACCCTATACTTATTCGCTAGTCTGAATCCGGAAAGGCCATGCAAGCCCTGGACCAGTACCTGGACTCGGTGGTGGACTGGATGAGGGCAAATATACCGAGTCTGAATCCTAGCAGAGGTGCTGTGGGTTGGTGGTTCCCGAGTTCGGATGCATTTATGGGGTCATACTACCTCTGAAGAGCAGGTTTGTAGTTTGGGGGTGCTCCTGCATCCATCTTTGTCACTAGAGGCCCAGGCGACTTCAGTGGCTAGGAGTGCCTTTTATCAGCTTTGGTTGGTAAGGCAGCTGTGGCTGTTTCTGGACCGGGAGAGCCTGACTACTGTTGTCCATGCACTAGTAACCTCCAGGCTGGATTACTGTAATGCACTCTGAGTAGGGCTGCCCTTGAGGTTGGTCCATTCCACACAATATAGGAATCGGATCTTTAGTGTTGTGGTCCCGGCCTATGGAATTCCATCCCCTTACATATTAGAGAGGTAGCATCTGTGTTATCTTTTCGGTGCCTACTGAAGACCTTCCTCTTTCAACAAGCCTTTTAAGTCTGGAATTGCTTGTTGAGATGTTTTAAAAAACTTTTTTTAAAAAATATGTTTTATCTTAATATGTTGTTGAAGATGTTTTGTTTTAATATATTTCAAAGTCTGTTTTTAAGATGTTTAGAGTGTTTTTAGTCTTTTGTTTGCCACCCTGGGTTCCTTCTGGGAGGAAGGGCGGGAAATAAATAAATGTCTTTTGGAGTCATCAGGTTGTATTCAGTTAAGTCCTACTTGGAGTTGTCTCATTGAAATAAATGAACCTGTTAGTCACATCTATATACTTCAGTTGGTCTACTCTGAGTAGGACTAGCATTAAATACAACATATCCTATTTTGGGAGGTGAGGTTCTTCTAGATGAAGCACCCAATCATTACTGTTTGGTTTTAAGCTGACAATGGAATAGAAACTCTGCTTCCAGACTTCTAAAACTAATCACATGGGCAGTCTCCCTTTCCACAGCAGCAAAGGTTGTGGGGGGTCATTAGGACCATTGTGTATAGAGAAAGGGTTAAATACTCCCTCCCCCCCATCATTGCATTCCAAATTGTGATTGTACCCACACACACACACTTGGGGGAAGGGAGAAAAAACTGATATAAAGGCAATGCTATTTAGAAAGGAAAAGGTGAAAGTGATAGAGATCCTTGAGATAAGAGGAAGTCAGGCCATAAAGAAAGAAGTGCCTGGAGTGCAGTCTAGATTCTAGATGGCAGCTAGAGCAAGATAATTGGCCAGAACAGCAGCATAACAGACTATCTTCACCTGGGGAAATTCCTGATCTATTCCACTGAGTTAAAAAAGTCAGGAAAAAAGCTGAACAGGGGGGACTTCCGGGAAGGATTGCTTCGCTTGTGCCTGCCTCTGAGACGAGCTCTCGTCTCAGAGGAAGCTTTTTCAGTTTTAAAACCAGTCAAAAGGTTTTTTTTTACTGGTAAAAACTTTCTCCCAGGCAAGGGAGAAACGAAGAGATGATCCACAAGCTTCGTTGTGTTTGTTGGGGGATTTGAATTCATTAGGATTGCCTATGAACGAAGGACCAGCCAGCAACATTGGACGGAGCCAAGGAATTTCAAGCAAGCTCAAACTGATTAAGCGAGACGTTTTCTTTTCTTCAAAGAAAAACAGATTCTAACAGGCAAGCATTCTTCTTTCTATCCTTATCATTTGGCTTAAATTGTTGCAGTAAAGAGATTTGTTAAAAGAATCAGCAGTAAAGAATCCCTGGGTGAGTTATAACTTTTCTCTTTTATACATGGAATTAAGGCGGAAAGAAATCGAAATAGCTTATCTTTGTTTTTATTGCAAAAAGCTGGCCTGGAATTGAGAATTATAAAGATACAAACGGATGAGAGATATCTAATCTGAGGAGAAAAATTTTGATTTATATGAACTTTTGAGTATTATATGTCTGGGACTATTTTTTCTGGTCTACTTCATTTTGACGAATCTGCTTGTTCTTTATGCCACTAACTATTTGGATGCTGTGAATTAAATTTGTTTTGCATTCTTGGACACATAAGAGATAAGGCAGTTTGTGCTGTCTACATTATGATGTCATCAGGTTTGGAATATTAACTCCTTTGTTGCTGGAAAAAGAAATAAATTGCTCTTTGCTTCGGAATAGTGCTATATTGGAAATTGAAGGGTTTTTTTCTTCTTCTTGGTTTTAAAAATGACAATTAAGAAAGTGGCTGAGACCCTGGAAGTAAATATGTTTCAGAAAATAATGGATGAGATTGAGATAACGAAACAAGAACTTAGACATGGCAAACAAGAGATGAAAATTGAATTTGGCAAAATGAAGCAGGAGCTGAAAGAAATAGGGGATTTTATGAGAGAGGAGGTTGATGAGATCAGAGATATAACTAGACAAGCAATAGAAAAAGAAAGAAAAATTAAAGGGAAGATGCAAGTCCTGGAGATTGGAACAGATATATCAAATGTGGAACTGGAAAAAGATTTGGAGTTTATGGACCTTAGAGATAAAGATTACTGTTTGGAATTCAGCGTTGTCCCTGAAGAAATTGATGAAGATATCAGAGATAAAGCTATCAATGTTTCAAAAAAATTTCTGGACTGGAATGATGTGATGGAGCTTGAAATAGAGAAAATTTATAGAATTAATTCCAGATATGTGACAATGGAAAAACTCTCAAGAGATGTGCTAGTGCATTTCGTAAAAAAGAGGAACAGAGATATGACTTTACAACAACATTTCAGTAACACATTCAGAATTGATGGCAAGGAAATATTTGTGAGGAAGGAAATTCCCATCAGACTCTTATTATATGACTATGACTATGACAGCAAGATTATTATGGATGCAAGGATGGAAGATGGAAGATGGAATTAACACTGATAATGGAAGAATGGCTATTGAAATTACTGGACCTAGCAGACTTGATGAGATGGATTAATCGACATGTTTATTTGGAGAAAAATCGATGGATATATTTCTCAAGGACTGGAAACCTCTCTTTGACTTTTTGCGGAAAGAATAAAGTGATGTTAATGAGATTTGATGATTAATTAAGATAACTACTGGAGGAAAGTGATTTTGTAATATATTAAGAGACAGGTTTGTTATATATTATAGACTTATAACTGATCTGCGACAAATCGGAAGTCAACATTTTATTTTATTGTATTAGTTATTAATTTGTTTTTGTTTTGTTTTGTTTTGTTTTTTGAAACTTTGAATAAAAAGGACTTCCCAGGAGGATCCCTACGCCTGTGCAGCCTCTGAGACGAGCTCTCGTCTTGGATGAAACTTTTCCAGTTTAAATTCAGTCAGAAGGCTCTTTTCTGACTGGGAATAATTTCTTCCGGTTAAAGAAGAAACGTGAGATTTCCTACATAGCTTTGTTTTGATTGTTGGAGTCTGGAATTCGTCAGAATTGTCTGTCTTCCAGCAGCTCAGACAGAGCGAGGATTTTTATGCTAGCTCAGCTGGATAAGTGACCCGTTTTTTTATACGGATTAACAGGCAAACATCCTCCTGTCTACATTCATCATTTTCTTATCTATACAGCTAAAGAGATTTGTAAAAGTAACAGCAATTGAGATAACCTAGGTGAGGTAAGACTTTCCTTTTTTTATTCACGGAACTAAGGGGGAAGAAAATATAAATAGCGTATCTTTTTTTTTATTGCAAAAAGCTGACATGGAAAATAGCATTCTAAAGATTAAACGGATGAGAGATTTCTGATTGAAAGAGATAAGACTGGGACTATTTTTCTTGATCTACTTTTTTTTCTTCTTTTTGACGAATCTGCTCATTCTCTCTGCTACTAGCTATTTTGACGCTGTGAACTAAAGCCGTTCTTACACTTCTGGGCAGATAAGAGATAAGGGCTGTCTAGCGTGTGACGTTAGTTTGCTGGAAAGATTAACTCCTTTGTAACTGGTTAAAGAAATAAGCTGCTCTCTGTTTGGGACATTGAAAATTGAAGGAGTTTTGTTCCTTTGGTTTTAAGAATGACAATTAAGAAGATCATGGATGTACAAGAAGGGACTTTATCTCTAGACATGTTTCAGAAAATAATGAATGGGATTAACTCAATAAAACAAGAACTGAGAAATAATAGACAAGCGTGGAGAATTGAATTTCATGAAATGAGACAGGAGCTGAAAGAAACTCAGGATTCTATGAGAAAGGAGAATAAAGATAGATCTGGAAAACAAAAAAAGGATGGAAGAGAAATTAAAGGCAAGGTTCAAACTATGGAGATTAGCTTAATTATGGACATGAAAAAAGATTTGGATTTTCTGGCTGTGATGGATCCTGGAGACAAATATTATAGTTTGGAATTCAGCGCTGTCCTTGAAGGAATTGAAGAGATTGGAGATAAAGATATTATCGGTTCAAGAAAATTCTTGGACTGGAAGGATTTGATGGAACTTGAAATGGAGAAAGTTAACAGAATTAATCCCTGTTTTGTGTCAATGGAAAAACCTTCAAGAGATGTACTAGTGTATCATGTGGAAAAGAGGAACAGAGATGCGGCTTTGCAACAACACTTCAGTGATACGTTTGGATTTGATGGTAAGAAAACATCTGTGATGGAGGAAATTCCTATCAGACTTTTATTATATGACTATGACAGCAAGATTTTTGGGTGCGTAAAGATGGAAGATGGAAGATGGACCCAATATGGATAATGACAGAAGAGCGATTTAAAATTACTGGACTTAGTAGATTTGATGAGTTGGATTAATTGGCATGTTAATTTAGAAAAAAAATTGATTGACATATATCTCAAGGATTGGAAACTTCTCTTTGACTTTTTGTGGAAGATTAAAATGATATGATGTTAATGAGATTTGAAACCAACTAAGATAACCGTTGGAGGAAGGTGATTTTATAATCTATTAAGAGATAGGTTTGTTATATATTATAGATTTATAGCTGAACTATGACAAATCGGAAGTCAATATTCTTTCTTTTTTATATATATATATATATTTTCTTTCTTTTTGTATTTTACTAGTTATTGATTTGTGTTGTTTTCTTTTGTATTGTTTTGGTTTTGAAAATTGGAATAAAAATTAATTGAAAAAAAAAAAGAAACTTTGAATAAAAAAAATTAATGAGTAGGAAAAAAGCTGAACAGGGAAAACATGAGAGGGGTGTGCGCTGTTAATCTTGTCATGCAGATGCCCCATAACATGTTGATGATCAACAAGCAATTCTAGTTAATATCCAGTCTGGAAGCAGGCTAGAACATGGAAGATCCTGTTCTACAGCACACATTAAAGATTCTGTCTGCAAAAACTGACCATAAAGAATCACATCTTGTTTGATCAGAATTACAATCTTTCCTGCAGGAGTTTGGAAGAAAGGTTCTTCTAGTTTGCAGAAGAAACTGCCCAGCCATTGTGACATCGAGAAGCCAGCTTAGTGATGGAAAAATCAGTCAATTTTGGTTATCTCAGTTTCTCATTTTTCCAATCTTAAATTTAGTTCTCCACATTTCTACAGCAATTTGTGAGTTTTTTTAAAAAAAAACCTCATGAAAATTCTCCATCATTTTAGTATGAATTTTGCTTAATAAGAATATTTTTGTAGGCACTTTTCACTAACGTACACATTTTTGCAAGCAATTTCTCCACATATAATGCATTTTTGAATGTTATTTCCACTTACATATTCATTTTTTATGCACACTTTCCCCTAATGTATGCATTTAAACATTGTTTGGTTGGTGAACTGCATTGCAAAATTCAAATAAGTGCGAATTTCAAAGGACTGCTGTGTTATGGTTCTCATATTGTTTCAGAAAGTGCAAATTTGATAGATTTGGCTTGGAACGTGAACTGAATTGAATTTCTCGTCCATTTCTAGAGCCACCTGCCACTCCTGAACAAATGGTTAATCAGATACACTTGCAAGGTGCTTAAAAATACAGATAGTCTGCCTGAAGCATGGTGGAGGACAAGAGGAGGAAGGGGAAACCTGCATTAAATGTGAAAGCAAATACATGTGTTTGAGGAGAGAAGGATTGGCGGTGGCTGGGGAGAGGATGGGAGAGCCAAGCTCACTCTACAGCAGGAAGAAAAGCACCATCTCCTGTTTGTATGCACCATTAATTTGTTTATGACTATATAAATAAATGTTGCTCACATGCCAAGCAAAATGACTGCATGAGAGGCTGTACACTCAAGGGCTTAGACCTAATGCCACTATATCATTCCATGTGCAAACACATATATGCCTTTGTTAACAAAATGTGGTCTAATTGCCCTTGTGGACACAGGAAATGCTGAAATTTCTCAGAATGAAATATTTATTGCCCTTTCATGATAGGATAATGACTAAGCTGAAAAGGCAGAGTAGAGAGGAACAAAACCAAAGACCTATAGTAACCCATAAAAAGCTGTTTATTGAAGTTTTGCTTAATATAGTTAATTGAATTGATACATGAATACCCTATTTGGGGAGTCCTGGGAACTCCTATGAATCTCGGCTTTTACTTAAAAAAAAGTAATAAGCTTGTCATGCTCATAATAGCACAGAAACATGTTTAAAACTTTATTGTACCATTTTCATTATTTTTTAGAAGAGATCTATTTGTAAATGGGTGTTTGGTTCAACTTACTAATTTTCACCTAGAGAAAGGAACACCCAACCACATGCTTCTGGTGCTAGGGGTGAGGTGTCAAGTGAGCCCTGCAAATAATGGCCTTGACTTGAAGATTAATCCTCTGCTATGCTTGTACTAAGCATCGTCTATTGTGAGATAATGTCAAATGTTGTCTTCCAGAAGCCCCACAGATCAGGTGGATCATGTTTAAAGGAGAACATGTTCCAGTAGGCCATCATCTCATCGATGAATGAACTACTTCTTCACTCTTTCTCCAAAAAAGTTTCATGCGCACTTACCCCCACTGTCTCAGTTGCATCCATTCTGGCATAATATGGCTTTTCTCAGTTTCTTTAGCTCCTCCTCTGTGCATTAAAACTACTCTGAAGATCTTCAATGGTTTGGTACTTCAGATCTTTCTTTTCTTTTCCTTGCCCCAGTTACATATCCAATTAAGGAAACAGTAATTTCCATCTGTCTTTAAAGTGTGCAGAACATACTTTCCCTACATACTTTCACTTAAGTGCTGCAGTCTTATGGTCAGGTCCTATAATTTGCTGTACTGTTAAGACATACTTAGGATGCAATGTTGCAAGAGAGATATGTTACATCCCTCCTGCAGTCATGGGGGGGGGCTTTGACAAATGAAGGGTAGAGGCAGTGGGATGAGCAAGGTCCACTGCCCAGACAACCTGTGTAAGCAAAGCAATATCAAACCAAACTAAATGTTGGCATCTTGAGGACAATAATAAGTCTAGTTAACAGTAAATTGATTGATTTAATTCATTTCAACAACTTATATACTACTCAAGACCATAGTATCTAAGTGGGGTATAGCAAGGTTACAAAAAGATATAATAAAGATAAATAAATTATAATCAATCAGAAAACTTACTTAAGATGCCTGCTGAAATAAAGAGGTCTTCACCAAGTGCTGGATGTTCAACAGGGAGAGGCCCTGCCTGGTTTAAGCCAGGAGAGAGCACCACAGAAAATACCATGTGGCATCTTTGGTAGAATTGGCCCAGCTTCCTTAGACAACCTCAGTGACCCCACTAAGAATTATCTTCCCCACTGTAATGCCCAAGCCAATTTGTAATGTCAAAGGGCACGGTTCTTTATGGATCTGGAAACAATAGCAACACAAATGGAGTGAAAGTTACAGGGTTTTTTTTAACAGCTAAGCAAAGCACACAGAAACAGAAAGCAAAGCAGTCAATCTTACATCCCCTCTACTGCATGGAAACCCTCAGAATGACAGCGGATGAACCCCTATAAGAGCTGGCCAGCACATAGCATTGTGACCAGTGATCTTTGCTGAGTTCCAATATGGGAGAGTTTTATTTATTTATTGTATTTGTACCCCACTCTTCAGCCAAAAAGACTCCCAGAGTGGCTTACATGCAATCAAGTAATACAAGAGAGTCACTGCCTGCAGGCTTACAATCTAAAAAACATGTCACACAATGGGAAAGGGGCAGAGAGGGAAGAGGGAAAAAAGCAAACTCTGGCACCAGTTCTTAAATAATTGTTCTTATAATGACCAGCTGTCATAGAAACAGTTTGGGGTGGAAGGTGCTTGATGGACCTGGTTTTGCAGGGGTTTTTATACTTTTAAATACTAATGAGCTACACCTGCTATTTGGGTTAGTCCTTAGTGCTTGTGACCGTGTTTATGTTATCTCAAGGGCAAAACAGCACTTAACTTGTGAGAAGTGGCTAAGATATATAGCTGACTAGTCATCTTGGTAGCAGGTGGCGAGGTCATGGGATGGGGGATATTATGAGCTTATCTCTGTGAAAGAGCCAAATGATCAACATTCCCATGCACTGCCTGGGACATGCAAATCAGAGAATATTTTACAAAACAATAAGTATTATATGCAGGCATTAACCAGTTATGTGCTTTTGGCCCAAAAGAATCCCTAGGCATGCAAGCAACAAGTGTGGCAAACCAATAACTAAGCCGCCTTGAAATACAATGCCATCTTCCAGGTGGTATGCCAGCACACCCATCACCATCTCGCCACCCTATGAAGCACCATGAGTAGGTGTCCACAAATCTGGTTTGTCATGGTAGCCAGCCATTATATGTGATTATATATTATATGTCAGCTGCGGGGGGAGGGACAGAGAGTGCTGTTGCACTCAGGTCCTGCTTGCACGCTTCCCATGGGCATCTGGTGGTCCACTGTGAGAATAGAATGCTGGACTAGATGGGCCACTGGCCTGATCCAGCAGGCCCTTCTTATCTCCTGATGATTGTCTCTAATAAATTGATGATAAAAACCTCCTCCCCTGAGTCCTCTGGTGAGAGCTGGGGACTTGTAGGACTGGGGTCTTTTTTAAATCACTTTCCTGCTGCTTCCCCCCCCCTCAGCATAGAGTGATAGAAAAAGACATGTCCCCTCCACCAATGTCCCGTTTTCTTTCTTTCTTTCTTTCTTTCTTTCTTTCTTTCTTTCTTTCTTTCTTTCTTTCTTTCTTTCTTTCTTTCTTTCTTTCTTTCTTTCTTTCTTTCTTTCTTTCTTTCTTTCTTCTTTCTTTCTTTCTTTCTTAGCCAGAAGAAGTTCAAGTCTCTCATTGCTCTGCAAAAGTCTTGTAGGAGACAAATATTCCTCCCTACTCCAAGTTCTCTTCAATTTACAGAGGACTTGAAGGGAAGGGATCTTTGTATTGATCATCAGGGGGAGGGACAGTCAGTGAAGGGGAGGAAGAGCAATTGCCATTACAACAAAATTTGTGGAGTCCTGCATTGCAGCCAATATAAAAAAAGTAGAACCAGAACACTAAGGCTGTGCTCTTCAGTACAGTGCAGTAAAAAAAAACATATGAGGGAATGGATTTGTCTGCTCAATGGAGATAAATAGCTGTATGAATGCTTGCTGTCTTGTGTGAGCAGAAAGAAGAAAAATTACACCCTTGCCTTGGTTCTTTGCATTAGGTGTAACCTGAATATCATCTTTACCCTACTTAACATGTTGTTTCTTTTCTTAGTATGTCATCCCTATCAGAAAATATGGCAACTTATGCATTCCTCCAATATGCACAATACAAATATGGGTGAAGACAGATAATGGAAGTTGTCAACACACTTTCACTACATTCAGAAGCATTTGTTTTCAGGGCAGAGAACATGTGTCCAAACCACTACAAGTGGAATGCATTGTCTAGCTGCCTTCAATCTAAGTTGTGGACTGTTTCAGTCACATTGTGCTTAAAATGAGATTCAAGATGACTGCATAAGGTTTCTGAGGATATAAAACATTTCTGCGAATGAAAGGTTTCCCTGTAAACTTGTATGTTTTTATTGTGTACGTCGCTCGGAGTGACTGGACAACCAGCCAGACGGGCGACTAACAAATCTAATAAATAAAATAAAATAATAAATAAACTGTGAACATAGACAATAGTAACAATCACAGTTATTCCCTACATGGAGGATCTGTTGATGTGGGGGATGTAAGAGGTTTCTGCCTCGTGAAACCTCTGCATCCTGCATTTGGCCTACATACCCAACCAGAGCTTGGAAAAGTTACTTTTTTGAACTACAACTCCCCTCAGCCCCAGCCAGCATGGCCACTGGATTGGGCTGATGGGAGTTGTAGTTCAAAAAAGTAACTTTTCCAAGCTCTGTACCCAACACAGTTTTCAGGACCAATCCTGTCTTGGAAGCTCAACCATTGCCATCAAAGTAGTTGACCAGATCAATGTAGATTTGCATCTTAGTGGATATGACAGCAGCAACAATCATCTGTCAAGTGTCATGAAAGCTGAGGACAGTGGGCACTGAAACTCACAAACTGTCCTTCCTTCTCCAGCAGGTGATCAACCCAATGAAAGGCTCTGCAATTATGGAATGCAATCCCAACAGATATTAGGTCAGCCCCACCTCTCATGTTTTTTTACAGCATTGAGATGGGGGGATATGAATGAGAGTAGTTAATTGGAGTGTGCTAAGTTATTATAGCTTTATGCAGGTGGTTTTAATATTACTGTTCATTGTTGCTGACCATGTGTTTTAAAAGTTTTTTTTAACTTGTATTTTTAAAACCTTGCAAACTGCTTTGTGAAGGATCTCCTGAAAAACGGAGTCTAAGTAGCTGCCATCCATCCTGTCACCTGGCCAGTCTTGTGCAACGCTTCTGTTCACCACCCTTCTACATTAGTGATCAATGCAAGAGATTCATTTATATCTCAGCCATGCTCTTGGAGCAGAGGAGGCTGGGTGAGGGGGTACATCAGTATGGACTTTAGTTAGGAAATGTTCCCCTGACTTTATGCTGACACTGATGGAAAATAAAATTAAGTAAGGATGCAAAATGGGGGTCCCAGTTTTGTATGACTGCATCGAGTGTTCGAAAGCTGCACACTCTGCCCATTAAGAGGATAGCATGGCGAACAACTCACAAAGAGGCAAGTGCATAGCCAATGTTTTTAAGCTGCTGATACAAAATGTGCATCTAGTAGCAGTGTCATTCACTTGGGAAACCCGTCCTCCATCTATTATTAAGAGGATGGAAGCAATCTTGCCCATGTCTGTGTGTATGTTCGCAGCTGTCTGGAAACTGGAGGGCATTCAAACCGCAGAAGAAACATCATCTCAACTAGCTGCTTGTGGGTTGAACAGCAGTGAGTTACTATTTATCCCTGTCAGCTACAGGACCTATTAACTATTTTTAATGAATTACCACTGCTTTTACTTTTGCCATCAGCTGTGACCTTCACCATTTAGAAACACATGGTCTCTCATAACTGATAGTCCACAACGGAGAAACCTGAGAAGGATTCTATCACGGCTCAAACTACAATATCTATCACTAAAACAAACTGCTCATTCTAGCTGAAGAGACACTCTTATATATCATGGAACCAGCCTTCCATATTCTGGAATTTACTGCCCTAGGTTGGCTGGTTTCTCTCTCCCCCCTTCTCTCTCTCTCTCTCTCTCTTAAGGAGGCCAGGCAACCTTGTTCACTTAATACTTTTGATAAACTTCTACTGACAAGGAGCTTGATTAATGATGGTTAAAAGAATTGAATCAAGAGTCAGAAAGACAGGGCCAAAAAAATCAGACTGCTGGGCTGATGGAAACGAGCGTCTCTACAGAAATATATGATGGACCCTCCTTTTTGCCATGCCAAGTAATTACTCGCACAGGCCTGTTGTAATAATTCCTATTACAGCCAAAACGGAAAAGTCAGTAACTCACAGCCCTGGGACAAGGTGAAGGCAAGGCCAGAGTAGCACAGATCAATATTTCATTTACTCACTGAGGTTAGCTTCTATCCCTGTATCAAATTCTCTTACAGAAAGCCATGAAAGAAATGAGGTTTGCTGGAAAACACCCAATACCGGACCCTCATTTCCTTGGGGGTGCTCATAGACTAAGCAGAGCAACAAAACCTTTCAGCAGAACAATATGCACTCAAGGTCACTCATTACTCGCTCCTGTTGGAAAATAAAGTGCCATTAGCCTGATATGAGTAATGTACATCAATCAGCTTCAGACCAGCAAAAGTATGTTTTCAGCTTGCTATTGCTGCTGAAAATGAATGAGCCGTGTTAACACTATCTGAGCAACTGTGAAATATTTTTACCCCTGGCATTATCATTCCTCTCAAAGTGGTTTCATTATAATCTCATCATTTTACAATCAAAACAGAACATTTGTACCTTTTTGATTTCCTTTCCCCCATTCACTCAACTTTCAATATATGTTAAAAGCAATCCACGACAATTCTTTTTATGCCCCCACTATTGAGAGGCCTAAAGTAAGTAGGTGGGTACTTTTTTGTTGGATCTGCATTGTAGATGAAGTTGACACTCCCAGCTTCTAATGGGCTGGAGTGGAGAGTGAGATGAAAAATTGTATAAGCCAAAGAAAGATGAATATCTTTGAACTCTACTGGTTTATGATAGAGGCAGTTTCGGTCAACTGCAGCAAAGCTTCATCCTCACAACATAGTCATTTCCAAAAGTCAAACAATAGGTTTTGCTATTTCATATATAGAGGGCTTCTGGTAACCCCATTAATGGTCCTAAAATTCATCAGAGAACTGCTGCACAAAGAAGAGTTTTTATACCAACTCTGTCCCCTGTTAGTGAAATATTATTTTTGTGTTGAACAGTGTGCAAATTCAATGCAAAATTTAGCATGAACAATCTTAATAAAGCAAAGGGGAAATGCAGACACTGGGCCAGACTGCCCACCGATATAATCATCCCAACTTTTCTTTCTAGCAACAAAGGGGAAGGAGGTTGCTCTAATATACATAGGAACATAAGTAGAGCCCTGCAGAATGAGGCCAAAGGACCACCAAGCCCAGCATCCTGTTTGAACAAGGGACAACCAGATGCCCATGGCAAGCCCATGAGCAGGACATGAGGGCAATAGCACTTTCCCAACTTATGCTCTCCAGCAACTGGTATTCAAAGGCATTTACCCTTGGTATGTGTCAATTTTGTGATGCAGTTCTCCAACCAGTCTTTACCAAAATGCATATATTGGGGGGATAAAATGAGTATATTAGTGAAAATAAAAATGCATATATTAGAATAAATTGTTGGGGAAAATATGGACATTGGTCAAAACTGCCCACAAAACTGTGTTTAGTAGGAGACTTTCCCACTAAAACGGTGAAGAATTTTCATGGAGAATTTATTTTATTTTAGTTTTGCAAATTGCTCAAGAAATATGGAAAAAAACAAATTTTAGATGGGAAAAATGAGAAACGGAGAGAATCAAAATTGACAGATCTTTCCATTCCTAGTCCTGAGTGGGGCTGAGAGTGAATAGAGCTGATCTTTCTTTTATTTGGGGAATTACATTGACATTTATGTGGCTGTGTTTTAATATAAATGTTTTGATTCAACACTTTGGGCTTTCATATGTGGTTTTTATTTTAGATTATTTTATTTCTGTGTCTTGTTACCATTTTATTCCTGTTGTAGACAACTTCAAGTGTGGCAGAAAACATGGTATATAAATCTCAAAATGCATGCACACAGTCACATATCCAGTATTATCAGTCATCATGGGTGAATACCAGGACTAGCACCAGACTGCAGCGGACCCTTGAAGGCAGCAATGACAATGCGGTGGCACTGTCGCTGCCACCAGGGGCTTAGGTAGGCTATCTTGGCTGATGGTGAGTGTGCTGATGTGGCAATGCGGGAAGTGGTGCAGCCAGTTGCACCACTGGCGAGGGGCTGTTGCCTGGGAGGTTGGTTCCCCCTCCATGATCCATGCCAGCATTACTTTATGGGGTGCACACTCTGTGACCCAGTGTTAGTATGGATCGTGGAGTGGGAGCTACACCTGCCCAGCCCCAGCAGCAGAGGCTCCTGTTAGATGCAGGGGGGCTTGGCCAGTTCTCAACTTGGTTGCCCGTTGGCATTGAGCTTGGTCAATACAGACAGCTATTTAACAAGTAGAACTAACCATGTATCTGCTTGGCAAGCTAGTTGTCTATTTTATGCAGCTGAAGGACGAGCAATTTGCCTGTCTCCTCCATTTGATAAGACTATACAGGTGGCTGGCACTTTGATACTATGGTCCTTTGAAATGCATGGAAGCCTTCCCATGTGGAGTTACTTCATAGGATCCTGGAAGGAAGCTGCACTTATCCAGTGGTTACATGCATTCATACCATGTTAAGGTACCCCTTGGTAAATGTTGTCTCTGTTCACCTCTAGTCTCTTATTACAAGCCTGCCCTACTCACCTTATCCACTAGGCAAACAAAAATTAAAAATAGTGTCAGTGTGTATCACACTTTCCAGCATAACAAACAGAAAACTATTTGGGAATTCTCAGAAATTTTCTGTTAAAGATAGCAAATATTTTATTTTCAGGTCAAATGCTATCTCAAATTGATAAACGTTTTAAAAACAGAATAGAAACATCTAAGTTTATTTATAAACATATATATATATATATATATATTTACCGTTATTTCATTTTTAAAAAATCAAAGCAGTTTACAATAAATATAAACCATACAATAAAAACCATTAAAAATACAGTAAAAACAAAGGTCAACTATAGTAAAAAGGCATGTTCTTAATTGCCTGCAACAGCCTGGTGGAACAGGAAGGTTTGCAGCAGGTATTTAAAGGTTAAAACAGAAGGCAACTGCTGAATGTCTGTTGGCAGAACATTCCAGAGAGCTAGGGTTGCCAGGTCTCTGGTTTTTACCCAGAGACTCTGGATTTTGGGGGTCCTCTACAGGTCTCCAGGTGAGTCACCCTAACCTCTGGACTCTCAGCTTTCATTTTAAAAAAAATAAGTTTGCAGGTTGTCTGGTTCAAGAGATATACACCAAAACATCAGCCACTGTCCCCTGCAACTTCTGTTAAATGAGCTTGTAGCTGGCTGCTCTAACCCAGCCCTTTCCGGTTTGTAGCCAATAAGAGAAGTCAGGGATGTGATTGACAAGAGATTTGTTGGTCTCCAGGAAATAGCTAGAACCCATTGGAAGACCAGAAAACTGTTGTCTTTTCCTGCTTTTCTTAAAATCTCATAAAATGAGTAAGTATATACCTTTCAGCAGTAGCAAAAATCCCTTTCTCTGTGTGCACGAGATGTAGAACAAAAAATCACAGCAGGATCTTGGTAGGCAATTGTTTACACAAACAATTTCAGTTATGATTATATTAAAAGTGTACATGCAGGGTTTTTTAAATTACTTGCAAAAATAGTGTATTATACATTTTATCTTTCAAATCATTTTTGAACAGAAATTTAATAGAGGTATACATGCAGCTTATGATTATAATGTGTTATACTTATCTAATGATGAGGAGTTAGACAAGTTTAAATTTTCCTGGGATGTTGAAGAGGGCAGTTTATTTGTCTAATTCATAGCCTGTTTAAAACAGTATAAAACAGTTGCAAAACAGCGTACAGTGGCATGAGTATGAATTTTGGGTTGGGTGACTGAACTTCCTTATCACCTGAGGCTGTAGTCCTGTGCATGCTTCCCTGTTTGAGTAAGCCCCATTGAATACATTGGGACTTGCTTCTGAGTGAACATGCATAGGATTGCACTATAAATATTTTTACAGATTGTATAAACAATAAACATCTTTGACAGTCATTCTTATATAAATATTTATTCATACTATGTCCTGATAAGTATCTGATTTCATACTATGGTTGTACATTATTATTTCCTCTACACTTTAAGTGTGTCCTTCCTTTGGGTGGTCATGGTTCCCCTTTGTTGTTTTCACTCTGAGGGGCAGATTAGGCTGAAAGATGGTGAGTAGCCCATGGTCACCCAGTAAACTTGGTAGTTGATTTCCATTTTTAAAAAATCATTAAAATGATTTGCATGCAGGTAAAGTTTATGAAGTAGATCCACACAATAAATTTAAAGCACATCCAACTCACATTTAAAGCACATGACTTCCCCCAAAGAATCCTGGGAAGTGTAGTTTTCCCCTCACAGTTATAGTTCCCACCACCTTTAACAAACTACAGTTCCCATGATTCTGTGGTGTGATTCATGTACTTCAAATGTATGTTGAATGTGCTTTAAATGAATGGTGTGGACCTGCCCTAGGTATGCTGTACTGTATATTCATTAGGGAATTGAAAATTACAATTTTAAAATATACTTTTTTCAACAGGGGAAGGGCTGTAGCTCAGTGGTAGGGCACATGCTTTGCATGCAAAGGTCCAAAATCTAATCTCTGAAAAAGACTATTGCTTGGAATCCTGGAAAGTCCACATCATCAGTACTGAGTTAGGTGGTACCAAATGACCTGTGTAGGTATAAGGTAGATTCCCTTTTTCCTAAAAGGGGAAAGAGATGCAAGGACCATAGTGACTCTGAAATTTATTTATGTATTTTATTTACAGCATTTATATACCACTTTATTGTAAAAAACCTCAAAACAGTTTACAGAAGGAATTAAAACAATGAAATTACTGGCAAAAACAATTAAAGACAGGTATTTAAAAACATTCAAAACAACAACACTAATGAGTTAAAACAAATTAAAAAATAGTTTCTATATGCCTGGGTGAGCATAGAAGTCTGTAAAGAAGTTTGGAGGAGGCAGGCAGGGCATTCCAGGCAGGGGTTGCTAACCCTGCTTTAATATCAATATTTTTGCAGAGGATCCCTAATCAAGCCTTATCAAAGCACAATCCCAAACATATCTACTGAGGAGTAAGCCTGTTGAGTTCTATGGGGCTTAGGCCCTTAGTAAATGTGCTTAGAATTGCAGCCTTCAGCGACATCCATCTTTACTCCTGAGTGCTCCCATCTAATATCTCCACAACATCAGGGTCCTTTCTTCGTATAATGGCCTTCTGGTGACTGGCCTGGCCTGAGGGCCTGAGGGCTAGAAGCAAGTAGGCTAGATTAAATGTTCCCTACCCAGGCTCCCTAAGGTTGTGAGAAGGAATGACCCTGTCATTTCAGCTGGATCTGGGAACACCCTCATTTAGATAAAATGTCTATCTTAATTTCCAATCAGAGAATTTTTTTTGTTTGAATGGTTGATGCTTGATGTATCATGCTTAATGACATCACTAGGGCCCACCCCAGATGCTTCTGACCTTGCCACCCTACAGAGAACTGAGCCAATGACACTGAAGGTCCAATTACATGCTCATGTTAATATTCACACAGTCTAACTGCTGTGCTGTTGTGGCTATAAATGTAAGAAAGTTGATACCATCTTATCAGGAGGTTCGTTCTG
The DNA here is from genome assembly GCF_030035675.1 of Rhineura floridana. Taxonomy (NCBI): domain Eukaryota; kingdom Metazoa; phylum Chordata; class Lepidosauria; order Squamata; family Rhineuridae; genus Rhineura; species Rhineura floridana. The sequence continues at coordinate 131,179,156 of NC_084481.1, read as the reverse complement.
CACAATATATAAAATGGACCTTTAGTGTGGCAGCACCTACCCTGTGGAATTCCCTCCCCTTAAATATTAGGCAGGCTCCATCTCTGCTATCTTTCTGGCACCTTTTGAAGACTTTGCTCTTCCAACAAGCCTTTTAGGTTGAGATCTATCCTAGTCTGCGTCTGTGTTAGAATTGCTTAATATGTTTTTTAATAATGTTTTTAACCCCTTTTATAGGTTGGTTTTTAAAAAATGTTTTTAACGCTGTTTTGTTTTAATGTATTTTAAGATCTGTTTTTATGATGTTTTGAAGTGTTTTTAGCTCTTTGTTTGCCGCCCTGGGCTCCTGCTGGGAGGAAGGGCGGGATACAAATTAACTAATAAAAATAAATAAATAAATTGTGATTACAGTGCAAACCTGTTCATGACTACTCTGACACACATTCCTATTGAGTTTTAAAGGTCTTACTTTCAGGTAAGTGGCTATAGGATTGCACAGCCAATGCTTGTATCTCAATCCTGATATAAAAAGATCAGTTAGCCATATATAGTCATCCCAAGAAAGATATTCTGCAGTGGTTACAAATTGACTTTTTAAGGAGAAAATAAGACTATTCCTAACCTATGGCACTGATATTATATTTTGTTAATATTTTATGAAATAAAAGTCCTCCCATTAAGGGTGGCAAATGGCTTTATAATTATAGCACTTTGCAGAGCAGAATGACTTTCCCATTTCATGGGAAAAGGACAAAATGCAATTTCATTATCAGCCAGCCAGTGTCGTTCTATATTTCTAAAGGCCCCAGAGATTGCCATTCACTGTTCTTTCCCCACTACCTTTTCCAAATATTAGTACAATTATTTAAAAATACAAAATTATTATGCCTCCTTAGCTGTACACATAGTTAATCAAAAAGTTTTACTTACAAATGTCATTTTAAAAAGAAAATGTAACATTTCTGAGTGGTGTACTTACACGCCTTAGTTGCAAATGTATATAATGGAGCCCCAGCAGCCATATTCAGGAGGAAGACATTTGGAACAGAGAAGCAGCAGTGGAGGAAGTGGGTGCTATTTTCCATTTCAAGTCCTCACCCCAGCCCCACCATTTTTCTTCCACAGTGTTCCAAAAATATGCTTACAAAGGGCAATATTTCATATTTCAGACTCTTTTGGGGTGGGGAGAAGTGGCATGGAGGTGTCAGATGATTTGGAGCAGAAAAGTAGTGAGCTGGGGTAAAGGGTTAAGCACACTCTCCTACTGTCACTTTCCTGAAGCTGCTTTTTATTATAAAATATGGCTGATTAGGCTCTGTGTGATATATTTGCATACAACATATAATTTAGCTCTCGGGAAACTATGCAACGCACACTGGTTACTTTCACTAGTTTAATAAAAACTTGCCTTTTAGTAGTATATTGTGTAGCCTGCTAATAAGTTAATGTAATGTTTGTTGCCAATCAGTACTTACAATGCCTCCATACTGTGCATTCCAGACCTTATAAAATGAATTGTTCAAGCTCATCTGATCACAGTTGATTCTGCCTTTGCCCTGGACTTCAAATTAAATTGCCTACTTGAATGTACTTCGCAGGGCTGGCTCAAGGCATGCGGGGGCCCTTGGGCATCAGCTTGCCCTGGCCCCCCGGTGTGTGTGTGTGTGTGTGCATGTGCATATGCGTGTGCATGTGGCCCCCCCACACACCTCCATGGCCCCCCTACCTGTCTAGTCTTTACCATTGCCCTTAATGAAGATGGCGGCCACAGTTTCCCTAAGGGGAATGAAGCCTCTGCCGCCATCTTTGTTGATGGCACACATGCATGCTATGCACGCACATCTCTTCCATCAACTAAGATGGCGGCAGCAGCTTCAGTACCTTAGGGAAGCTGCAGCCACCATCTTCATTAAGGGCAATGCTAAAAAGCCGGCTGACAGGTAAGGAGGGGCGTGGGGGACGCAGATCACAGAAGGGAAGCAGAGGGCCCCTCAGGGGCCCCTTAGGGGCTCCTGTAGCTCTGGGACCCTCGGGCCAGTGCCCAACCTGGTCGCCCTTTAGAACCGGCCCTGGTACTTGGGACCTTTGCACAGCTTCAGTGTACACTGTCTACACAGGTATATGCAATTACACACAGCAAGAATGTGCAGAAAAACATTCTCCTTTATTATATCTCAGCTATTCTTCCCAACCCCCTCTAGGATGAACACCTTAATGTGGTGAGGGGGTTTGAGAGTGTTGAAGAAGCTGAGAGCAATGCTGTCAGGAGTCTAGACAAAGAAGCTAGACTCCTAGTAGGGGCACCCAAGGTGGAATGGTCAAAGCTGAGACACCAGACTAAGATGCATCCAAACTCAGAGGAAGGCAATGGTAAACCACCTCTGAATACCTCTTACCACGAAAACCCTATGAACAGAGTATCCAAAATGCAACACGAGATAGTGCTGGAAGATCAGACCCCCAGGTCAGAAGGCACTCACCGAGCTACTGGGGAAGAACAACAGACAAGTACGAGTAGCGCTGTGACTAATGACACAGCTGGGTCAAAGCTGAAAGGCAGCCCAGAGGCTGATGCACACAGATACGAAAGGAGACTCCGGAGTTGTACGACGCACACAATAGGAACATGGAATGTGAGAAGCATGAACAAAGGAAAGTTAGAAATTGTCAATCAAGAAATGGAAAGTATCAACATTACAATACTTGGTGAGAGTTAATTAAAATGGACAGGAATGGAACATTTTCAATCAAGCAACTACAAAATATTTTATGCAGGAAATGAGAAATTAAGAAGAAATGGGGTTGCTTTAATAGCGAGAAGTGACTTAGCAAAAGCAATTAGGACATACAATGCAAGGTCTGAGCGAGTTATATCAATGAGATTAAGTGGGAAACCAATTAACATAACCATCATCCAAGTCTACGCTCCAATGGCAAACGCAGCAGAAGAGGAATTGGAGAGATTTTATGCAGAAATACAGGAAGAAATTGATCACACACCAAAACAAGATGTGGTGATAATCATGGGGGATTGGAATGCAAAAATAGGGAATAGAGAAGAACTAGGAATTGTGGGGAAATGGGGCTTAGGAGACAGAAGTGAAGCAGGACAAAGACATCAAATTCTGTGAAACCAATAATTTGTTTCTTGTAAACACATTTTTTCAGCAACTGAAAAGATGAATGTACACTGTCACATCACCAAATGGTCAATATAAGAATCGAATTTATTATATAATTGGTAGCAGAAGATGGAGAAGTTCCATACTTTCTGCGAAAACAAGACCAGGAGCAGACTGCGGTACAGATCATGAACTGGTCGTATCAAAAATCAGAGTAAAGCTAAAGAAGAAGAACAAAACAATAATCATGCCAAATACAATGTAAATAACATCCCAGAAGAATATAAAGATCAAATAAGGAACAGGTTTGAGGCTTTAAATTTAGTTGACAGAGAACCAGAAGAAGTATGGAGTGAAGTCAGAGACATGATCAGGGAAGAATGCAAAAAGACAATACCTCTAGTTAAAAAGAGAGAAAGACCTCAATGGATGACTGAAGAAACTCTTCAAATGGTTCAAGAGAGAAGGAAAGCAAAAGCAAAAGGAGATAGAAACACAGTCAGAACCCTAAATGCAACAATACAGCGACTAGTACATAGGGACAAAGAGCACTATTACAATAGTTACTGTATAGAAATAGAAGAGGACAACAAAAATGAAAGAACAAGAGCCCTATTCCAGAAGATTAGAGAAATGAAAGGGAAATTTAAACCAAGAGTAGGGATGCTGAATAATCAGCAGGGGAACATATTACTGACTGAGATGAAATAAAAGGAAGATGGAAGCAATACACTGAAGAACTCTATAGAAGAGATGCAAGGATAACAGATTCATTCATGGAGGAACCGTATGATGAACCAGAAATTTTAGAATGTGAGGTGATAGCTGCTCTTAAAATACTTGGAAGAAACAAATCACCAGGAACAGATGGCCTACCAATAGAGTTGCTACAAGCTACTGAGATTGAATCTGTCCAAATGTTGACAAAAATTTGTCAAGAAATATGGAAAACTAAACAATGGCCCACAGACTGGAAGTGTTCAATATACATCCCAATTCCAAAGAAAGGGGATTCCAGGGAATGCAGTAATTATCAAACTTTTGTCTTAATATCCCATGCAAGTAAAGTAATGCTCAAGATTCTACAACAAAGGCTCTTACCATAAATTGAGCAAGAAATGCCAGACGTTCAAGATGAATTTAGAAAGGGAAGAGGTACCAGAGATCATATCACAAACATATGTTGGATAATGGAACGGACCAAGGAATTTCAGAAGAAAATCACCCTGTGCTTTATAGATTACAGCAAAGCCTTTGACTGTGTAGATCATGAAAAACGATGGAATGCTTTAAAAGAAATGGGGGTGCCACAGCACCTGATTGTTCTGATGCACAACCTATACTCTGGACAACAGGCTACTGTAAGGACAGAATATGGAGAAACCAATTGGAAAGGGTGTGAGACAGGTGTATTTTATCACCCTATTTGTTTAATCTATACCAGAGCTTTGAAAAGTTACTTTTTTGAACTACAACTCCCATCAGCCCAATCCAGTGGCCATGCTGGCTGGGGCTGATGGGAGTTGTAGTTCAAAAAAGTAACTTTTCAAAGCTCTGATCTATACTCAGAACATATCATATGGAAAATAGGATTGGACCAAGATGAAGGAGATGTGAATATTGGAGGGAGAAATATCGATAATTTAAGATATGCACATGATACCATACCAGTAGCAGAAAACATTAATGATTTGAAATGAATGCTGATGAAAGTTAAAGAGGAAAGCACAAAAGCAGGACTACAGCTGAACGTCAAAAAGACTAAAGTAATGACAACAGAAGATTTATGTAACTTTAAAGTCGACAATGAGGACATTGAAGTTGTCAAGGATTATCAATACCTCGGCACAGTCATTAACCAAAATGGAGACAATAGTCAAGAAATCAGAAGAAGTCTAGAACTGGGAAGGGCAGCTGTGAGAGAACGACAAAAGCCCTCAAATGCAAAGATGTATCAGTGAACCCTGAAGTCAGGATCATTCAGACAATGGTATTCTCGATCTCTATGTATGGATGTGAAAGTTGGACAGTGAAAAAAGCAGATAAGAGAAAAATCCACTCATTTGAAATGTGGCGTTGGAGGAGAGCTTTATGCATACCATGGACTGCGAGAAAGACAAATAATTGGGTGTTAGAACTGTCACTAGAAACTAAAATGATGAAACTGAGGTTATCATACTTTGGACACATCATGAGAAGACATGATTCACTAGAAAAGGCAATAATGCTGGGGAAAAAGAGGAAGGCCAAACAAGAGATGGATTGATTCCGTAAAGGAAGCCACAGACCTGAACTTACAAGATCTGAACAGGGTAGTTCATGACATATACTATTGGAGGTCACTGATTAATAGGGTCGACATAAGTTGTAATCGACTTGAAGGCACAAAACAACAAATTCTTCCCAAAGTCAAAGCAACCTTCTGAGACTCTTTCAGACATCAGATAGACCTTATTTTATTTGTAAGAGTGTTCAGGGACTGCCATTAAATAAAGAACAGGGGTGTAATCATTCGGGGTCCCGGGGAGTTTTAGACCCCTTACATTTTGGGGAGGCAAGTCTCAGCAGGGTCCTTATGTCTCCATCCTGCAAGCCAATCAGCATGAAAGGGGAGTGTGTTAGCCACTGAGAAGAGTCCCAACATCAATTGCAAGCAAGCCTTTATTAGTTCCTACCTCAAAAAGCCAAGACAACTTGAGAAGAGTGAGAACTCTGTCACTGCGGAAGAAGAGACAGTGAATCCTGATAACAGCATCCCATCTACATCATCAAACAGTTTGATAGCAGCAGGAGACACTGAATTCAGTAATTCAAGCAACTGACAGTGAGGAAGAACAGTCAAATTGTGACAGTAACAGAGAAGCAGAAAGCAGTGTTCAAGCCTTCCCCAGGGAGCTCCGGGCCCATTGATGTGCTCCCGGCTTTGTAGTCGATTTCATAGTGGCTTCATTTGATTGGGGGGAGCTAGGAGGAAGCTCCTCCTTTCCCTTCCATAGAATGCAGCCTGTTCTGAGTCCTAGGGGCGTGACAACACCCCAAATCTCCCTTCCCCAGGAAAATCTAGACCCATTGATGTGGCTCCCAGCATCATAGCTGGCTCCATTCCATCCCCCCTGATCGAATGCAATCAGCTCTGAGGCCTGGGGGCACAACTATAGCCCCAAATCTCCCTTCCCCATGGAGATCAAGGCTTGTTGATGTTCTCCCTGGCTTTGTAGCTGGTGGCATTTGATCATGGGGGAGGAAGATCCCAAGGAGATTTAGGCTGGTTGTCACATGCCCTAGCTTCAGAACTGGCTGCATCCCATCAGGGGCGGGGAAGAGGAATTTCTTCCTCCTTGACCCCCAATGGGATGCAGCTGGCTCTGAGGGCCCACCGCATGACATCACTAGGTCCCGCCGCTGAAATTTCAGGGTTTGGGATGCTTCTGATCTAGGGCTCATTGACATGGGAGTTGAACTTCGTAGTAAAGGTGCAGCGTTTGCCATCATGATAAATTTGCAAGGTTCACACTTCCTACTTTCAAATCTGCTGTTTTCCATTCACACTAGTTGGCATTCCTCTGGAAACATTTAGTATTGCTGTTTCCTTGTGGCCCTGCCACCTATTTTACATGTTTACTCCCTCTGGAGTATTGTTTTTTGCTAATGGAGAAGGGGAGGTTTTTTGGTCAGTTTCATTGTTTCTTGTCAATTGCAGGCCTCTCCCAGCTGAAGCCAGGAGAGGGTTGGGGTGCAATTGACATGAAACTAATTAGAGGGGGGAGTGAGTGAAGGGCAAAGTAGTCAGCGCCTGCAGCAGTCGGGTGAAAAGAATTGGGGTGGTCTCCCCCCCCTTTCTCCATGGCGCCTTGTCAGACTTTCCCCCCTTGCCTTGAAAAACAAATGCTTTCCTGTTTGGCAGACTCGGCAGATAATTGCCAATTATCATTCACCCATCCGTTTTTCTGTCTGCCAGTTTCATTTCCTGACATGTTTGCAGTAAAGCCCTTTAAAAAAAAGTATTTATGTACTTAACTGGGGGAAAGGGGGAAGGGGAAGGAAGGCTAAAGCAAACTCTGATGCGGAAAGGCAGAGCAAGTCGGAAGTGGCTGGTTAAGCCACTGGAAATAAAATGAAATTCATGGAGAGTTTAGTGGGTGGAGGAAGAGGATTATCTAAAAGTGACGATCCACCTGCCCAGCAATAAACATCGAAGCAAAGCACCTACATGGAGGAACATAGTGAAGCGGATATGGTTTTTCCTTCACTTTTCACATTATCAGTGGATTGGGTTAATACAGATTTAAAGGTGAAAACTGCATGATAGCTTCTGCTTGCCTGCAACGTCATGTGAACCATACGAATTATAAGGGAATGCAAGTGGCACCAATCTCACAGTCAGTCACCGTGTGAACAAGCCCCTAGTAACCCTAACACAATCCTATGCATCATGTAGGATAAGCTGTTTCATGCTTTGGACAAATGTGACTTGCTCAGAAAGAGCAAGCTATGTCTCTAATTAAAGTATATGGAGCAGGAAAGAAAAGTCTTTTGAAAACAAAGCAAACGTTTTGGAAGGGTAGAAATCAGTTACAGTGGAGAGGGGTCGTTTATGTTACACAGTCACATCCTTTCTAACTCTTGTTCAGGTTGTCAAGGGACACAGTGATTAAATCCAATCAAGGCGTATTGATGACTTCGCCAAAACATGGCAGAAATATAATTGCCCTCCATATTGGAAGAATAATATATTTTTCCTCGGAAATTGCCTCCTCCTGACTGAACTAAAATCTCACTTTCTGAAAAGTCACCCATGCATAAAAATGGCAATTGCATGGCAGAGAATAGAAGTCCTGCTAACAAAACAGCTGCAAGGATAAGAACGTATCAGATAACAGTGAGATTAAGCAGGCAGGTCCCTTATTTTAACATCCTACTTCCCTGCCTCCCTCAAAGCTAGAGGCTGCAGTTCTCCAGCTGCTTATCTCACTCTGAGTAAGTTGTCTGAGGACTGTGTCCTGGGAAGGCTCATTTATTTTTGTTTTAAAACATTCATTTGACAAAAGCATCCCCACCCCCTTAAAGTCATTATTAGAGCTTACTGTTCATGTACTTTGGAAGGCGCAGAATTTTAAGGTGATAATTAGCTGGGTTCTTTGCTTTGTATCAAATAAGCAAACAATTGTCTCTTTCCATCTTTGATGTTTGAGCGGGTCATTTTGCATTCAGCTTCAAGTGTTAAGATTGTATATGTGGCTACAGGAAAACTAGCAAGTGAGAGTGCCTGAGGTGTCTGTTAGTCTGGAGAGAAAATTTGCCTTCCTCTGTCCTGCCCAGGTGCATTTGTGTGTTGTATACACACACACACAGTGAACTGTTAGGGGGTGATTGTCCAGGGAACCCCAGTCCCATATTATTTGCATCAGGCCCTAGATCTATCTCTTGCCCCTTTCTCTCTCCTTTTAATGTTTTTTTTAAAACTTTACTTACACAGCAGCAGGGTGCACTGCAAAGCATAGCATTGCAAAGCACTGGTTGGTCCCCTGCTACCTGCTGTCTTAATTTGCCCAGAGGCACCCATACATATAAATTAGCATGTGCAAATGTTATGCAAATTTGTGTCATGGGCCTGTGCCATGAATTACCTAGCAGAGGCCCCAGTTTGTATCTTGCATATTTATGTGCAAGCTGATATTTATGTGCCTGGTGGCTCAACTGCATAGTACATGGCAGATATATGCAACATTATTTTAGCATTGTTTTTTTTTTAATTAAAAGCAACTGTGGGAGCCTGCAAGTTTGAGCAGAGAAACATCAAGGGGAGGGGTTGCTCACCCTTTTTCTCTGGTTATTTTCCCACTTAAAATTGTCCCTATGCTGCTTTTCCATCCATGGAAGGGGGTACCATATGGATACTCGTATCTTTTCTCCATGCCGCCCTGTATATTTTCCACAATAGGTGGAAAAACAGCTTGAGGGGGAGGAGTCTGGCCCACAGTGATATTGAAATAAATTACTTTGAACTTCCCCCCTCCGATTATGCGTTATAAACTTTATGTGTTACAAACTTTAACCTCTCTCATCTATCCCTTACATAACAATACATGTTTTATTAAAAGAGGTGAAGCCATGGTGTGGCACGGTTCCAGAAATCACAGACTATGAGAAAAAAACATGTTATTTCTGCTATGAAAATGGCTAATGGATTTGCATTTTTAGCAATAAAAAGAAGCAAATAACCCAAGTGTCTTACAATCTAACCAATATGACTAATGAATACAGTGGCCAGAAGAAGCTGTAGCAGGTTTCCTCCTCCTTGCTGGGCAGCTTCTAGAAGCTTTTGTTTTCCTGTAACCACTGTTCATTGTGTCATCTGATGTGACAAACAGTAGTTGGCTGGTTTGTTTATTAACTGTCTAATGAGAGGAGAAAAATATATATTTTTAAAAAGACAAAGAGAAAAAAAGAACAATGCCAATATATATTGTCAGTTCACATTGAAAACAGCCATCAGTGCTTCTGTTTAAGATTCAACATATCCATTGATACAAGCCCTCCAGACGGTCAAACAGGTATTCTCATGAAATTGACATTTATAAAAAATATGTTCAAATGTAGCAAGGGTGGCGATTGTGTAATTGGAGGTGGGTGTTTGTCCTTTCAGGCTCAATGTATAAGGCTCATGGCAGCCATAAGGGCTCACAGCACCCACTTTTGTCGTCCCGTGACAAGCAGCAGCTAATATTAACTGTGGCAAATGTCAGCACTGTTGGGTTGGAGAACTGCATTGTTAAATTCATTTAAATGTGAATTCTGAAGGACGGCCGTGTTTCAGTTCTCATGTTGTTTCAGAAAGGGCGGGTTTGATAGATTCACCTTTGAATGAGAACGGAATTGGATTTGTCCCTCATCCTAACCCCTATCCTCTTATGTTCTCTGTGATGCTATTTAGCCCCCCCCCCCGGCCTTCAGGACCTGGAGTTATATCCAATTAAATCATTGTGCAAGTGGAACAACTTCCATGAGCACAATGGAAACTCCTTTCCTTTCCCTACACTTCCTCCAGATCTGCTCTGGGTTTCCCCCAACTCTGTGGAGCAGATTTGCAGGTGTGTGTGTGCGCAGGGCACAGGGGAGGAAAGGGAGAGGAAGTTCTCTAGTGTTTGTGGACATCTTCTGCATGTGTATAGATACAACTCCTGGACTTTAGCCCTCAAGTACAGCCCTAGCTGTGCCACTGCCAGCTTGGCTCCTAAACTCTGCAATTGTATGGATCATTTTGCGGAGGTTGGGAGAGGTGACACTTTTAATTTCTATCAAGCCTTTTTTGGAGGCTGTGCATGCAGTTCCCAGGCAGTCTCCCATTCAGGCACTGACTAGACCCAGATTTGCTTAAATTCAGCTATGAGGAAGAAGTGGACCTGACAGCATTACAAGATTTCCAACAAGATTTCCAACAAGATTTCCAACAAGATTTCCAAATCTGTGATTCCATGAGTAATATAGAATGAGCTATATAGAAGCAAAAACAAAAAAGAACATCACTGCATTCATCCTATGGAAAGTTAGATATCCATTTGAAGAAGATGTCATTAGACATGATCCACAGGTGTGTTCACACTAATCACATTATAGTCTCCTCACATCAACAGGCACCCCTGCCCAGACCTCTTGTATGTTTCAGATAGTTTTTTCTATTAGAAACTCTTGCACCACACTAACAGCATGCTTTTTAACCTCAACCAAGGATTATTAAGCAAAGGCATACATCCACTCCAGTATGTGCAAACTCCATCTCACTCCAGTATGCAATCTCAATTATGAGAGCTGACATTCCTGATCATTTGTTAGGTGGGCAAAAGGATGAGAGCCAATGGACAAAGCAATAATGAACATCAGTTTGGAAGCACATTGCTTTGGAAGGATAGATTGACTTGTTTCACATCACACAGGCAGGCTATTGTCTGAAAGCACATAAGGCCAGCTCCCTGCTGAAGCTAAGCAGGGTCAGGTCTGGTCAGTGCCTGGATGGGAGACCTCTTGGGAACCATATGTAAGCCGTCTTGTGTATCTATCATAAAAAGAAAGGCGGGGTATAAATGTAATAAATACATACATACATGCAATTATTCACCAAAACAAATGGACCAGTTTCTGTGGTCAGAGGAACTACTTGTATGCATCAAACTTCCCCGTTTTATAAGCAATTACTGAAATATTGTTCAGATTCTTATGCAGAAGTTTAGAACAAAATTATAGACAGTGGACAAGCTAGACCACACTCCTAACATTTTCAGGAGACAAGAAACTTTGAATCTCTCCAAACTGTATATTACTTTCAGGCTAAAGTCCTCCCTTAAATAAATGTCCTGAAATTGCCACCAACTTGGTTATAAATACTCACCTTTCAATTTCTCAACAGTGAAATCTTTGTTTAGCTGTGTTGCAAGAACATGTAGTTTTGGATTGCAACACAAAAAGACTCTAGAGAGGGTAAATTAGAATTAAAAGTAGAAAGCAGCTTATTTATATAATAAGAAGGAACATTTTGAGAATACAAAGGCAAAATATTAATTATCCTAGCCAGCTTCTCTCAGTCTGGCTGCTTATTTAATTCAATTTAAATGATCATTGCTCATAAATGACTCTTCCTTGCAATGATTAATCTTTAGTTATATAACTGTATTACTTTCACTTTTTCATTTTTCATTTCAAAATGCAGTGCAATGTTTTGTTTTTCTTGTATGGTCTGGATAATATTTGCATCAAACTATTCCTTCTATTGTGCAAGCACATTGAACATACAGAAACTTGTCTGTTTCTGTTGTCTGTGTATGATATCCCCATAATGCAGATTATGCTGTTTACTGTATGGATTTAAAGCATCTGTGCAATTTGCTACTCATATGAGATAACAACTGCTGCTGGATAAGCAGTCGAGTGGCAAAGTGCCCAATCCAACTGCTACCATCTGACCCACTGGTCTTCCCCTAGTGACACTGCTCACCCCTCTGTATTTACTGGCCATAATCCAAAGCAGTAATTTATGGGCAAGAGTTCCTTGACTCAGCCAGAGCATTGTTGGAAATTTTCACTACAGGATCTCCCACTCTCAAAAAAGCAAGCTGTTCTTTGACTATCAAGTAGCTTGTTTCTTCAGGAGTGGGAGCTGCTGCAGAGAAGATCTCAAAGACAGCTCTTTGTGTGTGCGTGTTACTGTTATTTGTGCAAAAAATGTGTATCAATTGTAATAATATGAAATTACTCCAGGTAATATGAAATTACTCCAGGTAGCCTTTATTCAAAAAGTTTTCCCAAACTGAAATTTTCTGGATCAGACTCCTCAATAAGAAATGTACATTAAAATGTTGTAGCTTCTTCAGCCTATTTTGGCACATCAGTTTTAAATATTGAATTTTAAATTTATTCAGTGTTGGAGGGGATTGTGTGATTTTGTGTGTGTGAGAGAGAGGGGGGGGGAGAGTGTGTGTGTGTTTTACCATTCTGTCTAATTTCCTAGATCTTAAAAGGTTGCTTGTGCATTCATTCAACGCAAGGCTAATATGTTTTCAGGAAGAAAAGTACATGGCCAAGGTCATAAACTTGCTCTTTATAAGCACTTACCAATAGCTTGTCATTAACAATACATTTGTAAGGAAAACGAGCAAAGCCTTCATGCCTAGTCAGTAATGTCACCTGCATGTTGTTGGGTTTTTTTAACCGTTGCAAGTCAGGGAATTCTGTCTCTGAAGTCATGCTTAATCTGTGAATCTAGGTTATGTTTTTAAGCACACATATTTGACATTATATGTCACTAGAATAAATGGAACTTACTAAATTAGACATTTCAGATGGGGAGCTGGTGGTTACTCTGTGATCTTCCTATTCTGGGACAGAGCTGAGTGTTTCTGCACCCAAATGGTCAGTTTATGAGTCATCTACATGCAAACCACATGCTTTGGACCTGCAAAGGCTGCAGTTCCACAATCAAGCTAAGAACAATTGTGTCTGTTAAAGTTGTTTGTTGTATATTAATCAAGCAACAATTCAAAGTAAGTTTTTTTAAAAAAGAAAGCCTATGTTTAAGTATTCAGTACTGGTGCACCAAATGGGTTGCTTATGTTTCCAGATGCCAAATAATATTTGCATTTTAACCCGCTGAACACAAAGTAGTTTTGTATTTTTTCCCATCATTAATTTTGTTCTTGTTTTGTCTTGCTTTGTGAGAAACAGGACAGGCTTTGCCCAGGCAATAAAAGACAGAGACTGGGGCAATCTCTTTAAGAGAGAGATCCACAAGTGGGCCCTGTCTGTCAAGTCTTGCTCTTGCTGAGAAGAATGTGGGGCAAGACAGGCTCCAACTTGCTCTAACAATGATCAGGACTTGACTGAAGTCCTTTATGCCTTCAGGTAGAGACAGCTTCTCCCAAGTGCCCTCCCACTTCCTAGAGGAGTGGAAGCCCTTAAATTAGCAAGCTGTGCTTAGAGCCTAGGACTCCTCTCTAAGGATTCATCCCAGTCTTGTTATCTGTCTTGAGAGGACACAAGGGAGTGCAGGTCCCTAGTGTGGAGGGAGTTGGATCCTGACTGGGTGCAAGCTCTGAGGGAGCGGACTCTGGAGGTCCTAATTCTGGGGTCCCTGGATCAAGAGCCCCCAATCCAACAGGCTCTGGCTGAGGCCTCATCATGATGCTGAGGCTTGGCCTGGTTTCAAGTACCTCTGCCTCTGGTTTGACAGATCTCTTTGGACCTATATAGTGATGTACAAACAGCTAAAACAAGGGAAGAGGGGAACAGCTGCAGCACTACGGGGACTTAAGAAGACCTGCCCTGGGAGTGAGTCTCTGAGCATCTGGGTGCTTGCTGCTTGATCCTCTGGGTTGCTGTCTTTTGAGACAACTGGTGTCCCTGGTAAGTGCTGCAAGGACTGGGACCCCCTGCCTGAGCCTGGCTCCAGAGACAGGTTGCAGTTAATCTTGCAACCTCTTGCATCAGCTCTTGGCTGGGTAAGGAGGCATATAAGGCCCTTGGGAAGCCCCTTAGGGAGTCCCGAGGGTGAAGGTGGTACCCCCTTCTATTTCTTTCTTTCTTCCTAACCAATCTGGGGGAGATTAGTAGTGGGGAGGGCGTATGGCTCGTATGTAGTTCCTGTGCAGGGTGAGAGCCTGAGCAGTGAACTGAATGATAGGAGAAAGTTGCCAGATGCCTTCAAAGTGAGAGTCTGTAACTGGCAGAAAACTGGCCCTCCCTGGGTGTGAGACAGAGAGGGAGTAGATGTGTCCTGTGTGAAAAATATTGAGTGGGTCTGACTGTTCCCAATTCTCACAGAAGCCTACTGGGATAACTGGCTCTTGTTGGTGTGCTCTTGTTGGGTCCATATCAGGTGTTTAGGAGGAGTCTTAGTAAGGAGGGACATGGGTGATGCCACCCCAATTTCAGTGATCATGGGTAGAGGGAAGTATACCCATGGGGAGGTGGTGAATTACCATAGAAGACTAGGGCAAGCCTATCTATGCCTTGTTCCTCCCAACCACTCCTCTGAGTGTTGTTGTTTAACGCCAGATTGGTACACAATAAGAGCATACTCATCCATGATTTGATCGTGGATGAAGGCGCCGATTTGGTGTGCATTACTGAGACCTGGGTGGGTGAGCTGGGAGGAGTTGATCTGATCCAGCTTTGCCCACCTGGATACTCAGTGCAACATCAGCACAGGCTGCAGTGATGGGGGGAGGAGTTGCTGTGGTCTACAGAACTTCCATCTTTGTCACCAGGAAACCACTCTGTCTTGCAGCTGGCTGTGAGGGCCTGCACCTGGTGTTGGGCCAAGGAGACAGGAAACTAGGGTTGCTGTTAGGGTACCATCCACTCTGCTGCCCGGCAACTTCTCTGACCGAGCTGGCAGAGGTCATCTCGGCTGTGCTATTTGGGGAGCCCAGAACAATAGTCCTGAGTGATTTCCATGTCCATGCTCAGGTTGCCTCTAGTGTTCTGGCTCAAGACTTCATGGCCTCCATGATGACCATGGGGCAGTCTCAAGTTGTCACTGGCCCGATGCATAGGGCAGGGCACACCCTCGACTTGGTTTTTGCTCCAGATGGAGGAACAGGTGGTTTGGAGATGGGGGGTGGATGTCACCCCATTGTCATGGTCAGACCACTTCTTGGTGAAGTTTAGACTTATGGCTCCAATCCTTCCCTGCAGGGGTGGTGGACAGATTAAGTTGATCTGCCCCCGGAGACTAATGGAATTCACTGGATTACTGAATGCTCTGGGGGAGTTCCTAGTAGATAGAGCAAGTGACCCTATTGAAGACCTTGTCACACTGTGGAACAGCGAGGCGCATCGGGCTCTTGACATGGTTGTCCCTGAGTGCCCTCTCTGGCATTGTGGAGCCCAGTTTGCATCTTTATACACCAGTGAGCTAAGGGCAATGAAACAGGCTGGACAATGACTAGAGTGCAAGCAGCGAAAGGCGTGCTGTGAGGCTGATCGGGCACGAGTAAAACATAATTGTGCCTACTGAGTGGCCATGAGTGCAGTGAAGAAGGCCCACTTCTCTGCCTCCATCATATCCTCAAGTAGCCGTCCAGTGGAGTTTTTCCATATTGTCAGGGGTCTGTTGACACCAACTCCAGGAAATGGAGTCTTAGACCCCTTGGAGGTCCACTGTGAATTGTTTGCAAGGCACTTTGAGGGTAAAGTTGCTCACCTCCATAGCAGTCTTGATGCCCCATCCACATCTACTGTAGTCCCCAATGAGGTGTCCAGTAAAACGACTGCTGCAACTTACTGGGAACAGTTTCCGTTGATGCAGCCTGATGACATAGGCAAGGGGCTTGCGAAGATGCAGCCAGCAATGTGTCCTTTTGACCCTTGTGGATCCAGGGTGTGGTCAATGCATCATTGCGGGAGGGAGTGGTTCCAGCTGCCCTGAAAGAGTCTGTGATCCGACCAATCATGAAAAAACCCACCTTGGATCCATTGGTCAGATCCATGGTCTGTGACACTTACCGACCAGTCGCAAATACCCCCTTTTAGGGAAGATGATTGAGAGGGTTGTGGCACAGCAATTGCAATTACTCTTGGATGAAACAGATTATCTTGACCCATTCTAGTGCGACCCTGTTACTCTTACTTGATCTCTCAGCGGCTTTTGATACGATTGACCATGGTATCCTTCTGGGCCGACTTGGTGAGCTGGATATTGGAGGCACTGTTTTACAGTGGTTCCAATCCTATCTCTAGGGTTGTTTTCAAAGAATAGCATTGGGTGATTGTCTTTCAGCCCCCTGGCAGTTGTGCTGTGGAGAGCCGCAGGATACCATCTTGTCTCCCCATGCTGTTTAACATCAATATGAAGCCCTTGGGAACAGTCATCAGGAGATTTGGGGTGAGGAGTCACTAGTACACTGATGATACCCAGCTCCATTTCTCTGTAACATCTGAATCAGGAGAGGCTGTGCAAGCCCTGGACTGCTGCCTGGACTCGGTGGTGGGCTGGATAAGGGCCAATAAACTGAGTCTGAATCCTAGCAAGACAGAGGCACTGTGGTTAGGTGGTTCCCGAGTTCAGGTAATTGGACAGTTGCCTGCTTTGGATGGGGTGGTAATTCCTCTGAAAGAGTAGGTCCGTAGTCTGGGGGTGCTACTAGATCCATCTTTGTTAAAAGAGGCCCAGGTGACCTAAATGGCTAGGAGTGCCTTTTACCAGCTTTGGCTGGTAAGACAGCTGCGGCTGTTTCTGGACAGGGATAGCCTAACCACTGTTGTCCATGCACTGGTAACCTCCAGGCTGGATTACTGTAATGCACTGTATGTGGGGCTGCCCTTGAGGTTGGTCCAGAAGCTGCAGCTGGTGTAAAATGTGGTGGCAAGACTGCTCACTGGGGAGAGGTATTGCCATCATGTCACCCCACTAGTGAAAGAATTGCACTGGCTGCCAATTTGCTACTGAGCCAAGTTCCAGGTTCTAGTTTTTGGTCTACAAAGCCCTATACAGCTTGGGACCAGGATACTTGAAAGTCCGTCTTATCCCTTATATACCCAGTCGATCAATGTGTTCTGCAGGTGAGGGCCTCCTGCAGATACCATCTTATCAGGAGGTCCATTCTGCACAACATAGGAAACGGACCTTTAGTGTGGCAGCACCTACTCTGTGGAACTGCCTACCCTTAAATATTAGACAGGTGCCATCTCTGTTATCTTTTCGGCGCCTGTTGAAGACCTTCATCTTTCAAGAAGCTTCCGCTCCCGCCGCCGCTTGGAGGAGGCGGAAAGGAGAAAGAGGTACTCGAGCCTGGCCTGGGTTATGCTGGTGGCGTTTCTCTCCGAGGCGCTGGATGTGGGGGAGCCTTGCGCGGCAGCTCGCTCATTCGGCTTGGTTTGCGCCGTGTCGTGCCGACGGCATTCCTCTCCACGGCGCTAAGGCGCCTTGCTCGGTTGCCTGCCGCACGCCCCGCCTCCGCTATCACTGGTGCCAGCCTGGAGGGGGTGGAGGAGGTGGAAGGGCGCCCTTGCCTGACCCGGACTGTGCCAACGCTGTCCCCCTCTGCGATATCAGGTGTGGGGACGTCTTGCACACCACGCTGCTTAGACGTTACGTGCTACCAAGGAGTTGCCATATGGGAGATCCCCGCTTTCTGCTCTTTTCCACCTCATACAACGACCCTACAGCCAGCGAGCAAAACAGACCCTTCTCATGACCAGTGCCATCCGCTGCTACCATCATATTGTGCTGGACCTTCAACACCACTTTTACATAGTCCTGGGACCATCACTACAGCTCAGTGCCTTGCCAACTCTGTTGAGTTTGAGATCTATGAGCAAGAGATGTAGCGGACTTACAGCACCCCACCACCTCTGCCTGCACCTTTTCTTACCCTACGTGGTTGAACGAGGGCAACGGCTAGGACATCAACAACAAAACAACTGAGACTGGACTGCCTGTTGGATTTAAGGCAAATTGTGCGGTTAAGGGTGAGGGCCTGCCTGTTTGGTGGACAGGGAGTGGGGGATGTGCAGATCAGAGGGGGATACCGTGGGGGAAGTGGGGAGCCATGAGATTACAAGGCTAGGCGGCAGATCCTGGAGAGGTGTGCGTGGCAGGCCTTGCCAGTATAGGGGAACAAGGGATAGATGCATAATATCCATCCCCTGTTCCGGGCCTGTCCATAACCAGAAGATAACTGGGGGATGCAGGACTCCATCCAACCTTCGACTGCTGTTGTGTAACGCCAGGTCCATGGTACAAAAAACAACAATCATCCATGATATGATTCTGGATGAGAACGTGGACCTGGTGTGTATTACGGAGACCTGGCTGGATGAGGCCTCAGCTCCTACACTTGAGGCCATGTGTCTGGCCGGTTTCTGATACGCACAGCAGCCGAGGGTTGGTAGGCAGGGAGGGGGAGTGGCAGTCATCTATTGGGGGTCCTTGGTTTTCGCCAGACCCCCTCTCCGTGAGACCAAGTTTGTTGACTGCATGTACTGGAGGTTGGGCCCAAAGGGCAGTTTAGGGATTCTACTTGTGTACCACCCACCCCGCTGCACAGCAGACTCCCTGACCAAGGTGCTCGAGGTGATCTCGGATGTACGGATGCTCTCCCCCAACCTATTGGTTTTGGGGGACTTCAACATGCATGCCGAGACCGTCCTCACTGGAGCCCCTCGGGATTTCATGGAAACCATGACTTCCTGGGAACTGCACCTTATTAATATAGGGCCCACCCATGTAGCCGGTCATGCTCTTGACCTTGTATTTGTCTCGGGAGGGAAGTGGTCTGAAAATGGGGGCTGTTTCTTCTAACCCCGTGTCATGGTCAGATCACTATCTGGTGAATATAGACCTCTTAATGCCGCACACCCTCTGCAGGGGACAAGGACCTATTAGGATGGTCCGCCCCAGACGCCTGATGGATCCTAAAGGATTCCTGAATGCGCTGGGAGATTTGGAGCCGGCTGAAGGACACCCGGTCGAAACCCTGGTGATGGAGTGGAACAGGGAGATCACTAGGGTGGTAGACCGGGTGGCTCCGAAATGGCCTCTCCCCTTGAATAGAGCTCAGATAGCACCCTGGTACACTCCACGGTTGTGGGGTCTGAGACAGGAGGTGAGATGACTAGAGCGCTGGTGGCAGAAATCTCACTCTGAAGGCGATCGGACACTGGTTAGAACAGCAATAGCTGCCTACCAGGTGGCAATAAAGGCAACAAAGAGGGACTTCTTTGCTGCCTCTATTGCATCGGCAGAGTGTTGTCCCAGGAGGTTGTTCCAAGTGGTCCGAAGCCTGGTCAGTCCAGTGGTTCAGGAACCCATGGAGCATTCTAAAGCCTCCTGTGACATATTTGCTAAACACTTTGCCGATAAAATCGAGCACCTGAAGAGTACGATTCCGTACGCCGTGGATACAGGAAGCGAGCCGAAGGCGGTCAGTGGCATTCTGGTCCGATGGGTTCGGTTTCAGCCTCTTCCCTCTGAGGAAGTGGACAAGGTGCTCTCTACTGTGAAGCCAACCACCTGTCTGCTGGATCCTTGCCCTTCGTGGCTCATTATGAGCTGCAAAGAGAGGCTGAGCGAATGGATCCGGGCAATGGTAAATGCATCCTTGGAAGAGGGTGCAATGCCATTAGCCCTCAAGGAGGCCATAATAAAGCCCATCTTGAAAAAGTCCTCCTTGGATCCTCAAGAGTTGAATAACTTCCGCCCAGTCTCTAATCTACCATTCTTGGGCAAGGTGATTGAGCGAGTGGTGGCCAAACAGTTACAGACACACTTGGAGGAAGCAGATTATTTAGATCCATACCAATCGGGCTTCAGGACAGGACATGGAACTGAAACGGCCTTGGTCGCTCTGGTAGATGATATGAGGAGGGCATTGGATAGGGGAGAATATACCTTCCTTGTCCTCCTGGATCTCTCAGCGGCTTTTGATACTGTTGACCACGGTATCCTTTTAGTTCGCCTGGAGGGATTGGGTATAGGGGGCACTGTTTTACAGTGGCTTCGTTCCTATCTCTCAGACAGGCGTCAACGGGTGGCATTGGGGGATGAGGTGTCAGACCCTTGGCCTCTCAATTGTGGAGTACCACAGGGTTCTATCCTCTCCCCCATGCTATTCAACATCTATGTAAAGCCGCTGGGGGCCATCATCAGGAGTTTTGGGCTGCAGTGTCACCAATATGCGGATGACACTCAGCTCTATCTCTCCTTTAAGTCCTCACCAGAGTTGGCTGTGGAGACCATGTCCAAGTGCCTGGAATCCGTAAGTGGTTGGATGGGAAGGAATAGGCTGAAACTAAACCCTGATAAGACTGAGGTGTTGCTCGTGGGAGACAAGGGAAGGCTAGGAGACATAGACCTGATGTTCAATGGGGTAAGATTGCCCCTGAAAGACCAGGTCCGCAGCCTCGGGGTCATTCTTGACTCCCAGCTGTCAATGGAGGCTCAGATTTCGGCAGTGAGCTGGGCAGCTTGGTATCAATTACATCTGATACGAAGGCTGCAACCCTACCTTCCTGTCCATTTGCTCCCACAGGTAATACATGCCCTGGTCTCCTCCCGCTTAGACTACTGTAATGCGCTCTACGTGGGGTTACCCTTGAAAATGGTCCGGAAACTACAGCTGGTACAGAATGCGGCGGCACGTTTGAGTAAGAACAGCCGTCGCCGTGATCACATTACTCCGGTGTTAAGAGATCTACACTGCCTGCCAGTTGTTTACCGAGCCCAATTCAAGGTGTTGGTATTGACCTTTAAAACCCTATATGGTTTCGGCCCAGTTTATCTGAAGGAGCGCCTTCAGCATCACCAATTATGCCGCCTGACAAGATCAGCCACACAAGACCTTCTCTCGGTCCCACCAGTTAAACTAGCTAGGCTGGTGCGGACTAGAGAGAGGGCATTTTCGATCGTGGCTCCCACCCTCTGGAACTCCCTCCCGTTTGATCTTCACTATGCCCCCTCCCTGTCAAGCTTCCGCCGGACCTTGAAGACCTGGTTGTTCAGGCAGGCCTATGGGATTTCTGGGGTGGGTTAGTCTTTTAACTGTTGTTATTAACTGGTGTTTTATTAATTACTGATTATGGTCCTTTTATATTGTATTTTATTGTAATTTGTTCATCGCCTAGAGTGGCAGTTCACTCGGCCAGATAGGCGACTCAAAAATAAAATTTTATTTATTTATTTATTTATTTTAAGTTGAGACCTTATCTCAGTCTGTGTCTGTATTGGAACTGCTTTTTAATATGTTTTAAAAACTATTTTTTTAAAAAAATATATGGTTTTTAACCTGTTTTTAAAGATGTCTTCACAGCTTTTTGGAAAATGTTTTTAAAGTTTTTTTTTTTTTTTAAGAAAATGGAAATGGACTGCCTTCAAGTCGATCCCAACTTATGGCTACCCTATGAATAGGGTTTTCATGGTAAGAGGGGGTTTACCATTGCCTCCCTCTGAGGCTAGTCCTCCCCAGCTGGCTAGGGCCTGCTCAGCTGCCCACAGCTGCACAAGCCAGCCCCTTCCTTGTCCGTAACTGCTAGCTGGGGGGCAACTGGGCTCCTTGGGACTATGCAGCTTGCCCCTGGCTACACAGGTGGCAGGGCACGTAACCCCTGAGCCACTCACTGTGGGGGTGATCTTTAGCTGGCCCTTTACGCACAGGAGACACGAGCGGGGATTTGAACTCACAGACTCTGGACTCCCAGCCAGGCTCTCCTCCCCACTGTGCTATACCAGTTGTCTGTTTTTATGTTCTAAAGTGTTTTTAGTGCTTTTGTTTGCCACCCTGGGCTCCTGCTGGGAGGAAGGGTGGGATATAAATAAATAAATAAATAAATAAATAAATAAATAAATAAATAAATAAATAAAAGTATTTTCCCCTTAGAAGTAAATATTATCAAAGGAAGGAAAATATTACTTGCATATTTGGTGGTGGCTGCCAGCACAACGTTTTGAGCATTGCTGGAGAAAGCAAAAATTGTGCATAACTAAATGTGATAGCCACATAAAAGAAACAAGAAAGCATTTCAAAAGCATCTGAATCCTAAATTTCCCTATGAAGTAAATTCAAAACACAAATAGAATATATAGTGCTTTGCTTGCACTGTAATTTGTCAACTGTTGAGAAAATTGGCATGTCTTTTCTGCTGATTTATTGGTTAATCCCAGCAATTCATTGTGGAAAAGGCCAACAATGAATTACAATGTAGCAGGGGGGAAAAATTAAGCTCTGCATTTTAAAAGTGTTTAAGTACATGACCCTTTGGAACAACTTAGAAAGTAATTGCAATGCACACCTAGTTGCTGCACCTCTGGTGCATTCAGAACATTACCTATAAAACAACTTGTGGCCAGATTCCCTGAACCTCAGTATAAGCATTGTAACTCAAAGACATCCAGCTCTGCAGAGGCATGGTGTGTACACATAACAAGCTTATGGATGTCACCCTCTCCTCAACATTCTTTACCGTGCACTGGACAAAAGCAAAATTCAGAAGGGTGATCTATAAATGGGAGTGCATAGTCCATGTAGGTTGACAGCCACGTCAGCCCTCTCAGCAACGTGGCTGTGTGCATGCCAATTCCAAGTGCTTATTCTCGCCTCACCTCAGATCATACCAAATGTGGGTTGGCAATGCCAAAAGCTGGATGGTATGTATGGGGCTGGCATGTTTATAACATATTTGGTGAGAGACCATCAGAACTCAGTGGTGCATAGCACATATGTTACATGCAGTTCCAAGGCTCCAGCCCAGAAAGATCTCAGGTAGCAGAGCTGGGAAAGAACTCTTCCTGAGAACACAAGGGACTATATTGCAGTGCTATTAAGCAACGTATCTGGGACATTGAACTTCAAGAACATGTAGGCTTGCTTGGCCATAGTATATCCTGATTTCAGGACAAGTTGGTGACATTTGCACCGGCAAATTACTTAATTAATTTATCAGTCCCAAAATATAGGAAGGCTTTTACGTTAGCCAAGCTTAACGTCCTGCCTTCTGCCCTCCTTGAAGGCAGATTTAAGAGCGTCCCCTTCCGGGAGCATCTGTACCCTTGTGGGTCGGGGGAGGTGGAAACAATTCATCATGGGTTGTTTTATTGTTCCTTTTACCGTGATTTTAGAGTTATTTTTATTACTCCAATTTTAATAAAAATCCCAGGTAGATCGGATTTATTTTACTTGGAGTATTTGTTATCTGACTGGAACCCCCAGGTCACAATAAAAGTAGCCAGCTTTTTTGCAGCAGCTATTGATTGTTGAAAAGTAATGATTAAACAATTCTCTTTTTAATTTTAATATTTTAATTTTATTGTTTTAATACGCAGCAAGAGGATATCTCACAAGAGTGATTATGTTTAATGCTTCTTTTAAGTATTGTTGTGCATTTGTGTATTTGTATATGCTCAGTTTAGTCTATGACCATAAATAAAATCAACCAATCAGTATTGCAGTGATGAAACATTTAGGGTGCAATCCTACACACACTTACCTGGGAGTATGTCCCACTGAACTCAGTGGGTCTTGTCTGAATAGACATGTGTCTGATTATGCTGTCAATATATTGTCACACTTGCCTAAAATAATTGGAGGCTTGTGTTCAATTTAATTTCAGAATGTCATACATCCATTTTCAACCAGCAAAGTCATATCTACAGTTCTCTAGAAAACACAAGCATCAAGTTGCTAAAAGGCGACCATTGCTCAGGCACCTTTAGCGATATGACTGATTAATTAATTGGTTGTGAAATGTGCCTTTTCACTTGCAATGGTCAAAAGAGGAAAGTTTTTGAACAACCACAAAGTGGTTCTCAGCCTTTGCCTGGTACAAAGTGGTTTCAATACTGATTAATAACAAACAGGAAACAATAATCTCTAAATTAGCTGTCACTACATGTGCTTCACAGTGTATGATTTTGATCTGTACACTCTATATCCAGCTACCTTTTCAAGCTTAATTGCATAAAGGATCAGATTAATAATTACTGTTCTGTAGCTGAAGACCTCTCAGAAGCTAAGTGCAATGCATTTGTTCTGTTTCTAGGGAGCACTGGCAAAAATACAAAATGTACAGGGATTTTAAACTAATAATTAGCTTCAAGTTTGGGGTCCTAGGTATTTGGTTAATCAGGTGGTGCTCAAAAAGGTTTTCTTCCCCCTTCTTGTGAAATGTTTCATTTTAAATTGACTGCCTATTGTGTACTATGCTGGATACAGCAGTTGGGTTGGAAACATTTTTCTTAAAGCTGCATAGTTCAGTAAGTCTATAAAAAGCATGCCAGAGTCACATGCTGCGGTGGCTGCTTTGTGATGTCCTAAAGGCTATTCAGATGCTTTAGCAGTTCTATCATAAGGTCCAATATGCTTTGATCAGGCCTGCAAAACATTCCATGTGAGGATTTGCAGGCTAGCCCTTTTGGTATCATAATTTTGTGAAGGGAAAACAGCCAATTGGGATAAATCTGTTCCATAAAATAAAAGAAGCCTCACATACTTTAAAAAAAAAAATATCCCGAACGATAAGTTTTTCGCATATATCTGTACCTGTTTCTGTGTGCATTATAGCCTCAATAGAGGCTATAAAGAGAGATGACTTCATATTTGATCTATATTTAACTATATATCTATAGCTTTGATCTATATTTAAATGTATATCTGTATCTCTCTTATCATCTTTCATCCATATCTGTGTCTGTGTTTGTCTGTGTGTATACGTGCATGGTGACCCAAACAAAGAGAGTGCAAAAGAGAGAGACAATATATAATGATACAGGTCACCTTCAAACAGAGAAAAGGTCAAGGCTCGTAGTCTTTTCAGGGCCAGACATTTTAGCTAGGGTTACACTAGACAGTTTGGAATCTACTCAAGAGGGGAGGGGTCCCCCCATCCTTCTGCTATGCTTCTCATGTTTCTTTTTTTCTTCTCCTTCAGCTTTCAAGCCAGTCAATGCACTGTTTTATTGAGCAATAATCAAGGTTTTTATTTTTCTGTGGTAAGGGTAGCAATAAAGGTTTCAGTTGCAAAGTCACTGGCTCGCCTTAGATGTAACCCTAAACCGTGCTTTAGTGCAGGTATAATCAACATGGTGGCCTCGAGTTATTGCTGGATCACCATGCCCATCAGCCCAAGTCGGCATATGGGCAATGAGCTAGAACAGCGTTACCCAACCTTTTTCAACCCAACGCCCCTTTGCAAAATCTTTTTGTGCCCAACGCCCCCCTCAGATTAAGTATATGCCAGTGCTTCCTATTCTTCCTTTAAAATATGAGCAATGCATAAAAGGTATTTTCAATTATTATTACTGATTGTTTTTATCATGCCTTTTTATTGCACTTAGATTACACATTGAATTCTTGGTGTGATTTATTAATATATATACATAGTTATAGAAAAGTAAATAAAAGGAGATTTATTATAAAATACTAGTGTGATCCTTGAGCTTGATGAGTTTTGGCTAACTTCACAATATCTGGAGTATACTTGGATAATAATAGTCTTAAGTCACCACGACTAACAATATCCAAACGGTTTCGATTCTTCACTAGTATGCGATTCACTGCACTAAGCAAACATAAGCAAAAACTAATTAAGTCCACACAGTATGAACCAATAGAATACACTGTGTTACTTAACAACAAACTCATTCAGTTTACTGGCATCGTTTCGTTAAACAAGTTCATTTAAACATCACAGAAACAACGGGTAGCGAGTGTGTCCCATTCCTGAAGAAAACCAGTGAATAACTGACTGTCTGCATCACCCGTTTGCACACGGCACTCATCCGTTGGAAGAATGCGCCCTCCACTAATACACCCAGCTTATTAAACACTCTCTAGTGATTGGTTCCAACATCCCTCAAGACAGCATCGGAACATTACCTAGTGCCGGGGCGTGGCTAATATCCTCATTCCTTGTTATGACACTGGCCGCTATTCAGAATTTCTTTACTAAAGAGCACACACTATTTATAGTGTCATTTCAATGAATTGAGACTATTAAATACATTCTAACTGGGGACAAAATAGTTTAAAAATTAATGATTTGTGTATTAAATAAAATTAAACTTAAATGCTTCAACTGTCGCATCAGACCGCCAAATGTCAATGCCCCCCTAATGAACCCAAATGCCCCCCTAAAGTTTGTAGTCATGCCAATGCCCCCCTGAAAGGCTGTAATGCCCCCCAGGGGGGCGCTACCACCCATGTTGGGAATCACTGATCTAGAATGATGAGAGCTGCAGTCCAGCAACATGTGGAGGGCACCACATTGGCTGCACCTGTTTAGTGTAACAGGAATAAACCTGTATAAGATGCTTCCCCACTTTCCTCCTCCATGTGTGAGAAAATACCAAAAGCTTTCACTTTTGCTTTAAAACCGTAGTTTCCTGTGATGTCTAAACTCTGGAGACTGATTCATTCTAACTAAAAGCCCTCTTCAGATGTTCCGTTCCCATATGCAAGTAGCATAATGCATCAACTCTTCCCCTCTCTGTCACCATCATCCACTCCCTCCATGAGTTAGAGGGTGAATTTCTGAAGTGTAGGAGCCTCCTGTGCTTGTGGAGAACTCAAAGCTTGGAAAAGTTACTTTTTTAAACTACAACTCTCATCAACCCCAGCCAGCATGGCCACTGGATTGGGCTGATGGGAGTTGTAGTTCAACAAAATAACTTTTCCAAGCTCTGGGAGAACTTATATGATTTAGAACCCTGGTGATGATGATGATGATGATGTTGATGATTAAATTTTATTTATACCCTGCCTTTCAGCCAAAGGCCCTCAAGGCGGCTTACAAAGAAAAATAGACACAGGTATAAAATACAATAAAAATACAATAAAAACAATATATAATTTACAAAAATTAAATTAAACAAATTACATTATCATAATATTGTTAATTAAAAGCAGGGAGAGCCCAGGGTTCCAATCTGATCAAGTTATTAGTTAAATCGAAAGTACTGGGGAGCCCCAGGTTCAAGTCCCCGCTCAGCTCCCTAGATGACTTTGGGACCATCATCTTCCCTCCAGCTAACCGACACTGAAGGGCTGCTTTCTTGTGGGGCACTTCGTGCTGCAGAGGCTGGAGGCTTGAACACTTGAACACCTTTTGTTGCGGCTGGGCCTTACTGGGCCTGCTGCCCTCGGCCAAGTACTACTGGTGGTGTTGGTTGTAAAAGTAGCGGTGGCGGTGGTGCGGCGGCGGCAACAGCAAATGCTGCTGCTGTGGGCCAGGCTGCTCCTCCATTGAAAAGCCACGGGGCCTCTGGATGGCAGCGGCGATGATAGCAGCAGCGGCGGCCCGCAGTCCTCTTGCCTCCCCCTCAGAGTCGCTCTGTTGCTGGCTCGCTGCACTGTCCGGGGGGGGGAAAGAAGGTGGCTCACTGGCTTCCCGGGCGTGCTTTCTTCCTCTTCCTCCTGCTGCTGCTGTAGATCTCCTTCTCCAGCAGCTGCAGTTGAGTGACTTGGCCTGGGCTCATCCTCCGCAGTGGGTGGCGGCTCCTGCTGCTCCCCCAATAAGGATAGCTGTAGATGCAGCACACAGGTCAGGGTTCTAAATCACGCAGGTAGCCTGCATATGGGAGACTACCTGCTTCAGAAGTTGATCCTCCTGCTCAATGGGGCAATGGAGGGGGAGGAAGGGGGCTCTTGAAGGGGGCTATAGTTATTTGATTAACATGCTATGGTTTGTTCCTGGTTTATTTTTAGACCAAACCACTCAGACATCATTGGGAACTGTGGTTCATTCTAAAGTGAAAGTGGAAGCTTTCAATCCCGTCATTATTCTCATAACACTAAAACATGGTTTAGAGAAGAGATGTCTACCCTGTGGCCCTCCAGATGTCGTTGGCCTTAAATTCCTATCAGCTTCACCCAGCAATGGTCAGAGATCATAGTAGTTATGGTAGTTATGGGTTACCACAGGGGTGGACAGACTTCAGGGTTATCAGATATACAGTATTTTGTTTTTTACTAGAACCCCAAGAATTAACTAGAGTTCCAGAACAGTGTGGGGGAAAACATACAGTTAGAACAGGATGCCTCTGAGCATTTTCAAAGCCTAGAAAATTGTTTTCTACACCAGAACTGAATGGAGCTCACAGTTCTTTCACACAAAAGACCATTGCTAGTTAGCTCTTTTCATTTCAGCAGCCTGACTGAGACGAGAAAAGTTATCTTGTTGCTGTTGTTAAATAATTGGGAATCAGAAACTTGCTGATCTACTGCAAGTTGCAGAGAGATTTTAACGCTGTTTTGTTTTAACGTATTTTAAGATCTGTTTTTATGATGTTTTAAAGTGTTTTTAGTGCTTTATTTGCCACCCTGGGCTCCTGCTGGGAGGAAGGGCGAGATACAAATTAAATAATAAATAAATAAATAAATCCACCAGTATATCCCAAACTACCTTCTGTCCACTCCTTGTTTAACATTGTTTGAATGGTCCTCAGGGTTATATGCCCTCCCCCCCCCCCAGCACGGTTGCAAGAAGGAGATTAGTAGGGCCAGCCCTGTAGCCAGTCTTCCTTGTTAGGTGGGGCAGCTACATTTCTAGGTGGAGCTTTGGGGGGGAGAAGAGCATAGCTCTAGCCAATTGCCCCCCACTGGTAGAGGGAACATGAGGACTGGGCCAGGGGAAGGGAAAGACAGTGACCTTCCCCCTCACTTTGCCTCCAACCAGACAGTGTGTTAACTTACATGAATCTTACATAAGCTTACATAATCCAAGTTTAACTTGGATGGCTTTAAAAGAGGATTAGACAAATTCATGGAGGATAAGGCTATCAATGGCTACTAGCCATGATGGCTGTATTGTGCGCCACCCCAATCTCCGAGCAGTAAGAGATTTCCAGGGCTCCCTGTGTTTACTTAGGGCTTGGTTTCCTTGGAAAGAAGGTCAGCAGAGACTGTGGTGTCTTTATGAAATGTGGTTTGTTTATTTACAACCTGGGTTTAAGATGGAGGGGTTAAAAGCATCAACAGTCCAATAGATCTTGCATTTTCCCTCTGGCTTACGGGAGGCACCTGAAAATCATTGTGCAGAGAGCCAGCCTTTCTGCCTGCCTCTAGTTCCCAGCCTTTGCTCAGACTCTCCTTGGCCTCAGGAAGAGGGGGGGACTCTCCTGATGAGTTTCAGTAACAATAGGAACTCCCTGGCTCATTTACCATTTAATGGGCACTTGATAGGCCCATTAACTCACCTGGCCACTCTATTAGACTAACAAAGGGAGATCTGGCCAGCAGAGCAGATTTCTCGCCTCCTGGTGCAGGGTTCCAAATCAAGGACTGGAAGGGCAGTCATAGAAATCATCTATCTCAACCCCAAACCCATAACAGCTGTGCTCTTCCACCATAGTCAGAGGCAGTATGCTTCTGAAAACCAGTTTCCATAAGCTGCAGGAGTGGAGAGCACTCTTGTACTTGGGTTTTGCTTGCGGGCTTCCCATGGGCATTTGGTTGCCACTGTGAGAACAGGATGCTGGACTAAATGGGCCATTGGCCTGATCCAGCAGGCTCTTCTTATGCTCTTAACCGGTTGAACTGTCTCACCCTTTTCTGAGAGATCCTCAGGAATACCAGACTCAACAGCTTTACTTTGCCTATAGCTACAGTCCTCTTTCACCTATGGTCTGTCCCTGTTTTCTGTTTCTTCATGAACTGAACTACTTTGGTAATGACAGTGAGCTTCTGAGCTTGGCTTTGATGCTGAATTAGGTATCTCACTTTTAGATTCCATCTGAAAAACAAACTTGTCTATACTGCAAATTTAGGGAAGGGGAGAGATGACATAAATATTTTAGGGTCTGTTTGTTAAATCCTCCTTGAGAGTCTCTCCTTTTAGTCTTGTTCCTGACCTTTAGATTTTCCTTCCTGTTGGACAGGCTGTTTTTTTCAGGATCACTTAAGTAACTATAGGGTGACTTTGATCATGAATAATCCACCTTTCATTAGGGAAAATCTTGAGTGAGCAGACTTTGGGGGCTGTTCCCCCAAAGATGAGACTTTTGTTGTGCAGTTGCCCTGCCTTGTTTACTGAATTTTTCAGAGGATACTGTTCTTAAATTGTTCCTGTTCTTAAAGCAAGCTGCCCTTCTTTAAATGGAAGTTGTCATCTGTCATGTCAAAAAAAATTAAAAAACCAAATTCCCCCAAAAATCCTGGGGGGGGGCAAAGCACAGCCCTGGGGAGGCAGTGCCCTCATTTGCCTTCCCCCTGGCTATAGGCCTGAGTAGGGCTGTGCACCAGATTCAGCTGTGGTCCAAGGGAAATTGGGCCTATTTGGAGGGATCCAGGCCTTTGTCAAGTTGGGTTGAGACAAGGGACGAGGGAGGAATTTGATTCAGTGTGCATTTATAGCCAAATTTTTCAAATTCGCACTTTCCAAAACCGTATGAGAACCAAACCACAGCCATTTTTCAAAATTCACACTTGTCTGAATTTCATGATGCAGTTCTCCAACCAAGCACAAAATGTGCACAAAATGAATATATTGTAGCAGTGTGTTCCACTCTAGTCCTGGGCTGATTCACTATAGCCAGCCCAAGAAGGTTGCTTTGTACATTATGGTCCAAATGTAACAAAAATTACATTTTGGTGTTATTTATTGATACTGTTGTAGTTTTTTATTATTATGTTCTGAATTGCTTTTATTATATTGTTTTATTCTTGCTATGGAAACTGCTTTGAGGTCACCTGGTGATGAAAAAGTGGCATACAAATATACTAAATTAAAAAAAAATAGTTATAACTATGATGTATTGAAAGCAATCAGACTGGAATTTGCCATGACTAATGTGTTCCAGTGTTTTTAATAGACTAATGTTAGTAGGATTGGCACAATCAGGCCTAGAATACTACTAACATATGACCTATGCTTGATGTCTTAAATCTATAGTTGAGTCATCCATTGTCAGTTTTTCAACAAACAATATCAATATTACAAGAGTGGCAAAAAAGAATAAAGCTGCACAAATGCACCACCATGTACCAGAAGGGCAGTACAACAAAGTACAACCAAACAAAAATCCAGCAGGTGCAGGAGATTAATGTTATGGTTCAGGTAGTCATGGCAACTGGTAGAAGTTTGACTTGGTAGGGCTGCATTTTTTATCCTTCCTGTTTTCTTCACAATACTACTTGCACAGCTCTTCTATGAAAGTGTGCCATCACACATGTGCAGAGTGCCACTGTTTCCTCACTAAAAATATATTAATTCTGTGCTTATCTATGGGCAGGGGAAGAGCTTCCATGTAAAAGGGATAAGTATGATTTTTAGACAAGATTGATTCCACCACATCTTTAGAAATTAAGACATACCACATGACATATGTTTTGGAATTCATGTATTGATTACACCTACACATCCATTGCCAACAAACTAAAACACATACAAAACTTTTTAAAATATGAGGAACACTTCCAGTTGCCTGTAGTTTTCCTGCCCTCTCCAAAATCAATTTAGCTTTTCATTATCCAGAACACTTTTTCCCTCTAAATTAAAACAACAAAGTTTTCCAACCAATAGACAAAAAATGTTTCATTGGAACCAGGACACATCTGAGCACATCAGAACATATTTACAATGTATGACTCAGTCATGAAAATGCAAAGTAATAATCTCTGCTCATGTGCAGAGTACATCACACCAGACTAAGCATAACCACCCTCTGTTATGTCTGAGATTAAGGAGAATATTTTCCAGGTTTGGGGAAGGATGTGGAGTCATATCCAGACAGGCATAGAGCTCAAACTTTTCATTTTAGAAATCACTGACAAAACTCACAAAAAAAGCAAGCTAGAAATAATAGCACCAGCATTTCCTTCTATTCCTCTGCAAATATTCTGAATTTAAGCTAGGGGAGGGGCTTGATGGAACCAGAACCACACAACATTTCTGGAAATACTCCTGAAAATATTCTGGAATTACAAGTGGGCAAATCAACTCCTGCTTCACTCAACTTTTAAGGAGTGAATGTAGGGAAATGATTAATATGGAGTCTGTTGTGGTGTAGTGGTTAGAGCAGCCTTTCCCAACCAGTGTGCCTTCAGATGTTGTTGGACCACAACTCCCATCTTCCTGACCATTGGCAATGCTGGCTGAGGCTGATGGGAGTTGTGGTCCAACAACATCTGGAGGCACACTGGTTGGGAAAGGCTGGGTTAGAGTGTTGGACTACGACCTGGAAGACCAGGGTTCGAATCCCCACACAGCCATGAAGCTCACTGGGTGACCTTGGGCCAGTCACTGCCTCTCAGCCTCAGAGGAAGACAATGGTAAACCCCCTCTGAATACTGCTTACCATGAAAACCCTATTCATAGGGTCAACATAAGATGGAATTGACTTGAAGGCAGTCCATTTCCAACACATACATAAGCCATCTGCTATTTCTCCTCCCAGCTCCCCAATTCACAGAAATAAATACAAAATGATTTATATAAAAATAGATATTTATTACAGAAGGTTAGGAGACTCATTGTTTTTTGTTTGCTTGCCCTCTTTCTCTAGCAAGGTCACAAAAATACTAAGCTAAACAAAAAAAAATCCTTGAAGAGAAAGTTAAGTCTTGAGTTATCTCCCTTAATAGCATTAACATATAACAAGGAGACAGACTTCTTTTGGGAAGTCTTTCTTTATGGAAAAATCATGGGCTAATTGAGCTTGATAAGCTTCTCAATGGGATTTCTTTTTCAAACCATATGATGAAATAAATGAGTTAATGCAGTAATTTCAACAATATCTCCAATTAAAGCATATTGCTTTGAAACTTTTATACTTACATGGACTACTCAGGGGAAGGGCTCCTTTTGAGGAACTTATCTCACAAAAATTTTAAAAAGCTGTTGAGTAATTTTTATAAGATGCTTTTAAGTTTGGATACCTCCATCAGTAGTTATCTGTCTAAATGGGAATTAGAGTTAGGATAGCAAATACCATCTAACGCTTGGAGCTGGAACTGGTGAAATGTCTTTCAATTGACACTAAGTGTTAACTTAAAAGAAAATATTATAAGTTAATTTCTCACTGGTATTTAACCCCATCCAGATTGGCTCAAATTTACACTGATGCTGATAACCTTCACTGGAGGTATAAAAGTGCAAATGCAGATATGAAACCTACATTTTAGTCTGGCAGTAAAATAAGGAAATTCTGGACTGATATAATTACTGAGATTGAAACCATGACTGTATAGACTATGGCTGCTTTCACACTGCACTTTATTCTGTTATTCTGATTATTTCTCACCTGGTAATGTGCACATTTTATTTGATCTTTCACACAAAGTAACAGCTAGTTCCAGAAATCTAGTGGAATGTAGTGAAATTTTAGTGCTTATTTCCATGATAAATGATTCCAGAAATAATATATCTTCAAGACAATGTACAGTAGGGCCCCACTCATACAGCGGGTTACGTTCCGGACCCCCGCTGTAAAGCGAAAACCGCTGTAAAGCGGAACACATTGAAGATAATGGTGAGTGTTGTGTGAAAATGACGCGAAAATGGCATGTGACGAGCAAAAACCGCCGTAAATGCGGAACAAACACCATAGGAGTGGGGCCTTTCTGCAATTGACAACTGCTGCATTAGCAGAATGCTGTAAAGCAAAGAGCTGTAAAGCGGGGCCCTACTGTACAACCTCACACCTTATTATACAGCCACAAGAGTGGCTGTATACTAAAGCTAGAGGCGGCAACAGAGGGTGACCAGGTCGGGCTCTGGCCAAGGGCCCCTCCTTAGGGTGGGTGGGTAGCACTCGCTTCCAAGATCTGTGGCAGTGTTGACTCCGACCCTGCTGCAGATTGCAGAGAGGGAGCTGCGTGGCACCCCCCTACTATCATGCAGGCCCACGACACATGCCTGCATGACCCACCTACCTTTCCCTTGAAGTAAATGCTGGCTGTGCTGCGGGCGCATGTCTACTATCAATCAAGATGGCGGCTGAGGTTTCCCTACGGGGCTGATGCCCATGCTGCCATCAACCAAGATGGTGGTGAAGGCATCTTGTTTGATGGCAGGCATGAGCGCACAGTGCGGGCAGCATTCACTTCAAGGGAAAAGTAGATGGGGTCATGTGTGCAGCTGCCATGGCCAGGGGCAGGCTGGAGCCCAAGGGCCCCAGCATGCCTGATGCTGGCCCTGACTATAGCCTGCATGGATTTTTTGCATTCCACAATGTTAAATTGAAAATACCCCCATGCCATTCTGATGCTTCCTATAAGCTCATTTTAAAACAAAACCTTACAAATCTTATAGTCCGGACCTCAGAAATGCTTTTTTAACAACCCTCTAAGTTTTCATGGTGATACACAAAACAGAGAGAATCGGGAGTTCAAATTGTAAAACAAGAGAAAAAAATCCTGACCCCTGTTGGACTTTTTTTTTTTTGTCGGTGGACTGATGCTTCTGCCTGTGTTGACAGGGACCCTGTCATTGACTGAACCATTCTAAACAGGGAGGCTTGGTCAAACTACTACATCTTATTATTTATACTGCATGATAATGAATGTTTATGCTGTAGATATAATATACGCAATTGACACTAAAGGAATTTCTGTGATGTACTAGTTGTTCAATTTATCAATACTGGCTGAACACATCCTGTTACTCTGCTTCGGCTGTGGAAACTGTAGTTTGCACAGCTGCTTGTGAGACCATTTGCCCAATGATGCAACTCTGCACTAGCTAGTAGCTACCACCAAAATGCCTACTCTCTCAAAAATCCAGATTCAGTCTTGTGTTTATAATTCCACTGCTCTAAATGGCTCATTGATAAACAGATATTTCACTGAGCCTATGCTGCACTTAATTGGTATGCGTATGATTAACAGCAAGGGCAGAGGGAAGGCAAGAATGAGGTCAAGCTAAAATCACATGATTCGTACAGACAGCCAAAACCAATGCTAACCATTTTGTCTGGCACAGTGAGAATAATGTCAGGTGCTGGCTTTCATCGCTTGGAGCAAAGGTCTCATTCATTTGGCCTGTCCAAAAGGCTTTACAAATACTGAACTTTGTCCAGATTTATAAGTGGTCATTAATGGCAAGCAAAATTATTGTACAGCCACAAGAGTGGCTGTATACTATAGTCAGCATGGGTTTTTTGCATTCCGCAGTGTTAAATTGAAAATATCTCCCATGCCATTCTGATGCTTCCCATAAGTTCATTTCAAAACAAAACTCAGAAATGCTTGATTAACAACCCTGTCAATTTTCATGGCGATACACAAAACAGTCAGAGAGAATCAAGAGTTCGAAGTGTAAAAAGAGAGAGAGAAAAACCAGACCCCTTTTGGACTTTTTTCTGTGAGAGTTCTCATAATTTGTTGAAATTCATTACATATCAGCCATGTTCACAGAGTACCTGTAATCCTATTACTGGCCTTGGCCCATACTCTGACCTTCATCTTCTGCAGTTTAAAAGTTTAAAAAATGCCTGGCTGATTTTTAATTAATTTAAGAAATTTAACATCAGAGTCTATGATAAGCGCAGGCATGCTCAGTGAGAACCTACTGTCAGTGTTCTAAAAACCAGACTCACAGCTGTTTGGCTTGCCTAATCAGGTGACCACACCCATGCCAGACATTTATTTCACTTTAGACTGTCATGACTTCCCCCAAAGAATCCTGGGAAGTGTAGTTTGTGAAGGGTGCTGAGAGTAGTTAGGAGACTTCTATTTCCCTGACAGAGCTCCAGTGCCCAGAGTGGTTTAACAGACAGCCCCTCTTCTGGAGATTGTAGCTCTGTGAGGGGAATAAGGCCTCTCCTAGCATATCTGAGCACCCTTCAGAAACCACTTTTCCCAGGATTATTTGGGGGAAGCCATGACTGGCTTTGGGGGAAGTGCAATAAAGCTCTGGTGTGGATGTGGCCAGGAACAGCTTTGGTTTAAATTTGGGTGGGAGACTACGTGTGAATGCTGTAGAATAAAAAGGTGGGGGAAACCCTAAAAAAGAATGATACTGTTCAGAAAGTTTTACTTTTGGAAATGAAAGGGGCTTTCCATCTGCCCAGTGCCCAATCTCCTCAATCTCCTTCCCTCTCCCTCCCTCTCCCCCTCTTCTCTCCCCACCCCCCTACTCCCCCTCCCTGCTTCTCCCCAGGTCAGTTTCACCTTTCCTAAACATTATCATACAGAAGTAAATCCCATTAAACTAAAAAAAGCATGCAAATGATTAAACCTGCCCTCCCCTCCTCCCTCCTAGCCCCCTTTCGGTCCTTCCCTCTCCCTTCCTTTGCCCCTCCCTCTCCCCTTTGAATTCCCTCCCCCCTCCTTCCCACTCCTCCTCCTTCCCTCTCCTGTCCCCTCCTCCTCCTCCATGGTCGGTTTTACCTGTTCTAAGCATGATTGCATGGGAGTAAATCCCATTGAACTCAATAAGCATGCAAATGATCAGACCTGCCTTTCCCCTCCCCCCTCTTCTTCTCCTCCCCCAGGTCAGTTTCACCTATCCTAAGCATGATTGCATGGGGGTAAATCCCACTGAATTCAATAACTATGATCAAACCTGCCCTCCTCCTCTCCTCTCCCTCCCACCTGCTCCCCTCCCCCTCCTTGCTTCTGGCCTTCCTCCCCCCTCCCTCCTCCCCCATCCCTCTTCCTTCCCTACACCTGCCCTTCCTCCTCCTCCCCTCCCCATCCCACAGTGGTCAGTTTCACCTATCCTAAGCATGATTGCAGGGGAGTAAATCCCATTGAACTCAATAAGCATGCAAATGATCAATTCACTTTCAGCAAACTTGCACAGGATCCCATTTCTTACCTCCCAGATTCAAAAGCAGAGAAATTCACTAATAGCAAAAAACCTTGCAGTTTAAGAATGTACCTATAGCCAACAGATATTTTTTATCAAACTTTAATTCACCATATGCTCAGAGGCACATGCTACCAAATTCTTCCAAGCTACACAGGAAGTGGATTGGACTGTGAAAGACCAACACAAATTGTGTTTGCATGTTGACAAATTTGTAGGGCAGTACAATATCTCAGAGAGGAGGTCAGGTCTCCTGCTCCCCTGGTGCATTCACTATAGCTGCCCAATTTCCCTGCTTTTTAAAGTTTTATAGAAATTTCTATTAGCTATAGGTACGTTTTTAAACTGTAAAGGTTTTTTTTACCTATTAGTGAATTGGATATATTATGAGCATGAAAAAGAAATGTAAATAAATGTAACTGCAATTATTAATCCGAATGAATAAGAATAACGTTTAAACGCCTTAGTGTTAAAAACTGATATAAATCAGCATATATTACAGCATTAAATTTAATGTTGTTATTTCTAGTTTGTATCTTATTTTTATTTAGCACTTTTTGAAATTTATAATTTTGTATCGCCCAAGAGGCGTATCTCATATATGTATATGTACATATACATATACAGAGAGACAGAAAATTGAAGACTTGTAAGTTTTTGTAAAATTTATAAATTGTATACATTTAATAATGTATACATATCTTGTGTGTCTGTATGTGTGTGTATCTCTGTATAAATAGAAAAAAATAAAAATAAAAGCTCCTCGGAGTAGAAAGCACTCCCTGTTGTTTTTCTGATTACTAATGAGGAGTTCTGACCTTCAGGGAAACAGCTCTAAGCATGCTCAAAACCAATGTATGATTCTGATACAGGCTAAGGCTAGCACATAGGCCTATACTTGAAGCAGTCCTGACTCCTCCCTAATTTGCTATACTGGCTGTGCTAGATAAGCCTCATAACAGCAGACAGAGTGGGAGGCTTCCAAGTATGGTTTATAGCAGGCAGGCTACTTTTGGATTAGGATTGGCTGAGTGGTACAGAAAGCTGAATGGCCAGAAGAAAGGAGATTGAGATAAGTGCCTTCAGAAGCCTCAGTAAATTCAAGACATAACCTGTTGGGGAACGGGAATGAGTGTGCAGCTTTCAGATTTTGGGAAGAATTTTTTTAAAAATCTTGCTTGACATTCTCCTTGGGAGAATTGCGCCCCAGTAGCCCTACTGGTCCAGCCTCTACTGCCTGTAGTATAGATCTCAATCCCAACATGTTTTCAGCCCTAAGCTCTGCATTATGGACAGAAAAACCTGACTTCTATGATTATGTCTTTCAAAGACTAGCTGCAAAATGTGCAGTGGTTCCAGACAGAAGTCATTACCTCCTTTTGGAGCAAAGAAATATCAGGATTTGGGGTTTTTTTATTTTTAAATGTGTGCCTTGATCAAGGGTTTATAGCTCAAGATGCATTGAGATTGTAATGTATGCTAATCAGGTTGACCAGTTAGGCTGCACTCACTTACCTACAAGTAAGCCCCATTGAATTAATGTTGGTTTCAATCAAATTCTCATTGTTCACATCTTAAGTTCAGTTCCCCACATTTCCATATCAGTTTGCATTTTTTTTTTAAAAAGTCTCCATGAAAATTCATTGGCATTTTAGTGGTGAACTTCTCCTAATATACATATGTTTGTATGCAATTTTATCTAATGAACACATTTTTGCAAAGAAATTTCCCCCTTATATAGTGCCTTTTGTGTTATTTCCCACTAATATGTGCATTTTATGCACACTTTACCCCAATATATGCATTAGAACTACATTTAAGAACTGCTAATTCCAAAGAATGGATGTGTTTTGGGTTTTGTATTGTTTTGGAAAGTACAAATGAGGCAGATTAGCCTTTAAATGTGAAACAGAATTGCTCTCCCATCCCTACTTTGGAGTAGATATGCATAGGATTGCACTGCTTAGTCTTTTGCATCTGCTGGATTTTTATCTGTTACTGATTCACTGAGCTGGGTGAGTCTCTTAAGGCCAGATGGTAAAGAAAGGAGAGATAAAACACTGATTGTATCACTTCTGTGTGGTACTTTCTCAGTTGCAGTAACTTCTAAACATTCTATGCGGGGCATTAGGCTACATCACTGCCACCTAGTGGGAAAATCGCAGGCAACAAATTGAAGACAAATTATGCTCTGACATTGGACTCTTACAAAGGAGAAAGAAAAAATATTTTGTGAAATGTGATCCATGCTGGACTGGGCAAATGGCATGCATAATGATTTATGGGTGCATACACAAACATCACAAGACCCATGACTTGTATGTAATACATGCAATAAATATGACATGACAAATGTGATATGTGATACAGGACTGCAGTGTCTTTGTTTGTTTTGTATGTTCGAGGCAAACCTTTTAGGAAGGATATACACTTCAGAATTTCCATTAACAAATGACACAGCATTAGCATGCCTGGTTGCAAAGGAGTTACTGGCCAGGACTTCCAACCTGTCCCTTTGTGGCTCTCTCATACTTTGTCTAGGAAATCTCTTCATCTCTCCCCCCACCTTATCCGTCCAGTAACATACCTTGGAATTCATAGCAAAGAAGAAGGAAAACATGCACATAGTTTATTTTAAGAAGGCAAAACATGTCTTTTCTTTTAACATCAAATCTGCATTGAGCAGACCCAGGACTTGTGTGTGTGTGCGTGCAACCATTTTCACTTCTATGAAGGCATACGTTCCAACACCTCATTTTTTTTACCTGTACTGAACAGACCCACAGACATTTTGCTGTCAGCATATATTTTGTTCCTACCCTTGCCCCCCATCCTAGCCTTTTAAAAAATAATTTCTTACTTGCAAAGAAGACTAAGAAGGGCAAGGCACAGATGAAGAGATTTTTCATCCTTTCACACACACTCCCTCCAGCCATATTTCCTTGTGCAACAAAGGAGATTCGTTTAAGGAAGCTCTCCCTTGTCCATGTATCCCTTGCTACCAGTGGCAACCAGATATGCATCCAGATGGATGTGGCAGAGCTTGGAAAAGTTACTTTTTTGAACTACAACTCCCATCAGCCCCAGCCAGCTTGGCCAATGGATTGGGCTGATGGGAGTTGTAGTTCAAAAAAGTAACTTTTCCAAGCTCTGGGATGTGGAAGCATCCCCATGTGTGGTCTACCTGCACAGCATGGCTTTCAGTGGAGTGGGATGTGCATCTAAGACGCATTCCATTATGCACTGCAGATGGGTAAACTGTCAGTTGTGACTTGATCAACAAGCACTACAAGAAGCTCTCATCTGGACACACCTCAGCAGTCCTTAGTATGTTTATGCAGAAATAATTCCCCCTGAGGACAATGAAACTTTCTTTCTAGTAAGTATGCCTAGGAGTTTAGACTTAGCTACTAAACATTATACTGCATTACAAGTTGCATGAAATAGTACAGCAAGTACTCTTTTATAACTTAATATTGACAAAAAGAGGTTCTTCACACAGTACATAGTTGAACTATGAAATTTGCTCCCACAAGATGGGATGATGGCCACCAACTTGAATGGCTTCCTCTTTCAACAAGCCTTTTAAGTAGAGACCTTATCCCATTCTGCATCTGTGTGGGAATTACTTTTTTAGATGTTTTTAAAGCTTTTTTTAAAAATGTTTTTAAAGATGCTTTGTTTTAATATATTTTTAAAGATGTTTTGTTTTAATAGGTTTTGTCTTTTGTTTTTAAGATGTTTTAGAGCGTTTTTAGTGTTTTTGTTTGCCCCTCTGGGCTCCTTCTAGGAGGAAGGGCAGGTATAAATTTAATAAATAAAAGCAGATTAGACAAATTCATGGAAGATCAGGCTATCCGTGGCTACTACTCATGATGGCTATAGGCTGCCTCTAGGGACTCCTCCAGACAACCTGTTTACTGAGCATTCATCCTGATTTTCTTGGACAATGTTTATGCAGAGGTTAGACTATACCCGATCTTTATTAAGCATCCATTCTAATTCATTGGCAGGGAGGTTACATGACACACATTGATCCAGCTGGGCTCATAATGCGCATGGAGGTAGGCTCTTGTCTGCGTATTCTTAGCTGATGGAAAACCATGTGTGCCAATGAGTGCTGCATAAAAGAAGCTGAAATTGTACCATTCGTACCAATACACTGTTCAAAAGGAGGAGTCTGGACGGGACTCATAAGAAGAGTGCTGCCGGACCAGGCCAAAGACCCATCTAGTCTAGCATCCTGTTCTCACAGATACCTGAGGATAAGCCCATAAGCAGGACCTGAGTGAACAGCGCTTGTCCTGCCTGTGATCCCTAGCAACTGTTGTTCAGAGGCATACTAGGAAGTACATAGTCTCAGTGCCCCCACAAACACCTGATCAACATCAATTACTATTCTGGCTGCTCTACATATGCACTGCTGGATCCGCACCAGAGTGTGCTTGCTATCCTCTCCATAGAAATGAATCCATTTATTGGTAGGGTTTATTTCTCAGGTTGCCATGCGAGTTTATTGTCCACATTTTCATTAATTTCCAGTAATCACATTTCTCCCCTCATAATATATGTTTCATTGTGTTTTTTTTTGACGCTCAAAAGTCATCCTTCTCCCTACTCATTAATAGCTTTCCTCAAAAGGAGGCTATAAAATTAAGACCCAGTAATAATATAAAAAAATACAGAGAATAGGATAATATTTTCTGTGTGTGTTAAAACAGCAAATTCTCAATATAACTGTAATTGATTTTAAAGCAATTGTAGAATTATGAACTCCAGATATTAAAATAGGCTCAAGATGAACGGCAAGACTGAACTGAAAAAAATAAAGGGGTTGGTCTTATTTTGTTCTTGGGTCATGTGAGGGTGAGGGTTGAAAAAAGTGGAGTGAACAGAGAGATGC
Source organism: Rhineura floridana (assembly GCF_030035675.1). Classification (NCBI taxonomy): domain Eukaryota; kingdom Metazoa; phylum Chordata; class Lepidosauria; order Squamata; family Rhineuridae; genus Rhineura; species Rhineura floridana. The sequence continues at coordinate 131,137,423 of NC_084481.1, read as the reverse complement.
GCCTGGAACCTTCCTTGTCGGTTCTCAGGCACCAGGCTAAGTCCTTTTTGTTTTCTCAGGTATTTGGTAATGGACAGAGCAATCCAAATGCTGGGGAGCCGATGGAAGGGGGACTGGCAGAGGAAGAGCTGGCAGAAAGCTCTGCATGATCCTCCTCCCATTCAGAAGCTGCTGGCTCAGCTTAATGCTGGCTCCATTGGCAGCCATGTGCATGAGCTGCCTGGGGAGTGCCAGCTCTGACAAACAGGCCTCCCGAGGAGTAAGCACTCCCCTTTGGCCACAATGGGAATTTAGGAAGATTATTTTACTGTGCCGGCCTTTTGGCTGTTGGAGTTTGGGGGGGATTGGGACCTGGGGGAGGGGTCTGAACATGAGGACGATCTTGCGTAAGTCCCCCCTTGCAGCTCATCCCTCATCACACCCCAGAACACCTCATTTTGGGGGCTGCTGCCAGCCCTCTGTCCACCGCGCTGGCCGTCCCCAGTGGACCCCCAGCAGCACCAGCAGGCTCCTAGCAGCACTATGACTCAGCTGCGGTGGATGGCTACTGCCAGCACAGGCCGACAGAGGCCAGCACAGCCGGGAGCCTGCTGGTGCAGCTGCTGATGCGTGGCACCCAATTCATCCCAGCCTGGCAGAAAGGTGAGTTGGATTGCACCCTAAGCTTCCTATGGTGGTGCTCCTCTTTTAGTGGGGCGGGCAGGAATTATCCTTATTAATATGTTGCTAGATGAGCATTTTATGTATTTTGTACTGTTTATTTTTAAATGTTTCTGCTTTCCATTTTTTAATGTGGTGAACGTTATTGTATAAAGTGACGGATAAATGGAATCAATAATAACCATAACAATAATAACAGCAACTTGCCAAAGGGAAGTCAACTGTCCATTGGACTATTTCACATTTTTGGAACTAAGTTTCTTGGGGATCCCATTATGTCCCATCTTTGGAATGAAGTGGTTCGCTGAATCAGTGTGAAGTGGTGGTGGTGGAAAGGCTGTATCTCAAGGTGAAATTCCAAATCATCAAAAACACTGCCAGTGAAAATGGCAGCCCTCTTTCTTCCCCCATAACACGGATAGCTAATGTGGTGCCCTCCAAATGTTGTGAACCAGAACTCCCATCAGCATGGCCAATGATCATGGATGATGGGAGTTGTAGTCCACACAGCATCTGGAGGGCACCATATTGGTTACCCCTGTTCTATTACATACTGTAGTTCAGTTTACCTTGCGTCCTGATGGCCTTTTCACTTCCAAACATCCATTCCTTATGCCACTTGCACAATGGGTCTTCCCCCGTGGGCACCTCGCATTATCCCCAAATCTGCTCCAGAGGGTTGGAGGAACAAATTTAGGGGGCATGAGGGAGGAGAGAGGAACTACGTTCTGTTTATCAAGGAGGAATCCATGCACTGATGGAACATTCATGTTAGCACTACATTGAACACAACCTCATATCAGAACATGGGGTAGGTTGGACTATATTTTAGGGGGATGGGGTATGACATTGGGTGGCTCCCTGTATTGAAGCAGTCCTGTGTTTCTGACAGACTGCATTTTCAGCCCATACAACATTTCTAGAAAATTCTAAATACACTTAACACCTCACTGCTTCTTCTCTTGTTCAATGTCAGGGTCTCATTTGTTAAATGCAGATATTACCAATGACTAGTCAATGCTAGACTCTAGTGCCCCTTCCTGCCAAAAGCTGCTTTCATTAAAACTAAAGTTTCAATATATATTACATTCAGATTTTTAACCGAAGTCTGTCAAACATATTATGACTCCTTATAAATAAACATTGGCTTGTTTGAAAAATCATGTTAATTTTCTTGGATTGTGGCCATATATTCCAAGGTGCATTACTCCATTAAATATCCAAACAGTACCCTGGACAGAAGATCAGGGCCATTTTTCATGTACACCCAGCCAGTCTCCTTTTTTCTTAGAACTGCTGCTGCATCAGCATTAACAAAGGTTTGTGCTAGCAAAGAGTTAAAAGCTTTTCTTGTGTTCTTACTGGGTTGTAAAAGGAACTGCTGGAGCTGATCAATGACCACTGTTAAGACCTGGAAACCAATTATAAACTTGAAATTTGTGATGAACAAAGCTCCGAAATGCTGGGATGAAAACTACTGAATTAGTTCAGTTCATTAAAATCATTAATAGTCATGAAATGAAAACCACCAGAGTCCAAAAAGGCTTAATGCCCTATCCATATTAATTAGACGGGAGCAAATCTGAAGTGAAAAGCAGCACATGCTTTGTAGAATTAGCAATTGCTCTCTACAGACTACACAGATCTCTATTAAAATTCAGTTTAATTAAAATTGATCACGTTAAGAAACTGATGTGGTTAATTAACTGAATTCCTAGACTCCTTTTCATACATTTCACAGATGCATTGTATGCCGCTTTCCTGGGTGACAGCTTGTGTTGCACAGAGAAAATCTTGATTTCACAGGTTAACTCTGCATGTTCCATGGGGTCTGAAGTTACACTGAATCCATCCGGAGTGGCTTTGGAGGCAAAAAGGTCTCTGGACTTGTAAAAATCCATCTGCAAGAAAACTCCACCTGCAAATCACAATTGGCCACTTACCGTTTAGGGAAATGCAGGTGTGTGAGGACACATCTGTCTAAAGATGTCTTATAGAGAGCAACCTGAGCTAACAAAATATGCTCAAGATGTTTATACCAGTGTACATTTGTTGAGAATCCCACCCCAACAATTAAATAACAAAAGTGGGAATTTAGAAATGCTGGATGACCCCACTGCTCCAACACAGTGATTCCAGTGACCAGAAAGCATGGGTCTTTTAGACCGTACACGAGGCCCCAGTTTTTAATTTCTTTTGTTCACTATGGACATCTTCTAGGTTACCTGGTATTAGCACCAAACAAGTGGATCAGGGAGCCATCATTTAAATTTCCCACAGTGCTCCTGATGCAATGTCACTCTGGGGCATTGTATATATATATGTATATATATATATATATACATGGACTGCCTTCAAGTCGATCCCAACTTATGGCGACCCTATGAATAGGGTTTTCATGGTAAGTGGTATTCACAGGTGGTTTACCATTGCCTTCCTCTGAGGCTGAGAGGGAGTGACTGGCCCATGGTCACCCAGTGAGCTTCATGACTATGTGGGGATTCGAACCCTGGTCTCCGAGGTCATGGTCCATCACTCTAACCACTATGCCACACTGGCTCTCATATTACATTTATAGCAATATCTTATTGTTATTATTTAGCAAAGGATGCCAAAAGTTATGTATTGCTTCTTTTAAGAAATGTTGGAATTACAATTGAAGTAACTGAAGAAGATTAAAATCTCTTACCTGTCCCCCAGGTTTATTAGCACATTGAGAAGCAATGGCTATTTAACTGTGCATTGATTTAGATCCCTATTCTTTTGAACTCTCACCTTCACCACCACTACCCCACAGTCACCGTTTTGCAAAGTGACATCTGACTAGAATACATGGCATACAGCTGACTTCTAATTCCCCAGTGGCCAAACCTGTTAAACTTTTGGCCTGTGTCAGTAAGATGACTGTAGTTCAAGCAATGTAAAATACACACATTCAATCACTTCCCTGCTCCCTAAAGGCACGAGGCTTCTTATCATGGAGAAGCAGGAGTTCCACACTGATCTGCTGGAGAGCTAAGTGTCTTTAGAGCCTCTTCAGGAAATTGAATATTCACTGCATGAAAGCAGAGCACAAGGGACCATAACAGAAACTCCCATGATAGTGTTTATGAGTAACTGTTCCTTTGTTTTCATGAATAAGGCCAGACTAGAAAGAACCATGGCATTAAACTGGCCCTGATACTGACAGCCTCTCCCAATGATAATTTTATCCAGTGGGGTTAGCAGAAGAAATATCTCAGAGGTTCTGTTAGCGTTGTAGCTCCCCTTTTCTTCTGTCAACCATACCCATTTAGCCTCTCCACCCCCATCTTTGGACACGAAACAGATGTGTGTGTTACATAATGCAAAGATTGCCAACGTGGGTCTCACGAGTGTCAGTGTGCCTGCCGGTAACTGCTATGGTGCCCATGAAAGATCTTTGTAAATATTCCCACAGCAATTTATAGCAAGTGTGTGGAGAACTCATGGCCCTCTGGGTGTTGTTGGACTCCATCTCCCATAATCCTTGATCAACCATTGGCCATGCTGGTTGGGGCTGATGGGAGTTGGCGTCCAACCACATCTGGAGGGCCATGGATTCCAGAGCTTGGAAAAGTTACTTTTTTGAACTACAACTCCCATCAGCCCTAGCCAGCATGGCCACTGGATTGGGCTGATGGGAGTTGTAGTTCAAAAAAGTAACTTTTCCAAGCTCTTCCTCATCCTTGCTTAGCCTTCCACAGATGTAATAAGGGAAGGGCTGTATCTGACTTTAACTAGGGAGCTAATTCCACTGTTTCAGAACAACTGAGGTAAAGGTCTGGCTTCTGGCAGTTAATAATAATAATAATAATAAACTTTATTTCTACCCCGCCCTTTTTCCAATAGGACTCAGAGTGGCTTACAACTAAAAACAACACCATTAAAACATACAGAAATATACAATTAAAAATAGAATTAAACTATGAGAAAAATTAAAACCATAAAACATACGTTAAAAACAGTGGACAATTTAAAATAATAAAATCATATACTATAGTCACCAATCCTATGACACTTAATCCTGGTCGTTCTCTATCCCAAATGCCTGTTGAAATAAAACAGTCTTTACTTGTCGCCGGAAAGACGGCAAGGAGGGAGCTAATCGCACCTCATTCGGAAGGGAGTTCCATAGCCTAGGGGTGGCCACCGAAAAGGCCCTATCTCGTGTCCGAGTCATATGTACTTGCGAAGGTGTGGGGAGCACAAGAAGGGCCTCACCTGAAGATCTCAAATTCCGGACAGATTCATATAGGGAGATACGATCTGTCAAATAGCCTGGACCTGAGCCGTATAGGGCTTTGTAGGTCAAAACCAGCACTTTGAATTGTGACCGGAAACAAATTGGCAGCCAGTGGAGCTGTTGTAACAGGGGAGTTGTATGGTCCCTGTAACCAGCCCCGGTTAACACTCTGGCTGCAGCTCTTTGTACCAATTTAAGTTTCCAAACAGTCTTCAAAGGCAGCCCCATGTAGAGTGTGTTACAGTAGTCTAAGCGGGATGTAACCAAGGCATGCATCACCCTAGTCAGATCAGGCAGCTCCAGGAACGGGCGCAGCTGGCGCACCAGTTTTAATTGGGCAAATGCGCTCCTGGATACAGCAGTAATCTGGGCCTCCAAATTCAAAGCTGAGTCCAGGAGTACACCCAAACTGCGAACCTGAGACTTCAGGGGGAGTGCGACCCCATCCAGCACAGGTTGAATCCCTATTCCCTGATCTGCCCTCCGACTGACCAGGAGTACCTCTGTTTTATCAGGATTTAATCTCAACTTGTTTGCCCGCATCCAGTCCATCACTGATGCCAGACACTGGTTTAGGACCTGTATGGCTTCCTTGGCTTCAGGTGGAAAAGAGAAATAGAGTTGAGTGTCATCAGCATACTTATGGCACCGAACCCCAAAATCCCGGACAACCTCTCCCAGTGGTTTCATGTAGATGTTAAATAACATGGGGGACAAAACTGAACCCTGAGGGACCCCATAGGTCAATGGCCAAGGGGTCGAGCAGGAGTCCCCCAGTACCACCTTCTGGGTTCGGTCCTCCAGGAAGGACTGAAGCCACTGTAACACAGTGCCCCCAAGTCCCATCTCGGCAAGGCAGCCCAGAAGGATACCATGATCGATGGTATCGAAAGCCGCTGAGAGGTCCAGTAGAACCAGCAGAGACACACTCCCCCTGTCCAGTTCTCTGTGTAGGTCATCCACCAAGGCGACCAAAGCCGTCTCTGTCCCGTAGCCAAGCCTGAAACCAGATTGAAATGGATCCAGATAATCCGTATCATCCAGGAATCTCTGAAGTTGGGCGACCACCACACGCTCCATTATCTTGCTTAAAAATGGAATATTGGAGACTGGCCGGTAGTTACCTAGTAAAGAGGGATCCAGGGAGGGCTTTTTCAGCAGTGGTCTTATAACTGCCTTCTTTAAGCATGATGGAATTCTGCCTTGTTGTAGAGAGGCATTAACTACTCCCCTGACCCAATCGACCAGTCCCCCTCTGGTACTTCTAATGAGCCAGGAAGGGCAAGGGTCCACTACACAAGTGGTGGCACGCGCCGCTCCAAGGATCTTGTCCACATCCTCGGGCAGAACAAGTTGAAAAGAATCCATTTTAATTGGACAAACAGGCGCCAAAGTTACATCCACAGAGACTGTATCAATTTTAGCGTCCAAGTCAGAGCGAATCTGAGCGAATCTCTGCAAAGTGCTGTGCAAATTCTTGACAGCGGTCTGCTGAGTGGTCAGAATTAACCTCACAGATAATTTCTAGTTAAGCATGTAATGAAGGGTAAACAGAGCAAGGAGTCACCAGCTGACTATAACTAGTGTGTGAGCTCATACAAGGAGAAAAGTCGCAGACGATGATGAGTTTTAAGAGCGAGCACCAGCACCTCAAATTGGGCCATGGAGCTCACGTGCAGCCAGTACAGTTGCTGCAGAAAGAGATCTATTTTTTACTCACAATATTTATCAGAAAGCAAGCTGTGGGCACTGTTGCACTGAAGTAACTTCACACGGGTTGATGGTAAGGGCTCCCCTTTTTAGATGGCAATATGTATTACTTCACTTGCATCAAAACATGGAAAGCCAGCAATCCTGCCATGTTTGGGAGCCCTTGTCCAGTTCATTGGGGTCCCAAAGTCCTGCCCTTAGGGCACCATTGGCTGTGGGATTCAGCACAAGTGTTAGAGTCTGAGTTGCTTTCAAGGGCAGCCTCACACAAAGCACATTGCACTGAATGGATTTAAGGTTCCCAGCACTGAGGACATAACAACACAGGAACTTCTCACCGCTCAAAACAGAAATAAGGTTACTGAAGAGTTTGTGTCCTCTCCCCTCCCCACCCTCTTTGGGCTGTGCCACATTTAAAGAAGATGGAGGAAACTTACCAGAAGTCAGGAACCAACAGTCAACCATAGGCTCTCATTGAAATATAAAGACAATAAATTATACCATTTCCCTTCAAATTTAGGCTTTAGAAGTCTTAGTCAAATCCATTTCCATTTCTAATTCTACTATTTTTCTTTTTCCCCTTTTGACCCTCAATAAAATGTTTTCATTGATCAGGGTAATACTATGAATTATTATATGAAATTAGATGCAGGCAAAGGTAGAAGACATTTGCTGAGTAAATGGTGCTTGAGCAGTGGGAGAAAATATCAGTAAATGCAGACAATGGCCCTGATCCAGTGAGACGCGATCTGTGTGTGGAAATATGGTTCCGCCTGCAGATAGTCTCCTGTGCAACTCAAGAGACCATGCACAGAGCTGGAACACTACACAGTCTTATAAGTCTTTCCCAATCTTATCTGGGTAGCATCAAATTGCTGAGCTTCTGGAGCCCACCTCTTCTCATTTAGGTAGGGATAAGGGAATGTTAGTGCCTCCATGATTCCTATACAGCTTGGGACCTGAAAGACCGTCTTACCCCTTATATACCCAGTCGATCACTGCACTCTGCAGGTGAGGGCCTCCTGCAGATACCATCTTATCAGGAGGTTCGTTCTGTACAATATAGGAAATGGACCTTTAGTGTGGCGGCACCTACCCTGTGAAATCCCCTCCCCTTAAATATTAGGCAGGCACCATCTCTGCTATCTTTTCGGCACCTTTTGAAGACTTTCCTCTTTCGACAAGTCTTTTAAGTTGAGACCTCTCCCAGTCTGTGTTAGAATTGCTTGTTAATATGTTTTTTTAAATAATGCTTTTAAAGTTTTTTTCAGGGCGCTAGGAAGAATAAAAGAATAAAATATAATGGAAGAGGACCTGGCTAGGTGGCTAGAATTCTGGAGAGAAGCAACTCTCACACTGCATCATTTTTTAGAGGTCTCCTTTGTATGTTTAGAAAAATAACATTTAAGTGTCTTCAAATATTTCTTAACACTTCTCCTATCTAATGCCATGAACAAGGGCCATCTATAAAGCCTGCAGAACTGCAATCATTTGTTTCATCTTTTCTTTTCTTGAAGAGAAGCTATTGATTTTTTCTATATCAGATTCTTACCCAGAGACAATTAAGAGATAAAATTTTATTTCTTAAATTTTTCTCCATCCTATTAAGGACTGTGCCTACATACTCTAATGATGGAGTCACTGAAGGTGACATCACAGATTTTCAAGTCTGGAATGCAGTTGATTGATCATTGTCACCTCTGACCATTTCAAGGGTTAAATTTCCTATGGTCACTGCATCAACATGATATCCCAGTGGGAATTTCATTGAGCAGGATTTTGCCTTGGAGATGGATGATCAGCAAAAAGATATTGATCTAGTCACTTCAATCACTTATTTTTTCTTTTATTTAGCAATTTGATCAAGTGTCAACCAAAACCAACCATGAAATTACTTAGAAAATTGTAATTCTGTGTCTATGTTTCTTTAAAATAAAGGAGAGAGAGATTCAGACCAAGCTTCCCATGGCAACAGCCACTATACAATATATCTAATTACCACATTTCAATTTCTTATTTCATGTTTGTGCTAGTGCTTGGATAGAGCTGGATTCAAGTTAGGCTGAGTAGTTTGCTGTGTAGGGCTCCAGCCAAACTAGGGATCCACTATGATTGAGTTATTTGGAATCTCCCTTATGTAGATAATGTGATTCTCTTGCTCCTAGGTTAAATGAGGGGCAAAATGGATATGTTTTAAAATCTTTTTGGAAGTGTACCTATATATGTACTAATAGTGTATCTAGTGGTTCAGGAAGGTTTGTGAATCCAGAACTTTAGCACATGATTCAGATTGTCAATCGGGCACTATAGTGCAGAAACATTGGCTACATTTGCACATAATGATAAGTCAGACATTCTGGCTTAGTGTGGTTTATCAGGAACAAGCAGCATGTTGGTGCATGCTGCACAATTGCTCCTGCTTTGCTCCTCCCCTGGCATGAGCCGAATAAACAGACCAGGAGAACATGCTGTTTTATGTTAACCAGGGATCATGGTTTTTTGCTCCCTAGCAAGCTATAATCAGCAAGCCAACAAACCTTTCCTTCAGGATAGCTAGTGATGATGGCTTCTTAAGGAGCAACAACCATAATTCCTAGCTTGTATTTAATGGGAACCCAAGGCTTCATGGTTCATTTATCCTGCTCATGCCAGGAGAAAGGCAAAGTGGGAGTGATCAGGCACCATGCACGAGCATGCTGCTTGTTCCTGATAAACCACAATAAGCTAGGAAGTCTGGCTTTGTTATATGTGACCGTTTATGCAGGCACCTTATAATAATTTCATTTAGGCTGCAATCCTAAGCACAGTAAGTACCACTGAACAGAAAGACTTGCTTCTGAGTAAACATGCATAGGATTGTAAAAACAACAATTACTTCAGTCCTGCAGAAAACATTTTTTTCAAGCTCTTTCCACATAATATGCCCAAATTAGGTCTACTTAAAACCCAACTCTCTATGCCCACTGTGAGTGCTGCTACAAAAATACAGGATTTAATACATGTTGGAGAATTTTTCTCCTTGGGACCTTTGCTGGGGGTCCTTTAAGTAATTTATGACACAGGTTTAAAGCAAAAAGGTAGGCCTTTATTCTTACAAGCATATGCAGGGTCAGTCCTCCAGAAAGTCTGGAGAGGACTGCACTGAGGCACTGTGTGCACAGATCTTTTATACAGTACATTTACAGTATGTGACAGTGATTCACCAATCTCATGAGTTCTTGCCCACCTAACATCACAGTTTCCCCTCTCTACAATCGTTCCAAACCAATCAGAAAGCATTAGCTAACTCCAGTGATGATTCCAAGATTCTGTCCATCTCATTAATGTCACCATTGTTCTGCTGTCTTTCAAGACTAATGCTCTTTCAGGCCAGTACCTTTGTGAATGTGCCTTCAAGCATACCCAATACATTCCATATGCCATTGTTCCTGATCAGTCAGGCTGACCCAGGTACACCTGGAGATATTTGGACAAGTTCCCTGAGTTAAGTTTGCCTCAACTTAGGGTGTTTGGGAATGTATAAGCACCCCCAGTTCTATTCCTTTGCCATAGGGGTTCTTATGTCCTTATACTTTCTCAGAAATCCCATTTCCTTACCTATAAAATACATAGCTCAAGAGAGGGGATTATATTTAAAACACTTGAACTTCATTTTGAAGCCACACAGACTAAGGAAAAGACTGGGTGACTCTGGCTAACTAGTATCTTTCAGCCTCAGAGATATAGAGGAGGCAGGCCACCCCAGGATACCTTTTTCTTAATGAAAACACACTTATAAAGTTATAAATATAATATAACACACTGGGTTATTTTAAAATCATTGTAAAATCTCACTATTTCTCTTCATTAAAGCATCTAATAATTGTTACAAACTCTTTCCCCTAGATGGCATTATTGCTATACACAGGAAATCATCAAAACAGTATAATTTATCAATACTGACTACACAGGTTAAATGCTGATTGGGTTTACACAATAGACTAATTAATCACTTGTCAGTCATGCACTGGCCGAATTTGGCACCGGCCAAATTTGGCAAGGAAACAGGAGATCACTGTGACCATGCCTGCTTTGCTCACAGATCCTGATTGAGGCCTATGGAAATTCTCTGTGAGCCTGAATCTCAGAGCCTCAATAGGCCTGCAGTTCAATGCTTAACTCCTTATGATTATTCTTAATATCTATGATTATGTATATGTGGATATATAAAATTCCCCATTATGTTTCTCCCCTCTCTCATAATACTAGAACTTGAAGTCTGCCAATGAAATTTATTTGCAATACATGCAGATAGCCAAAAAGAGAGCACCTTTCATACAGTGAAATACTTATAGACTTTTCTGCTCCAAAATAAAGTGGTGACTACTAGCTTAACAGAACAAACCTGGTTTACTCCCTAGTGAGTAAGTATAGGATTGCAGCCTAAATGGAATAAAAAAATCCATTGCAATAATGATGGCCACTGGTTTATGTGGCTTTAGAAAGGATTAAGAACATTCATGGAGAGCAGGTCTGGTGGCTGTTAACATTGGTAACTAAATAAGATCTCTAGATTCAGAGATGGTATATCTCTGTGGGGGACAAACAACAGGGGTGCTCTGCTCAGGAGCTTCTGCAAAGCATCTTCCTAACCATAAGAATGCTGGATTACATTGACCTTTTGTCTGATCTAGCAGGATCTCCTTATGTTTTATGACAGGGGCAGGGAGCCCCACTTGGCTTTTGATTTTTAGCCACAGGTTTAATTGTGAGTGGTTTTTTTGAAACCAACTAATGCATCTACCCAAAGTCGTTATCTGACTATTTTAGGAAGAAATTAAAATTAAATAATACAAAATGAGAGATAAACAATGCATCCAAGATAAAACATAATAAGGACTCTGGCAAGAAAACAATGATGTAATCTTGACTCCCAGTGCACTGAGCTTTTATGATTGTCATAACAAGAGTTGCATGATTCCTGACATGAAACGGGCTTTTGTCAGTTGTGTGCTCTGAAGGCAACAGTCTTGAGAAATTACATATGTACAATTTGGAGGGTCTTAGTATGTCAAGCAGATGTGAAGCCTAGAAGTTTAGCAAGTGGTGTTGTCTATTAATCTGAAGGTAGAGACACTGTTGTGCCAGTTCCAGTGTGTCTACATCTCTGTTTTCTGAAAATGGGGGCACATGATGCTAGTCAAACTCAACCCCTTTTTACTCTAAAATCTGGTTGGATCAGCTTGAGTGCTTTTTTTTTTACATTCAGCTTCAGACAGATTTTGCAACTGATTGGCAGATCAACCTGTTGCCCCTCTGGATGTGGCCAATGGAAACACTTTCCATTGGCAGAGACAGTGGCTGGCCCAACACTTTGTTGTGGGCGGTCCTGAAAGATCTGAAGTAAGCAGTGAGGAAGTGAGGTGTGTCCAGCTGAAGGCTGAAAAACCATTCTGGCTGCGTTTGAAGCAACTAGTGTGCCCACAGCCTGACACTAAGATGAACAAAAAATCTCTCTAATGTCCAGCAACAATTGCCCCAGTCAACAATTGTTGCAGCCTGTGCAAGGCCAGTGTCTATGATATATAATCCTTTTGAGTACATGGGTGAGTCACCTTCAAAACCTATGGTCTCAAACCCAATGGTCCATGACCTTTTGATTTTTTATTGGAAGCCACAGGAAAAATTTATTGGAATGTATGTTCCATGCAGCTCCCAGTGAAATGAACAAGCACCATTCCCTTGATGAACAAAAGTAGATAGAAATAAATAACTGCAGAATGAAATGAAATGAACTTCATTTCATAACTGCAGAGAAATATTTGCTTACATTGCTTAAGCAGAAATACAATTTATGAGCAAAAATTTGAGACAGTTTCTGAAGGTTGCCTGCTAAGCTTGCAGAAGTATCCCTCAAGAGACAAACTTTTTGAAAAGCCTAACAGGCATGGATCCAATAAAATAATATTCAAACAAAAAGCATGTTATCCAAAAAGCACATTTTAATTTAATTAAAGGTAAAATAGAATGAACCCTAATAGGTCAATAAGAATGACTTATGATTTCCTTTATGTGACACATTCAGAATAAATGGTAATTTACCATTAAAAGAGACATATTAACTTTTCTTGCTACAGAAGAAATTAATGTTGGACACAATAAGAAAGTGAAGGGTTTCCATATCCTTCTTCAGGATTTGTATTTAGGTATTGAATCTCAGGATATTACAGACTGATGGCACCTAAAATTAAAAAGGTGTCAGAACAGCTTTTAAACTGACTGAGGGGGGAAACCCGACAGGAGCTGAGAAAGGTCCGGTTCAGAATAAACCTCCCCCCTGGGATAAAAACCAAAGAAATGATGAAATTTTAAAAGGGGTAGGCCTAGAAGTAGGCATTGTGAGAGCAGGGGCACAGGATATAAATTCAGAAGAGCAAAATTACTACAGGCCTAACCACAAGTGCCAAAGACACTTGAAGAGAGTCACTGCTTACAAGTGCCTGTACACTAATGCTAGGAGCCTGCGAACCAAGATGGGAGAACTGGAGTGCTTGGTCTTAGAGGAGAGCATTGATATAGTGAGCATAACGGAGACCTGGTGGAATGGAGAAAACCAGTGGGATACGGTTATCCCTGGATATAAACTATATCAGAAGGACAGGGAAGGACGTATTGGTGGCGGAGTCGCTCTATACGTGAAAGAAGGCATTGAATCCAGCAAGCTCGAAACCCCAAAAGAGGCAGACTCCTCCACAGAATCGTTGTGGGTGGTGATACCATGCCCCAGGAGGGACTTAATACTGGGAACGATCTATCGTCCCCCTGATCAAAATGCTCAGGGAGACCTTGAGATGAGATATGAAATTGAGGAAGCATCCAAACTAGGAAAGGTGGTAGTAATGGGTGACTTCAACTACCCGGACATAGACTGGCTGCATATGTGTTCCAGTCATGACAAAGAAGCAAAGTTTCTAGATATTCTAAATGACTATTCCCTAGACCAGTTGGTCATGGAACCGACCAGAGGGACGGCAACCCTGGACTTAATCCTCAGTGGGGACCGGGACCTGGTGCAAGATGTAAGTGTTGTCGAACCGATTGGGAGCAGTGACCACAGTGCTATTAAATTAAACATACATGTAACTGGCCAATTGCCAAGAAAATCCAACACGGTCACATTTGACTTCAAAAGAGGAAACTTCACAAAAATGAGGGGATTGGTAAAAAGAAAGCTGAAAAACAAAGTCCAGAGGGTCACATCACTCGAAAATGCTTGGAAGTTGTTTAAAAACACTATATTAGAAGCTCAACTGGAGTGCATACCGCAGATCAGAAAAGGTACCGCCAGGGCCAAGAAGATGCCAGCATGGTTAACGAGCAAAGTCAAGGAAGCTCTTAGAGGCAAAAAGTCTTCCTTCAAAAAATGGAAGTCTTGTCCGAATAAAGAAAATAAAAAAGAACACAAACTCTGGCAAAAGAAATGCAAGAAGACAATAAGAGATGCTAAAAAAGAATTTGAGGAGCACATTGCTAAGAACATAAAAACCAACAACAAAAAATTCTATAAATACATTCAAAGCAGGAGACCATCTAGGGAGACGATTGGACCCTTGGATGATAAGGGAGTCAAAGGTGTACTAAAGAACGATAAGGAGATTGCAGAGAAGCTAAATGAATTCTTTGCATCTGTCTTCACAGTGGAAGATATAGGGCAGATCCCTGAACCTGAACTAACATTTGCAGGAAGGGATTCTGAGGAACTGAGACAAATAGTGGTAACGAGAGAGGAAGTTCTAAGCTTAATGGACAATATAAAAACTGACTAATCACCTGGCCCAGATGGCATCCACCCGAGAGTTCTCAAAGAACTCAAATGTGAAATTGCTGATCTGCTAACTAAAATATGTAACTTGTCCCTCGGGTCCTCCTCCGGGCCTGAGGACTGGAAAGTGGCAAATGTAACGCCAATCTTCAAAAAGGGATCCAGAGGGGATCCCGGAAATTACAGGCCAGTTAGCTTAACTTCTGTCCCTGGAAAACTGGTAGAAAGTATGATTAAAGCTAGATTAACTAAGCACATAGAAGAACAAGCCTTGCTGAAGCAGAGCCAGCATGGCTTCTGCAAGGGAAAGTCCTGTCTCAGTAACCTATTAGAATTCTTTGAGAGTGTCAACAAGCATATAGATAGAGGTGATCCAGTGGACATAGTGTACTTAGACTTTCAAAAAGCGTTTGACAAGGTACCTCACCAAAGGCTTCTGAGGAAGCTTAGCAGTCATGGAATAAGAGGAGAGGTCCTCTTGTGGATAAGGAATTGGTTACGAAGCAGAAAGCAGAGAGTAGGAATAAATGGACAGTTCTCCCAATGGAGGGCTGTAGAAAGTGGAGTCCCTCAAGGATCGGTATTGGGACCTGTACTTTTCAACTTGTTCATTAATGACCTAGAATTAGGAGTGAGCAGTGAAGTGGCCAAGTTTGCTGATGACACTAAATTGTTCAGGGTTGTTAAAACAAAAAGGGATTGTGAAGAGCTCCAAAAAGACCTCTCCAAACTGAGTGAATGGGCGGAAAAATGGCAAATGCAATTCAATATAAACAAGTGTAAAATTATGCATATTGGAGCAAAAAATTTGATTTTCACATATACGCTCATGGGGTCTGAACTTTCGGTGACCGACCAGGAGAGAGACCTCGGGGTTGTAGTGGACAGCATGATGAAAATGTCGACCCAGTGTGCGGCAGCTGTGAAAAAGGCAAATTCCATGCTAGCGATAATTAGGAAAGATATTGAAAATAAAACAGCCGATATCATAATGCCGTTGTATAAATCTATGGTGCGGCCGCATTTGGAATACTGTGTACAGTTCTGGTCGCCTCATCTCAAAAAGGATATTATAGAGTTGGAAAAGGTTCAGAAGAGGGCAACCAGAATGATCAAGGGGATGGAGCGACTCCCTTACGAGGAAAGGTTGCAGCATTTGGGGCTTTTTAGTTTAGAGAAAAGGCGGGTCAGAGGAGACATGATAGAAGTGTATAAAATTATGCATGGCATTGAGAAAGTGGATAGAGAAAAGTTCTTCTCCCTCTCTCATAATACTAGAACTCGTGGACATTCAAAGAAGCTGAATGTTGGAAGATTCAGGACAGACAAAAGGAAGTACTTCTTTACTCAGCGCATAGTTAAACTATGGAATTTGCTCCCACAAGATGCAGTAATGGCCACCAGCTTGGATGGCTTTAAAAGAAGATTAGACAAATTCATGGAGGACAGGGCTATCAATGGCTACTAGCTGTGATGGCTGTGCTCTGCCACCCTAGTCAGAGGCAGCATGCTTCTGAAAACCAGTTGCCGGAAGCCTCAGGAGGGGAGAGTGTTCTTGCACTCGGGTCCTGCTTGTGGGCTTCCCCGAGGCACCTGGTTGGCCACTGTGAGAACAGGATGCTGGACTAGATGGGCCACTGGCCTGATCCAGCAGGCTCTTCTTATGTTCTTATGTTCTTACATCATATGTATGATATGACATCATTCCAGCTGTACTTCAATGGGTTTAAAATAATTTCATTGGTGATATTTGGAAAAGAAAAAAACCTGCTTTCTTGAATTTAAAATTAGCTAAAAGGATTTGAATGCCTTCATGGTATAATCACAAGCATTCACACTTTAAGAACATGAGGCACACAACCAGCAGGGAGTTTCTGGTTGTTTGTGATACATCCACCCTTTCCTAGTGGGTCTTTGAATTGCTTTAAACCATGAAAACGTTTCACTCTACCTAATGATGGACTCTGTGTAAAGCATAAGAATGCAACCATGCTGAACTAGATTAAGAAAGAATTCAATGAATCCAACATTCTGTCTTCACCAGGGGTGATCCAGATTATTCTGGGAAATGCACAAGCAGAGCAAGATGAAGATAGTGACTCCTTTTAGTTGTTTCATATGTTCCATTCAAGTTAATGCAAAACAGATGCCAAATACATTAATTTACCATCTCAATTTTATCATTTTTGTTGTGCCATGAGCTCTTCTTTTTTAATTACTCTAAAAATTAAAGATTTTGTTTGGGCAATATAGCTTTACAAAAGTGTTATGCACAGATAAAAATTCTAGTTTACCAACTAGATTAGGAGATAGTACACCAAAGTCTTACCTAACTTTTGAGAATCCTGATTATTTTATTTCTGAACAAGGTTATGGACTGTAAGTCCTGCCCCTAACAACTTGTTTCTGCTGCCTTTGAAGGCAGGATTATATTTAATGGGCTTAATTTACAGGACGGTAGATTTTGGTTGAATTCTGGGAGAACTGTCTTGATGGTAAGAGCAGTTCAACAAAGGAACCCGTTACCTGTGGAGCTGTGGCGGCTGGTGACTCCATGTCAGTGGGACAGTGGAATCCACTCCGGGGTTTAGTCCAAACTTTCCAACAGATGTTTTTGAAAGTTTGGGCTAAAACTCAGAGCAGATTCCACTGCCCTACTGACATGGAGCAACCAGCCACCACTGCTGTGGAGAGGGTGGACTCTTCTTCATGGGAAGCCTTCAAACACAGGCTAGACAGCCATTTTTGGGGAATGCTCTAGCTCTGGATTTTCTGCATTAAGCAGAGGGTTGGAGTAGAAAGCTCCCTCCAACTCCCGAGTATACAAAAGGACTTTGCTAAGCTTTGGCCCATTTGTTTTTTTTTGGGGGGGGGGCTTTCTGCACTGGGTTGGGGAAGCTCATGGCTTGTACAACTCCCTTGCCCTCAAGGCTCAAGGCTCTTCTCTGAACTGTACCTTATGGGTTAGCTCAGGGATTGCACAGTTCCCATGAGCCTTAAAAATTGCCCTTTGCATGCTTTAATACAGCTATGACTTTAACTAAAAGCAGAACACATTATGATTATTGCATTTGTATCCCACCTTTCCAACAGTTCTCCCCCTACTGATTTTATCCTCACAACAACCCTGTGAGGTAGGTTAGGTTGAGAGACAGGGACTGGCACAAGGTCACTCAGTGAGCTTCATAGCCAAGCAGGGATTTGAACCCTGGTCTCCCAGGACCCAGTCCGACACTCAAACCACTACACCATACTGGCTCTCAGTTGTTATACCAATAACCTAGACTGTTCAATAAAAATGTAGTTGTCTTTTATTGAGCATACGCATTTTGACAGGAAAATGGAAACTTGTGAAAGTTCGGCTCAGCTCTACCAAATGGAGAAGACACTCACCAAATCAAGGTTGCTTGGGTGATTGATCTGGCCATGTAGGCAGCAATTAAGAATTTCATTGAGAGAAAGATGTTTAATATTAAATAACTTTTTGTGCCAATGAAGCAGTCTGGTCAGCCTGAATGCTCACCATGCACATGTAGGATCTTGATTTACATTCTGAGCTGGGAAGAAGCTTCTGGGGGATTTGTGATATGATTCGTAATACACCCAAGCATTCTGAGCTGGACCAATTCGTATTCCAAATCGGGTAATTACAAACTTCAGTGACATCTCTAATGCTTTGCACAGAGATTCAGTTCACATAGCTGAAGGTATCCTTGCCAAATCTCTAGCAATTAGCGAAAAAGATAGTCACTTCAGCCTTGTAATGTAATTATTAACTAATTATATCACACCGTTACTCCCTCCCTTCATTACCAAAATACTCAGGAACTAAGATAACTGCACAGTTTGAAAACAGATTGGATTTAACATGCCAGCTTTCATTTCATTTGAATAAGCCTCAGAGAATGGAAGGGTAAAGTTTATCGAATTTGATTTAGCAGCAATATGGTCCAGATGGCAGCAAACAGTTTGAAGATGCTGTTGAAATACTGTAAACCAGAGGCAGGCAGGTACTCAATAAATATGACCATAAATAATTAACCACTTTGCCTTTTAACTAAAGATAAGAGATGAGGATTTAAAAAAAAGTTTTTTTTTCCTGGCAACTGAAATATCTGATCCTATCAGTGTTAAGCATGTTATAATTACTAATTACATATAAGATTAGAGTGCTTCAGTGGAGACTTTGCAGTAGCTGGAGTTACTTACAGGAATGAAAGGAGCTAGTGATAATGTGAAACCAAAGGGAGGCACATCAGAGTTGGGAGGAAACATTTGGCCATGGCTTGAACAACTGATGCCAAATTCATCCTGTGTGATAGGTTAATCCAATAGTCTAGATTGGATTGTATTTATGGCAGTGAAACTTCTGACACTGATTGGCTTGATTGGTGTGGTAGCATGGAATGTTCAGTTTCTCAGGGAACTAGACAGTCCAGTTTCTATGGGGAAAGTTGTCTGTTTAGCTGGGATTAAAACCATACACAGACTGAGGCCTTGGAAGAAGCCCTAGGATTCAAGGAAGCTAAGAACCAGAGCCAGAAGCAATTTAGAAAGGCTGCAGATTAAGCAATGGACTGTGAGGGAAGCACAGGGAAAGAATGAGGTCTGAAAATGGCAAAGGAGGCATGGTACGGTTGCCAGGTCAGAAGCATCCCAAACCCTGAGATTTTAGGGATGGGTCCAAGTGATGTCACAGGGGCGGGCCTGAGTGATGTAATTAAGCATGATACATTAAGCATCAACCACAGTTGCTTGGAGCATACCATTTAAACAAAAACATTTCTCTGATTGGAAATTAAGATAGACATCTTAGCTATAAGATGGAGCCTGGGTAGGGAACATTTAATTTAGCCTACTTGCTTCTGGCAAGAAGGGTTTAAGTGCCTTCAGGCCAGGCCAGTAATCAGAGGCCAATGGAGAAAGAAAGCCTAGTGTTGTGGAGATGTTAGATGGGAGCACTCGGGAGTAAAGATGGATGTCCCTGAAGGCTGCAATTCTAAACACACTTACTAAGGAACTAAGCCCCATTGAACTCAATAGGACTTACTTCTGAGAAGACATAGTTTGGATTGTGTTGTTGGTTAATCTTGTCTAGGGATCCCCTGCAAAGATATCCATATCCAAAGAGGGTTGGCAACCCCCTGCCAGGAATGCCCTGCCCCTATCTTTTAACATGGCTGCTCCAAACTTCTTTACAGATTTGACCCTTCACTTCAGAAAGAGGTCTCAGAAATGAGTACGAGTAAGAAGATTCTCTACCCTTTCCTGCCTACCCTGTGGACTTATAAACTCACTTTGACAGCTGATCCAATTCCAGTGAATAATAACTGACAGAGAGAAAACACACATGGTTTGGTCTACCTTCAAAGGCAGCAGCTTGGTAACAACAACAATTGCAGCCACGCTGCCCAGTATGTGAATTCTCTTCTACCACTATTGGGCAAGAAACAAACCATCATGCAACCAACAAGGTGCAACAACAGTGGGTTTAAGGGGGATGAGCTAAGCGCATGGAACCACTGCTGTTGCTTCTATGGATGTAAGTAAGTGAGGTTAACGGTAAATAAAATGCAAATAGAAAAAGAAAAAGACAGTGATGATTTCCTAAATACAATACCATACCAACCACAATGAGATTCCTATGAGTAAGGGAGAAAACTCTGCATCCCACAACCAGTCAGCATTCCTTACCAAAACTAAAATAATCCTGGCAGCCAGTCAGCCAACGTCACAGAAATCCTCTTGCAGCACAATCTGACTGAGGGGCTGCAGTTAGTGCAGAACGCTGTGGCACGATTGCTGACATGAGTGAAACTCTATCATACCTCTGCTCTGAAATATGCGCTGGTTGCCAATTTGCTTCCAGGCCAAGTTCAAGGTATGCTTTCCATGTTACGGGTGCCACATAGTAGTTGTCCTGTTCTTTTATGAAATCAGTTCTTTAGTGTGGCAGCAGCTACGCTTTGGAACTCACTGCCTATTGACATTGCACTCTTTTTGGCACCTGCTAAAAACATTTTTGTTTACGCAAGCCTAACCAGGCATGTGAGTTTTATCTGTTTTTAACTTGTTGATGGTTTTATTATTTTGAATGTTTTTAAATATCTGTCTTTAACTGTTTTGCTAATAATTTTATTGTTTTAATTCCTTATGTAAACTGCTTTGAGGTTTTTTACAATAAAGTGGTATATAAATGTTGTAAATAAAATACATAAACAAATTTCAGAGTCACTGTGGCCCTTGTGTCTCTTCCCTCTTTTAGGAACAAAGGAATCAGGCCATTTGGTACCATCTAATTCAGTACTGATGACTTGGCCAGCATTGGCTCTCCAGGATTCCAGGCAATAGTCTTCCAGAAATTGAATTTTGGACCTTTCCATGCAAAACATATGCCCTACCACTGAGCTGCAACCCTTCCCCTTTAAAAAAGTATCTTTTAAAGTTGCTCTTTTCAATTCACTAATGAATGCACATTGCACCTAGTACAGATCCACACCATTCATTTAAAGCACATTCATTTGAAGCACATGAATTCCACCACATAATCATGGTAACTGTCGTTTGTTAAGGGTGGTGGGAACTATAATGGTGAGAGGGAAATTACACTTCTCAGGATTCTTTAGGGGAATTCATGCACTTTAAATGCAAGTTGGATGTGCTTTAAATGTATTATGTGGATCTATTTCATAAACTTTGCCTCCATGTAAATCATTTTAATTAATTATTTAAAATGGAAATGAGCTATAATGTTTACTGGGTGACCATGGACTACTCACCATCTTTCAGCTTAATCTTCCCCTCAGGATGAAAACAATAGAGGGGAACCATGACCACCCCAAGGAAGAAGGGTGCATTTAAAATGTAGAGGAAATAATAATGTACAATGATAGTGTGAAATCAGATACTTATCAGGACATAGTATGAAGAAATATTTATATAAGAATGACTGTCAGAGATGTTTATTACTATACAACCTGTAAAGATATTTATAGTGCAATCCTGTGATTGTTTACTCAGAAGTAAGTCCCAATGTATTCAGTGGGGCTCACTCAAATAGGGAAGCATCACTCACTCAACCCAAAATTCAGAATCATGCCACTTCAAGCTGTTGTGCAACTGTTTATACTTGTTGTATGGTTATTGGATTTTTAAGGGATTTATTTCTTATTGTGAGGTGTCTTGGTTTCCAGTTGGCAACCCTACCTCACAGGGTTGTTGGAAAGACTCCATACACACATACTGGACATGTAAAAATACATACACCCCATATAATAGTTTATTGTCAAAACTGGTTGGTGATTGCAGGACATTTTTTAAAAAATAAAATCAGTATTAGTTTCCTACATAATAAAAGCAGTGATACCTAAGTAAGCTCTGCCTAATTGCTTTAAAAACATGATTGGAGAGGGAGAGAAATATTTACTGCACAAACACAATTCTTTGCTATGTTCACTCAAAAGTCCCATTAATTTATAGCACAATCCTAACCATGTCTACTCAAAAATAAGTCCTATTGAATTCAGTAGGGTTTACTCCCAATATGTGGGATTACCACTGCAGCTTTACTCCCAGAAAAGAAATTATTGGATGAAAGCTTCATATTGGGAAGGTTTTCAAATTACTACCCTCTTCAATAGCCCAGGAAAATTTAAACTTGTTTGACTCCTGCACACAAGAGAGAAAAAGACTGAAAGCTTAAGAGAGAAAAAGACTGAAATACTTACTAAATTTGTAAGATTTTCAGATAAGCAGGAAAAATCAACCTTTTTCTGGTCTTGCAATAGGGTCTAGGTACTGCCTGGAGGTCAACAAATCACATCCCTGACTTCACTTATTGGCTAAAAATCTGAAAGGACAGGGTTAGAGCAGCCAGTTACAAGCTCATTAACAGAAGTCTGGGGGGAAGCTGATGTTTTGGTGTATATCTTGTGAACCAGACCACCTAGCAACTTATTTTTTAAAATGAAAGCTGAGAGTCCAGAGATTAATTAATCAGGGACCCAGAGAGGACCGCAAAAATCCAGAGTCTCTGGGCGAAAGCCAGAGACCTGGCAACCCGAAGGCATGGTTCTGAGGCAGAAAAGGGCAGTTGATTGGTGTATGTTTTTATTGTATTGTAAATCACTTTTGGATGCCTCATGGGAAGTGATCCATAAATAAAATACATAATAAGATAGGGTCTCTGAAGAAATGATAGAACCCCCACAGTGTTTAATGTTGTGAGGGCCTGTATGTTAGAGACAAGGGAGGAGGGAGAGCAATCCAAATGAGGGGACACCGGTGGGAGGGGGGGTCTGACAGGAAGGTCTATGGCATCCACTTGCCATTCTTTTTTTCTTTTCTTTTTTACAATAATTTTTATTCAAATTTTCATAAAACATAGAAAACAAAATCATAAAACATTCAAAGACAAAAAACAAAACAAAACAAAAATGATTAAACAAAAAAAATAAAATGTTGACTTCCCATTTGTCACATATCAAATCAGTTATAGGTCTACAATATATAACAATCCTGTCTCTTAAATCATATTATAAAATCACTTTCCTCCAGTAGTTATCTTAATTAATAATCAAATCTCATAAACATTACTTTATTCTTTTCACAAAAAGTCAAAGAGAGGTTTCAATTCTTTAAGAAATATATCTATCAATTTTTCTCCAAATAAACATGTCAATTAATCCATCTCATTAATAATTATAATAATCTTATTGTCATAACCATAGTCCAAATAAACATTTCGATTAATCCATCTCATCAGAATCTGTTAGGTCCAATAATTTCAATAGCCATTATTCCATTATCCCTATTAGTTCCATCTTCCATCTTCAATAGTCCTGTTAAGTCCAGTAATTTCAGTGTCCAATCTTCCATTATCAGTATTCCATAATAATCTTGCTGTTGTAACCATAGTCATATAATAAGAGTCTGATGGGAATTTCCTCTATCCCAAATATTTTCTTGCCATCCATTCTGAATAAGTTGCTGAAATACTGTTGTAAAGTCATATCTGTGTTCTTCTTTTTTACAAAATGCACTGGCTCATCTCTTAAGAGTTTCTCCATTGTCACATGGCTGCAGTTAATTCCATAGATTTTCTCTATATCAAGCTCCATCACATCATTCCAGTCCAGAAGATTATCCAAGCCATTGATAACTTTATCTCTAATATCTTCATTAATTTCTTCAGAGATAACGTTAAATTCCAAACAGTAGATTTTATTTCTAAAATCCATAAACTCCAGATCTTTTTCCAATTCCACATTTGTTCCAATCTCCAGGGGTTGTATCTTCCCTTTATTTTTTCTTTTCTCATCTCTGATCTCATTCTCCTCTCTCACAGGATCCCCTATTTCTTTAAGCTCCTGCGTCATTTTGCTCAGTTCAATTTTCAGCTCCTTACTACCCTGTCGCAGGGTTTGTTTCGTTATCTCAATCTCATCCATTATTTTCTGAAACATAGTTACTTCCAGATTCTCAGCCACTTTCTTGATTGCCATTTTTAAAACCACGAAAACAAAGCAAAATAAAAATAAAGAAGAACCACTTCTTATTTCAGCAACAATTGGGTTAATATTCCAGGCTTGATGACATCACAGTATAAACAGAGCAACCTGCCTTATCTCTCTATGTTCAAGAATGCAAAACAAATTTAGTTCCCAGCATCAAAACAGTTAGTGGCGTCGTGAAGAAGCAGATTCGTCAAAATAAAATAGACCAAAAAGAGAATAGTCCCAGACAATATAATATTCCTCGGAATAGAAATCAGGAATAGAAATCCCTCTTCTGTTTATTATCTTTAGAATGCACTTCCAGGACAGCTTTTTGCGACAGAAACAGAGATAAGCTGTTAATTTCGTGAATAACAGAAAAGGGTTATATCTCACCCAGAAGTTGTCCAAAGCCGATCAATCTGACAAATCTCCTTTTGCTGTAACAATTTAAACCAAGTAAAAAAAATAATAGAAAGAAGGGTGCTTGCCTGTTAGTCCGTTCTCTCTTTAAAGAAAAGATAAACGTATCGCTTAAGCAGATAGAGCTTGTTAGAAAGTCCGTCCGGCATTGTTGGCTGGACCTTATCTCATAAATTAATGAAATCCAGTCCTCCCAACAAAAACAGGCTTTTGAGGTTGATCTCTACGTTTCTCCCTGCCCGGGAGAAATTTCATCAGTCAAAAAAAAAAATGTTCTGACTGATTTATATCTGAATAAGCTTCTTTTGAGGCGGGAGCCCGTCCCAAAAGCAGGCACAAGCGAAGTCACCCTTCCCGGAAGACGGCATCCACTTGCCATTCAAGGGCCACCAGCCCAGCTGAATGCAGGCCTGATCCTCTAAGGTGGTCCAGAAGGATACTATCTAAAGCCACTGAGAGGTCCAGCAAAGCCAACAGGGACACACTCCCCCTGTCCAGTTCCCGACACAGGTCATCCACCAAGGTGACCAAAGCAGTTTCAGTGCCATGACCTGGGCAAAAAGCAGATTGACATGGATCAAGATAATCCATATCATCCAATATCCTCTGTAGTTGGGATACCACCATAATAAGTTTGCTCAATAAGGGGACGTTAGAGACAAGGTGGTAGTTATTAAATTGCAGTGCATCCAAGGAGAATTTTTTTAGTAGTGGTCACACTGCTTCCTCCTTTAGTGACACAGGTAATCACCTCTATGGTCTGTATGCTGCTTTTGTGTCACATTTCTCAAAACCATGACAAAACAGTTGTCCTAGGCATGAGCAAAGCTTGCTCCCCAGTGGTCGTGTCTACTTTAAATGCTACATCTGCATGGCATGTGGGATTCCCACTGGCATCAAAAAGAATGTGTTCCACACATGGAATGAATTCAGTGAATGCAGTGGGAGAATTGGGGAGGAGAATTAGTCCTACAGTGAAATTCCCAAGCAAAGCCAACTGATGAATAAATCTGGCAACTGAGCATCTTTTCTGGCCATACTCCTCAATAGGCCATAACAGTGGTCAGGGAATAGAGGTGCATAACTCAAAATCACTTGGACAGTCATTGTTATATTTTTACTAACTCAAGAGGGCCACATTGCTTATGTTAACTGAAGAAAAGCATTTTTGTTACAGTGTTCTCCCTGCTCCACCATTCTCTCTTAGTTGCCTTTTCCTCTTTGCACCCCTTCTCAGTCTACCTGCCCTCCTTTCCCCTCTCCACTTCACAATATAGTATCATCCTAAAATGCTGGCATTTCTCTTGAGGCAAGTTTCCCAACACTCCTCTGCTTTGATGCTTACCACAAAACCACAGTTCACACATTTTGTTTTCCCTTTCTCCACATTCCGACACTTCTCTTTCTCATAAGATTGCACTATTTAACATTGCTGCTAGCAGCTGCCCCATATGGCTTCTACCTGCTCAGTTGATACTGCTCCTCTCATCAAGTCCTTGGTATTTGTTTCCATAAGCCATGTTGGGTGAGCTATACTGGCCTGGCCCAGCTTGTCCAGTGCATATTTGCATGGTCACATGGTGTCCTACAATACAATGATGCAGCGTATGGTGACACCAACTCATGAAGACAGAATTTCATATATTGTGAAAACTTTAAAACCCCAAATAATAAAAAGGTGTTTTAAAAAAAAATCATTCGCAATTCCAGTAAGAGGACAAAAATTAATCAAATTGTTGATGCCACTTTCACCACAGCCTTAATTATCCTTAGATCACCCCGTGGAATAATGTGCACTACGCACTACATACAAATTAGCTGCAATCTACTGAAATTTCATGTTTAAGCAGTAAGACAAAAAGGGCAGTTGTTTCTTCAAACAATTTGCAAATGCTAGGTTTGGGAGAAGAAAACGTCATATTGAAAATGTCAGAGGGCTTACGACATTTTGTAGACGTAGCATGTCTGTTGTCAAATTAAAAGACATGTCATCAGTACACCCCTGGTCTCCGCTAACATCATCTGTTTTACAAGTATCAAGGGAACTGTGTGAATATGCTACAGAATTCTAAGACAACCTCTGCCCAGCTCTGTTTCAAATACGCACTCTAATCTCTGTTTCATCATTCCTGAAACTGAGCATGGCTTCCATCCTACCCACAGCTATGCTGCTTTTGCAATCAATGGGATTTAAGTAACTTATCTGTGTTCAAAACTGCAGCCTCTATGTTTGTTCCATGGTCATTTCTTACTGTTTGCAATGATGGTTTTGCAGATTGTATTTCTTTTTGATTTTTAAAAATAAAAAAGTGTACTCACAACCACCACAACAAAAAAGAGTTTCCAAGTAATTGTGAATCTGATCTAGCTAAACACAAACAGGGCCATAAGCACCTGAAAACAGATTTCTGCATGTTTATTCCTTTCTGGGTAGGGGAACACATTTATACACAAATTCCCCATCCCTCGGAGGTGGAGCAGCAGACATGTAGCTCTGGTTGGTGCCACTGATCAGCTGTTTTAAATGGCGAGGGGGGCTGTATTAAAGCATCCCTCCTCTCCCTTCTCCATACAGTTGATGGGTGGCATTCAGAGTATGCACATGCAGGTCTGGTTATGCGCCCAAATGGAGTTGCCTCTACTTTATAATAATAATAATAATAATATTAAATTTATTAGTCGCCCATCTGGCTGGATGTCCTTTATGTGTACTTTAAGCATTTTCTGTTCCCTGCTAAATATAACTAATATTTAGTGAGGGGCAGAATTTTGTAAGGTCAACTTTGCTAGAGTAATACAAATTAAAATATATTTTTATCCAGTAGTGGGAAAAAAAACTGCTTTGAAGAACTGGAAGATGGTGATGTTTTAAATGAATGCATGAAAATATACAACAGTATATATTTCAAGGAAAACCCAAGCTCAGTTCGCTGATAATGCTAGCAGCTGGACAGAATAATTTGCCGTCACAAGCTGAAATATTGTAATGGTTTTTGCCCATTTTCCTTCCAAGCATACATCTTCCTCTACTGAAGCTGAGTGATATACAAGCTTTTACACATCTTTATCATTTTCAGCACAGGCAGAAAACTAAATGCACTCACAGTGCCAGCTACTGTTACAAGAACTCCTGAACTCCATCAATCAGTCCTATGTGATGCTCAGGCCTCCTGCATCACGTCCATCACTCGGGCCACTTGAACATAGTGGCTGTCTTACTAGAATGCCCAAATCAACCTACAGCTCTTTCAGGACAATGATGACAGCTTGGACATGGAATCTGTGGTGATGACCTCAGGTGTCATGGAGGGCATGAAAAAAGTCAAAAAGGTGGTGAACGGCTTGGTGGAACTCGAGGCGAATGAGAGAACACCCTGTGACAGGAGCCCATCCTTTCTCCCCATCCTCCTCTCTTCTCCCCCCCCCTTCTTAGGACAAGGCAGCATTTTCAGATAAACTCTCTAATTTATTGATCTTTTCCTTCCTTTGGTGGAAGGGGAGTGAGCTGAGCTTCCTGAAATGGAAACTGCAGAGTTACAGGGCAGAGGGGGACAAAATACTGTGTGCAAAGAACAGAGAGTGCACAACAGAAAATCAAAATCCTTCTTATTCCTCTGTCTTAAGGATTTTGGGCTCTTCTTGTACTGGCAAGGAAATGCTTTTTTTGCAGGGGTGGTGGTGGATATCTTATTTAAAACTTCTGGCTTCTTTTTTAAAACTCCCCCTTCTTTTGGAAACTTGACTCTGGCGGGGACCCCACCCCTCCTGTTTTTTGCGCTTGGGCTCCTTAGGATGTGGCTTCCAAATGTGAAAAAAAAGTGATGAAAGTTTGTCCATGAAGAGCTTAGAATTTGTAAGCCCATGTATGTGACTGTTTGGTTTAGGGGTTTTTTGGTCTTCTAAAAAGGATCTCCACTTCATGGCATCCTTGGAGCTGATCTCTCTCTACCTGGAGCCCTCTTCTGATCGGAAAATGGCATCAAAGAGCCTCAACCACAGGGTCAATCTGGAATATAATTTTTCTTGTTAACATTATATTTAATATGTAATTTTAATATCTGTAAAATATAAAATACATTATATTCAATGGCATTGTATTTTTGTTGTGTATTGTAAGCTGCTTTGAGTATTTCTGTAATAGAAAAGCAGGGTATAAATATTAAATCTAATCTAATCTAATCTAAATGATGCAGGTGTATACTTTTAGAGCAAGGGAAACAAGGAAATTCTAGCAACTACAGAGCTGTTGCACTGTTACAAAGGTTATACTGATAAGCATTAAGAACAAGACTACCATGAATTCTCCTCACCTTTCATACAGAGTGCTTCCAGATGGAGGGCTCTTAGAACTCTTTAACTGTTGCTTTTTCATTTTCCTTTGAATCTAGAATTGCAACCGAGCATTGACATCAGCCTTCTCCAATGTGATGCCGTTCAGACAGTGGAGACTGGTGGTACTTTGGACAGTTCCCCGAGTAGATTCACTGCCCCACCAGTCTCCACTAATTCAGATGTTGCTGGACTACCACTTCCATAATCTCTGACCATTGCCCCATGTTTGCTGGGGCTGATATGATGTTGTTGCCTAACAACATATGGAGGGCTGGATTACACCTATTGGGTATAGTGAATTTTCCATGTCCATTCTGTTGTTTTTGTCCACACAGTGGGCATGAGTAGTAATGTTTGTCTTCTCCCATTTCCTTAGCCCCATCACACTAACTTAAAAATTCCCAGAAGTTATTCCCTACTCTCATCATGAGACAGTAATGTAGTCTCTATGCTAACAAAAAATAAGCTCAAATTTTCCGCTAAAAAAAGTAGAATCATTCTGTGCCCCCCCCAGTCTAGCATTAGGACTGGTCACTTAAACCTCCTCACAACTGCACAACTCCAGAGGACATCTTGCCCAGGCGTCTTCTGGTGGTGTAGATAGGATCAGAGCTTTATCGTGATATGTTTAATCAGACTATGTTCAATGGAGCTTACTCTGAAGTAAAGCAGTATAGTAGCAAATTAATATCTTAGCCCTGGTTATTTCAGGGGTACAACATTTAGGATGTTAAGGGCTGAAGTTCCCTCTCCATTCCCAGTCTGGTCTGTGTTAGAATTGCTTGTTAATATGTGTTTTTTTAAATAATATGTTTTTAATCCTATTTTAAAAGATGTTTTTAAAGCCTTTTTTTTAAAAAAAATGTTTTTAACGTTGTTTTGTTTTAATGTATTTTAACGTCTGTTTTTATGATGTTTTAAAGTGGTTTTAGCGTTTCTGTTTGCCGCCTTGGGCTCTTGCTGGGAGTAAGGGTGGGATATAAATCAAATAATAAAAAATAAACAAATAAATTCCCACATTAGCTTTTGTTTTGAAGTAATTCCCAAAACACAATCAGTCCTTGAAATACCCCTTGATTAGAAGCAGAGAAAAGATTATTTATTAGTTTCCTCCTCCCAACAGAATACCAAAATTCCTGAGTGTTTGGAGAAGGAAGGGAGATTCCTTGGTTGGCCTGGGAGAAAGTGGGAAAGGAGACTAGCTGACTAGAGATGTGTCTTGCCTTAGGTAGGGATGGGAGAGAAATCTGATTCAGTTCACATTTAAAGGCAAATCTATCAAATTTGCAGTTTCCAAAACGAGAACTGAAACACAACCATACTTTGAAATTTGAACTTATCTGAATTTTGTGATGCAGTCCTCCAACCAATGGATGTTTACAAAAATGCATACACTAGGGGGACGTGTGCATAACAAATGAATATATATATATGAAAATAACATACAAAGATGCATTGTATCAGGAAAAGTTGCTTGCAAAAATGTGTACATGAGTCAAAACTGCACACAAAAATTTGTACTAAAATGCTGATGAATTTTCATGAGGATTTAAAAACATATCACATATTGCTGCAGAATTTTGGAGAACTGAATTTAAGTTTGGAAAAATGAGAAATTGAGAGAACTGACAGATCCTTCCATCTTTAGACTCAGCCAAGCCATGTACTCTAGGGAAGCAAAGATTTGAAGCCTGGCAAGATGCCTGTCCCTGCTGTTTCTCTGTTCCCCGGTGGATTGAGTGGAAGCTCTGCAGGAAGCAGTTCTCTTCCTTCAGCCCAGCATAGAATCCCTCTATTCCATCTCTGTGCCCCATACCCCAGCAGAGGAGTCCTAACTCCCTGATGCCACCATTGGGGTTCTGTAGAGCAATGGGGCCACTGTCATATTCACAGCCTACTCACTCATAGCAACAGCAGCAGAAGGTGGGGAGACAGGCAGATTGGGCCCAGCGAAGGCTGGCTGTGAGACTGGCTTGGGATTTAGCAGATCCAGGGCCAGCCTAGCTCCACCCTTCCCTACCCTTGGAACACCCCATTTTGGGGCATTCTGTTGGGCTTTGCTGGCAGGGATACCACCAGCAGGCCATCCACCCAACTGCATTTTCATAAGGTGGAAGAGGGAGGTCTACAACAACAGAAGGCTGACTGAACCAGCAGAAGCTGGCATCTCCAGACGGCCCTGAGAGACCTCTGTCTGAAACCCTGGGAAGCCACTGCAAGTCAGTGTGGACAATACTGGACTAGGTGAACCACTGTTCTGAACTCAGTATAAGGCTGCTTCGTATGTCCCTGTGTATGTGAGCCTATAAGGTCTTGCCAGGTTCAGTCCTACCATTAGGATGGGTGAGTCAGCAGCATTTGGGGTATGGTTTAAGCAGCAAATTGTTAGTTATTTAATTTAATATGATTGCATTTTTACTACCATGGAGGGGGAGAGGTGCGTATGAGGTTTTGGGCCTCAGGTGCCACAATAATTTGGGTACAACCACAGCTTGGAAGTAAACAGTTACAAAAACTGAATTACTTGTAATTTATTACTCTTTTGAGGAATGAGTGGGTAATTTCTTTACATTTTGATTGTAATAGAATGAGGAGTAATTTTACTATTTTTGAGGAGTAATTGTAATGTTTCCAGCATTACTTTGGGGCATTACTGAAGGGAGGAACAGGGAAAGTTTTCTGCTCCTCTGATTCATAGATGAAAATCATGTGCCTCAAACTGGGCTTCAGAGCCAAGACAGATGTACATCAAAAAGAAGCTCCTAGAACTGTGAGTGTACCTGGAGCTCTCTTTCCAATGAACATGTTGCTATAGAAGAGCAGTGTAACAAAGATTGGTTTGTGCTCCAGTTGCCTCCTCATGTCTCCACTGGTGCCACCTCCTCCCTCCCACCCTTTCTCCTGTTGTGGAATTAAGTAAATTGAATGCAGTTGGTTTCCTTAGGCCCACCTCTAGCTCAGGGACTTTGAGGCAGCTACAGAAGGAGGCAGCAGCAGTAGGGAGGGGGAAGGCAAGCGAGTACCCTATATACAATGGAAGGAGGGAGTTCACAAGGAGGCAGGTCACTTGCCTGCCCTGTCACTGTTGCCTGCTACTGTCATGGCTTAGTTACCAAGATGAAAGCAACCGATTCATGAAAGTGTTTCATTCTCCAACAGTAGGAAAGGGAGGATGTGGTAGCATCAGTGACTGAGGGGCCAGCACCAAGGAGTTGGCTACTGTATGTACAAGCAAGTGTTTGACATGCTGCTACAGACATACATGCATTTTTTTAAAAAGAGCTCAAAACATGTTCTCAGCACTGTGAACCTCTTTGTGATGAACATTCTAGTGTTCCATGCTACAGTTATTGTGGCACAAGCCTTTGTGAGCTAGAGTCCACTTCAGATACAGGAGGTTCTGTCTCCTGAAAGCTTATGCCATAATACATTTGTTAGTCTTGAAGAGCCACAGGCTCTTTGATGGGTTTTCTGCAACAAAAGAACACAGCTACCCTTCCAACGGTTGACAAAAATTTCCCTTGCCTGTAAATGGTCTTCGGTGCAGTGGGAGTTATGGATGGCTTCAATATTCATGCCTCGGATGCCTCGGGACCAGCTTGGGAGTTCATGGACTCCATGGAAGGTGTTTAGAATTGGGCTTTACAAGGCTTGTTTTATTGTTTTACATTATTATCTGTATTATTTTAAATTGTTTTTAGATTTTTAAGTGGCTTTTACGGTTTTAAGGTTGTGCACAGTTTAATTGTATGTTTTTCTATGTTTTTAACTACATGTAGTTTTATTTGTAAGCCGCCCTGAGTTCCAGTTTGGAAAAAGGGTGGGGTAAAAATAAAGTTTCATTCATTCATTCATTCATGGAAATCATGGTACTGTCTCATATGATTAGTTGCCTAATTCACAGGGCAGGACATACCCTATATTTGGTCTTTGCCCGAAGTGGGAAAAGGAGTGGTCTGCAAATTGGGTGATGGTGGTAGATACCACCCTGTTGTCATGATCTCACCACTTCCTGGTGATGTTTGGACTTGTAGTGGCAGACTTGCCCCCAAAGGGTAGGGGACCAGTTAGGATGGTCCACCCCAGCAAATAAATAGAATCTGAAGGATTCCTGCATGCTCTAAGGCATTTTCCAGTGGACAGAGCCAACAATTTTGTCAAGGCTCTCATCTCGCTGTGGAATTATGAGATGAGGAGAGCTACTGATATGATAACTCCTGTGGACCATCTCTGGCATAGTGGAGCTTGAGCAGCACGTTGGTTTACTGAGGAGTTGTGGGGGACAAAGAAGCCAAGAGAGAGCTAGACACAACTGCATGTTGTATCAACCTACTTGTATAGGTCCACATAGAACATTAGACTAGCTCCTATAATGCTACACTGATTGATGATTCAGTCATTGCTAAACATTATTTATCATATGCTTTGAACAAACAATGAGGACAAGCTGCTGCTTTCATGTTCTGCTTGTGGACTCCTCAGAAACATCTGACTGTCTATTGTTGGAAACATGAAACTGGGCTAGATATACCCTTGTTCTGATCCATACATTCTAATCTTCTTATGACATGTGCTTTCACATCCAAATCAGTTTATCAGGATAACTTGCATTTGCACATTTGGAACATTACAGAGCCAGAGAGGAAAGCACAACTAACAATAATATACATAGTGAGAGAAGAATGGTATCCACCCCATTCATAGCCCCAGGGAACTCTGTAATTCACAGAAGTGATATCAGAGGACCATGTTATTTATTGTAACAAACTGGCACCACTGAGGCACACGCTAATGAAACAATGTTGTTGTTTTTAAAAAAGTAATCTAAAGGCGGAAAGCCTGGAACAAGAATAGCAAGGGAAGAAGTGACCCTCAGCAGTATTGAGAGCCACAGAAAAAATCAGAGTGCCAGAATCCACCTACTGTCAAACATAAGGTCAGTGAAAAATCCTCATTAAAGATATCTCACTGCTTTAGGACTGATTGAAAATTTTCAAACAGTGTATTATTATTGTGGAGGTAAGGGCTGTGATTGCCCTGCCACAACCTTCTTCTTCCCCTTCTTCTTTTGCAGAACCTTTGGTACGGAAGGTAGATTTGAAACAGGGAGGAAATCTGAGAAATTGCTCCAAGGGCAGCGAAAGGCTGCTTAATCAACTCTTCTTCCAATCTATAGGAAGGAAACTCTCCAATGCTGAAGAGGTGTTAATGACAGAGATTATAAAAAAGAACTGTTGAAGTACATCTTCCAAGCATTTGTGTAAAAGCCCAACTGGCAGCAGATCAAGAATACAGGTTGCAGCTCCAGGGCCACATCTATATCAGTAGAAGATCAGGCAGGTTTACAATATATTAACAAAAAAATGGAAATAGACTGCCTTCAAGTTGATTCCAACATGGTGACCCTATGAATAGGGTTTTCATGGTAAGTGGTATTAAGCGGTGGTTTACCATTGCCTTCCCCTTGGGCTGAGAGGCAGTGACTGGCCCAAGGTCACTCAGTGAGCTTCATGGCTGTGTGGGGATTCAAACCCTGGTCTCCCAGGTCATAGTCCAGCACCTTAACCACTACACCACATTGGCTCTCTATATTAATTAAAGTGAAGTCTAAAGCTCAGAATCACAGTTACTCAGTCAAGCTGAAAACCAGGTCCTATCCCAGTAGTTGAACTATTATTGTTAACAGGATTCGAGTTTCTTCCTGTTGTTGTTGTTGATGTTGTTGTTGTTATGCACTATAATCAATGTGGGTTATTTTCCAACACAAATCTCAAAAAAAATATAGGCTTTGTTGAGGTTTTTGTTTGTTTTACATTTTATATACTTACACAGAAGAATATTACAAAAAGGAAAAGGAAGACAACAGTAAGCCAGCATTGTGGAGTGGCGTGGTGTGTGAGTGTGTGTGTGTGTGGAAAAGCAGAGGGGAAAGGAAGTGGGGAGAGGCCCTCCATTGGCAATCCTGATTTATAGAGCACTTTTTAAAAAAATCAACCTTATGCAAACATATTAATATAAGGGGCCCAAATGTCTGAGAATTACCCGTCTTGCTTCCGTTTATGATCAGTCTCTTTTTCATATGCAGCAAGCGTAGTAGTCATACCACCCTGCGCAATTGGAGACGATGATCCAGTTTGAGAGCTAATCATGCCACTATCCATGACCCAGGGAATGTGCAGTGTGTGGCAGGTGACTCTGATGAGGTTTAGACTTCTCAGGGGAAGAACCACCAGTTCTCTTCTCCAGGGCTCTCCTGGCCAAAGTATATAGCCCTATCACCATACTTCTATTCAGAGGTACCTCTGTATCCCCAGCCTCACAAAAGCCAAAGGCTACAAAATAAGGTGAGGGCCCTCCAGGGAGGTGGCGCCACCACACTCCAGGTCTGCTCAGCCTACATATTGGCACAAAGCTCCCCCCCCCAATGCTTCAGTTGGGTGTGAGGCAGGGAGGGAGTGAATATGTTGCTCAAGATGGGAGGTGGGTTAAGAGATTATTTTTTATTTCAATTCTGAGGTTGTATGAGTTTCATCTGGTCAGCTGTCTTTGCTGTACAAAGTGAGTGGCTGGGGTTTTGTCAGTGTTACTGACTGACTGCTATGTTATTTTAATATGTTTTTATTTCATTATAAATATATTTTATGGTACTTGATTCCTGTTGCAAAATAAAATTAAAACAAAAAACCCAAATGCTTCTATTTTAAGGACACTTGTTGTGTCTAATTTTTTAGACATCACAAAGTGCCACTGCAATGTTCACAACACGGGTTTGTCTCTCTCATGCACCACTTTTTTTAAAAGAAAAAGTTTGGACCTTTTCACATGTATACTCACTCAGACCCATTTATTTGATTACCCAGAGGGCCTTCTCTGTGGCGGCCCCCACGATTTGAAACTCCCTCCCAATAGATCTTCGACATGCCCCTTCTTTATATATATTTCGCTGAGGCCTGAAGACTTGGCTTTTCCATCAGGCCTTTATGAACTTGAGACTTCTAAGGTGAACTAGCTTCAGAATTGTATTACTGACAACTCTACTAAATATTGTAATTTTGCATTGTGCTGTACTGGTTATATTGTTTTTATTGTATCATATTTTACCATGTATTTTATCGTGCTTTATTGTACGCCGCCTAGAGTGGCCATTGGCCAGATAGGCGGCCTATAAATTAAAGTTTATTATTTATTATTATTATTACCCCAATAGTTCCTTATGTTGGAACTAGATGTCCTCAACCAATGAGTTCAAATTTTAAGAAACACTAGGAACTTGCTAGTGGTAAGAGCTCTTCAGCAGTGGATCAGACTGCCTTGGAAGATGGTGGACTTTGCCTTGTTAGAGGTTTATAAAGTGAACCTGGATGGCCACCACTCAGGGATTCTGTAGCAGGAGATTTCTTGCATTTGTAAGGGGTTGGACTGGATGACCGTTATGCACACTTGCAACTCTATGATTACCATCTAGCAAAGTCCAGTAATGCAAAATATAGGAAATGATAACATTGTGTTCTGAGGTTTCTGCCCCCCCCCAGTAAGCCGTGGCCATGAAAGTGAAGCAGATGGACTCAAAGCGAATAGTGTCATCTTGATAACTCCTTGCCACCATGTGCTCCTTTGGGGAGGAAGAGTGGGATTATACAGCCACTAAAGTGGCTGTATACTATAGCCAACATGGATTTTTCATATTCCACAATGTTAAATTGAAAATACCCCCCATTCTGATGCTTCCCCTAAGCTCATTTCAAAACAAAACCTTATGAAACTTATAGTCCTGAACTCAGAAATGCTTGCTTAACAACCCTCTAAATTTTCATTATGATAAGCAAAACAGTCAGAGAGAATCTAGAGTTCAAGTCTAAAAAGAGAGAGAGAGAGAAACCAGAGCCCTTTTGGACATTTTTCTGTCAGACTTCTCATAATCTGTTGAAATTCATTAAAAATCAGCCATGAGCACAGAGTACTTGTAATCCTGTTACTGACCTTGTCCCATACTCTGACCTTCATCTTCTGCAGTTTAAAGGTGTAAAAAATGCCTGGCTGATTTTTAATTAATTTATTTTTTTGCATTGAATTGAATGATGTCAGGCATGCTCAGTAAGAACCAACTGTCAGTGTTCTAACAGCCAGACTCACAGCTGCTTGGCTTGGCTAAACAGGGGGCCACACCCACACCAGACTTTGATTTCATGTGAGACAGTCATGGCTTCCCCCAAAGAATCCTGGGAAGTATAGTTTGTGAAGGGTGCTGAGAGGAGACTGCTATTCCCCTGAGAGAGGTCCAGTGGCCAGAGTGGTTTAACAGTCAGCCACTCTGATTGAAGGTCCAGGAGGGGAACAGGGCATCTCCTAGTAACTCTCAGCACCCTTCACTAACTACACTTCCCAGGATTCTTTCAGAGAAGCCATGACTGTCTAAAGTGAAATAAAGGCCTGGCGTGGATGTGGCCAAGGACAGCTTTGGTTTAAATTTGGGTGGGAGGCTACATGTGCATGCTGTAGAATAAAATAGTGGGGGGAAATCTGAAAAGCAATGATACTGTTCACAACGCTTTCCTTTTGGAAAGGAAAGGGGCTTCCCCTCTGCCCAGTGCCCACCCACCCACCCCACCTCCTCCCCTCCCCCTCCTCCTACCCTTCCTCCCCCTTCTCTGGGTCAGTGTTAGACTATGACCTGGGAGACCAGGGTTCGAATTCCCACACAGCCATAAAGCTCATTGGGTGACTGGGCCAGTCACTGTCTCTCAGCCTCAGAGGAAGGCAATGGTAGAACCACAGCTGAATACCGTTTTTTATTTATTTATTTATTTATTTATTGCACTTTTAAACCGCCCTTTAGCAACAGGCTCTCAGGGCGGTGTACAACAGGATAAAACCACATTTAAAAACCAGCGAATGTGGATTACAACATATAGGTATAAAAACACATTAAAAACAGATTAAGACAAAATTAATAGAGATTACAATTAATAACTATAAAATTAAAATTAAAACTAGGATTAAAATGCCTGGGCAAAGAGGTAGGTCTTTACCTGGCGCCGAAAAGATATCAAAGAAGGTGCCAGGCGTATCTCGTCAGGGAGGGCATTCCATAATTCGGGGGCCACCAGTGAGAAGGCCCTAGATCTCGTTATTGCTCTCCAGGCCTCCTTGTGAGTTGGAACCCGGAGAAGGGCCTTCGACATCGAGCGCAGCGAATGGGTAGGTTCATAGTGGGAGAGGCGTTCCATCAGGTATTGCGGTCCGGTGCTGTTAAGGGCTTTATAGGTAAGAACCAACACTTTGAATCTGGCCTAGAAATGTATTGGTAGCCAGTGCAGTTGGGCCAGGACAGGTGTTATATGGTCAGATCTTTTAGTCCGAGTAAGAACTCTGGCCGCAGCATTCTGCACCAGCTGAAGTTTCCGAACCGTCTTCAAAGGTAACCCTATGTAGAGTGCATTACAGTAGTCCAATCTAGAGGTTACCAGAGCATGGATAACTGAGGCAAGGTTCTCCCTGTCCAGATAGGGTCGTAGTTGGACTACCAGCCGAAGCTGGTAGAACGCATTCCGTGCCACCGAGGCTACCTAAGCCTCCAGAGACAGGAGCGGATCTAATAAGACCCCCAAACTATGGACCTGCTCCTTTAGGGGGAGTGTAACCCCATCTAGGGTAGGTCGGACATCAACCATCTGGGCAGAGGGCCCCCCCACCAACAGCATCTCAGTCTTGTCAGGATTGAGTCTCAGTTTATTAGCTCTCATCCAGACCATTATCACGACCAGGCAGCGGTTTAGTACATTAACAGCCTCACCTGAAGAAGATGAAAAGGAGAAGTAGAGCTGCGTATCATCAGCATATCGCTGGAAACGCACTCCAAAACTCCTAATGACCTCACCCAGCGGCTTCATATAGATATTAAAGAGCATGGGGGACAGAACTGAGCCCTGCGGGACCCCATATTGGAGTACCCAGGGCCTCGAATAGTGCTCCCCAAGCACCACCCTCTGGAGACGGTTCTTGAGGTAGGAGCACAGCCACTGCCAAGCAGTGCCTCCAACTCCTAAATCCGCAAGTCGACCCAGAAGGATACCATGGTCGATGGTATCAAAAGCCACTGAGAGATCAAGGAGAACCAACAGAGTTACACTCCCTCTGTCCTTCTCCCGACAGAGGTCATCATACAGGGCGACCAAGGCCGTTTCTGTACCAAACCCCGGCCGAAAGCCCGATTGAAATGGATCCAGATAATCAGTTTCATCCAAAAGAGCCTGGAGCTGGCGAGCAACCACGCGCTCTAGGACCTTGCCCAGAAAAGGAACATTTGCTACCGGTCTATAGTTGTCAAGATTGTCGGGATCCAAGGAGGATTTTTTTAGGAGCGGTCTCATCACCGCCTGCTTTAGGCAGAGTGGGACCACTCCCTCTCGTAAAGAGACATTAATCACCTCCTTGGCCCAGCCGGCTGTTCCATTTCTGCTAGCTTTTATTAGCCACGAGGGGCAAGGATCCAGAGCAGAAGTGGTCGCCCGCACCTGTCCAAGCACTTTGTCCACATCCTCGAGCTGTACCAACTGAAATTCATCCAATAAAACAGGACAGGACTGTGCTCCGGACACCTCATTGGGTTCAACTGCAACAATGTTGGAGTCAAGGTCCCGGCGGATGTTCATGATCTTGTCTTGGAAGTGTCTCGCAAACTCGTTACAGCGGGCTATTGATGGTATCATTGCGTCCTGAGGACCAGAATGTAAAAGTCTCCGGACAATTTTATAAAGTTCCGCTGGGCGGTTAGAGGATGACTGAATGGAGGCAGCAAAGTACTGTTTCTTTGCTGCTCTCACCGCCTTCACATAGAGTTTGGTAGAGGCCTTCACAAGTGCATGATTACAGGCGTCGGGAGTTCGTCTCCATTTGCACTCAAGCCGTCTCCTATCTTGCTTCATCACTCTTAGCTCCGAGGTATACCAAGGAGCCAATTGAGCTCTGCAGCGGAGAGGGCGCACCGGGGCGATTGTGTCAACTGCCCGGGTCATTTCCGTATTCCACAGAGTGACCATGGTTTCGACAGGAGCGTCAGTTTTATCAGCCGGAAAACTTCCTAGAGCCTTTTGAAAACCCTCAGGATCCATCAGTCTCCGGGGACGGACCATCTTAATTGGTCCTCCACCCTTGCAGAGGGGAGAACACATTGTGAGTCTAAACCTCAATAGGCGGTGATCTGTCCATGACAAAGGAATAGATGTAAAATTCCTCACTTCCAGATCACCATCCCCTAATCCAGTGGCAAAAATCAAGTCTAAAGTGTGCCCTGATATATGCGTAGGGCCAGTAACAAATTGAGACAGCCCCATGGCTGTCATGGCGGTCATGAAGTCCTGAGCCGCTCCAGACAAAGCGGTCTTGGCATGAATGTTGAGATCCCCCAATACCAAGAGTTTGGGGAATCGCAACAGTAAATCCGAGACCACCTCTGTCAGCTCAGTTAGGGAAGCTGTTGGGCAGCAGGGTGGACGGTACACCAACAGTACTCCCAGTCTGTCTCGCTGACCCAACACAATATGAAGACACTCCAGACCATTAGCCACATGGATAGGGTGCCTAACAAGAGGGATGGAACTTCTATAGACCACAGCGATTCCCCCTCCCCGACCCTCGGATCTACCCAGATGCTGGACCGAGTACCCAGGTGCGCACAACTGGGTGAGATTAATACCTCCCAGATCCCTCACCCAGGTCTCGGTAATAAATGCCAGATCAGCCACCTCATCCACAATTAAATCATGGATGAGGGAGGTTTTATTATTTACCGATCTGGCATTAAAAAGCAGCAACTGGAGATCCGAGAGTTGGCTGATAAAACTACCAGCAATCCTATGGTTGTGAGGAGGACCGGAACACGGCACAGCCACCAATTGTCTGGGCCGAGTTCCCCTAGGCTGGCATGTCCTCCTCACAGCACCATACCTCCCATTACCCGTCACTACGCTATTCATAGGGTTGGCACAAGCTGGGATTGACTTGAAGGCAGTTCATTTCCATTTTCAAACATGATTGTACAGAAATAAATCCCATTGAACTCAAAGAGTATGCAAATGATCAAACTCACCCTCCCTTCTCCTCCCTCTTATCCCCTCCCTCTTGTCCTTTCCCTCCCCCTTCCTTTGCCACTTTCCCCTCCTTGCCCCTCCCCTTCCTTCTCCTCATGGTCAGTTTTACCTATCTTAAGCATGATTGCACTGGAGTAAATACCATTGAACTCTATAAGCATGCAAATGATCAAACCTGCCCTCCCCTACCCCTTTCTTTGTCCCCCTCCAGTCCACTCCTTCTCCCTCCCCCTCCCCCATGGTCAGTTTTAACTATCCTAACCATGATTGCATAGGAGTAAATCTCATTGAGTTCAATAAGCATGCAAATTATCAGATCTGCCTCCCCCCCTCTTCTTCTCCTCCCCCAGGTCAGTTTCACCTATCCTAAGCATGATTGCATCGGAGTAAATCCCACTGAATTCAATAAGCATGATCAAACCTGCCCTCCTTCCCCTCTTCTCTTTCTTCCTCCTCCCCTCCCCTCTTTCTTCTTCCTCCTCCCCTACCCACTCTAGCCCTCCCTCCCTCTCCTCAGTTAGTTTAACCTATCCTAAGTGTGATTGCATGGGAGTAAATCCCACTGAACACAATAAACATGATCAAACCTGTCCCTCTCCTCCCCCTCCTACCTGCTCCCATCCTCCTCCTCCCCTCCACTCTTCCTCCCCTTCCTCCTCCTCCTTTCTTCCCCTCCCCATCCCCTGTGGTCAGTTTCACCTATCCTAAGCTTGATTGCAGGGGAGTAAATCCCACTGGACTCAATAAGCATGCAAATGATCAGTCCATTCTCAGCAGACTTGCACAGGATCCCATTTCTTACCTCCCTGATTAAAAAGCAGAGAAATTCACTAATAGGCAAAAAGCCTTGGAGTTTAAGAACGTACATATAGCCCACAGATATTTTTATCAAACAAAAGCAGGGAAATTGGGCAGTTATAGCAAATGCACCAGGGCAGCAGGAGACCTGACCTCCACTCTGAGTTATTGTACTGACCTACAAATTTGTCAAAATGCAAAGACAGTTTGGGTTGGTCTTTCACAGTCCAATTCACTTCCTGCGTAGCTTGGAAAAATTTGGTAACTTGCTATGGCTGCCCAATTTCCCTGCTTTTTAAACTTTGATAGAAATATCTGTGGGCTATATGTACGTTCTTAAACTGCAAGGTTTTTTGCCTATTAGTGAATATAAACATTGTTGTTGCTGCTTCTGTTGTTTGTTTGTTTGTTTGTTGTTGTTGTTATATTTGCCACTTTTCTCACAAAAGTGACCCAAAGCAACTTATATTAAAAGCAGTTAAACAAACACAATCAATAAAATCTAAAAACACATACAAACTAGTTAAAAAACAAACACAAATCATTTAAGCCTAAGAACACATCACAAAATAAAGGACAGGGCTACAGGTCCAATCTCACGGAAAGAGGCCACCAGTAGTGAAGGCTCCACACATTAAGGGCCAAAAGCCTGGGTAAAGTGGAATGTCTTTGCCTGGTGCCTAAAAACAGATAAAAGATAGTGCCAGGCATGCCTCCCCAGGGACAGCATTTCACAAATGCGGCCACCAATGAAAAGGCCCATTCTTTTGTTGCCACCCTCTGAACCTTCCATGGAGGGGGCACACAAAGAGGGGCTTCCAAGGATGTTCACAGGGTCTAGGTTGGTTCATATGGGGAGAGGCGGTGCTTGAGGTATTGGGGTACTGAGCTGCATTATAGGTCAAAACCAGCATTCTGAATTGAGCCAGAATTCATGTTATATATTCAGGCCAACTTGTCCTGGTCAGCAGTCTGACTCTGAATTCTTCACCAGCTGCAATCTCCAAATCGTCTTCAATGGCAGCCCAATGTATAATGCATTGCAGTGGTCTAACCTAGAGGTTTCCAGAGCATAGACAATAGAAGGTAGGCTTTCACTGTCCAGATAGTGCTGCAACTGGGCCATCAGTTGAAGATGATGGAAGACACTCTGCACCACCAAGGCTACTGGAGCCTCAAGCAACAATTATGGATCTAGGAGTACCCCTAAGGTATGTACCAGCTCCTTCAGAGGGAGTACAAGCCCATCCAGAGTGGGCCACATTCCCTCATCCAGTCTGTCATGGCCCCTTTGGAGGACCTGTCAGATCAGGACGACTTGGGAGCAATGGCCACAGACCCAGAAGGGGAAACAGAGGAAACTCCTGAGAACACAGCTCCTACTCCCCTCAGATGGAGAGCATCCAAGACACAGCTGAAGCTCTTCAGCCAGAGTCAAACAGTAACCAGGAGACTCCTCTCCCACCTGTAGAGCGAAGACGACAGAAAGTCAGGCAGCAGCAGGGCCGGCCTGTCTGTTTAAGACCAGCATGCTTGCAGAAGCCAGAGGGGTGATTGTTCCCACCTGTCTGCAGAGGTGTTCTTTAAAAGACAGACCCTGGCTTCAGCGTGTTGCTGGCTACAACGTCAGGAGTGACCACTGTGTGTCTTCCTATCCACTGAACCTTGTCTTGGACTGATCTCTCAGCAAACTGGACCCGGACCTTCACTGACATCTCTTTTGAATTTCTGGCTTGGCACGTAAGCTTGGAATGGACCCTGCCCTTTATCTTGCTTCCTCCTTGCTAGCTTGGCAGATTTATAGCCAAGCTGCTGGCTGAGGACTTTACGGCCTGGCAATTACCATGGAATTTCCAGGCCTGCCTGCACCCCCACCGACGCTGATGTCTCAGTGAAAAGCTGACACAGCCTAGGGAACCACTCACTAACAGTGCCTCAGTTTAGCCTGGATTAAGCTTCAGTTTATTGGCTCTCATCCAGTCCATTACTAAGGTAAGACACTGATCTAGTACAGCCACAGCCATGCCTGCAGATATAAAGAAGAAGCAGAGCTGTGTGTCATCAGCATATTGCTGACAAAGTACTTCAACTCTCCAGATGACCCCACTCAGCAGTTTCATGTAAATGTTAAACAGCAAGGAAGAAAACACTGAACCCTGCGGAGCCCCACATTGAAGGTTCCACTGGGCCGAACAACATTCCCCAAGCACCATCCTCTGCAAATGACCATCCAAGTAGGACTGGAACCACTTCAAAGCAATACCACCCATCCCCAACTCAGATAGCTGCTCCAGAAGAACACCATGGTAGATGGCATCAAAAGCCACTGAGAGATCAAGGAGAATTAACAGGGACACACTTCCCCTTTCTCTCTCCTGACAAAGGTCATCATACAGGGTGACCAAGGCAGTTTTTGTACCAAAACTGGGCCTGTATCCAATTGAAATAGATCTAGAAAATCTGTTTCATCCAAGAGAATCAGGATCTGGCCTACAACCACATGCTCAAGAATATTGCCCAAGAAGGGGAGATTAACAAGTGGTCAATAATTACTCAGATTTTCTGAATCCAGGGAGGATTTCTTAAGGAGTGGTTTTACCATTACCTCCTTTAAACAAGCAGAAATCACCCACTCTCTCAAGGAGGCATTGATCATCTCCCTGGCCCAGCTGGCTGTCCCCTCTCTGCTAGTTTTTATCAGCCATGAAGTGCAAGGGTCAAGAGCACCAGTAGTTGCCTGCACAGAACCAATCGCCTTGTCCATGTCCTCAAGCCTTACTATCTCAAACTCATCCAACACAACTGGACAAGACAGTGTTCTGGACACCACTTGAGACTCATCTGCTATAACTGTGGAATCAAGGTCCTGGCGGATGCAAGTGATTTACCCTCAAAATGTTTGGCAAACAAGTTGCAGTGAGACACCGTTAGTTCTACCAATAATAAATAAATGAAAAAATAGATTTTATTGGAGGAAAGGAGGAGACCTACTTATATGGAGAGGTAGCAATGCATCCTTCTTAACGTCTAGTTCTGGCCTCAGTGTGTAGAACTTTTGAATTAGCAAAAAATAGAAGTGTTCCTCAAGGGTAATCATATGCTGTCTGAAAGCACAAAAATGAAATCTCAAGGCATCACACAAAGATGTTATTGGGCCAACACATTTCAAAATACACTTCTTCAGGGCCACTTAAAAAGGATGCCATTGTGTTCTCTAATGTGTTCTGTAACCATTGCACACTAGAAAACACCATGGTGTGCTTTATAAGTGGTCCTGAAGAAGTGTGTTTTGAAATGTGTTGGGTCAATAGCACCTTTAATTTTGTGTGCCTTTGAGATTTCATCTCTGCTTTTTTCCTGTTG
Organism: Rhineura floridana; assembly: GCF_030035675.1. Classification (NCBI taxonomy): domain Eukaryota; kingdom Metazoa; phylum Chordata; class Lepidosauria; order Squamata; family Rhineuridae; genus Rhineura; species Rhineura floridana. The sequence continues at coordinate 131,092,489 of NC_084481.1, read as the reverse complement.
TCGGTGCTTTCCTTACGTTGGCTTCTGTTATGGTGCGGCTCCCGGATCCCAGCCTGAAGACTCTGGCTGTCACTTTGAGAGCAGTGGTGTCTCCTACCCTGATATTCCAATAATGCTTTCTGCCCTGTGGTGGCTGTAGAAATTCTAAACTGACTGAGGATGAGGCAGAAAATGGAAGAGTCTTTTGCAAACATTTGAGAAATTGAAAGACAGAATTCAGCACAGCACTAGGTTTTGTACACACAAAAATGTACAGTGATAGGTTAAGGGATGCAGTGTGGTGCTTGTGCAGACCCCAGCAGGTGATGACATGGGAAATAGCCAGCCTAGACCCACCCAGCACTTGAGAGAAATAGCTCATCTGGTTCATATCTAGGTCCTGTCAGAGGAAGATATAATGCTTTATACTGGTTCTTTCATAATAGATGATAAGAAATAAAATGCCAAAGATGTCATACTTTGACAATCCTGTTTTGCCCGTAACACTACTGGTTTAGTTTCCCATTAAAATTACTTCCATGGAAACATCTAAATTTCAACAACAGAAGGTAATTGAATAAAATGCCACCAGTCAAGATAAGACTGAAGGAAGACACATTTGTATTTCCACAGAATTCACTTGGCTTTCAAAGACGTTTGTATTTTGGTGGGCAAGATCAGCAGGATGTAGGCAGTGACTAACCTTTTGCTGGAATTTAGGTAAGCAGAACACATCTTCAGCTCTATACACTGCATGCTGAAGTACAAAGATACTGCTCACGTGGAAGGTCACCCACAACATTTTTCTTGACAGAGCAAAGTACATGACTAATATTTTTCTTAAATCTATTTTTTTCTTTTTAACAACTACAATTCCTCTTATTCTTCTGCACTGTGGTTATGTAAGGCGTCCATGTTCACAGCATAAAGCCACTGAGCTCCACATTTAAAAGCAAAACTCATTTCTTTGGGGCAGGGTGTGGGGCCTCAGGCTCAGAGCCAAATGCAGCCCTTCAGTTCTGTATCTGGCCCTTGGGACTACCCCCAGGTGACACCTCCTTCTCTCCCCAGGCCACTCCCCTAACCAGTTCTATTTTGCCCTTTCTTTGAACATTTTTCCCAGGCTGAAACGTACCCTTGAATTCTAATAACGCCTCTTGCTTGCCCAGCTACAGGATAGAGAGTACAATAACTTACTGTACAAAGGTAGAACTTACCTTCATTGCTCTACCCACATTTGCCTCTGGCCCACTTACTGCTGTCATTTGGCTGCCCAAAGGTCACCCAGAAGGGAGTGTGGCCCTCTGTCTGAAAAAGGTTCCCTTAATTCACAGTTGTCAAGTTATTCTCTCTGGACAAGTTCCGGGTCTTTGGAACGGTTCTGGAGCAAGTTATTAAAGCCCTACTGACCATGCTCCAAGGCCCAATGAGTGCTCCAGTACCTACCTAGAGCTCCTTTCACCCCCTTTCAAATCTGTCTAAGATACAACAATGAACACCAATGTCAGATGGTTTTAGAAGGGGATGTCCTGCATACAAGAGGTGGGCTGCAGCATCTTGCACACAGCAATAGCTGCAGCTGTCCCCTCCACTTCAGTGGTTGAAATGTGCCAGTCAGCTGTTTGGTGGGCAGGGCCCACAGTTGTGCCTTGTTAGCTCCATTATAGGAATACACTCAAAGAAAGGAGGGAAGAGCAGAGCCTTTGAGCAGTGTGGCAGTTGCAAGCAGGAGGTGAGGAAGGAGACGAAGATGAAGACAAGGAGGGACAGAGTGGAGGGGCTGTGAGCAAGACTAGAAGGTGGTAAGAGGAGCAGAGGGGAGAAAGATGGGAGCTGCTCCAGAGCCTCTGGGGCAGGGAGAAAAAAAAAGGAGGCTTTGGGAAGGAGCCCTGAACACCTGGGGAAAGGGAGACAGGAAAGACTGACAAAAAAGTACAAAGCCAAAGGAGTCGGTAGGATAGTTCAAGACAGAAAGAGACAGTGGTGGTTGGTGGCTCCATGTCAGTGGGGCAGTGGAATCTGGTCTGGGTTTTAGTTTGAACTTTCAAGGAGCTGTCCAAGGTGCTTCAGCAAGGGTCACTGGAAAGAGACAGACTGTAATAAGGATGAGGAAGTAAGAGAGAGTGAAAGAGAGAGAGACTGGGGGACAGACAAAAAAATCTGGAATTTTGAAAGGACCAGAGAGGAAGACCAAAGTGAGTGGGAAAGGAGATAACTGAGGCTTTGGTGGATCTGCTTACCTGAGGAGAATTAGATCCCATGCTGACCTGAGCATGGAATAAGGACAAACTACTGAAGGAAACATTGTAGTTTTATTTATTTATTACTTGATCTATTTCCTGCCCTCCCTCCTGGCAGGAGCCCAGTTGTATAAGGTGAATTAATGCGCACTGAATTCATTTGATTTTCGTCTTCATATAGATCCAATCTAGTCAAATACTTACCTGAAGGAATGAGGGCACCTAAAGAATTAATGGGGGAGATAATGGATACCAATTGAAGGAATTCTTTACCTTGACTGACCCTGTGGTCTTTAGTGCTCCTAGGGGTCAAACAGAACATTCCCCCATCAACCCAATGAAGCCTTAATTATACAGCCAGAGAGTGGCTGTATATTGTAGCCAGCACGGATTTGTCATATTCCACAATGTTAAATTGAAACTACCCCCATGCTATTCTGCTGCTTCCCATAAGATCATTTCAAAACAAAACCTTACAAACTTATATTTCTGAACTCAGAAATACTTGCTTAACAACCCTCTAAGTTTTCATGGCAATACACAAAACAGTCAGAGAGAATCGGGAGTTCAAAGTGTAAAACAAGAGTAAAAAAATCCAGACCCTGTTGGACGTTTTTCTATCAGTGGTCTCATAATTTGTTCAAATTATAGAGGCAGAAGAGTGGCTGTATACTATACCAGCGTGGATTTTTCACATTCCGCAATGTTAAATTGAAAATACCCCCCTTCCAATTCTGATGCTTCCCATAAGCTCATTTCAAAACAAAACTTTTAACTTAGAAACACTTGCTTAACAACCCTCTAAATTTTCATGATGATAAACAAAACAGTCAGAAAGAATAGTGAGTTCAAAGTCTAAAGAGAGAGGGAAAAAACCCAGAGCCCTTTTGGACTTTTTTCTCTCAGAGTTCTCATAATCTGTTGAAATTTGGTAAAAATCAGCCATGGTCACAGAGTACCTGTAATCCTGTTACTGAACTTCCCCATACTCTGACCTTCATTTTCTGCAGTTTAAAAGTTAAAAAAAAAATGCCTGGCTGATTTTTAGTTAATTTAAGACATTTTGGCTTGAACTCAATGATGTCAGGCATGCTCAGTAAGAACCAACTGTCAGTGTTCTAAAAGCCAGACTCAAAGCTACTTGGCTTGGCTAAATAGGGGGCCACACCCACACCAGGCCTTTATTTCACTTTAGACAGTCATGGTTTCTCTGAAAGAATCCTGGGAAGTGAAGTTTATGAAGGGTGCTGAGAGGAGACTTCTGTTCCCCTGAGAGAGGTCCAGTGGCCAGACGGGTTTAACAGTCAGCCACTCTGATTAAAGCTCTGTGAGGGGAACAGGGCGTCTCCTAGCAACTCTCAGCACCCTCCACTAACTACACTTCCCAGGATCCTTTGAGAGAAGCCATGACTGTCCAAAGTGAACTAAAGGCCTGGTGTGGATGTCGACAGGGACAGCTTTGGTTTAAATTTGAGTGGGAGGCTACATGTGCCTATTGTAGAATAAAAAGGTGGGGAAAACCCTGAAAAGCAATGATACTGCTCACAGTGTTTTCCTTTTGGAAAGAAAAGGGGCTTCCCCTCTAAGCAGTGCCCACCCAGCCAATTTCCTACCCTCCCCCAAGTCAGTGTTGGACTACGACCTGGGAGACCAGGGTTTGAATCCCCACACAGCCATGAAGCTCACTGGGTGACCTTGGGACAGTTACTGTCTCTCAGCTTCAGAGGAAGGCAATGGTAAAACCACCTCTGAATACCGTTTACCATGAAAACCCTATTCAAAGGGTCGCCATAAGTCCAGTCGACTTGAAGGCAGTCCATTTCCATTTTCAAACATGATTGCACAGAAATAAATCCCATTCAACTCAAAAAGTATACAAATGATCAAATACACCCTCCCTTCTCCTCTCTCCTATCCCCTCCCTCTTGCCCCTCCCCCTTCCCTTGCCCCTCCCTACCCATCCCCATCACCTTCCAATCCCCTCATTTCCCCTCCCCCATCCCCTTCCTCCTCCCCATGGTCAATTTTACCTATCTTAAGCATGATTGCACAGAAGTAAATACCACTGAGCTCTATAAGCATGCAAATGATCAAACCTCCCCTCCCCTGCCCCTCCCTTTGCCCTCCCTCCAATATGCTCCTTCCCTTTCCCCTCCCCCCATGGCCAGTTTTTCCTGTCCTAACCATGATTGCATAGGAGTAACTCTCATTGAACTCAATAAGCATGCAAATGATCAGACCTGCTTTTCCCCTCCTTTCCCTCTCCTCTCCCTTCCTCTTCCCTTCCCCTCTTCCTTCTTCATCCTCCCCTGCCGACTCCAGCCCTCCCTCCCTCCATGATCAGTTTTACCCCTCCTAAGCATAATTGCACGGGAGTAAATCCCACTGAACTCAATAAACATGCAAATGATCAAACCTGTCCTTCTCCTCTCCTCCCCCTCCTGCCTGCTCCCCTCCCAGTCCTCCCCTCCCTCCTCCTCCTCCTCCCCTCCCCATCCCCTGTGGTCAGTTTCACCTATCCTAAGCATGATTGCAGGGGAGTAAATCCCACTGAACTCAATAAGCATGCAAATGATCTATCCATTCTCAGCAAACTTGCACGGAATCCCATTTATTACCTTCCGGATTTAAAAGCTGGGAAATTCACTAATAGGTAAAAAAAAACCTTGTGGTTTAAGAACGTACCAATAGCCCACAGATATTTCTATCAAATGTTAAAAAGCAGTGAAATTGGGCAGCTATAGTGAATGCACCAGGGGAGCAGGAGACCTGACCTCCTCTCTGAGATATTGTACTGCCCTACAAATTTGTCAAAATGCAAAGACAATTTGGGTTGGTCTTTCACAGTCCGATCCACTTCCTGTGTAGCTTGGAAGAATTTGATGTGGATGTGGTGAGGGACTGCTTTGGTTTAAATTTGGGTGGGAGACTACATGTGCTTGTTGTAGAATAAAAAGTTGGGGGGAACCTTCAAAAACAGTGATACTGTTTACAGTGTTTTTCTTTTGGAAAGGCGCTTTCCCTCTGCCCAGTGGCCACTTACCCAATCTCCTCCCCTCATCCTCCTCATCTCTTCCCTGCCCCTCCCCCAGGTCAGTTTCACCTATCATCCCCTTCCTTCCTACCCCTTCCTCCCCTTTTGTCCCCCTTCCCTCTCCTCCCCCAGGTCAGCTTTACCAATCCTAAGCATGATTGTACAGGAGTAAAGCCCACTGAACACAAAAAGCAGACAAATGATCAAACCTGCCCTCCTCTGCCCTCCTCTCCCCTCCCTCTTGCCCCTTCCCTCCCCCTTCCTTTGGCTCTCTCACCCCTCCCCCTCTCCTTCCACTCCCCTCCCCCCTTCTCTCCCCTCCTCCTCCCTTCCTCCTCCTCTCCTCTCTTCTTCCTTCTCCCCTGCCCCTCCCTCCCTGTGGTCAGTTTCACCTATGCTAGGCATGATTGCAGAGGAGTAAACTCATTGAACTCAATAAGCATGCAAATGATCAATCCATTCTTGGCAAACTTGCATGGGATCCCATTTCTTAGCTCCTGGATTAAAAAGCAAAGACATTCATCCGATAGTCATTATAGATATATTTGATTTACTTTGCAATTTCAGTGAAGCATTTTCTTTTGCTTCTCTTTCACTGAATATGTGAAGTACAGAAACTCTTTGCATAATTTACACTCAAAAAACTCAAAAACAATTGTGGAATAATAGCATTGACTATTCTGCAGAATAGTTTCAAATGGACATGAGGAGTGTCTCAGTTTGCACAAGATGAAACAGTGGGAGGTGAAATATATTCTAAAAAAATTCTAGGTGTGCTCTATGTTTTTAATTGATGATGCCCACCTTTCCTTAAGTGGGGTGGTTTAAACATAGCAGGCTGAATACATGCATCGTGGGCAATCCAAGTTTGTTTTTTCCAACAGGTAGCGCCATTGCTTAAGTAGCAACATATTCAGTCTGATTTTACATCAAACTGCAGTTTCAGATTCAACTGTTAATGCGTCCAAAATGGAAATAGAGCATAACCTCCAGTTGAAACACAAAAGGCTCTCTCTGCACCATCATATGACATTGACCAATAAGAAGGCTTTGAAATTAATAAAAAATAAATTTGACACAGATTTCTATGATGAATAATGAAATATAATTTTCTAAGTTAGTTGCTCTGTAGAAACAGTAGTAACACAGGAAAGAAGCAAAGTAAGAACACCAACAAACATACAAAAATGTAATTCTCCTTCTCTGGAGATGTAATCCTGATTGCAGGTGTTGCCACCACTCACCATATGCTCAGAGGCACATGTAACCAAATTCTTCCAAGCTACACAGCAAGTGGATTGGACTGTGAAAGACCATCCCAAATTGTGTTTGCATTTTGACAAATGTGTAGGGCAGTACAATATCTCAGAGAAGAGGTCAGGTCTCCTGCTCCTCTGGTGCATTCGCTATAGCTGCCCAATTTCTCTGCTTTTTCAAGTTTGGTAGAAATATTTGTTGGCTATAGGTACATTCTTAGCCCACAAGGTTTTTTTTTTGCCTATTAGTGAATTGCATCCAATTTACATGAAGGTCTGTATTTGAGAAGAGGGGTCCAGAGATGGGGAGGATTCCGGTTTGCTCCATGATTTGGAATGAACCTACCCATTTCACCACCCTCAGATCCATGTGTGGACGGAATGTAGATTTATGGATTAAGATGTATTATTGAGACTCTGATCCATGCATGGCTTCGTACTGTACTTGTGAAGTGGTCTCAGGGCTGCCTTTTTCTTTCTTTAACATTTTACAGCTGCTTAGAGCAGCTAATATCTTCTACATGGATGCACAGTTTAAAAAAATGTTTTAAACTCCTCGCAGGAAGAGGCTGTATGACATAACATGCAATACCTTCCTGAGGAATTGCACAGAGAGAAAGATTCCTGTCCCCCCTTTTGTTTTTCTTCATATGATGTCTCTGATAGCCTTACAGGAACATTGCATGGAAAAAAGATGCTTTAGACTACAACTCCCATTAGCCCCAGGCAGCATGGCCAATTGTCAGGGATGATGAAAGCTGGAGAGCAGCAGTTTGGAGAATGCTACAATAACTTGTTTCAGGATTTGGAAAAATAGGTATAAATGCCAAGTTTCTAGTCCCATCATTGCCCCAAGATTTTAAAATATGGCCTATGGTAAAGTGAGGCTGGCAGATAAGTGAATGCTTCAAACCGTGGGTGCATGCTTCAGTTTGTCAATACCTTGCTAACTATGATTGAGTTGGCTTGGAGACAGATAATCTATTATGCATAAAAATGTCAATATTATTAAATCAAAGATAGTTATTCTTGTAGAAGTGGTGACAGCATACAGGGGACTGTGCAAAGACTAATGGGTGGCTCTGCTATACCCTTTGCAACATTTTTTCATACATCAGTGCTGGGAATTTTCCAGCACATGTAGTCCATTATGGAGAGCAAGAGACCAGCGTATCAAGAATTCATCATAATATTTTGCAGGGAGTTTAGACAACGCCAGCTATTTATGAGTATCCATTCTGATTTGTTTATAGGGAGGTTAGATGATGTTGCATCAAAGCAAGTGTTATCCCACACTTTCCAATGCATTTTCCTATCACTTTCCTTGCAAAAAATCTGATATTTGGGGGAAGCTGATTTGTTGTGCTGGTGGAAGACCTCCCAAACAGCTATAATCACAGAATCTGAATTTGCTGTATGTGATTGAATCCCACCAGAAAATAGCAACTGTTTGGAAGTGTCCAAGAAAGACTTGCAGGAATAGAAATGGTTTGAAGTAAATTCCAAAATGAAATGTCAGAAACAACAAGGAAAAGGTTGTGGTCTCCATCTTATTAGAAATTTAAAAACATACTTCAATTGATGAAGCCAGCATATGGATTCTGAGGAAAGGATGCAAAACAATTAGGAGCACAGCTGAAGCCTCATACAGCAGGGAAGTGACTAGGTATATATGAGTAGCTATATATGAGAAGAGAGCCAGTGTGGTGTAGTGGTTAAGGTGTTGGACTACGATCTGGGAGACCAGGGTTCGAATCCCCATATAGCCATGAAGCTCACTGGGTGACCTTGGGCCAGTCACTGCCTCTCAGCCTCATGAAAACCCTATTCATAGGGTCGCCATAAGTCAGAATCGACTTGAAGGCAGTACATACACATACACACATATATGGGAATGATCCATCAGAGGTCCAGCAGTTTTAAATTTCATTGGCTTTACTCATAGAATTAAGTATGTGCTTAAATCTGTCTCACTGAAATTAATGGGACTGAAAAAGTGTTGAACTGGATTGTGCTTTGTGTTTGGACAATGAAATCTAAAGTATAATATCTCCCTTATGGAAAAATATTTTCCTGGCGGAATAACTTCATATAATTATATAGTTTCAGTAGATGCTATAAAAAGTACGTTTCTGGACTTGGAAGGTCTGACAGCTTAGACACTGACTCCCAGAATGCCTTGGAAAACCCAGTTTTCCACCTGTTACATGCTCCAGTAAATTAATGTAAGCTTAATCAACCAGCGGAACTCTTTCGTGTAGTTAAGGGTCTGCTTAGTCCTGATCATCTCGATATTAATGTGGACCTTTCTCCAACTCGTTGTCAAGAATTTGCCTCTTATTTTGCGAACAAAGTCGATCAGATCCGCTCCGACTTGGAGGCCAATTTTGATACAGTCTCTAAGGATGTACCCCGGGCTTCTGTCTGTCCTATTAAGATGGATTCCTTTCAACTTGTACAACCTGCAGATATAGAAAAACTTCTGGGAGAGATGAGACCTACCACCTGCCCGCTTGACCCCTGTCCTTCTTGGCTTGTAAAACAGGCGAGAGGGGGCCTGGCCACATGGGTCTGTGGTGTAGTTAATGCCTCTCTTCACCAGGGCTCTTTTCCAAGGTGCCTTAAAGAGGCATGTGTAAGACCGTTGTTGAAAAAACCCTCCCTAGACCCTCTATGTTTAAGTAATTATCGGCCAGTCTCCAATCTGCCTTTTTTGGGTAAAATAGTGGAATGGGTGGTGGCTACTCAACTTCAATGGTTTTTAGCTGAAATGGACTACCTTGATCCATTCCAATCTGGTTTCAGACCTGGCCACGGGACTGAAACGGCTTTGGTCGCCTTGGTTGATGACATCTGCAGGGAACTAGACAGGGGGAGTGTGTCCCTGTTGGTTCTCTTGGATCTCTCTGCGGCCTTTGATACCATCGACCATGGTATTCTTCTGGACCGTCTATCCAGGATGGGACTAGGGGACACTGTTTTGTGCTGGCTCCATTCCTTCCTGGAGGATCGGTCCCAGAGGGTAAGACTAGGAGATTCCTGTTCACCCCCCTGGCCTTTGACTTGTGGGGTTCCACAGGATTCTGTTTTATCTCCGTTGTTATTTAATATCTACGTGGAGCCGCTGGGTGAGGTCATCCGGGAATTTGGAGTACGTTATCATCAATATGCTGACGATACTCAGCTTTATTTCTCCTTCCCTCCTGATGCCAAGGAAGCCATCCTACCCCTGAACCAGTGTCTGTCTGCAGTGATGGATTGGATGAAGGCAAACAAGTTGAAATTAAATCCAGACAAGACAGAAATGCTCTACATCAATCATGGGACAAAACTGGCAACGGGGAATTTACCTGTGTTGGATGGGGTTACACTCCCCCCAAAGACCCAGGTTCGCAGCTTGGGTGTGCTCCTGGACTCGGCCTTGAATTTGGAAGCCCAGGTCTCGGCTGTGTCCAGAAGCGCCTTCGCCCAGCTCAGACTGGTTCGCCAGCTGCGCCCGTTTCTGGAGACATCTGAGTTGACAAAAGTGGCACATGCCCTAGTTACATCCCGGTTGGACTACTGCAATGCACTCTACGTCGGGCTGCCCTTGAAGACTGTTCGGAAGCTAAAATTGGTTCAACGTGCGACAGCTAGGATGCTGACCGGGGCTAGTTTTCATGCCCACACGACTCCCCTGTTACAGCAACTCCATTGGTTACCGATTTGCTTCCGGACCCAATTCAAGGTGCTGGTGTTGTCCTTTAAAGCCCTCCACGGCTTAGGCCCTGTCTATCTGTCTGATCGGTTGTCTGCTTATGAACCCTCCTGTCCCTTGAGATCCTCTAATGACTTCCTTCTTACAATTCCTTCAGTTTCACTAGTTCATTTATCAGGGACTAGAGATAAGGCGTTTTCCGTTATCGCTCCTAGACTCTGGAATTTTTTACCTGTGGAGGTTCGGTCTGCCTCTTCGCTTCTGACATTTCGCCACCTGGTCAAGATGTTTTTATTCCGGGTTGCGTTTAATTTGAATGAATAATAGAATTTCTTAATATTTTATTGTTATATTTGGCAATTTTAAGTATGGAGATTGTAATTTTTATTGTTGTAGTTGTGTATTTTATTTATATGTTTCATTAGGCTGTTCATCGCTCTGAGTTTCTGGGAAAATAGAGCGGGCTATAAATGTTTTAAATAAATAAATAATAAATAAATTAGTAGATACTGCCTGCAGTATAATTAAATTGTCTTATTATTTATATATATTTATAAAAATATTTCTGTACCTTTATATCATAAATTATCAAGGCGGTGTACAATGTTAAAACATAAAATGCCATTTAAAAATAAAAATACAGATAATCATTAAGGTGACTAGTTAATCAAAAATGAAAATTAAATGGCAGCAAAGGCCTGTCAGCATAAAAAGGTCTTCAAGAGATGCCTAAAGGTCAAAAGTGAAGGTGCCTGGCAAATCTCCATTAGAAGAGTGTTCCACAGTATGGACCAACGACACTAAATGCCCAAGTTCTGGTTGAGGCCAGTTAGGCCTCTGTAATACAAGGGACAACTAACAGCACTCCTCCAGATGATCTCCATGACTGAGCTGGCAGTAGCAGCCGGCAGGGCAGTGTGGGTGGGCCTGCGTTGTTCTCTTGGCTTCCCAACACCACGTGTCACTGCAGCTTACAAAGAGGGAGAAGTGTGAGGTATAAGGAGTTTAGCATGCTGTGGCCTACTATAGTGCATACTGCAGGGCACTGACCTCTCTGCCCTTTGTCCCTCCCCCTCTTAGAAAGCGACAATGATGCGGAGTGTTGGAAGTGTTATATGGAGCCCAGACCGCAATGCAGCCCCACCCACACCACTCCACTGGCCACTACTGCAAGCTGGGATATAAGGGCTCAGGCGGTTCTTCAGGTATCTTGTGCCTAATTTGTTCAATGAAAGAAGCTTGAACTTGACCTGGTCTTCTGTGGCCTGTCCAGCCTTAACAATATTCACAAGTGGCATTAAAAGTGTGAGATGAGCCTTGTAAGTTTCCACTCTGAAAATGCCTGAAAATAGCAAAAGGAGATTTGTCAGATTGATCGGCTTTGGACAGCTTCTGGGTGAGCTATAACTCTTCTCTGTTATCCACGAAATTAACAGCTTATCTCTGTTTCTGTCGCAAAAAGCTGTCCTGGAAGTGCATTCTAAAGATATACACAGAAGAGGGATTTCTATTCCTGATTTCTATTCCAAGGAATATTATATTGTCTGGGACTATTCTCTTTTTGGTCTATTTTATTTTGACGAATCTGCTTCTTCACGACGCCACTAACTGTTTTGATGCTGGGAACTAAATTTGTTTTGCATTCTTGAACATAGAGAGATAAGGCAGGTTGCTCTGTTTATACTGTGATGTCATCAAGCCTGGAATATTAACCCAATTGTTGCTGAAATAAGAAGTGGTTTTTCTTTATTTTTGTTTTGCTTTGTTTTCGTGGTTTTAAAAATGGCAATCAAGAAAGTGGCTGAGAATCTGGAAGTAACTATGTTTCAGAAAATAATGGATGAGATTGAGATAACGAAACAAACCCTGCGACAGGGTAGTAAGGAGCTGAAAATTGAACTGAGCAAAATGACGCAGGAGTTTAAAGAAATGGGGGATCCTGTGAGAGAGGAGAATGAGATCAGAGATGAGAAAAGAAAAAATAAAGGGAAGATACAAGCCCTGGAGATTGGAACAAATGTGGAATTGGAAAAAGATCTGGAGTTTATGGATTTTAGAAATAAAATCTACTGTTTGGAATTTAACGTTATCTCTGAAGAAATTAATGAAGATATTAGAGATAAAGTTATCAATGGCTTGGATAATCTTCTGGACTGGAATGATGTGATGGAGCTTGATATAGAGAAAATCCATGGAATTAACTGCAGCCATGTGACAATGGAAAGACTCTTAAGAGATGAGCCAGTGCATTTTGTAAAAAAGAAGAACACAGATATGACTTTACAACAGTATTTCAGCAACTTATTCAGAATGGATGGCAAGAAAATATTTGGGATAGAGGAAATTCCCATCAGACTCTTATTATATGACTATGGCTACAACAGCAAGATTATTATGGAATACTGATAATGGAAGATTGGACACTGAAATTACTGGACTTAACAGGACTGTTGAAGATGGAAGATGGAACTAATAGGGATAATGGAATAATGGCTATTGAAATTATTGGACCTAACAGATTCTGATGAGATGGATTAATCGAAATGTTTATTTGGACTATGGTTATGACAATAAGATTATTATAATTATTAACGAGATGGATTAATTGACATGTTTATTTGGAGAAAAATTGATAGATATATTTCTTAAAGAATTGAAACCTCTCTTTGACTTTTTGTGGAAAGAATAAAGTAATGTTTATGAGATTTGATGATTAATTAAGATAACTACTGGAGGAAAGTGATTTTATAATATGATTTAAGAGACAGGATTGTTATATATTGTAGACCTATAACTGATTTGATATGTGACAAATGGGAAGTCAACATTTTATTTTTTTTGTTTAATCATTTTTGTTTTGTTTTGTTTTTTGTCTTTGAATGTTTTATGATTTTGTTTTCTATGTTTTATGAAAATTTGAATAAAAATTATTGTAAAAAAAAATGAAAATGCCTGAAAATGTCACACTATAAAAATAGTGGCAACCTGTGCCCATTGGGGCTGGAGAGCAGGGCAGCTAACTGCCAGGGGCGCTAGGATACTTGGATCGGTAGATCCAAGATAGCTGGACCACTTTTGCCCACTTTTTCTACCGGTTCCGTACCTGTGCTTTCAACAGCAGACAGACATACTGAAACTGATTGGGTAAAGTTCTTCATGGCATGGTGATTACAGTGATGGAGAAAGCAGCTGCCAGCTTGAGTTTAGGCATGTATACTTAGAATTAAGTCCTGCTATAAACAAAGGGACTTACTCCTAACTGCAGGACTGCAGCCTTCATCCATTGTTTGTTTTACATTATCAGGCTACTATTATACTCACAGGAGCAGAGCCAGTTAAAAAAGTTAACAATTATGCTTCCCACCAAGTGAGCTAGAAGAATGCATCAGATTATACATTTGCAGGGACAAGTACTTACCTTTTCTCCTCACAGGCTTCTGTACTTTTAACAGCTGTAGGTGAGGAAAATATTCAACAGGTGTAGCTTCCCCAATAATGGAGATTCCAGAGAGTATGGGAGCCTACTCCAGGTACAGAAATGACCATTTTCTAAATTTGCTATGGCAACAAAACTGTTCTCAAAACTCCTTTCTCAAGAAGGCTTAGTAAGGCTGAGAGACAAGTAACTTGTACTAGACTCTGAAGTACAAGGCTTCAATCTTATGTATACTTATACAGAAGTAAGTCTCACTGAACTCAGTGGGACTTACTTCTGAGTAGAATTAGAGATGATTACTCTGCATATCCCATCCCCACTTAGTTTTCTCAGGTGCCAGAGGCAAAAGAGGGCAAAACTCCTCCACCTGACTTGGGTAGAAGAGGACATTCCAGCAGGTGCAGCTTGTTCTGGAAGGTACACTGGCTAAAATTCCCCCTTTTACACAACCATTAAAGTTGCAGGTCTTCATAGAATAGTAGAGTTGGAAGGGGCCTACAAGGCCATCGAGTCCAACCCCCTGCTCAATGCAGGAATCCAAATCAAAGCATTCTCAACAGATGGCTGTCCAGCTGCCTCTTGAATGCCTCCAGTGTCGGAGAGCCCACTACCTCTCTCGGTAATTGATTCCATTGCCGTATGGCTCTAACAGTTAGGAAGTTTTTCCTGATGTCCAGTCGAAATCTGGCTTCCTGCAACTTGAGCCCATTATTCTGTGTCCTGCATTCTGGGATTATCGAGAAGAGATCCCGGCCCTCCTCTATGTGACAACCTTTCATGTACTTGAAGAGTGCTATCATATCTCCCTTCAGTCTTCTCTTCTCCAAGCTAAACATGCCCAGTTCTTTCTGTCTCTCCTCATAGGGCTTTGTTTCCAGTCCCCTGATCATCTTTGTTGCCCTCCTCTGAACCTGTTCCAGTTTGTCTGCATCCTTCTTGAAGTGCGGAGACCAGAACTGGATGCAGTATTCAAGATGAGGCCTAACCAGTGCTGAATAGAGGATAACTAGTACTTCAAGCGATTTGGAAACTATACTTCTGTTAATGCAGTCTAATATAGCATTTGCCTTTTTTGCAGCCACATCACACTGTTGGATCATATTCAGCTTGTGATCAATGACAATTCCAAAAACCTTCTCACATGTTGTATTGCTGAGCCAAGTATCCCCCATCTTATAATTGTGCATTTGGTTTCTTTTTCCTAAGTGTAGAACATTGCATTTATCCCTGTTGAATTTCATTCTGTTGTTTTCAGCCCAATGCTCCAGCCTAACAAGATCACTTTGAATTTTGTTTCTGTCTTTCACAGTATTAGCTATGCCCCCCAATTTTGTATCATCTGCAAATTTGAAATGCATGCTCTGTACCTCCTCATCCAAGTCGTTAATAAAAATGTTGAAGAGCACTGGGCCCAGGACCAAGCCCTGTGGTACCCCACTCGTTACTTCCACCCAGTTTGAGAAGGAACCATTGATAAGCACTCTTTGAGTACAATTCTGGAGTCAGCTGTGGATCCACCTGATAGTTGTTTCATCCAGCCCACATTTAGCTAGCTTGCTAATCAGAATATCATGGGGCACTTTGTCAAAAGCTTTGCTGAAGTTGAGATACATTATGTCCACAGCATTCCCACAGTCTACAACTCCCACCCATCTTGGACTCCTTTTCTCATTAGGGTGGCTTGCCATGGAAAGGTACTTACAATCGTTCTGAGTTTATTAAAATCAGCTTTCCTGAAGTCCAGGGTGCATGTATGGCTACTCTCAGCTTTTGCTTCTGTTAAAATAAAAAATTCAAGTATGGTGTGGTCACTTTCCCCCAGAGTTCCCATAACTACCACTTCATCCACCAAATCATCTCTATTGGTTAGAATCAAGTCCAGGACAGCTGATCCTCTGGTTGCTTCCTCCACTTTCTGTAGGAGAAAGTTATCTCCAACACAAGTCAGAAATTTCTTGGAGGGGCCGTGTTTGGCAGAATTTGTCTCCCAACAGATATCAGGATAATTGAAATCCCCCATTACTACTTCATCATGCCTCCTCGAAACATTGGCAAATTGCTTTTCAAAAGTCACATTCTCGCCTTCTCCTTGATTGGGTGGTCAGTAATGGACTCCAAGCACCACATTCCTTTTATTATTTGCCCCATTAATTTTAATCCAGATACTCTTGGTGGAGCTACCAAGCTCATCTTCCTGTATTTCTGTGCAGGGATATCTATTTTTAACATATAGCGTGACTCCACCTCCCTTTTTATTCCTTCTGTTCTTTTTGAACAAGTTTTATCCTTCAATTGCTGTATTCCAGTCATGGGAGTCATCCCACCAAGTTTCAGTTATACCTATCGAATCATAATTGCCCTCCTGTATTAAGAGTTCAAGTTCATCCTGCTTGTTTCCCATGCTCTGTTCATTAGTATACAGACACCGAAGACCATGTGATTTATGGCTTGGCTTCCTTACTACATTTTTCTGAGGGCTGTTACTGGGCCCTATTAGAGCCGATCTCTCTTGTCCCGTTACTGTGCACAAGCCTTCATCAGTTGTTACCACCAAGTTTACGTCTCCCTCCCCCTTAGGATTCAGTTTAAGGCCCTCCTGATGAACTTCTCCATGCTGTGGCCAAACACACTCTTCCCAGTCCTTGTGAAATGCAACCCATCACTTGCCAGCAGTCCATCTTCCAGGAAGCATAGCCCGTGGTCCCAGAATTCAAATCTCTCATGTCGGCACCACCTTCGTAGCCATTCATTCACACAGAGTATTTTTCTTTCCCTTTCTACTCCTCTTCGAAGTACTTGAAGGATGGATGAAAAAACTATCTGGGCCCCAAAGTCCTTGAGTTTCCTTCCCAGAGCTTCAGAGTCTTATGTGATTTCTTCATAGCTCCGTTTGGCAGTATCATTTGTTTCCACATGGATGAGGAGAAAGGGATACCTGTCGGTGGGCTTGATGAGTGATGGCAACTCTTCCATCACATCTCTAATCCGTCCTCCTGGTAGACATTATACCTGGCGAGTCCACAGATCTTCTCAGCATACTTGGGTTTCTTCTTTTGCAGCAGTAGGGGTAAGGAAGAAATTTGATTCAGTTTGCATTTAAAGGCAAACCTACCTAATTTGCACTTTCTGAAATCATATCAGAACTGAAATACAGGGCCCATACCAAACATACCAAAGAGCCAAAACCAGGGAACCAGAGGAAGGGGAGATCAGCTTCTCTCCCTCCAGCCAGGCAGCTCTCTCTGTCTCTGTTTGTGTGTATGTGTATGCAGGAGCACAAACACTGTAAGTTGTGTTCTTTTCCTCCCAGCCTGAAACTGACTAATCTGGGTCTTCCCTTTGCTAACTTGAAACTGCATGACAGACGATCTCTTGTTTTCTCCTTTGGGTGGCAGCAGAGGATCTAATATAATGTTGTGTGCCACCCCACTCTCCGAGAGGTGACAGATTTCCAGGGTTCCCTGCGCTTACCCAGGGGTTTGGTTTTCTTGGAAAGAAGGTCAGTGGAGACTATGGTGTCTTTATGAAATATGGCTTATTTATACACATTCCAACCTGAGCTTAAGATGGAGGGGTTCAAATCATCAGCAGTCCAGTAGATCTTGCATTTTCCATCAGGCTTACAGGAAGCACCCTAAAGCCATGGTGCAGAGAGCCAACCTCTCTGCCTGCCTCTAGTTCCCAGCCTTTCCTCAGACTCAACTCAAACCACAAGCCTCTTTTTTCCTCAGGAAGGGGGGGAGCTGTCCTGAAGAGTTTCAATAACAATAGGATCTCCCTGGCTCATTTGCCAGTTAATGGGCACTTGATAGACCCATTAACTCACCTGGCCACTCTTTTAGACTAACAAAAGGGACTCATCTGGCCAGCAGAGTGGGTTTCTCACCTCCAGGTACTGGGTTCCAAATCAGGAGCTGGAAAGGGACTCATAGAAATCATCCATCTCAACCCCAAATCCACAAAGTTTCATTAGCTTTGCTCTTTTGCACATCCACAAACCTGCTCATGCATGGTAATTAAAAAAAAAGTTTCTGCACTCTTCCAAAAAAGTGTGTGAAAAGCAAACAACTGTTATGGACCAATCATTAAAAGTGGTAGACCTAGGGGAGTGGCCAATACTAAAGTGATTTTTTTGGGGGGGGGGAAGCCCATACATATGGATGTTTGAAAATTGGGTTTTCACAATAGAAATCTGACCACAAACAGGACATGTATAGATCTCGAGGCAACCAATCGAATATGGAAAACATGGATTTTGCAATTAGGTATGGCTGGGCCCACAGCCAGCCTTCCAAATTTGCACTTTTTTTGAATTTTGCAATGCAGTTCTCCAGCCAAAAAAAGTTTACAAAAATACATACACTGGGGTAAAGAAATTCACACTAAACTGCTGATGAATTTTCATGAGGAGTTTTTTTTAAACATTCACCAACTGATATGGAAATGTGAACTAAATTAAAGCTGGAATGATGAGAAACAGAAACAGGAACTAAAATTGACACATTCACCCATTCCTAACACTGAGCCTGTTGGCAGGATACAGCTTACCTTTGGGGCTAACCTGTGACACCCACCCAGAGTTGTGGGGCCCCAGAAGGGGGTTAGAGCTGGAAAGCCTCCCAAACCACCCTTTAAGGGTGGGGCTGGGGAGATGAGGTGGGGTTTGCTTCCCCCTTTTACTGGGCAGTGTGGTCCTTGCCCAAATTGTTAGGACTCATTTTCTGGCATATCCACACTGCAGATAATTGGCTAATACAGAATAAATGTGGCCCATGTTTCACCCTGACCTCACCTGTGTCATGTCTCACTATTTCATGGCTGTGGTCATAAAGGACAACAGACTACTGAAGCTGGTGCTGGGCAAAGAAGCAAGCTCAGGTGGCATACAGGAGAGAGGGGGAAGGTGGGCTCTGGCAGACATGAGTGCATTACCTCAGCCACCCTTAGCGATGGCCTCCACTCTTTCCATATGTACTGTATCTTACACTACACGTGCAGGAGATCTGGCTGTCAGCCATGCTTTGTAGCAAATATGTTCCCAAATGAAGAGTCAGCCAGTATGGCCTGCTTAGAGACTGGTAAACATGCAGTAACCCTAGAAACTGTGAACTGTAAACACCTCAGCTGTTAGTGGTGGCAGTGGAAGAGCTCCAAGCCAGGGGCGTTGAAAAGGCTGCTCTTTTCCTGCCAAAAGAAAAAGGAAGCAGCATTATTAATCTGTCTCTGAGCTGGACTATCTTTTGCAAATTAAGTGCTACCCCTTTGAGTGGCAAACGGCAATCTGGATCTAGTTGGAAATAGCTGCTTTTGCTTGGGCAGAAGCATAGGAGGCCATTAAGTAAAGCCTTCTTTAGTTGTCATTTTGAATGTCCCTATGTCAGTGAAATGCATTTCCTTGTTTCAGACAAAACCTCATCCAGGTATAGCAGCTGTTGTACATATGAGAGGGACAGAGTCCTCTGAGAGAAAGAGGAGAGAAACCTTTGGATGGTGGCAGTGTTTATCCCCATCTCCATTCAATATCAAATCTCTCAGCAGGAGTGTGGGGAGAGAAATAAGTGGGTCACTCAGCATTGTGGAGAAAATAAATGCCATTTCTTATGTCGTAACTTTGTGCAAGAGCTGCACCTCAGTTTCAAATCAAAGGAATTTTGCTGAAGCTCAGCAACACGTAAGCACATTTCAGTTTATTTCCACTTTGACTTAAAAATAATTAAAATCCCAAATGGAAAGGGGTAGAATTCTTAGATACTCACAACTTAGGAAATTGCTAGGAAGCGAAAAGCAGGGGGAAAGGTTTCCACAGTAAAGGTACTGACCTATTTCACTTATCTGCAGCAACCAGAATTAAATTTATTTCAGCTTTAAAACATAGCAACCATTTGAACAATTTAATACAGACTTTCCCCCCTGCTATTAATAGAGGCCATTAATAAGTAACATTTACAGGTTCATGTCAGCTTTCAGAGACTTTGCAATGTGCAAACCCCAGTGTAGATGTGAATTATAGCAAACTCACCGAAAATATATGGGCCATGCTCTTTGGCTATATATATATATGAGTAGAATACACTGAAACAATTACTTATGTGGATTTATGATAGCACTATGATCAGGGCCATTCATTTACATAAATAATTTCAAATTTATATAATTGCTGTATTACCCTATGTAAAAATAAATAAATAAAAGAACACACACACCTTTCCCATGTACTCTTCCTTCCCACACTTTTCCATGGTCCCTTCCTTTCCACACCTCTCTACCTTTGTTGCATCTCTTTCAGGCATCCCTCTTCCTCCTATACCTCCCTTTCCCTCTGGTTTTTGTTTTTGAACCCTATTGCATATTCTTCCTGCAGCCTTTGGCTATTTGGTGCTCTATCCCCCTTCTTGATATTAGCACTCCTGTATCTATGGCTTTGTTAATTTTGTTCTAGTCAAGACCCTCTAACCACACTAATTGTAAAGGTTCTGTTGCTGAAAACTCACCCAAAGAGTTAAAATATTTGTGAACATTCCATAATAGCGTAACAGCTCAGGCAGTGCTCTCTCTCTCTCTCTCTCTCTCTCTGTGTGTGTGTGTGTGTGTGTGTGTAGGTGTCAACAATAGGTAACCTTAGTGTCTCTGTCTGTTTCAACTGACTTTGAAGGTAAAGAAATACAGAAATCTATTTAAGCTAGGGCTGATCTTAAATGTTTCATTTTGATGTTTCTTAAAACACTTGACTCACTTTTGTCCAAGATTTAAATTGTATCCTGTACTGTCATCATAAATTTATGTCCCTGTGGTGGCTAACAAAGTACTAAGAAGCAACAAAAAGTACAATACAAATAGGAAAAAATAGGCTTACAGACAAACACAACAAACTAAAATGATCTATATTGAAATAGACACTAACATCAAAACTGCTCTAAGTTGAAAATGCTAGCAATAGCATTTCTTTAAAAGCCTGGGGAAATTCATCTGCTTTTGCCTGGCACCTAAATGACAATAATGAGGGCACCAGGCAGGCCTCCTTGATGAGGACATTCTGAAGATATGGAGAAAGCATTGGAAAAGCCATCTCTTTTTGCCACATACAGTACTGCACTTCAGATCGTGGGGGTATCTGGAAAAAGTCCTCCAGTGATGATATCAGTAGACAAGCGGATTGATGCTGGGGAAGGGTAGAGCTTTAAAGGTTAAAAGCAGCACTTTGGATTGAGCTAAGAAATGTACCATGAAGAGTTGAGTTACTTTAATACAGATAATAAAGATCATCTGTTAACAGTCTAGTTGCAGTGTTCTGCACCAGCTGCAGTTTCAACATTGCCCTTAACAGCAGGCCCGCATAAAGTACAGTGCAGTAATCCAGCCTAGAAGTTAACCTCATGAATGACTGTGTCCAGACTATCTCCATGTAGGAGGGATTACACTCAGTGAATTAGCATCGACTGATAGAAGGGTGTTCATGCCACTGCAGCTACTTGAGCCTCATGTGATAAACAGTAATCTAATAGCACTGTGTACTTTTTTCTTTATGGAGAGTATAATCCCCTCCAGAACTAGTTGAACACGAAAACAACCCCCATCTTGTCAATCTACTGACCCTCATTTAGTCAATTACTACACTCAAACACCAGATCATCACGTGGTCTGCCTCACCCTCCTCAGCTGGAAAAGACAGTTAGACCTGGTATCACCAGCATATCGAAGCCACTGAACTCCAAATCTTCTGATGATATCATTCAGTGGCTTCATGTAAATCTTGGAACTGTATGGATCAGTGTGAAACTCCATAACATAAAGCCAGTAAAATCAACATCGTTGCACTCCTGGCTCCATCTCTCATCCAGAATGATTGGCACTTTAGCCATTTTAGTTCCAAATCCAGTACAGAATCCAGATTGAAATTGATCCAACCAATCAGTTTCATCCAATGATGCTTGGAAACCACTCATTTCGTGTTTGCAGCTGAACAGTAGTTATTATAATCCTTGGGATCTAAGGAGGCTTTTGTTACAGATGGGCTTCCAACAATTTCCTTCAAAGCAGTCTAGACTAGCCCCTCTGCCAAAGAGGCATTTATAACCTCCTGGAACAAACTGGTCAAACTCTCCCCACCAGATGTAATAATAAGCCATGAAGGACAAGGGTCAAGATCACGTGGTAGGCTGTACCCCTCCAATCACCCTTTCAGCATCCTCAGGTCATAACAATTGAAAGTCATCTGACAAAACCAGTCTAGATGGTGCACTTCTAGAGACTTAGTTGATTGACTCAGTAAAAATGCACATATTTATCACTTTCAAATTGTGATGCATGGTATCTGATTAGGTGTGTAGATCTACATTATGTTATTTGTGGAAGTCACTGTTAAAAAGGAAGACAGTTGTGCCAGGGTGTGTGGGTGTGTGGAGGAATACACAGATTTTTTTAAAAAAATTGTTTTGCTCATTAGACTAGTGAATGAGTGAAAATTCTACCCATAAAATATAATTTATTTGTGCTGATTTATATACACATTCAACAGAGAAATTAAATTGATTATATAGCCTTCATTTTCTTTACTCTGATGATTTTTGGCAGCTGTTTCATATTTATGGACTTGAGTGCATAACCTTCTTAGCATTTAATTTCCAAATATGTCCAACAACTGCAACTTCAGAATGAGTTTTGAGGTAATTATTATTTTAGAAAACCTAAAGTAATTTATGACTCAAGTAAAAGTGTGAGGACCTCAAGTCTAAAACCATACATTTCTAGATTTTATGGGCAAGGCATGAAAATAGGACTAAAGATTGAAAATCCAAACCAATTAAAACAAAAGCAAATGTATCACAGAGGAATCCCAATTGCCTTTGTGCCAGGCTGGGGGGGGGTTTGGATTGGCCAAAGATGTCCCACTGCCCAGCCCGGCTGGCTTCTGTTGGCTTCCCGCTGGCCACTGTCTTAGAAGTGACATGAGCATCACTCTCTTGGTGCAGAATTCCATTTTCCACCAAATTGGCAGGTGGAAGTGCCCTAGCAAGATCCCCACCACTGGCACCCAGTGGAAAACCTCAAAATG
This sequence comes from Rhineura floridana, assembly GCF_030035675.1. Lineage (NCBI taxonomy): Eukaryota > Metazoa > Chordata > Lepidosauria > Squamata > Rhineuridae > Rhineura > Rhineura floridana. The sequence continues at coordinate 131,069,795 of NC_084481.1, read as the reverse complement.
GGGCTTTCCTGAGGTGGAGCTGCAATGGCTGGTACAGTAATCTGCCTGCCCCTCAACATCTGCCCTGGCCATGTGTGGCAGGGTTGCACCTGTGGTCCCAGGTTGGGGGGGCATTTAGGATTGCTCCCTTATTCTCTTCAAAATTTGAGGATACTAAAACACAATATGATTTGGAAGGAGGGTGACAACTGGTGATATAAGAACTGCCATATTTGTTCAGCTCAATTGTCCATGTAGCTCAATATCCCAACAGATTATAGTGGCCAGACACATATTGAATTATGGTTGATTTTTCTTAAGACTTTTTGTGGGTGAGATACTTGGGATTTGGTAAGATGTACCATACAAATTTTTTCTATTGCCTAACTGCAGATTTCTGAACTTCTAAAGATCCAACAAATCAGTAATCAGAGTAGACCCACTGAAATGAATGAACCTAAGCTAGCCATGTCTATGAACTTCAATGGGCATACTCTGAGTAGGACTAGCATTGAATACCACCCAAGGTTTGAAAGTTGGGTTTTGGAATACAAACTGAAAAATGGAAAGGGCTTATAAACGTCAGTTTCATTTCCATACAACTTGCAGTTAGGCTTTAGGTAAATACTTATTTCTCTGGAAAGGAATTTCCACTCTCTTCTGGATCCTTTTATTGTATTTTTAGTTTTTTATTTGTATTTGTATTTGTATTTTTTTTAAAAAAAATTATTGTATTATTAGTTTTACCTAGACATTAGTATTTAGGTGAGACAATACACCACCTAGTGGTGTGAATGCAATGTTAAACAACTCAAAAATGTTTTAAGATAGGATTCAATCTTTCCAAGTGCAAAGTTGCAAGACTGGAAAGACAGTCACTGTAGGGTTATAACAGCATATAAGAGGCCAGCATTTTCAACTAAGTCCAGCTGTTTTGTCCAGAAGTTCAACAGTTTTATCTAAACTTTTATTAGAAGTGTGCACTGACCACAAGATTTATTTCAGTTCCCAAATCAATGCTTCGGAAAAGAGCCTGCTTTGGTCTGAAGTGCTTCAGAGGCTTCTGATTTGGCTTGGGGTCTGAGACTGAATATACTATGGAAAAACAAAGTTCTGTACCTCCCTCATTCACTATTTTGGTGGGTGGAACCAGCTATAACTTTCCCCCCTTTTGTCAGAATTGGATAGAATTTGCAAGCATAGGTGCCCTCTCAAGTGGACAAATTCTATCAAATTACAGGCAGATAGATGAGAGGTTTTGTGCTGGGTGTCTTTAAAGTTTGATGTTTATTTTTTTAAGGAAATGTTTATAACTTTCTTTAGTGTAACCGAATGAAATTTGCAGGAATGAATCCTGCCTAATTTCAGAAAGATGGCTACAGTGGTTGTCCTGCAGGTGCATGTCCACACTTATTTTGTGTTCTGTCTCTTTTTCTGTTCTTTTAAATGTGGCAGACATTTGTGATATGCCACACCCGACATTCATCATTTTGTGTCATGTCAAACCTCCCACAGCAGCTATTTTTTGTTATGCCACTGACCCCAACAGCATCATCTCAAAATCTCAAATGTGCTCACTGGCTAAAAAAATTATGTTCTGTGGTCATCTGCCTAAACTGCTGCTTCATCTGCATTGGGGGTGGGGGTTGAGAATGAATGGGAGACTTTTCACTCTTATTCTGCCCTGCACTGCTAGTCTTCAAGATTTCTTTTTGGCGTTTGCTATAATACACTAACTCAGGCCAAGTTCCATTGTCTCTAGTGGAACTTACTCCCAGGGAAGGTCTATTTTATACACACTTACTAGTGTGTTTAAAACCAATGGGTTTAACAATCAATATTTATTGATGTTTTATAGATGTTTTTATGAATAAAGCTGCCATGCTGAGTCAGACTATTGGTCCATCTTGCTCAGTATCATCTACACTGACTGGTACTAGCCAAGGTTTCAGACAGGAGGTCTCTCCCAGTCCTACCAGGAGATGCCGGGGATTGAACCAAGGACATTCTGCATGCAAGGAAGATGCTCTACCACTGATCTATGGCTCTTCCCCGGGGTGGGAGTTTTCCCAATTTTATTTTTATGTATTGTACACCAGTTTGATACATTTTTATTAAACTGCCCCCCATAAATAAACTGGCCCTTTCTTTACAGGCCACTGGATGGGGCTGCTCACCTGTCAATCATCTAGCATTATACAATCATGGTACCTATGATTGTGATGTGGGAACACTGTGATGAGGAAACATGTAGAACGGCCTTCTCAGGCCCAGTGCCAGACGGTGGCCAGCTGAGACATGGGCCGAGGGCTCCTGCAGTTCAGAAGGGCCCTTCTTACATCTATAGCCTGGGACTGAGAGGGTGGAGCTCCTTCTCCATGATCCACGCCAGCAGTGGGTGGTAAGGGGTAAGGTAAGGGGTAAGGGGTTGACATCCCTACTGCCATCTTTGGTGATGGCAGGCATGCACACACAGCATGGTAGCATGCCGACATGTCAACAGGGTGGCTGAGCCTATTCCAGGCTGCACTGGCTGCATCAGGGGTGGGAGGTCTGGAGGGCATCATGGCCCTGTGCCCCTGAAGTCTGGTGCCCAAGGGCCCACTGATACTTGGTGCCAGTCTGGGTCTTCCCAGTGATAGGGATCTTACTCTAGACCAGAGATACATCTTCCACATCACTAGTTTTCAGATGTCAGGTGAAGACAAGTTTATTTGACCAGGCTTTTTCAGTTTGATAAAGAGATGTTTAATCCTTAGCAGCAATGTGGGAGTCTGTTTTTTAATGTTCTATTATTATTATTATTTTTTTTAAAAGACATTTTTTATGTATTTTGCTTTTTCATTTGTTGTATATCACGCTTGTCTGTTGCGTATCACCCAAAGCTCCTTTGGAGGAAAAGTTTCATAAATACCCCAAATAAGTAAATGAGTGAGTGAGCAAAACCAGTAAACAAACTGATTCATTACCTTAGCACCAATGTAGCTGTTTGGAGTTCAGCCACTCTGAAGTCCCTGTATGCCCACCAGAACCACATAATCAATGTGACAGGCTCTTTCCCAAACTTCCTCAGTGGCACAACTATTTTACTTGGTGTTAAGATTTAGGTCTTATCCAACAGGTACCCCTCACATCAGGTGTCACAAACTACCTTGCTTTTTGATGAACATGGGGGACTCTGCCACCTACTCGCTCCACTTGCCAACTCCACCTAGATTCTGTCTGCAGATGTAGCATGGAGACACAGATGAGCAAGAGAGTCCAATGGAATCAACACGAGATGAGCCAGGGCAGAGAAGCGGAGCAGCCAAGCCAAATGTCTTCTCTGCTGTCATCTCTCTTTGCAGCTGCTGCCCCACAGCAAGCTGCTCTCCATGGCTGCTTCTCCTCCTGCCAGTACTGTTGCCGTTGGGCCAACCCCAATCCTGTTCTGGGCACAGAGACACTACTCCCATCTTGGGGTTGGGAAGGAAGGAACAAAGGTGGAGCTCCACCTCTCTCCTACCAAGAGCACCTTTGCGGCCAGATGGGTGGCTCCTGTCCCTCTTGCCCCTCAGGGCTGCTGTGCGTGGCTGCTGCAGCAGCTGAGCCATAACTCCTCAGCGGGGGAGGGGGAGAGGGAGGGAGGGAGAGAGGAGGGTAATGACCTGTTTTATTCTGCTCCATTGGTTCTACCCTTTCCTCGCCTCACGATTGGCCCGCTGCCATCCTTCAGTCCCTCCCCTGGCCCCGCCTTTAGAAATAGTGTGACAACCATCTAGTGAGGCTCATCAGATCTGTTAGCCCTGAAGTCCGGTACTATTTCACAAAATCAAGGGAAGCTTGCTTACCTAAGCCTTTCTCTGTAACTTTGAATAGGGCAACACCTCTGTCTTATACTGACTCAGACCATCACTGTATTGTATGTAGTCTAGCGTGGTAGCAGCTCTTCAACCATTCAGACAAGGGTATTTCCAGATCCATTACCTGAGCTCTTTTTAAATGAAGTAGCTCTGTGGCAGACCATCCGTTTTGCATGCAGAAGGTCCCAGGTTCAATACCTGGCATCTCCAGGTACGGCTGGGAGATAACCCTGCCTGAAACCTTGGAGAGCCCCTAACAGTCTGTGTAGACTATGCTAAGTAAGATGGGCCAATGGTCCGACTCAGTTTTCTGTATTCCTATGAACCTAGGACTTCATTTCTAGGAATAACAAGATCCAGAATGGTAGGAATCAAAACAAATATGTAAATACTTCTTATTTGTTCCCACTTGAGTGGTTGTACTAATACATCTCCTGCACTTTCATCATAATCTAAACTAATGAGATCAAATGCCATTTAATGAAAACATGGCATTTCTAGTTTATTGATTTATTTCTGCTTAAATCACACTTGATTGCACAAGCAGGACAGCTTGCAGCTCTAGCCAAAGCACTTTTGTATTCAGAACAATGACAACTTCCCCCCCCCCCAAGCAGAATGCCATGAGAGCATTCCAACCACACAGAGGTATTGCAATTCTGATCTAGCAGGTCTCAAAAAGAAAATGGGGAGATTATTAATATAAAGCATTCTTTGCCTATAGGTGTACCAGTAGTCACTATATGTCTCTATCCATTTACAGTAGTTTTGCTATGAGCCCTCATTTCAGAATGTAGGGAGATGCCTTATATGAGTTCAGATTCTTTGTCCATACAGCTGAATATTGTCTACTTGGATGAGCAGCAACTCTCCAAAGTTTAGGCTGAGATCTTTCACATCAACTGTTCTCTAGTCCTTTTCAATTGGAGATGCCAAAGAACTGAACATGGGAACTTCTGCATGTGTTAGGTAAAAGTCATTCCCTAGACCCCAAGAGTTGTCAAAAACCTACGTTATTGTCAGAACCAGTGTTACGGTGAATTATGGGATTTGGAAAGAATGGGAAGGACAACAACTCTAAGCCTAGTTTTTCTTTGTGAGAACCAAATGCTTAAGGCGCCTCTCAGACTGCAAACATCTCTGTAAAAACGAGATAAAATGTATCAACTCTAGATGTTGATATTTCTCTGTCTTAGAATCACTGTAACACATCCTGTAACATGGTAGCTAACTCAGCACAAACATGAAGTTCCCAAAATATCTAGCTACAATTGTATCCATAAGCTCTACGTCATATTGCTGAGTGGTGTCAATCTGCTCCTTTTCCTCGCATTTTCTCAGCCCTTATCTCTGACAAGTTTTCTTTAGACTGACAAGTGTATCAAAACTCTCGCTTTCTTAGAATCAAAAGAAATACAACAATGAACAAATGCGCTTACTTATCTCTGTAATATTGTATTCCCGCCTTATGATTTTAATAATATTGTATCTTGTTTGCTTTATGAAACCCTATATAAAGGATGCTTTAATTAATAAAGGTTGCTCTTTGCCCTGACAAGACTTCTGTCTGGTCAGAGCAGGGACCCCCTCTTGATCAAGAAGTAAAATTGTGTGTGTGTCTCTTTATGTTTGGTATCTGGCTGGACCATTAACAGGTAAATTGAATTGCTAAGCGTGCGCTCCTATTCAGGGCTGAGGTGTGCGCTAGCTCACCCTTCCTGGGAGGGGAGGGGGTTTAAATTTGAACCCAACACATGCAATGTATGTGTTCTACTGCTGATGTTCTTTGGCGCTGGGAGAAGGAGGGGAAAAGACATCTGAAATAAGCAAAAATGCTGTCCTTTTGTTTCTAGCATGCAAGTCAATATAGAAAGAATTGGGTAGCGGGTCAGTCCTGCCAGTTGGCAAGCATGATTTACAGAGATCTGGAGTCTTTCCAAATAGAGTATTGAAAATAATATAATTTCTCAAGTCAAATGTTCATTGTATTATAGCATTGGTATGCAACTGATGGCTCATGACCTACTGCTATTGGGTCATGGCCTGATTTAAGGTAGGTCATGATAGGCAGCACTATCACTATGCAAATATATAACAAAATAATGGGTTCCCAAATGCATGTTTGGGTTAAAGGTTAGGTCCCAAGTGTGAAAAAGGTGAAGACTACTGCATTATAAGAATATAATGCACTGGGAGATTTGAACCAGGGACTCAAGCCACCGGGCCTAAGCACCTTACACCCTTGCATGCTGAAAGAGGCAGTGGCCTGGTCATCCCTGCACTGCAATACCATTCTTCAAACCGTTCAGCCAGACCAGATTATCTGAGCAACAAATGGAGGCCTGGCTGCCCCCATATAACTGTCGCCCCAGGATTGACTCCTCATCTGAGCAACTTGTCAAACAGAGTAGCCATGCAGAATCTCTTGCCTTGCCAGCCTGGTCCAGTATCTTACCTACATGTTATCTGTGGCATCGCTTGCCTCTGGTCCTTGTTGCTCAGCCTAGAACATGACTTCACAACCTGTCTTTGACCATATCATTCACCTCTGGCCCTTTAGAAATCAGTGCCAGGACTCCCATTGGTCAATGTATGACAAAGAGCTGCATTTCAGTTATAAGTTTATAACATTACATCAACATGAATTGTATATGAAACAGTTCAAAACCAGTTCAAAGTGGTTACCAAACAAACTGTCAAAGTTAGTGTCTGAATCAGAAGGAACTGAAGTTATAAAATGCCATTAAAAATGTTCTGGAACTGAATCCATATTTTTAGCCTGCTTCCATTCTGAACATTTGCTGTGAAATAGCAACACTTTGTTCATTCTTTTTACAGGGCATCTGCATTATGCTGCAATCAAAACATACTCCTCCCATGTTTTTCTTGTGTGGCTTTCCTTCCTCTTCCTCCTGCCAGAGGTCAGGAAAATCAATCCTTTTAAAACAATAAAACAGCTGTGCAATTTCCCCAGGTGTAGATTGCATATTTATGCTTGGACTCCCCGGTTTAAAACACATCAAATAATTACAAAATGGCATACGTCTTAAGCCGTGGGCAAGAATAGCATGAAAAACACAAATGCTACAGTCCGGAAGGTATACTTTTGTGTGATTTTCTTGGGATTTTGTATTTCGATTCCAGGAACAGAAATTCAGACGTGTAGCTGTCTAGGATGAATTCCTGCATTAATTTCAAAGGATGGTGTCAAATCCTTTGCTTGCAGTTTGCTTCTATCCGTTGAATGTAATAGGATGCAATTTGTTCTGCAAAATACACATGGATCATTGAATGCACATAGTTTTGGTAAAGCTTTTTACTATAAAAGACACAGACACAATGGATAGTTCTAAAAATAACTTTAATTTTTCATAGGTTTTATGACAAATCTGTAATTAGAATATTATAAATGGTTTCAAAAGATTCAACAGAAATATAATTCTCCAAAATACATAACAGTAGTTCAGATTTCTAGTGCAAATGATAACATAATTACACAAGCACTTAAAGAGGCACTGGAAGTCATTTTAAATATCCGTCAGATTGCTGATTTATTCTGAGAGTGGTTACAGCTTGCAAACTACTGAGAACGCATTCTTGTGATTTCACTTGACAGGATATACACTTTGTTTTTGCTTAGCATTTCCAGTACATTCACAACAGCGGCTGAATTCTCACAATCGGAATATTCTCACAATCGGAATATTGTGCAGAGATCAGACAAAAGTCAAGTCAATGAAATATTGTTGGTGTACATTTTACATCAGCCAGTGTGGATATGCTATAAAACCACATATGAGTTTTTGTTTTTCTGGGAATATTCACCAATAATCAAAGGATTTCCTCCTTTCTGGGAAAAAGGAAAAAATAGTAAATCCTTTAGTTAATTATAGGACAAGGAAGACAAACCCTAATTTGTTAGAACAGGTGCATTAAGTTTGATAATGTTTTACAAATTTATAGGAGCAGTTTCTTCGAGGTCCAATGTGAGTTATGAAGCCTAATTTTCTTTTCATAGCTTTGTGATAAAATTTTATCCATGTTATAAAAAGGGGTTTTACTAAAAATGACCGGAAGTCTGAACTACCTGGCCATGCAATAAAAACACATTGCACTGTTGCAAAGTGTCAGATAACCCAGGTTTAGCTGAAAATTGATTGCTATGTCTTCCTTGTACACTTGAGTGCCTTCACTTTTTCTTCATAGGATAATAGTTTTTTTTAATGAGTTTTCCATTAATATTGGTCTTTACTGTTAGCAAATAAAATGTTTAGTGATCTTTAATGATATGGTATGAAATACCAGGAAGTGTTATGATGTTCTATTAAAAAAAAATACACCAGGTGTCATGTTAAATGCTATTGGCTGCTCCAGCAGAGGAAATGGGATGTAAACCACAACTGAAATAGACTACTTTGGAGAGATTTTCCCTTTATTCTGGGAAAATCCATGGACGAAAGAGTCTATAGTAGAAAACATTAAATGAAAATATAGCTATTTCTTGTGGGTGTTTCTGCAGCCACCTTTCTCAACACATTTTGCTAACCAGCAAAAAGCTTAATTTTGGAACTATTATGGATCTCACTGTCCACATTTAATATTTCAGATTCCCTGTTTTTGACATTGAACAGTGTCCCTAGCTACAAAACACAAACATTTACAGAAGAATAAAAGTGGATAGCTGTTTTTACACACTATCTGTAAAATTGGACCTACACTTACTATGGTCAACTTATGTGCTAAATATATGGCCTGGACCAGTTTGCAAGCTCAACTCCCCCCTCCCCAACACACATGTCACTGAATTGTTGTATTAGGTGCTTACAGTTCTTTTGAGGCGTTACTGTGAAGCAGGAATTAAGCTAGGACAGCCTTTCCCAACTAGTGTGCCACTGGATGTTGTTGGACCACAATTCCCATCTTTCCTGACCATTGGCAATGCTGGCTGAGGCTGATGGGAGTTGTGGTCCAACAACATCTGGTGGCCCACTAGTTGGGAAAGGCTGAGCTAGGACCTTATAGATGAGAATGTTATTGGTTTCATCGCTTAACTAAGGGAGATATTAAGCAGTTAGTGAAAGGCCAGTGCATTTACAGACATATATAAAAATTGTGAGGCAGTTTGCTTTAATTCTCAGTTACGGAAACAGGCAGAGTCATATAATGGACTGTTCGACTACTGTGGTACATTTTTTGGACTGGTGATCTGACAACTCAGTGCAAATACAAAGATTACCAGCCATTTTACTGAACTCTGCTGGCTCAAGTAGGGTTGGGCCCAGAATTCTGGATATTAACAGAATTCATGAGCAGAAGATGGGGTTGTGTGGGAAACAGAAATTCTGTGGTGGGTCCAACTGGGTCCCAAACTTAACATTCCCTGGAATATTGTGTGTAGGGGCAACAGGAAAACTCTAAACCATGCTATTTTGGCCAGACTGGGAATGTAGGCCTCTAGGCTCTAACATACATCATCAAGGAACAGATCGTAGAGTCTGTTACGAAATGTGATCCTGAATAGGTACTAAGCTAACCTGGGCTCCTGCTTTGCCACCCTGGGCTCCTACTGGGAGAAAGGGAGGGATATAACTCAAATAAATAAATAAAATAAATAAGACAAAGGGAGCTAGTATTAATCTACTGCAGTCCCTGGCATTCATTAAACAGAGTCCTCTGTATCTTCTGTGGCCTGCCAGTCATGGATTGGCCTCTCTTTGTCCCTTATGGTGATCTCTGGGAGGATGGAAAAGTACTTGTTTTACCCCATGCAGGGTGCAGGTGGTTTGGGTGCTCTGGATACTAATTGGTACTAAAGTCACTATAATGTCACTTAATTCTGAGTGCACTGTACATGCATGGGTACCCCACCCTCCCTGGCATGGTCTCAGCAGGGAAGGGCTTCATCCAAACTATAAATAACATGGTAAATATAGAGGCTTCTGGGCCTTAGCATGTACCAGCAATGCAACTAGTATAGAGAGCCTAGTGCAGTATCCCCAGACGCCTGTTAGCTGAAGCCAACTTTGTTCTGAACTAAAGCTGAAGATACAGTTCACTCTTACAAAGAATTACCGTAAGCCAGTGAAAGAGAAATATCCCACTCTGAAATAATGCCTCCAGAATTTCTGCATGAATTACAGGTCCAGGAGTGCCTCTTCATTGAGAGCTGGCTAGCACAGAGCAATGGATCATGCAAAGAAGGCACTCCTGCCCCTATATTTATAGAGCCCCCTTCTCATAAAAAGGGGAATTCCGTTTCCTTCTGGATCATTTGGGGTTACTCATTTCTACAACCATGTGAGTTTTGATGATGCTAAAATATGCCCAGTAAGGCAGACACCAAAATTGCATCTTGCTGTGCCGTTTCTAGTTCTCCCAGATCTCAAGATCCTACCCTCTCCTACCTCTTCAGCATGCTTAGGGACAATTCATAAGACAGCATGAGGATGTCATGAGGCTGCTTGCATGATGCAAATTAGAACCTTCCCATTGTTACCCTGCCCAGATGACTCCATAGGATCAGTGAAGAAACACTGATCTGACAGGCAGCATTGAGTCAGATTGTTTCATCATTTAGCCAGATCATCAATACAAAACTATTGGAAGCCAGTTATGTGATAATATGTTGGAACTAAGAACTGAACATGGGGAGGGATAGGCACACCATAACTTCAGCCCATATTTAATATCCGGAAGTAATCCTAGACCATGGTTTGGTGTTGTGTGAAAGAAAAATCAGGGGTCTTGGCTTCTCACACTCCCTCCTCCCCTCCATTTTCTTTTCCATGCTGCATTTCCCTGCATCCTATCCTGGTTAAGGCAAAGTATAGTTTGTTCTTTCACCCAAACTGCCAAGTTATGGTTTGTGCTTACCTAGCAAACCATGATTGCAAAACAGGGTCAGAAAAGACATTTGGTTTTACCGTAAAATGGTTTTCTCTGTGCATGTCAAAAGCTGATCTCAGGTGGGTAGCTAGCTCCACCTAGAGGCTGAAGGCAGAAGAGGGCTAAAGAGTTGTTTTTTACAAGGACTTCCTAAGAACATAAGAACATAAAAAGAGCCTGCTGGATCAGGCCAGTGGCCCATCTAGTCCAGCATCCTGTTCTCACAGTGCCCAACCAGGTGCCTCGGGGAAGCCCGCAAGCAGGACCAGAGTGCAAAAACACTCTCCCCTCCTGAGGCTTCCGGCAACTGGTTTTCAGAAGCATGCTGCCTCTGACTAGGCTGGCAGAGCACAGCCATCATGGCTAGTCGCCATTGATAGCCCTGTCCTCCATGAATTTGTCTAATCTTCTTTTAAAGCCGTCCAAGCTGGTGGCCATTACTGCATCTTGCTCTGCACAGCTTCTTATTTCAGTTTTTGATAACAAGCCAACCAACAGGAGGAAAGAACAAAGAGAAATAATAGGAACCATCGACATGAAACAGGAGACAGCACTCATATGCTCTCTGCTGTAGGCCTAAGATGAAAAAGACAGTGATAGCAGCCCAGCTCTCCTAGGTAGTGGCCCTGAGATCAGCTTTTGACACGCACAGAGAAAACCGTTTTATGGTAAGACCAAATATCTTTTCTCCTGTGCATGGAAAAGCTGATCTCAGGTGGGGCATACCAAAGCTGACCCATTTAGGATGAGAACATCGCTGGGCTGATTAAACTAGTGATTTGGGAGAACGTGCTGTAGTACTCTCCTCCCAAAAGCTGCCTCTGCTGATGCATATGTGTTAATCTTATAGTGTTTAATAAATAAATAAATAAAATTTAATTTCTGTGTCGCCTATCTGGCCAATGGCCACTCTAGGCGACGTACAACAGTTAAAACACAGTAAGATAAATTACAATGGTACAATATAAAAACAGTAGAAAAACAATACAGCAGCAGACAATGATATTAAAACAGGGTAGGAGGCAATTCAATCTAGTAATTAACCCTCCCCGGAAATCCCAAAGGCCTGTTGAAAGAGCCAGGTCTTTAAGGCTTTACGAAATGTATTTAGGGAAGAGGCATGCTGGAGATCTTGTGGGAGGGAGTTCCAGAGGGTGGGGGCCACCACTGAGAATGCCCTCTCTCTAGTACCCGCCAATCTGGCTGTTTTTGTCGGCGGGATTGAGAGAAGGCCCTGTGTGGCTGATCTTGTCGGGCGGCATAATTGGTGGCGTTGCAGGCGCTCCATAAGATAAACTGGGCCGAGACCGTATAGGGATTTAAAGGTTAATACCAACACCTTGAATTGGGCTCAGAAAACAACTGGAAGCCAGTGTAGATCGAACAACACTGGTGTGATGTGATCCCGGCGGCGACTATTCGTAAGTAGTCGAGCCGCCGCATTTTGTATAAGTTGTAGTTTCCGGACCGTTTTCAAGGGTAACCCCACGTAGAGCGCATTACAGTAATCCAAACGAGAGGTGACCAGGGCGTGTACTACCAGTGGGAGTTGATGAACAGGAAGGTAGGGTTGCAGCCTTCATATGAGGTGTAGTTGATACCAGGCTGCCCGGCTCACTGCCGAAATCTGAGCCTCCATGGACAGCCTGGAATCAAGTACAACCCCAAGGCTGCAGACCTGGTCTTTCAGGGGTAAACTCACCCCATTGAACTTCAAGTCAACTTCTCCCAGCCTTCTTTTGTCCCCCACAAGCAGCACCTCGGTCTTATCAGGGTTCAGCTTCAGCTTGTTCCTTCCCATCCATCCACTCATGGATTCCAGGCACTTGGACAAGATCTCCACAGCCGACTCTGGTGAAGATTTAAACGAGAGGTAGAGCTGAGTGTCATCTGCATATTGGTGACACTGCAGCCCAAACCTCCTAATGATTGTCCCTAGCGGCTTCATATAAATGTTAAATAGCATGGGAGAGAGGATAGAACCCTGTGGCACACCACAATTGAGAGGCCAAGGGTCTGAAACCTCCTCCCCCAATGCTACCTGTTGGCACCTATCGGAGAGAAAGGAACGGAACCACTGCAATACAGTACCTCCAATTCCCAATCCCTCCAGGCGATGTAAAAGGATACTGTGGTCGACAGTATCAAAAGCCGCTGAGAGATCGAGGAGGACAAGGAGAATTCTCCCCTATCTAATGCCCTCCTCAAATCATCTACCAGAGCGACCAAGGCTGTTTCAGTTCCGTGACCAGTCCTGAAACCCGATTGGTATGGATCCAAGTAATCCGTTTCATCCAAGTGTGCTGACAACTGGTTGGCCACCACTCGCTCAATGACCTTGCCCAAAAATGGTAGATTCGAAATTGGGCGGAAGTTATTAAAAACTTGGGGATCCAAGGAGGGCTTCTTCAAGATGGGCTTTACAATTGCCTCCTTGAAGGCTGATGGCATCACACCCTCTTTCAAGGATCCATTTACCACCGCTTTGACCCCCTCGCCCAATTTCTCTCTGCAGCTCATAAGGAGCCACGATGGGCAAGGATCAGTTAGACAAGTGGTAGGCATCCTCAGAAGGGAGAAGCTGAAACCGATCCCAACCTACCGGCATGCAACTGGCCAACTCTGGTTCATCCACTGTATCCACGGCGCACGGAATCGAGCTCCGTAAGTGTTCGATTTTATCAGCGAAGTGCTTTGCTAATATGTCACAGGAGGCCTTTGACTGTTCCAAGGGTTCCTGAGCAACTGGACCGACCAGGCTTCGGACCACCTGGAACAGCCTCCTGGGACAGCACTCCGCAGACGCAATAGAGGCAGTAAAGAAAGCCTTCTTTCCTGCCTTTATTGCCACCTGGTAGGCAGCTACTGCTGCTCTAACTTGTGTCCGGACATCTTCGGAGCGGGATTTCCGCCACCGGCGTTCTAGTCGTCTCACCTCCTGTCTCAGACTACGCAACCGCGGTGTATACCATGGTGCCAGCTGAGTTCTATTCAGGGGGAGAGGACGTTTCGGAGCCACTTGGTCTAATGCCCTGGTGATACCATCATTCCACTCCTTCACCAGGGTTTCGACCGGGCAACCTTCAGCAGGTTCCAATTCCCCAAGCGCAGTCAGGAATCCATCCGGATCCATCAGGCGCCTGGGGTGGACCATTCTAATAGGTCCTTTACCCCTGCGGAGGGGGCATGGTATCGAGAAGTTCATGTTTACCAGGTAGTGATCTGACCATGACACAGGAGTGGAATAAACCACTCCCAACTTCAGACCACTTCTCTCCTCTCCCAGGACAAACACAAGATCAAGAGTATGACCGGCTACATGGGTGGGCCCAATATTACTAAGGTGCAGTTCCCAGGAAGCCATGGTTTCCAGGAAATCCCAAGGGGCTCCAGTGAGAGTGGTCTCGGCATGCACGTTAAAGTCACCCAGCACTAACAATTCTGGGGACAATGCCCGTACAGCCGAGACCACCTCCAGCACCTCGGCCAGGGAGTCTGCTGTGCAGCGGGGTGGGCGGTACACCAGCAGGATCCCTAAACTGCCCTTCGGGCCCAACCTCCAGTACATACAATCAACGAATTGAGTCCTATGAAGAGGAGGTCTGGCGAAAACTAAGGACTCTCAATAGATGACTGCCACGCCCCCTCCCCGCCTTCCCACCCTTGGCTGCTGTGCATAACGGAAACCTGGTGGACACATGGCCTCAAGAATGGGAGCAGAGGCTTCGTCCAACCAAGTCTCCGTAATGCATGCCAGGTCTGCCTGCCCATCCAAGATCATGTCATGGATGAGTGAGGTCTTCTGCGTTACAGACCTGGCATTACATAACAGCAGTCGAAGGTCGGTAGGAACCTTGCGTCCCCCAGTTACCGTCTGTTTCTGAGCAGACCCGGAACATGGGATGGGTATAATGCATCTATCCCCTGTTCCCCTATTCCGGCATGGTCTGCCAACAGCACCCTTCCAGCGCCTGCCGCCCAAACTTTCTATAACTTGGCCCCCCACCTCCCTCCCCTGCTTGCACATGCCTCTATCCCTATCCTAGTCAACAGGCCACCCACCCTAGCAAAATTAGTCCGGAGACCCGCCTCCGTATCCTATACAGCTGTAATAATTAAAATAAATCAATTTAACTTAAACTAAATCAATATAAATTGCAACCCAATTTCACATTCACATTCACACATTCATACACACTCCACAAGCCATCCAACTGTGACCAGCCATAATGATGGATCACCCGAACAAACAGTGGCAGTAAAGCTGCGATGATGAGTCCGCAACAGCAAGTGCTTGCTCCGGGTTGTAGCGATGGTATTCCAGATGACACGAGTCGTAACGGTGGTATCCCAGGCGGCATGGGTGGGCATCGGCAATGATGACAACGCAGCGACGGCGGCGACAGCGCAAGCCGCACAGACAATGTCCAAGCAGCAGCGCAGCCCGCAACGGCGGGACGATAGCAGCGACGCCCACCCTCCAGAGGGCAAGGGCGACAGCGACAAACAGACAGGTCGCAACGGTGGCCCTCAAGGAACAACCCATCCACAACAGCAATGACGGCGCCGGGCCACAGACAGGCGGCAACGACGACGATGACGCAGGGCTGCGGCGCCCCGACAACGGCACACCCAGTAGCGATACAAGGCCCAAGCAGGTAGGGAGCAGCAGCGGCAGCAGAGAAACCAGCCGCAATGGCGAGCCCCAGAAACGACACGACCCCCAATGGCAGCAGTAAGCAAGCAGGCAGCGACCATAGAGACCCCCACCACAGCAGCAAGCAACGAGTCGCAGCCCCAGCCCAGGCCGCAGCAGGACCCCGGACTCCAGCAACCTCAGCGCCGGCACAAGCCGGGAGGAGAAACACAACCACAGCAGCAGCAAGAGAGGCACCGGCCGCGACGAAAAACGCCAGCCGCAGCAACCCCACCACTGGAGAAAGGTAAGGGCTGTAGGAGATCTTCGTAGAATGGTATCAAAAGGAAGGAGGAAGGCAAAATGCTAGCTCACCTCCTGCACAAGACCAAAGGTATTTCAGGATGTTTAGAGATGTTTAGCGATGTTAAATGATAGATGATGGAGGAGCTTCAATTCCACAACCTCCTACTCCGCCATCTTAGGTGCGGCCCATGTAGCTGCTATAGAAAACTCTGTGATAGATGCGTGGCATGAGAATGCTGCCGATGTGGCTGCTGCCCTAGTTGAGTGGGCCACTATCCTGGCCGGCCGGGCTAACTTTAGAGAGGCGTAGGCCAGTGTGATACATGCCTTGATCCACCTAGTGAGCGTGGACGAAGACAATTGCTTCCCTAAAGACACTGGGTGGAAGGAGACAAACTCTCTGTCCGACAGAGGTGTTTTGTTTTAGAGATATACACTTTCAGGGCTCTTCACACATCCACTGAATGCCATGCTTTCTCTGTGGGGAGAATGGGATTAGGACAAAAAGAAGGAAGTACCAGCTCTTGCTGACAGTGGAAGGTAGACAGTACTTTAGGATGAAAAGAAGGGACAGTACGTAAGACTTCTCTATCCTTATGAAACACAGTAATTCTTGTCAATAGACGGAGCATTCAACTCAGACGTTCTCTGGGCCGAAGTAATGGCCACAAGGAACAAGACCTTAAAGGATAGGAGACGTAGGGAAATTTGACTTAGGGGGTCAAAAGGGGGCTTTTGTAGGGCCGTCAACACCTTGTGTAGATCCCAGGTTGGGTAACGATGGATCGTAGGAGGTGCCGATGGTGTTGCCCCACATAGAAAACGCCTGAGTAACGGATGAGATCCCAGCGGTTTCTCCAGAGATGTAGACAGAACCGCTGAAAGGACTGAAGCCTGGCGTCTGAGACCCAAGGACAATCCATCCTGTAGGAAGCAGAGAATGTCGTTTATACTTGCTTTCCTTGGAATTAAACCCTTCTTTTGTGACCATGTCGAGAAGGCTTTCCATGTAGTCTCATATATTTTAATTGTGGAAGGGTGTCTTGAGGCCATCATAGTTTCCACCACTTGAGCTGGAATGCCTCATTTTAAGAAGTGTCACCTCTCAATCTCCAAACGTGAAGCACCAGCCATCCCGAGTCTGGGTGAAGAAGCTGTCCCTGCAACAATAGGTCTTCCCTGAGGGGAATTTGCCACGGAGGATCGATTGACAGATTGACGAGTTCTGGGAACCAGGGTTTCCTTGGCCACCAAGGAGCTATCAGTAGAACTCTTACCCTTTCAGCTCGGATCTTTTGAAGTACCCTGGGAATGATCAGAAGAGGTGGGAAGGTGTCCTTGGGGCATCTATGCCTTCCGCCTCTGGTGTCACGTATCTGAAGAAAAATCTTTTCACCTGGCAGTTGAGCTGTGTGGCAAATAGGTCCACCTCGACTCTGCCGAAGCATCTCACTATTTCCTGAAAGGCCAACAGGTGAAGTTTCCATTCTCCCTGATGCACCTTCTGTCTGCTGAGCCAATCCGCTTGGCAGTTGTCCTCCCCCTTGAGGTATTCCGCGAGGATCGAGTCCACATGTGTTTCCGCCCACTGGAACAGCAGGGCAGCTTCCTTCTGTAGTTGTGGGGAGTGTGTGCCTCCCTGACGATTCAAATGTGATTTGGCTGTTACGTTGTCTGTCCTGACCAGCACTGACCCCAACCATTTGATCTCCGCAAAGTACCTCAGGACTAGCTGAATTACATGAAGCTCCAGAAGATTGATTGGAAGTACTGACTCCTGTGGTGACCAAGTCCCTTGTACCATCTTGCACTCGCAAATGGCTCCCCAGCCTGTCAGGCTACCATCTGAGGTGATCAGATGGGTCCTGGAACGGCACTCCCCTTAGTAGATTGGGTTTGTGCACCCACCATAGCAGGGAACGATGGACCACTGCTGAAAGTACTACCTTCTGGTGACGTCTGGCCGCAATGTTGCTTTGAAAGGGCAGTAGCGCCCACAGGAGTGGTCGAGAGTGGTGACATGTCCATGGTGTAGTCTGATAGGTTGAGACCATCAACCCCAAGATACCTGCCAGATGCATAAGATCTGCTGAAGGCAAAGATAGGAGCTGTGTGACACTGTAATTATCTTGTCTACTCTGTCTTGAGCTAATGTTATGAGTCCCTGCCGGGAGTCTATGGTGGCCCTCAAATGTATTATGCGGTGGGCTGGACAAAGCTGGCTCTTGGTTTGGTTGACAAGGAAGCCGTGATCCTTGAAGCATGCTAGGGTGATGTGCAGATCTTCCCAAGCCTTGTGGAGGGATGGAGACCGGAGCAGAAAGTCATCCAGGTAAGGAAAGACATGGACTCCCTGAGTCTTAAGGTGTGCCACCAGAGCAACCATGATCTTCGTGAATACTCTGGGGACAGACGCCAGACCAAAAGGCATGGCCCTGTACTGAAAGTGATCCTCCTCCACTGCAACCTGGAGGTAATGTCTGTGAGGCAGAAAAACAGGGACATGTAGATAGGCCTCCTTCAGATCAATAGATGAGAGGAAGTCTCCCTTTCTCAATGCCTCCTTGATGGACAGTAAAGTTTCCATGAGGAACCTGCAGTATTTTATGAACTGATTTAAGTTCTTCAAATCAAGTACCGCCTGAAAGATCCATCTTTTTTCTCAACAGTGAAGAATATTGAGTAGATTCCTGAGAATCTCTCGCCTGTTGGAACGGGCTCTATTGCCGCAATCTGCAGAAAGTGGGCAATTGCTTGAAGAGTCCTTTCCCGCTTGTCTGGATATGTTGATGGGGGGAAGGGATCATCGTGGGTGCAGGAAGGGAGGTGAATTCCAGCTTCCATCCGTATCTGTGAGTGTGCAGTACCCATTCATCTGAAGACATGTCCCTCCAGCGGTGGGCAAAGTGCTGAAGGTGTCCTCCCACCTGAAGGACCCTGGCATCAGAATTGATGCTTATTCCCCCGAGACTGGGAGCCAAAATGCGATCTATTGGGGAAAGGTTGTTGGCTTTTAGACTGGGTACATTGCCTATCCAGAAGGGACGGCTGGTACTGGACTCCTTTGCTCTTTCGAATGCCCTGGAGTCTCGAAAGGACTGGGATGGCAAATAAGGATGGAAAGGTCTACGGAAGAATCTTCTGTCATCTCATTTTTTGGCAGAAGGCATAGCTTTCTTCTTTTCCTTCAACTCCAAGACCCCAGCTAGGGCGTCGTCACCAAATAGTTTGCCACCCACATAGGGCTCAGATGTGAGATTAGAGCGGGCTGCAGTATTGGCCTCCCAATGGTGTAACCATAGAGATCTTCGAGTGAAAACACTCACTGCTAATGGCATTGCCAAAAACTGCATGGTGTCCATGGATGCATCTGCCATAAAAGTCACAGCTCTCAAGATTTTCAGAAGAGGCATCTGGATTTGAGTTGGATTCTGCTGTGGGCCATCCAATAGGTCCTCTAGCCACAGCAGGGATGCTCTTGCAAAGACCGAGGAGGCTGCTGCTCCTCTGATGGAGAGCACACTGGCCTCATGAATCCTCCTAAGGCCTAGATCCAGCTTGCTTTCTGACGGATTCTTGAGGTGGGCATCTGAGTCTTTCGGGTTCAAGGACGGATTTAGTAAATTGATTATGGAGGCATCAACCAGAGGAACGTTGAGTTGGTCCATGATGTGTTGTTCCAATGTATAGTATTTGTTGGCAGTTGCAACCGATTTCTTGAACTGCAGCGGGGCATCAAATTCGGACTTGATCACTTTAGGCAACAGTGATGGAAGTTTTAGCACCCTTGACTTGGTTTCGGGTCTGGACACACAGCCAAAATTCTAGATGCTGAGGGAGCTGGAGGATCTTCTAGAGAATTTAGGTTTGGAGCTCCATTGCCTTTCACAGGAGTGGAAGGAAATGAGCCTCCTGGAAAATCCTACTGGTCACTACTTCCTCTGACTCCAAATCTGCACTCCATCCTTCCTCATCGAGGACAATCAGCTTGTTGTCTGGGTCCACCATTGCCTTGAAGTTGGGGATGCCTGCCCTGTGAGGCAGCGTAAGGGTCCAATGATGCCCTGCCCGGTGGTTGGGGCACGTTTGAACAAGAGCGAAGTGTGTGAGTCCCTGTGCCACTTGCGCTCTTGAAGGTGGCAGAGTGGGTGCTGTGGCTGGTGTATCCTGTGGAGCCTCAGCCACTGATGTGAAAATATCTCTGACTAGATCCATTAGGAGAGAATCTCTCACCTGTTCCTTTAATTGTTGTAGCATGTGTGGTGATAACTGAAACTGTAGAGGTTGAGCATGAGAACAGTGTGGGTTGTGCACCACCCCCTGAACTTGGAGTTCCTAACGTGAAGAGGGTGAAACGAAGGATGCTTCACCCCTCTTCTCCTGTAACGCTTGGTGAGACGCAGCTGTCTTGAGGAAGCCTTCAAACTCCTCAGGAGAAGACGATGTAGAAAAAATCACCTCCAGGGTGGGCTGCAATTGGGTGCCTTCCTCCTCAGATAGGGATTCCAGGTCCCTTTGTGACCTGCACATGTTGCTATGAGCCTCCTTTGGTGCAGCCCACTCTGCATCATCAAGCCATTGCCTGTCATGACTGGTTCCCCTACTTCTCTTAGGTGCCAGTCATTGTGGAGTGACCCTGCCCATGACAGTACATGCCTCAGCACCTTGTGCCTGCTGGAAGAGGGGCGGGCTATGGCTACCTCTGTCTGGGATTCAATAGAACCTAAAGGCCCTAGGGCCTGGTTGGATTATCTCAGAGGCACGTCTTCCATTGTAGTGTGAGGATGAAGTGACTTAGGTTTCTTTGGTGGGTGGTCCAATTTGCGTGTTGCCTTCTCCATGGACACAACCATGCTGCGGGTCTTATGGGGGCTAAGGGCTGTGATAATAGCTGGGCCAGGTGCTGACGATCTGTGGGGGCCCCCCAAATACGCTTCCTTCACAGCTGGAGCATACTGCTGAGGCCTTCCGCAGGTGAGAGGATGGAGGAGGGGGTGGCAGGCACTAGGTGTCCTGGGCAGCACGTTGCAAAGGCGTCCCCGCTCACGCTGTGAAAGGAGAAGGCTGGTTGGATGATTGTCGATAGACAGGCACAGATGCGCCTGAGAAACGAGGCTGGGGGGGCAGAGTCCAATGAAGAAGACAGTGGTCTTGTAGCTGAAGCGGTGGGGCAGCTGCTTCGCGGTTGGCTCAGCACCACCACGAAGTCTCAGGGGGGGGAGAAATGTAAAATGACAAACCCCTTTTTGTTTGTTTTAAACAAGACACATGTAGGAAAACAGTAAAGGAAGGAAAAGGTACAGACACACAATAGGAAAAAAACACCAAACTATACAGGCTTGAATGCAGAGAGGAGCTAGATCAACCATTCTTGGTGGAAGGCAGAAGAGAAACTGAAATAAGGAGCTGCGCAGAGCAGGAAGTCCTTGTAAACCCCCCTCTTTAGCACTCTTCTGCCTTCAACCACTAGGTAGAGCTAGCTACCCACCTGAGATCAGCTATTCCATGCACAGGAGAAACATAATGATTTAGTGTTATGTCTGAACTACCCGAATGTGTCAAGTCAAGTCATGGTGACAGACAAATACAATCATGTCATTCAGTGCTTAGAATGGCACACACACACCATTCAAAGGGCAGGCATCTCCCCAAGTAGGCATATCTTCCCAAAGCAAGTGAACTTCATGAGAGTTCAAAAAGTGGAAATGTTGGGGTGGGGGATTGCCCTACAGGCTTAATATTCTAAAAATAATTCAAAATGCTATTTTTACTGTTTACTTTCAAAGGCCACATTCACAGCTTACATTTATTTCATTATTATTCCACTTTAAACATTAATGGCTTCCCCCAAAGAATCCTGGGAAGTGTAGTTTGTGAAGGGTGCAGAGAGTTGTTAAGAGACTCCTATTCACTGAGCTACAATTCCTAGAGTGGTTTAACAGTCAGCCCCTCTTCCTAGAGAACTCTGGAAATTGTAGCTCTGTGAGGGAGAATAGGAGTCTCCTAACAACTCTCAGCACCCTTCATAAACTACACTTCCCAGGATTCTTTGGGGGAAGTCATGACTGTTTAATGGGATAAATGTAAGCTGCGAATGTGGTCAAAGTTCCTGGGAAAGCATTGGGCAGTCAGGATAACAACATGACTTGTCCCAACTGCTAAATACTTGGAGAAAATTATTTATTCATTCAAGCTTTATGGAAAAGGAGAATGTAAAGCATGAAAAAAAAACAGCTAGGACACGCAGCAGGGCAAAATACTTGAGAATATTTCTTTAGTTATGTGCTACATATACTATGATATATATACACAAACAAACACAGGACACTCTAAGCCTTCTTAACATACTACTGAAGTTATGCAGTATGCCGAATCTTTTAAATTTATGATAGTTTCATAGAATGAAGGCTCAACAATTAAAACCAAAAGCTTAGTCTCATGCTGGTCTTTAATCTTAATAGCACATCTATGCAGTTAACCCCAAATAAAAATATACATCTATTTTTCACTGGCTGTCTATCCAACATACAAAACAGTGGTACTAGTATTTGCATAGGAAGACTGATTTGCTTTTGGAGTACTAAATAGTTAAAGAGCTTATTACATTTCATTGTGATATAGACCCAGTACAATTATAGACATCCACCTTTCATATCACTGACAAGCTGGTAAAAAAAGCTGGAAAGTCTTGAGATTGGCATGGCAGGAAATGACAACAAGGAATAAACTTTCCCCAAAATTCTCCTCAGAATTCTTCTCTGCAAGTTTTGATATCAAATATTCTCCAGATACTTTCTTTGGAATATGCAGACATTTGATATTTCCTGCCTGCATTTGACATTTATATCCAGTGCCAATATCTGATAGTTGATGACACACACAGGCATTTAGTTTATTAGTTTCTGTCAGATGAAATATATGCATATAATAACCATATATTAATTTACTTATATAGTCATACAACTGGATTTAATGTATGGAATTTGTTGCAACAAGCTGTGGCTATGGCCATTGGCTTTCATAGCTTGAAAAGGAGATTAGACAAATTAATTATCTCCATCAGCAGCAATTAGCCCTGATAGCTAAAATCTCCATATTAAGCAGCACATGTCTTTGAAATCAAATTGAGGACAACAACTGACAGAGGATTATTTTCTTCCTACTCTGCTTGTCAACTTTCTGGAGCATCTGACTGGTCACTAATGGAAACAGAATGCTGGGCTAGATGGGTCCTTCATAGGACCCAGCAGGGCTCATATTCTTATGAAATGCAGTATCAGTCAATAGTTGATGGTATCTGACAAGTGATATGCAGCAGCGATCTGACATGCAGCTGTGATCACTACTTGCCAACCAACATGTGGTAGAAGCCACTTTCTGACAGTATCTGACAGATGTCATACCATTTCTCTGATACCATTAGCAGTTGTTAACTAATATGACAATGTATTTCAGGGGAGGGGAACTTTGGGCCTCCAGATGTTGCTGAACTATACCTCCCATCATTCCAGGCAACTGCCATCCTCCTGGGGTTGATGGGAGTTGTAGTTCAGCCAACATCTGAAGGCCCAAAGTTTCACCAACCCTGATGCATTTCCTAGGCTAAACATTAACAGGCATGAGAAACAAATACCTGCAGAGCTAAGTATTTGCTTTTGGCACCCTAGCAAAACCTTTGGGGTTATGTTCCTAATAGTAATGTTGCAATGCAAGCTCCATCCACTGTGTGAAAGATGGAATCCTCTGCTTATCAAGTACTCATATCAAATGCAAGGATTTTATGCTTTGTAGGATTGGCAGTAACACACACACACACACACACAAACAAACAAAACCGGTCATAAACCAGCAGAATTTGGTACACTGAAGACCATGTTTTTAAACATGCTAAACTTTATGTTGGACTGTGCCAAGATGGGCTAATTGCTTGTCCCTTCTTTCTTCCCCCGCTCCTGGAAAATATGTATGCCGCTGCTTCTCTACTGGAAGAGAGCTGCTTACTTAGAGAGCAGCAGCATCACTTCCTACTGATGCCATTCAAATTGGCTGATTGAGAGAAGCTACTCTTGGGTGACTATAGAAACTGGAAAATAAAGAAAAAGGAATCAGGTAAGTTCTGGTGCTGTTTAGGAAACAAAGAAGTCAAAACCTGCAGGATAAAGCAAGCACTATGAATTGCATAGCATGTTAAAGTGTGCAGTAGCAAAAAACCCTCTAAGTCCAAGGTACATTTATTTGTGATTTAATGACATTTATTGAAAGGGATGGAATTTTTCATGAGTCAGTGTGTTTAGATCAAGACTCTTGTTGGCATTGGTTAAAAAACCCAAGAATTTTAATTTAATTTAATTTAATTTAATTACTTCAGTGACTACTTACCTAGTCGCTGGAATGTTGATCAGTTCTGCAAGTAAGAGCCAGAAGAGAGCTATTCATGTTGATCTGTGTGTGTACATATATATATTTAAAGTAATTATTAATATTGTTGCATTGTTTTAAAAAAAGAACACAGGAATCATGATGTTGTCAAGACTTAAGTCATAAGTCTAAAATTATTCTGCTACATATTCTTCAGTAAATTTCTCTTTAAAAGATTTCCTTCCAAGCTCATTTTTGCATATTAAGCTTTAGTGGGAAAAGAAGTTGACTGAATAAATGAACCTGGATTTTGAAGTAACAGTATTTATGTATGTATTTATTTTTAAAAGATTTATTCCACTTTTCCATTGTAAAAAAGTTCTTACAGTAGCCCACTGAAACATTCAAAGTCGCAACAAGAAAAACATCCTAAACCTAACAATACTACAAAGCTGTTCACTTTATGGTTTAAGCAGCTATTCTCACAGCATAATACTATGTACGCTTACTTGGTTGTTAACACCCATATTTTGAAGTAAACATGGATAGGACTGCACTAGGGTTGCCAGGTTCAATCCCTGAGACTGATTCTGTATCTTTAGAAGAAGAGAAAGTCAGCCAAGTGCAGGTGTTCTTGCAACCCTGTAATGGGAAAAACCACAAGGTGGAATTCTCCCTTCCCCCTGCATAACTTTTAAAGATACACAACACCTCTTGATTGCCAGGCCCAGCCTCCAAGAGGTCTTGTGTATCTTTAAAAGTTGTGCAGGGGGGAGGGAGAATTCCACCTTGTGGTTTTTCCCATTACAGGGTTGCAAGAACACCTGCACTTGGCTGACTTTCTTTTCTCCTAAAGATACAGGATCAGTCTCAGGGATTGAACCTGGCAACCCTAGACTGCACTGCTAAGTAATCAGTTTCTCACATGCTTAAATGCTATTTGCCCTGTAGTCATCTTGCAGTGATTAATCTGATCTTTGATTGCATATGCTGATTGTTGGATAATCCTAGCTGTGACAAGTAGGAAGAATTGAGAGCTAAATTTGTAGTGAGTTCACAGTTTGTGATTTCTCTCTGTGTAGGGTGTATGATAAATCCAGCCTCTGACCTTTGCTTGTCTGCTGAGTAATTGCAGATTAGTCCATTCCAGATTTTATTTTAGGCTAGAAAGACTGGGGCACTCTGGGAAAAGAACAAGCAAGTGGATGGATATATGCTTTCTTGGGGACAGTGACATTAAATTCTCCAGTGTGTTTAGCCTTCCTTCCCAGCTTGAATGTATGAATGCACTCATGGCATGGCTTAATACAGGAGTCGCCAACATGGTGCCAGCAAGTGCCAAGGCACCTGCAAAGTCCTCCATTGGTGTTCACAGGAAGGGACTCCAGACTCTGTGCTTTCCTTTTTTTAAAAAAAGAAGTCTCCAGAAAATTATGAAGTAAAATGTACAGGTACCCTTCTAAGCAATTTCTGGAAAATAAACCAGCCTGGCTGCTCCTGCCTGTCAGTGTTTGTAGCCAGTGAATGAATTCAGAGCTGTGGTTGATAAGTGAGTTGTTTGGACACCAGACAATAGGAATCCCTGGGGTCCTAAAGAGTTTCTGTTTCCCCCTTCTCTTTAGTGCCCTTTTCCTGCTTCTGTCTTATTTTTTCCATAGTTAGCAACCTGGATACATCTTTCCTGTGGTGGGTTTGTCTGATATCAGGTACTACCAAAGTTATTTTCTGCAAATGCTACTACCCAAAAATGCAGATAGATGTTAAAGAATCCCTTCCCCAAATGGCCAATACAAAATGTGAAACTGTGCAAAGAGGACTGTGCATGTATCCTGTTGATATCCAGGCATTTGTTTTGAATCTACTGTATACAGTAATACCTTGCATTAACATACTCAATGGGACCAGAGTGAGTACATAAACCGAAAATGTCCTTAAAGTGAAGCACTACCTTTTACAGTAAAACTTTTTTACCTCTCCTTCATGCGGAGCCTCAAAGCCCCGCTCTAAAGCCTCTGCTGCTGTGCTGCCGCGCCTCCCAGCTGATCACGATCGCGCCTCCCAGCTGATTTGTGGTGGCGCAATTGTGTCTATTTCCACCCCCACGCGCTAAAGCCTCTGCTGCTGTGCTGCATTTCTGGAGAAATACAGGCATATGAAGCATGTACGTTATAGCGAGGCGACGTTAAGTGAAGCGACGTTAAGTGGGGTATGCCTGTAGTTAACTGTATTGTTAACTTTAGAACTGTACAAATCACAAATAAACCAAATTGGGCCGATTTGAGCCTATTGGTATCCTGTCCAAATTGGGTTGAAGCAGCTACAAATCTCAACAGTGCAGATAAGCTAGTCCCAGATCGATTTGTAGAGATTTGTACAGATCTGTACCTAAAAACAGTCTCTAGTGAACCAGGACAGGGTGTCACTGAAATGGAGCAATTACACCACCATAAAGGAGAATACTAGGATGGAGAGAGAGAGAGAGGAAGGCTAGAATACTGTCACCCCACCCAACACTCTCCAATCACAGTGCTTGGAAGGGACAAAACCTTAACATGTAGAAATCTTGTCTAAGTGCTGTCTCTGGTGGGGGCTGGGTGGCATTTGTTTAGCTTGTGTGTACTTTCTGTTCTTTCCAAATCAATCCTAGTCCCATCCTTTATATACCTTTTATAGCTGCAGTCAGTCAAGGCCCCACCCTTCCAGGCCAGGTGGAAAGAGCCCAGCAAGCAGGGAGAGGGTTTTGCAGGTCTTACAGTCAAGGTGGTCCCCAAACTTCATTTCCCTATGTGCAAATTATCTCCATGGTGCTGCCAACCCATGCCTGCCTGATGCTACCTACATGTTTCTGGTATTACAAACCTAATTTTTTTAAAAAAACGTTCTTTCCCCCCAAAAAATATTGAAGGAAGGAACAGGGGCAACACAGGAGCATGAGAAATGGCACAACTGAACATTCACAATCTTTTTTTTTTAACTATTTTGGAAAACACAACATTTAAAAGTGGTTAGCATGAAATCCGCTGGAGCTACCCACCTAAAATCAGGCAGGGTCAATTCCCTCTAAAGGGGCTACCCTGTCCCCAAATGTCATGGCCCTGTACAAAAGAACAAAGCTGTTATGTCCATTTTAATTTTAAAACATTTTAAATTCTAAAGGTGGCTAGCATGAAAAGCACCTGCAATTTGGCAGGTTTACTCCCCTACATAGCAGCTACCATGTCTCCAAATTTCACGTCTCTATGTCAAAAAACAAGAAAGTGATGGCTGTTTCGGTTTTACAATGTAAGTCAATGGGATTTCCAGGGAACTGTAATATCTGGATTGTGATCCAGATCTGAATTGAGTCCGATCAGATTCAAATCTGTCCAGACAGGATTGGGTCTGGTCTGTATTTACAAACCGGAGCCACAAATTGGATGGGGCAGGGACACGTGCACAGCCCTAGTTAACTTACAGT
Source organism: Rhineura floridana (assembly GCF_030035675.1). Taxonomy (NCBI): domain Eukaryota; kingdom Metazoa; phylum Chordata; class Lepidosauria; order Squamata; family Rhineuridae; genus Rhineura; species Rhineura floridana. The sequence goes on along the minus strand of NC_084481.1, from coordinate 131,042,332 downwards.
GCAAAGATATACATGCTACTTCAGAAATACATCTCTTTGAGAGTGGGTACAGGATTATTATTATTATTGATTTATATACCACTTTAAGGTAATCCTTTGCTATACTCTCTCTAATTTTGTGTTAAGCCATGCCTTCCATAGCAGCCATTTTGTGACTGGTACCCTCAACACTCTCTCAAAATTCAAAATGTGCCCCCTCATCCAAAAAGGCTGGCGACCCCCGACAACAGAAAGGCTCCACATACAGTGGGACATAATACAGGCCTGCCCACATTTGACCCGCAAGTCAACCAGCTATATACGATAGGCCTCCAGTAACTCAAGTATCCTACAGGTTTTGCTGTCTTCTAAGGCCATATTTTTTATGTTGAGGGCCACATTCCATTGGGGGAAAATGATCAGAGGGCACATACTGCCAGTGTGTGGAGCCAAAATCAAAAGTGGACAAGCCCAGAGGTACTCCCATCCATACTTACACACAAACATCCATCCATATTCACCCATCATTCTGTCTCACTCGCTCTCTCTCACACCCCTTTATTCCCCCCACTGATATCCTATCCAGAGATTACCCCACGTGAACAGGCTCCCTTTCAAAACAGCTATAGAGCCTGTAATCAATAACTCTGTAACTCTGCCTTCAGAACCATCAAAACCATTTTTGATTCCACTTGTTGATGCTCCTTATTGATTTCTTACTCTGTCTGCAGCTTGCCATAACATGTAATATAGACCTAGAGAGGTGAAAAGGGGAAGAGGGGAATAATCTCTGGTGCTGCAGAGAACAGAAGGAAAGTTGCAGTGGCAGGGGAAAGAGGGAAGCGTCCCCCCTCTGATGCTCCAGCCTGCTGATTAGCAGGGGGGCTGGTGACAGAGCCCAATGGCTCACAGGGAGGCAGTTTTCCGTTTTGGGGAAAACTACAACCCCCACATGCCATTGGACTACATCACCCTAGAATCTAGGACAGGGTGAGCAACTTTTTTTTCTATCAAGGGCCACATTCACAAGAGGGCAATCTGTGTGGGGCTGCATGCCAGTGATGGGGTGGAGAATAGATAAGCCAGCTGTGGCTAGCAAACCCACCCTCTTCCCCTCTCTTTTTGACATCTCCACCCCCCTGCTCTTTCGCTTTCTATGTCTCCAACCAGCAGGGGAGAAAGAGATTGCTCTTGCCAAAAGTCTGAAGTGATTACTTGTGGGGGACTTTTGAAGTTAGACCAAGGGGAGCATGCAGCCCTAGGACCTCAGGTTGCCCACCTCTCATCCAGGGGCTGCTGCAAACAGATCGTCAAGCATTTAGCAGGCCACAATTCATGGCAGATAGACTTTGTTCATCTTAGTGTGCTACAAGTTGTGCATAAATGTCCTAGCAATGTGGATGGACTTCTAAGTGATTGCAACCCTTAAAACTAGTTGTACCCCTAGACACACCTAGCAGATAGTGCAGCACAGAATATGGTGGGCATGGTAGCAGGGAGGATATTATGTGAAGGTATGCAATGTGCAGAGGTGTGGGGATTAGTACAGAGACATAAGGATATGAAGGAGGCCAGCAGATCAGATTCCAACATGGTACATATGATCTCAGCATGGTGAGGGTAATGGAAGATTGTGGGTTTCCAGACCAGGGATATGGGGCTCAATAGGTCATAGCATGTATGCATTGATTCCCTTTTTGTCTATTTAATTAATAAATATGCACATACCTGTGATCCTAAAGTAAGTTAGGGCCAACTACACATAATGTTAATAACATGGTTTGTCTTTCATAAATAGCCAGTGCAGGGGGTGGGGATGAACTGGATCAGGATCCTGGAATGCAGGGATGGGGGCCCCTAACCCTTTCCCCCAGTCCCAATTCGGATTGGGTCCTCCACTCCTGCTATATAGCAAGCATGGGGCCTTGATCAAGACTGGAACCACATGCAGGCAAAGGATTAAAGATTCCCTATCTTCATGCCAGGGTCCAGCTCTGGATAGCCCCCCTCCCCGCATTGACTATTTGTGAAAGAAAAAGACTGCACACAAAGGCAAACCACATGATTAATGTCAGATGTTGTTTAGCTCACAATTGACAAAGCAGTTAGCCAAGTCCAAGTTGTTGGACAGACTAAATATATAACCCAAGCTTTTCAGCTGGAATGTTAAAACTGGAAGTGAGATGAGACCCTAATGGTTCAACACAATCACTTTCTAACAGAGATGCTAGGAGTGATGCTAGGTGTCCCAATCTTGATCAGGGCCCTTGTGTCTGCTATTTGTATGGGAGTTCCCTAGCACCTCTTTGTTAGACAAAGCAAAGCAAAGTATTTTACTTTTGTTTAAAAAAAACATATAAGAACACTCTCTTGGGCTATTCAATCAACATTTTAATTATGGATATGAAAACTTTTTAAGGACACCCCCCCCCCCGGAGATATGCAGTCAGCTAGAGTTCTCCTGAGGACATTCTGTACGTAGTATGGTCACTGGTCTGTCACTGCTGATTTTCATTTGCATCACCTGAATGTTTCCATAGCAGCAGAAATTACATTTCTCAGAGAAAGCTGTCAGGATCAGAGATGTTTGGTGGCACTTTAGTTTAATGATAAAATGGATTCTTGATGATATTAAAGAAAAAAAATTAAATCTGATTCATTTCTCACATGGAGTCGATTCAAATCAATATAGGTGCAATCACCGGAAATTACTAACTTTATTAAAAATTGGGGAGGCTACAAGATATTTGACATAATCAGGTATTTAGACAATTGAATGGAATTAAATTCTTATCAGGCAATCCTATGATCCATATAATCTATTTTAGGGAATTATTTTTTTTAAATGCTGGGCACTGGTAAGAGCAAGTATTAAATTTACTTGACAGGACTGAACTATTTAGGGACTAAAAATTAATTTGTTAGACACAGGAGTGATTTTAGACCCTGTGTGTGGGGGAAATATATTGTGTGAATCATTAAATTCTATGGACCAGCTCACCAACAGATCCATGAAAAAAATCTTGAACTCCAAAGCAATCTCTGAATTGGACTGAATCTGTTCGGGAGGAATCATGGGACAAATCTGATACAGTGGTTATATAAATGCCTCAGTAAACCTCTTACACATATTAAGATCACATTTCACCTGAAAGCTTCCAACATAGGAACCTGCCTTATACTGGGTCAGACCATTGATCCATCCAGTTCAGTATTTCCTACACTGACCGGAAGTGGCTCTCCAGGATTTCAGGCAGGAAATCTCTCCCAGCCCTATCCGGAGATGCCAGGGATTGAACCTGGGACTTTCTGCATGCAAGCAGATGTTCTGCTACTCAGCTATGGCCCTTCAAAGAGTTAGCAAGCTGTCAATATCAACACATATCAGAGCATTCAGAAGAGTGGCCACATGCATAGATTAATCAACTCACCACCATTTTTAAAAATGGATGTGTGGATCAGTCATAACTCTTGTGTGTTACCATACCAAACATTTCCCCATGTACATGATATTGCAAATTCTTCCTGCAAAATTCTAATAATTGAAGTAGCCCTTACTCCCGTATTTAAATTATGCAATTTGTAAATTATACAGTCTATAGACATACATTACAATGAAGTGTACTGGATACTGAGGTACAGACGCACTCAAGTCATTTGATAGCTAGTCTTCATTTATTATTATTATTTTATTTAGTCAATGTATAGACCACTTACTATACATAAAATATTCAGCTAGGGTCATCCAGGGTCTTGGGTGGTCTTAGTCCCCTTACATTTTTGGAGCAGGGTCCAGCAGGGTCCCTATGTCTCCAGCATCCTATGAGCAATAAGCATGAAAGGGGAGAGTGTTAGCCACTGAGAAGAGTCTTTTAATATGCTCCCTTGTTCTTTCCTGCTGATTGAAGCCAGAGTGAAAGGAGAGCGAACACAGTTTCATCTTTATGTAATTAAACCCAGATACTCTTCCCCTTTGTGCTTATTGGCTCCTAGGGATGTCTGTTGTTGTGGGAGAAGGCATTAGCAAGGATCTCATTCTCAACCCAGCAACAAAAAACACAAAAACAGAAAAAAGGATGGGAGGGGGCATGGCTGTGACTATCAGGAAGGGACCCTGCACTTCTGAATTTGTCACTACACCACTGCACACAGCACATAAACTATGAAAAAATAAACCCAATTTGGATCGGTTGAAAAGAGGATTAGACAAAGTTATGAAGGACAGGGCTATCGATGGCTACTATCATCATCATCATCATCATCATTTACTACCCCCCTTCACCCAAAGGTCCCAGGTGAGTTACAATTATTTTAAAATACAAAATTGAAAACAATTTTTTAAAAACCTACTGGCTAACGATGGCTAAGTTCTACATCTACTGTCAGAGGCAGTGTGTCTCTAAATACCAGAGTCTGACAATCACAAGTGAGGAGACTGCTATTACACTCAAGTCATGCTTGTAGATTTCCCATAGGCACCTGGGTGGCCACTTAAACAACAGGATGCTGGATGATTATTAAATTAATTGTTGTTTTCCCCAAAAGAGTCTCAAAGTAATTTACAACAACTAACTGGGCTCTTGGTCTAATAAAGCTCAATCTCTACCATCTGTCACCATCACGCTCTTCACATGTTGGACAGTGACTATCTTCAGTGAGAAGCTTGCTCTTCTCATGTAGGATCCCTGCTTGATTTAGAATTCTGGAAAATCAGGATCCTAAGTTTTATGCAAAGCCTACACAAGACTCGTTGCTTTAGACAGTTGCCTCCAACTTGTTTGGTTAGCATGCTTGTTCCTACTTCCTCCTCCACATGATGTTAACTGTGTGGAAAAACAAATGCCAGACGACAGCTACGCAATTAGCCCATGACTGGGTAGAAAGTGGGTTTATTTTATGTGCACATATGGTGTGGGATGCATTTAGGGATGGGGGAGAAATTAGATTCAGCTTGCATTTAAAGCTGAATCTAGCAAATTAGCACTTTCTGAAACAATATGAGAACCGAAACACAGCCATCCTTTGAAATTTGCACTTAATCAAATTTTGCTATACAGTTCTGCAACCAACCAGCGTTTACCAAAATGCATATATTAGGGGAAGTGAGCATAAAAATGAATATGTTAGTGAAAATAACAGAAAAATGCATTAGATTAGAAATTGCTTGCAAAAATGTGTACATTAGTCAAAACTGCACACAAAAATGTGTTTAATTAGGTGATATTTGCACTAAAATGCTGAAGAATTTTCATGAGGATTTTTAAAAAGAAAATCATAAATTGCTGTAGATATGTGGAGAATTGAATTCAAGTAATGAGAAACTGAGGCAACCAAACTTGACAGATCCTTCCATCCCTAGATGCATGCATAGGTGTATACACCATTACCCTCCTTAACAGAAACTCAAAAAATTATAGGTGGATTTGTGGGACATGATATTACCCCAAGCCAATTCCAAAGTATCTTGGGGTAGTAAAATGCCCCACAACAAGCCACTTGCACCAGAAGAAGGAAAAGTAATTCTGCTTTTGTAGATCACTTTCTGTTTGAAAAGTGACATTCAGTCCCCCAATACTTTCCATCGGCTGGAGTAAAAAAAGTACCTCCAACACAGGATGGTTTGAGGAGGCATGACGTAGTACTAATGGGCAGAGCTTGGAAAATTACTTTTAAAAAGGAATAAATTACAAATACTACTACATGGCCGCAAAAAGGAATAAATTACCATTACAATTGTTCTGAAAGGAATTGATTACTTTACCGTTACTCAAAAGTAATCACTACAATTACACTTAAGTTACCTTAAAAAAATACAGTGCCTACAAGGTGCTGGCCTTGGCTACTGCACACTATGTCACCCAAAACAACATTAAAAATAAACACACACACACAGAGTTAGAATAATTATTTTTATCCATAAGATAACAGTGGTGGTCTCTCTGCTGGGAAGGGAGGTGGGGAGGGAGGCAGAGGCCACTACTCAGATCTTTGCACGTCAAATCAAGTGCAACCCCCTCCACACACACTCTCAGCCAGCAAGCGTAATCTCTCTCACTTAACCACCTCCCACACCCTGCCGTGCCACCCACACAAACAAACATTTTCCCCTGAGATGCAAAAAGGTTAAAACACTGCAAATACAGCAAAGTAGCCAGGGAGGGTGGCAGAGGCTGCTTTGCATGCCGAGTGCAAACATAGTGTGTGTGTGTACACACACACACACACACACACACACACGTTGTCATATTTCATCTCCACAGTTCTTTATCTCCATTCTGCTGCTTGCCTCCTTCTCCTCCTTTATCCGTGTTCTTGCCCTCTGACTCCTTTCTCCCTCCACTCTCTTCTTCTCCACCACCATCCATTTTTTAAAACACTTGGTTTCTCCACTCCACCCCCATCTCGCTCTCTGTCTCCTCCCTCGTTGCCTCCTACCCACCCACAGAGCATGAGGGAAGAGCAATGTTGCACAGAAGCTCAGTTTGACGCACATGATTTTTATCCACAAATCAGAGGAGCAGAAGACTTCCCCTGCTTCCCCCCAAGTAATGCCCAAAGGTAATGCTGGAAACATTACAATTACTCCTCAAAAGTAAAAAAATTACTCCTCATTCTATTACAATCAAAATGTAAAGAAATTACCCACTCATTCCTCAAAAAAGTAATAAATTACAAGTAATTCATTTTTTGTAACTAATTACTTCCAAGCTCTGGTAATGGGGGACTTCAATTATCTCGTTATCTGTTGGGAGAAAAATTCTGCCAAACAGAGCCCCTCCAAGAAATTCCTGATTTCTGTTGGAGACAACTTTCTCCTACAGAAAGTGGAGGAAGCAACTAGAGGATCCACTATCCTTGACTTGATTCTAACCAATAGAGATGACTTGGTGGATGAAGTGGCAGTTATGGGAACTCTGGGGGAAAGTGACCATGCTATACTTGAGTTCTTGATGTTAAAGGAAGCAAAAGCTGAGAGTAGCCATAAGTGTGCCCTGGACTTCAGGAAAGCCAGTTTTAATGAACTCAGAAGAATGGTAAGTAAGGTTAAGTGGCAAGCAACCCTAATGAGAAAAGTAGTCCAAGATGGGTGGGAGTTTCTAAAACAGGAAATTCTAAAGGCACAATGGCAAACAATTCCATAACAGAAAAAAGGGGGAACACAGCAGAAGCCTCCAGGGTGGCTTCACAGAAAGCTTAGAGATTACTATAATGTAGGTCTAAAGGTAAAGGTGTCCCCACACTTACAGCGTGAGTCGTTTCTGACTCTTAGGGTGATGTCTTGTGACGTTTACTAGGCAGACCGTATATATGGGGTGGGATTGCCAGTTCCTTCCCCGGCCTTTCTTTATCCCCCAGCATATGCCGGGTATTCATTTTACCGACCACGGATGGATGGAAGGCTGAGTGGACCTCGACCCCTTTTACCGGAGATTCGAGTAGTTTATAGCAACAGAATTATGGACCACAAAGTAAGCTTTACAAAATGTGCCCATGAAGCTTATTCCTGTGTCCCAGTTAATTTCTAAAGCATCTGAAGCCTGTTTCCAGATATAATATATGTATGTAGTTGCAAAGGTGTCTGGATATGGTATGGAAAGAACCACAGCTAACGTTACTTGAAGACTTTATAATGTAATAATCTCTAGTGTGTCAGATGCTACCAAGGTCATAATAAGAAATGTTAGGGAATGTATTTATGCTGAATGAAGTTAGGTAAGTCTTGATTCTGAAGTGGCCATGCTGAAGGCCCATTTATTCCAACTGTGGCTACAGAGTCTGGGCCCTAACAGGAGCAGTTCAACCCATGCTAACCTTACAAACATATTATACAGCCTGATTGCAGGTGTTGCCACCACTCACCATATGCTCAGAGGCACATGTTACCAAATTCTTCCAAGTGACACAGGAAGCGGATTGGTCTGTGAAAGACCAACCCAAATTGTATTTGCATTTTTACAAATTTGTAGGGTAGTACAATATCTCAGAGGAGGTCAGGTCTCCTGCTCCCCTGGCTCATTCTAGCAGTTTTCTGTGGCTGAAGCGGATTTTTAAAAATAGTCTAAAAATATCAATATTAATATCAGTATTTTCCAAAATATTGATATTAATATTGATATTTCAATCAAAATATCAATATTAATATCAGTTTGAGGAAAAGATTGATATTTTTAAAAAAACCTATGAAAAATGATATTTTAAGATTCTCAATATTAATATCAATATTTTTGCAGGAAAAAAACACAAATCAGTAATTATCATAAACAGTGAACATTGATCCTCTCCAAAGCAGTACCAGAAGGAAGTTTGACGGAGCAAAAATCAAACCGGCACTGAAATGTGGATCCAGTCCCTAATAGTTACATTCTTAAACCACAAGGGTTCTTTTGACTATTAGTGAATAACAACAATAATACATAATTTGCAACCAATTACATAGTATGCATTATATAGCATTTTATGATACAACCTTCCCTGTAACTTTTTCTGGTGGTGAGACAGTAATGTTGGTAGATTCTGGACCGTACTGCTTCCGAATTCTTGCATAAAGAGCTCTAACTTCCAATTCATGCTTCATGGCTGAAACAACAGTTTTAAAATTCGATAATGAAAATTAATTCTCTAGCATCTCTTACAACATGCAGAAGAAGTCTTGTTGGTATATGGACAAGTTATTAGAATAGTTGGATATGGAGATACAGTTAGTTGGGGCCTTTAGGACTGCAGTGAAGACTGGCATGCTGCTATAGCTATGGATGGAATTTTTTGAAAATCTTGATATCAAGCTTATACACATGAGTTTTTTTTTCTAATTCCCACCTCACTCTTTGTTCTGGATGAGAACTGAGTTGTGTTTTTTTACCAACTCCACTAAAAATACAAATAATTCTCATGTAATATACGATTGGATTACTGCAATGCACTCTATGTGGGAGTGCCTTTGAGGATGACCCAGAAGCTGCAGCTAGTGCAAAACACAGGGCATAACTGCTCACTGGGACAGAATATCACCATCATATTATGCTACTGCTGAAAGAATGGCTACCAATTAGCTACTGGGCAAAATTCAACGTGCCAGTTCTGGTATACAAAGCCCTTTGGAGCGGGAACAGGATACTGAAAAGATTGTCTCACCCTCATATAGCCAACCAATCATTGCACTTTTCAGAAGAGGTCCATTCTGCATGATGTTAGAATCGGGGCTGTAGTGTGATGACACCTACGCTCTAGAACTCACTCCTATTACATATCAGACAGGCACAGTCTATATTGTCTTTTCGGTGCCCATTGAAGACTTTCCTCTTTCAATAAGTCTTCTAAATGGAGGTTTTTATCCCAGTCGGGATCTGTATTGGATTTGAAATTGTTGTAGCAGTATTACAAGTTTTTTGGAATCGTGGTTGAATTTCTAAGCACCTCTCTATCATTGCTGGTGTTATGGGGAGTATGGAGAGCAGATGAAACTAGCAATACATTTCAGGTTGCATCCAATGATTGCATAAGCAAAAGACAGCTCACAAACCTGCTCCCCCCTTCCTCTCCTCCCCCTGCATTCTCCTTTATCCTCTCACAAATCTCTACTACAAGGACCAGTTCCAAAGGGGCCAGGTGGGGCCCTGGTCGAGGGCCCCTGGGACTACAGGGGCCCTCCGTTCCCCTTCTGTGATTTGCAGCAGGATTGCTGCAGCGGATTGCATGGCTAGAACTTTGGAGCTCCACCATTCCCTTGCTTAATCTACCTTTCTTGGCCGTTGTGAAGTTCCGCATGCAGCGCTGCCCTTAACCAAGATGGCGGCTGAGGTTTCCTTAAGGGGCTGAAGCCTCTGCCGCCATCTTGGCTGATGGCATGCATGCATGCTACACACATGCATCCCTGCCATAAGCCAAGATGGCGGCAGAGACTTCAGCCCCTTAGGGAAGCCTTGGCTGCCATGTTGGTTAAGGGCAGCACTGCGCGTGCAACCGCAGAACAGCTGGGAAAGGTAGGTTAAGCAAGGGAATGGCAGGGGCTCCAAAGCTCTTGCCATGCAATCTGTGGCAGTAATCCTGCCGCGAATTGTGGAAGGGGAGCGCCAGGGCCTGGGGCAGGCTTGTGCCCAAGGGCCCCGGCATGTCTGGGGCCAGCCCTGCCTACTACCCTAACAAATGTGCAAGTATGAAATAAAAAGTTTTAAAATAAACAGTTTTTGCACACTCAGTGTTAATAGCATGGGTTTGAACTAATTAAGTAAATATGATTCGCTATGACAAGTATGTGTTACAAAAAGTTGTTAGCTTGGTGCTTTTTAAAATTGTCTTTACTGTATTAAAAAACAGACAAAGAAACAAAACAATTTTTAATCATAAATATGACCGAAAAAAATATAGAAAGATACCTACAGTATGTGCAATATATAAATGACTTATCACAATCACCTTCTTAAGTGAATAATTATTTTATTCAGCTTTATTGATACTATAGCTGCAGAACTCTTGTAATCATTATTTAGGTCTATAAGAAGTAGCCAATGATAGATCTTTAGCAAATGTTTGTATAACTATAATTTTTATCTTATTCCACGATTCTGGTAAAGGCTTGTCTCTAAAAAAAAAATTCATTCATCATTGTTGATAATGGACCAAGTGGTAACCATGTGTTTTTAAGTTGTCTCAAACGTTTGCATTAATTCTGCACTTAATAAATTTCTTTGCTCAAATAATAAATAACCACACACATACACACTAGTAAAACATTTACTGGTGATAAAGATTTCCAAAGAAGAACAGCTGCAGCACTAGGGGACTGAAGAAGACCTGCCCTGGGAGTGACTCTCTGAGCATCTGGGTGCTTGCTGCTCACTCACTATCTCAAGACAGCTGAAGTCCCTGGTAAGTGCTGCAAGGACTGGACCCCCTGCCTGACCCTGGCTCCAGAGAGAGGCTGCAGTTAATCTTGTAGCCTCTTGCATCAGCTGTTGGCTAGATCAGGAGGCATAAAAGCCCAGCTGCCCTCAGGCAGCGGGTCTGCCGTCGCCGGAGTTGCCACTCAAGGGGTGACACCAAAGGGGCTTGCCTCTTGGGGATTCCCTTAGGGAGTCCCAAGGGTGAGGGCACTACCCCCCTTCTATTACCTTTTTTTCTTTGTTTTCTGTTAAACCAATCTAGAGGAGATTGGTGGTGGGGAGGGCGTGTGGTGCATGTGTAGTTCCTGCACAGGGTGAGAGCCTGTGCAGTAAAATGAATAATAGGAGAAAGTTGCCAGATACCTTCAGAGTAAGAGTCTGTAACTGGCAGAAGGCTGGCCCTCCCTGGGTGTGAGACAGGAGGGGGAGTAGATGAGCCCTGTGTGAACAAGTTTGAATGGGTATGACTGTTCCCAATTTTCGCAGAGGCCTACTGGGATAATTGGCTCCAGCAGGTTTTGTTGGTGGGCTTGTGTTGGGTCCATATCAGGTGTTTAGGAGGAGTCTTAGTATGGAGGAACATGGGTGATGCCTCCCCAATTTTCAGTGATCATGGGTACAGGGAAATATAGCCATGGGGTTGTGGTGAATTACCATAGAAGACGAGGGCAAGTCTATGTAGCCGGTCATGCTCTCGACCTTGTATTTGTCTCGAGAGGGGGAGGCAGTGATCTGAAAATGGGGGCCATTTCTTCGAACCCCGTGTCATGGTCAGATCACTATCTGGTGAACATGGACCTCTTATTGCCGCACACCCTCTGCAGGGGACAGGGACCTATTAGGATGGTCCGCCCCAGATGCCTGATGGAGCCAGAAGGATTCCTGACTGCGCTGGGAGATTTGGAGCTGTCTGAAGGTCGCCCGGTCGAAACCCTGGTGACAGAGTGGAATAGGGAGATCACCGGGGCGATAGACCGGATGGCTCCGAAACGTCCTCTCCCCCTGAATAGAACTCAAACCGCACCTTGGTATACACCACGTCTGCGGGGTTTGAGGCAGGAGGTGAGACGACTAGAACGCCGGTGGCAGAAATCTCGCTCCGAAGATGATTGGACACTGGTTAGAGCAGCAATAGCAGCCTACCAAGTGGCAACAAAGACAGCAAAGAGAGGTTTCTTTGCTGCCTCTATTGCATCTGCAGAATGTTGTCCCAGAAGGTTGTTCCAAGTGGTCCGTAGTCTGGTCGGTCCAGTTACGCAGGAACCCATGGAGCACTCTAAAGCCTCCTGTGATGCATTTGCAAAACATTTTGCTGATAAAATCGATTGCCTGAAGAGCTCAATTCCGTACGCCGTGGATACAGGAAGTGGGCCAGAGATGGCCAGTTGCTATCCGGTCCGGTGGGATTGGTTTCAGCCTCTTCCATCTGAGGAAGTGGACAAGGTGCTCTCTACTGTAAGGCCGACCACCTCTTTGTTTGACCCTTGCCCCACGTGGCTCATTATGGGCTGCAAAGAGAGACTGAGCGAAGGGATCAAGGCGGTGGTAAATGCTTCCTTGGAAGAGGGTGCATTGCCATCTGCCCTCAAGGAGGCGGTAATAAAGCCCATCTTGAAAAAGCCCTCCTTGGATCCCCAAGATTTGAACAACTTTCGCCCAGTCTCTAATCTACCATTTTTGGGCAAGGTGATCGAACGCGTGGTGGCTAAACTGTTACAGACACACTTGGAGGAAGCAGATTATTTAGATCCATTCCAATCGGGCTTCAGGACTGGTCATGGAACTGAAACAGCCTTGGTCGCTCTGGTGGATGATTTGAGGAGGGCGTTGGATGGGGAGAACACTCATTCCTCGTCCTCCTGGATCTCTCAGGCTTTCAATACCGTTGACCACGGTATCCTCTTGGATTGCCTGGAGGGAATGGGAATTGGAGGCACTGTTTTACGGTGGTTCCATTCCTATCTCTCTGACAGGCACCAACGGGTGGCATTGGGAGAGGAGGTTTCGGACCCTTGGCCTCTTAATTGTAGTGTGCCACAGGGTTCTATCCTCTCTCCCATGCTATTTAACATCTATGTAAAGCCGCTGGGGGCCATCATCAGGAGATTTGGGTTGCAGTGCCACCAATATGCAGATGACACTCAGCTCTATCTCTCATTTAAGTCCTCACCGGAGTTGGCTGTGGATACTATTTCCAAGTGCCTGGAGTCCTTAAGTGAATGGATGGGAGGAAACAGGCTGAAACTGAACCCCGACAAGACCGAGGTACTGCTTGTGGGAGACAAGAGAAGATTAGGAGACACTGACCTGGTGTTGAATGGGGTAAGATTGCCCCTAAAGGACCAGGTTCGCAGCCTCGGGGTCATTCTTGACTCCCAGCTGTCCATGGAGGCTCAGGTGTCAGCAGTGAGCAGGGCAGCTTGGTATCAATTACATCTGATACAGAGGCTGCGACCCTACCTTCCGGTCCATCTGCTCCCGCGGGTGGTGCATGCCCTGGTCTCCTCTCGCTTAGACTACTGTAATGCGCTCTGCGCTGGGCTACCCTTGAAGACGGTTCAGAAATTACAACTGGTACAGAATGCGGCGGCACGGTTGATCAAGAACGGCCGCCGCCGGGATCATATCTCTCCAGTGTTAGAAGATCTACACTGGCTACCAGTTGTTTACCGAGCCCAATTCAAGGTGTTGGTGTTAACCTTTAAAGCCCTATACGGTTTCGGTCCAATTTATCTAAAGGAGCGCCTCCTGCATCACCAAATATGCCGCCTGACGAGATCGGCCTCGCAAGACCTTCTCTCGGTCCCACCAGTGAAAACAGCTAGGCTGGTGCGGACCAGAGAGAGGGCATTCTCGATTGTGGCTCCCACCCTCTGGAACTCTCTCCCATATGACCTTTGCCATGCCCCCTCCCTGGTAGGTTTTCGCCAAGGATTAAAAACGTGGCTGTTTCAGCGGGCATACAGGATTCCTAGGTAATTTTAGTTTTTAACGTACAGAAGTGGGTGGGCTGATTATCCGAAGATTGATGTTATAACTGTATTTATATGTTGTATTTATTTTAATCTATGTACGCCGCCTAGAGTGGCCGTTCATTCGGCCAGATAGGCGGCCTAAAAATAAAATTTTATTATTATTATTATTATCTGCGCCTTGTTCCCTACTGCCACTCCTCTGATGGATGGGTTCCTTGTTGCTCATCTGCTATGCCCACTGGCTTGTGTGTGTTGTTGTTCAACGCCAGATTGGTACACAATAAGACCACTCACATCCATGATTTGATTGTGGATGAAGGTGCCGATTTGGTGTGCATTACTGAGACCTTGGAGGGTGAGCTGGGAGGAGTTGATCTGACCCAGCTTTGCCCACCTGGATACTCGGTGCAACACCAGCACAGGCTGCAGGGACTGGGGGGGAGGAGTTGCTGTAGTCTACAGAACTTCCATCTCTGTCACCAGGAAACCACTCTGTCTTGGAGCTGGCTGTGAGGGCCTGCACCTGGTGTCAGGCCGAGGAGACAGTAAACTGGGGTTGCTGCTGGTGTACCATCTACCCTGCTGCTCGGCAGCTTCTCTGACTGAGCTGGCAGAGGCCGTCTCGGCTGTGGTGTTGGAGGAGCTCAGAACGATGGTGCTGGGTGATTTCAATGTGCACGCTGAGGCTGCCTCTAGTGTTCTGGCTCGGGACTTCTTGGCCTCCATGATGGCCATGGGACTGTCTCAAGTTGTCACTGGCCCAATGCATAGGGCAGAGCACACCCTCAACTTGGTTTCTGCTCCAGATGGAGGAAGGGGTGGTCTGCAGATGGGGGGGTGGATGTCACCCCACTCTCATGGTGAGATCACTTCCTGGTGAAGTTTAGATTTATGGCTTGGATCCTTCCCTGAATGCCCTGGGGTAGTTCCCAGTAGATAGAGCAGGTGACCCTGTTGAAGACCTTGTCACGCTGTGGAATAGTGAGGCATGTTGGGCTCTTGACACAGTTGCCCCTGAGCGCCTACTCCAGCATTGTGGAGCCCAGTTTGCCCCTTGGTACACCAGTGAGCTAAGGGCAATGAAATAGGCTGGACGACGGCTAGAGCACAAGTGGCGAAAGATGTGCTGTGAGGCTGATCAGGCACAAGTAAAACATCATAGCCGTGCCTACTGTGTGGTGGTGGGGGCGGTGAAGAAGGCCCACTTCTCTGCCTCCGTCACATCCTCAAGTAGCTGTCCAGTGGAGCTTTTCAGTATTGTCAGGAGTCTGTTGACATCAACTCCAGAAAATGGAGTTTTAGACCCTTTAGAGGCCCACTGTAAATTTTTTGCAAGGCACTTTGAGGGTAAAGTTGCTCGCCTCTGTAGCAGTCTTGATGCCCCCTCCACATCTACTGTAGTCCCCAATGAGGTGTCCAGTGCAATGTCTGCTGCAACTTCTTGGGATCAGATTCAGTTGATGTGGCCTGATGACATAAACAAGGTGCTTGCGATGATGCAGCCAGCAACGTGTCCTCTGGACCCTTGCCCTTCTTGGCTTATTAAAGCTTGCCGAGGGGGTTTGACCAAGTGGATCCAGGGTGTGGTCAACACATCATTACGGGAGGGAGTGGTTCCAGCCACCTTGAAAGAGGTGGTGATCTGACCACTCCTGAAAAAGCCCACCCTGGACCCATTGGTTTGTGACAACTACTGACCGGTTGCAAAAAAACCCCTTATTAGGGAAGGTGATTGAAAGGGTTGTGGGTCAGCAATTGCAAGTACTCTTGGATGAAACAGATTATCTTGACCCATCCCAGTCTGGGTTCAGGTCTGGTTATGGGACTGAATCAGACTTGGTCGCCCTGATGGATGACCTTTATCAGGAGGACAGGGGGAGTGCAACCCTGTTATTCTTACTTGATCTCTCAGTGGCTTTTGATACCATTGACCATAATATCCTTCTGGGCCAACTTGGTGAGATGGGTATTGGAGGCACTGTTTTACAGTGGTTCCGATCCTATCTCAAAGATCACCCTCAGAGAATAGCATTGGGTAACTGTCCTTCACCCCCCTGGCAGTTGTGCTGTGGAGTACCACAGGGTACCATCTTGTCCCCCATTCTGTTTAACGTCTATATGAAGCCCTTGGGAGCAGTCATCGGGAGATTTGGGGTGAGGTGTCAGCAGTATGCTGACGATACCCAGCTCTATTTCTCTGTAATATCTGAATCAGGAGAGGCTGTGCAAGCTCTGGACCACTGCCTGGACTTGGTGGTGGGCTGGATGATGGCCAATAAACTGAGTCTGAATCCTAGCAAGACGGAGGCACTGTGGGTTGGTGATTCCCGAGTTTGGATAATTGGTCAGTTGCCTGTTTTGGATGGGGTTGTACTACCTCTGAAAGAGCAGGTCTGTAGTCTGGGGGTGCTCCTGGATCCATCTTTGTTGCTAGAGGCCCAGGTGACCTCCGTGGCTAGGAGTGCCTTTTACCAGCTTTTACCGTTTCTGGACCAGGATAGCCTGACCACTGTTGTCCACGCACTGGTAACCTCCAGGCTGGATTACTGTAATGCACTCTATGTGTGGTTGCCCTTGAGATTGGTCTGGAAGTTGCAGCTGGTGCAAAATGTGGTGGCAGGACTACTCACTGGGGCAGGGTATCACCAACATGTCACCCCACTGCTGAAAGAATTACACTGGCTGCCCATTTGCTACCGGGCCAAGTTCAAGGTTCTGGTTTTGGTGTACAAAGCCCTATGTAGCTTGGGACCAGGATATCTGAAAGATCGTCTTACCCCTCATATACCCAGTTGATCACTGTGCTCTGCAGATGAGGGTCTCCTGCAGATACCATCTTATCAGGAGGTCCATTCCGCACAACATAGGACGCGGATCTTTAGTGTTGTGGCACCTATCCTTTGGAATTACCTCCTCTTAAATATTAGACAGGCGCCATCTCTGTTATCTTTTTGGTGCCTACTGAAGACCTTCCTCTTTCAACAAGCATTTTAAATAGAGACCTTATCCCAGTCTGCATCTGTGTTGGAATTACTTTTTTAGATGTTTTAAAGCTTTTAAAAAAATATTTTTTAAAAGATGCTTTGTTTTAATATGTTTTTAAAGATGTTTTGTTTTAAGGTCTTTTGTTTTTAAGATGTTTTATTTATTTATTTCATTCCATTTCTATACCGCCCTTAGCCTATGGCGGTTCACAGCAAGGAATAAAATACAATACAGTAAAATAAAAATCAGGTAAAATCACTAAAAACATACAGCTTGAGCATGTAACACTTGGTATAAAATTAACTTAATAATAAACATTAGACATTAAAATTCTATTAAAAACAGAAGAGAAAAACCAGACATAATAAAACACTGAAACTTGTGTTTCAGTACGAGAAAGATAAAAGAGAAGCCAATATACAAGATGTGTAGGTGTTGGCAACTGTCATTTCATAAATTGTGAACAGCTATTCAGTGTAGATACTGGCCCAATAAATGTTAAAAGTAAATCCTATTGTGGCTTACTCCTAAAGAAGTGCATAGTATTTGAAGGTTACATTTTCCTGAGTGGTTTATTTATTTATGGGTCATTTATATACTGCTTTTTTAGAGTGTTTTTAGTATTTTTGTTTGCCGCCCTGGGCTCTTTCTAGGAGGAAGGATGAGATATACATTTAATAAATAAACAAATAAATAATTAATATATATATACTGCTTTTCAAACAAGATCCAAAGCAGTATTAACTATCAAACAGCTAGCCACTGAAAAATCCATAGCTTTTCCTCTGTTTTGTAATTATTAGTTTTGGCAAATGAAAAAAAAAGCACACAAACCAGAAAATGTGTTTACAGCATCTTTGAGGTCATTAATTCAATAATAGCATCTCTGCTGGAATAAATTGTAGGTTACTGAACTGGTAGGGATGATGCAGCAGTGTGGCTTGTCAAAGTCTCCCTAGAAACAACTACCAAATTTTAATTTAACTTCGCTGAGAAAGGAAGTGGATAATATAGGTTGTCAAATTTAAATACAGATGAGTTATCCTGTTGTCTCAGCATGATATATGATAGGAAGAATTATATTTAAGGTAAGAAAAAAGTAGGATATGATATATAACATTTCTGAATGAGATAAAGTATAGTGAATCGGCCTGTGCTGCCTAATGTAATGTACCAAGAATTTACTCACCATATGACCCATGACTTTAGCACAGTGTGAACAAGCACATTACATGCTTAATTCAGGCTCAATACAACTTTTTAAAAATGAGTTTCTACCTATAGTAGACTTTGACTTGTAAGAAATTAGTATTACAATGAACATAGCTATTAAACATTTTCAGACTTTATTTTATGTACTTTGGCAAGTTATTTGTACTTCTGCAGATATTAATCATACACACAGATGCTGAGAAATCAGTGCTTTCCATTGTTTCTGATCTCGCTGAACGCTGCTGTGAGCATGTGCTGCTGATCAATTCCTACTTTGTCTCAGTCTTCTCTCAAAAGAGGGTCCATGACCCTCCCAGCAAATGTGAAGTACAAGTTGAAGGGGCAGGATTGCAGCTTGAGAGGAATAGACAAATGATCAACGAATATCTAATTACTTTGAATGAGTTCAAATCTCCAGGGCCCGATGAACTGCATCCTAGAGTAATGAAAGAACTGGCTGAACAACTCTCAGAACCACTGTCTATTATCTTTGCAAAATCATGAAGGATGATTGAAGTGTCAGATGACTGGAGGAGGGCTAATGTTGTCCCTATCTTCAAAAAAGGCAAAAAGGAGGAACCTGGGAATTACATACCAGTCAGTCTGACATGAATCCCTGGGAAAATTCCGGAGCAGATTATAAAGTGGTCAAGCTGAAGGCACCTTGAAAACAATGCAGTGATTACTAGAAGCCAATATGGATTTGTCAAGAACAAATCCTGCCTGTCCAATCTTATCTCATTTTTTGATCAGGTAACCTCCCTGGTAAACTGTGTGCTGTGACTAATGATGCAGCTCGGTCAAAGCCAAAAGGAAGCTCAGAGGCTGATGCGCACAGATGCAAAAGGAGAGTCCAGAGTTGTATGACACACACAATAGTAACATGGAATTTTTGAAGCATGAACCAGGGAAAGTTAGTAATTGTCAAGCAAGAAATGGAACGTATCAACATTACAATACTTGGTGTGAGCAAACTAAAATGGACGGGAATGGGACATTTTCAATCAGGCAACTACAAAATATTTTATGCAGGAAATGAGAAATTAAGAAGAAATGGGGTTGCTTTAATAGTGAGAAGTGATATAGCAATTAGGAGCTACAATGCAAGGTCTGAGCGAGTTATATCAATGAGATTAAACGGGAAACCTATCAACATAACCATCATCTGTCTGCGCTCCGACGGCAAATGCAGAAAAAGAGGAATTGGAGAGATTTTATGCAGAAGTACAGGAGGAAATTGATCACACACCAAAACAAGATGTGCTGATAATCATGGGGGATTGGAATGCAAAAGTAGAGAACAGAGAAGAATTAGGAATTGTGGGGAAATAAGGCCTAGGAGACAGAAACGAAGCAGGAGAAAGACTTATTGAATTCTGTGAAGCCAATAATTTGTTTCTTACGAACACATTTTTTGAACAACCGAAAAGACAGCTGTACATGTGGACATCACCAAATGGTTAACATAGGAATCAAATTGATTATATAATTGGTAGCAGAAGATGGAGAAGTTCCATATTTTCTGCGAAAACAAGACCAGGAGCAGACTGTGGTACAGATCATGAACTGGTTGTATCGAAAATCAGAGTAAAGCTAAAGAAGCACAACAAAGCAATCATAATGCCAAAATACAATTTAAATAACATCCCAGAAGTATATAGAGATTAAATAAGGAACAGGTTTGAGGCTTTAAACTTAATTGACAGAGAACCTGAACTATGGAATGAAGTCAGAGACGGTATCAAGGAAGAATGCAAAAAGACAATAACTCTAGTTAAAAAGAGAGAAAGACCTCAATGGATGACTGAAGAAACTCTTCAAATGGTTCAAGAGAGAAGGAAAGCAAAAGCAAAAGGAGATAGAAACACAGTCAGAACCCTAAATGCAACAATACAGCGACGAGTACATAGGGACAAAGAGAACTATTACAATATAGAAATAGAAGAGGACAACAAAAAGGGTAGAACAAGAGCCCTGTTCCAAAAGATTAGACAAATGAAAGGGAAATTTAAACCAAGAGGAGGGATGTTGAATAATCAACAGGGGAACACACTGACTGACTGAGATGAAATAAAAGGAAGATGGAAGCAATACACTGAAGAACTCTATAAGAGAGAAGCCAAGATGACAGATTCATTCACGGAGGAACCGTATGATGAAGATCCAGAAATTTTAGAAAGTGAGGTGAAAGCTGCTCTTAAAATACTTGGAAGAAACAAATCACCAGGAATGGATGGCATACCAATAGAGTTGCTAGAAGCTACTGAGACTGAATCTGTCCAAATTTTGACAAAAATTTGTCAAGAAATATGGAAAACTAAACAATGGCCCACAGACTGGAAGCATTCCATATACATCCCAATTCCAAAGAAAGGGGATCCCAGGGAATGCAGTAATTATCGAACTATTGCCTTAATATCTCATGCAAGTAAAGTAATGCTCAAGATTCTACAACAAAGGCTCTTACCATATATGGAGCGAGAAATGCCAGACGTCCAAGCTGGATTTAGAAAGGGAAGAAGTACCAGAGATCATATCGCAAACATACGTTGGATAACGGAACGGACCAAGGAATTTCAGAAGAAAATCACCCTGTGCTTTATAGATTACAACAAAGCCTTTGACTGTGTAGATCATGAAAAACTATGGAATGCTTTAAAAGAAATGGAGGTGCCGCAGCATCTGATTGTCCTGATGCGCAACCTATACTCTGCACAAGAGGCTACTGTAAGGACAGAATATGGAGAAACTGATTGGTTCCCCATTGGAAAGGGTGTGACAGGGTGTATTTTATCACCCTATTTATTTAATCTATATGCAGATCATACGGAAAGCGGGATTGGACCAAGATGAAGGAGGTGTGAAAACTGGAGGGAGAAATATCAATAATTTAAGATATGCAGACGAGATACTACTAGCACAAACCAGTAATGATTTGAAACGAATGCTGATAAAAGTTAAAGAGAAAGCACAAAAGCAGGACTACAGCTGAACGTCAAAAAGACTAAAGTAATGACAACAGAAGATTTATGCAACTTTACAGTTGACAATGAGGACATTGAACTTGTCAAAGATTATCAATACCTCGGCACAGTCATTAACCAAAATGGATACAATAGTCAAGAAATCAGAAGAAGGCTAGGACTGGGGAGGGCAGCTGTGAAAGAACTAGAAAAGGTCCTCAAATGTAAAGATGTATCACTGAACACTAAAGTCAGGATCATTCAGACCATGGTATTCCCGATTTCTATGCATGGATGTGAAAGTTGGACAGTGAAAAAAGCGGATAACTCCTTTGAAATGTGGTGTTGGAGAAGAGCTTTGCGGATATCATGGACTGCGAAAAAGACAAATATTGCATGTTAGAACAAATTGAACCAGAACTGTCACTAGAGGCTAAAATGATGAAACTGAGGTTATCATACCTTGGACACATCATGAGAAGACATGATTCATTAGAAAATATAATAATGCCTGGAAAAACAGAAGGGAGTAGAAAAAGAGGAAGGCCAAACACGAGATGGATTTATTCCATAAAGGAAGCCACAGACCTGAATTTACAAGATCTGAACAGAGTGGTTCATGACAGATGCCCTTGGAGGTCACTGATTCATAGGATCTCCATAAGTCGTAGTTGACTTGGAGGCACATAACAACAACAAAGTGTGGGAATGCTGTGGTCATAATATATCTCAACTTCAGTGCTATTCTAGGCTGCATTAACAGAAGTACAGTTTCAAAATCATGTGAAGTACTAGGTCCCCTCTATTCGGCACTGGTTAAGCCTCATTTTGAGTACTGCATCCAGTTCTGGACACTGCACTTTAAGAAGGATGCAGACAAACTGGAACAGGTTCAGAGGAGGGCAACAAGAATGATCAGGGGACTGGAAACAAAGCCCTATGAGGACAGAATGAAAGAACTGGGCATGTTTAGCTTTGAGAAGAGAAGAGAAGAGGAGGGCCAGTATATCTTTTTGATCATCCCAGAGTTCAGGACATTTCCTAATGGTTAGAGCAGTACGACAATAGAACCAATGACCTAGGGAGGTGGTGGGCTCTCCAATACTGGAGGTGTTCAAGAGGCAGCTGGACAACCACCTGTTGGGTATGCTTTAATTTGGATTCCTGCATTGAGCAGAGGGATGGACTTGCTGGTCTTATAGGGCCCTTCCAACTCTACTATTCTATGATTCTATTCACCAATAGGCAAAAAACTTTGTGGTTTAATAATGTACCTATAGCCAACAAATATTTCTATCAACCTTTAAAAAGCAGGGAAATTGTGCAGCTATAGTGAATGCACTAGAGGAGCAGGAGACCTGACCTCCTCTTTGAGATATTGTACTGCCCTACACATTTGTCAAAATGCACACACAATTTGGGTTGGTCTTCACAGTCCAATCCACTTCCTCTGTAGCTTGGAAGAATTTGGTAACATGTGCCTCTGAACATATGGCACCTGCCACCTCCAAAGATGGAGAATTACTTTTTTGTATGTTTGTTGGTGTTCTTCTTACTTTACTTCTTTTCTGTGTTAGTACTACTTCTACAGGGAAACTAACCTAGAAAATTATATTCCTCTCATTATTCATCCTAGAAATCTATGTCAATTTTTTTTTAATTTCAAAGCATTTCTATTGCTCAATGTCATATGATGGCGCAGAGAGAGCCTTTTCAAACTGGAGATTATGCTCTATTTCTATTTTGGATGCATTAACAGTTGAATCTGAAACTGCAGTTTGATGTAATATCAGATTGATTACAATATGTTGCTACTTAAGCGGGAAAAAACAAAGTTGGTCTGCCCAAGATGCATGTGTTCAGCCTGCTATGCTTACACCACCCCACTTAAGGAAGGGTGGGCATGGTCAATTAAAAACATAGAGCACAGCTAGATTTCTGCTAGAATATATTTCACCTTCTACTGTTTTATCTTGTGCAAACTGAGACACTCCTCATGTCCATTGGAAACTATTCTGCAGAACAGTCAGTGCCATTTTTCCACAATTGTTTTTGGAGCTTTTTTTTAGTGTTGCAAAATGTTGTTGTAGTCCATGTATTCACAGAAACAGAATCAAAAGAGAATGATTTACTATAGGAAACTTCACTCAAAGTGAAAAGTAAATCAAACATATTTAAAGAGACTCTCTGAACTATATCCCACCTTTTTATTCTACAGCAGGCACATGTAGCCTCCCACCCAAATTTAAACTAAAGCTGTCCCTGACCACATCCACACCAGACCTTTATTTCACTTTATGGCTTCTCCCAAAGAATCCTGGGAAGTGTAGTTAGTGAAGGGTACTGAGAGTTGATAGGAGATGCTCTGTTCCCCACATAGAGCTTCAGTCAGAGCGGCTGACTGTTAAACCACTCTGGCCACTGGAGCTCTGTGAAGGGAATAGGAGTCTCCTCTCAGCACCCTTTACAAACTACTCTTCCCAGGATTCTTTGGGGGAAGTCATGACTGTCTCAAGTGAAATCAAAGTCTGGTATGGGTGTGGCCCCCTGATTAGGCAAGTCCAGCAGCTGAGTCTGGCTTTTAGAACACTGACAGTTGGTTCTTACTGAGCATTGCTGCCATTATCATTGAGTTCAATGCAAAAAATTAACTTTTAAAGTGCAGAAGATGCAGGTCAGAGTATGGGGCAAGGTCAGTAATAGGATTACAGGTCCTCTGTGAACATGGCTGATTTTTAATGAATTTCAACAGATTATGAGAACTCTGATAGAAAAAAGTCCAAAAGGAGTCTGGTTTCTCTCTCTCTTTTTACATTTTGAACTCTCAATTCTCTCTGACTGTTTTGTGTATCCAACAGATTTTATACCCTGAGCAAGTCGGCTTCCGTAAAGGCTCCTCTCCAATCGATCATTGCCTAACACTCCATTTCCTGGCAAAACAGTCCATCGCCGGTCCTACCCGACATCTGTATGTAGCATTTGTAGATTTGGCCGCAGCGTTCGACTCGATCGATAGGAATGCTTTATGGCACAAACTGTATCATCTGAACATCGACCCCCGCTTGCTATACCTTATTCGTATTTTATACACTAACACCTTTGCTATAGTTAGAGCTCCCCATTCTGGAGTCCTATCTGATCCGATACCTGTGGACAGAGGTGTCAAACAAGGATGCCTCTTAGCTCCCCTGCTCTTTAATTTGTTTCTAAATGATATCATTCCTTTTTTATCCGGACCTCAATTTTTCTCCCCCTCTATCGGCCAAAGGAAAATACCGACACTTCTCTATGCCGACGATATGGTCCTTCTTTCCCTAGTTCCAATTGGACTTAGAAAGATGTTGAGATCCCTACAGTCCTATTGTTATAAGGAAAAACTCAACATTAATTATGATAAAACCAAAGTTTTAGTTTTTGGGAAAAGATTCAAAGGACATCGCTGGCATATAGCTGATCATCAGTTAGAACAACCTCGAGAACTTAAGTACCTGGGTATTTATTTTTCAGATACCCTTTCCTGGCAATATCACCGACAATATATTAAATCGCACACGGTTAAGACAACAGGGACAATTTTAAAATTTTCTCGTTCTGTCGGGGGCGGTCAGATTCACCCTACTTTAAAGATCTTTAAAGCAAAGGTGATCCCACAAATCCTATATGGAGTAGCCGTATGGGGCTGGGATTATAATATCGTAACAGCCCTGGAAACTATACAAAATAGTTTTCTCAGGCGCTTGTTATCTCTCCCTGTGGGAACCTCTGCAGCGATGACTCGAATTGAGACGGGCTCCCCCCCACTGATGGCTCTCATACATTTTACCCTTCTGAAATTTTTGAGAACACTCAATGGGCCCCAGCCCAGGACATTATTACAATTATGTTTTGACCACCCATTCGCTTCTATCTTATGGCGCTCTAAATTAACTAAACTACTATCAACTTACCACCTTTTAGAGCAGGATTTCAACGCAACGCCAAATAATAAATCTCTACGTGAATACATATTCCTCCACTCTATGAACCAGGATAGGCTATCCTCCATCAACTCAAAGGTATCTCCCTGGTACTGGCGATTTAAGCTGGACCCCCACTGCTCTACTTATCTCCTTCAACCAATACCCCTTGTCCTTAGACGGGCGTTTACAGCCCTACGTTTTTTCTCCTTACCAAATGCAGACAGGGAAGGTCGACTAGCCGGTGTCCCTAAGGACCAAAGGAATTGTGTCTGTGGCTCACCCTCGGCGGAAGACCTTCCCCACGTTTTGCTCTACTGCCCAATTTATACTCAGCCCAGAAATAGATTTCTTAGTAAATGGTTAGAAATCCCTCAGCTTGATTCACTTGATGGAAAAATCATTTTTTTAATGTCAGATCATAACTTGGAAGTAACCCACAAAGTAGCTCTTTTTGTAATAGCAGCAAGAAAACTTAGGGTCAATTACATTGCCCTTCGAGATATTACATAGGCAAGTTCTCTTACATGAGATCCCTGCTTAAATGCTTCCCTTTTAAATGTCTCCATTTGATTTTAAAGTATTGTATATGTATTGTTTTAATTTGTGTTGGCCTTTGGTCCTGCAAACAAATCAATAAAGTAAAAGTTTTGTGTATCGCCATGAAAATTTAGAGGTTTGTTAAGCAAGCGTTTCTGAGTTCAGGAGTATAAGTGTTGTCAGGTTTTGTTCTGAAATGAGCTTATGGGAAGCAGCAGAATGGCATGAGGGTTATTTTCAATTTAACACTGTGGAACGCGAAAAATCTCTGCTGATTATAGTATACAGCCACTCTCATGGCTGTATAATAACATACATCAGTCTTCCCCTAACTGGTGACCTCCAGATGTTTCTGGACTACAACACCCCTAATCCCTAATCATTTTCATGCTGGCTGGGGCTGATGTGAGTTGAAGCCGAACAACCTCTGGAGGGCATGGGATTGGAGAAGGGTGATCTAAACAAGATTCTATTTGGGGAACCTCAACCTGGGGACTGAATGTGTCTCTCCAGGCCTCCCTATCCTGTCCACAGGATTCTTTGCAGTCTATGCTCTCCCCAGGCCTGCTCCATGCTTTCCTCTAGTACTTTTGCCTGGCTGGAATATGTCCTTGAACTCGTGTGTGTGTGTGTGTGTGTGTGTGTGTGTGTGTGTGTGTGTGTGTGTGTGTGACAGAGAGAGAGAGAGAGAGAGAGAGAGAGAGAGAGAGAGAGAGAGAGAGAGAGAGAGCTATGATGAAAGTTAATGGTGGAGCACCACAATGAGCCTATGTTGTGCTGGGCTTGACAAAGGCTTGGGAATTTCGACACAAGAAACATGATGTCTGACTCCTTTTTTCCCCAAGACCTATCACTGATGTGCTACCAATCGTGATTGTTAGCGATCCAACCTGAGTCATTGGCTGTGTCCCTTCCTAGAGATTCTTTCCCAAAAAGTACCCAGGGAAGGGAAGGGAAATAGGCACTGGGGAGGGCTCCAGAGGCATCATTGAAGTACTAAAGAGCCTCAACTCAAAATGCCCCCCAATTAAAATGATTCATTGTATTATTGTTGCTATATAATTTTAATTAGACCCACTACAAATCTGTCGGGGGGGTGTTCTGTCATTCCTGGCCATGGCTGCCACCTAGACATCCAAGAATCTGATCGGTTGGGGGGTAATTTCATCAGCAGTGCTCCACCCACCTGTTAGAACCTATTTGCAGTTTAAATAGTTGGCACATTTGTTATCTACAAAAAGATCCTTGGGAAACTGTACCTTTTCTGCTCATGAAGGGATGTCCTGTGGAAACACATACAATCATGTCTCTTTCTATTTCATCCCATGACTGCAGCTGCTCACCATCAGGTGTGTACAATGTCTTTGCAGGCTGTTGCAGTTTTAGCTGTGTTGTACAACTGTCAAGTAGCTAAAACATAAAAACTGCATTAGTATTCAGTTGTCCATGTTGGTTTCTGATGTCAGCTTGCAAGTTAGAAAATACTGGCTTCCAGTTCATTAGTTACAACAGAAGGTACATGCCTACAATAGCTAATTTCAAGGGAAGTGTTATACATAGTCAAAATGTTGGACACAGCCTTGAATTCCTCTCACACGTAGACTTATGACAGAAGATAAGCACATCTTTGCCTGAGAGTCAAGGATTGGATTGAGATCTCACAATTTAATGTTGGTGGAATAAAGCAAAATTGCATGAGGAGACGTATTAAAAAGTACTGAATATCTCATATCTACTGCCTGTATTAGGGGAGAAATAATCAATGCGCACAGTTCAAGACCCAACTGTATGTACTTGTATCTTATTCAGAATTTTTTTATGTGGTACGTTTATATCATAGCTTTCTTGGAACTCAAGGTGGTGAGTACACAGAATTCTCAGGTGGCTTCCTATTCAGGTACTGACTAGATCTAGACCTGCTTAGCTTCAGGAAGGCAGCTGGGCAAGGACTTAGCTCTGTGGTACAGCACATAGGCTTTGAATTTAGAACAGGGATAGCCAACATAGTGCTCTCCAGAGGTTTGGACTACAGCTTCCATAATCACTGACCATTAGGAATGCTAACTGGAGCAGATGGAAATTGTAGTCCAAAACATCTGGAGGACACCATGTTGACTATCCCTGATTTAGAAGGTCTGAGTTTCAGTCCCTGGCATCCCTCTGCTTAAGTCCTTGGAGAGCTGCTGCATACTAGGCTAAACAGATCAAATGACTGTCCATTATAAGGCAGTTGCTTAGTATGCAGTTGTAAAGGCACAGAAATAAGTGCCACTGAGTTCAGCGGGGCTGTTTCCATGAAAGTGTCCATAGGATTTGAGCCTTAGTAATTAAACAGAGAGAGGATTCAGATAAAAGCAACAGAGAAGATGCTGGAATTAAATAGCATGATATATAAAAACGTTTTAATATTAAGAACTGGTGCCTGAATTTGCTCATTTTTATCTTCTCTTCCTATCCTTTATTTCCTGATGAGTTGCATCTTTTAGATTCTAAGCCTGTGGGCAGGGACTGTCTTGTTTGTTACTGATCTTATGCAAGTTTCATCCCAGAGTTCTTTCCCACATACAAACCTTCCCAAATATATTTTTAGATATGGAACAAGTTTACAGGAGCAAACCCGATATTTAAATATCAGTCTCAACATGAAAGCAGGTGTGCCTTTGCCCTGTCCCATGGGGCACTATAAAGCATCTCCATACTATACCATGCCATCAGGCTGACCTTAAATACTGGCCATGCTGCCCTCCAGATGAAATCATTGTTTGATTGCATAGTACATCCCATCCCTCAATGCAGTATGGGATCAGTCCGTTGCCTGTATGGAGCTTAATAGGAATTTGAGGGATGTTCTCTTACAGGTCACAGCACACCTTTTTTGCCTACTTATAATGCAGATCTGGCTAACTGAATATGTTTCAGAAGCAAGTGGTGCAAGCATGTAGGGGGTTTAGCTTGGCCACACAGGTGAGCACTTGGGGGCATCAACAATGAAGAAATATTTTCCCAACCTCGCCTTCCTTGCAGGCTGGCTTGAGGAGGAAATATTCAAGAGTAATTAGACCATGGACACCTGGAGTTTCAACTCTCCAAATGCTGGATGAGGAGGGGAATGCATTTCTCAGATGTCCTCATCTGAACCTTAAGGTCAGAGTCAGGATGGGCACTGATCAGCCAACACCCTGACTTGTTGCCTGGAGCTGAAGTGGTACTGTCCGGATGAGAGAGTAGGATCTTTCCCTAACCCTTTCACCAAGTCAGGTGTTAAGTTAATTTTGTTGCAGATTTCTGGTTCTAATAAAATTTGTGACCTTAAACATCCATGTCTCATATTGTCATTCCTGGGCATATGCACAATAAATAGGATGGTCTAAAAAAGTATGGTTTCTTCTGCTTTACCTCTGAAATTGTTTTTCCCCAGGCATGAGTTCCTTGCTCAGGTGTACATCCGTTCACATAAGCCCACACTCTTTTGGTTGTAGGCTGCTTGTAGAGCTCTCTGTGACTTTTTGTAAGCAGTTTAGGAGAAAATGGAGAGCTTCTTTTGAACTGTAAGGCTTGAAGCTCTGAAAGGTGCATCTAATATGAAATACAGTAGTTTCAAAGTCATGAAGTTAGCATGGGATAATACCCTTAAAATAGCACTATTTGTTCATCTTAGGGAGCAAGCATAATTTAAGCCATTACACACATGAGTTTATTTTTCTAAGGTTCAGCTGTTGTTGTTATGCGCCTTCAAGTTGATTTTGACTTATGGTGACCCTATGAATCAGCAAACTCCAATAGCATCTGTTATAAACCACCCCATTCAGATCTTGTAAGTTCAGGTCTGTGGCTTCCCTTATGGAATCAATCCATCTCTTGTTTGGCCTTCCTACTTTTCTACTCCCTTCTGTTTTTCCCACCATTATTGTCTTTTCTAGTGAATCCTGTCTTCTCATTATGTGTCCAAAGTATGATAACCTCAGTTTCATCATTTTAGCTTCTAGTGATAGTTCTGGTTTAATTTGTTCTAACACCCAATTATTTGTCTTTTTTGCAGTCCATGGTATATGCGCAAAGCTCTCCTCCAACACCACATTTCAAATTAAATTAAATTAGATTAAAATTATTATTTATTCAATTGATATCCCACACCTTCCTCCAAGGAGCAACAAACCATAAGCCTTGGCATTTCATATCGTTCAAACCTGGGCTTGTGGTTTGTTTTCTCCAAGCAAACCATGGGCAGTAAGCCAAGAACAAGCCTTGGCTACCACTCATGGTTTGATTGTGGAAAAACAAACGATAAGCCTAGGTTTGGATGACACAACAAGCCAAAGCTTGTGTTCATTGTTCCTGAAGCAGTGCATCTGGGAGCCAGAAATGAATGCAGTGGGGACTTTTGACTGGGAACTCATTTGTATTAAACCACAGTTAAACATTAACTGTTCTCCTACTGGGAGAAAGGGCGGGATATAAATCTAATAAATAAATAAATAAATAATAAGAACATGATGTGTGAATCAGGCCATTGTTGTTATTTTAATGGTTTTATTGTAAACCAGAAAACAGAGGAGGGGTTCCTAATACAAAAGAGCGGAGTCACAGGAATCAAATGAAGAATAATACTGAGTGAATAAACAAAACAAGGTCACCAAATATTGCCAGAGTACCATCACAAAAAAAGCACTGCTTCTAAGAAAGGTTGTACCTTGCTCCTTCTAGTGTATTAGTGATTTAGGGTGCAATCCTCCTGGTAGTTACGCCAGGCTGAGGGGCTCCAGGATGCAGCATAGCTCCAGCAAAGGAGGAAGGATGTTGGTGCTGCTGGGTTCTGCTGGCAGAAGTCCCCCCTCCCCAGGTACAGCTGTGACCCAGCCAGGAAACTCTGCTGCTACCTGGGCACAGCCAGGGCACAGCCAGGGCTCAGCTGGCTCAGCCAAGACCAGTGCCAGTGGAGCTGGTGGAACACCCCAAAAAGGGACATTCCGGGGTCTGTGTGTCAGGGCAGAACTGAAGGCAAGGCAACCTATGCTGCATCCTGAGCCCATTCATGGCCCAGTCCTACTGCCCTCCATCCTGGCAGCTGATATGCTGGGGAAAGAGTTGGCAGAAGGAAACATGAATTTTCCTTCTGCCAAGCTCTGTCGACACAGCCAGCATCCTCCCCTTCCCATTGGCTCCTCAATGGAGGTTGGATGTGGTGGTCCCTTTCCTGGCTCCAGTTCTGCTGGCTTCTGCCATCCTCCAATGAGTTGGACTGCACCCTTAGTGTTAAAGATAGAACCCACACTGCTGTATGAAGTACAATGTATCCCTTTAGAAATGAATGTTTAATCCACTCCAGTAACTTGCTGGTAAAACAGCAATCTCATGGGGTGTTGTAAATTTATCTCTTCTCTGGAACCTTCTGGGTATTTGGGGGATGAGAAACATGGTAGCCAAAATATTTGGATAAAAAGGGCAAAGAAAAAAGTCTAGGGCAATTCTGCTCTTATCTCTTTATCTCCTCCTATGCAAAGGTATGAAAATTTCCTCTCGCCTTCCTCGCTAGCACAGGAGCTATACTTGGGATAAGCACTTGATTCAAGTTGTTACTACATACATTTTATGTTGCTAGAATGTGAGGACTTGGTTTCTCAAACTACCCAGCACAAAGTGCATTTTCATACCTCTGTATGTTGTATTGTTTCCATGAGCTTCATCTCTTCTTGAGTTTCTTCAGTCCAGCCTCCTTCTACTACCACAGGCTGGAGGGGGCTCTTAGTGGGCACCAAACTAGCTGCTTTAGATTTTGTTATGCGTCGCCCTAAAAGAGGTTTTTTTTAAAAAAAAAATCAGAATGTTTTAATGTGTGGATCTTAGTTTGTTGCTGCAACAGAACAAACAGAACAGAAGTCAGATGGATACCATTCTATTTACAGTGAATGTTTAATATTACAGGCACTACTTAATCCACATATATTGGTTGGGATTCAAAACACCCCATATGTGAGTAGAAAGCATTTCCTCATGTGAACAGGCAAGTGCAATAGTTGCCAATCCTCACCACCATATAACATGGTGCTCCAGAAAATTTTGCCGACAGAAGTGATGAGCTGCAGCAGGGAAGAGGTGATGATGGGAAAACTCTAGAGGATGTAATTCTTGGTGTAAATATGTCTTTATAGTCTATTTTATATCTCATCAACCCATACTCTTTCATGCTAAGTTGCCATTTGAGATCTACAGATTACAGTTTTCTAATGAGATTCTAGGCTAGAGAACTGCAGTTATTTAATGAAGCTTAATTAAACCCAATGATGTAATTACCACATAGTGATAACCACATATATTTTAGCTTCCTATCAAACATGCTAAAAATTACTGTAGATTTCAAAACGACAACAGATTATCTTTCAAGCTCTGTATTATTCTTTTCAAAGTCAATAAATGCACAAGGTGGCTAGAATTAGCCATAGCCAGTTCTAAAGGCAAAATTTAAAATATGACGCTCCCTGTCAACACTATGGACAATGCTATGTATTTAAGAAAACTCTTTTTCTAAGTCAATGTATTGTTCAGTAGAGATGAGGTACCAGCAATGCAGCTGGATTTGTAGAAACAGTGTCCCTGGGAGCATCTCTAGCCTATGGGCCAAATGTGGCCTCCTAGGCCTCCCTTTTTAGCCCACGAAGGCATTTTGGGTAAGCCACACCTACCCACCCTACACCTGACATCAGGTGTCAGGGAGGTAAGGGTGGGGTTTCAAAGGAACAATTGAGAGCTTAGAGTGAGCTTCTGACTGTTCCTTTGCTGGAGCACCACGTGTTCCCACTGCTCATCAGCTGATGGTCCAGCAGGGGGAAGTGGTTTCCATTGAAACCACAGTTAAAATGGAGGGCGGAAATCTCCATTTTAGCAGTGGTTTCAGTGGAAACCACTTCTCTTTCTCAGAGCAGAGGTTCAAAGAGCAGCACAGGGCTGTTTGAAAGCCCATTTGAAAACAGCCCCATACTACATTTTGGAGGTTTAAAAAGCAGGGTGGAGCTATTTGCTAAAGTGCTTTCAAACAGCCTCATGCTGTTCTTTGAAGTCCCAACAACTGGGGCTTCAAAGTGTATCATCACCTGACATCCTAGCGATGGAGGTCCACCCATATGTCAGTTTTGGCCCGCCAGGGGTGGGGAGATTAAGATCTGCCACACCAGCCAGAAAATGTTTCCCAGCCCTTCCGTACAATGACTATATGGATTTGTCAAGTGAAAATCTGAATGGAATATGCATGATCAAGTATGTATGACTTTTGCCATAGGGAAGGTACCTGATGATCTTATTTTGTGTAAATCACAAGACCACTATATTGAGCCTGTGTTAAATCCCTGCCGATTCAAACACCACTTGTAGGAAACTACAGGCCAAGCCCGGACTGCACGTAGCAGAAAGACTAATGTAAGTATAAGAAACCCCTATACAGTATTAGCCTTTGGAGGATGGGTACATTTCCAACATTCTCAGTTTAATACCTCAATCTTGATATATATCACAACTATATATAAAAAGAACATGATGGGAGTTCTACCCACAGTGCAATACTGACCTTGTAGTTGTCTCATTTTGTGTTTCATTGCATCTAGGTCTGCCAGAATTTTATCTTTCTCCAACCACTTCTGTCGTTCTTGCCTCTCTGCATTTTGCAAAGCTGTAATAAAAAAAAAGGTACACATTATTTCAACTACAGTTTGTTTCACAGTGATTTTGCACCCACAGGTCTGTAAAGATTACTGGTTAGCATAATTAGATCTATTTCAGCAAATAGTTTTTCAAGAACTAGATACTGTTAGCAAGTTAAACAGATCCAATTATAAACATGCAATTAAAAGGTAAGTGTCTTCATAAGAAACTCTCTCTGAAAATACTGCAACGCTTAGGAAAGTCTCAGTAGAACATGTGTGGAATGAAAAAACAGACTACTACATTTAAATATTAAACATCTCTTTAAGGCTGCAGTCCAATTCATACTTATGTAGGTCCTATTGAAGTCAGAGGGGCTTACTCCTGCGACAAGATTCATAGGAGTGGTTTGGCAGTAATGTAAGTTTTGTTTGTTTATTTATTTATTTATTACATTTATACTCTGCCTTTCTTTCTATGATAGAAACCCAAGGCGGCTTATATATGGTTGTTGTGTATATTTAAAAAATGATTTGCAACAGAAGTTGTATTTTTGTCAATTACAATTGCCTGTTCGCTATTTCTCGGCTTACAAAGTTACAGCTTTTGTGAATCCCTACTGTGAAACTAGTTCAACATGCCCAAGGGGGCTTTGGACTTGTGCTTCTTAAACAGAATGAACACAGCCTACATCGCAAACCACTTCTGAAACTGATAGCAGTTTTAAAGACTGTAATACAGGGAAGGGAGGGGTGTCTGCCATTCAAAGTAAAGAAATCAGAAATGAAATCAAGCATGACCAAGAAAGATAGCCCTTTGAATCCCAACAAATGTATACATCAACACAATTTTCTGTGTTTAAGTGCTGCTGTAACAATAAAATCTTCATTTTCTTCCATGACTTACTATCCAAAGGCAGGAAAGGTTCTCCACTGGAAACCCAGACCTCAACCGGATTTCTAAGAATGATGGTGACCAAAAAATCATCAATCAAGGTCAAATTATCTGGAGTCATCACTGATGGTGCAGACACGATATTCAGTTTCTCCTCTGTTTGTATAAAAAGAGAAAGTGGTATGATTTATCTTTGGATCTCCTTTGGGCTGTTGTTTCAGTCTCATTTAGTCATCTTTTAAAACTTTCAAATCACACCATATCCTGATTTTATGCTTACATTTGAATATTTAAGGATTGTTCATACCTGAACACTGGGTTACAGTGCCATAGCATCAGCTAAACTCTTACCATGGAAATGGAGACCCTCAATTCTATTGAGTTTGTTGCTTGTAGGAACATAGTAAGCTACTTTATAGTGCCAGACCATTGGTCCGTTTAGCTCAGTATCAGTAGTCCATGAGCTTCATACAGGTGGTCTGCAATGTGTCTGTGAATTTGTGGTTGAAGATGGGAAATAGCACATCCATCACACTGAATATTCATATTGATTTTTAATTTTATTTTTATTCCTTCTTTTATTTCTTATATAAAAATCATACAGCATCTAGTGTAGTGCATTACAATTGCTACAATAGGCAGAAACTAGGGTTTCAGACTGTTTTCTTATCCCTTCCTGGAGATGCCTTTGAATTAAAGTGCATGCTTTACCTCCAAGCTATGGCCCTTACATGAACTAGACCTATATTAAAATCATGAAAAAGATAAAAGGGAAATGTGCCTTCTTGTATCAATCTTAGATAATTATCATAATCTTTGAATATATGCAGTACATATATTTACTCTTCTTTTAACAGGAAAAACATAATTTAAACTTTAAAAAAATCACATATCTTCTTTGTATATTGTATGGCTGCAAAGTGGTAGTTTCTTTTATTTCAATGAGAAAAATGGGTCTCCAGCATACTTTGCAATGGACCATTAGTCTCACATTTAGCTTCACTATTTTCTGACAACTTATTTAGATTTGAATATTTCTTCTGATGTTCTCTCCTTAGCCTTGCTCTCCCATTCCTCTATATATTATGTTCATGGCCTTCTATCCAGTACAAAATAAATATGTCATTAAATAAATATCATTAATAGAGTTTATTTATCCAATAGATATCAGCTATATTTAGTAGATTTCAATGAAATGTTGACTTTTTCTTCTGCTAGGAAGAAGAAATGATGGGCAATTGCCAATCTTTAGTGCAGTAAATTGATGGTTATGATGGTCCTGCCCATTTGGTAGGGGCGGGTTTGCCTACACCCTATTTCTAGGAAGGCTCGGGAAGGTTCCAGAAATTGTGTAAGAGGTCAGGTGGGGTATCTTGACCAATGGGGTAAGGGTTTTGAGCGACTATATATAGCCTGCTCCGCTTTAAGAGCGTGCCTTTTTTGCCTTGCAGCACGTTAAGAAAAGGCTCCTTGGGTGTCCTGCTGCTGACCCTCTATGGTGAATTTTCCTTGTAGAGGTTTCCTGCTTTCTACCGCCGGTACCCTCGCGCCTTGTTTAACTTTGGCCAGGCGTAGGGGAGGGCTATTGGGGGGGTGCTTTCTCATCAGCTGAGAGGCGGGTGTGGGGCTTGCCTATTGGCATTAGTCCCTCATCTTACCTACTTCCCGGGCGTTCTTTCTGTTTGTTGCAGCCTTCCTCTTTTTCCCGCGCGTCAGCTGGGCAGCAGTGTTTGACCGGCTGCCTCGGCTTGCTGGCTGGCTCTGGCGCTGCGGCGCTGAGCCTGCACGTGGCTGCTTCCTGGAGTTCTCCCTCATCGC
Source organism: Rhineura floridana (assembly GCF_030035675.1). Taxonomy (NCBI): domain Eukaryota; kingdom Metazoa; phylum Chordata; class Lepidosauria; order Squamata; family Rhineuridae; genus Rhineura; species Rhineura floridana. The sequence continues at coordinate 131,006,498 of NC_084481.1, read as the reverse complement.
CTTCCTTTTGTTGGGCCCCCTTTTCCCGCGCGTCAGCTGTGCAGCGGTTGCAGTGTTGCTTGCTAGCTCTACTGCTGCTGCGCTGAGCCTACATGTGGCTTTCTATAGGACTTCTCACACTTTGCCTTCTGTTGTTGGCCCCTTTCCGTTTGTCAGCTCTTCCTGGAGCTGGCTGTTTGCAGGTGCGTTCCAGCACCAATCCCACCCCATTTATTTCAGGGGCCTTCCTTGCACCCTATTGGGGCCTTGCTAGAGTGGGTTTTAAGCAAGTGCTTTGCACAAGCAACCCCCCTTTGTGGATGGTAACCTTCATTAACCCCCCCCTCCATTCAGCCTGCTACATAATTCTTCCACCCCTTTTTGGATTGTGGGGAGTTGGGTTGTTTACCCCTCCCCTTAGCCCCCTCCCTTGTTCCTTTTGCCTCTTTCATGGGGGAGGTGTGAGTTGCTCACAAGGGTGGGGGTGTGTCTGCTTGTTTTGTCTTATTAATTAATTATATATAATATTATTTCATTATTAAATATATAAATAAATAGATACGTACATGAATTAATTTTCAGATATTTCTAGATATATATGATTTTATTATTATTAAATAAATAAATACATGTATTCATTTTAATATTTATAGATATGTATTTAGATTCCCCCCGTTCCTTTTGCTTTTTTCGCGTAGGAGGGGTGAGTAGCTTGGAAGGGGGGGTGTCTGTTTGTTTTGATTTCTTAAATTCTTTATTATATATGGAATGATTTTATCATTATTATATGAATAAATAATTTGATAATATATAAATTAATTTTAAAATCTTTATAGATATATGCATAATCATATATAGATATATGAAGCTTATTCTGGCGGGTAGCATTGCGGATGTAGGTTTTAGATTGATCTTCGTTGTTGCTTATCCCCATATCATTTATTTTATATACTTAGTTCTGTTTGTATTCCTGCATGCATGTTTTGTATTTTAAAATGATGTTCTCGATCATGTAGCTTCATAATTTGTTGCATTTCTTATGCATGGAGGAAAAGTATAGATGCTTCTACAATAGCGTCTCTAAAGGGCAATAGTTTATTTTAAGGTGAGTATAGAAAAATCCCACATCTCATATTTCTTTTGCGGTTTTTTAAAATATGTGAATAGGTGTGATTCCGAGAAAGGTAATCTATGCTATGTAAGCTTATAGGAAATGCTCTGCAGCCAGGTGAACTCATTGTTGTGGCGTTCTGAGCCAAGCAGAAAGGAAATGCCCTACAGCCAGGTAAACTCATAGTTGTGGCTTTCTGGGAGCCAATATGTTTAAGGTTAATATATATCTTTCCTGTAGTTTTAAATGCTCTGTTTTACCCCTGAAATATCTAAAATGAAACATTATGCTTAATTTGAGATTGACAGTTTATTGGTCCTTGATTAAAGTGCTTCTCTAGCATTAGGTAAATCTTTATTATGATGCTTTTCCACGGAATTTTTAAATCAATTTAACTTTATTCCACAAATATGAATTGTATACTGCTTGTTTCACAAGATGCAGGTACCCTCTTCAATCGCATCTATTTCATGGCAGTCTCGTGTACACTGGGCGCTGCTACCAATTTTCTTCAGCGGCCGTTCTTTCTTCAAAGAACAGAGGACTTCCTCCTGTAGCCTGAACTGCAGGTAAGTTTTGATACAGGCTGTAGTTGATAATTTGGTGTCAATTCAGGAGCTTGGGCGTGCCAAATAATGGCAGGCTGCCTTTAGGTGCCTGGGGGCTCACTATAGAATTTATTTTCTTGGATTATCTTCCTACAGTGCCAGCGGTACATATGTGGCCTTCTGCCCTTCAGATCTGCATGATACGTTCAGTGCAGCACTTGGCTATGGTTATGGGGTAAATCCCCAGACCCTCAACGCTATTTGAGCTATGCGCTTTGTGCATGCGTTTATTCTGCAAAGTATAATACAATATCTATTCATCACTTGGTATGTCTGGGTTTACGTGCAGTCAGGAACCCATTTTATGAATATCATAAAGGGGTTGGTTACATTTCACTTTAATGCCACCTGATCTTATGAGGCCATTTCCCCCCCCAATGAACGAATGATGTACACCTTGTTGCAGTTTATTATCTACTAAAGAGGGCAGGACGTTACCATTGGGAATATATCTTGCCTCCTTTCTGCCTTTGTCATTAATTTTCTGGCCAAGTGCATTAGGGAACCCATTTCATGAAAACCAAAGGGTGTTAGTTGCATTCCACCCTGAGACCGCCTGGTCCTATGTGGCCATTTGCCCCGGATGTGCTATCGATACTCCTGCCTTCGATGATTCTTAGTTTCCCCCCCCTTACAGGACAGTTGTCCTGGGCGGTGGCCTTAATAATATTTTCAGTGAGCCTTTTGCCCTGGAAAAATTAGCTTTCTGGGCAAGTCATTGTAAAATTTGAGCCCTGTGCTTATATTGCTGTGCTGTTTTCTTTTTTAGCGCATATGCTTAATATGGACCAGTGGGCTAGTGACTGAGTGGTTAAGCTGAGGGGCCCATCACCCACTCTGTCTCTGGTTTCCCTCGGATAGAGCTTTTTCTCTGTTAGGCCAGTGGGCCAGTACTATCTTTTCATATTCATTAATGGCTACGTATTGATTTAACTTTGATTATTGCTATGTTGTTCGTATGGCCATTATGTTTAGAGGTTGCATTTCTTTCATACAGGAGCGGCTGCGACAACTGCCCTAGCGGGCATGTGTTCTGGAAGTATTCTGATATTTATGCTATATTCAAAAGGGCAAAATTAATTCTGTCATAATTATCGCTTGACACTCTCTGCGCTGGCCTTTAATCCAAGGCAAGAGGAATGCAGGATCATTCTCTAGATTTAGGGTCAGAAAGGTCCTTGAGGGTTGGTTGTGTTCCGCTCCCAAGGCCACTGACCGGAGGAGGCTAATCACACCCGATGTCCTTCTTCAGATCCTGCCTTTATTTAGGTCAATGTGCTCATCTCTGTATGAGTCGCACCTGTTCGCCGCAGTAACTCTGACGATGTTCTATGGTGCTTTCCGCCCTAGTGAAGTACTGGTTTCCTCAAAGCCCGATGTGTCCTGTAGTGCTTTATGCTGGCGATTGCACGTTAGGTGCAGATTTAATGAGGTTTTCCTTAAATGTCTTTAAGACTGATCAATGGGGCCGTGGCAGTTCTGTATCTTTATTTAGTTGCCAGGTACCTGAATTATGCCCAGTTTCCGCTATGTGGCAATTTGTGTGTGTGTGTGTGTGTTTCAGGCCAGCGGGCCAGCGTTATCTCTTATACATGCAGATAGTTCTGCCCTGACTCAGTTTCAATTTTGGGCTGTTGTTCGGCGGGCCTTGTTGGCCAGTGGTTGCGATGCTGGAGTCTTTGGGCTGCATTCCTTTCACATTGGAGTAGCTACGGCCGCTGCCCTCGTGGGCATGAGCATCGAGGACGTCCAGACGATTGTTAGGTGGCGTTCTTCAGCTATAACTTCTGCCCTTGCTCCCAGCTCTCAGAGGGCATACCAGCGTGCCTTGGGAACGTTCAGGCGTTCCATGCCAGTAGGGCTTTGCCTCCTGTATGGCCTATCCCTGTTTCACATTTGCTGCAGTTTAAGTTACATCTGAAAGGGCAACCTCATTCTGTTTCTACCATCGCCAGACACCTCTCTGCGCTGGCCTTTATTTCCAAGGCAAGAGGATTGCAGGATCATTCTGTAGATTTTAGGGTCAGAAAGGTCCTTCAGGGTTGGTCGCGTTCCGCTCACAGGCCCGCTGACCGAAGGAGGCCAATCACGCCCGATGTACTCCTTCAGATCCTGCCTTTATTTAGGTCTCTGTGCTCATCTCAGTATGAGTCGCACCTGTTCGCCGCAGTAACACTGACAATGTTCTATGGTGCTTTTCGCCCTAGCGAAGTATTGGCTTCCTCAAAGCGCGATGTGTCCTAACGAGCCTTTTGCTTTGGCGATTGCACGCTAGGTGCAGAGATAGTTAGGCTTTCCCTTCGAGTCTCTAAGACTGATCAAAAGGGCCGTGGCAGTATTATTTCATTGAGAGTTTGCCAGGTCCCTGAATTGTGCCCAGTGGCTGCAGTGCGTTTATTTCTGTCAATGAGGCCAGCGGGCCAGCGTTACCTCTTTATACATGCGGATGGTTCTGCCCTGACTCAATTTCAATTTTGGGCCGTTGTTCGGCGGGCCTTGTTGGCCAGTGGTCGCGATGCTGGAGTCTATGGGCTGCATTCCTTTCGGATTGGGGCGGCTATGGCTGCCGCCCTCGTGGACATGAGCGTTCAGGACATTCAGGCGATTGGAAGGTGGCGTTCTTCCGCTTTCAAGTCTTATGTCAGGTATTGATTCTGATGTATTGTTTTTTCTTTTCTTAGGTGTGCTGAGCCTTCCTGTGCCTGCGAGGGTCGTCATGTGTGGCCACTCTATTTTATTTTGGGCACATCGGAGAGCCTTCTCTACGCTTGCTGGGACACAGCTGCAGCTTTCCGCTAGAGCAACGGTTGGCTGGGAGGCTCAGAGGGGCATGCTTTGGGATGCGCTCATGCCTTTGGTGTGTCGCCTTATGGCATCGTTTAACCGGCCACATGTGTTGGTGGTTCATTTAGGGGAAAACGACTTGGTGCAGTGGCCAGGTATGGATCTGCTGCTTAGGATCACCCAGGATTTTAATGCTCTCATCCAGTCATACCCGGACCTTGTTATAGTGTGGTCCGACATGCTGGTGCGATGTGTTTGGAGGGGTGCAATGCACCCCAACAGGATCGACAGATCCAGAAAGTGGGTAAATAGGAAAGTTAGGAGTTTAGTTTTGTCATGACAGAATCCGTTTTCATGCACCACATCTGTTTCGAGATGATGGTGTCCATCTTTCAGATATTGGGTGTGATTTGCTATTGGAGGATTTTAGGTTGGGTTTGGGGGCTTTGTTTTCTTTGGGTTGAGGGGACCAAGCTTCAGCTGATCCCCTCTTGTGGCGTTGGATTTGGGCAGGTGAGGTAATTGAAGTTAAAAATGGAGGTGGATGAGGCATTTGGGTAAAGGGCACTCCCTGGTGAAACATCAAGGCGTAATGCCTGGTGTGGATCCGGGGGGTGTCCACGTGGGACCGGCTTGCGCATCATGGTGAACACCTGTACGGTGGGGCCAGGATGCGGAGGTTGGAACCACAAACCTGACTCCGATTGCAAGGAGGGAGAAGTTTTCCCACATCCTTGTCTGGGGAGTTGCAGTACGATGTGACTGACTTGCCTCCTGGTTTGGAGGGTCTAGACCCTCATAGATAGGTTGAGCCTCACCTGCCCGAAGGATTTGAGATTATTAATTGGCGGATTGGAATTTGATTATGTGTTATATTTTAATAAATATAACATTTCAACCATACATGTGTCACGAGTCTTCCTTGGTGTGTTGGCAAAGTATGCTTTTTTAACCTTTTTGTTTAAAATTTTTGCATGGATGAGATACGAATCTGTAAACTGAAGGATACCTAACACAAAGCAGCAGCAAACAGATAATGTGAAGACCCTAGTGGGCTAGCATTTTGCTTAGAAAATCAATAGGCAAGAAAAGGGGAATGAAGCAGATGAGTCCTTTTTACTGAGTATATTTTATAAAGACTGGAAAGCAATACATAGGAGGGATATACTTAAAAGAAAAATATAGGCGTTTTAAAAAGCACCAAAAATAAACCAGGCCTATATTAAAAACATTAAAAAGATGATAAATGGGAAATGTGCCCTCATGTTTCACTTCTAGACAATGATCAAAGATACCTCTTTGAATAAGCATAGAACTGAACGCTTGAAGGAACAAACCTAAATCAATATTGCACTGGACAAGAATAGCTATGCTTAACAAGAGACTATGCTTGAGAGAGAAAATATACAGTCGTTTACAGTATTACTAAAAAAATCCCACCAGGAATATTTAAACTTAACAAACACATATTTTCTTTGTACATTGTATGGTTGCAGAGTGGTAATTTCTTTATTTTTATTTCAGCAAAAATGGGACTCCAGAATACTTTGCAAATATTTACTAAAATAAAATCCAGAAGAGTAGCTACAAAAACAAGAGTTTTGTGGCACCTCAAAGACTGACAGGTTATTGAGGCACAAACATTTGTAAGCTGTTTGGGAGAACGTTTCAGTTTCTCCAGGTGCTCAGCTACTGAGTTGAGTCACCATTCTTTCAGGAGAATCCAGCATTAAATTGCTGAACTGGAATTTATCACCAAGTCTGTTTCTATTGGTTTGGACTTAATCAGGACTACATTCATTGGTAATCAGTGCTGTTGTAAATGGCCACTGTACTCCTCTTGTATACATTTGAGTTTTGCATGGATGTGTCACAAGCCGTACTTCTTGCACTGCAAAATATTTTAGACTAAATAACTGTGTGTGATTTACACATGAAACTACAGGGAAAAGTAGTCTCAAAATATGGAAGGACATCCAGGGCTGGCTCCATGACTTTTGGTGCCCTTATGCGAGTACTCTCAGTGCCCACTGCCCATCCCACCCCACCCCCAGCCAGGGAGAAGCAGAACACACAAACAGAGAATTATCTTCAGCTGCATCTGATCTTCTTGGAAACTCTCAGCAAAGTGGACATAATGGCACTGTCAGGATGGTGAGCCCTCTGCTAGTCTTGACAAATGTCCAAGCAGCTTGCCACTCTCTGGAGCCTGCCCTGAGTATACCTGCAGCCTACTGAATTTAGCTTCCATCTGAATACTGCACATGCGAAATATATGTGATTTCAGAATTTATGTGTGTCTGAAGTAATTTTTGGCCCATTAAAAGATTCATGATAAGATGTATTGTACAAATGACTAAAGTAATTAGAACCTGCAGAAGCCTTCTAAAATAAAACAAAAAATTAAACATTTATTCAAATACAGTGTACAACATTAATCTTTTCTCCATGAGACTCCATTATTCTCTGTGAAAACAGAAAACAGAGATTTCCAAGATATTTCTTGGCAGCATACCAGCAAACAGACTCCCTATAGCTTCACTAAAATAAAAAGGTTAGCTCTGTGAAGTGAGATAATCTACATACTGTACTAGTTAAAGATGAATTTAATTGGGAACTTGCTGAGGGTGGTATTTTACCTTTCACAGGAAATACAGATGCATTTTCGTTAGAGCCAGGAACAAAGGTTTCTCCTTCATCTCTTTTTTCAGACTCTTGTTTTCTGAAATAATCATTTACAGCACACAAGACTAAATCCTGCAGTGTAAGAATTAAGGTCCCTTCACTTGTGTACAGTCTACAAGCTGTCCTGTTAAGTTCAAGGTGTCTTGTACATAAAGAAAGCAGCTGCAGAAGAAAGTGAATAACATATATTTAATCTTGCTAACTCCAAATATTTAGTATTTTTTTATCATATTGCCATCCTCAGAGTTTTCTTTCTTTTATCTATTACATTTATGAACTGCCTTCCTCCAAGTAGTTAAAGGAGTATATAGAGCCTTCTTCCCTCCATTGTATCTCCACAAGAACTCTGTGAGATAGATTAGGCTGGCTAGTTTACCCAGAGAGCTTTATGGCAGAGTGGGTATTTGAACTTCTTGGTCCTAGTCTAAGACACTACACCACACTGAATTCTTAGCAGGGATGGTGGTGGTATTATCAGTACAAGATTTGTGCATCTCTGTGTGCTTTCAAACTTTACACAATGAGGAACAAACTACACAACCCTAAATTTGTCTTTTTGTTGTGTGAATATTTTCATTATTGCAGATAACTTTGGTAAGGCCTCACCAGGATTGGGAACCAAGGAGCATGGGGAAGGGGAGGGTTAACAACAAAGGGAATCACAACAAAAACTGCTCTCTCTAGCTGCTTTTCCCAAATATGTGTTAACATTTAACTTGAGGTAATGACATGAGAGCATTTCAATAGTTTGTGTTTACTTTATATTTACAGTTCTCAAAAAATTAAATGAGCTTCTTTTCATATACTAGAGAAGGTGTCAGGATGGACACAAAACTTTTTGGTGCCCGATGAAATAAAATATTTCGTGGGAAAAATAATAAAAATAGCCTCACAATACCTCATAGTACAATTGGCCTGAAGGATCAGATAGAGGATAGCCCTTTTCATTTCAGTGCAGCTTGGTGGATTTCAGAAAGCAACCAACCAACATATCTGCCATTTTATCCCAACTTGCCTGTATAGTTCTGGGACCAATAGACCAATTTTGTCTAGTCCTCCTCTGTTACTGAAACTGTTATTATTTCCATTATTATTTATGATTATTATTAATTGAGTGATTGATATATTGCTTATATGCCAAAATGTCTTCTAAGTTTACTAGATCTTACCCATCTAGTATGCCAATGTATTGCCTGCTTTTTCTTTTTCTTTTTCTTTTTTGATGGTCCTATACCTGAGAGTCAAGCTACACAGTATGTGAGAATTCTACATCATTTTAATTTACACTAAAGCAGTTGGGGAGACGGTGTGGGGTCACCTCTATATTTCATCAAAGCACCAGTGCCAGGGGAGGGTGTGTGAACTATTCCCCACCACCACCACCATTCCTCCCCCCCCCGGCAGCTGTATTGGTCTCAGAGAAGGGGATAAAGGCATGCCCCTCGTGATGTGTAGTTTAACCCTAAGTTATTTGCCTTTGGGGACTGATTATGCTTCCTACCAAGCACTGCAGGTATGTGCCAGCATGCTCACTAGCTGCTCAGCCTGTATAATTACATGTATATTACAGTAATATCAAAGCTTCCATGTCTCTCCTTTAAAAAGGAACTGACCATTTGCCGCCCTGGACTCCTTCTGGGAGGAAGGGTGGGATATAAATCAAATAAATAAATAAAGCTCTCCTGAAACTTCCCATTACACACTGTACATTGGGGGTGGAGAGGGAGAAATGTACAAATTAATATTCCTTGAGATTATTAGCATATTGAAGAAATATCACACATCAAAGTGATGTGTATACAGTGAGAAGAATCCTCCTTATCACTCTACTCCTCACTTGCCCCAGATCTAAAACAGTTCCATAGCAAGCTCTTGCAGGTTTTGGATCTAATCAAAGAGGATAGACGCATGTGGATGTTATAGGTCACCTTTGATTTTTCTTGTTTTTGGCCATTTCAAGCTATCCAAGGTTAAATAAAATGTATAAAAGTTGGAAGACAAGAGTTAATATATACTGAAAAAACCACAGCTAGACTGTAAGCAGCCTAGCTGGTGTAGGAGTTAAGTTTCTTTCGCTTTCCTCTCCCTCCTCCCCATCTGAAGACTCTGAGATCTCCTACCTCTCTGCTAGAGAACAGCTGTTTCGGAAGTCTGCCAAGAGTCTGGGCACTTCCATCCTCCCTTTTGTAAACAAAAGGCATCTCAGGGGGAAAAGCCTATTAGATCTTTGGAGAGAGACTAGCTGCAATATTGTTAACTCTAAGGAGTCGCAAGTCCTGTCATACCTCTAATGAGTTACAGGATGCAAAGCAGTTAGCCCTTTAAGGAGGCACAAAAGGGTAAAGTGAAAGCCCTCATTCAATAAGAAAGGCCTATAAATAGGCTGCAAACCCTGTGCTCAAGGCCAGTCCTTTGACACTGCGCCAAAGATACTGCCTGACGCTGACCAATGGCTGCTTAGAAGCCAAGCAAATTCCGCCATTTTATGGATCCCCACTCAAGGGTGAGAGCATTCCTTTTCCTGAAGCAAAAAGTATGTATTGCATTGAATTTAGGCAGAAATGTAAAGTTTTCAGACCTTTTGGCTAAGGCTAAAGAGAGTATTGTTTGTACATATAAGAAGTGTCTAAGGCTATTATTAAATAAATGCTTACATGTATAACTATAAGCACTTATTAAAGAAAATAGTTAAAAATTCTATATGTCACTTTAACCATTATGTTATAAAATAAAGCCAGCTATGTGCCTATCTAACCCATATGATGTTTTTAATATGCTGCCAAACCGTCTTGTGCCTGTGGGGGTGGTGGTATTGCTATTGTTTTGTTGTTGTTTATTGTTATGTTTTATAGTCTGTTTTATTTGTTTTGTTTTAACATTATGTAAGTCTCTTCAGGACCTTTGGCAATCAAGCAACTAATAAGTCTAATAATAATGATGATGATGATGATGTATGATGTAAGATACAGCCAGGTATATGTTTGTTAAAATTGTACATGCTGGCTACGGCCGCAATATAGATCTGTTTAACTACTGAGTTATTGGGTAAGGCCAGATTCTTTCTATAATTATGTATGCACAATTTCTGCAATGGCTGAGGCCAGCTACTTGTATTTCTAGTCTGAACCAAACCTTAGGATAGAAATGAAGAAATATATTTTGATTTTCCGCTATGGAATCCTATTATTATATTTCCTGATACATCCTCAGTCCTGAGAAGTATCTTAGGTAGGGTTTCTTTTTCTAGATTTACCTAACCAGTTTTCCGCTGTCAATAACAGGACCCAATTTTGACAACATATGACATATAAGTCTCTGGGTAGACATAAGAACATGCAGAACCCTCATCACTGTTCATCCACAAGATAAGGGTCCAGGAGGTAACATGGATTTCCAGCAAAGGTCAAAATTTTGTATGAGAGGTGAATGCAGGTATGAGATTCTGGTCCATGATCTAATAGCTACTGTTTGTCCAGGTCAATGTTATTGTGACAATCCTTTAAATGATTGTTACTCACCATAGGGAATGTACTAGCAATTACTAGTTTCCCATTTCGGTAACCAGCTCCATTTCTGTATGCAATTATTTTCACTGCTTTCTGGTTTACGGCAGCAGACATATTTTCTGAGATTATTTGTAGTGATGTTTCTGTCCTCAAAGATGCTAGAACTTCTTCTAAATAATGCAAAGTGGATTCAGCTTCAGAAGTGGATAAATCAGTCTTTAGGATAAACAGAACAAGATCCAGTCATAACTTTACTTCTGTCACAATCACACTAAAGTGAATTGTTTCAATTATTATTGACAATTATGATTATTATTATTACTGTTTCACTTTCAAATGCTATTCTTTATGAGAAAATGGATGATTATACATACATACATACATACATACATACATACATACATACATACATACTGTCCAGTGCTGGTATGCAAGGAATTATTATAGGCAAACTCTGCGAAATGCAAATAGGAAACCCGGTCATTCTGTTGATAAGAAACATAACAACGTAAATACCTCTCTAACACAGCGTTCAGTCTCTCCGTCTGCCCGTCCATCTGGGGATGATGAGCAGAAGAAAGTTTTAGCTCCGTCTGTAACTGCTTCCAAACAGCTCTCCAAAACTTAGCTGTGAACTGGGTTCCTCGATCTGAGACTAAGCTGTTTGGCAACCCATGTAACCGGTAAATTTCCTTTATGAACAGCTTGGCTGTTTCTTTAGCCTGTAAGGCTCCTGGGCAAGAGAGGAAATGTGCAATCTTTGTAAGGGAATCCACGATGACAATTATGGTCGTCATTCCTTGGGACTTCGGCAAATCAGTTATAAAATCCATGGATAGATCCTTCCAGGGTTCGTTCGGAGTAGGGAGGGGCTCCAACAGTCCTTGAGGACTTCCCGTCTCTGTTTTCGCCCGCATACAGACAGCACAGAATTTTACATAGTTCTCAATGTCTCTGCGCATCTGAGGCCAACAAAAGTCCTTGGCTACATTCTGTATGGTCTTAAAGATACCAAAGTGCCCAGCTGTGATAGAGTCATGACATTGACACAGGATCCTGAGCCTTAGATCCCCCTTCGGCACATATCTGGCAGCTTTAAACCACAACAGCCCCTCTTTCCAATGAAAGTTTACTTCTGGGCCCTGGCTCTGTTCCATCTCCTGGATATACTGTTGCATGCATGGGTCCTCCTTTTGTGCCTTTCTGAGCTCCTCTTCCCAAGAAGGTTGACATGATCCCAACACCAGCTTCTCTGGCGGAACTACGTACTGGGGTTGGCTGTCAATCTCACCTCCTTTGTATTGTGGTTGCCTGGACAGGGCATCTGCTCTCTGATTTTTTGCATGGGCGTGATAAGTAATCTTGAAGTTAAACCTGGTAAAAAACTGTGACCAACGTATCTGCCTCTGGTTCAGCTTCCGGGCCGTCTGTAGACTCTCCAGGTTCTTCTGGTCTGAACGTACTTCTATCTGATGTTGAGCCCCCTCTAAATATTGTCTCCAATTCTGAAACGAATCCTTAATGGCTAGTAATTCTTTTTCCCATACTGTATAATTTCTTTCAGCATCCCTTAATTTTCTGGAGAAGTACGCGCAGGGGTGTAGCTCCGTTCCTTCCCCATTCATCTGTAAGAGAACCCCCCCGATGGCAAAATCCGAAGCATCTGCTTCCACAACGAAAGGGCGGGTAGGGTCAGCAAAACGCAAGATGGGCTCAGAGGAAAACTTTCCCTTCAGCTCCTCGAAGGCGCTTGCAGCGTCCTCTGTCCACTGAAATTTTCTTTTCCCCCTTAAGCAGTCAGTGAGAGGGGCTGTTAACCTGGAAAAGCCTGGAATGAACTTTCTGTAGTAGTTGGCAGATCCCCAAAAACATTGTACATCCTTTTTAGTGGTCGGTTGCCCCCAATCCAGTATACAACTCACTTTTTCTGGATCCATTTCCACTCCTTTTGCTGAGATGCGATATCCAAGAAAGTCCAAAGACGATAGGTCAAACCCACATTTCTCTAGTTTAGCATACAAATGGTTCTCTCTCAGTCTTCCCAACACAGTTTTCACATGCTGATCATGGTCTTCTTGGTTCTTTGAAAACACCAGGATATCATCTAAATAACAGATTACATACTTATCCAAAAGGTCTCTAGACACGTCATTCATGAACTTTTGAAACACGCCAGGACTTCCACAAAGCCCAAATGGCATTACCAGATATTCAAACTGTCCATAAGAGGTCAAAAAACCTGTTTTCCATTCATCTCCCTCCTTCATCCTGATCAGATTGTATGCTCCTCTTAAGTCCAGTTTCGTGAAGATTTTTGCAGAGCGCAGTTGGTCTAACAGCTCTGAGATCAGGGGTAGCGGATAGCTGTTAGGAATAGTGATTTGATTCAATGCACGATAATCATTGCAAGGCCTGAGCTCCCCCCCCTTCTTCTTCATGAACAACAGGGGTGCTCCAGCGGGGGACTGCGAGGGATGTATAAATCCTCGCTTCAGGTTTTTCTCCAGAAATTCCCTCAGGGCCTCTCTCTCTTTCTCTGTGAGAGAGTAAATTCTTCCCGATGGGATGCTGGCTCCTGGCAATAAATCAATCGCACAGTCATAAGGATGGTGGGGGGGTAACATCTCTGCCTCTTTTTCATTGAACACATCTCTAAATTCCCCATACTTCGAGGGAAGGGTTACTTGCTTGGCTTCTTGCACTGCTCCTGCCAACTTGTCAGTGGTTTCTTCTGCCTGACAGTTCTCCTGGCAATACTGAGAAGTAAACCACACCACAGCGTCCTTCCACATTATCTTTGGGTCGTGCTTGACTAACCAGGGCATTCCTAGGATCACATCAAAGGTCGAAAGGTCTGTTACATACAGCGAAATGAACTCTTCGTGCCCCAGAATTTGCAGTTTCAATTCCTCCATTGCTCGCGTTACCCCCCCTTCTTTCAGGGGCCTCCCGTCTATGGTCTCCACCGGCAAGGGGGTGTCCAATTTCCATTGGGAAATTCCGTAACACTTTGCTAACTCTGCATCAATGAAATTTGTGGTTGCTCCACTGTCAATTAACGCTGTGGAGTTAAACATTACTCCTTTGGAAGTTATAGTCCGAATTGGCAGTACCAAGACTCCTCTTGAAGGAGGTTTTGCTACTGGAGGCCCTTTATCCAACGTAGCCCCCAGTCTACCGGCCTGTACATGGACTGGGTTTGTTAGTTTCCCGCCGGCTCTGTTTTTCCCCCTTTCAGTCCACAATCTCTAGCCACATGGCCCGGCTTTGAACAATAGAAGCATAAACGTTCTTTACAACGCCTCTCCTTTTCTTCTTCCAACAGCTTCGGCCTAGCCCCCCCTTGTCCTTCGGTCGCGTTGCCTGATGTTCCTGGAGTTGAAAGGGTCTTGTTGCGAGAGGCTGAAACTGAGTATCTCTGGATCTCCTGTTTCTTTTCCAGGCGCCTTCCTTCCAACCGATGATTGATCTGCAGGCATAGCTGAATCAGTCCAGGCAAATTATTTGGGGGGGTAGTTCTAGCCAAGTCATCCAGGACTTCAGAACTCAGTCCACTCCTATACATGAACATCAAGACTGCATCATTATAACCAGTTTCCTGGGACAGAATTTTAAAAGCGTTAGTGTACTCTGACACCGTTCCTTTCCCTTGTTTCAAGGCGCCCAACTGCCTGGCCACCGTCTCTGCCCTTTGAGGGTCCTGGAACATCTCAGTCATGGCTCGCATAAAGTCTCTATATCTTCCCAGAAGGCCATCCTTTCTGACCAGGTACGGAGTCACCCATTTGGCAGCTTCTCCTTCCAAGAGACTGATCACGAAGGCCACTTTGGCCACATCACTAGGAAACTCTGCATTTCTGATGTCCAAATACAATTCACATTGAGCCACGAAAGTAGAGAGCATATTTTGGTGGTAATCCTATAGGAATCTTCACCACAGCGGCCGGAGGGGCTGCTCGCATCTGATCTACCGTGGTTTTCAAGGTCTGATTGTCAGTCTTCAGTCCTGACAGCCACTAACAAGGTTTGAACATCTGCCTGTAGATCCGCCACATTAGTCCTCAGCCGTCTCACTTCTTCTGTCTCAGAAGTGGGATTTGTTCCCCCTGCTCCCTTCTCCATCTTGTCATGTTCAAGCGGTGGGAGTGATGAGGGTGAAGTAGGTGGTTCTGTCAATCTGTCGTGTCCGGGACTGGACTCAGAAACCAGACCAGGTTGTGAAACCAGTTCAGTCTTTATTAGGGTAATATCCAAACAGAGGCTGTGCCTTCTCATGAAGGAACACAATAACATGTGTCCAGCGACATGCAAGAGAGTTGACAGAACAAGGAATCCCTGCCCCCCCTTAACCTTATAAAGGGGGCTTTCTGGCGCGAATTCTCTCACTCCGCCTTAGGACGCTCTCTGTGTCTGCTGGAGTTTCAAGGCCTTCGTTGCGGGGCAACTCTATCTCTGAGAGTTCTCCCTCCCCCTCTTCACACAACTCTGGGAAAATGATCTCCTCCTCATCCTCTGAAGTGCCAGGGTCCCAATCTACATACATACATAGATACATACATACATACATATATATATATATACATACATAGATACATACATATATATATATATATATATATATATATATGCATATGTCACTATGGGTTGTACAGGGTTGCATATGACATACGATTACTAATGTTCCGTGAGCTTCATTCAGGTGATTTGCAGAATGTCCACATTAAACATATTGATTGTTAATTGTATTTTACGGCTTTTATTTCTTATATTGTAATTGTATCACAATATGAATTTATTTATTTATTATTTGATTTATATCCCACCCTTCCTTCCAACAGGAGCCCAGGGCGGCAAACAAAAACGCTAAAAACACTTGAAAACATCATAAAAAGACCTTAAAATACATTAAAACAAAATGTTAGAAACATTTTTTAAAAAAGCTTTAAAAATATGAATTGTATGGAATACAAATAGTAACTTGTTAAAATACCATATGTGAAATAAAAGAAGCAATAAAATACAATGAAAAATCATGCAGCATCTAGCAGAGTCCATTGCAATTGCTACATAATGCAGAAAAATCATTAAGTAGCCTACCAAGACCATCAGCAATTTTCAAGTGGTCCATAGGAAAAAAAGGTTAGAAACCAATGGATAATTGTAGTATTAATGACATTATTAAACAGTATACATTAAGCCGACTATATTTACTACTTCAGATAGTAAAAAAAAAATGCTTGCTGTTGTGCCACTTATACCTAGATGAATATTCACTGATAGGCAAAAAAACCCCTTGCGTTTTAAGAATGTACCTATGGCTAATAGATATTTCTATCAAATTTTAAAAGCAGGAAAACTGGGCAGCTATAGTGAATGAACTAGGGGAGCTAGAGACCTGACCTCCTTTCTGAGATACTGTACTGCCCTACAAATTCACAGTCCAATCCACTTTCTGTGTGGCTTGGAAGAATTTGGCAACATGTACTTCTGAGCATATGATGAGTGGTGTCAACAATCAGGACTGCATCTCCAAAGATGGAGAATTACATTTTTTGAATGTTTGTTGGTGTTCTTCTTACTTTGCTTCTTTCCTGTTTCTACAGAGAATATAACCTAGAAAATTATATTTCTGTCATTATTCATCTTAGAAATCTGTGTCAAATTTATTTGTATTAATTTCAAAGCCTTTTTTATTGGTCAATGTCATATGACGGTGAAGATGGCCTTTTGTATTTCAAACTGGAGGTTATATTCTATTTCTATTTGGGTGCATTAACAGTTGAATCTGAAACGCATTTTGATGTAAAATCAGACTGATTACAATATGTTGCTACTTAAGCAACAAATCTAGCTATTGGAAAAAAACAAACTTGGCCTGCCCAATATACATGTGTTCAGCCAGCTATGTTTAAATGACTTCACTTAAGGAAGGGTGGGCATGGAGCACACCTAGAAATTTGCTAGAATATATTTCACCTTCCATAGTTTAATCGTGTGTAAATGGAGAACTCTTTGTGCTCACTGGAGACTATCCTTCAGAATAGTCAGTGCCATTATTCCGCAATTGTTTTTTGAGTTTTTTGAGTGTAAATTATAAAAAATGTTGCTATACTTCACATATTCACAAAAACAGAAGCAAAAGAAAATAATTTACTATAGAAAACCTCATTAACTAAATCAAACATATTTTAAGTGACCATCTGAACTATATCAACTGACATAATATTATTGCTTCCTCCCTGCTAAAACAAGATCAGCACAACACATGTCTTGTTTCTGTTATTTGGAAGGGAGGAGGAGAGGGGAGGAAGAAGGGAGGAGACAGCGGGAGGGGATTAGAAGGGGAGGGGATAAGGGGATGGGAGGTGGTAAGGAAGGGGGAGGGGAAGGGCAGGAAGGATGAGGAGGGGAGGCTTGATCATTTGCAAGCTTATTGAGTTCAATGGCATTTGCTCCTGTGCAATCATGCTTAGGATAGATGACACTGACCTGGGGGAGGGACAGGGAGGGGGAAGGAGGCAAGGAGATTAGGTGGGTGGGCAGTGGGCCAACGGAAACCCCCTTTCCTTTCCAAAAGGGAAACATTGTTAACACTATCACTATTTTTGGGGATTCCTCCACCTTTTTATTCTACAGCAGATATGTGTAGTCCCCACCCAAATTTAAACCAAAGCTGTCCCTGGCCACATCCAAACCAGACATTTATTCCACTTTAAAAAGTCATGGGTTGCCCCAAAGAATCACCAATATTCTCTGGGAAGAGGGGCTGTTAAACCACTCTGGTCACTGGAATTCTGCCAGGGGAATAGGAGTCTCTTAACAACTCTCAGCATCCTACACAAATGAAAGTTCTGAGGATTCTTTGGGGGAAGCCATGACTGTTTAAAGTGGAATAAATGTCTGGTGTGGGTGTGACCCTATAATTAGCAAAGCCAAACAGCTGTTAGTCTGGCTTTTAGAACACTTACAATTGGTTCTTACTGAGCATGCCTGCACTATCATAGATTTCAATGCTAAATTTCTTAAATTAATTAAAAATCAGCCAGGCATTGTTTTAACTTTTAAACTGCAGAAGATGAAAGTCAGAGTATGGGTCAGGGTCAGTAATAGGATTACAGGTACTCTGTGAACATGCCTGGTGTTTAACTAATTTCAACAAATTATGAGACCACTGACAGAAAAAATTCCAACAAGGGTCTGGATTTTTTCTTTCTTGTTTTAGACTTTGAATTCTAGATTCTCTCTGAATGTTTTGTGTATTGCCATGAAAACTCAAAGGGTTGTTAAGCAAGTGTTTCTGTGTTCAGGATTACAAATTTTGTAAGATTTTGTTTTGAAATGCAGTTATGGGAAGCAGCAAAATGGAATGGAGGGCTATTTTCAATTTAACAGGGTGGAATGTGAAAAATCCATGCTGGTCATAGTATACAGCCAGTCTCATGGTACTATAATGCTCCCAGCCCAATTCTCTACATTTGCAGCAACGCTTTAAAAGCTTCTTGATGTGTTATGCTTATTTATCTGCTTATTTTGCAATCAGTGCCTGTGCCTCCATGGGTCACACTGTCAACTATATTCCATGTTGTTGACTTTTAATAGATTTATAAGCTTCATATACAGTGCAACTCTGAACGGAAACCCTGTAAATGACAGAGGTATTGAAAGAATTGGACTGTAAATATAAAATATAATTTAAATAGTTTTAAAGATAACTGGCAACATTTAATATTCTTTTCATGTAAAGGAAAAGTAATTCAAAATAATGATATGACGTTAGATACTATTGTTCCATTTCACAGTTGAGAAACTGGCTGAGAAATAATGCCTTGAACAAGGTCAGGACTTAACATAATCCAGAATTCAGCACCAACGCCGGAATAAGTATGAAAATCTTTAAAATAATACTTAGTGAAAGAGCTATTGAGCATACATCGAGTGCCTTAAGCAGCCACAATTGTATGGTGTCTTTGTTAATGTGCACTGTATCTAGTAGGATCATTACTTCAGCAAGAAAAAAATGTGAATCTAATCCCCAAGTTGCAGTGCTACAAAGTACTCTAAAGAGAAGGCTGTAACATGGTCACTTATCTTACTACACTTAATGTATATATACATGGCAGAGTGCCACTGAAAAGCAGAAACAAACACTACCACAAACCTTGTTCACATCAAGACACTTAAAAGGCCAGATGGATAAATGTTTTCCTTTCTCAGAACCAGAAGCACAGAAGAACACAGTACCAGGGAGCAATTTTTTCAGTTCCTTCTTTCCCCTTATGGTCCTTGCACAAGCCACGCATATCATTACCTTCTGCTTTCCGCATGGTGAAAGAAAATAGTAGCCCTATAAAGAACAATGGTTGAAACCCTTTAAAATGTGGGTTGAGGGAGAGAAACCATAATAAACATGCAGCAATCCAGCTGATAATGATTTCTGTATACATGTAAAATTCTCAAACTTTTTTGATTATACTGTATACAGCAAGTTTTTGAATAATACATTCCTCACATTTCCAGACTGAACAGGTAATAATTTGGTAACAATTGTTTAGAAGTAGATTTTTTAAAAACGTATAACATTTTGTAGAAAAAAAAACTCTGCTGCTGCATAATGTTATTCACTAATAGGCAAAAAAAACCAGTTTAAAAACATATGTATAGCCAACATATATTTCTATCAAACTTTAAAAAGCAGGAAAATTGGGCAGCTATAGTGAATGCACTAGGGGAGCAGGAGACCTGACCTCCTCTCTAAGATATTGTAGTGCCCTATAAATGTGTACAAATGTAAACACAATTTGGGTTGATCTTTCACAGTCCAATTCACTTCCTATGTAGCTTGGAAGAATTTGGTAACATGTGCCTCTGTGCATATGGTGAGTGGTGGAAACACCTACAATCAGCCCAAATAAGAGAAACAAGACATAAGCTGTGCTGATCTTCTTTTAGCAGGGAGTAAGAAACGATATTAAGGCAGGTGATGTAGTTCAGACATTCACTTTAAATATGTTTGATTTACTTTACAATTTTAGAGAAATTTCCTATGGTAAATTATATTGTCTTGCTTCTGTTTCTGTGCCTATGTGAAGTACAGCAACACTTTGCATAATTTACACTAAAAATACTGGAATAATGGCACTGACTATTCTGCGGAATAGTCTCCAGACATAAAAAATGTCTGTTTGAAAAAGATAAAACAGTGGGAGGTTAAATATATTTCACTCATTATTCATCCTAGGAATCTGTGTCAAATATACTTTTATTATTTTTAAACCACAAGGGTTTTTTTTGCCTACTAGTGAATTTCTCTGCATTTTAATACAGGAGGTAAGAAATGGGATCCTATGCAAGTTTGCTGAGAATGGATTGATCATTTGCATGCTTATTGAGTTCAATGGGATTTACTCCCCTACAATCATGCTCAGGATAGATGAAACTGACAAAGAGGAAGAGGAGAAGGGAGAGGAAGGGAGGGCAGAGGAAGGGCAGGGGAAGGCGGAGAGAGGGGAGGAGGGAGGGGAGGGGGGAGGGAGCAGACAGGAGGGGGAGAGGGGAGGCAGGTTTGATCATTTGCATGTTTATTTAGTTCAATGGGATTTACTCCTGTGCAATCATGCTTACGATAGGTGAAACTAACCATAGGGGAGAATGGGGAGGGAGGGCTGGAGTGGGAAGGGGAGGAAGGGAGGGGGAGGGAGGAGGAGAAGGAGGAGAGGAGGATAGGAGTGAGGAGGAGAAAGTCAGGTTTGACCATTTGCATGCTTGAGTTCAGTAGGATGTATTTCTGTGCAATCATGCTTAGAATAGGTGGAACTGACCTGGGGAGGGACAGGGAAGGGGGAGGAGTGGGGAAAGGGAGAGAGTAGGAAAGTTTGATCATTGGCATGCTTATTGCATTCAATGGGATTTATTCCCATGCAATCATGCTTGGGATAGTGAAACTGACCATGGGGGGGGGCGAGGAGAAGAGGGAGAGAGGGCTGGGGTTATAAAGGGAAGGGGAGGAAGGGAGGGGCAGGTTTGATTATTTGCATGCTTGTTGAGTTCATTGGGATTTGCTCCTGTGCAATTCTGCTTAAGATAGGTGAAACTGACCTGGGGAAGGGCAGGGAGGGGGAGGGGGGAGGGGAAGAGAGAAGGGAGGTACAGGAGAGAGGGGAGGACAGGTTTGCTCATTTGCATGCTTATTGAATTTAATGGGATTTACTCCCCTGCAATCATGCTTAAGATAGGTAAAACTGACCATGGGGAGGAGGAAGAGAAGGGGGAAGGGAAAGGGGAAGGAGGGGATTGGAAGGGGATGGGGATGGGGAGGGAGGTGCAAAGGAAGGGGGAGGGAAGGGGCAAGAGGGAGAGGACAGGAGTGTTGAGCCGCAGTGCCCTCAGGAGGAACAAGGAGCGGGGCTGGATGAGCTTCCGTTCCTTCCGTTAGGGTAGAGAGAAAAGTCAGAGGGTGTTGAGACATTCCTGGATGTGGAGGGGTGTTTGACACTGTGCCAGTTCCCACGGTCAGTTCTCCCACTGAAGACCGCGCTCAACCTCCAGACATCCCCCCTGAACCATGGGGAGGACGAAGAGAAGGGGGAAGGGAAAGGGGAAGGAGGGGATTGGAAGGGGATGGGGATGGGGAGGGAGGAGCAAAGGAAGGGGGAGGGAAGGGGCAAGAGGGAGGGGACAGGAGTGTTTATTTATTTATTTATTTATTAAATTTCTATACCACCCCATAGCCGAAGCTCTCTGGACGGTTCACAACAAGCAAGACAGCAAAAATACAATTAAAACCATTTATAGAACAATTTAAACATACTAAAATACAAATATACTAGCATACTAAGATGCTAAAAATAAGTTGAGATGTTAAAATGTTAAAATTAAAATTATTAAATTATTAAATTTATTAAAATGCCTGGGAGAAAAGGAATGTTTTAACCTGGTGTCGAAAAGATAATAATGTTGGCGCCAGGCATACCTCCACAGGGAGATCGTTCCATAATTCGGGGGCCACCACTGAGAAAGCCCTTTTTCTGGTTACCATCCTCCGGGCTTCCCTCTGAGTAGGCACCCGGAGGAGTGCCTTCGATGTTGAACGAAGTGTACGGGTAGGTTCCCACAGTCAGTTCTCCCACTGAAGACCGCGCTCAACCTCCAGACGTCCCCCTTGAACCGTTGGGGGATGTCTTGGCGCGTGCCCCAACTCCAACCCCCCTGAGCCCCCCTCATGGCAAGTCAAGTGTTTCCCCACCTCCTGAAGCCGAGCAGACACCTTTCGAGACTATGTTGTCCAATGAGCCAGCGGAGGCACACCCCCTTTTGCCCCGCGTCAGACGCCAGGAAAAGCGTTTCGGTCAGAGGGAGGGGCTGCGAAGGAGTCAGAGATTATGAGTGAAGACCTTTCCTATTTAAGATTGCACCCCCCGGATCTGGGTGCTGAGTCAACTCTCTTTACATGCCACAGAGTACACTTAAGTAGCTTAGTTAGGGATGGTAGTGAGTTACCATAGTGTGCCTATGAAACACATTGCCTTCGATGTTACTTTAATAAAACAGGAATTAATTCCAGTCTCATCTCCGTCTTGTGAGTCTTACTCTGGGCAGGACAAGGAGGGAGGAGAAGGAAGGGAGAGTTTGGTCATTTGCATAATTTTTGAGTTCAATGGGATTTATTTCTATGCAATCATGTTTGAAAATGGAAATGAACTGCCTTCAAGTCAATCCCCACCTCTGGCAACACTTCATGGTAAACGGTATTCAGAGGTGGTTTCACCATTGCCTTCCTCTGAGGCTGAGAGGCAGTGACTGGCCCAAGGCCACCCACTCAGCTTCATGGCTGTGTGGGAATTCAAACTCTGCTCTTCCAGGTCATAGTCCAACACTGACCCAGGGAAGGGGCGGGGAGGGGAGGGGGAGGAGATTGGGTGGGTGAGCACTGGGCAGAAGGGAAGCCCCTTTCCTTTCTGAAAGGAAAACATTGTGAACAGTTTCATTCTTTTTCAGGCTTTCCCCCACCTTTTTATTCTACAGCAGGCACATGTAGCCTCCCACCCAAATTTAAATCAAAGCTTTCCCTGGCCACATCCACACTAGGCCTTTATTTCACTTTGGACAGTCATGGCTTCTCTCAAAGAATCCTGGGAAGTGTAGTTAGTGAAGCGTGCTGAGAGTTGCTAGGAGACACCCTGTTCCCCTCACAGACCTTCGATCAGAGTGGCTGACTGTTAAACCAGTCTGGCCACTGGAACTCTCTCAGTGGAACAGGAGTCTCCTCTCAGCACCCTTCACAAACTACACTTCCCAGGATTCTCTGAGGGAAGCCATGACTGTCTCAAGTGAAATCAAAGTCCGGTGCGGGTGTAGCGCCCTGATTAGGCAAGCCCAGCAGCTGTGAGTCTGGCTTTTAGAATTCTGACAGTTGGTTCTTACTGAGCATGCCCCGCGTTATCGTAGGCTGCCAGCCAAAATTTATTAAATTAATTAAAAATCAGCCAGGCATTTTTTTTAACTTTTAAACTGCAGAAGATGAAGGTCAGAGTATGGGGCAAGGTCAGTATTAGGAGTACAGGTACTCTGTGAATATGGCTGATTTTTAATGAATTTCAACAGATTATGAGAACTCTCAGGGGAAAAAGTCCAAAAGGGCTCTGGGTTTTTTAAATCTCTTTTTAGACTTTGAACTCTCGATTCTCTCTGTTTTGTGTATCAACATGAAAATTGAGAGGGTTGTTAAGCAAGCGTTTCTGAGTTCAGGACTATACGTTTTGTAAGGTTTTGTTTTGAAATGAGCTTATGGGAAGGATCAGAATGAGATAGGGGGGTATTTTCAATTTAACATTGCGGAATGTGAAAAACCCACGCTGGCTCTATTATACAGCTACTCTCGTGGCTGTATAATCAGCCATGATATAGTTTTTTTAACTTTTAAACTGCAGAAGATAAAGGTCAGAGTATGGGGCAAGGCCAGTAATAGGATTACAGGTACTCTGTGAAGCTGGCTGATTTTTAATTAATTTCAACAAATCATGAGACCTTTGACAGAAAAAAGTCCAACAGTGGTTTGGATGTTTTTACTCCTGTTTCCTGACTTTGAACTCTAGATTCTCTCTGAGTCTTTTGTGTATAACTTAGATAGTTGTTAGGCAGGCATTTCTGAGTTCAGGACTATAAGTTTTATAAGATTTTGTTCTGACATGAGCTTATGGAAAATAGCAGAATGGCATGGGAAGATATTTTCAATTTAACATGGTGGAATGCAAAAACTCCATGCTGGCTATACTCTTGTGGCTGTATAATTTCTGTAAAATGTAAAGCTTGATTTTCTTTAAAAAGATGTTACACATTTATGGACCTGATGAGTATTATCTAGATGTTATAGGAGGTGCTTTTCCTTGGGTCTAACCCACACTCAATTTATTTATTTTAAAGATTAATAAACTGCCCCATATCCAATGGATTCTGGGAGTGTTACACAATCAACATTAAAAATGCATACAGAGTACAAATACAGTAAGAACAACATAAGTGTAAGGTACCAAAAGCTCTAAAAACTAAAAGCAGACTGAGGCTACAGTCCTTTACACACTTACCTGGGAGTAAGTCCAGTTCAGCTCAGTAAGGCTTACTTCTGGGTAAACATTGCACTCTGACATGACATAAACCTTTAAAATGCTTGGGCAAATTTAAAATATTTCTTAACATGGTACTACAGAGACTGAAATGGCAGTGACTGTCATGCCTCTTTGTGGAGCCCCATCTGTGGAGTGCCATCAGAGAAAATGAAAGCACTCAGAGAAGGGATTCATCTCAGTAAGGGGTCGGGATTGCAGTTCGAGATTGATAAGGAGATAGTCAGGAAATACCTAGTTAACCTAAATGAGTTCAAATCTCCAGGGCCTGATGAACTGCATCCCAGAGTATTGAAGGAACTTGCGGATGTACTCTCGGAACCTCTTGCCATCATCTTTGAGAAATCATGGAGAACGGGAGAGGTGCCGGAGGATTGGAGACAGGCAAACGTCGTCCCGCTCTTTAAAAAGGGTAAAAAAGAAGATCCGGGGAATTACAGGCCGGTCAGTCTGACTTCAATACCGGGAAAGATATTAGAACGGATAATAAAAGAGTCCATTGGCAACTATCTAGATGACAATGCTGTGATTAGTAGGAGCCAGCATGGGTTTGTCAAGAAAAAATCCTGTCAAACTAACCTCATCTCTTTTTTTGATCGGGTCATTAGCCTAGTAGATGGTGGAAATGCTGTAGATGTCATCTATCTACATTTCAGCAAAGCGTTTGACAAAGTCCCCCACGACCTTTTGATTAGCAAACTGGTCAAATGCGGACTAGATGGAAATACCGTCAGGTGGATTCACAACTGGTTGGAAAACCATACTCAAAGAGTGGTTGTCGGTGGCTCTGCTTCGGACTGGAAGGAGGTTTCGAGTGGAGTGCCACAGGGTTCTGTCCTGGGGCCGATACTCTTCAACATTTTTATCAATGACTTAGATGATGGGGTGGAGGGAAGCCTTATGAAGTTTGCAGATGATACGAAACTGGGAGGGATAGCTAACACAATGGAAGACAGGAATAAAATCCAAAGGGACCTGGATAGACTAGAAAATTGGGCTGAAATTAATAAAATGACATTCAATAAAGACAAATGCAGGATTCTGCATTTAGGCCACAAAAACAAAATGCACGGGTACAGGATGGGAAATACCCGGCTTAGCAGTAGTGCGTGTGAGAAGGACCTTGGAATTGTAGTGAATCGCAAGTTGAACATGACCCAGCAGTGTGATGCTGCGGCAAAAAAGGCAAACGCGGTTTTGGGATACATAAACAGAGCTATAGTTTCCAGGTCGAGGGAAGTAATAGTCCCACTATATTCTGCATTAGTCAGGCCTCATCTGGAATACTGCGTTCAGTTCTGGGCGCCTCATTTTAAGAAAGATATAGACAAGTTAGAGCAGGTTCAGAAGAGGGCGACGAGGATGATAGCCGGTATGGAGAACAAGTCTTATGAGGAAAGGTTGAAGGAACTTGGCATGTTCAGTCTGGTGAAGAGAAGGCTGAGGGGCGACATAATTACACTCTTTAAGTACCTGAAGGGCTGTCACATAGAGGAGGGTACAGATTTGTTCACTGCTGCCCCAGAGGGTAGGACTAGGTCTAATGGTTTTAAGTTGCAGGAGCGTAGATTCAGATTGGACATTAGAAGGAACTTCTTGACAGTAAGGGCAGTTCGGCAATGGAACCGACTGCCTAGGGAGGTGGTGGGATCCCCTTCGCTGGATGTCTTCAAGCAGAGGCTGGACAGCTATCTGCGGGAGATGCTCTAGCTGTGGATTTCCTGCTGTGAGCAGGGGGTTGGACTCGATGGCCTACAAGGCCCCTTCCAACTCTATGATTCTGTGATTCTAAATATCTTATGACACAGACAGGCTGATATGGGAAAACACACTCCTTCAGGCATTTACATCCCAAGCCATTTAGGGCTTTAAAGGTCCACTTTGTTTGAAATGTACCAATCAATGCAACTGTAACCTGACTATGATTGGAGAAAACAATAAGGTTGTGGGAATCTGTGTGATTAACCCCCACCCACATAATGGTAGGTGGTTTTCAAATGCTGCACCATGGTATGAACCCACAGAAAAGTGGCTTCCGTGCTGCTGGTTTAATACCTATAGAGCATCAGAGTTTGTTAAGATGGACAACTTCCTAATGTTTTCCATAAAATCCCAGAAAAGCAATCATAGTGGGGCACTTTTGTGATCTTGCACTGATCCCATTCACTTCAATGGGATTTGTGAATAACAGCAGCACAGGTGGTGATAATTACCTTATTAACAGTGACCATTCACAAAGAACAATAGTTGTTAACACAGACACCATGGTATTGGTGAGCCAATTAGCACACAAAGTGTGCTAAAAATCCATTATACCAGTTCAATCCACAAAGTGATAGCTCTGAACCTTTTGATGTATTACAATTAAACAGTTTCAGATTGCAGTCTGCCTTTGAAGTTCCTTTGTTGAAGGGTGGTCACCTTAATGTCAGTTACAAGATGTCCTTAGATAGTGAAATGTTCCCCACTGGCATAGCAATCTCCCTGGACACAGTCTAACTGGCACAGTCTAGATAATAAATGTATTAGCCTTTAATGTGTCACAGAGTGCCAGATTTAGGAACAAGCCAAGTAAGCCAAGGCTTAGAGCCTCACATTGTAAGTGGCTTCTGAATACATTGGAGATAATGAAGAAAATTTATTATAATTGAAATTGCTTTGGCTTAAATAACCTTTCATATCAAATTGACCGGGGGGGGGCGGATCCCAGAAAGTACAGTCCTGTTAGCTGAACGTCTGTCCCAGGAAAACTGGTAAAAAGTATTATTAAAGATAAAATAACCAAACATACAGAAGAGCAATCCTTGCTGAAGCAGAGTTCTTTGAGAGTGTACAGTGTACTTGAACTTTCAAAAAGCTTTTGACAAGGTACCTCACCAAAGACTCCTGAGTAAGCTTAGCAGTCATGGAATAAGAGGAGAGGTCCTCTTGTGGATCAGAAATTGGTTAAGTAGCAGGAAGCAGAGAGTAGGAATAAATAGACAGTTCCCCCAATGGAGGGCTGTCAAAAGTGGAGTCCCCCCAAGGATTGGTATTGGGACCTGTGCTTGTTAACTTGTTCATAGATGTTCTAGAGTTAGGGGTGAGCAGTGAGGTGGCCAAGTTTGCTGATGATACTACATTGTTCAGGACTGTTCAAACAAAAAGGGAGTGTGAAGAGCTCCAAAAGGATCTTACTAAACTGAGTGAATGTGCAGTAAAATGGCAAATGCAATTCAATGTAAACAAGTGTGAAGTTATACACATTGGAGTAAAAAAATCTTAATTTCACATATACACTCATAGGGTCTGAACTGGCGACGACTGACCAGGAACGAGACCTTGGGGTCATAGTGGATAGCTCGATGAAGATGACAATCCAGTGTATGGCAGCTGTGAAAAAGGCAAATTCTATGCTAGGGATCATTAGGAAAAGTATTGAAAATAAAACTGCTGATATCACAATACTATTATATAAATCTATGGTGTGGCTATATTTGGAATACTGTTCTGGTCGCCTCACCTCAAAAAGGAAACTGTAGATCCGTAAAAGGTTCAGAAAAGGGCAACCAAAATTATCAAGGGGATGGAGCAACTCTTCAATGGGGAAAGGTTGCATATGGGGCTTTTTTAGGGAAAAAATGAGTAAGAGGTGCCATGATAGAAGTGTATAAAATTATGCATGGCATGGAGAAAGTGGATAGAGAAAAGCTTTTCTCCCTCTCTCATAACACTAGAACTCATAGACATCCAATGAAGCTGAATGTTGGAAGATTCAGGAGAGACAAAAGAAAGTACTTCTTCACACAGTGCATAGTTAAGCTATGGAATTCACTCCTATAAGAGGCAAATCAACTTGATTGGATTTAAAAGAGGATTAGACAAATTCATGGAGGAAAAGGGTATCAGTGGCTGCTAGTCATGATAGCTATACTCTGCCTCCATAGGTGGAGGCAATGTGTTGACAAATACCAGTTGCTGGAAACTGCAGGAGGGGAGAGTGCTCTTTGCACTCAGGTCCTGCTTGTGGGTTTCCCACAGGCAATTGGTTGGCCACTGTGAGAACAGGATGCTGGACTAGATGGGCCATTGGCCTGATCCAGCAGGCTCTTCTTATGTTCTTATGACCATTAAAATTTGGAATCCTGGCTTCCCCATCCCAATCCCATTAACTTCCCTTCCTGCATCATCCACAGGCTGCTCAAACTCACATCAGACCTCAAGAGGAGAAAGTGGGAGCTAGCCTACCAACACATTCTAAAGTCCTGTTCCACACCTAATCCCCTCCTCGCCACTTTCCCACCCCGCCCCTCCATATACTACCCAGGCCTATAGCCAGCCTCAATGTTTGGGGGAGGGGGGAGCAGAAAAATACAGGGGAAGAGGAGAAGGAATTACAAGCTACCAGAGATAAGAACTTGAAGCTTCTTTATTTCAGGAGTTTAGCAAAACTCAAAATTAATCCATCAGGCCCATAGCCCAACAACCCTGGCTCTGCCTTCTCACTTCCTTTTCCTCCCAGCTCCCTTCCATGCCTCTAACTACAACTCCCAGCAGCAACTCATCCACTACAACACAACAGGGGGGCAGAGACCTATTTATCTAATTTAAAGACAACTTTTATAGCAAAAACTTTAACAATGAAGAGAACTTATGAAAGTGGATGTCAGAAGAGAAAAAAGAAGCAGTTTGAATACTACATGCGAGAAGGATCTTGAAATGGTTGTTGATCAATGGGCTGAATATGAGCCAACAGCACGATCTGGCTGTACAAAAGGCAAATGTTATTTCAGGCTGTATTAACAGAAATATCATTTCCTAATCACGTGAAATACTAATTTTCCTCTATTCACCACTGGTTAGGCCTTATCTTGAGTACTTCGTCCAGTTCTAGACACCACACATTAAGAATGATGCAGACAAACTGGAACAGGTTCAGAGGAGGGCAACAAGGATTATCAGGGGACTGGAAACAAAGACCTATGAGGAGAGACTGAAAGAACTGGGCATGTTTAGTTTTGAGAAGAGAAGACGGGGTGATATGATAGCACTTTTCAAGAAGGTTATCACATAGAGGAGGGCAAGGATCTCTTCTCAATCATCCCAGAGTGCAGGACATGAAATAATGGGCTCAAGTTTCAGGAAGCCAGATCGATCGATTGATTGATTGATTGATTGATTGTATTTGTATACCGCCCCATAGCCGAAGCTCTCTGGGTTGTTTACAGTAACTAAAAACATTAAAAACAAATATACAAGTTTAAAACACATAGTGTAAAAACAATTTAAAACACTTTAAAAAATTTAAAACAATTAAAAAAAACATGCTAAAAATTTATTTGGCTGAACATCAGGAAAAACTTCCTGTTAGAGCAGTACAACAATGGAACCAATTACATAGGGGCTCTCCAACACTGGAGGCATTGAAGAGGCAGCTGGACAGGCACCAGTCAAGTATGCTCTAATTTGGATCCCTGCATTGAGCAGGGGGTTGGACTTGATGACATTACAGGCCCCTTCCAACTCTACTATTCTATGACTCTATGATTCTAAGGCCAGTTAAAAAAATTATCGAAACTTGACAGTTACTTCGCTACAGCTATAGAGAAGGGACCTCATACTCAAGGTTACTTTGCTGCTTCCATTTACTAACTGCTAATCTGTGTAATTTTCTTGTGTTCCTTTATGTCAGAAGTCTTCAATTTCATATATGCTAAGTAAGAACTCATAAGATATATTCATTTAAAGGTATACAATAATGCATATAGGATTACTGCAAGTCTGTATATGTTTTGTTTAGAATCCAAGTACTAATTTTTCATCACAAGCTACATTGTACTTCCATTGACTAAATTCTAATCTCTACAACTGCTCTTGTGTTTCTATAAAAGTCATCCATTTCATATATGCTGATTAAGAAATCATAAGGTACTTGATAATGCAAATGTAGCTTTATAATGGTTTACCTTTTTTCATTACCCTTTCTATTATAATATAATATACTTTTTTTTTCTTTTTTATAGTATGGGGCCTCTGAAACTTGACATGGCTTAGGGCCTCAGCATGTCTTTATCCAGCCCTGGTGCCACAAGTCTCTTTGTTGTTCTTGTTTTAAAACAATATGGCATCTAAGGGTGCAATCCATCTCACCTTCCTGCTGGGTTGAGGGGGTTAGATGACATGGAACCCCAGCTGTGCTGGCAGGCTCCTGGCATCACTGGCCTCTCCTGCCCTCCACTGGCAGTAGCCCCCTGCCAAGACAGATCCATGCGGCTGCTGGGGTCTGCCAGGGATGGCCAGCCTGGAGGACAGAAGGCCGGTGGAAGCTGGCAGAAGCCCCCCAAATGGGGCGTTCCAGGGGTGTGGTGGGGGTGGAGCCAGGGGAACTTGTGCAAGATCCTCCTCGCATTCAAAGCCCTCCACCAGATCCTGATCCACCCAGAAACACTGCCGGCCAAAAGGCTGGCACAGGAAAACATTCCCATAGTGGCCTATGGGATGTGCTTATTCCCTGGGAGGCCTGTTTGTGGGAGCCAGCGCTTCCTGGCCAGCTCGTGCACACAGCTGCTGATGGAGCCAGCATTCAGCCAGGCCAGCAGCTTCTGAGCAGGAGAAGGATCCTGCTGGGCTTTCCAGCAGCTCCTCCTCTGCCGGCCCCCCATCATTGGATTGTAACAGTGTGTATGAATCATGTGATTTTAACCTACCCTCATTCATGCCTGCCCTCTGCTCTTGCAATTAATTGTACATACCTGCATGTACATGTAAATACATAGGTTACAGAAAGTAGAATATTTGATATGTTTATTTTTATTGGATACAAATGTGCAGATGCATCAAGCCATGCCCTCATAGTCGCTCCTCTGATTTAGTGGAGTTAAATTTCTCTTTTCTATTAGGAAAACAAAAATTACTTACTGGTTGGTCTATTTTCTCTGTGTTGGCCACAGAAAATGTGCAAATAGAAGAATAATTTGCTGCTGTGATTTCTTGGTCCAGTATTGTGCTGTAAAAGGCAGTAAAAACCTTTGTTGATTCCATGTAATTCCATTTTTGATTGGCAGCTCCATTTTTACATTCTTTGTATTTCTGTCAAAACATAAAATATATCATCCTGTTGTAAGAAAATATTTTAAAATATTCAGGTTTGTCTGGCAAGATAGCTTCCTTTTTTTTTGCATCTTGCTGGTTTTTAGCAATATTGTACAAACAGGTATAATTTCTTAGGTAATATTCATTGCCAGGCGATTGCCACAAAAGAACAAGCAGGAAGTCAGGGGACACTTCTTTGGCCCTCTGCAAAAGAGTTTTTTTCCCTAGGATTTTTCTTGCTCAATATATCAGGGTTAGTATAAGCAAAAGGAAGATTCACTAATAGGCAAAAAACCTTGCGGTTTAAGAATGTACCTATAGCCAACAAACTTTAAAAAGCAGGGGAAATTAGGCGGCTATAGTGAATGCACCAGGGGAGCAGGAGACCTGAACTCCTCTCTGAGATATTGGACTGCCCTACAAATTGGTCAAAATGCAAACACCATTTGGGTTGATCTTTCACAGTCCAATCCACTTGCTGTGAAGATTGGAAGAATTTGGTAACATGTGCCACTGAGCATATGGTGAGTGGTGGCAACACCTGCCATCTCCAAAGATGGAGAATTACATTTTTGTATGTTTGTTGGTGTTCTTATTTTTCTTCTTTTCTGTGTTACTACTGTTTCTACAGAGAATCTAACCTAGAAAATTATATTTTTCTCATTACTCATCCTAGAAATCTGTGTCAAATTTATATTTATTAATTTCAAAGCCTTTTTATTGCTCAGTGTCATATGATGGTGAAGCCAGCCTTTTGTGTTTCAAACTGCAGGTTATGCTCTAGGCGAGGGGAAGGAGGAGGAGGAGGAAGGAGGGGATTGGAAGGGGATAGGGAGGGGAAGGGATGGATGAAGGAAGGGAGAGGGAAGGGGCAAGAGGGAGGGAATAGGAGGGAGAAGGAGGGGAGGGCAGGTTTGATCATTTGCATGCTTTTTGACTTCAGTGGGATTTACTCCTGTGCAATCATGCTTAGGATAGGTGAAACTGACCAGGGGGAGGGGCAGGTGGAAGAGGAGAGAAGGAAAAGGAGGGGGAAGGAGGAAGGGCGAGGGGAGGGAGGCGACAATCTAATCTAGAAAATTATATTTCTCTCATTATTCATCTTAGAAATCTGTGTCAAATTTATTTTTATTAATTTCAAAGCCTTTTTATTGCTCAATGTCATATGATCATGAAGACAGTGTTTTGTGTTTCAAACTGGAGATTATGCTCTATTTCTATGTTGGGTGCATTAACAGTTGAATCTGAAACTGCAGTTTGATGTAAAATCAGACTGAGTACAATATGTTGCTACTTAAGCAATGACTCTAGCTGCTGGAAAAACAAACTTGGCCTGCCCAAGATGCATGTTTTCAGCCTGCTATAGTTAAACCACTCCACTTAAGGAAAGGTGGGCATGGTCAATTAAAAACATAGCGCACACCTAGAATTTTGCTAGAATAAATTTCACCTCCCACTGTTTTATCTTGTGCAAACTGAGACACTCCTCATGTCCATTGGAAACTATTCTGCAGAATGATCAGTGCCATTATTCCACAATTGTTTTTGGAGCTTTTTTTAGTGTTGCAAAATATTGCTGTAGTTCACATATTCACAGAAACAAGCAAAATAGAATGATTTACTATAGGAAACTTCACTAAACTTGCAAAGTAAATCAAACATATTTAAAGTGACTATCTGAACTATATCATACCTTTTTAATATAGTTGCTTCTTCCCTGCTAAACAAGATCAGCACAGCACATGTCTTGCTTCTGTTATTTGGGCTGATTGCAGGAATTGCCACCACTCACCATATGCTCAGAGGCACATGTTACCAAATTCTTCCAAGCTACACAGGAAGTGGATTGGATTGTAAAAGACCAACCCAAATTGTGTTTGCATTTTGACATATTTGTAGGCCAGTCCAATATCTCAGAGAGGTCAGGTCTCCTGCTACCCTGGTGCATTCACTATAGCTGCTCAATTTCCCTGCTTTTTAAAGTTTGATAAAAATATCTGTTGGCTATAGGTACACTCTTAAACTGCAAGATTTTTTGCCTATTAGTGAATTTCTATGCTTTTTAATCCAGGAGGTAAGAAATGGGATCCTGTGCAAGTTTGCCGAGAATGGATTGATCATTTGCATGCTTATTGAGTTCAGTGGGATTTACTCCCCTGCAATCATGCTTAGGATAGGTGAAACTGACCACAGGGGATGGGGAGGGGAGGAGGGTGATGGGAGCAGGCAGTAGGGAGAGGAAAGGCAGGTTTGATCATTTGCATGTTTATTGAGTTCAGTGGGATCTACTCCTGTGCAATCATGGTTAGGACAGGTAAAACTGACCATGGGTAGGGAAACCTGGAGAGGAAGAAGGGAGGAGGAAGGGAGAGTAGAGGGAAGGAGGGGGAAGGCAGGTCTGATCATTTACATGCTTACTGAGTTCAATGGGATTTACTCCTGTGCAATCATGGCTAGAAGGGGGGAGAGGGGAGCAGAAGGATAGGGAGGGGGAAGAAGGGGATTGGAAGGAGAGGGGGAAGAAGGGTATTGGAAGGGGGAAGGAGGGGTGAAGGAAGCAGGAGGGAAGGGGCAAGAAGGAGTTGATGGGAGGGATGAAGAAGGGAGACAGGTTTGATCATTTGCATGCTTATTGAGTTCAATGGGATTTACTCCCATGAAATCATGCTTGAAAACGAAATGGACTACCTTCGAGTTGATTCCAACTTATGACAACCCTATGAATAGGGTTTTCATGGTAAGTGGTATTCAGAGGTGGTTTACCACTGCCTTCCAATGACAATGAGAGGCAGTGACTGGCACAGTCACCCAGTGAACTTCATGACTGTGTGGAAATTTGAACCTTCTTTTCCCCAATTGTAGTCCTAGGATAGGTAAAACTGACTGTGGGGGGGAGGGGAAGGGCGGAGGGGAAGGGCGGAGGGGAGGGGAATGAGGAGGGGAAGGAGGGGATTGGAAGGGGATGGGTAGGGGAAAGGGGGGTGAAGGAAGGGGAGGGAAGGGGCAAGAGGGAGGGGATAGGAGAGAGGAGGATGGGAGGGCAGGTTTGATCATTTGCATGCTTTTTGACTTCAGTGAGATTTACTCCTGTACAGTCATTCTTAGGATAGGTGAAACTGACCTGGGGGGAAGGGGAAAGGAGGAGGGCAGGAGAGGGAGGGAAGAAGTGGAGGAGAGGGAGGAAGCAGGAGGGGAGGGGAGATTGGGTGGGTGGGCACTGGGCAGAGCGGAAGCCCCTTTCCTTTCCAAAAGGAAAACATTGTGAACAGTATTATTCTTTTTCAGTGTTTTCCCCACCTTTTTATTCTACAGCAGACACATGTATCCTACTCAAATTTAAACCAAAGCTGTCCCTGGCCACATCTACACCAGAGCTTTATTTCACTTTAAACAGTCATGTCTTCTACCAAAGAATCCTGGAAAGTGTAGTTAGTGAAGGGTGCTGAGAGTTGATAGGAGATGCCCTGTTCCCCTCACAGAGCTTCAGTCAGAGCAGCTGACTGTTAAACTACTCTGGCTACTGGAGCTCTGTCAGGGAAATAGGAGTCTCCTCTCAGCACCTTTCATAAACTACACTTTCCAGGATTCTTTGGGAGAAGCCATGATTGTCTAAAGTGAAATAAAGACCTGATGTGGGAATGGCCCCCTGATTAGCCAAGCCCAGCAGCTGTGAGTCTGGTTTTTAGAACATTGACAGTTGGCTCTTACTGAGCATGCCTGACATTATCATTGTGTTCAAGCCAAAATTTCTGAAATTAATTAAAAAACAGCCAGGTATTTCTTTAATTTTTAAAGTGGAGAAGATGAAGGTCAGAGTATGGGGCAAGGTCAGTAATAGGATTATAGGTACTCTGTGAACATGGCTGATTTTTAATGAATTTCAACAGATTATGAGAACTCTGACAGAAACAAGTCCAAAAGGGGTCTGATTTCTCTCTCTCTTTTTTTACACGTTGAACTCTCAATTCTCTCTGACTGTTTTGAGTATCGCCATGAAAATTTAGAGGGTTGTTAAGAAAGCGTTTCTGAGTTCAGAACTATGTTTTGTAAGGTTTTGTTTTGAAATGAACTTATGGGAAGCATCAGAATGGCATGGGGGTATTTTCAATTTAACAGTGCAGAATACAAAAAATCCATGCTGACTATAGTATACAGCCACTCTTGTGGCTGTGAAATAATTTTGCTTGCCATTAATGACCACTTATAAATCTGGACAAAGTTCAGTATTTGTAAAGCCTTCTGGACAGGCCAAATGAATGAGACTTTTGCTCGAAGCCATGAAAGCCAGCACCTGACATTATTCTCACTGTGCCAGACAACACTGGTTTTGGCTGTCTGTATGAATCATGTGATTTTAGCTTGACCTCATTCTTGCCTTCCCTCTGCCCTTGCTGTTAATCATACACATACCAATTAAGTACAGGATAGGGTCAGTGAAATATCTGTTTATCAATGAGCCATTTAGAGCAGTGGAATTATAAAAACAAGATGAATCTGGAGTTTGGAGAGAATAGGCATTTTGGTGGTAGCTAATGTAGAGTTGTATCATTCAGCAAATGGTCCCACAAGCAGCTGTGCAAACTACAGTTTCCACAGCCAAAGAAGATTAACGGGATGTGTTCATCCGGTATTGATAAATTGAACAACTAGTACATCACAGAAATTCCTTTAGTGTCAATTGCGTATATTATATCTACAGCATAAACATTCATTATCATGCAGTATAAATAATAAGACGTAGTAGTTTGAACAAGCCTCCCTGTTTGGAATGGTTCAGTCAATGAGAGGGTCCCTGTCAACACAGGCAAAAGAAGAGATCAGACATACCTCCAACTGGCACCTGTTCCATCCCAGCTTTACTTTTTTCCTTAACTGTTCCTGTGAACTCTGTTCCTGTCCATAAATCTACAGTAAGTAAAACTAGCTGCACTATTGGCTGCAGGTTTATATAGATCTTGTCTTACTACTTAACGAGCTACCAATAAACACATCTGGAACTGTATCTGTGTGTGTTTTGTGCCTTCAAGTCGATTTCAACTTACAACAACCCTATGAATCAGCGACCTCCAATAGCATTTGTTATAAACCACCATGTTCAGATCTTGTAAGTTCAGGTTTGTGGCCTTCTTTATGGAATCAATCCATCTCTTGTTTGGCCTTCCTCTTTTTCTACTCCCTTCTGTTTTCCCCAGCATTATGGTCTTTTCTAGTTAATCAGGTCTTCTCATTATGTGTCCAAAGTATGGTAACCTCAGTTTCATCCTTTAAACTTCTGTTGATAGTTCTGGTTTAATTTGTTCTAACACTGAATTATTTGTCTTTTTTGCAGTCCATGGTATCTGCAAAGCTCTCCTCCAACACCACCTTTGATTTTTCTCTTATTCACTTTTTTCACTGTCGAACTTTCACATCCATACATAGAGATTGGGAATAGCATGGTGTGAATGATCCTGACTTTAGCGTTCAGTGATACATCTTTGCATTTGAGGACCTTTTCTAGTTCTCTCATAGCTACCCTTCCCAGTCCTAGCCTTTTTCTGATTTCTTGACTATTGTCTCCATTTTGGTTAATCACTGTGCCGAGGTATTGATAATCCTCGACAAGTTCAATGTCCTCAATGTCGACTTTAAAGTTACATAAATATTCTGTTGTCATTATTTTAGTTTTCTTGACTTTCGACTATAGTCCTGCTTTTGTGATTTCTCTTTAACTTTAATCAGTATTTGTTTCAAATCATGATTTGTTTCAGTTAGTAGTATGGTATCGTCTGCATATCTTAAATTATGTACATTTTTCCCTCCAGTTTTTACACCTCCTTCATCTTGGTACAATCCTGCTTTCTGCATATGTTCTGCATATAGATTAAACAAATAGGGTGATAAAATAACCCGTCTCACACCCTTTCCAATGGAAAACCAATCTGTTTCTCTATATTCTGTCCTTACAGTAGCCTGTTGTCCAGAGTATAGGTTGCAGATGAGAACAATCAGATACTGTGGCACCCCCATTTCTTTTAAAGCATTACATAGTTTTTTGTGATTTACACAATCAAAGGCTTTGCTGTAATCTATGAAGCACAGGGTGATATTCTTCTGAAATTCCTTGGTCTGTTCCGTTATCCAGCATATGTTTGTGATATGATCTCTGGTACTTCTTCCCTTTCTAAATCCAGCTTGGACATCTGGCATTTCTTGCTTAATTTATGGTAACAGCCTTTGTTGTAGAATCTTGAGCATTACTTTACTTGCATGGGATATTAGGGCAATAGTTTGGCAATTACTGCATTCCCTGGGATCCCCTTTCTTTGGAATTGGGATGTATATTGAATGCTTCCCATCCGTGGGCCATTGTTTTCTTTTTCATATTTGTTGACAATGTTTGTCAAAATTTGGATAGATTCAGTCTCAGTAGCTTGTAGCAACTCTATTGGTAGGCCATCTGTTCCTGGTGATTTGTTTCTTCCAAGTATTTTAAGAGCAGCTTTCACCTCACATTCTAAAATTTCTGGCTCTTCATCATACGTTTCCTCTATGAATGAATCTGTCATCCTTGTATCTCTTTTATATAGTGCTTTAGTGTATTGCTTCCATCTTCCTTTTATTTTATGTTGGCCAGTCAGTGTGTTTCCCTGTTGATTATTCAACATCCTTACTCTTGGTTTAAATTTCCCTTTCATTTCTCTAATCTTTTGGAATAGGGCTCTTGTTCTACCCTTTTTTATTATCCTCTTCTATTTCTATACAAAACTATAGTAATAGTTCTCTTTGTCCCTAAGTACTAATCACTGTATTATTGCATTTAGGGTTCTAACTGTGTTTCTATCTCCTTTTGCTTTTGCTTTCCTTCTGTTTAACCATTTTAAGAGTTTATTCAGTCATCCATTGAAGTCTCTCTCTGTTTTTAACTAGAGTTATTGTCTTTTTGTGTTCTTCTCTGATAATGTCTGTGACTTCACTCCATAGTTCTTCTGGTTCTCTGTCAACTAGGTTTAAAGCCTCAAATCTGCTCTGTACTTGATCTTTATGTTCTTCTGGGATGTTATGTAAATTTTATTTTGGCATTATGATTGCTTTGTTGTTCTTCTTTAGCTTTACTGTGATTTTTGATATGACTGGTTCATGAGCTGTATCATAGTCTGCTCCTGGTCTTGTTTTTGCAGAAAGTACAGAAGTTCTCCATCTTTTGTTACCAATTATATAATCAATTTGATTCCTATATTGACCATTTGGTGATGTCCCCGTGTACAGTCATCTTTTCGGTTGCTCAAAAACTATCGACGGAATCCTAAAAGGAACATTTCAATGTTTGTGTACAAAAGGGTTCCAGATTTTTTGACTTCCAATACTTTTAGAGATATCTGAATGTATCTGGTGGTGCTATGTATGGTTAGGATTTTATAAAACTGGGACCATCATGTTCCAATAGTTGGGAAATAAAAGGAAAACCTATGCAAAAACAAAAAACAAACAACCCCATCAACCCATAGAATTATTAAAGATGCCCATTCTTTATATGTATTGAACTCAAAGGTAATCACTTTGCATTTTTGTGTGCATAGATTAAACAAACAGCTTTACCTGAAGGATGACAGAACACCCTTGTATTTCCAGTGGAATCTTTTGATATCCATTTAGTATGTTGGGCATTGATACTGCTAGCACTAGATTGGGATCAGTCACAAGATGAAATGTCCTACGGATAGAAAAATCAGGTGGAAGCCAGAAGATTATTTAAGAAATTGATTTTTGCATGCTAAGTGAATGGCTCACTTTCAGATTCTTCTTGCGAGCAACAGTAATGGGCTGGTTCTACACAGGACCCTGCATATGCTGCATGTGTGGAGGTAAGTTTTAGTGCTTGCTCATCCTGATCTCATAAGCGGGCTTAGTGTGAATCTCAAGAGGCTTATATTGTAAAAAGGGGAAGAATTACTGTGTAGGTTATGGAAAGGAGGAATTATGCATAAGAGTTCATAGAAAATGTGATGTGTTTAAGGCAAAAATGTAGGGCCTTTTGTGAGCAAAAATTATTAATTTGGCTATTTTCTTATCCCTTAATCTGATACGCTTTCCTTTTTAAAAGACCTCAGAAAGTTTTCAAACTACCTGGAAAATGAAACCTACAACATCTACACTTGAAGAACAAGTGAAATGGAAAACTAGCTTAGCCTGATTGGGAGTCCCTCTGATGGTTAAAATATGGCAGCTAATAATATAATTCTTGTGAAATTCTACCACATTTCCAAAAGTGAATATGCACCTGCTATCCTCTCTCCATATCCAGTGTTGATTGATATTGTCACACTTCTTTTCCAACAGAACCACTTCAGTGCCAGAATGCAGAACAGAATTCTCCACACCCAAAACCAGATTTGGAAAGCTGCAGTTGATAATCTTCCCATTTCTAAATTCAAACTGCCGATGCTGGGCTTTCTGCAATTCTTCAGTCAATTTAGGTTGATGTCTGAAATAAACAAAAATGCATTTAGCCACAGAAAAATGCTCTGTGAATGTTACACTGTATGGTAGCAGATAAAAAAGAGCAAGTTAAATGGAACGTGCCAATACTTTCTTTATTTCTATAACTTGTGCTGTTGAATCTGAAGTCAAATATATATCAGAATGCAAATCAAGTTAAGGCCAGATGTTGAGAAATTAGGTACCTGGACTGGTGAGTGTGTGGAAGGAGAAGTCTACTGAAAGTATAGAAAGGTCTGGAGGGAAAGCATAGAGAAATTTATTGATTTAGTCTCATAAAACTACTTTTTCACACTATACATGAGTAGACTTCCCCTTTATCTAACTTGTGTTTCTCTGTGTTTACATGAAACTTTGGAAATTAGAAAGACAAAGTTGAATGCAGACCAGCAAGTCTCTTCTGTTTGACTTCATTTTTAAATAGTTCTGCTACTACATATTGTCTCAGAGAGCAGGGTATAATGATATGTGGTAGCGAGTTGGCAAGGGAATAATGAAGATCTCAAATTAGTTCGTGAAATGTAAAATTAATGGATCTAAAATATCTGAAGGAAGTTTATTGTTCCTTCTTTACAGTTAAAAAGGGGTTTTAAAACTGTAAATTAAAGGAGTTTCATACAACTTTCCTTTTTACCCGTCTTTTCTGGTCCTTTTCACCTTCCCACAAAGTTTGTATCAATGAAATTCCTTCTCTTCTGTATTGTGATCTTGTACTGTCAACACCCTTGGATAACATTTGTGCAGAACTTGGAAAAGTTGCTTTTTTTTAACTACAACTCCCATCAGCCCCAGCCAGCATGGCCACTGGATTGGGCTGATGGGAGTTGTAGTTCAAAAAAGTAACTTTTCCAAGCTCTGCATTTGTGTGGCTTTCAGAGCCTGTGTATTGGGAAAGCCCTTATGCAAGGAATGCTGGGAATCTGAGATTGAGGGTAGTAAGCAGCCCCAATTATCCCTGTTTGTTCCTTTGTGTAGTTATTAATTTTCATACCTTTTGGAATTTAACTTCCACAAAGTATGGAATGGAATTGGAGTGGGATTGGGGGTGGATAGTAAGTGATTATACAATAGGGCCCCACTCATACGGCAGGTTACGTTCCAGGCCCCCGCCGAAAAGCGAAAACTGCCAGAAAGTGGGGCTACTGTATTCCAGCTGCCGCGCTCCAGCTGATAGTGATCAGCTGAAGCGCACAATCAGCTGTAGCACAAGGAACTCCAGCCCCCGCCCTCCAGCTGACAGCAATCAGCTGTAGTGTGGTGTCCCATCCAGAGCTGAAACCACGAGGCTGAGACGCAGCTGCAATTAATCTTGTTTTATTAAAGTAATGGATACATCACAGGCACTGCGCTTCATAGAAAAACCTGCACTAGCTCACTAAAAGTCCCTAACTACACTCTAGACATGCTCTGCAACATATGAAAGAAGTTGACTCAGCAACTCCCCACTGTGAGCTGCAAGCTTAAGTAGGGAACGTTTTTGATCGTAATCTCTGACTCCTTTGCACGTCCTATCTCTGCCCTGTCCGTTTCTTGCGGCGGCGAGGTGATGGGGGGCA
The DNA here is from genome assembly GCF_030035675.1 of Rhineura floridana. NCBI lineage: Eukaryota > Metazoa > Chordata > Lepidosauria > Squamata > Rhineuridae > Rhineura > Rhineura floridana. The sequence goes on along the minus strand of NC_084481.1, from coordinate 130,965,101 downwards.
TGTTTCCAACGGCTCATCGGAGGACACCTGCTCCTGAGTAGCAGGCTCGAGGTCAAGAGACTGCGTCACGCTGGTGGCATCCTGGGAACTGCTTGGCAAGGGAGGAGTTGGCAAGTTCTCCAGAGCTTCCCCCAACAGGTCCTCTGCAACAACAGGGGGCGGCACGCTTTCCTCTTCGGCGATCACGCCATCCGTGGGAATTGGCTCGAGTTCAGGCTCGCTTCCCCCCCCAAGGTCCTGCTCAGACTCAACAACTCCTGGGTCTTCTGCGCCTCCTGGCAGCTGAGGCGCCTGAAACTCATGCCTCCCCCCTCCCTGCCCCTCCAGGGAGAGCTGAGGCCCAACACGTGGGGAGCTTGTGCGCTCCAGCTGATCGCTGTAGCGTGGTGGCTGGAGCTCCCCGCGCTACAGCTGATCGCCCCACTGGTGCCGCCACATTAGCAGACAGCCAAAAAGTGGGGCACTGAAAAGCGGGGCCCTACTGTACAGAATGGTGGTGGTGCCAAATTCTGGCCTAAAAAGAAATCTGCTTCAAGAAGGCATAATCTGATAAACTCAGATGGCTTATTTGCATTACAATTTCACAGTGGCCATGTTCAGATGTCAAGCTAAACCATGGTTTAGCATGACATGAATAATCTTCCAGGCTTGCATGTTCATAAAGAATATTGTAGAACTGGAAAAGACTCAGAAAAGGCCAACCAAAATTATCAAAGGGATGGAGCGACTCCCCTATGAGAAAGGTTGTAGCATTTGGGCCTTTTTAGTTTAGAGAAAAGGCAAGTAAGGGGTGGCATGACAGAAGTCTATAAAATAATGCATATAATGGAGAAAGTGAATAAAGTTTTTCTCCCTCTCTCATAACACTAAAACCCGTGAACATCCAATGAAGCAGGAGAGGTGAGAGTTCTTTGCACTCAGGTCCTGCTTGCGGGCTTTCCACGGGCAATTGGTTGGCCACTGTGAGAACACCATGCTGGACTAGATGGGCCTTTGGCCTGATCCAGCAGGCTCTTAAGTTCTTATGTTTATCCCTTTCCTCTATACCTGCTGCACAGCTGACAGGAGGAGTTTGGAAGTTTTCACTTCCCCTTTTAGTGAACCATGGCTTCCTGCATTGTCCAAATCATTAATTAAGATTTTAAAGAAACCAGCTTTGTCCATTATTTGAAGTGAGCTTGTTGCAAACTACCTACAGTTAGTGTGGTGCACCGAACATTACCACAACAAACATGATTAAGAGAAAGCAAAGCTTCCAGTCTTCTCCTCCTGCTGTGTAAGAGGATGAGCAGGGAGCATATGAGCCTGGGAGCAGGCTAATATTGTTCATGGCACATTAAACTATGGTTTAGTGTGGCATCCAAATGTGGCCAGTGCACCAGTGAAGAATGGAATTGTCTGTATCATGCATCCAACCTGGCAGTCAGCATTACATACATCAGCCTGACATTATAGGCACTATCAACTTAAGTAAATTCCTGGCACAGTAGAGCACTTTATTTTGTACATAAATATGTACAAAACATGTACAAAATATATGACCTGACCTGTATTTTTTATATAACTCTGCATCTTCAAAGAACTGTTCATCTTTTTCCTTCTGAAAGGTGCAATCCTCATCAAAATCATAGGAATTTTGCTGCCAACTGTATTTCATGGGTGTATACGATGTATTTGCTTTAAGATGGGATTTTGCATGTGAAGTCCTGAAAGATATAACTCAATATGAAATTTGAAGCACTGGTGCTCATTGCCAGTTTAAATTTCACATGAAAATTTACACCATTAATTAAAACTGAGGTTTATTAGGTGGTTAACAGGGGAAACAGTCAATGACAATTACATTGTGTGCAGGATTGCAGCCTAAAATAGTCAAACAATAGTTCTATTAGTGTTAAGACTGTGTATTCAACAATGTTTCCTAATCACACCACTGTCAGTCAGAATTTGGGGTTAATTGAGAAGAGTATAATCCCAAATACTTTCATTCTTCACTGCATCGGTTTATTTAGATAAATTCATTGCATATTACTTCGATATTATGGGAAGAAAAAAGGAAGGAGCATCAAAAATAGAGGGAGGAAAAGAAGAACCCCCTGAACAGATACTAGGACAACAGTTTATCATGGTAAGGCCATGTATAATCATCAAAGACTCAGGTTTAAACAACTAAGAGTCTTGCAGTGATTCAAAGACGAATACATTTATTATGGTATTAGGGGCCATGCCCCACTTGCTCTGCTCGCCAGCCTCCCACTACTTTCCCACATTAATCCCCAGAGTTTCCCCTTTCCACACCATGCAATTGCTAAGCTCCCTTTTCATCTTCTCAACTCCATTTTTGAACCCACTTCTGTCTTCTGTTTTGCAGTCCTGCTTTCTACCCATTTTCACCTTCACCTCCATGTCCATGCCTTTCCCTCCCTTTTTTTTGTGCAACTCCCCATGGCACACAGACCTCCTGTATCTTTTTCCTCCTACACATTGCAACCACTAAGCACCTCTTTCACCTTCCACCTGATTATGAAGCCACCATCCCCTCCTATTCTTCAGCTCCTTTCAGACCCCTGCTTTCATATTCACCCCCATTCCCATTCCTCCTACTCCTTCCTTTTTGCAACCCACATTGCACCCCCATTTTCACCTTCATCCCTTTTCCTCCCCTTTCTTCCTCCTTCTTCTTAATTCTCTTGCACACAGAACACCCTCATTTTCATGCCTCCCCCTCTTCTATTCTGCAGCCCCCTTTGCACATGCACCTATTTTCACCTTTACCCCATTTTCCTACTGCTTCCCTCTCCTTTGTTTCAACATCCCTTTTACACAGACCACCACCCATTTCCATTCCTCCTCCCTCCTATTCTGTAGCCCCCTTTGCACACACACACCGTGATCATATATGTAACTGTATCTTTAACAAGAATAGAATCAGGTTGTTCAGCCTGTCAGGTTGTTCAGCTAGAGAAGGTTAAGTTCAGTTTATATCTCTTGTACATATATGGTGTTTACTTTTTAATAAAATACCTGGTCTAAATTACTACATTAAACCTGGAACTTCATGTTGAAGACAACACATGGTATGAGAACTGAAAAACATTGTGTGAAGACACTATGGAATATTTGACGGCTCTGCATCCTTTATCTCTCTCACATGAGCTGAGGAATGGAAGAGGGAGAAGTTTGAGTACAGAAAGAAAGGAGGGACACCAAAATGAAAAAAATGGCCTTTTAAACCAATGGCAGAGGTTTGAGTACAGCAGGGGTTGAGGAACACTGAGAGGAAAATGGTGTTTTAAACAACAGCAGAGGTTTGAGTAAAGCAGGGATTGAGAGACACTGAAGAAAATGACAGCTTTAAAAATGGCAGAGGTCTGAGTAGACTGAGCAGGGGGGACACTGACAGGAAAAAAAGTTGTGGTTTAAAACAAGGTTTGAGTACAGCAAGAACAGAGTTTAGAAAAGCTCTGTTGTGTTAGTTTCTGTGTTATTCCCATCTCTGCAATTTCTTCTTGCAAAAATGGGAATAAAAAATCCTCAATATTCCTTTGTTCCCAATCTACTCAGATGTTTTATTATCTCATTGTTTTAAACCACCACATTTCCTCTGTCAGTGTCCCTCCCTTCTCATTTCCATGTCATGGCCACTGCTGTTGCGCAACCTACCTTCTCTTTTGCTCTCCTGCCCCACCCTGATTTCATGCAAATCCAGGATTGTGGTGTGGTGTTAAAAATCCTCCAGTGGGGGCTGCATGATGACACCGTTCCATTTTTATTATATGTAAGAGAATCTTTTGTGGACTATAAGCCACTTCATCAGATGCATGAAGGGTTATCCTCAATTGGCAGGTTTATATTACATGTGCATAGAGGGAGGAAGAGTGTTGTAAACATTGGGGTCAAATGGCATTGAAATGCAAAAAGTACAGTTAAAGTATGTAAATTAAATGCAGTGGCCAGCAATAGATGTGCCTGGAAGTTTCTTTCAGTTATATAACCCTTCTTCAGAATAATATTTCTTGTAAGACACATCATAAGAAGCGTAACTTTGAGAATTATATAAATCAAGAAAGATTTCATAGCCAAAATGCTTTGAGCTTTGTAGTCATTGGCAATTTGCTTGGAGGAATCTTAACCAGACTTAAGTCATTTTATGAAAGGAGCAATCTTTCATAAAGTGCTGAATGTTACATCTAAAGGAGACCTGTAACACAAAGTCTCCAGGATCTGCACTCGGGGCCCTTGGGCACCAGCCTGCCCCGGGCCCTGGCACTTCCCTTCTGCGATTCACGGCAGGATCACGGATTGCACGGCAGGAGATCCCAACCCCCCATTCCCCCACTCTACTTATCTTTCTCTTTGCTGTTTTTCAGTGGCACACCTGCACGCGCAGGTTTGCCATCAATCAAGATGGCAGCTGAGATTTCCCTAAGGAGCTGAAGCCTCTGCCGCCATCTTGGTTGATGGCACGCACGTCTGCTACATGAGTGCATTGCTGCCATAAACCAAGATGGCGGCAGAGGCCTCAGCCCCTTGGGGAAACCTCACCCACCATCTTGATTGATGGCAAACCTGCGCGTGCAGTGCACGCAGCCGCAAAAAACAGCAGAGAGAAAGGTAGGTGAAGTGGGGGAATGGCGGGTGGCTCTGAAGCTCCTGCCCTGCTATCCACGGCAGCAATCCTACCATGGATTGCAGAAGGGAAGCGCAGCACCCCCCAGGGGCCCCTGTAGGCCCAGGGGCCCTCGGCCAGTGCCCCACCTGGCCGCCATTCAGAACCGACCCTGTCTGCACTGCAGCTTATATGCTACTGGGCCCAATTCAGGTCTTGATGCTGACTTATAAAACCCTGAATGACTTGGAGCCCAAATACTTGAAGAAGTGCCTCTCATATATCTGCTAGCCTGGGCCTTGCAATCTGCAGGGAAGGCCCTCTTTATGGTTCCCCTAATGGTACTCAATGGCTACTAGCCGTGATGGCTGTACTCTGCCACCCTAGTCAGAGGCAGCATGCTTCTGAAAACCAGTTGCCAGAAGCCTCAGGAGGGGAGAGTGTTCTTGCACTCGGGTCCTGCTTGCGGGCTTCCCCCAGGCACCTGGTTGGCCACTGTGAGAACAGGATGCTGGACTAGATGGGCCACTGGCCTGATCCAGCAGGCTCTTCTTATGTTCTTATGTTTTCGGCACCAAGTTAAAACCTTCCTCTTTTCTAAGGCATTTTAATCTAATTTTAATTTTAATTTAGTTTTAAATTTGCTATAATTGATTTTAGACTTTTCATTTTCTTATATGTGCTCTTGTAGTATTATTATGGGTTTTATTGTATGTATCTGTATTTTGCTGTAAACCGCCCAGAGAGCTATGCTAGTCGGGCGGTATAAAAATCTAATAAATAAATAAATAATAAATTATGTTACTCGGCTGTCATGCACTGACTCAAAAATGGCCTTCCCAGTTTTTGGAACTCCCTCCCTTTGAAGGTGTGTCACTTTGCCTCACTATTGAGTTTTGATCGCCAGCTTAAGATAAAATGATTCACCTAGTTCTTTGGGTGACACCAGTGTTTTTGTTCACCTATCAGTTTTGTTTTGGTCATCTGCTATATTGACACAAGGAGTTGTAAACTCCTTGTTTTATCTAATGTTTAGTGATACATGGGTTTAGGGATAGTATCTTTATTGTTTTATGATTGCACTGCCGCCCTCAGATCCTACTGGGAGGAAGGGTGAGATATAAATCTAATAATAGATAAATAAATAATAAAAATGGTAAACCACCTTATGATCATAACTGGATGAAAGGCAGTCTATAAATTATTCAAATAAATAAATAAAATTTTATTAAACATTGCCTTTTCCCAGAGGCAAAAAAGCACTGAAATATGCTATGGTAAGGCAATCTGGGAATACAAAGATAAAGGGGATGATTTTTATCATATAAAGTGATGGCTCCCATATCCATTATTATTATTATTATTATTATTATTATTATTATTATATCCCACCCTTTCTCCCAGTAGGAGCCCAGGGTGGCACAGACCAATAACGTACACAGACCTACCTAAACATATTTTGAAACATTTTTTTCAGAATATAATCAGCTAACTGCTGTTCCTGGGGCAAGAGAAAAGTTCCAAGGGTAGTGATCTCCCCCCCCATATGCCAGCAGAATTTTGTATTCACCTGGTGCTTTAAAGATGCTGTACAACTAGGGCGTTCTCTGCCTTGCCAGCAAGGAACACTTTTGGAAACTCAGTCAACTGCAGAGGTATTAAAAATTAGCTTCGTTAGTCTTAACAACATGATCTGTGTCTAAGTGAATGATTTACTGCTCTGTTTCACTTTCCTATCTTAAGTAACAGCTTGCCACAATAAATTGTTTTCCTAACACCTGTGCATTCTCAGCAATGGGGCAAGGAAACTGTGGAGAAGGAGTAAACACTGAGGTGAAAATTTGTCAGAATGTTATACAAATTTATAAATAAGAATGTTTAGTATTTGAATTAGGGTTGCTAGGTCTCTGGATTTTGCCCGAAGACTCCATTTTTGGGGGGTCCTTTCTGGGCTTCCAGGAGAGTCAACTTAATCTCTGGACTCTTACATTTCACTTAAAAAAAAATTCTAGGTGGCCTGGTTCAAAAGATATAAACCAAAATGTCAGCCACCACCCGTGCAACTTCTATTAGTACTGGCTGTTCTAATCTCTGCCCTTTCAGGTTTTCAGCCAATAAGTGAAGTCAGGGTTATGATTGACAAGATTTGTTGACCTCCAGGCAATACATAAACCCCATTTCAAGTTCTGAGAACAGTTTCTTGTCCTGCTTGTCTCACACCAGGAATTAACTATATAGCTTTCAGCAAAATAAAGAGTACTTTCTCTGTACAGGATAGGGACTTGGTTCTGAGTAAACATGCATAGGATTGCATTACAACAGAAGATCACAGCAGGATCTTGGCAGGCATAAAAGTTTACATGGAATTTTTTTTGAATTACTTGCAAAAATGGCATATTATACATTTTATCTTTCAAATAATTTTTGAACAAAAGTTTTTAAAAGTGTACATGATGCAGTGTTATTATACAGCCACGAGACTGGCTGTATACTATAGCCAGCGTGGGTTTTTCACAATCCGCAATGTTAAATTGAAAATACCCTCCATGCCATTCTGATGCTTCCCATAAGCTCATTTCAAAACAAAACCTTACAAAACATATAGTCCTGAACTCAGAAATGTTTGCTTAACAACCCTCTCAATTTTCATGGCGATACACAAAACAGTCAGAGAGAATCGAGAGTTCAAAGTCTAAAAAGAGATAAAAAAAACCCAGAGCCCTTTTGGACATTTTTCCCTGAGAGTTCTCATAATCTGTTGAAATTCATTAAAAATCAGCCACGTTCACAGAGTACCTGTAATCCTAGTACTGACCTTGCCCCATACTCTGACCATCATCTTCTCCACTTTAAAAGTTAAAGAAATGCCTGGCTGATTTTTAATTAATTTAAGAAATTTTGGCTTGAACTCAATGATAATGTTGGGCATGCTGAGTAAGAACCAACTGTCAGTGTTCTAAAAGCCTCACAGCTGCTCAGCTTGGCTAATCAGGGCGCCACACCCACACCAGACTTTGATTTCACGTGAGACAGTCATGGCTTCCCTCAGAGAATCCTGGGAAGTGTAGTTTGTGAAGGGTGCTGAGAGGAGACTCCTGAGAGAGCTCCAGCGGCCAGACTGGTTTAACAGTCAGCCACTTTGACTGAAGGTCTGTGAGGGGAACAAGGCATCTCCTAGCAACTCTCAGCACCCTTCACTAACTACACTTCCCAGGATTCTTTGAGAGAAGCCATGACTGTCCAAAGTGAAATAAAGGCCTGATGTGGATGTGGCCAGGGAAAGCTTTGATTTAAATTTGGGTGGGAGGCTACATGTGCCTGCTGTAGAATAAAAAGGTGGGGGAAAGCCTGAAAAAGAATGATACTGTTCACAATGTTTTCCTTTTGGAAAGGAAAGGGGCTTCCCTTCTGCCCAGTGCTCACCCACCCAAACTCCTCCCCCTCCCCTCCCTGCCCCTTCCCTGGGTCAGTGTTGAACTATGACCTGGGAGGCCAGGGTTCGAATCTCCACACAGCCATGAAGCTCACTGGGTGACCTTGGGCCAGTCACTGCCTCTCAGCCTCAGAGGAAGGCAATGGTGAAACCACCTCTGAATACCATTTACCATGAAAAACCTATTCAAAGTGTCGCCATAGGTGGGGATCGACTTGAAGGCAGTCCATTTCCATTTTCAAACATGATTGCATAGAAATAAATCCCATTGAACTAAAAAAGTATGCAAATGACCAAACTCTCCCTTCCTTCTCCTTCCTCCTATCCCCTCCCTCTTGCCCCTTCCCTCCCCCTTCCTTTGCCCCTCCCTCCCCCTTCCTTTGCCCCTCCCTCCCCATCCCCTTCCAATCTCCTCCTTCCCCTTCCCCTTCCCCCTCCTCTTCCTCCTCCCCATGGTCAGTTTTACCTATCTTAAGCATGATTGCACGGACATAAATACCACTGAACTCTATAAGCATGCAACCTGCCCTCCCCGCCCCCTTCCTTTGGCCCCCTTCAATACACTTCTTCCCCTTCCCACTCCCACTCCTCCTCCCCCACGGTCAGTTTTTCTTATCCTAACCAAGATTGCATAGGAGTAATTCCCATTGAACTCAATAAGCATGCAAATGATCAGACCTGGTTTTCCCCTCCTTCCTCTCTCCTGTCTCCAATATCTCAGAGAGGAGTTCAGGTCTCCTGCTCCCCTAGTGCATTCACTATAGCTGCCCAATTCCCCCTTCTTTTTAAAGTTTGATAGAAATATCTGTGGGGTATAGGTACGTTCTTAAACCGCAAGGTTTTTTGCCTGTGAATACTTTCCTAATTAAGGAGTCAAACAAGTTTAAATTTTACTGGACTGTTGAAGACGGCAGTTTGTCTTACTCATAACCTGTTTTGAAAACCTTCCCAATATGAAACTTTTCTTGGAGTAAAGCTACAATGCTAATTCCACATACCTGGCAGCTAACACCATTGAATTCAATAGTACTTACTTTTCAGTAGACATGGTCAGGATTGTGCTGAAAATCAGTGGGACTTTTCAGTGAACATACTTTTCAGTTGGGCAGGGCTTACGTAGGTGTCACTGCTTTTATTTGGCAGGAAATGAACAATGACTAACTGGTTTTGACAATAAACTATGATATGGGGTGTATGTATTTTTACATCTCCAGTATGGGTGGTATATGAAATATTTCCAACAAATCTATGAGGTAGGGTTGGAAACCAAGGCAGCTCACAACAAGAAATAAAGCCATTTAAAATCCAAAAACCATAAAACAAGTATAAGACAGTTGCAAAACAGCTTAATATGGCATGATTCTGAATTTTGGATTGGGTGAGTGAAATTACTTATCACTGAATTGCTGTTCTGTGCATGCTTCCCTGTCTAAGCCCCATTGAATACATTGGGACTTGCTTCTGAGGAAACATCCATAGGATTGCACTATAAATATCTTTACAGATTGTGTAAATAATAAACATATTTGACATTCATGTTTATATAAATATTTCTTCATACTATGTCTTGATATATATCTGATTTCACACTATGGTTATAAATTATTCTTTTCAATTCACCAATGAATGCACAGCATACTAGGGCAGATCCACACCATGCATTTAAAGCACATTCAACATACATTTAAAGCACATGAATCCCACCACAGAATCCTGGGAACTGTAGTTTGTTAAGGGTGGTGGGAACTATAACTGTGAGGGGAAAACTGTACTTCTCAGGATTCTTTGGGGGAAGTCATGCACTTTAAATGTGAGTTGGATGTGCTTTAAATGTATTATGTGAATCTGCATTACTTCATAAAATTTGCCTGCATATAAATCATTTTAATTAAATTTTAAAATGGAAATAAGCTACAAAGTGTACTGGGTGACCATGGGCTATGCATCATCTCTCAGCCTAATCTGCCCCTCAGGGTAAAAACCACAGAGGGGGACCATGACGATCCCAAGGAAGGAGGACACACTTAAAATGTAGAGGAAATAATAATTTGTAAATAATAATTTTAAGAGATACTTTTATAAACAGGGCTATAGCTCAGTGGTAGGTCACATGCTTTGCATTCAAAGGTCCAAAATTCAATCTCTGAAAGAGACTGCCTGGAATCTTGGAGGGCCAATGCTAGTCTATGTCATCAGTACTGAGCTAGATGGTACCAAATGGTCTGCTTCGGTATAAAAGAGGGAAGAGACCCAAGATCCACAGTGACTCCCAGATTTATGTATTTTATTTACAACATTTATCTACTGCTTTATTGTAAAAAACCTCAAAGCAGTTTATAGAAGGAATTAAAACAATAAAATTATTGGCAAGAAGAATTAAAAGTAGGTATTTAAAAACATTTAAAATAAAACCAACAATGAGTTAAAACAGATAAAAAACAATAGTTTCTACATGCCTGGGTAGGCTTGCCTAAACAAAAATGTTTTAACAAGTGCCAAAGTGAATACAATGAAGGTGTCAGCCTAATGCCAATAGGCAGCGAGTTCCAAAGTGTAGTAGCTGCCACACTAAAGGACTGGTTTCTTACAAGAGCAGAACAAGTACTATGTGGCATCAGTAACATGGAAAGCACACCTTCAACTTGGACTAGGAGCAAATTGGCAACCAAAGCAGATTTCAGAGCAGAGGCATTATGTGCTAATAGGGTCTCACTCATGTCAGCAATCATGCCACAGCATTCTGCAGTAACTGCAGCCCCTGGGTCAGGTTGTGCTGTATGGGGATATCTGTAACCTTGGCTGACTGGCTGCCAGGATTTCTTTAGTTTTGGTTAAGAATCCTGACTGGTTGTGGGATGCTGAGTTTTCTGCCTTACTCATAGGAATCTTGTTTTGGTTGGTATGGTATTGCATTTAGGAAATCATCACTGTCTTTTCTTTTCTTTTCTTTTTCTATTTGCATTTTATTTACCTCTGACCTTACTCCCTTACATCCATAGAAGGAACAACAGTGGTTTCATGTGGTCAGCTCAACCCACTGATGCTGCATCTTGTTATTTGCATGATGGTTTGTTTCTTGCCCAATACTAAACAAGAATTCACATACTGGCAAGTGTGGCTGCAATCGCTGTGGTCTCCAGTCTACTCCCTGTGAACGTACACCAAACCATGTGTGTTTTTTCTCTGTCAATTATTACTCACTGGAATTGGGTTGGCTCTCAAAGTGAGTTTATAGCAGCCCACAGAGTAGGCAGGAAAGAGTAAAGAATCTTCTTAATTCTTACTCATTTCTCCAACCTCTCTTTGCAATGAAGGGTCAAGTCTGTAAAGAAATTTGGAGCAGCTACGTTAAAAGGCAGGCAGGGCATTATAGGCAGGAGGTTGCCAACCCTGATTTGATATGGATATAGTTGCAGAGGATCCCTACTCAAGCTTACCAACAGCACAATCCTAACAATATCTACTCAGAAGTAAGTCCAGTTCTAGGGGGCTTTGTCCCTTAGTAAGTGTGTTTAGAATTGCAGTCTTCAGGGGCATCCATCTTTACTCCTGTGTGTTCCTATCTAACATCTCCACAACACTAGGCTTTCTTCCTACAATGGCCTTCTGGTGATTGGCCTGGCCTGAGGACACTTAAACCCTTCTTGCCAGAAGCAAGTACGCTAGAGTAAATGTTCCTTACCCAGGCTGTCTAAGCAGGTGAGAAGGAATGATCCTGTCACTCTATCTGGGCCTGGAAACACCCTAATTTAGCTAAGATTTCTATCTTAATTTCCAATCAGAGAAATGTTTTTGTTTGAGTGGTGTGCTCCAAGCAACTATGGTTGATGCTTAATGTATCATGCTTAATGTCATCACTAGGGCCTGTCCCTTGAGACATCACTAGGGCCTACCCCCTGTGACATCACTAGGGCATGCCCCCATGGCATCCCCAGGGCCCACCCCTTAAATCTCAGGGTTTGGGATGATTCTGACCTAGCAGCGCTAATGTGAATGGTTAACTAAGTTAAAAAGTTTGGCTTCTTATCTCTATAGCCCCATATACACTATAGTTTTAAAGCAGTATCATACCACTTTAAACAACCATGGCTTTCTTGAAAGAAACCTGGGAAGTGCAGTTTGTTAAGGGTGCTGAGAGTTATTAGAAGGTCTCTGTTCCCCTCACAGAGCTACAATTTCAGAGTTCCCTGGGAAGAGGGATTGGTTGTTAAACCACTCTGAGGGAGACAGAGCGAGGGAAGGAGGGACAGGCGGGTATTTATTTATTATTACTTATTTATTGCATTTATATACCACCTCATAGCTGAAGTTCTCTGGGTGGTTTACAACAATTAAAAACATTAAAAACAAGTATACCAATTTAAACCATACCAAATTAAAACCCATAAAAACCGGTAGGCAAGTTAAAAAACATGCTATTCAAATGCTGTTTGAAAAATGCTGTTTTAAAATATGCCTGGGAGAAAAGTCTTGACCTGGTGCCGAAAAGATAACAGTGTTGGCACCAGGTGCACCTCATCAGGCAAATCGTTCCATAATTTGGGGACCACCACTGAGAGGGCCCTCTCCTTTATTGCCAGCCTCCCAGCTTCCCTCAGAGTAGGCACCCGGAGGAGGACCTTTGATGTTGAGCGTAGTGTATGGGTGGGTTTGTGTCAGGAGAGGTGTTCCATCAGGTATTGTGGTCCCAAGCCATGTAAGGCTTTATAGGTTAAAACCAGCACCTTGAATCAAGGTCGGAAATAAACAGGCAGCCAATGCAAGTGGGCCAGAATTGGTTTTATATGTTCGAACCGTCTGGTTCCCGTTACCAATCTGGCTCCTGCTTTTGCACAAGCTGGAGTTTCTGAACCATCTTCAAAGACAGCCCCACATAGAGCTCATTGCAGTAATCTAAACTGGAGGGCACCAGAGCATGGACAACTGAAGCCAGGTTATCCATGTCCAGATAGGGGCATAGCTGGGCCACCAACCGGAGTTGGTAGAAGGCATTCCGTGCCACCGAGGCTACCTGAGCCTCAAGTGACAGAGATGGTTCTAGGAGAACCCCCAAGCTACAAACCTGCTCTTTCAGGGGGAGTGCAACCCTATCCAGGACAGGTTGGACATCCACCATCTGGTCAGAAGAACCACCCACTAGCAGCATCTCAGTCTTGTCTGGATTGAGCCTCAGTTTATTAGCCATCATCCAGTCCATTGTAGCAGCCAGGCACTGGTTCAGCACATTGAAAGCCTCACCTGAAAGGATGAAAAGGAGAAATAGAGCTGCGTGTCATCAGCATACTGATGGCAACGCACTCCAAAACTCCAGATGACCGCACCCAATAGTTTCATGTAGATGTTGAACAGCATGGGGGACAGAACTGACCCCTGCGGAACCCCATACTGGAGAATCCACGGGGGTGAGCAATGTTCCCCAAGCACCACCTTCTGGAGCTGACCCGCCAAGTAGGAGCAGAACCACTGCCATGCAGTACCTCCCACTCCCAACTCAGCCAGTCTTCCCAGAAGGATACCATGGTCGATGGTATCGAAAGCCGCTGAGAGATCAAGGAGAATCAGCAGAGTCACACTGCCCCTGTCTCTCTTCCGACAGAGGTCATCATACCAAGGCTGTTTTCATGCCAAAACCTGGCCTGAAACCCGACTGAAATGGATCCAGATAATCGGTCTCATCCAAGAGTGTCTGGAGCTGACCTTGCCCAGGAAAGGAACATTTCTCTCGCGCAGAGAGGCATTAATCACTTCCCTGGCCCAGCCGGCTGTTCCATCCCTGCTAGCTTTTATTAGCCAAGAAGGGCAAGGATCCAGTACAGAAGTGGTTGCATGTACCTGTCAAAGCACCTTGTCATCCTCAAACTGTACCAACTGAAACTCATCCAATAAGGACATAAGAACATAAGAACATAAGAAGAGCCTGCTGGATCAGGCCAGTGGCCCATCTAGTCCAGCATCCTGTTCTCACAGTGGCCAACCAGGTGCCTGGGGGAAGCCCGCAAGCAGGACCCGAGTGCAAGAACACTCTCCCCTTCTGAGGCTTCCGGCAACTGGTTTTCAGAAGCATGCTGCCTCTGACTAGGGTGGCACTAGCACTATCGCTAGCATGGAATTTGCCTTTTTCACAGCTGCCGCACACTGGGTTGACATTTTCATCGTGCTGTCCATTACAACCCCGAGGTCTCTCTCCTGGTCGGTCACCGCCAGTTCAGACCCTATGAGTGTATATGTGAAATTAAGATTTTTTGCTCCAATATGCATAATTTTACACTTGTTTATATTGAATTGCATTTGCCATTTTTCCGCCCATTCACTCAGTTTGGAGAGATCTTTTTGGAGCTCTTCACAATCCCTTTTTGTTTTAACAACACTGAACAATTTAGTGTCGTCAGCAAACTTGGCCACTTCACTGCTCACTCCTAATTCTAGGTCATTAATGAACAAGTTGAAAAGTACAGGTCCCAATACCGATCCTTGAGGGACTCCACTTTCTACAGGCCTTCATTGGGACAACTGTCCATTTATTCCTACTCTCTGCTTTCTGCTTCTTAACCAATTCCTTATCCACAAGAGGACCTCTCCTCTTATTCCATGACTGCCAAGCTTCCTCAGAAGTCTTTGGTGAGGTACCTTGTCAAACGCTTTTTGAAAGTCTAAGTACACTGTGTCCACTGGATCACCTCTATCTATATGCTTGTTGACACTCTCAAAGAATTCTAATAGGTTACTGAGACAGGACTTTCCCTTGCAGAAGCCATGCTGGCTCTGCTTCAGCAAGGCTTGTTCTTCTATGTGCTTAGTTAATCTAGCTTTAATCATACTTTCTACCAGTTTTCCAGGGACAGAAGTTAAGCTAACTGGCCTGTAATTTCCGGGATCCCCTCTGGATCCCTTTTTCAAGATTGGCGTTACATTTGCCACATTCAAGTCCTCAGGCACGGAGGAAGACCCGAGGGACAAGTTACATATTTTAGTTAGCAGATCAGCAATTTCACCTTTGAGTTCTTTGAGAACTCTCGGGTGGATGCCATCCGGGCCCGGTGATTTGTCAGTTTTTATATTGTCCATTAAGTCTAGAACTTCCTCTCTCGTTACCACTATTTGTCTCAGTTCCTCAGAATCCCTTCCTGCAAATGTTAGTTCAGGTTCAGGGATCTGCCCTATATCTTCCACTGTGAAGACAGATGCAAAGAATTCATTTAGCTTCTCTGCAATCTCCTTATCGTTCTTTAGTACACCTTTGACTCCCTTATCATCCAAGGGTCCAATCGCCTCCCTAGATGGTCTCCTGCTTTGAAAGTATTTATAGAATTTTTTGTTGTTGGTTTTTATGTTCTTAGCAATGTGCTCCTCAAATTCTTTTGTAGCATTCCTTATTGTCTTCTTGCATTTCTTTTGCCAGAGTTTGTGTTCTTTTTTATTTTCTTCATTCGGACAAGACTTCCATTTTCTGAAGGAAGACTTTTTGCCTCTAAGAGCTTCCTTGACTTTGCTCGTTAACCATGCTGGCATCTTCTTGGCCCTGGCGGTACCTTTTCTGATCTAAACCAAGGCAAGGCTGTGTTCTGGATACCTCACTTGATTCACCTGCTATAACACTGGAGTCTAAGTCCTGGCAGATGCTAAAGATTTTATCCTGGAAGTGCCTAGCAAATTCATTGCAGCGGGCCTCAGATGGTTCTACCATTTATTTATTTATTTATTTATTTCATTTATATACCGCCCTAAGCCTGACAGCTCTCTGGGCGGTGTACATAAGGGATAAAAACAGCACAATATATAACTACAATAAATATAATAAAGTCAAAAACCAAAAACAAACAAATAACAACAAAAAGCAAACAGCATCATAATACAACACTAAAAGTACAGTTAAAATACACTTTAAAAATAGATTAAAATACACTTTAAAATGCCTGGGAGAATAAAAAGGTTTTCACCTGACGCCGAAAGGATAGCAGCGTCGGCGCCAGGCGCACCTCATCGAGGAGACTGTTCCACAATTCGGGGGCCACCACCGAAAAGGCCCTAGATCTAGTCACCACCCTCCAAGCTTCTCAATGAGATGGCACTCGGAGGAGGGCCTTAGATGTTGAGCGCAGTGTATGGGTAGGTTCATATTGGGAGAGGCGTTCCACCAGGTATTGCGGTCCCATGCCGTGTAAGGCTTTATAGGTCAAAACCAGCACTTTAAATCTAGCCCGGAAACAAATAGGGAGCCAGAGCTGTAAACATGGGAAATATCCACCAGATTTCTTTTTTTTAAATCCTTAGAGGCTTGCAATACGTTTCTGGTATAAAGTGTTGTCCATTACCCACAAAATTCACCATGCCCCCAAACTGCTGTAACACTTCCTTGCCTTACAGCTCTGGCATCTCATTAATAACCGGCACTCCTTGCTGAGCAATCTGTAAATCCTCACTTGTAATCCCCTCTCCCTCCTGAGCTCCTGAACTCTGAATCATAGAGCCACGAGAATTGCTGTATACTAGTGCTCTTTACCTCCCCCAGTTTGAGAAGGAGCCATTGATAAGCACTCTTTGCATACGATTCTGTTGCCAACTGTGGATCTACCTGACAGTTGTCCATCTAGCCCACATTTAGCTACCTTGTCAGAATATCATGGGGCACTTAGTCAAAAGCTTTGCTGAAGTCGAGATATATTATGTTCACAGCATCTCCACAGTCTACCAGGATCAAAAAATTAGATAAGATTAGTCTGGCAGGATTTGTTCTTCACAAATCCATGTTGGCTTCTAGTAATCACTGCATTGTTTTCAAGGTGCTTACAGACTGACCACTTTATAATCTGCTCCAGAATTTTCCAAGGGATTGATGTCAGACTGACTGGTCTGTAGTTCCCAGGTTCCTCCCTGGAATGTAGTAGCCCCTGGACAATTCTGAAGAGCTCCGCTGCGTGGGAGAGTGATGATTTGATAGTGGCAGCAAAGTATTTTTTTTTGCTGACCTCACTGCCCCTAAATACAGCTTACCGTAGGCACTTAACAGTGTATGATTGCATCCATCAGGAGTTCATCTCCATCTGCACTCAAGCCGTGTCCTATACTGTTTCATCGCTCTCAGCTTTGGGGTATACCATACTCTGGGGAATGAATGAATGTGTAGTCTATGTGAGAGAGGGAGAGATGTTTATGTGGAGACTATGTGTATGAGTGTCAGAGATACGCCTGTGTGTCTGTGTGTGTATGGTGTGTGCATGTGTGCAAGGGAGTGAGTGTGGTGTGCCCACCTCGTATATTTTTTCTGGTATTTTTTTTGTGTGCGTATTAAATCAATATTGTGTGATCTCCACAAATCAGGACACGTCGGTTGACCGCGGTGGCAGGGCAGGAGAAGCAATTACTGTACTCTTGTAATTTTGTGTCATGTTATGCCCCTATAGCAGCCATTTTGTGTTATGCCACACCTCCATGGCAGCTATTTTGTGACTGGTGCCCATCACAATTTCTCAAAATTCAAAATGTGCCTCATGATCCAAAAAGATTGGTGACTCCTGCTCTAGGCACTGGGCCACAATGACTCCCAAATTAAATCAGTCAAATTCTGACTTTGCTATTTAAAAGAATAAAGCTGCAATCCTATATCCACTTTACAGGGAGTAAGCTCCATTAAATTCAATGGGACTTACTTCTGAGTAGATATGTATAGGATTACACTGTAAATTGACTACAATTGACTTCAAGACATGAAAATACAATAGGTGGGGAACCTGCAAGATACAGCCTTGACAGGCCTCTCATTTGGTATATAAATCTAAATAGCATGACAGATTTAATCAATATAACCAGATAAATATACCTATATTGAAGCCAATTATATGTATAAATGACTGGGTTGAACTGAATCTATGAAAGAAAAGGAAAGGTTTCTGACAGAGCTTAGCAAAAATCTATCAGAAGACATTTTTCTGAGAAAATTTATATTTTTGTTCTTTTCTAAAGGCCATTTTGCAGACTTTTTTCTCCAAATATTTTCCCTTTTTGATAGCAGCTGCCATTTTTTTCTCTCACAGTGCCCCAGAACAACATTACATCCAAGATATTGGGGAGGATGCAAAATGGTGGCTGGACTGCCAACACAGGGGTAACAATAACAAGGAGAGAGAGAGCAACTGTGCTATTGCCATTGCTAACGTTCAGCACCACCCTAACAAAATTCTTCTCCTCCTGAAGAAATTTGGTCAATTCTCCCCCATTTATTTGCCCCCGCCCCAAAATGGAGTATTTTGAGAGACCGTTTGCACACAGCTCTAATATATCTGTTCTTTTCTTGTATCTTCCATAAACACTGTCATTTTGGCCAAATTCCAGCTTTTTGCAATCCCAAACTTCAGCATAGAAGATTTATAGTCTTGTAATTTACTTGTAAGCAAATTTTTTGTTGTAGTCAGTAGGTTCCAAAGCAGTTCATGATGTTCAGATTTTTTTTGCTTGTCTCATCCAAATGTCAAAGTTAAAAAGCTAATAATAAATAATAAATGGTCCAATATAATATCTCCATGGCAGATGAAAAAGTCAATAAATTAAATTTAAAACTAGAAATAAAATATGAAAATTCAACAACAACAGAGTGATATTTTAAGGACAAATTGTGACACCTCAGATCCCAAATACATGAGAGTTCATCCAAGTGATTTCAGCTGAATGAACTTCTAAGTGAATGTACTAAGGATCGCAGCTTAAATGTCCTCATTAATATCAGTTATTAACATTTTATTATTTATTATATTTGTTAGACTTCTTTCTTCATTGAAGTGACTCAAAGCAAATTACATTTTTGCAAAACATTTTCCCCTAATAAAATGCATTTTGTTGCTTTTACTAATTTTGTGTTTTTCACTAATTTAAGCATTTTCATGCACACTTTACCCTAGGCACATGCATTTTTCTGCACATTTCATGGCTGGAGAACATCACTGCAAAATTTAGAGAAGTGCAAATTTTGAAGGATAGCTGTGTTTCAGTGTGTGTATTGTTTTGGAAAGTGTGGATTAGGTAGGTTCACCTTTAAATGTGGAATTTAAATGTGGAATTCCCTCCCCTTGAATATTAGGCAGGCACCATTTCTGCTATCTTTTCTGCACCTTTTGAAGACTTTCCTCTTTCAACAAGCCTTTTAAGTCGAGACCTATCCAAGTCTGCATCTGTGTCAGAATTGTTTAATGTGTTTTTTAATAATGTTTTTAACCCTTTTTTAAAGTTATTTTTTAAAAAATGTTTTTAATGCTGTTTTGTTTTAATGTGTTTTAGGATCTGTTTTTATGATGTTTTAAAGTGTTTTAGTGCTTTGTTTGCCGCCCTGGGCCCCTACTGGGAGAAAGGAAGGGCGGGATACAAATTAATTAAATAAATAATAATAATAAATAATAACTAAATCAACCTTCTTCCTCATCCATAGTATAAGGCTGTGGAAAGTCACTCCTTTACAGAACCAAGTTCTTCTTTCAGGAAGTGAGGCGTTTGAACTGGATGTGAAAATTGCTTAAGCCAATTACTTAAGCCAATGCGTAAGTGTCCCCAAGGCTCTTTTTGAAAACCTTATCTACGTAAATATTTGCACTTTATAGAAGACACACACAATAGAATTGTCCACTTGCTATTTATGGGGGTTCTTATAAATTGCCAATAAAAGTTCAAAAACAGAATTTTTCTCAATAAGGAAGTTATTTGTTTGAGGATAGAGAGGGGTCAGCAAGAAACCTACAAAGCATAATGGCAGGAACCATCTGAAATAGGAGGCATTAGACTGTAATATAGTAAAGGGTAGACATAATAGCAGGCGTGGCTAACCTGTGATCCTCTAGTGACGTTAAGAGTCTAATGCTCACAGCCCACATGATCAAAACAGATGGTGGGAGATGTAACCCAAGAGCATCTGTGATATGCATACATTTCATTTTAATGTTTGTCATGTCTTATTTCTTATTTTTAGGTTTGTAATTTATTCTATGGGCTGCTCAATGTTTTTCTATGTCTGGCAAAGTCCCCCTGCCCCCACTGAACATTTTCTTACAAGGGAAACAAGACATTCTGTGAATAGATATTATAAGTACATTAGTGTTGGGTCACATGCTTCTATAAAAATAAAGAAAATGGAAATGGAAATGGACTGCCTTCAAGTCAATTCCGACTTATGGCAACCCTATGAATAGGGTTTTCATGGTAAGCGGTATTCAGAGGGGGTTTACCATTGCCTTCCTCTGAGGCTGAGAGGCAGTGACTGGCCCAAGGTCACCCAGTGAGCTTCATGGCTGTGTGGGGATTCGAACCCTGGTCCAACACCTTAACCATTCCAAAAATTTTAACTTTATAGAACAAAAGGCACATTTTCCCTAAGTCTGTGACTTGTGAAACTTTAAGCTGGAAAGTGTATTTTAAAAACAGATTCAAGCTCACTTTATGGTAGCTGTGAACCCTGAGCAAATTTTAATTATGTCTGATTGCAGTTTTATGTTTTTGTATGCAAGGGCTATCCACCATGTATAATCTCACTGTAAGGAATGAAAGTCTCTTACAAGTCTACTCCTACAAAAAATATTACCTTGTCTAAATGAGGTATATTTGAGGGTCCCATTCCATCCTGTTCAAGAGAGTAAAATGGCAGTTATTGCTTGAACAGGTAGCACTGGAGAAATGTGCCCTCTTATAACATCTGCAATCAATCACCAAGCCTGTAATTGTATTTTCTGGAACATTTCCTATATTTTTTATATGCAAGAAATGTATACCAAGACATGAACTATATATTATTATTACCCATTACTAACATGAATATTTCACCAATGATATAGCATGCACTGATGTGACCTTAGTATCACCCTATAGGACAGCAATAAAGCCAGTTTATAATTTCTAAATGATTTATTTCTAGTATTGACAGCTTTTCAACATTTCAAAAAACAACAGTGCCACCTATTGCTTGAAAGAGTAAATACATTTGTTTTTACACTACCAATTTCAAAGGGATATTATTTCCAGCTTCAGCACTCTTTCATTACTATACAGGCAATATTTTTTTAGATTCTTGACAGTGAGATGGTGATATGATAACCAATCATTCCCCACAAGTACACACATTAATTTTTCCTTTCTCTTTTGGTCTCTGATCAAACAGATTTACATATTTTGTGATAGTCATGGGCAACAATAGCTGTATCATACCACAGCTGGCTTAACAGTTGCATTTCTTCCATAAATTCATATGCCAATGAGACACCATCAACAATATTTGATTCCTATTTTATATGACGTTCTAAAGCTGGGAGAGTTTCCAGTAGATAGAGCACATGACTCTGTTGAAGCCATTGTCACATTGTGGAACCAATGGAGGTCGGCTATTATCAAAGGTGCTGTGGACTTTGAAGAAGCACGAATACAGGGCGAACAGGACAAACGAGCTAAGCGGAAGGCACGTCAAACAAATCCTCATCGTGACCATCTTCCATCTGGAAACCTATGTCCTCACTGTGGGAGGCTGTGTGGATCCAGAATCGGCCTCTACAGTCACTTACGGACCCACTGTTAAAGACCTTATCTTGGAAGACAATCTTACTCGGCCAAGAGTGATCGCCAATGAATGAATGGGTAGGTGGTTCCTGAGTCTGGATAGTTGGTTAATTGCCTGCTTTGGATGGGGTTGTATTCCCTCTGAAAGATAAGGCTTATACTCTGGGGATGCTCCTGGATCCATCTTTGTTGTTAGAGGCCCAGGTGACATCAGTGTCTAGGAATGCCTTTACTAGTTTCATCTGGCAAGACAGCTGTGGCCATTTCTGGACCGGATAACCTGCCAAATGTTGTCCATGCACTGGTAACCTCCAGGGTCAATTATTGTAATACACTCTATGTGGGACTGCCCTTGAGGTTGGTCTGTAAGCTGTAGCTAATGTAAAATGTGCCAGTGCAACTGCTCACTGGGGCAGGATATTGCTACAACATGTTGCCCTGCTGCTGAAAGAATTAGTTACCATTAGTTACCAGGCTAAATTCAAGGTGTACAATGCCCTATACAGCTTGCGACCAGGATAACTGAAAGATTGTCTTGCCTCTTATATACCTGGTCGATCAGTGCACTCCGCAGGTGAAGGCCTCCTGCAGATATCATCTTATCAAGAGGTCCGTTCCGCACAACATAGGAAATGGATCTTTAGTGTAGTGGCGCCTACCCTTTGGAATTCCCTCCCCTTAAATATTAGGCAGGTACCATCTCTGTTATTTTTTCTGCACCTACTGAAGACCTTCCTCTGTCAACAAGCCTTTTAAGTAGAGATCTTATCCCAGTCTGTGTCTGTGCTGGAATTGCTTTTTAAGATTTTTTTAAAGTTTTTTTTTTAGAGATAAAAACTGTTAAAGATGTTTTTAGTGTTTTGGCCCTTGTTTGCCACCCTGGGCTTCCTCTAGGAGGAAGGGTGAGATGGAAATAAAACAACAACTACAACAACAAACAAACAAACAAACATATTTAGTATCAAATAATTTCAATATTTTAGTTTTTGGAAATATATTTTTATATAGGCCAAATCCACATTGCCATGGGTAAGATTCTATCACACAGCAGCAAATGCAGATTGCATAATGAAAGTGGATTTGGCGTTCTTGAGCAATAAACCTACTTCCTAAAAAATTGTACTTTTTGTGGTAAAGGAAGTGATGGGAAAGTGCACAGGGAAGTATGGCATAACAATTGCTTTATGCAACATCATATAACCTCCCCACAAACAAATCAGAATGAATCTTCAATAAATAGTTGGCATCACTGTATAACATTTCTGCAAACTTTGTGCAAACAAATCAGGATGAATGCTCAATAAACAGGTTACCTAAAGATGGGAGAGGAATCCACAGAGCTCAGATTCCAAAGCAGACTCATCTGATTCTATCTGGGCGGATCATGATCCAGGTTGAATCGAGTCCATTTTAGAATCCAGTCCTGAGGAACCCTTTAAAGGCATCCAAGAGCTGCTGCACTGCCTCTGTCTAGGTAGCAGGTTTTTCTCCACAGCCTGGAACAGCTAACACACGGATCTCCTTGCCGAAATACACTTTGAATACAATACAGCAAGTCCCCCTGGGAATGACAGGACTTGATGACCTTCCATCACTTTCAGAGAGAATTGTATGAAAAAAATGGCTGCCCCCATCTAAAAGCTATAGAAGGACTCTGTTTTATCGGATTGTGGTGGCCTTTGGCAATGGACAGTAAAGTTTGAAGGCAAGCTATTTTGAATTATGTTCCTGTTTTCTGAGGTGTTCACCAATTTTATCACCTGCAAATTTGAGAAGGATTTTTTTCCTACTCCTTCATCTAAGTCATTGTCATCTGAAAAGTCATTAAGTCACCTGAAAAAGCAGGTGAACTCGACAAGCTAGATCATGAGCAGGTAAAGTCAGGCTCATAAAGGAATACAGTACCAGTTCAGACTCCCCACCTGGTGGGCAAGGAGAAACAACAAATTCATACCCAAAGCAACATTCCTGGAGGAAGAAAGATGTCAGGATGGGAAAATATTATTACTGATAGAACAATGTGTCTTTTGGCCTGGCTTCATTTTCCACTGGAACTTTGGTACACTGTAGTTTTTGCCTTGCAATGATGTTAACTTCAACAATGAGAATGTTTATAAGTAACAGAAAGTTTATCATCAATGCAGTTAGAAAGATGGAAATGTAAGAAATTCCTGCACAGATGTAAATCTAACTGTAACTGCATTTTTATTGAAAGTTGTTATTGTTGCTTTTTAATAATGTTATTACCTTATTATTTAATTTTTGTAAATTGTACTGTTTTTATTGATATATATTTCGATATTTGTGTTTATTTTTTGTAAGCCACCTTGAGGGCCTTTTAGCCAAAAGGCGGGATAGAAATAAGCCATAATAATAATAGTACTACTGAAGATAACTATCCTTTTTAAAAATAGTTTCCCCCACTCATCCTAAGTAGAAGAAGAAACAGTTAAACAATTAAAATGTTTTGAAATGGTAAAAGATGAAATGAGAAAAAAATGCTCCATATAAAACTGAATGGAAATTATCCTTGCATCTTAATTGCTATAGTCTGAATATTCCATAAATGGAATTTTTGTTTCTATAATATCTACCACTTTCAAAAAAGAGAGTATAAAGATACACTTTGCAGTTGTTCTGAGTATCATGTTGGTTTACTTACAGACATTTATCTGCATTGCATTCTATTTTCTCAGTGCTTTCTTGGGCTTGTTGTTCTTGCAGCTCTTTGACAACTTTCCTCCCTTCAAATTCCACTGTAGCATTTTCAACAGAAAGTTTGGCTCCAACAACAATGTCATTTTTGACTTCTAAAGCAAGATCTGGAGAAATGTATGCAAGGATGATTGCTCTTAATTAAGTTATAGCAGAGGTTTCTTATTTGTAATAAATATGTTTACAAGGTAGACTCTAGCATCCATTATAACGTTCCAGCAGAGTAGAATGGCTAAAGCAACACTTTACCCCCCATATACAGGCTTATCTATTCCCTTTTGCTATGGTGATGCAAACAATGGATGGTATTCAATGCTAGTTCTATGCCTAGCACATAGCTCAAAGTCCATTTGCTCCACTCTTTGCCATTTCAATCCCCCCCAACATGCAAAAAAAAAAAAAAAGCCATCTGTATGGATATGCCAGCATTAGAACACAGCTGATATTATAGACCTTGTGATAGTTACAAAGCTGGAACTTTGTAGTTATATGTTCTCATACACAACTGGACTGAGCCTAAAGGAACAATAGTTCTAGCTACAGGTATGAAACTCATTGTTTTGGGAAGAGTAACGAAGGATTAATTACAATGCTTTTAGGAAGTCAACAGTGGACGCATTCCAGCCAAAGTTATGCACTTGCAACATCCACTGGTTTCGATAAGACAAATTAGCCACGAGAACGGCTATATACTATAGTCAGCATGAATTTTCCGCATTCTGCAATGTTAAATGGAAAATATCCCCCCATGCCATTCTGATGCTTCCCATAAGCTCATTTCAAAACAGAAACTTACAAAACGTATAGTTCTGAACTCAGAAATGATTGCTTAACTACCCTCTACATTTTCATGGTGATTCACAAAACAGTCAGAGAGAATCGAGAGTTCAAAGTGTAAAAAGAGAGAGAGAAAAACCAGACCCCTTTTGGACTTGTTTCTGTCAGAGTTCTCATAATCTATTGAAATTCATTAAAAATCAGCCATGAGCACAGAGTACCTGTAATCCTATTACTGACCTTGCCCCATACTCTGACCTGCATGTCTGCACTTTAAAAGTTTTTAAAAAATGCCTGGCTGATTTTTAATTAATTTAAGAAATTTTGGCTTGAATTCAATGATAATGTTCGGCATGCTCAGTAAGAACCAACTGTCAGTGTTCTAAAAGCCAGACTCACAGCTGCTGGACTTGCGTAATCAGGGGGCCACACACACACCAGACCTTTATTTCACTTTAGACAGGCACTTCCCCAAAGAATCCTGGGAAGTGTAGTTTGTGAAGGGTGCTGAGAGCAGACTCCTATTCACCTGACAGAGCTCCAGTGGCCAGAGTAGTTTAACGGTCAGCCACTCTGGTTGAAACTTGCCCCTTCCCTCTCCCTTCCTTCACCCCTCCCTTCCCCTCCCCATCCCCTTCCAATCCCCTCCCTCCCTCTCCTCCTCCTCCTCCCCCTCGCTTAGAGCATAACCTGCAGTTTGAAACTCAAAAGGCTGGCT
The DNA here is from genome assembly GCF_030035675.1 of Rhineura floridana. Taxonomy (NCBI): domain Eukaryota; kingdom Metazoa; phylum Chordata; class Lepidosauria; order Squamata; family Rhineuridae; genus Rhineura; species Rhineura floridana. The sequence continues at coordinate 130,939,325 of NC_084481.1, read as the reverse complement.
TCACCATCATATGACATTGAGCAATAAAAAGGCGTTGAAATTAATAAATATAAATTTGACACAGATTTCTAGGATGAATAATGAGAGAAATATAATTTTCTAGGTTAGATTCTCTGTAGAAACAGTAGTAACACAGAAAAGAAGCAAAGTAAGAGGAACACCAACAAACATACAAAAATGTAATTCTCCATCTTTGGAGATGGCAGGTGTTGCCACCACTCACCATATGCTCAGAGGTACATGTTACCAAATACTTCCAAGCTACACAGGAAGCGGATTAGACTGTGAAAGACCAACCCAAATTGTCTTTGCATTTTGACAAATTTGTAGGGCAGTACAATATCTCAGAGAGGAGGTCAGGTCTCCTGCTCCCTTGGTGCATTCACTATAGCTGCCCAATTTCCCTGCTTTTTAAAGTTTGATAGAAATATCTGTGGGCTATAGGTACATTCTTAAACCACAAGGTTTTTTGCCTATTAGTGAATTTAAACTGAACTAATAGAGCAATCGAAAGCCCTTTATGCCAGACTGTGGGGGCTGGACTGAGTGGAGACATCCTTCCATTCAGCTCTACTGCCTGAGGTGGCCTTCCACTGCTGACAGAATGATGCAAGTATCACTCTGTCGGTGCAAATTTCCCCCATCTTCCCACTGAATGTTCAGGTGAGCACCCCAGAGGAAAGCCCCAAATAGGATGTTCTGAGGGGAAGGGAAAGGAGGACTTAGCTGGCTTGGGATCCACTGTATCCTGAACTCATCTCACAAGGCCAATCTGGACCTAAGAGCTGAACCAGCTTGAGATCAGATCCAATACTCCTGCCCCCACCTTCTACCACATCCACTGAGAACAACAGGGCTGTGGATGCGGTGGTGGCTCTCTGCCACTTCACAGAGCTCTCGTGGCAGCACAGAGTTTGAACTGTGACCTCACTTGGAAATACTGATCTTTGACTAGATTGTAGCCAGTGATAACACTGAGATCTTGGCACCTTTATATATGTTCCGCAAATTATTCTGATTTACATATATTAAGTATACAATTTGGAAAAATAGCATAAAAAGAAATCTGCTCACTTGTTGTGTTTCTCATGACGCAGTAAGCACGAATAGCAGTTATATCAGATGCTAAATTACTAAATTGGAGACGTTTCTTATGCTGAGTCAAAGTCCAGTGTGGATCAATCCATTTTTCTCCACAGGAAGCATAAATCTGTTACAAAATTGATAATTTTATTTGTTTCACATTCATATAAGAAGCCCCTAATGCTTTTTAAAAAATAAAATAATTTTTATCTTTACTCTTCTGCCCAGTTAGTGCACTCTGAGCTGCTTACAAATGCAATATAAACACTAAGATCTAAGTCTGCACATAACACTAAGCTAAAACATGGCTGAGTGTGAATGTGTGAGCTTCCAGGCTCGCAGAGTGAGGAGATCACGGCTACTTTGCTTCTCCTCTGGTTCTGCTACGCCTTGATTTGATATATTGTCTGAATCCAGGCTCATGGTTTGTCTCCTCCAGACAAACCACAAGCTGTAATTTCCTTGGTTACAGCTTGTGGTTTATCTGGAGACAAACTATGGGCCTCGGTTCTGATAACACTAAATCATGGCTTACTCACAGCAGTATCAGGATTGGAAGAGGAGCAAAGCAACCGCAATCTCTTCTCCAGGAATCCATAAGTCATGGCTTGGCTTAGTGTTCTCAGTGAACCAGGCCAATGACAAAACATTCACAGCTAGTTTTGATTGTATTATTATTGTTGTTGTTGACTGTATATTTTAAAAGTGTTTTATGAGTTGGATTTGTGTTTTAAACATGTTGTAAGCTGCTTTGTGGAGGCCTTTTTCAAAAAGCAGATCATAAATCCCTTAAACAAAATTAAATAAAAATAAAAAATACAATTGCTACAGAAACTAAACAGACACCAATATCATTAAATGCTTCATTCAGCTGAGCTCAGGTCCTGAGAAAAATTCCAGATATTTCTCAATTTCCTCGTTGCATTTACAGTACTACAGGCAAAATCATTCCGGCAGTTCCTGATGCACACACCTGTGGTTAGAGAATCTGCAGTTAGCACAGTACACAGAGCAAAGTTTGAGGGGAAAACAATTTCTCCTATTGAACTTATATCTACAATTGTACACCTGCAGCAAACAGCAATGCAAATTTTACAAAGGAAATTGGAATTCTGTAGAAATAAACAAAATGTATTTGGATAAAAATGGACCATATTTCAATACATTTTATTTAAAATGGAACAAAATAGATAAGGCCCTCCAGCACAGTATTTTGTAAGATAATTAGAGAAACGGATTGTGTAGAAAAGAACTAATTAATTCCTCTTCGTTTTTTTAAGGCTTATACCCAATGAATATTGCTGAACCTGTGGATAATATTACACAATAAAATTTAAACAGTAATCCCTAGGATAAAAAGGGAAGAGTGATTCAATAAATATGAAAATAACATTAGCCACGCAGCTTTAACTCTGTCAATAGTTCACTAAAAAGGCAAGTAGTTCTTTTGCCTTGAAATAAATGACTGTTAAAGACAGAAAGCATCCATTGCTCATTTAGACACCAGATTAAATATTTAATCCCACTTTACCTAGAAAGGAGAAAATAGGAGCTTTCTTACCATAAATGCCCTGTTCTGGGGAGAGTAAGGAGGGCAATCAAAGTCCTTCTGATCAACCCACAATTAATTAATTAATTAGATTTATTTCCTGCCCTTTCTCCCAGTAGGAGCCCTATACAGACTCTCTGCATGTGGTGTGGGTTCCTAAAAACAATCCAGCTTTTCATAGAACTCAAGATGGTTCTCCTGTCATTCTGCTCAAATCCATGCTCAGGAGACACTGTGGCACAAATTAGTTGTATGAAGAGCTCTTCATTTCTATCTGCATAGAATGGTGGCATTCAGGAAGTCAGAAGCTCTCTTTGTGCCTTTCCAAGATACTTCATTAGAGCAAAAGGTGTCATATATATAGAAATAATGTCTTCTGAACAAGTGTTAATACCATTGATTCCATTTTTATGTTTCCTTACCAGCTGATCTCTCTCCAAGTCTTTCAAAAGAAAGATTTCTACCCCTTTTCCAGTGAACAGTCTTCTGGCAGCAAAAGGCAAATTCAACGCCATGGTGCATCTTTTAAAACAAGGAAAACATGTATATATGGCTCTGTTTGCATTAAATCTTCAACACTTGAAGGGATAGAAGTGGCACATTATAAACAGGGCAACTGTACTCTTCATTAGAAATATCATTTAACCCAGCACTGCTGTAACCTAAAGCATAGTTTACCCTATTAGTGGCTTAGGAGCCATAAGTCCAAGAATCTTGGGGGAGTGCTCTTAAATTAAAGTGAATGTAGTTCCAGGTCTGGATATAACTAATTCTGTCTACAGGGAGCACTTTCAAGACTGGTGATCCTTCAGCTGTACAGAATGGCAGTATAGAATCTCTGCAGAATGACGAAGACAGTGCGTTTTGGAGAACATTTGCTCTTCCACAATAACACCAAATCAATGTAGTTTTATTGGTGAGCACTTGTATTATAATTCCAGCTTTTAAAGCTGGATGGCTATGATTGAGGATGGTATTTTATGACAAATCTTGTTTTACTGTCTGAATTTTGTATGATTTTTTTTATTATGAGCTGCTATGTCCAAGAGGTGGGCTAATTAACAAACAAAAAAGAACAATAGTAATGAAACTGACAAGTAGATGGAACACAGGGAGTGAGTCAATAATCTTTCAGTGGAGGAAAACTTCAGTATACTTCCTGCTACTTGAAGGGAAGCATGAATGCGTTTCAAACTCTTTTGACTATGAAACACAGCTCTCTAAACATGACATATGCACTGAATAAGTAACAAGATATAGTGCTTATGGATACATCTGCATAGCCTATATGGTGGATGAGATTAGACAATTGTAATGAACTCTACCCTCAGCCTTGACACAAGGGTAGCCAATCTAGTGCCCTCCAGATACTGCTGGACTACAACTTCCATACTGAGGATATTCTCAATAGTAGCACCATGATTGTGGAATGGCCTTCCCTCACAGATCTGGCTGGCATCAACCTTGATGGGTTTCTGGCATTGGTTAAAAATGTATCTGTTCACACAGGCTTTTGATAAAATTGGTTATGGAGCTTGCAAACGGCCCTTGCTGATCTTATTTATTGTTGTATGTGATGTGGAGTTATTTGGTTTGTGATACTGGTTTTACTGTAGATTGCATATTTTATATTGTATGTTAATTTCCTTTATGATGTCAACAACCTAGGGAGGACTGTGTAATCCTGAAAAGTGGTATACATATATCCCAATAAATCAATAAATCATCCCTGATCATTGGCCATGCTGATGGGACCTGGAATCCAGCCAACATCTAGACCATGTTGGCTATCCCTTCCTTAGCACATGAATGTTTACATATTTAAATGGAGAATCTAAATGGGAAAAAACAATGATTGTGATGTCCGTTTATTTACCGTTCCAGAAAATGCTGAAATTCTTTTTTATGTATTTCCTTTTCTGAATCTGGAACATCGTGTGTCTTCAGGAGACTCTTCGCTTTCTGTTTTTTTTCTGGGTCAACATTTCTAAAGCAAATAAATGCATGTTATTTAAATGATTTCTTAAGAAAACTTACAAGAGAATAAAGAGTAGTTTGCAATGCAAGTATGAAAACAAAACACAACTACAAAATCTTACCAGTCTGGACAAACTTGTATTGTTTTAACATTTTGATGTTTGCTACCCTGGGCTCTTTTAGAAGGAAGGGTGGGATAGAAATTTAAGAAATAGATAATATGTTTTCATTCTTTATTCAAGTGCACACCATATTTCTGGTAATCAACATTTGCTGCTGGTGATGCTGCCTTGGACATTTTAAGAAACACTGACACTGCAGCACTATAAGTTCTTTGCCTTTTCACAAAGGGGAGATACACAAACTACACCGGCATCTGAAGCTTATGCATGTCTTCTCTGCAATTACATTACAGTGATAATACAGAGCACTTCCATTTGTTGGTTCTTCTTAGAGTACCTGAATCTTCTCTAACCACCACTTCAAATTAAGAAAAAAGGAAACTACACAGGGCTGAAACAAGATGCCCTCTAAAATTAGCACTCTGTACAGTAGATGACAAATGGAGGGAGGTATTTAATTGACCTTTGGGTGTGGGAACAAACCTTTCGATTTGTGTTGGTGCTTACTATAGTGGCAAGCAGTGAAAACGTCCTCTCTCCTGCCCTCTTGGTATACTGTGACAGCTAAGGTAGCAGAAGCTCTTCTTGGCACCCACCAGTTTGGCTGCCATTACCACCCCTTGCCCAGAATGCTCCTGGAATTATTTCACTTGACAGAGCATCATTCCAGCAGCATTTGGGGGCAGGAAAATAGTGGCACTAACTAGCAGCAGCTGGAAAGTGTAGCTGCATCTACCACCATGGGCCACACAGTAAACATCCCACTACTAAAAGCATTTGAAAAATGTCACACACACACACACACACAAACTTAATGTGTTATGATCACATATATAGTTATATTATTAGCTGGAATCTGTAGAGCTACACAACTCATTCTTTATGTCCTAGAGGGCTTTGGGCTTATGTTTCTTGGTCAGCAGCCCTCCATGCCACATGGCAATCTGCTTTTGAAACAAAAGGAACTTTCAGAACACTTTACGATATGTCATGGAGGTCAGCTATTAAAAGAAAACAACAAAATCCTACTGGGCATGCCCAAGCAACTCTTGGGATCCTATTTTGTACACATGCAGTAAGTGGGATGTGTATGCAATTTTCACATCAGACAATATGGAATTTATATCCTGTCCTACACATTTGAAATGGACTTGAGTGGAACAGGGATAAGAAAACCTGTCCCAATTTTCTCTTTTCAACACAAGATCAAACTGACTAGGAATGGCGAAGTGGTAACAATTATACCAATTTTAACCCATTGTTGACTGCCACTGCATCCACAGTGGGGCTAAGCTGCTAGGATCTCAATATGGCCTCAAACTGACATCAGGTATGTAACTCTATTAAACCCAGCTCCTCATTTCACCAGTCACTAGGATCAAAATCCCTACCACCAAACTGTTTTAAATGACCTAAAATGGAAATTCAACAGCTTCATAAAAGCTAGGTTGGTTTGGGGAACTTTTAGATGTTGCTTCAGATCTGAAAAACTTTTAAAAAGCTGACACCATTCATTAAATTTCTCTGTAAAAAGATCTGAATAATTTTAAGAACAGCATATTCACATTTTAGATCTGGCAGAAGGAGAACTAATTATGAGATGTATGCGTCAAAGATTTCAATTTCAGGCTTGACTTTACTTTGAAGATTTTTTTTTTTAACTTTATCATTTTTGCAGGCAGTTCAGTGGACAGCCTATCTGAATGCTACTCATTGTTCAGCGACGTATGAAGTGTATTTAATCAATCTGAAAAAGTAATATTATACCATTATAAAAAAGTATCAGATGTTCTAAAAACCTTAAAAGAAAGGTCAAAAGGTGACATCTCTGCTAACAATGTGAGAAACGATGTATTTAACTTATTCTTTACATCAAAGCTTTTCACTGCTATATGAATATTCAAAGCCCTGTTATATAAAATGAACATATAAAATCTGCTCTTTCCAAGCATATGATTCACTGTTTATAAGTGGTTTATCCAAATAGATATAATTTATATACGTTCCATCCAACAAGTATTGAAATGGCTTCAGTGAAAATCTATGGGAATTATTGTGCAGATACGCCAGCTATGTGACTGTAAAAATTCTTTATAATCTGCTAGGGACATAATTATTCCTGTAATTTATGTACTGCAGGCTATCTCCAATTTCCTTCATTACACGTTTGACATATTTAAAACACAAAAACATGTTGGTCCCAGAAAATAAGAAAACAAAATAGGCAGTGTGATATATTTCAGCATCCAGACCAATTTCTGCTGGTCTGACAAATTTCTGCGCTGCATAAAAACCTTCATCAGACACCAAGATCTGTATTTGAGATTTCACTATTTCTCCAGTTCAGCTGGTAAAAAATTCTATGTAATTTGAAATATTGTATTTGCATATCGCCATTATTTGTATGGTATTTCTATCTAAAACTCTGAAAATTGCAGTTAAACACACTCTATGTGATGAAAAATTATTGCATTAATTTTGTGTTCTTCTAGATAAACATAGGAATGAAGGGGAGATTATGTTATCTTTGAAGTCTAGTCATAAGAAAAAATATCCTTTCATTTTTAGGTTACTTAAAATCTTGTTAATACCAATTGTTAATACAAGGGTTGCCAGAGCAGAATCATCTCAAACTCTGAAATTTCAGGGTCGTGCCTGAGTGATGTCACGGGGTGGGCCATAGTGATGTCACAGGGGCAGGCCATAGTGATGTCGTTAAGCATGATATGTCAACCACAGTTGCTTGGAGCATACAATTAAAACAAAAACATTTTTCTGATTGGAAATTAAGATAGAAATCTTAGTTAAAAGATGGAGCCTGGGTAGGGAACATTTAATCTAGCCTACTTGCTTCTGACAAGAAGACTTTAAGTATCCTCAGCTCAGGCCAGTCACCAGAAGGCCACTGTAGGAAGAAAGGAGCAGAGTGTTGTGGAGATGTTAGATGGGAGCACTCAGGAGTAAAAATGGATGCCCCTGAAGACTGCAATTCTAAACACACTAAGCTCCATAGAACTCAACAGGACTTACTTCTGAGTAGATATGGTTTGGATTGTGCTGTTGGTAAAGCTTGACTAAGGATCCTCTGCAAAGATATTCATATACAAGTAGGGTTGGCAACTCTCTGCCTATAATGCCTTGCCCCTACCTTTTAACATGGCAGCTCCAAACTTCTTTACAGATTTGACCCTTCACTTCAAAAAGAGGTTTAAGAAATGAGTAAGATTCCCTGTCTTTTTCTGCCTACCCTGTGGGCTGCTATAAACTCACTTTGACAGTCAATCCAATAAGCAATAAGTGAGTAATAAACAGTGAGTAATTGACAGAAGAAAAAAACATGGTTTGGTCTACTCACAGGGAATAGATTGGGAACCACAGCAATTGAAGCCACACTTCCCAGTATGTGAATTCTTGTTTACCATTGGGCAAGAAACAAAGCATCATGCAAATAATAAGATGCAGCATCAATGGGTCTAAGGAGGTTGAGCTGACCACATGAAACCACTGTTGTTCCTTCTATGGATGTAAGGGAGTAAGGTCAGAGGTAAATAAAATGCAAATAGAAAAAGAAAAGACAGTGATGATTTCCTAAATGCAATACCATACCAACCAAAACAAGATTCCTATGAGTAAGGCAGAAAACTCAGCATCCCACAACCAGTCAGAATTCCTAACCAAAACTACAGAAGTCCTGGCAGCCAGTTAGCCAAGGTCACAGAAATCCCCATGCAGCACAACCTGACCCAGGGCTGCAGTTAGTGCAGAATACTGCAGCAACATTGCTGACATGAGTGAGACCCTATCAGCACATAATACCTCTGCTCTGAAATCTGCTTCGGTTGCCAATTTGCTACAAGGCCAAGTTCAAGGTGTGCTTTCCATGTTATGGGTGTCACATAGTATTTGTTCTGCTCTTGTAAGAAATCAGTCCTTTAGTGTGGCAGCACCTACGCTTTGGAACTCCCTGCTTATTGACATAAAGCAGACATCTTCATTGTACTCTTTTCAGCACCTGTTAAAAACATTTTTGTTTAGGCAAGCCTACCCAGGCATGTAGATGCTAATGTGTTTTTATCTGTTTTTAACTCATTGTTGATTTTATTATTTTAAATGTTTTTAAATACCTGTCTTTAACTGTTTTTGCCAATAATTTTTTTGTTTTAATTCATTCTGTAAACTGCTTTGAGGTTCTTTATAATAAAGCAGTATATAAATGTTGTAAATAAAATACATAAATCAATTTTTTGGAGTCACTGTGGCTCTTGCGTCTCTTTCCACTTTTAGGAACAAAGAAATCTATCTTATACCAACTCAAGCCATTTGTTACCATCTAGCTCAATACTGCTCACATGCACTACCATTGGCTCTCCAGGATTCTAGGCAATAGTCTTTTCCTGGAAACTGAATTTTGAACATTTGCATGGAAAGTATATGCCTGGCCACTGTGCTACAGCCTTTCCCCTTTTTAAAAAAGTATCTTTTAAAATTGTTCTTTTCAATTCACTAATGAATGCACATCATACCTAGGGCAGATCCACCCCATTCATTTAAAGCACATTAAACACACACTGGAAGCACATGAATCCCATCACAGAATCATGGGAACTGTAGTTTGTTAAAGGCGGTGGGAACTATAACTGTGAGGGGGCAACTACATTCCCCAGGATTCTTCAGGGGAAGTCATGCACTTGAAATGTGAGGTGGATGTGCTTTAAGTGTATTGTGTGGATCTACTTAATAAACTTTGCCTGCATGTAAATCATTTTAATTAATTTTTTTAAATGGAAATGAGTTATAAAGTTTACCATGGGCTACTCACCATCTCTCACCCTAATCTGCCCCTCAGGATGAAAACAACAAAGGGGAGCCATGAACACCCCAAGGAAGAAGGGCACACTGAAAATGTAGAGGAAATAATAGTGTACAACCATAGTGTGAAATATATTTATTGGGACGTAGTATAAAGAAATATTTATATAAACATGACTGTCAAAGATGTTTATTATTTACACAACCTGTAAAGATATACGTAGTGCAATCCTATGAAGGGAGTCCCAATGTATTCAGAAGCAAGTCCCAATGTAGTCAATGGGGCGTACTCAAACATGGAAGCATGCAGAGAACTGCAGCCTCAAGAGATAAGGAATTTCACTCATCCAACCCAAAATTCTGAATCATGCCACTTTAAGCTGTTTTGCAATTGTTTATACTTGTTTTATGGATATTGGATTTTAAATGGATTTATTTCTTACTGTGAGCTGCCTTGGTTTCCAATCACCAACCCTACCTCAAAGGGTTGTTGGGAAGACTCCATATACATGCACACACTGGAGATGTAGACTGCACACACTGGAGATGACTGCTGTGAGGTGAGATTGTGCTGGGACCATCAAGGGGCAAGCTTTTCCACCTGCTTTACCCCCTCACCCCTGCCCTTAGTGACATTTTCTGGGGATTGTCCTTTACCAGGAAGATGACTTTTGCTTTTAGCTTTTGGTTTATAGCTGTTGTTGCTTTTTAGAAATGTTAAGATTTTGTTGGCTTGAATTTTTGTAAATTGTATTTTTTTGTGTGTTTTGTATTTGTGCTTTTCTATTTGTGTGTAAGTCGCCTTGGGGGCCTTTTGGGCCATAAGGTGGCCTAGAAATAAACCATAACATAACAGATGTAAAAATACATAGACCCCATATATTAGGTTATTGTCAAAACCAGTTGGTCATTCCAGAACATTTTTTTAAAAAAAATAAAATAAATATTGGTTTCCTACATTATAAAAGCAGTTAGACCTATGCAAATCCTGCCTAATTAGGATTGGAGGAGGAGAGAAAGATTTACAACACAAACACAATTCTTTGCTATGTCACTCAAACATCCCATCAATTTACAGCACAATCCTAACCATGTCTACTCAAAAGTAAGTCCTATTGAATTCAATGTGGTTTACTCTGGGTATGTGGGATTAGCATTGCAGCTTTACTCCCAGAAAAGCAAGTATGGGATTAAAGCTTCATATTGGGAAGGTTTTCAAAACACTGCCATCTTCAACAGCCCAGGAAAATTTAAACTTGTTTGACTCCTGCACACAAGAGAAAAAACAACTTTTGGTACTGCTGAAAGCTATATACTTATTCAGGTTATGAGATTTTCAGATAAATAGGGAAAAAACAACAGTTTCTGCCTTTGCAATGGGGTCTAGGTACTTGCCTGGAGGCAAAGAAATCCCTTGTTAATCACAACCCTGATTTCACTTATTGGCTACAAACCTGAAAGTGCAGGGTTAGAGCAGCCAGCTAAGAGACCATTTCACAGAAGACAGATGGGGTGGCTGCTGACTTTTAGGTGTATATCTCATGAACCAGACCACCTAGAAACTTAATTCTTTTAAAAAATGAAAGCTGAGAGTCCGGAGATTAAGGTGATTTACCTGGAGAGGATCCCAAAAATCTGGAGTCTCCGGGCAAAAACCAAACACCTGACAACCCTAGTTAATACCCACCCATTTCTAAAATAAGCTGATAGCAGCAGGTCAAACTAAATTTCTGTAGCTTTTTGTTCTAGGTAGCAGGTGCATATTCTTCAGAGTTTTCAATACCCAAAAGATTTTCTAAGAAATACATGGAGTAGTCAAGTTGAGAATAATGCCCATTTCTGAACAGAGACATCTATACTTGGTGTGACATCACCCTTCTAGACCTTATTGGAACCCTACAACTCTGCCCTGTGTGGAGCCCGGTCTCAAAAGAGGAGGTAGCCTCTCTGATTCAATCGCTTCCGCATAATAAGGCACCAGGCGAAGATATGCTCCCCTCAGAGCTTTTCAAGTCCAACTCTGAATGGTGGGCTCCTGTATTAGCCAAAGTGTTTTCTCATATAAATGCTTCTGGCCAAGTTCCAAAGGGTTGGGGAACAAGCATAGTTATTCTGCTTTACAAGAGTGGAGCCAAGTCTGATCCAAAAAACTTCAGACCCATTTCATTGCTGGACATTGTATCCAAACTATACTCGAAATATCTGCTACCGAAATTGGATAGATGGGCCAGTGAGAATGGCATAATTGTTAAGGAGCAGGCTGGATTTGTTAAAGGCAAATCCACAATAGATCAATGCTTCGTACTGCTGCATTTAATCCAGAAATATGCATTCTACAAAGAACTTTTTATCACATTTGTAGACTTCACATCAGCTTTTGACACGGCAGATAGAGATCGACTTTGGCAGAAACTTGGAGATACCAATATCGATAAGCATTTACTCCTTCTCCTCCAAATTTTACACTCCAACACATCACTCAGGGTGAGATTAGGGGCCAATGGCCGTCTCTCCGAGCTGATCACCACCCACCGTGGGGTCCGCCAGGGTTGCGTTCTCGCACCCTTCCTCTTCAATTATTACATAAACAATATAGTAAGGGGACTTTCGGGCCTTAAATACTTTCCTCCATCAATTCAATCAGATAAACTCACAGTTCTACTCTATGCAGATGACCTGGCCATTATTTCTACAACACAGGTAGGAATGAGGAGACTCCTACACAGCCTAGGTTCATACTGTGCAAAGGAAGGCCTTCGTATCAATTTCAACAAGACCAAAGTGGTAGTGTTTGGGAAGAAATGCACCAAACATATTTGGAGACTGAATGGCAGAACCATTCTCCAGCAACAAAATAACCGATACCTGGGCCTTAACTTTGCCTCAAATTTATCATGGAAATCCCACTTGGAATCGGTTAAATTGAAAACCCTACATTCGGTTTATCAGCTTAACCGTTTCTTCACTTGCAAAGGCGGACACCTTGTTCCCCCAGCTCTGGAAATTTTCCAAAGGAAACTAGTACCTCAACTCCTCTACAGAGCGGAAATTTGGGGCTACTGTAACACCTTAGCCCTTGAGAAAGTTCAGACTGCCTTTCTCAGGTTTATTCTGGCCACCCCGCGTGGTACTCCAGCCGCTCTGTTAAGACTCGAGACGGGCTCTCAGCCACTAGAATCACTGGTACATGCTGCCATGGGCTCTTATTGGCTGCGGTTGTCCGGAATGGATGATTCCTCTCTTCCCAAGAAGTGTCTCTTGGAACAGATGCAATCACCACATCAGTTCCCTTGGCTCCACCAAACCAAACATAAACTGGCTGCATATGGGATCTCTCTCTCCATTCTACCCAAGTCTGTCTCTGCAAAAGCCATTAAACTATTTAAAGGTAGGATCTATTTCTACGCGCAAAGATGGTCCTTGTACTCAGCCTCTCAATCAACCTTTTCAATATGGTATCCCTGGTATAAAACCACCTTTATCATGGAACCATATCTCTCATTCTTAACAATACCCTCCTTGAGGAGATCATTCATGGCCCTTCGATTACACACAATGGCCACTTTCTTCAGCTACGCCAATACCCCCTATCACGCACCAGTTTGTATATGTCAGATGGGGGAGGTCGAAGACCTGGCCCATTACCTCTTGAGATGTCCCCTTTATGCGGACTTGAGATCGAAAACTATATCACCTATAATTTCCCCCATGGTGGATAGGGCCATTCCAGAACAGATTGCCATCCTCTTGGCTGGCACGGATATTTATACAACATCCAGGGTCGCCAACTTTGCATCAGCCGCGGACAAGATACGGGCCAAATGTGCTAAACTGCACAAACCAGCATAATTTTGTTTAATCTGTCCCTACCTGTAGTCCCCCGGACAAAAATGCAACCTCCCAGTTCACTCCTCATACTCTCCATTATGACCCTTTCGTAACGGTGGTCAATAATACTTCCTTGAAGTGTCCAACAGTTTTAAAAATGTTAGTTAGTTTTAAAGGACAAGACTACGCGGCACAGCCGGATGTCTCGTTACTAAACAGTTGGCAGGGATTTGTCATAGGGCTAGGTTCACCCCATGCACTGGAGTAACGGGTAGTGTGAATTCTATGTATAATTTTTGCGATTTTGTTATATGTGCCTTACTTGCGAATTACCCATGCTCATGTTTTTTTATTCCCGGATTGTGATGGCCTATGGCTGTAAACAATAAAGTATTTTACCTTTACCTACCCTTCCAGTTATTGGACAAACACAAAGGGGGTATTCACACGTTACTCTGTACCCAGGTAGAAGCCCCCTGTACCTGGGTACAGCTGCTCTTGAGAAAGAGTCTACACATGGTGATTTCAAAAATCACCACGTGTACAGGTATCCTGAAAAAAGTTTTTCTCCCCGGGGACAGCCTGAGCCTTTGTTCTAGCAGCAGCAGCAGCCAATCAGAAATGGGCTCAAGGAAACGTCAGTTGCTGGAGCCACGGAGCGGGAAAGAAGAATAAAGCTAAAATGGAGACAAGGGAAGGGAAGGGAGACCAGCCTGAAGCAACGAATGAGCTTGAGGAAAGGAAACAGGCAAACCCCCCTGGGGGGGGGCTTTGAAGGACTCACTGCCATTTTTAAAAGTCTACTCAGAAGTAAGTCCCACTGAGTGCAGTGCTTCTGTGTGCTGGCAATGAGTGAGTTTGAGGAAAGGACAGAGGGAAAAAATGGAGAGGAGAGAGCTTTGCAGGATTCACATTTGAATTTTAAAAATGTCTACTCAGAAGTAAATCCCACTGAGTTCAGTGGGACTTACTCCCAGGTAAATGGAGCGGAGCTTCTGTGTGAGCAATGAGCTTAAAGGAAGAAAGGAGGAAAAAATGTCTACTCAGAAGTAAATTCCACTGAGTTCAGTGGGGCTTACTCCCAGGTAAATGGAGCAGAGCTTCTGTGTGTGAGCAATGAGTTCAAGGGAAGAAAGGAGGAAAAAAATGTCTACTCAGAAGTAAATCCCACTGAGTTCAATGGGGCTTATTCCCAGGTAAATGGAGTGACTAAAAATGTGAGAGAGACTTGTCAGGAAGCTAGAGCTAGGTTTAAAAAATAAGTTTGTTTTACAAACTTAAATGGAGTTTAAGCCTCTTGTGGGCTCAGACAAGTGGAAACTGCTATTTTGAGAGAAGGGGAGAAGGAAGGAGCAATCAGAAAGTTAGCGAAGAGAGAGAAGGGGGATTCTGAGGGCTCGCACTGTAATTCTAAAAATGTCTACTCAGAAGTAAGTCTCACTTAGTTCAATGGGGCTTACTCACAGGTAAGTGGAGTTAGGATTGCCTAAAAAAAGCAAGTGTTCTGTCAGAGAAGTAAGGACTGTTTACATTGTTAAAGTACAATCCTAACCCCATACCTACTCTAAAGTAAATTCCATTCAGTTTGGTGGGACTTACTCCCAGGTAAGAAGCATTAGGATTCCAGCCCCTTAAAGGAAACAGTTGGGGGGGCAGAGAAAGGGAGGGGAGTTTGCCTCTGTGTCTGCTCACAGTCCAGTCCAGTCCTAGCCATGTTTACTCAGAAGTAAGTTCCACTGAGTTTAATGGGGCTTACTCCTGAAGTGAATGTTAATATAGAATTACAGCCTTTAACTTCTAAATTCAATCCTTTCCTTTAAATACTAGGTGATTTATCAATAAATATTATAAAATTTATAATGTCTGTCAAATGTTCAATGTGTCATCATGTGACTCTTATTGTTGCTTGTTACGAGTAGTACACCTACTATTCAGGATAGTGCCCCAAATAGATTCCAAAACTTGCTCCAACCCCCCTGTGCAGGTAATGAATAATAGCTGCTATCACAACTGCAATAATAAAATAACTTAATGGCTAGGTAACACATTGCTCAGAAATGATAGTTATCAATAGATAATAGAAATTTTGGGTAATAGCTATCCCTTGTATCTTAACAACATAATCCCAAGCAGGTTTATCGAAAGTAACTTTCACAGTTCAATTGAGCTTACTCTCAAGTAATTGTGCAAAGGATTGTAGCCTTAATCTTATTTTGAGACGTAAAGGAAATAAGGCATTAAATAAGGCATTTCTTGCAAAGAGCTCAGTGTGGCATACGTAGTCCTGCACCTCTCAAATATATCCTCAGAATAGCCCTATGAGGTAGTTTAGGCTGAGAAGGTGGCTAGCCCAGAAGTCACCCAGTGAGTTTCATGGCTGAATGAGGGTTTGAATCCAGGTCTCCCAGGCCCTAGCCCAGTACTCTTATCACTACACCACACTGGCTTTTGCAGAACTTGTACACTACAGTACCTCTATAAATCCAATATAAATTACCCACTATACTTCTCTTCCTTGGTCTTTTAAAACCTATTGAAATCAATGGTAAGGTAAATTCTGTTCTGTGCTTTCTATTTCCTCCTAAAGGTCAAGAAAGAAATGTAGCTAAGACTCTTCCAATAATTTGATGACATAGGTCAGCAGTGATACGGGGGGGGGAGGGAGAATGGCAGTGGCACAGAGATGGCAAGGTGGAATGCAGCACAAGCTTGCAGGTGTGTGCCCACGTGCTACAGGGTGGTGGTGCCACCAGCCCTGAACTTGCAGGCACCTTGTCTCATTCAGTGAGTGGCAATGTTGCCATTACTGAGAGAGCACTGCTATTGCAGAGTCAGGGATCCACCCTGCGTTTTACTAGAACCTCAAGAACCACCAACTGCAGCCAGCTGCAAACAACATACGTCTAGTATGAAAGAACATGGTGTCTGAGAAGCTGCTGAGCACAGGGTTATCAGAACTGAGATGAGCTCACAGTCTTTCCACACACAGATCTATTCCTACTTTCCACAAGTATTCTTAATGTCAGTTGTCAAATTTCCAAACGGATGTGTGTCCTTTTGTTGCTATTGTTAAACAACTGAAAGCCAGAAGCACTTGCCAATTAACTACAAATCTCCCAGGGATCTACCAATAGATTACAGTCTATCTTTTGGCCATCCCTGCACTAAATCATTGTATGGGCACAGACCTACCTTGCAGGGTTGTTGTAGCATGGTTCAAAGCAGTGCTTGCAAGAATGAAACTACAATAGCAGAGGTAAGACTCTTCAAAACATTGCCAAAGAAGGTATTCTCAAAAAAGCAATGTCACCTTTCTACTGTGTATCCAGAAATTGAGAAGAAAAAAATTGTGGATTTGCTCATCTCTCTGCAGCTCTTTTCTATGTCAAGTGTCATGCATCAAAATTAGACACACCTGATGGTCAAACACTAGAAACTGTTGTCAGAAGTAGCTGCATCACATGGTTTTATGGTAACACAAACCTGCCTTGTAGGCTTGTAATGTTTTGATTATTTATTTATTATTTGATTTATATCCTGCCCTTCCAGCAGGAGCCCAGGGTGGCAAATACTCTATGGTTCGGATGGTTAGACTTCATGGTTAGACTAGATCAGGATCTAATACTCTAGATCAGGATGGTTAGACTTCAGGTTTTTGGTATTGATTTTTTATTATTATTATTATTACAAAAACCCAAGATCCACCAACCAGAGCAAGCCACAAAATATATGCACTTAAGAGTTAAATAATTCTTAGCCCAGGAATTTGTTTGAAGTTCCAAAATTGAACTGAGCTCACAGTATTTCCACACAGAAATCCACTCAGATTACCCCCCACTTTCTTCATTTCAGCAGTATAATGGTGGTGTGGTCATTTTCTTGTTTTCATTGTGAAACAGGAGTCTGAAATCCTCACTGATCTTCTGTGAGTCATCCTGAGATACACCAATACATTTTGATCTACGTTCTGCCCACCCTGCATTTAAAGTGTGATCCAAAAGCTAAATATTATGACTTAGATCAGTGGTTCCCAACCTGGGGTGTGTGAAGTAATCCGGAAGGGGCTGCGAACAGTAAATTAATTAATTATTATTATTTTTAAAAAGTCTTCACTCCCTGGACACTGTCTGCTCCCCACTGCCGCTGCAGATGACACCTCCCCCTTGCTCCAAATGAGAAGGGAGGAGTTTTACGGAAGTGCTAGAGCATCTTTCAGGTGCACCAAAGGCAGGCATCTGCCTCTAAAATACATGGCAGACACCAAAGGAGGCTGAGGTGGAGCTACCAGAAAGAAGAGGAAATTACTACCACTGACTGCCGTCTCCTCACACTACCACTGCTGATGACGCCCTTACTCAGAACAAAAGGGCTTTTTGTGAAACAAAAAGAAGTAAGGCTGCAAGGAAAGGCTGCTTTCCCCCTTTCTTCCTGGCAGCCAAGCTGCCTTCCTGGAGGGAGGAAGTCACAAAAAACTTTGAGCTTATAAAGGGGGTCCCGTTCTCATAAAGGTTGGGAACCATTGACATAGATCATAAAAAAAAGATACTGATGATCACTTTTTGATACTGAGCTACAAACATTTCTATTG
The DNA here is from genome assembly GCF_030035675.1 of Rhineura floridana. Taxonomy (NCBI): domain Eukaryota; kingdom Metazoa; phylum Chordata; class Lepidosauria; order Squamata; family Rhineuridae; genus Rhineura; species Rhineura floridana. Next base: position 130,921,369 of record NC_084481.1, on the reverse strand, counting down.
AAAAACCACAGCCCAGAGCTTTCCTGTTTCCCAAATACCAGGAAAGGCTTTCCAGGGGACAGAGTATGTTACAGTGGGAGCAATAGGCTGGAAAGCCCAACTGATAAATAATTTCCCCCACATATATATTTTGAGTGTAGTTTTGTGTATTAAAACGCATGATATCCTCAAGAAAGAATCAGGTGTACCATGCTGGAAGAATAGTTTCAGTTCATAATCTTTTAAGCAGCTTGTTTTTGTTGCAGCCCCCTCCTCCTCAAAATATTTTCATATATATTCAATATATTTAGGTCTGCACTTTCACAGATTTATCTATGAGTACGCCCTATTGATCTCTATAGGACTGCATAGACATGTATAGGATTGTTCCATGAAAGCCTACATCAAAACCCATACATAACAGGCAATGAAAAATGCAATATTTTAATAACTATAATTATGATAGTTACAGGTTAGTATTTTCTTTTTAAAAGTTTGTGTTTTGATTTTAAAAACTTAAGAATCTGCAGGAAAAATGAAAAGAGTAAAACTACATTCCCGTTTCTGCCAAAACTCTTTCTATGAATGCACCCCTTGACAGGAAACAGTTTCAGGAAGTATAACAGACCCAGCATGCCTTGCCTTGTTGCCAGTAAAAGGGAATTGCTTCAATGGCGCATTTAATAAGTGTCATTGAAGCCATTTTCTTTCCCTGGCAGCAAATGTGTATATAATAGACTGTACACTCGTTGACTGTAACGCGTGAACAGGGCCAAAGCCTCATCTTGATGATACCTAGCAGTCTATCTCTGTTAGCATTAAATCGAGAAATGATAAATTAACAGTATGATGACATAAATTCAGGATTGTAGATTGACAACGTAATTAATTTAGGAATAACTGCATGCAGCAAAGTCATATGCACAAGTAGTAATGTGCAAGGAAATAACCTCAAGTACTGACCCAATGTAGTGGATGGGGATGCACATTACCATATTAGCTTTGTAAGATCTACTGAAAGGTACAAGGATCACATTACTTAGTACACATCTAATCCTCATCAGTTGGGTGGTGCACACACTGTTCTTAATCCAGTATGATCTATGTATTCAGCACCCTGTTGCTCATATGGATTCATATCCAGCAAGGTATGAGTAACACGTAAGATTCCAATTCCCCACATAGATCTCCTTCACTGGATCAGGGTAACAACAGACATGTTTCTTCAGTATTCCTGCCAATGCTATTATATGACAATTTCATAGCATCTCCAAGAAGTAGGTAGGTGGGCCCTATGCACTCATCCATAAGATCCAGGGGCAAGCTTATGTTGTGATAACATGGAGATGTTAGTTGTAGTGGACACAGAGCTTCCATAATCGGCACAACTGCAGTTGCTCAAAAAAGTCCCAGAATTATTATGCAAATCATGAGGGCCTTGTATCCAGTCTCCACATGGAGGTATCAGTTCATATCACTGATGCCTCCATGTGAGCATGGCCAGCCATACACTCTGAAATGTGATCGCAGAGGGCTCGGTCTGAAGTTAGTACACTACAGACTAATTTTTTTTTGGGGGGGGGGGAGCATTGAGACTGGCAGCTTTTCAAATGTAAAGTTGAAAGCAACAATAGATTTGGAAATGAAGATGCATATATGAAAATGATTACATAAAATGTTACTGCTTTTTATTAGATTATGAAAATTAAATGTCATTTTCTTACTGTTTTTTAGTCACAGTTGTACAATCAGGTCCAAGAACAAAGATGGCTTTGTTTTTATCTGGTTCTCCATTTTTCAAAACTCTCAGTCTCACAGGGATGTAGCTGTCTGACTTCTTACCAGCAGGTTTCTTTAAGGGAGGGCTGTTTGGAATCAGCAATCCTTCAATGGGCCAGTCGAAAGCCTTTTAATCAATTAATCAATGAAATGTTTATTCCGCTTATAACCACTACAATAACATATAACAGTTATGAGATATCAAAGAGCTTCGCACACACTTCAGTAATCCCTTCGACAATTCAATATTGCAGAGCTGGGGGTGGGGACAGAGACTATAAGAACAATGGTGTGCTGGAAGCTTCTGTTTATTCTTATTGTTATTTTAAAAATGTATAAGCTGCTATTCATTCAAAAATAAGTTTTAGGACAGTAGACACAGAAATTTAGAATTACAATAATATTACAACACTGGGGGGGGCAGAGCCCCCTGCTCACTTCGCTCACCAGTCTGCACCCCCAATCACACACATACACACAAGGCACCCCCGAACACACACAGGGACTCGCTCTCACATGTGCACACACACAAGTGCATGCAGGGACACACAGCCCAGGCAGCTCCAAACCAACACACATCCCCCTGGCACCCCCAAACACCCCCAGGCACTCCCAAACACACAAACAAACACACACAGGTACTCATGAACCTCCACCTCATCGTAGCCACTGCTGCCGCCCGGGCACCCACACTCCCCATCCCAACCCACTTGCCTCGACTGTTGTGCTGCCACTGGCCTCCCGCCCACACTCCCAGGCTGGTGCTACCACCAAGCTGCCCACCTGTTTGCTTGCTTGCCACCTCCCGCTCCCCCTAGGCACCGACACTCCCCAAATCAACCCAATCCACTTGCCTTGGCTGTTGAGCTGCTGGTATCACTGGCAGTGGCCTCCCATCTGCACATCCAGGCTGATGCTGCCACCATTGACCTCCCACACAGCCACCCACCCAGGCTGCAGCCACTGCCACCACGTATATTTCCTCTTTCAACAAGCCTTTTAGGTTGAGACCTATCCCAGTCTGCGTCTGTGTTAGAATTGCTTCATATGTTTTTTAAATAATGTTTTTAACCCTTTTTTAAAGTTTTTTTTTTTTACAGGGGATCAGGGCGTTTGCAGGAGCAGATGGAGCTGAGAGAATCATTTTATGGGACACTGAAGGAAAATCTTCCCTCTAAATAGTCTTAAGGTGCAATCCAAACCCCAAATCTGCTGGGCTGGAGGGGGCTAGTATACCAGTGCATCCTGCTCCCCTGGTGGAGGGAAGTCCACACTGGTAGATATCCATCTACCTACAAAGCAGTAATGTGAACTTACACCAGTTGATGATCTGCCCAGTGTTACCGTCCCCCCAAAAGGAGGTGGGAGAGGCAGGGCTGCAGAGAGGCTGCCCAGCCACACTATCCACACCCCACACAGACAACGGCTACACCCTTGCAATCCCTATAATTTGGACTGGTCTGTCCATTGCATTGGCTTTGTTAGAAAATCCTATTCCCACTGAACCCTTAATATTTAGAAGGGAATATTATTTGTATGTTCAAATTTGCTCAGGAAGATAAGTCAACTAAAGATGTAGCTGAGAGCAAAAAACAACACTGTGCACATGCTGAGCATAAGCATTTTCATGAGATCATGAATATACACAACAGATTAGTAGCAAAAGTAATGTTTTAGAGCTGGTTTTCTGACATACAGTACTAAGTAAGAGAAGTTGACAAAATGACACTTCGCCTCAGCTGGAGTTATTTTAATGTAAAGAGTTGCGCCCAACAGTTATGTATTCTTGGCAATGAGAAACATAAGAGGTTGGTGGAAAAAAAGAAGAGGGTGAGCTGTGTGGAATAATATAATCAAATTAGATCAATGGCAATTACTGCAGAGCTGATGAAAAAGTATTTCTGAAAATACATTGAAATCTGGATTCCTCCCCATCCCCCAAGAAGCAGGTTGAATTAACCTTATATAGCAGCTCGCTACACTGCATTGCAAGACACTTTCAAAAGCAATGGGAATTTCCTAGGCAGCTTGCAATGCGATACACAGGCTACTACTCAAGGAAATAAGGTCGAAAGCCCCCATGGGTAGGCAAAAGCATTGGGCATGCTGAGTGAAAACTCTCTGGATTGTGGTCTTGGTAATTATAGACATCATTTCTAACATGCAATTAACATAGCAAATGTTATTCACAAAATCCGTCTGCATCTGTGAGTATACATGTTAAATGTGCGTAAGCATACAGACATATTTTAAATGTACTTGAGTAGATATTTATAGATCTCTCTCTCTCTCTGTATGCGATCTGTATGTGTGTTTGCTTATCAAATTACCTGGTTTAGTTCTCCATTTGAAAGCACAGGCCACATATACGTCAACTTATTCCATAAAGGATTGTCCACTTTAGACTGTTTCCACTGGCCAGGCTTACTTGTTCCTTCATGTTTAATAGCCCATCTGAAAAGGGAAAAAAGTCTATTTTCTTATCTGAAGTATTACCAATGGTCTTTTTTTTTAATAAGAATACATTTCTGACAGGGAATAGCTAAATTGTACTTCCCTTGATTGGTTTCTTTTACAGCTAGGACATTCCCAAGTTGATGGCATAATATCCATGTCTGAGTCTGAAATATTACATACACACACTCACATTCTTGTGCTTGTCTGCTGTTCCCCCCTACCCCCCCCATGTTGGCTTTCATCTTTGTTATTCCTGCTTTGTTAATTTCATTTAAATGGAGACTGATTTGATTGTTTTTCTGTACTCTTTCATTACTAATATTGGTTGATCACACAGATAGATTAGAGCTTTCTGTAATCCAGGAAATATCAGTTTTTTTCAGCTATGGGTTAATGAATACAAGGACGATGTTGTCTCAGTCCTATGCACCATTTTGTAACAGTAAATCCTATCCTCAAATCAGTGGGACTTGCTTCAAAATAAACAGGCATAGAGTTGAGCAATTAGAGTTCTAAGGAATTTCTTAAAAAAACAAAAAACTTGAGACCCCCATCCCAATTCCTTAATCCTGATTATGCATGCATATATGTTACATTTAAAAATACCTGTAGGATGATTTAAATACAATGTATACAATTATTTACAGCTATGGTTTAAAATGAATGGTGCTTTATACCTTCATTCACAACACATACTTAATTTATGGAATTTGTTTTCAATAGCCATGGTGGTAGCCACTTAAGAGCGCAATCTTACATATGTTTACGCAGAGAAGCAAGTCCTACTGAGTTCTGTGGTACTTATTCCCATGCAGATGAGCATAGGATTGCAATCTAACAGTGCAATCCTATATGGGCCTACTCATAAGTGGAACTTATGAGTGTGTATAGAATTACAGCCTAAATAGCTTTTAAAGGCATTAGACAAATTAATGGAGGATAAGTCGATCAATGATTATTAGTCATGTTGGTTACAAGGAACAACCAGGTTCAGAGGCATTGCCTTCATGTCCTGCTTGTGGGGTTCCTGACAGCATTTTGTTGGACACTGTGGGAACAGGATCCTGGATTAGATTGACCTTTGATGTGATCCATGAAGGAACTTTTTATATACATCTTGCTTTTCAAAGATATGCACAACGCAAAAACTTAAGAACACTAAACATGGTACAGCAAAACACGTATCTTCTGAGAATTTTCTTCTCAGTGGGGCAGGGGTGTGTGTGTGTTCAGCTAAGCACAGATTTGATGTTGTCAGATTTCAATGTGCACTATAATTAAGCCAGGAAACCTTGGTTTTAGTACACAATAAAAAGGATAATCTGGAGCAATTTTTCACAGAACACAAAATATTTAATTGACTAGAATTCACTGACTCGTAGACTGATGAATCTTATTAGATCTTGTAATCGTGGCTAAATCCTCCAAAAAGTAGGGATTACTTTTCACTTACCCTGCCAAGCCAAGCTGACCAGCAGAATCTGGCAAGCCAGAAGGCAGAGCCCACAGAAAATGCTCTGTGACTCTAAAAGGTACCACTGTTGTGTTTGCAACTCTCCAGTCACAAAGTAACACAATTCAGACCATCACAAATCAACCTAACATAATTCAGGCTGTGGGCACACTAGCTGCTTCTAAAGCAGCCAGAATGGTCTTTCTTGCTACACTTTGAAGTGACTCTGTCCTCTGCTGGCCACACCTCCCTTTCCCACTGCTGACTTCAGATCTTTCAGGACCGCCCACATTAAAGTGTTGGGCCAGTCATTGTCTTTGCCTGAGCCTGGAGCAAACCATTTCCATTGGCCATACCAGGAAGGCAAACGGGTTGATCTACCAATCAGTTGTGAAATCTGCCTGGAGATGAATTTTTAAAAAACACACACTGATCTGACCAGGTTTTAGAGTAAAAAAGGCTGGAGTTTGACTAGAGTCATGTGCCCCCATTTTCAGAAAAGAGATGAGGAGACACACTGGAACTAGGACTGCCAAGTCAGAAGCATCCCAAACTCTGAGATTTTGGGGGCAGGCCCTAGTGATATCATGGAGCGGGCCCAAGAGATGTCATTAAGCATTACACATTAAGCATCAACCACAGTTGTTCGGTGCATATAATTAAAATAAAAACATTTTTCTGATTGAAAATTAAGATAGAAATCTTAGCTAAAAGATGGAGCCTGGGTAGGGAATATTTAATCTAGCCTACTTGCTTCTGACAAGAAGGTTTTGAGTGGCCTCAGGCCAGGCCAGTCACCAGAAGGCCACTGTAGGAAGAAAGGAGCCTAGTGTTGTGAAGATGTTAGATGGGAGCACTCGGGAGTAAAGATGGATGCCCCCGAAGAGCTGCAATTCTAAACACACTTACTAAGGGACTAAGTCCCATAGAACTCAATAGAACTTATTCTCAGTAGATATGGTTTGGATTGTGTTGTTGGTAAAGCTTGACCAGGGATCTTCTGCAAATATATCCATATCCAAGTAGGGTTGGCAACCCCCTGCCTGGAATGCCTTGCTCCTTCTTTTTAACATGGCAGCTCCAAACTTCTTTACAGATTTGACCCTTCACTTCAGAAAGAGGTTTGAGAAATGAGTAAGAGTAAGATGATTCTCTACTCTTTTCTGTCTCTCCTGTGGGCTGCTATAAACCCACTTTGACAGCCAATCCAATTCCAGTGAATAATAATTGACAGAGAGAAAACACACATGGTTTGGTCTACCTTCATAGGCAGCAGCTTGGGAACAACAACTATTGCAGCCACGTTGCCCAGTATGTCAATTCTCTTTTACCACTATTGCGCAAGAAACAAACTATGATGCTAACAAGAAGGTGAATCATCAGTGGGTTTAAGGGGGATGAGCGGAGCACATGGAACCACTGTTATTACTTTTATGGATGAAATGGAGTGAGCATAAAGGTAAATGAAATGCAAATAGAAATAGAAAAAGAAAAGATAGTGATGATTTCCTAAATGCAATACCATACCAACCAAAACAAGATTCCTATGAGTAAGGCACAAAACTCAACATCCCAGACCAGTCAGCATTCCTAATGAAAAATCAAAACTAAAAAAATCCTAGCAGTCAGTTAACCAAAGCCACAGAAATCCCTATGCAGCACAACCTGACCCGGGGGCTGCAGTTAGTGCAGAATGCTGTAGCATGATGCTGACCTGAGAGAGACCCTATCAGCACATAATACCTCTGCTCTGAAATCCACTCTTGTAAGAAATCAGTCCTTTAGTGTGTCAGCACCTATGCTTTGGAACTCCCTGCCTATTGACATTAGGAGGTGCCTTCATTGTACTCTTTTTGGCACCTGCTAAAAACATTTTTGTTTAAGCACGCCTACCCAGATATGTAGAAGCTATTATGTCTTAATCTATTTTTAATTCATTGTTGGTTTTTATTATTTTGAATATTTTAAATGCCTGTCTTTAACTGTTTTTGCCAATAATTTTATTGTTTTAATTCTTTCTGTAAACTCCTTTGCGATTTTTTACAATAAAGTGGTATATAAATGTTGTAATTAAAATATATAAATAAATTTTAGAGTCACTGTGGCTCTTGCATCTCTTTCCATTTTTAGAAACAAAGGAATCTGCCCAACTCAGGCCGTTTGGTGCCATCTAGCTGAGTACTGATGACATGGACTAGCATTGGCTCTCCAGGATTCTAGGTAATAGTCTTTTCCAGAAATTGAATTTTGGACCTTTGCATGCAAACAGGTGCTTTAAACATATTGTGTGGATCTACTTAATAAACTTTGCCTGCATGTAAATCATTTTAATTATTTTTTTAAAATGGAAATGAGCTCTAAAGTTTACTGGGTGACCATCGGCTGCTCACAATCTCTCAGCCTAATCTGTCCCTCAGGATGAAAACAGAGGGGAACCATGAATACCCAAAGAAGAAGGGCACACTGAAAATGTAGAGGAAGTAATACTGTACAACCATAGTGTGAAATCAGATATTTATCAGGACATAGTATGAAGAAATATTTATATAAGCATGACTATCAAACATGTTTATTATTTACACAACCTGTAAAGATATTTATAGTGCAATTCTATGTTTGTTTACTCAGAAGAAGGTTCCAAAATATTCAGTGGGACTTGCTCAAACAGGGAAGAATGCACAGAACTGCAACCTCAAGTGATAAGAAACTTCATTCACTCAACCCAAAATTCTGAATCATGCCACTTTAAGCTGTTTTGCAATTGTTTATACTTCTTTTTATGGCTATTGGATTTTAAATGGATTTATTTCTTATTGTGAACTGCCTTGGTTTCCAGACTGGAATCCTACCTCACAGGGTTGTTGGAAAGAGACCACACACACACACACACTGGAGATGACTGTTGCACGGGTGAGACTGTGCTGGGACCATCAAGGGGCAAGCTCTTCCACCTGCTTTACCCCCTCACCCCTGCTCTTAGTGACATTTTTCTGGGGATTGTCCTTTGCCAGGGAGATGAATGCTTTTGGTTTTTAGTTGTTATTGCTCTTTACAAATGTTAGGATTTTGTTGGTTTAAATTTTTGTAAATTGTATTTGTATTTGTTTTTATTTTGTATTTGTTTTTCTATTTGTGTGTAAGCCGCCTTGGGGACCTTTTTGGCCAAAAGGTGACCTAGAAATAAACCATAAAATAACAGATGTAAAAATGCATAAACCACATATAATAGTTTATTGTCAAAACCAGTTGGTCATTGCAGAACTTTTTTAAAAAATAAAATCAGTATTAGTTTCCTACATAATAAAATCAGTAATACCTATGAAAGCCCTGCCTAATTGCTTTAAAAACAGGATCAGAGGGGGAGAGAAAGATTTACTACACAAACACAATTCTTTGCTATGTTCACTCAAAAGTCCCATTAATTTACAGCACACTCCTAACCATGTCTACTCAAAAGTAAGTCCTATTGAATTCAATGTGGTTTACTCTGGGTATGTGGGATTAGCATTGCAGCTTTACTCCCAGAAAAGCAAGTATGGGATTAAAGCTTCATATTGGGAAGGTTTTCAAAAGAGTGCCCTCTTGAACAGCCCAGGAAAATTTAAACTTGTTTGACTCCTGCACACAAGAGAGAGAAAAACTGAAAGCCATATACTTACTCAGTTGATGAGATTTTCAGAAAAGCAGGAAAAAACAAGTTTTCTGACTTGCAAAGGTCTCTATTTACTTCCTTGTGAATCACAACCCCGACTTCACTTATTGGCTACAAACCTGAAAGGGCAGGATTAGAGCAGCCAGCTACAAGTTTATTTAACTGAAGGGGGAGGTTGACGTTTTGGTGTATATCTCATGAACAAGACCACCTAGAAATTTAATTTTTAAAAAAATGAATGCAGAGTCTGGAGATTAAGCTGACTCACCCAGAGACCAGGAGAGCACTCCAAAAACCCATAGTCTCTGGACCAAAACCGGACACCTGGCAACCCTAATTGGAACCAGCACAAAAGTGAGGGTGTTTCTACTCTCAGGCTATGAACACAGTAGTTGCCAGGGCAAAGTGTTTCCATTAGCCACACCTGGAGGGGGAGTTGGGTTGATCTGCCGATCAATTGCAAAATCTCTTTAAAGTTGAACTTTAAAAAAATGCACTCAAGCTGCTCTCACCAAGTCTTAACAGTGAAAAGGGGCAGGGTTTGACTAGCATTGTGTGCCCCAGTTTTCAGAAGAGAGAAGTGGAGATGGACTGGAATTGGCAGAACAGTGAGTATGTTTCTACCCTCTGACTACAACTGTGGCATAATCAGTAAAATTGTAGCTACTTCAAGAATCATAGAATAGTAGAGTTGGAAGGGGCCTATAAGCCCATCGAATCCAACCCCCTGCTCAATGCAGGAATCCAAAGCATTCCCAACAGATGGCTGTCCAGCTGCCTCTTGAATGCCTCCAGTGTCGGAGAGCCCGCTACCTCTCTAGATAACTGGTTCCATTGTCATATGGCTCTAACAATTAGGAAGTTTTTCCTGATGTCCAGTCGAAATCTGGTGAAATCTGGAAAGGAAGCCATGCCAAAAACTAAAGATCAAGTAGTACATTGGTTGCACTTGCACATAATGTCAAACCATGGTTTAACACTATCTGAATGAGCTGGAATGAACCTGAGTTGTCTTCGGCTCCCTTGCTACCCTTCCCCTGTTGTCCTCCTGCACAGCTGGGAGACAGATTTTGCCATTTCGTTTCACTTTCACAGAATCTCACTTTATTGTGGTATACGAACCACAGTTCATGGTTTTTCATAAACATTGGCTGATTTAAAAAGCCACCTTGGTCTGAGGTTGTCTTGTTTCCATTATGTGATAAAAGAATGAAGCAGATAGAAGACTTTCTAGAAAATATTAGCTGATTTTAGAGACAGGCAACGTGACAGCGAAGTGTGAGATATGACCACACTTAGAGCCATCACTTTCTCTTGATCGTGCAACTACACATAACACACACACAAACACACCCTTCTCTCTCTCTCTCTCTCTCTCTCTCTCTCTCTCTCTCTCTCTCTCTCTCTCTCTTCTCTCTCTCTCTAAATGCCAGATCAGAGGAATGCTTTGCCTTTATGGCCTTATAAGCTTCCTTGAGGCATTTGACTAGTCATGGTTGCAAACAGGGTATCAGTTCAGATGGAGACAAGTGACTTTTCCTAAGCCACAAACTGGATACAAGGCAGAGGATACAAGTCCCCCCAAACACCAAACCACTCCATTGACATTACATTTACTGCCATAATGCAATGCCCATTTCACAAACAAAACCATTTAATTTCCCATCCAGAGCATTACAAATTGATTATCCTTGAATTAATTTACCTCAATTCATTACCTCTCAGATCACACTCCAATTAACTCCTCTTCAATCAATCCCCAAAGGATTAATTCCCACTGTGCCCTCCCAAAAGAAAGACTAACCCCCCCCTTCATATCCAACAAATGCAGTGCTATCCTCTTTTCTGTCTGCCTCCTATTTAAAGAGGTAGAAGGCAAAGAAGGTATGCAGGGCCAGAGAAGTTTCTGTACAATCTCCCACCTATATTGCTTCCACAGCCATCCTTCATTTCTCCCAGCAAAGGTGCCAGGTCAGCACTATGTGCTATTCTGCAGTGGTGGGCAACCTCAGGGGAGAGCCTCTGTTCTCCACCGCCCAGAGAGCTTTGGCTATGGGGTGGTATACAAGTGCAATAAATAAATAAATAAATAGTGGCACACTAGTACCAGCATTGACCCAACAACAATAACAGCTGGTTGTACACATGCATCTTGATTTTAAGCTGCTGGATTCCTTAATGGTGGATAGCGCACAGTAAAACCATGAGCTATAGGTACTTTAAAGACTACTTGAAGCACACAACATAGCCCTAAACCTTAGTGATTTAGTTCTCTTTTATTAATTTAAAGATACCAGTTTTTAAATTTATTCATAGAATGGTTGGAAACAGTAGGAAGGAGGAGGTTCCCTGCCATCCTCTTGAGCAAAAGGCTCTTTTGGATCCAGTTGCACATCAGAATGCTTGTGGGGATTCTGTTAAGACCTGTGCACTACTGTTGATGAACATTTGCAGCACACACCACATGGTTTTTCCTGAAAGAGCTATTAAGATGCCAGGCTTCAACACAGTATGAGTTTTAATAACTAAGTTCAAGCCCCCTGAAAACTCTGTTTTATAAATGAAAAGCTGACAATCTCTGAACTGCACTGGCATAGGTAACAATATAATGACAGTATAAGTGCCTAAAATGAATTCTGCCCCTAGCAGCATTACCTTTTCTCTTTGGTTTCTGCCTGTTTTCAAATATCATCTGTAATTTAAGTCCAATATTTCTCATTTGCAGCCACTAGGTGGAAACAGCGATTCATGGAAGCAGAGTTGAGAGGAATTTCTTTTGAAAAGCTGCATCACATAATCCTACTTAATGTTATTTTATTTCCTTTTTTATTTTAGACAGCCCCAACATAATTGCTTCCCCCCCTAGATATCTCACAAAGAAGTAAAATAGAACTCCTTGTGTCCCAGATAGTTGTCAACCCTTTCTTTTTTCAAGCATGCATCCAAAGGACAAGGCAAGGCGAAAAACAAAGTGACAGACTTTTTACCCCATAATCAGTAGGTATGCAATGAATCACTTTTGATTCTAAAAAAGAAAAGGAACATTGACTATATAGTTTCATCTGAACTTATTTGGACTGCTGTGAGTTTGACTATTTTCTCTCATATCTTTATAGTACACTGCTTAGATATCCTTAGGGAGGAAAAGTGGGATACAATTGATTTTAAAAGAAATAACTGTTACCTGATATTTTATCATCTCTGACTCAGTAAGGACAATCCTCAGTCCTTATCCTATGCCATGGAATTTTATGAGTAAACTGGGGAAAATAAAGGTATTGCACAGTTCTATATATGCACTTAGCAGTAAGTCCCACTGTGTTTAATGCCCTTGATCTCAGAAAAGCATGCATAGGATTGCAGCCTTCTTTCTATTTTCACTTAATTAACTTGTTTGTGGCAAACTCCACAACTATTCAGAACTGGGGCCCAAAATGGGGTTCATTATAAACCTATGTGCTGTCTAATAGTTTCAGTAGCATTTGACTCATGAGTAGACATTATTACACCTAAATATAATTCTCTACTGAATAATTATGTTTATCAAAAAATCAAAGAAATGAGTAAAGATAAGTTACTAAGCTCTCATTTAACACAAAGGGTTGCACTACTCCAGGGCTTCAGCTTATGACAATTAGAGCTGGCAATACATTACAGTTATTTTTTGCTTTCAGTTGTAAATGTAATAGGATGGAGGCTATGGACATGACCTGCTATGGCCATGCCCCATAAATTATGTGCCACAGTTGAGCCACAAAGCATATTAGCCATAGTCAGACTATGGAATCACATTTCAAGAGCTCCACAAGAATTAGAGACACTTTGGCTGCTTTCACACTGCACTTTTTTCCGTTATTCTGAGGATTTCTTACCTGGTAATTTGCTCATTATATTTGATCTTTCACATGACGCACAAGCTAGCTCCAGAATTCTAGTGGAATGTAGTGGAAGTTTAGCACTAATTTCCATGATAAATGATACCAGATATAATCCTTTAGCAAGGCTGGGAACCTGAAAGATTGCAGGAGTTTATTGCTAGCTGCAGCTGCTCATGTGACAGGCATCCCAGCATGCAGTGCGTTCCCACCCTTTAGTCGTGTGGGTTTTTGTTTTGTTTTTTGCCTGATGAATGTTGTACCGGTATTCCGGCATCGGTGCAGATAGCAGCAACATTTCCCACACATACCCATCTTGATACAACTAAAACAATTAAAAAAGTCAGATCCTAAAGGGAGAGGGCTTTCATGGTGACGGGAAGAGATCTTAGACCTCCTACACAGTGAGGAACAGTGTGCATGGGTGAGGGACGAAAACAAGCCGTGTGAAAAAGCTGCTGTTCCTTAATGCAACAGGTACTGCAGTGTGAAAGGGATTTTAGAAATCCGGACAGAAGCACTACCTTTTTAATCCGTTAAACTAACTCAATCAGCCCCAAGTGTGAAAGCACTCTTTGCCCAATCAGATGGTATGGAAATCATGAAAATGGAAATGGACTGCCTTCAAGTCCAGGGTTTTCATGTTAAGCAGTATTCAGAGGGAGTTTACCATTGCCTCCCTTTGAGGCTGAGAGGCAGTGACTGGCCCAAGGTCACCCAGTGAGCTTCATGGCTGTGTGGAGATTTAACCCTGGTCTCCGCATCACCCTTTCAATCTAAACATATATTGTTATTATTTAACTATACTGCTGCATGAAGTGAGCCATTAGCCTTTAGTCTTCAAGAAGGTTAATCACTCCCTGGAAGGGACAGGTGAGAAAATTGATTCAGTTCGCATTCAAGCCAAATCTATCAAATTTGCACTTTCTAAAACAATATGAAAACCAAAACACAACAATCCTTCAAAATTTGCACTTATTCGAATTATGCAATGCAGTTTGCCAGCCAAACAGTGTTGATAAAAACGCATGTTAGGGGAAAGTATGTGCATAAAAATGAATATATAAGTGAAAATAATGTACAAAAATTCATTATATGACAAGAAATTGCTTGCAAAAATCTGTACATTACTCAAAATTGCCTACAAAAACCTGTTTATTAGGAGGAATTCACACTAAAATGCTGCAAATTTTTCATGAGGATTAAAAAAACCCATGCAAATTGCAGCAGAAATGTGGGGAACTGAATTAAGACTGGAAAAATTAAAAATGGAGAGAACCGAAATGGACAGCCTTTCCATCCGTGCTCTGGTAGGGATGTGATCCGTTGGCCGGTAGTAATGCAAAAACATTCCATCGATCTAACAGGCTGGTATCGATTTGACTTTGATATTGATATTCATATTGATTATTGGAAAGGAAATATATATAATTCTAAAGGAAATATCGCTATTTTGAAACTCAATTATTAATAAATGAAAGGAAATATTGATAAAATTATCATTCTTAATATCAATATTTTAGAGGCAGATATTTTTAGAAAAAGTAATCCATTTGCAAAAATAGCTGTGCAAAATCACTACATAAAAATCTAATCTGCAATGATAGAGAATAAGCAAATTAATGGCAAATATGGTACCAAATTTGAATTGGGTGGAATGTTAGCACATCCCTACTCCCTGGCTGGAATGGCTCAATATGTTCTGAAATACTGCAGCCTGCACTGTGGGCTGCCCTTGGCCAGGTATTGTCCCTGGGAAATGACATTATATATGGAAGAACCCACTATTACAAATGATATGGAATGGACCATAGAAATGTTGTGTCCTAATAATTGCTTCATGGAACATCTAACTCCATATCTACTACTGGGAGAAAGGGTGGGATATAAATCCAATAAATAATAATAAATAATATCTGTGAAGATGCAGCTGTCTTGAAATATCTTATTTTATAAATTAAAGCTTAGGAGAAATCAAAGCTTAGGGGAACATTGCCCTTGTTAGAGGTTAGCTAGAAATGAAGAAAGAGTTCAACACCACTACCATCAAATGGCCAAAATGCAACTGTTGTCTCTTGAGCAATAGAAATGATGGAACTAGCCTGCCTGAAAATTGAAAGGAAAGAAATAGAATGACTTTTTTTTGTCATACTGAGGAACAATTAAACAACAGACAGTCTGGAAAAGCATGGCAGGTAGGGAAGGATTCAGAGGAAAGACAGCTTGGCATGTAGAAAGACAGGTAGACAGTTGAAGAAACAGGAGAATGTCACAATGCAGCCTTGTGCAAGGCTAGTTCATGTTTGTGGCAAGTTGCTCAGAATATAAAGCTACACAGAAGCAGGTGGAGTAGGTCTGGGATTTGTGTCACCTGGCCCTTCGTTCAGCAGCTCTGGCTTCTGATATAGACCGTTTGTCCTTCCTGCCAACTCACCAGCATAAAATATACTTCCCCTTGCTCCCATACTTGGGTTCAATAATTATAATGCTTCAAAGAAAATCCCAGTGCAGTAAGCTAATGAAGTCATTTTTTCTCCCTTTGTCAGAACATTCCAGTGATGAAAGGGGAAGGGCTGTGGCTCAGTGGTAGAGTACATGCTTTGCATGCAAAAGGCCCCAGGTTCAATCCACAGCAGGTAGGGCTGGGAATGTCCCATGCCTGAAACCTTGGACAGCTGCTGCCAGTCAGTGTAGGCAATACTGAGTTTGATGGACCAATGGTCTGACCCAGTAAAGGCAGATTCCAACTGTTTTTTCTCCCCATTTTCTAAAGATGTTGCAGTTTGTAGGTTGAATTCAACAACAAACAAGATACAAAAGAGTTAAAGGAATGAAGCTTTTTTAAAACTTAAAATTAAAGCTGATGCTTCTGTCTTCTCTCAAGTAACAATTACATTGTTTTAAATCTCATAATGAAATAAAATGAAATACAATATGTAATCTGAACATGATATCCTACGTAATAATTACCTTGGTGAACATCAGCCCAAAACAGCATGCTTCTAATAAATAGGGAGGGGAGGTGGGAAATAGCAGATTTGCATACTATTACTGACAAGAACAAATCGTGTTTTCCTCATACATTTTTCTTCAAGAATATTGTGGCCCATTTGCATTATTTATCTTTGTCAGAAATAGGTTACCATGATCAAAGCAAGACCTTTTTATTTCTTTCCTCTCTTCAGCTCTTCGGATTTTTTCAATCCTGCTTCCCTTCCTAGCGCTCTACTAGACCACCACTGTTTAATTTTGTAAAAGCTGTTGCAACAGACTATATCCCTGCTACACTAGTTCCTCTGTGGACTATCTATTAGCACCAAGATATGGTACTACTAATACCAGATCAGGGCAGCCTCAGCATTGTTTTTATATTACTATGCCAACAGAAGAGACAGAGCCCTGCCCCTGAAGAGCTTACGTTCTACATTTTGACAGTGGGAGAGACAGCAAAGGGAGGAACAAAAGGGAAGACATGTCTAATGAAAGATGGAACAGTACAAATGTAGGTATGCATACTCAGGTTGCTTCCAGACAACCTGTTTATTGAGCTTTCAGCCCAATTTGGCATTGACATTGTTGGCTATTTAATGAGCATTCATTCTGATTTGTTTGCGGGGAGATTAGAAGATGTTGCACCAAAGCAAGTATTATCTCAAACTGTCCAGTGGATTTCCTCATTGCATTCCTTATTGCAAAAAGTCTGACCTTTTGGGGAAACAGGCTTGTTGCACAAGACCTCTCAATCAACTATCATGGTGCAACTTGAATTTGACAGTATGTGATTGAATCCTGCCCCCAAATAGTGACAGTCTGGAAGCACCAGTGCAATGACATTGCATAACGTTACATGAGTTTTCATCATATTCAGGCAAAGTTAGTTTTACATGGAGAATCATAAAGGAGGTTCCCCTCAGGTGGCTGACTGAGCTTAAAGAAAGACTTTAAGAAATAAAATGGAAGAACTGAAATAGTCTCTCCTTATAATGTAACTTTCAGATTTATATTATTTCACAGACTGTAATAGTAAATAATAAATAATGTAATATCCTATTTTTTTTCTTTTGGTAAGCAACCTGGTGGCATTTTGCCACACATTGATATACACTAGTCCTGCAGATTTGACATTCTCTCTCTCGTTGTCACTCAGCCTTTCTGGATGAGAAAGTGAAGACCTATGTATGTCATGCACATTAGGTGACATTGTCAGCCTCTAGGGACAGGTATTGCCCACACAGTTTATTTTTACTTTGCCCAATGTCTTTAAGAAGGAAAGCAGAGGCTGAGAGAGAGAGAGAGAGAGAGAGAGAGAGAGAGAGAGTTTCCCCTCACAAAGGTATCATACAGGATTGTAGAATCACTTGACTGGAAGGGCTATAGTTCAGTGGTGACAGAGCACATGTTTGGGTTGTAGAAAGTCCAAGGTTAAATCCCTCTCATCAGGTAGGACTGAGAAAGATTGTTGAAACACTGGAGAGCTATTGCCAATTCACTGCAGACCATACTGAGCTGGATGAACCAATAGTCTGGCTTGGTATAAGGCAGTTTCCCGTGTTCCTAAATCCATTATACTTACAAACCACACTCAAAGTAATGGAGTGAAGCAACCACTGTGCAAGTTCAAGCAGCAAACACATTATAGGAAAGGCAAAATCTCCCACAGCCCCTCCACTTGCATTCCAGTATACAAGTTTCCTATCTCACTTGCAGCATCCCCCAATGACTGGGACTTTATGAGTGAAGATTACTTTCGTAAAAGTGTTTTTGTTTCATTTTGTGCATCCGCCTGATAACATCACACCAACCTTCAGGCAGAGTGTTCAAATGTATATGTTTTTTCCAGTTAGAAATACTATCTCAGTGCAGAAGAAATCATGTTGAATGCTTTGATCTCTATGGCAAAAATGGATATTGGTGAGCAATAATGCATGCCGTTAAGGTTGTGCTTCTTTGAAGAACCATGACAGCATATCTCTACAAGATTATTTAAATAAAATACTACAGATGTGCACTGGCCTCAAGATCTGGTTCAGATCCATTTATGGCACTTCAGGAAGCAGCCTGCCTCATCCCAAAGAACTTTATGGTCTGCCAGATTTGACTTCGGATCTTTGTGAAAAGCAAAGCTGCTTCCCTATTCACTATCATAGGTTCCTTTCTGGCTTTGGACAGAAGTGGATTAAATATGCATGCAGAGTAGTCCTTCCAGAGTTGATTAAGCCTGCCAAATTACATGCAAATATATCAGTGAGCTTTTCTGCTGGGTGCCTTTAAATTCTGAGGCTGACGTGGACTCACTGCTTTTGTCAAACTTTCTTTGGCCAACCCACTCTCCTCTTGCAGGTTATTTTATTTATTTATAAAAATATCTGTATACCGCCATTCATTAAAAAAAATCAAAGCAGTTTACAACAATCATACATATATACAATAAGACCATGTACAAATTTAAATTCAGAAACCATATGCTAGCTATTACAGATATTTTCTGAATTGCCGGCATAAGCTTGGCAGCAAAGAAAACTTTCAGCAGATGTTTAAAGGCTGCAACAGAAGGAGACTGCCGAATCTCTATTGGCAGACCATTCTACAGGACCAGGCCGATGACACTAAACTGCATTTTACATTTCACCAAAGTGACTACTTTACACTTCACTTTACATCTCACCAGTGCAATTCGTGATTTGGGTTGGTGTTGGAAAAGTCTCCTCTCCATAGTTGCCTGCCTAAGCTGTGTCTTCTCCTGCTTCTTTTGGGGGGGAAGCTTGAGACTAAGAGGGGGGCGTCTCACTTTTCTCTCCACCCCAATCGCCCTTCCTGCCAAATATCTTGGACTCTGCCTCTTTCCCAAGGAAGGACTACATGTGTCTGCACAATTGTGTTCTAAGGCTGTCGGCAGCATAGCATCTTGGAACCTTCCCCCTGCTCAGCTGCTTCCTCCAATGCAGGCATATGGCATAATTGGAATCCACTGCCAACTCAAAGCGATCCCAAACATGATCTGTTGCTTGCTCCCACTACTGGTGGAGGAAGGGGGACCATCTGTTGCTGTGCATCGCTTCTCCTGTCTGCAACAGTGAGGGTGTGTTTGAGTTCAAAGAGAGAGGGGCTCAAATGGGCAGTGCTGCAGGTGCCAACGCCTTTGCCATTCTCACTTCCAAACCCACCAGTAGAGTACCACATGGTTTGCCATCACCATGGGGACATATATGCATCATGATGACACATCATATGGGACAGGTAGGGATGTGTGCATGAGACAATTTCTGCATAAACAGTGAGTGTGATAAAGTAGTAATACAGACAAAGATTAAGTGATTCACTTTTGCAGAGACAAAGAAAAAAACATACAACCGGGGGCTAACTTGAGTATATGAGAGAAGCAGGCTGGGCAATAAATAAATAATAAAAAACAACTCAGTTTAACAAAATAAGATTCACTCTCAGTGTTTCAGACCTAGAGAAAAGAGAGGTCAAACTTCTACTAAAAATCAAAATACAGCAAAACTCAAACAACAAAAAAAGGATATAAAAATGAAATGCATGAACCATACAGCTAAGGCGCTTCAATAAAACTTTGCACAAAAGTACTCAAATAAAATAAATAAATAAAGGTGGTGGGTGTAATATATTATTGTGGATAAATAAAAAGCAATTGGAAAGCATTTAGGTAGGAGAAGGAATGCTTAGTCTACCAGAACTCTTGTAACCGTCCTGCTTAAGAGAGACAGAATTTGCCAAAGAACAATAAGCATGTGAAACAAATGCTTTTATTTCTGTAAACATCCCTCCCAGAAAGCACTGTGATTGTAGAGGCCAGGTAAAACAATTACATGTGATTAAAAGCTAGACCTGTCATTCACAATGGGCTATCTCTCCCCACCCACTCAACCAAGGACGTTTCTTGTAAGATCAGTTTTGTTTTTCACAAAACAAACATAAAAAAATGTCTGCAGTGCATTTTTGTGACCGAGTTGACAGAGCACCATGAGGCTTTTTTGGGGGGTGGGGGCTCTCTGCTTTGACTTGGGAGGCTTGGATGGTAGAGATCCTACCCTACCTTGGTCAAGCCACAAAACACTCTAAAATGTAAATGTACTGCCTTCAAGTCGATTCCAACGTATGGCAACCCTATGAATAGGGTTTTCATGAGGCTGAGAGGCAGTGACTGGCCCAAGGTCACCCAGCTTCATGGCTATGTGGGGATTCGAACCCTGGTCTCCCAGGTTGTAGTCTAATACCTTAACCACTACACCACACTGGCTCTCCAAAAACACTAAGGCACCCTGATTTGACTTGGGGCTTGGCACTTATATGAAACACCCCTATCAAATGCCCACATTTCTAATGACTGTCAAACAATTAGAAATGGCTGTTTATATGTTGAGAAGCAATCATGGTTATCAGGAGGACTGCTAGTGTTGTGGCAGAATTATTGCAAGTTCCAGATACCAATAAGCTTAAAAAATAAAGGAGTAAACTTCTACGCAATTAACATAGTCACAGGTGATACAAACCTAGCAATATTTTGGAGGAAATGCTACAAATTCAAAATTATTTAAATTAATGGGTGAATTAGGCTGATAACTAACAATGGAGTAAATGTGTTTGAATTTCTTATTTGCTCTTCACAATAAGGTCCCAGGGCAGGTTGCAACAATAGAAAAATACAATATTAAAATCAGTTACAGCAGACTCAATAGTGATAGCATGGGTAAGACATCACTCTGGACTATTGTATTCTGTTCTGGGCACCACAGTTTAAGGAGGAGGAGGCTGACAAATCTGAAAATAGCGAAAGGAGGTAAACCGCAAAACTGAATAAAGTAAGTAGCTCCAGCCTAGATAAAAGATGGCTGAACCTACTTAAATGTTTGAATCCTCAAATGGAGACTGCTCTATTATTATATGTTGTAGCTGTAACATATAAAGTAGCCCTCAATGGGGACACAATGACATTTACCCAATGTTTAAAAAGGATGCCAGATAGAGAACAGTTGTTCACACAATCCACTGAACCCCAGCGGAAAGTGACTATAATAACAGTAGGTTTTTGGTAATTGTTTTACATGCACAGCTTCAGAAGCATAAGGCCGTTAAATAAATGTGCAAAGCTGGGAGAGCTGTACATTTCAACGCCTTTTGTGAGCACACAGATTTCATAATGGGTGAGAAGATTCAGAATCTGCACATTTAAAATGATGACCCAATTGGTTCCTGGATGTCATCTCAACAACAAGGAAAACCTCCCCATTTCAGTAACAGGAGAAGCTACCCAAAAGAGAAAATGTGAAAGGGGTAGGGGGGTAGGGGGATTTTACTTATAGCACATTCCTACACTCTACATCTGAGATAGCACCCTCTCCTGGTAAGAAAGATGAGTTATTGAACTCACCAGGAATAGAACCAAGAAACCACATCTTCTTTGAGGAGCAAACAATGAGTTCTATCCAACAAAGTCATTGTGTGAGTGGAATAACTTACATTTGTGCAATGGAACTTCACCTTCCTCTCCCCCCATGCACCCCCCAAGAGCAGCTTTTGGGCTTCCCCAACCCTCTGGGTCATATGGTCAGGATACATGTAGGGGAAAGAGAGGGAAGGGAAATTCTGTTGCATGAGTGGAAGTTTTTCCACTCGTGCAGTAACTTCACTGGATTCACCCAATGATAATTGGGAAAAGTTATTATCATAATCACAGAAAACTATGAAACTTTAACAAATGAGAAGAACTGAGGAGATCAACACAGGGTACCCCTGTATGGGCTTGCCTGTATCCCTCATATGTGTATGAGCTGAGTGTGGACCAGCAAAATCCAGAGTGAATAGACCCTAATAGATTTGGAATATATGGTAGATAAAAACTTCCTTTCCTTTCTCAGGAAAACAGAGGCCATTTTCTATATCTGGAATATAGAAAGCAGTAATCTCCTCTGGGTGGCCTCTAGTTTGTTTGGAGTAGCCACACCTCAGGAAATGAGCACCCTTGGCAGGGCCGGTTCTAAAGGGCAGCCAGGTGGGGCACTGGCCTGACGGCCCCTTGAGCTACAGGGGGCCCCTCAGCTCCCCTTCCACAATCCTTGCCCCCCCACGCCCCCCCACTTACCTGTCTGCTGTCTTTTACCATTGCCCTTAACTAAGATGGCGGCTGCGGTTTCCCTAAGGTACTGAACCCCCTGCTGCCATCTTAGTTGATGGCAGAGATGCGTGCACGTAGCACGCATGTGTGCCATCAACAAAGTTGGTGGCGGAGGCGTCATCCCCTTAGGAAACCGCAGCCACCATCTTCATTAAGGGCAATGGTAAAAGACAGCAGACAGGTAGGTGGGGGGCATGGGGGGCCCACATGGGGGAAGGGGCACACACACACACACACACGCCAGGGCCCAGGGCAAGCTGATGCCCAAGGGCCCCAGCATTCCTGGAGCTGGCCCTGACCCTTGGCAGAACCCAGTGTGCAAAGGCAGAATCTGCTGAAAGCAGAATATCCACTTTATAATGTCTGATGAACAGACACTCCTTCAAATGAGAGTTTGAAGGGCATGAAAATACTTCCTCTCTAAACCATCCAGAGAGAATGGGAGGGCCATCTGGACTTGGTGCTTGTGCCAATCTTCTTCCTTGGGGTAGACTAGGATAGAGTAAAAGTTATGGAAAAAAAGAGAGAATTGACATTTGGGACAGAAAGTAGAACTGGAAAAGTGAGCTCCACCCTTTTCCTATGAAAGTTACAAAATTCATTATGAGGAAGCAGCATGACAAGCTCCAAGAGGAAGTAATGGCCATCAAAAGAACCATCTTAAGCATTTCCCTTGGAAGATGGGACAACTGGAAATGTGGGCAGAGCATCTTTGAAGCTATTCCATGTAGAGATGAACCCTTTTGGTTCTCTGTGCTTTTAAAATGGCTCAGAGGCCCAAAAGGACTGCTACTGTTTAAGTTTGCATTCTGTTTTCTTAGCCACTTAGTGAACCTTGTAAGCTTTGTCTTGATTACTGACAGTTGGCCAAATGTGTCTGCAACACCCCAATATTTTAGCCAGAGTCATCTCACTTGAGATAATGGATCAAATTCTGTTTTGCAGTGTTCATGGAAAAATCTCCGAGCAAGACAAGTATAAGAGAGATCTTTATAAGCCCATCCTTGATTAACTTGGATGCCTCTGGTTCTGAAGCAGTAAGATCTTCCACCCAAAGATAATGTTGGGGCTTTCGATCCTCAGCTGTTGGTACTGCGTGGCTTGTTGCTTCATCGCAATGTCCACATCTGCAGGAGGAGGCATGCAGCTCATAAAGGATAGCAGCTTTCTGTAAATGAGAGCAGCTGCTGCCACAGTTAGCCCACATTATGTCAGGCACAAAGAAGTTTAAAATCCTCTTTTTTCTGGTCTTCTGATACTACCTCAGGTTAGAGGAACTGAAAATCATAATCACCACTTGTTAACTGATAGAATCCTCAATTCATATACCATGCTAGCAGACATGACTTGGGATAAAGACATAGAAACACAATTTTTATAAAGAGGGTCATAGATTTTGACATGGACTCTTTTTAGAGCCAGTGGAGCACTGGAAAATCTCTGTCACAAATATATATCTGTGCAATGAGGACAAGATTTTCCAATCTGAGATATTTTAGATAAATTCAGTATTGCTTATGAAGTGGTTATACAGAATACTGCATTGACTCCAATCAAAACATATATTTATAAAAGAGGAGTCAAACAATACCTGTGTATATGTGTGTGAAATCTACATAGTGAGAGAATTAAATAGAATTAGTAAACTACCTTTTGTATTTTTATTACATGGATCTAAAAGATAGAGTTGCTTGAAAATTAATAGGAACATTCTTTTGTTTCATTTTATACAGCACTGGAGCCTTCAGAATTAATTGTAGCCTTCTAATAAACACAATGATGTAATGACGTATTTAACATTACTGGTTTTTGTTTGATTCCAAATAAATTGCAGATTTTTTTCTGGTGTGATACTAAAACAATTACCATTTTGAAAAAGGATAATTAATCTGCAATTTTTTCACATTAGATCATATATCTCTAAAGAGGACCCACAGATTTGATAGTCTTCAGCTGCTGTGTATTTATTTTTCATTTTTTTCTACTGATGTACCGCCCCATCAGTGCTGACATTTAAATGAGTGAGTATTCAACACAAATGTGATCATTTGTACAGCATCCAATGCAGCCCCATACTGAGATGATTGCTTCTGGGAGCCATCCGTGGGTTCTCGAATAGAGGGGAAAAGCCAGGCAAAATTTTATCAATTTACATTTTTCTGTGATTAATTTTTATGCAAATAAGGGCCCGACCGTGCTCCCATCTCACCTGAATCATGCGGATCATCAAAGACAAATTGAGCATCACTTATTTAAAAAATAGGCTTTAAACTACTCTACAGCTGTGTTGGAAAATGCTAAGAGCAGGGCATGAACTTTTCCAATGTAACAGGGATAGATAAGAAAATGCCTCTTTTTCCTTTTTGTTATCCACAGTGCCACAAATGTAAATCATAACAAAATCCTAAAAATGTCTTTGGTTTGTAGCTTATATCTCTTTGTAAATATTTGATAACAACACACACACACATACAAAAACGAGTGGGAGGAGAATTCTCCCCAATACTTAATCAGAATGTTTTGCAAACAAACAAAATAGTCTGGCTATTGGTGATTCTAAAAACTGGTTTTTATTATATGTATAAAAAATAATAATTTGCTTCCATTATTAGAAATGTATGTTATATGCACACTCAGTTAAATTAAATAAATCACATATACACATTAAATACAGTACCTGTATTATATCATCGTTTTATAGCATTTAGAAGTGTGCTTCTAAAATATAATCAGTGTTTGCTTCTAAATGAAAATAATGAGAAAAAAGCCCATCTACGCAGCTATACATCCCAATCTTAAGCACATGTTCTTGTAAGTTGCATTTGTGCCTTTAGATGAATTACATATTCAAATTAGACAAGTTCTCATAAATTTTCACCCATTTATTTTGCAACTTCAAGAATGCAAACTAAGATTAAACATTTCTCTAAAATCTTAAAACTATTTTAAAATGTTTTCCTCTTACCAACCAAAGATTATGCAAATATCTGATTAAAATAGCCCCCTGAATTTTCAGTGTAAAAAGATCAGTGTAAAAACCCCAATATGTTGCTAATTAGACATGTGTATTGAACTTAGGGATGTTTGAAGCATTTGAAGCAAATTCCTGTTCAAAATGACTTCACTGATCTCTTCGACTGTTTAAATGTAGCAAAGTACATATTTAAATAATAATTAAATATACATTTAAATTTTTTGAGAGAAATACGCATTTTGATAGATATTTTGAGAAATATATGTTTAAATCTGTTTTAAAATATGAATTTAAATAGTATTTTGAGAGGATTGAGAAACATTGCAGGCTAAAGTGCAAATGGAATGCAACAATGGGTAAATATATGCTCAAGAAAAATGGGCCAGAAACAGAGATATTGCCCATCCCTAACTGAAATGTTGATTTAAACTTTGACAGTTAGCTCTGAAGTCAAATAAATATATTATGGCTTTCAGTCCTGGGTTCATATAATGTTCATTTTTATGTCATCAAAATCTATTGTGATTTATGCTGCTGACACATAAGCTCATGTATTATTGTAAAACACCAGGGATCTTGAGTGTGGCTGTGGGATTTCTATGCCACTGTAGTAGCTGCTGGAGGAAGAAGTCGTTGGCTTACTGTGCTTCAGTGTCACAAATGCAGATGGACAGAGCATTGTATTGGAGCTGCTATCACCAATGTGCATTCCGTGTAATGGGTCCAAGCCTGTGGAACTCCCTCCCAACTGATATTAGACAGGCACCTGACCCTCTTGATGAGCTTCAGGGGCATAACAAAGACTTTCTCATCACGGCAGCCATTTTAAGGTAGTGTTGAGTTTTATGATGACTTTTAATTGTTTTATTCTTTGTGACTTTTAATTGTTTTATTCTTATGTACACCACTTGGATATGCTAATGATTAATTGGCAGCAAAATGCCATAAATAAATATCACCAGGAATCAGTTACTCACGGTTATTCAGTTCCTCAGGGATCATTTACACCAACCTGATATTTTATTTAAATACTTTTAACAAATAATAGGTGTAAAATTGTTCCACCTAGGCTATAAAGCTTCTGACTCTGATCTGGTTTTTCAGTTTAAACTGCATTCAGAGTGCTGATTGCCACTTACTTGCTTGAAGACCCATGTATTTGATTGCCCACCTATTCAGTACCCATTTACTTTCAAGTCTGCCAGCCTTGAGAGCAATTTTAGACTACAGTCTTAGGCACTATTTGGAAGCAAGCTCCAATTAAATCAAGCGTGTGCTTAGGGCTACAACTTCACATCACAAGCTGAAACCCACTATGCAAAGCTGCAGAGATTACTACTGCTACTACTACTGCTACTATATTAACATTTATATCCTGACAGTTCTCTAAGGAGTTCATGGTGGCATACATAGTTCTCCCATTCCTGATTTTATCCACACAACAACCCTGTGAGGTAGATTAGACAGAGTGACAGTGACTGACTCAGACTGGCCTAAGGTCACCCAGTGAGCTTCATGGCTGAATGAGGATTTGAACCTCCCAGGTACTGGAATGACACTCTAACCACTACACCATCAAAGTTATTAAAAGCTATTAACATATTTTTATTTATTTGAATTCAGATCAATCTTCATGTTTATTTCTGTGAAAATTGGCACTACAGTTGTGACAATACCAATAGATATAAGATGTGATTGCCTTCTACCAACTTCAGTTGGTGGCCCAGCTATGCCCCTATCTGGACAGGGATAACCTGGCTTCAGTTGTCCATGCTCTGGTAACCTCCAAGCTAGGTCACTGCAATGAGCTCTACATGGGGCTGCCTTTGAAGACGGTTCAGAGGCTGCAGCTTGTGCAAAATGCAGCGGCCAGATTGGTAACAGGGACCAGACGGTCCAAACATATTAAACCGATTCTGGCCCGCTTGCATTGGCTGCATGTATGTTTCCGAGCTCGATTCAAGGTGCTGGTTTTAACCTATAAAGCCTTACACAGCTTAGGATCACAATACCTGATGGAACGCGCCGAACGCCTCTTCTGATACGAACCCACCCGTACACTACACTCAACATCTAAGGCCCTCCTCCGGGTGCCTACTGCGAGGGAAGCTGGGAGTCTGGCAACAAGGGAGAGGGCCTTCTCAGTGGTGGCCCCCAAATTATGGAATGATCTCCCTAATGAGATGCACCTGGCACCAGCATTGTTATCTTTTCAGCGCCAGGTAAAAGACTTTCCTCTTCTCCCAGGCATTTTAGCACGTGTTTTTAAATTGTTTTTTAAAAAAATTAAATTGTATTTTTAAATTGTTTTTTGTTTTTTTAAAATTTGTATATTTGTTTTTATTGTTTTTAATTGCTGTAAACTGCCCAGAGAGCTTTGGCTATGGGGCGGTAAATAAATGTAATAAATAAATAAATAAATAAAAATGGATAAGCCAGTCAGAACTAATAAAACATTACAGTGCAGTTAGGTATTAATAAATATTAGCAGCAGCCAATTCCTCAAAAGTACCAAGTGCAAGTAATGGCAATCAGATTTCTTAACAGCAGCCTTCTCCAAACTGGTATCCTTCAGATGACTCGGACTACAACTCAGCCAAGGCCTATAGTGGGGGATGGGGCAAATGGGGGCACTGCCTCCCCAGAGTTGTGCTTCAACACCCCCTTCCCTAGGATTTTTTGGGGAAATTGTATTTTTTAATTTGTGACATGACAGACAATAACAACCTCAATTGAAAGGCTGATAGCTTGATTTAAGAACAGGAACAATTTACGAATAGCACCCTCTGAAAAATTCAGTGCATAAGGCAGGGCAAGTGCACAACAAAAGCCTCACTTGGAAGAGCCCCAAAAGCAGAGCTTGGAAAAGTTACTTTTTTGAACTACAACTCCCATCAGCCCAATCCAGTGGCCATGCTGGCTGGGGCTGATGGGAGTTGTAGTTCAAAAAAGTAACTTTTCCAAGCTCTGCCCAAAAGTCTGCACATTCAAAACTTTCCCTGACTGAGGATGAATTTTTCATGAATACAGTCACCCTATAATTACACAAGTGAGCTGGAAAAAAACAGCCTACATAGTAGCATGACCCTTAAAGGATTAAATATTAGAACTTCGTATTATGGGCTGAAGTTAGACTCCACCCTTTGGACTTTTCCTTTGCTCGGCTTTTCAGTTTCAGTTATGCTGTCTATCAAGCCAGCACTAAAGATGAATGTTTGTCTACAGTAAGAAGTAAGAGTTTGTTTATTCTGCAATTATTATAATGAGAAGGATTGGGTGCTTATTGCTAGAGTGAAATAAAGAGATAACTTAAAGTGATCTGAAAAAATGGCCACCCTTTATTCTTTTAATTATACTCACAATCAGTGGCTATTTTTTCTTGTTTTCTTGATTACTTGATAGCAAAGGATGAAAACAGCCCTAGAGGAATAGAAATATTGCTGTGTACACTACAGTTAGCTAGCTGGCTGGCTGGACGCCTAGGTTGTACCTCAGGCCTAATTTCTGATTTTCTCAATATGTACTGCTCAGCAACCAGTAAAAACACACACACTGCAATTAGATCCCAATTGCTAAGTTTGTCCTTTATGTAGCAACCAGTTAAACAGTTTTCCCTTTATAGTCCAACAGGAAAGAAAATCTAAAGGCCAGGAACTAGAAGGAGGGACTCTCAAGGAGGAGTTAACAAACACATCCTATATTATTTAGTTTCTCTCTGCCCTTCCACAACTTGTATGGACAAGTTTGTTTTTCAGGTAAAATCTAAAACTGAGATGCCTAATACTGCATCAAAGCCCATCTCAGAAGTTCACTGTCTTTACCAAAGCAGTCCAGTTCATGAAGAATCAGAACACAGGGACAGACCACAAGTGAAAGGGGACTGTGGCTATAGGCAAACTCGAGCTTTTAAGTCTGGTATTCCTGGGGATCTCTCAAAAAAGGGTGAGACAATCCAACAGATTAAACTTCATTTATGTAAATGAACACACTCTCTGGATGAAGGACAAGTAAAGGGGAATGTCACTCTGTTTCCTTTTCCCTGGCCTGGCCCTCATGTCCTCTCCACCAGTTGGGGGGGGGGAATGGGTGGTACTTTGCACCTCTCCCTCCCAATGCCCCACCTAGAAATATAGTTGCCTCACCTAGAAATGTGGCTGCCCTACCTAACAAGGAAGGCTGGCTACTGGGCTGCATCAATCCCAATCAGCACACACCAGGTTGGAGAAGGCTGCCTTGCAGCTTGCAGCAGATATCTCACCATGTCCCACTCTCTTTCATATCCTGATGCAGTTCTACAGACTCCAACAGCAAGAAAGATTTCATGTCCAATCTCTTCCTCTATGCTAGTTTCTGTAAGGCTTGTGGTGGCTGCAGAGATAATAACTGCCCATTCTGGAAAACAGATGTGTTCAGTTTCCCCAGGGCAGGACTCCCCCCATAGCCTGGCTTCAGTTGTCATGCTCTGGTGGCCTCCCATCTGGACTACTATAATGCCCTGTATGTAGGGCTGCCTTGATGATGGCTTGGAGGCTACAGCTAGTGTAGAATGCGGCTGCTATGCTGGTAAATGGGGCAGCCCAAAGGGATCATGTCTCACCAGTCCTGAAAGTGCTGCATTGGCTGCCAGTGAGCTACTGGGCCCAGTTCAAGGTGTTAGTGCTAGCATACACAACACTAAATGGCTTGGGACCCATGTATTTACAAGAGCACCTTCCCCAATATCAACTATCTCGGACCCTGCAATCAGCAGGTGAGGCCTTGTTGTTGGTGCCACTACTGGAGGCTGCTCCATTGGTGTTGACCCATGGAAGGCCTTTTCAGTGGTGGTTTCCCACATATGGAAAGCCCTCGCTGGAGAGGTGCATCTGTTTTCCTCATTATTTTTTCTGAAATATTTTTGATTAACTTTTTATATAACTTGCAGAAATACAAACAGGAAACATGGAAAGAAACAAATCCAGTCTTAGAAGAGCTAGACTTTCAGGAGGAATTTTAAAGCATTCCTGTTTACTCAGCCATTTGATGGCTGAAAGATACTGTTCCTGGCAACCCTAAAATAATTGGCTGAGAGAACGTGATTGCTTTTAAGCTGTTTTTAGAAAGTTTTGTAAAAAAACCAAAATGAAATGTTTTAATGATATTGTTTTAATGAAGTATTTGCCATCCTAGATTCCTTTGGAAGGACAGCAGGGTATAAAGTGAATCACCATCATTTATCATCATCATCATCTTCCTGCAGCAGATGATCTCTCATATGTCCCACTGTCTCCAATATTCAGGTCAGTCCTTAAAGGCTCCAAAAGCAACAGGACGGCCGGCGGCTTCACCCCTCCTGCTGTGGGCGCCGCTGGGCGGCAGTGGCCGCGATGGGGCTCAGCAGTCTCTGGCTGGGGGGGGCCATCACGGCCGCTGCTGCCCAGTGGCACCCACAGCAGGAGGGGTGAAGCCGCCGGCCATCCTTTTCGGAGCAGGGGAACCGGCTCCCGGGGCTAAGAAGGAGCCGGCCCGGCCTGCCCTCCATGGCTCCTGCTGAGGCTGCGTAGGCCCCATCTCCTAGCAACCGCTGCCGAGACGGGGCCCACGCGGTCTGTCAGCAGGAGCCGTGGAGGGCAGGCCGGGCCAGCTCCTTCTTAGCCCCGGAGCTGGTTCTCCTGCTCCTGAAAGGACTGCCGGCGGCTTCACCCCTCCTGCTGTGGGCGCTGCTGGACGGCAGCGGCCGTGATGGGGCTCAGCAGTCTCTGGCTGGGGGTCCCATCACGGCCGCTGCTGCCCAGCGGCACCCACAGCAGGAGGGGTGAAGCCGCTGGCCGTCCTTCTTGGAGCAGGGGAACCTGCATTTCCATTCATTTCTGTGCTTTGCAGTGTATTGGAGGAAGGCTATAGGTAACTTCTAAACTAGATTATTGTTGGCCACAGACTAAACCTTCAAATGCCAATAAAAATGCAGTATAATATAATAATCTGGGATTAAGATGTTGTGTTGAATACCTGTTGAATGGGGAAGCTGATCTCAAAACTTGGCATTTCTGTAACATCTACAGCAAGTTGATGGCAATATAGTTGGTGTAAAAAGGTGACTTGCTGTTTTTAAACTTCCTGTAAGTGTATTCATTGGCCTGTTCTGTAAAAGTCTAAATAAAGGTAGCTTTATATACTATTTTCTGTATTCCGCATTTACTGTTAAATAAAAAGCCCTTTATACCTGTTATTCGCCTACCAAAACCAAATGGTCTGACACAAACTAGAATTTTCACTCCCAGCCATAATCATACATTGAAAAGACACCAGAAATCTCATGTTGTGTTTAATTACTCCTCAAAACATTTTAGTTGACCTCTCATACCTAACAGTGGAGTCATTAATCTATAGTATGTATCCTGAATGAGGCTTGGGAAGGGTTTGTGTGAAGGGGTATAGTTTTAAATGTGCAAAAATATTTTAACACTGATCTCCAATAAGGTGGTTTATTTGTTTTTTACCAGTGCCTTTTGAAAGTGTACACGTTTCTTTATAGGTAGGGCTGCAAACATATTGGAAATCTTAATTTAATCATAGTTCCTAGGAAGCTGCCATTTGTCCATCTAACTCTTGTCTACAGCAGTGTTCTTCAACCTTGGGTCCCCAGGTGTTTGTTTATTTATTATTTGATTTATATCCCGCCCTTCCTCCTAGCAGGAGCCCGCCAGATGTTGTAGGACTACAACTCTCATCATCCCCAGCCAATTTGCTAATGGGTATGGATGATGGGACTTGTAGTCCAACAACATCTGCAGACTCAAGGCTTCAGACCCAACAAGTAGTTGATGGTAGTTTTCCAGTGTTTCAAATAGGTTCTTGGCTGTACTGAGAGATACTGGAAACTGAACCTGGGCCCTTCTGCATTTAAAACGTGCTCTTGCTGAGCTTACAGCCCTACTCACCACCCCATCAGATTTTGCATATGGGTAAAAAACTTTCTGAAGCAAGAAGACTCCTTTTTAGGGGAAGCATATGTGTTGGAGTAGGCAGCCAGTCCCTTAATTGTCTCCCTGGGCTCCTGCGGGAGGAAGGGCAGGGTATAAATTAAGTAAATAATAGTTCATGGTAAGAAAAGGGGAATGTCTCTAAAGACTGCACTTGTCATCTTCAGTTTTTAGGTACTTGCATTAAATCTCTTAATCTGCTCATCAAGTAGGGTCACCTTTTTTAAGAAGTCAAACTGCATAGTCATGTAAAGAGAACAAGGCCAACTTTGTACAGTGGTGCTTATTCCCAGTAAGTGGGTGTAGAGTTGCAGGCTGAAGTATTTTTGCTGCATTAAACTTGAAAATACAATTTATTTTATTTATGTGTATTGTATCCTACTCATCATAGACCTCTAAGCAGCAACCAAATCTTAAAATCCATTAAGAGCAATTAAAACATATCCAGCAATGAGAACAGACAAAACAGCAGTAAACGTCACATACTCATAAAAGCCTGAGCAAAGAGGTGTGGTTTTTCCTGGTGCTGAAACGCCAATGTACTCTTGGATGTGGCTTAGTTTCCATTGGACAATGAGCCCCCAGTTCTCTAAGCTGTTTGGATGCACTATTCAAATGTTTTAAATGTACAAAGTAGAAAAAGAAATCCAAATAAAACTAAAGGATCAAAATTAGTTTTTAAAATTTGGGGGAATGTTTCACCTAAAAGGTGGCAGAAGGCAGGCCTTCCTAAAGTGGACTTTCCAAAGGCAGGGAACCACCACTACACAAAAAGCTTTCTTCATTTGCTACCTGCTGCACTACAAGCAGCAGAGGGATATGTGAAGAGGGAGGTGGATGGGCAGATGTATCCAAGAGCATCTAACATGTTCTAGGTTGGATTTGGAGAGGGGGAAGGGCAGATAGTCTTATCAGCTTCAACTGGTGTGCATCAAACTTGTATGCCCACACCAGTATTAAGCTGGCAAATTCTAGGGTGTCCTTACAACAGACTGTTAAGATAGATTTGTTCTCATACTGGAAAGAGTGAATGCAGAAACACTGAGGTGATATTTTAGCCAGGAACTTTACTCCTCACACTTAGTCACTATGCTACCTTGTTCATCCCCCTCTTCACCCCTTTTCTGTCTTACTTTGGAAGTAGTCCTTACTTCCTTATTCCTCAGGCCCAATTTGCTACAGTAGGTTTTACTTCATCAGGAATGAGTTGCACACTGTTCAGTAGCATCGGAATAACAGTTATAAAGCTGACTGATTGATTCCACATAAATACCAACCACCACCACCCATGAGAGTATGCTGCTGTCATTAAAATGACCAACAGGGTCCAGTCACAGGCATAGGTAATTTTATATTAAAATAAATTGTTATGTGCCTTCAAGTCAATTATGACTTATGGCGACCCTATGAATTAGTGACCAACAGCATCTGTCGTGAACCACCCTATCCAGATCTTGTAAGTTCAGGTCTTTGGCTTCCTTTATGGAATCGATCCATCTCTTAGTTTTTCCCAGCATTATTGTCTTTTCTAGTGAATCATGTCTTCTCATGATGTGTCCAAAGTATGATAACCTCAGTTTCATCATTTTAGCTTCTAGTGATAGTTCTGGTTTAATTTGTTCTGACACCCAATTATTTGTCTGTTTTGCCTAGAATGCCCTCCCTTGTCCTTAACATGGCTGCAACCATATCTACTCAGAAGTAAGTCCTATTGAGTTCTATGGGGCTTAGTTCCTTAATAAGCATGCTTACAGTTGCTGCCTTCAGGGGCATCCATCTGTGCTCCCATCTAACATCTCTGCAACACTAAGCTCCTTTCTTCCAATAATGGCCTGGCCTGAGGGCACGTAAACCCTTCTTGCCAGAAGCAAGTAAGCTAGATTAAATGTTCCCTAAAGGCGTTGAACTGTGACCTGGCAGACCAGGGTTCGAATCCCCACACAGCCATGAAGCTCACTGGGTGACCTTGGGCCAGTCACTGCCTCTCAGACTCAGAGGAAGGCAATAGTAAACGCCCTCTGCCTGAATACTGCTTACCATGAAGACCCTATCTGGGATCAACTTGAAGGCAGTCCATTTCCATTTTGCATCACCCTAAGCTTGTGAGAAAGAATGACCTTGTCACTTCAGATGGACCTAGGAACACCCTATTTTAGGTAAGATTTCTATTTTAATCTCCAGAGAATTTTTTTTTGAACGGTATGCTCCAAGCAACTGTTGTTGATACAATGTATCATGTTTAATGATGTCACTAGGGCCTGCCCCGTGACATCACTAGGGCCCACCCTGTGACGTCACTAGGGCCCGCCCTGTGACGTCACTAGGGCCCGCCCCCATTTTCTCAGGTTTTTGAATGGTTCCGACCTGGCAACCCTAGACATGACATATTTCAACAGGAACAGAGTTCCATAGACATGGTGCAAAAGCTTGAAAAGGCTCTGTCCCCACTTCACACCCACCAGCCTGATAGTTCTCACAGGCAGGCACACAAGCTGGGCCTCAAGGCTGATCTCAAAGGGCAAGGAGGCATGTATGGGTAAAGCTGATCCTTCAAGTAACCTGGTCCCCAAACATCACAAGTCAAAACTAGCACTTTACACTGGGTCCACAAACGCATCATCAACCAGTGTAAACAGTATTATATAGGTGTCACACGTTCAGACTGCTATATAGATGTCATTAGTGCATGGATAACTGAAACACAATCCATCCTCTCCAGATAGTTGGTTGTAATTGGTATACCAGCCAAAGCTGGTAAAAAGCACTCCTGGCCATTACCACAACCTGAGTTTCCCCAGTTAGCACAGAATCTAGCAAATCATATAGGATGCAATACATGAGCTAGTTACTACAGGCCAGTCCATCTGACAAAGATACATCATTACTCCCAGATACCCTTGCCCATCATAAATGCAGTGACCCGATAATCTCTTCACTAGGCAAAAATAACCAGCTCCAAGTAAAATATTTTCTATGTTACTGGAAGTAAAGAAATGACATATGTTTCTGTGTGATGTATTATGTCTAGGTTGGGGTGGGTGGGGGCACTGGCTAGGCAAGGAGTGCTGTAGGCCATAATGAGCATGAAAGAGTAGAGTTGCTCATGCAATAAAAAGTGCAAAGTTGCCCCTTAGCCTCTATGGAAACACCAGAGGGACAAACTAGGGCTGACAATTACTGAAACACCCTAGTGTTTTGATTTTTTTCATATATTGCAGCAGCATGACACATCATAACACTAGAGGAGCAATCCAACTGCTGGGCAACCGGTGGAGGGCCCCTCGGTGAAAAGCTCTGTGGGATCCCCCTTCCATTTGGGAGCCACTGTTCTGGCTGAACACTGGCTCCATTGGAAGACACACACAAGAGCCACCCAGAAAGCGCCAGCTCTGGCAAACAGGCCTCCTGGGAAGTAAGCACTCCCCGTAGGCCTGAATGGGAAATAAAATAAATTGTTTTACTGTTTGAAGGGAGATTGAGACCTGGGGGAGGGGTCTGAATGTGAGAAAGATATCACATAAGTCCCCCCATTTGGCTCCTCCCCACTACACCTCCAGAACATCCCATTTTCAGGACTTCTGCCAACTTTCACCAGGCCTTCATCCACCAGACTGGCCGTCCCTGGCAGTGCTGGGAGGCTCCTGGCAGAGCCACACCTCCGCCACATGGAGGGCTGATGCCAGCACAGCCGGGAGTCTCCCAGCACCGTGGGGATCCATGGCATCCAACTCACCCGAGCCTGGTGGAAGGTGAGTTGGATTGCACCCTAGGTTAACAGAACATTGCAACTAGTAATAATAATAATAAAAAATAAATAAACTAGTCCCTACGCAATCGTTTTGTACAGGATAAATGTAGAATGATCACACTACTAAATACACATATTTATGATCAGAATGAAAAATCTGCAAATTAATGATTATCTATTCTTTATCAGTGAACAGCTACATTGAAAGCAATTTTTAAAAACTCAGTTACTAAATTCTATATTTTATCATTGATATTGTGGAAGAAACTGAGTATAGTGATTGAAATCCAAAAGCTCTGAATAAAATAATCATAATATTGTATGACTGTCTCAACAGAAATATTTTAAGAAATAGTACTGGCATCACTAATGCTGCTAACTGACAGTGGCTTCACCTAGTACAGGTGTTACTTAGAAAGTCAATGGCAGTAGCCAGTTATATGAGAAAGCTCAGCCTTGTTTTCCACAGTAGTAAATTGGCACCTCCTAGCTGGCGGAAGGTGCTGCTCCCATTAGACTGATGTATTAAGAGTTCAAGGCAATGGCAACAGGAAGAAAGCAAGAGAACACATACATATTGGATAAAAACACTGGACACTGAAAGAAAATGAAAATAAAGGTAGAAAAAACATAATGGATAAAAGCAAATTATGAGAGTTCTGTGTGTGACATCATGTGACATCGTTGTTGTTTTTCTCTTGTTGAGGTACTGACCTTTCACATTAGGTGCATTTAAAACTGAAAGCTCAAAGGGAAATATTGCATAAAGACCACATTCTTTTGTTGCTGCATGTGAATGCAGTGACCCAGAAGAAAAGGACATACTCAAATGTCCTTAAATTTTTTTTATTAAAAACTATGTACTGGCTGCACTGTGGTTTTCCATCAAAATTATATAAAGAAAAGCTTCTAGGACATATGCTTAAAATAAAAAAGAGCATGTCAAAGAATGACCCTTAAATAAAGCTAAGATATGTGCTAGGCTACATGTATGAATAGTAACTACTTTTGTTATTTTATACATTTTGCTGAAATGTATCTGCAATTACATTTTTTTAATTACTTAAATTTATACCCCACCTTTCTGCATTCAGCGCCCAAGGTGGCTCACAACAAAGATAAAGTATGCAATAAAAATAGTTACATTAAAAAAATATAACCAGTACATAAAATGAATAAAACACAATCTAGTAAAACAGGAGCAATCAGTTAAGGCAACTTTAAAAGTCCAGTAAGGCAGCAGAAAAGAGAACAATTCAGAACTTGGGAAAATAAGAAGAGAGCCCTGCTAGATCAGATCAAAGGTCAAACTAATCCAGCATCCTGTTTCCTAACTGGCCAACCAGATGCCTATGGGAAGCTCACAAGTTGGACATGAGGGCAAAATTCTCTCTTGTTGTTGTTACTCACCAACTGATATTCAGAGGCATGGTTTCTCTGACGCCAGAGGAGGTATATAGTGGTACTAATAGCCATTGATAGCCTTATCCTCCACGAATTTGTCCAATCTCCTTTTATAGAGTTACCTACATTTCTAGCCATCATATCTTGTGACAGCAAGCTCCACAGTTTGACTTTGTGCTATGTGAAGTACCTCCTTACATTGGCTTCAGTCCTTCCTGGAGAACAGCCACAGAAGCTGGTGCTGGAGGACTTTAGTTCTACTCAAAGGACTTTGACTTGTGTGGTGCCCCAAGGTTCTATGGTCTTTAATATCTACATGAAACCACTGGGAGAAGTCAGTATTTTGGGATTCAGTGTCACATGATACCCAACTCTACCTCTGATTTTCACCTGCAAATCCCAAGGAGGTTGTGAAACTCCTCAACTGGTCTCTGGAGATGCTTTTAAAGAGGATGAGAGTCAACTGAGGCTTAATCCAGATGAGACAGAGGTGCTGTGGGTGAGGAAACTTGTGGGGTGATATGACTGATCCAGGATAGAGTTGCATTCCCCCTAAAAAACTAAGTTCATAGCTTAGGGATCCTACTGTGGAACCATAGCTGTCATCGGTGGCTAGGAGTGCTTTTTACCAGCTTAGACTGGTATGCCATCTATGACCCTATCTAAAAAGACCAGACCTTGCTTCAGTAATCCATGCACTAGT
This sequence comes from Rhineura floridana, assembly GCF_030035675.1. Lineage (NCBI taxonomy): Eukaryota > Metazoa > Chordata > Lepidosauria > Squamata > Rhineuridae > Rhineura > Rhineura floridana. Next base: position 130,883,247 of record NC_084481.1, on the reverse strand, counting down.
CCAGCCTTTCCCAACTAGTGGGCTACCAGATGTTGTTGGACCACAACTCCCATCAGCCTCAGCCAGCATTGCCAATGGTCAGGAAAGATGGGAATTGTGGTCCAACAACATCTGGTGGCCCACTATGTAGGAAAGGCTGAACTAGTCACATCCAGGTTTGACTACTGTTGGGTTACCTTTGAAGACACTCCAGAATGCTACTGCTCAGTTGCTGATTAGGGTAAGGTGATCAGAGTATGTGATACCAATTCTACTCCAGTTGCACTGGTCACCAATGCCTTTGCAGACTCACTTCAAAGCGCTGGTTTTAACCTTAAAAGCCCTAAATGATCCAGGGCTAAGTTATTGAAGGACTGTTTGAACATATACTAGTCTGGCTCAAAACCCTGCCTGTCAGGTCAATCGTGTTGGCAGGCACAAGAGATAGGTCCTTTTTTGTCATGGCTCCCAGACTCTGGAACTCTGTGTTGGAATTGCGGCTTGCCTGTCAGGGCAATGCCACTGCGTATAACAGGAATGAATAGAGTGAATAGAGACAGAACGCTAGAAGTGGTGAAGATGAATCTTTTACTGATCCAATAGCTTAGGTCAGATACAGATACACGATACATGAGCTCTCTCCTTCACATACATCAAATGCACCCCCCACACCCTGAGCTGTTTCTATGGCGTTATATAGCCTTGGCAGCTTTCCTGCCCAGCCACCTGCAGCCTTCGGTCTGCTCTCTGTCCTTGAGCCCCAGAGTGTGCTTTTAACCCTGTCCATGTCTTTTTGGAACACATCATATCTCAGCATTCTAACACTCTATGCTACAGATTTTTAAATAGGGTTTAAAAAACCATCTTTTTCTAACTGCCTTTTCCTAAATGCCTTTTCAACTTATCTGTGTTATAAAATATAGCTCTGTTTATGTCTTTTATTAGTCTTTGGAGGCAATCCAAACTCCCTCTTCCTGCCAGCAGGGTACATGGTGACTGCAGCAGAAAGGTGAGTCAGGACATTTTAGTAAAGAGGTATTAATGTTTTGGGGGTTTTATTCTTTAGTTTATTTATTAAATTTATTTATTTATTAAATTTATATACCGCCCGACTAGCAATAGCTCTCTGGGCGGTGGACATAAATGGATCAAGGAATAGGAGCCTAGTCACATTGATCTCTGGGAGACAGCCCTCACAATGACCTCAACTTCAGGCTCACCAGAACTGGTTCCCTGACCTCAGCCAGACATATGAGCTCCTGCTGGGAGGAAGGGTGGGATATAAATAAAACAACAACAACAACAACAATAATAATAATGCATTGACTAAGTTAACAAGGAATAAGGAAGGTTCTGAACTGAAGGTTTATCTAAGGAATAATCCCTTCAACTGAACAATAGCCCCCACCCAGGTTCAGGTTAATATAACACATACAGGGTAAGCAAGTTTCCCCCCAGAAATAGGAATTTACACTCATACATAATACCAGATTACATGCATAATCATTAGCTTCACCTAGGTAATGCAAATAATCTAGAGGAAATCCTTTCATGTCACTAGATCACTCATCTGTATCCCCTTCCTACTTAGATGCAAATCTATGAAACCCCTGGGTCAAATCAGCACCCTTGTGGTTACAATGATTTCCTGAGGCTTCACATCACTCTTTAGAACACTCTTTTGTGTCTAGCCACTGATTATTTTGGGAAAGACAAGTCTCAAGCCTCCACACGAGGCGCTAATTATGGGATGGAGTGCGCCCCAGGCAGTGATGGGAGGGAGGAGTTAGAATCCTCCCATCTATGACCCGGCTCTCGCAAGATCACCCCCAATCCTGGGCAGTCTTGCGAGAGCAGCCAAGGGGTGGAGCCAGACCCGGGCCTTTAAAAGCCCCAGTCTCCTGAGAGCCGGCCTCTTTCTTCGTGTGCCGGCTTTGGAGGAAGGACATCACTGGATTAGACTCTTGGAGAGCCACATCGAGAGCAAGGTCAGTATGGTAAAGGGCTTTATGGCAGCTGCTCCGTGGCTTCTTCCCTCCAGGAGCTGGCACTTGGTGACAGGCTCTGGACAGCCAGCAGGCAAGGTGGGGTTGTTATTGAACTTCATCCTGAACCTGGAGATTCGACTGCCATCACCCCCCCTGGATGGGCTCTTTCCTTGGAGCACTTGGGGGGGGGAAGCAGCAACCCAGCACCTAACCCCCCTCCTTTTTAGGCAGCCACCCTCACCTTCCCTTCCAGCTTTACCTGAAGCATCCATTACATGCAGAAGGATCCAAATGCTCTGCAGGCAGAGAAGGGAGGGCTTCCCCCTAGAGCATGTGGGGAGGCAATGGCCCACTTAAAAAAAGGCACTTTAAGCGGTCAGGCCCTCTCCTTCTTAGGCCACATACTGGCCACCAGCCTGCAAGAGTTTCTCCATCCTGGGCTAACTTTGTGCAAGACAGATAAAGTTTCTTACAGCTACTACTAAAATTGCTACCACTATTATTATCATTATTACTGCTGCCACTACTGCTTCTGCTACTACTATTGGTAATGTTATCGTTGCTATGATGGTGGTGGATGTGATTGTTATCAGAAGGGTAGTAGCACTGAAAACTCTACGTACTAGGGTGCTGAGCCACATTATGCTTATCAGTATCTAATCATCACCAGCATAAACAGGGCAGTGCTGGTAGGATCCCCCATGATGAACTACAGCAACATGACTGCTTTCATTATTATTATTATTATCATCATCATCATCATCATCATCATCATGCTATTACATGTATTGTCATAATTTACATGGATTCCTGCACTGAGCAGGGGGTTGGATTCATTGGCTGTATAGACCCCTCCCAACCCTATTTCCATTCACAATATCATGAGAGTTGGGCTAATGTTGGTACTAAAGCCGTGTACTGCCTGTGAGTACCAGGGTTCTCAGTTCATGCCTTGAATTAACATGTTAGTCCTGCAGTTTTCTTTCAGATGCCATGCCCCCCCTCAAAAAGTGCCACTACAGCCCGCAAGCCTTCCCTCTCACCTCCGCATAAGAAGGGTGTTGGGGGCAGCTACTACTGTCTCTCAGGCACCCACCTCACCAGATAACATGCCAGACAATGCAGCCCTCTGGCAGGCTTATGCAGGAGATGAGAGAGGTGGTGATGCAGTTGCAGGCAGAGAGCTGTCAACATCAGCCACCCCCACAGAGGTGGAGAATCCACTGTGGTGACCGGGGCAGGGCAGCAGGTGGCAGCCACCTCCCCAACACCCCAGAAACACCAGGGCCAACTCTGAAGGAGCCAGGATGGCACAAATCCTCATCCCAATCCAGGCACCATTGCTGCAGGAGAGGCCATAGGGATGGGTTGGAATCTGAGACTGAGGGATCATCAGGTGAGTCTTTTTCCTCGGATGAGGATGCACCACACAAGGGACTTACATACTGGAGATCCAGAGGTTCTATACCAGGGCTCCTGGGGTGGGCATGGCACAGATGTAAGGAATTGACCAGAATCACGGCCTCCCCAGGGGAGGTCTCGGGATGTAATATGGACACCCCATCCCAAGGGATGCATTGCCTACCAGTTAAGAACACGGATGACCCCGCAGGTGAACATCTTTCCAGCAGAGTCAGGAAAAAGATCCTGGATGGCCACGATGTGGACGTTTCCTCCTTAGATCAGAGGAGGAGGATCACTCTGACTCCAAGCACAAAAGGAGATGTAGGAGACATGTCGAGAGAACTTTCGACAACTAGGCACAGGGATACCTAATTTACATGGGGGTTGTACAGGCAGCCTACCCTGAGTGAGGCTGGCACCTATCCAACCATATGGGTTCTATTTATATGGCCAGGGCTAAGGCTGTTGATCATGCGGCAATCACCTATAATAAGAAATTCTGTCGCAAAGCAGCCAGCAATAAAAGCATGCGGTGGAACTTGATTTGCAACAAACTATGGATTCAGGAGGTGAGCGGGGGGAGACCTGACTCAAACGAAGCTAGGAAAGGTCCCCAACTTCCCCAAAGGGAATGGTCCAAGAAAATATGTTGGGAATTCAACAAGGGCAGATGCAACAGGTCCAGATGCAGGTATGCTCATGACTGCGAATCCTGCTCGGGGCCACATCCCAGGATATCATGCCCCAGCCCTAGGGCGAGGCAGGGTCCCTTTCGTAGCTTTCGCCAACCCGCAGCTGGAATAAAAAGGACACTTCCACCCCCACAGCCCCCCCTTCTAAGTAACGGATACCTGAAACTGGGGGTTGGCCCCTTGGCTTTGACCACTACCCTGGTTCGCCCCTGGGCTCTCTGTCCCTACCTTGACAGTTACCCAGATCATAAGGCAGCATGTTACATCTGGGAGGGATTTACACAAGGTTTCCGAATTCCAGCCTCGGGTTGCCAGGGGGCTACCATGGCTTCCAATCAAAAGTCTGTCCTCAAATTCCCAGAAATTGCAGCCAACAAAATCACAAAGGAATGTGCAGCAGGCAGAGTGGCATGCCCCTTCACTTCACCCCCTCTAGAGGACCTCCGAGTCTCCCCACTGGGAGTGGTTCCCAAGAAAATGCCGGGGGAATTCCGACTCATCCATAATTTGTCTATCCCGAGGGGTGCCTCAGTCAATGAGTCAATTCCACATGAGTTGTGTTCGGTACGCTATGCATCTGTTGACCGGACAGTGCAGATAGTGAGGGAATGCGGGTCAGGGGCACTCATGACCAAGTGTGATATACAATCAGCCTTCTGTCTCCTTCTGGTACACCCCCAGGATATTAGCCTCCTTGGGTTCAAGTTTGGTGAATGCTGGTATGTAGACAAGGTTATGCCCATGGGTTTCTCCATTGCCTGTGCAGCATTTGAATCCTTCAGCACTTTCCTGGAATGGGTTGTTTACCAGGAATCAGGGAGCTGCCAGGTCACCCACTACCTGGATGATTTTCTATCTGCAGGCTCTTCTGGTACTGAGGAATGCTGTGAACTACTGGGTACATTCCAGAGGCTGGCCAATCACCTTGGGGTCCCTCTGACTCCTGACAAAACAGAAGGGCCCAAATCCATACTGACATACTTAGGCATTCAGCTTGACTCCATTGCAGCCACCTCTAGTGTCCCGTCCCCCTGACAAGTTAGCTAACCTGCAAAACCTCTTGCAGGAGATGCTGGCAAAACCAAAGTGCAAGCTCCGAGATTTGCAAGTCCTGCTCGGGCATTTAAATCTTGCATACAGGGTCATTCGGCTGGGGTGAGCAGTCTGTGCAAGGCTTGCCCGTGCTACAGCCGGGGTCCCCTCACATCACCATATACGCCTCACAAAACCCATAAAGCAGGACCTGTGAGTCTGGGTCCACTTCCTCAGGCAATACAGTGGGATGTCCTTTTGGCAGGACAGCCTGGAGGTGGGCACAGACCTTCAGGTTCAATCTGATGCTTCAGGGAGCTTGGGTTTTGGGGTATACTTCAAAGGCCATTGGTGCACCAAGCGCTGGCCTAGCAATTGGGTGGCTTCAGGATTTACCAGGGATCTCACATTTCTTGAATTCTTTCCCATAGTGGTAGCAGTGTCCCTGTGGAAAGAACATTTTAGGAATAAGAGGGTCAGATTTTGGTGCGACAATCAGGCAGTGGTCAGGGTCATTAATAAGCAGTCATCTCCTTTAGGATTGGGACTTCCACTTCAGTAGCAGAGTGGGGCTTGAATACAACTCAGATCAAGGCCATTGGGCGCTGAAGATCTCATGCCGTTAGAAGCTATGTCCACCCACAAGCGAGACCCAAAGCTGCCAGTAACCTATGATCTTTTTCAGGCCTAAAAAGGGTGTGGATCTTCAGTCACAGCATCATTCATTGGGCTGAGCATCATGCTAGATCCACTATATGGTCTGAACAGCTCGGTGTGTCATCCTGGGTGAAAGTGCGCTGGATATCCAGACGTGGTATGAGGTGGGAACAGTTTCGACCCTTGTTGGATCAACAGTTCTGTCATTACGGCCCTCCTGACTTGCTGCTCATACACCTGGGGGAGAGTGACCTCGGCACCCAGACGGGCATTGACTTGAAGTGGTCTGCAATATCTGACCTTACCCATTTGGCTGAGAGGTACCCATCCATGTTGTTGGGGTGGTCAGCCTGGCTTCCAAGGCTCCAGTGGAGAAATGCACATGAGATGGGGAGCATCGAGTCTACCCACTGCTGTGTCAGCAGAGCCATAGCAAAGTGGTCCGAGCAAAAGGGGGCCTCGTTGTTTGTCACCCGCTCATCAGGTGCTTGTGCCCTGCATTTTTTCACATGGATGGAATTCAGCTTTCCACGAATGATGCCTGGCTTGGCAATCTCACCAAAGGACTATGGGCTTGGTTTCAGCAAGTAAATGGGGTTGGCAGCGGGACGGGAAGCACAGCCCCCCTCTCTTGTGGTGAAAATGGCATTGGGCAGGATCAATCATAAGGGGGACTCCCATAAGGAGTCCAGTGGGTGTACACGATGGCCACACCAATAGTTCGGGAGAGGCACCATCTCATCCAGCTCATAACCCCTCCCACTGGTTGGTCAGTGGAACCACAGGTGCCTTGGGTTCACACCCCACTTGGGTCTAAAGCGGGCTAACTCCCAAGGGTAGTTCCCAACTGCTTGTTGGTTGATTCAGCATTCCTCCAGCATGGGCTGCCAGAATGAAGCGGATCCTTGCCCTACTGCCATGCCAACCTCGCTTTACTTGCTCTTATCAATAAAGTTGTGGCCTTACTTCACCCATAAACCTGTGTCTGGCTGTGTTATTCCCATTGCTAAAGGGGGCGCAACATGCTCCTACCACACAAGGGGAGAGCCTGCTTGCGGGCTTCCCACAGGCACCTGGTTGGCCACTGTGAGAACAGGATGCTGGACTAGATGGGCCACTGGCCTGATCCAGCAGGCTCTTCTTATGTTCTTAACTCTTGTTAGGCACAGAAGTCTTATTCCTGACTTTTGAGTCTTGACAATCTTCAGGAAAGGTATACCTTTTTATTTATTTCTTTTCTTTCTGGTATGTCTATGTACTTGCAATCTTGGGTGTGATTAAGTGTAAGGTCTCTATATTTTCATAGCTCTAGTGTGTGATTATATTAGAAAGCTGCCCAAATTAGTACATAATAATAATAATAATAATATTTAATTTGTGTGTCGCCTATCTGGCAGATAGCCACTCTAGGCGACGTACATTAAAATGGGATAAAATACAATAGTATCAAATGCAGTCACATTAATCTCAATAAATAAAATACTGGACAGTCATCAGTACATTTATAAAAACATTTACATATACAGCATATAATAGATGACAAAATCATGGAGATTAACCCATCCCAAAGATCTCAAAGGCCTGTTGAAATAGCCACGTCTTCAGGGCCTTGCGGAATACATCCAGGGAAGGGGCATGTCGGAGATCAAACGGGAGGGAGTTCCAAAGAGTGGGGGCCACCACAGAAAAAGCCCTCTCCCTAGTACCCACCAACCTAGCTGTTTTGGTTGGTGGGATTGAGAGAAAGCCTTGCGTGGCTGATCTGGTCGGGCGGCATAATTGGTGGCAGTGGAGGCGCTCATTCAGGTAAACTGGGCCGAAACCGTACAGGGTTTTAAAGGCTAATACCAACAAATGAAATGCTATGTTTTTCCTCTTTCAATAAACCAATCTTTATTTTATCTGTGTGTGTGTGTGTGTGTGTGTGTGTGTGTGTCCATCCTTGAGTTATTGCGGGTGGAATTACATGCATTAGAGCAATGTGTGGGTTTTAATTTCAGCAAAAGGTTCTGCTATGCTCTCAAGGGTGTGTCTGGGTCTCTAGTGGGAAACACTCACTGGATGTTCAGACATATATGTATAACAATTTCCCCTGGACTGGGCCCAGTGCTGCTGCATGATGGCAGTAAGGCAGGCTTGGAATCTAGACAATCCTAGGCTGGCTTAGCCCCATGCCCTCTCCAACCTCAGAATGCCCTGTTTTGGGGGCTCCCACCTGCTTGCTTGGTGGGTAGGAATGGAAGGTCAGCACTGATGGAGTGATGCTCGTGTTACTTCAGCTTCAGCAGCCAGCAAAAGGCTGGCCAAACTGAGAATGCTGGATGGGCACCTTGGACTAATCCAACCAAGCACAGCATAAGGGGAGGGAAGTGTCAAATTGTAACTGGCCTTTATCATAATGGTTAATGCTGCAATCTTTATTAATTTTGATCATTTTAGATTATTGTATTTATTCTGCTTTTATGATACAGTGAGCTACACTGGGTGGACTATGCACAAAAAGGTGGTAAATAAATAAAGTCTGGTCACTCCATTTCACTGGATGATCATGAGTTCTAGTATTATGAAAGAGGAAGAAAAACTTCTCTCTATCCATTTTCTCCACACCATGTGAATTTTAACTTTGATAATATTCTTCATTAAATTAAACTAAAAAGCCTCAAATGTTGTACCCTTTCTATATATTGAAGGTGCTCCAGACCCCTGATCATTTCTGTTTCTTCTCTGCACCTTTTCCAGCTCTTACAATATCCTTTTTGAGATGAGTGACCAGAACGGTACACACTATTCCAAATGTGGCCACACCATAACTATGAATAAAAGCATTACATTATTGGCAGTTTGATTTTTTATCCATTTCCTAATGAAGCCTAATATGGAGTTCACCTTTTTCCAGTGGTGGCTGTGCCTTTTTTAAAAAAGCTTTCTCTCTACTTTATATTGATTGTTTTAATTTACAGTTGTATTTTATTATTTTAAATTGATTTTATTATACAGAGAATGTCAGTTATTCAACATCTATAAACATAATAAATAGAACATTTTAAATCTGGTCTTGTTTATCTCTGCCAAAGCCAGAGTGGAACTTGCACCCTAAAAGATAAAACTATTCATTGAAAGTATAATTTGCAAATGCATTATTTGGTTAATTTTATACCACCACCTAGGGGACTTGATAACCACTGAAAATATATTAGTGGACAAAAGAGTATAAATAAACCATAATGCAAGTGAAGGTCCACTGGAGGGGGTGTATAGCTTGCCTTAGGCAGAAATAATTAGATTGGATTTCATTTTGATTTAATAATTGCATTCCATTTTTCCAACACACTAATTAGCTCAAAGCAAGTCACAATAACAAAGCATTTAAAAATAACAAACACCACATCCATCAATATAATCATATCAGAAAACGGAACAGCATATTCACTAACAGGCAAAAAAACCCTTGCAGTTTAAGAACATACCTACAGCCAACAGATATTTCTATTAAACTTTAAAAAGCGAGGAAATTGGGCAGCTATAGTGAATACACCAGTGGAGCAGGAGACCTGACCTCATCTCTGAGATTGCCATATAAGTTTGTAAAAATGCAAATACAATTTGGGTTGGCAGTGGCATCACTAGGGTTGGTGTCACCCGGTGCGGTAACTCGTGGTGTCACCCCCATGGACCTCCTCCCATACCAGACCATACAGAATCCTTAGTAATGTTTTTTGTACTAATGTTACTCGTAAATTGTAATTCCCGTATATCACTGAAGGTAATAGCACACACACACACACACAGAGCCAGCTGTGGGATCGTCACACAAACAACCTAGAACATTTTTTCCCTTTCACAAGGACATGCAAAAGATTGATCCCAGGACCTTCTGCATGCAAAGCACATGCTCAGCCTACCACTGAGATATAGGGTAGAAAAGCACTCACTGTTCTGCTGGCCTGGGGATAATTCTGAGGGCCAGTGGGAACCAGGGCTGTGGAGTCGGTACACCAAACCTTCAACTCTGACTCTGACTCCTCTATTTTTCTACTGTCTGACTCCGACTCCTCTATTTTTCTACTGTCCGACTTCGACTCCACCCAAAATTGCTTCTTGTCAATCAAAATTTATTTGGAAGTCAGAGTCAGTACATTTCTACCGACTCCGACTCCTCCCAAAATTGCTCCCGACTTCACGACTCCGACTCCACAGCCCTGGTGGGAACCACAGATGTGATGGGAGGCAGGGAGAAGTGAGTGGGCAAAGAGTGCAGGTGCAATGCCGAGGTGCCATCTCAGCAAAACTGACGCCAGTCCTAGTGGGTAAGCCCCATTCAACAGGGTGGGATTTACTTCTGAGTAAACATGCACAGGATTGCAAGGTGGGGGGGAGCAGCAAATCCCCCCTCCCTCAACCCCAGCTTAGCCCTTCCCTACTTTAAAGTTGACAATGAGGACACTGAACTTGTCAAGGATTATCAATACCTTGGCACAGTCATTAACCACAATGGAGACAATAGTCAAGAAATTAGGCTAGGACTGGGGAGGGCAGCTATTGGAGAACTCACATGCAAATATGTATCACTGAACACTAAAGTCAGGATCATTCAGACCATGGTATTCCCCATCTCTATGTATGGATGTGAAACTTGAACAGTGAAAAAAATGGATAAGAGAAAAATCAGCTTATTTGAAATGTGGTGCTGGAGGAGAGCTTTGCGCATACCATGGACTACGAAAAAGACAAATAATTGGGTGTTAGAACAAATTAAACCAGAACTATCACTAGAAGCTAAAATGATGAAACTGAGGTTATCATACTTTGGACACATAATGAGAAGACATGATTCACTAGAAAAGACAATAATGCTGGGAAAAACAGAAGGAAGTAGAAAAAGAGGAAGACCAAACAAGAGATGGATTGATTCCATAAAGGAAGCCGCAGACCTGAACTTACAGGATCTGAACAGGGCGGTTTACAACAGATGTTACTGGAGGTTGCTTATTCATAGGGTTGCCATAAGTCATAATCGACTTGAAGGCACATAACAACAAAAACCTTGAAACGCAGGAAGCTGCTTTAGACTGAGGATCATTGGTTCATCTAGTTCAGTATTGTCTGCCCTGATTGGCAGCAGCTCTCCAAGATTTCAGGCAGGGGGTCTTTCCCAGAAATGTTGGCGATCGAACCTGGGCCCTTGTGCATCCAAGGAGGTGCTCTTCTAATGAGCTTTGTTTCGTTCCCCAAATGGTGAGCCCCCGTTCAAAAAAGCCATCACCTGTCCACTGCTGAAGTGTATCCAGGGGGTGGAAGGTGGTGAGCAGCCTTGATGTCAAAACAGGGGCAGAGAAAGGGCGGGCCTTGGCCTTGTTGGAGGCAGGTGTTCGTGGGGGCCATTACTGGCCCTGGGCTGACAGCCCCCCAAAAGTCTGGTGCCAGCCCTAGACCAACCCCTCTCATAACATCAGAGGAGCCTGGCTGCTGGGTCAGGCCAAGAGCCCAGCATTGTGCCCTCAGTGGCCAACCAGAGGCCCCACTGGGAAGCCTGAAAGCAGGCCTCGAGGGCAACAGCAACACTCACCCCCAAATGACATTCCCAGCAACTGGTATTCAGAGACATTTCCTGCCTCCGACAGTGGAGGGAGCAACAGAGCCATCGTGGTCAGCAGCCATTGAGCCTCTAGAAATGTGTGCAACCCGCTTTCAAAGCCATCCAAGTTGGCGGGCATAGAATCATAGAACAGTAGAGTTGGAAGGGGCCTATAAGGCCATCAAGTCCAACCATCTTTGGCATCCCACAGTGCAGCCACTGTTCCCACCCACCCCATGCAAGGCGGCTTACTCTGCACTAGGACAGCCCCCCCCCCAAAAAAATCTGGAGGTTGCAAGAAAACCAGGCAATGGAAGCAATGGAGTTTGGGCTCTGTTTTGTATGACATTGGATTGGAGTTGATCGCACAGAGTAGCCCTCAGGTTCTTAAAAGGGGTGGAGCCTGGGAGTTTATTCCCCTCCCTTCTGTCCCCGCTTTCCCCACTTTCTTTGCGAAGGAAACTGACCAGGCCAGAACAGGGAGGTGCAACGACCAGAGACTCAGAAAAGCGGTGGAAGACATGCAGCCTTCCGGTCCTCATTTGGAGGCTGGAACTGGTTTCATTGTCGTCATACCTCTTTCATCCCCCCTCCTTGTGTTACTTTGGACCGGCACCCTTCCACACTGCTGCTTTCGTTTGGGAACCAGAAGTGTTTCGGAGTCTAAGGACCACACTACCCCTGTGGCCCATTAACCATTAGAGTTCCGTTGACCTTTTCCTCCACTGGAGGAGCCGCTCGCTCTCACATTCGTCACTCACTTTGAGAGCAAATCTAGCTTGAGGGAGTGCGAAGGAGCCAGCCTGTGAGGCGGCAGGGCGGACGCTGAGGGAAGAGGGCAGTAGCCACGCTCGCTCCTGATCTCTCTCTCTCTCTCTCTCCTCTTTGGCCCCGCCTGCCGCTTCCCAGCGGTGGTGCCTAGGGCGGGGGGGGCGGCTCATGGTGGCACCCCCATCTCGTGGTGTTACCCGGTGCGGCCCGCACCTGCCGCACCGCCCTAGTGACATCCCTGTGGGTTGGTCTTTCACAGTCCAATCAACTTCCTGTATAGCTTGAAAGAATTTTGGTAACGTGCCTCTGAGCATATGGTTTTTAAAGTTTGGTAGAAATATCTGTTGGCTACAGGTACATTCTTAAAATGCAAAGGGTTTTTTTTGCCTATTAATGAATTTGTCTGCTTTTTAATCCGGGAGGTAAGAAATAAGATCCTGTGCAAGTTTGCTGACAATGGATTGATCATTTGCAAGCTTATTGAGTTCAGTGGGATTTACTCCTCCTGCAATCATGCTTAGGATAGGTGAAATTGACCATGGGGGGATGGGGAGGGGAGGTGAGGAGGAGGAAGAGCAAGGGGAGGGGAGGGGGAAGAGGAGAGGGGAGAAGGGGGAGGGGAGGGCAGGTTTGATCCTTTGCATGCTTATTGAGTTCAATGGGATTTACTCCTGTGCAATCATACTTAGGAGAGGTGACACTGATCTGGGGAGGGGCAGGGAGGGGAGGGGAGGAAAGGGAAGGGGAGAGGAGGGAGGGATGGAGGGGAGGAGATTGGGTGGGTGGGCATTGGGTAGAGAGAAAGCCCTGTCCTTTACAAAGGAAAAATGTTAACAGTATCATTATTTTTCAGGGTTTCCCTCAGCTTTTTATTCTATAGCAGACACATGTAGTCTCCCACCCAAATTTAAACCAAAGCTATCCCTGGCCACATCCACATTAGATATTTATTCCACTTTAAATGTCATGGCTGCCCCCAAAGAATCCTGGGAAATGTAATTTGTGAAGGGTGCTGAGTTGTTAGGAGACACCCTATTCCCTTCACAGAGCTACAGTCACCAGAATTCTCTGGGAAGAGGGGCTGACTGTTAAACCACTCTGGCCAGTGGAGTTCTGTCAGGGAAACAGGAGTGTCCTAACAATTCTCAGCGCCCTTCACAAATTACACTTCCCAGGATTTTGGGAGGGAACCTATGACTGTTTAAAGTGGAAAAAATGCCTGGCATAGGTGTGGCCCCATGATTAGCCAAGCCAAACAGCTGTGAGTCTAGCTTTTAGATCTGACGGTTGGTTCTTACTGAGCATGCCTATGCTATCATAGAGTCCAATGTTAAATTTCTTAAATTAATTAAAAATCAGCCATGCATTATTTTTGTTAACTTTTAAACTGCAGAAAATGTAGGTCGGGTATGGTCTAGGTCAAGAGCCTTCTCTGTAGTGGCTCCTTCGCTATGGAATGCCTTGCCAACTGATCTCCGCCAGGCCCCCTCCTTGCTGTGCTTTCGACGGGCCTTGAAGACTTGGCTCTTCAACCAGGCTGGGGAGGGGGTTTAGGTTGTTGGATTGCAGTTCTAGGGGTGGTTTTAATTTTTCTGCTTATGTTTTTTATGGAATGTATTTGTATTTTATTGTATGTCGCCCAGAGTGGCAGGATAACCCCTGCCAGATGGGCGTCTAACAAATTTAATAAATAAATAAATAAACAAACAAACATTGCGGAATGTGAAAAATCCATGCTGAGTATACTATACAGCCACTTGTGGCTGTATAATCAGTAAAGCAGAAACAAACAATTCAATAAACAATGCCATTCAATACAAACATATAATGATTTAAAAAAATCATTGATCAGAAGTGGCTTCTGAGTTTCAGGCAAGTGCCAGTTGCCATAATCCCATTGGGGAAAAGGCTTCCTCACCCACTGAAGCAGCACAATCCCAGGTAGCGGCTTCTTTAGCCACAGTGTGGGGTGGCTGGTCTCCCTCAGCTGTGAACAGAGCACAAACTCAGCACAATCCTAGGCAGTCACTTCTTTTATCATTTCAGCCATAAGGAAGGAAGGCCAGGTTCAGATGTAATGGCCTGGTTCACACATAATGCTAAACCATGCGCAGTTTCTAAAGAAGACAGCTTCAAGCCATGTGTTATGAAGCTGTCTTATTTAACTAGTCAGTTTGTTTTAAATTAGGAAACCTGGTTTGTACATAACACTAAACCGAGATTGTCTGAAAGTGAAACTAGACTCAGCAGAAGTCCTCCTCTTGGCCACAAAGGATTAGAGCGGGGAAAGGAGTGCACAAGCTTCTGCATCGTGCAAAACCATGGCTTGACATTACAGCCATAGCGAAGTTCCAGAGTGACTTCCCAATATAGAAACCAAGGGGAAGGAGAGGAAGAAGTCTGTTAGCCTGTCCATTCTTTCCAGGCACGTTTTTTTCAAGCACAGATATAAATCTTTGCCTAGAGTAGAGCAGCCATTAATGACAAGGCTGCCTCTTGATAGGCCACAGATGTGAATCGCCCATAAATACATTCATACCATACCATCCTCATCCTGGATCTACATTATGGCTACTGCTATTATGGCTGATGTATACAAAGCGGAGGGGGTAGATTCATGAGGATGGGTTAATCATAGATCACAAAGGCACACACAGCAGCTTTCTGGCAACAGCTGCAGTTTTGTCATGGGGTGATCATGGAGACATCTGTGATTATATTTTAATTAGTATTAGCAGTGTATATTGCACAAAATAATGTATTGTCTTCTTCATATTGTGCAAGCAACTTTTTAAAAGACATCCAACATACACATTATTTTGTAAATTATTCATGACAAAACTAACATGCATAATATGAGGTGCAGGACTCAGTCTCTCCTTTACAAAATAGAGGCATCAAATAAGTTTATATGCAAAACTTAAAAAAACAAAACCCACACACATTAACCAGTAGCATGAAAAGGGAACAAACAAACAAAAGTGACAGATCACTGGCAATTAATTCCACTTACGGGAATACATGTCGGTGTCAGCTAAACTAAGTGATTATGCTTTGAAGAAAGGGGAGAACAAAAGTTTTGGTGTTTTTTTAAAAAAGAGACTACAATATCTGATTTGGTTCCACTTCACTTGGATTCTAACACAACACGAGTGAAGAGCAATTATTCAGTACCTTTTAGGTTATGACTGAAGGATAAAGTCCCCAAAATAACGCTTTCACACATGGGATTTCAAATAGGAAATCTGTATGCATTTAAGCTAAAACATCAGAAAAGAGATTTCGCTTTTCATCATCCTTAATCACAGCAGTTTATTGAAATTTCCAAGCACTATGATGCAGATTTAACTTCCCCTGATACTGTAATATGCGCAAAGTGCCAGAAATGGTTTAACATGGCAGTAGCTTTATGTAAAATGTCTAATAAGTATTGACATATATTTATGAAAGTTCACAGTTGTTTCACAAGATTTTTAAAAGTTGCTATAGCTAATTAAACTAGATGACAATATCAGCTAAATTTGTGTATTTCTGACACTTCTAAATAATGAGAGAAGAATGATGGCTTTTCTAATACAATGACAAATTTTTTACTAATGCATGTAAGTGTTCTTGTGTCTTTCAACTATTAGGTCTGGGCATACCTCAGAGCAGGTATAGCGAACCTTTGGCCTGTGGGCCAAATTAGGCCTGACAGGATCCTAATTTGGCTCACAAAGTTGGTTTCTCCAGGCCATGCCCACCTGCCCCACACATTACATCAGGTATAGGGCAGGAAAAGCCATGGCTGCAAAGGAAGAATCAGGAGCTTTAAAGAGTACTCCCAATTGTTCCTTGGCAAACAGAGTTTGCATGTAGTTTCTAAATTTCACATCAAATTAAAGCCCTGATGGGTTTGGTTCTGATCAGAACTCCTGAATGGAGGTGATCCATGATGAAAGTGGGACTTGCAGATGGTGCTGTGGAACCATTTCTTGCAGGTGGAATTAATCTCAGCTGACTGCAAGTTGTGCTGAAATTGGCCCCACTCAGGAGCTTCCAGTTAGGAGACTTTGGGGACTAAGGTTATCAACTTCCCACCCAGCAATAGTCCTGCTATTGCTCTCTGCCTCCCCTCTGAGCCAACTGTGTCCTGCAAATAAATAGGTTCCCCCCTCCCCAGAGACCAGATACAGATCTTTGTTGTTCTTCACAGATGAGGCTAGCTGGCCAAATCTTGCAGCTTCTCCAACAGGCTGCTTTTCTCCAGGTACAGCAGAAAAGAGCTAGGGAGGCTAAGGCTGTTATCCTTCCAGCCAGTAATAGTCCTGCAACTGCTACCTGCTTTCAAAATGAAGCTCTCACCAGTCTACACATGCTAATTTTGTAGCCATATCTTACTATGAGCTTGGTTTAAAGGAGAATATATAGTTTTTAATATCACCATAGTGTAAACAACAAATAGGAATACAGAGTTTATATACTAATTTGGGAGAACACCATATTGTGAAGTATTCTCTGGGTTTGGTTTTAACTATCATAGGGATGTATAGCAGAGCTGGAAAGTAATTTGTTAGGGAAAACAAATTACTTGTAATTTATTACTGAGGATCGAGTGGGTAATTTATTTACATTTTGATTGTAATAGGAGTAATTTTATTACTTTTGAGATGTAATTGTAATGTTTCCAGCATTACTTTGGGGTGTTACTGAGAGGGGAGCAGGGAAACTCTTCTTCTGCTCCTCTGATTCATGAATGAAAGTCATGTGCCTCAAATTGGGCTTCTGCACAGTGCTGCTGCAGAGTCTGGGATCTACTCTGTGTTTTACTAGAACCTCAAGAAACATCAACTACAGCCAGCTGCAAAAGACATACGTCTAGTATGAAAGAACATGGTGTCTCTGAGAAGTTGCTGAGCACAGGGTTATCAGAACTGAGATGAGCTCACAGTCTGTACACACATAGATCTATTCCTATTTTACACAAGTATTCTTAATTTCAGTTGTCAAATTTCCAAATGGGTATGTGTCCTTTTGTTGCTATTTTTAAACAACTGGAAGCCAGAAGCTCTTGCCAATTGACTACAAATCTCCCAGGGATCTACCAATAGATTACAGGCTTATCTTCTGGCCATCCCTGCACTAAATTTATTTATTTATTTATTTATTTGTTTGTTTCATTTTTAAACCGCCCATAGCGAGTAGCTCTCTGGGCGGTGTACAAAAGATTAAAATACAGAAATACAAAATATCACAATAAATAAACAGCAAACATAAAGATTTAAAATTGTAACATTAAACGCATTAAAATGCCTGGGAGCATAGCCAGGTCTTAACCAGGCGCCGAAAAGATAGAAGCGTCGGCGCCAGGCGTACTTCTTCGGGGAGGCTGTTCCACAGTTCGGGGGCCACTACAGAAAAGGCCCTAGATCGAGTAACTGTCCTCCGGGCTTCCTGATGGGTTGGTACCCGGAGGAGGGCCTTAGATGCTGAGCGAAGTGACCGGGTCGGTTCATAGCGGGAGAGGCGTTCCACAAGATACTGCGGTCCCACGCCGTGTAAGGCTTTATAGGTCAAAACCAGCACCTTGAATCTGGCTCGGAAGCAAATGGGTAGCCAGTGCAAACGGGCCAAAACAGGTGTTATATGCGCTGACCGGCTGGTCCTCGTCAGCAGTCTGGCTGCTGCGTTTTGCACTAGCTGAAGCTTCCAAACTGTCTTCAAGGGCACCCTACGTACAGCGCATTACAGTAATCCAACCTAGAAGTTACCAGAGCATGAACAACTGAGGCGAGGTCATCCCTGTCCAGATAGGGGCGTAGCTGGACTACCAAGCGAAGGTGGTAGAACGCATTCCTTGCCACCGTAGCCACTTGAGCCTCAAGAGACAAGGAAGGATCGAAAAGAACCCCAAGACTACGAACCTGTTCCTTCAAGGGGAGTGTAACCCCATTTGTATGGGCACAGGACTACCTTGCAGGGTTATTGTAGCATGGTTCAAATGAGTGTTTGCAAGAATGAAACTACAATGGTAGAGGTAAGACTCTTCAAAACATTGCCAAAGAAGGCATTCTCAAAAAAGCAATGTCACCTTTCTACTGTATATCCAGAAATTGAGAAGAAAATAATTGTGGATTTGCTCATCTCTGCAGCTCTTACCTTCTATGTCAAGTGTCATGCATCAAAATTACACACACCTGATGCTGAAATGCATGATAATAGCTGCCTCCATTAGAAACTGCTGTCAGACGTAGCTCCATCACATGGTTTTATGGTAATGAAACCTGCCTTGTAGGGTTGTAATATTTTATTTATTATTTGATTTATACCCTGCCCTACCAGCAGGAGCCCAGGGTGGCAAATACTCTAGATCAGGATGGTTAGACTTCAGGTCTTTGGTATTGATTTTTATTATTATTATTACAAAAACTCAAGATCCACCAACCAGAGCAAGTCATAAAATATATGCACTTAAATAATTCTTAGCTCAGGAATTAGTTATGAGTTCTAAAATTGAACTGAGCTCACAGTATTTCCACACAAAAATCCACTCCTGATTACCCCCCACTTTCATCTTTCCAGCAGTATAATGGTGGGGTGGTCATTTTCTTGTTTTCATTGTGAAACAGGAGCCTGAAATCCTCACTGATTTTCTGTGAGTCATCCTGAGATACACCATTTTGATCTACTTTCTGCCCACCCTGCATTTAAAGTGCTATCCAAAAGCTAAACATTAGGACATAGATCAGTGGCTCCCAACCTGGGGGCCGCGAAGTAATCCAGAGGGGGCCACGAACAGTAGAGGAAATATTTTTTAAAAAAAGTTTTCAGGTTTCCAGGCCCGGCCTCCAAGAGGTCTTCTGTATCTTTACAAGTTGTGCAGCAGGAAGGGAGAATTCCACCTTGTGGTTTTTCTCATTACAGTGTTGCAAGAACACCTGCACTTGGCTGACTTTCTCTTCTTCTAAAGATACAGGATCAGTCTCAGGCCCTGAACCTGGCAACCCTACTCCCTGGAAACTGCTCTCCACTGCTGCTGCAGATGACACCCCCTCCTTGTTCCAAACGAGAGGGGAGGACTTTTGCTGAAGTGCCAGCTAGAGCATCTTTCAGGCGCACCAAAGGCATCTGCCTATAAAATATATAGTAGACACCAAAGGTGGCTGAGGGTGGAGCTGCCAGAAAGAAGAGGGAATTACTACCACTGACTCCCATCTCCTCACATTGCCACTGCTGACGCCCTTACTCAGAACGAGAGGGCTTTTTGTGAAGCAAAAAGAAGTAAGGCTGCAAAGAAAGGCTGCTTTCCCCCTTCCTTCCTAGCAGCCAAGCTGCCTTCCTGGAGGGAGGGGGTCATGAAATTTTTTGAGTGTATAAAGG
Source organism: Rhineura floridana (assembly GCF_030035675.1). Taxonomy (NCBI): domain Eukaryota; kingdom Metazoa; phylum Chordata; class Lepidosauria; order Squamata; family Rhineuridae; genus Rhineura; species Rhineura floridana. The sequence goes on along the minus strand of NC_084481.1, from coordinate 130,863,790 downwards.
GGGTCCCATACTCATAAAGGTTGGGAACCACTGACATAGATTATAAAAAGAGATACTGATGATCACTTTTTGATACTGAGCTACAAACATTTCCACTGAGAAACCATAAAAACCACAGCGCTGAGCTTTCCCAATACCAGAAGGCTTTCCAGGGGACAGAATATGTTACAGTGGGAGCAGCAGGCTAGAAAGCCCAATTAATAAACAATTACCCCCACATTTATATTTTGAGTGTAGTTTTGTGTATTAAAACGCATGATGTCCTCAAGAAAGAATCAGGTGTACCATGTTGGAAGAATCGTTTGAGTTCATACTCTTTTAAGCAGCTTGTTTTTGTTGCAGCCCCCTCCTCCTCAGAATATTTTCATATATAAATATTCAATATATTTAGGTCTGCACTTTCACACATTTATCTATCAGTAAGTCCTGTTGATCTCTATAGGACTGTATAGTCATGTATAGCATTGTTCCATGAAAGCCTACATCAAAACCCATACATACTCTAATAACAGGCAATGAAAAATGCAATATTTTAATAACGATAATTATGATAGTTACAGGTTAGTATTTTCTTTTTAAAAGTTGGTGTTTTGATTTTAAAAACTTAAGAATCTGCAGGAAAAATGAAAAGAGTAAAACTACATTCCTGTTTCTGCCAAAAATCTTTCTATTGAATGTACCCCTTGACATGAAACAGTTTCAGGAAGTATAACAAACCCAGCATGCCTTGCCTTGTTGCCAGTAAAAGGGAATTGCTTCATTTTCTTTCCCTGGCAGCAAATGTGTATATAACGCAGAGACTGTACACTCATTGAATGTTACATGTGAATAACTGTACGAGCGTACAGTCCAGCTACTTATGTACCTAGGTACATAGACTGTACACTCGTTACATGTGATGTGAATAACTATACGAGTGTACAGCCCAACTACTTGTGTACCCGGGTACACAGACTGTACACTCGTTGACTGTAACATGTGAACAGGGCCATAGTCTAAGCTTTTAACAGAGTAAAGTCTAAAAACTTGGAGCAGGGAATCACATGTACTACAGTGTAAGAAGGGTTTGGCATTGTATGTTTTATATTTCAGCTAACAATTAATAGTCATACTGAATTAAAGCTGTGTAAAAGATCTACTTGCACCCTGGTGAAATTTGATAGGACCACTTTACACATTTACCTTGCAATAAGAAAATATTTAAACCTGAACATGAAGAGCAACAAACACTAACAAAGTCGTCCTGAAACTCCTGTCTTTGTGCATTACTCTTTCACAACGCAAAATCTCTGTTTTGCTCTGTACACAAGACTGCGGCTAATTGCAAGAACAGACAGATGCTGAGTGGCCTAGAGGCTTTCGTTGCCACCATCGTGTCTATGCAGTAGTCAACAAGCAGGTAGTGAGTAAACTCAAATCCTATCTGACAAGGCAGCAGATCTCATCACCTAGGGTTAGAAAAGAGACAAGCCACTCCATGTTTTAAAGTAAAGACACAAACATTTCAAGTAGATTGTTAGTGACAAAAATCATATCGCAGCCGCACTTTCTAACCAAGTCTGCATGAATGAAACTATACACTCTCTTCCCCTTTAAGAAAAAGTTGGCATTTCAAAGGTACATTAAAAGTGACAGCTAAATGCACAATGGTTAGCAAGTTCTTAAAAGCTTGTTTTGCCTTTGGAGGTATTAAAGAAACAGTTATATTTTACCTTTCTAGCTGCAGCAGGTTGTTCCATTTTTACATTTCAGAACTCTACTTTTCAAGATATGCAAATGTTATGTGAATATTGGTGAGTCTGTTGTGTGCATACAGATTAGTTTCCTAGCTCAAAAATACAAATTTAGAAAATACTCTCATTTTTAATACCTGTAGAGAATATTTTTAAAACAAAAATTTGAAGAAGTTAAAATCTAGTAACTTCTCATCGTGCTGAACCCAATATAAAGCAAAACAGTGGAATTCTATCCAGAGATACAACTGCCCATTCTAGATTTCACAGAAGTTCTAAAGCTTTTAAGGATAATTCTGTCTCACATTGCCTACCTTCACACACATTATGCAACAGCATGAAGTAAAAAGAAATAATATGTGTGCAAATCCAGTTGATCCACTTTGTTTCTGTAACAGATTTGCAAGCACATTGTGTGCCACACTTTCCATTTACTTTAAAGCTATTGGCACTAACAGCAAGCCCCTTTGAAGTTGTCACCTGATGTCATAATGACATCAGGTAATTGATAGGTGGGCAGCCCCTTCCACCTATCAAGAGTGACACACAGGGAAGAAGGGAAGAATCTGGCCCACCTGCCCAATCCAGTTCCCCCATCATTTTATAATAAGATGGAGTGGCATACAATTGTATCCAAATGGTGAACCTCCATTGACTAAAGACTCTTTTACCCACTGGTATAACAAGGATCACAGCAATTTTTTCCAATTCCCCCTCTCCCCTGCAGCCCTCTGTGCCCCTGCATCGGCTCTGGAGGGTGGCAGGACCCTTTTGGACATCATGGGAGATGGTGCAGACAATGACCTAGATCCATTTTCTGCCAATGGAAGGATCTGTTGGATCAAAAAGCCTTCTCTCACTGGAGGAACACCAACTAGATACAATCCATAGACAGATACAATTTTTTCAACTTTTTAATGTGCATTCTAATGGGAATCATTGCAAAAAACCACTTAAATTCCTCAAGTACTGGTTCCTATGCTTAGTAAAACTTTCAGATACCACCAGTGGATTAGATCTGCAAATATATTATTATAATTGTGACAAATATGTATGTATTTTCATTGTTAAATGTAATAATGTTATTTCTATATTTGTTGAACTAATTTTTAGGGACAATCAGGAAATGTTCATTTGTAAATGTTTAACGGTGATATAAAGTAGTAATAAATCTCAAAGGGAAGCTTTTTCATTTGTACTAGAGCAAAAATAACTCAAGAGTTTTGTGGCACCTTAACCTTTTGTTGTACTTTCATTTCTTACATTTATATCCCACCTTTCTTTCATCATAGAACCCAAGGTGGCATACATGTGTTTCCCAGGCAGTCTCTTATCCAGTCGCTGACCAGACCCAGACCTGATTACTTTCAGCAAGGTGTTAGCCTCATGCGCCTAAGCTTTTGTAGGCCACAGCTCATAGGGCTTATCCACATTGGAGCATAACTTCATGCTAAAGATGCTGTTTTTACCTCTGTTTTCTGTTTGCATCATCCACAGTAAGGGCTCAATGCCAGCTGCAAACATGATGTTTTCTAGTCACACTTGAGGGGAAGCATCAATCACACAGTTTCCTAAAGACCACACCCTCTAATTTAACATTCCCACTCTCTTGTTACCTGGCAACCAAGCATGCTCAGTTTGTTCTACCAGTAAATTTCATTTTAAAAACAATGCGGAAGTGCAATTAGTTGTATTTTCACTGCTACAATAGAGCTCAAATATAAATCTTTGTTTCAGCAGTGTTATGCTTTTGTGCACAAGTTGGGGGGGAAAGAAAATGTCGCCCTGGGCTCCTACTGGGAGGAAGGGTGGGATATATATTGCAGCAACATAAAAAAGCATAGCAGAACTGGGAGAGCAGCTGTAAATTGCAGGAAATAAAATGAACAAAGGGAGGAGGAGGGAGTGGGCATGGAGAAGGGAACAATTAACACACCAACCTAAAAGCATCAGAGCAAAGCGTCTGCAAGCCCTAGAGATACGGAGTGAAGATTGTTTTCCTTTCCCTTTTTGGATTATCAGATTATCAGATATATATAATCAGATAATCTTGGATTATCAGATTATCAGATATATATAAAGCATATGCCGTAATCAATCTATTAGTTGTAAGGTGCCACGTGACTCTGTTTTAAAGTGTTGATGCTAAGCATAAAAATAATAACCTAACAAAAATCATCTTAGACAGAACACTGGAACAACAGCAGCAAAGAGAAATGGAGGTGGAAGAACAACAGCATGTGGTAGCAGAAGAGGAGACTTCTTTGGAGAGGAACAATGAAGTGGTGGAAACTCCATAGGAGCAGAAGAGCTAGAAGACACCCTTCACCAGTGGAACTATGGAACCGCTTTCAACCACTCAAGGATGAGACTGGAGGACAGCCTGTGGTGGAAGATAGCAGACCCTGTGCGACAACGAGCAAGAGGTTGAAGCTCAATCAAGCAGGGACAATGAAACCACACCCCACAACAAGAAAAGAGGAGTACTAGTAGTGGGAGACTCCCTACTGCATGGGATCGAAACCATGGGATCTGAGAAGATCTGTGGACTCGCCAGGTATGCTGTTTATCAGGAGGACGGATGAGAGATGTGACGGAAGAGTTGCCATCACTCATCAAGCCCACCGACAGGTAGCCCTTTCTCCTCATCCATGTGGGAACAAATGATACTGCCAAAAGAAATCACACCAGACTTTGAAGCTCTGGGAAGGAAACTCAAGGACTTTGGGGCCCAGATAGTTTTTTCATCCATCCTTCCAGTACTTAGAAGAGGAGTAGAAAGAGAAAGAAAAATACTCCATGTGAATGAATGGCTACGAAGGTGATGCCGACATGAGAGATTTGGATTCTGGGACCACAGGCTATGCTTCCTGGAAGATGGACTGCTGGCAAGTAATGGGTTGCATCTCACAAGGACTGGGAAGAATGTGTTTGGCCACAGCATGGAGAAGTTCATCAGGAGGACTTTAAACTGAACCCTAAGGGGGAGGAAGATGTAGACTTGGTGGTAATGACTGATGAAGGCTTGTGCACAGTAACGGGAACAGAGAGATTGGCTCTAATAGGACCCAGTAACAGTCCTCAGAAAAATGTAGTAAGGAAGCCAAGCCATAAATCACATGGTCTTTGATGTCTGTACACTAATGCTCAGAGCAGGACGAACTTGAACTCTTCATATAGGAGGGTAAATATGACTTGACAGGTATAACTAAAACTTGGTGGGATGACTCCCATGACTGGAATACAGCAATTGAAGGATATAACTTGTTCAAAAAGAACAGAAGGAATAAAAAGGGAGGTGGAGTCACACTATATGTTAAAAATAGATATCCCTGCACAGAAATACAGGAAGATGAGCTTAGTAGCTCCACCGAGAGTATCTGGATTAAAATTAATGAGGCATGTAATAAAAGGAGTGTGGTGCTTGGAGTCTACTACAGACCACCTAATCAAGGAGAAGACAAGAATGTAACTTTTGAAAAGCAAATTGCCAATGTTTCGAGGAGGCGTGATGAAGTAAATGTGGGACTTCAGTTATCTTGATATCTGTTGGGAGACAAATTCTGTCAAACACCGCCCCTCCAAGAAATATCTGACTTGTATTGGAGATAACTTTCTCTTACAGAAAGTGGAGGAAGCAACCAGAGGATCAGCTATCCTGGACTTGATTCTAACCGATAGAGATGATTTGGTGGATGAAGTGGTAGTTATGGGAACTCTGGGGGAAAGTGACCACACCATACTTGAACTCTTGATTTTAACAGAAGCAAAAGCTGAGAGTAGTCATACATGCACCCTGGACTTCAGGAAAGCTGATTTCAATAAACTCAGAACAATTGTAAGTACGGTTCCATGGCAAGCCACCCAAGATGGATGGGAGTTTCTAAAAAAGGAAATTCTAAAAGTGCAATGGCAAGCAATTCCAACAAGGAAAAAAGGGGGGAAACAGCAGAAGAAGCCAGTGTGGCTTCACAAAAAGCTTAGAGCTGACATGAAAATAAAAAAGGACACATACAGGAAGTGGAAAGAAGGCCAGGCCATAAAGGAAGAGTACAGGCAGATATCACGGAATTGCAGGGATGGTGTCAGGAAGGCTAAAGCTGAGAATGAGCTGAGGTTAGCGAGAGATGCTAAAAGCAACAAAAAAGCTTTCTTCAGGAATGTTCATAAAAATAAAAGACAGAGAAAAGAAATGATGGCACAGCTACTCAATGAGGATGGCAAAATGATAACATATGACAAAGAAAAGGCAGAAGTTCTCAATTCCTACTTTGGTTAAGTCTTCTCCCAAAAAAGGGTCTATGACTCTCCCGGGAAACATGAAGTAGAAGGGGCAGGATTGGAGCTTGAGATTGATAAATGGTCAAGGAATATCTAATCACTTTGAACGAGTTCAAATCAGCAGGGCCCAATAAACTGCATCCTAGAGTATTGAAGGAACTGGTTGAAGAACTCTCAGAACCGCTCTCTATTATCTTTGCAAAATCATGGAGGACCGGTGAAGTGCCGGGTGACTGGAGAGCTAATGTTGTGCCTATCTTCAAAAAGGGCAAAAAGGAGGAACCAGGGAACTACAGACCAGTCAGCCTAATGTCAATCCCTGGAAAAACTCTGGAGCAGATTATAAAGCAGTCAGTCTGTAAGCATCTTGAAAACAATGCAGTGATTACTAGGAGCCAACATGGATTTATGAAGAACAAATCCTGCCAAACTAATCTTATTTTTTGATCAGGTAGACTGTGGGAATGCTGTGGACATAATATATCTCGACTTCAACAAAGCTTGTGACAAAGTGCCCCATGATATTCTGATTAGCAAGCTAGCTAAATGTGGGCTGGATGGAACAACTATCAGGTGGATCCACAGGTGGAAGCAAAATCATACTCAAAGAGTGCTTATCAATGGCTTCTTCTCAAACTTGGATGAGGAGGTACAGAGCATGCTTATCAAATTTGCAGATGATATAAAATTGAGGGGCACAGCTAATACCATGAAAGACAGAAACAAAATTCAAAGGGACCTTGATAGGCTAGAGCATTGGGCTGAAAACAACAGAATGAAATTCAACAGGGATAAATGCAAAGTTTTACACTTAGGAAAAAGAAACAAAATGCACAGTTATAAGATGGGGGATACTTGGCTCAGCAATACGACATGTGAGAAGGATCTTGGAATTGTCATTGATCACAACCTTAATATGAGCCAACAGTGTGATGTGGCTGCAAAAAAGGCAAATGCTATATTAGGCTGCATTAACAGAAGTATAGTTTCCAAATCGCATGAAGTATTAGTTCTTCTCTATTCAGCACTGGTTAAGCCTCATCTTGAGTACTGTGTCCAGTTCTGGTCTCCGCACTTCAAGAAGGATGCAGACAAACTGGAACAGGTTTAGAGGAGGGCAACAAGGATGATCAGGGGACTGGAAACAAAGCCCTATGAGGAGAGACTGAAAGAACTGGGCATGTTTAACCTGGAGAAGAGAAGACTGAGGGGAGATGTGATAGCACTCTTCAAGTGCATGAAAGGTTGTCACAAACAGGAGGGCTGGAATCTCTTCTCGATTGTCCCAGAGTGCAGTACACGGAATAATAGGCTTAAGTTGCAGGAAGTCAGATTTCGACTGAACATCAGGAAAAACTTCCTAACTGTTAGAGCCATATGACAATGAAACCAATTACCTAGAGAGGTAGTGGGCTCTCCGACGCTGGAGGCATTCAAAAGGCAGCTGGGCAGCCATCTGTTGGGAATGCTTTGATTTGGATTCCTGCATTGAGCAGGGGGTTGGACTTGATGGTCTTATAGGCCCCTTCAAAGTCTACTATTCTATGATTCTTTGATTCATCCAAGTTTGTAAGTTATGTTTTTAAATGAAACTGTAGAACTGCCCTGTGATATGATTTTTTTATACAACTTTTTAAAAGGATACTTTGCAAACTTCCAGTAACCCTCTACTTATGCTTGCTACCCATGAGACAACCCTCATGCCAATGTTAACAATTATGAACCATCAAGGGTTGATTTACACTAATACACTTTTGGCCAATAGTGGATGACACAGTGAGGCAGAGGCACTCACTTGACCTATCCATGATACCGACCTTGCTGCCACCTCCCCCCTTCCCCTCTACCTCCCGGTAAGCATCAGGAACATGACCAGAGGTCAGGTGAGCAGCAGCGCCCCACCATGCCATTCACTACTGCATTGGGCTTCTTTCTAAATCCATGCTAAGGTGTGTGTGCGTATATGCTTCAAGGTTAAACAGGTATTCAGCTGTCAGAAGCACAAATCTTCAGTATGGAGTAGGGATGGGATCCATTGGCCAATGCCTGTTAGAACGAATTCCATCGACCTAACAGGCTGGTATCAATTTGAGTTTGTTCACTGTCCATAGGCCATTGCTTTTACCAATCCAGTTTTTTCTCCCCTCGGAAAACATATTGATATTAGTATCAATATTTTAAAGGAAATATCAATATTTTTTTTTTTCAATAATTTTTATTCAAATTTTCATAAAACATACAAAACAAAATCATAAAACATTCAAAGACAAAAAACAAAATCAAAAATAGTTAAACAAAAAGAAAAAAAAAGAAAAAAAAAACAAAAATAAAAAATAAAGAGTAAAATATTGACTTCCCATTTGTCAAAGATCAAATCAGTTATAAGTCTATAATATATAGCAATCCTGTCTCTTAAGTCATATTATAAAATCACTTTCCTCCAGTAGTTATCTTACTTAATCATCAAATCTCATAAACATTACTTTATTCTTTCCACAAAAAGTCAAAGAGAGATTTCAATTCTTTAAGAAATATATCTATCAATTTTTTTTTCCAGATAAGCATATCGATTAATCCATCTCATTACTAATTATGATAATCTTATTGTCATAACCATAGTCAAAATAAACATTTCAATTAATCCATCACATCAGAATCTGTTAGGTTCAGTAATTTCAGTAGCCATTGTTCTATTATCTCTATTAGTTCCATTTTCCATCTTCCATCTTCAGTAGTCTTGTTAAGTCCAGTAATTTCAATATCCAATCTTCCATTATCAGTATTCCATAATAATCTTGCTGTCAAAGCCATAGTCATATAGTAAGAGTCTGATGGGAATTACCTCTATCCCAAATATTTTCTTGCCATCCATTCTGAATAGGTTGCTGAAATACTGCTGTAAAATCATATCTCTGTTCTTTTTTTCAAAACACACTGGGTCATCTCTTAAAAGTTTTTCCATTGTCACATGGCTGCAGTTAATTCCATAGATTTTCTCTATATTGGGCTCCATCACATCATTCCAGTCCAGAAGATAATCCATGCCATTGATAACTTTATCTCTAGAATCTTCATTAATTTCTTCAGAGATAACATTGAGTTCCAAACAATAGATTTTATTTCTAAAGTCCATAGACTCCAAATCTTGTTCCTGTTCCACGTTTGTTCCAATCTCCGGGATCTCCTCTCTCACAGGGACCCCTATTCCAGTCTCCGGGGTCTCCTCTCTCACAGGGACCCCTGTTCCAATCTCCGGGGTCTCCTCTCTCACAGGGACCCCTTCCAGGGTCACCTCTCTCACAGGGACCCTTATATCTTTAATCTCCTGCTTCATTTTACTCAATTCAATTTTCGTTATCTCAATCTCATCCATTATTTTCTGAAACATAGTTATTTCCAGATTCTCAGCCACTTTCTTAATTGCCATTTTAAAAGAAAAATATAGGAAAACCACTTCTTATTTCAGCAACAATTGGGTTAATACTCCAAACTTGGTGACATCACAGTATAAACAGAGCAGACAGCCTTATCTCTCCAATAGTTAAGTAAACAAAATGCAGTTCCCAGGATCGAAACAATTAATGGCAATCGTCAAGAAACAGATTCGTCAAAATAAAATAGACCAAAAAGAGAGTAGTCTCAAAACAGTATAATATTTTTCAAAATAAAAATCTGGAATAGAAATCCCTCTTCTGTGTGTATCTTTAGAATGCAAATCCAGGACAGCTTTTTGCAACAAAAACAGAGATAAGCTATTAATTAGTGCGTAGCAGAGAGAAGTTACGGCTCCCCAGTGAGATGTCAAAAACCGATCAATCTGGCAAATCTCTTTTAAACAGCAACAATTTAAGTCAAGTAAAAGAAAAATATAGAAAGAAGGGTGCTTGCCTGTTAATGCGTTCTCTCTTAGAAGATAAGATGAACGTTCGCTTTAACAGATAGAGCTTGCTGTTGAAAATCCGTCCCACCTTCGTCGGCTGGACCTCGTCCCATAAATTAATGAGATCTGGTCGTCCCAACAAAAATAGGCTTTGAGGTTAATCTCTTCGTTTCTCCCTACCCGGGAGAAGTTTAATCAGTCAAAAAAAAAGAAAAAACTGACTGATATATCTGAATAAGCTTCTTTTGAGGCAGGAGCCCGTCTCAAAAGCAGGCACAGGCTAAGTCACCCTTCCCGGAAGTCGGAAATATCAATATTTTAAAGGAAATACAGTATCAGTAAATATAAATAAATTGAAGGAAATATTGATAAAATATTGATATTAATATCAATATTTTAGATTTTTTTAAAAATCAGTTGCTGAAAATAGCCATGGAAAATCACTACATAAAAATCTGATCGCAATGGTAGCAAATAAGCAAATTAAGGAAAAATTCAGTACCAAATCCGAACTGGGTAGAATTCCAGTACATCCCTAGTCTGCGGGCTGTGTGACACAGCAAACCACGAGGGAGGGAAACAAACCCCCAAAAATGCAGTAAGGAGAAACATGTTGTTGAAAGTGCCAAGTAACATGGTCTATTACAGCTCAATAGGTTTGGGAACACAGAAGCAATCTTAAAACTTTCAGATTCTGCAGAGTAGCTGATGCAGCTTGCACACGTCCTTCACAGTTCCAGAAAGTTAGCTAGCTAGTATCTGTCCAATCTGCTTAAACTACTGAGCTATTATTTGAAAGTTGAAGATGGAACCTATGTTGCCAAACCTGCTGAGCTGTAATAAGTCCTATAATTTGGCATTTATAAGAACAAGTTTCTCCTTTTAGCATTCTGGTTGTGTGACACAGTCTGCTGAACTGAGTAACCACGTCTCTCCTAATATATACAGAGGAGCAACATCTGATGAGAAGTATGAGCAGGTCATAGCTATGAAATGCATATTTAGCATCAGATGGCTGCCAGAAATGTAAAGCCACAAGTGCCCACTCAGGCAGGTCCAAACTAAGACTGTAGTCACCTATAGAATGAGGCTTGATTTTCAAACTTTATATATATGTGTGTCCAGAGAGTATATCTTTTAGTCAATGCTGCTGGATCTGTTGGCATCTCTATAGCTGTTATAGAAAAGTCCAACAGGCTGTGACCCTCAATGTTGAAATGTTTTGCAAGTGGTTGCTCCACTTTTTTTGGTTAAGATTGCCAATTTGTGGTTTCTGAAGCGTATGCGTAGGTCAGTTGTGGTTTTTCCTACGTATTGGATATGACATCCTGGTCTTTTGCATTCGATGACATAAATTATATTGCAGGACCTGCAGGTGATGTTCTGTTTGATGCAATATGTCCTGCCTATCCTAGTGCTTGTAAAAGTAGCTGTCTCCCTGAGGTACACACAGGTGATACAGCGTTTGGAGTTACAAGGATGAGACTCAGGATTGGTGATAGGTGGCTTAAGCACAGCTCTCACTAACAGTCTGCGCAAATTAGGAGGCTGGCGTAATGCTACAACAGGAGGCCTGCTGATGGCTCTAGCAAGATGTTCAGAGTTTGCCATCAGTGGGTAGCTCTCCCTGATTGCTCGGTGATAGTTAGGAGATGCTGGATGGAAATCTACCACAAATGGAATCAGTTGCTCTCTGCTCTTTGACATCTCAGTATGATGGAGGAGGTTTTCTCTGGACAGAATGGAGGCTCGGTGAATGTTGCAATCAATAATATGTGGAGGATATCCTCTCAGAAGGTGGTGTTCTTTAAGTTCACTGATCCTTCTCTGGTATTTATCTGGTATTTATCTGGATCCTTATAGGGATCCAGAGCAAGCTTGGGTGATTAGAAATAGTTAGCATAAAGCATTTAGTGGGTAGCAGTGTGGAAAGAGAAAATATTATTGGTGAGTTTCTTTTACTGCAATAAAGACAAATATATGAGATTAAATGGGGGAAGAAGTAACAATTTTCAGTTATATTATTTGGACAGAATTTTAAGTCCTGTTCCTTATTAAAACTGAAATGTTAAGGCCAGGAGATAGAAGAGAACTGTATCATTTAGAAAAGAGTCATTCTAAGAGTGGCTTTATTAATATGAGCCCCCCTCTCCAGACAGGCAAAAAAAGCTGTAGAAATACACCAGCAATTTGACCTGAAAGGCATTCTGCATGGGTGCATCAGTGCTCCCACATGCTATGTGCCACATAACTGGGAGCTAATTCTGTCAAATGTTTAGATAATAGCGTGATGAGCACATAATTATCTGGCAAATCTGTGGATAGGTAAAGCAGATGAGCAAACAGCATGAGCTTTGCTTTACTTTTTTTCTAACTGCTATTTCATTGCTCCAATGGGATTCCAAGACAAATGTCGAAAATGCTAAAGCTTATTGAATCAGGGATTCATATACAGTACATTCTAGAAGTGAATGAATGTGACCTGTATTTTATGGGTCCAGAGACTATTTCTACATTCAAGATTTTTCTTTCCTTGCGTTACCAACTATCTGCCTATTAAACTGCGACTGTGTTTAAGCTTTTGCCTCAAATAATTTTTATTTTAGAGGAGTAGAACAAAAATAAACCAAAGTGCCCAAATGCTTCCCTAATGCTCCAGTAGAAGATGTATAAGTAGATTTGATAATGGAATAAGCCATATTTGAAGTTAAACATGCGTTTTTAAAAAGCCATATTTAGAAATTGTTTCTTGGTAATAACAGGTTTTCAGTGTAACTCTTCGTGTTTCTTTTTCTCTCCCGCATCATCTGCTAGTCTGTTTCTCTTTTTGCTTCCAGCTGCTCATGTTATTATTTACTTAATTTTTCCTTTTCTCTACCAATCTTCCCTCCCCTCCAGGTGTTTTTTATATTAGACTCCAACTATTTCATCCACTGATAAAACCAGTTATATATAGGGCATTCTTGGAAAATGATTAGCATATAATTTAATGTTCCAAAGTTGAGTTGATAGAGTATCCATGGTTATCAATTGTATGGTTGCAGTTCTGGCTACAATTTTTTTCAGTACAATTCCCTCTGTTTCTGAAGTTCAGAGGTGAGTGTGGATCTTATGCAGCCAAAATGGAAGTATCCATACACAAGAGGGAGGTGTCACCAGGCTGGGGGAACCTGCCCAGAGCCAGCTGGTGTATTTCAAAGCTGAGTTAGTGAGTGAGGGTTTGAACCCAGGTGTCCCATATTTAACTAGAACATTTTTACCCCAGTTTTCTCCCAGAGCTGCCTTCTCTAATTAAAATAAACCAGAATGCAACTAGAATGCTTCTGCTAGAAATGCTCTTCACAGTTTTCTCCTAAGACTCACTGAGCTGGTTTGCACGTAGCACTAAGGCAAGCTATGGCTTAGCATAAATGCATAAGCATGTGGGCTCCTGGACAGGAGATTGTAGCTGCTTTGCTCCTCCTCCACTCCTGCTGCTGCTGGAGACAAAGCACAAGCCTGGGTTTGTACTCATTAAGCCAAACAATGATTCAGCTCACAGCAGCACAGCAACAGGAAGATTGACCTTGACCTTCTCCTGGGGAACCCTTAAGCTTGTGCGTTCACACTAAACCACCTTTATGTTCAAACCCAGCACCGTATCCACTGTCTCAGCTACACTGTACTTATAGTCCTTAAACACATTGACCTGGTTTGTACAACATGGTATGCCAAACTATGTTTTAGCAAGACGACACAACTGTGTGGGCTTCCAGAAAGTTGCTCACAATCGCTTTGTTTCTCCCCGGTCCTTTGCACTGCCACACCGTACAGAACTAAGCCACAGCTTTACTTAGGGTTTCATTTGAACTGGGGCTTGTGGTTAAACTTTCTTTTCACTAACCACAAGCTATAGCTTAGGTTTGCTTTTAGCTGCAGCTTGTTTTTAGCTCTTCATAGTTACAACAGTCCTTTGATTTAATTCAGATTCACTGAAAATAATTTTCATACAGAAAGTTATCACTTGTTAATGGACCAGGATTCATACTGGAAAAACCAAGCAACAGCTTAAAGAAATAGTGTCTAAGACATCAAAGATTTGATTTCAAGAACCAACATGCCTAACTGGAAATCAGCTAGTCAGTAGTTCAACACTGATGAAAAAAATGTGGTGGAGGTGGTGGTAATGAAACATTACATTCAAAAGGCCCCCTGTTGTCTTTTACTGAAAATATCATACATTTAACAAATTTAAATGGTTCAGTTGGTATACAATCAAATGGTTCATCCTACTTGCTTCAGGAGCGATAAAAAGTATTAAACTTTATGAAGGGCTTAAACTCTTAGACAAGAGCCAGTGTCGTGTAGTGGTTAGAGTGTTGGACTACGACCTGGAAGACCAGGGTTCGAATCCCAACACAGCCATGAAGGTCATTGGGTAACCTTGGGCCAGTCACTGCCTCTCAGCCTCAGAGGAAGGCAATGGTAAACCACCTCTGAATACCGCTTACCATGAAAACCCTATTTGTAGGGTTGCCATAAGTTGGAATTGACTTAAAGGCAGTCCATTTCATTTTTTAAAAACTCTTAGATATGTTTTAAAAAAAATCTTATGTATTATCAATAATTCTACCTTATTAGCCAATGATCTATAGTTTCATAATGAAGATCAAATGCAGCAGAAACTATATAATGGGAGTACCTTTGTAGATCAAATTGAGTCTACTATAAGAGAAGTGATCACTGATCCCAAGATGTTATGGAATAATAAACTTAAGAAATTGTGCTGCTTTTCACGTTTATGTGACTATGATTATTTAATTTTCTTTTGTGCGTGCTCAAGTATAGCTGTTATGTGACTACACATGAGAGAACCTGAAATTAATTTGTCTGTATAAGATCAGTGACTGTACAAATTCTTATGAAAACTAACATGCCATGACAATAGTAATTTTGATAAAATTACAGCAAGAACTGCAATTCTCTGCCATCTGGCTGTCTCATTTTAACTACTTTGATGTGCTTTTTATTACTTATTTACTTACTTCAACTACTTTCTCAGTTGTTATAGAGCTTATAAATGTTCACAGCAGACTACAATGTCAGATAGAGTACCTCTTCATCTTTAGCATTTAATTTTTTTTTTAAAGAAACCTTCCTAATACTACAATCAGTGTCTTTTAACAACAGGGATATGTGCAAAATCCATATTTAATTATTTAAGAAAACATCAGTTTTCAGTGCTTTCTACTATAAAGTGTCCAGAACTCGTAACTCTCCATCAGATCCCAGATTAAACCTTTATATACCCTTTTAATTAGATGTTGAAACTGAATCACACATTTTTCTTAAAATGTAATCATAATTCTACAGTAATGAAGAACTTCAAGCATACCAACATACACGTTTGGGGGGGAAAGAATCTCATTTACTTGGGGTCATGGTATCAGTACTGTGCATTGCTAATTCAATCATATTTATTCTAAGGGAAAGCATCCCACTTCAATGACTTCTTACGAATACTAATGAGTCAACATCATTTGTCTTCTATATAAGGGGCGGAGAATGGAGGAAAAGGTCAAAAGCAGCCTTTATCCACCTCCTGAAAATTCACTTGCCTGATAAAGATGCAGATCTGAAAACTTAGCATTTATCCTTAGGAGAGACACAGTAGCATTATACCAAAACTGTAATAGCTGAGTTCTTGAATTCAAATTAAGCAAATACCAAAAATCACAACTCAGAAACCTGTATGTACCCTCTTTGGATCCCTTCTTTGTAGAAAAATTATTAGTTCACAAAACACTGTATTTGCCTAACAGTAGAAAAATACTCAAAAGTACTCATTGAATGTATAGACTTGAAGAAATGTATCTAAAGATAACACAATGCAAAACTGACCACTTCAGGTTTAGTCTACTGTCATTGAGCTATGTCATATTATTACCAACATATGCCTGAAAATATGCACTGCTGTAATTTTATGTTTTTTCATGTGAGGCATGCCCTGATTGATTATGTAACATGAGAATCATTTATGTAGCAATGGCACAGCTAGGGTTGGATCTTAGGGCCAAAGTCCATGGCCGGCCGGCCTGGGACCTGCCAAATGACCGCTAAGAGAGCAGGAAATTATGGGACACTGGCAAACAGAACTTGCATTAATATCTGGGCCAGTATAGGCATGCTGGTCACCACAGAATCCTTTCCTTCTGCTTATTTTTAAAACATTTTGACTCCAGGGTCTAAAATTATTTAACTGCACTACTGATGTATATGGTTATTTACTAGCCTAGATGTGGCATCCTTTATGCAAACAACTAGGTATTAGCGTGACATTTACTCAAAAGAATGTATTAGACATTTTTCTTTTTAAAGTACTAATTGATTCTTACATGTTAGTTTTTTAATTAATATTTTATTGGCATGGAAATGAAAACGGGCGTACTTCAGATGTCAGTGGGGGGTGGGGCAAAATTCTCAAGAAGATTCAAGATTATATTATAAAAAACCATTTTATTTTGTTGTGGTTATTTTTATATTTCATTATCACGTAGCAATATTATCAATATAGGCCACACAGTTTTGCACACACTCCCTTTTAAGCAAAGGAATGTGTACCATTATAATGCTATTGTTTATAATGGGCACTTAGTGTCCAAAACCCATGAGTTGGCCAGAAATATTGTTGTTCCTGAGAAATAATCACATATACTCCGAACCACCAGCTGCACATATGTCTCTCCCTGCCCTCCCTCCTTCTAAGGCCATGCACTGTTGTAATGCTTGTTTACCAGAGTCATTGTGTTGATAGAGTTGGGGCTGAATATAGGTTATCAACACTGTTGAACAGAATATTCAGAATACAATACACAGAAAAGGTTTGATTATGGTGAACCCATAAAACAATGGAAAGGTTTATATTATCCTAAGATACCTGCTATGGGTACCAACTCCTGTATTCCCATGACAGTATAATTTGTGGCATTCTTTCTTGCTATTTTTGACCATAATGAGGACGGTGGGTGAAATGGCAAAAAGCAAAATGCCCATTTTGGGAGCAAGGAAAAGTCATACTTCATAAGCATGCACATGTACCCTACCCCTCTTACTACTTCCCTCTATTCATTTGATATTTTTTAATGAAGGAGAAAATTACACGAAGAACTAGGCATGGACCACTCCTGCACGTTCTATCCAGGAAGTCCCTAAAGCAAGTGTGGGGAAATATTTTCAAAAGGAAGGCCAAATTCCTACTTGGTCAACCTTCCAGGGGACAAATGACGGTGGTGGGTGGGGCCAGAGGCAACAGTGAGCAAAGCAACAAATGTAAATTTTACATTTCTATAGTAGACTAGTTTGCACACTCACACACAGCTCTCTCTGTCCTCCATCCAGGCAAGCAAGAGACATTATCAGAGTTCAAGCACACATTCTAGCCAGGCAAAAGCTTTGAAGAACGTTATGAAGCAGGGCTGGTGAAGGGTAGTAGGCCTGACAAGAGGATCTGTTTTTGCTTTATTTACAAATACACAAGATAAGCAGAGGGAAGCAACAGGAACATATACTTACAGCAGCAGGGCTGGCATCAAAGGGCAGCCAGTTCAGGCCCTGGCTGAGGTCCCCTGGGGCCACAGGGGCCCCTCGAAAGGGTGGGGGAGGAGTAGCATTCCCCTTCAGCGATCTGTGCAAGGAGGGAGCTTCCAAGCTGCCCGCCCGTTTGCTGGCTCCACCTACCTGTCTTACCTGTCTTTTACTGTGTGTGCAGGGCTGCCATTAACCAAGATGGTGGCCGAGGTTTCCCTAAGGTGCTGATGCCCCTGCCACCATCTTGGTTGATAGCAGGGATGCGCATGGGTAGCACACATGCATGCCATCAACCAAGATGGTGGCGGAGGCTTCAGCCCCTTAGGGAAACCTCAGCCACCATACTGGTTAATGGCAGCCCTGCGCGCACAGCTGCAAAAGACAGGAGAGACAGGTAGGTGGGGCATGCGTGTGTGTGTGCATGCACGCACATGCATGTTGGGGCCCGGGGCAGGCTAGTGCCCAAGGGCCCCAGCATGGCTAGCGCCGACCCTGCATAGCAGGCAGCAGATGTGCTGCTCCACAACAGATCCCCAGAGAGAGGCCTCCTAGAAACTGCCAAGGTACCTCCAGCCTTCAACTTACCACTCTTTGTCTGTTGACTTTGTGTTCCAAACCTCTCACCTTTTGTTTTCTCTCTCTCTCTCTCTCCCTCCCTCCCTCCCTCTCTCTCTCCCTCCCTCCCTCCCTCCCTCTCTCTCTCCCTCTCTCCCTCTCTCTCTCTCTCTCTCTCTCTCTCTCTCTCATGGTGGCCAGATGCCTCTGGGAAGCCCTCAAGCAGGAGCTGAGTGCAACAGCACTCCACCAACTTATGAATCCGAGCTACAGGTATTCAGAGGCATACTGCCTCCAACACTGGCTAGTAGTCATTCATAGCTTTATCCTTCATGACATTTGGTGTTTCCAAATTGTTGCTATTTTGTGGTGGGGTTCAATCACATGATGGCAAATTTGGGTTGCATGATCATAGTTGATTGGGAGGTCTTGTGCAACAAACCCACTTTCCAAAAAGATCAGACTTTTTGCTATGAGGAAAAAGTCGGGGAAATATCCTGGAAAGTGTGGGATAACGATTTCTCTGCTCTCTCCTCCTCTAAAATATGTGGCTGAAGAGGGATGTGGCCTGGGAAGAATACCAAGAGACAGACAGATGGGCTGGGGGGGGGAGCCTGAGGTTTCCCACCCCACCCCTAAAGAACAGTAATAAGATGTCAAGGTTTGTCTGAATGTTCTCTCAAGTATCTTTATTCAGTAACTCCGACTATAAAAGATCCAGGATTAGAACACAGCACTTCACTGTAGGTAGCTTTACTCTTCAATCAACTATAAGTATCCAAAGCTTTCCAGTTCAGTACCTTACAAAAGCTCTTGGGGGGAGGGGGAAGCCTCTTCTATAAAATTCATTGCTGATGAAACAAAATGAATAATGTAATTCATTTTGAGCTAATTTCAGTCATTGCTAATTCATGCTGAGGTGAAAATTAGTGCCAAACAACAAAATGGCATGAATTCTTAAAAGCAGTTGAATCCATGTTTTCAGATATCACCTGTATTTTTATTTTCAATGTTAAAAATTCAGCAACAAAAGCACAGGATGGCAAAAAACTTTCTTTCGTCTTAGATTATACTTCAGCTCTAATATTACAGCTTCTAGAATTAATTCAATGCATGGCTGCCTAGTTTCTATAACCAGAAACAGTGGAGGCTGTACATATATGTAAATTGATTTTCATCACACCTGCAATGCAGTACATTGCCTGATTTGGTGATGAGGTCTTTTGAGCACCTGGCTGTGTTCTAGGCTATTCTGCAGCACAGAAGGCCATCCCTGCGTGCCTCCCTGGATAAAATGCACTCCAGACAGCCCACCAAACAACTATTTGGCAGGATGTGGGAGCATGATTGAGACTGAAAGGAAGGCATGCAGCATGACTCATGCCCATGCAACTTTCTTCCCCAGTGTGTGTTTGTGTGTGTGTGTGTGTGTGTGTGTGTGTGTGTGAGAGAGAGAGAGAGAGAGAGAGAGAGAGAGAGAGAGAGAGAGAGAGAGAGAGAGAATAAGTGTATGTGCATTAATTTGTCTGTGAATGGTTCTACTCATTGCCATGACCATTGGCATGCAGTCCCCAACTGCCCACCCACCACCACCACCACATAAGGGCACATGGGAGCCTTTGCTGACAAACTGTCTGAGCCCCCAGCAAGAAGTTGTCAAAAGAGGGAGCAGTCAGTGAGTTTATCCTGTAATTTTAGCAACATGGCAAAGAGGTCTGGGCAATACACCCAATTGATCTGTTTTTTAAGTTTTCCAATGAGCTTCTAGTTCTCAGAGACAAAGTTTGTTCCCTTAAGGCCAAAGTAAATGACCTGGAGCAGATAAAGATGGAGAAGGGTATGATGGAGGTGTCTGACTCCAAGAGTGACAGTTCCTCTGCTCTTGGAAAGAAAAAGGGTCTCAGAAAAGGAGGGTGCCATTCCGAGGAAAGGAAAAAAAATTTTTAGAAGATGATGAACTAATTGATATCCTTTCACATCAAGGATACACCTCCTGTGGTGGTTGACACCAAGTAGTGGGCTAGTCAATAATTAGAAATACAGAGAGATGGGCTTTGATGGGTGTCTAGACTACATATGACTAGCTCACTTAGTGCAAATGTTGTAGACATCACATGTTGTCTAGATAGCCCTAGGCTGGTAGATAATGCTGTGGATGAGTCAGCAATCAAAAGTACATGTTGGCAGCAGTGATTATGGGGAAATCATGTGGTCCTAGAAGCAACATTTAGGTTGTTAGGCAGGATGTTGAAATCCAGGACCTCAAAGACAACATTGTCGAAAATGCAACAAGTTTCACATATAGGGTCAGATAGAGAAATAGAGCCAGAAGTGGTGCTAGAAGGAATTTTTTTTAGATTTGTTAGGCCCTGGGAAACATTTTGGGACAAGCTGAGAAATAGGCTCTACAAAAGGAATAAGCGCCACTTGATTTGAAATGCCAATTAAAATAATCGCAGAGCAGCTTTTAAACTAACCGTTTGGGAAAAGCTGTTAGGAGCTCGAGTGGGGGCATCAGAAACAATCATGCCTAGGGGATGTGGGAAAAAGTTTTGCCTCAACCACATAGGGCAGACTTAGCAATAGTGTATAGTAGTAACATCCTACCTAGCAATCTAAATGTACGGTTCAAAACACCTTGTCTAATGTTGCTTCCAGCACCACACAATTTCCTCATCAGCACTGCTGCTAACATGCACCACAACCACTGAATTCTCTTCAGTACTGTTTATGAGCTTATCTGGACAAAGTAGGATAAAGACCATAGGGGAAAATGTGCATGGCAGAAGCCTTTGTTTCTTTACTAATGCTACAAGCCTCTGAGCTAGAGTGCTTATTTGTAACTGAAAACATATAGTGGGTTAACCTTATGGAATCAAATCAGTGGGATAGGTTTAGGTTTAAGTTATTTCTGCTAAAAACATCCTGAAACGATTTACAACCAAAGTAAAAAATTCAGTGATAAAAATCACATAAGCATATTAGAAATAGAGTTAGCTATACTATCATGGTACTGCCCAAATACCTGGGACCAAAACAATGACAAGGTTGACACAGTTATTCCTGTATAAAAAATCTTTTCAAAGGACAGGAAATAATATATTGGGGGCTGTGTAGATCTGTGGAGGAACAGATCTACACAGATCTGGAGTGGCAGTACCAGGACCCAAAAGAAATTTAGTATTGGAGATATATCACCTCCCTGACCAAAATGCTGATGGTGATCTTGAGATGATTTTGAGTTCATCATGAAAATGACCAGAAGGCAGGTATCCTTGGACTTAATCTCTATGATGCATATACGTTATATGGGATGAGTCTTCTATGTTACATATGTATTATGTGGGGAAATGGAATACTTTCTGAAGAAGTTTGAAGCAGGTAGGGAATACAAGAAACACCACATTCTTGTGAAAATACAGCAACAATAGTTTATACTATGGGTGTGCAGTGGCTTCAGATGAATTATGAGTCATCTACATTCTACCATTGTACTGCTGTTTGAAATAAAGTGCCAAAATGGTGTGCATTGGAGGGATTTTGGGTTGTACAAAGTAAAGTGATATGCACAAGGTGTCCTGAGTCAAAGCAGGGATTCCCTTATGTGCCTCGTCACACCTCAGATGTGTGCTAAAAGCAATACAAAAGTGTCTTTACCATATAAGGAAATCACCAGGGTAAGAGGTGGGGTAGAGCAAACACCAGGGTGAGGAGCGGGAGCTCCATTATGACTGGTAGGTCTGGCTTGTAATCAGAGGAAATTATTTTACTTGGACTATTCAATCACAATGTTTTGAAGGAGGAAAGCAAATCACTTTTAGTTTTCAGCCATCCTAAAATAAAATTTAAAGGTACCTAGCACAAAAATTGCTGTACTGATTTGTCTGCAACTTGACATGCTTGTTATCTAGGGGCATCTCTCCTGTGTCTGCTATTTTCAGATCAATTATCCACAAAACTCTAGTGGAGAGTAAGTGAATAATTTTTGCCACCTCAAAACTGTAAAGGCTGCTCTTGCAGGGATACCATTGCAGCTATCCTTGTGGTGTGTGGCAGGATTTATCCCCTCAGAAAGGGCCTGCAAATGTCATCCAACTCCTTTAAAAACAAATCTTTAGAAGGTGCCCAGCACAATCCCCCCTGGACATTTTTTACTGTAATTTGGTAGGCTTAACTTGCTCTCAGGAGCTACTATGCCTGCAAATTTCATCCATTTCTGTCAAAAGGGGAAAGGGTGTTTTTATTTCCCAATAGCTAAGGGTGTGTGTGTTGAAGCCTTGTTTTTCCCAAAGCAGAGTTATCTCAGTCTCCAAGCCAAATCAGACAGTCTCTAAAGCACTTTGGACCAAGTGCCAAATGGTTTTTCAAAGAGCCAAACTGCTGTTTGAATCAAATATTCTGGTCAATGTGCTCCCCTAGTTTATACCCTAAATATGGAAGCTGAGGCATGATGTGGAGTAGGGTTAGAAACATCTGTCAATTTTGCTTCTCAGAGTTTCTCATTTTTCTAATATTAAATTCAATTCCCCACATTTCTTCAGCAATTTGTGATTTTTTTAATCACCATGAAAATTCTCCAGCATTTTTGTGTATATTTCTCCTAATAAACACGTTTTTGTAGCCAGTTTTGACTAATGTACACATTTTCACTCATATATTCATTTTTATACACACTTTCCCCCTTATGCGGTTTTGTAAATGTTGTTTGGTTGGCGAACTGCAGTACATAATTCAAATAACTGTGATTTTTGAAGGATGGCTGTGTTTTGGTTCTCATATTATTTCAGAAAGTGTGAATTTGGTAGATTCTGTTTGAAATGCAAATTGAATCCAATTTCTCACCCATCCCCAGTGTGGAGACACCATGTATACAACCCCCCTAAATATTCTGGCACTATATCCAAATAAGTCAACCTACCAGAATAAACAAAGATGGTGAAATTAAAGGCCAAAGAACTATAAAAACTGCTTCCCTGTTTCCATCAGAAGTTTATTTATTCTAGATTAGAATCTAAAAAGTAAATCTTACCACAACAATACAGGACTCCAGTGGAAGCATAATATTAATTTAAACAAATAAACAATAGTTTTCCCCCCTATTATTCCATCTCTTAACCATTAGGAAGAAAGTTTACAGTGGTCACTGTTATGACAAACAGCAATACTGAGAATTAATTCTAATCTACTGTATATTTTGGAAAGTTGTTTGCTATGAATTTGGACACCTCTTATAACCAAATTTTGCATGATGGTTCCCAAGCTCAAGAAGTAGGTCTTCATCTATGTTTACATACAGCTGGACACAATTTTGAATCAAGACATCCTTTCAAAACTGCTTTGATTTTTTTGGTTTCTTAGAATTCCCAAGCAACGCTAGGTATGAGGCTGCTAGTAGAATCATAGAATAGTAGAGTTGGAAGGGGTCTATAAGACCATAGAGTCCAATCCCCTGCTCAATGTAGGAATCCAAGTTAAAGCATACCCAACAGATGGCTGTCCAGCTACCTCTTGAATGCCTCCAGTGTTGGAGAGCCCACTACCTCCATATGTAATTGTCATACTGCCCTAACCGTTAGAAACATTTCCTGATGTTCAGCCAAAAGCAGATTTCCTGAGACTTGAGCCCATTATTCCTGTCCTGCACTCTGGAATGATCAAGAAGAGATCCTAGCCTCCTCTGAGTGACAACCTTTCAAGTACTTGAACAGTGCTATCATATCTGCCCTCTTCTCTTCTCAAGGGTAAACATGCCCAGTTCTTTCAGTCTCCCTTCACTGGGATTTGTTTCCAGTCCTCTGATTTGCCCTCTTCTGAACCTGTTCCAGTTTCTCTGCATTCTTCTTAAAGTGTGGTGTCCAGAACTGGAAGCAGTACTGAAGATGAGGCCTAACCAGTGCCAAAGAGAGGGAAACTAGTACTTCACACAATTCGCCTTTTCTGCGGCCATATCACACTGTTGGCTCATATGCTGTGCCAAGTATCCTCCATGTTATAACTGTGCATTTGGTTTCTTTTTCCTAGATATAGAACTTTGCATTTATTCCTGTTAAATTTCATTCTGTTGTTTTTAGCCCAATGCTCCAGCCTGCCAAGATCACTTTGAATTTTGTTTCTGTCTTCGAGGGTATATTACCTATCCCTCCCGATTTTGTATCATCTGCAAATATAATAAGCATTCCACACACTTTTTCATCCAAGTTATTAATAAAACTGTTGAAGAGCACTGAGCCCAGGTCCGAGCCCTGTGGTACCCCACTTGTTACATCCCCCCACTTTGAGAAGGAACCATTAATATTATTTGAGTATGATTCTGTAGCCAGCTGTGGATCCACCTGATAGTTGTTCCTTCCAGCTAGCTTGCTCATCATGAGGCACTCAAAAACTTTGCTGAAGTCAAGATATATTTTGTCCACAACGTTCCCACAGTCTACCGGGGAGGTTACAGAATAAAAAAAAAATGAGATAAGATTAGTCTAGTAGGATTTCTCTTGACAAATCCATGTTGGCTTCTAGTAATCACTGCATTGTTTTCAAGATGTCTTCAGATTGACCACTTCATAATTTCTTCCAGAATTTTCTTTTCTCTCTCTTTTACAATAGATGTACCTGAAGAAAGCTTTTTTATTGCTTTTAGCAGCCCTTGGTAACCTTATCTCATTCTCATCTTCCTGATGCCATCCTTGCAATTCTGTGCTACCTGTCTGTACTCTTCCTTTGTGGCCTGGCCTTCCTTCCACTTCCTATATGTGTTATGTTTTCAGGTCATCTCTAAGCTTTTTGTGAAGCCACATTGGCTTCTTCGGCTGTCTTTCACCTTTTTTCCTTGTTTGAATTGTTTGCAATTGTGCCTTTAGAAATGCCTTTTTTAGAAACTCCCACTCATCTCTGACTCCTTTTCTCATTATTTTATTTATTTATTTATTATTTGATTTATATCCCATCCTTCCTCCCAGCAGGAGCCCAGGGTGGCAAACAAAAGCACTAAAAACACTTTAAACATCATAAAAACAGACTTTAAAATACATTAAAACAAAAATCTTTAAAAACATTTTTTAAAGCTTTCAAGAGTTTTTTTTTTAAAGGTTAAGAACATTCTTCTTTTTTTAAAAGAAGTTTTAAAAACATATTAAAAAGAAATTCCAACACAGAAGCAGACTGGGATAAGGTCTCAATTTAAAAGGCTTGTTGAAAGAGGAAGGTCTTCAATAGGCGCCAAAAAGATGGTGCCTGGCTAATATTCAAGAGGAGGGAATTCCACAGGGTAGGTGCCACCACACTAAAGGTCCATTTCCTAGGTTGTGCAGAACGGAACTCCTGATAAGATGGTATCTGCAGGAGGCCCTCACCTGCAGAGTGCAGTGATCGACTGGGTATATAAGGGATAAGATGGTCTTTCAGGTATCCTGGCCCCAAGCTGTATAGGGCAAAACTAGAACCTTGAAGTTGGCCCGGTAGCAAATAGGCAGCCAGTGCAATTCTTTCAGCAGCAGGGTGACATGTTAGTGATACCCTGCCCCAGTGAGTATTCTCGCAGCTGCATTTTGCATCAGCTGAAGCTTCCGGACCAACCTCAAGGACAGTCCCACATAGAGTGCATTACAGTAATCCAGCCTGGAGGTCACCAGGGCGTGGGCAACAGTGATCAGGCTATCCCGGTCCAGAAACGGCCACAGCTGTCTTACCAGCCAAAGCTGGTAAAAGGAACTCCTAGCCACTGAGGTCACCTGGGCCTCTAGTGACAAAGATGGATCCAGGAGCACCCCCAAACTATGAACCTGCACTTTCAGAGGGAGTATGACCTCATCCAAAACAGGCAACTGACCAATTATCCAAACTCAGGAACCACCAACCCAAAGTGCCTCTGTCTTGCTTGGATTCAGACTCAGTTTATTGGCCCTCATCCAGCCCACCACCGAGTCCAGGGCTTGCACAGCTTCTCCAGATCCAGATGTTACAGAGAAATAGAGGGTATCATCAGCATATTGCTGACACCGCACCCGAAATCTCCTGATGACCACTCCCAAGGGCTTCATACAGATGTTAAACAGCATGGGGGACAAGTTGGTACCCTGCGGCACCCCACAGCACACTGCCAGGAGTCCAAAAGACAATGACCCAATGCTATTATCTGAGAACGACCTTGGAGATAGGATCGGAACCACTGTAAAACAGTGCCTTCAGTACCCTTCTCACCAAGTCGGCCCAGAAGGATACCATGGTCAATGGTATCAAAAGCCACTGAGAGACCAGTAAGAATAACAGGGTCGCATTCCCCTGTCCTTCTCCTGATAAAGATCCGGAGAATTACAGGCCGGTCAGTCTGACTTCAATACCGGGAAAGATATTAGAACAGATAATGAAAGAGTCCATTGGCAACTATCTAGATGACAATGCTGTGATTAGTAGGAGCCAGCATGGGTTTGTCAAGAAAAAATCCTGTCAAACTAATCTCATCTCTTTTTTTGATCGGGTCACTAGCCTAGTAGATGGTGGAAAAGCTGTAGATGTCATCTATCTACATTTCAGCAAAGCGTTTGACAAAGTCCCCCACGACCTTTTGATTAGCAAACTGGTCAAATGCGGACTAGATGGAAATACTGTCAGGTGGATTCACAACTGGTTGGAAAACCGTACTCAAAGAGTGGTCGTCGGTGGCTCTGCTTCGGACTGGAAGGAGGTTTCGAGTGGAGTGCCACAGGATTCTGTCCTGGGGCCGATACTCTTCAACATTTTTATCAATGACTTAGATGATGGGGTGGAGGGAAGCCTTATGAAGTTTGCGGATGATACGAAACTGGGAGGGATAGCTAACACAATGGAAGACAGGAATAAAATCCAAAGGGACCTGGATAGACTAGAAAATTGGGCTGAAATTAATAAAATGACATTCAATAAAGACAAATGCAGGATTCTGCATTTAGGCCACAAAAACAAAATGCACGGGTACAGGATGGGAAATACCCGGCTTAGCAGTAGTGCGTGTGAGAAGGACCTTGGAATTGTAGTGGATCGCAAGTTGAACATGACCCAGCAGTGTGATGCTGCGGCAAAAAAGGCAAACGCGGTTTTGGGATGCATAAACAGAGCTATAGTTTCCAGGTCGAGGGAAGTAATAGTCCCACTATATTCTGCATTAGTCAGGCCTCATCTGGAATACTGCGTTCAGTTCTGGGCGCCTCATTCTAAGAAAGATATAGACAAGTTAGAGCGGGTTCAGAAGAGGACAACAAGGATAATAGCCGGTATGGAGAACAAGTCTTATGAGGAAAGGTTGAAGGAACTTGGCATGTTCAGTCTGGTGAAGAGAAGGCTGAGGGGCGACATGATTACACTCTTTAAGTACCTGAAGGGCTGTCACATAGAGGAGGGTACAGATTTGTTCACTGCTGCCCCAGAGGGTAGGACTAGGTCTAATGGTTTTAAGTTGCAGGAGCGTAGATTCAGATTGGACATTAGAAGGAACTTCTTGACAGTAAGGGCAGTTCGGCAATGGAACCGACTGCCTAGGGAGGTGGTGGGATCCCCTTCGCTGGATGTCTTCAAGCAGAGGCTGGACAGCTAACTGCGGGAGATGCTCTAGCTGTGGATTTCCTGCTGTGAGCAGGGGGTTGGACTCGATGGCCTACAAGGCCCCTTCCAACTCTATGATTCTATGATTCTAAGGTCATCCATCAGAGTAACCAAGGCCGATTCAGTCCCATAACCAGGCCTGAACCCAGAGGAATGCGTCAAGATAATCTGGGATGGGTCAAGATAGGGTCACTTGCCATGGAACCTTACTTATCATTGCTCTGAGTTCATCAAAATTAGCTTTCCAGAAGTCCAGGGTACGTGTATGGCTACACTCAGCTTTTGCTTCCTTTAAAATCAAGAACTCAAGTATAGCATGGTCACTTTCCCACAGATTTCCCGTAACTGCCACTTCATCCACTAAGTAATCTCTATTGGTTAGAATCATGTCAAAAATAGCTGATCCTCTAGTTCCTTCTTCCACATTCTGTAGGAGAAAGTTATCAACAACACGTCAGGGATTTCTTGGAGGGGGCATGTATGGCAGCATTTGTCTCCCAATAGATGTTGGGGTAATAGAAGTCCCCCATTACTACTACATCATGCCTCCTTGAAACATTGGCAATTTGCTTTTGAAAAGTTTCATCCTCGTCTTTTCCTTGATTGGGTGGTTGGTAGTAGATTCCAACCACCCTGTTCCTTTTATTCCTTGCCCCATTTATTTTAAGCTCATCCTCCTGTATTTCTGTGCAAAGACATACATTTTTAACATATAGTGTGACTCCACCTCCCTTTCTTTTCCTTCTGTTCTTTTTGAACAAGTTATATCCTTCTTGCCGCCCTGGGCTCCTGCTGGGGGGAAGGGCGGGATATAAATCAAATAAATAAATAAATGGCTGTAGTCTAGTCATGGGAGTCATCCCACCAAGTATCAAGTTGTATTTGCCCTCCTGTATTAAGAGTTCAATTTCATCCTGTTTGTTTCCCATACTTTGGACATGTATATAGACATCAAAGACCATGTGATTTATGGTGTGGCTTCCTTGATATATTTTTATGAATACTGTTATTGGGCCCCAGTTTCTGTTACTATGCATAAGCCTTTGTCAGTCTCTACCTCCAAGTTTACCTCCCCCTCTCCCTTAGGATTCAGTGTAAAGCCCTCCTGATGAAGTGCTCCACGTTGTGGCCAAACACATTCTTCCCAGTCCTTGTGAGGTGCAGCCCATCACTTGTCAGCAGTCCATCTTCCAAGAACTGTAGCATGTGGTTTCTTGCAAAGGCACCATCTTCATAGCCAGTCATTCACCTGGAGAATTTTTATTTCCCTTTCTACTCCTCTTCTAAGTACTGGAAGGATAGATGAGAAAACTATCTGGGCCCCAAAGTCCTTGAGTTTCCTCCCCAGAGCATCAAGTCTACAAGATCCCTTTTCAGCTCCACTTAGTAGTATCATTTGTTCCCACATGGGTGAGAAGAAAAGGTGTCAGTGAGCTTTATGAGTGTTAAGTCACATCTCTAATCCATCCTCCAAGGGGACAGTATACCTGGTGAGTCCATGGGTTTTCTCTGCATACTTGGGTTTCAACCCCACACAGTAGGGAGTCTCCCGCTACTATTGCTCTTCTCTCCAAGTTGTTGTAGGGCATGGTTCAATTGCCTCTGCTTGACTAAGCTTCAGCCTCTCGCTCACTGTCCTGTGGAATCTCCTATCATCCTTCCTCTGCAGGCTGTCCTCTAGTCTCATCCTCAAGTGCCTGAAAGCAGTTCCACTGGTGCAGAGTGTCTTCTAGCTCTTCTGCTCCTGTCACCCTTTTCCATAGGGCTTCCTCCACTTCGTTGTTTCTCTCCTCAACACTCTCTTCTGCTTCAACTTGCTGTCATTATTCCACTTCCTGCACTTCTTTTTGCTGTTGGTCTTCCAGCGTTCTGTCTAAGAACTCTTTGTCAACTCTTATACTCTTTAATGTGGCCACTCACCACTCCAGGCCTCTCACTTTTTCTTTCAACAGTGCAACCAGCTTGCATTTGTTGTGTGTGTACGCCATATTGTTCTCAGGCAAGAAAACAAACATTGCACACACCTTGCAGGTCACCATGACTGGAGTGTCCTTTCCATCCATAGTCTCTATTACCTTTTTGTTTCTATCTTCCTACTAGTATTGGAATGACCTGTGCTTTGTCCTGCCCTCCTTGAAGGTTAACACAAGAGTCCCACTGGTCTATGATGCACACTACAAGAAAAACAATTTTAGGGACCTCCCCTGCCAATCTTCACTTAGCTCTCCTTGTTTGCTCACTCTTTGAGAGCTGGCTCACTTGTATCACTTGCAGACCAGCTGAGGCAGGTTCCTGTGCCCTGCTCAGTTAGGAGTCGAAACAGAATGAAACTCCCAGCACACACAGCTGCTGATAGTTGCACTCTGCAGTTATCAGGCCATGCCCATTCAATCAACAGCTATCAGGCCACACCCCTTTCACTGAAGGTGCTCTGGAGTCCTTTGGCATTTCCACCTACCCAGCTGAGCTCATGGTGAGTACATCATATCCTGCTTATTTAATCCTGTGCAAATACCAGTCTTTAAACTATTATGCTAAATTTTGAATGCCTAGTAGAGAGCATTGCTGAATTTGGCATGAGGAAAATAAAATGAAATAGCTGGCAGTAGATCTAGAAAGAAAGACACTTAAAAGAATCTGCAGAAAGCTAAACTCATGTTTTTCTAATGGGGAATAGATATTATATCAATGCAACAGTTTTCTGTTTGAAAACTGTCAGAAAGTGTTCTCGCTATTAAAACATCTGGCCTGATTCACTTTGAAACTGGATCAGTGGGGAAGTAGTGAGAGCAAATCTTGTGTTCAAAAACATACTTTGCCCGTTATACTATTTGGATGCTTTACTTGGAAAAACTGGTTTTCTTCTGACCTCCATTTGAACTGAATGTCAAGACTGTTCCCCATGCATTATGTGCAGCATTTATAACTCAGGTACAGAAGGATGTAAAATACCAAGAGTATTGAAATGTAAAGGAAATAATGACCATTTCTCTAGAATCTTTCTTGTAGAAAGTTTTGGTTACCCCAAATATTCCACTAGAAACTAAAATGACTCAAATGCATTTTCAACAAGACAAATGGGTGGGTTTGATCCAAAGTTTTCATGAGTGGCTCACAGGACACTCCCATCAGAGCAAAGAGAGGGACAATTTTGAAAGCTGCTCCCAAGGTTTGGGGATCCTCCAGAACAGTGTAGCAGTGTTGTGGGATGCTTCGTAGGAGGAGGCTCTGGTGGATCTCAGCCTCTTCTATGAAAAGGAAGGAGCCATTCTGCTTGCAGAAGGAACCCACTAGATCCAACCTTGTATATTTTTTATCAGTGATTAATAGCTGGCTACAGGGTAAATATTCAGAGTTAAGAATGCAAGTAAGGCTCTAAACATCATTAGTTATTTATAAAGAGATTTATCTGTCATGTACAGAATTGCAAGGCAAAAACTACAGCCAAAAGATTTATTGTAGTACAAAAATATTTCTTATCAGGAGATAATTAAGAAAACCAGCAGGGGTTTAAAATGTGATGGATTTCTTGGTCATTTACTCATTTGGAGATTTAAAATGCAAGTGTTTGTGGGAACATAATTCCTTCTTTTCATTCCAGCACAAAATAGCAACAACATTATATTGATATTTTAAAAAATCTGGGACACCTCTCTCTCTCGCTCTCTCTCTGATACACACCCACACCACAAATAACAGAAACGCTACTGACAGGCCAATAAAAAGGGGGGAGGTGAGAAAAATACTGAAAAGGGTTTTGAACTACAGGTGGTTATATTTACTGATCTAAAACAATTCCCTAAATGGGCGATTACACTGCTGCTGAGCATAGGAAGGGCATGTTTTCTTTTAACTTAGCCATTCCTCTTGAATTTTGACATGTGAACAAATCTTGTAATGTGCAGTGACCACTCTAAAGCAAGGAAGGCTTACTTCCTCAATTCAGAAAGGGTATTCATTAGATTACTATATTAAAGCACAGACATACCAGAGAATATTTTTTTACGAAACACTGATTTCAGAAGTACTCACATGCTTTTCCACTTGAGGGGAATCTGACAAAATGAACTAACCTTCCTGAGCATGATTACTACATTTTCACAAAGCACACTGGAAAACACAAAATCATCTATATTCTCCCATTTTACTGCTGTTTGAAATAAATTGATATGAAATAAGTTATTGTTGGCTTTTCGCTGGGGGGGGGGAGAACACAAGCATTTTTACAAATACAAGGACCAGTAAGTCATGTATGTGACTCATTTCTCTGACAATTTCAAACTGCTTGTCTTTCATAAGATTTCTTATGGCTATTTACATTTTCACTCAGTGAAAATCAATTACCTTCCTGCAATAAGCCTCATTTACTACCTTTGAGTATAATAGAAACACCATTAGGATGATGACATTACCCAAAAGAAGGGCACCACACAGTTGGTAGACATAAATTAGAACCCTTTCACATATGCATTAGAAATACTGCTGTGACTGAAATATGCATAAAATCTGTATCTATTAGAGCTATTAGAGTGTGGTGGTGATGATTTTGAAGGAGGGGGGGACTTTGTGATCTACTACTTTGACAAAATTATGTATTTCCTTTTTTCCCCTCAGTATGTGCCACTGATGCAATAAGCACTGGCCCCCAGCTGAGCTGCATTTGGAAATGCCACTGAGCATGGTATGTGCGCTTCACTTCCCTTTGCCGAAGGAAGACACTGTCAAGAATAGAGTGCATGTGTGCCGCCAAGACCGCTCCTCCTTCATCACCCTGACCTCCACTGTTTGCGGATGTATGCCTTAGTGAAGCTACTGCTCATGTGGAAAACAGCTCCTACAGATCAATTCATAGGATTGAGGGACATTTAACTTCCATCAAGCTCACATCATCGTATTGATATTTGAAGACTAACTTATTAGCAGGCATTAATGGGACTAACATAAAGTACTGGGATATATACGAGGGGAGAGAGAGAGAGAGAATACTAATCTAGAAATTTCCCCCTCTGAGACTGCCAAGCTGAGGAAAGTGCTCTAAATGTACTGGGTTCTTATAAGCTTAAGCAAAACAAAATTATAACTCAGTGTGAAAAAGCAGGTTCTACTTAAAAACCTTATGCATAAAATGTGTAAAGTATGATACTGCTCCCCTCCCATCAACGAATGGATGTGATATCACAGCAAGCTCTGTATGAATGAAAATAAGTATTAAGACACTGTCTTTTTCTTAAAAAGGATTTTGATACTAATCCACCTGTAAGATTTAATATAGAGGTAATGTTTAATTGAATTCATAATTAGGGTTGTAAGTCTGGATAATTAATTTCCAATTCCATGTTAGAGTTTGCAAGTTAACAAAGCACACTCTGTGGAAAGCAAATATTTCATTATATAGCAATATTAAGTTTAACGCCATTGAGTCAATCCCATGGAATTTCAAGACGATCAAGAAAAAAATGCAATATTACTTACAAATTAGAGTTTAGATATATTCTATATATTCAGTGTGAGAATTATATTGGGAAGAGGGAGTAAGTATATTAACATATTTTTAAAGAATATAAGTAATGTACTGGGAAGTTTCAGGACCAAATCTTTAAAATCTTGTTTATTTCAATCTATAGAAAATATTGCATTTATAATATTTTACTGTTTATAGAGTTTGCATTTGTATTTGTTGTATGCCACTAGAAAAATATGTTTAACCTGTCTATGAATTCTGAAAATAAATAAATAAATAAATAAATACATACATACATACATACTGATTGGGGTCAAATGTACCTCAAGAAAGCCATATACATAAAATTCCTGGTGAAAGTTATTAAGCATGACACTATTTGCAAGCCAAAAAAAGCATGCCTTTATTAAGACTTCCCCTTTTCCAATAAAGCACATAGGTCACCAGGGGTCAATAATACCCCACAATGTAAAGTACAGTTGCCTACACAAATAGTATGTGGGATCTAACTCAGTAAATTTTAAAACATGACAAAAATGTACCAGAAACAATTACATGACAAAAACATGACAGACAAAGCACAATGTAATTGTGATTTACTGTCATTCCGTCAACCACTGAGATGACACCTTCCCCTTTTCTTGGCGGCACACATGCACTCTATTCTTGACAGCAGCGGCGGAAACTACCAGTTCTGAGGCTGCCTCTGTAGACATCCAGGGAAGCCTCCTATGTATCTAGACCCAAGCCAGTGACTGTTCAATTCTAGATCTAGGTCTACCTTGAAAAGATCTTTTGAGATATTCGCACCATCATGGGGAGGTCAGCTTTCAACAATATAGGAATTTCAGCAGGCAATGTTCACTGTATTTGGGAGGAAAAATAACCCACCATTGACAACTGTTTGATCATGCTTTTGGAAGTCTATGAGGAGACCATCTACTCAAAAGGTCCCATGGCACTTTTAGTTTTATTATAATAAAAAAAATAACCTCAAGCTTGGAATTCTGGTCAGATATTGCTGTATTTTAATTTACAAGTGTCAAATCTTCACGAAAACCCAAACTGCTGTAATTGACATGTCTGGATTTGGGGGCAATGAACTTTAGGGGAAATTCTGGCTTGTTTGTTTTTAATGTGCCAGCCAAAGTCAATTTTTTCTTAGCTAATAACCCTAGTCCTCAACAACACTGTTTGCAAAGATCTTTTTATGGCAAGTGAAAAGTGGGTCTTCTAAAAGTCCTTGACTGAAAGTGCCATTAAGTCTGGCTGTCTGCTGAAATGAGGGTGCTGGCTGCTTGCAAACGTTTGCAGATGCTGTTGGGGTCTCAGTGACCCCAAATGCCAGAATAGTAAGTTGTGCACAAAATCATAGCTATGATAAGAAAAACCAGTTGTCATGGGTCACAAAGAAGGTTCTAACTAGCAAAAAAAAGTTTAAATAATTTAGGTTTGTAGTGGATTATTGTAAACCTATTGTGTCCTATTGACCCTGACTGTTCGTGATGATGTTAAAGAGAGTGTGAAAAAACTATTTTATCTATTTTGTTTATTTTACCATTATGAAAATAGATAAAATATTGTTTTTTCACACTGATTTCATATTGTTCACCATTACCCCTTTAATTTCTTCCACACTTGTACTCTTGCACTTTCACAGTTTGACAGGCATGGGAAGTGAGTCATTACATAGCCTATGCTTTGCAGCTAGTGGTATGAGCAATATGTCCTTACTTTGCATATATTATTATTATTTATTACATTTATACCCTGCCTTTCTTTTCATGATAGAAACCCAAGGCGGCTTACATATGGTTCCCAGGCAGTCTCCCATCCAGGCACTGACCAGACCTGACCCTGCTTAGCTTCAGCAGGGTGCTGGCCTCATGTACCTTCAGACCATAGCCTGGGACCATGATATGTGCATGATCCTGTGCCATTATTGGCTGCTGGCCATATGTGATCCTGTACACGTTCAAAGAGATAACTGCATTTCTGTTTTGCAAATGCAAATTGATAGATATAGGAGAGCTGATATTTTGAGCTATTAGTTGGGGATGTTGGGATAATAAGTTGATAGGAAAGCAGGTATGATTTACAGAGGAGGGGTACTTTATCATCTGCTTCCTAATTTATATTGCATTAAGGACAGAAAAAAATAAGCTATTTGTACAGTAACATAGGAAGAGTCATCACTTCAACAGCAAGGTGTCAGAATTCCAGTGGGTCTTCCAGGTAAGAGTTCTTAATAAAGGGAGAACCAGCCTCTCTTTGGGCTCCTTATACAAATTGCAATATAAAATAACATGACCCCCCCCAGATCTTATCTCGCCAATTGCACTGAAACAAAGACATTTATTAAGTAGATTCTTCTCAAAACTAGCCAGTTAGCAGAACAGAGGGCAGAGCATTATTGCACATAAATGCTCTCCTATATAAGTAAATAGTTAAGAAACACCTGCAAGCAAGAAGCTCTAGCATTTCCATGATTTAGAATCTTACTTAAGGATAGTGGAGAGCAAGACTTAGCTTCAATTCTCAGATGATGCAAATCTAAGTATTAACTTCTGGGTAAGCTAAGCCTTCTTTAGACTATAACTACCTAAAGCCTCAGAAGAGAAATCCAGCAAAAAAATCTTCTTTTTCTTGACACACATCCACTGGCTGACATAGAGCAGTAAGTATATATAACTAGAAGCAGCAGAGGAAATTTGCAAATGTAGCTACCATTTCAGGCCATTATTATTGTGCTGAAATCAATGGAGGTGGAAATCCTATAGCAACTAAATGAAAACCAATCTCACTAAGGCTGCATTCCTAAACACATTGACTGTGATCAGAGTGGTACTTACTTCCAAGCAAACATGCTTAGGATTGTGTGCCATAATTAGCTTTGACACAAATTTCTTACTGAAAATCAGCACATTCATCTGATTGGATTTTTAACACACGGCATCACCCACCCCAGGAATATGTTTCAAAAAACTATGATAAAATGATGATATTCTTTTATTCTTGTTTATTGACAATATTTGTGTCATCTATTTGCAAGCAAACAATGCCTGCATACACATGTAATGTTAAATAATTTAGCACAATGAGCATGAACACAAATGAGGCTCAGCAACCTCCCCCCTCTCCTCCTCCTGTGTGGCTGAAAGAAGTAGAGAAACTTTGATTTCCACTTTTGCTTAACCATGGTTTTTTGGGTCATCCAAACCAAACTATGGTTAACATTAATTAACTCTGGCTAGCTTCAAACAAGTTAACTGTTTAAACTAACCATAGTTAAGATTAACCTCATGTCTGAGCAAGTTAACAAGCTATGATCAATCAACATAGGAAGCTAAAACTTCCAAACTCTTCCTTCTAGCTGCAAAGGATGAGGGAGTGCCCAAGCCTGTGACTTACCACAGCTTTTCTTGCTCATTATCATCATGCTAAACTATGGTTTAGTATGATGCGCCAATGCTTCCTGTGGGTCTCATGCCTTTGAGAAGCCTTCTAATGAATATCATATGCTATATGTATGGAGGGACTGAATCCTAATTTTCCCTTCACAGTCTGTGAATGACATCCTGCTTCAGTAATGCTACCTCAGCATGTGTTTTGAATGTGTGCTTACCATGGATAGGAAGTAGAGTGAAGATTGGGAGTTTGGATTCACTCTCCATATTGAAAAGACTGTCTCCATTGTGTCTATAAGACATGCTGAGAATCAAGCACAGGAATGTGGTTCACAGTAAGGAGCAATCCAGTTTCTACTCTCCTGTCCTCCCTATCTCCCAGAAGAAGGGATGGGGGAGAAATCTACTCCAGTTTGAATGGAAACAGGAATTCTGCCACACTTCACATATTCACCTTATGCAAGGACCGGACACCTTGCAGGCAAATGCCTGCAGCTTTAGATAACTATTTTTTTAAAAAAAGAGGTTGGCATACTTCATGACATCATTAATGAAATGAGGTCACTTGTAACATTGGTTTTATTCCACTAACATTCACTTTCCTGGGTGTGTGTCGCATTGGCACTTCAGTGGCAAATCCAATAAATCATTACAGCACAATGGAATGGCTCAATAATTTGTTTCACAATCACAGCAGGCACAAGTTGGGGTGGGCACAGACATGACAAATGAAATTACAAACAAAGAATGTTGTTTGGAAGTCTGATGCCTAAAGCAAAAAGTCTCAGCACATTGAAAGAGGTGAGGATGGGACCTGCAGCTCTGGCTATCCCATAAACAGAATGAGTGAAGCTGAAGCATAAAAGTTAACGAAAGATTCATCTGTGCTGATAGTATTGATTTCTTGAGGTTTTAAGAAATACTTGCTTTGGAACCCTCACCAGTGTTTACTAAAGAGTATTTTCTTTGATACATCAGCATAAATGCACACGCAACAATAAAGCTGTGTGTGACCTTGTGATTGTTGAAATAAACTATTAAACCATCATTTGCAGATTGTGAATAGCCATGGACTGAAAAATAGAAAGCGCCCAAAGATAACGTGGGATAAAAATATAGTGAACTACAACCGTACCCAGAAGTATTTGATCAGTTTTTAAAAAAACAAGTCATTTCCAGTGATGTGGAATAACGTTTCTAATTTGGATGTGCTCTCACAAAATATTTTTTAATGCATGAAACAAGGTTAAAATCTCATCTTTATTTGATCCAGCAGAATGTTATCTCTTCAATATGCATTGTTCTCTACAAACTCAGGCTAACAGCACAGTCATATACATGTTTATTCAGAAGTGGTTTAATGGGGTTTATATAAGCATGCATAGAATTTCAGCCTTAACTAAAAATTGCCAAATTTATATTAAATGATATGGAATGATAGCCTGAAATTAAGACCTAAAGGCATATGTTTTTATCCCAAAGATTTCACCCATATTAACACTTTTGGTTCATCAATCTCTGCATCCCATACAGATCTTACTTAATTTCATTTTCCAAACTGATAATGCACATTGAAAGTCTCAGTAATTATAAAATATATGGACTGATATGTTATCAATACAGCTCAATAAAATGGGGCATTAAGGATGCATTATGACTTTCTTATGAGTAAACAAACATGATTGTGCTGTAAAGTTATTTTTTAAAAACCCCGCAGAACATGTCACACATCTTGCGGGCAAACTTCGAAGTTACTGGAAAACATCATTTCCTAAAATAAAATTTAAAAATCCATAAACTGCCTCCAAACCTTTGGAATCTAGATTAATTCACTAATAGGCAAAAAACCTTGAAGTTTAAGAACGTACCTATAGCCAACAGATATTTCTATCAAACTTTAAAAAGCAAGGAAATTTGGCAGCTATAGTGAATGCACCAAGGGAGCAGGAGACCTGATCTCCTCTCTGAGATATTGTACTGCCCTACAAATTTGTCAAAATGCAAACACAATTTGGGTTGATCTTTCACAGTCCAATCCACTTGCTGTGTAGCTTGGAAGAATTTGGTAACATGTGCCTCTGAGCATATGGTGAGTAGTGGCAACACCTGCAATCAGCCCAAAGAACAGAAACAAGACATGTGCTGGGCTGATCCTGTTTTAGCAGAGAGGAAGCAACAATATTAAGAAAGTTGATATAGTTCAGATAGTCACTTTAAATATGTTTGATAGAAATATGTGTTGGCTATTAGTACATTCTTAAACTGCAAGGTTTTTTGCCTAGTAGTGTAATCCGGGAGGTTAAAAAATGGGATCTTATGCAAATTTGCTGAAAATGGATTGATCATTTGCATGCTTATTGAGTTCATGGGATTTACTGCCCTGCAATCATGCTTAGGATAGGTGACACTGACCACAGGGGGATGAGGAGGAAGGGCAGAGGAAAGGAGGGGGATGGGAGCAGGCAGGAGGGGAGGGGAGGGCAGGCTTGATGTTTATTGAGTTCAGTGAGATTTACTCCCATGCAATCATGCTTAGGATAGGTAAAACTGACCAATGGGGGGGAGGGCTGGAGTCGGCAGGGGAGGAGGAAGAAGGAAGGAGGAAAGTAGAGGAGGGAGAAAGAGAGCAGAGGGGGAGGGGAGGAGGAAGGGACAGGAGAGGGGAAGGAGGAGAAAGGCAGGTCTGATCATTTGCATACTTATTTAGTTCAATGGATTTACTACCTTGCAATCATGCTTAAGATACGTAAAACTGACCATGGGGAAAAGGAAGGAGGCAGAGAGGGAAGGAGGGGATTGGGAGGGGATTGGAAGGGGATGGGAGGGCATTGGAAGGGGATGGGAAGGGGGGAAGGGCAAAGGAAGGGGGAGGGGAGGGGCAAGATGGAGGGGATAGGAGAGAGGAGGAGGGGAGGGCAGGTTTAATCATTTGCATGCTTTCTGAGTTCAGTGGGATTTATGTCTGTGCAATCATGCTTAGGATAGGTGAAACTGACCTGGGGGAGGGTCAGGGAGGGGAGTAGGAGGGCAGGAAGGTGAGGGGGAGGAGGAAGGGGGAGGGGAGGAGATTACATGGGTGGGCACTGGGCAGAGGAGAAGCCTCTTTCCTTTCCAAAAGGAAAACACTGTAACAGTATCATTCTTTTTCAGGGTTTCCCCCACCCTTTCATTCTACAGCAGACACATGTAGCCTCCCACCCAAATTTAAACCAAAGCTGTCCCTGGCCATATCCACACCAGAACTTTATTTCACTTTAGACAGTCATGGCTTCTCCCAAAGAATCCTGAGAAGCGTAGTTAGTGAAGGGTGCTGAGAGTTGCTAGGAGACGCCCTGTTCCACTCACAGAGCTTCAATCAGAGTGGCAGACTGTTAAACCTCTCTGGCCACTAGCACTCTGTCAGGGGAATAGGACTCTCCTCTCAGCACCTTTCACAAACTACACTTCCCAGGAATCTTTGGGGGAAGCCATGACTGTCTAAAGTGAAATAAAGGTCTGATG
Organism: Rhineura floridana; assembly: GCF_030035675.1. Taxonomy (NCBI): domain Eukaryota; kingdom Metazoa; phylum Chordata; class Lepidosauria; order Squamata; family Rhineuridae; genus Rhineura; species Rhineura floridana. The sequence continues at coordinate 130,823,836 of NC_084481.1, read as the reverse complement.
TTGGTGTGGCCCCCTGCAGCTGTGAGTCTGGCTTTTAGAACACTGACAGTTGGTTCTTACTGAGGATGCCTGGGCTTATCATAGACTTGAATGCTAAATTTCTTAAATTAATTAAAAATCAACTAGGCTTTTAAAAACTTTTAAATTGCAGAAGAGGAAGGTCAGAGTAAGGGGCAAGGTCAGGTACTCTGTGAACATGGCTGATTTTTAATTAATTTCAACGAATTATAAAACTCTAACAGAAAAAAGTCCAAAAGAGGTCTGTTTTCTCTCTCTCTCTTTTTACACTTTGAACTCTCAATTTTCTCTGAGTGATTTGTGTATCACCATGAAAATTTAGAGGGTGTTAAGCAAGCGTTTCTGATTTCACGACTATACTTTTTGTAAGGTTCTGTTTTGAAATGAGGTTATGGAAAGCATCAGAATGGCATGGGGGATGTTTTCCATTTAACATCGTGGAATGCAAAAAATCTGGCTGTATAATGAGAATAAATATCAGGGCCAGTCAACTTCAAAATATGTCACATAAGGATTAATAGCCTCATTCATAACTGAAGCAAGAACTAACAAAATAATATATAAGAATGACATGTAAAGTCCTACTATAGTGACATAATATAAAACAATATAACTTACTGCATTGTCTTTTAAAACTTATATATATTAAGACAGCTGATAAGACAGCTGCGGCCGTTTCTGGACCGGGATAGCCTGACCACTGTTGTCTACACACTGGTAACCTCCAGGCTCGATTACTGTAATGTGTTCTATGTGGGGCTGCCCCTGAGGTTGGTCCAGAAGCTGCAGCTGGTGCAAAATGCAGCAGCAAAAATTCTCACTGGGGTAGGGTATCACCAACATGTCACCCCGCTGCTGAAAGAATTGCACTGGCTGCCTATTTGCTACCGGGCCAACTTCAAGGTTCTAGTTTTGGTGTACAAAGCCCTATACAGCTTGGGACCAGGATACCTGAAAGACCGTCTTACCCCTTATATACTCAGTTGATCACTGCGCTCTGCAGGTGAGGGCCTCCTGCAGATACCATCTTATCAGGAGATTCGTTCTGCACAATATAGGAAACGGACTTTTAGTGTGGCGGCACCTACCCTGTGGAATTCCCTCCCCTTAAATATTAGCTTAAATCAGCTGGGAGGCGCAATCACGATCAGCTGAGAGGCGCAGCAGCAGAGCTGCCGCAACACAGTAGCAGAGGCTTTAGCGCGGGGCTTTGAGGCTCTGCGTGAAGGAGAGGTGGCACAGTGGCGGCGCAAGTGAAAAAAGGTAGTGCTTCACTTTAAGTACATTTTTGGTTTACTTACTCACGCTGGACCCATTGCGTACGTTAATGCGGGGTATTCCTGTATGTAACTTTAAAGTTGAGGCTAGGACTTGGGAGGGCAGCTATGAGAGAACTAGAAAAGGTCCTCAAATGCAAAGATGTATGGACTGCGAAAAAGACAAATAATTGGGGGTTAGAACAAATTAAACCAGAATTGTCACTAGAAGCTAAAACGATGAAACTGAGGTTATCATATTTGGACACATAATGAGAAGACATGATTCACTAGAAAAGACAATAATGCTGGGAAAAACAGAAGGGTGTAGAAAAAGGGGAAGGCCAAACAAGAAATTGATTGATTCCATAAAGGAAGCCACAGACCTGAACTTTCAAGATCTGAACAGAGTGGTTCATGACAGATGCTCTTGGAGGTCACCGATTCATATGGTCGCCATATGTCATAATTGACTTGAAGGCACAAAACAACAATAATGTATATATTACTCCTACAGGCTATGAGCTAGAAAACTCCAAAGGGTAAGGTATACTCAGCAGGAGTTTTGACTATCTCCTCCTGTATTGTTTTTAAGCAGAAGCCTCCTATGCTAAATGCCACAGTATTTTTGCAATTTCTGTGAATTTCAAAAGAAGGTTTCCATTTATCATGAAGGATGGCTCTGTGTGTGTAAAAGTAAAACATCCACTCCATTGGGCAGTCGCACACAATTATCTGAATTGTCATCACGTACTTGGAAAGTTATACATATGGAATCTGTGGAAAAGGCTGTGGTCATAAGTCCTGAAAGTATTAATGGAATGAAAGGTATTAATTCCAGGGTCAGTGAACAAGTTAAAACTGACTAGAGGTCACCATCAGGTTTGGGACAATAGGAGAAGAGACTGGGAGGGACGATTCAATTCTTTAGAGGAAAGGATGAATCCAAAAGACTTTGCTTTGACCTGTTCAACCCACTTCTTCACCCTTGCATGTTCACCACCTTCAGAGCCAGCATGCCTTCATTACTAACATTCTTGCCTCTGGGGTAGAAGGTCATCAGCTGAAGGCCCACACAAGAGTCTAGGCACACAGTTCAGTGCTGACATTGCAACCATGCAGGACTACTCGGGAGAAAGGGGACCATCCTGTCGTCTCTAGATGAAGCATTAAACTGAGTTCCCTTCTGGCAAAGTCAAAAAGGATTATTTTAAAGGGAGGAAGAATAAGCTGTGGTGATGGGAGGGGTGTTAAATAGATTTGAATACCAAAATGGAAGGTTGAGAACAGATCCTACATAGGTATTCTGCTGCCTGGAACAAAGCAGTGATTACCCTCCTCATCCCATATTTCTCTTTTGTTGTTGTTATGTGCCTTCAAGTCGACTACGACCCTATGAATCAGCGACCTCCAACAGCATCTCTCGTGAACCACCCTGTTCAGATCTTGTAAGGTCAGGTCTGTGGCTTCCTTTATGGAATGAATCCATCTCTTGTTTGGCCTTCCTCTTTTTCTACTCTCTTCTGTTTTTCCCAGCATTATTGTCTTTTCTAGTGAATCATATCTTCTCGTTATATATCCAAAGTATGATAAACTCAGTTTCATCATTTTAGCTTCTAGTGATAGTTCTGGTTTAATTTATTCTAACCCCCAATTATTTGTCTTTTTTGCAGTCCATGGTATCAGCACAGCTCTCCTCCAACACCACATTTGAAATGAGTTGATTTTTCTCTAATCCACTTTTTTTGCTGTCCAACTTTCACATCCATAGAGATCGGGAATACCATGGTCTGAATGATTCTGACTTTAGTGTTCAGTGATACATCTTTGCATTTGAGGACCTTTTCTGGTTCCCAATCCGTTTCTCAATATTCTGTCCTTACAGTAGCTTCTTGTCCATAGTATAGGTTGCGCATCAGGACAATTAGCTGCTGTGGCACCCCCATTTCTTTTAAAGCATTCCATAGTTTTTCATGATCTACACAGTCAAAGGCTTTGCTGTAATCTAGAAGCACAGGGTGATTTTTTTCTTCTGAAATTCCTTGGTCCATTCCATTATCCAATATATGTTTGCAATATGATCTCTGGTGCCTCTTCCCTTTCTAAATCCAGCTTGGACATCTGGCATTTCTCGCTCCATATATGGTAAAAGCCGTTGGTGTCTTTCTTGCAGTCCATGGTATGCACAAAGCTCTCCTCCAACACCATATTTCAAATGAGTGAATTTTTCTCTTATCCACTTTTTTCACTGTCCAACTTTCACATCCATACATAGAGATTGGAAATACTGTGGTCTGAACGATCCTGACTTTAATGTTCAGTGATACATCTTTGCATTTGAGGACCTTTTCTAGTTGTCTCATAGCTGCCCTCCCCAGTCCTAGCCTTCTTCTGATTTCTTGACTATTGTCTCCATTTTGGTTAAGGACTGTGCCGAGGTATATGGCAACAGCCTTTGTTGTACAATCTTGAGCATTATTTTATTTGCATTGGATAGTTGCAATAGTTCAATAATTACTGCATTCCCTGGGATCCCCTTTCTTTGGAATTGGGATATATATTGAGTGCTTCCAGTCTGTGGACCATTGTTTAGTTTTCCATATTTGTTGACAAATATTTGTCAAAATATGGACAGATTGAGTCACAGTAGCTTGTAGCAAATCTATTGGTATGTCATCTGTCCCTGGTGATTTGTTTTTTCCAAGTATTTGACGAGCAGCTTTCACCTCACATTCTAAAATTTCTGGTTCTTCATCATATGGTTCCTCCATGAATCAACCTGCGATCCTTGCATCTCTTCTATAGAGTTTTTCAGGGTATTGCTTCCATCTCCATTTTCTTTCATCTCGGTCAGTCAATGTGTTCTCCTATTGATTATTCAACATCCCTACTCTTGCTTTAAATTTCCCCTTAATTTCTCTAATCACACGACTCACAATTAGCTTTATATGCGTACCCTAACTCCTCTGTTTCCTTAATCCAGTTATCTGGTTTATCACTCCCAACAATTAGCTACCTCATAAAATTACCTTCACACTAAAACAACTGCAAATAATTTATGTTTTAGAAGTATGCATATGGAATGGATAGCCTATCAACTAAAGGAAACTGGGTTTGCTATCTATTCAGTGAAGTTATTCCCAATAGGCCCTATCTAACTATAGTAATGTGCATGGAACTCTCAGCACTGTGGAAAATTTGCACAACTGAATTAATAATAGGTGTCATGTTCTGTTGTGATGCCGGACCCATGGTGGCCAGGCCAAGGCCAGGTCGGGCAAAGCAAAGCAAGAGAGCTTTTTCAGCTGTGCCCCCCAAGCTTTGAAATTGTGGCTTGGGACCACAATACCTGATGGAACGCCTCTCACGATATGAACCTACCCGTACGCTGCGTTCAACATCAAAGGCCCTCCTTCGGGGGCCTACTCAGAGAGAAGCCCGGAAGGTGACAACGAGAAAACGGGCTTTCTCAGTGGTGGCCCCTGAATTATGGAATTCTCTCCCTGATGAGGTACGCCTGGCGCCAACATTGTTATCTTTTCGGCGCCAGGTAAAAACCTTCCTCTTCTCCCAGGCATTTTAATTTTAATATGTTAATATGTTAATATTTTAATATGTTAATATTTAACATCTTAACATCTTAACATTTCAACCAATTTAATACTTTTTTAACATTTAATATTTTAGTGTTGAGTTTTGTAGCTGCTTATGTGTTTAATTATGGTTCAGTTTCTGGTATAATTACTTTATTTTTAAGTTGTTTAATATACATTTTAATTGTATATTGGATGTTTATGTTGTGAACCACCCAGAGAGCTTCGGCTATGGGGCGGTATATAAATCTAATAAATAAATAAATAAATAAATAAATAAATAAATAATAAATACTCTACCCCAAGAAGTTCGCTCTGCTCCCTCCCTGTCAGGCCCAGGATGTGACTCAGGAACCAGACCAACGATTGTAGTTAATTCGTGTTTTATTAGGGTAATGTCCAAACAAAGAGTGCGTTTTCTCATGAATCAATACAGGGATACAGGTCCTGCGGCATTGGGAGAAAGTTGACAGAGCAAGGGACTTCTTCCCGCCTGTTCTTTAAGAAGGGGCCAAACGGGCGCGCAATCTTTCGCTCCTCCTTAACTGCCCCTCAGGTACTGCCCGCCTTCCCCCCCTTCTCTCCTGTCTTTTCAGCTGTCTGCGTGTGCGCGGTGAGGGGGGAAGCATCACCCCCTCCTCTTCTGAAGTTTCCGATTCCAGGATGGGGGATAGGGGAGGGGCTGATGGTAAACTGCCTCCCCGCTTTTTGGCTGTGAGCAGCCCTCCCTCTTCCCCCTCTTGCTCTGAGCCTGAAAGAGGGGGAGGCGTGAGAATGTCCAGGGAGGGCTCAGGCTCCCCATTGCTAAGCGACCTTATCACTGGCAGTTCCTCTGTTTTGTCTTCGCTCCAAAGGGGGGAAGTTCCTCCCCCTTCCCTCTGCCATCCATCCGAATACTCTTCTCCCAACTCTCCGGGATCCAGCTCCCCGGGATTGGGACCCCAGCTCTGCCTTCCGACACCATCCCCCCTCCCAGGCTGTGCCCCCCTCCCCTTGTCTGGCTTGGGACGGTGGGGAAAACATTGATGGAAAAGTTTTACCAATTCTGGAGCATGCACATCAGCTGCATCTTCCCATGATCTGTCAGCCACCCCATAGCCTTTCCAGTGAATCAAGTACTGCAGCTTGTGGCGTCTGATCCTGGAATCTAAGATCTCCTCAACTTCAAACTCAAGCTGATCATTTACCAGGAGTGGAGCTCCGGGAGGTTCCTCCGGCCGTAACTCACTGGGAGGGGCGGCTTTCGTTAAGAGGGATCGATGGAACACAGGATGTATTTTAAACGTGTCAGGCAGCTTCAGTCGGTACGCCACGGGATTGATTTGAGTTTCTATTTCGAAAGGACCCACCTTCTTGTCTTGTAATTTTCTACATTTGCCTGGCATCTGGAGGAAGCGGGTGGACAGCCATACCTGGTCTCCCGGTTGAAGGGGGGCCCTCCTTCCTGTGCAGGTCAGCAACTCGCTTGTACTCCGTTTTGGCTTCGTTTAACTGCTGTTTCAGTGTCTGTTGCGCCGCTTGCAATTCCTTAAGGAAGTTCTCAGCTGCCGGTACCAGCATTCCTTCTGAGCTGCTTGGAAAGACTTTAGGATGGAATCCATAATTAGCGAAGAACGGGGTTTGTTGAGTGCTGGAGTGCAGAGAATTGTTGTAGGCGAACTCTGCAAAATGTAAATATGATACCCAGTCAGTCTGTTGATAGGACACATAACTTCGTAAATATCTTTCCAAAACGGCGTTCAAGCGTTCCGTCTGCCCATCTGTCTGGGGGTGATGGGCGGAGGAGAGTTTTAATTCCATCTGCAACTGTTTCCACATTGCTCTCCAAAATTTGGCTGTGAACTGAGTTCCTCGGTCTGAGACTACGCTGTTTGGCAATCCATGCAGCCGGTAGACTTCTTTGATGAATATCTTGGCCGTTTCTTTAGCCTCTAAGGCCCCTGCACAAGGAAGAAAGTGTGCCATTTTGGTAAGTAGATCCACCACTACTAAGATGGCTGTCATTTCTTGGGACTTGGGTAGATCAGTTATAAAATCCATGGAGAGGTCCTTCCAGGGTTCGTGTGGGACAGGTAATGGTTGTAACAGTCCTGCTGGTGTCCCTGTTTGTGTTTTTGTCCGCAGACAGACAGAGCAGGACTTTACATAACTCTCAATATCCCGACGCATTTTAGGCCACCAGAAGTCCTTGGCCATGTTCTGAATGGTCTTGTAAATCCCAAAGTGTCCCGCTGTGATGGAATCATGACACTGGCGTAGGATTCTGAGCCTTAATTCCCCTTCTGGCACATATCTGGCGGTTTTGAACCATAACAGTCCATTTCTCCAGTGAAAGGTTACTTCTGAGTCTTGACCTTGTCCCGTCTCCTGCTGATATTTTAGCATGTCTGCATCTTCTTGTTGTGCCTTTTTGAGTTCCTCTTCCCATGAAGGCTGGCATACTCCCAACGTTAATTTCTCTGGCGGGATTACGTACTGAGGCTGGTCCTCGGATTCACTTTCTTTGTATTGTGGCTGTCTGGATAAGGCATCCACTCTCTGGTTTTTGGCTTGGGCATGGTAAGTAATCTGGAAGTTAAACCTAGTGAAGAACTGGGACCATCTTATCTGTCTCTGGTTCAGCTTTCTGGCTGTTTGGAGGCTTTCAAGATTCTTGTGGTCGGAGCGCACTTCAATTCGATGAGAGGTCCCCTCTAGGTATTGTCTCCAGTTTTCAAAAGAGTCCTTGATGGCCAGCAGCTCCTTCTCCCAAACTGTGTAGTTCTTCTCTGCAGGCTTTAACTTCCGAGAGAAGTACGCACAGGGGTGCAGCTCCTTCCCTTCTTGGTCTAATTGTAGCAGGACCCCCCCGATGGCAAAATCTGAAGCATCTGCTTCCACTACGAAAGGGCGGTTCGGATCAGCAAAGCGCAGAATGGGCTCAGTAGCAAACCTCTTCAGCTCCTCAAAGGCCTCGGTGGCGTTCTCTGTCCATTGAAACTTCTTCTTCCCCCTTAAACAGTCAGTCAGAGGAGCTGTTAATTTGGAAAACCCTGGAATGAACTTTCTGTAATAATTGGCAAACCCCAAAAACCGTTGTACATCCTTTTTGGTGACAGGTTGGCCCCAGTCCAATATGCAGCTTACTTTCCCTGGGTCCATCTCCACACCTTCCGCTGAGATTCGATGTCCAAGGAAGTGTAGAGACTTGAGGTCAAATCCACATTTCTCTAATTTAGCATACAGGTGATTTTCTCTCAGTCTCTTCAACACCGTCTTCACATGCTGGTCGTGGTCTTCCTGGTTCTTTGAGAACACCAGGATATCATCTAAGTAACAGATTACATACGTGTCCAACAACTCTCTAAACACGTCGTTCCTGAATTTTTGAAAAATTCCTGGAGTTCCACAAAGCCCGAACGGCATGACCAGGTATTCATACTGTCCGTAAGCGGTCAAGAATCCTGTTTTCCATTCATCTCCCTCCTTCATTCTGATCAGATTGTACGCTCCTCTCAAATCCAACTTCGTGAAGATTTTTGCAGAGCGCAGTCGGTCCAGCAACTCTGAGATCAGGGGCAGCGGGTAGCTGTTGGGGATGGTGATCTGGTTCAATGCGCGATAGTCGTTACAGGGTCTGAGTCCCCCCCCCTCTTTTTCACAAACAATAGTGGCGCTCCAGCAGGGGATTGTGAGGGGCGTATGAATCCTCGCCTCAGGTTTTTATCCAGGAATTCCTTCAGGGCCTCCCTTTCATTCTCTGTGAGAGAGTAGATTCTCCCTGATGGGATGCTGGCTCCTGGCACTAGATCAATCGCACAGTCGTAAGGGCGGTGGGGGGGTAAAGTCTCTGCCTCTTTTTCATCAAACACATCTTTGAATTCTTCATACTTTGGCGGCAGGGTCACTTGCTCGATCTCTTGCACTGCCCCCGCTAAGGTGTTCTTGATTCCTTCAGGTTGACAGTTCTCCTGGCAATACTGTGAGGTGAACCACACCACTGTCTCCTTCCAACTTATTTTGGGTTCATGCTTTGCTAGCCAGGGCATTCCCAGAATCACCTCAAAGTTCGAGAGATCTGACACGTATAGCGAAATGAACTCTTCGTGCCCAGGGATTTGAAGTTTCACTTCCTCCGTGGCTTGTGTCACCCCTCCTGACTTCAGGGGTCTCCCATCAATAGTCTCCACAGCTAGGGGAGCGTCCAGTTTCCACCGGGAAATTCCATGACACTTGACTAACTTTGCATCAATAAAATTTGTGGAGGCTCCACTGTCAATTAAGGCAGTGGAATTAAACACCACTCCTCTGGAAGTTGTAATCCGAATAGGCAAGACCAACACCCCCTTTGAGGGAGGTTGGATAGTTGGGGGGCCTTTATACAATGCTGCCCCCAGTCCACCGGCCTGCACGTGGACTGGGTGTTCTAGTTTCCCGACGGCTCGGCTTTCCCCCCTTTCAGTCCACAGTCTCTGGCCACATGGCCCAGCTTTGAACAATAAAAGCATAAATGTTCCCGGCGTCATCTTTCCTTTTCTTCTTCCGACATTCTTGGCCTAGCCCCTCCCTGTCCCTCAGTTGCATTACCTGCCATCCCTGTAGTGGGAAGGGTCTTGTTGCGGGATGCCGAGGCTGAGTATCTTGGAACCTCCTGCTTCCTTTCCAGGCACCTTCCTTCCATCCGGTGATCTATCTGTAGGCATAGCCGGATGAGCCCTGGTAGGTCAGCGGGGGGGGAGGTCCTGGCCAACTCATCCAGGATTTCAGCATTTAATCCACTCCGGTACATAAACATCAGGGCGGCGTCATTGTAACCAGTTTCCTGGGACAGAATTTTAAAAGCGTTAGTGTACTCGGAAACAGTCCCTTTAGCTTGCTTCACAGAGCCTAGTTGCCGCGCTACTGTTTCAGCCCTTTGTGGGTCTTGAAACATCTCGGTCATCTCCTGTATAAATCCTCTGTACCTTCCTAAGACAGTATCCTTTCTCACGAGATACGGAGTCACCCATTTTGCAGCTTCTCCCTCCAGGAGGCTAATCACGAAAGCTACTTTAGCCCCATCGTCTGGAAATTCCGTGTGCCTGACATCCAGATATAACTCACATTGAGCCACGAAGGTTGCCAACTGATCACTTTGTCCCGCGTATTTTGGGGGCAATCCAATGGGAACCTTTACTACGGCAGCTGGAGGGGCTGTTCGCATCTGGTCTATTGTGGCCTTCAAGGTTTGATTATCCGTCTTCAGCGCCTTGACTGCTGCTAGCAGGGCTTGAACATCCATCTGCAAATCAGCTACCTTAGTCCTCAGGAGTTCCACTTCTTCCGTCTCAGAAGTGGGGTTCGTCCCCCCCGCTGCTCCCTTTGACATCTTGTCCCAGGCAAGTGAAGAGAGCGTTGAGGGTGATTTAGGTGGCTCTGTCAAGCTGTCAGGCCCAGGATGTGACTCAGGAACCAGACCAACGATTGTAGTTAATTCGTGTTTTATTAGGGTAATGTCCAAACAAAGACTGCGTTTTCTCATGAAGCAATACAGGGATACAGGTCCTGCGGCATTGGGAGAAAGTTGACAGAGCAAGGGACTTCTTCCCGCCTGTTCTTTAAGAAAGGGCCAAACGGGCGCGCAATCTTTCGCTCCTCCTTAACTGCCCCTCAGGTACTGCCCGCCTTCCCCCCCTTCTCTCCCATCTTTTCAGCTGTCTGCGTGTGCGCGGTGAGGGGGGAAGCATCACCCCCTCCTCTTCTGAAGTTTCTGATTCCAGGATGGGGGATAGGGGAGGGGCTGATGGTAAACTGCCTCCCCGCTTTTCGGCTGTGAGCAGCCCTCCCTCTTCCCCCTCTTGCTCTGAGCCTGAAAGAGGGGGAGGCATGAGAATGTCCAGGGAGGGCTCAGGCTCCCCGTTGCTAAGCGACCTTATCACTGGCAGTTCCTCTGTTTCGTCTTCGCTCCAAAGGGGGGAAGTTCCTCCCCCTTCCCTCTGCCATCCATCCGAATACTCTTCTCCCAACTCTCCGGGATCCAGCTCCCCGGGATTGGGAACCCAGCTCTGCCTTCTGACACTCCCTGTTGGCGAAGCAGTTGCAAGTGCATTTGGAGGAAGTGGATTATCTGGATCCATTTCAATCAGGCTTCAGGCCTGGACATGGGACTGAAATGGACTTGGTCGCCTTGGTGGATGATATGAGGAGGGCGTTGGATAGGGGCGAATACACCTTCCTTGTCCTCCTGGATCTCTCAGTGGCTTTTGATACCATTGACCATGGTATCCTTCTGGACCGCCTGAAGAGGTTAGGCATAGGGGGCACTGTATTGCAGTGGTTCTGTTCCTTCCTCTCTGGTGGGTACCAGAGAGTGGCATTGGGGGATGAGGTTTCGGATCCTTGGCCTCTCACTTGTGGGGTGCCACAGGGCTCCATCCTCTCCCCGATGCTGTTCAACATCTATATAAAGCCGCTGGGGGCTATCATCAGAAGATTTGGGCTGCAGTGTCACCAGTATGCGGATGACACGCAGCTCTATCTCTCATTCAAATCTTCACCGAGATTGGTTGCAGAAACCCTATCCAAGCGCCTGGAGTCGGTGAGTGGCTGGATGGGAAGGAATAAGCTGAAGCTGAACCCTGACAAAACTGAGGTACTGTTTGTGGGAGACAAGGGAAGGTTGGGGGATGTTGACCTGGTGCTCAATGGGGTACAATTGCCCCTGAAAGACCAGGTCCACAGCCTGGGGGTCATTTTTGACTCCCAGCTGTCCATGGAGGCTCAGGTCTCGGCTGTGAGCCAGGCGGCACTGTATCAACTCCATCTGATACAGAGGCTGCGCCCCTACCTTCCCAATCATCTGCTCCCATTGGTGGTACATGCCCTGGTCTCCTCTCGCCTAGACTACTGTAATGCACTCTACGTGGGGTTACCCTTGAAAATGGTCCAGAAGCTGCAACTGGTACAGAATGTGGCGGCTCGCCTGATTAAAGGCAGCTGCCAGCAGGATCACATCACTCCAGTGCTGAAGGAGTTGCACTGGTTACCGGTTGTTTTCCAGGCCCAATTCAAGGTGTTGGTTCTGACCTTTAAAATCCTATACGGTTTCGGCCCAGTCTATCTGAAGGAGCGCCTCCAACATCATCAGGGATGACGCTCAACAAGATCAGCCTCAAAAGGCCTTCTCTCTATCCCATCAGTTAAAACAGCTAGACTGGTGAGGACTAGGGAGAGGGCTTTTTCAGTTGTGACTCCCACTTTGTGGAATTCCCTCCCAAATGATCTCTGCCATGCCCCCTCTATGATGAGCTTCCGCCGGGCCTTGAAGACCTGGATCTTCAGGCAGGCTTTTGGTGTGGGTTAGCTTTTATTATTATAGTTGAGATTTTTAATGTTTCACTGTATTTGTATGTTTTTATTTTGCATGTCGCCCAGAGTGGCTGGACAGCCAGCCAGATGGGCAACTAATAAATTTAATAAATAATAAATAAAAATAAAATGTTGGTTTTCCGGAGACTTCTGAAAGCGATCTTGTTCCAGAGAGCCTTTGGGAGGGATTAAAGGTAGAGCCTGACACTGATTTTATGCCTTCTGCGTTAAATTTTACCTTTGTAGTCCCTTTAGTAAGTGTGTGTGTGTAGTATTTTATGTATTTTAATTGTATTTTATGCATTTTAAATTTATTTTAATGTTTTTATGATTTTACTGTTTACAATTTTATTATGTACATGTTTGATTTTATTTTTGTAAGCCGCCCTGAGTGCCCTATTATAGGGTAGAAGGGCGGGATAGAAATATTTTAAATAAATAAATAAACAAACATTTGCTAGATCAGAAACAGCTTCAAGTGAACACAGGCTGAGACTTTTTATGCCTCTATCTCCAGACTGCCTCCTCCAGGTCCCACCTCAAGAGAATTTCAGAGCCTTAAAGGGCCAACCCTCTGCCTGAAGATGGACACTCCTCCCCCATTTCATGGCCTCCCTCCTAGTGCATTCCTTGTGCTGCTGGATTGGTGATGTGCAGTGGGAAACACCTGATTCTTCAGCTTCAAGGGAAGGTGACCACGAGGGTCCAGGCCCAGAAAGTGAACTCTGGGAGTTCCTGTCAAACAACCTCAGGTGCAATGGTCTCCCTATCTTCAGTAGTCAGCTCTGACCCTGACCCATTTCCCCATTTGCTGACCCTGCAGCCTCCAACTCTGTATCCAGATCACTGCTGGATACAGGGGTCAAGACAATGGAAGATCCTGCCCACTGCCTATACATTGAAGGGTAGAGCTCCCTCAGTTTCACTCTTCATTTCAACACTCATGCACAGTATGGGGAAAGGAGCCAACGGAAAAATTTGGATTACAGTAAAGCAAACCATATTTCTTCTGAAGCCCCTGGCAAATCACACTAACAGTATGCAAAGATCCGTCTGTAATCTGAGAAGTACCAGAGACTCATTATAAGAAGAGGAAAAGCAGGATTACTAATCCATGCTGAACATTTGCTCTGATATTAAGATCCAGTTTGCAATGCTTGAAGAAAGTGTGTGGAGAAGACTACATGGCATCTCTGGACATGTCTGAGAGAACAGCACTGAAGGCAGATTTTAAAAGTGTGCCGTCAGGAAACCCAAGGGCATATTGCCCATGAAGGTATAGCAGAAAGACACACAATAGCTGTAGCTCTGATAGCATGTGCCATCCAGGAACCCAAGGGCATGTTGCTGATAAGGGTATACCAGAAACATGTATGACACAGTTCAAGAGAATATCTGTGAGGAGACTGCAGCTTCCTGTGGAAGAAAGGCAGGGCAGCACTGGATACCTTGCAAAAACTGCTGCATGGCTTTAAAGCAGTAAAAGAGGTTTCTACCCAGTTCCAAAGTGTAACAGCATATTAAGGCCAGGGAGATTTAATAAGAATAATTAGGTATAAACTAGAATATTGCTTTTTCAGAAGCACACCTGAAGACAGATACTGGCAAATCAGAAAGGCTTCAGAGGAGACTTGCAAATGGTCTACTAGGAAAATCATATGAAAACAATGGAGAAATTGTTTTCCCTACAGAAATTAAGGGGAAATACTGGATATTAGCCAAATACTTGTTGTCAGAAATAAAAGGGGGAAATATATCTAAAACATGAGGACAGCACTCACAGTAACAGGTTTTAATTACAGGAATGTACATGTATGCTAATTTGGGGTGGGGAGAATGAATTTCTACCTGAGCAGTTCAGGAATGAAATACGTTGCCTGTGTTCCAATGTTCTGAGTATATACCTATCAGGAATTTATAGGTAGGGTATTCTATTCCAGCATGGAATGTTTGACCAGGTGACAAAAGGCTTTCTACAACTCTTTGCAGTATAAAGCTTAAGTGGGCAAATGCCAGGCTTCCATGGCACATCCCTTTAAACATAAGGTAGCACTATAATGACTGTCCATGTGGCTCTGTTCCATCCAAGTGGGGGAAGAGCACCTAGTTACACAGAGGCAACTGGTAATATACAAGTGTAGTACATATTGAATATGGTGATTAATTTCTTGAAAAAAGAAAGAAGAAATGGACTGCCTTCAAGTCGATTCCGACTTATGGGCGACCCTATGAACAGGGTTTTCATGGTAAGCGGTATTCAGAGGGGGTTTACTATTGCCTCCCTCTGAGGCTAAGAGGCAGTGATTGGCCCAAGGTCACCCAGTGAGCTTCACCACAGTACTGAAAAAGGAAAGGATGTGGAATCTGAATGGGAGGGGGAAAGGAAGACACAACCCTCAAGGGGGATGGGAGGTGCAAGGGCAAGCAGCCCTGAGGAGTACTCCCGTTTTTTAACGACAATTAACAGATTGGGAAATATTACATCTATGCTGAGCCTCAGGGGAAAACTACATGAGGCATCATTTATACTTTTTAAAAAGCAAATAACAGGCACGGAGCCTGATCTGGACCCTGTCTTGAGGAAGGGGGGTTTAGGGGGTTTAACCTTCCCACCACCAGACCGGTCCTGATCCAGACTGAGGGGATCATATTTGCACTGGGGTAAAACACCAATGGAAGCTTTCCCCCAATGCATAAAGCAGGCATGAGTGCATCTGATCCCAATTTAGATTGCGGGGGGAGGGTAAAGCCCCTATTCCCCATGACAGGGTCCTGGTATTCATTTTAAAAGCCATTCATGCAATTGCTAACTGTCTGCATGGAATCTCACCTAGTTTAGCCCTCGCTTTTGGCTATAAGAGGGGATATAAAACTTTCATATGATAGCCATATTTGAAAATAGACCATAAATTATTGTTTACATCGGTTGCCTTTTCTACTCATTTAAATGATAAATAATATTTAGGATCAAAATTTCCAATGATTTTCTTAAATTGGCATGTAATGCTCTGTCCAGTCCCAAGTTTATTTGTAGACACACAAAAAATCAGGTGTGTATTCTTTCTCTCATAGCAACTCCAGATTTACTTGACTAAGCTCAGAAAGAAAAATAATTTGTTTTTCCCTGAGAATGAATGATCATCAAGGAAGTGCAATTATTACTGTTAGCCATTGTAAAAACCAGACTGTTCCACTGAGCTCAACGAATATTGCATGGAAAGTAAGGCTTTTCTTTTCTTTCTCCCACACTGTGGGAGAATCTGCTTTTTAAAGCCAGGACATTTTAAAATGCAATTTTCACACATGGGGATGGAGGAATGGAGGAAAGGAAAGTGGTATGGAGAAAAGAAAACAAGAATTTGCTTCACATATCTCTGGATCACAAGCACAAAGTTGTGATATGGGAACAAAAGTCAATCTCAATCCAAACGATAGAAAAATACACAGTTTTAAAATGCTTAAAATGTTGTTGATGTAAACATTCAAAATTGAAAAGGTATAATGCAAAAATTATATGTTAAGCTTTTTTAAAGTAATACAGAGACTACAGGGTTGCAAACTGTAATTACAGCAGGATTCTAACCACCTAAAATATCCAGAAAGGTCTAATATAACAATATGATTTGTAATTTATAATAAAATATATGCCAAGTAAATCATTAAGAGAAATGTCAGGAGCATCATTGGCAGCTGCTTTCCCTACTAAAAAGGGAGGGAAGTGTAGGAGTAGGGCAGTGAGCAAACCCCACAGCGGTCTGCAAAGTCACTAGTGGGAAAACAACAAAGGCCTTTCCATGCAACTAACACAGATGTGCCCATAGCCAAACTGTCAGAAACAGTTAAAATGACATCTACTCACAGTTCATTATTTCTTTCTCACAGGTCACTGGGTGACAAGCTGGGTCACTATGCTTTGTTGGCTGCTACAGTTCTCCCCCAACAACCTCTATTCAATTTAAATAAAGGTAAGTTGCTCAATTTAATATAATAATGCAAACAACTGCAACCTTACACTGGCAGGTGAAAAACATGAACTGCAGCATTTACATTACTTTTATACCACAGTGAGTTAGATTTGTATTGCTGTGTCTAAAACATGAACAGGAAAAAATGATTTTGAATTATCTAGCTCAAACAGAGAGCCGAGTAATTTTGTCAAGATTCAACTAAAGTATGTAATGAAAGCTAATTTGTCCCCAGTTCAAAGCTTTAACCTTTAGAACATTTATATGGCAGATAAATCATGAGGGAAAGTGTGAGTTTTTAGTGAAAAGATTCACTCCATCATAATTTTCCCACAAAGTAAAATAGTGGAGTGGGGGGGAGTAGGTATATTGAAAAAATGTTTTAATAAAACACAAAATCACATGTTTTGATTTGAGAAACAAAACAAAATTGCCTATGAGGAAAAATAAATTCTTAAGTTCTCACTGCAAAAAAGGGGGGCAGAGAAAAGTTATTTTAATTGCATCTATACACATTCAATATTTCACCTGAAATATATAGGATTTTTTTTTCTAGTGGAAAATGGTAGGTACCAAATTATATCTACATCAAGATAAAACCATATTTAAGAAATGCCAGTAATGGCAAAAATGGAATGGAATATAAAATATCACTTTTAAAAAGAAATCTCCTAGAAAATGTTCTTAGCTGCTAAATCTGATAAATATCTTACACGGAACAACTGATATAGGAGAAAGATGAGAGAAGCCTAATTTTAAGTAGGCAAATGATCCCATTAAAGTCATAAGGACTATTCATAAACTTAAAACTTTATGGGGCAATGCATTCAGCTGTTCCTCTTAATTAGATTTACAGCACCCAGGTGCAAGCAGGATAAATGTGCACTTCAGAGATACACAGTATATCCCACATATGTGTAGATGCAGTCACAGATAATTTATTTTTATTTATTTATTTTATTTGATTTCTATACCGCCCACAGCCCGAAGGCTCTCAGGGCGGTGCACAACATAGGATAAAGTACAATAGAATCACAAAAACAGTAAAAGCATACATATTAAACAATTAAACGACCTGATATACATTAAAAGCTAAAAGATAGATTAAAATGCCTGGGAGAATAAAAAGGTTTTAACCTGGCGCCGAAAAAATAAAAGTGTAGGCGCCAGGCGCACCTCATCACAAAGACTGTTCCATAATTCGGGGGCAACCACCGAAAAGGCCCTAGATCTTGTTACGACCCTCCGAACTTCTCTGTGAGTCGGAACTCGGAGGATGGCCTTAGATGTTGAACGTAGTGAACGGGTAGGTTCATATCGGGAGAGGCGCTCCGCTAGGTATTGTGGTCCCGTGCCGTGTAAGGCTTTATAAGTCAAAACTAGCACTTTGAATTTGGCCCGGAAACAGATAGGTAGCCAGTGCAAACGAGCCAGAACAGGTGTTATATGTGCGGACCGCCTAGTCCTCGTCAACAGTCTAGCTGCTGCGTTTTGCACTAGCTGTAGTTTCCGAACTGTCTTCAAAGGCAGCCCCACGTAGAGCGCATTGCAGTAATCCAATCTAGAGGTTACCAGAGCATGCACAACTGAAGCTTAACTCTGACAGCTTCAGTCTCATGATATAGAAAGCTTGTCTAGACTGATCTCATGACAGGATATTACTATAGTCTGTATAATTACAAGACATTCAACTATAATACCGACTATACCTTCTTTAAAACCAATATCCAAGATTTAGAATCCCACAACAATGATTTTCAAACTGTATGTAAAGCTGTTCATACTTAAAATATCAGGAACTGCATATTAAGTACCTTCACTTCCACTTTTCCAATTACTATCTCTACACTAGCCTAAAATGGCCCAAATTGATTAACAATTTCAATGAAGAATTCTAGTAACTACAAAACATATGCCCCTTCTGTTCCAATCACATCACAACAATCTCCTACATTAGGTCCAACAAGGCCACAACAGTACACATCAGAATTTTATTCACTAATAGGCAAAAAACCCTTACGGTTTAAGAACATACCTATAGCCCACAGATATTTCTATCAAACTTTAAAAAGCAGGAAAATAGCAGGCAACTATAGTGAATGCACTAGGGGTGCAGGAGACCTGATCTTCTCTCTGAGATATTGTACTGCCCTACAAATTTGTCAAAATGCAAACACAATTTGGGTTGGTCTTTCACAGTCCAACCCACTTCCTCTGTGGCTTGGAAGAATTTGGTAACGTGCCTCTGAGCATACAGTGAGTGGTGGCAACACCTGCAAGCAGACTAAATGACAGAAACAAGACATTTGCTGTGCTGATCTTGTTTTAGCAGGGAGGAAACAACAATATTAAGACAGTTGATATAGTTCAGATACAGTAGGGCCCCGTTTTTCGGCGGCCTGCTTTTCGGCGTTCCACTAATACGGTGCTTTCAATTAGAGTAAGGCCCCACTCATGCGGCGCTTGTTCCACTTTTACGGCATTTTTCGGGCGTCGGGTGCCATTTTATTGATGGAGTTCTGCTTTTTGGTGTGTTTCGCTTGTCGGCGGGGCTCTGGAATGTAACCCGCCATACGAGTGGGGCCCTACTGTAGTCACGGTGCAGAGCTGCATGAGTGGAGTTCCATTCATATAATGGAGTTCCCCCCTCCTAGTTGTATTCCATTGCATCTACAAAAGCTGCTCCTGAAGGTCAGGGGAATTTCTGGAATGGTGTGCAATGTGGCACAAGGGGCCATATATAAGGTGGCTTTGCATCCTTAAGGCACCCCTACTCAATTTCTGATTCCCCTCTCCCATGGCAGCTTCTTTTGAAACATCTCATGACATTCCGGGGGAGGGCTTACTCCAAGAGTGTATTTTCAGGGCCACGGAAGCAGCAATTGGGAGGTGTGAGTGAGGAAATCCCACTGTGTAAGAAGAGTTCCATTTGCACCACTCTGGTTGTAATTGTTTTATTTTGGAATAGACTAATCAGTCTTCAAATGCCACTTCATATTGTGAAGTGTATTCATAGTATCCATTTGTATTACATTAAATATATTCCATTTACACATTCTTCTGAACTATGTATCTATGTATTCTAGAAAACTTAGTGAATCACTGAAGATTACACAGGTATAATGTTAACTGGGGCAAAAGAATCAAGAGTGGTTCCCAGGATAATGAGTTCCTTCTTTCCAGCCTCTACCATTTTATGCATAGATCGCCCCTGTACCTCTTAATCTGGATTTTGTGTTATAGCTGACCTTTGCAAACTTGGATTAAAGATGCTCCAAAACATACTTTAGTTTTAATCAGGGTTCTAAACATTGATCTATTTTTTATTTAAGACATTTATATACTGCTCAGTCATTTGCATTTTTAAGTGGTGTACATAATAACAAGCCATACTGAAAATAAATTTCAGAGCATCCCAACTTTGTTTGCTGGCAACAGTCATATATTATCCTGAACTTGGGGAGAGCAGCCATAGCTCATAATCTCTCTGTTCTCACATACACTTTGCTCAACCACAATGAACATTATATCTGCTCATCCATTACATCTGCACCAACAACTGCTTTGCAGTAGTTCCACTCCCTACTTGGATGGTCACTCTCAGAGGGTGGTGCTTGGGGAGCATTGTTTGGCCCTGTGGAGCCTTCAGTGCAGGGTACCTCAGGGCTCAATTTTATCCCCCATGCTATTTAACATCTACATGAAACCACTGAGCGGGGTCATCTGGAGATGTGGAATACATTGTCAACAATATGCTGACCATACACAACTCTACCTCTCCTTTATATTTCCTGATGTGGCAGTGGATGTGCTAGGCTGATGTCTTGCCTCGGTAATGGACTGCTTGACAGCCAATAAACTGAAGCTGAATGCAGACAAGACTGAGATGCTGTTAGCGGGTGGTTCCCTAGACTGGATGGAGGGGATGTGACCTGCTCTGGATGGGGTTGTACGTCCTCTGAAGGAGCAAGTGCGTAGCTTGGGGGTACTTCTAGATCCATTACAGTCACTTGAGGCTCAAGTGGCAGGGGCAAGGGGTGCCTTCCATCAGCTTTGGTTGGTGGCCCAGTTATGACCCTATTTGTACAGGAATATCCTGACTTCTGTTGTTTATGCTCTGGTAACCTCTAGATTAGATTACTGCAATGCGTTATACATGGGGCTGCGTTTGAAGACAGTTCAGAAACTGCAGCTGGTGCAGAATGCAGCAGCCAGATTGCTCACCGGGGCAAGATGGTCTGAGCATATAACACCAACTCTGGCACAAATGCACTGCACCAATTAGTTGCACCAATTAGTTTCCAAGGTCAATTCAAAGTGCTCGCTTTGACCTATAAAGCCTCATATGGCTCAAGACCCCCATACCTCAAGGACTGCCTCTCCCCACATAAACCAACCCAGACCCTGCATTCAGCAACTGAGGCCCTTCTTTGTGTGCCTCCTCCAAGGGAAGTGCAGAGGATGGTGACATAACAGGCATTCTCAGTGGTAGCCCCCACGCTCATGGAACACTCTCCCTAGACAGGCACTATCATATCTATATTTAGATGCCAGGCAAAAGCATTCCTCTTCTCGCAGGTATCTGGCTCTTAATTTTTTTTGGGTGGGGTTGGAAGGCTGATGATGTAGCCTCTTTGTATTTTTTTTACTTTTTATTTATGTTAGTTTTATATAGGTTTTAATCTATTCATTGTATGTCGCTTTGGATTTGTTTTTATGAGGAAAAGCAACTAATAAATTTAATAAATAATAATAATAATCTGTATGTTTTGGTAGAGCACTGAAGAAGAAAATAATGAATAAATGTTTTATATATTATATAAGATAACGTTTCCTTCATATCTAGTGATTTTTCCCTTTATGTTTTGCGTACTGATTTCTGGAGGAAGTTGTGATAAAAGTAGAGGAGATAACAACAACTGATTGTCCGGAGATCTGTTGTATTGTCAAGACATGTACAGAAACTTGAATCATGTGCAAAGTTAAGATAATGCAGCATTTCTGGCAACATATGAGAAGATAATACGCTAGTAACAGAGGAGCACACTGGAAGATAACTTTCAATGAAAGAGAATTCCATATTTTTCAGTGGTGTGCTATTTCCTCTGCCATGTACTAGAAATGACATTTTGGATATAGATTTGGATGCACAGTACTAAGTGTACTGAGAGAGTTGGGGTCAAACATGACATCAAATGCATGAATGCACATTTTTGTTATGTAAGTATTAGCCAGAAGAGAGCCTGAGCATCATTGGCACTGCATGGGATGGGGAGGAAAAGTTTAGCCCTTTCCCTTCCTGCTGTGATCCCTATAAAAATTCCCCACAGCTGGTATTTACTTTGGGAGGGAGGTTTCCACTAGTACCTCTAGTCTGACCTTAGGCTGATATAAGAATAAAGTAAATGTTATATATTTTCAATTTACAAGAAAAGCAAAATCAAAGACACAACAGGGGGGAGTTAATTTGGTAGTCAATCTACAATTTCTTAGCTGTAGGACTACTTTCTTTAAAGCTAGTTCAGAGTTTTAAAACGTCTGTTTCAGTTAAAGATAGGAATAACTCAGCTCTTAATTGTAAATGTATCTTTTAAAACTCAGCCTTATTATAAGTACTTGAAATAGGTGGTTAACAAATGGCAAATCCAGTTTCTATTAAGATTAACCCTCCGTCGGTAGAAAACCTGAATGCATGAATCCTGTACTGAGGTCACATGTACCTCAAAGAAGCCATAGAAGTAAATAACCTGATGGAAGTTATTAAGCATGATATAATTTGCAAGCAACTAAAAATAAAAATATTATGTCTTTACTAAAACCTTATCCTTTCCAGTAAAACAATGTAGATGCACAAGAGTCATCAGGCTCCACAATGGTCCACAAGGTAAAACACAAACATCTACACAAACTGGCCCTACAGTTTTTTTAAACATTGTGCTATTAACATACATACATAATTATCACACTTGCACAATCATCATGGGCTGTTAATCACTGGAAACAACAACAAATTTCACAGACCTTACAGCCTTACCATTTGCTACCTGACCAGCCTATGCACAATCACATCTCCCAACTTTATGAATAAGAGACAAAACACTTACATGAAACACAATGCTGTCATTTTCTGTTATTATGTTGACTACAGAGACAACACCTTCCTCTTTTTGTGGTGTCAGCAGTGGCAAAATGTACAATTTCTGAGGCTGGCTCTCTTGATGCACCAGGGAAACTGGCTATTTGTTTAGAGTCAACCCAGGGTTTGTTCTAGGTCTAGTAGGAACAGATGTCCTTTGGACTGCTTGCACCACTGGTAGTTTCGCTTCCAAATAATATAGACATTTAAGCATGCACTGTCCACCATATTTGGGGAAAAAACCCATTGGCCACTGTTTGATCATGGGTTTGGAAGTGTATGTGGACTGTGCAGACTATCTTGTTGCAAGCATCCACTCCACCTTTAGCTTTATTATAATCATGAAGTATCTCAGGCTTGGATTCCTTCTGTGAGACTGCTGTATCATACATTGAAGAAATGAGTATTACTGTCCTTTCCTTGGCACATAACTTATAAGTGCCAAATCTTGAAAACCAAAAATGCCACTGTTGGCATTTCTGGATTTGCGGGCAAGGAACTCTCACGGAATTTGGGGCTTATTTGTTTTTTTCAATGTGCTAACAAGAGTCAGTTTTTTTCTTAGCTAATTTTCTGACCTGGGGCACACTGTTGAAGAAGTTATCAATTGTTATATTCCACCCAGAATCTTGTAAAAGTGGTGTTATCTTCTCAACTACTGTCTGGGCCTAGGTTTCAAGCTGCTGGGGTCCCTCCTTTTACTAAATATATATCTACATCTTAAACATGAGATATTTTCGAATCTCAACACAGCCAAAATTATATGTCATGCTCTGCAGGTTTCGATGGCATGCTGACATATCATTGGACGCCTTCCTTTGAATGGCACTAATTGGTCATCAACTGTAACATTCTTATATGACATCAACCATTGTGGGGGAGTGTTGGTAAACATATCCCACAGGTCATGCAAAGCGGAAAGCTTGTTTCTCACATAGGAAGTTCAGTGCTGAAGCCGATAATCAAATCTGAGTATTTTATTGATTCTTGCAAAGGAAGCCAGTGACATTTTGCCCTGGAAGTGTTGAGGGCAATCCTCAACAACACATTTTGCAAAGATCTTTCTAAGTGGTCATCTAAAGGTCCTTGACTTGGAGTTGTCATTAAGTCTTGCCACCTGTTGAAGTGAAAGTGCTGGCTGCTTGCAAATATTTGCAATGCAATTGGGGTCTCATGACCCCAAAAATGAGTTAGTAAGTTTTGCGCAAAATGATGAATAAAAAGATTTCCTGGGTCACAAGAAATTTTTTAACTGGGAAAAATGTATAAAGATTAAAGTCAGAAAGGATTGTATAAACCTGTGAGTACTACTGATCTCTGAAACTATTTTGTGGGGATGTTAATGGAAGTGAGTGATTTCTCTATTATGACAATATACAAAATATTTTTTCCACCCTCCACACTTCTTAAGTACACAAAATGGACAGAACAGGTCCTGGTCTAAGCACTGGTAGATGTGATTAGTACCTACTAACTTTAGACAGCATTTTATGGAGTCACTTTGACCTTTAGCCAGATTTTTTTTCTTAATCATTTCAATGGGGTAGAATTGACCCCAACAGCTATATGAGTAAAAACATCATTTTTTCATTAAGGGGGGCCCTGAAACACCACAAGGCAATTCACACCTCAGTACTATTAGGGTGCATCCATCAATGAAGAGCTAAAGATTAGGCAAACTTCATCTGGAATAGAAATGACTTTGGATTTCCAGAGCCCTATAGTGCAAATTTGTAAAAGTTACGTTTCAGAGGTAGTGGGGATGTCAACAGCCACATTAAGATTCTCTTTATACATGATAGTGTTCATTATTTAATGACTCTTTATTCATGTATTTATTTCATTTAAAAGATCAAAACAATACTAATCTATAAAAAGCATGGATTTTGGGGGGGAAATCGAAAAGTTAATTAAAGTGTATTATAAAATAACTCATTGCTCTGCAAATGAGGCATTTATACATGTGTATCAATTCAACTGCAAATATTATTTTTCTGTGTTGTTGAAAAGAAAATTTCCCTGAAAGCAAGGACTTTTAAGAAATTTATATTAAAAAAATTACCTAGTAATACATCAAACTGGCTTTTTTCACTGCTTATGAAATTTACTTCCAAGGAAGTATATTTAAGATATTATCCTAAAGCTATGTTTCTATATGCGTTTTTAGGTTTTTGTTTTTTTGTTTTGTGTTGGTTTTATACTGGGTTTAATCTTTGTACTCCCCCTCTAGGATGCACACCTTAACGTGGTGAGGGGGTTTGGGAGTATCAAAGAAGCTGAGAGCAATGCCGTCAGGAGTCTAGACCAAGAGGCTAGAATCCTAGCAGGGTCACTCAAGGTGGAATGGTCAAAGCTGAGACACCAGACTAAGATGCATCCAAAATCGGAGGAAGGCAATGGTAAACCACCTCTGAATACCTCTTACCATGAAAACCCTAGGAACAGAGTATCCAAAATGCAACACAAAATAGTGCTGGAAGATGAGACACCCAGGTCAGATGACACTCACCGAGCTACTAGAAAAGAACAAAGGACAAGTACAAGTAGTGCTGTGGCTAATGACACAGCTGGGTCAAAGCTGAAAGGAAGCACAGAGGCTGATGTGCACAGATGCGAAAGGAGAGTCTAGAGTTGTATGAAGTACACAATAGGAATATGGAATATGAGAAGCATGAACCCGGGAAAGTTAGAAATGGATGGGAATGGGACATTTTCAATCAGGCAACTACAATATATTTTATGCAGGTAATGAGAAATTAACAAGAAACGGGGCTGCTTTAATAGTGAGAAGTGATGTAGCAAAAGCAATTAGGAGCTATAACGCAAGGTCTGAGTGAGTGATATCAATGAGATTAAATGGGAAACCTATTAACATAACCATCATCCAAGTCTATGCTCCAATGGCAAACACAGAAGAAGAGGAATTGGAGAGATTTTACACAGAAGTACAGGAGGAAATTGATCACACACCAAAACAACATGTGCTGATAATCATGGGGGACTGGAATGCGAAAGTAGGGAACAGAGAAGAACTAGGAATTGTGGGGAAATGGTGCTTAGGAGATTCTTTGAGCAACCGAAAAGACGACTATACACATGGACATCTCCAGACCAGGAGCAGATTGTGGTACAGATCATGAACTGGTAGCATTGAAAATTAGAGTAAAGGTAAAGAAGAAGAACAAAGCAATCATAATACCAAAATACAATTTAAATAACATCTCAGAAAAACATAAAGATCAAATAAGGAATAATTTGAGGCTTTAAACTCAAACAGGGAACCAGAAGAACTATGGATTGAAGTCAGAGAGATTATCAGAGAAGAATGAAAATAGACAATACCTCTAATTAAAAAGAGAGAAAGACCTCAATGGATGACTTAAGAAACACTTAAAATGGTTAAAGAGAGAAGGAAAGCAAAAGTAAAAGGAGATAGAAATATGGTTAGAACCCTAAATGCAACAATACAATGGCTAGTATGTAGGGACAAAGAGAACTATTACAATAGTTCTTGTATAGAAATAGAAGAGGACAAAAAAAAGGGACGAACAAGAGCCCTATTCCAAAAGATTAAGGAAATTAAAGGGAAAATTAAACCCAGAGTAGGGATGCTGAATAATCAACAGGGGAACACACTGACTGACCGAGATGAAATAAAAGGAAGATGGAAGCATACACTGAAGAACTCTGTAAAAGAACTGCAAGGATGACAGATTCATTCACGAAGGAACAATAGGATGAAGAACCAGAAATTTTAGAATGTGAGGTGAAAGCTGCTCTTAAAATACTTGAAAGAAACAAATCACCAGGAACAGATGGCATACCAGTAGAGTTGCTAGAAGCTACTGAGACTGAATCTGTCCAAATTTTGACAAAAAATTGTCAACAAATATGGAAAACTAAACCATGGCCCACAGACTGGAAGCGTTCAATATATATCCCAATTCCAAAGAAAGGGGATCCCAGGGAATGCAGTAAGTTTCAAACTATTGCCTTAATATCCCATGCAAGTAAAGTCATGCTCAAGATAGTACAACAAACACTCTTACCATATTTGGAGCAAGAAATGCCAGACGTCCAAGCTGGATTTAGAAAGGGAAGAGGCACCAGAGATCATATAGCAAACATATGCTGGATAATGGAATGGACCAAGGAATTTCAGAAGAAAATTACCCTCTGCTTTATAGATTACAGCAAAGCCTTTGACTGTGTAGATCATGAAAAACTATGGAATGCTTTAAAAGAAATGGGGGTGCCACAGCATCTGATTGTCCTGATGCGCAACCTATACCCTGGACAAGAGGCTACTGTAATGATAGAATATGGAGACACCGATGCAGTTGAGTTTTCCACATTTGGGGAAATCAGAAAGGGACAGGGGTGTATTTTATCACCCTATTTATTTAATGTATACACAGAACATATATGGAAAGTGGGTTTGGACCAAGATAAAGGAGGTGTGAAAACTGGACGGAGAAATATCAATAATTTAAGATATGCAGATGATACCATACTACTAGCAGAAACTAGTAATGATCTGAAACAAATGTTGATAAAAGTTAAAGAGGAAAGCACAACAGCAAAACTATAGCTGAACATCAAGAAGACTAAAGTAATGACAACAGAAGATTTACAGGAATACCCCGCTATATGGACCTTCACTTTAAGGACACTCGCGAATATGGACATACTTACAGTAGCACCATTCCCGTTTATGTACGCTCGCTTCGCAAGAACCGACACTTAACCTTTGGTTGTGGCCTGTTCTTTCGGTGCGTGGGGGAGTGGAAAGAGACATGATTGCGGGACCGCGAATCAGCTGGGAGGCGCAATCGCGATCAGCTGGGAGGCGCAATCGCGATCAGCTGGGAGGCGCAATCGCGATCAGCTGGGAGGCGCAATCGCGATCAGCTGGGAGGCGCAATCGCGATCAGCTGGAAGGCGCAATCACGATCAGCTGGGAGGCGCCACAGCGCAGCAGCAGAGGCACCGCAGCGCCGCAGCAGAGGCTTTAGCGTGGGGCTTTGAGGCTCCGCGA
Organism: Rhineura floridana; assembly: GCF_030035675.1. Lineage (NCBI taxonomy): Eukaryota > Metazoa > Chordata > Lepidosauria > Squamata > Rhineuridae > Rhineura > Rhineura floridana. The sequence continues at coordinate 130,796,504 of NC_084481.1, read as the reverse complement.
GAAGGAGAGGTAGCACAGTGGCGGCGCAAGTGAATAAAGGTAGTGCTTCACTTTAAGTACTTTTTTGGTTTACGTACACGCTCTGGACCCATTCTTCAGTGGCTCCAGGGCAGAACAGTCTTTTCTTCTGTAATGTAGAAACATCATTCATTCAGGGTGGGATTATATTCTTGCATTTGCTGGAAAGACTCTTTTGAAGATCTTTTCAACCAAAGACTGATTCAGAGAAGGCAAATTTATCAGTACAAGTGAAGCTGTTGACAGATTGTTGTATAGCTGTTCAATGCACTAATGCTGGAGAAGGAAACCCCCAACCCGCACTTGAATTTCATCTTGCTCACAGCATCAGCTCTGGAGAATATGCTGAATATAAGCCAACAGTGTGATGTAGCTGCAAAAAAGGCAAATGATATTTTAGGCTGCATTAACAGAAGTATAGTTTCCACATACTGTGAAGTACCAGTTATCCTCTATTCAGCACTGGTTAGGCCTCATCTTGAGTACTGTGTCCTGCTCTGGATACCGCACTTTAAGAAGGATGCAGACAAACTGGAACAGGCTCAGAGGAGGGCAACAAAGATTATTAGGAGAATGGAAACAAAGCCCTATAAGGAGAGTCTGAAAGAACTGGGCATGTTTAGCCTTGAGAAGAGGAGGCTAAGGGGAGATATGATAGCACTCTTCAAGTACTTGAAAGGTTGTCACACAGAAGTGGGCCAGGATCTCTTCTTGATCATCCCAGAGTGCTGCACATGGAATAATGGGCTCAAGTTATAGGAAGCCAGATTTTGACTGACCATCAGGAAAAACTTTCTAACTGTTAGCAGCAGTGTAGTGACAAATTCAGAAGTGCAGGGTCCCTTCATGATAGTCACAACCACGCCCCTCCCATCCCTTTGCTTTGTTTTGCTGCTGGGTTAAGAATAAAATCCTTGTTAATGTCTTCTTCCACAACAACATATATCCTTAGGAGACAATCATGAAAAATGAGAGTGTTGGCTACTGAGAAGATTTTTCTCAGTGGCTGACTCACCTTCTTTCACTCTGATTGGTTCCAATCAGCAAGAAAGAAAGCATGTTAGAAGGTTCTTCTCAGTGGCTAATACACTCCCCTTTCATGTTGATTAGCTTGTAGGATGGTGGAGACATAGGAACCCTGCTAGGGCCCTGCTTCCAAAAAAGTAAAGGGTCTAAGACACACACCCCAAGTCCCTGGACAACTACACCTCTGACTGTTAAAGTGGTATGACAATGGAACCACTTTCCTAGGGAACTGATAAGCTCTCCAACACTAGAGGCATTCAAGAGGCAGCTGAACAGCCACCTGCTGGATATGCTTTAAGTTGGATTCCTGCACTTAGCAGGGGGTTGCACCTGATGGCCTTATAGGCCCCTTCCAACTTTGCTATTCTATGATTCTATTATCTGTGGATGAGATGGGTGAGCTAGGGTGACTGTAAAGCCCCCTCCCAGGACAGCAGTGACAAAAACTTAGCTGGGTTGTGCCACCAGCAGCAAAAAAAAGTCAACCTAGATGGCAAGCACTGATGCTGGTGCCCACGATTTTCTGTCCATGACGATGCCTCTGGCACCCTAATGGAGAATTGCCAACTAGACTGCCTTTTTGCTGCTTCTAGCACACACCTGCCACAAGATAAGGGAGGGAAAAGGAGGACCACGTGTGAGTTCAGCTGCTAGTACAACAAAGTTGCAAAAGATGAATCTGGAAAGAAAAGAGGCCAACCTCTTGGGTCAACTGGGGTTTTGAGGCCTAGGTGAACAGCTAGCAAAAGGCTCTTCCACCTTAGAGGCTAGGCCTGGCAACCAAGAGGTCTTTTGTATCTTTAAAAGTTGTGCAGGGGGAAGGGAGAATTTCACCTTGTGGTTTTTCCCATTATAGTGTTGCAAGAAAACCTGCGCTTGGCTGAATTTTCTCTTCTCTTAAAGATACAGAATCATTCTCAGGCCCTGAGCCTGGCAACCCTAGTCTACAGTATTTGGTTTCTCTGCATGTTCGCCCTGTGATGTGGAAGTATCCTTTAGTGTCATTTTTGTACACTAGATACTGTCAGCTCTGCACCGAGACAGCAGTGCAGGCGGGGGCTGGATATTCCTGGGTATTTACCAGGGCGGGAAAGTCCTTAGCTGGCAGCTTGGTCGTAAATCTGCCAGGCTAACGAGGATGAAGCATGATAAGGGCAAGGGCCTTTCCAAGCTTACATGCCAAGCCAGAAGTCCAGGAGCGAGGTCAGTAGAGGTCTGGGTTCAATTGCCAAGGGGTCAGTCCAAGATAAGGTTCAGGAAATCTGGAAACACACGAAGCCACGCCTGACGTTGTAGTCAGCAACAAGCTGAAGCCAAGGTTTGACTTTTAAGGAGCAGGTTTGTCAGCAGGTGTGAGCCATCAGCGTTTTGGCCTTAAGTGGACAGGCCTGCCCCTCTTCTGCCTGACCTTCTGTTGTCTACGTTCTGCAGGTGAGGGGGGAGTATCCTGTTCACTGTCTGCGTCTGGCTGAAGGGCTTCAGCTGTGTCTGGGGTGCTCTGCAGCTGAGGGGGAGAAGGAGCTGGGCCCTCAGGAGTTTCCTCCGTTTCTCCTTCTGGGTCTGCTACTTCTGGGTCTGCTGCTGTTACTCCCGAGTCATCCTCATCTGATGAGTCCTCCGACGGGGCCATGACAGATACACTTCTTAACATATAGTTGAATGGTAGCGGAATTATTGTGAATGCCCTTTTTTTTTTTTTTTGAGAAATGGACTTTAAAAAAATTGTATTTGCTTAAAAAGCGCAGCCTGTAATCTACTGACGTCCTTGGCTTGCCCTGGTGCTCTGATATAACAGCGCCACATGGCAATAAGGGGTTCTAAGATTACTTCTAGAATGCTTCCTAATATCTCAGCACAGTTGAGTAAGTTGTGAGTTTAGGGAAAGGGCCATTGCAGCATCTGCCTTGCATGCAGAAGGTCCCTCAGGTTCAGTCCTCAATGGCATCTCCAGGTGGGAGAGATGCCATCAGTTACTGAACATGGGAGACTCTCTGGGAGACTCCTACCTGAAACTCTGGAGAGCTGCTGCCAATCAGTGTAGACAGTCCTGGGCTAGATGGACCAATGATCTGACTCAGTATAAGGCAGCTTCTTATGCGAGTACAAAATCCTGGTGGAGAATTGAAATGTTAATTTGAAGTGCTTTTTTCAAAGATCTTTGCAAATGACAGAAAAGGATGGGTTCAACCCCCCCCCCACACACACTTTTTTGTCTGTGAAAACATTAAAGTAAAGAAGCCAACAGAAACAGTGAAAAAGGACAATTATTTCTCAGTACATTTTGTGGAAGAACCCAGGCACTGTTACTATTCATATAATCAGCCTATCAGTAACATGGTAAACCAGAATAAATTCTTAGGAGCTGAGGTCTACAAATAGGTAAATTTACCCCAACAAATTAAAACAAATCAAAATTTTGTATTTTTATTTTAGAAGGGGGTTGCAATATTGGTGAACATTTGTTTTCTTTGAAAAGGAGTGGGGCCACAAGGGAGGAGGAATGTGGCTTGAGCAGGAAAGGGAGGGGACAAGGACCCACTGATAACCTGTGCCCAAGGGCCCCCAGAAACCTGGCGCCATCCCCGGAGCCATACTTCTCAAAGTACTTGCTCTGCCTTACATCACCTTACATCACTCCTTACATCACTCCTTACATCACTCCTTACATCACTCCTTACATCACCTTCATTGATCTTTTTGGCATCTGTAGACTGTAGTTGCCATTTTTTGACTGCTGAGGAAACACAAAGCCAATGGAGCAAGAGTGGAGTGTACAAAGTCCTGTTTGGCTTAGGATCCAAGTACTTGAAAGAATGCCTTCCCCGGTATCTACCAGTCCATACACTGAGACTGGTAGGAGATGCCCTGCTTGTAGTCTTCCAACGGGCCATGGGGGAGAAGGCTGTTCTTAGCGGCAGTGCCCTAGTTATGGAATTCCCTCCTGACAGACATCCAGTTGCCCTCCTCACTTTTTTGTTTAGGAGATATCTTAAAAACTGCTTTGGTCTTTGACACATTACTAGAGGGGAGTTTTATGGTCCAATCATTAGCTGCCTGATGTATTTTATTTTATTATTGTTTTGGTTTTATTGTATACTGGTTTTAACTATTTTTATGCTCATCTATTTGTTTGATCACTGTTAGCTGCCCTGGGCTCCTTTTGGAAGAAGGGTAAGATATATTATTATTATTATTATTATTATTATTATTATTATTATTATTATTATTATTATTATTATTATTATTATTATTATTATATTATATTATTATTATTATTATTAAACAGCAACAAGAGTGGTTTATACTATAGCCAGCATGGGTTTTTCACGTTCCACAATTGAAAATAACCCCCATGTCATTCTGCTGCTTCCCATAAGCACATTTCAAAATAAAACCTTACAAAACTTACAGTTCCAAATTCAGAAATGCTTGCTTAACAACCCTCTAAGTTTTCATGGCAACACACACAACAGTCAGAGAGAATCAAGAGTTCAAATGTAAAATAAGAGGGGGGGAAATCCAGACCCCTGTTGGACTTTCTTCTATCAGTGGTCTCATAGTTCGTTGAAATTAATTAAAAATCAGCCATGTTCACAGAGTACCTGTAATCCTATTACTGACCTTGCCCCATACACTGACCTTCATCTTCTGCACTTTAAAAGTTTAAAAAATGCATGGCTGATTTTTAATTAATTTAAGAAATCTAACATTGAAGTCTATTATAACATCAGGCATGCTCAGTAAGAACCAACTGTCACTGTTGTAAAAGACAGATTCACAGCTGTTTGGCTTTGATAATCAAGGGGCCACACCCACACCAGACCTTTATTTCACGTTAGGCAGTTATGGCTTCCCCCAAAGAATCCTGGAATGTGGTAGTTTGTGAAAGGTGCCGAGAATGGTTAGGAGACTGCTATTCCCTTGACAGTGGCCAGAGGGGTTGAACAGTCAGCCCCTCTTCTGGGGATTGTAGCTCTGTTAGGGGAATAGGGTATCTCCTAGCAACTCTCAGCACCCTTCACATAGGTCTGGTGTGGATGTGGCCAGGGACGGCTTTGGTTGAAATTTGGGTGGGAGACAACATGTACCTGCTGTAGAATAAAAAGGTGGGAGAAACCCTGAAAACCAATGATACTGTTCACAATGTTTTCCTTTTGGAAACTAAAGGGGCTTTCCCTCTGCCCAGTGCCAGCCCACCCAGTCTCCCCTCCTCCCACTCCCCTCCCCATTGCTCCTCTTCCCCCCTCCCCGCCCCTCCCCCATGTCAGTTTCACCTATCCTAAGCATGATTGTACAGGGGTAAATCCCACTGAACTCAAAAAGCATGCAAATGATCAAACCTGCTTTCCCCTCCTTCTCCGTCCTATTCCCTCCCTTTTGCCCCATTCCTCCCTTTCCCTCACCCCTCCCTCCCCATCCCCATCCCCTTCCAATCTCCTCCTCCTCTCCTAGTCATCCCTTCTTCCTTCCCTCTCCTGTCCCCTCCCCCTCCCCCCTCCTCCTCCATGGTCAGTTTTACCTATGACTGCACAGAAGTAAATCCCATTGAACTCAATAAGCATGCACGTGATCAGACCTGCCTTTCCCCTCCCCTCCCCATCTCCTTCCCCCTCTCGTCTTCCCCTCCCCTCCTTCCCCTCTCTTCTCCTTTCCTCTTCCTTCTTCCTCCCCTCCCCTCTTCCTTCTTCCTCCTCCCCTGCCCACTCCAGTCCTCTTCTCCTCCTCCTCCTGCCCCATGGTCAGTTTTACCTATCCTAAGCATAATTGCACAGGAGTGAATCCCATTGAACCCAACAAGCATGCAAATGATCAGACCTGCCTTTCCCCTCCTCCTTCCCCTCTCTCCTCTCCTTCCCCCTCTCTTTTCCTCCTCTCCTCCTTCTCCTCTTCTCTCCTTTCCTCCTCCCTTCTTCCTCCCCTCCGCTCTTCCTTCTTCCTCCCCTCCCCTCTTCCTTCTTCCTCCTCCCCTGACCACTTCACCCCTCCTTCTCTTCTCCTCCTCCTTCGCCATGGTCAGTTTTACTTATCCTAAGCATGATTGCACAGGAGTAAATCCCACTGAACTCAATAAGCATGCAAATGATCAAACCCCTCCTCCTCTCCTCCCCTTCCCGCCTGCTCCCCTCCCCCTGCTCCCCTCTGCCCTTCCTCCTCCCCTCCCCGTGCTTCCTCGTCCTCCCCTCCCCATCCCCCCATGGTCAGTTTCACCTATCCTAAGCATGACTGCAGGGGAATAAATCCCATTAAATTCAATAAGCATGCAAATGATCAATCTATTCTCAGCAAACTTGCACAGGATCCCATTTCTTACCTCCCAGACTAAAAAGCAGAGAAATTCACTAATAGGCAAAAAACTTTGTGGTTTAAAAACGTACCTATAGCCAACAGATATTTCTATCAAACTTTAAAAAGCAGGGAATAGTGAATGCACCAGGGGACCAGGAGACCTGACCTCCTCTCTGAGATACTGTACTGCCCCACAAATTTGTAAAAATGTGAACACAATTTAGGTTGGTCTTTCACAGTGCAATCCACTTCCTGTGTAGAATTTGGTAACATGGTGTCTGTTTTTATGAATCTCTCTAGAATGCCACAAGAATGGGCTAAATGATACAAAGGATGGGTTGCTATGGTTGCTTTTCCTCTATCCCAGCCCTCAGTTCAGCACCAGCTGCTGTCTTCTTCTAAGTGACAGAGTGTGGAAAGGTGTACCAGGAGAGGAGAGGGAGAGCTATCTCTTCTTGGGAATGCTATTTTCCTTAGACTTTGGGGTCAGAAAGATGCAACAAAATACAGGACATGTCCCTTCCTGAAATGGTGCCTCTCTCTCCCAGAAAAGAAATAAACTATTAATTCAAATGGTGTTGCAACAGCTTGTATATAAGCAATATCAAAATCCTGTTGGCTGCTAACTAGACAAAGACAGCTAAACAGCTGCAAGGAAGCCCTTCCCATTCATGTCATTCTTGTTAGAGGATCCTGTGTGTCAACCAAGAGAAGGTACTTCCCGCAACTAAACACTACCCACTGAACAATATAAACACAATACAATGTGATATCTGCCTTGCAGGCTGAGAAATTGGAATGAAAGTTAGTATGTGTACTACACTACCATTCTGCTTTTCAAGTCTGAATCACAGCTCACCCCCTCGCCTAATTTCAAAGGATCCAGGTATAACCTGAGTAGAAGGTTGAATCATAATGGAATACATACTTAGGACACCATTCCACATTTCATGTTTAGGTCCTAGACTGGCCCTTAAGGGACCAGGAAAGATAGAGAAAACACTATAATGCAAGATATCCCTTGAGCATTGAGATAGAGGGACCGAAATATGGCATGCCCACTTATGATATAATTCTCCACTTGGAACCTGAACACCTCATAGTCTACATCCATCCTCAAGAGAGGGAGCATATATTTAAAATATAGTGTAATATTAGGACACATGCACAAAACAGCTCATATTCATGCAAACTGCCTTGTGAGTACAGAGCCCCACTAAATACATCCAGTGGCTTTATTGTCAAATGATCCCCCAATAAGGTAAAAGTGGAGAGATGTAAGGTTTTTTTAAATTTCTTAATAGTTTGCATCACATTTGTATGATATTTTAGATCAAAAGTGCATCAAATTTATAAATGGTGTGTACTCATATAAATTTAACTACAGCAGAACAAATCATGGAACCAGGCCATGCACCTTACTGTTATAGCATGATTCATGCATAATAAGTTAACCATAATAACCTTAGTGATCCTCTGCCATAGTGTATACATCAACCTTTTTTTAAAAATACCAGCGTAAATGTCACCCCTTTCCATTAGTTTTGGTCAAAATTCCATGTCTACTTGCAAACCAGAAGGGTTCTGAGATATTTCAATAATATCAGGAAATCAATCTTACATGAAACTGAAGGAAAACATCTAATGTTATTGAACAATAAATATCAGTTCTGTCAGTGGCTTACCTTTGAGCTGAGGCCTTAGGATGTTTCTCTTCCAGTTTTTTCACCAGTGCCACTGTCAGCGGCCTATTCTCCCCTAAGGGACCTTCAGGCATGTCCAAAGGTCCTGAAAGTTGTTTTTCATTGCAGACATCATTTTGCAGAACCTATGAATTTATGAAAAAATGTGATTCATGTATTACGCACCATAAGAATACATAGTTGGGATAAAGATCTTTCGGCAGGTACATTTTAATCAGTCATAGCATCCCATAGGGAAAGGAGCTATTTGAAAATTGGGGGGGGGAGAGATTTATCTTATGCTTCTCTTTCTTGAACATGTATATGCAATTAATATTCAAGTTAAACTATTTGTTGAAATATAATGTTTATACAAATAGTTTAACTTGAATATTAAAATTAAATTGTGAAGGGTAACAGCCTTTCCTTTCAAGATGTTGTTCCCTAAAAAAGAAAAGAAAAACTGGCTCTGACCTGCCTCTGGCTTAATACAGTGACCTCTTCTACTGAATTGCTATCTGTCTCTTGATGAACTGAAGACTGGGCCCCATGTGGTGTGTGGAATTCCATCTGGGTCACTTCCTCTCTTACATTTAGCTCCTCTAGGAAGGTCAGGACAAACTCAGGGTAAGCCTGTAGGAAAGGACAAAGGCAGAGTAGTAACACACCAGGCTGTAATCAGTAAAAATACAACCATCTACAGTTGAGCACTAAGAATTATGGGATGAAAAGTCGTTGACATGAGGCAATGACATTAAAAGTTATGTTACATATATGTATCTTTTTATTTCCTAAAACTTCCCTCATTTAGACTGATGCAAACAATTTTCAGCACTCTACAAAAGATATAAGATAAGCATGCAGATATAGGCTTACTCACACGGGAGCCTAACTTCATACTAAAGACGCTGCTTTTACAATCGTAATAGATTTTCAAGATCCACACTTCTTGCTCAATGGTAGCTTCCAATACGCTGTTTTCCATTCACACAAGTAGGTGTTCCTCCGGGAAGGATAAGTGTCGCTCTTTCCTTGTGGCCTTGCCCTCTAATTTTGCATGTTTACTCCCTCCAGTTCATGGTTGAAGCCAGGAGAGCGCCTCAAGAGTGCAATCGACAAGAAAAAAATGAAACTGACTATACCCCCCCTCCCCTTCTCCATTGTCCAAGCCTGCATGAAAGGTAGACTGGGGGGGAGTGAGTGAAAGGCAAAGTAGGCAGTGGCTGCGGCAGGTTTTGCAGGCGGTAGAGAGAGAGGGAGTGGGCAATGGTGCATAAGAGAGCCTGCCCACTAAAAAACATCGAAGCAAAGTGCCTACAAGGAGGAACACAGCACAGCTGAGCCAGTTTTTCTTTCCCTTTTCTCATTATCAGCGGATTGGATTAATATGGATTTAAAGGGGAAAACTGTGTGAAGCGCCGGAGAGGAGTGGCCGGTGGGAGCAGCGGTGAGAGCACCGCTGGAACCCAACCTAATCCAGCAGCGGCCGCGGACGACAGTGGAAAGAGGATGCCGAGGAGGACTGGCCCAGCAGCAGCGAGGAGGCGCGAGGAAGCGCCGGGGCGGCGTGAGAGCCGCGGAGGTGCAGCATGTTGATGTGTGAGCGTTGTTGCGTGAAACAACACGTTACTTTGGAGTTAAGTTGAGCAAGAAACGGAGCTGGGAGGCCGTGGAGAGCCCTGGTGCGCCGGAGGGCGACGGTGAGAGCACTGCGGGTCCCGGCGGACGGCAACAGTGGCGGTGGCGAAGAACAGACCCCGTGGAGGAACATTGCTGTTGCGGGCCGGGCAGCTGCCGGGGTGCCGTTGTTGCGGCCCTGCCTTGCAGTTGTTGTTGCTAAAGGCCGTGTCGCCTCCGGGAGTCAACTCTGCGGCCTGTTTTTCCATCATCGCTGCCGCCCCCTGCTTGCCTGGCCCTTGTATCGCTATAGCGTTTGGACCGCTGCTGGATGTGTAGTGTGGAGGAGGCTCTGCTGGTCTGAGATGGGGTGTGTATGAATGAGTGAATGTTTGAATGTATGAATGAGTGAATGTATGAATGTATGAATGTGAAATTAGGGTGGTATCATATTGATTGTTTTATTTAATTTATTTTATTTAATTTATTTTATTTAATTTATAAATTTATAGTTGCTTTAGGGTATTGAGGCGGGTCTCCGGACCAATATTGCTTTAGGGTGGGTGGCCTGTTGATTGATAGACAGGGGAAGAGACATGTGCAAGTCAGGGAGGGAGGTGGGGGTCCAAGTTATTGGAAGATTGGGTGGCAGGCGCTGGAAGGGTGCTGCTGGCAGACCACGCCAGAATAGGGGAACAGGGGATAGATGCATTATACCCATCCCCTGTTCTGGGTCGGCCCAGAACCAGACAAAAACAGGGGGACGCAAGGTTCCTACCAACCTTCGACTGTTGTTGTGTACAAAAGACCTCGCTCATCCATAATATGATCTTGGATGAGCGGGCAGACCTGGCATGTATTACGGAGACTTGGTTGGATGAGGCCTCTGCTCCCATTCTTGAGGCCATGTGTCCACCAGGTTTCCGTTATGCACAGCAGCCGAGGGTGGGTAGGCGGGGAGGGGGCGTGGCAGTCATCTATCGAGAGTCATTGGTTTTTGCCAGACTCCCTCTCCATAGGACTCAATGTGTTGACTGCATGTACTGGAGGTTGGGCTCAAAGGGCAGTTTAGGGATCCTGCTGGTGTACCGCCCACCCCGCTGCACAGCAGACTCCCTGGCCGAGGTGCTGGAGGTGGTCTCGGCTGTACGGGCGTTGTCCCCAGAATTGTTAGTGCTGGGTGACTTCAACGTGCATGCCGAGTCCACTCTCACTGGAGCCCCTCGGGATTTCCTGGAAACCATGGCTTCCTGGGAACTGCACCTTAGTAATAGGGGGCCTACCCATGTAGCCGGTCATGCTCTCGACCTTGTGTTTGTCCTGGAAGAGGAGAGAAGTGCTCTGAAGTTGGGAATGGTTTATTCCACTCCTGTGTCATGGTCAGATCACTATCTGGTAAACTTAGACTTCTCAATGCCGCACCTCCTCCACAGGGGTGAAGGACCTATTAGAATGGTCCGCCCCAGGAGCCTGATGGATCCAAAAGGATTCCTAACTGCGCTTGGGGAATTGGAACCTGCTGAAGGCCGCCCGGTCGAAACCCTGGTGAGGGAGTGGAATGATGGGATCACCGGGACATTAGACTGGGTGGCTCCGAAACGTCCTCTCCCCCTGAATAGAACTCAGTTAGCACCGTAGTATACACCACGGTTGCGTTCGCTGAGACAGGAGGTGAGACGACTAGAACGCCGGTGGCGGAAATCCCGCTCCGAAGATGTCCGGACACAAGTTAGAGCAGCAGTAGCTGCCTACCAAGTGGCAATAAGGGCAGGAAAGAAGGCTTTCTTTACTGCCTCTATTGCGTCCGCGGAGTGCTGTCCCAGGAGGCTGTTCCAGGTGGTCCGAAGCCTGGTCGGTCCAGTTGCTCAGGAACCCTTGGAACAGTCAAAGGCCTCCTGTGACATATTGGCAAAGCACTTCGCCGATAAAATCGAACACTTACGGAGCTCGATCCCGTGCGCCGTGGACACAATAAGTGAACCAGAGTTGGCCAGTTGCAAGCCGGTACATTGGGATCGTTTTCATCTTCTCCCTTCTGAGGATGTGGACAAGGTGCTTTCGACTGTGAAACCTACCACTTGCCTAACTGATCCATGCCCATCGTGGCTCTTAATAAGCTGCAAAGAGAAATTGGGCGAGGGGATCACAGCGGTGGTAAATGCATCCTTGCAAGAGGGTGTGATGCCATTAGCTTTCAAGGAGGCAATTGTAAAGCCCATCTTAAAAAAGCCCTCCTTGGATCCCCAAGTTTTTAATAACTTTCGCCCAATTTCGAATCTTCCATTCTTGGGCAAGGTCATTGAGCGAGTGGTAGCCAACCAGTTGTCAGCACACTTGGATGAAACGGATTACTTGGATCCATACCAATCGGGTTTCAGGACTGGTCACGGAACTGAAACAGCCTTGGTCGCTCTGGTAGATGATATGAGGAGGGCATTAGATAGGGGAGAATTCACCTTTCTTGTCCTCCTCGATCTCTCAGCGGCTTTTGATACTGTCGACCACAGTATCCTCTTACATCGCCTGGAGGGATTGGGAATTGGAGGTACTGTATTGCAGTGGTTCCGTTCCTTTCTCTCCGATAGGTGCCAACAGGTAGCATTGGGGGAGGAGGTTTCAGACCCTTGGCCTCTCAATTGTGGTGTGCCACAGGGTTCTATCCTCTCTCCCATGCTATTTAACATTTACATGAAGCCGCTGGGGACAATCATTAGGAGATTTGGGCTGCAGTGTCACCAATATGCGGATGACACTCAGCTCTATCTCTCGTTTAAATCTTCACCAGAGTTGGCTGTGGAGACCTTGTCCAAGTGCCTGGAATCCGTGAGTGGATGGATGGGAAGGAACAGGCTGAAGCTGAACCCCGATAAGACCGAGGTGCTGCTTGTGGGGGACAAGAGAAGGTTGGGAGATGTTGACCTGAAGTTCAACGGGGTGAGTCTTCCCCTGAAGGACCAGGTCCGCAGCCTTGGGGTGGTACTTGACTCCAGGCTGTCCATGGAGGCTCAGATTTCGGCAGTGAGCCGGGCAGCCTGGTATCAACTACACCTCATATGAAGGCTGAAACCCTACCTTTCTGCTCATCAGCTCCCACTGGTAATACATGCCCTGGTCACCTCTTGTTTGGATTACTGTAATGCGCTCTACGTGGGGTTACCCTTGAAAACGGTCCGGAAACTACAACTTATACAAAACGCAGCGGCTAGACTACTTACGAATAGTCGCCGCCGGGATCACATCACACCTGTGTTGTTCGATCTACACTGGCTTCCTGTTGCTTTCCGGGCCCAATTCAAGGTGTTAGTATTAACCTTTAAATCCCTATACGGTTTCGGCCCAGTTTATCTAAAGGAGCGCCTTCAACGCCACCAATTATGCCGCCCGACTCGATCAGCCACACAGGGCCTTCTCTCAATCCCGCCAACAAAAACAGCTAGATTGGCGGGAACTAGAGAGAGGGCTTTCTCCGTGGCAGCCCCCACCTTCTGGAACTCCCTCCCACAAGATCTACGGCACGCCTCTTCCCTAAATGTCTTCCGAAAAGTCTTAAAGACCTGGCTCTTTCAACAGGTCTTCGGGATTTCCGGGGAGGGCTAAATGCTATGATTAAATGCCTCATGCCCTGTATTATTATTGCTTTTGCTGTCGCACTGTTCTATTTTGTATTTTGTATTATTGTATTGTGTTTTAATTTTTCACATGTAAGTCGCCTAGAGTGGCCATTGGTCAGATAGGCGACACATAAATTAAATTTATTATTATTATTATTATTATTGTCTACAATGTCATGTGAACCATGAGAATTACAAAGGGATGCAAGTAGCACCAGACACAGGGCCACTTCTAAAGGGCGGCCAGGTGGGGCACTGGCCCGAGGGCCCCTCCACTCCCCTTCCATGATCTGCGGCAACAGTCACGGATCGCAGGGCAGGAGCTTCCGCCTGCCCACCATTCCCTCGCCCCACCTACTTGTCTCCTGCCTTTTAGCATTGCCCTTAATGAAGATGGCGGCCGAGGTTTCCCTAAGGTGCTGAAGCCGCTGCCACCATCTTGGTTGATGGCAGAAATGTGCGCGCATAGCACGCATGCGTGCCATCAACCAAGATGGCAGCAGAGGCTTCATCCCCTTAGGGAAACCATCTCTCCCATCTTTGTTAATGGCAATGCTAAAAGACAGGAGACAGGTAGGTGGGTGAGGGAATGGTGGGCAGGTGGAAGCTCCTGCCCTGCGACCTGCAGCTGTTGCTGCAGATCACAGAAGGGGAGCAGAGGGGTCCCTGTAGCTCCAGGGGAAGGGAAGGCGAGACAGGTGGAGGGGCATGGGGGGAAGGGGAGCAGAGACAGGTAGGTGGGGGTGTGGGGGCCCCCATACTCACGCACACATATGTGCACATGCTGGAGCCCAGGGCAACCTGATGCCCAAGGGCCCCAGCATGCCTTGGGCCAGCCCTGACCAGACACACACTAAATTGCCGTGTGGATGAGCCCTATGACATGTAATGTAAGCATTAAAAATCACTGAGACACTACTATATGTTTGTAAAATATGTTGCTTTAGTTGATGTTACAAATGGGCACATCACATTCATGGCCTACATCTCTCCTTTTTGTTCAATATATGATTCCATCATTGTATTTTCTACCCAATCCAACCTTACACTTCCACAGTGCAGAACTCTTAGCTTTTCTTAGCATGTCCTCCCTCCAATCATTTTCCTAACTTTTTTTGTTTCCTCCTACATTTCCACTTTCCATTTCCCATGTTTAGACCCCTCCTTAACAATGGGATTAGGCTTCTTTATACCAGCATCATTTTGTGCCACTGATTATTAGGGGTTAACTTAGTTCACAACTGGTTTTTTTAAGAGGGACTTTTATTATTTATTATATATTAATTTAGGGCACAATCCTATACTCAAGATATGCTGGTGGATAGCTATAGGAAGGGGTACTGGGAAGCCTCACTATGCCTGAGGAATATGAGACCCATTTTCTGCACTATACATTTAAAGCAGTATCATCCTACTTTAACGGTCATGGCTCCCCCCCCCCCCAAGAATCCTGGGAACTGTAGTTTGTAAAGGCTGCTGAGAGTTGTTAGGAGACCCCTATTCCCCTCACAGAGCTACAATTCCCAACTTCCCTAGAAAGAGGGGATTAAACGATTATTATGAATTACTAAAATTTGTCCTTCTCCCCAAAATGAGGCAAATCTTTATTTACCCTTCTAGCCCACAGCACCCAATTCCCCAAACAATTTGCTCCAGCTCTGGCTGCAGCTGGGCCATACATTCCTTCTTTTTTTCTTGGACTGGGTTGAGGCAGATTGCATCCCCAAACCGTGGGCTTTCTGGTTTAAGGATGAGCAGCCCAAGCTCCTATATCTTAAGGCAAGAGGTTATATGAAAGTAAGTGCTCTCTAAAATACAGCTGCTTAGGCTGTATAGCATAGTTCCTATGATTCTAGAGTGCAGATTACAACACACATCTATACTTTTCTAAAGGAGAGTGATGTTTCCTCTAAGCTTTTACTCAGCAGACTAGATTTTGAAGTTATTTTTCTCTGAAATCCTGATTTTATCTAATGAACAATAGAAAACTAGGTACACTGTAGAGTAAAAAGAATCATTAGTTTCCAGATTCCAAAACTGTACATATCTCCAATATGGCATGGCACATTCTGAATATGTATATTGTCCACCAGCTTTTGAAAGGCAGCATTCTGGATCCTGTGGGGATGAAGTCCAAGGAATAAAGGAATGGAGCTGATGAGCCTAGGGGTAGTAAAGTGCTGGCAGTAAAGTGCTGGAAAAGCCCAGCTGTAAAGAGAGAAAAAATTGTTCATCCAAAATGGGCAATTACTGCATGAGCTTACATCTCATAGTTGCCAAATAATACCATCCATGCATACTAGGCCAGCACAGATCAACCTAACTACAATAAAGAATACACCCGTGAACAAGAGCAAAACAAGCACTAAAAATGCACAGAGAGCAAACACCTCAAGCAAGTGAGCCCAGCCACAGACTATATATCAAGTCAGATGTATAACAAACACATATAATTGTAAGCATATTACGTAGTTAAGCATTTTGAAATCCTTCTAGACAACATCTGTCCGTTATATAGATGAGAAACTCTGAGGCTGAGACTAGTCACAAGGACAACCCATTAATTCATGGCACAATATTCAAAACAAAGCAAATTGCTCAAGAAAATGAACTAGCTTATTCATAAACTGCATGCCAAGTCACACATGGGTGTAGCCAATGTTCTTATAGCCAAAGTCTGAACAGGTTTTGCTGCTTAATGTTTCCTGCTGCATACCCCTCCCTCTCCAAGCCTCTTCTGAAGGTTGCAGGGTGTTTAGGAATGTGTTTAGGATGTGAGGAAGGAGGTTGCAGAAGGGAAATTACTGAGAATAGGATAGAGACAGATTAAGCAAGTAGGAGTATACCAGTGAAATACATCTACTAGTGCAAAGATTTCTGCTTGTACAATGGAACTTCCCCTCCTTCTCATGGTCTGAAGACACATGAGGCCACCTCCCTGCTGAAGCTAAGCAGGGTCAGGTCTGGTCAGTGCCTGGATGGGAGACCGCCTGGGAACCATATGTAAGCCGCCTTGGGTTTCTATCATGGAAAGAAAGGTGGGGTATACATGTAGTAAATAAATAATAAATAAATAATTTCCCCTCACACACCCCAAATATTTCCCCAGGATTGTGGGACTCCCTAGAACAGATTTAGGGTGTGTAGGGCACAAAGGAAGAGGAGAGATGGAGGGAAAGTTCTGTTGTACTGTCAAAGGTCCTTGAGCTAGTGGAAGTACTTGAAGAACATCAGGCTAGTGGCCCATCCAGTCGAGCATCCTATTCTCACAGTGGCCAACCAGATGTCCATGGGAAGCCTGCAAGCAGAACCTGAGTGCAAGAGCACTCTCTCTTCCTGTGGCTTGCGACACCTGGTTTTCAGAAGCATACTGCGCAGAGCACAGCCATCATGGGTAGTAGCCATTGATAGCCTTATCCTCCATGAACTTGTCTGATCCTCTTTTAAAGCCATCCAAGTTGGTGGACATCACTGTCTCTTGTGGGGACTCATTCCATAGTTCAACTATGAGCTGTGTGAAGTATTTTTTTTTGTCTGTCCTGAATCTTCCAACATTCAGCTTCCAACAAATTCTAGTGTTATGAGAGAGAAAAGTTTTCTCTATCCACTTTTCTATGCCATACATAATTTTTTATACATTTCTATCATGTCGCCTCTGACTCACAGTTTCTCTAAAACTTTGTTGTATACCTCCCATTGTTTTCTGGCCAAGATCAACGCTATGCTATTTACAGCTAGATTTAAAGCTGACATTTAATATATGTATGTATATATATATATATATATATAAAACACAAACCACACATTAATAAACACACCAAAATCAACATATCAGATGGTACTGATTAGAAAAATGGGAAAAGTTAAGAAGAAAGTAAAAATGCAAAGCTCACAGCAGATAGGAGTTTAAGGACATTATTTTAATAGAATGCTTTTATGAGAGAGACAAATCAAAGAATGTAACAATACGAAAGGGAAAACATTTAAAGTGTTTATGTAGGAGGCCTTCTTTAACCTTTCATGCTTTAATAGTCTCCATGCAGGATTCTGAAGATGGAGAATAAATACACAAAATTAACCGCTCTTTTTTTAAAAAAAAATGCTTAGAGATCTCACACACCTTAGAATGGATACAGCCATCATTTCCAAACTCCCAGTATTGAGATATACTGTGTTTGTCTCTGTAAGAGAAATATTTAAGTTATACTATCATTAAAACATATGGCACATTCTATTTATAGCACAACTTAAGAACACAATACCATGCATGATTTGCCTGGGGAAAAATCCCACAATATTCAGTGGGCTTACTCCCAGGTAATTGTGCACAAATTGCAGATTTACAGCATTTCAACTCAGAAATAAGTCTTACTGAGTTCTGTACCAGGTAAACTGGTATAGAATTGCAACCTTAGTTATCCTAACTAGATTTAATAAATAAATTCACAATTTCATTGTTTAAATAAATCTCTGACAGATTTAGAAAAATAACGTATTGGCATAGTGTTTCTAAACAAGAAATGAACTGAAGAGGAAGTTAACCTGATCTTGTCTTGTCTTGTCTTTTCATTAAAATGAACAGTACTTGTTTAACTGCTTCAAAACCTGAACTCCACATAAAAGGGTTAATTTTAAAATTTGTAACTCACCAGATGGGTAAATATTTGTGGCCATCAGATGCATTGCCCTGAAACTGTATATAAACCCCTGTTCCTGCTTTCCATTAAGATGCAGGAAACAAATATTTTCAGTTACCTCAAACTTCATTTCAGTCGGGTTTCACGCCTGGATTTGGCACAGAAACAGCCTTGGTCACTCTGTATGATGACCTTTGTCGGGAGAGAGACAGGGGGAGTGTGGCTCTGTTGATTCTCCTTGATCTCCCAGTGGCTTTCGATACCATCAACCATGGTATCCTTCTGGGGAGACTGGCTGAGTTGAGAGTGGGAGGTACTGCATTGCAGTGGTTCCACTCCTACTTGGCAGGTCGCCTCCAGAAAGTGGTGCTTGGGGAACATTGCTCGGCACCCTGGACTCTCCAGTATGGGGTTCCGCAGGGGTCAGTTCTGTCCCCCATGCTGCTCAACATCTACATGAAACCGTTGGGTGCGGTCATCCGGAGCTTTGGAGTGCGTTGCCATCAGTATGCTGATGACACACAGCTCTATTTCTCCTTTTCATCTTCTTCTTCAGGTGAGGCTGTCAATGTGCTGAACCGGTGCCTGGCTGCGACAAGGACTGGATGAGGGTTAATAAACTGAGGCTCAATCCAGACAAGACTGAGATGCTGCTAGTGGGTGGTTCTTCTGACTGGATGGTGGATGTCCAACCTGTTCTGGATGGGGTTGCACTCCCCCTGAAGGAGCAGGTTTGTAGCTTGGGGGTTCTCCTAGAATCATCTCTGTCACTTGAGGCTCAGGTAGCCTCAGTGGCACGGAGTGCCTTCTACCAACTTCGGTTGGTGGCCCAACTACGTCCCTATCTGGACAGGGATAACCTGGCTTCAGTTGTCCATGCACTGGTAACCTCTAAATTAGATTATTGCAATGCACTCTACGTGGGGTTGCCTTTGAAGACAGTTCGGAAACTGCAACTTGTGCAAAGTGCAGCGGCCAGATTGGTAACAGGGACCAGATGGTCCGAACATATAAAACCGATTCTGGCCCACTTGCACTGGCTGCCTTTATGTTTCCGAGCTCGATTCAAGGTGCTGGTATTGACCTATAAAGCCTTACCTGGCTTGGGACCACAATACCTGATGGAACGCCTCTCCCGATACAAACCCACCCATACACTACATTCAAGATCAAAGGCCCTCCTCCGGGTGCCTACTCTGAGGGAAGCTTGGAGAATGGCAACAAGGGAGAGGGCCTTCTCAGTGGTGGCCCCCAAATTATGGAATGATCTTCCTGACGAGGTGTGCCTGGCGTCAACACTGTTATCTATTTTGTTTTTTAAAAGATGTATTTTAAATTCTATTTGTTTTTAGTTATTGTAAACCGCCCAGAGATCTTCGGCTATGGGGCGGTATACAAGTTGAATAAATAAATAAATAATTCTTGACATTATTGGGGAGGGGGGTAAGTAGGAACATAAACTTCAAGGGCCAATCATTCTTTGGGAAAGATTTGAATATGCACAATTAACTATACTTGGGAACCCGCAGATCAGAGATCTAGCACTAACTGGACACATGAGAGCTTCTACACTTTTTTATCCTCATACTACAGGAGAAACCATTCAAAAGACCAACACTTTGCTGGTTTGGGGGTTCAGCTTTGATCCGTGGTAAAGATAACACTGTTCCTGGGGTTGAAAGGACTTCAGTAAGGTGAACCTATCTCCAGTAGCAGATGGTGTGGTGAGGTACCACCACTACTCTGGCCTCTGGTTGGTTGGGTCACTACCAGGAAGTAGAGGGGGAGGGGCAAGGCAATAAGGAGGTTGGTGCAGTGAAAATGCACCTACAAGAGCTCCAGATTGGCTCGCCTGGTGCATTTGAACTGCACTGATCTTGCTGCTGCCTTGCCCATCCCCCTCTACCTCCTCCTAAGCTGCAGAAACACAACTAACTAGAGGTCAGGTGAGTGGTGGTATATCATACCATCCACTACTGCTTACCTCTGTACTAAGAGCCATACAACAGGATGCCCTTCTAAACGGTGCAGAAGCAATTCTCATAAAAATGCAACTAGTGTAAGGAAGAAATTCTTCCTTCAATACAACTTGAAGCATGTACACTAAGCCAGAATTCTTCACCAACTGACTTTTTTTTAGTTGATTATTTCTCCAAGAGAGAAAGTACTTCCCCATGCAGCACATAGTTAAACTAAGGAATTTGCTGCCACTAGATAGTCATTTTTCAAATTATACTGCTGTTAATTATATTTATGTATTTTATGGGAATTATTTTTAAATACTCTTGATCATCATGAATTATGTTTTATAGTGCCTTATTTTGTTGTAAACTGCCCTGCAACTATTTTTGGTGAAAGGCAGTACAGAAATCAACGAATAAATAAATAAATAATGGTCACCAACATGGTTGGCTTTAAAGGGTTCTAGACAAACTTCGAGGATACAGCTATCAATGGCTACTAGCCATGATGGCCAAGTACAGTCTCCAGTATCAGAGGGAGTTGATGGGGAATGTGAGAGTCTTGCCTGCAATCATCCTATAGGCTATGAGAATAAGATGCCACTCCTACTGCCCTGGGTTCCTCCTGGAAGGAAAGGCAGGATGTAAATTTAATGAATGAATGAATGAATAATAAATAATAAGTGTTGGACTAGATGGCCCTCTGGTTCTTATTCTTATTATTCATGCTGTGTTCAATGTAACAAAAAAACCTATGAACTCTGATCTGGTTAATTCCAACAATCTTGGTTTCATTGATTAGATGAATATAAGTCTTACGTCTGGTTCTCTATCCATACACAAACTCAGTACCAGACTATAAAGGTAGGTTAATCTTACCATGTTTTCCCCACTAAAAAGCAATTTCATTAAAAAAGTCACAAGAAAGAATTATTGCAGATTGTGCCTGATATCAAAACATGCTGATAACATGATACTGAAGTAGCCAAATATGTGTTGGGTAAGCCTTCACATGAAGCCCATCACAATCAAGGTGAGAGCATTTAGCATCATAAAAAAACTTACTGCATGCCACATGCTTCAGATAACCAAGTTCCACATGGGTTAGACTGTGAGGTAACTAAAAAAAATCACATTGGGCTAAGAAATAAATAATAATAGTTTGAATCCACTGTAAATTGAAATGACTGTGGATTAACGTTTTAATGGTTTACTCTTCTGGAGTGTCTTAAATAATATGTGCTAGTGATCTGTAACTTTCCAACATTCTGATTATCTATCGATTAGTGAGACCCATACCAGTTCACAGATATTAAGTCAAAAGGCAACGGATTATGGCATGGATGACAGGAAGCATAAGTGAAAGGAAGCTCCATCCTCCCAAAAGTCTCTTTGGCTCCGCCCCCCCGACAAGACACTTTGGAGGATCAGGTGCTCCTCCTGAAATGTGTGGATGGGACTGGGGGGCACCTCAGGTGAACAGGAATATTTCCTTAAAAATTGGGTAAAGGCACATACAATGGAGCTTGTTCAAGGTGGCTCTGCCTGGTCTGGGCAACTCCCTCATCCCACAGAGAGGCTGGAGGGCTAGTGAGAAAGGAGTGTGACATTTCCCCATTATTTCCTCCTCATTTGTTTAGTTTCATATTCCACCTATGTGTTTAATTCAGACAGGCATAATATATAAAGTAGAATCAATTCCTAGGCTTGTTCCAATGTGTCATATTTTGGGTTTGGCCTAGCACAGGTATATTGCCTTGCTTTTGCTCCATTCATCAGAAAGTGGTACAGCTCAACAACTGTGGCTGATATGTTTCTGCAGAGTGTATGCATGTCTGCAGAAACAACACATCCAGAGTTACCACAAAGCTTGACGTCTGCCACACTCCTGGGATGTCACCATAATGGCCTTCAGGATATTTTCAGTTTGATTTACATGGCCATCAATGAAACAAATCAATGTGTTCAACAGTCTATTTAAACATATTTGTGCAATCATTCCTCTGATGGATTATGAGAATATAATGGGCCCAGTAACCCTGAGAGCTATAACAGTATCATTTTATAATCCTAGTAAGAGGCATCTCATATTAAGCAGTGTAATGCAGGCAATGTCCTTAAATAACTTTCCATTGGTCTTCAAAAATGAATCATACTACAGAAATTAGTATCTTTAAAATTCTGATTTATTTTCAACCCTCATGTTATTTCAAAATATTTTCATTTTAAATAACAGACCAAATATGGACATCTTAATTATCCTTATGGTTAACTGTCCTTATAAATTCAGTCTGGAGGGATAAAGTAAATATTGGGCCTATGCTTTTGATACCTATTCTATGCATTATTTATTTTTGGATATGGTGAGATCTGAGACACAATATACTCTTTAAATAATAATTCTGCATTTTAATTCTGTGAATGTATTTTTGGTAAATTATATGCCATTTAAAATAAAAACACACACAACACATCAAGCATAAAATGAACTAAGCCAGTCTGATTATGAATGCCCAAGTTTAACTGTATCAGATGTACATACAACAGGATGGACTAGTGAACCGTGTGCTACAACTTAGATCTGGGTTCAAATCTCATCTTTGCCAAAAATTGATGGAGTGGCATTCAACAAGTTACTCTTTCCTTTCTATTTTTATGACAAAAATGACAATGGCCTATAGAGGAGTTATGATTTATTAAGGTGATTTCACTGAAATCCTATGCTTATATTCCTGAGAAAAAGGCCGAAGCCTGAATGCATGGAATTGCATTATTTGTGAACTAAAACATCAATTCCCACCAAAGAGAGGTACTGTTGGTAGATGGTTTATCAAATCAATGAGGTGATATTCATCCTGTTGTGAATGGGGCTGTACTCCCTTAAGATTCTGGCTTGCAGTGCGATGGTTCTTACTTATAGATCCATATAGATGGCATAGATCGTACTAGGAGTCCAGGTGGCATCAGTGGCATTGAATACCTTTAACTAACTAAGGCTGTTGTGCCAGCTGTGGCACCTCCTGGATGAGATAGTCTGGCCAGAGCTATCCTTGTTCTGGTAACCTCCAGATCAGGCAAGTGCAAAACATTATATGTGGAGTTGCCATTGAAGACTGCTTGAAAACTGCAGTTACTACAAAATACAACTGCCAGGTTACTTTGGGAATGGTTGTTGGGAGCACATTTAAAGGGTATCACTGGCTCCAAATTCTTGTCTGTTTCCAAACATCAAAGTGCTTGAGTTTATGTATCTTTTAATGCTGTGCATAACTTGGGTCTAGACTGGAGAAACGTAAAGTGAGATCATTTTTGGAGACCCTTCACCAGGTGCCTGAGGATGACTTTTAATTCTTTTTTGTTTGCTTATTCGTACCCTGGAGGGCAATTTAGATGCCTAGCCCTGTGACTGAGCTGCAGAATGTCCACCAAGAAATCCATCTGCACACCCTACATCTTTAACTGTAAGGTCATTTTTATTGTAAGGTCTCATATAACATACAAAACTTTTATCTCGGTCTTTCAAAAGAAAAAGAAATGTATGAAATGGAAGTACCCTAATGTATAGTAATAATAATATGTGTCACTGTTATTCCTCTGTCTCTTGATCATTGTTGAAAGAACCTTCAAAGGTGATTTAAAATATGTCCTGAAACTATAGGCAAGATTTTTCCATGAATTTAATAATTCAAAAGGAACTGAAGGATAATAATTTAGATATAATATGGTTTAACTCGATGATTTATAAAATATGTAAGCACATGTTCTGATAACATTCAGATTATCTGAATAACAATATGTTAAAAAATCCTTGTATCAATACCTTTTCTGCAGACATAGCTTACAGCCTTCAAGAGGTATGCCATCCTGCATCACAGCTCTGATTGGGTGACCAACAGCCAGGCAGCTTTGTACTATAGCTCGACTTAGAATCATTCCAGTCTTTCAATGAATGGGAAAAAAGGGTTTGAATAAGTTAAAAGAACCAGAAAATTCAACAATGTGTTACAAATGGAGAGGTCATTATGCCTGGATAGCTCAGGATATTAACAGTTGGAGAAACTGAAACACTATCCACAACTTAGCAGTCAATGAGCCCTGCTCAGAACCAGTGATCTTCTATACAACAAGGGTGGCATTTTACAGTTCAGTGCAAAATAGAACAGACCCTTGATATCTTCATTTGTCCTTTTCCTCTGCATATTTCACAGTGCAACGATTTAGGGTCCATAACGTGTCACTTGCTATACTTATAACTACAGAGTTTACTTGAAATATGTATGCACAGGAAAAAAGTTCAGTGAACTGCAAAGATTGCAACAAATCTATAGCCATTGAGTCAATTTAAAGTTTTACCTCAAGTCTAAAAGAATGTTGGTTAAACATCCTTGAAGGCTTTTGTTTTATATCTAAAAACAGCAGTTCTGAAGCAAGAAAACAGCTGTTGCAGGGACAATCTTTTCATAGCTTGTAACACACTTACTAGGCAATAAGTCCTGAGAAAACAAGAGGACTCTTGGGACTTCCGGGAAGGGTGACTTCGCTTGTGCCTGCTTTTGAGACGGGCTCCTGCCTCAAAAGAAGCTTATTCAGATATAAATCAGTCAGAACATTTTTTTTTGACTGATGAAATTTCTCCCGTGCAGGGAGAAACGTAGAGATCAACCTCAAAAGCCTGTTTTTGTTGGGAGGACTGGATTTCATTAATTTATGAGAAAAGGTCCAGCCAGCAATGCCGGACGGACTTCCGAACAAGCTCTATCTGATTAATGCGATACGTTTATCTTTTCTTCAAAGAGAAAACGGACTAACAGGCAAGCACCCTTCTTTCTATTATTTTTTTTACTTGGTTTAAATTGTTGCAGCAAAAAGAGATTTGTCAAATGAATCAGCTTTAAAGAACTTCTGGGTGAGCTATAACTCTTCTCTGTTATTCACGAAATTAACAGCTTATCTCTGTTTCTATTGCAAAAAGCTGTCCTGGAAGTGCATTCTAAAGATATAAACAGAAGAGGGATTTCTATTCCGAGGAACATTATATTGTCTGGGACTATTCTCTTTTTGGTCCATTTTATTTTGACGAATCTGCTTCTTCACGACGCCACTAACTGTTTTGATGCTGGGAACTAAATTTGTTTTGTATTCTTGAACATAGAGAGATAAGGCAGGC
The DNA here is from genome assembly GCF_030035675.1 of Rhineura floridana. Lineage (NCBI taxonomy): Eukaryota > Metazoa > Chordata > Lepidosauria > Squamata > Rhineuridae > Rhineura > Rhineura floridana. Next base: position 130,771,499 of record NC_084481.1, on the reverse strand, counting down.
TGCTCTGTTTATACTGTGATGTCATCAAGCCTGGAATATTAACCCAATTGTTGCTGAAATAAGAAGTGGTTCTTCTTTATTTTTGTTTTGTTTTGTTTTCGTGGTTTTAAAAATGGCAATCAAGAAAGTGGCTGAGAATCTGGAAGTAATTATGTTTCAGAAAATAATGGATGAGATTGAGATAATGAAACAAACCCTGCGACAGGGTAGTAAGGAGCTGAAAATTGAACTGAGCAAAATGACGCAGGAGCTTAAAGAAATAGGGGATCCTGTGAGAGAGGAGAATGTGATCAGAGATGAGAAAAGAAAAAATGTGACATGTGACAATGGAAAAACTCTCAAGAGATGAGCCAGTGCATTTTGTAAAAAAGAAGAACACAGATATGACTTTACAACAATATTTCAGCAACTTATTCAGAATTGATGGCAAGAAAATATTTGGGATAGAGGAAATTCCCATCAGACTCTTATTATATGACTATGGCTATGACAGCAAGATTATTATGGAATACTGATAATGGAAGATTGGACACTGAAATTACTGGACTTAACAGGACTATTGAAGATGGAAGATGGAATTAATAGGGATAATGGAATAATGGCTATTGAAATTATTGGACCTAACAGATTTTGATGAGATGGATTAATCGATATGTTTATTTGGACTATGGTTATGACAATAAGATTATTATTATTATTAACGAGATGGATTAATCGACATGTTTATTGGGAGAAAAATTGATAGATATATTTCTTAAAGAATTGAAACCTCTCTGACTTTTTGTGGAAAGAATAAAGTAATGTTTATGAGATTTGATGATTAATTAAGATAACTACTGGAGGAAAGTGATTTTATAATATAATTTAAGAGACAGGATTGTTATATATTGTAGACCTACAACTGATTTGATCTGCGACAAATGGGGTCAACATTTTATTTTTTTGTTTAATCATTTTTGTTTTATTTTGTTTTTTGTCTTTGAATGTTTTATGATTTTGTTTTGTATGTTTTATGAAAATTTGAATAAAAAATTGTAAAAAAAAAAGAAAACAAGAGGACTCTTGTCTGAGTAAAAGCAGCTAAGATTGGGCTGCAACAGAGGTTTTAATATTAGCTATCAAATTCAGGGCAATTATATGAAATTTTACATGCAGTTTGCTTATCATGGTTCCTGCTTGTGGAGGCCTCCACTACAGCCATGGAAAGCACGGCACAGGCAACTCTATCGCTCGTAGTGGGACCCCAAATGGAGCATTTCATTGATGGATCCCAGGCTGTTCCTTCCAGAGAGGGGAATGGACCATTGGTCTCACCTGAAGGGTGATTTTCATAGGAGAATGCCATCATGCTGGATTATAGCTCGTCCTATCGTCCAAAGGCAAGAATGTTTCTGAAGTCAAGACTAGGGCGTCAGGCCCCTCCCACTCTCCAGTTCATTCGCAGCGAGTCCAAAGAGATATATCTAAACATGCAGGAAAAAAGGCCAACGGGCCTAGCAGCAAGAACATAACATAATAATAGTAACATTAATAATATCTGACTCTAACCTAGCGAAAACAGTAATAGAAGTCTTGACTTCACTAGAGAATTAAAATTTAATGTAATATAATATAATATAATGACGAACTGTAATATATAAACCATCCCAAAAATTATGTAGTTATCCTCCAACTGGGAGGGTCATGATGGCATTCTCCTATGAAAATCACCCTTCAGGTGAGACCAATGGTCCATTTTCCATAGGAGGAATGCCATCATGCTGGATGTACCAAAACAGCCCGTAACTGGGAGGGACCACCCACATACTAGTCGTCATTAAGAACCTGTTGCAAAACTCGTCTGCCAAATGAGGCATCGGCAGAGGCTAACAATCTATTTTATAATACCTTATGAACGAGTGTGGAGTAGACCAAACAGCAGCTCTACAAATATCGGCAACAGGAGCGTTAGTAGCAAAAGCAGCCGAAGTGGCTGCTGATCTAGTGGAATGAGCTGTTATACTAGGCGGAACTGGAATCTTAAGGGACTCATAGGCTAAGGTAATACATGCACGCAACCAGCGGGATAAGGTGGAATTAGCTACTTTATGCCCCATAGACCTTGGATGAAAGGATACAAACAAAGACTCAGTCTGTCGTATATCCTGGGTCCTGGACAGGTAGGTCTTGAGAGCCCTCCGAACATCCAACGAATGCCAAGCCTTCTCGAGCGGATGAGTAGGATTCGGACAAAATGAAGGTAGAACAATGTCCTGGTTGCAATGGAAAACTGAATTGACCTTGGGACGGAATGAAGGATCAGTTTTCAGCACAACAGAATCCTTGTGAAAGACACAGAGGTGGCGAGCAGAAGACAATGCACCCAGTTCTGAGACTCTTCTCGCCGATGTAATCGCAATCAGGAACAGGACCTTGAAAGACAACAGACGTAAAGGCACAGTCCTGAGTGGCTCAAACGGAGGACGTTGTAAGGCCTGTAGAACCTTTGACAAACTCCATGATGGAAAACGGTGAGCTACAGCCGGCGAGCGTAGAGCAGTGCCTCTAAGGAAGCGTTTGATAAACGGATGTGAGGCAATAGGGGCGTCAGTGGAAGATACTGAAAGAATGGACGACAGGGTGGACGCATGTCGACGTAATGTGTTGGGTCTAAGTCCCAACATGAGGCCCCTATGAAGATATAGCAGCACTTGTTGTACTGTAGCCTTGGAAGGATCGATGTGTTGAGACTGACACCACCTGGAGAATGCTACCCAAGTATGCTGATATATACGAGTGGTGGATGGTCTTCTCGAGGCCAAAATAATGTCAATAACAGCGTCTGACAGGCCGGCCGATCTCAAATGTCCCCGTTCAAATGCCACGCTGTTAGGTTGAGCCACTTGGGGTCCTGATGCCATACTGGGCCTTGTGATAAGAGATCTGGCCTGACTGGGAGTGGCCAGGGATCCGTCACCGACAGTGCCAGGAGATCCGAGAACCACTGTCGACGGGGCCAATATGGTGCTATCAGAACCAGCTGTGCCCTCTTGCGACGTACCTTCTGCAAGGTTTTGGCTAATAGTGGTATTGGAGGGAAGGCGTATAATAGTCCCTCCGGCCACGGCAATGACAGAGCATCCACCGCTTCCGCTGTCGTGTCCAGGTATCGAGCGAAGTACCTGGGTAGCTGGCAATTGCGACTGGAAGCAAAGAGGTCGACTGAGAAGGGGCCGAATCGACGCTGGAGAAGATGGAACACAGTCGGATGAAGTTTCCATTCTCCCAGAAAGACTTGTTGTCTGCTGAGCCAGTCTGCTGTGAAATTCCAAATTCCTCTGAGATGTTCTGCTTTGAGGGATTGCAGATGTTGTTCTGCCCAGTCGAATATGATGGAAGCTAGGCTCTGTAGAGGTCTGGACCTGGTGCCTCCCTGTCTGTTTAAATGAGATTTGGCACACGTGTTGTCCGTTCGAATGAGGACATGGTCCAAGTGGAAGAGAGACTGAAAATGAAGCAGAGCTAAGTGGACAGCCTTTAGTTCCAGCCAGTTGATGTTTTGAGTTTGTTCTGCTGTGTTCCAAACTCCCTGAACGAACTGGGAGTTGCAGTGGGCTCCCCAACCCAGGAGACTGGCATCGGTGGTAATGACAGTCCGGTGGGGTTCTCTGAACGGAGTGCCTTGGGTGAGATGTTGTACCCTTGTCCACCAGCGGAAAGACAAGCGCAGTGTGGGACTCAGGGGGATTGCTCGATGGTTTGAGTTGGCAATGTCGTGTTGGAATGGCAACAGGGCCCACTGTAGCTGGCGCATATGTGCCCGAGCCCATGGCACAATATGGATGGTGGATACCAACATTCCGAGAGCCCTGGCTAGAAGCATGACATCTGCAGAAGATTTGTGCATCAGAGACCTTGCGATGTCTGTGATAGCGGTGATGCGATCTGGGGACAGGAATACAGTCACTTGCAGTGTGTCTAACATTGCCCCTAGATGCTGCAGGCGTTGGGTTGGTTGTAGATGGCTTTTGTCGAAGTTGACTAGCCAGCCGTGAGCCTGTAAGATATGGAGCGTGAGTGTTAGATGACGATGAGTAAGCTCCCTAGACCTTGCGCGTATTAGGAGATCGTCCAGATAGGGGTAGATATGGACCCCTTGAAGCCTGAGGTAAGCCACTAGGGTAAGTAGCACCTTGGTAAATACTCTCGGGGCAGACGAGAGTCCGAACGGCATTGCTCGATATTGGAAGTGCTGGGAGCCAAAGGCAAAACGAAGGAATTTCCTGTGGGCTGTGCAAATAGGGACATGGAGATACGCTTCCTTTAGGTCGATAGAGACAAGGAAGTCACCTTCTTGCAGGCTGTCTGTAATGGAGTGGAGGGATTCCATTTTGAACCTGCGATACTTTACGAAACGGTTAATGAACTTGAGGTTCAAAGCCGCCCTCCATGAGAGATCGCGTTTGGGCACAGCAAATAGGAGGGAGTACACCCCTTCCGACCTCTCTGCATTGGGGACTGGCTCTATCGCCTCTATGTCCAAAAGGTGCTGTATCGCAGTCTGCATGATGCAGCGCCTGTCTAGTGCCCTGGGACAAGGGGAAGGATGAAAATTGTTTGGAGGTATTGCCCAAAACTCAATTGCATATCCATAACAAAAGAGGTCTCTGATCCATGGGACCTGAGTCAGAGGTAGCCAAAGTTCGGCAAATAGAATCAATCTGCCCCCAACTGGTATTGCCTTAGTATTGTCTGCGTTGGCGAGACCCTCCCCTGTATGAGGACGTTGAGTAGCCTCTGCAGCTCTGGTACTGACCTCTACTGGGGAAACGTCTATTCCAGCCTCCTCTGGTGGAGCGGAAGTCAAATGCTGGGAAGTCACGGCCTCGTCCCCCGGGCCGGGTTCCCCGAAAGGGCTGAGATGTGCGATATGAAGTGAAACGCCTAAAGGGTCTGTGCTCGACGTTTTTGACGGTGGCCAAGACAGGCTTTCGAGTGTCCTTAGGGTCGACAAGCACTGCCCTTAATGCCTCGTCCCCGAAAAGTAATGAGCCTGCATAAGGTGCTCGTGAAAGATTAACTCTGGCAGTAGAGTCAGCCTGCCAGTGATGAAGCCAGAGGGTCCGTCTGGCAACGATCTGAGCCGCCAGGGCGCGTGCTGCTAGTTGATTCGCGTCCAAGGTGGCGTCGGCCACGAAAGCAGCTGTTTTACGCAGTTTTAGTAGCGATCTGCGCAGGGAGGCAGGATCTGGATTGTGGTCCTCGATGAGGTCGTCTAACCACATCGTCGCTGCCCTGGTGAAAATAGAGGCAGATGTGGATGCACGCATGGAAAAGGCGATGGCCTCATGGGTCTTGCGTAAAGCAAAGTCCAGACTCCATTCAGTGGCATCCTTTAGATGAGAGTCCCCTTCCCTCGGCAAGAGGGACCTGGAAACTAAACTGGAAATAGGCTCGTCGATGTTAGGGACAGCCAGTCTGGTAGAAAAGTCCGGGGCCAAAGGATAAAGTCTGTCCGCAATGTTATTAAATCGGCGTGCCTGTAAGGGGTGGGACCATTCGTCTTTGGACAGTTTAGCGATGGGGTCTGGGACAGGGAGGAAGTTTTCAGCTGGCGTAGGGGATTTCAAGACCCTGGCCCCTTTTAAAGCGGGAGTGGAAGCTGCAGTTGGAGTGGATTGAAGACCAAGGGCGTTCAAGACTCTGCGCGCCAGGGGCTGGTAATCTGAAGAGTCGAAGAGGCGATAGGAGGTTTCTGGCTCTGGTTCCGAATGGTCACTCCACTCGTCCGCTTGGTCTTGCAGCGCGAATGCAGACTCTGCATCAAAAGAGGCGTCATCAACGAACCTGCCCCTGGTAACGTCAAATGGGTCTGGAGAACCTGATGGGTTTGTCTCACTGTGTACACTTTGAACCCCGCTGTGTTGAGGGATAGCGGGAGGTTGTGAAGATGATTGACTCTGAGTAAAAAAGGACAGCATGCCCTGAAGTTGTGTAATGAACTCGTGGGAAAGCTGTAGTCCTGGAGATGTAGATGGTTGCTCTTGGATAGGTGGAACTGTAGACGGCCCCACAGGTAGTGAAGAAGAGCAAGCTCTGGGTTGGCTGGACATTGGCTGTACAGGAAATCCAGGAAAGTCCTCCTCATCAGAGGAAGCCGCAGGAGAATGAAAGAGAGTAGTTAACTGTGCATGATTTGAGTCCTCTGGCACTGGAACAGAGACATAGCGGGGCCGCTTGATTGTGCTGTGGCTAAGATGTTTGGTTTTGGCAACCGCTTTAGAGTGCTTATGTTTGACCGCCTTAGGAGGTTTAGGCTTGGTCATCTGGTTTGTCACAGGCTGTTGTATCGGCTTGGTTGCCTGGGTTGTCTCTGGCTGTTCTGCCATCATATAGATAATAAGGGTAGCTGTACACGGCACACGACTGGGGCAGAATGCACAGACCCGGGCAGGCACAGTACACGGCACACGACTGGGGCAGAATGCACTGGCAGATGGCAAAGTACACTGCCACGATGGGGCAGAATGTACGCTATGAACAGTCTTAGAACATGCACAGTACACGGCACACGACTGGGGCAGAATGCACTGGCTGATGGTAGGTACACTGTCACGATGGGGCAGAATGTACACTTGGAGGAAAGGTGATATTGCACAACTTGCACAGTATAGTCCAAATAGCTTTGTATATTTTCAATAGTCTTGCGCACTAACAGGTGGCCTGGTGCACTGTTATGGCAGTATTAGTAAATTTGATGAAAAGTCACATGTGCACAGTAGTTGCAGTGATTGTAGAAAGCCACAGTAACCCAGTGGTTGCCAGGGTCAGCCTCGGAGATGGGGTTGGTAAAGGAACTTATGTAGAGGTAAAAATCCTATCTGCAGCACATAAACAGGGAGCAGATCACACAGAGGGAGCTGACAAGAACCTGGGCTCTGCAAACCCCAACCCGTGAAGGAAAAAATCCCCTTTTGTAATACTAGTGGGTTCTCAAAAGGGACGGGAAAAAACGGCCACTAAAATGGCGCCCGTAAAAAGAGCGGGAAAATTCGAACAAAAATGATGGATACTTTGCCCAGCAACAACCGTTGTATGAAGAAATGAGCAAGGTGGGAAAAAAATTTAACTGTAAAAATGGAACCGCCCACGGTAGAAATACAGCCGCGGGACTAAGAAGGTAATCGCGGCTGAAAAAATTAGCCTGGAAAAAGACTTCGTGAAGGAGGCAGGACAGCTAGCGGACTTCCCGAAGCCGAAGAGAATCGGCCAACAGGCAAGCCGCAGCCGCGGGCTGAAGGGACTGACTCCGCGAGGAACCAAGCGCCGCAGATGATCGAGAGAGACAAGGCAGCCCAAACAAGAGAAGTCGCTAAAAAAGGGGAAGGCAAAGAGCCGCAGACATCGGCTCCTGACAGGCGAATAAAGCGCCGCCCGTAAAAATGAACGACGAAGGGAGCCGCAGCCGCAGGCTCCCGATCGTCAAGGCACAAGGGGAAATGGCAAGGCTCCTAATCATCAGGGCACAAAAGGAGGATCGGTAGAACAAAAAAAGGGGGGGCGGAGGCTGCCGCCACAGCTCCTGGCCCCGCTGAGGAAAGAGACCGCAGCCGCGGTCTCTGTAGTTTGGGAGTAAAAAACACACCCCCGGGAAAACGAGAAATTGACAAGGAAATTGACACACAACACACAAACCGTGGTAAGGGATGAGACAAAGGAACGAGACGAAACAACGTACACAAAACTCCACCCTCTATCACACAAAGACAAAAAACTTATCTAGTCACTAGCTAAAGATCTTGCAGGGACGAAAGGCAAGAATGAACTGGAGAGTGGGAGGGGCCTGACGCCCCAGTCTTGACTTCAGAAACATTCTTGCCTTTGGACGATAGGACGAGCTATAATCCAGCATGATGGCATTCCTCCTATGGAAAATAAACTGCCCCCTTCTGTCCTATCTGACATAGTCTATGGGTGCAGTGGTGGTTCTGCTCCTCAGCTCTGCCATGCAGTTCCCAGCATTTGTCCAGCAGCTGCCTTTGACACAACTGCAGAGATGTTCACCCTCCTCCTCCCGCTCCCACCCCCAAATATACACACTATACAAGCTAGGGTTTTTCTATATTTCTAAAGGAAACAGGGTTGTTACTAGGGAGGAAGGCATTGTTTTCCATTTTGCCCTGAATTCATCACATACAGCACTGTTTCTGTTTGACTGCAATTTGTCTTCCTCCAAAAACTACATTATTTGTCTCACTGTCCACTGTGGCAAAATTACCTAACTTACATAATTTATGTAATTAATTATATAAATTATATACATTACATAAATTATTTTTTCATTATGTGACTCCATCTCATTCATATCAATGCAAAATAAATGTAATGCAAATGGGGAAAACAATCTTATTGTTTGTAGACTGTTATCTTTTCAGTGCCTACTGAAGACCTTCCTCTTTCAACAAGCCTTTTAAGTTGAGACCTTATCCCAGTCTGCGTCTGTAATGGAATTGCTTTTTAATATGTTTTTAAATCTTTTCTTTGTTTTAAAGATGTTTTTAAAGCTTTTAAAAAAATGTTTTTAAAGAAGTTTTGCTTTAATATACTCAAAAGTCTGTTTTTATGATGTTTCGATGTGTTTTTAGTGCTTTTGTTTTCCGCCCTGGGCTCCTACTGGGAGGAAGGGTGGGATATAAATCAAATAATAAATAAATAAATAAAAGCAACAACTGCAGCAAATACTGATTGTACTTATTGGACTAGAAACATAGGAAGCTGCCTTATACTATTGGACCATCTAGCTCAGTATTGTCTATACTGACTGGTAGTAGTTCTCTAGGGTTTCAATCAGGAGTCTCTCCTAACACTACCCTGAAATGCTGGGGACTGAACCCAGGACTTCTGAGTGCAAGGCAGATGCTCTGTGACTGAGCTACAGCCCTTCCCCTATGGAATGATTTCCATTCTAGACATGGGACAAATAAATCAGCAATTTCTGCTCCCATTTCCATTTCCATCAGAATTCTTCAACATTCCTAGTTGTTACATTACATTACAATATACATTGTCACCCTGGGCTCCTGCTGGGAGGAAGGGCGGGATATAAATCAAATAATAAATAAAAAAATACATTAAAATTCTTTTCATCTTGGCAGCTGATTGGAGCCAATTCAGCCACTGTATTCTCGTACAGCTCAGAGGATATAACCACAATAAATTTAATTAATTTGCTTTTGTCTTTACTCATCTATGTTCCATCTAAGTAAATGACCATTTGTTTTCATAAGAAACCAAGGAACACCAGGGGGACATGATATATATTCATGATAATTGCTGTTAGTGGTATGAGTTTTGTTTATTTTAAACATTTAATTTTAACCCTCTATACAGTTCAGGAAAGCAAGCTAATAACCCAGACAATATATCTTTTCATATAACAAATATCTGAATCCATAGTGGATGCTAATGATGTGTTTTCATGGTGGTACCTTTGTTATCAGCCACATATTAGAAAGAGGCCAGCGTGCTGGGTCTGGCATAAGATCTTGGCGGCCATTTGTTCTGGGAGCATCTTTCCTCATGTTTTCCATGGTAACTGACATGAGAAGAACCACCTGGGAGTCAGCCTACAACCCGTAACAGAATGAATATAACTTTAATTGATACTTTAACATGGTGACACTATAAATTCCAACAGAGAAAATTCTATATAGCATTACTTATTACAGTGTAACACCGCCTAAATCAAACATTGTCACAAGCATGAAGAAATAGTATGCTGTTACACTGCCACTGAAGCAGTATTTTAATTGACACAAAATGTCTATCAAATAATTCACTCACTGACAATCTTATACATGCCTATTTAGAAGTAAACTCTATTGTGTACATACTCCTAGGTACGTATTCTTGCACTGTACTCTAAATATATGTATGGAATAAAGCCAAGACCACTGAAGTTTGAATAGAAAGTAGCCCAAAACAGGTGGCGTTGCAATCTCTGAAAACACAGAAGGACATTAGGATAATAGCAATGAACTACCTTGCAGAGATATAACTAGGATAACTGAGATACTGTATGTGAATCATTTCAGTGTTCTATATCTCCCAAATGCTAGTTAAATATTAACATTTTCTGGGCTAGTGACCATGTTGGCCCAGTATATTCAAAATGCTATCACAGACATGCAACAAAGAGCAAAGGCATAGTTAGCCAAGAGGATGCTCAGTTTGATATTACCTGTTAGCCAGCTGCAGCAGTACCAAGAAAGGAAACCCCATAGTTTTTGAACAATGGGAACTAATGTTCTTCTAATCCCACACTAAAGGCTGAAAGACTTAAAAGCAACACATGTATTTGCCCTCTCCATTCTAAGTTGCGTTCAGAGGCAACACAACTGTGTGGAAAATTGTCATAGTTGGAATTAGCAAGAGATATCGTTATGATGTGTATAGCACCTGCTGTAAGTCCCCGCGTCCTCTTAGCAATGCCACTGGCTTTAATCCTATCACATTTGATTTTGTGGTGCAGTGGGGAGGAAATATCGGGTCCTTTGTATTCATTTGGGGTTGGCACCCAGCACTAATACCATGCTGTTTTTTAAGAGATGTAATGCTGGATATTACCTTTTTAAAAAACCCAGATATAGAAACACCACCACATCTTTCTAACCCAGCTTCAGGAGTTATTATTTGCACAGTGTGCGGAGCAATGGTGTAACTGATACAAGGAATAATGACAGTAACTGTATTTTCTTTATATTTCTTTACTTTATTTATATATATTTTTCTTTATACACATCCTGTGGTACTGATCTGGAAAGATGAGACAAGCTGTATGTCATAAGTGAAAGTGTTTGCCCTATCCAATACAGACAAACCATTTGATTAACATACAAAACTTTTAAATAGCACAATATCTGGCAATATTTATATACTGTATATATTTGATGCCTTTTCCCATGGATTATGATTGCCAGCTGCAAAAAAAGAAAAAAAATACATTTCTCTATGCTCACAACCATTATAATAATGCTTCCTACACCATGTATCACCATGTAAAAAAGAGGGCTGAGCAGAAAGGAGGTGGCAATTTTTGTAAACATTTTCAGTAGCACCAAAATTCACACATTTTGTATTATATCAAAAAGAGGTGAAAGTTCCCATCCATTCTGAGAATAGTGCTTTCTCAATTTGGTTTGCTTTCAGTGACATCAGCCCATAGCCAAATGTGATTGACTACATAGTATTGCCACATCATTGCATCATTTTGTGACCCCTCACTGGCGGGCTGTATTACCCAGGAAGAAGATGCTGTAAGAAAAAAATTGTTCCAAAGCAGAACCAGAGAGGAGTAATGATGGCAGAGATCAAGACTAACACTAAAATCCAAACTCTAGCCAGACATGAAAATTACTGCACAAAGCTGGAGCTGGCAGTGGGCAAGTGATGACAAATGATGACTCGTGATCCAACAGTTCCTGTTTCAGCCTGGAATGCCATGTTTAGAGGATGGAATGGGGAGCTCCACACTGGTGGAGAGGGACTGGTATCACTTCATACAAGAAAGCCTATAAAGGCTGGCAGGGGTTGGTTGGAGGGTAATCTCCACCCAATCCCACCCACCACCACCACCACATCAGTGCAGAGGGGGTTTGGATTGCAGTCTAAAAACAAAAGGTTAACATTCTCATAATTGTTGGCAGAAATATTTCTCCCCAACCCTCCACCATTAAAATAGGTAAACAATTGGTGCAGTCCTTGTTTTAAACTTTTCACTTGAAATATAAACTTTTAAAAGATTAGTCCTGCAGCCCCATCCCCCACACCTTATCAATTACATATTTCCAAGCTTCCTCTGTTATTATTTTAGTACAAAGTAGGAAGGTAGATCTGCTGACTCCACACTCAGAATGATATAAACTCCAAACCTGAACCTGCCAAAATATGGCTAAACTTCCCTTACAGATGTAGATGTAGTGTTGCATGTAGAGCTGAACATTTAATTAATTGTTTAAAATGTTTTGCTCAGTTAAAATAATGCTCCAATGAATGAAGCAGCAGATCAATTTTTCCTTTTTTAATACAGAAATGCTTACAAAAATTGTGACCAGCAGAATCCCCATTTTTTTCTACACATGAGGAAATGCCTCTTCTAAGATTGTGCCTGCTAGGAGTTATGTGTGATGTATTATTTAAAAAGAAAGGATTTTTTCATCAAAATTATTTTCATTCACATACAAATTTATCCAATTTAATCAATTCATTAAAATCATATAATTAGTTGACAAAGATTTTAATTGAGGGCTTTGGCTACATTCTGAATAGATCTCAGAGGAGGGCTTACTTTGGGAGTAAGATCAGCTTCATTCCAATGTTTTGTGTTTGTCCTGAGCCTATAGGTGTGGTACTTGAGCTAGATTTAGTACTTGAAAATGAATGTCCAGAAGGTGCACAACAACTTTCATTTCAGATTCTCAGTCTTCAGGGAAGATATCACGATGCATTATATTAAAAATCTATATGGGAATTGGGATGGTATTTGAACTTGAAACAAAGAATTGTGAACATACACTCCTTCTAATAACAAACTCAAGCAAATCAGTCCTCCTAATAGTGAACTCAAATAGTGAGTGCTGATAAGAGTACAGCCCAGTCTCCACCAGTGAAAAACAGGTAGGGATGGACAGATAATTTCAGTTCTCTTAGTTTCTCATTTTTCCAATCTTAAATTCAGTTCACATTTCTGCAGCAACTTGCAATTTTTTAAATAAAAAATCCTCATGAAAATTCACCAGTATATTAATGCAGTTTTGACTATTGTACATATTTTTGCAAGCCGTTTGCTCTATTATAATGCATTTCTGTATGCTGATTTCACTCATATAATCATTTTATGTACATTTGCCCCAATATATCCATTTTTGATACATTACATGGCTGAAGAACTCCATCATAACATTCAGAGAAGTGTGAATTTTGAAGGATGACTGTGTTTCAGTTCTCATATTGTTTTGGAAGTGCAAATTAAGTAGTTTAATCTTTAAATGCAAACTGAATCAATTTTTTCCCCATCCCTAGAAGCGGGGAGGGGGGGGTGAGGAATACGGAATACCTTGCCCGGAGGAACTAGCTGGCTGGAATCTTGAGTATGAACACTCCTTTTAAGGGGGGAGAAGGATACACTACAAGATTTTGCTTCAAGTACCACTAATTCCAGTTGGATATCTGTGTTCAATGGACCTTTCATGTTACAAACAGCCTGAGAAACATGTACTTATTAACAGAATGTCAACAGTGTGAGTTAAACCAAAAGGCTTACTTGGCTTAGCCAATAAAAATGTATTACAAAATATTCAGTGAATGCAACTCGTTGGAATTTTGTATCACAGCCTCATATTCTAATATGGAAAGTTAAAATTACACCCAGTCCAATGCTTTGAACAGAAGCTCATCATTTTTAATGATATACAATGATAGTGACTAGAGGCAGGAAAACAGTATCCCATCTACAATCTGATGTCCAAATTGACTTTTTCAAACTGCATCCTGGAAAGTCTGACTCCTGAAAAACTGCAAGATAAGCAGTGTAAAAAAAAAAGAACTTCACAAAAAAATTGCCTTAAGTGGTACCAAAATTTTTTTTTTGGCTGTCATCGCAACTAGGACTGCAAGCCAAATCAAACATGTGAGCATTTATTGAACAGAAGCTTGGTTGTTTGATCATAAAGCAGTGAGGAAGTTAAATTTTCTATACAAAACAGAGTGTATGGGGGAGAGGAGCAAAGCCTGCCCCCTTTCCTCTTCTACTTTAAACCATTTCCCCACAGTCTGGCTCTGATACCAGAAGTGAGTATCATGTTCTGCTTTGTTAAGAAGAAGAAAAAAGTTGACACCATGCTCTCTCTATAAACAAATAGGCAAGGTCATACATGTCCGGTTTGGCCCTGAATCACATTGATATATGACAGTAAGGCAAAGTAGAAAGCCCTTAGAGATGTGGAATACCTGATCCTCTGAATCAACATTGCAGAAAGTAGTTTGTCCTGCAGTAGATGCAGCCTGCATCTGCATTGTAATTGTTTTTAGCTGTTTTAGCACTTGTGTGTTTGCAACCCCGGGATCCTTTGGGAGGAACGGCAGGATATAAATTTAATTAATTAATACAAAGTAGTTGTCCTGCATCCTAACCCTGCCAAATGGAGCATAGACTGATACTATATGATGCTGTCTCACTGCAACGTGTCATAGGACATATGCCCAAGCCAAATTCTTGTGCTGGACCTCTAGTCCAGCCTTTGCCAACCTGGTGCCCTCCAGATGCTTTGGACTACAACTTCTATTAGCCCCAGCATCATACAACCATGTTGGCTGAGGGCAATGCGAAATGTAAGTCTAAAACATCTGGAGGGCACCAGGTTGGTAACGGTTGCTCTTGTCAATAGCAAGTGTTATGCAAGTGCACAGCGATATATCTACTGTATACAGGCTGTGTATTATACAGAAATCATAATAATGTTAATGAAATCTGAAGATACAAATTTATTTATTTATTTGTTTGTTTGTTTCATTTATAGACCGCCCATAGCGAGTGGCTCTCTGGGCAGTGTACAAAAAGGTTAAAATACAAAATATCAACAATAAAATCAGACAACAAACAATAAACACAAGCAGCAACAAAAGAAAAAAAGAAAAAAAATTAAATTATAACATAAACGCTTAAAATGCCTGGGAGCATAGCCAGGTCTTAACCTGGCGCCGAAAAGATAGAAGCGTAGGCGCCAGGCGTACTTCTTCGGGGAGGCTGTTCCAAATATACACTCATATGATTAAACATAATTTTTTCCTCCAATAGAATAATTTTGAAACTTGTGTTCTAAATAATAACTTCCCTCTGTTTTTATTAAGAAACAAATTGCACAGAAAAATATCCAACATCCACAAGGATACTGCTTCCAATGCTGCCCTTATATATATAAAAATGCCAGCAATCTATCCCAGGTCATTGATATATAGCCTAGCTTTGTGAACAATGATAAAAGAGCAACAGGCTGTGATTGTCTAGGTTATCTCTATCCCCAGATTTACGAACGTGGATTATATGTCACAAATTTTACTCTGTTGGAAAGGTTTTGCCTGTCCATAAAAGATTAAAAATAACAGTCAGGGGTTGAGTATTAGTATCTATACCTGATGATAGTCTTAATGTGCGAGTATCCAGAACCTGAGACTTTTGCCTTTTTACTGTGTAATCCTCTTAGCATCTTGAACACTTCAATGGGCTTTAACATGAGGACATTTTTTTAAAATACCATTGGCGTCTGACCCCTGTGCCTTGAATTTTGCTTTCAAAAAGGTATCAAAGAGTTTACCTTCTTGAAAAAGTAGTTGGTATCGCCTTCTAAACATGTATTCAGATATAAAAGTACGACTATACTAATGGGAATCAAATCTGTGATGTTAATTTTATGTTATTTGGAGTATTTGTTTCTTTGGTTTTGTTTCTCATCTTTTTAAAATTATTTTCCCTCCCTTCACTATGATCAAAACAGATTTTTGCATTTAAATATTACTTTATCTGGAGTGAGTCAATCTTAAAGAGTAAAGTCATGCTCATTTTACAGTGCTGCTAAAGAGCCAGTGTGGTGTAATGGTTAGAGTGTTGGGAGACCAGGGTTCGAATCCCCACACAGCCATGAAGCTCACTGGGTGCCCTTGGGCCAGTCACTGCCTCTCAGCCTCAGAGGAAGGCAATCGTAAATCCCCTCTGAATACTGCTTATCATGAAAACCCTATTCATAGGGTCGCCATAAGTCAGAATAAGTTGGCAGCTATATTAAAATATTATTTGTTTGTTAGTCTCCTCATACCCAATGGTTTCTAGGTGACTTAAAACAGATTTAAAAACATACAATACAAAACACATTTTAAAACATAAAGCACAACTTTTAAAACATACAATACAAAAACTGAAAATCCAAATAAAAGAAACTAAGACAGCATACTTCAAGGGCTAAAGGCCTGAGTGAAAAGGAAGGTATTTGCCTGGCACCTAAAGATGGATAAAGAACGTGCCAGATGTGCCTCCCTTGGGAGAGCATTCCACAGCCAGGGGGCCACCACGGAAAAGGTCTGTTCTTATGTTGCCACTCTACAAGCATAACATGGAGGGAGCACATGAAGACAGGCCTTTGATGAAAAGTGCAGAGTTGGGAGTCGGTTCATATGGGGAGAGGCAGTCCTTGAAATATTGAGATCCTGAGCTACACAAGGCTTTATAAGTCAAAACCATCACTTTGAATTGAGCCCAGAAACTAATTGGTAGCCAGTGCCGCTGTGCCAGAATTGATGTTATATGTACCAGCGGACTTGCCCCGGTGAGCAATCTGGCTGCCGAATTCTGCACTAGCTGGAGTTTCCAAACTGTCTAGAGGTTACCAGAGTGTAGACAACCAAAGTTAGGCTATCCCTGTCCAGATGGGATGCAGGTGGCCCATCAGTCAAGGTGATGGAAGGCACTCCATGCCACTGAGGCCACTTGAGCCTAAAGTAACAGTAATTGATCTAGGAGTACCTCCAAGCTACATACCTGCTCCTTCAGAGGGAGTGTAACCCAATCCAAAGTCAGCCACAACCCATCCATTTGGTCTAGAGAACCACCCACTAACAGTGTCTCAGCCTTATCAGGATTAAGGTTCAGTTTACTGGCTCTCATCCAGTCCATTACCAAGGCAATACACTGATTTAGCAAGTGCACTGACACACCTGCAGATGTACAGAAGAAATAGAGTTGAGTGTTATCAGCATATTGCTGACAACATACTCCAAACCTCCGGATTACCCCAGTTAGCGGTTTCATGTAGATATTAAATAGTATGGGGGATAGAATGAGCCCCTGTGGAACCCTATGCTGGACCAAACTGGACCTATCACTGGACCAAACAGCATTCCCCAAGCACCACCCTCTGAGAATTACCATTCAAGTGGGACTGGAACCATTGCAAAGTGGTTCCCACTCCCATCTCAGACAGCCGCTTCAGAAGAATACCATGGTCGATGGTATTGAAAGCCGCTTAGAGATCAAGTAGAATTAACAGAGACACACTCTTCCTGTCTCTCTCTTGACATAGGTCATCATACCTGGCAACTGAGGCAGTTTCTGCAGGAAATCTAATAATAAATAAATAAATAAAAATAAAACCAGGCTTAAACCCCAACTGAAATGGATCCAGAAAATCAGTTTCATCCAAGTGAACCTGGATCTGGTCCACAACCACACGCTGAAGAACCTTGCCCATAAAGAGGAGATTGGTAACTGGCTGATAATTATTCAAATGCAATCAGAAGCTGGATACACCATGAAATTGTCTATCTGGAGGAAACAGTGAGCTCACATATAGAAACAGGAGAAATTAGTGTATTCACAGTGGCTACAATACCAAGAGTAACTAA
Organism: Rhineura floridana; assembly: GCF_030035675.1. Lineage (NCBI taxonomy): Eukaryota > Metazoa > Chordata > Lepidosauria > Squamata > Rhineuridae > Rhineura > Rhineura floridana. The sequence continues at coordinate 130,754,069 of NC_084481.1, read as the reverse complement.
TATAACTACAATCAGATGCTTTTGTACTTGGTCTCTGAAAGAAGAAGTTAGAACAGCACAGAAAGGATCACCCTGATCCCTAAAACTTTTCGGCGCCAGGTGAAAACCTTTTTATACTCCCAGGCATTTTAAAGTGTATTTTACAGTATTTTAGCATTATTTTGTATTTTGATGTTGTTTGGTTCTTGTATTGTTTGTCTGTTTTTGGTTTTTGATTCATTGTACTTATTGTATTTATATATTGTACTTGTTTTTATTTTATGTACACCGCCCAGAGAGCCTTCGGGCTTAGGGCGGTATATAAATAAAATAAAATAAATAAATAAAATAAATTTTGCTTTCTACTAACATGAAGCGGAACCACCTTTGATGTCTTGAGAATTGTGCACATCTTAAGGAGAATCACAGAACCAGTTCACCAAGGTGGCAGGGCATGATTGAGATAGACAGGCTCAGGAATTATATAAGGGATCAGTTATTGTTCAAACAAGTTGTAGTTTCCCAGGACCTGTCCAAGGTTCTGAAGGATATGTCTCTTATCACTCTTGCTTTCTGCTTCAGCTTTTTGTCCTTTAAATGGATGTCAACCCGACTACATTGGCTATCTTCTCCAGACCACATTGTGGCCAGCCTTATTAATTTATTTACAGAATTTATAGCCACCTCCTAACCAAGTTCTCAGGTGGCTCGCTACAAGAAATAATACAATTCAAAATTCAAAATAAAAACAACAAGAGTATAACTAATCATAAAAATGCAGAAAAGAAAAACCGCTTAAAGGTAAAGCAGATTTGATGGCCTGGGAAAAATAAAAAGCTCTTGAAATGACACTGAAATGACACCAAGGCAGATGCCAGGAGAGCTTCTCCAGGGATGGTATTCCACAGCCAAAGTGCCACTACTGAAATGGTCCTCTCTCCTGTAGCCATCTGTTGCACCTCATTCATCAGGGACAGCTGGGGAAGGACTTCTAAAAAGATTTTAAGGTCAAGATTGTGACATGTGGAAGTAGGTGGTTTTTCTGGTAGCCAGATTCCAAGCCACAAAGAGTCAAAACCAGCACCTTGAATTGGTTCTAGAAATGGACTAGGAGCCACTGAAGATACTGAAGCTTCCTTCAGGTTCCACTGTGGGCTCATCTTCAGCAGGACAGCACCAAACCAGTGGAAGAACTGAAGAGCAAATGCAGTTCTGAATGGGATTAATGACAGACACTGAACAGAAAGTATCCTCTTGTATCAGTCCACTGTCATATTATTATAGTTTTATAAAGTCATATATATGATTTGTCATATTCTTTAATTTATTTAAAGAATTAAATTCTTTAATTCATTTTTAATTAAGTAGCTTTTAAACCAAATATATGCTTGTGAGCCTTTTATGGAGGAACATAAGTTGAATTCTATATCCCTATTGAGGCATGTATGGCCCTTTACAGCTTTTAAGTGGGTTTGAATGAGCCATTTGTTTAGAACTGCTTTCTTGTTAAAGGTGTTTGATATGTTATTTGAATTATTTTATTTTATTATTCCAGGCTGACTGTTAGTATTGCTAGTAATACTGTTTATTGGCATTTTATTATTAATTCTATTGCTGTTCTATGGGGAGTTGTGGCTAAATTTGGTTATTTGTTGTATATTTTAGGTTTTATATGTTGAAAAGCATCTAGAGAGAGTTTTAATCCTAAAAGGCAGCCTAAAATATATTACATAAATAAACAATGTTTATATAGGTTATGTTTGCTAAGGATAGATCTTTCTCTCTCTAAAGAAATACAGATCTTTCTCTCTCTAAAGGAAACTACTGATCTGTATTCATTAAAAACAGAGAATAAAATTATGTGAAATGCATTTGGCTTCAACCTTTCTCAGACTGATCCAGAACACCTTTTAAGGTTTACTGCTTTATTTAGCTTTACTTACTAAAACAGCTACAGAAGCAAAGTAGTGGCCAAGCACAGCACATCCAATATTACTTTTGAAGTTCCCTGTGAACATTACATGGGAACCATTTGTCTGTGGGTGTATCCCACAGGTTTCCTGTAATGTTTAATATGGGTTGGCCCAAATATAGGGTGGTATTCAGGGCCGGTTCTAAAGGGCTTGGTGGGGCACTGGACTGAGGTCCCTGGAGCTACAGGAGTCCCTGAGGCGCCCCTGAGGAGCCCTCTGCTCCCCTTCCGCGATCCGCGGCACTATCCGCCTACCCACCATCCCCTTACACCACCTACCTGTCTCCTGCCTTTTAGCATTGCCCTTAATGAAGATGGCGGTTGCACCTTCCCTAGGGTACTAAAGATGCTGCTGCCATCTTAGTTGATGGCAGAGATGCGCATGTATAGCACGCACGCATGCCATCAACAAAGGTGGCGGCGGGACTTCCGGGAAGGGTGAGGACTTCCGGGAAGGGTGACTTAGCCTGTGCCTGCTTTTGAGACGGGCTCCTGCCTCAAAAGAAGCTTATTCAGATATATCAGTCAGTTTTTTCTTTTTTTTTTGACTGATTAAACTTCTCCCGGGTAGGGAGAAACGAAGAGATTAACCTCAAAGCCTATTTTTGTTGGGACGACCAGATCTCATTAATTTATGGGACGAGGTCCAGCCGACGAAGGTGGGACGGATTTTCAACAGCAAGCTCTATCTGTTAAAGCGAACGTTCATCTTATCTTCTAAGAGAGAACGCACTAACAGGCAAGCACCCTTCTTTCTATATTTTTCTTTTACTTGACTTAAATTGTTGCTGTTTAAAAGAGATTTGCCAGATTGATCGGTTTTTGACATCTCACTGGGGAGCCGTAACTTCTCTCTGCTACGCACTAATTAATAGCTTATCTCTGTTTTTGTTGCAAAAAGCTGTCCTGGATTTGCATTCTAAAGATATACACAGAAGAGGGATTTCTATTCTAGATTTTTATTTTGAAAAATATTATACTGTTTTGAGACTACTCTCTTTTTGGTCTATTTTATTTTGACGAATCTGTTTCTTGACGATTGCCATTAATTGTTTCGATCCTGGGAACTGCATTTTGTTTACTTAACTATTGGAGAGATAAGGCTGTCTGCTCTGTTTATACTGTGATGTCACCAAGTTTGGAGTATTAACCCAATTGTTGCTGAAATAAGAAGTGGTTTTCCTATATTTTTCTTTTAAAATGGCAATTAAGAAAGTGGCTGAGAATCTGGAAATAACTATGTTTCAGAAAATAATGGATGAGATTGAGATAATGAAAATTGAATTGAGTAAAATGAAGCAGGAGATTAAAGATATAAGGGTCCCTGTGAGAGAGGTGACCCTGGAAGGGGTCCCTGTGAGAGGGGAGACCCCGGAGATTGGAACAGGGGTCCCTGTGAGAGAGGAGACCCTGGAGACTGGAATAGGGGTCCCTGTGAGAGAGGAGATCCCGGAGATTGGAACAAACGTGGAACAGGAACAAGATTTGGAGTCTATGGACTTTAGAAATAAAATCTATTGTTTGGAACTCAATGTTATCTCTGAAGAAATTAATGAAGATTCTAGAGATAAAGTTATCAATGGCATGGACTATCTTCTGGACTGGAATGATGTGATGGAGCCCAATATAGAGAAAATCTATGGAATTAACTGCAGCCATGTGACAATGGAAAAACTTTTAAGAGATGACCCAGTGTATTTTGAAAAAAAGAACAGAGATATGATTTTACAGCAGTATTTCAGCAACCTATTCAGAATGGATGGCAAGAAAATATTTGGGATAGAGGTAATTCCCATCAGACTCTTACTATATGACTATGGCTTTGACAGCAAGATTATTATGGAATACTGATAATGGAAGATTGGATATTGAAATTACTGGACTTAACAAGACTACTGAAGATGGAAGATGGAAAATGGAATTACTAGAGATAATAGAACAATGGCTATTGAAATTACTGAACCTAACAGATTCTGATGTGATGGATTAATTGAAATGTTTATTTTGACTATGGTTATGACAATAAGATTATCATAATTAGTAATGAGATGGATTAATCGATATGCTTATCTGGAAAAAAAAATTGATAGATATATTTCTTAAAGAATTGAAACCTCTCTTTGACTTTTTGTGGAAAGAATAAAGTAATGTTTATGAGATTTGATGATTAAGTAAGATAACTACTGGAGGAAAGTGATTTTATAATATGACTTAAGAGACAGGATTGTTATATATTATAGACTTATAACTGATTTGATCTTTGACAAATGGGAAGTCAATATTTTACTCTTTATTTTTTATTTTTGTTTTTTTTTTCTTTTTTTCTTTTTGTTTAACTATTTTTGATTTTGTTTTTTGTCTTTGAATGTTTTATGATTTTGTCTTGTATGTTTTATGAAAATCTGAATAAAAATTATTGAAAAAAAAAAAAAAAAACAAAGGTGGCGGCGGAGGCTTCATCCTCTTAGGGAAACCATGGCTGCCATCTTCATTAAGGGCAATGGTAAAAGACAGGAGACAGGTAGGTGGGGGCCCCGCACGCACACATGCTGGGGCCCAGGGCAAGCTGATGCCCAAGGGCCCCAGCATGCCTGGAGCCAGCCCTGGTGGTACTCCTACTCAGAGTAGATCCAACTAGCAACATATAAATACCCTTTTCTTTTTTCATGCTTCCAGAGGGCAGAAGCATTTAATTTAAGATCATAGCATACAAAAAACCCCTCCGTGTTCACCTTATATTGTATAAAATGGTTGTCTGGCTCCACAGTTTCCAAGGTTTGAAGTTCCAGATGGTTTGTGAATTCAAAGTTGTCTGGAAATCCAGCAAAAACTTCCCAACTGAAATAAGAAATAAAAAAGTGTTATTATTTGAGAATTAAGAAGAGGAGCCCTGCTGGATCAGACCAAAGGCCCATCTAGTCCAGCATCCTGTACTCATAGCAGCCCAAGAGATGCTTATGGGAAGTCCACAAACAGGACATTAAAGAGAAATGTGTCCATTTCTTCTGAAGTCTACAAATCGTTTTCCTTTCAAGAATATTTGTAAGAACTCTGGGTTGGATCCAAAGATAGCTCATGTGATCAGAAAGCTATTTCATTCAAATAATGTTCCCTCACCCCAGCTTCTACTGATTTCCTCTCCTGCTGCAGCCCACCCCATATCCTAAATACATTTTGTTCAGGATGGTCCTCTGACCTTCAACAGTAAATTGAGGAAGGGCACAGATGCCTGCCCTTGGAATGGGGTAGGAAAGCCCCAGTGCATGAGCTCAACTCTGCTCATATTCCTCTGGATCTACGTGGGCCAAATTAGGGGGGAAATACATAGAGGGCCTACTTCCCACAAAAAAAAAAATAGTAAGCAAGAGAGCGAATGGATTTCAGTACAGCTACAATTTTGTTTAATCTGCTGCAATGCAAGTGATCTTTAAACAATGAAAATATACTTGAGGAGCCTGATCCAGTACAGATTAAGAATATAAGCGCCTGCTGGATCAGGTTGAAGGTTCATCTAGTCCAGCATCCTGTTCTCACAGTGGACAACCAGATGCTCATGGGAAAGCAGAACCTGAGAACAACAGCACTGTCCCTACCTGAATTCCCAGCAATTGGTATTCAGAAGCATACTGCCCCGACAGTGGAGACAGAACATAGCCATCATGGCTAGTAGCCATTTATAGCCTTATTCTCCATAATTTGTCTAATCCTCTATTAAAGTCATCCAGTTGATTATCAGAATAAGCCAACAACTCTCCTAATCCTGGGGTACCTTTTTATGGCTTTGAGACTCAGAAAGTTTACTTAAAGCAGCTGTGCTATACTGTAAAGTTCTATAGATCCTTACAGCCTTGTCAGTTGCAAAAGGAAGAGGAGCTCAAATAGGCAGTGTCACCCCCAAATTTCAGTAGCTTTGCATTAAAAGATCCCCAAAAGCCTAAGTGGTAACTTACTACTAGTCTTTCTGGCTTTTCCTGGATTTCCTTCCAATACAAATATCAGCTTCAGTAGAGGGATTTTTCTCAGGATTGCAGCTGAGAGAAAAGTGTTAAATCCCACTCCACTCAATCTCGACAATTATCACCCCTCTCAAAAAATTGTAATCAAAAGGTTTTAAACTGCAGCAAAAGTGAGTGAAATAGTTCTTTGGATCCAAGCTTATGTAAATATTCTGACCATTTACAGGATAAGTAAATGATGTTTTGTGTAGCTTCACATCTTAGTACATTAAATGAATGCTTCAGCTAATTTAAAATGAACATTTTATAGCACAATTCAATGTATATTTACTCAGAAGTAAGTTTCACTGAGTTCAATGGGCCTTACTCTCAGGCAGAGGTAGCCTATCAGATATCACTGGACTAAATGGACCATTGGTCTCACCTGAAGGGTGATTTTCCTATGAGTACGGACATCACAGCGGGTGTTAGCTCCACCTATCGTGCGAAGGCAAGAATGTCTTTGAAGTCAAGACTAGGGGCGTCAGGCCCCTCCCACTCTCCAGTTCATTCGCAGCGAGTCTAGGGAGAAATATCTAAAAATACAAGAACAAGGCCAACAGGCCTGGCAGCAGGAAAATAACACAATAGTACCATGCATAGTAACATGACTCCAACATAGCGGTATAACAGAACTAGAAGTCTTGACTTCACTCTTAAATTTAAATATAATAGCGTAACAGTAATATATAACACATTAGAAAATATATAGTCATCCTCCAACTGGGAGGGTCGTGATGTCCGTACTCATAGGAAAATCACCCTTCAGATGAGACCAATGGTCCATTTTCCCTATGAGTCCGGCCATCACAGTGGGATGTACCAAAGCAGCCCATACAGGGTGGGACCAGATGCTAATCCTCATTAAGAACCTGTTGCAACACTCGTCTGCCAAAAGATGCGTCAGCAGAGGCATAGCGATCAATTTTATAATGCCTTATAAACGAGTGTGGGGTAGACCAGACTGCAGCCCTACAAATATCGGCAACAGGAGCATTAGTGGCAAAAGCAGCCGAAGTGGCAGCTGACCTGGTAGAATGAGCCGTTATACTAGCTGGAACTGACAGCTTCAGAGACTCATATGCTAAAGTAATACATGCCCTCAACCAATGGGATAAGGTAGGATTGGATACTTTATGCCCCATAGACCTTGGATGAAAGGATACAAACAGAGACTCCGTTCGTCGAATCTCTTGGGTCCTAGACAGGTAGGTCTTGAGAGCCCTCCGGACATCTAACGAATGCCAAGCCTTCTCGAGAGGATGGGTAGGATTCGGGCAAAAGGAAGGCAAAACAATGTCCTGGTTGCAATGAAAAACTGAATCGACCTTGGGACGGAAGGAAGGATCAGTCTTCAGCACAACAGAGTCCTTATGGAAGACGCAGAGGTGTCGAGCAGAAGACAATGCGCCCAACTCCGAAACGCGTCTGGCAGATGTGATTGCGATCAGAAATAAGACCTTGAAGGACAGCATACATAGGGGCACAGTCCTGATGGGTTCAAACGGAGGGTGTTGCAAAGCCTGCAGAACTTTCGGCAAACTCCATGAGGGAAACCGACGGACAACAGCCGGAGAGCGTAGGGCGACTCCCCTCAAAAAATGTTTGATGAACGGATGTGAGGAAATATGATCTCCAGGAGAGGACACTGAGAGAATGGACGACAGAGTGGACGCATGTCGACGTAGAGTGTTGGGTCGAAGTCCCATCATAAAGCAGCTATGGAGAAATTGCAGCACCTGATGCACAGTGGCCTGGGATGGATCATGGTGGTGGGACTGACACCACTTGGAGAAAGCCACCCAGGTATGTTGATAAATACGAGTGGTAGATGGTCTTCTCGAGGCCAAAATAATATCAATCACAGCGTCAGACAGTCCAGCTGACCTCAAATGTCCCCGTTCAAACGCCACGCTGTTAGATTGAGCCAAGTAGGGTCCTGGTGCAGTACTGGACCCTGGGATAGGAGGTCTGGCCTGACTGGAAGTGTCCAAGGATCCATCATTGACATTGCCAGAAGATCTGAGAACCACGGTCGGCATGGCCAAAATGGTGCTACCAGAACCAGCTGTGCCCTCTCGGTTCGCGCCTTCCTCAAGGTTTTGGCTAACAATGGTATGGGAGGAAAGGCGTACAAGAGACCGTCTGGCCACGGTATTGTCAGAGCATCCATTGCTTCCGCTGTTGAATCCAGGTATCGGGCAAAGTACCTGGGAAGCTGGCAATTGTGACTGGAGGCAAACAGGTCCATTGGGAATTCGCCGAACCGACTCTGAAGAAGATGGAAAATGGCTGGGTAAAGTTTCCATTCCCCCGGAAAAGCCTGTTGTCTGCTGACCCAGTCTGCTGTCACATTCCAAAACCCTCTGAGATGTTCTGCTTTCAGGGATTGTAGATGATGTTCTGCCCAGACAAAGATGAGGGAGGCTAAGTCCTGCAGAGGACGAGACCTGGTGCCCCCCTGTCTGTTCAAATGTGATTTTACACACGTGTTGTCCATTCAAATGAAGACATGGTCCAAAGGGAACAGAGACTGAAAATGAAGTAGAGCTAAATGTACAGCCTTTAGCTCCAGCCAGTTGATGCTTTGAGTCTGCTCTGTGGTGGACCAAACCCCCTGAACGTACTGGGAGTTGCAGTGGGCTTCCCAGCCGATGAGGCTGGCATCTGTGGTTACAACAGTTCTGTGTGGTTCTCTGAACGGTGTGCTCTTGGAGAGGTGTTGGGACCTCGTCCACCAGCGGAATGATAGGCGCAGCGCGGGGATCAAGCGAACTTTGCGATGGTTGGGGCTGGCAATGTCCTATTGAAAGGGCAGTAGAGTCCATTGAAGATGCCGAGTGTGGGCTCGAGCCCATGGCACAATATGGATTGTAGAAATGAACATTCCGAGCGCCCTGGCTAGAAGCATGACATCTGCTGATGTTTGTTGCATCAGGGACCTTGCGATGCTTGTGATGGCAGTGATGCGATCTGGAGCCAGGAATACCATTGCCTGCAGGGTATCCAACATTGCCCCTAGATGTAGTAGGCGTTGGGTTGGTTGGAGATGGCTTTTGTCGAAGTTGACAAGCCCGCCGTAGGTCTCTGCCCTGGAAACGTCGGTTCCAGGAGCCCCTGAATGAATTGGGGTCATAGGATCTGACATTGCAGCCTCGTCCTCCTGGCCGCGTTCCTCGAAAGGGCTGGTTAGTACGGAAGGAAGGAAATCGCCTGAAAGGCCTGTGGTCAATGTTCTGGACAGTGGCCAGAACCGGTTTGTGGGCGTCTTTGGGATCAACCAGCACTGCCTTTAGAGCTTCCTCGCCGAAGAGTAACGATCCGGAGTAAGGAGCCCTGGACAGATTCATTCTGGCCGCTGAATCAGCTTGCCAGTGGCGAAGCCAGAGGGTCCGTCGAGTGACTACCTGAGCCGTCATGGCTTGTGCCCCCAATTGAGTGGCATCCAAGGTGGCATCGGCCACAAAAGCTGCTGTCTTACGCAACTTTACCAGTGACCGTCTGAGGGTGACAGGATCGGGGTTAGTGTCCTCTAGAAGACCATCCAGCCACATCATAGCTGCTCTGGAGAAAATGGAGGCTGAAGCGGAGGCACGCGTGGAGAGGGCAGTGGCCTCGTGGTTTTTGCGGAGGGCGAAGTCTATTCGACGCTCAGTAGTGTCCTTTAGTTGGGATTCCCCTTCCCTGGGCAAAAGAGATCGTGAAACGAGGCGAGCGATTGGTTCGTCTATGCCAGGGACGTCTAACTCGGTGGCAAAGTCCGGAGCTAGGGCGTAAAGCCTGTCAGCCAGGTTCTTGAAGCGGCGAGATTGAAATGGGTGAGCCCATTCTTCAGAGACCAATTTGGCAATTGGGTCCGGCACCGGGATGTAGTGTTCAATAGGTGCAGGGGATTTGAGAACCTTGGCCCCTTTGATGGCTGGGGCGGAAGAATTTGAAGGCGCAGTCTGTAGACCAAGGGTATTAACTATCCTGCGTGCCAGGGGCTGATAGTCTGAGGCATTAAACAAGCGATACGATGTATCCTCCTCATGATCTGAATAGTCGCTCCAGTCATCTCCTTCAACGTGGTCAGTGAAGGTTGACTCCTCCGCATACGAGGCTTCGTCAATACATCTGCCTCTGGCTACATCGAAGGGATTTGGTGAGCAGGAAGGATGAGCTTCATGACACGCACGTTGGTCCATGTTGAGATGAGGTATGGCAGGAACTTGTGGTAGTGACTGCATTTGGGTGAGAAATGCCAGCATGGCTTGAAGTTGGGAGAGGAAATCAGGGGACAGCTGCAGCCCGGTTGTGGCAGATGTTTGTGCCTGAGTAGGTATTGGAGCAGATGTTTGGGGCGGTAAAACGGAGGGAGGCTGGTTAGGTGAAAGCTGAGTGGGAAAGCCTGCAAAATCCTCCTTGTCAGAGGAAGCAGCAGGGGAATGAAGTATATCGCTTATGTGTGCCTGAGTTGCTGTGGTAGTGGTGGTGGTTGGCACAGAGTCATAGCGTGGACGCTTTGGTTTGCTATGGCTGGAAATATGTTTTGTCTTAGCCAGTGCTTTGACATGCTTAGTCTTAGTCGCCTTAGAATATTTTGGTTTGGCTGTTTGTGACATGCCTGGCTGATCTGTCATGATATTGGCTGATTGCGACATGTCTGGGTGTTCTGCCATCTTATATGGTTTGCTATGGCTTGAAAAATGTTTTGTCTGAGCCAGTGCTTTAACATGCTTAGACTTAGTCGCCTTAGAGTGTTGCGGCTGGGCTATTTGTGACATGCCTGGCTGATCTGGCATCATATTGGCTGATTGCGACATGCCTGGCTGTTCTGCCATCTTATATTAACTTGGGTGCAGTACACGGCCACGGAGGGGGCAGGATGTAAAGACCCGAACTGGCACAGCGTACGACCACGGAGGGGGTAGAATACACTGGCAGATGGCTAAGTGCATGGCCACAGAGGGGGCAGGATGCACTGTGGTATCAGCGTTAGTATAATATAGGCTGTATTTTAGGCTTGGTACACGGCCACAGAGGGGTCAGGATGTACAAAATATAGTTCAGGTTAGTGCTGTAGGCTGGATTTCAGGCGTGGTACACGGCCACAGAGGGAGCAGGATGTACTGAATATAATTTAGATTTAGTACAAGTCAGCACTGATATTAAAGCTCCAGCCTTGATGATACTGAATATAATTCAAATTTAGTACCAGTCAGCCACTGATATTAAAGCTCCAGCCTTGATAATACTGAATATAATTCAGATTTAGTACAAGTCAGACACTGATATTAAAGCTCCAGCCTTGATAATACTGAATATAATTCAGATTTAGTACAAGTCAGCCACTGATATTAAAGCTCCAGCCTTGATAATACTGAATATAATTCAGATTTAGTACAAGTCAGCCACTGATATTAAAGCTCCAGTCTTGATAATATTGAATATAATTCAGATTTAGTGCAAGTCAGCCACTGATATTAAAGCTCCAGCCTTGATAATACTGAATATAATTCAGATTTAGTACAGGTCAGCCACTGATATTAAAGCTCCAGCCTTGATAATGCTGAATATAATTCAGAGTTAGTAGAAGTCAGCCGCTGATATTAAAGCTCTAGCCTTGATGATACTGAATATAATTCAAATTTAGTACAAGTCAGCCACTGATATTAAAGCTCCAGCCTTGATAATACTGAATATAATTCAGATTTAGTAAAAGTCAGCCACTGATATTAAAGCTCCAGTCTTGATAATACTGAATATAATTCAGATTTAGTACAGGTCAGCCACTGATATTAAAGCTCCAGCCTTGATGGTACTGAATATAATTCAAATTTAGTACAAGTCAGCCACTGTATTAAAACTCCAGCCTTGATGATACAGTCACAGTAAATTTGTGTGTGAGGAAGCCCTGTGTAAGTCTGTCTACAACACACAGACAACACACATACAGATAGCTTGCAGGGAAGGTATCCGTTGGTTAATAAAGGGGTAACAAAAAAGGCGGGAAATTTGAATCCAACAAAAATGGTGCCCGGAAAAAAGAGCAGGAAAAAATGATCTAAAAATGGCAGAGAAAGACGGAGCAATGGCGGCCGTCTGGTAACGAACTGGGGGAAGGGTAGCTCAGCACAGTCTAGCAGGGGGAGCCGCGGGGCCGATAGCCGCGCTTGCGGCTCTAAAAAACCCCAAGAAGGAGACTGTCGAGAGAAGCCTGTGACGGATGAGGCAGGAGGAAGGCAAGCCGCTGCCGCCGCCGGCTGCAGAGCTCTCCGCGGCGAAAATTAAAGTCACAGAGATAGAGGGAGAAAAAGAGCCGTATCAACAGGCTCCGGAGAGGCAGAACCCCGGCAGGCTGAGTTAAGGCGGCAGGCTGAGATTAGGTGTCTGGGAAAAAGGGCAGGGAGCCGCAGCCGCAAGCTCCCGCCTGGAAGAGAACCACAGCTGCGGTCTCTTCAAAAACTCCACAGAGTGTGGCTTGAGCAGGAAAAGCGCTACGGGAGAGACAAAGCCGCGAGCTCCCGATGGATGGCAAAGCCATGGAGGGAAAGGCTCAAAATCGGCCAAAAAACGTAGAAAACCGCAGCCTCTGTGGGGACCCTGAGACAAGCAAGGGAAATAAAAATAAAACATGGAGAACCGCAGCCGCGGTCTCTGAGGGAACCCTCAAAACAAGTAAGGAAAATAAACTTAAATGAAGTTAAACAGAAAAACAGGGAAAGGATGGACTGGGGAGACACACAAGTAACACTAGGTTCGCACCCAGTCAGAGCAAATAAACACACAAATACGAAAAAACTTAGCTAAATGCTACGCTATGGAATCTCAATCTTGTTTGTACGAAGGCAAGAATGAACTGGAGAGTGGGAGGGGCCTGACGCCCCTAGTCTTGACTTCAAAGACATTCTTGCCTTCACACGATAGGTGGAGCTAACACCCGCTGTGATGGCGGGACTCATAGGGAAAATGTCCCATCATCCCCAACCATCAGCCATGCTGGCTGAGGCTGATGGGATATGGAGTCCAACAATGTCTGAAGGGCCACCAAGTTAACTACCTCTGCACTAGAAACTTATCACTCCTTATTTCAATTAGCTACAAACTAATAAATAGAAGGTGTCACATCCTCATATTGAAAACATCCATATTTTTCATGAAAGTTTGCTGAGTTTGTTCTAAAATAAAGAATAACTCCATGAAGAAGTTACTATATGTGCTTTCAGGATAAAGCAAGCTATAAACCTTTGCTTATATTTATAGCTACAGTTGCAATATACAGCAACATCTGAATCCTCCCTTCTCTCCCCCATTCTCTGCAATTTTACTGCTTCAAAAAACTCATATAAATGTACTTGTCACATCCAGGCAATAAATCAACAGTAGGATCCAGACGTGTTTTATAAATAACGGTGGTGCCATTCTTTTCAGCTGCAGTCACTCTGTCAAAGGTCCAACTCAGGACAGGATTTACAGGAGACCTGAAAAATTCAAACATTGTCAAAGATGACCTTTTGCGGGGGAGGGGAAATCAGGTGCAAAGGCAGAAATGATATGTATACAAAGCAGTGAACACAAGAACTGAAATTGGTAAGAATGAATTCAGCAACAAGACATTCATATCTATACTGCTTTCTGTTTGATAGTAAGAAAAAATAGTAATCTAGTAGCTACTGCCCTGTTGTAGTTCAGGTGATTTCACCTTGAGAATTATTTCTCATTACAGCGAGCTTGTCTTTGTTAACCTATAGGTTATGGACAGCAAGGAAATTGAATTATTCCTTGAAATAGTGAGTCATCTCCATGCAGATGTTGGGAAACAAAGAAAAAGAACTGTAAAAAGCTTCCCATTGATCTTCTACTAAAGAGAAAATCCAGTTGTATTAAATGAAGAATGGGGCACACATTCACACTGGTAATTGTCTTATACTATACATTGTAAAGCTAAAGAGGGAGCATGAAAATAATTCTTCAGCAGAAAAAAAGGTAATGCGGAAAACTCCATATCAGTATCCCAAGCACTGCAGATCCTCCTCCTCTCTTCAGTCCCACACCACCATCATTTCCGAGCACAGAAGGCTGAGCATAGTGCATGATGCAAATTATGAGGTCAGATGTGTCAAAGAGGAGGCAATGTGGTTCTGACCTGCAGTTTTCCACCAAGGCAATCATGCTCTAAATTTAATGAAAAGCCTCACTATCTTGTAGAAGACATCAACCATCTGGTAGGTAAATGTGAGACAATTTTAAGAAATTATTTTGGGATCTATAATAATCTTTTATAGAATGCTTCTGTGAAAAGGACTTGCCTATTAAACTCCCAGAGAGATAGGGAAAGGGATTTCCTGTTCCTGGGAGCAGCTGGTTGGGACAGGGCTACTAAGACTGGCACAACCAAAATCCCTAATTTAGCATTCAGTTTATTGGAGCTTCCATACTTTGAAAGAAGGAATAAGGGTAGACTATGAAAACAATAAATTAAGATTATATCCCCAAGCAGGTGTCAAATCCCTAGTCAAGCATCCTGTCGCACACCGCAGTAAGTCAGATATTATTCTGCAAACTAAGCCTAAAGATTTTGTGAATATATTCATGTATTCATCAGACCTCAGCTTAAACTGCTGAAAGCTATTGATGGCTATCTCAAACAAACATGACTTTGCAAAACCAAGAGGTGAACTATCTTCCTTGAAAGTTACAAATTAACAAAGCATAAATTGGTTGAATAGGCATATTCAGTACAGTAGCATCCTGATAAGGCCAGAATTCCCTCTAATGATGACCCAGCTGCCCTGCCATACAACTATGGAAAGAGTAAACAGAGAAAGAGGGTGGGGGCATTGAACAAGCAGAGGCAGGAAAACTATAAGAACTTTTGGGACAGAGACATTTTGGATGAAGAACTCTGCTGCACCCCAAGGAGCAGTGGGGAGCTTCCACTATCACCAGCCCGCTCCACTATCCCTCTATGCTAGGGGTGGCAAAGGACTGGTCATCTAGTAAGAGCAACTCTCTTTGATCATTATATCTCTGCAGCGCATATGTGGATGTGTGGTGTGATTGAGAACTCTTGATTAAATGACATTAATAAATAATTTAAAACACGTGCCTTAGTCTCTATGCCTTCCACCTCTGATCCCAGGTTACATTCATGACAACCTTAGTACAGGGGAGTTGTGAGGGAAATGCTGGGTTCCCAGGTATAAAGCAAAACTGGCACTAATATAACTGATGTTGTAGTAATAGAAGCAGGATTAGTAGTAATAGGCTGGGTAACAGGAATTATCTGGATAATGTCTGACTGGCCAGGTGTTAAAACAATTTATAAGAATGGTAATAAAGAACAGGAAAAATGCTGCCAGTTATCATCCAGCTCCTCCTAGACCTTTTACAATACACCATGCCACATCTAAAGGAGTCTCCTCCTCTTCACAGCAAATGCAATGGATTCGATTTCTGGGCACATGAGAATTGGGTTCATTTTTGTCTATAAAAATATTGTCCCTAGAATTGATTATCCCTAAGCATGTGCAAAGTCCCTTTTCCCAAAAGGGAAAAGGCTATAGATGTCAAGTACCTCACTTTAGCTGACTGTCTGGTTTCAGCAGCCTGCTGATAATGGTGTCTGAGGACCACGCAACCCCAGTTCTGATGCTAGAGAAAAGTGCAGAGGGGGAGTGACTGTGGAGAAATAAATGGAAAGCACAGGGTTCAGCACTTCTCACCTGTACATCTTTATATAATTGAGACAGACCGAGGTTTTAGCTGATTTGGGGTGTCAGGTCTAGTTTGACCTTGGCTGGTAGTCTGAGATTGTGGTGGATAATAATTTGACTGAGAGAGACAGATTCAGTCGGTGCCATTAGCTGGCATATCTGTATGGCATCTGAGAGGCCAACACACAAATACACAGTTTTGCTAAATGCAGCCAACCAAATGGTGCCAGTCACTTTCATGGGAGGAACTCCATGTGGCAGAACAGTTTGGATTCATTTGCATTCATGTCACAAAGGGTTCCTAGCATATACATACATGCACACTACAATACAAAGGAACCACCACCTACATGTGATACCAGCGCATGTGGGAATGCATATATATCAACCACAAAAGTGGATTAGCTGGAATGACTTATGCCTTTACATTCAGCCGTCCTAGCAAATAGCCAAGACAGGACAATAAAATTCTGCTCACATCACTAAAATACTGGTTAACCAGCTGCCTAAAATGTTTGTAACTATGGTAAATACTTGTAACTGTGGTGTCTGTGTGCATTTGCTTCATGCTTCGTCCTGAATTCTGTTCAGAGTGCCAGCAATGACAGAATGTGGCCAGTAAGAAAGGCTTACTTGAAGGGAGGAGAGTAGATGTTTAGAGAGAGATAAAGGGCAGGATGTGCCTGCTCCTCAATGAGGTGTGTGCGTGTATGCACACATGAGTTACACACACACACACACGGCTGCTTTTTAAAAAGTGTGTCAGACTTTATAGAATTTTACAGTATTTGACTATGGTGAAATAATAGGTGTTGAACTGACTGGCATCCCAAACCTTGTAGGAATGAAATAAAGACTCAAGAATCCAAGACTAAGACAACATCTACAACAAAAACGCAGCTAGGACAGAAGAGGGAAAACTGAGAGCCTGTTTCAATGAAGCTACGTCCTTCACAGGAGTGTTTTGAAATGCTTTCTGCGGAGTGCTACACAGGATAAACATTGTCCAACTGAAAACCCACACACATCATTTCATAAAAAGGAAATGGAATCCACTCCTGAAAAAATAACACAATTTGAAAATGTCAGTTCAGTGCTTCTAATTATTCCTATTGAGGAGAAAAGAGGGCAAGCAAGCATGTTTGAAACTATGTAACAAGGTGGTAGAATAAAGTTCTACAAGTAAGCTGCTATGTCCAAAAAGTGACATTATTTCTAGAACAAGATAAGCCCCACATAGAACTGGCACATGGGAAGCAGCCTTTATACCAAGTTCAGAGAGTGAAGGAAAACCCTTTTTTAACAGGGTGTCATAATGGTTAAATTATTGACTATAATCAAATCATAAAAATCACAGGTAATTCTATAATCCTCCTGCAGACTTTTTTTTTAAATTACATTTTTTCTTAAAATTTCATTTCTATAGGGCCAAAGCTGGAGTGAAAACAAAAATTAATAATATGTATCTTTCTGCATTTCACCTGTCTGTACATTTGCTGCATTTGACAGCACTTTGTGTGCAGTTATACTATACATTTGTTACTTCTTTTGACTAGATTGTTCTTTTATACTGTAATGTCGGTAAAAGGTTTATTTTCAGTGAAACAGTTTTCTTGTTTGAAGTTTGTAGTTTTAGGTCAAATTTGTGAAGCATCTTCAAGGACATGATTTCAAGTTAATTTTGGCAAAGAGAGCCCACTACATATGATCATTTCATCTTCAGGTATTACTATTCAGAAGATGATTTCTCTTCAAACAACATTTCTCAAAAAATTCTCTATTCTCACAGGGGGAAATAGATACTCCTTCAAAGAAGAATTGCTGTTCTAAATATGGATAAGACAAATACGAGGATGTAAACTATATATAGACACTTTATGAACTTAATAACTTAATAGGAAGCCATATTCCAGTTTGATACCAAGATAATTAAATTACTCAAGTACAAGCCATGTTACTACTTTTATAATTAAAAAAGAATTCATTATGCAATAAATAATTTTACATTATTTGCATGAAGGCAGATGTAGCTATTGTTCTAAACTATATATATATATGAAGATTATAATCATTCTGTTCTGCTCAGTTTTTGGAGTATATTTAAGTCTTCTGGCTCTCAAATTATTCTACTGGGGCTGTGCCTACATCAAGTTACACCTAATTTATTGAGCACTGCACTCAAAAAATGTCAAATATGAGATAATAAACAATTATTTGCCATCAATAAATAAATGAAATAGCAAATACTTACAAAATATAATGAAATAATAATTGGAACATATAAAATATGCTTGAACATATAAAATAATGTGAACACATAAAAGTAAGATAAAATTCCAATGAAAATTACATACAAATTGTCTATACTAACAAGAACAATATTTCATTTGAAGGATTCCTTTTACAGAATAAGAGCTGATTTTTTTGTTCATAATTTTTGACAGGGCGTAATATTTCATAATCCAATCCACTTGATTAACAGTACAATAATAAATCTTTATTACTGAACTGGATATAAATGTTTGGATGGGAAAAACAACAGAAAAGGTACATTTTAAATAGAATAAAATGTTAACATTTGAATAGTTTTATTTCTGCTTTCACACTGACTTTATTCCTTTACAATGTCTTTGTAAGACACTCTAAATGTGAGAACACATACCATTTTCATGGTTAACATAAATCACTTTGTAAGTAATCATAGAAGACACATTCTGTGAGAATGGCTATCATTTTGTGAGCAAATCTCAAGGTATGCAGGTAAAGTCTGGTCACAAGACAGTCTATTGCCATAAAGGATGCCATTATGGAAAGGACCCCTTAGCAAATGTTCTGTATAACATATATACAGAGCATACTACAAACCCTATTCTCAATAAATACTATAGTAAGGTAGTGAGTGGTGTTAGTAAGAGATGGAAGAAAATCTCTGTACAATATACTGTATATCTGTAGTGCTAAGTATAATATTTTAATGCATTTTAATTTGTTCATATTACAGTATTTTCAGTTTTCATCTTAGTCATAAAAGGAATCCAGATTTTGAGTATTATTGAAGCTGCAATCCTATACCCACATAGGAGGAAGCCCCATTAAACATTATGGCATTTACTTTGGAGCAAAGAGCATAAGACACTGCTATGATTATACTGATTAAAACAAAGGAATGAGTAATTATATTGGGTGCTATAAATTTCTTTACAAATTTTCATTAAATACCTGGTATTTTTAATCAAAAAATGTAAATAAAGCCAATTCTAGAAAATAAAAAGTAGTGTAAAACACTGAAATATTTTTACATTGAAGGGTAGGGGTATAGCTTAATAACACCAATAAATAAAATAAATCATACATTGCAACTACAATACAAGATGTGTTAAGAGTATCCCTGACTTGCAGCTGAATAAATAAAACCAGATATATCTTGATAATATACTTACACCACAAATGTGAATAAGTAACTTTTTAGTATATAGGTGTTACTGAAAAATTAATTCACCTCACAGGTTATAAGACTAACTGTGAAATATATTAATTTTTGTTTCTGGAGGTAACAATAATTGTATGGAATTCTTTTAAAAAAAACATTTCCTGAAATGCTACAAATAAAATATCTACCACACAGCCTAGGTGCCTTCCATTTTTAACTATAATTGGTCAGACTTTACAAGTTTTACCAATTTATTTTTCATTCTACCATCATTGGTGCTTAAAAGGTTAAGACTTTATTTGTGAAAACATATTTATTTGTGGAAATCATGTTGTCTACAGCTTCATAAATCTTCCTTAAGATCCTTTTCAATTACCATCCATTTCTCCTTTAAAAAGGGACAAAAAAATAGGGGAGTGGAAACAGGTCAGGGCAGTCTGTGACAATGACAGTGTGATGGGCTTGGAACCCCTGTGGTGTTTCCATCTGCTATCATTAAGGTGACTATTCAGACATGAAAAAATCCCTCTTGCTGTGCTGACAGGCAGACATCAAGAACTATGACAAGGCATTAAAACAGAAATTCAGAGACAGATGTCATATTCTACAAACAATACTGTCTCAAACAAGGCTTCTGAATTTTTTTTTGGGGGGGGGAATTTACAATAAAAATAAAAGGGATTTTACTTGGAGGTTATCAAACTTCTCTTTACAGCAGTTTGACAACACAAAGATTGCTGACAGTCATAGAGCTAAACACTTTGCTCCTACCTGTAATCTTCACCATAAGAAACCCAAATTTTTTGCTCATTCTGCAATAAAAGTGGGTTTTTAATTTCTTGTCCAGTCTCGTCAAAAAGCCGGGTAGGGAAATGACTGAGGCCTGATGGTTTGAAATCTGCTGAATGTTGGAGCCTTTGGTGAATCATGTGTTGTACCTGGCAATGGAAGATATAAAACTAAAATGGGAACATCTGTAATAAATTGTTTGTACTCCATAACCCATGATGTCCAAACAAACGATAATTAAATTCATACAGAATGTTAAAAGAAGTGTGAAATGACTGCAATGTTTATCTCAGTGTAAAGTAACAAAATGAGCGCAGCCTTTTAACCAGCAGGGGGTGCAACAGGATTATGGTTGAGCTCTGACCCCTTGGCACACAAACTGAAAGCAGATGTGACAGTTGTACAGAACAAGCAGTTAGCTTCTACATACTGCCACAGCTTTCTTGATAAAGATTATGTTTTCCCAGTCTACATTTGGAGCTACATTTTGTTACTGTTTTTAACTGAGCTTGTTGAGGTTTGACAATTACTGTGCTCTCCTCCATCCTCCTGCCAAACCATATATGAACAAGAATAATACAAGACTCATTTAATAGTTTCAGCACTGTAAAATATATATACAGAGACATGGCAGAAAATATATACTGAGGCATGGCTGAAGCCCTTTACCACACTTCTCAGATAAAATAATGTTAGCTTAATTCAATGGACTATTTAAACAAAGTATATTTTGTGAGACAGTTTAAAAATGTAAATGTACTACCTTCAAGTCAATTCCAACTTATGGTGATGCTATGAAAGGGGTTTTCATGGTAAGTGGTATTCAGACGGGGTTTACCATTGCCTTCCTCTAAGGCTGAGAGGCAGTGACTGGCCCAAGGTCACCCAGTGAGCTTCATGGCTGTATGGGGATTCAAACCCTGGTCTCCCAGGTCCTAGTCCAACACACTAACCACTACGCCACACTAACTCTCCCAATCTAATTTTATTTTATTTTTAAATAGCCTTCAAAAAAACACATTCTCCTTTTAAATAACTTTTGGAAATCATGGTACAGCAAATGGTACTACAAGGCACATTCTGGGATCAATTTTCCATTGCATAGTATTGTAATGATGGCTCTAAAGATAGTCACTTCATCCCACTTGCTCCTTCTCTTTGTCACTCTTCTGTGAGTGCAGAAAGCTCTTTCCAGCATAATGGTTCCTACTTTTTCTCCTTTGCCTGATTCTGCAACTGAGCATATCATGGAGGCCTTGGATACATGACCGTATTATGACAATATTTATAAAACCGGTGGTACACCCGCAGTATTATTAACTCCTGATGAAAGCATAAACATGACAAAGCACTACAGTAAAAGTATCTGTAGTTGAAACTGCATCAGTGCCAGAGAAAGAATTTCAATAATCAGAAGTGCTCATAGCAGTCAAGGAGACATCAAACTCTAAACAACAAATATGATTCCGTATCTAGTATTAATCCCTTTCAGAATATCTGCTGTCACTATCTATGGCTATCACCTAAGGCATACCAGCAGTGATAATCATTTTACTGTGTCAGTATAGTTATAAACCTCCAGATTTACTCCTGTAGAAGCATGAAAAGAAAATATCAGTGGTGGCATTTGGATGAAGTAGCATATTGGCTGAAAGCATGATCTGGGATGTTCCTCATTCTTATCTGAACTCAGCTGCTAAATTATCTCAGGCAAGCCACTATTCTTGCAGTTTTAGCTCCCCTCCAGCTGCAATATGGAGATAATAATACTAATCTGCCTTGCAGGATTATTCTAATAATTACTGAGTGAATGGGTGAAATCCGGTGGTGTTCATGTGCAAGTAGAAAGCATTCCCACTTGTGCAAGAGGACTTCCCCTTCCAGCTCCCCATACATTCTTCAAATCTGCCCCAGAGTGCTGGGGAAACTCCAAAATAAACCACCAAAATTATAACTTCCTCTGATAAAGTTTTATATTATTTAACTCTATATATTTTACATCATTAAAATCAATGCATAAATACACTTGGGAAAATATGAAGTATATCTTAACTTACCCTCTCCAGAACAGCACTGGGTTGATTCCCACAATTGTTTTCAATCTCTTTTCTGCTGATGTAAACAAGAGTCTCCCCAGTGTCCTTGCCATTTTCATACACCTTAAAAACAAACAATAATTAAATAAATGTGGTGCAATATATAGTTCATTCCTAACATCATGCTTCACATTATTCAGAATACTCAGCATTTACTTGAAAAAAATTATCAAAATGGAGAGGTATTGAGCCATCAGCTGTTTTTCACTGTAAAGTGCATTAGTGACATGATCACTTGAAAAGTAGTTCAAGTCTGGTGCAGATAAAAGTCATTCAAAAAGTCATATTGGATACTTATAGAAAAATCTCTTTATTATATATTTATAATTTTGGACTACTCAAAGTTTGGACTACAAATACATGGAAAGATTACTTGTCTGAAGAAAGCTTACAGAAATATTATTTATGTAAACGTTTATCCTGGAAATAATTTAGGAACATTTTAAATTCTAGCCATGTTCTACATATAAAACAATACTGAGCAGAAAAGAAGTACTCAGAGACTTGAAACACCTGCCCCAGTGCATGTGCAATTAGTGAACCACGCAAGTATATGGTGTGTGTGTGGCTGGGTACATCCATCTGCTGCCGCCACTGTGTTAACATAATTACTAAAATACACTGTCTTCACTGTTTTCTTGAGTACCACAGAAGGGTGTGACTCAGCATGGAAGAACAGTGGTTATCACAGCCAAACTGGTGGTAAGGAGGGCTAAGCTTCCTCAGTAACTTGGCCAGCTGCACCTGATGAGCCCTGAGCCTTGCTGGTAGATTGCATGCTAGGGTTATCAGTGAAGAGTGTTGATCAAGGAAAAGATTATTCCAGTGTTGAGCATGACTCCTGGGGGCTAGAGAGACTGAGTGGAAGAGAGGTTGCTCTTTGCCTTGTTGATTAAGAAGCCATGTCTTTGAAACAAGTCTATTGTACATGCTGTGTTATGAATGGCACTAATTCAGGTCAGGGATTGCATCAGAAGATCATCTAGATAAGGATATATTGAAACATCCTGAGATCTGAGGAGGGCTATGGGAGCCACTAGGACCTTCGTGAAGACTCAAGAGGCAGAGTTCAACCCAAATGGAAGCATATGGAACTCAAATTGGTCCTTCCCAAAGCCTCTGCCTGCTAATCATGTTGGTCCACGGGCTATTCATCTGTTGGTGACATCAGGAGAGCTTTAGAAGAGAGAGGCTATGGGAGGATCTATCTTGGGAATGGTCCCTTGGACCCACTTGAAGGGTGATTTTCACAGGTATGCCTGCCATCAGATGGGGTAGTACTGCCATCTAGCGTCCAAAGGCAAGAATGCACTAGAGTTAAAACCTGGGGCTCGAGCCCCTCCCACTCCAGTCTTCATGATGACGAGTCCAAAGTGGTAAATCTGAAAGTAACCAAAGGGCAAAAGCCCCAGCAGCAAAGAAAATATACATAGCAAATATCATAGAACATGCAACATTTATTATTTCAATTTATTATTTCAATTTATATACCGCCCTTAGCAGAATAGCTCTCAGGGCGGTGAACAAACAAAATAAAATACAATATATCATAATAAAAATCATAAAAACATATACAAACAAACAACAAAAAAACACTACAAAAACACAATACGACAAAAATTAAAAATACGGATTAAAAGATTAAAATGGTTAAGAAAATTAAAATGCCTGGGAGCATAAAAAGATCTTTACCTGGCGCCGAAAAGATAAAAGTGTAGGCGCCAGGCGTACCTCTTCGGGGAGGCTGTTCCACAACTCAGGGGCCACCACAGAAAAGGCCCTAGATCTAGTAACCACCCTCCGGGCTTCCCGATGGGTTGGTACCCGGAGGAGGGCCTTAGATTCTGAACGAAGTGAACGGGTAGGTTCGTATTGAGAGAGGCGTTCCACAAGGTATTGAGGTCCCACGCCGTGTAAGGCTTTATAGGTAAGAACCAGCACCTTGAATCTCGCCCGGAAGCAAATAGGAAGCCAGTGCAGACGCGCCAAGACAGGTGTTATATGCGAAGACCGACTGGTCCTCGTCAGTAGTCTGGCAGCTGCGTTCTGCACCAGCTGAAGCTTTCGAATTGTCTTCAGGGGCAGCCCTACGTAGAGCGCATTACAGTAATCCAATCTTGAAGTTACCAGAGCGTGAACAACGGAGGCGAGGTCGTCCCTGTCCAGATAGGGGCGTAGTTGGGCTACCAGACGAAGATGGTAAAACGCATTCCGTGCCACCGAGGCCACTTGGGCCTCGAGAGACAGGGAAGAGTCGAGAAGAACCCCCAAACTATGTACCTGTTCCTTCAGGGGGAGTGTAACCCCATCCAGAACAGGGTTAACATCCACCATCTGAGTGGGGAAGGCATTCACCAACAATGTCTCGGTCTTGTCTGGATTGAGTCTCAGTTTATTAGCTCTCATCCAGTCCATTATCGCGGTCAGGCAACGGTTCAGCACATCAACAGACTCACCTGAAGAAGATGAAAAGGAGAAATAGAGCTGCGTGTCATCAGCATACTGATGGCAACGCACTCCAAAACTCCTGATGACTGCACCCAGCGGCTGCATGTAGATGTTGAAAAGCATGGGGGACAAAACCGACCCCTGAGGGACTCTGCAATGGAGAGTCCATGGTGTCGAGTGATGTTCCCCAAGCACTACCTTCTGGTGACGGTCCGCGAAGTAGGAGCGGAACCACTGCCAAGCAGTGCCCCCGACACCCAACTCCGCGAGTCTCCTCAGAAGGATACCATGGTCGATGGTATCAAACGCCGCTGAGAGATCAAGGAGAATCAACAGAGTCACACTCCCGCTGTCCCTCTCCCGACACAGGTCATCATACAGGGCGACCAAGGCTGTTTCGGTGCCAAAACCGGGCCTGAAACCGGATTGAAACGGATCTAGATAATCGGTTTCATCAAAGAGCGCCTGGAGTTGGCTGGCAACCACCCGCTCCAAAACCTTGCCCAGAAAAGGGACATTCGCCACCGGTCTATAGTTGTTTAAATTATCTGGGTCCAAGGAGGGTTTCTTTAAAAGAGGTCTCACTACTGCCTCCTTGAGGCTACCAGGGACCACTCCCTCCCTCAAGGAGGCATTAACCACCTCCTTGGCCCAACCGGTGGTTCCAGCCCTGCCAGCTTTCACTAGCCAAGATGGGCAAGGATCCAGAACAGACGTGGTCACCCGAACCATTCCAAGCACCTTGTCCACTTCCTCGAGCTGCACCGACTGAAACTCATCCAATAAAGAAAGACAAGGCTGTGCTCCGGACACTTCAATGGATTCATCTGTCACAACATCAGAGTCAAGGTCCCTGCGGATACATGCAATCTTATCTTGAAAGTGTCCAGCAATTTCATTACAGCGGGTCTCAGATGTTTCCATAGTATCGTGGGGGCCAGAGTGTAAGAGCCCTCGCACGACTTTAAAAAGCTCCGCTGGGCGGCTTAAAGATGATCTAATAGAGGCAGCAAAATAGAGCTTCTTTGCTGTCCTTACCGCTTTTGTATACAACTTATTGGTGGCACTTACCAAGGCATGATTGTATCCACTGGGAGTTTTCCTCCATCTGCACTCCAGCCTCCTCCTCTCATGTTTCACCGCTCTCAGCTCCGGGGTATACCACGGAGCTGTATGAGCTCTACAGCGAAGGGGACGCGCGGGAGCGATCATGTCAATAGCCCGGGTCATTTCTGTATTCCACAGTGCGACCAGGGCCTCGACAGGAGCACCAGTCCTATCAGCCAGAAAATCTCCCAGAGCCCTCTGAAAACCTACAGGATCCATCCGGCTCCGGGAGCGGATCAACTTAATAGATCCTCCACCTTTGCAGAGGGAAAGAGCCGCTGTAAGTCTAAATCTCAGCAAGCGGTGATCTGTCCATGACAATGGGGTAGATGAAAAACACCCCACCATCAGATCACCATCTCCATGTCCAGTGGCGAAGATCAAATCGAGAGTATGTCCCGACACATGCGTTGGGCCAGTAGAAAATTGAGACAGCCCCATTGTTGTCATGGAGGCAATGAAGTCCTGAGCTGCGCCAGATAAGACAGCCTCGGCATGGACGTTGAAATCCCCCAGTACCGAAAGTCTAGGGGACCTCAAAAGGACCTCCGAGACTATCTCTGTCAGCTCAGCTAAGGAAGCTGTTGGGCAGCAAGGTGGACGGTACACCAACAGTATTCCTAGTCTGTCTCCCTGGCCCAACACAAGGTGGAGACATTCCAAACCAGTCGCTGTCTGGACAGGGTGCTTGGTGAGAGGAAAAGAACTCCTATAGACCACAGCAACCCCCCCTCCCCGGCCCTCAGATCTACCACAGTGCTGAACCAAATACCCGGGTGGGCAAAGCTGGGAAAGAGCAACTCCTCCCTGATCAGCCACCCAGGTCTCAGTTATACATGCCAGATCGGCACCCTCCTCCATGGGTCATGGACAAGTGAGGTTTTATTATGTACCGACCTGGCATTCAAAAGCAGCACTTGGAGATCCGAGAGCTGGCTGATAGGACAACCAGCAATCCTGTGGATATGAGGAGAACCCGAACAAGGCACAGACACAATTTGTCTGGGACGAGTTCCCCTTACCTGGCCTGTTCTCCTCCTAACGCCATACCTCCCATTACCCGTCACTACGTTAATCGGGGCCCCCGAGAGCCCCCCCACAAAGGATGGAATCTTATCTCCCAGGCACATGTTAAAAATACACAAAACCACACAAACAAGCAAACATACCAATCATTCACCCCACATTAGCCCCCACACACACCCAAACAAACGTTAAAATGAGTTAATCCTCGTCAAGCAGCGATGGCAGTCTCAAGTCCCATCCAAAGGCAAGCCGCAGCAAGGACACCAGGACAGCAACACAGCCCCAAGCAGCAACAGAAGCGCCACACGCGAGCAAGAAAGCGGCGAGGTGGCAAAGATATACGCCGCAGTGATAGTG
Source organism: Rhineura floridana (assembly GCF_030035675.1). NCBI lineage: Eukaryota > Metazoa > Chordata > Lepidosauria > Squamata > Rhineuridae > Rhineura > Rhineura floridana. The sequence goes on along the minus strand of NC_084481.1, from coordinate 130,727,172 downwards.
TCCTGGGCAACGGCACAGCCCTCAGCGATGATGAAGACGCCCGCAACCAGCGGTGGCGATGGCAGCAACACAGTCCGCAACAGCGAGGTCCACCGGCAGCAACACGGCACCTCGGCGAAGATGACAATGCCCCGCGCGTAAGCGGGCAGGCAGCAGCAATGGCGGCAGCATGGACCACAGCAACGGAGTCTCCAGCAGCGATATCTCTTGAGGCCTGAATCTGTAATGGTTAGCCAGTATCAGCTGAAGCAGAAGAAGAGTAGGTTTTCCACAGAATCTCATTGATATAATCCAGCCAAGCAATGGCCGGAGTAAAGCAACGCAGCTGTCCTGTGTCGGTTCTCTTGTTGGGTGATATTAAATTGGCTTCCTCTTCCACTCAAAGTTGCTGAGTCATAGATGATAAAATATAGGCTTACAGAAAAGTTTCTCACAGATATTTTCTCACAGATATTCACCGGCAATGTTTACTTCACAGGACAGGAATAGTCCAACAGTCAAAAGGTGGATAACAAACTTATATTGTCTTATTTCTCAAATGCTATGACTGTAGTTGTCGCTATGACAACATGAGAATAGGTTTTAACTAAAGAAAATCAGACAGAGCACAAAACATATAGGTTGAACTATATACAAAATACTGAACAAATTTCCCCAGAAATCCCCCACAAGGGAGGGACGTGATGGCAGGCGTACCTGTGAAAATCACCCTTCAGGTGGGTCCAAGGGACCATTTTCCACAGGTAGCCTGCCATCAGATTGGGATGTACCAACGTAGCCCCCTAATAGGGAGGGATTCCTAGAGAGTTACAAATCAGAAATAACGTGTTGCAGGACACGTCTCCTGAAAGAGGCGTCAGCTGAAGCATAGCGATCGATCTTATAATGCTTCACAAAGGAGTTAGGGGTAGCCCATACCGCCGCCCTGCATATGTCTGTAAGAGGAGCATTAGTTAGGAAAGCCGCCGTAGTGGCAGCAGACCTGGTCGAATGAGCCGTGATATTAGACGGCACTGGCAAATTAAGTGACTGATATGCAAGAGAAATACAGGCTCGAAGCCAACAGGACAAAGTGGATTTGGACACCTTTTTTCCCAAAGATCTCGGATGGAAGGATACAAATAATGCGTCTGTCTGTCGAATGTCCTGGGTGCGAGAGAGATAAACTTTGAGCGCTCTCCTAACATCCAGCGAATGCCAGGCCTTTTCGAGGGGATGGACCGGCTTTGGACAAAAGGATGGAAGTACAATGTCCTGGCTACTGTGGAAGATTGAGTTGACCTTAGGACAGAACGATGGATCCAGCCTCAGGACTACAGAGTCCTTATGGAATACGCAGAGATGACGGGCCGATGACAAGGCCTGTAACTCCGAAATCCGCCTCGCGGAAGTGATAGCCACGAGGAAAAGGACTTTAAAAGACAACAGTCTTAGAGGCACTGAGGCAAGAGGCTCAAATGGAGGTCGCTGTAATGCCTGCAAAACTTTGGAGAGGTTCCAGGATGGAAAATGGTGATGTACAGCTGGAGAGAGGTGGGTAGCTCCTCTTAAGAAGCGTTTGATGAGCGGGTGAGTGCCCAGGGGTGCTGCCGATGAAGAGACAGACAGAATTGACGAGATGGTGGAGGCCTGTCTACGCAGGGTGTTCGGTCTGAGTCCCATTGTCATGCCTCTGTATAGGAACTGTAGAACGTGCTGTACAGTGGCTTGGGGTGCTGAAAAACCTTTGGAAGTGCACCAGCTGGAAAAAGCACGCCAAGTACTCTGATAGATTCGAGTAGTTGACGGTAGCCTTGACGCTAAAATAGTGTGTATGACCCCTTGAGAAAGACCAGCAGTATTCAACTGTGTCCGCTCAAAAGCCAGGCTGTCAGGCTGAGCCAGTTCGGGTCCGGATGCCAAACTGGACCTTGGGAGAGAAGATCCGGCCTGATTGGGAGGGTCCAAGGATCCGCCATTGACATCGAGAGGAGGTCCGAGAACCAGGGTCTGCGAGGCCAATAAGGTGCTATGAGTAAAATCCGTGTCCGTTCAAGTCGGAGTTTTGTCAATGTCCTGCCTATAAGGGATATAGGCGGGAAGGCATACAGGAGCCCGTCTGGCCATGGTGTCGTCAGAGCATCCACTGCTTCCGCCGTTGGCTCTAGGTACCTTGAGAAGTAACGAGGCAGTTGGCAGTTGTGGCTGGAGGCGAAGAGATCCAGCGAGAGAGGGCCGAACCGCCGCTGGAGAAGGGAGAACACAGCCGGATGAAGCTTCCATTCTCCCGGATGGACCTTTTGCCTGCTGAGCCAATCGGCCGTAACGTTTAGAGTTCTGCTGAGGTGTTCTGCTCGAAATGACAGGAGGTGGAACTCGGCCCAGTCGAAGATTCGTGTCGTTTCCTTCTGCAGAGCCCTGGACCTTGTGCCCCCCTGTCTGTTGATGTGAGATTTCACGCAAACATTGTCCGTCCAAATGAGGACATGTTGTAGAGCGAATAGTGGCTGGAAGTGTCTCAGAGCAAGATGAGCAGCTCTGAGCTCCAGCCAGTTGATGTGACTTAGGTCCTGGGTTGACCACACGCCTTGGACAAAGGTGGAGTTGCAATGGGCTCCCCAGCCGGACAGACTGGCATCCGTGGTGATTAGGACTCTGGTTGGGTCCCGAAATGGTGTCCCCTTGGTGAGGGAAGTTGTGGATACCCACCAGCGGAATGATTGCTTCAGAGATTGGCCCAGCGGAATTACGCGATGGTTGGACCTGGAAATGTCCGCTTGAAAAGGTAGGAGAGCCCATTGTAAAGGTCTGGAATGATGTCGGGCCCACGGAACGATGTGGATGGAGGAGATCATTGCCCCGAGAAACTGGCCCAGAAACATGACATCTGCTGTGGGGCGATGTAGAAGTAAGGTTGCCATGGCTGTGATGGAAGCAATACGGTCTGGGGACAGAAAGAACATGGCTAGGGATGTGTCCAGTATTGCTCCTAAGTGCTGGAGGCGCTGAGTTGGTTGTAGATGGCTTTTTTCGGCATTGATCAGCCAGCCGTGAGAATGTAGTGCCTCTAGGGTGAACTGGATCTGCCTGTTGGCCAAGTCCCGGGAGCCTGCTCGGAGGAGGAGGTCGTCGAGATAAGCATAAATATGGACCCCCTGGAGGCGGAGATACACCAGCATGGTGGCCATCACTTTGGTGAAGACTCGGGGGGCCGAGGAGAGGCCGAATGGAAGGGCCCAGTATTGAAAATGGAGGTGGCCTAGTGCAAATCTCAGGAACCGTCTGTGACCCGGGCAAATTGGGATGTGTAAGTAAGCGTCCTTCAGGTCGATGGATGCGATAAAGTCCCCTTGTTGTAGAGCCTCTACAATAGACACCAGAGATTCCATCTTGAAGTGGCGGTATTTGACAAAGCGGTTGAGGCCCTTGAGGTCTAAGACCGCCCTCCATGAGGAGTCTCGCTTGGGAACCGTAAAGAGGACGGAGTACATGCCTTGTAGCCGTTCGGATGGAGGAACAGGCTCTATAGCGGCTATCTCTAGTAGATGTCGTAGGGCGTCCTGGATGACCTTTTTGCGTGCCCTGGAGATGGGGGAGATGCAAAATTTGTCCGGTGGTGTCTGCCAAAATTCTATATTGTAGCCCTGGGTGAAGAGAAGTCTGACCCAGGAGATGTTTGTCAAGTTTAGCCAGATGCTGGAGAAGAAGGAGAGTCTGCCTCCAATGGGGATGGAGTCAGAACTGCCTGCGCTGACGTGTTCCTCTGCCATATGCCTGCCTGCTCTGGTATTGGCCCCTGTATTGTGAGCGTTGTCTGGGCCAGGGTGCCTTGGAGGGACGGAAATTTGTAGGCCTGGTATCCCGTCCTCGTCCACCAGGTCGTCCTCTCCGAAAGGGTTGGAAGGAACGGTAAGAAGTAAACCGTCGCACGGGTCTGCGGTCATCTCTTTTGGCCATAGCTAGTGCAGGTTTACGATTGTCCTTAGGGTCAACAAGGACTGCTTTGAGTGCGTCCTCGCCGAAGAGCATAGATCCCGAGTATGGAGCTAAGGATAAGTTGGTTCTGGCAATCGAATCGGCATCCCAATGTTGGAGCCATAGGGTACAACAAGCTACAATTTCGGCCGCAAGGGCGCGTGCACCATGATGGGAAGCGTCTAACGTGGCGTCGGCCACAAAGGCAACAGCCTTGTGTATCTTGAGGATACATTTCCTTAGTTTGGCGGGATCCGGGTTGGGGTCGTCAAGGAGATCCTCTAACCACATCATGGAAGCCCGTGAGAAGATAGAGGCGGTAGAAGAGGCCCGGATGGAGTGAGCGGAAGCCTCATGGATCTTACGGAAGACAAAGTCAAGCCTCCTCTCATAGGGGTCCTTGAACAGTGATTCGCCTTCCTTTGGGAGGAGAGACCGGGATACAAGATTGGAAATAGGTTGGTCCACCCCCGGGACGTTCAGAAAGGACATGAATTCCGGGTCAAGGGTATAGAGCTTGTTGGCTAAGGATGAGGAACGACGTGGACGAAGGGGGCGGGCCCATTCTTCTCTGGTCAGTTTTTTAATGGGGTCTGGTACGGGAATGAAGTGCTGCACTGATCTGGGGGACTTGAGAACTCTGGCACCCTTGACAGGAGGGACAACCGGTTGTACAAGTTCTGGTTGAATGCCAAGAGTGTCCATGACTCTACGTGACAGATGAGAGAAATCTGCCGGGTCAAATAGGCGATAGGAGATCTCCTCCTCCTGGTCAGATTCCCCACTCCATTCATCCAGGTCAGTCTGAAAAACGTTCATGTAGTCATCAATCTGAGATTGCTCTACGTCCAGTCTACCCCTGACCACCTCATATGGGTTAGGAGAGGGTAGCGGAGCATCAGTATTGTCACCAGGGTGTCTCGCAGAGCTGGGCTGTCGCGAGGTTCCGGGCTGAGAAGACAAATGTAGAGAAGGCTGGGGTTGGGATAGGCACCCCAGCAGCTCTTGTAGTTGTTGCAGGAAGACAGGGGTCAACTGTATCCCTGGGAGAGTGGAAGACGGTAGCGCCTGTTCCTGAGGAGGAATTTGAGGCTGCCCAGGCGGAGTTTGAGGAGCTTGACTGGGGAATCCTTCAAACTCTTCCTCTGATGACTCAGAAGGAGACTGGAAAAGTGCAGGAACGGCTGCATGGCGAGGTTTCTCTGGAAGTGAGGGTGATACGTAGCGTGCCTTCTTGGGCGCCCGGCGACCAGACAGGTGTTTAGTCTTTGCTTTTGCCTTGGCGTGTTTATGTTTAGCTGGCTGGCGTGGTGATGGACGGCCTGCTTCAGGGGATATTGTCACCTCAGGGTTCAAATCCGCCATGTCAATCTCTGAATGAACGCCCACAATGGGGAAGGAGCGGTAACAGAGCTAAGGTAGAAATAGTATAGGACAGACTAGAGACAGTATGACAGGAGTAAGTACGCCCGGCACGAGGAAAATAACGACTCAGGTAAGATTGGCGCCAAGCTAAGTACACGCACACAATGGGGAAGGTGCGAGACCGCTAGTTACGCTGCCACTTTGGCCACGAGCAAAGTCCACACACACAATGGGGAAGGTGCGAGACCGCTAGTTACACTGCCAACTTGGCCATGAGCTAAGTACACGCACACAATGGGGAAGGTGCGAGACCGCTAGTTACACTGCCAGAAAAGATAAGCCTTATTTAACAATCGCAGTGTGGCCAGGGCTAGATACACGCACTCAATGGGGAAGGTGCGGTACCGCCAAGGTGCACAGACTAATAATGCACCGCCGAAGGTGGAGCATAAGTCAATTGGATGTGCACCTACAAATATACACACACACAATGGGGAAGGTGTGGTATAACTGGGCTACTGGAGGTGCACCTACAAATATACACACACACAATGGGGAAGGTGTGGTATAACAGGGCTACTGGAGGTGCACCTACAAATATACACACACACAATGGGGAAGGTGTGGTATAACAGGGCTACTTGATGTATCTGAAGGAAATACTGATTAGGTGAATATAAGTTTGTTAACAGGAGACTACACAAGTCCCACAACAGGGCTACTTGATGTGTCTGAGGGAAATACTGATTAGGTGAATATATTAGGTGAGTATATGTTTGTTAACAGGAGACTACACAAGTCCCACAAGTGAGAAAAGTATTAGGAAAGAAAAAAGCGGCAAAAAACAAAACAAAATGGCGGCCGCAATATCGGAGCCTCTCACTAAGGCCCTAGAAGGGTTTGAAAACGTCCGGGAGCCAGCTGGAAGGATATGCCACCGGAGGGTGCCAAAAAACAGGCGAGAGAGGCGATATCAGTAAGCCTAATTAAGCCCAAGCCGGGCTGAATGAACAGCCGGGCTGAGGGGCCTCTGTAAAAGAATTGAATAAATAATTAACAATGGCGGCCGCGATATCGGGGTTGGCGGGAAAACGGGAGCGCCACAAGAGGCTTCAGTAATCCCTGAGGGAGGAAACGGGTGGGGTGTCTACGAGGGAGCTACCGCCGCAAGCTTCCCTATGTAGAGGCTGAATTACAGACGGAAATAAGGAGGGGGGAGACCGCAGCCGCGGAGCCCCCGCTAGACGATAAAACAGCAACCGCTGCTGTTGGAACCTCAGAAGACTGAATTACAAATGGAAAAAATGAGGGAGGGGACCGCAGCCGCGGAGCCCCTGCAAAAAAGAGAGAGCAGCAGCCGCTGCTGTTGGAGCCTCAGAAGGCTGAATAACAAACGGAAAAAAGGGAGGGGGGACTGCAGCCGTGGAGCCCCCGCTAAACAGGAAAGCAGCAGCTGCTGCTGGTGGAGCCTCAGGGGAAACCCCGAAGAAATAAAGAGGTAAAGCGATAAGTTGAAGAGTTGAAAATAAAGACTTAGCTACGCTCTGTCTAAATTCCGATCTGCCTCGGACGGAGGCAAGAATGAAGACTAGAGTGGAAGGGGCTCGAGCCCCAGGTTTTAACTCTAGTGCATTCTTGCCTTCGGATGCTAGATGGCAGTACTACCCAATCTGATGGCAGGCTACCTGTGGAAAATCAATGTGTCCTACATGACAACATCTTATAAATAATAGAACTTATCACAGTAATGATGAAAGGCCTTGGACTTTGCTGGTTTCTCCCATTTCTTAAAAATTATGTCTTAATCGCTGACTGGTATGGGCATGGCCAGTACCAGAGACAGAGTGGAGGGGGAAAACTCTGCTGATTCTCTCAACATGGCCTTACATTTTGGTACCTGCAGCTCAACCTCCTATTTAGCTAGTCCCATAGAGTCCAGAGCCCTGTTAACGAGCATGTTAAAGGAATTATGATGGAAAAAAGATGTCATCATTACACACAAGATTTCCCTTGATTGGAAAGCTCCCCTTCCACCCTAATGTCAAGGTCTGACCCTCTTCAAGATAGTGATCCAGAGTTGTGAGGGGATTTGGAAAAGTTCATGGTCAATGCACCAGAGGTGCATGTAGCAGATGTGTCCTTGAGAAATCATTGTCCCTGTTCTGGCCCTTTGGGGATAGTTCCCACCTCAAGACTCTATCTCCACTTCTCTTCTGTGATCATGGCTGTGGTAGGATGGAGAGCAATAATTGTGCCTATGTGAAGAGAAGGAAGGCTGCCTGCCACCCTAGGAGCTGGATCTAAAGCAGAACCTGTATTGTCTGCTGTGTGGTGAAATGAACGTAGAACTGGTGATGACTAGCACTGCGAGAATGGCTCCCTGAGAAAAGAATGTCTGTTTTTAGGGATTTTCTTGTGCCTCCTAGACTTCCTCTTGATGGCTGTTGTGAGAGGAGTTGCCAGGAAAGGGGGAAAGGGAGTCCAGGGCCAAAGAAAAAGACTGTGTTTTTTCTCTTTGTCTTGTCTGTGTTAGTGCCAGGTCCCTACTGGGATCTCCACTCCTTGTCCAGGGCCCAGGGAACTCATAGCTGCTGTTGACTGGGTTTCAAGGGATGTGGCCATAATGCTGTGTGTGGACCAGTGAAATCGATCCAGCAGAGAGGACACATTGATTCTGAGGGTTGAAGATGTTTTACGTCACCTAATGTCTGCCCCTGTCTAGAAGACAATCTGTGCTGTCTGTGGATGCTATGGTTCTTTGTTGCTTGTCAGAGCCCACAAGTGGCAAGAGGGACAACCAGCAGATCATTATCGACTGCTTTCCCTCAGGCACACCAAAGCTGAAGTAAAAGTGTGGGCATTTCGCACATTGATTTTATTCATTTAATAAAATTTATATACTGCTTGATTGTAGAAAACCTCTAAGTGGTTTACAAAGAACATTCATGATCCATTGTTCCTACGTGTGCCATAGGGACGGACAACAGCATAAAGAACAAAGGGCTTTGATCCTTACTGAAACCACTGCTCAACGCAGCTTGACTCACTGTTATTTTTTCATTTGTATGAGGGAGTCTTGCAAACTGCGGGAACCCCCACTGGAGTCTGCCTGACTCCTTGATACAGAATTACAAACTGCAGAGGAAGGAGCAGTCCAGCCTCCCAGGAAGTTTTGTGACCGGAGACTGCCTCCAAGCCCCAGAGCTGGGGTCTTCCTCAAGTTAGCTGGGCTCCTCACACACAGGAGGAAAGCAAAATACCTCTTTCAAGAAGGCATCTGCTACCTGCAGTTTTTGTACATATTTGTAAATACAATACACACATACACACTGCATAATTAATTGGGGAGCATCTTTTTAATAATTCAAAAGGTCTTTACCCAATCAATCAACTAAACATTGCATTCATAGAAATTACCCATTTATAGAGAGAGCATAATGTATGCATAAGTATACGTTATATAAGGGGCCAGTGTATATAATATCAGTATGGTAAATAGCCACTTGACTGGTCACCTGTGGTAAGAGTTGATGCTGTGTGGCCAGGCAGGGAGTCTATTTACAAATCATTGCACTCAGAACACAGATTGCTAATACATATAGCTATGTGTGTGCACATGGACTAGTAAAAAAAAAGTGGGCTAGTAAAAATGTTGTAGGCTGGTTACTTTTGTATATCTATTTGCCAGGCTCTGTTATATAAAAAAATTGAAGAACTAAATAATTCTTATTAGTTGAATCTATTCAACTGGAATGACATACTACTGACATGGGTTAGAAATGAATTTCAGATCTTATTGTGTATATACTTAGGAAACTTTCTGTGTTCCACTATGCACTGCACTGCATGACTACCAGTTAATTAAAGAGCATAAACAGAAAACAGGTGCCACGTGGTGCAGCACTTTTTACGATCACATAGCTTCTCCCATCTTGCAAACTGTGCATAGCTGTTATTCTGTACATTTTCTATGACGTTTTCTATGATAATTGACTGAAGAAGCAACAAGGAGTAGCATCCCTAGAGATTAACTTATTTTAGTTAAAGAAACCTGCATCCACCATATATGGCACTTATATAACAGCTTTACTTATAAACAACTATAATAAAAAGTTTATATTTTAAAACTTATGTAACTTATAAATAATTAGCATAAAATTTATCAATTCTGCTCTTCAGGAATTGCCAGGTTTTCAGTGTGGACCTGTGGGAAGGCACAAATAAGAAAGTGGAAATATTCATCATGTGACTATTTATTTATTTGTATGCTCTGAAGCTAGAAAGAAGCCTATCTTTGGGGCAAACCCATACAACAGGAAAGTATCAAACCAGCCAACCTAAATAATATCCACTCCTATCTAGAAGTATGGAAACATCTAATATTTGTGACCATACTTTTGTCAGACATCTTAAGTCCATTATCACGGACTTTTGTCAGACTTGCGATTACAAGAAGAGCAATGTTGCTATTACTTCTGCTGTTTCTACAATGTTTGAAAATGGTCAGACACAGCATCTCTGTGAAAAAAAGCAACTCTCTTCTAGACCAACATCCAGCTGCCAACCTCAGAAAAACCAGTGACAAGAAACAAGGGCCACATTAGTTCCTCCACCACTCCTAAACAAACTGTTAAAAGTTCTGTTAAATCTCACAGTAGGTGTTACACCAAGAGCCACTGAGCAGTACCTATTTCCTATATTACAGCCAAAACAATTTCCCACCCAAGTGCAGAGAAGCGGAGAGAGACATAATAACGCAAAAATAGAGGGGAATGACAGTACTCAAGCTGAAGTGATGCATTGCTTTTTCTTTTGTATCAGTCCTGAACTTCCTTAAAAAAAGGCACTGCAAAATTAAATGAGCAGGGCCTATGCAACATTTCTATTTGCTGCTTTAACCTCTATGCAGGAATTATCCTCTCTCATCTGTGGTCAGAGCAACTGCATATTGTTAAAGGAGCTCTCCTTTGAAAACAAAATATAAAGCATACTTTTGACTGCAGCCCAGTGACATTAACAGGGCCTATGTCCAAATAAGTAAGTTTAGGGTTATGACTCCAGTCTAGCATTATTTTTAACAGTGATTGAGCACAAGAAGCATAGCAAGCAGTGTACTTAACAAAGCTTTCTTCTATCTTCTATCATTACAAGCCTAAATAACTACATATAAAAGATCCTGAGATCAAACTTATTTACCTAAAATGTACCGTATATTCCGGCGTATAAGATGACTGGGCGTATAAGACGACCCCCAACTTTTCCAGTTAAAATATAGAGTTTGGGATATACTCGCCGTATAAGACTACCCCTGCTTATGACATGCAGGTACTTAGCAGGAAAACTGTCACTTATAAACATAAGGCTGTTTGTCATCAAACATGTAAACATAAAACAGTGCAAGTGGATTAAACTTTTCCAAATTCACTCTAAAGCTGAAAGGAAGGATAAGACAATAAATCCATGTGAGCTGCCATGCTGTTTGTTTTCTAAGCTGACAACCAAACTGGAACTGATGATGATAGGAGGAAGATAACAAACAATAGAGAGAGAGCAAGTGCCGGGCAAGTCCCTGGCGAGTTAGCAACACCCATCATAACTGCAAGCTACGGTATTTTTACAGGTTTTGCTGTAAAATGGCGGCCGTATGTTAGCAAACTGGGGGAAGTGCTGCCCAGCGCAGTCTCGCAGTGGGAGCTGCGGGGCCGATAGTCGCACTGGCGGCTGTAAAAAGCCTAAACAAGGGACGGCCGGGAGAAAACTATGACGGGAAAGTCAGCAGGAGGCAAGCCGCTGCCGCCGTCGGGTGCAGAGCTCTCCGTGGTGAGATTAAAGTCACGGAGAAAAACTCGTTAATGGGAGAGAGAGAGAGAGAGCCGCAGTAGCAGGCTCCCGTGAGGCAGTACCCAGGCAGGCTAAAATTAGATGGCGGGGGAAAGGCAGGGAGCCGCAGCCGCAAGCTCCCGCCTGGGAGAGAACCGCAGCCGCGGTCTCTCCAAGGGCTCCACAGAGCGCGGCTCGAGGCAGCCCAGCGCAGGAAAACCACTGCGGGAGAGTCAGAGCTGGGAGCTCCCGATGGATGCGACAGATCCCAGGGGGAAAGGCTCGAAAACGGCCAAAAACGTAGAGAACCGCAGCCGCGGTCTCTGTAGGGGCCGTAAGACAAACAACAGGGAGCAGACGTCCGAAAGGAAATAAACTCAAAGGAGTGGTTAAACAAATGAGTAGTTAAACACAAGACCAGGGAAGGAAGGACTTGGGAGACACACAAGTAACACTAGGTCCGTACCCAGTCAGAACAAATATACAAACAAACACGAAAAAAACTTAGCTAAATGCTACGCTATAGAAATTCCAATCTTGTTCGTACAAAGGCAAGAATGAACTGGAGAGTGGGAGGGGCCTGACGCCCCTAGACTTCAAAAAACATTCTTGCCTTTGCACGATAGGTGGAGCTACAACCCCACCATATGCGGCGACCACAGATTCTCCAGTCCGGCTCGGAAGTTTCAGCACCCGCCCTATAAGACGACACCCGGCGTATAAGACGACCCCCGACTTTTGAGAATATTTTCCTGGGTTAAAAAGTCATCTTATACGCCGGAATATACGGTAGATAATAATTTCTTGTTCTAAATATTTTGATCTCTCCCTGCAACAGATGTAGCACTCAAATTAGGAGACAGACGCTGATTAAAGTGTTCTTCTAGAGGGCCATATAAAATACTTACATGCAATCCTAACCATGTTTACTCAAAACTAAGTCCCACTGTGCTCAGTAGGGTTTATTTGCAGCCTCAAGCACTGAACAGGTCAATTCAGATACCACTTTAGCAACCCCTCAAACTATGGTTTGAAGGTTGGAGAAGGTTCAGTGTGCTCACACAGTCCCAACTCCCCCTCTAGCATACTGATTTTCTCCTCCCTTTCCTAGTTTGCCTGGCCATAGTTTATTATGAGGTCTGAACAAGGTGAACTATGGTTAATGCTAACAAGGATTTCCCTAAAACCATGGATTCAATTATATGCTCATTTCAAATGTCTGGTGGGAAGTGGGAAATATGAACATAAGCTCACAGAATCTTGTCAGACCTATACATGAGGACTGGGAACCCGACGTCCCTCCAGATATTGTTGAACCACAATTTCCATCATCCTGGCCATTGTCCATACTGGCCAGAGCTGATGGTTTAGCCTTGCTCTAAACCATGATTTGGAGGATCAGTAACATGACTTCTGAACTGAGCCAATGTGTAATAACTCCAAAAGGAACCTGACAAAAGATGAATATAAATTATATGTTAATAGGTTTTTTAACCTATGTGGGGCTGCCCTTGAGGTTGTTCTGGAAGCTGTAGCTGGTGCAAAATATGGTGGTGAGACTGTTCACTGGGGCAGGGTACTGCCAACATGTCACCCCACTGCTGAAAGAATTGCACTGGCTGCCCATTTGCTACCAGGCCAAGTTCAAGGTTCCAGTATTGGTGTACAAAGCCCTATACAGCTCAGGACCAGGATACCTGAAAGACCGTCTTATCCCTTATATACCCAGTCGATCACTGCACTCTTCAGGTGAGGGCCTCCTGCATATACCATCTTATCAGGAGGTCCATTCCACACAACATAGGAAACGGACCTTTAGTGTGGCAGCACCTACCCTGTGGAATTCCCTACCCTTCAATATTAGACAAGTGCCATCTCTTTTTGGCACTAATTGAAGACCTTCCTCTTTCAACAAGCCTTTTAAGTTGAGACCTTATCCCAGTCTGGGTCTATGTTAGAATTGCCTTTTAATATGTTTTTAACCTTTTTTTAAAAAAAAATGTTTTTAACCTTTTTTTAAAAGATGTCTTGAAAGCTTTTTTAAAAAATGTTTTTTAAAATGTTTTGTTTTAATGTATTTTAAAGTCTGTTTTTATGATGTTTTAAAGTCTTTTTAGTGCTTTTATTTGAGGCCTTGGGCTCCAGCTGGGAGGAAGGGCGGGATATATATCAAATAATAAATAAAATAAAAATAAATACAAATTAGTACTTAGATATAAAGTACATTCAACCACAATGAATCACCAACAGGTATAAAGGAATTACATTACTTAAGGTTACTATCTAAACTTTACAATGAGAATACATGGATACATTCAGTTAAAAACCACTGCATATGGAAAGCATGAACAGTACATGTTAGTCAGAAATGAGGAAAAGTGTACTACAAATTAGTAGCACTTTTCATCTTCTAGAGCCTTAACAGCATCTAAGCAATGCAGGACACACCGGGCTTTCCAATATTCTGTACAATATTGGTTAAAACAGCTAACCAGACCACCTAGGAAGCCTCTCTATCAACCAAAGAGTAAAAACAAAACCAGAACTACAAACAATAGAAATCCTAGGGAAAAAAATTGGAAATAGAATCAAGAATCAACAAGCACCAACAGGGGATGTTTGATTACTCTCACACTGAGTTCGTCATCTTGACAATATTGTTGTAATATGTGTTATATTTGTTTTCCCTTTTCTAAGCAATCTAAGGAATAAAGCAGTCTAGCAATATTTCCTTTTTAAAGGTGTGCCAATTAAGATAAATTCAATAATGTAGACGGGTTTTCTTTGTTTTGTCTGCTTTTCCATAAAATTTACAAAACAGTTTATAATAAAAACAATACACAAACATTTTCTAACGAAACAAAATCAGAGTAAAATTCAACAATAACATCACATAATAGTTATTACATTTACATCCCACCTTTCCTCCAAGAAACTCAAGGTGGTGCAAATCGTTCTTCCCTTCCCCCATTTAATCTTCACAGCAACATTGCCCTGGTTCACATGACACAAAGTCAAACTATGGCTTAGCAGGACCATGCAAACATGCAGGGCCCCAGAGAGGAGCATGCCAATGCTTTGCTCAGAGCTTGGAAGTAACTCATTACAATAACGAGTTACTTGTAATTTATTACTTTTTAAAGTAATGAGTGGGTAACTTTGTTACATTTTGCTAGTAATAGAATGACTAGTAATTTCCCTACTTTTTAGCAGCAACGGTAATGTTTCCAGCGTTACTCTTGAACGTTGCTTGGGGGGGAAGCAAGGGAAGTCTTCTGCTCCTGTGATTGGTGGGCAAAGAACATGTGCCTTGCACTGGCATTCTGCGCAGCATCGCTCTTCCCTCATGCTCTGTGTTAAGAGGCATGAGGGAGGAAGTGGAGCGCCAGACTGCGCTGGAGGACAAGGATGAAGTAGGAGAAGGCAGCAGCAGAATGGAGGTGAAGAGCTGAGGTGAGTGACATGGTGTGTGTGTGTGCCCCCTGCTCGTCCTCCCGCCCGCCTCCCCCCCTTGCGCCTGCCACCACCTCCCACCTCCCCCCTTGCACCTGCTGCCACCTCCCCCCTCGCGCCTGCCGCCGGCTCCCCCCTCTCGCCTGCCACCACCTCCCACCTACTCCCCCCTCAAGCCTCTCACCTCCTGCTGCCTCCCCCCTCATGCCTGCTGCCTCCTCGTGCCTGCCACCTCCTCCTCCCCTCGTGCCTGGAGGTGCCCTCTTACTCTTGTAACTGTGGAGGTAATTGTGGTTGCAGCAACTTCCAGCTAACTTTGGTGGACTTCTGACTTCTATCACTCAGCAATATGCTATGCTAGATATCAAGCCAGACCAAAAACCGAAGCATACTGCATAGGTGCAATAGTGCACATTTGCTCCTCCTTCATGGCTTAAATTAGCCATACACGTAAAGTTCAGAATTGTACATCCAGATTTGAAATGTATGTTCACCAACAGCATTACACAAGCATGTAAAACAGTGCTCCAATTGTCTAAGAATTCTTCTTTTCAACACTTCATGGTGTTCTAGACCAGTGTGTCATAATAATTCTTAAGTCTGAAATAGATCTCAGAAATACTTCAAAGTAACCAGGGGGGAAGAAGGGGTTGTAAAGTTGACTAGAGCTATCGTGTTGGAGAGGGGAGTTAGCAGTTCCCCATTTGCTGTTTTCCAGACCTGTTGCCCCTGAAATAGCTATAAACCCAACCCGTGCAAAAAAAAAAAAAGTACTGCTATCATGCCTGCATTTTTTTCCACTGAGATACTCACTTCAGGGGTGATTTAATGGTATGGGCCAAAGGGTTAAACCACACTTCCTTCCTCCTCCTGCTGCTGTTGTGTGTGCATGTATAACACAGTTGCCTGTATTTTTGGATTCTCCTTGCAGGTGCAACTATAGGGGCTGTTGTGATGAACTCCTGTACTTCAAAAGTTACTACTACACCACTGGCTGCTGCTCCAATACAAATTGTACAAACATAGTTGCTTTTAAGTGGGGGAAAACTACTTGGAAATACACTTGCAGATCTCCTGCATCATGTCTGCTTTGGCCCTTGCAACAACCCAAATCTATTGAACGTTTCCCAGGACACCACAGTTAAATGAAATATTAATGTACATGAGGTATTCCAAATGCACATGGTGTTTGAAACTTTGTGTCCTTAGCTATCATGGCTAACAGACTTCATGCATTTATCTAATCCTTTTAAGTTAGTGGCCTTCACCAGATTGTATGGCAATGCCCTGCAAGTGAATTATGCTTTGTATGAAGTTGTTCACTTCTTGTCGTCCATTTGAGCCATTATATGGCACCATTATTTATCTTAATTTATGCATTTCTTTCCAAGATATATGGCAAATATCGGCTTAAAATCAGTTAATCTCTTTGATGCAGCTTGGATTGCCAAGTATTCAATAAATAGCTGGCATGCATGTACTTTGATGGTATAGCTCCTTTTTGGAAATTCTGCCTTTAGAATGCAGATGCACAGCTTTACACCAGGCTTTGGTTGCTTCTTGACATGTTGATGAACAGCATTTGAGACCATCCAATAACTTTTAAGAACCCCAGTACATTACCAGCTATCACCCTCTCAAGAAGTAACATAACTTCATAACATAACATAGGTTCATAACTTCACTGTAGATGTTTGCCACCTTTGAAAATATAAGCAATTAAGACTGTACCATCAATGTTGGGCAGAATGGTATTTACTTTTTCTATCAGATTTTAACTCTTTTTTAAAAACTGTGCCATGGTTATAAGGATGCTTTTTTCAGAGTTGAATACCAAAATGTTTACTCCTTAAAAAATGATGATCATTTAAGCACGGCTTTATTGCTAGGGAAAAGAGGAGCTGAGTCTCTCAGAAAGATGGCAGATCAGTTCCTGGGAGGATGGCATATCATCACTCTCAGGAGCACTTGTGGCCACATTTAGAATGTCCACACAAACAGCCACTAGGCTTTTAGCCACTTGGAGTAGCTGTTACCTGTGTGTGTGTGCGCCTGTGCTTTTGAAATAGAAAGGCAGCACTTGGACCTAGCGAAGAATGAATCTGTTTCAGCTTCTCTCAGTTTCTCAGTTTCCAGCCTTCAGTCCACTCCATTTTCACATCAATTTGTGAATGCATATACATTTTTGTGCAGCTTTCTCCTAATATACACATTTTTACAATCATTTTCCTTTAATATAATGTAGTTTTGCTCATTATCTTTGCTAATCTATGTATTTTTGTGCACACTTTTTGGTTGGAGAACCGCATCACAAAATTTAGAGAAATGCTAATTTTTGAAGAATAGTTGTGTTTCTGTTTGCTTATTGATTCGAGAAGTGCACAACTTTTAAAGATACAGAAGACCTCTTGGTTGCCAGATGCAGTCTCTAAGAGGTCTTTTGTATCTTTAAAAGTTGTGCAGGGGGAAGGAAGAATTCCACCTTGTGGTTTTTCCCATTACAGGGTTGCAAGAACACCTGCACTTGGCTGACTTTCTTTTCTCCTAAAGATACAGGATCAGTCTCAGGGATTGAACCTGGCAAGCCTACAGGGTAAGCATTACAAATGAACAGACTATGAACTTGATATACAGAACTCGGTGTTTTTGGCACCCAACTAATTTTATGGTGGCACAAAATTATCCCTGTTTAGTAAGTAATTGTAAGTTATGCCATCTGAAGCAAACAAAGACTGGCATAAAATTTATTCTTCTAATTGCATTTACTGATTTTTCTTTCCTGGCTGAACTTTCTCCAGCAGCTGGAGTTTGGGTGAGGAAAAAGCTTTCTTACTTTTACCTCTTCTTTTTAAATGACAAACTGCAATTGCAGTTAAACTACACCTACCTTTAGCTGCAGACCCTGTGAGAGAAGGTCTGTGTTTGCAGGAAGTTCTTTAATATGTTGGTAGACATAAGAAGTACATTGCTCCTGTTCAGCCTGTAACTGGGGGGCAAGCTTAGAGAGGTGATCTTTGTAGCTCTTGATAGCTGCCTGCAATTCATCAATCAACTTGTTCACCTGAAGGGTTAAATTATGAGAGCTGTTAGCAAGAGGCAATTGTTGATGTCACACCTATTAGAATTTCCATTACAAACTTGAGGGAAGAGATGACATTCTGTGCAAAGACTGAAAGAAAATATAGAATATCTGTAAACCATCCCCCTCCATCTAACCACATATTGTGGAAAGAAAGGTCCATACAAAGCAGGCAAAAGTTACTAAATCAAATATCATCTACTCTGGCCTAGTTAAAGATACTGCTTTAATACTGCATGCAATTATTTTCAACTGATTAAAAAGGATAGTTCATTTGCTAGATAAACATGTTTAATTGCTTAATGAAGTCTTTAGAATGCACATTACTGATGACAGGGTTGGTTAGATACTCAGCTCATAAAGAAAATCTTACAGATACATTGTATTTACAAAAAGAATAATAATATTTTTATGGAAGGAGGAAAGCCAGAAACCAATAAACCTGTTAATCCAGGAAGGAGCAATGGGGGGGGGAGCAGTTGGAATACTTCCAGACAGTTTGAAAATACAGTATCAGCAAACTACTTTTCTTGTACTGAATGAAGCAAGGTATTAGAAGCAGACTATAAGGCCAGGAGCATAAAAATGATTGAGGGGAAGGGATGGACAAAGGATGTAAGGCGTCTTTTGCGTCTCATCCAATTTTCCTCCTTTTCCTAATACCCTCAAGATACAGCTCCTCTTTCTCATCATCCTTTTGCCCTTTCTTTTGTTTGATCCTGTTGTAAGAAGAAGGAAGAAAATGTGTCCCAGGAGTGCTGCTGAGGGAAGAAAGGAACAAAGTAGTGGGGAGAAGGAGTATGTTGCATACAGAGCTGGGATGTAATACTTCTATCCCAGGCCAGCCCAATGATTGAGATCATCCAGAGGAGCACTGTTAGCCATCCTCCATGTTGCAAAGGCCAAACTAGCCTCAACCAGAAGTTGGGCATTTATTATCGCCGACTCTATGCTGCAGAACATTCTTCCAGCAGATATTCTGCAGGCATCCTCATTTTTGACTTTCAGGTGCCCCTTTTAGATTTTTTTGTGCCAACAGCCCTAAGTAGCTGTTTAAAATGTTCTTTGAGTAACCATCCATTTGAATAATAGTTTTGTAATAATAAATAATAATAAATTTTATTTTTCAGCCGCCTATCTGTCCAGGTTAGGGACACTCTAGGCGACGAACAACAAGAATAAAAATGATACATATAGATCAACATAATCAAATTTTAAGCTAAAAAACCATTCATGAATTCAATTGTAACATAAGTTAATCTGTCCCAATCTTGTAGGCCTGCCTGAACAGCCAGGTCTTCAAGGCTCGGCGATAGCTGGACAGGGAGGGAGCATGTCTGAGATCGAAAGGGAGAGAGTTCCAGAGGGTGGGGGCCACAACAGAGAATGCCCTCTCTCTGGTCCGTACCAGACTAGCTGTTCTCACCGGTGGGACCGAGAGAAGGTCTTGCGAGGCTGATCTCGTCAGGCGGCACAATCGGTGATTCTGGAGGCGTTCCTTCAGATATACTGGGCCGAAACCGTATAGGGTTTTTAAACCGTATTGTTTTTAAATGTTTTTATGTTGTATGTTTCCCTGATGTTTTGTGTAAGGGCAGTATTTAAGTACTTTTATAAATAAATAATTTTATAAATAAATAAATACTGTCAAAGAGTTACATATCACATCTGAGAGATCCCTTTAAACCAGATATGCTATTTGTTGGCTACAATAGCATTCAAGATATCTCTGTTCCTGTTTTATGTAGCTTTGACTTATAGAACTTTCTCAGTCCTTTCCTGGCTCAGAGTTCAGAGACATGCTATAATCTCAGAAAGCTTGAGAAAATCCATTGGTTATCCAGAACATGCCATTCAATTTATTTTAATTTTTTTCAAGACATGGTACTATCATGATATCAGAATAATGATCCTTCCAGTAGAAGATTTGGGTTGATTCTATGTAGCCATGGAAGCAATGGAGGGACAAATGGTGGCTTGCACCACAGCACTGAGATCAGAGCATTCTATCCAATAATTCTCCTTCAAGAAAACCTCTTTCACTAAAACATGTACCATCAGTTGAGGTTTTCACATTCTGATGTGTATGAAAGGCCCTAACAACCATATAGTATAGTAATGGGCCCTTAAAGCAGGGCCAGTGCCAAAGGGTCCTCGGGGTATGGGGGTAGCACTCCCCTTCTGTGATCCTTGACAGAGTCAACTCCTGACCCTGCCGCAGAGCACAGAGACTGAGCTTACAGGCCCCCCTGATTGTGTGGGCCCACGGTGCGTGCCCGCTCCACCTACCACTCCTTCCTTTCTGTGTATGCCGTGTGTGCAGGTGCCATCAATCAAAATGGCAGCAGAGGCTTCTATAAGGGGCTGATGCCCCTACTGCCATCTTGATTGATGGCAGGCATGTAAGCGCATGCAGCATAGTGCACATGTGTGCCATCAACAAAGATGGTGGCAGGGGTATCAGGCCCTTAGAGAAGCCTCCACCACCCTCTTGGTTGATGGTAGCGAGTTGTACGCCCATCGCACAGGGCATTCACGGAAAGAGAGAAGAGGCAGGTGGAGCGGTCCCACATGGTCTGTAAGGAGGAGGCTGGGAACAGGGGGCCCGGGGCAGGCTGGAACCCAAGGGCCCAGTCACGCCTGGTGCTGGCCCTGCTTAAAAGCTCTACCTCTACCTCTACCTCATGTCCTACTGATGCAACACAAGCATCCTTCTACAACAGTGCAGCACTGTGAGCAGCAATGGTTGAATGTGTCGTGCCAGGAGGCAAACTGTGCAGATCCTCGGCATTCTGACCACTAAGCACCAGCTCATCAGCCACCTTTGAATAAGGTGATATCATGTATTTGTTTAAAAAATGAAGAACCATCCTGGAAATATCATCCTCACTGTTTGTGGTGAATTCCTCACTATTGCTACATTTTTTCCCCTGGAGCGATAACAGCTTTTACCAAGCACAATAATCTGTATGAGTGGTTGTGTCTTAATTCCACTATATCCAATATTTGGCACTATGTGCTGGCTAGACAAGATTGTTTGGCTTAAATTAGTTAAAATGATAATGGAGAGAGTTGCTAGACTAAATACAACACTAAGCACATTTCTGCCACTAATCTTAAAAGCCAATTCCTTCTTTTTCATCCATCATGTTCTGAGAAGACTGGCAGGGTATGCATGAGAATATGCTAGAAACAAGGATGATGGTTTGCATGACATACAATGTTCTTGACAATTCAGTCCTAAGACATTGCTGTCCCTACCATTAACAACTGTTAAGAAGAAGCACTGCAGAAGAACAAAAAGAACACTGCAGAAGAACAAAAAGAATCATAGAAAAGTTGGAAGAGGCCTATAAATGGCCATCGAATCCAACCCCTGCCCAATGCAGGAATCCAACTTAAAGCAAATCGGACATCAGAATACATACATTCACTAATAGGCAAAAAACCCTTGCGGTTTAAGAAGTTACCTATAGCCAATGTGAGTGGTGAGTGGTGGCAACTCCTGCCATCCCCAAAGATGGAAACTTTTTTGTATGTTTGTTGGGGACCTTACTTTGCTTCTTTCCTGTTACTTTTGTTTCTACAGATAATCTAACCTAGAAAATTATATTTCTCTCATTATTCATCCTAGAAATCTCTGTCAAATTTATTTTTATTAATTTCAAAGCTTTTTTATTGGTCAATGTCATATGATGGTGAAGACAGCCTTTTGTGTTTCAAACTGGAGGTTATGTTCTATTTCTATTTTGGGTGCATTAAGAGTTGAATCTGAAACTACAGTTTGATGTAAAATCAGACTGATTACAATACGTTGCTACTTAAGCAATGAAGCTAGCTGTTGCAAAAAATTACCTTGGCCTGCCCAAGATGCATGTTTTCAGCCTGCTGTGCTTAAACCGCTCCACTTAAGGAAAGGTGGGCATGGTCAGTTAAAAACATAGAGCACACCTAGAATTTTGCCAGAATATATTTCACCTTCCATTGTTTTATCTTCTGCAAACTGAGACACTCCTCATGTCCATTGGAAACTATTCTGCAGAATAATCAATGCTATTATTCCACAATTGTTTTTGGAGTTTTTTTAGTGTTGCAAAGTGTTGCTGTACTTCACATATTCACAGAAACAGAAGCAAAAGAAAATGATTTACTATTCACTAAAATAGCAGAGTAAATCAAACATGTTTAAAGTGACTGTCTGAACTATATCAACTTTCTTAATATTGTTGCTTCCTTCCTGCTAAAACAAGATTGAGCACGTGTCTTGTTTCTGTTATTTGGGCTGTTTGCAGGTGTTGCCACTCACCATATGCTCAGAGG
The DNA here is from genome assembly GCF_030035675.1 of Rhineura floridana. Classification (NCBI taxonomy): domain Eukaryota; kingdom Metazoa; phylum Chordata; class Lepidosauria; order Squamata; family Rhineuridae; genus Rhineura; species Rhineura floridana. The sequence continues at coordinate 130,705,181 of NC_084481.1, read as the reverse complement.
CACATGTAACCAAATTCTTCCAAGCTACACAGGAAGTGGATTGGACTGTGAAAAAGCAACCCAAACTGTGTTTGCATTTTGACAATTTGTAGGGCAATACAACATCTCAGAAAGGAGATCAGGTTTCCTGCTCCCCTGGTGCATTCACTATAGCAGCCCAATTTCCCTGCTTTTTAAAGTTTGATAGAAATAGCTGTGGACTATAGGTACGTTCTGAAACTTCAAGGTTTTTTTTGCCTATTAGTGAATTTCTCTGCTTTTTAATCCAGGAGGTAAGAAATGGGATCCTGTTCAAATTGCTGAGAATGGATTGACCATTTGCATGCTTATTGAGTTCAGTGGGATTTACTCCCCTGCAGTCATGCTTAGGATAGGTGAAACTGACCACAGGGGCATGGGGAGAAGTAGAAAGGGCAAGGGTAGGGGAATAAGGGCAGAGGGGGGAGGGGGATGGGAGCAGGCAGGAAGGGGAGGGGAAGAGGAGAGCAGGTTTGATCATTTGCTTGTTTGCTTGTTTTAGTTTAGTGGGATTTACTCCCGTGCAATCATGCTTAGGATAGGTAAAACAGCCCCAGGGGGAGGAGGGAGGGAAGGATGCCTGGATTGGACAGGGGAGGAGGAAGAAGGAAGAAGGGAGCGGAGGAGGAAGGGAGAGGAGAGGGGAAGGAGTGAAAAGGCAGGTCTGATCATTTGCATCCTTATTAGGTTGAATAGGATTTACTCCCGTGCAATCATGGTTAGGATAGCAGAAACTGACCATGGAGGAGGAGGAAGGGGGAGAGGGGAGGGAATGAGGAAGGGAGGGGAGAGGGGAGCAGAAGGAGGGGGAGGGGGAAGGAGGAGATTGGAGAAGAGGCAAAGAAAGGGGCAGAGGAGGGCAGGTTTGATCATTTGCAGGCTTATTGAGTTCAGTGGTATTTACTCCCGTGCAATCAAGATAGGTGAAACTGACCATGAGGAGGAGGAGGGGAAGGAGGAAGGGAGAGGAGAGAGGAGGAAGGGGGAGGGGGAAGGAGGGGATTGGAAGGGGAGGGGTGAAGGAAGGGGGAGGGAAGGCACAGAAGGGAGGTGATGGGAGGGAGGGGGAGGGAAGGCTTGATCATTTGCATGCTTATTGAGTTCAGTCGGATTTACTGTCATGCAATCATGCTTAAGACAGGTAAAACTGACCATCGGGGAATAGGAAGAGGGGGGAGGAGAGGGGACAAAAATTTGTCAACAAATTTGGAAAACTAAACAATGGCCCACAGACTGGAAGTGTTCAATATACATCCCAATTCCAAAGAAAGTGGATTCCAGGGATTGCAGTAATTATCGAACTATTGCCTTAATATCTCATGGAAGTACAGTAATGCTCAAAATTCTACATCAAAGGCTCTTACCATATATGCCAGATGTCCAAGCTGGATTTAGAAAAGGAGGAGGTACCAGAGATCATATCTCAAACATATGTTGGATAATGGAATGGACCAAGGAATTTCCGAAGAAAATCACCCTGTTTTGTAGATTACAACAAAGCCTTTGATTGTGTACATCATGAAAAACTTTGGAATGCTTTAAAAGAAATAGGGGAGCCACAGCATCTGATTGTCCTGATACGCAACCTATACCCTGGGCAAGAGTAAGGACAGAATGTGAAGAAACCAACTGGTTCCCAATCAGAAAGGGTGTGAGACAGGGGTGTATTTTATCACCCTGTTTGTTTAATCTATATGCAGAATGTATCATACGGAAAGCAGGACTGGACCAAGATGAAGGAGGTGTGAAAATTGGAGGGAGAAATATCAATAATTTAAGATATGCGGACCATACCATACTACTAGCAGAAACCAGTAATGATTTGAAACAAATGCTGTTGAAAGTTAAAGATGAAAGCACAAAAGCAGGACTACAGCTGAACGTCAAGAACACTAAAGTAATGACAACAGAACATTTATGTAACTTTAACGTGGGCAACAAGGACATTGAACTTGTCAAGGATTATCAATACCTTGGCACAGTCATTTACCAAAATGGAGACAATAGTCAAGAAATTAGAAGAAGACTAGGACTAGGCAGCTATGAGAAAACTAGAAAAGGTCCTCAAATGTGAAGATGTATCACTGAACACTCGGGATCATTTAGACCATGGTATTCCTGATCTCTATGTATGGATGTGAAAGTTGGACAGTGAAATAAGTGGATAAGAGAAAATTAACTCATTTGAAATGTGGAGGAGAGCCTTGCAGATACCATGGGCGGCAAAAAAAACAAATAATTGGGTGTTAGAACAAATTAAACCAGAACTATCATTATAACTGAGGTTATAATACTTTGGACACATAATGTGAAGACATGATTCACTAGAAAAGACAATAATAGTGGGAAAAACAGAAGGGAGTAGAAAAAGAAGACCAAACAAGAGATGGATTGATTCCATCAAGGAGGCCACAGACCTGAACTTACAAGATCTGAACAGGTTGGTTTATAACAGATGCTATTGGAGGTCACTGATTCATAGGGTCGCTGATTCACAGGGTCGCCATAAGTTGTAATCGACTTGAAGGCACATAACAACGAGAACTCTGACAGAAAAAAGTCCAAAAGGGATCTGTTTTTTCTCTCTCTCTTTTTACACTTTGAACTCTTGATTCTGTCTGACTGTTTTGTGTATCATCATGAAAATTTATAGAGTTGTTAAGCAAGTATTTCTGAGTTCAGGACTATACGTTTTGTAAGGTTTTGTTTTAAAATGAGCTTATAGGAAGCATGGGAATGACATGGAGACATGGATATTTTCAATTTAATATTGTGGAATGTGAAAGAACCATGCTGGCTATAGTATACAGCCACTCTCATGGCTATACATGAAGTACATTAGACATAGGAACTAACACAGGTTTCTTATTCTTCCGATTTCCAAAACTGAGGGAAGAGTACAGGCAATGTAAGACAGACACACTATGCCAAAATGTTTACATTATAAGATGTGAGATGGTAACATTAGCATTAAATGAGGCAGCTTATTTAGTCTTGTTTGTATATCCTTCTATATGTTAAAATCACGTTTCTTTTATCTTTGGATTAAAACGCTCTTAAACACATTTGGATAGTGCTTTACTGTGATACCATTATTTCTCATTATGTGAATACTGTTTGACATTCCAGAGTCATGGGTGTAATTATTCTCTTTATATATGCCATGACTATACAATTTTTTTTCAAATGTACATAGCAGAGGCATAAAGAGAATAATGACACACTTGTTTTTCCAGATGGTTATTAAGGTTACAGATTATTAGTTCAGTCTGTTAAGTCAGTTGTGTTTGTTCAGTGAAAGTTTGCATGTGGACTTGGCAGTTGCATTTTTATAAAAGAAAGAAGCATCAGTTATTATTTGTCACCAATGCTCTGAATATTTATCCATTTACATCAAACATACCTTTTATCAACAAAGTGTATGCTACAAAATGGCTTTCCTATCTTTTTTATTCTTTTGTAAACAAGATAGTTTCAAAGGTCAATCTTCAAGTGACCAAACCCACAATATCAGAAGCTATGTTCCTGAACCATTTCACATTATAATTTGTTTCTATTTCTCTATGCTGCAAAAGAAAAAAAACTATAAAATTCATCATTGTGGATCTTTTTTCTAAAATAAAATCCCTCCCCCCATTCAAATACAATTCTGAAAGAAGACAAAACTTGACCTTTTGTGATCTCTGTATTAATAGGTCTGTTCATAATTCAGTCTGTGTGTGGAGAAGCATCCATGTGGAAACATGGAGGCTATACAACCTTTCCCTTTACACATTATTTATTTAATTTCCCTTTACACATTATCTGACCCTATGAATCCTTTTCACAAAAGAAGGCTTTATGTATGCATATGTTGGGAGGGAAATGCATACTCTCATTGTGCTTCACAAAACAGACACAGTTTGCTCCTCATTCTCCAGGAAAATGCAGTATGGATTTGGGTGGATGGACCACAAGCAACGGGACAAGCAAGGTTGCTGCAATGAAGAGCTCCTATTTTTGTTCTAATGTGTTTAGGTCAGAATTTTTTTCTGTACATGGATGCATTTATTTTGCTTCTGTTTGGTGTTTTCCAACATTCACAGGTGAGCATGTATAAAAGTGGGGGTGGGGTTGGTTACCTCTATCTGTAACATAGTTCCATTAGATCACCAGTAAAAAGCAGCTTGTGGGACTGCTTTTCCCAATATAAAATGTGTGTCTATGTGCCTTTTATTTGCATCCATAGCATACTATTGTATTGATATATAAGCCTAGCATGATATGCACACCCAAGACCAAGAACTGAGCTGTCACAGAAGCAGGATATAGAGGAGTGGTAGATATAGAATGAACTTAGGGTCACCCAGTCTGCTCTCTATGCAGCAATGGCCCAGTCATTCTTTCTCTCAGCCTATCATGCATCATGAAATGAAATTAGTGCCTTGGCTTCTGCTTTGTTTCCTATAATAAACATGAGCATGTTTTATGACCTGTACCAAAAATTGGCTTGGCTTGAGAGCAGCGCCTTGTGAAATATACAAAGCTGTGCAGAAACTAGGCAAGATTTCCAACTCTAAGGGGATAGGCTAGGTGGAAGTGGGCAGCAGATGATAATTCAAAGAAAACACAACTAACAGTATATGGGAAATAGACCACAACTGATTTCTAAATCGTCAGAAAATCACCTTTGTATGTGATCTTTCAGGAAATGTTGGATAACAGTTATAGGATCATAAATGTAGCTTCAACATAGATGATTTGGGGATCCTTCTAAATTAAGCAACTAACTTGAATATTGCACTCTTGTACCAAATGCAAGAATGCAACATATTCTGCATGTGAGGTGAATGCTATAAGAACTCAGGGCTTCTTTTGACATAATGCTGACATTTGTGTATGTTTTTGGAACAAGATCCCTAGAGACATGAAGAACATACATTTAAATTGGTAGGCTATGATCCCCCCCCCCGGTGGGTTAACCTTCAGCTCAGGATCAGGAGCCAAGGGAATCTAGAATCCAGCTCAGAAGTCATTCCAGAAATAACTACATGGAAGAACAGTTCTGATGCAGATGTTTTCACAAGTTTAACCCCACAGGAATTATTTAAAGAGAAGTGAGGTAGAGGCACATGTACTGGAACTGGCATCACAGTTATTGCTTTCTAGCTGTAAAATTTAATCTGGTATAAGCATATAGAGTGGAATCCTATGCTGACACTCTGCTTGCATAACAGCTTTTTATCCAACAGATGTTTCTACTAGCCTCCGGGCAGTGAAGTGGTTTTCACATATTCCTGCTGCATATCCTGAAAAACAAGCTCCAGAGAGTTGTAGGGCCTTCCAGAAAAGCATAGAAAATGGTGCAAAGGGCTACAGAAGAGAGGGGGACAAGTTATTTATTTATTTATTTGCATTTACAGTATATCCCACCTTTTCTCCAACGAGCTCAAGGTGGCACACTTGGACAGCCTCTGAAACAAATGGGAACAGGGCACCAACACTGAGATTGATCACATCAACTCCATTTGGGAGAAAAAATCCCTTTCATTCTGCTTCAGCCAGGCTGAGAGAGAATTCCTTCAGTCTGATCCACAGACAGTACCTGACAACCCACACACACACTCAGCAGAATCACTAAGGATACTAGCTCATTATGCTGGAGGGGGTGTGGGGAGACAGGTACCTACTTTCATATGTGGTGGATGTGCCCAGTCATCCAGACTTTTTGGAACAAAGTATTCCATGATATTAGACAAATCACAAACAACAAATAACACCTGACCCACTCACAGCCCTCTTCTAAGTATTTCAGGGAGACAGTGAGGCTTGCACTTCAAGGAGTTAGTGATCTCCTTTATAGTAGCAGCTCACATCATCATGGCACACCAGTGGAAACAGGTAGACCATGACTGAATGCAAGAATGGTACAAACAAATCTGGGCAATAGCCCTCATGGAGAAACTGACCCAACAACAAAGAAAACGACATAACCCCTCAAAGGAAAATACATTTCACACAAAATAGTACATGTTTATTAGCCATACTGCAACAAAGGAGCATGACTGGAGCCGCCCCTCCACCCAAAACTCCCTATAGAGAGATGTTCCTGGTTGAATAACTCTAGAATCATACCAACTGCATTACCATTGTGCCACACCTTAACATTCCTAACTCCTTTTCATACTGTCATTTAAGTATGTTATCAAATAAAGATATATTGAAATATGAATGTTGTTCACACATTCCTCCTCTTCCTTAGCAATGCTTTATTCTGATCTCTCTTCACTCTGCAATCTCTCTTCTATTCCCCTCTTTCTTTTCTCTCTCTTCTCTCCTCTTCCTCTTCTCTTTCATTACTTCCTGTCCTCCCTCTCCTTGCCTCATTTTCCTCTCTACCACCCACCGTCTCCCTTTATTATTGCCATTATACTTATTTATTTCCTAACTGTGTTGAAACTGTATTTTTTGAATGGTGGGACATCATGTCCCCTTATTTCATGTATTTGAAAAACTTTACAATAAACATTTTCTTAAAAAAAATAAGTGACATACTTGGTTCTCCCACTCCCCATTTAAATGCCACAATAAACCTATGAGGTAGGTTAGGCTGAGAGGCTGTGACTGGCTGAAGGTCACAGAGAAAGCTTCATGGCTGAGTGGGAATATGGACCCTGGTCTCCCAGGTCTTACTCCAACTGTCTAACCACTACACCACACTGACACTCCTCATCCATTAGTGAAGCAGGAGCATTCAGCTCAACCCATATTTTGTATTCACTAATAGGCAAAAAAACTTGTGGTTCAAGAACGTACCTATAGTGATCTTTCACAGTCCAATCCACTTGCTGTGTAGCTTGGAAGAATTTGGTAACGTGCCTATGAGCACATGGTGAGTGGTGACACCTGCCATCTCCAAAGATGGAAACTTACACTTTTGTATGATTGTTGGTGTTCTTCTTACTTTGCTTCTTTCCTGTTATTTTTGTTTCTACAGAGAATCTAACCTTGAAAATTATATTTCTCTCATTATTCATCATAGAAATCTGTCAAATCTATTTTTATTAATTTCAAAGCCTTTTTATTGGTCAATGGCATATGATGGTGAAGACAGCCTTTTGTGTTTCAAACTGGAGATTATGCTCTATTTCTATTTGCAGTTTGATGTAAAATCAGACTGATTACAATATGTTGCTACTTAAGCAATGACTCTAGCTATTGGAAAAAACAAACTTGGCCTGCACAAGATGCATGTTTTCAGCCTGCTAGGCTTAAACCACTTCACTTAAGGAAAGGTGGGCATGGTCAATTAAAAACAGAGCACACATAGAATATTGCTAGAATATATATCACATCACACTGTTTTATCATGTGCAAACTGAGACACTCCTCATGTCCATTGGAAACTATTCTGCAGAACAGTCAATGCCATTATTCCACAATTGTTTTTGGAGCTTTGTTTTAGTGTTGCAAAGTGTTGCACTTCACATATTCACAGAAACAGAAGCAAAAGAAAATCATTTACTATAGGAAACGTCACTAAAATTGCAAAGTAAATCAAACATATTTAAAGTGACTATCTGAACTCTATCAACTGTTTTAATATTGTTGCTTCCTCCCTGCTAAAAGAAGATCAGCACAGCATATGTCTTGTTTATGTTATTTGGGCTGATTGCAGGTGTTGCCACCACCCACCATATGTTCAGAGGCATGTTACCAAATTCTTCCAAGCTACACAGCAAGTGGATTGGACTATGAAAGACCTAATGGTGTTTGCATTTTGACAAATTTGGAGCAGTACAATATCTCAGAGAGGAGGTCAGGTCTCCTGCTCTCCTGGTGCATTCACTATAGCAGCCAAATTTCCCTGCTTTTTAAAGTTTGATAGAAATATCTGTGGGCTATAGGTACATTCTTAAACCACAAGGGTTTTTGCCTTATAGTGAATTTCTCTGCTTTTTAATCCAGGAGGTAAGAAATGGGATCCTGTTCAAATTGCTGAAAATTGATTGATCATTTGCATGCTTATTGAGTTCAGTGAGATTTACTCCTCTGCAGTCATGCTTAGGATAGGTGAAACTGACCACAGGGGATGGAGAGGGGAGCAGGGCAGGTTTGATCATTTGCATGTTTATTGAGTTCCATAGAATTTAGTCCCATGCAATCATGCTTAGGATAGGTAAAACTGACCATGTGGAGGGAGGCCTGGATTGGGCAGGGGAGGAGGAGGAAGGGAGAGGGGAAAGGCAGGTCTGATCATTTGCATGCTGACTGAGTTTAAGGGGATTTCCTCCCGTGCAATCATGACTAGGATAGGTAAACTTGACCATGGGGGAGGAGAAGGGGGAGGGGAGAGTAGAAGGAAGGAGGAAGGGGGAGAGGGGAGCAGAAGGGGGGAAGGAGAGGATTGGAAGGGGAGGGGGAGGGGTGAAGGAAAGGGGAGGGGAGGGGCAAAAGGGAGGTGATGAGAGGGAGAAGGAAGGGAGGGCAAGTTCGATCATTTGCATGCTGATTGAGTTCAGTGGGATTTACTCCCCTGCAATCATGCTTAAGATAGGCAAAACTGACCACAGAGTGGGAGGAGGGAGAGAGCAGAGGGAAAGGGAAGGAGGACATTGCAAGGGAGGGGGAAGGAAGGGGCAAGAGGGAAGGGATAGGTGAGAGGAGGAAGGAAGGGCAGGTTTGAGTTCAGTGGGATTTACTCCTGTGCAGTCATGCATAGGATAGGTGAAACTGACCTGGGGGAGGGGCAGGGGGGTGGAGGAGGGCAGAAAGGGGAGGGGGAGTGAGGAAGCAGGAGGGGAGGGGAGGGGAGGAAATTGGATGGGTGGGCACTGGGCAGAAGGGAAGCCCCTTTCCTTTCCAAAAGGAAAGCATTGTGAACAGTATCATTCTTTTTCAAGGTTTCCCCCACCTTTTTATTCTACAGAAGGCACATGTAGATTCCCACCCAAATTTAAAACAAAGATGTCCCTGGCCACATCCACACCAGACCTTTATTTTACTGTCTAGTCATGGCTTCTCCCAAAGAATCCTGGGAAGTGTAGTTAATGAAGGTTGCTGAGAGTCACTAGGAGAAGCCCTGTTCCACTCACAGAGCTTCAATCAGAACGGCTGACTGTTAAACTCCTCTTGCCACTGGAGCTCTATCAGGGGAATAGGAGTCTCCTCTCAGCACCCTTCACAAACTACACTTCCCAGGATTCTTTGGAGGAAGTATGACTGTCGAAAGCAGGGGTGGCCACTCCGTGGCTCCCCAGATGCTGCTGGACTACAGCTCCCATCATCCCTGACCATGAGCTGTGTTGGCTGAGACTGATGGGAGCTGTAGTTCAGCAGCATCTGGAGAGCCACAGAGTGGCCACCCCTGGTCTAAAGTGAAATCAAGGTCTGGTGTGGGTGTGGCCTCATGATTAGGCAAGCCCAGCAGCTGTGAGTCTGGCTTTTAGAACACTGACAGTTGGTTCCCATGCTTATCACTGACTCCAATGTTAAATTTCTTAAATTAAGTAAAAATCAGCCAAGTAGTTTGTTAATTTTTAAAGTGCAGAAGATGAAGGTCAGAGTATGGAGCAAGGTCAATAGGGTTACACGTACTCTGTGAACATGGCTGATTTGTAATTAATTTCAATCAATTATGAGAACTGACAGAAAAAAGTCCAAAAGGGGTGTGGTGTTTTTCTCTTACACTTTGAACTCTGGATTCTCCTTCACTGGTTTGTGTATCACCATGAAGATTAGAAGGTTGTTAAGTAAGTGTTTCTGAGTTCAGGACTATAAGTTTTGTAAGGTTTTGTTTTGAAATGATGAAATGAGTTTATGGGAAGCATCAGAATGGCATAGGGGGTATTTTCAATTTAACATTGCGGAATGCAAAACATCCATGCTGAATATTTTATACAGCCACTCTTGTGGCTGTATAATATGAGGAACTGAGTATAATATGAGGAACTGAGAGGACTGGGGTGGGTTTGTGTTTTTTTTAAGTAAACTAAGCAAGGTTTTGGATAAAATAGTTGAATCATTTGGATAAAATCTTCAGCTTAGAAAACAAAACCAAGTTCCATTAAATCCCAGCCACTGTTTAAAGAGGTCTAGAAATGAAATATGTTACTGTATATTTACCTTTATTTTTCTATTATTGCTTGAAAGTGAGAATAAGTTCTGAACGTATTCTTATTACACCTGTATTATTAACTAAGAATAACAATTAGCTACAGGATTCTAAATAAATTTGAAGCAAGAGTTCAGACTTCAACCTAACAGCAAAAGATTTTACTAATAGTATTGTAATAAAATTAGTTAAATGTTCTAATCTTTTCTCTGAAAGGATAAGGTTTGGGTACTCCAGAAATCTACATGAAGATAATGCTCCACTTTTGCTTTAAAGCAATTTTGTATTATTTCATTTATAGAATATGCTGTCAAGTTCACAGCATGAAGCTTTGCAAGGAAAAGGCTTGATTTAATAGTTCTTCATTACAATGTTTCCTGCAGAATCTTATGATTAGCACACTATGTCTTGACATTGTAAACTGCAGCTTTTCCATAAAAGCAAGAACTTAGTTAACATTTTTCTTTGGAACAGCAATACAATTGTAATGAAAGTTTAAAAAGGAAAAAGAAAAAAAGAAGTAATGGGTAGACCAGTGCTAAGAGGGGCCAGAAAACTGCAAATCTTCCACATATCTGCAGTCCTGCTGGCCAGGACAGGTGGTGGTGGCCAGTTTTATTTTATTTTGCTGCACCATGTCCAGCTTAGTGCAGCTGATGGGGATGAAGACTGTCAGTCATCAGTGTAGATAATAATGTGTAAATAATACTGAACTAGATGTATTAATGGTCTGACTCAGTGTAAAGCCAGATTTGTATGCGTCTCATATGGTTAATTCCACTATTTAATGAGCCTAAAAAGCTTCACATGGGCACATAAGAACTATCCATCTGTCTTCAACAGAAGGCCAGGGGCAGGTTATGAAAAACAGATTCATGCAAGTGTTTCTACTTATACATTTTTATTTGCATATCTGTAATTGTTAACTTTTGGCAAATCTGGAATAAATGTGTACCTTACAAAAAGACTTTATACACATTTAAGTAGAAGTAGAAGAAAACACATTAAATGAATTTCCTGGGTGGTGTTTAACTAAATCAGGAGTGGGGAACCTCCAGCCTTTTCTGGGCCAATCATGCCCCCCCCAAAAGGTCCAATTTGACCCTGAGGCACACCCACCTTCAATCTGCTCTGCACTTCTCCACACAAGGGGTGGGGTTTGAAGTCACGCTCCCATCTTGGGCAGATCAGTGTGTGCCTTTGGGTTTACTTTGAAGTCCAGAAAATAGCAGCTTCAAAGGAAAGTATCACCTGAAGTTCCTATGACATCAGGTGATTGACAGACGGGCAGCCTTGCCTTTGGATCCAACCCAAAATGTGCACTGATTAATAAAAACATCCATTACATTACAATGTGAAAAAATGTGCGTTTTTAAAATGACATTGTTACACTTGTCACAATCAAGTTTTACGAGAGATGTAACTATTTGAAAATTCCCATAGTTTTTACCCCTCTGCCTCCATCAATTGCATATGGGTGTATACACCCATACCCACATGGGGTATTGTGAAAATAGGTTTGACTGCACCTCCCATATCTCATCCAGACCTTTTCCTCTGCTCCTCATTGAGCAGAAGGTTTACAAGTTATGCATTGCCAAAGAGAGGATTTGCATTACCAAAAGAGGGCAACAATTTGTATAGAATTTGCATATGGTAAGTCAGGGGTTGCCAACCATTTTGGACCACAAGGCACATTTCAAATTTTGAGAGTGCTGGGGGCACCAGACACAAAATGACTGCCATGGGGTGTGGCATAACATAACATGGCTGCCATGGGGGCATGGCATAACACAAAATCAGAGAGAGTAGTCATCGTGAAGCTTTCCCCATAATTATATTTCAATACTAAAGGCTTGACCTGTTTAATTTCTGTCTGCCATACAGCTGTTACAGGCACAATAAACCTGTTTTTCTTCAATGCCAACCCTAAATCAAAGGCTAGGCTGCCATCCTGTACCCACTTACCTTGAAGGAAGCCCCATTAAAAACAAAGAGACTGACTTCTAAGTAGACATGTATACCACTGTATTGTAAATTAACTATACAGTGAATACTTAATTAGTCCTTTAGGGGTGAAGGGGATTCTTTAATATTCACCCACTCTTATTGTGTAGTAGCTTTTGCAGAAAACATATTTTAAGTACTACCTGATCTCAGGCGAACCAGCACAGGAAACATTAATCCTGGTTGCTAGGGGGAAAGGAATGACAAGCTATGGAGATGCCAAGGACCAGGAAAAAAGAAACAGGAAAAGTGCTCCCTAAAAGGGAGGGCAAAGCAGCAGCTCTTCAGGAGTCCAGGGATTTCTACTGCCCAATGTCCAAATAACTCACTTATCAATCCTATCTCTGACTTCATTAATTGGCTAATAACACTGACAGGCAGGTACAGCCAGGCCCGTTCATTTCACATAAATCACTTAGAAGGGTACCTGCACATTTTGCTCTATAACTTTCTTTCTAGGAGGGTGGAGGCATACCTTTTTAAAAAAATGAAAGCTCAGGTTCTGGGCTACCTGTTGGGGGCACCAGTGACAGCCTTTGCAAGTACCATAGCACCTGCAGGCAACAGATTAGCTACCCCTGTGGTAATTTTTAGGTATAGAAGCACATTTAGAAATAATTACTATAATTTAAAGGTACCTTTAAATATCTTAATATCCCATGCAAGTAAAGTAATGCTCAAGATTCTACAACAAAGGCTCTAACCATATATGGAGCAAGAAATGCCAGACATCCAAGCTGGATTTAGAAAGGGAAGAAGCACCAGACATCATATCGCAAACATATATTGGACAATGGAATGGACCAAGAAATTTCAAAAGGAAATCACCCTGTGTTTTATAGATTACAGCAAAGCCTTTGACTGTGTAGATCATGGAAATTTATGGAATGCATTAAAAGAAAAGCAGGTGCCACAGCATCTGATTGTCCTGATGCGCAACCTATACTCTGGACAAGAGGCTACTGTAAGGACAGAATATGGAGAAACCAACTGGTTCCCAATCGGAAAGGGTGTGAGACAGGAGTGTATTTTATCACCCTATTTGTTTAATCTATACGCAGAACATATCATACGGAAACTGGGATTAGACTAAGATGAAGGAGGTGTGAAAACTGGAGACAGAAATATCAATATTTAAGATATGCAGACAATACCATACTACTAGCACAAACCAGTAATGATCTGAAACAAATGCTGATGAAAGTTAAAAAGGAAAGCACAAAAGCAGGACAACAGCTGAACGTCAAGAAGACTAAAGTAATGACAACAGAATATTTACGTAACTTTAAAGTTGACAATGAGGACATTGAACTTGTCAAGGATTATCAATACCTTGGCACAGTCATTAGCCAAAATGGAGGCAGGCATGGGCAGCTATGAGAAAACTAGAAAAGGTCCTCAAATGCAAATATGTATCACTGAACACTAAAATCAGGATCATTCAGACCATGGTATTCCCAATCTCTATGTATGGATGTGAAAGTTGGACAGTGAAAAAAGCGGATAAGAGAAAACTCAACTCATTTGAAATGTGGTGTTAGAGGAGAGCTTTGCACATGCCATGGACTGTGAAAAAGACAAATAATTGGCTGTTAGAACAAATTAAACCAGAACTATCATTAGAAGCTAAAATGATGAAACTGAGGTTATCATACTTTGGACATATAATGAGAAGACATGATTCACTAGAAAAGACAATAATGCTAGGAAAAACAGAAGGGAGTAGAAAAAGAGGAAGGCCAAACAAGAGATGGATTGATTCCATAAAGGAAGCCACAGACCTGAACTTACAAGAACTGAACAGGGTAGTTCACGGCAGATGCTGTTGGAGGGTTGCTGATTCATAGGGTCGCCATAAGTCATAATCGACTTGAAGGCACATAACAACAACAAAGGTACCAGGGTGGGTTTCAACAATTAGAAAATACAGCATTTAAAACAATTTAAAACAACCTGAAATCCTAAAATAATGTATCTCACCATTGTAGGGGAGTCGCCAGGTGACTATATGCCTGCTCAGTCTGCTGACCAGGTTCTGCTAACAGTTGGTGGGCAACTTCAAGGTTTCTGCTCTCCCTTTTTATGGTTCCTTATCTTTAAACCATACTTAGACAGTCCTCAAACAGAAGACATCTATAGAAGACCATAACAGCCCTTCAAAACAGAGAACATTTTTATGTAAAGTAGGACTCATGGCCACCATACTGAGTGGATAGCAGTAGAGTGGATAGTATATGGGAGATGCACACAGATCTCCCATTCTACACAATGGTCCTTGTATATTTTCAGGGCTGGGTGAAATAGGCTTCTTTTGATCCTAAGAGAAACGTCAATGAATGGGTGCTGTGCGTGCAGAAGAACTAAATTGACACAGCTATGGATGTGCCTCCAATAATCAGTGTTTAACCCCAGCCACCACACACAAAAACCGCTCCAAATCCTCAAAACAGAAATTCCAAAATATCTCAGTAACATAATCTAGCTATAAATGGATGAAAATTATTTCTAAATTTGAATAAATTATTTAACTGGGAAAGAACTACAATTCTAAAACTTGATAACTTTTGCAACTAAGATAAAAAACTACGCTGATGTATTCTCAGTGTCGGGGTGAAAACTCTTTTATTTTTCCAGCCCTTGCATAATCAGGCTTTTGAAAAATCTGTTTTAGCTTTTTATTTGTTATTTATTTATTTATTTAAAATATTTCTATCCCGCCTTTCTACCCTAAAATAGGGCATTCAGGGCAGCTCACAATAAAATAATATACAAAAACACACACACAAAATTCAAAATAGATAAAAATACATGAAATATACTTAAGAAATCTAGGGGAATAATATTAAAAGGGGACAAAAGAGGTAAAATTCAAAAAAGGGGGAAAATAAAATCAGCTTCAGCCTCAGCCTTCAGCCCTTCCCAAACGCTCTCTGGAACAGAATGGTTTTCAAAAGTCTCCAGAACACCATCAAGGAGAGAGCAGAGCAGGCTTCTTGGGGTAGGGTACTCCAGAGCTTGCGGGTCATGGCTGAAAAGGCTCTCTCCCACTTGCCTGCCATGGCATCTGACATCTTTCATTCCAGGCATGCAGAGGAGACCAGAGGCAGCTGACCTTAAATCATGGGCAGGTACATATGGGCATAAGTGATACCTCAGGTACATTAGTCCAAGGCCATTTAGGGCTTTAAAGGTCAAAACCAGGACTTTGAATTAGTCCAGAAACAAATTGGGAGCCAGTGGAGTCGACAAAGCACAGGGGTGATATGATCCCCATGCCGCGATCTAGTTAACATTCTGGCTGCCATATTTTGAACCAACTGCAATTTCTGAACTGTTTTCAAAGGCAGCCCCACTTAGAGTGCATTATAGTGTTCAAACCTTGATGTCACCAATGCATGTGTCACTGTGGCCAAGTCAACCACTTCTAGGAACGGGTGCTCCTGGTAGACCAGTTTGAGTTAGCCAAAAGCATTCTTTGCTACAGCAGCCACCTGATATTCAAGCAGCAGGGCAGGATCCAGGAATGCTTCCAAACTGTGGACCTGCTTCTTCAAGGGGACTGAGACCCCACCCAGAAAAGTTTGCAGTCCTATCCCTGGGCACAGCTTTCCCCTTGACCAGCCACACTTCTATCTTGTCTGGATTAAGTTTCAGTTTGTTAGCCAAAATCCTCACAGCCTCCAACCACCAATTTAGGATGAGCACTTCCTCCATGCAATCAGATGGTACAGAGATAGAGAGTTGTGTGTCATCAGTATATTGATGACATTATACTCCAAATCTCCGGATGACCTCTCCCAGCAGTTTCATATAGATATGAAAAAGCATGGGAGACAGAATGGAACCCTATGGGGACCCCATAGGCCAGTGGCCAGAGGATCGAGCAGTAGTCTCCCAGTACCACTTTCTGGGACCTGTCCACCAGGTAGGACCGGATCCACAGTAAAACAGTGCCTCCCAATCCCATCCCAGCTAGATGGCCTAGAAGGATACCATGGTTGATGGTTTCAAAAACCACCAAGAGGTCCAGAAGCACCAAGCGGGATGCACTCCCCTTGTCTGATGCCTGGCGTAGGTCATCAAGCAGGGCGACCAAGGCAGTCTCTCTCCCATACCAGGCCTGAAGCCTGATTGGAAAGGGTCTAGATAATCCGATTCATCTAGGAAAACTTGGAGCTGATCAGCCTTTAATACTAATATTGGTATTTGTATCAGGAGCTAGTCACAGATACTTGTTTAGTTCTTTTTTCTTTTCTGCTGTTTAAGTTTAATATTTTGTGCTGTATTAAGCTTTATGTATTAAATTTTTTTATCCCCCTCTAGGATGCACACCTTAACGTGGTGAAGGGGTTTGAGAGTGTCGAACAAGCTGAGGGCAATGCCATTCAGGAGTCCAGACCAAGAGGCTAGACACCTAGCAGGGTCACCCAAGGCGGAATGGTCAAAACTGAGACACCAGACTAAGATGCATCCAGATTCACAGGAAGGCAATGGTAAACCACCTCTGAATACCTCTTACCATGAAAACCCTATGAATAGACTATCCAAAATGCAACACGAGATAGTGCTGGAAGATGAGACCCCCAGGTCAGATGGCACTAACTGAGCTACTGGGGAAGAACAACGGACAAGTAGCACTGTGACTAATGACGCAACTGGGTCAAAGCTGAAAGAAAGCCCAGAGGCTGATGCGCACAGATGTGAAAGGAGAGTCTGGAGTTGTACAACGTACACAATAGGAACATGGAATGTGAGAAGCATGAATCAGGGAGTTAGAAATTGTCAAGCAAGAAATGGAACGTATTAACATTACAATACTTGGCGTGAGTGAATTAAAATGGATAGGAATGGGACACTTTCAACTACAAAATATTTTATGCAGGAAATGAAAAATAAAGAAGAAACAGGGTTGCTCTAAAGTGAGAAGTGAGGTAGCAAAAGCAATTAGGAGCTATAATGCAAGGTCTGAGCGAGTGATATCAATGAGACTTAATGGGAAACCTATCAACATAACCATCATACAAGTCTATGTTCCAACAGCAAACAGAGAAGAAGAGGAAATGGGGAGATTTTATGCAGAAGTACAGGAAGAAATTGATCACACACCAAAACAGGATGCTCTGATAATAATGGGGGATTGGAATGCAAAAGTAGAGAACAGAGAAGAAATAGATATTGTGGGGTAATGGGGCTTAAGAGATAGAGATGAAGCAGGAGAGCGACTTATTGAATTCTGTGAAGCCAATAATTTGTTTCTTACGAACACATTTTTTTTTGCAACTGAAAAGATGACTGTACATGTGGACATCACCAAATGGTCAATATAGGAATCAAATCGATTATATATTTGAAAGCAGAAGATGGGGAAGTTCCATACTTTCTGTGGGAAAAAAAGACTGGGAACAGACTGCAGTACAGGTCATGAACTAGTAATATAAAAAATCAGAGTAAAGCTAAAGAACAACAACAAAGCAATCATAATGCCAAACATCCCAGAAGAATTTAAAGATCAAATAAGGAAAAGAGTTGAGGCTTTAACCCTAGCTGAACCAGAAAAACTATGGAGTGAAGTCAGAGACATTATCAGGGGAGAATGGAAAAAGATAGTATCTCTAATTAAACAGAAATACCTCAATGGATGACTGAAGAAACTCTTAAAATAGTTAAAGAGAGAAGGAAAGCAAAAGCAAAAGGAGATACTACTACAATCATTATTGTACAGAAATAGAAGAGGATAATAAAAAAGGGTAGAACAAGAGCCCTATTCCAAAAGAGTAGGGATGTTGAATAATCAACAGGGGAACACACTGACTGACCGAGATAAAATAAAAGGAAAATGGAAATAATACACTGAAGAACTCTATAAAAGAGATGCAAGGATGACAGATTCATTCACGGAGGAACTGTATGAAGAAGAACCAGAAATTTTAGAATGTGAGATGGAAGCTGCTCTTAAAAAACTTGGAAGAAAGAAATCACCAGGAATAGATTGCATACCAGTAGAGTTGCTATAAGTTATTGAGATGGAATCTCTCCAAATTTTGACAAAAATCTGGCAACAAATATGGAAAACAATGGCACACAGAGTGGAAGCATTCAGTATACATCCCAATTCCAAAGAAAGGGGATCCCAGGGAATGCAGTTATTATTGAACTATTGCCTTAATATCCCATGCAAATAAAGTAATGCTCAAGATTCTACAACAAAGGCTCTTACCACATATGGAGTGAGAAATGCCAGACGTCCAAGCTGGATTTAGAAAGGGAAGAGGTACCAGAGATCATATCGCAAACATACGTTGGATAATGGAGCGGACCAAGGAATTTCAGAAGGAAATCAGATTACAGCAAAGCCTGTGTAGATCATGAAGCTACTGAATGCTTTAAAAGAAATGGGGGTGCCACAGCATCTAATTGTTCTGATGTGCAACCCATACTCTGGACAAGAAGCTACTGTAAGGACAGAATATGGAGAAACCAAATGGTTCCCCATCAGAAAAGATGTGAGACAGGGGTCCATTTTATCACCGTATTTGTTTAATCTATCTGCAGAACTTATACGGAAAGTGGGTTTGGATCAAGATGAAGGAGGTGTGAAAATTGGAGGGAGAAATATCAATAATTTAAGATATGCATACAATACCATACTACTAGCAGAAACTAGTGATGATCTGAAACATATGCTGATGAATGTTAAGAACATAAGAACATAAGAAGTGTTGCGTGTGTGCGTGTATAGATCATACAGGGATGGAATCCAAGAGCCGTTTAGAACAGGAATAAGATAGGCCAGGCAAGTTTCTTGTAAGAGTCTTTACTAGGCAAAGACATTAGACACAGTTCTCTCTTCACAGACATTTCTCCCCCACTCTGAGCCTCAACAAGATGTTCCCTTATCTACTTCCCAGCCAGCTTCTGACCTTGGCAAAACTGGCGCTCTGTTCTTCCAGCTTAACCCTTCTGCTTCAGGTTTCACTCTCTCTGCTAAAAAACCCTGTCTGTGAGTCTCACAGCATGCTTCACTGACCAACAGCCCCCACCTGAGACTCGCAGATTACAAAACTTCATTGTTCATCATTACATTTCTACAATATTAAACTTTTCAATACAATACATTTCAGTACATGGTTTGTGTTCTTACAGTTTCTATTTACATTTTCAGTTCAGTTCTTGTTCCTTGTTCCTTTATTTACACAGATTTCACATATTCATGTTTGTTCACTTTCATTTGATAATACAGTTACATTTCATTCTTCAACACAAAATTGCCACATTAGATCCATTGTTTCTTTATCTATTGGTCCTTCTTTTTCCCATTCTACTGGAATTTCATCTGTTTCATCATTTTTATGTTGTGTAATATTAAATGTGAATCTCTGAGGAGGTTGACCTTTCGTTGTTCTCTCTGATCTCCTGACATTATCTATTTCCATTTCTTCTTCACTCTCTATTTTACTTGGACCTGCACCTGTGCCTGCACTGGTACTTGGCATGTCTGTATCTTGCATTGCCATGTCTTCACTTCTCAGTCTTTGTACAGTACGTTCGCCGCCGTGAATAAGATCAGTCAATGCAGTTTTTAATGGAATTTGCTGTCCAAAAGGAACATCAGCTGCTTCCTGCTTACTTGCACTATCAAGTATCACTGGTTGACTCTCTCTCCAAGGTTTATCTATCACCTTTATGCTTCTGCTTAACACTACTTGTTGTTTCTCAGGCAACCAAACTCTATAATATGAATTTTGAAATCCCAAAATGTGTCCTGCTTGAGCTCTTGACTGTTTTGCAATATGTACCCAGCATTTTGCCCCAAAACGTTCTATGTGTTTCACCCTGGGTTTTCTTCCAGTCAGTTTCTCATAGGGAGACATGCCTATTGTTCTGTGCATGAGACGGTTCTGAATATAAACAGTGTACAGAATACATTCACCCCAATAAGTGTTATTCATATCAGCATCTGCTAGCATTGCTCTCAATGAATCCAGCAATGACTGGTTCCTCCTCTCTGCCGTTCCGTTGGAGGATGGGCTGAAGGGAGCAGTGAGACTCTGTATTATTCCCTTCTTTTCCAAATATGTTTGAAATGAATTACTGGTAAATTCACCACCTCTATCTGATCTGATATTCTTTATAACAACCCCATATTGTGTCTCTGTTCTCTGTATAAATGCCTTTAATTTCTCTTCTGCATCACTTTTCTTTTTCAATAAGAACACGTGTAAATCTGGAGAAATCATCCACAATCACTAAATAAAACCTTGCTCCACCTTTTGAGCACTGAAAAGGTCCAGCCAAATCCACATGTATGAGCTGATAAGGTTCAGTGGTTGTACTTTCACAGCTCTTATTTACCGGATTCACAGACATTTTTGTTTTATAACATACCTCACATTCATCCACATGCTCACAATGTGTTAACTTCAAATCTTGACTATGTTTTGGTGTGTTTTGTATCTTTTGGAAATGTGCGTGTGCCAGTTTTCTGTGCCATTCATGGAAACAATTATCATGTTTATCTTTATTAACTCCTATCCATGCACACATGGGTTTATCAAGCTTGCACTCAACCATGAACATTTGATTCTGTAATTTCCCTTGCATGCATATTTCACCATCTTTTCCCACAAAACATCTATCCCCTTCAAATGTAACTTTACAACCTATTTGAGCCAATTTTCTCACTGATAGAATGTTATATTTTAAACCAGACACCAGTAATACATCTGTTAATATTCCCAAATTACCCAACTTGAGCGTGCCTGTTGCAATCGCGTCCTGAGTCGATCCGTCAGCCAGATAAAGCTTCTCCTGCGTCGGCTTTGAAGTGTAAAATAAACTAGAGTCTGTGATTAGGCAATTAGACGCTCCACTGTCAAAAATCCACTTAGAGTTAATGAGTTTATTGTCCTCCTTAGAAACAAAGTTCACGCTTGTTCTCTGACTTTCAAAGCCCGTTATTCCTCTTCTTTAAACAATGTCTCTGTATATGTCCACGTGACCCACAAAAATAACATATTTTAGTCTCTTGCCTGCTTCTTTGAGTTTGTTGTTGCTCAGTCACAGTCTCTTTTATCTCTGTTTTCTTATTTTCTTGTCTTCTATTCCACTCTTGTTGAAGTTTCTGTTCCACAAAGTCCAAATTCAGATGTCCGTCAGGTAAAGTTTCCAGACTCGAGACCAGGACATCCCATTTTTGATTAAATGAAGATAACAGGATATAAACCATCTGAATGTCACTATGATGCACTCCTCTATCTTGCAGCTCAGCATTTAATCTACGAAATTCAGCCAGATGCTCTGTCATAGTCACTTCTTCTGTAAAACGCATCTGATAAAGTTTCCGTGCTAAACACAGCCTGCTCCCCGTAGTTTGCTGTACATGAGCGGCTTTTAGCTTTTCCCACATCTGAATAGCTGTCGGCTCATTACTCACCAGCAACAGTTGAGAATCAGACAGCCCCAGAGTAATAAAAGCCTTCGCTTTCTCGTCTTTCTTCAACCACGCTGCTGAAGGAGCTGCCAGAGGGGGGTTTTCTACGACATCATTCAACTCTTCTTTAATCAGAACTGCTCTCATTCTCCATTTCCAGCTGGAGTAGTTTACAGCACTCAGTCTCTCCATCGGCATCCCGGATAACAGATTTACAGCCATGTTGCCCACTCTTACTTGCCTCTTTCTCGCACTTTGTTTCTCTCCGCAACAACGCCACGTCAACAGCTCTCGAACCCGCTACCATGTATGATAAGCTGGGCCCATAACCCCTGTTGCGTGTGTGCATGTATAGATCATACAGGGATGGAATCCAAGAGCCGTTTAGAACAGGAATAAGATAGGCCAGGCAAGTTTCTTGTAAGAGTCTTTACTAGGCAAAGACATTAGACACAGTTCTTTCTTCACAGACATTTTCCCCCACACTCTGAGCCTCAACAAGATGTTCCCTTATCTACTTCCCAGCCAGCTTCTGACCTTGGCAAAACTGGCGCTCTGTTCTTCCAGCTTAACCCTTCTGCTTCAGGTTTCACTCTCTCTGCTAAAAAACCCTGTCTGTGAGTCTCACAGCATGCTTCACTGACCAACAAGAAGAGCCTGCTGGATCAGGCTAGTGGCCCATCTAGTCCAGCATCCTGTTCTCACAGTGGCCAACCAGGTGCCTGGGGGAAGCCTGCAAGCAGGACCCGAGTGCAAGAACACTCTCCCCTCCTGAGGCTTCCGGCAACTGGTTTTCAGAAGCATGCTGCCTCTGACTAGGGTGGCACAGCACAGCCATCATGGCTAGTAGCCATTGATAGCCCTGTCCTCCATGAATTTGTCTAATCTTCTTTTAAAGCCATCCAAGCTGGTGGCCATTACTGCATCTTGTGGGAGCAAATTCCATAGTTTAACTATGCGCTGAGTAAAGAAGTACTTCCTTTTGTCTGTCCTGAATCTTCCAACATTCAGCTTCTTTGAATGTCCACGAGTTCTAGTATTATGAGAGAGGGAGAAGAACTTTTCTCTATCCACTTTCTCAATGCCATGCATAATTTTATACACTTCTATCATGTCTCCAATGTTAAAGAGGAAAGCACAAAAGCAGAACCACAACTGAACGTCAAGAAGACTAAAGTAATGACAACAGAAGATAAACGTAACTTTAAAGTTGACAGTGAGGACATTGAACTTGTCAAGGATTATCAATACCTTGGCACAGTCATTAACCAAAATGGAGACAATAGTCAAGAAATCAGAAGAAGGCTAGGACTAGGGAGGGCAGCTATGAGACAACAATAAAAGATCCTCCATTGCAAAGATGTATCACTGAACACCAAAGTCAGAATCATTCAGACCATGGTATTCCCAACCTCTATGTATGGAAGTGAAAGTTGGATAGTGAAAAAGTGGAAGAGAAGAATCTACTCATTAGAAATGTGCTGTTGGAGGAGAGTTTTGCGCATACCATGGACTGCAAAAAAGACAAATAATTGTGTGTTAGAACAAATTAAACTACAACTATCACTAGAAGCTAAAATGGTAAAACTGAGGTTATCATACTTTGGACACATAATGAGAGGACACGATTCCCTAGAAAAGACAATAATGCTGGGAAAAACAGAAGGGAGTAGAAAAAGAGGAAGACCAAACAAAAGATACATTGACTCCATAAAGGAAGCCACAGACCTGAACTTACAAGATCTGAACAGGGGGTGGTTTACAACAGATGCTATTGGAGGTTGCTGATTCATAGGGTCGCCATAAGTCGTAATCGACTTGAAGGCACATAACACACACGCACAAAAGTTTTATGATAATGATTTTAATCTGACATTTTATGTAAAAGCAACCAAAAGAACTTTTTGTTATGGGGCAACATATAAATGGAGGTGGGGATCATATGATAATGATTGCCATAAAATGCTATCTGTTCCATATACAAAATGATACATGTATAATAAATGTTATTTTCTTAAGGAATATCATTCACTTACTTCATCTTGTTCTAAATGTAATTCTTCCTTTTTCATTGATAGAATGCCTTTGTCTGTGATTTTCTGTTTCTGGCCATCAATGGCAGAATCCAGCTAAAAAGATGACAAAAGTTGTGAAAAGAAACATCATTTTCATCAACTGTTGATGGTAATTTCCTTGATCTTCCTACATTGAACAGAAAAAGAAGACCATGACTTCATGGCCTGTCTATTGGATACACCTGTTCCATCAGACACTCACGTTTTAGCATAATATTTGAATGGGGTATACTTGAGTAAAATGCAACATACTGAACTAAAAATTACTTCGTACTATGGAAACTGACATGTGGTTTAGGCCAACACCTGTTGGATTTTTCATGTGTATATACTTAAAACCTTAATCCACATCTGCATCTGGATGGAGGGACAGATACACCTGGTTGGCTGGATGGAAAGACATAACATTCCTGCAGTAAGAAAATTACAGAAGTGATTAGATTATCACATATGCTTAGATGAAGACTGGAAACTCAAGGCCAGTTCACCTCCAGTTGAAGTGGACTTCAAAATTTGCCATTGTTTGGATGAAATTGAATTCCACATGAAATACAAATGCAGTGGGTTGTATTAAGACATTGTGTAAGCAGAAGGCCATTCACACCATTGACCTTTCCTGCTCTCTCCTCCCAACCACAGCCCCCCTCCACAACTTCCAGGCCTTTTCTGAGGATCCCCTAACCCCCAGGAGAGACTTTTCAGTGAACCAAAGGCACTATAATAAAGAGGAGTGCTGAGAAACCCCCATTGTACAAAAGATCTTGTATTCATGCAAAGTTGGGACATAACCAAATGTCATTAATTTTCAATCTTTAATTTCATTTCTTTTCCATTACAGTTAAATAATACCACAACTTAACACATCATCCATCCAAACTTTTATTTTAAATTAGTCGCTTTGGAAGGGAACAATATGAAACAGAAGATTGGCTAGATGAAGGACTTGAGCTACATAGGATCTGATGGAGTGTATCCAACTAAGTCATTTTGCAAATGGAACAACTTCTCCTCATGTAACAGGACTTTCCCTCGCATGCCCCTGCACCCCATCCCACTCCAAAGCTGCTTGGGGGTTTACCCAACCCTCTGGAGCAGATTTGGGAGCAGTAGGGGTGGCGCATGAGGAGGAGGAATGGGATGGGAACGTCTGTTGTGCAAGCAAAAGTCATTCCACTTGCACAATGATGTGGATTTAACCCAGTGAGACTGTATATAAAAATCCCAGATTCAGATCTTCCCTTAGTCTATGAAGCTTTTTGAGTGGCTTTGGAATGGTCACTATTCCTTTGCTTAACCTCCAACACAGGGCTGTTTTGAGGATAAATTATATGTTTCTCTCTTCCACTGGAAGCATCATGTGAAGATCAGAAGCTAAAAGAGAACTATTTCCCTCATTTAAGATTATATTTCAGTAGCATTACTTGTATTGCCCTCTGGTAGGTATGAGACACATGATATCAACTTTGGACATTTACTATATACTAATTATTCATGCACTCAAACTCACTCACACACACACACACACACACACACACACGTTAAAGTCTGGATAAAACTTGCTCATGCAAGAGTCATATTGTCACATGATTGGGCACTGCTATGCCATCTGGATTAAAAGCCCAGTTGACAGGATTGGAGGCATAATGGATAGGTAATGATAAAATATATATGATGAATCCATCTCTCTTGCAAAATAAGAACAAAACAAAAAGATGATTATAACAGAGTACACACTGGGGGAAATTAAATGACCATTTGAGTACACTGTCTCTCATATCAATATTATCAAAACATAGATTATCTAAACAAGCATTTATATTTTTGTCTATACATTGTTAAGAGTTAAGCTGTTTAAATATATAATATTATAGTGTATACAAATTTAAATAAAAGTTGAATAAAGAGAGCATATTTTCACATTGGGAAATTATTATGCAGTGTTAATAGCATCTCCAGGTACCTAGACATAATGATAATATGCCTCTTTTTCTCTTTTTTTTAGGGTACAATTCTCCTGTCACTTATGCCTACTGCATATCTACTTTTGGCATAATTTAACTGGAAGAGACACATAATAGGTCTTGTTACGACTGTATGAAATCCTAGTTTGTTCTTGAGGCATTAAAGAATCCATTGTATGAAAAGCAAGTTACACTGCATTTCACAGAGACAACAGGTCGCTTATCCAACAGAACTGTGAGTTACTGCCCCTCTTTTGGGGATCAGTTCTCAGCACCCAATCCTTTCTCCCACTTTATCTAATGGGCACAGGATCAGGGTTTTTCCTATTTTTTATACAGAGTCAAGAAGTCAGGCTTACCACAGACACCTGACCATCTCTGAATTATCTAACAGATAATTGCTTTACATAAAGCAATACAGCTTGGTCCTTAATGGGTTCCTGCTGATATTTCCCTAACCCACAGTATATCTCCTGTCCCTCTTCAGTTTCTGGTTCCTTGCCCAGAATGGGAAGCTTTTACTTAGCTTTTGCTAATTTCAGTTATAGGGTGAAACTGAATGAAAGGGAGAAAAGTGATATCAGTTCCAGATGGTGCCAATACCATTCATGTCCTTCCAGTGAGGGCAGGTCTCCTTCCTGCAATCTCCCCTTCTCTCTGTAACTCCTCTCCTCGGTTGTGTCTGCTCTTTATACAGCAGTGGAGTAGCTGGGGGAGTACTGGGCAGCTAGCCGCTGCCAACACAAGTCACTTCCAACCAGACCACATTTTCATCCAGTCAGGCCAGGCCTGGAATAGAGCAGAAGGGAGCTTCAGTTGCACCCAACTGCTCACAAGAACAAATATGTCCAAAATGGCCATTTCCCAGAGTACTTTCCAATAAAGTATAAAATACAGTAGATAATAAACACACTAAAAGGTCTAGAAGCAGGAACTTGAGTTGCTACCTCAGCATTAAGAATAATTTACAAAACAGAAACAAGATAACTGTTAATGTTTTTTCAGCTGAGTTGGGTAACTGTTGTAGCTGAAATGTGTTTAAGACAACAGGAAGTGCAACAGAGATCAGCACCTGACACTGTCGACAAGATTTTCAGGAGTTGCACTGTCTCAGTCACTAGCCCTGCATCCTAATGAGATGAAAGATCTTGCTAACTCTGTGGGTTAGCAAGAAATCTAATCAGAATAACAGATTAATTACATCACAGATTGCAATTCACACACCCATCTTTTTTATTTATTTATTTAAAATATTGCTATCCTGCTCTTCTACCCTATAATAGGGCACTCGGAGGCTTACAATAAAATCGAGCACATATATAATAAAATTGTACACAATAAAAACCACAAAAACATTAAAATAAATTAAAATACATAAAATGCAATTAAAATATATAAAATAATATATATACATATACATACATGCATATATGCATACATAGGGAATGGTACTGAAGGGACTACTGAGGTAAAAATTAACACAGAAGGCATAAAATCAGTGTCAGGCTCTACCTTCAGTCCCTCCCAAAGGCTCTCTGGAACAAGATCGTTTTCAGAAGTCCCCGGAATACCATCAGAGAGGGAGCAGAGTGGGCTTCTTGGGGTAGGATATTCCCAAGCTTGGGGGCCACAGCTGAAAAGGCTCTCTCCCGCATGCCTGTCAGTCTAACATCTTTCACTCCAGGCACACAGAGGAGACCCGAGGTGGATGATCTTAAATCCTGGGCAGGTACATATGGGCATAAGAGGTCCCTCAGGTATATTGGTCCAAGGCCGTTTAGGGCTTTAAAGGTCAGAACCAGCAATCATGCTTAGGATAGGTGAAACTGACCGCAGAGGAGGGAGGGCTGGAGTGAGCAGAGGAGGAGGAAGAAGGAAGAGGGGGAGGAGAGGAAGAAAGGAGGAGAAGGGGAGAAGAGGGGGAAAGGCAGGTCTGATCATTTGCATGCTTGTTGAGTTCAATGGGATTTACTCCTGTGCAATCATGCTTAGGATAGGTAAAACTGACCATGGGGGAGGAGGCTATAGTATACAGCCATGTGGCTGTATAATAAATTTTGCCAGTGCTAGCTATGCTATAAGCCTGTTTTTCGAATTCCAGCTGCTTTCGTTATGGAATACATGATAGTATGCCGATTGCTGTTTTGCTGCGCAATACAGGAAAGCCAGCCATTTACACCTGCCATTTTAACTGGGTACCTTTTAACCAGAAAATTCAAAGTATAAATTGATCAGTCCAAACACCTTGGAGTAAAAGGTGTGAAACAAATGTAATAAATAGATTCAAATACATAAACATTGCCTTTATAGCATTATAGGCAGTTCCTGTGATTAAATCTCTCCCACTGAAATCTGTGGACTGCATTGTACTCAATATCCTAACTAATTTGAAATAGTCATATTGGTAATCAAAGAGCACCCAACTCCTGTATAACTTGGGACAGTCGAAAGGATGCCTTACATGCAGATCAATACACTTCAGCTTAAATACTGTGATAATCAGCTTCCATATGTATTGACAGGATTCCCTAATGGTCTGTTGCTAAACAAAGAAATGGGGCAAATTACTTATTTATATATACAAACCTTGGTGATAATGGCCAGCTGCAGGTATTTTTTTTGGAAAGTGCATTTTAATAAGGTTTTATTCAGCAGCGAAACAAATGGAGAAAAAGCAATTTGAACTACCATGTTTAGTGCAAAAGCTTTCTTTCTAACAACAGAATCAATCATTTGTCCAGATTGTGGAGAGTCAAAGTTAGTTACCGAAAAGAGATCCATATATAAAACAAGTCAATAATTCATTGTGCATTATTGTTGGCCCAAAGAAGTCTGCTTTCTAAAAGCTGGTCTGCTTCTCTTTGAATGAATGTCACTGTATTCAAAGAGTGGGAAAGCAGGTTTTTTGTTTCTAGCTTTTCCCTACTGCCATCTCTGTGTGTGGGGAAGCAAAATGGCTCTTCACTGTCTCTAGAAAATCACACTATGTGTAGTGCATAGTTCTGTTTTATGGCCACTTTGCAAAATTCCTTATTTTGGTAAATATTTTTGTGCTTATAATTTTGCTAACTTATCCGATCTTTAGAAATGTTTCAGAGATATTTACTACATCAAATCATATTAATATGATGTGTGTGTATCTTGTACACATGTGTTTTGCTGGATGCCGTCTATTGCCATACCTCCTACTTCTGGTGACTCACTGCTTGAACACAACCTAGCCATTCTGTGTTGTGGGAGAGAGTCTAGAGAATAAAGGCAACCAGTGCTTCCTGGTGAAGTGCTCCTCAGTGGGTTGTAGGCTCTCTGCCTGGCAGGGACAGACACCACAAGCAAATCTTTTATTTTTGAAACGGCTGTTTTGTGCAAAATCAGTAAATCGAAAAGCACACATTTGAAAAATAAAATATAAAAACAGGCCATTTTGCCCAATGTGAAATATTGTTGAAACATCGTCTTTGGTGAAAGTTAATTATTGTACTATTCCACCAACAAAACCTTTTTTAAGAAAAGCTAATGTGTGCACATAGGTAAACAAACACCAGCGTGCATGCCCGCAATGGACCCCAGGTTTCCAGAACTTCTGGGGGATGAGAAAGTGGTGAATACACCCCATCAAGCACTGCCCACTAGTGTCAACAGAAAGACTGAGATAGATTTAAATGAAAAATGTATGTGTCCTTCCCAAACTCGAAGAACTCAGACTCAGACATGGCTATTGCCTTTTTCTTTTGAAAGTAAGAGAAAGTTTCAAATCAGTGCACTTCATGAATCTATTTACGGATTACTCAGAACTCAGCATCTCTCTAGGTCTAACTAGGCACAACTTTGCTGCACTAAAATGTTGACTCAGCAACTACTCTCCCCCCAGCTTAAGTAAGATTGGGCGAGCACCCTACTTGCATGTGCTAACTGTCACTGTTGGGAGTGTGCGTGCAGGCAAAAACTCCACCTCAACTGTACCTGTTGAATTTCCCACCATATTCGCCTCCTGGTGCAAGGTGAAGGTGGAGCCTCCATCACCGTCCCATCTTCCCCCTCAAAGGGAGGAGGGCTGCCTGCTGGAGACGTGGGTGCAGGGAGAGGGGAAGCATCAGGCTGGGAAACAACTGGCTGGTCAGGTTGACTCTCCACAGGAGTATCCAGAGCTGCTGGGGTTGAGCTGGGGTTGAGTCCAGAACTGGAGCACCTTCTGAATCCAACTCCCCGCTTAGCCCCTCACTGGCTTGACCATCCCACTCTAAGGGCTTATCCAAAAGGAGCGGGATAATCCACGGTTTCCATATTCGGTTTGTCATATGATAGTCCTCACTTTGCCTTTTAGTTCGCTCTTTCCCAATTAAAAAAAACCGCTTTTTTGCACCCGCACACGCAGCGGTAAGACCCCTACATTCTTTTTGCTTTTTCCAAGCTCCGCCTCTAAAACCTCCCCCTATCAACCAATTGGTCAGCAAAAAAATTACGTATGCTCCTCTCCCCCTTTGCAACGAAGCACAATATGGCTGTAAAGGAGTTCTCGCCTCAGAAGGAAAGGCTGCTGGTCAGTTTCACGCCTGCCTTGTTTGTATTTGCGATATTATGCTTAAACAAATGTATGCTTTTCTGCCTTTATTGATATTTAAGGAGATACACACACTGGCAATTGCACTTATTTCTCCAAAAAAGCAAGAAACCTGTCACACACACCCTTCTCCCTTTCCTTCCCACGGAGAATGAAATTGCTTTCTGGAGCAGACTTGAAACCGACCAGCAAACCTTTTCTTGTTTGTATTTACGATATTACACTTAAACGAATGTATGCTTTTCTGCCTTTATTGATATTTAAGGAGATACACACGCTGGCAATTGCACTTATTTCTCAAAAAAAGCAAGAAACTGTCACACACACCCTCCTTCTCCCTTTCCTTCCCACGGAGAATGAAATTGACAAAGTTTTCTGGAGCAGGCTTGAAACCGACCAGAAGCCCTTTTCTTGTTTGTATTTGCCATATTACACTTAAAGAATGTATGCTTTTCTGATTTGAAGCAAAAACCCCAGCAAGTAGAATGAAATTGACAAAGCTTTCCGGAGGCAGGCTGAAACCAACCCCCCCCTTCTCGCTTGCTGTGCATTGCAGATCTCACCCAGAGCGGCCGCCCAGTTTGCAGGCTGGCAAAAAATAAAATGCATCTGTGCAGTAGTTGCAGACACACACCCCCAACACCCCACCATTGCGATGATTGGTTCAATTTTTCCGGGCTTATTCTTGCACATGCACAAAAGTGCAGATACGTGATTGGCTGGAATGAGGAGAAGGGGCAAGGGGAAACGCCCAAGAACTGCCCATCAGCTGTAAAGTCCACGGTATTGCATCCTAACTCCTGAAGGCATAGCGATGATTCCCGATTTTAAACAGCAAATCGCATTTTTGCCGGTATTGGAAGGAGCGGATTTAACCTGTGAAAATGCATAACAGCGCGAGAGGTCATTTGGATGACCGAAAAATAATGAACACACATAGCGGGCGTGTCACACATTTTACAGTCGTCTGGATGAGCCCTAAGTTCTCCTTCTTCTCTGTTTCTTTCTTGTCAGTCCACATCCCTCCAGCAGGGCTCACAACAGTATGCATAGAATGGGATTTTTATTCTCCAATTCATCTCAGTGGATCACAGCATAAAAACGTATAGTATGGGTGACCTCTATAATACAGGCCTTGCATTGACCCCAAGCTTGCTGATCTCAGGAAGTCATGTACCAACAGAGTTAACAAGTAATGCAGAAAGTTCCGAATTCTGGGCTTGCTCAGAAATAATCTCTTTAACTAAACAATGGTCTGTGCCCAGGTTAAAGCTTGAGTCAGCAAAACTCACACAAGATAAAGTTTAAGTTAATTTACATGAGTACAATTTCTCCAGAAGCTGCAAGTAAAGTTTAACTCCAGGACAGGTAGAACAATCAAGAGTTAGGAAATTCTTTTATGTACTGAATTGCTCCCTAGGATTCCCTCTCCCAACTTACATTTAGTCCAATGAAGACTCAAAGTACAGTAGGGCCCCACTCACAAGGCAGGTTAGGTTCCAGACCCCCACCGGAAAGCAAAAACCACCAGAAAGTGGATCAGCTGTAGCGTGGAGGTTTGGAACCTAACCCGCTGATCACACCAGAGGAGGAGAAGATCAGATCTTCCTCTCCTCCAGCGCGATCAGCTCGAGTGGGAGTCTGATCGCACCAGAAGAGGAGATCATCTTCCCCTCCTCTGGTGTGATCAGCTGGAGTGCAGAGAGCTCCAGCCCCCTCTCCAGCTGATTGCCCCGCTGGCGCCATATTAGTGGAACGCCAAAAAGCAGGGCGCTGAGAAGCGGGGCTCTACTGTATATTTAAGCATAGCATTTTGGGGGAGTCGGTAGCACCTTGCAGGTCTCCAACAACTTCATATACATACATTCACACATACACGTGTAACATGTGGGGGGATGAAAGTGCACAAGGAAAAAAAAGATCTGTGCAATAGATCTGTGCAATCTGTAATCTGCAACATATGTGCACATTAACACACTAGTATGTACCTAACCACACACAGACTCACATTTTCTCCTTTCTCTTGGGTAGCCAAATGCAAGTTAGGAAAGGATCCTATACCTTCTAACAGTTGTTCAGAAGGTCTTAGAATTTTATTTTATTTATTACATTTATATGGTTCACCTGCTGAAATGCTATCTTTTTACACAACTATTAAAGGTAAATAAGCTCTAGATTCCTTTACCTTTGGCCACTATCTCTTTTGGACCCATTTTCCTGATTCTTCTTTGCTTAGAAATCATCAGCCTCATTTGTGCAACACTTCCATTTAATCCACGTGTCTGTGGTGGTCCACATTATTTATTTACAAGCAACTGTGACATTATTACATCGGATGTCAGACCCAAAATTATGTGGGTCATCATAGATTAAATGGCAATGTGGGTAAATGAGGTCAAAGAATACAGGTGAAAATCATGCCAATGGCATCAAAACAACAAACATCCCTAAAATAACTGAACAGACGTCTGTGTTGGAATTGCTTTTTTAAAAAATATGTTTTTAAAGATGTTTTGTTTT
Organism: Rhineura floridana; assembly: GCF_030035675.1. Taxonomy (NCBI): domain Eukaryota; kingdom Metazoa; phylum Chordata; class Lepidosauria; order Squamata; family Rhineuridae; genus Rhineura; species Rhineura floridana. Next base: position 130,672,516 of record NC_084481.1, on the reverse strand, counting down.
AATATATTTTAAAGTCTGTTTTTAAAATGTTTTAGAGAGTTTTTAGTGTTTTTGTTTGCAGCCTTGGGTTCCTACTTGGAGGAGGGGCAAGATATTTATTAAATAAATGAAAATAAAACTAACAGTGAGAAACACTTTTCATCTCTCTCTCACACACACACATGAAGGAAGGTAAGTGGACAAACACTTTCAGCTCAGCTGTAACTGAAAACCAATTACTTTTTAAAGGCAAAATAAATACTTGCTTCCTGTAAACATAAGCTATGGAATATTTGTGGTGCTTGCACTGGGGTTGGACATATTTTACTAAAACTGCCAAATGAATATTTATTTATTTATCAAAAGATTTCTGTAGTGCTTTTCATTTACAGAAATACCAAAGCAATTCACACTAATAAAGCATAACAAATCCAGCAAAAATAAATAAATAACTATGTAAAAATTAGGTTTTTGGAACAACATCCATTATGATAATTAGTAACAGAGCGATTCAAGCTGTGTTCAGCATATACTCAGACAGACAGGAATAGATATAGACTGCTGATGGGGACAGACAACCACCAGGACATAACTCAGGTGCTTAAAAGCTTGCACTGGTGGCCCATATGTTACTGGGCCAGGTTCAAGGTTCTTGTATTAATTTACAAGGCCCTTAACAACTTGGGTCCAGGATATCATAAGGACCACCTGATCCCTTATATCCTGGCCTGATCAGTGAGATTTGGGAAGGGGGGGTTCTGTTGCTGGTCCCCCATGACTCAGAGGCACACTTCATAACTACTAGAAGCCATGTGTTCAGTGTAGTCGGCCCAAGCCTGCGGACTCCCTCCCAAATGAGATTAGATAGGCACTTTAGGTGTATGACTAAGGGTGCAACCCTGTAAGGTTGCCAGGTCAGAAGCATCCCAAACCCTGAGATTTCAGGAGCAGGCCATAGTGATGTCACAGGGACAGGTCTTAGTGATGTCACAGGGGTGGGCCCTAGTGATGTCATTAAGCATGATACCTTAAGCATCAACCACAGTTGCTTGGAGCACACAATTAAAACAAAAACATTTCTCTGATTGGAAATTAAGATAGAAACCTTAGCTAAAAGATGGAGCATGGATAGGGAACATTTAATCTAGCCTACTTGCTTCTCACAAGAAGGGTTTAAGTGCCCTCAGCCCAGGCCACTGTCAGAAGAAAGGAGCCTAGTGTTGTGGAGATGTTAGATAGGAGCACACAGGAGTAAAGATGGATGTCCCTGAAGGCTGCAATTCTAAACACAATTACCAAGCCCCATAGAACTCAACAGGACTTACTTCTGAATAGATATGGTTTGGATTGTGCTGTTGGTAAAGTTTCACTAGCGATCCTCTGCAGAGATGTCCATATACAAGCAGGGTTGGCACCCCCTATCTGGAATGCCCTGCTGCCCCTACCTTTTAAAATGGCTGTTCCAAACGTCTTTACAGATTTGACCATTTCAGAAAGAGGTCTGAGAAATGACTAAGAATAAGAAGATTATCTACCCTTTTCCGTCAACCTTGTGGGCTACTATAAACTCACTTTGACAGCCAACACAATTCCAGTGAGTAATAATTGACAGAGAGAAAATACAAATGGTGTGATGGGTCTTAGACCCCTTACTTTTTTGGGAGCAGGGATCCAAAAGCGTCCCTATGTCTCCAGCATCCTATGAGCCGATCAGCATGAAAGGGGAGTGTTAGCCACTGACAAGAGTCTTCTAACATGCTTCCTGGTCCTTTCCTGGTGACTAGAGTCAATCAGAGTGAAAGGAGGTGAGTTAACCACCAAGAAGATTCTTCTCAGTAGCTAACACTCTCTTTCATGCTCATGGGCTCCTAGGGATGTCTGTTGTTGTGGGAGAAGGCATTAACAAAGATGTCATTCTCAGCCTAGCAGCAAAAAAGGGAGAGGGCTGTGGCTGTGACTGTCATTAAGAGACCTTGCACTTCTGAATTTGCCACTGCACTACTGCCTATCTCCATTCAGGAGACCAAGGGCGGGGAGCACCTGCCTGCACCAGCAGAGCTCACTGGAAGGAAAAGAAATGTATGTGTCCTTCTGCTTCCCTTCCTGCTGGCATAACATCTGCCAGAACTGGGGGCCACAGGACAGAGCCAAACAGGGTCAGGATGTAGCATAAGTCCCCTCCCCTCATTTCCATCCCTGGAATACCCCCATTTTGGGCCTTGCGCCAGTCTCAACTGCACAGTCAAGACTTTGCTGCTCCTGGGTAATGGTGGAATTCCCTGGCGGCAGCATGGATGTGCCCAGGTTGGGGATTCCTGCTGATGCAGACTGGCTGTGCTGACACCCTCCCTCCTTCTCCACAGTTACACAGGATCCTGAATTCCTTTGGCCTAGTATAACTACCAGCTGTAGTACAGGCAGCTATTGTAGGGTTGCCGGATGTCCGGTTTTTGGCTGGAGACTCTGGATTTTTTGGGCCCTCTCTGGGTCTCCAGGTGAGTCAGGGTAATCTCCGGACTCTTGGCTTTCATTTTAAAAAAATAAGTTTCTAGGTGGTTTGGTCCCTGAGATATACACCAAAACGTCAGCTGCCCCCTCCGCAACTTGAGTGAAATGATCTCTTAGCTGGCTGCTCTAACCCCGCCCTTTCAGGTTTGTAGCCAATAAGTGAAGTTAGGGTTGTGATTGAGAAGGGATTTTTGGGCCTACAGGCAGTACCTAAACTGCATTGCAAATGTAGAAAACTATTGTTTTTTCCTGTTTATCTGAAAATCTAATAAATTGAATAAGTATATACCTTTCAGCCTTTTTTTCTGTTCTGTGTAGGAGTCAAACAAGTTTAAATTTTCCTGGACTGTTGAAGATGGCACTGTTTTGAAAACCTTCCCAATATGAAGCTTTAATCCAATACTTGTTTTTCTGGGAGTAAAGATGCAATGCTAATCACATATACCCAGAATAAACCCCACTAAATTCAATAGGACTTCCTTTTCTGAAGACATGGTTAGGATTGTGCTGTAAATTAATGGGAGTTTTGAGTGAACATACCTAAGGATTGTGCTTGTGTTGTAAATCTTTCTCTTTCCCTCCAATCCTATTTTTAAAGCAATTAGGCAGGGCTTACATAGGTATCACTGCATTTATATGTAGGAAACTAATACTGATGTTATTTAAAAAAAAATGTTCTGCAATGACGAACTGGTTTTGACAATAACCTATTATTTGGGGTCTATGTATTTTTACATCTTGTGTATGTGTGTGTGTGTGTAGTCTTCCCAAGAACCCTGTGAGGTAGGATTGCCAATTGGAAACCAAGGCAGCTCACAACAAGAAATAAATCCCTTTAAAATCCAATAACCATATAAACAGTTCCAAAACAGCTTAAAGTAGCATGATTCTGAATTTTGGGTTGGGTGAGTGTTCCTTATCCCTTGAGGGTGCAGTTCTGTGCACTCTTCCCTGTTTAAGTAAGTCCCATTGAATACATTGGGACTTGCTTCTGAGTAAACAAACAAAGGATTGCACTATAAATATTTTTACAGGTTGTGTAAATAATAAACATATTTGATAGTCATGCTTATATAAATATTTTCTCATACAATGTCCCGATAAGTATCTGATTTCACACTATAGTTGTACAGTATTACTTCCTCTACATTTTCATTGTGCCCTTCTTCCTTGGGGTGTTCATGGTTCCCCTCTGTTGTTTTCATCCTGAGGGACAGATTAGGCTGAGAGATGGTGAGTAGCCAGTGGTCACCCAGTAAACTTTAGAGCTTATTTCCATTTTAAAAAATTAATTAAAACGATTTACATGCAGGCAATGTTTATTAAGTAGATCCACACAATACATGTGAAGCACATCCAACTTGCATTTAAACCACATGACTTCCCCTAAAGAATCCTGGGAAGTATAGCTTCCTCCACCACCCTTAACAAACTACAGTTCTCATGATTCTGTGGCGGGATTCATGTGCTTCAAATATGTGTTGAATGTGCTTCAAATGAATGATGTGGATCTGCACTAAGCATGATGTGCATTCATTAGTGAATTGAAAAGAACAATGATACTTTTTTAAACAGGGGAAGGGTTGTAGCTCAATGGTAGGGCATAGGCTTTGCATGCAAAGGTCCAAAATTCAATTTCTGGAAAAGACTATTGCCTTGAACCCTGGAGAGCCAATAATAAAACCAACAATGAGTTTAAAATAGATAAAAGACACATTAGCTTCTACCTGCCTGGTTAGTGTTATTTCTAATGAACATATTAACTGTCCCATTCTGATAAATTTCTTTCATTTATTTTCAATCTTTCTCACTCTAAGTTACACCAAAGTCACTTAAAAACATACTTAAAGAAAATAGTAACATTTGGTTTGTAGAAGGATTCAGGGAGGGGAGCCTAATCATGCATTTTGCCCCAGGCCCAATGCCAGCTTTCAGCAGCCTTGAGTAACAATGCAATCCTGCACAAATGAGTTCAGAAATAAATTCAATGAGGCTTACTACCTGATAAATGGTTATCGGATTGCAGCCTTAGTCTGGATCTAATCTACTGTGATGTGGATCTTCAGTTGCATTAAAATGTTAATTCTGTAAATTAAATACACAGTTCAGTCATATATATTAATGACTCGCATTAGAGTTGTGTTATTGCTGAGAATTTGCAAGGTAATAGATTAGTCCTTAGTTCTGGGGGATATTGTATAGGTTTACATAACATAAACGGATTTTTAGCAAAGAGCAAATAATATAACTTTCTTTTCAAAAATCATGTTTAGAGTAAGGAAATGTTTCTGCATGACTCTAAAGGATAGCCCATAGTTTTCAGTCAAAAGATATCTGATTCAGCATAATTTGAAGATTACCGATTTGTAGTCAGAGTATATTTTTTTATTATTTGATTTTATTTATATTCTGCCCTTCCTCCCAGTAGGAGCCCAGTAGGAGAGTATTAGTTAGATATTACCTTGACTGGATTGGCTTCACCTACCAGTGTCCCAAAATGATACAAGCCGCTTGGGCTGCTTTCACACATGGGGCTTATTGTGTCAGTTTTGAGGATTAAAATGGTAATGCTTCTGTCCCAATTTCTAAAATACCTTTCACATTGCAGTACCAGTTGTGTTAAGACACTGTGGCTTTTTTGGCCAATAAAGTGGCATTTTGCACATATATCTTTCGCACTGCTACAGCAAACAATGACGTGTTTTCATCCCTCACCAGTTATACACATGTACACTGTAGTCCCCACTGTGGAGGAGGTCTAAGATCTTGTCCCATCACCTCTCCCTTTAGCATCTCACATTATTTTTGTGGGGCTACATACATCAGAATACTGGTACAATTTTCATAAGTCTTTACATGCATATAAAGGGCAGGAACACATTGCATGTTGGAATGCCTGCCATGTGAGCTGCTGCAGCTAGCACAAAACTCCCACAATTTCCCAAACTCCCAAGTTTGCAAACGAACTATGTGTAGAATCATTTATCACAGAAATGAAACTAAACTTCCACTATATTCTACTAGATCTCTGGAACTAGCTTTTACATCGTGTGAAAGATAAATTAAAATGCATAAATTACAAGGTAAGAAATTGTTGGAATAACTGAATAAATTGCAGTGTGAAAGCAGCCATGGGATTTATTGTGTTAGTTTAACTGATTATGATGGTGGTGCTTATGTTCTGATTTCTAACATTCCTTTCACACCACAGTACCTGTTGCATTAAGGAACCATGGCTTTTTACCAATATAGTGCCATGTCACACTAAATTTCCTTCACACCACAACAACCAACTACAGACTTGTTGCCATCACCTTAGGCACATGAGCAGTGCAGCTCCCTGTATGCTGAATTACCAGTACAATTTTTGTTGGGTGAACTGAGGCAAGCCTAAAGGATGGGAATGCATCACATGGTGGGATACTGTATCACAGCCTTTCACCTAAGTGGCTGCAGCTAATGCAAAGTTGCTACAATTTTCTGGGTTTCAAGGCTTACAAATGGATTATTTCTGGAACTGTTTATCATGGAAATGAATGCTAAACTACCACTAGATTCCGCTAGATTTCTGGAACTAGTTTTTACATAATGTGGAAGATAAAATAAAATGCGGAAATTATGAGGTAAGGAATCTTTGGGGAAATGGAATAAAGTACAGTGTGAATGCTGTCTAAGAGTGCTATAATGGCTTAGGAGACTGAAATGTAAAGTTGGAACTATTGTTACTGTCTTCCTTTGAGCTCTCAAGTCATCCAACTCATACTTTAAAAATAATAACCGTTCTTGGTCAACTTCCAGCCTTATCATTTTAGGAAAAGGTATTGATTCAACAGCCATACAGAAACCTCAAGTGCATTTTAACAACATGTTGAGCCCCAACTCCCCCAGGAGGAGCAGGGAGATGAGTCAGTCGAACCCCAGCCTCCTCAGATAGATCAGGGAGAGGAGCCAGAGGTGGGTGAGGTGGTGGTGGAATTCACCTCAAGATATTGCTAACAACACTGCCAGCCTAGGAAAAAACCCGACCCTGAGATAATGGCTGGAGCGACACTGCAGGAGGAAGCTCCTCTACCCAAGAAATATGTGGAGTACCGGGATGTGTTTGACAAAAATGAAGCCGACCAACTGCCCCCCCCACCAGCCATATGAGGAGCGTCCATTCCGTCCGGGTTCATCTATTCCCTGTCAGAGCCGAGTTGGCAGCACTGAGGGAGTTTCTAGACACAAACCTGAAGAGAGGCTCCATTCAACCCGCTCAGTCCCTGGCCGGGGCACCTCTGCTGTTTGTTAAGAAGAAAAACGGAGAGTTACGCCCGTGTAATGATTACAGGGCACTGAATCAGATCATCATCCCCAACAGCTACCCCTTGCCACACATCACGGAAATGTTGGAGTGATTGCGGTCTGCCAAGATCTATACCAAGCTCGATTTGAGGTGGGCTTACAATCTGGTGCGAATAAAAGAGGGGGATAAGTGGAAGACCCCCTTCAAGACCCAATATGGACAGTTCAAGTACTTGGTGATGCCATTTGGGCTATCTAATGCCACAGAGGTCTTCCACAATTTCATGAATGACATCTTTCAGGACTGTTTGGATTGATTCATGATTGTGTATTTGGATGTTATTCTGATATATTCTGACTCCCACAAAGAACACGAAGAACGTGTGAAGGCTGTGTTGCGGTGCCTCTGGGAACATCGCCTCTATGCCAAGTTGGAGAAGTGCAGGTTTGACGTGACCACACTGGACTTCTTGGGGTATCGCATCTCACCAGGCGGGGTAGAGATAGATCCGGGCAAGGTTCACTGCGTTCTCATGTGGCAACCTCCTCATACAAAGAAAGAGTTACAGTGCTTCCTGGGGTTTGCCAATTACTACCAATAGTTCATCGCAAACTACTCTGACAAGACAGCGCCCCTCACGGATTGTTAAAAGGGGCCGGGTCCCTTTTACTGGACAGAAGCTGCACAGCAAGCCTTTGAAGAGTTGAAGGGGAGGTTCGCCTCGGAGCCCATTTTACAGTACGCAGACCCCATGTTCCTCTTTGTGGTTGACACGGACGCTTCGGATGTGGCCATCGGAGCAGTGCTTTTACAACCAGCACATAAAGGGGGAGGCCTGAGATCCTGCGCTTATTTCTCAACGGAAGTTGACCAGTTCAGAGCAAAACTACACCATGTGGGAAAAGGCATTGCTGGTCATCCAAGATGTCTTTGAAACTTGGCGGCATCACCTAGAAGGAGTGCAGCACAAGATCGAAGTGCGCACTGACCATCAGAATTTGGAGAGTCTGCAGACCACCCACAAATTGAATCAGAGACAGGTGCGATGGGCACAGTTCTTTGCCCGCTTCCACTTCAAAATTCACTACATCCTGCAAGCACAGAACAAGCCAGTGGACATGTTGTCCTGCAAGCCAGCATACCTAGAGAGCCTGATCCCGAAACTGCCACAATTAATCATACCTCCCGAAAAGATATTAGTGGGGGCATGTCAAGAGTCCTGGGTGATGGAGCTGCAAGCAGTGCAAGAGCAGGATCCCTTTGCCAAAGAGAAGTACTCTGAGTTAGCAACACAACCCAATGAGAGTAGCGAGGGTTTCGTGCTGAAGGGAGGGATGCTGTACCATCACGAAGCCATGTATGCGCCTCCCGGAGAGGTGAAAGCCAAGGTGCTGCACCAATGTCATGACTCCTCCACCACAGGGCATTTTGGAGTCTACAAAACCTTACAAGCTGTCGCCAGGGACTTCTAGTGGCCTCTGATGAAATGAGAAGTGGGGCATTACGTCTAATCCTGCCCCACCTGCGCTCAAGCCAAGCACGCCACTGGACAGCCTGCTGGGCTTCTAGAGGCCCTTCCGGCCCCCCAAGGACCCTGGCAGATGGTCACCATGGACTTTGTCACTGATCTTCCTTCCTTGCAGGGGAAAACCACCGTGTTGGTAGTAGTGGATGCTTTTATGAAAATGGGGCATTTCATCCTGTGCACAGGACTTCCAAACACTCAAGAGATGGCCTGGCTCTATGTGCAGCTAATGGGGAATTGTATATATCCACACATATATAATCATAGATATTAAGAAGGCCCATTTCTTTTATAATCATAAGGAGTTAAATATTGAACTTCAGGCCTATTGGGGTCCTAAGATTCATGCTTACAGGGAGCCCTGAATCTTAAACATTTAATTCAGACTTAGGTAAAAACCTGTTGCCATGGCAACAGGTCACAGCGATCTCCTGTTTTCTTGCCAAATCGCCGATACCTGACTAGGCTGAGATTAATTATTTATTGTTCAGAATCAAGGAGCGAGAGGAAGTTGTGACTGATGTAATAAGTAGAGACTGCCAATGTTTGTTGTAAAGCAAGAACTCTACCTAGGGGGGAAATTATGAAACATATTGGAAGTTTTAATGAAGAGGAATAGTGGAACTTTAGTAATGATTGTAAACAATCCAATGTATTAAATTTACAACTTTATAAGTGTGTTTTCATTAAGAAAAGAGTGCATCTGGGGTGGCCTGCTTGCCTGCCTCTATATTTCTGAGGCTGAAGGATACTGGTTAACCAGAGTTATCCAGTTTTCTCTTTGCTGTGTGGCTTCAAGATGAAGCTCTAGTTTCTTAATTAATCTCCTCTCTTGAGCTATGTATTTTATAAGTAAGGAACTGGGATTTCTGAGAAAGTATAAGGACACAAGAACCCCTATAGCAAAGGAATAGAACTGGGGGTGCTCATACATTCACATACACCCTGAGTTAAGTTCTCAAAATATTGTCAGATGTACCAGGGTCAGCCTGACTAATCAGAAACAATGCAACAATGGCATATGGAATGTACTGGGTATGCTTGAAAACATATTCACAGTAGTAACTGTTCTAACTAGAACCAAAATTCATTAGTCTTGAAGAGACAGTAGGACAATGGTAACATTTATGATATGGACAGAATTTTGGAAATCACTACTGGAGTTAGCTAATGCTTTCAGATTGGTTTGGAACGATGTTATGTGGGCAAGGACACATGAGATTGGTGAAATCACTGTCACATGCTGTAATTGTAGTCTATAAAAGAAGCTTCCACGCAGTGCCTCAGTGCAGTCTCTCCTGGATGTTTCTGGAAGCTGACGCTGCATGTGCATATGCATATGCTTGTAAAGAATAAAGGCCTACCTTTTTGCTTCAATCCTGTGTCTTCAAATTTATTTAAGGACCCCCAGCAAAAGATCCCAATGGAGAGGAAAATTTTTCCATCACAGCATGTGTACCACTTCCACGGGCTCCTGGACAGTTTGGTTTCTGACCGAGGAACACAGTTCACGGCCTGCTTCTGGCAGGCGATGTGGCAAATCCTGCAGAGTGAATGGGGACTTTTCTCATCCCATCACCCACAGATGGATGGACAGACGGAAAAAGTTAACGCCACATTAGAACAATACCTGCGCTGTTATGTCAACTACCAGTAGGACAACTGGGTGTCTTTTCTACCCCTAGCGGAGTTCTGTTATCATGGAATCATAGAACCATAGAATAGTAGAGTTGGAAGGGGCCTATAAGGCCATCAAGTCCAACCCCCTGCTCAATACAGGAATCCAAATCAAAGCATTCCCGACAGATGGCTGTCCAGCTGCCTCTTGAAGGCCTCCAATGTTGGAGAGCTCACAACCTCTGTAGGTAATTGGTTCCATTGTCGTATGGCTCTAACAGTTATGAAGTTTTTCCTGATGTCCAGTTGAAATCTGGCTTCCTGCAACTTGAGCCCATTATTCTGTGTCCTGCACTCTGGGACGACAGAGAAGAGATCCCAGTCCTCCTCTGTGTGACAACCTTTCAAGTATTTGAAGAGTGCTATCATATCTCCCCTCAGTCTTCTCTTCTCCAGGCTAAACATGCCCAGTCCTTTCAGTCTCTCCTCATAGGGCTTTGTTTCCAGTCCCCTGATCATCCTTGTTGCCCTCCTCTGAACCTGTTCCAGTTTGTTTGCATCCTTCTTGAAGTGCGGAGACCAGAACTGGACGTAGTATTCAAGATGAGGCCTAATCAGTGCTGAATAGAGGGGGACTAATACTTCACACGTTTGGAAACTATACTTCTGTTAATGCAGCCTAATATAGCATCTGCCTTTTTTGCAGCCACATCACGCTGTTGGTTCATATTCAGCTTGTGATCAACAACAATTCCAAGATCCTTCTCACATGTCGTATTGCTAGATTCCGAGCTGGTTTCACTGCTGTCACAAGATACCATCAGGGCCAATTTAGGTCTGATCATTCCTGCCATTGCCACTGTGAGCAGTGGTGGCCTCACCACTCTGCAAAGCCCTGCCGATAGGGTTGGGGTGGGGGTTTGGATTGCACCCTTCATTAAACTTCAAGCGGGAAACATCCAAAGAAAGTAGTAATGGAAAACTGGTCCTGCTTTCATCCAGTGTTAAAATAAGCATAATGTTCAGTATGCTCCTGAAAAATCCTTTCAGCACTGTGAAGACTTTATGGTTCAGGCAAATTTATTT